>NC_091977.1:207209150-210019754 GCF_044704955.1 Pristiophorus japonicus | reverse complement strand
TGTTTTCAGCGCAGGGACCTGGCTCCGCCCTCCCCACAGCTCGTGCTGGCTGCGCCGAGGGCCAGAGGACCTGTAAGTAGGAGGAGAATACCGAAGATTTTTTTAGGCGCCGTTTTAGGCGCGAAAAACGGGCGTCCAGCTCGGAGGGGCACCCGTTTTTTTTCTTGTGGAAACTTGGGCCCATTGAATGTATTCAAATCACAGATAGATAGATTTTTAACCAATAAGGGAATTAAGGGTTACGGGGAGCGGGCGGGTAAGTGGAGCTGAGTCCATGGCCAGATCCGCCATGATCTTGTTGAATGGCGGAGCAGGCTCGAGGGGCTACATGGCCTACTCCTGTTCCTAATTCTTATGTTCTTAGGTTCCCCCTCCCTCCCCCTCACCGCCCCCACTCCTCTCCACCCCCTCGCTATCAGAAGCACAGACACTGACAGACAGTGAGTGAGAAACACACAGTCAGACAGACAGAGAGATAGAGACACTGACAGAGACACACTGGGGTGGGGGGGTTGGGAGCTGTCCCAGCACGCTGTTGGAGGACTCCCGGTGCTGCAGTCGGTCAGTAGAAAATGTTTTATTTATTGATTTTTTTTTAAAGTTATTTTTTATACATTTTTTTGATTGAGTTATCGGTTGATTTATTCATGTATTTATCATTTATTATTGATGATGGCTCTTCATTTGTAAAATTGAAGTGTTTAATGTTTGTTAACTTCCCTTTAAACCCTGCCTCTCCCCCCGCCCCCCCCCCCCCATTCCCTATGCCTGATTTGTAACCTACGCCTGATTTTCTAAGGTTTTTCTGAGCATATAAAAATCTACACTTACTCCATTCTAAGTTAGTTTGGAGTATGTTTTCACTGCCTAAACTTTCAAAACGGGAGTAAAAGGCCGGACACGCCCCCTTTTGGAAAAAAAAAATCTGTTCCAAACTGAAACTGTTCTAACTGACTAGAACTGGAGCAAATTAAATGCCAAAAATTGCAATTTCTAAGATACTCCATTCTAAACCAGTTGCTCCAAAAAAACAGGAGCAACTCAGGCCGAAACTTGGCCCCAAAGATTCCACATCATCCACGCTAATGTCCTTCCTTACTGTTGCGTTAATCTCCTCTTTAACCAGTAACGCTACCCCATCTCCTTTTCCTTCCTGTCTATCCTTCCTGAATGTTGAATACTCCTGGATGTTGAGTTCCCAGCCTTGGTTACCTGTGAGCCATGTCTCCGTAATGCCAATTACATCATATCCGTTAACAGTTATCTGTGCAGTCAATTTATCCACTTTATTACGAATGCTCCTTGCATTGAGACTCAGAGCCTTCAGACTTGTCTTTTTAACACACTTTGTCCTTTTAGAATTATGTTGTAATGTGGCCCTTTTTTATTTTTGCACTTGATTTCCCTGCCCTCCAATCTTGCTTTTCTCCTTCCTACCTTTAGCTTCTCTCTGTCTCCCTGCATAGATTCCAATTCCCCTGCCATTTTAGTTTCAACCCTCCCCAACAGCACTAGCAAACACTCCACCTGGGACATTGGTTCCGGTCCTACCCAGGTGCAGACCGTCCGGTTTGTACTGGTCCCACCTCCCCCAGAACTGGTTCCAATGTCCCAGGAATTTGAATCCCTCCCCCTTGCACCATTCCTCAAGCCACGTATTCATCTGAGCTATCCTGAAATTGCTACTTTGACTAGCACGCGGCACTGGTAGCAATCCTGAGATTACTACCTTTGAGGTTCTGCTTTTTAATTTAATTCCCAGCTCCCTAAATTCAGCTTGTAGGACCTCATCCCATTTTTTACCTATATTGTTGGTACCTATATGTACCACGACAACTGGCTGTTCACCCTCCCCCTCCAGAATGTGCTGCAGCCGCTCCGAGGCATCCTTGACCCTTGCACCAGGGAGGCGACATACCATCCTGGAGTCTCGTATGCGGCCGCATAAACATCTATCTATTCCCCTTCCAATAGAATCCCCTATCACTATAGCTTTCCCACTCTTTTTCCTGCCTTCCAATGCAGCAGAGCCATCCCTGGTGCCATGGACTTGGCTGCTGTTGCCTTCCCCTGATGAGCCATCTTCCCCAACAGTACCCAAGATGGTGTATCTATTTTGTAGGGAGATGACTGCAGGGGACCACTGCACTACCTTCCTTCCACTGCTCTAGCTCATTCCTTCTGAGGTTGCACTATCACAGGATGTGCAGCCAGGCACCAGTGCAGATATTAGCGATTTGGTGGGTCCAATTAAACATAGAAACATCGAAACATAGAAATAAGTGCAGGAGTAGGCCATTCGGCCCTTCGAGCCTGCATCACCATTCAATAAGATCATGACTGATCATTCCCTCAGTATCCCTTTCCTGCTTTCTCTCCATACCCCTTAATCCCCTTAGCCCTAAGGACCATATTTAACTCCCTCTTGAATATATCCAATGAACTGGCATCAACAACTCTCTGCTGTAGGGAATTCCACAGGTTAACAACTTTCTGAGTGAAGAAATTTCTCCTCAACTCATTCCTAAATGGCCTAACCCTTATCCTAAGACTGTGTCCCCTGGTTCTGGACTTCCCCAGCAATTAGTTGGATTTTCACCTGTTGATTCACAATTCACAAGTGAGCACGAGCAGATACTAGTGGCAGGGACAGCTGTGGAGAGAGTTCGTTTTGGGGGACGCAATCCTCTCCATGCTCTGCTCAGCTGGACACTGATGCTGATCCCCGGAGGCCATCCCCGAAGGAGAATGATAATGGTACAGCAGCAACAGACAGATGTGCCACGCACACTCTCCACAATAGCGGAGAGCATGGATGAGCACAACTTGAACTGTAGTGGATTGGTAGTGCAGATAATTGGGAGAATGTCTGCCATGGAGACAGTGGTCGGCTCTTAAATTAGTCCATACAGGCCAATGCCACGGCCGTGCAAAGTGTCTGCTGTCTTAAACAGCGGTTATGTCAGGGATCTGAGCAGTCTGCCTCTTCTTCTGCTGAAATCACAAAGGATGCACCACGTAGAAGCAGTAGGAAGTTTTTTTTTACAGAATCATAGAATGGTTACAGCACAGAAGGAGTCTGTCAAGCCCATGCTGGCTATGTGGAAGAGCCGTAGCCCTGCAAAATGTTTTTGTCGGGTACTTATCCAATTCCCTTTTGAAATCCTCCACCACCATTTCAGGCAGTGCATTCCAGAACCTATCCACTCGCTGCGTAAAAAAGTTTTTCCTCATGTCACCATTGGTTCTCTTGCCAATCACCTTAACTCTGTGTCCTGTGGTTCTCGGCCCTTCTACCAATGGGAATAGTTTCTTGCTATCTACTCTGTCTCGACCGTCATGATTTTGAACACCTCTATCAAATCTCCTCTCAACCGTCTCTGCTCCAAGGAGAACAACCCCAGCTTCTCCAGTCTATCCATGTAACTGAAGTTCCTCATCCCTGGGACCAGTCTTGTAAATAACGTCACATAAAATGTATTGATTAGCACCTCTTCCATGTTTTTCTCATTATTGGATCCCGAGTGCCAATTTGCCCTTTCATTTACTTCTTGATGAATGTCAATACATGATGGGAGCCATTGGGCTGATGTGCAATGGATGTATGCGTGGTTGAAGGTCTGTTCCATTCTTTATTTTTTCCTGTGTGAGTCATCACTAGCTAAACCTTTGCACTATTAGGGTGACCCTGGCATCCTGGGCAATAATGTATGCTTTTTTTATTCATTCATGGGATGTGGGGGTCACTGGCAAAGCCAGTATTTATTGTCCATCCCTAATTGCCCTTAAGAAGGTGGTGGTGATCCACCTTCCTGAACAGCTGCAGTCTTTGTCGAGGTTTGTTACAATTGAGGGGCTTGCTGGGCCATTTCAGAGGGCAGTTAACAGTCAACCACACTGCTGTGGGTCTGGAGTCACATATAGGCCAGACCAGGTAGATTTCCTTCCCTAAAAAACATTCGTGAACCAGATGGGTTTCAATGACAATCCAGTGGTTACCATTACTGACACGAGCATTTTTATTACATTTCATTAAATGAATTTAAATTCCCAGCTCCTGTGGTGGGATTTGAACTCACTAGCCCCGTAACATAACCACTATGCTACCATATGTTGTGTGACTGAATTGGTGCCCCATCTACATAGTACTCATGTTGTTCTCGTCCTCCTCCTCTTCAGTGTTCTCGTCATCCAAAATTGCTTCATGAGTGCCATAGTCATCCTCCACCTAGAACCCTCTCTGCTGCGCAATGTTATGCAGCACGTAACATACCGCTATCATTCTGGAGACCCTTGCTTGCGAGAACTGAAGGGCGCCTCCAGACCTACCTAGGCACCTGAAGCTCATCTTCAACATAATGATGGCTTGCTTGATGGCGTAATAATACACCTGGTGGTCATGTGGCTCTCGTGGTAGCGCTCTTGCACCTCACAGATGTCATGAGCCAAGTTTGAAGGAGTTCGCCCTTATCTCCCAGAAGCCAGCTCTTAATTCTGTTTCCTAGTGCGCAGAGGTCTGCAATGTTGGACTGCTGCAGTATGAAGGTATTATGACAGCTCGCAGGGAATCTGGCATACACCTGCATGAAGCTCTTCTTGTGGTTACACATCAGCTGTACATTGATAGAATTAAATCCCTTGTTGATAAAATTTCCTGGTTGGTCTGGTGGAACTCGTATTGCCACGTGTGTGTTATCGATGGCATCCTTTACCTGTGGGAAGCCATCCAGAGCAGTGAATCTGAGTGCCCACTCATTCTGGCTTATTGTCATCGCAGGGGAAGTTCACATAAGTCAAAGCCCTGGTAAACTACTCATCCATAACTTGGCTCCTACAATTATGTGCAAATGACTGAGACCCTTCAGGTATCTCCAGTGGCAAACTAGAAGGAGCCAGACGCAAAGGAATTAAGGGCAGTACTGACTTTCACAGCTACAAGTGGTGCGTGTCCATCAGCTCCAGTGGGGACCAGCTCTTCTTGAAGGATACTGCAAAAGCCTGTGACCTCCTGTCTCTTGGTCTCCTCTCTGTTGTTCCCCTCTCTGTTGTTCCCCTATCTGATCTCCTCTCTCCTGTTCTCCTCTCTCTGTTGTTCTCCTCTCTGTTGTTCTCTCTGTTGTTCTTCTCTCTGTTGTTCTCCTCTCTCTGTTGTTCTCTCCTCTCTGTTGTTCTCCCCTCTGTTGCTCCCCTCTCTGTTCTTCTCTCTGTTGTTCTCCTCTCTGTTGTTCTCTCTGTTGTTCTTCTCTCTGTTGTTCTCCTCTCTCTGTTGTTCTCCCCCCTCTGTTGTTCTTCTCTCCGTTGTTCTCCTCTCTGTTGTTCTCTCTGTTGTTCTTCTCTCTGTTGTTCTCCTCTCTCTGTTGTTCTCCTCTCTGTTGTTCTCTCTGTTGTTCTTCTCTCTGTTGTTCTCCTCTCTCTGTTGTTCTCCTCTCTGTTGCTCCCTTCTCTGTTGTTCTTCTCTCTGTTGTTCTCCTCTCTGTTGTTCTCTCTGTTGTTCTTCTCTCTGTTGTTCTCCTCTCTGTTGTTCTCTCTGTTGTTCTTCTCTCTGTTGTTCTCCTCTCTGTTGTTCTTCTCTCTGTTGTTCTACTCTCTGTTGTTCTTCTCTCTGTTGTTCTTCTCTCTGTTGTTCTCCTCTCTGTTGTTCTCCTCTCTGTTGTTCTCCTCTCTGTTGTTCTACTCTCTGTTGTTCTTCTCTCTGTTGTTCTCCTCTCTGTTGTTCTTCTCTCTGTTGTTCTCCTCTCTCTGTTGTTCTCCTCTCTCTGTTGTTCTTCTCTCTGTTGTTCTTCTCTCTGTTGTTCTCCTCTCTCTGTTGTTCCCCTCTCTGTTGTTCCCCTCTCATATCTGCAGATCTCTATTGTCCACTTCTCAGTTGTGCAACTTTATGTTGTGAAATACTTGAAATTATTAAAGACGCTATATAAATGCAAGTTCTTTCTTTTAAAACGTTTTCAGTGATGCGCGAACTTGCTGCATCAGGTCAATGGAGATTTGTAAATATTTAGGGGCAATGCATTTGAGAAATCTAACTACTGCATATTTGATTCTGGACAATGTAAATTCAAATTTGTTTGTCAGCATTTTAATGTTTTATAATATTTTATTTAATGTTAGATTAATATTAGTTGGAATTATGTCATTGTCATGCATCCCAAAAAAAATTTTGGCATGACATTATGACAACAATGACACTTACATCTTAAAAGCTGAAAGTTTGCACAAGTATGTGCTTCTGACTAGGTAAGAATATCAAAAGAAGCCATTTGTAAACAGGACTGAGGAGGAGGAAGGCATCACATTTTAATGAACTGTTTGCTTTTGATCTAGCTGATAGTTAAAATTCTGTTTGATTCCAAGAGACTACACCACATTTCTACTGAACAAAAGCTTGGATCAGCGAATGCTCTGCGGACCTTTACTGATGCATGTGTGGTAACACTTCATAGTACCCAGTAATAGTTGCCTAATCCTAACGTTGCTGCTTCTGTGTATGCTTCATCCTGGAAATAAAATGTGAAGTTATTGTAGCCTGATACCGTGTGAACCTGTGTGATGGTATCCTATTTACTGGGGGAATGGAAGTTATCGGAGCTGAATTTCTTGGGTAGATGAGAGTCCATCTCAAGCAGATCCACCTGTGAGTATCAGGGTAGGAATTAGGAGCTCAACCTGGATCGGTCAGGTTTCCACCCCACTAATCATAGAATCATACAATAATAGAAATTTACAGCATAGAAGGAGGCCATTTCGGCCCATCGTGTCCACGCCGGCTGAACATGAGCTATCCAGCATCCCACTTTCAAGCTCTTGGTCCGTAGCCTTGTTCGTTACGGCACTTTAAGTGAACATCCAAGTACTTTGCAAATGTGGTGAGGGTTTCTGCGTCTACCACCCTTTCAGGTGATGAGTTCCAGACCCCAACCATCCTCTGGGTGAGGAAATTTCTCCTCATATCTCCTCTAAACCTCCCCCCAATTACTTTAAATCTATGACCCCCTAGTTGGTTGATCCCTCTGCCAAGAGAAACAGGTCCTTCCTATCCACTCTATCCAGCCCCTCATAATTTTATACACCTCAATCAGGTCTCCCCTCAGCCTCCTCTGTTCCAAAGAAAACAGACCTAGCATCTCCAATCTTTCCTCATAGCCAAAATTCTCCAGTCCAGGCAAAATTCTTGTAAATTTCCTCTGCACCCTTTCCTGTGCAATCACATTGTTCCTGTAATGTGACCAGAACTGCACACAGTACTCCAGCTGTAGCCTAACCAGTGTTTTATCAAGTTCAAGCATAACCTCTTTACTCTTGTATTCCATGCCTCAACTAATAAAGGCAAGTATTCCATATGCCTTCTTAACCATCTTATCTACCTGGCATGCGATCTTCAGGAATCAGTGGATCTGCACTCCAAGGTCCCTTTGTTCCTCTACACTTTTCAGTGTCATACCAATTAATGTGTATTCTCTTGCCTTGTTAGATCTCCCCAAATGTATTACCTCACACTTATCCCGATTGAGTTCCAGTTACTATTGTTCTGCCCACCTGATCAGTACAATGATATCTTCCTGCAGTCCGCAGCTTTCTTCTTCATTATCAACCACACAGCCTATTTTAGTGTCATCTGCAAACTTCTTAATCATACCCGCAACATTCAAGTACAAGTAATTGATAGAGACCACAAAAAGCATATGCTTTTGCCATAGCCCAGTTTCAGAGGGATCATTTGCCTTTCAAATTCTGCTCCTTTGCTCCCTGAGAACAAAAATGAAGCAGTCTTTGTCCTTTGGCTCTCCCCAGGCCATGGTGTCCCACTTCCTTAATGGCAGAGTACAGTTCCAGCTTCTGTGCTTCATCAGAGTGAGTGCCTCAGTTGCATCTATGCAGGTGCAGGCTGCCCATTCCGAATATTTAAAATGGTCCTAAAGTAAATGTTGGTTCCTCAGAAGATGAACTAAAGTAAATGTTGGTCTCTTAGAAGATGAGAAGGGGGATTTAATAATGGGAAATGTGGAAATGGCTGAGACCTTAAACAATTATTTTGCTTCGGTCTTCACAGTGGAAGACACAAAAACCATGCCAAAAATTGCTTGTCACGGGAATGTGGGAAGGGAGGACCTTGAGATAATCACTATCACTAGGGGGGTAGTGCTGGACAGGCTAATGGGACTCAACGTAGACAAGTCCCCTGGTCCTGATGAAATGCATCCCAGGGTATTAAAAGAGATGGCGGAATTTATAGCAGATACATTCGTTATAATCTACCAAAATTCTCTGGACTCTGGGGAGGTACCAGTGGATTGGAAAGCAGCTAATGTAACGCCTCTGTTTAAAAAAGGGGGCAGACAAAAGGCAGGTAACTATAGGCCGGTTAGTTTAACATCTGTAGTGGGGAAAATGCTTGAAACTATCATTAAGGAAGAAATAGCGGGACATCTAGATAGGAACAGTGCAATCAAGCAGACGCAACATGGATTCATGAAGGGGAAATCATGTTTAACTAATTTACTGGAATTCTTCGAGGATATAATGAGCATGGTGGATAGAGGTGTACCGATGGATGTGGTGTATTTCGATTTCCAAAAGGCATTTGATAAGATGCCACACAAAAGGTTACTGCAGAAGATAAAGGTACGCGGAGTCAGAGGAAATGTATTAGCATGGATAGAGAATTGGCTAGCTAACAGAAAGCAGAGAATCGAGATAAATGGGTCCTTTTCGTGTTGGAAATCGGTGGTTAGTGGTGTGCCACCGGGATCGGTGCTGGGGCCACAACTGTTTACAATATACATAGATGACCTGGAAGAGGGGACAGAGTGTAGTGCAGCATAATTTTCAGATGACACAAAGATTAGTGGGAAAGCGGATTGTGTAGAGGACACAGAGAGAGGCTGCAAAGAGATTTAGATAGGTTAAGCGAATGGGCTAAGGTTTGGCAGATGGAATACAATGTCAGAAAACGTGAGGTGATCCACCTTGGATAAAAAGCAGTAAAAGTGAATATTATTTGAATGGGGAGAAATTACAACATGCTGCGGTGCAGTGGGTCCTGGGGGTCCTTGTACATGAATCCCAAAAAGTTAGTTTGCAGGTGCAGCAGGTAATCAGGAAGGCGAATGGAATGTTGGCCTTCATTGCGAGAGGGATGGAGTACAAAAGCAGGGAGGTCCTGCTGCAACTGTATAGGGTATTGGTGAGGCCACACCTGCAGTACTTCGTGCAGTTTTGGTCACCTTTCTTGAGGAAGGATATACTAGCTTTGGAGTGGGTATAGAGCTGATTCACTAGGCTGATTCCGGAGATGAGGGGGTTACCTTATGATGATAGATTGAGTCAAGTGGGTCTTTACTCGTTGGAGTGCAGAAGGATGAGGTGTGATCTTATAGCATCATTTAAAATAATGAAAGGGATAGACAAGATAGAGGCAAAGAGGTTGTTTCCACTGGTCAGGGAGACTAGAACTAGGGGGCACAGCCTCAAAATACGGGGGAGCCAATTTAAAACCCAGTTGAGAAGGAATTTTTTCTCCCAGAGGGTTGTGAATCTGTGGAATTCTCTGCCCAAGGAAGCAGTTGAGGCTAGCTCATTGAATGTATTCAAATCACAGATCGATAGATTTTTAACCAATAAGGGAATTAAGGGTTACGGGGAGCGGGCGGGTAAGTGGAGCCGAGTCCACGGCCAGATCAGCCATGATCTTGTTGAATGGCAGAGCAGGCTCGAGGGGCTAGATGGCCTTCTCTTGTTCCTCATTCTTATGTTCGTATGTTCTTATGTCCCGCCCTTTCTTTGCCCCACTGGTTAATTAACATGCAGATTTGGTTATCCTTGGTGCTGCCGCCACACCCAATTTCAGGGTAGGGATCCTGAAACAGGCGCTGTGCCTCCTATCTTCATATGCAAAGGACATAATATCTATTTCAGGCACGGGCCTCAGACACCTATATTTTAGCCTTAGCCTTAATATGGCGGACGTCGAACTTCCAGCACAGAATATACGTGTGCAGGCTGTCCACCATATTGGACAATTAGGCTACTGTAAAATGGACGCGGTTTCATCACATTTCTAGGCCCATGTGCTGAATGTAAAAGTTTTCTGACAGAGGCAAGCCTCCCAGATCCACTTGTAATATTATTTACCAAACATTTTACAAAACTTGCTCAACTTTGCTTTCCCAGTTATTTATGTTTTTATTTGTTTTTTGCTCCAGCTCTTTTAGTTTCCCTCAGTTGGTAGTGTAATATATTCTTTACGACATCACAAACATACTGCACACAAGATAGCTCTACAGGAACTTACCAGGTGACCTTTTATTGTATTTACATGAGCAGTTGCATTACCATATAAGTCCACGAGGTGGAGCAGTGGTCCACTAGGTGGAGCTATATTACACTTCTCCCTCCGTAATAAAGATGTAATCATAACAAAATAATCATCGCATATAACTTGCATAGTTATACACAAGAAAAGACATGGGGCTCGAAATTCATCAGGATGTAAGGTCCACCCATTTCTCGGCGGTATTCTGGCGGTGCATCGTTTAAAACCGCCGGAGTACCGCTGAAACCGAAGATTGCTAGTTTTGTCAAATTTTTTCGGCGAAATGCGAGTGGTATGCAAGCGGTGTGCAGCAGCCGGTATGCAGCATTATAGTCGAACAAGATTGACTTTCTTGTCGATGGATGGTGTGAAACTGCACTGCGCATTCGCAATTTCTATTTTGCTGTTTATTACAGAGTCTTTTTCCCAGCAATTTTGGGGGTCAAAGGTCACCTGCGCATGCGCAGAGAGTTGGAGTCGAGGGAGGGAGAGTGAGAAGGAGCAGCAAGGTATTCGAGGGTTGGTTGTTTCATCAGAGATTCCAGATTCAAATAATATTAATAACAAATAATAATAATACAATATCAATAATAATAATACATATTTTATATATAAAAAATCATATAATAAATATAATAAATATAAACATAATGGAAATGCTGCAAATGAAGTCAAAGCGCAGTAACTACGAGAAGGACGGGAGGTTGAGGGCACTCACCTTCGACGAGACGGAGCTACCTGCCCTGCTGGCGAACATCACGGAGAGATACTCCAACTTAACCAAGGGTGGTCATGGAATGCCCCACCCAAAGGAGTACAACAGAATATGGGATGTGATCGGGGAGACTGTCTCCTCCACAAGTACAATGGTACACACTGGAGAAAGGTGTTGTAAGAGGTGGAATGACCTGATGAGGGTAGTAAGAGTAAGTAATGACTTTATTCATGCACCACCCCATGGGTGCTATGTACCATGTAAAAGTAGGTTAAAATATATATAATACGCCAACTGTCAGCCGACAGGTGCAGGCCTAAATGGAACAAGCTGACCACCTCAAAACAAGGACCAAAAATCCAACAAAAACTGTTCTTCTGTTCAAGTGATTGTCCCTCCACAGGTTCAGTGAGCAGAGGCACCGTAACCGTGCTCTGCTGCTTCCCAGAAGGTTTACAGGATCAGGGCACCTCGATGTGTCACTAATATGCTGCATCCTGTCTTTGCTCAACATTATATATAATTTCCAACGAGTATTGCAACATTTTATTGTAACATTCAGGTACCGAATGTACTGGGTGTTGATACGTCCTTACTATACAGTATAAATGCACACGAGGCCCATGCTTGAGAAAAGGTCAGTCTGTGACCTGTCCTTTATTTCCTAGCACTCAAGTGATGGAAGTGGGTGGAGCTTCCCCTTTTATATCTGAAGGTCCAAGTTAGGAGTGTCTCCCACAAGTTCACCACCGAGTGGTCATTGTTCTCACAGTGTACAACTTAGGTCAGATTATACATGGGTTACAATGCTGGTTGAATACATGACATCACCTCCCCCCCCAAACTCTTATTGGGATCACAGGTTAAGTCTCTCTGGTGGTTTACACTCTCTTGTAGAGCGCCTGAGTTGGGGCTCCGGTTGTTGGGCGCTGGCCTGAGTGTCTGCTGTTTGCAGTGCCTCAGGCCTGTCCAGACTGCCCACAGTGACTGGGCCCTCCTCCCTTTGGTTCCTGTGTTTGGTCACCTGTGGTGGAGTGAACTCTACATCGTGTTCTTCCTCTGCTTCTTCTATGGGGTTGCTGAACCTCCTTTTTGTTTGATCCACATGTTTGCGGCAGATTTGTCCATTGGTAAGTTTAACTACTAGAATCCTATTTCCCTCTTTGGCAACTACAGTGCCTGCGAGCCATTTGGGCCCTGCAGTGTAGTTGAGGACAAAAACAGGGTCATTTACATCAATACATCGTGCCCTCGCATTCCTGTCATGGTAGTCATATTGTGACTGGCGCCTGCTCTCGACAATTTCTTTCATGGTGGGGTGTATAAAGGATAACCGGGTTTTGAGCGTCCTTTTCATTAGCAGCTCTGCGGGTGGAACCCCTGTGAGCGAGTGTGGTCGTGATCTGTAGGCCAACAGGAGGCGTGATAAGCGGCATTGTAGGGAACCCCCTTGGATTCTGAGCATCCCCTGTTTGATTATCTGCACTGCTCGTTCTGCCTGGCCGTTTGAGGCCGGCTTGAACAGTGCCGTTCTAACATGGTTAATTCCATTGCCTGCCATGAAGTCCTGGAATTCAGTGCTTATGAAGCACGGGCCATTGTCGCGGACCAAGATGTCCGGTAGACCGCGGGCGGCGAACATTGCACGTAGACTTTCTACCGTGGCAGAGGATGTGCTTGAATTTAAAATGTCACACTCGATCCATTTGGAGTAGGCGTCTACTACAACCAAAAACATTTTCCCCATGAAAGGACCTGCGTAGTCCACATGGATGCGTGACCAAGGCTTGGCGGGCTATGGCCAGGGGCTAAGGGGGGCTTCCCTGGGCGCATTGCCCAGCTGGGCACACGATTTGCACCTGCGAACACAAAGTTCCAGATCTGCGCCTATCCCTGGCCACCAAACGTGTGACCTGACAATTGCCTTCATCGTGACAATGCCCAGGTGCCCATTGTGGAGTTCTCTGAAGAACACCTCTCTGCTCATCTGGGGCATGACTACGCGGTTTCCCCATAGTAGGCAATCGGCCTGAATTGAGAGTCATCCTTGCGCCTGTGAAATGGTTTAAATTTCTCAGGGCATGCCCTGTATGTGGCTGCCCAGTCACCATTCAGGACACATTTCTTGACTAGAAACAATAGCGGGTCTCTATTTGTCCAGACTTTAATCTTACGGGTTGTCACGGGTGAGCATTCGCTTCCGAAAGCTTCAACAGCCATGACCATCTCAGCAGCATGCTCGGTAGCCCCCTCAGTAGTGGCTAGTGGGAGCCTGCTGAGTGCATCGGCGCAGTTTTCGGTGCCCGGTCTGTGCCGAATTGTGTAGTCATAGGCGGCTAACGTGAGTGCCCACCTCTGTATGCGGGCCGACGCATTTGCATTTACAGCCTTGTTGTCGGCCAAAAGGGACGTTAGGGGTTTGTGATCTGTCTCCAGCTCAAATTTCCTGCCAAACAGGTACTGGTGCATTTTCTTTACTGCATATACACATGCGAGCGCCTTCTTTTCTACCATCCCGAAGCCCCTTTCTGCCTGGGACAGACTTCTGGAGGCATAAGCTACCGGCTGTAACTGACCCTTGGCACTGACATGCTGCAACACACACCCAACCTCATAGGACGAGGCATCGCACGTTAACACAAGTTTCTTACATGGGTCAAATAGCGTTAACAGATTGTTGGAACATAACAAATTGCGTGCTCTATTAAAAGCCCTTTCCTGGCTGTACCCGCAGACCCAATCACGACCTTTGCGTAGGAGCACGTATAGCGGCTCTAGCAGCGTGCTCAATTTGGGAAGAAAGTTACCAAAATAGTTCAGGAGCCCCAGGAATGAACGCAGCTCCGTCGTGTTACGGGGTCTGGGTGCTCTCTGGATCGCTTCCGTCTTGGGCGCAGTCGGGCTGATCCCATCTACTGCTATCCTCATCCCCAGGAATTCTACCTCTGGAGCTAGGAAGACGCACTTCACCTTTTTCTGTTGCAGCCCTACCAGGTCCAGTTTGCGAAGCACCTCCTCCAGGTTGTGGAGGTGTTCTTCAGTATCGTAACCTGTGATGAGGATGTCGTCCTGAAAAACCACCATCCCTGGAATCGACTTGAGGAGGCTTTCCATATTTCGTTGGAAGATCACGGTGGCCAAGCGAATCCCGAACGGCCATCTGTTGTACTCAAACAACCCCTTGTGTGTCGTGATGGTGGTCAGCTTCTTCGACTCACTCGCCAGCTCCTGGGTCATGTAAGCTGAGGTCAGGTCCAATTTTGAAAAAAGTTTGCCACCGGATAGCGTCGCAAAAAGGTCCTCCGCTCTCGGTAGCAGGTACTGGTCCTGGAGTGACACCCGATTGATGGTGGCCTTGTAATCGCCACATATCCTGACCGACCCATCCGCCTTGAGCACCGGCACAATCGGGCTCACCCAGTCACTGAATTCGACGAGCGAGATGATGCCTTCCCTCAGCAGGCGGTCCAATTCGCCTTCTATCTTTTCCCGGCACCGCTCTGGCCTTGTGGTGTACTGGCCTTGCGTCCGGAATCACTACCTTGGTCCCCATGAAAGTCCCAATGCCGGGTTGAAATAATGAGTCAAATCTGTCCAGGATCTGTGAGCAAATTGCATTGACATCGCTCCATTTCCAGTTCATGACAGCAAGCCAACTCCTCTCCAGTAGTGCGGGACCGTCCCCTGGGACAATCCAGAATGGCAGTCTGTTCTCCGAATCTTTGTGGGTCACGACTACCGTGGCACTGCCTAGCACCGGAATGATCTGCTTTGTGTAAGTCCGTAGCTGTGCGTCAATCGGCAATAATTTTGGCCTCCTGGCTTTGGACGGCCACAACTTTTCGAACTGTTTGATACCCATCAGGGACTGGCTGGCCCCTGTGTCTAGCTCCATTGATACTGGGATGCCATTGAGGAGCACTTTCATCATTATCGGTGGCGTCCTGGTGTATGAACTGTATACGTGCTCCACATGAACTCGCTGAACTTCAGCTTCCAGCGATTTCCCCCAGCGTTCATTTCTGCAATTTCTGCAGGTATTTTGCTACCTCTGCAAACTCCGGCTGAGTGTGTGCCTCCACACCTCCAGCATGAGCTGTTGTTGAAAACAAAAGGTCCCTTGCCAGTCGGTCATCCCTGACTGCCCTTGTTATTGCCCTTGAGTGTGCCATTAACAGGTGTTGATGGCTCCATTACTGGCCGCATTGTCCCTTGCAATGGCATGAATCGCCGTTCAGCTTGCCATTGTCTCTGTCGAACTCCCCCTCTGGGTTTGACTACATGTTGGGGCATGCACGGTGCCCTTGTCTGCCTGGATAACTGTGTGCTGCTTTAACAATGTTGAATCTCTGTCCCAACCATTCCTTAACACAGTACCTCTCTTCTGTTCTGCTCGTGGCCATGCTCGCGTGGTTTAAATCCAAGTTTCTCATTGCCATTGATACGTCCTTACTATACAGTATTAATGCACACGAGGCCCATGCTTGAGAGAAGGTCAGTCTGTGACCTGTCCTTTATTTCATAGCACTCAAGTGATGGAAGTGGGTGGAGCTTCCCTTTTTATATCTGAAGGTCTCGGTTAGGAGTGTCTCCCACAAGTTTACCACCGAGTGGTCATTGTTCTCACAGTGTACAACTTAGGTCAGATTATACATGGGTTACAATGTTGGTTGAATACATGACAGGTGTAGCAAATTTTAAAAATTCATTCGAAACTTGTGTTTTTTTTCTGGTTCGTGCCTCCTCCCTTCCAGCGGCGGTTGGCCTCTCCTCCTTCAGAGGCGACTGGGCCTCTCCTTCTCCACTGATGGCCTGGCTGGTGCATCCATCATCTCCTACAGCACATGGTGAGCACAATGACTGTGACCACACTGATCTCCTTCCACTCTGAACACCAGTGGACCACTGACATTCCCAATGCCTGCCCCCAGGCAAACCTCGGATCACTTAACATCTCAACTCAGCCCCAAGCTTGCGGCCAACATCTCGCCGTAGACAGCTCGGCTCACACAGCAGTGCCTGGTCTCCAGTCGTCTTGGACCCCCTTGTCACTGGACTAATACCTTGCTCAGCTAAGTCCATGTGGTAGCCAGTGTGCAACCGCCACCCCATGTTAAAAGAACTCACGCACAGACATCTTCCACTTCATTAACATGAAGTTCGGGACCTGGAATGTCAGGACCCTCATGGACAACTACAACAGCGACAGGCCGAAACGCCATACCGCCATAGTTGCCCGGGAACTCAGATGCTTCGATGTCGACATCGCCGCCCTAACCGAGACCGGCGGGCAGGGGAAGGCCAGCTCAAGGAACAAGGTGGAGGTTACACCTTCTTCTGGAAAGGCAAACCAGAGGAAGAACGGCATCTGCACGGAGTCGGTTTCGCTAACAAAAACGAGCTGGTCGACCGCCTCAAAGACTCACCCTGCGGGATTAGCGAATATCTCATGATTCTCTGACTCACCCTATCCCGGAATCAATGCGCCACAGTCATCAATGAGTAAGCCCCAACACTCGATGCGACAGATGAGACCAAAGAGGGTTTTTATTCTAGCCTCAAAAAATCCCTGTCCCGCGTCCCTACGGACGACAAACATCCTCCTCGGCGACTTCCATGCCAGGGTTGGCAAGGACACAGCCCTCTTAGGAGGAGTGATTGGCAGAGAGGGGGTAGGGAAAGCCAACTCCAGTGGTACCCTGCTCCTAACAAAATGTCTAGAGCACGACCTTATCATCACTAACACCTTGCTCCGCCAGAGGGACAAGTACAAGGCATCATGGCAACACCCTCGTTCCAAACACTGGCACCTGCTCAACTGTGTCATCGCCCAAGCCAGGGATCGCACTGATGTATGCATCTCCCGCGCCATAACAGGAGCTGACGACTGCTGGACGGACCACTGCCTAATCCGTTCCATCATGAACATCAACATAGCCCCAAAGCGGCGACGGCAGCAGAAGCAGTGCTGCAAAAAAGTCAATGCCGGGTCACTCAAAGACCCAACTAAGAGAGCCTTATACAGTCAATGCCTCACAGCTAACCTGGCATGCCTTGATGACTCCGAGACGCAGAATGCCCACAGCACTTGGTCTGCCCTCCAGGCCTCCAGAACCAGTGCCTGCAAAGAGACGTGCGAACACTCAACTAAGAAACACCAGGACTGGTTTGATGGGAATGACCAGGAGATCCAAGAGCTAATAGATTGCAAGCGCAGGGCATTGCTGAGTCTTAAACAACAACCCAATTTGGGAGCAGCAAGGCAGAATTACAGACGGCTTAAGGCCAAGGTCCAACAAAAAACTCGGGACGTAAAGAACAGATGGTGGATAGAGAAAGCACAGAAGATACCGCAGCTGGCCGACAGCCATAATGTGCGAGGATTCTTCACCGAAGTCAAGGCCACCTACGGCCCAAACACCCAAGGCCCCACCCCACTGCTGGCCAAGAATGAGGAAACACTTATCAGGGTCAATGAGGCAGTCAGGGCAGGCTGGAAGGAGCACTTCAAAGATCTCCTCAACCAAGACTCTACCTTTGACTCGAGTGTCCTCGACTCCATCCTGCAGCACTCTACCTGCCACCACCTCAGTAAAACCCCAGCCCTGCATGAAGTAGAAAAAGCCATAAAACTGCTTAAGAACAACAAGGCTACGGGAGTGGATGGAATCCCCACTGAGGCATTGAAGTATGGAGTATTGAATTTACGACCATACAAGCATTTGTGGAACTTCTTGGCCCCAAAAATGAATGCCAAAGCTCCTCTTTCGATCTGCGCATAATTACGCTCACTAGTACTGAGAGTGCGTGAAGCAAAAGCAATTGGTCTCTCATCCCCACTATGTAGTACATGAAAGACCACTTTCCCAACTGTGTATGGAGAGGCATCACATGCTAGCTTGATCTCCTTAGATATATCATAGTGAACTAACATGGTACTCTCTACCAATTGGCTTTTACACTTTTTGAATGTTTTGTTGCATTCTTCTGACCACTTCCAATGGATCTGTTTTTTCAACAGTTCATTCAGTGGATGTAATAATGTAGCCAAGTTTGGTAGGAATTTCCCATAATAGTTCAAAAGGCTCAAAAATTATCGAAGTTCAGTGACATTCTTGGGAGTAGGTGCGTTTCTAATTGCATCCAGCTTTCCTTTGGTTGGATGTAAAACATCTTTGTCTATTCTGTGCCCTAAGTACTCCACTGAGTTTTGAAATAACTCACACTAGTGAGAAGTTACTCGTACTGTGTGCTTCTCTAGCTGTTTGAGCACTTCATTCAACATGCTATTATGGATTTTCCTGTTTGGTGCTGAAATGAGTATGTCATCTAAATAACATACGACCCCTTCATGCTTTGCAAAATATGGTTCATCACCCCTTGGAATATGGCAGAGATGGAAGTCATTCCAAATGTTAGCCTATTAAATTGATATAGGCCTAGATGAGTATTTATAGTCAAGCATGACTTGGACTCCTCATCTAGTTCAAGTTGTAAGTAGGCATTTGTGAGATCTAACTTTGAGAAGATCTGACCATCTGTCAGTGTTGTGAACAAATCTTCTGCATTTCGCAATGTATTGGGGAGTTACCCTCTAGAACCTGGTTTACGGTTACTTTATAATCACCATACAACTTTACTTTACCATCGGACTTACATAAGAACATAAGAACATAAGAAATAGGAACAGGAGTAGGCCATATGGCCCCTTGAGCCTGCTCCGCCATTCAATAAGATCATGGCTGATCTGATCATGGACTCAGCTCCACTTCCCTGCCCGCTCCCCATAATCCCTTAGCCCCTTATCATTTAAGTAACTGTCTATTTCTGTCTTAAATTTATACAATGTCCCAGCTTCCACAGCTCTCTGAAGCAGCAAATTCCATAGATTTACAACCCTCTTAGAGAAGAAATTCCTCCTCATTTCTGTTTTAAATGGGCGGCTCCTTATTCTAAGGTCATGGCCTCTAGTTCTTGTCTCCCCCATCAGTGGAAACATTCTCTCTGCATCCACCTTGTCAAGCCCCCTCATAATCTTATACATTTCGATAAGATCACCTCACATTCTTCTGAATTCCAATGAGTAGAGGCCCAACCTACTCAAACTTTCCTCATAAGTCAGCCCCCTCATCCCCGGAATCAACCTAGTGAACCTTCTCTGAACTGTCTCTAAAGCAAGTATATCCTTTCGTAAATATGGAAATCAAAACTGCACGCAGTATTCCAGGTGTGGCCTCACCAATACCTTGTATAGCTGTAGCAAGACTTCCCTGCTTTTATACTCCATCCCCTTTGCAATAAAGGCCAAGATATCATTGGCCTTCCTAATCACCTGCTGTACCTGCATACTATCCTTTTGTGTTTTATGCACAAGTATCCCCAAGTCCCGCTGTACTGTGGCACTTTGCAATCTTTCTCCATTTAAATAATAACTTGCTCTTTGATTTTTTTTCTGCCAAAGTGCATGACCTCACACTTTCCAACATTATACTCCATCTGCAAAATTTTTGCCCGCTCACTTAGCCTGTCTATGTCCTTTTGCAGCTTTTTTGTGTCCTCCTCACACATTGCTTTTCCTCCCATCGTTGTATCATCAGCAAACTTGACTGCGTTACACACAGTCCCTTCTTCCAAGTCGTTAATATAGATTGTAAATTGTTGGTGTCCCAGCACTGACCCCTGCGGCATCCCACTAGTTACTGGTCGCCAACCAGAGAATTAACCATTTATCCCAACTCTCTGATCTCTTAGTTATCCATGCTAATCTATTACCCCCAACCATGAATTTTTATCTTGTGCAGTAACTTTTTATGTGGCACCTTGTCAAATGCCTTCTGGAAGTTGAAATACACCACATCCACTGGTTCCCCTTTATCCACCCTGTTCGTTAAATCCTCAAAGAACTCCAGCAAATTTGTCAACATGACTTCCTCCTCATAAATTCATGCTGATTCTACCTGACCAAATTTTGCTTATCCAACTGTCCTGCTACTGCTTCTTTAGTAATGGACTCCAACATTTTCCCAACCACAGATGTTAGGCTTACTGGTCTATAGTTTACTGCTTTTTATCTGTCTCCTTTTTTAAATAGGGGCATTACATTTGCAACTTTCCAATCTGCAGGGACCTCCCCAGAATTACGTACAATAACAATGGGTGTAGCCCAATGACCATAGATCTATCTTAGAGATGATGTTCTCAGACTCTAGTCTTTTGAGTTCTTGCTCAACTTTCTCCTTGAGTGCGTATGGTACGGGACGTGGCTTGCAGTAAACTATTCTAGCATCCTTCTGTACTCTGACACTCACTTTGAAACCTTGCATCGGACTGTCTGTTTCGCGGAACACTTTTGGATACAGTTTGATGAAATCATCCTTCGTTGCAAATCTTGTTTCAACTTGTAAAATCTCACTCCAATCCAGCTTCAGTGAACCCAAGCAATTTCTACCTATTAAGGCAGGCTTGTCTCCTGCCATTACTAAGAGAGGCAAGGTCTGAAACTGATCCTTGTATTTCACCGATATGGTGATACGTCCTACCACAGGGATTTGCTCTCCTGAGTACCATCGCAGCTCTATCTTTGATTACTCCATCGGAAAATTACTCACCTTGTTGAGATATAGCGATTCCGTTACTATGCTCATGGATGCACCAGTGTCGATTTCCAGGGGTATCCTGGTTCCTGCAACTTCTACTTGAATGACGATACTTCGCGAATTGTTGTTAGGTACCCTTGTGTTTCTGATGACATGTATCTCCAGAACCTCCTCATCCTGTTGCTTCTCTTCAATGCCGATTGCTACTTCTAACATTGTACATCAGTTCACTCTTCAGTCGGCACGCCTTCGCAAGATGCCCAGTTTTCTTGCAGAGGAAACACTCTGCCTTCCTGTATGGACAATTTTGAGCAATGTGTTGTCCCTGGGACCGATAGCACGATTTCAATATATTGTTACTTTGGCCAGTTGCTGAGGCCTTGGAGTCCAACTGTCTTTTACTTCTAACCCGGAGCCAATTCACCTCGGTTGTCTGATGAATGAAAATGGCATGAAATTCTCAGGACTTATGGCCAGCCATATCCATCGCCATAGCTGTCTACAAGCTAAATCAAAAGTCACTTTTAGGGTTGTCAACAATTTTCTTCTGCTTCATTTTTCATCTCACAAACAAAGCGGTCCTGAAAGTTTCTGAAATGACAGTGAATGGCTCACTTTTTTAAAGCACAATATACTTACTGATACTCTTGTCATTTAACTGATCTCGTATTCCAAAACCATAACTTTCAGCAATTTCTAGTGGCTCAGGACTGTACTGCTGTTCAAACCTCTATCAGTGGTGTGTCCTTTGACTTGATGGGAACAAGCACAATTTTCAGGATTTCATAAACCTCGGGGCCTGCTTCATTCAATAAAATAGCCTGTTTTCATTCCAACATCACCATTACGGTTTTCAACATCAGGGACTTCGATAATACTATTCACAGTGAAAAACATTTCTAGCCGCTCCACATACGCTCCGAAAGTCTCTCAGTCATGATGGAACTCAACACAAATTTCAGCTAGGGAATCCAAAAATCCTATCCTCATTTGCTAATGTTGATATCTTCTTTATGACATCACAACACACTCAGACTACAAGATGGCACAACAAGAACTTGTCAAGTGACCTTGTCACTTGATGCTGTTATTGTATTTACATGAGCAGTTGCATTACCACAGTAGTCCACATGGTGTAGCAGCAGTCCACTAGATGGAGCTATATTACAGGTAGCACTCTCGCCTTTAAGGTAAAAGAGGGTATAATGTAGGCCAATGCTTCAGTGTAGTACTGGGAAGTGCTGCACTATTAGAAGCGCTGTCTTCCGAATGAGATGTTAAACTGGGATCTTCTCTGTCTCTTTTCAGTTTGACGTAAAAGATCACATACCACAATTTGTAAAAGAGCAGGGCTATCTCCTGATCCCTGACTAACTAGCCTCCGCCCCCCTCCCTCCCCCTTCTGCCCCTCAACCAATACACCAAAAATGTTTTAACTTGTCATTCATCTCATATGATGGGCCCAAGTTTCGGGCTGCGCCTAAAATGGCACAGCCCGGACCTGGACGCCCATTTTTCGTGCCAAAAAGTGCGCCTAAAAAAAACTTACCTATTCTCTGGCTCCCTGCAGGCCCTCTGGAGCTGAGCACGGCACAGCACGAGCTGTAGGGGGCGGAAACAGTGCCGGGACCTCTGCATATGCGCGCTACAGTGGGCGCGCATGTGCAGTAGCTCCAGGCGCCCAAAACTGTTGGAGGGGCCCGAAGCACGCTGCCACTTGCCCTGGCCGAATGGCCTCACTGCCGCTGCGTGTATAAGGCTCCTCCCACCCGACCGGACCCGACCCGACCTCTGCTTCCCCCCGCATCCCCCCCCGCCCCCCCGGGGACCCAACCTCCGCTCCCCACCCCACCCCCCGACCCGACCCCCGCGACTCCCCCCCCAGACCTCCGCGACTCTTCCCCCCCCTCCCCCGCCCCGGACCTCCGTGACTCTTCCCCCCCCACCCCGGACCTCCGCGACTCTCCCCCCACCCCCAACCCCGGACCTCCGCGACCCCCACCGAGACCTGACGCCACCTACCTGTAAATTCAGCCCGAAGTCTTGGGCCCGGCCATTCAGCCTCCTTCCCTCCCTCCCTCATTCCCTCCATCCTCTCTCCCTTCTCCCCCTCTCCCCCCTCCTCTCCCCCCTCCCCTTCTCTGCCTCTCCCCCCCTTTGTCCCCCCTCCTCTCCCCCTCTCCCCCCTTCTCCCCCTCTCCCCCCTCTCTCCCCCCTCCTCTCCCCCTCTCCCCCTCTCCCCCTCCTCTAACTCCCTTCTCCTCATCCTCCCCCTCCCCCTCCTCTCCCCCTTCTCCCCCTCTCCCCCCTCTCCCCCCTTCTCCCTCCTCTCCCCCCTCCCCCTCCTCTCCCCCCTAACCCCCTCCACCTTGCCCCTTCCCTTCCCTACCCCCCTAATCCTCCCCCCTCCTCCACCTCCCCCCCACCCCACCCCCCTCCCCCTCCCCCTCACCCCCATCCCCTTCTCCCCCTCCCCCTTCTCCCCCTCCCCTCGCTGTCAGAAACACAGACACTGACAGACAGAGAGTGAGGGACACACACACAGACAGACAGAGAGATAGAGACACTGACAGAGACACCGGTTCTGCCATGGAAGCAGGGAAGTTGCCTTCTGCGCCGATTTTCTTCCTCCGGAATCATGCCACTAGAGCCTAGAAGGTGAGGTCGGGTTGTTTCGGCAGGACCATCTCGCAGTTGGGTTGAGCGGTCTGTGTAGTCTCCATGCAGCCGCATGAGCGGTTGGTTTTTCAGGTGCTGTGCTGGATCCAAAATCGGGGCTGCGGAGGACGTCGATCTCCAGAGGCTGGTGGTTTTCCCAGCTCCAATAGATCTTTTTCATCCATTTTCTTCCTAATAGCATTGGACCATCACCAGCAACGATCCACAAAGGTAACTTGTGTATCGCACTGTCATTGGACACCTGGACATCCATGCTGCCAACGACTGGGATGGTGTCGTTTGTATCGGTGAGCAGCTTCACTTGGATCGGGATCATTTTAGGTCCTTCAACTGGATTGTCCCAGAGTTTCTCAAAGGCTGCCTGATTCATCAGTGACTGGCTAGCCCCTGTGTCCACCTCCATCGTGACTGGAACATCGTTGATTTCGACTTCCATTTTCAACAGAGAGCTCTCGGTGGTGCAGGTAAACAATCCGTACACCTCATCGTGGGGCTGAGCTGCCGCATGGACTTTCTTTTCACCGTTGCTTGAGTCCAGATGATCGGCCAACTCTTCATCGACTCGGTGTGTACAATTTCTCTTATACATTCGCTGGAGGTGGCCCTTTGTGTTACAGCCTTTGCATGCATAGTCTTTGTAGCGGCACTGGTGGGCCCTGTGATTTCCTCCACAGCGCCAGCATGGGGTTAGCCGGTTGGCCCCATGTGGCGGACTCAGGGTTGCAGCACTCGGGGTTCTGTTCTCTCTTCCCTGAGTGAGACTGCTTGCAGCAGCCTTGTATTGAAAAGGCGCCAGTCGGTTCACAGTACTTGCCGGGTTAGAGTCCTGTGGGGTGAGTCATCTGGTTGGAATTGCAGGCCGAGATCATGAACGCCTGGCTCACATTAATTGCCTTCTGCAGGGTGACCATGGTGTCCGCAGAGAGCAGCTTGTGGAGAATGCCCTCGTTGCTGATTCCAATAATGAACATGTCCAGCAGCACTTTGGGGAGGTGGTCATCAAAATCACACGGTGTAGCCAATCGTCTGAGGTCTGCAGCATATTTTGCGATTTCTTGGCCTTTGGGCCACCGGTGGGTGTAGAACCAGTGTCTGGCTGTGTGGATGCTCTCTTTAGGTGTGAGCTGTTCCTGTATCATCGTTACGAACTCCGCATATGTTTTGGTTGTTGTCTTCGCTGGGGCTAGCAAGTCCCTGACGAGGCCATAGACGGTAGGCCCACAACTGCTGACCAGGATAGCTCTGCGTTTATCAGCCAGCGAGGTCGGTGTGTCTCCCGCCAGGTCGTTCGCAATGAAAAAGTGTTCGAGCCTTTCCACAAAGGCCTCCCAATCTTCCCCATCGGAGAATTATTGAAACATGCCAAGGTTAGCCATTTTCACGTGGAAATTCGTAATCTCTTCACCAGTTATTGTGTCTGTAAGCACTCTAGTAATGATTCCATGAGGCAAGGTATTGTACTTGAACTGTGGTGACCTTAGTCCATTTATTACAGCTCCTGAGTGAGGGCACAGCATGGTGAGCTGCCTTTTATACCTGGTTACCTGTCGAGTACAGGTAACCCCTAGGTCTCCACCCTCTGGTGGTACAAGCATCGAGTATACAGTATGAAGGTACATCCACTAGTCTTATGTAAGTACATTGAGTGGACAGGGATTATACTTATTTTATACATACACAACAGGGATGTTGCACTTTTTCAGGGAGGCTTTGAGGGTGTCCCAATAACGTTTCCTCTGCCCACCTTTGGCTCATTTGCCGTGAAGGAGTTCCGAGTAGAGCGCTTGCTTTGGGAGTCTCATGTCTGGCATGCGAACGAGCTGATCAAGTATGGTCAGTGCTTCAATGCTGGGGATGTTGGTCTGGTTGAGGGCGCTAACATTGGTGCATATGTCCTCCCAGGGGATTTGTAGGATCTCCTACATGCACAGGGAGGTGGGGAACAAGAACTGTACCATGCTCTCCTGAGGTGCAGGATCTAACAGATGTGCGACAGATGATGGCAATGAGTGGAGAGAGCATTGACCTGACGTGATCATTCCTGGACACCATCAGTGGAGTGGGTGACAAGGTAGCGGGACTGTCGGGAGAGGTGACAGCAATCTCACAAGAAATGGAAGCGATGTCAGTGACCATGAGGGAGCGAATGTCACAGGTAGTTGAGACACTGTTAGTGTCATGTATGTAACCACAATGTAACACCACTGTATTATTGTATACACTCAACGTAGATGCACACCTTGACCACAGGGGGTGACTTTGTGGGAGACACTCCTTACCTGATCACACAGGTATAAAAAGGAAGGTCACATGCAGCGTCATCATCTTTGGAGTCCTGTGAATAAAGAGTTAAGGTCACAGAGTGAACTTGTCCCCAGAATGTGCCTCATGTGGTTTCATACTGTCGAGTAAGGACTTTACATTGGCGACGAGAAACGGGAATGCACGACCCATGAGAATTCACGAGCCACCAATAGCATAGAGGAATGGTACTGTGTTGGGGAAGACTGGGACGATTTTGTCGAGAGGCTTCAGCAAAGCTTCATTACGAAAGAATGGCTGGGGGATGCAGTGGCCCACAAGCGAGGGGCTTATCTTTTGACCAGCTGTAGACCAAAGACTTACGCGCTTATGAAGGACTTACTAGCACCCGAAAGCCGGCGGACAAAACCTTTGAAGAACTTAGCAAATTGATCGGGGAGCACCTCAAACCGGCGACTAGCATACATATGGCCCGACACAGATTCTACACCTACCGACGTCGTGAAGGACAGAGCATACCGGACTTCATTGTGGACCTCTGGCATTTGGCCAGCCTCTGTAAGTTCACAGACGTCTACAGGGGGCAGATGCTAAGGGACTTCTTTATCGAGGGCATCGGTAATGCGGGAATTTTCCGCAAATTAATTGAAACCAAGGATTTGACCTTGGAAGCGGCGGTGTTGATAGCTCAAACTTTCATGGCAGGGAAGGAAGAGACAAAAATAATATATGCGCAATTCTGCCTCTAACGCGGTGATGGATCAGGGAGTCAACATCATCAATGCGACTCAGAGCCCCGCAGGCAGGCAGGGGCAGTCTGAAGCTTCCCAGGCAGCAATAGACCCCAGAGTAGGACTTCAACAGAGACAATGGCAGGCTGAACGGACATTCAAGCCATCACAGTGGATAATGCAGCCTGGGATGGGGCCATTAACACCCACTAATAGGGTACTTAAGAGCAGTCAAAGGGACAGTCAGCGTGGAATGCCTGGCCATAGTCCCTTTGTTCCCAACAATGGAAACTTTAACTCATGCTGGAGGTGTGGGGGAAAACACTCAGCTAGATCTTTCAGATTTCAACAATTTGTCTGCAGGAACTGCAATCTCAGTGGCCACTTAGCTTGAATATGCAGGAAGTCCGCAACCAGACTAATATATGAAGCAGATGGACCAGAAGAGGATTCTTTGAGGCAGGATGACTTTTGGGGCAAATCGATGGACGCCGAGGTTCAGCGGGTCCATGTGGCGAATATTCACAGTTTATAGACCAAAACACCACCAATGATGATGAGGGTTTTATTAAATGGTATCCCAGTACGCATGGACACTGGGGGCAGCCAGTCACTCATGGGCGTTCAGCAATTTGAGAAGCTATGGCCACTTAAAGCCAGTAGACCCAAATTAGCACGTATTAAGACACAATTACGGACTTACACTAAATAAATCATTCCGGTGCTAGGTAGTGCAATGTTGGCTGGCACACACAATGGGTTAGTGAATCGGCTGCCACTCTGGATTGTCCCGGGCAATGGTCCCGCACAGTTAGGGAGGAGTTGGTTCGCCGAGATGAACTGGAAATGGGGGGATGTTCACGCAATGTCATCTGTGAAGCGAAGTGCATGCTCACAAATCTTACAACAATTCGATTCACTATTCCAACCTGGTGTCAGGACTTTCAAAGGCACTAAAGTCATGATACACATCACCACGGACGCCAGGCCAGTGCACCACAAAGCCAGAGCGGTGCCGTATGTGATGCGGGATAAGATCGAGAGCGAATTGGACCAGCTGTTGAGAGAGGGCATCATCTCGCCTGTTGAATTCAGCGACTGGGCGAGCCCCATCATTCACGCCCTAAAAGCAAATGGCTCTGTCAGGATCTGTGGCGACTACAAGGCCACCATCAATCAAGTGTCCCTGCAAGATCAATACCCACTCCGGAGAGCGGAGGACCACTTCGCCACGCTGGCAGGCGGCAAGCTGTTCACCAAGTTGGACCTCACTTCAGCCTATATGACCCAGGAACTGGCCGACGAATCTAAACTACTGACCACCATCACCACGCACAAGGGACTGTTCATTTATAACAGGTGCCCGTTTGGCATTCGATCAGTGGCCGTGATTTTTCAAAGAAACATGGAAAGCCTGCTCAAATCCATTCCTGGAACGATTGTATTCCAGGACTACATCCTCATCATGGGTCGAGACGCCAAGGAAAACCTCCACAACCTGGAGGAGGTGCTACGCCGACTGGACCAGGTAGGCCTGCAACTCAAGAAATCTAAATGTGTGTTCTTAGCTCCTGAGGTTGAGTTTCTGGGCAGGAGGGTTGCTGCAGATGGGATTCGGCCCACCGAATCCAAAACAGAGGTGATTCGACGAGCACCCAGGCCCTGCAACACATCGGAGTTGTGTTCATTCCTGGGACTGTTGAACTATTTCGGGAACTTTCTGCCGAACTTGAGCACGTTGTTGGAGCTGCTACATGTGCGCCTGCATAAGGGTTGCGATTGGTTTTGGAGGGACTGTCAGGAACGGGCTTTTGATCGGGCGCGAAACCTACTTTGTTCAAACAAGTTGTTGACCCTGTACGACCCCTGTAAAAAATTGGTTCTGACATGTGATGCATCGTCCTGTGGGTATGGGTGCGTGTTGCAGCAGGGCAATGCTGAGGTTCAACTCCAACCTGTGGATTATACCTCCAGGTCGCTCTCTCAAGCAGAACGGGGATATGGGATGTTCGAGAAGGAAGAGCTTGCATGTGTCTATGGTGTATAAAAAAAAGCATCAGTACCTCTTTGGTAGAAAGTTTGAATTAGAGACGGACCACAAGCCAGTAACATCCCTGTTGTCAGACAGCAAGGCTATCAATGCCAACGCATCAGCTCGCATACAGCGATGAGCTCTCACGCTGGCTGCTTATGACTACTCCATCCGGCACCGGCCCGGCACTGAAAATTGCGCTAAAGCGCTCAGCAGTCTTCTACTGGCCACTACTGAGGGGGCAGCGGAGCAAAGCGCCAAGCTGGTCATGACTGTTGATGCCTTTGACAGCACAGGCTCCCCCATCACAGCCCGCCAGATCAAAATCTGGATAAACAGAGATCCCCTCCTATCCCTGATTAAGAAATGTGTCCTGACTGGGGATTGGGTGCCCGCACACGGTGCATGCCCTGAAGAGGTCAGACCGTTCCACAGACGGATGGATGAGCTCTCCATCCAAGCCGACTGCCTACTATGGGGCAGCTGGGTAGTTATGCCCCAGAAGGGCAGGGAGGCATTCATCAGGGAATTCCACAGCGAACACCCAGGCATTGTGCTGATGAAGGCCATTGCCCGGTCACACGTTTGGTGGCCTGGAATTGATTCAGACCTGAATACTGTGTTCGCAGGTGCACGACGTGTGCTCAGCTGGGTAATGCCCCCAGGGAGGCCCCGCTCAGCCCGTGGCCCAGGTCCACCAGGCCATGGTCATGCATTCATGTTGACTACGCAGGCCCGTTCATGGGAAAGATGTTCCTTATTGTGGTAGATGCGTACTCAAAATGGATCGAGTGCATCATTTTGAATTCATGCACATCATCCACCACCGTGGAAAGCCTACGCGCGATCTTTGCAACCCATGGTTTGCCGGACATCCTGGTTAGTGATAATGGCCCATGTTTCACAAGCTATGAATTCTGAGAGTTTGTATCGGGCAATGGCATCAACCACATCAGGACTGCGTTGTTCAAGCCGGCCTCCAATGGCCAGGCGGAACGTGTGGTCCAAATCATTGAGCAAGGTATGCTCAGGATTCAAGGACCCTCCCTACAATGCCGCCTATTGCGTCTCCTGCTGGCCGATAGATCCCGACCGCACTCGCTCACGGGGGTCCCGCCCACAGAGCTACTAATGAAACGGACACTCAAAACTCAGTTGTCCCTCATTCACCCAGTCCTGACCGACATAGTTGAGGGCAAGCGCAAGTCACAAAACGAGTACCATGATCATAATTCGAGGGGGAGATGTATAGAAATAAATGATCCTGTATTCGTCCTCAATCATGCCATGGGGCCCAAATGGCTTGAGGGCACTGTAATTGACAAAGAGGGGATAGGGTCATCGTGGTAAAACTCAACAATGGTCAGATATGCCGTCAGCATCTGGACCAAGTAAAAAAAAGATTCAGCATCGACACGGTGGAATCTGAAGAAGACCATGAGATGGAGCTCACAACACCGCCACTGAACGAGCAACAAGAGCAATCAGAAGAATGCACAGTCCCTGCGGTCAGCCCGGACAGGCTGGAATCACCACAGGTGACAGACACTCACGTCAGTGTCCAATAACCAGATCCCCAACTGCGGCGCTCCACGAGGGAGCGTAGACCACCTGAAAGGCTAAACCTATGATCCCAATAAGACTTTGTGGGGGGAGGTGATGTCATGCATGTAACCACAATCTAACACCACTGTATTACTTTAAACACTCAACCTAGATGCACACCTTGACCACAAGGGGTGAACCTGTGGGAGACACTCCTTACCTGATCACACAGGTATAAAAAGGGAGGTCCCACACAGGGTCATCATCTTTGGAGTCCTGTGAATGAAGAATTAAGGTCACAGAGTGACCTTGTCCCCAGAATGTGCCTCTTGTGGTTTCACACTGTAGAGTGAGGACTTTACAGTTAGGGCTCATGAAGGACAGCTTAGCTGCTTGGAGTTAGCTGCTGCAATATAGGAACACGCCCAGACCCCGCGCCCAGTGACAGAATCAATTGCCGCTCCACTCCAATCCCCACACCAGCCTCTGAAGAGCACCAAGCCGGGCCCACCACATTGCCTCCTGCTGCCCCCCCCACCCCCCACCCATCCCCGTCAACAGGTACGCACAACCTGAGATCTTATAAACAATAAGCTTGGTACAAACCCCAGATAACTGCGCTACTACCTGCGGGCAGGGGTGATGGAGTCACCAATAACAAGCAAGCCGGGCAGTCTTCGAATAAGGTAGAACATAAGAACATAAGAAACAAGAGCAGGAGTAGGCCATACAGCCTCTCGAGCCTGCTCCGCCATTCAATAAGATCATGGCTGATCTGATCATGGACTCAGCTCCACTTCCCTGCCCGCTCCCCATAACCCCTTATCTCCTTATCGGTTAAGAAACTGTCTATCTCTGCCTTAAATTTATTCAATATCCCGGATACCACAGCTCTCTGAGGCAGCGAATTCCACAGATTTAAAACCTACTGAGAAGAAATTCCTCCTCATCTCAGTTTTAATGGGTGGCTCCTTATTCTCAGATTATGCCCTAGTTTGAATCTCCCCCATCAGTGGAAACATCCTCTCTGCATCCACCTTGTCAAGCCTCCTCATAATCTTATACGTTTCGATAAGATCATCTCTCATTCTTCTGAACTCCAATGAGTAGAGGCCGAACCTACTCAACCTTTCCTCATAAGTCAACCCCCTCATCTCCGGAATCAATCGAGTGAACCTTCTCTGAATTGCCTCCAAAACAAGTATATCCTTTCGTAAATATGGAAACCAAAACTGTACGCAGTATTCCAGGTGTGGCCTCACTAATACTCTGTATAACTGTAGCAAGACTTCCCTGCTTGCTTTTGCTCTTTAATTTTTGTGCCAAAGTGCATGACCTCATATTTTCCAACATTATATTCCATCTGCCAAATTTTTGCTCACTCACTTAGCCTGTCTATGTCCTTTTTGCAGATTTTGTGTGTCCTCCTCACACATTGCTTTTCCTCGCATCTTTGTATCATCAGCAAACTTGGCTATATTACACTAGGTCCCTTCATCCAAGTCATTAATATAGATAGTAAATAGTTGAGGCCCCAGTTCTGATCCCTGCGGCACCGCATTAGTTACCGATTGCTAACCCAAGAATGAACCATTTTCCCGACTCTCTATTTTCTCTTAGTTAGCCAATCCTCTATCCATGCTAATATATTATCCCCAACCTCGTGAACTTTTTTCTTGTGCAGTAATCTTTTATGTGGCACCTTGTCAAATGCCTTCTGGAAGTCCAAATAAACCACATCCCCTGGTTCCCCTTAATCCACCCTGTTCATTACATCCTCAAAGAATTCCAGCAAATTTGTGAAACATGACTTCCCTAAATCCATGCTGACTCTGCCTGACCGAATTTTGCTTTTCCAAATGTTGTGCTACTGCTTCTTTAATAACGGACTCCAACATTTTCCCAACCACAGAAGTTAGACTAACTGGTCTATAGTTTCCTGCTTTTTGTCTGCTTCCTTTTTTAAATAGGGGCATTACATTTGCAGTTTTCCAATTTGCTGGAACCTTCCCAGAATCCAGGGAATTTTGGTAAATTACAACCAATGCATCCACTATCCCTGCCGCTATTTCTCTTAAGACCCTAAGATGCAAGCCATCAGGTCCAGGAGATTTAACTGCCGTTAGTTCCATTATCTTACTGAGTATCACCTCATTCCCCCTATATCCCCTTGAATATCCACTGTTGGGATATTGTTAGTGTCCTCTACCTTAAAGACTGATACAAAATATTTGTAAGTTATGTAAATTTTTGTAAGTTATTTTTGTAAGTTATTTTTGTAAGTTATGTAAATTTACAAGTTTAAAAGTTAGTAAGTGATCTTAAAGTTTTTAAGTGATCTTAGAGTTTATAAGCAATCTTAAAGTTTGTAAGTTATCGTAACTAAAATCTTTAAAGTTTGATACAATAATTATTTTATTAAAGTTAAGTTAAGTACAAAGAACTGTTTGTTAAACTGTTGAAGAAAACAGACTTGACATTAAATCTGAATCATTTCCATTATTTGTTCCATTATTAACACAACTTTTGAAGTAAACAAGAATAATTTTCATCATTTGTTCCTTTAACACAACACAACAATACGGAACAGGTCCAAACTGTAAACATGGTCCATGTGGAACAGTTGTCACTGAGCCTTCAGGCAGCAAAACAGTCATGAATGAGCTGCTGGCGCAAGGCTCGAGCAATCATTAAAGGACACGATGGCCTGTCCTCCTCCGCCGTCGTGCTTCGGTTTCAGGTACTTGCATGGCTGCCTCGTCTTCATCCTCGTCCTCCTGCTCGTCATCTGCATCTTCCTCATCATTATCATCAGCCACTCTCACCGCAGGTGGGACTTCTATTACCAGGTGCTGCTGCCTCATGATGGCTAAGTTATGCAGCATGCAGCACAGAAGAGTGAACTGACCGACAATCTCAGGGGAGTGTAGCAAGTAGCCTCCGGAATGGTCCAGGTATCGGAAACGCTGTTTCAAGATGCCAACGGTCCTCTCTATGATGCTACGCGTCGCAATGTGCGACATGTTGTATTGACGGTCAGCTTCCATCCAGGTTACGCGTAGAGGCGTTATGAGCCAGTTGACGAGGCCGTACAATTTGTCTCCCAGTAGCCAGCTCTGGCCTTCTGGATGTGGCTGAAACTTGGCCGATATAACGCTCTCGCGTAGGATGAAAGCTTCATGGGTGCTCCCAGGGTATCGTGCATCAACTGATATGATGTGATGCATGTCGTCACACACGAGCTGTACGTTAATGGAGTGGAAGCCTTTTCTGTTCCTGTACATCTCGGAATCCTCGAAAGGTGCTTGCAACGTGATGTGGGTACAATTAATGCAGCCCTGTACCTTTGGGAATCCAGCAATCCTGAAGAAGCCCACAGCCCTGTCACGCATTGCCTGGGCGGTCATGGAGAACTTTATTTTGTCATTCCTTCGAGTATATAGTGCAGCTATCACCTGCCGAATGCAGACATGTGTTGCATGTTGAGAAATGGCGCACATATCCCCAGTTGTAGCTTGAAACGATCCGGAGGCAATGAATGAAAGTGCAGCTGTAACCTTCACTTCAACTGATAAAGCAGTCCTCCTGACACTTCTAGGTTGCAGGTCTGTTTTCAACAAATCACAGATCTCAGTTACAACTTCTTTCCTGAAACGCAGCCTTCTCACACAGTCTGCATCATTCAGGTGCAGGTATGAATGCCTGTCTCAATATACCCGAGGTGGGTAAGGCCTCCTGCCCATGAACTCTATGGGCTCTGATGTCCCTCATGCGATGACGTCGAATCAATTGTCTCCTATGTAGCACCATCATGCAGAAGGCTCGCACAAGGTATGGCATTGTCAATAATGCTCCCATAGTTAAATTTTACCTCTACAAGAAGCTCAAACTGACAGGAAGGCAGACAGGACAGGTTCTTTTTTCTCTCTCACCAAGGTCTGTATGGATGGACTATACCCAGGTCTCGTGACTTCTCCTCAAGCTCCCTCTCCCCCCCGCAACTCATTGCAGTCTTGTGACTTCCCCTCCCCCGCTCCCCCAAACTAATTGCAGTCTTGTGACTTTTCCCCTTCTCTCTCCCCCACCCCCCCTCCTACCCCAAGCTCATTGCAGTCTTTAGAAGCCTTCTGATCGGCACCTTGCTCCCCGGGCTCAATGCAGAAGCCTTCTAATCGGCACCTCTGTCTCTCCCTCCCATCCATCTCCAAACTCATTGCTGTCTTCAGAAGCCTTCCGATCAGCACCTCACTCCCCAGGCTCAGTGCAGAAGGCTTCCGATTGGTCGGTACCTCTCTCTCTCCCCCACACACCCGGGCTTGTTTTCCAGCCGATCCCCGAGCTCCTGTTTTCAGGCGCAGAGCCGATTCCGCCGGCCAAAGCTACAACCCTCCAGCCCTGCTTGATGACGTTCGGTGGTGGCGTGGAAGTAAGAAAAAAATGAAAACTTCTGAAATCCAAAAAACTTCCTTTTACTACTTTGACAGATAAAAAAGGTTGAACTTTATTATTGATTGTTAAAATATTCTTGACAGCTCCAAAACCTTCGATTAAATACAATGGCATCTTTCAGCGCCGATTTGTCAATGTGCGCTGCTTTCTGCTAACTCACCAGAAGGTTTTTCAGGAGAGGCCAGGTATGCCGAGCCAGAAATATTTTTGGCTAAACTGCGAAAAATGATGAAAACCAGTGCAGATATGAGGGAAGATTTATTACATTAAGAAATACTCAACTAGAAAAATCGTACCTAACTCAGTTATGCCAGCGCAGATCGCGGGGGAAACTTTGAAAAAAATGGCGCGCACCAAAAAAACGGCGCAAATGACGCGGGAAAATTGAGCCTATAGTAAGTATTCCAAACCAAATTTATGAAAGAAATCATGCATATTGCATACAAACGTAAACTAATCACACATTTGCATTCCCAGTGCCTGTCTTCCCTGTGCCTTTGCCAATCCTAGTCACGTCAAGACGGCACCATTCAAGACGGCCTCCAACGGCCAGGCGGAGAGAGCAGTGCAAATCATTAAACAAGGCATGCTTAAAATCCAAGGTCCCACGCTGCAGGGTCACCTGTCGCAACAGCTACTGGCGCACAGATCTCGTCCGCACTCACTGACTGGGATCCCCCCCGCGCAACTGTTGATGAAAAGGACTTTAAAAACAAGGTTCTCATTAATCCTCCCAGACATGCACGAAATCATTGAGGCAAAGTGCCGTAAGCTGACTGAGTACCATGACAGAAATTCGAGGGGGAGATGGAATGAGATAGGGGACAAAGTGTTTGTACTAAACTATGGCAGGGGTCCCAAATGGCTTGCAGAGACAGTAACGGGCAAGGAAGGAAACAGGCTACTAGTAGTACAAATGGACAATGGCAAAACCTGCCGGAGGCATGTAGACCAAGTCAAAAGCAGATTTACCAACAACACTGCGGGACCAGAGGCAGACTACAATGTGGAACTCGCACCACACCTGGTGGATAGACAGAGGGAACAACCTGAGGAAAGGGCAATCCCAACAGACAGCCCAGGCGAGTCAACAACAATCACACCAATTGAAACAGATAGCCCAGGCGAGATACCAGCAACCACACCCAAAGAAAAACAGACACCAAGGCAAACAGCTGAACCACAACTCAGACGCTCCACACGAGAGCATAGACCACCTGAGAGACTGAATCTATAAAGACAATAAGACCTTGGGGGAGGGTGATGTCATGTATCTTACATTATTACATATAACTGTATCCTAACATGCTATAAATGACTGTAATAAGAGGACAGCCAGAGGATCATGCTCAATGGAGCCACTGCCACTCCTCTGAAGTGAAGCCTCAGCAATCCTTGTAATCTGCTGGGTGACTGATTGTTGGAATGCTGTGACACCCTGCAGGACCCTTTCAACACTGTAATCCACAGCCACGATGGCGGCGTTGCATGACAGCATTGAACTTGCATGACAACAGTCTGAGCTTCCATTGCAGCACTCAGATGTTGGGTGGCTACTGCTTGTGCTGCAATGGAAGCTGAGACATCGGCCGTCAGACGCTGCAGCGTGGTTGGGTCCAAAAGTTTGTTAATGGAGTTTCCCACCACTTCCACGCTGGAAAGGATGGGCTCCAAGCTCCGCACAAGGCCCTGTGCCAAGTTCGTGTCACACTCCTCCATGCTCCTTGACATTGCACGCAGGATTCCTGCAGGCTTCCCAATGCCCCAAGCATTTTGGTTGTGTACACCCATCAGTCTTCTTCTGTAGCCTGCCCCATCAAAGTCCTCATCTGAGTCCTCTACAACAGAACTTGTGAGCAATCTCACTCTCCAGGAGCTAGCCCCTGTGCTATCCTTGTTCACTGCTCTGACTGCAGGCCACTCGTGCCCAGTGTCTCACCATGTGAAAATTCTGCATCCAAGCTATCCTCTATATTATGTACTGAGCAGTGGCTGAGGCTTGTGGTGCAGTTGGTCTGATATGGCATTTGAAGATGCATTCAGTGACCATGACCACTCGTATAAGGTCATTGAATTTCTTGAGGCACTGCATCCAGGCCCTTAGCGCTTGACCCCTGGTATTGACCTCCATGATTATAAGAACACAAGAACAAGAAATAGGAACAGGAGTAGGCCATATGGTCCTTCGAGCCTGCTCCGCCATTCAATAAGATCATGGCTGATCTGATCATGGACTCAGCTCCACTTCCCCGCCCACTCCCCATAACCCTGATCCCCTTATCGTTTAAGAAACTGTCTATTTCTGTCTTAAATTTATTCAATGTCCCAGTTTCCACAGCTCTCTAAGGCAGAGAATTCCACAGATTTACAATCCTCTGAGAGAAGAAATTTCTCCTTATCTCTGTTTTAAATGGGCGGCCCCTTATTTTAAGATCATGCCCTCTAGTTCTAGTCTCCCCCATCAGTGAAAACATCCTCTCTGCATCCATCTTATCAATCCCCCTCATTATCTTACACGTTTCGATAAGATCACCTCTCATTCTTCTGAGTTCCAATGAGTAGAGGCCCAACCTACTCAACCTTTCCGCATAAGTCAACCTCCTCATCTCCGTAATCAACTTAGTGAACCAACTCTGAACTGCCTCCAAAGCAAGTATATCATTTCATAAATATGGAAAGCAAAACTGCACGCAGTATTCCAGGTGTTGCCTCAACAATATCCTGTACAGATGTAGCAAGACTTCCCTACTTTTATACTCCATCCCCTTTGCAATAAAGGCCAAGATTCCATTGGCCTTCCTGATCACTTGCTGTACCTGCATAATATCCTTTTGTGTTTCATGCACAAGTACCCCAAGATCTCGCTGTACTGCGGCACTTTGCAATCTTTCTCCATTTAAATAATAACTTGCTCTTTGATTTTTTTCTGCCAAAGTGCATGACCTCACACTTTTCAACATTATACTCCATCTGTCAAATTTTTGCTCACTCACTTAGCCTGTCGATGTCCTTTTGCAGAAATCCAGCATTTTTCCAACCATAGATGTTAGGATAACTGGTCTATAGTTTCCTGCTTTTTGTCTGCCTCCTTTTTTAAATAGGGGCATTAAATTTGCAGTTTTCCAATCTGCTGGGACCTTCCCAAAATCCAGACAATTTTGCATCCAATGCATCCACAATCCCTGCCGCTACTTCACTTAAGACCCTAGGATGCAAGCCATCAGGTCCAGGGGATTTATCTGCCTTTAGTCCCATTATCTTACTGAGTACTGTTATATATGTAAACTTGTATTTACTCTGTACAGCCACCAGAGGGCTCATCCCCTGGAGTCCCAAGGGATCCCATAATCCCTTGGGAGCACTGGTATATAAGGAGGCCTCACAGGTTGGAAAGGCACTCTGGAGACCTGCAATAAAAGACTAATGTCATATTTTACTTTGAGCTCACAGTGTTCATTCTGACTCTTTCTCCATACACAACAACTGGCGACGAGATACAGATAACGAACCCAAAGATGCAGAGAACATTGGGTATCCTGGAGAAATTCTCGGAGGGAGCTGATTGGGAAACTTTTGTGGAGCGACTCGACCAATACTTCGTAGCCAACGAGCTAGATGGGGAAGAGAATGCTGCCAAACGGAGGGCAATCCTCCTCACCATCTGTGGGGCACCAACGTATGGCCTCATGAAGAATCTGCTCACTCCAGCGAAACCCACGGAGAAATCATACCACGATTTGTGCACACTGGTCCGAGAGCGCATTTGAACCCGAAGAAAAGCATTGTGATGGTGAGGTACCAGTTCTACACCGACGTTCTGAAGCATTCTGAAGGCCAGGAAGTAGCGAGTTATGTCGCCGAGCTAAAATGCCTTGCAAGACATTGCGAATTTGAAGCACATTTGCAGCACATGCTCAAAGACTTTTTCATACTTGGCATTGGCCACGAAACCATACTTCGCAAACTTTTGACTGTAGAGACCCCAACCTAGAGTAAGGCCATAGCGATAGCCCAGGCATTCATTGCCACCAGTGACAATACGATGCAAATCTCTCAGCACACAAGTGCTGCGACAAGTACTGTGAACAAAGTGATGTTGTTTTCGAATTGCAACATACAGGGCATGTCACACATACCTGCAGCTACATGTCCGCAGATGTCTCAGAGCACACCATCAAGGGTGATGAATGCAAGGCCATTGCACTTTGTTGCCGCTGCGGGGGTGATCATCGTTTCCATTCAAGCTGATTCAAAGGGTACATTTGCAAGGTCTGTGGAACAATGGGACACCTCCAACGAGTGTGCAGGCAAACTACAAATCCTATTAAACCTGCAAACAGTCATGTTGCAGAGGAGGACAGATCCACGGAGGATCACGATGAACCAGAGCCCCATACCAAGGAGGCAGAGGTACAGGGTACACACATTCACCACGAATTGTCCCCCGACAATGCTGAATATTGAAGTAAATGGACTCCTGGTGTCAATGGAGCTGGACATGGGCACGAGCCAGTCCATCATGGGCAAAAGGACTTTCGAAAGATTGTGGTGCAACAAGGCCTCAAGGCAAGTCTTAACGCCAGTTCACACGAAACTAAGAACTTACACAAAAGAACTGATTCCTGTAATCGGCAGTGCTACCATAAAGCTCTCCTACGATGGAGCCCTGTACAAGCTACCACTCTGAGTGGTACCGGGCGATGGTCCCACGCTTCTCGGCAGGAGCTGGCTGGGAAAGATACGCTGGAACTGGGACGACAACCGAGCGTTATCGCCCGCGGATGACACTTCGTGTGCCCAGGTCTTAAACAAATTTCCTTCGTTGTTCGAACCAGGCATCGGGAAATTCCAAGGCGCAAAAGTGCAGATCCACCTAATTCCGGAGGCGCAACCCATCCATCACAAGGCGAGAGCAGTACCGTACATGATGAGAGAAAGGGTAGAGATTGAGCTTGACCGGCTGCAAAGAAAGGGCATCATTTCACCGATCGAGTTCAACGAGTGGGCCAGTTCTATCGTCCCAGTCCTCAAGGGAGATGGCACCGTCAGAATCTGTGGCGATTACAAAGGAACTATCAATCGTTTCTCCCTGCAGGACCAGTACCCACTACCAAAGGCCGACGACCTCTTTGCAATGCTGGTGGGAGGAAAGACATTCACGAAGCTGGATCTAACTTCAGCCTACATGACGCAGGAACTGGAGGAATCATCGAAGGCCCTCACTTGCATCAACACGCAAAAAGGTCTTTTTGTTTATAACAGATGCCCGTTTAGAATCCGATCAGCGACGGCAATATTGCAGAGAAAAATGGAAAGGTTACTGAAGTCGGTCCCGCACACCGTGGTCTTCCAGGACGACATCTTGGTCATAGGTCGGAACACAGTCGAGCATCTGCAGCACCTGGAGGAGGTTCTTAGTCGACTCAACCATATGGGGCTCAGGTTAAAATGCTTGAAGTGCCTTTTCCTGGCGCCTGAAATGGAGTTCTTGGGAAGGAGGATTACGTCAGATGGCATCAGGCCCACCAATGCGAAGATGGAGGCCATCGAGAACGCACCGTGGCCACAGAACGTGACGGAGCTGTGGTCGTTTCTGGGACTCCTGAACAACTTTGGTAAGTCAGTCGAGGAGGCGGGAGCTCGGAGCAGCGCGAGTCTGGGGTCGGCGAGAGGCCTATAAAGGCCAGCGGGAGCCGGGCAGTTCGAGCAGTCAGTCGAGGAGGCGGGAGCTCGGAGCAGCGTGAGTCCGGGGTCGGTGAGAGGCGTACTAGTGCAGCTGCAGTGGGGACAGAAGGCAAAAATTAAAAGAAATCGAAAGGTGACGTCACAGCCAAGCGAGTATGTGATTGGCTGGTGATTGGTGAGTAGTTTTTATTTTTCTTTTCTATTTCAGTAAGTAACATTTAGCATCAATGTTGCCAAATTAAGTTAATCTAGGGGTTAAGTCATGGCAAGACAGCTCGGACACGTGTTATGCTCCTCCTGTACTATGTGGGAAATCAGGGACGCTTCCGGTGTCCCTGACGATTACATGTGCAGGAAGTGTGTCCGCCTCCAGCTCCTGACGGACCGCATTATTGCACTGGAGCTGAGGGTGGATTCACTATGGAACATCCACGATGCTGAGAATGACGTAAATAGCACATTTAGCGAGTTGGTCTTACCGCAGGTCAAGGGTACACAGCCAGATAGGGAATGGAAGACCAATATGAAGAGCAGTGCAAGGAAGGTAGTGCAGGGGTCCCCTGCGGTCATCCCCCTGCAAAACAGATATACCGCTTTGCGTACTGTTGAGAGGGATGACTCATCAGGGGAGAGCAGCAGCAGCCAGGTTCATGGCACCGTGGCGGGCTCTGCTGCACAGGAGGGAAGGAAAAAGAGTGGGAGAGCAATAGTGATAGGGGATTCAATTGTAAGGGGAATAGATAAGTGTTTCTGTGGTCGCAACCGAGACTCCAGGCTGGTATGTTGCCTCCCTGGTGCAAGGGTCAAGGATGTCTCGGAGCAGATGCAGGGCATTCTGAAAAGGGAGGGTGAACAGCCAGTTGTCATGGTGCATATCGGTAAAAAATGGGATGAGGTCCTATGGGACGAATTTAAGGAGCTTGGAGCTAAATTAAAAAGTAGGACCTCAAAAGTAGTAATCTCGGGATTGCTACCAGTGCCACATGCTAGTCAGAGTAGGAATCACGGAATAGCTCAGATGAATACGTGGCTTGAGCAGTGGTGCAGCAGGGAGGGATTCAAATTCCTGGGGCATTGGAACCGGTTCTGGGGGAGGTAGAACCAGTACAAACCAGACGGTCTGCACCTGGGCACGACCGGAACCAATGTCCGAGGGGGAGTGTTTGCTAGTGCTGTTGGGGAGGAGTTAAACTAATATGGCAGGGGGATGGGAACCAATGCAGGGAGACAGAGGGAAACAAAAAGGAGGCAAAAGCAAAAGACAGAAATGAGATGAGTAAGAGTGGAGGGCAGAGAAACCCAAGGCAAAAAACAAAAACGGCCACTGTACAGCAAAATTCTAAAGGGTCAAAGTGTAATAAAAAGGCAAGCCTGAAAGCTCGGTCCCTCAAGGCGAGGAGTATTCGGAACCCAGGAGAGGGCTCTGAGCTAGTTAGAGTGGGTGAGAGCTCAGGTGAACAGGACCCCAAGAAAGAATGCAAAAGGCAGGAGGCAACAGAGCAGAGTAGCACTGGAGTAAGGGTAATCCACAAGGTGAGAGGAAGGGACAATATGTATGAATATAAGGGGGCTGCAGGAGGGGTCAAAACTAAAAATCATGGTTTAAAAACTAGTATTAAAACACTACCTAAATGCACTCAGCATTCGAAATAAAGTAAATGAGTTGACGGCACAAATCATTACAAATGGGCATGATATGGTGGCCATTACAGAAACGTGGTTGCAGGATGGCCAAGACTGGGAATTAAACATAGAGGGGTATCTGACAATTCGGAACGATAGACAAGAAGGGAAAGGAGGTGGGGTAGCTCTGTTAATAAAGGATGATATCAGAGCTGTTGTTCATTGGCTCCAATGAACAAAATGTCGAATCATTGTGGGTGAAGATTAGAGATATTAAGGGGAAAAAGTCACTGGTGGGGGTAGTTTATAGGCCCCCAAATAATAACTTCACGGTGGGGCGGACAATAATCAACAGAATAATGGAGTCATGTGAAAAAGGAACGGCAGTAATCATGGGGGATTTTAACCTACATATTGATTGCTCAAATCAAATCGCATGGGGTAGACTGGAGGAGGAATTCATAGAATGCATACGGGATTGTTTCTTAGAACAGTATGTTACAGAATCTACAAGGGAGCAAGCTATCTTAGATCTGGTCCTGAGACAGGAATAATAAACGATCTCCTAGTAAAAGATCCTCTCGGAATGAGTGATCACTGTATGGTTGAATTTGTAATACAGATTGAGGGTGAGGAAGTAGTGTCTCAAATGAGCGTACTATGCTTAAACAAAGTGGACTACAGTGGAATGAGGGCAGAGTAGGCTAAAGTAGACTGGGAACACAAACTAAATGGTGGCACAATTGAGGAACAGTGGAGGACTTTTAAGGAGCTCTTTCATCGTGCTCAACAAAAATATATACCAGTGAAAAAGAAGGCAGCTAAGAGAAGGGATAACCAGCTGTGGATAACCAAGGAAATAAAGGAGTGTATCAAATTGAAAACCAATGCGTATAAGGTGGCCAAGGTTAGTAGGAAACTAGAAGATTGGGAAAATTTTAAACGACAGCAAAGAATGACTAAGAAAGCAATAAAGAAAGGAAAGATAGATTACGAAAGTAAACTTGCGCAAAACATAAAAACAGATAGTAAAAGCTTTTACCGATATATAAAACGGAAGAGAGTGACTAAAGTAAATGTTGGTCCCTTAGAAGATGAGAAGGGGGATTTAATGGGAAATGTGGAAATGGCTGAGACCTTAAACAATTATTTTGCTTCAGTCTTCACAGTGGAAGACACAAAAACCATGCCAAAAATTGCTGGTCAGGGGAATGTGGGAAGGGAGGACCCTGAGACAATCACTATCACTAGGGGGGTAGTGCTGGACAGGCTAATGGGACTCAAGGTAGACAAGTCCCCTGGTCCTGATGAAATGCATCCCAGGGTATTAAAAGAGATGGCGGAAGTTATAGCAGATGCATTCGTTATAATCTGCCAAAATTGTCTGGACTCTGGGAAGGTACCAGTGGATTGGAAAGCAGCTAATGTAACGCCTCTGTTTAAAAAAGGGGCAGACAAAAGGCAGGTAACTATAGGCCGGTTAGTTTAACATCTGTAGTGGGGAAAATGCTTGATGCTATCATTAAGGAAGAAATAGCCGGACATCTAGATAGGAATAGTGCAATCAAGCAGACGCAACATGGATTCATGAAGGGGAAATCATGTTTAACTCATTTACTGGAATTCTTTGAGGATATAACGAGCATGGTGGATAGAGGTGTACCGATGGATGTGGTGTATTTAGATTTCCAAAAGGCATTCGATAAGATGCCACACAAAAGGTTACTGCAGAAGATAAAGGTACGCAGAGTCAGAGGAAATGTATTAGCATGGATCGAGAATTGGCTGGCGAACAGAAAGCAGAGAGTCGGGATAAATGGGTCATTTTCGGATTTGAAATCAGTGGTTAGTGGTGTGCCACAGGGATCGGTGCTGGGACCACAACTGTTTACAATATACATAGATGACATGGAAGAGGGGACAGAGTGTAGTGTAACAAAATTTGAAGATGACACAAAGATTAGTGGGAAAGCGGGTTCTGTAGAGGACACAGAGAGGCTGCAAAAAGATTTAGATAGGTTAAGCGAATGGGCTAAGGTTTGGCAGATGAAATACAATGTCGGAAAATGTGAGGTCATCCACTTTGGAAAAAAAAACAGTAAAAGGGAATATTATTTGAATGGGGAGAAATTACAACATGCTGCGGTGCAGAGGGACCTGGGGGTCCTTGTGCATGAATCCCAAAAAGTTAGTTTGCAGGTGCAGCAGGTAATCAGGAAGGCAAATGGAATGTTGGCCTTCATTGCGAGAGGGATGGAGTACAAAAGCAGGGAGGTCCTGCTGCAACTGTACCGGGTATTGGTGAGGCCGCACCTGGAGTACTGCATGCAGTTTTGGTCTCCTTACTTAAGGAAGGATGTACTAACTTTGGAGGGGGTACAGAGACGATTCACTAAGCTGATTCCAGAGATGAGGGGGTTACCTTATGATGAAAGATTGAGTAGACTGGGTCTTTACTCGTTGGAGTTCAGAAACATTTAAAATAATGAAAGGGATAGACAAGATAGAGGCAGAGAGTTTGTTTCCACTGGTCGGGGAGACTAGAACTAGGGGGTACAGCCTCAAAATACGGGGGAGCCAATTTAAAACCGAGTTGAGAAGGAATTTCTTCTCCCAGAGGGTTGTGAATCTGTGGAATTCTCTGCCCAAGGAAGCAGTTGAGGCTTGCTCATTGAATGTATTCAAGTCACAGATAGATAGATTTTTAACCAATAGGGGAATTATGGGTTATGTGTTGCGGGCGGGTAAGTGGAGCTGAGTCCACGGCCAGATCTTGTTGAATGGCGGAGCAGGCTCGAGGTGCTAGATGGCCTACTCCTGTTCCTAATTCTTATGTTCTTATATTCTTGTGTAACGTCTTACCGGGTCTTAGCACCCTGTTAGATCCACTGCATGTCTTACTATGGAAAGGGGACGAATGGACATGGAGCGAAAGCCAAGAAAATGCCTTTGTAAAAGAAGCGGGAAAATTGTTATCCTCAAACAAATTGCTTGTCTTGTATAATCCATGTAAGCGTTTGGTACTAGCGTCATGATATGGCATCGGGTGTGTTTTGCAACAAGCTAATGATTTTGGGAAACTGCAACTGGTTGCTTATGCATCCAGGAGTCTGTCTCAGGCTGAGAGAACCTGCAGCATGATTGAGACAGAAGCGTTAGCGTGTGTCTATGGGATAAAGAAAATGCATCAATACCTGTTTGGGCTAAAATTCGAATTGGAAGCCAACCATAAGCCACTTATATCCCTGTTTTCCAAGAGGAAAGGGATAAATCCCAACACACCGGCCCGTATTCAGAGATGGGCACTCACGTTGTCCGCATACAACTACGCAATCCGCCACAGACCAGGCACAGAAAACTGCGCCGATGCTCTCAGTCAGCTTCCATTGCCCACGACGGGGGTGGAAATGGCGCAGCCTGCAGATCTAGCCATGGTTATGGAATCATTTGAGAGTGAGCAATCACCCGTCACTGCCTGGCAGATCATAACCTGGACAAGCCAGGACCCCTTATTTCTCTAGTCAAAAGCTGTGTGCTTCACTGGAGCTGGTCCAGTGTCCCAGTGGAAATGCAGGAAGAGGTTAAGCTGTTCCAGCAGCGCAAAGATGAAATGTCTATACAAGCAGACTGCCTTCTGTGGGGCAATCGAGTAGTGGTCCCCAAGAAGGGCATAGACCTCCACAGTACCCACACAGGCATCGTGATGATGAAACCGATAGCCAGATCCCATGTGTGGTGATCCGGTATCGATGCAGACTTAGAGTCCTGCATTCACAGATGTAATACATGCTCGCAGCTAAGCAATGTACCCAGGGAGGCACTGCTAAGTTTTTGGTCTTGGCCCTCCAAAATGTGATCTAGGGTACATGTCGACAATGCATTCCAGTACTTGGGCAAAATGTTCCTTGTGGTTGCAGACACGTATTCCAAGTGGATTGAATGTGAGATAATGTTGGCTAGCACGTCCGCTGCCACTAATGAAAGCCTGCGGGCCATGTTTGCCACTCACGGTTTTACCAATGTCCTGGTGAGCGATGACAGGCCATGTTTTACCAGTGCTGAGTTCAAAGAATTCATGACCCGCAACGGGAGCAAACATGTTACATCTGCCCCATTTAAACCAACGTCCAATGGTCAGGCAGAGTGAGCAGTGCAAACCATCAAGCAAGACTTGAAGCGGGTAACTGAAGGCTCACTGCAGACTCGCCTAACCCGAGTCCTGCTTAACTACCGCACGAGACCCCACTCGCTCACTGGAATCCCACCTGCTGAACTGCTCATGAAAAGAGCACTTAAAACAAAGCTCTCGTTAGTTCACCCTGATCTACATGAACAGGTAGCGAGCAGGCGGCTTCAACAAAGTGCATACCATGATAGCGCAAATGTGTCACGCGAGGTTGAAATTAATGATCCTGTATTTGTATTGAATTATGGACAAGGTCCCAAGTGACTTCCCGGCACTGTCATGGCCAAAGAGGGGAGCAGGGTGTTTCGGGTCAAACTTCCAAATGGACTCATTCACCGGAAACATTTGGACCAAATCAAACTCAGTTTCACGGACTATCCTGACCAACCCACCTTGGACCCTACCTTTTTTGATCCCCTAACATACACACCAGTGGCAATCGGCACCACGGTTGACCACGAAGCAGAACCCATCATCCACAGCATCCCAGCAGGACCCAACACACCAGGAAGCCCAGCAAGGCCAGCTGCATAGCAGCCCAGCGAGGGCCCAACAAATGATTCAACAATACCAGCTTTCACACCGAGATGATCAACCAGGGCAAAAATGGCCCCAGATCGACTCACATTGTAAATAGTTACACTATTGACTTTGCGGGGGAGTGTTATATATGCACATAGAAATATAGAAACATAGAAAATAGGTGCAGTAGTAGGCCATTCGACCCTTCGAGCCTGCACCACCATTCAATAAGATCATGGCTGATCATTCCTTCAGTACCCCTTTCCTGCTTTCTCTCCATACCCCTTGATCCCTTCAGCCGTAAGGGCCATATCTAACTCCCTCTTGAATATGTCCAATGAACTGGCATCAACAATTTTCTGCGGCAGGGAATTCCACAGGTTAACAACTCTCTGAGTGAAGAAGTTTCTCCTCATCTCAGTCCTAAATGGCCTGCCCCTGATCCTAAGACTGTGTCCCCTGGTTCTGGACTTCCCCAACATCGGGAACATTCTTCCTGCATCTAACCTGTCCAGTCCCATCAGAATCTTACATGTTTCTATGAGATCCCCTCTCATCCTTCTCGACTCCAGAGTATAAAGGCCCCGTTGATCCAGTCTCTCATCATATGTCAGTCTAGCCATCCCTGGAATCAGTCTGGTGAACCTTCGCTGCACTCCCTCAATAGCAAGAATGTTTTTCATCAGATTAGGAGACCAAAACTGAACACAATATTCCAGGTGGGGCCTCACCAAGGCCCTGTACAACTGCAGTAAGACTTCCCTGCTCCTATACTGAAATCCCCTTGCTATGAAGGCCAACGTACCATTTGCCTTCTTCACCGCCTGCTGTACCTGTATGCCAACTTTCAAAGACTGATGAACCATGACACCCAGGTCCCGCTGCACCTCCCCTTTTCCTAATCTGCCGCCATTCAGATAATATTCTGCCTTCGTGTTTTTGCCCCCAAAGTGGATAACCTCACATGTATCCACATTATACTGCATCTGCCATGTATTTGCCCATTCGCCTCACCTGTCTAAGTCACCCTGCAGCCTCTTAGCGTCTTCCTCACAGCTCACACCGCCACCCAGTTTAGTGTCATCTGCAAACTTGGAAATATTACGCTCAATTCCACCAGCTAAATCATTAATATAATATATTAATATATATTGTAAAAAGCTGGGGTCCCAGCACTGAGACCTGCGGCACTCCACTGGTCACTGCCTGCCATTCCGAAAAGGACCTGTTTATCCCGATTCTCTGTTTCCTGTATGCCAGCCAGTTCTCTATCCATGTCAGTACATTACCCCCAATACCATGTGCTTTGATTTTGCACACCAATCTCTTGTGTGGAACCTTGTCAAAAGCCTTTTGAAAGACCAAATACACCACATCCACTGGTTCTCCCTTATCCACTCTTCCAGTTACATCCTCAAAAAATTCCATAAGATTTGTCAAGCATGATTTCCCTTTCATATATCCATGCTGACTTGGACCGATCCTGTCACTGCTTTCCAAATGCGCTGCTATTTCATCCTTAATGATTGATTCCAACATTTTCCCCACTACTGATGTCAGGCTAACCGGTCTATGATTACCCGTTTTCTCTCTCCCTCCTTTTTAAAAAAATGTTGATACATTAGCAACCCTCCAGTCCATAGGAACTGATCCAGAGTCGATAGACTGTTGGAAACTGATCACCAATGCATCCACTATTTCTCGGGCCACTTCCTTCATTACTCTGGGATGTAGACTATCAGGCCATGGGGATTTATCGGCCTTCAATCTCGTCAATTTCCCTAACACAATTTCCCGCTTAATAACGATATCCTTCAGTTCCTCCTGCTCACTGGACCCTCGGTCCACTCATACATACGGAAGGTTATTTGTGTCTTCCTTTGTGAAGACAGAACCAAAGTATTTGTTCAATTGGTCTGCCATTTCTTTGATCCCCATTATAAATTCACCCGAATCCGACTGCAAGGGACCTACGTTTGTCTTCACTAATCTTTTTCTCTTCACATATCTATAGAAGCTTTTGCAGTCATTTTTTATGTTTCCGGCAAGCTTCCTCTCGTATTCTATTTCCCCCCTCTTAATTAAACCCTTTGTCCTCCTCTGCTGAATCCTAAATTTCTTCCAGTCCTCCGGTTTGCTGCTTTTTCTGGCTAATTTGTATGCCTCTTCCTTGGATTTAACACGATCCTTAATTTCCCTTGTTAGTCACGGTTGAGCCACCTTCCCCGTTTTATTTTTACTCCAGACAGGGATGTACAATTGTTGATGTTCGTCCACATGATCTTTAAAGGTTTGCCATTGCCTATCCATCGTCAAGCCTTTAAGAATCATTTGCCAGTCTAAATTAGCCAATTCGTGCCTCATATAATCAAAGTTACCTTTCCTTAAGTTCAGGACCCTAGTTTCTGAATTAACTTTGTCATTCTCCACCTTAATAAAGAATTCTACCATGTTATTGTCATTCTTCCCCAAGGGACCTCGCACAACAAGATTGCTAATTAGTCCCTTCTCATTATACATCACCCAGTCTAGGATAGCCAGCTCTCTGGTTGGTTCCTCAACATATTGGTCTGAAAAACCATCCCTAATACACTCCAGGAAATCCTCCTCCACCTCATTGCTACCAGTTAGGTTAGCCCAATCAATATGTAGATTAAAGTCGCCCATGATTACTGCTGTATCTCTATTGCACACATCCCTTATTTCTTGTTTAATGCTGTCCCCAACCTCACTACTATTATTTGGTGGTCTGTACACAACTCCCACTAGGGTTTTCTGCCCTTTGGTATTCCTTAGCTCCACCCATACCGATTCCACATCATCCAAGCTAATGTCCTTCCTTACAATTGCATTAATTTCCTCTTTAACCAGCAACGCCACCCCGCCTCCTTTTCCTTTCTGTCTATCCTTCCTAAATGCTAAATACCCTTGGATGTTGAGTTCCCAGCCTTGGTCACCCTGGAGCCATGTCTCCGTGATGCCAATCACATCATATTCGTTAACTGCTATCTGCGCAGTTAATTCATCCACCTTATTCCAAATACTCCTCGCATTGAGGCACAGAGCCTTCAGACTTGGCTTTTTAACACACTTCAAGCCTTTAGAATTTTGCTGTAAAGTGGCCCTTTTTGTTTTTTGCCTTGGGTTTCTCTGCCCTCCACTTTTACTTTTCTCCTTTCTATCTTTGGCTTCTGTCTCCATTTTGTTTCCTTCTGTCTCTCTGCATAGGTTACCATCCCCCTGCCATATTAGTTAAACTCCTCCCAAACAACACTAGCAAACACTCCCCCTAGGACACTGGTTCCAGTCCTGCTCAGGTGCAGACCGTCCGGTTTGTACTGGTCCCACCTCCCCCAGAACCGGTTCCAATGCCCCAGGAATTTGAATCCCTCCCTGCTGCACCACTGCTCAAGCCACGTATTCACCTGAGCTATCCTGCGATTCCGACTCTGACTAGCATGTGGCACTGGTAGCAATCCTGAGATTACTAATTTTGAGGTCCTACTTTTTAATTTAACTCCTAGCTCCCTAAATTCGACCCGTAGGACCTCATCCTGTTTTTTACCTATATCGTTGGTACCTATATGTATCACAACAACTTGCTGTTCACCCTTCCTTTTTAGAATGCCCTGCACCCGCTCCAAGACATCCTTGACCCTTGCACCAGGAGGCAACATACCATCCTGGAATCTCGGTTGCAGCCGCAGAAATGCCTATCTATTCTCCTTACAATGGAATCCCCTAACACTATTGCTCTCCCACTCTTTTTCCTGCCCTCCTGTGCAGCAGAGCCACCCACGGTGCCATGGACTTGGCTGCTGCTGCTCTCCCCTGATGAGCCATCCCCCTCAACAGTACCCAAAGCAGTGTATCTGTTTTGCAGGGGGATGACCACGGGGGACCCCTGCACTACCTTCCTTGCACTGCTCTTCCTATTGGTCTTCCATTCCCTATCTGGCTGTGTACCCTTTTCCTGCAGTAAGACCAACTCGCTGAACGTGCTATTTATGTCATTCTCAGCATCGTGGATGCTCCAGAATGAATCCACCCACAGCTCCAGTGCTGCAAAGTGGTCTGTTAGGAACTGCAGGCGGATACACTTCCCGCACATGTAGTCATCAGGGACACCGGAAGTGTCCCTGACTTCCCACATAGTACAGGAGGAGCATAACATGTGTCCGAGCTGTCCTGTCATGACTTAACCCTTAGATAAACTTAATTTGGCAACAACAATGCTAAATGTTACTTACTGATAAAGAAAAGAAAAAGCTACTCACCAATCTCCAGCCAATCACTTACCCCCTTGGCTGTGACGTCACCTTTTAATTTCTTTCTACTTCTTTTTTGCCTCCCTGCTGCAGCTGTGCAAGCTCGCCTTTATAGGCCTCGCCCGGAATCCCTGCTGCTCGAACTGCCGCTCCTCCTCCGACATTGGGCCTTTATAGGCCTCGCCCGCACTCCCCGCTGCTCGAACTGCCGCTCCTCCTCCGACATTGGGCCTTTATAGGCCTCGCCCGGACTCCCCGCTGCTCGAACTGCCGCTCCTCCTCCGACATTGGGCTTTTATAGGCCTCGCCCGGACACCCCGCTGCTCGAACTGCCGCTCCTCCTATGACGTTGGTCCTTTACAGGCCTCGCCTGGACTCCCCGCTGCTTGAACTGTATTTGTAAACTTGTATTTGCTCTGTACAGCCACAAGAGGGCTCATCACCTGGAGTCCCAATGGAACCCATAATCCCATGCGAGCACAGGTATTTAAGTAGGCCTCACAGGTTGAAGAGGCACTCTGGAGACCTGTAATAAAAGACTAAGGTCACACTTCACTTTGAGCTCACAGTGTTCAGTCTTTCTCCATGCACAACAAATACCACTTCCTTAGTGATTATGATTGTGTTAAGTACCTCCCCCCCTATAGCCCCTTGACTATCCACTGTTGGGATACTGTTAGTGTCCCCTCCGTAAAGACTGATACAAAATATTTGTTCAGAGTTTCTGCCATTTCCATGTTCCCCATTACTAATTCCCCGGTCTCATCCTCTAAGGGACCAACATTTACTTTAGCCACTCTTTTCCTTTTTATTTACCTATAGAAACTCTTGTTAACTGTTTTTATATTTTGTGCTAGTTTTCTTTCATAATCTATCTTCCCTTTCTTAATCATGTTTTTAGTTATTCTTTGCTGGCTTTTAAAAGCTTCCCAATCTTCTCTCCACCCACTAGTTTTGGCCACTTTGTTTTTAATTGGATATCGTCCTTTTTTTTTAGTTAGCCACGGATGGCTCTCTTTTCTCTTATCTGCTCCCACTATCTTCTGAGCATGTCTGGAAGTCCTCCTGGCCCCCTATGGATATAAGACATCTCCCGTCCTTTCCACCTCCTCCATCAAGGCCTCCAGTGCAGCATCCGAAAATCGTGTGGCAGAAATCCCGGCCTCCCCGGGTCCGTACTGAGTGTGTAGGGACTCTGGGAGGCATCGCAAAAGCCGGTTTTAGGCACGCGATGCGCATGCGCTGAAAACCGGCGCTTTTCCAATCTGTCAAGCTCTGGCTTGAAAGATCCTACATATCCCCACATTCAGGACATTTGCATGGAAAGATTGCGGTATTTACCCATCTCTTGCACAGCAAATGTCCTGAAAACTCTTGTGTCTGGTAAAAGCAGGTGCATTGCCTACTTTTATCAGCATAAAAGTTTTAAAACATACAAAAACATATAAAAATAACATTTAAAAAACACATTTTAATGTTAAAAACCCTGCCCACTAAGGTAAGTTTATTTTTAACCCAAATTACAAAACTTTAAAAAAAATCAGGAAAATATTTTTTTTCTAAGACATTTATTAACTTTAATTTCAATTTATTTTAATTATGTGAAGTGAGTTTTTTATTTTTTATTATGGTGTTTAGTGTGTTTTTTTTCACATTAATAACAATGAGAACTCCTAAATACGGAGTTCTCATTGCTATTAATGAGAATGCTTTGGAATACTGTACCTAATTAGTTGTGCAGTCACACGTGACTGCACCTTCTGCGTTGGAACCACAGCACGGGAAGAGAAGGCCTCCCCACCGGAATCCCAGATGCCTCAGGGACCACCAGGTAAATTCGTAAAAATGCTCCAGTCGGAGATGTTCGTTCAAAAGAAACCTCCGACCGGAATTTCAGGGCCAACGAAGTCTACTTCCTCTCATATGCTACTTTTCACTGTTTCCCAGGTCAGATTATCTTCCTGAATGACTTCCAGCACTTCTTGCAGCTACAATGCACCACCCATTTAAGGCTAGCTTCAAGCTGTGCATGCTAGCTTTAACTGGTGCGAGCAAGTAACCATTTTGGGCCCCCTGCCGATGCTTGCAGCCAATCAATAGCACAGTAAGCACTGCCTACACTCTGAAATCATTGAAATGAGCAGGTAGCACTAACTGCATTACATTGAATGGGAGCGGGTTAACCTCATCATGATCCCCACGCCCGTTTTTGGGGGTCTATCGAATTTAGCCACTGTTCTATTTTGTAATTTTTTTTAAACATGTTGAGCTGGCTGGTTCAGACTTGACATTTGAATTCAATGTGAAAGTTGAGAAGGTACTGAAAATTGTGGTTTCGCATCTTTTAACTGAAAATAGGTTCCAGTTTTCCTGATTTAACTTGACGCAGTGACAGAATTGGACAATCTCTTGTACATTTACTGTGTTGGCCGTCAACATTTGGAACCCTATGATTGGATACTGGAGGATTATCATGATTTCATTATAAATCATCTTACATTGGGACTAGCAGGTACTTTTTCTGTCGCCAAAGTAATGCTGTGTAGGATGATAGGCAATTAAGAGGAAGAGAGAAAGCTATAAATGAATCAAGAAATTGAGTGATTTGAGGATGCGACATTAATCCTGAGAATAAATGACAGCTACGAACAAACCATCAGAAGACCCAGTAAGACAAATAGCAGTACAAGATTTGCAGGCCCTTCTAAGGTGACAAAATAAGCTCATTTCCCTATTCAACAGTAAAATCGCAATCCGTCTCAAACACTAATATGAATTATAAATGACAATCTCAACATACAGTTAGGTCGTGCAATTTCTTACTGATTTCGGTTATTTTGGATGCCATATAATAAACCAGAGGCTAAAAACACAGGAGGTTACCAGCATAATTTTGCATAAAAACGTCAGCGAGTGGTGGGTCCCACGGTGTCTGCCATTTTCCACGGGCCAGCAACGCTACTGGTAAAAGCGATGGCCATGCAAATGTAAATTAGGGAGAGGGTGACGTCAGTCGGTCTGCATTGCCAACTTTAAGTCATCTCAGGAACTTGGACCTTAGTGCTGAATTCAGCGCTGGGTTTTAAGATCACTATGAAAATCTAGCATTCAGCAGACTAACAGAGACGCTGTCAGCACCTCTTAAAGGGAAACACACATCTTTCGGGTAAGTTTGCATTTAAGTTTTTGGACTGGATATTATTTTTATTTTATCGAAGTCGTGGCTTGCTGCAATACATGTAAAAAGTTGCTTAGGTGTGCAGGGAGTGCTGCTGGACTCTTGCATGGCCTTGGATAGTAAAGGAAGGCCTCTGAGAAGTCAGAAAATGTTGGAAATACTCAGCAGGTCAGGCAACATTCGTGGAAAGAGAAACAGAGTTCACGTCTCAGGTTGAAATGCTGCCTGATTGGTTGAGTATTTCCAGCATTTTAGACTTTTATTTCAGATTTGTAGCATCCTCTCACAGAGGGAAGGGGAAGATACAGAAGAGGAAGACGCAGAAATAGAAGAAACAGAAGAAAAGGAAGTAAAAGAGGAGGAAGCAGAATGAAGGATGCAACACAGACAGCAGTGTTCTAGCCGGGATATCCGAGATGGAATCATCCGCCTGCGATACCAGTGACCACAACCCCAATTCCCTTTTCAACATTTGTCCTATGCCTTACCTTTCCTCTGTTACTGACCATCACAACATCCTCTTGGTCAAGATGCTGATATAAAAACTATTATGTATGGAGAAAGAGTCAGACTGAACACTGTGAATTCAAAGTAAAGTGTGATCTTAGTCTTTTGTTGCAGGTCTCCAGAGTGCCACTCCAACATGTGAGGCCTGCTTAAGTACCTGTGCTTCCAAGGGATTGTGGGATCTCTTGGGACTCCAGGGGATGAGCCGTCTGGTGGCTGTACAGAGTATATATAAGTTTACATATATAACAACACTCCCCCCGCAAAGTCAATAGTGTAACTATTTACAACGTGAGTCGATCTGGGGCCCAACTTGCCCTGGTTGATCGTCTCGGTATGAAAGCTGGTGTTGTTGAATCATTTGTTGGGCCCTCGCTGGGCTGCTGTGCAGCTGGCCTTGCTGGGCTGCCTGGTGTGTTGGGTCCTGCTGGGCTGCTGTGGATGATGGGTTCTGCTTCGTGGTCAACCGTGGTGCCGATTGCCACTGGTGTGTATGTTGGGGGATCAAAAAAGGTAGGGTCCAAGGTGGGTTGCTCAGGATAGTCCATGAATCTGAGTTTGATTTAGTCCAAGTGTTTTCAGTGAATGAGTCCATTTAGAAGTTTGACCCGAAACACCTTGCTCCTCTCTTTGGCCACGACAGTGCTGGGAAGCCACTTGGGACCTTGTCCATATTCAATACAAATACAGGATCATTAATTTCAATCTCGCGTGACATATTTGCGCTATCATGGTATGCACTTTGTTGAAGCCGCCTGCTCTCTACCTGTTCATGTAGATCAGGGTCAACTAACGAGAGCCTTGTCTTAAGTGCTCTTTTCATGAGCAGTTCAGCAGGTGGGATCCCAGTGAGTGAGTGGGTTCTTGTGCGGTAGTTAAGCAGGACTCGGGATAGGCGAGTCTCAGTGAGGCTTCCGTTACCCTCTTCAAGCCTTGCTTGATGGTTTGCACTGCTCTCTCTGCCTGACCATTGGATGCTGGTTTAAACGGGGCAGATGTGACATGTTTGATCCCGTTGTGAGTCATGAATTCTTTGAACTCAGCACTGGTAAAACATGATCCGTTGTCGCTCACCAGGACATCGGGTAGGCCGTGTGTGGCAAATATGGCCCGCAGGCTTTCAGGCGTGGCAGCGGATGTGCTCGCCGACATTATCTCACATTCAATCCATTTGGAATACGCATCTACAACCACAAGAAACATTTTGCCCAAGTACGGGCCTGCATTGTCGACATGTACCCTAGACCACGGTTTGGAGGGCTAAGACCATAAACTTAGCGGCGCCTCCCTGGGTGCATTGCTTAACTGTGAGCATGTATTACATCTGTGCATGCAGGACTCATTTTCCGCATCGATACCGGGTCACTACACGTGGGATCTGGCTATTGCTTTCATCATTACGATGCCTGGGTGAGTACTGTGGAGGTTACTGATGAAGGTGCCTCTGCCCTTCTTGGGAACCATGACCCGATTTCCCCACAGAAGGCAGTCTGCCTGTATAGACATTTCATCTTTACGCCGCTGGAACGGCTTTATCTCTTCCTGCATTTCCACTGGGACACAGCTCCCGTGAAGCACACAGTTTTTGACTAGGGATAATAAAGGGTCCTGGCTCATCCATGTTTTGATTTGTCAGGCAGTGACGGGTGATTGCTCACTCTCAAATGCTTCCATAACTTTGGCTATATCTGCGGGCTGTGCCATTTCCATCCCCGTGGTGGGCAATGGCAGCCTACTGAGAGCATCAGTGCTGTTTTCTGTGCCTGACCTGTGGCGGATGGCATAGTTGTATTGCGGGTTCCCTTGGGACTCCAGGGGATGAGCCCTCTGGTGGGTGTACAGAGTAAATACAAGTTTACATATATAACAAAAACCACCATAAAGCAAACTTTACAATCCAACTTTATCCATATATGCATCCAATCATCATCATAGGCAGTCGCTGGGAATCAAGGAAGACTTGCTTCCACTCTAAAAATGAGTCCTTAGGTGGCTGAACAGTCCAATACGAGAACCACAATCCCCGTCACAGGTGGGACAGATAGGCGTTGAGGGAAGGGGTTGGTGTGACTGGTTTGCCGCACGCTTCTTCTGCTGCCTGCGTTTGATTTCTGCATGCTCTCGGCGATGAGATTTGAGGTGCTCAGCGCCCTCCCGAATGCACTTCCTCCACTTAGGGCAGTCTTTGGCCAGGGACTCCCAGGTGTCAGTGGGGATGTTGCACTTTATCAGGGAGGCTTTGAAGGTGTCCTTGTAACGATTCCTCTGCCCACCTTTAGCTCGTTTGCCGTGAAGGAGTTCAGAGTAGAGCGCTTGCTTTGGGAGTCTCGTGTCTGGCATGCGATCAATGTGGCCTGCCCAGTGGAGCCAATCAAGTGTGGTCAGTGCTTCAATGCTGAGGATGTGGGCCTGGTCAGGGACGCTAACGTTGGTGCGTCTGTCCTCCCAGGCTATTTGTAGGATCTTGCGGAGACATCATTGGTGGTATTTCTCCAGCGACTTGAGGTGTCTACTGTACATGGTCCATGTCTCTGAGGCATACAGGAGGGCGGGTATTACTACAGCCCTGTAGACCATGAGCTTGGTGGCAGATTCGAGGGCCTGGTCTTCAAACACTCTTTTCTTCAGGCGACCGAAGACTGCACTGGCACACTGGAGGTGGTGTTGAATCTCGTCATCAATGTCTGCTCTTGTTGCTAAGATGCTCCCGAGGTATGGGAAATGGTCTATGTTGTCCAGGGCCACACCGTGGATCTTGATGACTGGGGGGCAGTGTTTGCGGTGAGGACAGGTTGGTGGAGGACCTTTGTCTTATGGATGTTTAGTGTAAGGCCCATGTTTTCGTATGCCTCAGTAAATACGTCGACTATGTCCTGGAGTTCAGCCTCTATGTGCGTAGACGGAGGCATCATCCGCATACTTTAGCTCAATGACAGAGGTTGGGGTGGTCTTGGACCTGGCCTGGAGACGATGAAGGTTGAACAGGTTCCCACTAGTTCTGTCGTTTAGTTCCACTCCAACGGGGAACTTGTTGACTGTGAGGTGGAGCATGGCAGTGAGGAAGATTGAGAAGAGGGTTGGGGTGATGTCACAGCCCTGTTTGACCCCGATCAGGACATGCATTGAGTCTGTAATGGATCTGTTGGTAAGGATCACGGCCTGCATATCATCATGGAACAGGCGGAGGATGGTGACAAGCTTTTGCGGGCATCCAAAATGGAGGAGGATGCTCCATAGACCCTCGTGGTTGACTGTGTCAAAGGCCTTTGTAAGGGTTGAAGAAGGCCATGTATAAGGGCTGGTGCTGTTCCCTGCATTTTTCCTGCAACTGTCGTGCTGTAAAAATCATGTCCGTTGTGCCCTGTAGGGGACGAAATCCGCACTGTGGCTCCGGGAGGAGCTCCTCAGTCACAGGGAGAAGACGGTTGAGGAGGACTCTCGCGATGACTTTCCCAGTGGCTGATAACAAAAAGATTCCTCTGTAGTTGCCGCAGTCGGACTTGTCCCCTTTTATAAAGGTGGTCATGATCACTGCATCTCTGAGATCACCCCTCATGCTCTCCTCCCTCCAGATGAGAGAGATGAAGTCATGTATTCACGCCAACAGTGCCTCCCCGCCATACTTCAGTGCCTCAGCGGGGATTCCATCCGCTCCTGTAGACTTATTGTTCTTAAGCTAACTTATGGCTTTTTCTACCTCGTGCAATGCTGGGGTTTTACTGAGCTAGTGGCAGGTAGCATACTGCGGGATGGAGTCGAGAACACTCGAGTCAAAGGCAGAGTCTCGATTGAGGAGATCTTCGAAGTGCTCCTTCCAGCAGGCCCTGACTGCCTCCATGTCCTTGATCAGTGTTTCCCCGTTCTTGATCATCAGTGGCGTGGGGCCTTATGTGTTTGGCCTTGACTGCGATGAAGAATCCTCGCACATCATGGCTGTCAGCTGGCTGCTGTATCTCCTGTGATTTCTCCATCCACCACCACCTGTTCTTTAGGTCCCGGGTTTTTTGTTGGACCTCAGCCTTAAGCCATCTGTAATGCTGCCTTGCTGCTCCCGAGTTGGGTTGTTGGTTAAGGCTCAGAAATGCCCTGCGCTTGCGATGTATTAGCTCTTGGATCTCCGGGTCATTCTCACCAAACCAGTCCTGGTGTTCCCTGGTTGAGTGACCGAGCGTCTCTTCGCAGGCACTGGTTATGGAGGCCTGGAGGGTAGACCAAGCACTGTGGGCATTCCGTGTCTCGGGGTCATCAAGGCATGCCAGGTTAGCTGTGAGGCACTGACTGTATAGAGCTCTCTTAATCTTAAAGTGTCCCGGCATTGACTTTTTTGCGGCACTGCTTCTGCTGCCTCCTCCACTTTGGGGCTATGTTGATGTCAATAATGGGTCAGATTCGGCGGTGGTCAGTCCAGCAGTCATCAGCTCCTGTCATGGCGTGGGTGGTGTGGATATCCTTGTGATCCCTGGCTCGGACAATGACATAGTCAAGCAGGTGCCAGTGTTTGGAGCGAGGGTGTTGCCACGATGCCTTGTATTTGTCCCTCTGGCAGAGCAAGGTGTTGGTGATGTCAATATGACATCAAGAAATCAACTAATCCCCCTTATGCATTCCCTTAGAGATGGTTTTGTGTGTGTCTTTGCCTATCCTACTGATATCAGGCAGTGCTACCTCAGTGGCTGCAGCATGGCTGCTGGAAGGCTGTTGACTTTCAGTGGGGCCTTGCTGGTCGACCTTGCTGGGCAGGTTGCATTTCTTGGGTGTGTGAAATGAGGAAGGCACAAGGATGGAGTTGTGGTGATGGGAGGGTAGGCAATCAAGAGGTGCAAGCAAGAATGAGGAAAATGTATGAGGAAACGAGCAACTTGTATCCTTTGAGCCCCATCACTAGCCAATGGCTCAGCCATGCACCTGTCAAGAATGGTCTGCGCAATCTCGTCCAAGGCGGTGAAGTGAGGCTAGAAATGGGAGATGAGCCTTGTGATTGGTACACATTGCTGGTAGTGGAGGGCGGGGGGGGCTGGGGTCAGAGGTGGGGGCAGTAGTCATGCATTGAGCAATGTGTGAGGCTAGTGATGCAGTTGGTAGGAGACGGTTTTTGGAGATGCATTCAATGACCGTCAACAGTGGTCTGAGATCATGAAGCTTCTTTGGGCACTGGATCAAGGTCCTGGTGGCGAAACTGCTGGCAGTGATGGCCTTGTTGATCAGGTCCCACATTGTTCTTTCTGAAGAGCTTGGTGGTCCCTATGGGCACAGTCTCTCTTCCAGTGTTGACCACTTACACAAAGCTGGAGTGCTGTATGCGAGACTCTGGGTGCCCCTTTCCTGATTACTAAGTCATTTGTGTTAGTGCTGAAGCACTTTTACCATTTTTTTAGGGACAGAAGGGAATTCAGCTTTAAGAGCTGAAAACTCTCATTTGGGCCTTTTTTTAAATGTTAATTTTTATTCAGAAGGCATTTGAGCTGTAAGGGCTGAAAATTGCATATTTTTACATTATTATTTATTTTTCTCATTTCAGAAGGCATTGTCCGTTTAAGATCCCACAATACTTTGTGAAATCATAGCCTTGTTTTCAGAGCTGAACCGCTGGCTTTTGGATGCCACATTGGGGCCTAATGTACTCGGCCAATAATCATTATTCTCTAGCACAAATGTTTTCAATTCTACCAGAGCCACTATTTTCGGCAGCCATTGACCTGTGGCCATGGTGACATTGGCAGCTTTCATGTTGCACTCGAATTTTAAGGCCAAAGTCTCACGCATTGTGAGGGGGATGAAATAAGGCTGCAAAGGGATATAGACAGGTTAAGTGAGTCGAGAAGAAGATGACTTATAGAATATAATGTGGAAATGTGTAAAGTTATCCATTTTGGTACGAAAAAGAGAAAAGCAGAATATTTTTTAAATGGTAAGAAATGTTGGTGTTCAAAGGGACCTGGGTGCCCTTTATACATGAATCTCTGAAAGTTAACATACAGGTACAGCAAGCAATTAGGAAAGCAGATAGTATGTTGGCCTTTATTACAAATGAATTAAAGTATAAGTGTAAAGAAGTCTTGCTGCAATTATACAGGGCATTGGTGACGGGTCAGTCATTTAGGGCTGAGATGAGGAGTAATTTCTTCACTAAGAGGGTTTTGAATCTTTGGAATTCTCTATCCCAGAGAGCTGTGAGGCTCAGTCATAAGAACATAAGAAATACAAGCAGGAGTTGGCCATTTGGCCCCTCAAACCTGCTCCGCCATTCAATAAGATCATGGCTGATCTGTCTTGGACTCAACTCCACTTCCCCACCCATTCCCCATAAGTCTTGACTCCCTTATCATTCAAAAATCTGTCTATCTCCATCTTAAATATATTTAATGACTCAGCCTCCACAGCTCTCTGGGGTAGAGATTTCCAAAGATTCACGACCCTCTGAGAGAAGAAATTCCTTGTCACTTCCTTTTTAAATGGGCGACTCCTTATTCTGAAACTATGCCCCCTAGTTTTAGTTTCCCCCTATTCGAGAGGAAACGTCTTCTCTGCACCTACCCTGTCAAACCCCCTCAGAATCTTATTCTTATAAACTCCTCCTACTGCTCCTACTCCTTATTTTGTCTTCGAAATTGAAAGACATACAGATACAGAAAAAGAGACACACAGATATAGAAAGAGATTAGCACACAGAAGAAGATACAGGGATACAGATATAGAAAGAGACAGAGATAAAAAAAAAAGAGAGATGCTGGCCTGAATCTTAATCTGGAGATGGGAGGAGGCAGGATCGATGAGGCTAGAAAGCAGTCGGGAAACCGAGGAGTACAGGTTTCCCACAAGCCCTCTTGAATTTAATAGCAGAGCCTGATTAGCATTTGAAAGCTCTGCTTCCCGCCCACAGCCAACTACACAGAGGGGCTGGCTGGCTGCGGGCAGCTAGGCTTGCGGCACTAGGCTGCAGAGAGGCGAGAGGGAGGGATTGGAGGCAGGGGTGGTCAAGGGCTGGTGGAAGATCCAGGTCCAGAGGAGCAGTGGGTGGAGGGGAGTGTGTGTGTGTGTGTGTGTGTGGGGGGGGAGGGGGGGCTGGGGGTGGCGGTGGTGTGGTCGGATGATGGAGGCGCATCGGGGGCCATAGGAGCAACGGGTTGTGGGGGGGCAGTGGTCTGGAGCCGTAGGAGCTTCGGGGTGGGGATAGGTGGGGCGGTGGTTGAGGGCGGGAGAAGCATCTGGACATGAGGGGATGGCTGGGAAGGGTATCGGGAGATGAAGGGGGGAGGGTCGGAGACCTCAGGTGGGGGTGTGCATCAGAGGTCTTGTTGGGGGGGAAGGTCAGAAGGAGATCGGAAGCCTCATTGGGTTATGCAATCATGGGGAGTGGTGAGGTAGGGGTGCTAGATCCAGGAGGTAAGTGGAAAGGCACTTATCTCCTGGATCCAGCAGTCCTTGCCTTGCTTTAACTGGCAGGTTCCCGAGGCTGGGGAACCCGACTCGCCAGAGTTAAATTTGTAAAATTTGACAATCACCATAAGGCATGCCAGCCTCATTATATTATTTAATTGGGCGACACCCCTCCTGGGAGCGGGTTGGCTGCCCGCACCTGTTCCCCCCGCCACCCTCACCGCCCCCCACGTCCTCTGCCTCCATTAAACCAGCATTCAGTTTTCATTAACTCTTTAAAATCCCACCCAACCCCAACCAACCTGATTTTGGGGGTTAACATTCCCCCCACTGATACAGAAAGAGAGAGACACACAGGTACAAAAAGCAGATATAGAAAGAGACACACACATGCAGATAGAGAGAGACACAGATATAAAAAGAGATACACACATATAGAAAGAGAAACATACAGAAAGAGAGAGAGACACAGATACAGAAAGAGTGAGATACACAGATACAGAGAGAGACACAGATACAGAAAGAGTGAGATACACAGATACAGAGAGACACACAGATATAGAAAGAGAGACACAGATACAGAAAGAGAGAGAGACACAGGTACAGAAAGAGAGACAGATACAGCAAGAGACACACCTGCAGAAAGAGGGAGACATACATATATAGAGAGACACACAGATATAGAAAGAGACACACAAATATAGAAAGAGTCACAGATGTAGAAAGAGAGACATACAGATAGAGACACAGATATAAAAAGGTATACACAAATATAGAAAGAGAGACACACAGATATATAGATAAACAGACATATATAGAAAAAGAGAGATACACAGATACAGAAAGAGAGACACACAGCCTCTTGGATACACTTGTGATCAAGCATCATAACTAATATAGCATGTATGGGTGACAGTGTTCAGATACAAATAACATGTCACTTTCTCTTCATAGAATCAAGCAGTACTCTCAGCAACTACTGCAACTGCTTGTGGTACCTTTTGTGGAGATGTCACAGTACACCAAATTTATCGTTCTTTGCTATTGGAAGAGTTGGGGTATAAATTGAGAATGAAAGCATCATGAATACTTGCTGAGATCATACATGATTTTCTGGCATTGACTGTTTTTCTTGAGGTACGTGATGGCATTACATAAATGTGCACAAATGACTACTTGCAATGGGTCTATCATAATTCTCCCCAGGGAAGTCACCATGCCAGAAACAAATTGTTTCTATCTGCTACTGCTGAAGTTTGATGTTGAAGCCTGTGTAAATGATTGCCTGTTGGGCAGGGTATTTGTTAACTCTATAATCCATCAATCTGTGGCAAATAGTAGGGGGTCTGTGCCTGCAGCTCTTATTTGATCAGATGGTGGAGGTGACAGCAGCCTTCCAATTGATCCTCTGTAATGTCCAATCAGCAATATATTGTTGTACTCTTAGTGCATGGAGCATGGCCAGGTTCTGTTAATCTCATGCCTTTGTTCCTGGCTCCCATCTAGACATCTGTCAATTGACACTGGATAGTGTGATAAAAACAGTGTAGTTACATATCATCTGTAGTTACATGGCTGCTCTGTTCGCCGGTATAAATCTGTCTACTCCCTCTGCATGCTGTGGAGCCAGATTTTATTGCGTGTTATATACACATGTGGGAAGTGCAAGGCTGTGGAGCTTTGCATGATGTACACTGAATGGACTTTTAATAAGGCACCTAAAGGTGTTGGTTACATTGGCTTATGCAGTGGAGGAATTTGAGGTGAAGTATTGAAAATGGATAATCCACAAATTTCTCTAGATTGATAATTGATCTGTGCTTCAGATTAAATAAAATAACGGATAGGATTTATAAGGTTTTGTTATTTGAAGCTTTGGTTGCTGTGTTTTTCATCGAATCATGTGAAAGACTCTTTGAAAGAGCTATCCAAATAATCCTACCCATCTGCACTTTCTCCATAGCCTTGTAATCTTTTCCTTTTTAAATATATATCCAATAACTTTACAGTCTTGGTTAATTTATCTCTTACAAACTTGGGAGAATTATCTCTCTGATCTGGAATTACAATTACAGCTTCTCAGCATTTCTGCAAAGCTTCTTCAAGCAATGAATCTTTAAATAGCTGAAAATATCTTTGGTAATATATTTAGCTGAGTGTGAAATATTAAGATTTTAATAGTTAAAATGTTTCATAATTGAAGTGTGGCAGTGAAATGCTTTGAACAAAAATCCCCCAAGGTTTGGTAAACAGTAGAAACAAGTGGTTCAAACAAAATCAGAACATCTATAGAATGTGAAAAAATGGAGAAATCAGCTATTGTTTTAGGTATAATTCAGAAACAGCACTGAACAGCTTGTACAGTGATGCTCAAGATAACAGAATTCCTGTAGTAAGCTTTGAAGCAACAACCCGAGATAAATTAGATTATGTAGCGCCTTTTGTAGGCATTATGCAGCTTACTAATGCTCGAAAATAGGGTCTGAGATGCACGCACACACCTCTGATGGTAAGTGCACTGGACACGATCTTGTAAAAGCGGTTTGCGTGCGGCACTTAACAACCACTGGCAGCATGCAGAGTAAGTATCATAGGCAGCCCCTCGAAATAGAGGAAGACTTCCTTCCACTCTAAAAGTGAGTTCTTAGGTGACTGAACAGTCCAATATGGGAATTACTGTCTCTGTCACAGGTAGGACAGACAGTCATTGAAGGAAAGGGTGGGTGGGGAGTCTGGTTTTCCGCACGCTTCTTCCGCTGCCTGCACTTGTTTTTTGCATCTTCTTGGCGACGAGACTCGAGGTGCTCAGTGCCCTCCAGGATGCACTTCCTCCAATTAGGGCGGTCTTTGGCCAGGGACTCCCAGGTGCCGCTGGGGATGTTGCATTTTATCAAAGAGGCTTTGAGGGTGTCCTTGAAATGTTTCCTCTGCCCACCTTGGACTCGCTTGCTGTGTAGGAGTTCCAAGTAGAGCGTTTGCTTTGGGAATCTTGTGTCCGGCATGTGAATAATGTGGCCTGCCCAACGGAGCTGGTTGAGTGCGGACAGTGCTTCGGTGCTGCGGATGTTGGCCTGATCGCGGACGCTAACGTTGGTGCGTCTGTCCTCCCAGGGGATTTGCAGGATCTTGCGGAAACATCGTTGGTGTATTTCTCCAGCGATTTGAGATGTCTATTCGATATGGTCCACGTCTCTGGGCCATACATGAGGGTATCACTACAGCCCTGTAGACCATGAGCTTGTTGGCAGATTTGAGGGCCTGATCTTGGAACACTCTTTTCCACAGGCAGCTGAAAGCTGCGCTGGCACACTGGAGGCGGTGTTGAACCTCACTGTCGATGTCTGCCCTTGCTGATAATAGGTTCCCGAGGTATGAAAAATGGTCCACGTTGTCCAGGGCCGCGCCGTGGATCTTGGTGACTGGGGGGCAGTGCTGTGTGGCGGGGTCAGGTTGGTGGAGGATCTTTGTCTTATGGATGTTTAGTGTAAGGCCAATGCTTTCTATGCCTCAATGAAAATGTTGACTATGACTTGCAGTTCAGTCTCTGAATGTGCGTAGATGCAAGCGTCATCCACGTACTGTAGTTCGACGACAGAGGTTGGGACGGTCTTGGGTTTGGCCTGGAGACAACGAACGTTGAACAGGTTCCCACTGGTTCTGTAGTTTAGTTCCACTCCAGCGGGGAGCTTGTTGAGTGTGAGGTGGAGTTTTGCAGCGAGGAAGATTGAGAAGAGGGTTGGCACGATGACGCAGCCCTGCTTGACCGGGACCGGATGTGGATTGGGTCTGTGATGGATCCGTTGGTCATGATCATGGTTTGCATATCATCGTGGAGCAGGCGGTGGATGGTGACAAGCTTTTGGGGGTAGCCAAAACGGAGGAGGGCGCTCCATAGTCCCCTGGTGGTTGACAGTGTCAAAGGCCTTTGTGAATTCAAAGATGGCCATGTACAGGAGTTGGTGCTGTTCCTTGCATTTTACTTGCAGCTGTTGCACCATAAAAATCATGTCCGTTTTACCCTGCAGTGGACGAAATCCGCACTGTGACTTCGGGAGTAGCTCCTCAGCCACAGGGAGAAGACGGTTGAAGAGGATTCTAGCGATGAGTTTTCCAGTGGCTGATAACAGGGAGATTCCTCTGTAGTTGCCGCTGTAGGACTTGTCCCCTTTTTTAAAGATGGTCACGATTACTGCATCTCTGATCTCCCGGCATGCTCTCCTCCTTCCAGATGATAAAGATGAGGTAATGCATTTGTGCCAATAGTGCCTCTCTGCCATACTTTAGTGCCTCAGTGGGGATTCCATCTGCTCCCATTGCCTTGTTGTTCTTGAACTGATGGATGGCCTTTTCTACCTCGTGCAGGGCTGGGGTTTTGCTGAGATGGTGGCGGGTAGCATGCTGCGGGATGGAGTCAAGGACACTTGAGTCAAAGGCAGAGTCTCGGTTAAGGAGAGCTTTGAAGTGCTCCTTCCAGCAGGCCCTGACTGCCTCAGTGTCCTTGATGAGTGTCTCCCCATTCTTGTTCAGCAGTGGGGTGGGGCCTTGGATGCTCGGGCCGTAGGTTGCCTTGACTGCGATGAAGAATCCTCGCACATCATGGCTGTCGGCCACCTGCTGAATCTCCTGTGCATTCTCCATCCACCATCTATTCTTTCGGTCACGGGTTTTTTGTTGGACCTCGGCCTTAAGCCGCCTGTAACGCTACTTTGCTGCTCCCGAGCTGGGTTATTGTTTTAGGTTCAGAAGTACCCTGCACTTGAGACTTATTAGCTCTTGGATCTCCTGCTTATTCTCAACAAACCAGTTCTGGTGTTTACTGGTTGAGTGAACGAACGTCTCTTCGCAGGCACTGGTTATGGCGGCCTGGAGGGCAGACCAAACGTTGTGGGCATTCTTGGGGGCATCAAGGGTCGCCAGGTTTGCAGTGAACCACTGGCTGTATAGGGCTCTCTTAGTTGGGTCTTTGAGTGCCCCGGCATTGACTTTTTTGCAGCACTACTTTTGCTGTTGTCGTCACTTTGGGGCTATGTTGATGTTGATGATAGAACAGATTCGGCGAGGGTGTTGCCACGATGCCTTGTACTTGTCCCTCTGGTGGAACAAGGTGTTAGTAATGACAAGGTCGTGTTCGAGGCATTTTGTCAGGAGCAGGGTACCGCTGGAATTGGTTTGCTCTACCCCCTTTCTGCCGATAACGCCTTCCCAGAGGGCTGTGTCCTTGCCGACCCTGGCTTTGAAGTCACCGACGAGGATCAGTTTGTCATCCATAGGGATGTGGGACAGGGATTTTTCGAGGCTGGAGTAAAAACCCTCTTTGGCCTCCTCCACCTTCACCTTGTTCCTTGAACTGGCCTTTCAGTGGACAAGGGAGAACCAGTGGATGTGGTGTATTTGGACATTCAAAAGGCTTTTGTTAAAGTCCCACACAAGAGATTAGTATGCAAAATTAAGGCACATGTTATTGGGGGTAATGTATTGATGTGGATAGAGAACTGGTTGGCAGACAGGAAGCAGAGAATCGGGATAAACGGGTCCTTTTCAGAATGGCAGACAGTGACTATTGGGGTGCCGCAAGGTTCAGTGCTGGGACTCCAGCTATTTACAATATACATTAATGATTTCGACAAAGGAATTGAATGTAATATCTCCAAGTTTGCAGATGACATTAAACTGGGTGGCAGTGTGAGCTGTGAGGCAGATGCTAAGAGGCTGCAGGATGACTTGGACAGGTGAGGAGAATGGGCAAATGCATGGCAGATGCAGTATAATGTGGATAAGTGTGAGGTTAACCACTTTGGTGGCAAAAACAGGAAGGCAGATTATCATCTGAATAGTGACAGATTAGTAAAAGGGGAGGTGCAACAAGACCTGGGTGTCATGGTTCATCAGTCACTGAAGGTAGGCATGCAGGTATAGCAGGCAGTAAAGAAAGCAAATGGCATGCTGGCCTTCATAGCGAGAGGATTTGAGTATAGGAGCAGGGAGGTCTTACTGCAGTTTACAGGGCCTTGGTGAGATAACACCTTGATTATTGTGTGCAGTTTTGGTCTCCTAATCTGAGGAAGGACGTGCTTGCTATTGAGGGAGTGCAGCGAAGGTTCACCAGACTAATTCCCGGGATGGCAGGACGAAAGGTTGGATCGGCTAGGCTTATACTGGAATTTAGAAGAATGAGAGGGGATCTCATAGAAACATATAAAATTATGATGGGATTGTACAGGTTAGATGCAGGTAGAATGTTCCCAATGTGGGGGAAATCCAGAACCAGGGGCCACAGTCTAAGGATAAGGGGTAAGCCATTTAGGACTGAGATGAGGAGAAACTTTTTCACCCAGAGAGTGGTGAACCTGGGAAATTCTCTTCCCCAGAAATTGTTGAGTCCAGTTCGTTGGATATATTCAAGAGGGAGTTAGATGTGGCCCTTATGGCTAAGGGGATCAGGGGGTATGGAGAGAAGGCGGGAGTGGGGTACTGAAGTTGCATGATCAGCCATGATCATATTGAATGGTAGTGCAGGCTCGAAGGGCCGAATGGCCTGCTCCTGCACCTATTTTCTATGTTTCTATGTTTCTATCTCCGCTGAGACGCTGGACCAGCTCCCATGGAGGACACAGTTTTTTACAAGGGACAGTAAAGGATCCTGGTTGGTCCAGGTCCTGATCTGGCAGGCCGTAACGGGTGACTTCTCGTTTTCAAATGCATCCATCACTAAGCAAGTCTGCAGGCTGTGCCATTTCCACCCCGGTGGTGGGCAATGGTAACCGACTGAGGGCGTCAGCGCAGTTCTCTGTGCCTGGCCTATGGTGAATTACATAGTTATATGCAGACAGTGTGAGCGCCTATCTTTGGATGCGAGCAGAGATATTGGTATTGATACCTTTACTCTCTGATAATAGCGATATGAGCGGCTTATGGTCAGTTTCTAACTCGAACTTAAGCCCAAACAGATACATGCATTTTTTTTTACTCCGTATACGCATGCCAGAGCTTCTTTTTCAATCATGTTGTAGGCCCTTTCGGCCATGAACAAGCTCGTGGATGCATAAGTGACCGGTTGCAATGTTCCCGATTCGTTAGCTTGTGGTAACACACACTCGAACCCGTACGAAGATGCATCGCAAGCTAGCACTAAACGTTTACATGGATCATACAGGACAAAGAGTTTGTTGGAACATCACAGACTTCGGGCTTTCTCAAAAGCTGTCTGTTGTGATTTCCCCCCTACCTAGTCATCTCCCTTGCGTAGCAACATGTGTAGAGGTTCTAGCAAGGTGCTTAACCCGGGTAGGAAATTATCAAAATAATTGAGGAGTCCTAGGAATGACCACAGTTCCATCATGTTCTGTGGTCTCGGCGCATTCTTGATGGCCTCTGTCTTGGCGTCGGTGGGGCTGATACCGTCTGCTGCGATTCTTCTCCCGAAGAACTCGACCTCTGGCACCAGGAAAACACATTATGAGCGTTTCAACCTGAGTCCCATGCGATCTTGACAACTAAGAACCACTTCCAGTTTCTTTTAGTGTTCGATGGTGTCCCGACCTGTGATCAATATTTCATCCTGGACAACCACGGTGCGCAGAATCGACTTTAGCAGACTCTCCATGTTCCTTTGAAAAATAGCCGCGGCCGATCGAATCTCAAACGGGCATCTATTATAGATGAACAGCTCCTGCACCATATAGGCCGAGGTCAGATCCAACTTGGTGAACGTCTTTCCTCCTGCCAGCATCGCAAATAGGTCGTCTGCCTTGAGTAGCAGGTACTGGTCTTGCAGTGAAAAATGGTTAATCGTTTATAGTCCCCACAAATTCTGACCGTGCCATCGCCCTTGAGAACCGGAACAATCAGACTGGCCCACTCGTTGAACTCCACCGGCGCAATGATGCCCTCTCGTTGCAGCCTGTCCAGCTCGATCTCCACTTTCTCTCGCATCATATACGGCACTGCCAATGCCTTGTGGTGGATGGGTCGTGTACTGGGAATCAAATGGATCTGCACCTTCGCCCCCGAGAAACTTCCGATGCCTGGCTCAAACAACGATGGAAACTTGCTCAGAACCTGGGCACATGTGGTGTCGTCGACAGACGAAAGCGCTCGGATGTCGTCCCAGTTCCAGCGGATTTTTCCCAGCCAGCTTCTGCCAAACAGTGTGGGGTCATCTCCTGGTACAATCCATAGTGGTAGTTCGTGAACTGCTCCATCCTAGGAGACTTTTACTGCTGCGCTGCCAATTACAGGGATCAGCTCTTTAGTGTAAGTTCTCAGCTTGGTATGAATAGGGCTTGGCTTGGGCCTGTGTGCCTTGTTGCACCACAGCCTCTCGAAGGCCTTTTTGCTCATGATGGACTGACTCGCACCCGTGTCCAATTCCATGGATACTGGAATTCCATCCAGTTCGACTTTTAACATGATCGGTGGACATTTCGTGGTGAAGGTTTGTACCCCGTACACATTTGCCTCCTCGGTTTGAGTCTCTAGTTCAGTTTGATCCATCATGGATCGGTCTTCCTCTGCAACGTGGTGGTTTGCAGGGTTTGCAGCTCGTTTGCACATTCGCTGGAGGTGTCCCATTGTTCCACAGCCTTTACACGCATAGTGTTTGAAGTGGCATTGATGGACTCGATGATCGCCTCCGCACCGCCAACAAGGTGTTAACTGCCTCGCATTAACGTTTGATGGTGGACTCTGAGTCATCTGATGTCATGCAGCTGCAGGCGTGTACGTTCTGCCATATGCATTCCTGCCTGAAAACTACGTTACTTTGTCGAAACATCTTTATGCTGTGAAATTTGTTTGGTGTTATCGCTGGTGGACATAAATGCCTGGGCTATCGTTATGGCTTTGCTCAGGTTTCAACAGTCAATTGTTTGTGAAGGATAACCTCAAGGCCAATGCCAAGCACAAAGAGGTTTCTTAGCATTTGCTCCAGGAATCCATCGAATTCGCAATGTCCTGCAAGGCGCCTTCGTTCGGCGACGTAGCTCACCACTTCCTGGCCTTCAGACCGTTGATATGTGTAAATTCGATACCTTGCCATCAGAACGCTCTCCTTCAGATTTAGGCACTCCTGGACCAACATACACAGTTCTTCATGCGATTTGGTTGTTGGTTTCACCGGAGCAAGAAGATTTTTCATGAGGCCATAGGTTGTTGCCCCGCAGACGGTGAGGAGGATCGCCTTTTGTTTGGCAGCATTCGCTTCCAGCTCGTTGGCCATAAAGTATTGGTCGAGTTGCTCCATGAAGGCCTCCCAATAATCCCTTTCTGAGAATTTCTTCAGGATACAACAGTTCTCTGCATTCTCTGCATGGTTCGTTATCTCATGTTGGATTCATGAAGGGGAAATAATGTTTAACTAATTTACTGGAATTCTTTGAAGATATAACGAGCATGGTGGATAGAGCTGTACCGATGGATGTGGTGTATTTAGATTTTCAAAAGGCATTCGATAAGGTGCCACACAAAAGGTTACTGCAGAAGATAAAGGTACACGGAGTCAGAGGAAATATATTAGCATGGATCAAGAATTGGCTGGCTAAGAGAAAGCAGAGAATCGGGATAAATGGGTCCTTTTTGGGTTGGAAATCGGTGGTTAGTGGTGTGCCACAAGGATCGGTGCTGGGACTACAACTGTTTACAATATACATAGATGACCTGGAAGAGGGGACAGAGTGTAGTGTAACAAAATTTGCAGATGACACAAAGATTAGTGGGAAAGTGGGTTGTGTAGAGGACACAGAGAGGCTGCAAAGAGATTTAGATAGGTTAAGTGAATGGGCTAAGGTTTGGCAGATGGAATATAATTTTGGAAAATGTGAGGTCATCCACCTTGGAAAAAAAACAGTAAAAGGGAATATTATTTGAATGGGAAGAAATTACAACATGCTGCGGTGCAAAGGGACCTGGGGGTCCTTGTGCATGGATCCCAAAAAGTTAATTTGCAGGTGCAGCAGATAATCAGGAAGGCGAATGGAATGTTGGCCTTCATTGCGAGAGGGATGGAGTACAAAAGCAGGGAGGTCCTGCTGCAACTGTATAGGGTATTGGTGAGGCCGCACCTGGAGTACTGCGTTCAGTTTTGGTCACCTTACTTAAGGAAGGATATACTAGCTTTGGAGGGGGTACAGAGATGATTCACTAGGCTGATTCCGGAGATGAGAGGGTTACCTTATGATGATAGATTGAGTAGACTGGGTCTTTACTCGTTGGAGTTCAGAAGGATGAGGGGTGATCTTATAGAAACATTTAAAATAATCAAAGGGATAGACAAGATAGAGGCAGAGAGGTTGTTTCCATTGGTCGGGGAGACTAGAACTAAGGGGCACAGCCTCAAAATACAGGGGAGCCAATTTAAAACCAAGTTGAGAAGGAATTTCTTCTCCCAGAGGGTTGTGAATCTGTGGAATTCTCTGCCCAAGGAAGCAGTTGAGGCTAGCTCATTGAATGTATTCAAATCACAGATAGATAGATTTTTAACCAATAAGGGAATTAAAGATTACGGGGAGCGGGCGGGTAAGTGGAGCTGAGTCCACGGCCAGATCAGCCATGATCTTATTGAATGGCGAAACAGGCTCGAGGGGCTAGATGGCCTACTCCTGTTCCTAATTCTTATGTTCTATCTCATCACCAGTTGTTATGTCTTGAATAAAGCAATGTGACTGACTACTGTAGATGTGAGTAAGTGTGAACTTAGTCTCTTTATTCTAACTCCAGAGTGTTGGTACAGCATGGGAGGCCTGCTTAAATACAGTGCTCCGAAGGGATGCTGGGATCCCTTGGGACTCCAGCAGATACGCCCTCTGGTGGCAGTAGAATGCTGGTTACATAGTGTTGCATACATAACAGGGATGCTTGGTCGAATTTACTCAAGTTTTATTAATATTTCACTGATCATATTGGCCGATGGTCTTTAGGGAGCATTTCTATTACCTCACTTTCAGCGAGAACCAGTGCTTGAGTTTTCTTCACTTCACAAAAGAGGATGTGACTGAAATCTGCCAACTGCTGTAGACAAGTGTTAGCTCAGAATAGGGCAGTGACAGCATTGCCTGCGGCTGTCAAGTTGACGGTAACATTTATGCATCTGGCTCCTTCTAGGCTGCTGCTGGAATTTTGAAATACATTGCTGCATAAGGGAGGTCACTGAGGTTTTCTATAGACAGAGAGGCAGCTTCATCTCATTCCCTCTACCAGACACAAGCAACCGGAATAAGCACAATGGTTTGCATTGATTGCAGGCTTCCCCATGATGCAGGGTCCATTGAATGAACACACATCGCCTTGCGTGTGGCTCATGTGAACTTGGCCATTTTCCTGAAACAAAAGGGATTCCATTTCTTCAATGTGCAGCTGGTTTGCTACCACAGGGAGCTCATCATGCTGGTAAATGCCCGTTATCCTGGCAGTAGTCACGATACTTTCATTCTACGGCAGTCCTCCGTGCCACCTGTATTTGAACCACCATGGCAAGACAAAGGGTCACTAATGGACGAAAATGGGCTATCTACGAATGACTCTGGTCCGATACTCATGCGCACCTGCACAGCAGGCCTAAATGAGAGACATGATTCCACAAGGAACATTATAAAGTATACCATTGGAGTCCCCAAGCAATGTTTCTGCTCCCTGGATTGCTCTGGAGGAGCCCTGCAGTACTCAGGATATCAAGATTTGTGAGAGTTTACTGTACGCTGCATAACTTCGCCATGTGGGAACTGCCCTAGCCAACACATGTCAGGTGAGAAACTGAGGAGCAGGAGCACAAGGAGGAGAAAATGCAATAGGAAGTGGAAAAAGAGGCAGGGAGCCGACAAATGTGAGAGTGTGGTTAGGAATTAATTAATTTGTGTCAGAATGTATTAATGAATGGATGTTTTTGTGTGGAAATCTGTTGATGAATTAATGTTTAGGAGTGTGTAGAAAAGGAATATGGGCTGATATGAGCTTGTGAACTGTGACCTTGACTGTGGAAGGAGTTCCTAGTGTAGACAGCATGGTCTGAATCAAGGAGGCGAGCTTGCTTTTAAAATTCTCCCTGGAAGGACATCATTGGACGAGGTCGATGCAGGAGCAAGGAGAGCTAATCGAAGGGTGATCATGCAGCTTGGTAACCAATCACCGGGCTCAACAGGATTGCGCATGAGGTGGCGAGCATTGGAGTTTGGATAAAATAATCCAAAGCCCCGGGAAGTCACAGTGGAGAAGGAAGGAAGGATGTGAGGATGTAAGAAAGTGAGGACGTGAAGACACCACAACGTCACAATGCACAAAGTTTGAGTCAGCATGCTCCGCCGTCCATGTTTAAATGGGAAGTAAAGCCTGTGTAAAATATGTTAATTACTTCTTAGGTTTGTTAAAATATATGCATTCATGTGTTTAATAAATCTTTCCATATTGTCACAAAGTGAAGTAGTCTTGCTGTCAATTTCATGTCAGTCGAAGCCATAAAATTCTAATAACATTACTTACAGATTTGGCAGAGCACGGCAGGATTAGCAAGGACTATTCTTTGAGACAATTGGGAATCTCGGAGTCGAGAGTTTTGCCAACTCACGGTTCGGGAAGGGAAACCATTAAGGGGAGTGCGGAGACTCGAGACGAGACCCGGCAGTAATGAAAGACGCACTGAAACGACTTAAAATTTGTAAAATGGGATCAAAGGACTTAGCTTTGATCTATAAAAAGAAACTGTAAAAATTACCTATTAGTGATTTGCAGGAATTACTAGCAGAATGTCTCAGTAAAGATGACGAAGGCCATTTAACAAAGTGGTGATGTTCAATCAAGAATGAGTAGATCAAAAGAAATTAAAAATAGCTAAGGCAAAAGGTCTTTTGGCTTATGGACCATGTTATCGCGTTTGAAGAGATGATGAATTAATTAGACAAAAAGAGGAAGAGCTCCAAGATTTAAAAGCACAATGGGAAAAGATACAAGTTTAGAAGGATGAGGAAATTAATAGACTAAATCAAAAAGTGAGGCGGTTAGAAATCAGAGCCAAATAGACAGCTTCGTTATTACAACAACAGAGCCTGTCGAACTTAAATGTGGGCACAGCCCTTAGCGAGATACAGGAAACCCGATGGGAACTTAAGAAGTGCCAAAAAGAAAATCAGGAACTTAACCAGGAGTTGGAGGACTCCTAGGGGAGCCTTGAGGGAAACAGTCAGATAGCCACATAAGGAGGCGAATCATTCCCTGTGCAAGTTAAAAATCCTGGAATTACAGGGAAAGTTTAAACGACAACAGGCTCTGGTATCCATGGTAACATCAGGAGTAATGAGAGGGACAATCGATGAGGATGAGGGGGAGATAAATTGGGATGCCCTCGAAGAAGAGGCAAGTCACTATGATTCCCAAGGGGACAATAAGTCATGGGAGCCCCTGGAGCCACCAGGACAGCCAGTGACAGTAGTGACTACTACTATACGCCGTAATGCACAGAACGTCGTCACCAGTAATTATATGGACAAGAAGCCCATATCTAATACAGATGCAACGGCGTGTAGTCCTGAACTGGGATCCATTACCGATGAAGATGATCCACTGGAGGTCAATAGCAGTTGGGCGGACTTCCGAAGTGGTCATCCTGAGCTAGAACCTAGGGACTTAACACAAGTACTCTTCTTGGCCTGTTCGGGTTCTTTGAAGAGTAATCTGCCAGACGCGTCCCTACAACTCGATGTCGTGCCAGCCGTAATTATGGCCGAGATTCTTAATCATTTGGGAATCCAGAACCTGAATCTAGCGACCATGCTTAATCAGGCAAAACAATGCCCAGACGAGGCTCCCAGAGCCTTCGCCTATTGTCTGGATGATCTTTACGAACCCAGAACCAGGTGCCTGAAAATGTTGCGGCGTGAAAGGATCAGGAACAGTTCAAAAACATGTTCCTGACCCAACTCCAACCTTCAGTTAGAACAGCTCTAGGTATATGTATAGGAGCTACCAATTGATGGACGGAGGTAGAAGCAAATGCTCACAGGGCATGAGAGGGAGTGAAGGATCAGCTCAGGGCCCCCAGCACAAAAAGCTGGTAGCAGCAGTAGCGGGAACCAGACGTTACTCGGTCAAGGGTCTCTGCTGTAGTTGTGGGAAGAGCGGCCACTTGGCAAAAGATTGCTGAGGACCCAAACAGGCACCAAACACTGAGCACCACCTAGGTATACTCTGAGAGATGACCACAAGCCGTCAGGAGTAGAGCAACAGTTAGCCCAATTATTTGCCCTTACAAAAACCCAATAACAATGGGAGGGCAGAACCACCAGCAGGTGTGCATGGTTATCAGTCCTAGTGCACCTCAATCCCAGGAGCCTCTAGAAGGATCCCAATGACAGGGTTCAGCCCCTCTTGATTGGTTGGAGGTGGGGTTCCGACACGATGGGAACAGAAGACCAGTAATCCCTGCTGTCCAAGAGGGGGGTCAACAGCAGACTCTGTTCATTGATACTGGTTATGCCATCACCATTATCCACAACCCACAACCTGAACGCCATGCAGCGCTGGGCAAGGGTTGTTTACTCCTTAAAGGATTTAATGGTGGAACAACTGCTGCATACACAGGAAAGGCCTCTGAATGTTGGTTGGGAGGTCTCACCCGCAAGATAGCGTCAACTATGCTGATGCCTACCCCCGATGGGAGGGGAATCCTGGACACCGATGTGTAGAAAAATATGGAGCGGTAATTGACTATAATCGGGGTTGTATATGGATGGGGTTGAAAAGTGAGCGAAGCATTGTAGAATTTTCAAGCGTTCACTCTGTTTTTGCCATCAAAAAGCCATCCATGTCATCATCATCATCATAGGCAGTCCCTCAGAATCGAGGAAGACTTGCTTCCACTCCTGAAGTGAGTTCTTTGGTGGCTGAACAGTCCAATATGAGAGCCACAGACTCTGTCACAGGTGGGACAGATAGTCGTTGAGGGAAGGGGTGGATGGGAATTGTTTGCTACACGCTCTTTCCACTGTCTGCGCTTGATTTCTGCATGCTCTCGGCGTTGAGACTCGAGGTGCTCAACGCCCTCTCGGATGCACTTCCTCCACTTAGGGCGGTCTTGGGTCAGGGACTCCCAGGTGTCAGTGGGGATGTTGCACTTTATCAGGGAGGCTTTGAAGGTGTCCTTGTAGTGTTTCTGCTGCCCACCTTTGGTTCCGAGTAGGGTACTTGCTTTGGGAGGCTCGTGTTGGCATGCGAACTATGTGGCCTGCCCAGCGGAGCTGATCGAGTGTGGTCAGTGCTTCAATGCTAATGATGTTAGCCTGAGTGAGGACGTTGATGTTGGTGCACCTGTCCTCCCAGGGGATTTGTAGGATCTTGCGGAGACATCGTTGGTGATATTTTTCCAGCAACTTGAGGTGTCTACTGTACATGGACCATGTCTCTGAGCCATAAAGGAGGGTAGGTATTTCTAGAGCCCTGTAGACCATGAACTTGGTGGCAGTTTGGAGGGCCTGGTCTTCAAACACTCTTTTCCTCAGGTGACTGAAGGCTGCACTGGTGCACTGGAGGTGGTGTTGGATCTCGTCATCGATGCCTGCTCTTGTTGATAAGAGGCTCCCGGGATATGGGAAGTGGTCCACCGTGTCCAGGGCCGCGCCATGGATCTTGATGACTGAGAGGCAGTGCTGTGCAGTGAGGACAGGTTGGTGGAGGATCTTTGTCTTACAGATGTTTAGCCTAAGGCCCATGCTTTCGTATGCCTCAGTAAATAAGTAGACTATGTCCTGGAGTGCGGCCTCTGGATGTGCGCAGACGCAGGCGTCGTCCGCGTACTGTAGCTCGATGACAGAGGTTGGGGTGGTCTTGGATCTGGCCTGGAGACGGCGCAGGTTGAACAGGTTCCCACTGGTTCTCTAGTTTAGTTCCACTCCAGCAGGGCGCTTGTTGACTGTGAGGTGGAGCATGATGGCAAGAAAGATTGAGAAGTGGGTTGGGGCGATGACGCAGCCCTGTTTGACCCCAGTCCGGACGTGAATTGGGTCAGTGACGGATCCGTTGGTAAGGGTCACGGCCTGCATGTCGTCGTGGAGCAGGCGGAGGATGGTATCGAGCTTTTGGGGGCATCCGAAACGGAGGAGGACACTCCATAGACCCTCGTGTTTGACAGTGTCAGAGGCCTTTGTAAGGTCGAAGAAGGCCATGTATAAGGTCTGGTACTGTTCTCTGAATTTTTCCTGTAGCTGTCGCGCTGCAAAAATCATGTCCGTTGTGCCCCGTAGGGGATAAAATCCGCACTGTGACTCCGGGACGACCTCCTCGGCCACGGGAAGAAGACGGTTGAGGAGGACTCTAGCGACAACTTTCCCAGTGGCCGACAGGGAGATTACCCTGTCATTGCCGCAGTTGGACTTGTCCCCTTTTTTAACGATGGTCATGATAACTGCATCTCTGAGAACTCCTGGCATGCTCTCCTCCCTCCAGATGAGAGAGGTGAGGTCATGTATTCGTGCCAGCAGTGCCTCTCCGCCATACTTCAATGCCTCAGCAGGGATTCCATCCGCACCCATAGCCTTGTTGTTTTTGAACTGTCTTATGGCTTTTTCTACCTCGTGCAGTGTTGGGGTCTCACTGAGGTGGTGGCGGGTAGCATGGTGTGGGATAGAGTCGAAAACACTCGAGTCAAAGGCAGAGTCTCGATTGAGGAGATCTTTGAAGTGCTCCTTCCAGCAAGCCCTGACTGCCTCGGTGTCCTTGATGAGTGTTTCCCCGTTCTTGGCCAGCAGTGGGGTGGGGCCTTCAGTGTTTGGCCCTTATGTGGCCTTAACTGCGATGAAGAATCCTCGCACAACATGGTTGTCAGTCAGGTGCTGTATCTCCTGTGCTTTCTTCATCCACCACTGTTCTTTAGGTCCCGGGTATTTTGTTGGACCTCAGCCTTGAGCCGTCTGTAATGCTGTTTTGCTGTTCCCGCATTGGGTTGTTGTTTAAGGCTCAGAAATGCCCTGCGCTTGCGATCTATTAGCTCTTGGATCTCCTGATCATTCTCATCAAACCAGTCCTGGTGTTTCCTGGTTGAGTAACCGAGTGTCTCTTTGCAGGCACTGATTATGGAGGTCTGAAGGGCAGAGCAAGCGCTGTGGGCATTCTGCGTCTCGGGGTTTTCAAGGCACGCAAGGTTAGCTGTGAGGCACTGACTGGGTCCTTAAGTGCTCCGGCGTTGACTTTTGGGATGTTGATGTCGATGATGAATCGGATTTGGCGGTGGTCCGTCCAGCAGTCATCAGCTCCTATCATGGCGCGGGTGATGTGCACATCCTTGGTGATCCCTGGTTCGTATGATGTCATAGTCAAGCAGGTGCCAGTGCTTGGAGCGAGGGTGTTGCCACGATGCCTTGTCTTTGTCCCTCTGGCAGAAGAAGGTGTTGGTGATGACAAGTTTGTGATCTAGACATTTTGTCAGGAGTAGATTACCACTGGAGTTGGCTTTCCCTAGCCCCTCTCTGCCAATCACGCCCCCCCCAGAGGTCTGTGACCTTACCAACCCTGGCGTTGAAGTCACCGAGGAGGATCAGTTTGACGCCAGCAGGGGCGCAGGACAGGAATTTTTCGTGGTTGGCATAAAAATCCTCTTTGGCCTCATTAGTTGCATCGAGTGTCGGGGCGCACGCAATGATAACTCTGGCGCACTGGTTCCGGGATAGGGTGAGTCGAAGAGTCATGAGGCATTCGTTAGTCCCGCAGGGGGAGTCTTTGAGGCGGTCAACCAGCTCGCTTTTGATGGCGAAGCCGACTCCGTGGAGACAGCGTTCTTCTTCTGGTTTCCCTTTCCAGAAGAAGGTGTAACCTCCATCTTGTTCCTTGAGCTGACCTTCCCCTGCCTGCCGGGTCTCGTTTAGGGCGGCGATGTCGATATCAAAGCATCTAACGTCCCGGGCAACTATGGCGGTGCGGCATTCCGGCCTGTCGCTGTTGGGGTTGTCCATGAGGATCCTGACGTTCCAGGTCCTGAACTTCAGTTAACGGAGTGGAAGATGCCTCTACGTAAGTTCTTTTAATGTGGGGTGGTCGTTGCACACCAGCTACCACACGGGCTTAGCTGAGCGAGGTCTTGGTTCAGTGGCAAAGGGGTCCAAGATGACTGGAGATCAGGCATTGCTATATGGGCCTAGTTGCCTGCAGCGAGATGTTGGCCTCAGGCTCGGCGCTGGGTCGCGCCCTTGGTGGTAGGTGAACCGAGGTCTGGTTGGGGACAGGCATTTGTAGGTTCATTAGCCCACCGGGGTTCAGGTTGGGAGGGCAGGGGGCGTCACAACCATGGTACTCACCACGTATTGGAGGTGGAGAAGAGGCCAGTGGGGAAGGAGAGCTCCAGTCGTTGCTGAAGGAGATGGGAAGGCCAGTCGCTGATGTGGGAGAGGGGAACCCAGGAGGAGGAGGTCGTCTGTTGCCACGGGAGGTCTGGCCGTCGTCGAGGAGGCCCAGACTCTGTCATAGAGGAGAGGCCCATCCGCCGCCACTGGAGGTGTTCTGATCGTGGCTCTGAACCTCCTGAAAGCACAAATGAGAATGTTCAACGTTTAATTCAGATACACCTGGTGGTGTTCACCATGGGCAAACACAACTGTGGAAGAATGGAGGGTGAGAAGGGGGCTTGTGGGGCTGGAGGAGATTACAAAGATAGGAAGGTGCGAGACCATGGAGGGATTTGTAAACAAAGATGAGAATTTTAAAATCGAGACGCTGCTTAACCAGGAGCCTATGTAGGTCAGCAATCACATGAATAGCACTGTCTGCATGTATAAATCATGTAAAAGAGCAGGTAGCATCAATCCAACATTCTGCCTTAAATTAAGTGAATGAACACCAGTTGTTCCCCCCCCCAACCACTTTCGGGGGTTAGCCAATTTCTCCCCAATATTTTTAAACTTTGGCCACCATCACTTTACTAGGCCAGTGCAAGACTTCTACAAAAGGACCAAATATGATCATCATTCTAAGTTTCACTCCTGTTTCAGTTAAAGAAGTTAGGAGTCAGATTTCCTTGATTTCTTGTCTATAACATTTTAGAACGCTGTGGTTTAACACTCTGGTCTCTGCTCAAATTCTCCATGTTATTTAGCCTGTTGTAATCTAACATAAAACCTGTAAAACATTGGGGGTGGAATCATTGCCAAACTTATTGAAGCATGAGGCAAAACAGCTTGAAATTTAAATTGGATTCTAAGAGTGGAAGATTTTACCAGGGATTAGTGCCTGCTCGCTAACCAATCAAATCTGTAGGCATTTATCGCCTGCTAATTCACCATAAAATGAAAACTGAATGTTTGAGGATAAAGAATTCTATCATTCAAAGATAAAAGCAATAACATATCTGCAGTACATTTAAACTATTTGTTTTCTCCCTTACCCCACTCTCAATTCACCCCTCTCCCCCGAGTTGTTACCTAAATTTTTATCAACCTGCTCAGGAATTAAAATAATCTATTCAAATAAATAAAGTCACATTGTTCAGCAGTGCATACAAACTGGATATCACTGGCATAAATCAGTGCTCTCAAAATTAATTATGTAACTAAAGCTTTTCACATGCATCAATTTTTCCCCTGTTGTGACATCTAATTAACACTGACTTAGTCTTCATCAAAGTTACACACGTTCAGCCATCAGTGCGTTATACATTTCCATTACAGTTACATGAGGAACAGTGAGCTATTTTGCGGAAAGTAAGGGCATTTATATGTAATTGTGATAGAAATGTATAATGCACTGATGGCTGTATGTGCATAACTCTCATAAATGCTAATTCAGTGTTAATTAGGGTTCACAACAGGGGGAGTGGGGGGAGGCGGGATTGTTGGGCTTTGGGGAAAGACCAGGCCAGTGGGACTAATTGGAGAGTTCTTTCAAACAGCCGGCACAGGTATGATGGACCAAATGGCCTCCTTCTGTACTTTACGATTCTATGATTGTCCATGGTGTGCTGAGAAAATACAAATACTTGAAAGTTCATATTGGTAATAAAAAATGTTTCAAGGGAAATCAAGTATGCATTTAGAAATCTTTGCAGGATGGTAACTGCTGAAGCCGTGCGTGATGATGAGTACAATTTCAGATTCTCAATTTGGCTTACGCCTAATCTTGGTGAAGATCCATCTGTCTAAAAGATGAGTTCTTACCTGTTAAAGATCATGGGGCCGAAATACACTGCTGTTCAAAACAAGTCGCACCTATCACTTTTATTGTGTTTTCCCCGCCGCAGTGGATGAGGTGGCCTCTTGCGTGAATTTCAGCTCTTTGTCATTTTTTTTCGAGCAGACCGGAAGTCGGTCATAATGGGGCCTGTAGTGGGGCGGAGAGCAGAAGATCAATCACAAGAGGGGCGGAAGTGGAGGCAGGACAGAGTCTCCTCCGCTGTTAGTCATTCGTGTAGTGCTGATGATGTCATGATGCTTGTGCATCACCATATCTCTCCCCTTCACTTAAAGGGGAGAGCCGCTGTGAGCTTTGTGATTATCTTAGTTAGGTCCACTGGGCCATCAGGGAGGGTTTTAGCCGGGCCAAGAGGAAGTGCCAGGTTGCCTGTTGCTGTCCCGGCCGAACCGAGGGACATAATTGCCCAACTGACCTGGCAGTCGGCTGACAAAAAAAAATAACATGGCAGCCGCAGCAGTGCGCCATCCCCTTGAATGGCCGCCGCACAGCCATGTCACACACACTGAAAACACAGTGCACTGACAGAGAAAACTGTCGGGGGCACCGCTCGACGGCCCGAAGATTTTTTCCCCTGAATTTAGCTTGAGGTACGGGAGATCGGAGGTGCACACTTTGATGACACACTTAGGAGGGGTCGGCAGCAGTGGGGTGGAAGTGGGGTCGGCTGGAAAAGCACCTAGAAAATTTCACAAGTGGCGGCCATTAGACTCCAAATCAGCGGCCATTCGAGTCCGCCACGTGGCCACCGCTTTCTGGCGGTAGGAGGCATTTTCGGGACGCTGAATCTCAGCTCCCACATTTCAGCATATCAAATAGAGCAGAGATGAACAGATTTGACTGTTATGTTCTCAGTATTCAGACAACTGGTGCATACATTTTCTGTTATAAGATGACACGAATACAATAGGGACCTGATTTACTTTGTACGGTGCTATTCCAAAAGACAATAGTATCCCTGCCCACTCCCATTCTCTCATCACTCTTTTAAATAAGCATTTCAGCATTCCAGTTCCTCTCAGAAATTACCTAATCTGTTGAGCAAGCTTTTGAAAATAGTAAGATGTACTTCAAAGGAAATCATTGAAAAGAAATAATTAAATTTAGGAATTACATTCATTGCAATTAAAATCTGTGTAGTGAATCAAACAAGGGGTTTCTCCTATATTCCAAGTCAATCTATATTTTTTGAAGTGGTGAAGGTATATTTAAATTAACAATCTTAAAATCTTAAAGATGAGGAACAAGGTCCATAACATCATTCTTCAGCAATTGCAATAGAAAAAAGGTACAAAATAATTGAACAATTTTAGATAATACTGCTTTGGACTTAACCCAGTGTCTAAATAAATCAAATTAAGCAGGTAAGGGATGATCTTTAATGCCACTGTAAGAATTATTTATGACTTTCACACCTCGCATGTTGGGTGTTAGTGTGGGTTTCATAGACCTGAATCTGTCTTAACAAATACACACAGATATCTCTCACTGTCCTGGAGTCTTCAAGTGCCTGGTGGCCAAACCGAAGATTACTTGAAGTCTGTTAAAACTTTAGATGTCTTCTTTCCATTTGACCAGGACATTTTTATTGTAGACAACTGCAGTAAAGGAGTTAGGTATTGGTAAGTTCTTGTATTCTTTCGGCAATAAATTCGGTAAGTCCATTTTGAGCTGTTAATCCTGTCGGGGCGGTAACTGTAGCGCCCTTGGAAAGTTTGCGCCGCCTACTACGAAATTAGGTTTCAACACCCCAAAAGGGAAAGGGAGTGCTAAATCAGTCATTGCACAATTGTCTTAGGGTGGTGGAACCAAAAATCTCAGCAGTTATTTTCCATGCTGCAAAGGCCGCTATACATCCCGTGGACAGCCGATGCTTCACGGCATGGTAAGATCAGTATGCGCATGCACAGATACACAGTTCCAACTTCTCAGTCTGCTCAGAGCAGGAAATGAATGAACAAGAAGGTTGCCAGTGTGCCCATCGCTTCTCGCCCACAGCCATTGAGGCATTAGTCGAGGCAGCGGAGAGGCAGTGGAATGTGCTGCAACCTTCCAGTGGAAGGAGGCCCGTTCCCAGAGTCTTCAGAAGACTATGGAGGGAGGTGACCCAGCACGTCTCCACCAGGAACACGATGGTCAGAACTGCGACACAACGTCGCAAGAACCTCACGAGGGTTGTGAGTGTGAGTACCCTCTCTATTAACGTTGCAATGTCATAACCTAAACCACAGGCCCTCCAGGCCGCTAAATGAGATGCCCTTTGTCTCTACAATTCCCTGGTAATTTTCATATGCACAGCTCAGGACTGGTTCCTTCAAGTGTGGCTATTACCCTTGTTGTTCAAAGTTTAGCAAATGTGATATATTCACAGACCACAAGCACACACAGCTTCCTAAAATGGATGCAGCTTCAGAAGTCTCCGGAACTTCCTGGTTCTTGTAAGCTGACTGTTTATTCTCTTTATTTGCAGCAACACAATACGTCCACATCCACAGTGTGGAGCTACAGATATTACAAGCTTACAGACATAACACTTCTCCCTCCTTAATGAAGAAGTTTTTAAAACAAACATCATACATAACTTGCATGTTTATACATAACAAAGGATATGGACTTATTTTGCCATATTTACAAATTAAGCTTAACCACTTGATTTCTGTTTCGAAGAGGATACCTTCGCTCTCGAACAGAACCTTCCAAACATGGTGTCGAATTTACACTCATTCGAGGCTCATCCTGAGGAATGTTTCCTCCACGGAATTGCCTTGATTTTCATTTGAACTCACTATAACTTCAGATTGTTTGTTTCCTGACTCAGACTCAGACTTACATTCTGATTTTCTCTTGGATTTGTTTCCAGTATATTAAATGTAGGATATGCTACTGATGTATCAAAACTATCTGTTGAGTCAGAAATAATTGAATCATTCCCACCTTCAATTCCTTCCATGTCTGTAGGTAAAATATGATCAATGTGAACAAACCTAACCTGTCCATGATCAAACATCTTGACCAAATATGTGCGAGAACCACATATCTTCATCAATCTTCCTGCTAACCACTTTAACCATTTATGGTGAATGTTCTTCACTCTCACCTTCTGGTTTAATTTCACACTTCTCTCTTTTACTCTACCTCTATCATGATTCTCTTTCTGTCTTAATTGTGTCTCTTATACATACTGTACCAAATTTGGTTTTAACAACGAGAATCTGGTTCGTGGCTGTCGTTTGAGAAACAACACTGCTGGTGTTCTACCAGTAGTTGTGTGAGGAGTATTACAATATGTAATTCGAAAATTAGCCAAATTGTGATCCAATGACAACTGTCATTTCTTTGGATTTGAATCTAACATTTGTTTTATAAGGGCACGTTTTACAATTTGTACAGTGCGCTCTGCTGCACCATTCAAAGCAGGATGGTACGGTGGAACCTTGGTATGTTTCACACCATGTTTGCTCGTGAATGGTGAAAATTCCTCTGAATTAAATTGTGGTCCATTATCCGAAACAATTTCTTCTGGGAGGCCAAATGATGAAAATAAACTTTGCAAAATGTCCAATGTCTTACTTGTTGTTATTTTCCACATTGGAAACACCTCGATCCACTTCGCATGCCTATCAATCACAATGAACAGTTGTTGTCCTTCTAACTCAGCAAAATCAATATGTAGCCTTTGCCACACCCTGGGAGGCCATTTCCATGGCTGTAATGATACTGATGGTGGTTGCTTGCTTACCGATTGACATGTCGAACACTGACTCATGATGTACTCTATATCTTTATCATTATCTGGCCACCATGAGTAACTGCATGTAAAACTCTTGGTCAAGCACATTCCCATGTTCTGGTCATGGAGCTCTCTTAATAGTTTGGACCTGAATTTATTTGGTATAACCACTCTTGAACCCCACATGATACAATCTTTATCGACTGATAATTCAATCCTATGAAAGAAGAATGGATGAATATCTTTGTCTGTTACCTGGTTTGGCCATCCATTTGCAATATAATCATACACCTTTGACATCACTGGATCATGTTTGGTTGCTCTAACAATCTCTTCAGCTGTGACTGGCAGTTCATCAATGTATGAAAAATAGAACACTTCTTCCCTATCGGGTGTAACTTGTGATAGGGAAGGCAATCTAGACATTACATCAGCATTACTGTGATCAGCTAATCATCTGTATTCAATATCATATGTATATGCTGACAAAATCAAAGCCCATCTCAGCATTTGGGCTGCAGCTAATGTTGGAACTGGGGACTTTGGATGGAGGATTGCTGTTAGGGGCTTATGGTCCGTAACGATGGTAAACTTACAAACATACAAGTATTTGTGAAACTTCTTGACCCCAAAAATTAATGCCAAAGCTTCCCTTTCAATTTGCGCATAGTTACTCTCACTGGCACTGAGATTGCGTGAAGCAAAAGCAATTGGTCTCTCCTCCCACTACATGAGAGATTACTGCCCCAACTCCATACGGAGAGGCATCACATGCTAGCTTAATCTCCTTAGATATGTCATAGTGAACTAACATGGTGCTCTCCACCAATTTGCTTTTACACTCCTTGAATGCTGTATCACATTCTTTTGACCACTTCCAATGGACCTGTTTTTTCAATAGTTCATTCAGTGGATGTAATACTGTAGCCAAATTTGGTAAGAACTTCCCATAATAGTTCAAAAGACCCAAGAATGAACAAAGTTCAGTGACATTCCTGGGAGTAGGTGCATTTCTGATTGCATCCAGCTTTCCCTTGGTTGGATGTAAACCATCTTTATCTACTCTGTACCCTAAGTACTCCACTGAGTTTTTAAATAACTTACACTTACGAGCAGACACTCATACTTTGTGCTTCTCTAGCTGTTTGAGGACTTCATTCAATATGTTATTATGAATTTGCCTATTTGGTGCTGAAATTAGTATGTCATCCAAATAACATACTACCCCTTCAATATCTTGCAAAATCTGGTTCATCACTCCTTGGAATATGGCAGGAGTGGAAGACACTCCAAACGTTAACCTATTAAATTGGTATAGACCTGGATGATTTAGACTCCTCATCTAGTTCAAGATGTAAGTAGGCATTCGTAAGATCCAGTTTTGAGAAGATCTGACCACCTGTCATTTTTGTGAACAAATCTTCTATATTCTGCAATGTATTGGGGACATTACCCTCTAGAATCTGGTTTACGGTTACCTTATTATCACCACACAATCTTACCTTACCATCGGACTTAGGTAAACAACAATGGGTATAGCCCAATTACATTGATCTATCTTCGAAATAATGTTCTCAGTCTCTAGTCTTTTGAGTTCTTGCTCAACTTTCTCCTTGAGTGCATATAGTACGGAATGTGGCTTGCAGCAAACCGATCTAGAATCCTTCTGTACCCTAACACTCACCTTGAAGCCTTGGATCGTACTGCCCATTTTGCAGAACACCTTTGGATAACTCGATAACATAATTCGTTGATGCAAATCTTGTTTCAACATGAAAAATCTCACTCCAATCCAGCTTCAGTGATCTCAACTAATTTCTTCTTAGAAAGGCAGGCTTGTCTCCTTTCACTACGATTAGAGGCAAGTTCTGAAATTGATCTTTATATTTCACCGGTATGGTGTTACAACCTACCATGAGAACTTTCTCTCCCTAGTAGTCTCACAGCTCTATCTTGGATTTTTCCAATGGGAAATCATGCAATTTGTCGAGGTACAGCGTCTCTGGTACTACACTCATGGATGCACTCTTGTCGATTTCCATTGGTATCTTGAATCCCGCAAAATCTATGTGGATTTTGATACTTTTCGAATTGCTGTCCATTAACCACGTGCTCCTGATGAGGTATAACTCTAACATCTCCACGTTCTGTTGTTGTTCTTCCATGCTATGTAGTCGCTGAGGATTTCTACTCATAGCTTTCAACGCTGGACTCATAACTTTGAAAGCTGGTTTACCCTTCAGTCGGCATGCCCTCGCAAGATGCCCAGTCTTTCTGCAGATGAAACACTCTGCATTCACATATGGACAACTTTGAGCAATGTGTTGTCCCAGGCACTGTCAGCATGACTTCGATGCTCTGTTACAATTTCCAGTTTCTGAGACTTTGGACCCCCAACGCCTTTTATTTTGAATCTGCAGACGATTCACCTCGGTTGACTGATGACCATAATTATTATGAAATTCTCGGGATTATTGATCGGCCATGCCCATCGAGCTCACTATCAGACAAGCAATCTCAAAACTCAAGTCATCCATGTCAATAACTTTCTCCTGATCATTTTTCATCCCACAAACAAAACGGTCCCACAATGCTCGGTTTTGAAAGTTTCTGAAATTACAGTGAATAGATAGCATTTTTAATGCCACAATGTACTCACTGATACTTTCATCAGTCTTTTGATTTCATATACCAAAACAATAGCTTTTAGCAATTTCTTACGGTGCCGGGTTGTAGTGCTGCTCCAGCTTCATTTAACTCTCTTTAAGCATTGTGTCCTTTGGCTCATCAGGCACAAGCAAATTTATCAGGGTTTCATACAATTCAGGACCGGCTTCTGATAAGAAGACAGCTCACTTCCGTTCCAACACAGCCCGGTTCTGATCTGCATTCTCTGGAACTTCGTTATGTTATTTGCAGTGAAATACATTTCTAGCCAGTCCACATATGCTTTAAAACCTTCCCAGTCATGTCTATATTCACCCAAATGCCCCATTATACCTATGGGTGCCACCATTTTAAATTCTGCAGTACCTAGTGTGCTTGTTTTTTACCTCGGATATTGTAGCTTTTTCCAAAGACAGAGAAGCTTCCAAAGTCTCTCTGTCGGCTGGCTGAATCCTTCACCAACAAAATTTCAGCTTTAAATCATCCGAAAATCCCATTCTCGTCGCCAAATATGATATATTCACAGACCACAAGCACACACAGCTTCCTAAAATGGATGCAGCTTCTGAAGTCTCCGGAACTTCCTGGTTCCTTTAATTGCAGTACACAATGCATTCACATCCACAGTGTGGAACTACAGACATTACAAGCTTACAGACATTACAGCAAGGTTACTTTATCAAAGGTGTCACTTGTTGCAGTTTAATGGCGTTTTATCTCACAACAGTACCAGCCAGTTCTACTAAACCTATAGAAACCCCAGATTTGTCCTTGGTCACAAGCTGCCTTTGTCTGACGTGTCTATGAAAATGTTGCTCCATATTCCTGTTTCTCAACTTGCATTTTAAAGTGGTTTTGCCATCATTAAAAGTTCTCTTTTGTATTAAAGTTCCTCTGGTTTTTAGAGATGTCTAAAACAGATTTTTCCTTCAACACCAATTAAAACAATAGCGTTGTGATTACAATGCACTTCAATCCTAACATTCATCAAATTACATTGGGCCCAAATTTCAATACCACTGGAAAGCTAGTGCTCCCCCCACCTTTTTGTGAACATTAGCACCAAAATTTTTTATTGGCTGGGCCACCCCATATTCAGCTCCAAAAGTGAACAAATGGATTCCAGTGCTCATGAACCTTTCCAAAGTGTTTTTTTCAGTGGTGTGGCTGTTTTAATTTGAGCGTTATGACCACTGAGAAATTCAGCATTGAGCTAAAGGTTTCTAATGAGCCAGCTGTTCCCTGGCCTTTTTAAGGGGAGATGGAGTTTTGGAAGGATGGCTGTTGAAAGAGGTGCAAGGAGAGCCAACAGGTTCACTGATATGGAGCTGGAGACACTGATGGACGGTGTGGAGGACAGAAGAAGAATACTGTTTTCTGACGTGGGAGACCTGGCAGACAGGCAGTACATAATGCATGGAGAGAGATTGCATGGAGGCACCTCCATATCTGTGAGAACGCACCCTCCCAGGAGCTGGCCAGTCTGCACCCGGCCCTTCCAGGGTGGCGATGGGTCGACGACTCCTAGCTCTGGAGGCTTCGACCCATCCTCCTCATCCTGCTCCTGTGCCTCCTCCTGCGCCTCCTCCTCATCAGGTCGTACTACTGACTCGATCTCCAGTGGCTGTCCCCTCAATAGTCAGTTTGTGCAGCATGCAGCAGACCACAATGATTATGGAGACCCATTGAGAGCACTGCAAGGTGCCACCAGAGCGGTCCAGGCACCAGAACCTCTGATTAAGGATGCCTATGCACTGCTCGATGATGCACCTGATGGCACAATGAGCATATTGTATGCATGCTCTGGCACTGTCCTGGGGTTCCACAGAGGAGTGAGCAGCCGCACGGGATATCCCTTGTCCCCAAGCAGCCAACCGCAATCCTGATTCAGGCCGATGAAGACGGCGGGCACACTGGTCTGGCACAAAGTGAATGAATCATGGCTGCTGCCTCCCTTGCCCGCTGCCTGTCTGTACGTTGCTGACGGCGACGCCTTCTGCTGCGTGCCACGCTGCTTCTGACCAGGTGTACCAGGTGTCACCCTCCCAACATTCCTACCATCCTCAGGGTGAACCCTGCCAAGAGGATCTTTGCAGCCGACTAAAGAGTCAAACCTGAAAGTTGTACAAAAGTACAGGGGTATGTGCAAACCTCTGAGCAGCACTCAGCAGGTTTAATGGAGCCAAAACAATTAATAAAACTATATCAAGAGATAAATACTGCAGACCATGGAAAATGAAGTAAAAACACTAATAATTAATAAACCTATATCAAGAGATAAACACTGCGGACCATGGGAAATGAAGTAAAAACACTAATAATTAATAAAACTATATCAAGAGATAAATACTGCGGACCATGGGAAATGAAATAAAACCAATACTAAGTATTAAAATTTTTTACCTACCAAAGGGCCCCAGCGGTGTCGTGTTCAAGCACTGCATGGAAAACCTCGCAGGGGCACTGCCGGGAAAAGTCCTACCTTTTCCTCTGTGAATTCTGCTGTGGTAGGCCCTTTCCAGCAGCCCGCATGCTGCTTCCCGCTCCGCTGGAAACTCACCTTTACAGCGGCTTCACCACACCATTTCCGGCAGAAGTGAATGCCACTGAAATCCTCCCTGAGCTGAATATACCCGATCATGGAGGCCGATTGATTTTTTTCAGTCGGCCGCCCAAACTCCGCGGTAGCCGTCCCTTTGGGGATGATTAATTTTGGCCCCAGCAAGTCTACAGCATAGAAACAGGTAATTTGGCCCAATTGATCTATGCTATGCTCCTCATGAACCTCCTCCCATCCCTCTTCATCTATCAATATCAGCATAACCTTCTATTCCTTTCTCCCTCATGTGCTTATATGGCTTCCCCTTAAATGAATCTATGCTATTTGCCTCAACTACTCCTTGTAGTAGAGCGTTCCACATTCTTACCTGTCTTTGTTCTTTTTTTAATTTATTCACTCATGGGATGTGTGTGTTGCTGGCAAGACCAGCATTTATTGCCCATCCCTAATTGCCCTTGAGAAAGTGGTGGTGAGCTGCCTTCTTGAACCGCTGCAGTCCGTGTGGTGAAGGTACTCCCACAGTGCTGTTAGGGAGGGAGTTACTTAATTTTGAGCCAGCGACGATGAAGGAATGGTGATATATTTCCAAGTCAGAATGGTGTGTGACATAGAGGGGAGCTTGGAGGTGGTGATGTTGCCATGCTCTTGCTGTCCTTGTCCTTCTAGGTGATAGATGGTGCAGGTTTGGAAGGTGCTGTTGAAGAAGCTTTGGTGAGTTGCTGTGCTGCATCTTGTAGATGGTACACACTGTAGCTACATTGTGGCAGTGGTGGAGGGAGTGAATGTTTAAGGTAGTGGCTGGGGTGCTGATCAAGCGGGTTGCTTTGTCCTGGATGGTGTCGAGATTATTGAGTGCTATTAGAGCTGCACTCATCTAGGCAAGTGGAGAGTATTGCATCACACTCCTGATTTGTGAATTATATGTGGTGGAAAGGCTTTAGGGAGTCAAAAAGTGAGTCACTTAGAATCATAGAATCAGACATTTACAGCATGGAAAGAGGCAATTTGGCCCATCGGTTCTGTGCTGGCTGACAAAGAGTATCCAGCCTAATCCCACTTTCCAGCTCTTGGTCCATAACCCTGTAGGTTATAGCAATTCAAGTGCACATCCAAGTACTTTTTAAATGTGGTGAGGGTTTCTGCCTCTACCACCCTTTCAGGCAGTTCCAGATCCCCAACTACCTGTGGTAAAGAAATGTCCCATCTTATCTCCTCTAAACTGAGGGAGCTTGGTCTAGTGGAGCCTGGAGTCCAGTCGTCTTGGATCCCCTTGCCACTGGACCAAGACCTTGCTCTGTCAAGCCTGTGTGGTAGCTGGTGTGCAACGGCCACCCCAAGTTAAAAGAACTCATTCACAGGCATCTTCCACCCTTTAAAATAAAGATCAGGACCTGGAACGTCAGAACCCTCATAGACAACCTCACCAGCAACAGATGTCGTACTGCCATCATTGCCCAGGAACTCAGACCTCCGCTCTCGAGCAGAACTTTCCAAACATGGTGTCGAACTCACACTCATTCGAGGCTAATCCTGTGGGAAGTTTTCCTCCAAGGAATACGCTTGATTTCGATTTGAACTCTCTCTGACTTCAGACTGTTTGTTTTCCTGACTCGGACTCAGACTTAAATTCTGACTTTCTCTTGGATTTGTTTCCAGTACATTGGATGTAGGATATGCTACTGGTGTATCAAAACTATCTGATGAGTCAGAAATAATGGAATCACTCCCACCTTCAACTACTTCCATGTTTGTGGGCAAAATACAATCAATGTAAACAAAACTAACCTGTTCATTTGCTTGTCCAAATATGTGCGAGGAACACATATCTTCACCAATCTTCCTGGTAAACACTTTACCCATTTATGGTGATGGTTCTTCACTCTCACCTTCTGATTTAATTTCACACTTCTCTCTTTTACTCCACCGCTATCATGATTCTCTTTCTGTCTTAATTGTGTCTCTTCTACGGACTGTGCCAAGTTTGGTTTTAACAACGAAAATCTGGTTCATGGCTGTCGTTTGACAAACAACTCTGCTGGTGTTCTACCAGTAGTTGTGTGAGGAGTATTACGATACTAATATGTATGGAGAAAGAGTAGACTGAATACTGTGATCTCAAAGTAAAGTATGACCTTAGTCTTTTGTTGCAGGTCTCCAGAGTGCCTCTCCAACCTGTAAGGCCTCCTTAAATACCTGCGCTCCCAAGAAATTATGGGATCCCTTGGGACTCCAGGGGATGAGCCCTCAGATGGTTGTACAGAGTAAATACAAGTTTACAAATATAACAACACTCCACCTCCCACCTCCCACCGCCCCCCCCCCCACGCCTCCCCCCCCCCTCCCCGCCAAAGTCAGTAGTGTAACTAGTTACAATGTGAGTCGATCTGGGGCCCTTCTTGCCCTGGTTGATCATCTCGGTGTAAAAGCTGGTTTTGTTGAATCATTTGTTGGGCCCTCACTAGGCTGCTGTGCAGCTGGCCTTGATGGGCTGCCTGGTGTGTTGGGTCCTGCTGGGCTGCTGTGGATGATGGGTTCTGCTTCGTGGTCAACAGTGGTGCCGGTTGCTACTGGTGTGTATGTTGGGGGATCAAAAAAGGTAGGGTCCAAGGTGGATTGCTCAGGATAGTCCGTGAATCTGAGTTTGATTTGGTCCAAGTGTTTCCGGTGAATGAGTCCAATTGAAAGTTTGACCTGAAACAGCCTGCTCCCCTCTTTGGCCATGACAGTGCCGGGAAGCCACTTGGGATGTTGTCCATAATTTAATACAAATACAGGATCATTGATTTCAATCTCGCATGACACATGAGCGCTATTATGGTATGCACTTTGTTGAAGCCACCTGCTCTCAACCTGTTCATGTAGATCAAGGTGAACCAACGCGAGCCTTGTCTTCAGTGCTATTTTCATGAGCAGTTCAGCAGGTGGGATCCCAGTGAGTGAGTGGGGTCTCATGCGGTAGCTAAGCAGGACTCGTGATAGGCGAGTCTGCAGTGAGCCTTCAGTTACCCTCTTCAAGCCTTGCTTGATGGTTTTGACTGCTCTCTCTGCCGGACCATTGGATGTTGGTTTAAACGGGACAGGTGTGACATGTTTGATCCCGTTACGGGTCATGAATTCTTTGAATTCTGCACTGGTAAAGCATGGCCCGTTGTCGCACACCAGGACATTGGTAAGCCGTGAGTGGCAAACATGGCCTGCAGGATTTCAGTAGAGGCAGCGGACGTGCTAGCCGACATTATCTCACATTCAATCCACTTGGAATACGCGTCTACAACCACAAGGAGCATTTTACCCAAGACCGGGCCTGCACAATCGACGTGTACCCCAGACCATGGTTTGGAGGGCCAAGACCATAAACATAGCGGCACCTCCCAGGGTACATTGCTTAACTGCGAGCATGTATCACATCTGTGAACGCTGGAATCTAATTCCACATCGATACGGGTCACCACACGTGGGATCTGACTATCGCTTTCATCATTACGATGCGTGGGTGGGTACTGTGGACGTGATTGATGAAGGTATCTCTGCGCTTCTTGCGAACCACTACTCGATTGCCCCACAGAAGGCAGCCTGCTTGTGTAGACATTTCATCTTTGCGCTGCTGGAAAGGTTTTATCTCTTCCTGCATTTCCACTGGGACACTGGACCAGCTCCCATGAAGCACAAAGCTTTTGACTAGAAATAAAGGGCCCAAGTTTCCACATGATTCGCGCCTGATTTTTAGGAGCAACTGGTGGAGAAGGGACTATTTTAGCAAACGCAATTCTACACATTTTTTTTTCTGCAGTTCTAGTCAGGTAGAACAGTTCTAGTTTAGAACAGAATTTTTTCTTCAAAAGGGGGCGTGTCCAGCCACTGACGCCTGATTTGAAAGTTTCCACAGTGAAAACGTACTCCAAACTAAAGTAGAATGGAGCCAGTGAAGATTTTTGTAGAACTGAAAAAAACCTGTTCTACACATTAAAAAATCAGGCGCAGGTTACAAATTAGGCGCCCAGAACGAGGTGTGGGGGGAAGGGAACTCATTAAATTTGACAATAAATCCTTATTTATACTTCTACAAATATTATACAAATAAATCCAACCTGAATAAACATTTATAAGCCAAGAAAAGATTAAATAAACCATCTTCCTACCTGTGTGAAAGTGCTTCAGCCAGGGAGAATTCTGTAGCCGTTCATGCCGCTGACCGGGAGGGGGAGAGAGAGAGAGAGAGAGAGAGAGGGAGGGAGAGAGAGAGGGGGGGGAGGGAGGGAGAGAGAGGGGGGGAAGGAGGGACAGTGAGAGAGGGGAGGGAGGGAGAGAGAGGGGGGGAGGGAGGGGGAGAGAGAGGGGGGAGGGAGGGGGAGAGAGAGGGGGGGGAGGGAGGGGGAGAGAGAGGGGGGGAGGGAGGGGGAGAGAGAGAGGGGGAGGGAGGGAGAGAGAGAGAGGGGAGGGAGGGAGAGAGAGAGAGAGCGGGGGGGTGGGGAGAGAGAGCGGGGGGGGGAAGAGAGGGGGGGGCGGGTCGGGTCGGGGAACAGGAGCGCGGGTCGGGTCAGTCGGGGGGGTGGGTGTCGGGTCGGGGCGGTGGGGGGGGAGCCGGTGTCAGGTCGGGGCGGGGGGGGGGAGCGGGTCTCGGGTCTCGGGTCGGGGCTGGGGGGGGGGAGCGGGTGTTGTGTCTCGGGTCGGGGCGGGGGGGGGGGGAGCGGGTCTCGGGTCTCGGGTCGGGGCGGGGGTGTGGAGCGGGTCTCGGGTCTCGGGTCGGGGCGGGGGGGGGGAGCGGGTGTCGGGTCGGGGCGGGGGGGGGAGCGGGTCTCGGGTCTCGGGACGGGGCGGTGGGGGGGGAGCGGGTCTCGGGTCTCGGGTCGGGGCGGGGGGGGAGCGGGTCTCGGGTCTCGGGACGGGGCGGTGGGGGGGGAGCGGGTCTCGGGTCTCGGGTCGGGGCGGGGGGGGAGCGGGTGTCTGGTCGGGGCGGGGGGGGGGCGGGAGCAGGTGTCGGGTTGGGTCTGGTTGGCGGCGGGGGGGTGGGGGAGCGAGTGTCGGGTCTGGTCGAGGGGGCAGCAGGAGCTGGCCGTGGGAGGAGCCTCATTCACGCAGCCCCAGTGAGGCCATTCAGCCAGGGCTAGGATCTGCGTGCTTCGGGCCCCTCCCACACAGTTCGGCGCCTGGTGCTACTGCACTTGCGTGCCGACTGTAGCGCGCATGTGCAGAGGTACAGCGCCGGGACCTGGCTCCGCCCCCCCCACAGCTCGTGCTGGTTGCGCCGAGGGCCAGAGGACCTGTAAGTAGGTGGAGAATACCGAGGATTTCTTTAGGCGCCATTTTAGGCGCGAAAAACGGGCGCCCAGCTCGGAGGGGCGCCCGTTTTTTTTCTTGTGGAAACTTGGGCCCAATAAGGGGTCCTGGCTTGTCCAGGTTTTGATCTGCCGGGCAGTGACGGGTGATTGCTCACTCTCAAATGCTTCTATAACCATGGCTAGATCTGCGGGCTACGCCATTCCCACCACCGTGGTGGGCAATGGCAGCCTACTGAGAGCATCGGCGCAGTTTTCTGTGCCTGGCCTGTGGTGGCTGACGTAGTTGTATGCAGACAACATGAGCGACCATCTCTGGATGCGAGCTGATGCGTGGTTATTTATCCCTTTACTCTCGGAAAACAGGGATATAAGTGGCTTATGGTCAGTTTCCAATTCGAATTTTAGCCCAAACAGGTATTGATGCATTTTCTTTACCCCACAGACACATGCTAACGCTTCTTTCTCAATCATGCTGGAGGCTCTCTCAGCCTTAGACAGACTCCTGGATGCATAAGCAACTGGTTGCAGTTTCCCGAAATCATTAGCTTGTTGCCATATGATGACGCATCACATCCTAGTACCAAACACTTACATGGATCATACAACGCAAGCAATTTGTTTGAGCAGAACAATTTTCCTGCTTTTACAAAGGCATTTTCTTGCCTTTTGCCCCAAACCCATTCGTCTCCTTTTCATAGTAAGACATGCAGTAGTTCTAACAGTGTGCTTAGACACCTTTGACATCACTGGGTCACGTTTGGTTGCTCTGCCAATCTCTTCAGCTGTGACTGGCAGTTCATCAATGTATGAAAAATAATACACTTCTACCCTATCGGGTGTAACTTGTGATGGGGAAGGCAATCTAGACATTGCATCAGCATTACTGTGATCAGCTAATCGTCTGTATTCAATATCATATGTATATGCTGACATAATCAAAGCCCATCTCTGCATTCGGGCTGCAGCTAATGTTGGAACTGGGGGCTTTGGATGGAGGATTGCTGTTAGGGGCTTATGGTCCGTAACGATGGTAAACTTATGACCATACAAGTATTTGTGAAACTTCTTGACCCCAAAATTTAATGCCAAAGCTTCCCTTTCAATTTGTGCATAATTACTCTCACTGGCACTGAGAGTGCGTGAAGCAAAAGCAATTGGTCTCTCCTCCCCACTACTTAATACATGAGAGATTACTGCCCCAATTAAATCCAGAGAGGCATCACATGCTAGCTTAATCTCCTTAGATATGTCATAGTGAACTAACATGGTGCTTTCTACCAATTTGCTTTTACACTCCTTGAATGCTGTATCGCATTCTTTTGACCACTTCCAATGGACCTGCTTTTTCAAATGTTCATTCAGTGGATGTAATACTGTAGCCAAATTTGGTAGGAACTTCCCATAAAAATTCAAAATACCCAAGAATGAATGAATTTTAGTGACATTCCTGGGAGTGGGTGCATTTCTGATTGCATCCAATTTTTCCATGGTTGGATGTAAACCATCTTTGTCTACTCTATACCCTAAGTACTCCACTGAGTTTTTAAATAACTCACACTTACGAGCAGACCCTCATACTCTGTGCTTCTCTAGCCATTTGTGGACTTCATTCAATGTGCTATTATGAATTTGCCTATTTGGTGCAGAAATTAGTATGGCATCCAAATAACATACTATCCCTTCAATACCTTGCAAAATCTGGTCCATCACCCCTTGGAATATGGTAGGGGTGGAAGACACTCCAAATGGTAGCCTATTAAATTGATATAGGCCTCGATGAGTATTTATAGTCAAACATGACTTGGACTCCTCATCTCGTTGGCATAAGTAGGCATTCGTCACATCCAATTTTGAGAAAATCTGACATCCTGTCAGTGTTGTGAACAAATCTTCTATATTTGGCAATATACTGGGGACATTAACCTCTAGAACCTGCTTTACAGTTACTTTATAATCACCACACAATCTTACCTTACCATCAGACTTAGGTACAACAACAATGGGTGTAGCCCAATTCCATTGATCTATCTTACAAATAATGTTCTCAGTCTCTAGTCTTTTGAGTTCTTGCTCAACTTTCTCCTTGCATTTAGTATGGAACGTAGCTTGCAGTAAACAGCCTTGGATCAGACTTCCCGTTTCGCAGAACATCTTCGGATAATTCTTGATGACATCATCCTTTGATGCAAATCTCAATTCAACACGAAAAATCTCACTCCAATCCAGCTTCAGTGATCTCAACCAATTTCTTCCTTGTAAGGCAGGCTTGTCTCCTATTCGAGGCAAGCTCTGAACTTGATACTTGTATTTCACCAGTACGGTGATGCAACGTACCACTAGAATGTTCTCTCCCGAGTAGCCTCGCAGCTCTATCTTGACTTTCTCCAATGGGAAATCACACAATTTGTTGCGGTATAGTGACTCCCGTATTACACTCACAGATGCACCAGTGTCGATTTCCATGGGTATCTTGAATCCTGCAACATCTATGTGGATTATGATACTTTTCGAATCGCCGTCCATTCACCTTGTGCTCCTGATGACTTTTAACTCGAACATCTCCTCGTCCTGTTGTTCTTCTTTCATGCTATTTAGTCTCTGGGGATTTCTACTCTTAGCTTTGAAAGCTAGTTTACCCTTCAGTCGACATGCCTTCGCAAGATGCCCAGTTTTCCTGTAGATGAAACACTCTGCCTTCACATATGGACAACTTTGAGCAATGTGTTGTCCCAGGCACCGATAGCAGGACATCAATGCTCTTTTCCCATTTCCAGTTTCTGAGACTTTGGGGCCCCACCTCCTTTTACTTTGAACCTGCAGGTGATTCATCTCAGTTGTCTGGTGACTGAAATTAGCATGAAATTCTTGGGAATATTGGTCGGCCATGCTCATTGACCTAGCTGTCTGACAAGCTAAATCAAGTCAAGTCAGACGTTGTCAATAACTTTCTTCTGATCGCATCATTTTACATCTCACAAACAGAGCGGTCTTGCAGTGCTCATTTCTGAAAGTCTCAGAAATGACAGTGAATAGATAGCTTTTTTAATGCTACAATATACTCACTAATACTTTCTTCGGCCTTCTGATTTCGTATTCCGAAACGATAACTTTCAGCAATTTCTAAAGAAACCAGGCTGTAATGTTGTTCTAGCTTAATTAGAATCTGTTTCAGCGTTGTATCCTTCGGCTTGTCAGGTACAAGCAAATTTATCAGTGTTTCATACAACTAGGCCTCGGCCTCAGTTAAGAATCTATCTTTTTTTCGTTCCAACACGTTTATTATCTTCATTACCGGGAATTTCGATGATATTATTTGCAGTGAAAAACATTTATATCCTATCCACATAAGCTCTGAAACTTTCACGGTCGCGTTGAAATTCCCCCACATACCCAATCACTCCCATAGGGGCAGCCATTTTGACTCTGGCAGTTTAACCAAGTGTGCTCATAATTTATCTCGGATTTGTAGCTGTTTCGACAAACAGAGAAGCTCTCAAAGTCTCTTTGTTGGCTGGCTGAATCCTTCACCAACAAAAATTTCAGCTTTGAATTATCTGATTAGATCCCATTCCCGTCGCCACTGTCTATCTTTAGAGAGCAACACATCACACAGCCTGTAAAATGGCTGCAGATTCCAGTAACCTTTGACCTGCTGGTCAGGTGACCTGCTCTTTATTAACAGCACTAGCTGCAGCAACACAGGCATCCACAGTCTGGAGCTACAGACATTACACCAGCCTATATAATCTTTCCTCATAGCTAAAATTCTCCGGTCCAGGCATCATCCTCATAAATCTCCTCTGTACCCTCTCTGGTGCAATCACATCTTTCCTGTTATGTGGTGACCAAAACTGCACACAGTACTCTAGCTGTGGCCTAACTAGTGTTTTATACATTTCAAGCATAACCTCCCTGCTCTTGTATTCTATGCTTCGGCTAATGAAGGCAAGTATTCCATGCACCTTCTTAAACACGTTATCTAACTGGCCTGCTACCTTCAGGGATCTGTGGACCTGCACTCCAAGGTCCTTTTCCGGAAATGCAGTACTTGCCGCAGAATACCCAGTTTCTGACCTCCTCTTGTCACCACTGTAATTATGTGGCTCGTCTAGGTGCGAATGCTACTTGCAGTTTATCAGCCCAAGCCTGAATGTTGTCCAGGTTTTGCTGCATGTGGGCACGGACTACTTCATTATCTGAGAATTTGCAACTGGAACTGAATTCTGTGCTGGCAGGAGGAGGCCGATATGGATCATCCACTCACCAAATCTGGCTGAAGATTGTTGCAAATGCTTCAGCTTTGTTTTTTACACTCACATGCTGGGCTCCACCAGCATTGAAGATGGAGGATATTCATGGAGCCTCTTCCTGTCGTTAGTTGTTTAATTGTCCACCACCATTAATGACTGAATTTGTCAGGACTGCTGAGCTTTGATCGGATCCGTTGGTTGTGGAATCGCTTAGCTCTGTCTATAGCATGCTGCTTCTGTTGTTTTGTATGCATATAGTCCTGTGTTGTAGCTTCACCAGGTTGGCACCGCATTTTTTGGTAATCCTGATGCTGCTGCTGGCATGCTCTTCTACACTGCTCATTGAACCAGGGTTGGTCCCCTGATGGTAATGGTAGAGTGAAGGAAATGCCGGGCTATGAAGTTACAGATTGTGGTAGAATACAATTCTGCTACTGCTATAAAGAAGGTTCTCCTGAATTCCCTGCATATTAGTGAAGATATTTATGGACAATAATTTTGGCCTCCTCCACAAGTGGAAATATTTTCTCCATGTCTACCCTATCAAAACCTTTCATTATCTTAAAAACCTCTATCAGCTCACCACTCAGCTTTCTCTTTTCTAGAGAAAAAGCCACAGCCTTTTCAAAATTCCGAAACTTGCAAGAAGAACATTTCAGTTGCGCCCCATTTGGAGGCGGTAAAAACCGGAAGGCAGGACAGTTTGCACCCAGTGTGGGAGTCCTGCCCCACTCACTAACTTCTGGTTACCGCCCCTGAAAGGAAGTGGAGCGTGTTATTTTGCACTCCATTTCCTTTCAGGGGTGCTAGCGGGGCGAATGCATAGGGAGCGGGACACAACACTACGCACTACGTCCTTAATGGTACATAATGAATAATTTGCGTCTGTTTTCGCAAAAGAAAGGGATGATACAGACATTGCAATCTGGGAGGAGGAGTGTGAAATACTAGATGAAATAAACATCGTGAGAGAGGAAGTATTAAATGGTTTAGCAGCTTTGAAAGTGGATAAATCCGCAGGCCTAGATGAAATGTATCCCAGGCTGTTAAAAGAAGCAAGAGAGAAAAAAGCAGAGATTCTGACCATCATTTTCCAATCCTCTCTGGCTACAGGTGTGATGCCAGAGGACTGGAGGACTGTTAACGTTGTACCATTGTTTAAAATCATCATCATAGGCAGTCCCTCAGAATCGAGGAAGACTTGCTTCCATTCCTGAAGTGAGTTCTTTGGTGGCTGAATATTCCAATATGAGAGCCACAGACTCTGTCACAGGTGAGACAGATAGTCATTGAGGGAAGGGGTGGGTGGGACTGGTTTGCCGCACGCACTTTCCGCTGTCTGCGCTTGATTTCTGCATGCTCTCGGCGTTGAGACTCGAGGTGCTCAGCGCCCTCTGAGATGCACTTCCTTCACTTAGGGCGGTCTTGGGCCAGGGACACCCAGGTGTCAGTGAAGTTTAAAGGGGAGAAAGGGATAGACCAAGTAATTACAGTCCTGTCAGCCTAACCTCGGTGGTGGGAAAATTATTGGAAAAAGATGTGAGGGACAGGATAAATCTTCATTTAGAAAGACATGGATTAATCAAGGACAGTCATTATGGATTTGTTAAGGGAACATCATGTCTGACTAATTTGATTGACTCTTAAGAGGAGGTAACAAGGACGGTCGATGAGGGTAGTGCATTTGATGTAGTGTATATGGATTTTAGCAATGCTTTTGGCAGACTGATCACGAAAATAAAAACCAATGGGATGCAAGGCAAAGTTGCAAGTTGGATCCAAAATTGGCTCAGAGGCAGGAAGCAAAGGGTAATGGTCGATAGGTGTTTTTATGACTGGAAGGCTGTTTCCAATGGGGCTCCGCAGGGCTCTACTAGAGGTCCTTTGCTTTTTGTGGTATATATCAATGATCTAGACTTGAATGTAGGGAGTATGATTAAGAAATTTGTAGATGATACAAAATTTGGCCGTGTGGTTGATAATGATAAAGAAAGCTGTAGACTGCAGGAAGATAGCAATGGACTGGTCAGGTGGGCAGAACAGTGCAAATGGATTTCAATCCTGAGAAGTGTGAGGTAATGCATTTGGAGAGGGCTAACAAGGCAAGGGAATACACAATAGATGGTTGGATACTGAGAAGTGTAGAGGAACAGAGGAACCTTGAAGTGCATATCCACAGATCCTTGTAGGTAGCAGGACAGGTAGAAAAGGTGGTTAAGAAAGAATACGGCCTTTATTAGCCGAGGCATAGAATATAATAGCAGTGAGTTTATGCTTGAACTGAATAAAATACTAGATAGGTCACAGCTAGAGTACTGAATGCAGTTCCGGTCACCACATTACAGGAAAGATGCGATTGCACCAGAGCGAGTAAAGAGGAGATTTACGAGGATGTTGCCTGGACTGGAGAATTTTAGCTATGAGGAAAGATTGGATAGGCTGCGGTTATTTTCGTTGGAACAGAGGAGTCTAAGGGGAGACCTAATTGAGGTGTATAAAATTATGAGGGGCCTAGATAATGTGGATAGGAAGGACCTATTTCCCTTAGCAGAGGGGTCAATAATCAGGGGGCACAGACTTAAAGTAATTGGTAGGAGGTTTAGAGGGGATTTGAGGAGAAATGCTTTCATCCAGTGGGCGGTGAGGGTCTGGAACTCATTGCCTGAAAGGGTAGTGGATTCAGAAACCCTCAGAGCATTTATAAAATACTTGGGTATGCACTTGAAGTGCCATAACCTACAAGATTACGGACCAACAGCTGGAAAGTGGGATTAAGCTGGATGGACACGATAGGCTGAAAGGCCTCCTTCTGTGCTGTAAATTTCTATGATTCTATAATTCTATTGTCCAATTGTGGTCTAACCAATGTTCTGTAGAAGTTAACATGAGTTTCCTGCTTTTCAATTCGAACCCTTTGGAATTGAACCCCAGTGCTTTGTTTGCTTTTATTTAATGGCTTTATTAACTTGTGTTGCTACTTTTAGCAATTTGTTTATCTGTAGCCCTAGGTCCCTTTGCTCCTCTATACCACTTCGACTCTTAGGGCCCAGGTTTCGGGCCGCGCCTAGAACGGCGCAGCCCCGACCTGGATGCCCGTTTTTCGTGCCATAAAGTGCGCCTAAAAAAACCTTCCGTATTCTCCGGCTCCCTGCAGGTCGTTTGCAGTTCGGCGCGGCGCAGCACAAGCAGTTGGGGGCGCAGCTAGGTCCCTGCGCTGAAAACAGTGCCGGGACCTCTGCACATGCGCGCTACAGTGGGCGCACATGTGCAGTAGCTCCAGGTGCCCAAAACTGTGTGGGAGGGGCCCGAAGCACGCAGCACCTAGCCCTGGCCGAATGGCCTCACTGGGGCTGTGTGAATAAGGCTCCTCCCACGGCCAGCTCCTGCTTCCTCCTGACCCAACTCGACTCCCGCTTCCCCTCCCCTGCCCCCGGACGGGACCCGACCCCCGCTTCCGCCCCCCCCACCCGCCCCCGGACTGGACCCGACCCGACCCTCTGGACTGGACCCGACCCGCGCTCCCCCCCCCCAACCTGACCTCCCTCTCCCTCCCTCCCTCCCCCGACCCGAACCGAACTGACCTCACCTCCCTCCCACCACCCCCCCGACCTGACCCGCGCTCCCGACCCCGACCCGCACTCCCCCCGGACCCGACCCGCGCTCTCGAGCTGACCCAACGCCACCTACCTGTAAATCTGGTGCTGGGGACGGGACCTACCAGAAGTCTTGGGCCCGGCCGGGCCTGGCCCGTTCAGCCTCCCCCACCCCTTCTCCTTCCCCCCCTTCTCCTTCCCCCCCCTTTTCCTTTCCCCCCTCCTTTCTCCCCCTCCTTCCCCCTTCCCCTTCCCCCCCTCCTTCCCCCTTCCCCTTCCCCCTTTCCCCCCTCCTTCCCCCTTCTCCTTTCCTCCCTTCTCCTTCCTCCCCCTTCCCTTTCCCCTTCTCCTCTCCCCCCTTTCCCCTTCTCCTCTTCCCTCCCCCCTTTCCCCTTCTCCTCCTTCCCCCCTTCTCTCCTTCCTTCTTTCCCCCCTCCCCCTTCTCCCCCTCCCCCCTTCACCCCCATCCCTCCCCCTTCCCTCCCTCCCCCTCTGCCTCCCTCCCTTCCCTCCCCCTGCCCCCCCTCTCTCCCTCTACCCCCCTCCTCCCCCTCCCCTCGCTGTCAGAAACACAGAGAGTGAGAGACACACACAGACAGACAGAGAGATAGAGACGCTGACAGAGACACATTGGGGGGGGTTGGGGGGGTGCATCCCAGCACGCTGTTGGAGGGCTCCCGGTGCTGCAGTCGGTGAGTAGAAAATGTTTTATTTATTGATTAAAAAAAAAAATGATTTCTTATTAATTTTTTTTGATTGATTTATTGGTTGATTTATTGATGTTTTTATCATTTATTATTGATGATGGCTCTTTATTTGTAAAACTGAAGTATTTAATGTTTGTAAACTTCCCTTTAAACCCCCCCCCCCCATTTCCTATGCCTGATTTGTAACCTACGCCTGATTATCTAAAGTGTAGACAAGGTTTTTTGGAGCGTACAAAAATCTTCACTTACTCCATTCTAAGTTAGTTTGGAGTAAGTTTTCATTGCCGAAACTTTGAAAACAGGCGTAAGTGGCCGGACACGCCCCCTTTTGAAAAAAAAAATTCTGTTCCAAAGTGAAACTGTTCTAACTGACTAGAACTGGAGCAAACTAAATGCCGAGAATTTGAATTTCTAAGATATTCCGTTCTACTCCAGTTGCTCCAAAAAATCAGGAGCAACTGAGGCCGAAACTTGGGCCCATATTATCCAAGCAGTATGTGGCCTCCTTATTCTTCATACCAAATACATCACTTCAAACTTATCTATATTGAAATGTATTTGCTAATTAAAAGCCCATTCTGCAAGTTTATTAATAGCTTCTTGTATTTTGTTACATTCTTTGTTTGTATTAATTAGAGCCCCCAATTTTGTGTCATCTGTAAATTTAGAAACTGTACTTCTGATTCCCAAGTCAAAATTGTTAATGTAAACGATATTCCTTCAACAAAGAAAAGAATCAAGCTAAATGGAGGACCTAAAATGACTGGTCCCAATTCATGTCCTAATATCAATAGTGCCCGTTTTCATGTGGCCTAATACTCAAAAATGGGCTCCAAGATGTGCGGCTGACCTCCAATAGGAAGGGCACATGACGCCATTTTGGTAAAGAAATTACCAACCTACAACAGCATGCAGAGCAGGCAGATCATGATGTTAATTAGTGTGCAAGGCTGATTTGATGTCAGTCACTGTCATTTTGAAACTCCCCACTCCAGCCTACACCCTGTCTTAACTTCACACAGCTGAACACGATGTTAAACAAAATGATAGATACTCCAGCAGCGCTATTTAAAGGAATCATGAAATACTTACAAGATTATATCTTCTGGCTGCTGCATTTTTGAAGCTTTCCTATATGTCTAAAATTTGTATAATTTACAAGGAGTGGTCTGGTTGGCGCTGAGGTACTTGTTTGTTGATTTAAAAACTTGTGCTGATGCAAGTTGCTTTCAGACATGAATGGACTGGGTAGGCCAGAACTCTGGGAATTGAGCATGACTCAGAGAATGAAGAGAGGTCACGTAGAGCAGGGCAAACTGCTAGAAGAAGCAGAAGTGATATCCGTAGGAGGCTGTCTCCACAGAGGGTCTTTTGGGAGCATTTCTCTTTCTCAACTTCACCGAGGACCAACGCTTGAGGTGTTTTCAGTTTAGAACAACAGGTTATTTAAATATGCCAACTGTTGAAGCCACAACTGCAACCTCAAAGTAGAACAAGGACAGCATTGCCTGTGGCTGTCAAGGTGACCATGGCTCTTAACTCTTATGCATCTGGCTTTTTCCAGGCTGCTGCTGGCGTTAGAAGCAACATCTCACAGTTTGCAGTACCCTGTTGCATAAATGAAGACAATAAGGCTCTCTATGGACAAAGAAACCATTTCATTTCATTTCCAAAGTCAGAGACATGCTGGCAGTGCGAGCATGAGGGTTTGCATGAATTGCAGGCTTCCCCATGGTGCAGGGTGCCATTGACAGCAAGCTAATTGTTTTGCGTGCACCTCAGATGACCTCTGCCATTTTTCTGAACTGGAAGGGATTCCTCTCCTTCAATGTGCAGCTCATCACGAGCAGCTCATCGTGCAGGTAACTGCCCATTATTCTGGCAACAGTCATGATTCCTTCAGTTTGCTGCAGTCCTCTGTGTTTGACCCACCATGGGAAGTTGAAGACTGGCTATTGGGTGACAAGGGTTATCCACTCGTGACATGGCTCATGACTTTGGTCCAGAACCCACACAAATTTGCACAGCAGGATTACAATGTCAGCCATGCTGCCACAGGAACATTATGGAGCACACAATCAGCATGCTCAATCAAAGCTTCCGTTGCCCGGACGGTTTTTGAGGATCCCTGCAGTACTCAGTTGAGTGGGTATCAAGATTTGTGACAGTATGCTGCAGACGGCACAACCCCGCGATTATAAGGGAACAGCCCTTGCCGCCACATATCAGAAAAGAAGCTGAGGAGTAGGAGCACGAGGAGGAGAAAGAGGAAGTGGAGGATGAGGAAGTGCAACAGGAAGTGGAGGAACAAGAAGCAAAAGGTGTTATGTATGGAGAAAGAGTTAGACTGAACACTGTGAACTTAAAGTAAAGTGTGACCTTAGTCTTTTATTGCAGGTCTCCGGAGTGCCTTTCCAACCTGTGAGGCCTCCTTAAATACCTATGCTCCCAAGGGATTATGGGATCCCTTGGGACTCCAGGGGATGAGCCCTCTGGTAGCTGTACAGAACAAATACACGTTCACATATATAACAACAGTCCCCCCAAAGTCAATAGTATAACTATTTACAATGTGAGTCGATCTGGGGCCCTTCTTGCCCTGGTTGATCATCTTGGTGTGAAAGTTGGTGTTGCTGAATCATTTGTTGGGTCCTAGTTGGGCTGCTGTGCAGCTGGCCCTGCTGGGCTGCCTGGTGTGTTGGGTCCTGCTGGGCTGCTGTGGATGATGGGTTCTGCTTTGTGGTCAACCGTGGTGCCGGTTGCCACTGGTGTGTGTGTTGGGGGATCAAAAAAGGTCGGGTCCAAGGTGGGTTGCTCAGGATAGTCCGTGAATCTGAGTTTGATTTGGCCCAAGTGTTTCCAATGAATGAGTCCATTTGAAAGTTTGACCTGAAACACCCTGCTCCCCTCTTTGGCCAAGACAGTGCCGGGAAGCCAATTGGGACCTTGTCCATAATTCAATACAAATACAGGATCATTGATTGCAATCTCGCGTGATACATTTGCGCTATCATGGTATGTACTTTGTTGAAGCCGCCTGCTCTCTACTTGTTCATGTAGATGAGGGTGAACTAACGAGAGCCTTGTCTTAAGTGCTCTTTTCATGAGCAGTTCAGCAGGTGGGATCCCAGTGAGTGAGTGGGGTCTTGTGCAGTAGCTAAGCAGGACTCGTGATAGGTGAGTCTGCAGCGAGCCTTCAGTTACCCTCTTCAAGCCGTGCTTGATGGTTTGCACTACTCTCTCTCCTTGACCATTGGACACTGGTTTAAACGGGGCAGATGTAACATGTTTGATCCCAGTCGAATACAATTCTTCCGCTTTTGATGGCCCACAGTGCCTCATGAATGCCTAGTTTTGAGCTGCTAGATCTGTTCTGAATCTATCCTACTTAGCACGGACGCCTGAGGAAAAGAGTGTTTGAAGACCAGGCCCTCAAAACTGCCATCAAACTCAAGGTCTACAGGGCTATAGTAATACCTGCCCTCCTGCATGGCTCAGAAACATGGACCATGTACAGTAGACACTTCAAGTGGCTGGAGAAATACCACCAACGATGTCTCCGCAAGATCCAACAAATTCCCTGGGAGGACAGATGCGCCAACATTAGCGTCCTCGACCAGGCCAATATCCCAAGCATTGTAGCACTGACCGCACTTGATCAGCTCCGCTGGGCAGGTCACATAGTTCGCATGCCAGACACGAGACTCCCAAAGCAAGCGCTCTACTTGGAACTCCTTCACGGCAAATGAGCCAAAGGTGGGCAGAGGAAATGTTACAAGAACATCCTCAAAGCCTCCCTGATAAAGTGCAACATCCCCACTGACATCTGGAAATACCTGGCCAAAGACCGCCCTAAGTGGAGGAAGTGCATCTGGGAGGGCGTTGAACACCTCAAGTCTCGTCACCAAGAGCATGCAGAAATCAAGCGCAGGCAGCGGAAAGAGTGTGTGGCAAACCAGTCCCACCCATCCTTTCCCTCAGTGACTACCTGCCCCACCTGTGACAGAATCTGTGGCTCTCGTATTGGACTGTAACAAAGAACTCACTTCCGGAGTGGAAGCAAGTCTTCCTCGATTCCGAGGGACTGCCTATGATGATGATGATGATGATGATGAAACAAATACTGGCGCTGCGGAGGAAGCCATGGAGCTCACCGCTGCAGGTTTGCGGAGTACACGTGCAATACCTGCCACCTGAAAGGCCACCTTCAGCGTATGAGTAAAATAAATCAGACTCATCATGTGGCTGAGGAGATGGTGGATGATCCACTGTTCAGCGAGGAGCAGGCAGAAGAAGATGAGGAGTTGGGACTGTATACGTGCACCGACGATTCGCCCCCAGTGATAAGGGAAGTAAAAATTGACGGAGTCCCAGTGAGCATGGCAGTGAATACGAGATCAGGTCCATCGTTGATGAGTCAGAGAACTTTTGACAAACTGTGGGGTAACCCGGCCGAACGACCCAAGCTGGTCCCGGTCACGGCAAAGCTGCGTACCTACACCAAGGAACTGATACCTGTTCTCAGCAAAGCGGATGTGCAGGTATCTCATGGGGGCGAGACGCACGGTTTACCCTTATGGGTCATTGCAGGCGATGGGCCAACGCTCCTCGGCAGAAGATGGATGGAAAAAGTCCGTGGGAGCTGGGAAGACTTCACTCCTCCACAGGCTGCTGCTCCCCGGGTCCCCAAAGAGCAGCGCCAACCGAGCTGGAGCTGCAGCCTAAATCCACACACAGGCAACAGCAGCCCAGAACTCCTGACCCCAAGCAATCCTGCAGCCTCAACCTTCATAGATGAGCAGACCCTGGAAGAACAAAGTTGCAGGTCAGCCTCCACCCTGAAGAACAAGTATTGCCGAGGTGCGGGCCTATTGCTGGGGTGCGGGCTGGTGGGGTGCTGCGGGCGAGAAGCGGGAGGCCCATCGATGGCCGGCGGATCGGGGGGGGCCCACGCAGCGGAACAAGCGGGCGTCGGCAGCAGCTGCGATGGTGGCGGCCACGGCGGTCGCAGGAGAGGTGATAAGTGTGGCGACAATGGTGGGAGCGGAGGCTGCGGCAGCGGCGGGCGTGACTCGGGGGAACGCGAGCCAGAGCGGTGGATGTGGCAGCAGGCACGGAGCGACTCACCGAGACTGTGACTGATCGAGTCCAGACCAACTTCTGTAAGTTTTTTCTCTTCTCTCTCTTTTTCCCCTTTCCTGCTTCTTTGTCCACTCTTCTTTCTTCGTCAGTGAGCTCAAGATGGCGGTGAGCCTCGTGGCAATGCAGCTCTGCAGACAAAGGCCAGCAGAACACCTAAGATGGCGGCGCCTCGTGGGAAGCCACAAGATGGCGTCTTAAAAGGGAAATGCTCCCAGGAGTCTTAAAAGGGCCTTACACCATTGGCGGTCCCCACGTAAAGACTTTTGTAAGGCAAGAGCGAGTCTAAATGTGCAGTGTGAATGTAGGATGATGGATTTATGATAAGTATTAATATTTTAATGCTGGATGGTTACTGTGTTTTAAATAATGGATATGAACTGAGAATTACGATAAGATATTATATTTCAATGCTGAATGGTTACTGTGTTTAAAACAATGGATATGAATTACGAAACATGATAAGAGTTAATATTTCAATGCTGAATGGTCACTGTGCTTGAAATCATGGACACGAATCACGGGAAGAGTTGATACTACGAGGTTCAAGAAAAAGGGACATGGATCCATGGGCTAATGTGATTTTCGATTTAAGGGATTCAAGCAACGGCTTTTTGAACTGGGGGGGAGTGAGATATTGTGTATTTGCTCTGGTACAATAAATGTATGATAAGTACATGGTGCACCACAGAGGGCGCTGTGGTGGGAGACCTGAATGTACCTGTACGTGGCAGTATAAAAGGCTGCCCACCATACCTGGAGGCCACTCTGGAGCTGTTCAATAAAGGACTAAGGTCACAGCAGTTAGATCAACACCAGACCATGTGGAGTCAGTGATTTGTATGTTACATACACCACAGGTGAGACCACATCTGGAGTACTATATACAGTTCTGGTCTCCTTCCCTAAGGAAGGATATACTTGCCTTAGAGTGGGTGCAACAAAGGTTCACGAGATTGATTCCTGGGATGAGGGGATTGCATAGATTGGGGCTATATTCTTTGGAGTTTAGAAGAATGAAAGGTGATCTCACTGAAATGTATAAAATTGTTAGTGCTTGACAGGGTAGATGCTAAAAGGCTGTTTCCCTCTGGCTGGAGAGTTCATCATCTCAGGATAAGCGGTCAGCAATTTAGGACTGAGATGAGAAAATTCTTCACTTAAAGGGTTGTGAATCTTTGGAATTCTCTACCCCAGAGGGTCGTGTCACTGAGTATATTCAGTAAGGCTGAGAACGCTAGACTTTTGGGCATGAAGGGAATCAAGGGATATGGGGATCGATTTTCCACGTTTTTTTGCATGTTTAACGCCCACTTAACGTCCACTTTACCACTGAAATAACATATAATGCCCATATATCGCCCATTTAGCCACAAAATAGAAACTGACGGGCATTTTTTGGAAACTTATCGGCGAGCGTTACTTTCCCCATGTGCGTAACGCTGGGAAAAAATAATACCGCCCGCCCACTTTTTTTGGGCGGAATCATCAGGATGGGCAAAATCAATGCCCATAATATCGCCCAGCGTTACTTTCCACACGGAATTAATGCCGAGATTCAATAATACCACCCGCCCACTTATTTTTGTTGTAAAGAGCACATTTGCCAAAACTAACGCCCAGGAGATCGCCCAGCGTCACTTTCACCACCTCGCACACATATCGCCCACAATATCACTCGCCCAAAAAACTGCCCGGAAAAATTGGAACTGTTCTGAACTAAAGCCAGTGGTGTGGCTGCCATTTTTAAAATCGCAGGTCGCTTCAACTTCGGGGGAGTTTGGATTGACTTTGGAGTTCTTAGGTGAAGTGACCATCTCAACAGACATACTTTCAGATTCTAGATTATTGGGGTTTACTGTAGATGTATTTTAGTGAGGAAATTATTGCTTCTGGTCAATCGCTATTATACTTTCATTGCAATGGGGCCAGCCATTTCTCAGCCTGCATCGATTAATACGCAGATGCTGCAGAGTGCAGATGGCTCAATGTGTGATGCACATAATTATATGCTCAATTTAAGATGTGCAAGAATGAGGAGGAGGCCAGATCATACACCCCACACGTACAGAGAAAAGAGATCTTACCTCGACGTGTCCGAGCACACCTGCCTTCGGAGACTGTGCTTCCACAAGGAGGTGATCACGGAAATATGTGAGCTCATCAGGCCACATATGCAGCCTGCCATCTGGACATCAATGTCGGTCGAGATCAAGGTCACCACGGCACTGTCTTTCTACACATCCGGTTCCTTTAGCGACTCCGCGGTCGAGATTTGCCCTCTGTCTCACCATGCCATCCATCGCTGCATTAGACAGGTCAGGGAGGCCCTGTACGTGCTAAGTTATCAGCTTCCCCATGACCATGGAGGCTTAGAGTGACAGGGCTGGAGCATTCTACCGCATTGCTAAGTTCCCCAGGGTGCAGGGAGCAACACAGTGCACTCACATTGCCATGTGGCCACCTTCTCAGGAGCACGAGCTTTTTCGTAACAGAAAAGGATTTCACTCCCTGAAGGTCCAACTAGTTGTCGACCGCAACCAGATCATAATGGCAGTTAATGTCAAATGTCCGGGCAGCTTCGATGAGGCTCACATCCTGCGTGAGAAGCTTCGATGAGGCTCACATGCTGCGTGAGAGGCTGTCTCTGACATGTTTAGGAGTCAGCCACAAGGACTGTTATGCATATAACTATGTAATACTTGCCAACAGAGGGCACGACTGAGTCCTAATGGTTACCTGCACACACGTGCAGGGCCATTATAAAAGATTGGCTGCCATGTTGTTTAGGCACTCTGGTGTTGTAATAAAGAAGACTAAGGTCACACTAAATTTAGCTCACAGTACTCAGCCTCGTGGAGTTCTTCTATACATAACAAGGACAATGCTGGATGCTTGGTGATAACCGATATGGTCTCACCACCTGGCTGATGAACCCCCTGCATTACACCCACACCGAGGTCAAGAAGCGATAAAACCAAAGCCACAGAGATACATACAATATGGTTCAGAAAACAATAACTGTGCTTAAGCAGCGCTTCAGATGTCCTGACTACTCAGGAGGGGGGCTACAATGCAACCCTGAGCAAGTAGGTAAATTCGTGACCATGTTGCACAACCTGACTATCAGGGGGGGCCAAGAATTGCCAGAAGGGACTGATGCTCCACCTCAGGAGAGAGAGGAAGAGGAGGACGAGGGGCTGGATGTTGGCCCAGGGCCAGACAATCAGGCTGACTATGCAACCATGTCCACGACCCCCTCCAGACCACAGAAAGGGCCCGTGGTGGCTACATAGCTGCAAGACTGTTATGTGAGGAGATGATACCTGAAAAAATATTGCTGTGAGTGACAACGCTGACACACTGCTGTGTGTGTGCAGCTCAGACATCAATGGTGCCCACCATCTTGGTGCCAGTTAAAGTTTATGTTGATTGAATTTCAGTTTTATTTAACCCTTTCATGTTAAGGAATCACTAGTATGTAACGGCCGAGCTATCTGAGACAATGCACAACAAGGTTACGGTCAATAAAAAAAAAATGATACCAACATTGGTCTGAAATCATAAGTATCACGGGCAAAAACACCCAACCCCCGCCTATACCCCACTTTTTCCACCATTGACATCAATCAAATGTTCGACATATCCAGCAATACAAATGCAAAGCAGGAGGGTGGTCCCCTCCCCACATACATTACAATCAAATTGCATAAACGCAGATGGAGATATTACACAGCCATCACCTGCGCACATGCACCTCACTTTCCTTCTTCACCCCACCTCAACCCCTTCCCCTCCTCACTCCACGGCGCCTGACTGAGGAGCTCCTCAGGCAGTGCCTCATTGGGGAGGATAGAAACATAGAAACAGAGAAATTTACAGCACAGAAGGAGGCCATTTCAGCCCATTGTGTCTGCACTGGCCGACAAAGAGCCCAAAGGTTACAGGTACAGCAGACAGTAAAGAAGGCAAATGGCATGCTGGCCTTCCTAGCGAGGGAATTTGAGTATAGGAGTAGGGAGGTCTTACTGCAGTTGTCTCGGGCCTTGGTGAGACCACACCTTGAGTATTGTGTGCAGTTTTGGTCTCCTAATCTGAGGAAGGATATTCTTGCTATGTTTCTATGAGTTTCCTCTTCATTATCAACCACACAGCTAATTTTAGTGTCGTCTGCAAACTACTTAATCATACTCCTTATATTCAAATCTAAACCGTTGATATATATCACAAAAAGCAAGGGACCCAGTGCTGAGCCTTGCAGAACCCCACTGGTAACATCCTTCCAGTCACAAAAACATCTATCACTCATTACCCTTTGCTTCCTACCTCCGAGCGAATTCCGGATCCAACTTGCCACTTTGCCCTGGATCCCATGGGCTTTAACGTGGAAACATAGAAACATAGAAAATAGGTGCAGGAGTAGGCCATTCGGCCCTTCGAGCCTGCACCGCCATTCAATAAGATCATGGCTGATCATTCCTTCAGTACCCCTTTCCTGCTTTCTCTCCATACCCCTTGATCCCCTTAACCGTAAGGGCCATATCTAATGCCCTCTTGAATATATCCAATGAACTGGCATCAACAACTCTCTGCGGCAGGGAATTCCACAGATCAACAACTCTCTGAGTGAAGAAGTTTCTCCACATCTCAGTCCTAAATGGCCTACCCCTTATCCTAAGACTATGTCCCCTGGTTCTGGACTTCCCCAACATCGAGAACATTCTTCCCGCATCTAACCTGTCCAGTCCCGTCAGGATCTTATATGCTTCTATGAGATCCCCTCTCATCCTTCTAAACGCCAGTGAATAAAGGCCCAGTTGATCCAGTCTCTCCTCATATGACAGCCCAGCCATCCCTGGAATCAGTCTGGTGAACATTCGCCGCACTCCCTCAATAGCAAGAATGTCCTTCCTCAGATTAGGAGACCAAAATTGAACACAATATTCCAGGTGAGGCCTCACTAAGGCCCTGGACAACTGCAGCAAGCCCTCCCTGCTTCTATATTCAAATCCCCTAGCTATGAAGGCCAACATACCATTTGCCTTCTTTACCGCCTGCTGTATTTGCGTGCCCACTTTCAGTGACTGATGAACCATGACACCCAGGTCTCGTTGCACTTCCCCTTTTTCTAGTCTGCCGCCATTCAGATAATGTTCTTCAAGACCAGTCTACCATGCGGGACCTTATCAAAAGTCCATATATACTACATCGTATGCACTACTCTCATCAACCCTCTTGATTACCTCCTCAAAAAATTCAATCAGGTTTGTCAAACACGATGTTCCCTTAACAAATCCGTGCTGACTGTCCCTAATTAATCCTTGCCTCTCCAAATGCAGATTTATCCTGTCTTTCAGTACTTTTTCCAATAGTTTTCCCACCACTGACGTTAGGCTGAAAGGCCTGTAATTACTCGGCCTATCCCTTTTTCCCTTCTTAAACATGGGTACTACATTAGCAGTCCTCCAATCCTCCGGCACCATGCCCATATCCAAAGAGGACTGGAAAATGATGGTCAAAGCCTCTGCTATTTTGTCTGTTACTTCGCTCAACAGCCTGGGATGCATTTCATCCAGGCCTGAGGACTTATCTACTTTCGAAACTGCTAAACCCCTTAATACTTCCTCTCTCACTTTATTTATTTCATCCAGAATATCACACTCCTCCTCTATAGCAATAGCTGCATTATCTCTTTCCTTTGTGAAAACAGATGCAAAGTATTCGTTAAGAAACCTACCAAGGCAGAGGCAGTGGTTGCATGGGTATGGGATCGGGAGGTGCCGAGGTGGGAACATTCTCGGATCCAAAAGCAGGATCTTGGTCCTTGCTCTCATCTGTTGTTCGCAGTGGTGGTGTGGAACCTAGGGGTGGAGTGCTGCGCTCTGGGACCACTGGGAGGCCTGTGCCAGCAGCGTTCCTGGCTATCGCCTCCAGGGCCTCCGCTATCCGCGGAACGTACCCAGTCATGGTGGCCAACTATCAGGATATGCCCCCCGCAATGCTTCGATGAGCTGGCTACCAATGTCTACAGTCCTCCTGGACATATGTAACATCCCTCCGCTCTCAATTCGTGAGCAAACCGCCACAACCAATGCCCTTCGGCATGCGTTGTTGGCTGCACACGGCGCTGCACCCCAAGGTGTCGTGTCAGCTCGCAGCGAGACCCCGAGCATGCACATGAGTATGGAGAACACTGTTCCTCTGGACTCGGAAGTCAAGCCTCAGGCTTCAACTTCCTCTCCTTCACCTCCACCATGGCAGGAAGTCTTGCCGTTCCACACTGCACAACGGCTTGGTGTGGGTCAGCATAAAATGGGCGGGTGGGGTAAGAACACGGGGTGGGAAAGGACCTGGAGGAAAACGTGGCCGCAGGTAGGGTGGGGGAGGTCTGTTTAACATTGTTTACTTGTTTAATTTTTGCATTGTTATTGTTAATTGTTATCGTTATGGTTGTCTTAATGTTAATTGTTATCGGTATCGTTATCGTTGTGTTTAATTCATTGGGATTTGAAGGGAAGGGTGGGTTTGGGGGGGGAGGTGGTGGGGAGAGGGAGTAGTTCCGTTTTTTTAAATTAGTTTTCTTTTTTGTTAATAAAAACCTTGACTTCAACAAATTTTTTTGTGCCTTCTGTCTTAGTTACATTAGTTAAAAAATTTACAGTTGTTCATCCTTATTTGTTTATTCTCTTAATGTAGCAGTACTTTCCTTAAACTTTACTTAAAGTAAGCATTAATGCCGATGATAGGCCAGTACAGGCAAGATAACAGTGAGAACTCCACGCAAATTAAACTTTTGATTAACCATAACTGTAAATGAACATTTGAAAATCCACAATGCTAGTTCATGCAAAGCGTTCCTTAATTAGCAGCTGACGCAAAAGCTCAGCAGCCGTGTAACTGCCCCTGGCTACTGGTCTTTGGGAGGTGGGTGCTAGATCGCAGGGCTGATTGTGCTACCCTATGTACTCGCCTGCGTCCTCTTCCGCCTCTTCCTCCTCTTCATCCTCGCCGGCTGGTTCTTCTGTCTCCCCGCCTTCTGGAGGTGGACCTGCAGCCTGATCTGGCATGACTTGTCTTCTTCTTATAGCTAGGTTATGCAGCATGCAACACACCACAATAAACTCTGCGACGTGATCAAGATGGTACTGTAGGCTTCCTCCAGAATGATCCAGGCATCTGAAGCGCTGCTTTAGGACTCTAATTGTCTTTTCAACAATGTTGCGAGTCGCTATGTGACTTTCATTATAACATTTCTGTGCTTCAGTGATGGGATTACACAGAGGGGTCATCAGCCAACTGGCAAGGCCATATCTTTTATCCCCCAGCATCAAACCGTGACCTGCTGGATGATTGACAAACAGGTCAGGGATAGCACATTCACGTAGGATGTTGCCAGGAAATGTAGCATTTACTGTCAGAATTGTTTGATTGTGGTCGAAAACAAGTTGCACATTTAGTGAGTGGAATCCCTTTCTGTTACGAAACACCTCCACGTTCTTTAAGGGGGCTTTCAGGGCAATGTGCGTGCAGTCTATTGCTCCCTGCACCTTGGGGAAGTCTGCTATTCTCGAGAAACCCAAAGCCCTCTTGGTCTGTGCCTCCCTGGTCATTGGGAAGCTTATAGAAACATAGAAACATAGAAAATCGGTGCAGGAGTAGGCCATTCGGCCCTTCTAGCCTGCACCGCCATTCAATGAGTTCATGGCTGAACATGCAACTTCAGCACCCCATTCCTGCTTTCTCGCCATACCCCTTGATCCCCCTAGTAGTAAGGACTTCATCTAACTCCTTTTTGAATATATTTAGTGAATTGGCCTCAACAACTTTCTGTGGCAGAGAATTCCATAGGTTCACCACTCTCTGGGTGAAGAAGTTTCTCCTCATCTCGGTCCTAAATGGCTTACCCTTATCCTTAGACTGTGACCCCTGGTTCTGGACTTCCCCAATATTGGGAACATTCTTCCTGCATCTAACCTGTCTAAACCCATCAGAATTTTAAACGTTTCTATGAGGTCCCCTCTCATTCTTCTGAACTCCAGTGAATACAAGCCTAGTTGATCCAGTCTTTCTTGATAGGTCAGTCCCGCCATCCCGGAAATCAATCTGGTGAACCTTCGCTGCACTCCCTCAATAGCAAGAATGTCCTTCCTAAGGTTAGGAGACCAAAACTGTACACAATACTCCAGGTGTGGCCTCACCAAGGCCCTGTACAATTGTAGCAACACCTCCCTGTCCCTGTACTCAAATCCCCTCGCTATGAAGGCCAACATGCCATTTGCTTTCTTAACCGCCTGCTGTACCTGCAAGTCAACCTTCAATGACTGATGTACCATGACACCCAGGTCTCGTTGAGCCTCCCCTTTTCCTAATCTGTCACCATTCAGATAATAGTCTGTCTCTCTGTTTTTACCACCAAAGTGAATAACCTCACATTTATCCACATTATACTTCATCTGCCATGCATTTGCCCACTCACCTAACCTATCCAAGTCGCTCTGCAGCCTCATAGCATCCTCCTCACAGCTCACACTGCCACCCAACTTAGTGTCATCTGCAAATTTGGAGATACTACATTTAATCCCCTCGTCTAAATCATTAATGTACAGTGTAAACAGCTGGGGCCCCAGCACAGAACCTTGCGGTACCCGACTAGTCACTGTCTGCCATTCTGAAAAGTACCCATTTACTCCTACTCTTTGCTTCCTGTCTGACAACCAGGCCTCAATCCATGTCAGCACACTACCCCCAATCCAATGTGCTTTAACTTTGCACATTAATCTCTTGTGTGGGACCTTGTCGAAAGCCTTCTGAAAGTCCAAATATGCCACATCAACTGGTTCTCCCTTGTCCACTCTACTGGAAACAGCCTCAAAAAATTCCAGAAGATTTGTCAAGCATGATTTCCCTTTCAAAAATCCATGCTGACTTGGACCTATCATGTCACCTCTTTCCAAATGCGCTGCTATGACATCCTTAATAATTGATTCCATCATTTTACCCACTACCGATGTCAGGCTGACCGGTCTATAATTCTCTGTTTTCTCTCTCCCTCCTTTTTTAAAAAGTGGGGTTACATTGGCTACCCTCCACTCGATAGGAACTGATCCAGAGTCAATGGAATGTTGGAAAATGACTGTCAATGCATCCGCTATTTCCAAGGCCACCTCCTTAAGTACTCTGGGATGCAGTCCATCAGGCCTGGGGATTTATCGGCCTTCAATCCCATCAATTTCCCCAACACAATTTCCCGACTAATAAGGATTTCCCTCAGTTCCTCCTCCTTACTAGACCCTCTGACACCTTTTATGTCCGGAAGGTTGTTTGTGTCCTCCTTAGTGAATACCGAACCAAAGTACTTGTTCAATTGGTCCGCCATTTCTTTGTTCCCCGTTATGACTTCCCCTGATTCTAACTGCAGGGGACCTACGTTTGTCTTTACTAACCTTTTTCTCTTTACATATCTACAGAAACTTTTGCAATCCGTCTTAATGATCCCTGTAAGCTTCTTCTCGTACTCCATTTTCCCTGCCCTAATCAAACCCTTTGTCCTCCTCTGCTGAGTTCTAAATGAAGTCCATCCTGTGGGTGTAAAGGGCTTCAATCACCTGTCGAATGCAGCAGTGTGTAGCATGCTAAGAGAGATGGCAGATGTCGCCAGCTGAAGCCTGAAAAGATCCCGATGTGTAGAAGGCTCGGGCAGCAGTAACCTTCACCTCAATGGACAGTGCGGTTCTGATGGTGCTGGAAGGCTGCAGATCTCCCTTGACGAGTTGACATATCTCATCGATGACCTCCTTCCGGTATCGCAGCCTCCTAAGACAAGCATTTTCAGACAAGTTCAGGTAAGACTGCTTTTCCAAGTACCTTCATTGGCGATACGGTCTCCTCCTCTGTTTTCGTCTCTGTCTATGCATTATTGTGCCACCTCTTCGATTGATCCTTTTAATAACCAGTGTGTGAGCAGTTGCAATTAAAGGCAGGGAAAGCATAGACCCCATATTGCTATTGTTGTGTATCTGTAAAGCATGCACTCCCATGTTATGCCACCAGGGAGCGCATCCCCTGTAGTCCCAAGGGATTCCAGCATCCCTTGGGAGCACTGTATATAAGCTGGCCCCTAAGGCCTGTTACTCACTCTGGAGTGTCTTAATAATGACTGAGGTCACTGTTACTTTAACCTCCCTGTGTGCAGTCTCATCTGTGTTCGGAACACAACAACTGGCAATGAGTACACGAATCCAACGCAAAGATGCAGCAAACTGTGGGCATCCTGGAGAAGTTCTCGGAGGATGAGGACTGGGAAGCCTATGTTGAACGGTTAGACCAGTACTTTGCAGCCAATGAGCTGGACGGAGAAGGAAGCGCTGCAAAAAGGAGAGTGGTCCTCCTCATGGTCTGTGGGGCACCAACTTACAGCCTCATGAAGAATCTTCTGGCTCCGATGAAACCCACAGAAAAGTCGTATGAAGAGCTGTGTACACTGGTTCGGGAGCATCCTAACCCGAGAGAGAGCGTGCTGATGGCAAGGTATCAGTTCTATATGTACCAGCGATCTGAAGGTCAGGAAGTAGCGAGTAATGTCGCCGAGCTAAGGCGACTTGCAGGACAATGTGAGTTTGATGGCTACCTGGAGCAAATGGTCAGAGACTTTTATATACTAGGCATTGGCCACGAGACCATCCTATGAAAACATTTGACTGTAGAGACACCGACCCTCAGTAAGGCCATTGCGATAGCACAGGCGTTTATGTGCACCAGTGATAACACCAAACAAATCTGTCAGCTGACAAGTGCTAGCAATGTTCATAAATTAACTGGAACTGTGTTTGTGAGCAGAAATGTACAGGGCAGAAACCACGAGTCTGCAACTGCCAGCAGGCCTCAGGTGACCCAGGTGAATCAGAGTCTGCAATAAATGATGAATGCAAGGCAATTCACACCTTGTTGGCGTTGTGGAGGCTTCCATTCTACCTATTCATGCAGCTTCAAAGGGTATGTTTGGAAGAGCTGTGGAACAATGGGGCACCTCCAACGAGCTTGCAGATGAGCTGCAAGCTCTGCAAAACCTGCTAACAACAATATGGCAGAGGAAGATCGGTCCATAGTGGACCAAAGCAATTCCGAGCCTCAGAGAGAGGAGGCAAATGCTGAAGTACACGGGGTACACACATTTTCGACGAAATGTCCACCAATAGTGCTTAACGTAAAATTGAATGGCTTACCCGTAGCCATGGAATTGGACACTGGCGCTAGCCAATTCATCATGAGTAAAAAGATGCTTGAAAGACTGTGGTGCAACAAGGCGCTCAGACCAGCCCTGAACCCCATCCACACGAAACTGAGAAAGTACACCAGAGAGATTATTACTGTCCTGGTCAGCGCCATGGTGAAGGTCACCTACGAGGGCATGATGCACGAACTGCCACTCTGGATTGTCCCAGGCGATGGCCCCACACTGCTTGGAAGGAGATGGCTGGGCAAAATCCGCTGGAACTGGATGGCATCCGAGCGCTATCACATGTCGATGAGGACTCATGTACCCAGGTTCTTAACAATTTTTTTTCCTTTTTGAGCCAGGCATTGGAAACTTTTCCGGGGCGAAGGAGCGGACCCACTTAGTCCCAGAGACACGACCCATTCACCAAAAGGCGCGAGCGGTGCATCACATGATGAGGGAGCGAGTGGAAATCGAGCTGGACAGGCTGCAACGCGAGGGCATCATCTCCCCAGTGGAATTCAGTGAATGGGCCAGCCCGATTGTTCCAGAACTCAAAAGTGATGCCACGGTCAGGATTTGCAGCGATTATAAAGTAACTATTAATCATTTCTCACTACAGGACCAATACCCGCTACCTAAGGCAGACGACCTATATGCGACACATGCAGGAGGCAAGACGTTCACCAAGTTCGACCTGACTTCGGCCTACATGACACAGGAGCTGTAGGCATCTTTGAAGGGTCTCACCTGCATCCCAGGGTATTAAAAGAGATGGCGGAAGTTATAATCTACCAAAATTCTCTAGACTCTGGGGAGGTACCAGCGGATTGGAAAGCAGCTAATATAACGCCTCTGTTTAAAAAAGGGGGCAGACAAAAGGCAGGTAACTATAAGCCGGTTAGTTTAACATCTGTAGTGGGGAAAATGCTTGAAACTATCATTAAGGAAGAAATAGCGGGACATCTCGATAGGAATAGTGCAATCAAGCAGACGCAGCATGGATTCATGAAGGGGAAATCATGTTTAACTAATTTACTGGAATTCTTTGAGGATATAACGAGCATGGTGGAGAGAGGTGTACCGATGGATGTGGTGTATTTAGATTTTCAAAAGGCATTCGATAAGGTGCCACACAAAAGGTTACTGCAGAAGATAAAGGTACGCGGGGTCAGTGGAAATGTATTAGCATGGATAGAGAATTGGCTGGCGAACAGAAAGCAGAGAGTCGTGTTTAAATGGGGCCTTTTCGGATTGGAAGTCGGTGGTTAGTGGTGTGCCACAGGGATCGGTGCTGAGACCACAACTGTTTACAATATACATAGATGACCTGGAAGAGGGGATAGAGTGTAGTGTAACAAAATTTGCAGGTGACACAAAGATTAGTGGGAAAGCGGGTTGTGTAGAGGACACAGAGAGGCTGCAAAGAGATTTGGACAGATTAAGCGAATGGGCTAAGGTTTGGCAGATGGAATACAATGTCAGAGAGTGTGAGGTCATCCGCCTTGGGAAAAAAAACAAAAAAAGGGAATACTATTTGAATGGGGAGGAATTACAACATGCTGCGGTGCAGAGGGACCTGGGGGTCCTTGTGCATGAATCCCAAAAAGTTAGTTTGCAGATGCAGCAGGTAATCAGGAAGGCGAATGTAATGTTGGCCTTCATTGCGAGAGGGATGGAGTACAAAAGCAGGGAGGTCCTGCTGCAACTGTATAGGGTATTGGTGAGGCCGCACCTGGAGTACTGCGTGCAGTTTTGGTCGCCTTACTTAAGGAAGGATATACTGGCTTTGGAGAGGGTACAGAGACGATTCACTCGGCTGATTCCGGAGATGAGGGGGTTACCTTATGATGATAGATTGAGTAGACTGGGTCTTTACTCGTTGGAGTTCAGAAGGATGAGGGGTGATCTTATAGAAACATTTAAAATAATGAAAGGGATAGACAAGATAGAGGCAGAGAGGTTGTTTCCACTGGTTGGGAGACTAGAACTAGGGGGCACAGCCTCAAAATACGGGGGAGCCAATTTAAAACCGAGTTGAGAAGGAATTTCTTCTCCCAGAGGATTGTGAATCTGTGGAATTCTCTGCCCAAGGAAGCAGTTGAGGCTAGCTCATTGAATGTATTCAAGTCACAGATAGATAGATTTTTAACCAATAAGGGAATTAAGGGTTATGGGGAGCGGGGTGGTAAGTGGAGCTGAGTCCACGGCCAGATCAGCCATGATCTTTTGAATGGCGGAGCAGGCTCGAGGGACTAGATGGCCTACTCCTGTTCCTAATTCTTATGTTCTTATTATGTAACACGCACAAGGGATTGTTCATCTGCAACAGATGCCCATTTAGAATTCGGTCGGCTGCAGCGATCTTCCAGAGAAACATGGAGAGTCTACTCAAGTCGGTACCACACATGGTAGTTTTTCAGTACGAAATATTGGTCACGGGTCAGGACACCGTCGAGCACCTATAAAACCTGCAGAAGGTCCTCCAGCGACGGGATCGCGTAGGGCTGCAGCTGAAGAGGTCTAAATGCGTCTTCATGGCAACAGAAGTGGAGTTTTTGGGGAGAAAGATCGCGGTCGATGGAATTCGGCCCACAGACGCCAAGACAGAGGTTTTCAGGAACGTGCCCAGGCCACAGAACGTCACGGACCTGCGGTCGTTGCTGGGACTTCTCAACTATTTTGGTAACTTCATACTGGGTTTAAGCCCCCTCTTAGAGCCCCTACATGTGTTATTGCGTAAAGATGAGAACTGGGTATGGGGAATAAATCAAGTAATTGCTTTTGAGAAAGCCAGAAACATTTTATGCTCCAACAAGCTGCTTGTGTTGTATAACCCGTGTAAAAGACTTGTGCTAGCATGTGATGCGTCATCGTACGGAGTCTAGTGTGTGTTACAACAAGCTAACGTTGCGGGGAAGTTGCAAGCCTCCAGGAGCTTGTCTAAGGCCGAGAGGGCCTACAGCATGATTGAGAAAGAGGCATTAGCGTGTGTGTTTGGGGTAAAGAAAATGCATCAGTACCTGTTTGGCCTCAAATTTGAGGTGGAAACTGATCACAAGCTCCTCATATCCCTGTTCGCTGAAAACAAGGGGATAAATACAAATGACTCAGCCGAAATACAAAGGTGGTCACTCGCGTTATCAGTGTATAACTATATCATCCGACACAGGTCAGGCACCGAGAACTGTGCAGATGCTCTCAGTTGGCTACCACTGCCCACCACGGGGGTGGAAATGGCGCAGCCTACATAAGAACATAAGAATTAAGAACAGGAGTAGGCCATCTAGCCCCTCGAGCCTGCTCCGCCATTCAATAGGATCATGGCTGATCTGGCCGTGGACTCAGCTCCACTTACCCGCCTGCTCCCCGTAACCGTTAATTCCCTTATTGGTTAAAAATCTATCTATCTGTGACTTGAATACATTCAATGAACTAGCCTCAACTGTTTCCTTGGGCAGAGAAATCCACACATTCACAACCCTCTGGGAGAAGAAATTCCTTCTCAACTTGGTTTTAAATTGGCTCCCCCGTATTTTGAGATTGTGCCCCCTAGTTCGAGTCTCCCCGACCAGTGGAAACAACCTGGCCGCCTCGATCTTGTCTATCCCTTTCATTATTTTAAATGTTTCTATAAGATCACCCCTCATCCTCCAATGAGTAAAGACCCAGTCTACTCAATCTATCATCATAAAGTAACCCCCTCATCTCCGGAATCAGCCGAGTGAATCGTCTCTGTCCCCTCTCCAAAGCCAGTTTATCCTTCCTTAAGTAAGGTGATCAAAACTGCACGCAGTACTCCAGGTGCGGCCTTACCAATACCCTATACAGTTGCAGAAGGACCTCCCTGCTTTTGTACTCCATCCCTCTCGCAATGAAGGCCAACATTCCATTCGCCTTCCTGATTACCTGCTGCACCTGCGAACTAACTTTTTGGGATTCATATACAAGGACCCCCAGGTCCCTCTGCACCGCAGCATGTTGTAATTTCTCCCCATTCAAATAATCTTTCCTTTTACTGTTTTTTTGCCAAGGTGGATGACCTCACACTTTCCGACATTGTATTCCATCTGCCAAACCTTAGCCCATTCGCTTAACCTATCCAAATCTCTTTGCAGCCTCTTTGTGTCCTCGACCCAAAACGCTTTCCCACGAATCTTTGTGTCATCTGCAAATTTTGTTACACTACACTCTGTCCCTTCTTCCAGGACATCTATGTATATTGTAAACAGTTGTGGTCCCAGCACCAATCCCTGTGGCACACCACTAACCACCGACTTCCAACCCGAAAAGGACCAATTTATCCCGACTCTCTGCTTTCTGTTCGCCAGCCAGTTCTCTATCCATGCTAATACATTTCCTCTGACTCCGCGTACCTCTATCTTCTGCAGTCACCTTTTGTGTGGCACCTTATCGAATGCCTTTTGGAAATCTAAATACACTACATCCATCGGTACATCTCTATTCACCATGCTCGTTATATCCTCAAAGAATTCCAGTAAATTAGTTAAACATGATTTCCCCTTCATGAATCCATGCTGCGTCTGCTTGATTGCACTATTCCTATCGAGATGTCCCGCTATTTCTTCCTTAATGATAGTTTCAAGCATTTTCCCCACTACAGATGTTAAATTAACTGGCCTATAGTTACCTGCCTTTTGTCTGTCCCCTTTTTTAAACAGAGGCGTTACATTAGCTGCTTTCCAATTTGCTGGCACCTCCTCAGAGTCCAGAGAATTTTGGTAGATTATAACGAATGCATCTGCTATAACTTCCGCCATCCCTTTTAATACCCTGGGATGCATTTCATCAGGACCAGGGGACTTGTCTACCTTGAGTCCCATTAGCCTGTCCAGCACTACCCCCCTAGTGATAGTGATTGTCTCAAGGTCCACCCTTCCCACATTCCTATAACCAGCAATTTTTGGCATGGTTTTTGTGTCTTCCACTGTGAAGACCGAAACAAAATAAATGTTTAAAGTCTCAGCCATTTCCACATTTCCCATTATTAAATCCCCCTTCTCATCTTCTAAGGGACCAACATTTACTTTAGTCACTCTTTTGTGTTTTATATATCTGTAAAAGCTTTTACTATCTGTTTTTATGTTTTGCGCAAGTTTACCTTTGTAATCTATCTTTCCTTTCTTTATTGCTTTCTTAGTCATTCTTTGCTGTTGTTTAAAATGTTCCCAATCTTCTAGTTTCCCACTAACCTTGGCCACCTTATACTCATTGGTCTTTGATTTGATACTCTCCTTTATTTCCTTGGTTATCCACGACTGGTTATCCCTTCTCTTACCACCCTTCTTTTTCACTGGAATATATTTTTGTTGCGCACTATGAAAGAGCTCCTTAAAAGTCCTCCACTGTTCCTCAATTGTGCCACCGTTTAGTCTGTGTTTCCAGTCTACTTTAGCCAACTCTGCCCTCATCCCACTGTAATCCCCTTTGTTTAAGCATAGTACACTCGTTTCTGACACAACTTCCTCACCCTCAATCTGTATTACAAATTCAACCATACTGTGATCACTCATTCCGATAGGATCTTTTACTAGGTAATCATTTATTTTTCCTGTCTCATTACACAGGACCAGATCTAAGATAGCTTGCTCCCTTGTAGGTTCTGTAACATACTGATCCAAGAAACAATTCCGTACGCATTCTATGAATTCCTTTTCCAGGCTACCCCGTGCGATTTGAGTTGACCAATCGATGTGTAGGTTAAAATTCTCCATGACTACTGCCGTTCCTTCTTCACATGCCTCCATTATTCCCTTGATTACTGCCCGCCTCACCGTGAAGTTATTATTTGGGGGCCTATAAACTACGCCCACCAGTGACTTTTTCCCCTTACTATCTCTAATCTCCACCCACAATGATTCAACATTTTGTTCATTCGAGCCAATATCGTCTCTCACAACTGCCCTGATATCATCCTTTATTCACAGAGCTACCCCACCTCCTTTCCCTTCTTGTCTATCTTTCCGAATCATCAGATACCACTGTATGTTTAATTCCCAGTCTTGGCCACCCTGCAACCATGTTTCTGTAATGGCCACCAAATCATACTCATTTGTAATGATTTGTGCTGTCAACTCATTTACTTTATTTCGAATGCTGCATGCATTTAGGTAGAGTGTTTTAATTCTACTTTTTAAACCATGATTTTTTGTTTTGACCCCTCCTGCAGCCCCTTTATATTCAGTGGCCCTTTTTATTTTTTGCCTGCAAACTTCTTGATGGTGGTGCAGCCCGCAGACTTGTTGATGGTCATGGAAGTGTTTGAAAATGATAAATCACCTGTCACGGCCCGCCAGATTAGGACTTGGATCAGCCAAGATCCACTGCTGTCCGTAGTAAAAAAACTGTGTACTGCATGGGAGCTGAGCCAGCATCCCCGTTGAAATGTAAGAGCTAATCAAGCCGTCCAGCGGCAAAAGGATGAGCTGTCCATTCAGGCAGACTGCCTGTTGTGGAGTAACCGCGTAGTGCTACCCAAAAAGGGCAGGGAGACGTTCATCTCAGATCTCCACAGCACACACCCGGGTATAGTAATGATACCGGGACACACTATCGAATCTGACTTAGAGTCCTGTGTACGGCAATGCAACGTGTGTGCTCTGTTGAGCAACATGCCCAGAGAGGCACCACTACATTTGTGGTCCTGGCCCTCCAGACCATGGTCGACGATCCATTTCGATTATGCGGGCCCGTTTCTCGGTAAAATGTTCCTGGTGGTGGTGGATGCTTTTTCAAAATGGACTGAATGTGAAATAATGTCGGGAAGCACCGCTACCGCCACCATTGAATGCCTGAGGGCCATGTTTGCCACCCACGGCCTGCCTGACATACTGGTCAGTGACAACGGGCACTCTGGAGAGGGAGGGTGAATGGTCAGATGTCGTGGTACATGCAGGTACCAACGATATAGGTAAGAAGCGGGAAGAGGTCCTCCAAGCTGAATTTAGGGAGCTAGGAGTTAAATTAAAAAGTAGGACCTCAAAGGTAGAAATCTCTGGATTGCTACCAGTGCCACGTGCTAATCAGAGTAGAGGGAGCAGGATAGTTAGAATAAATACGTGGCTTGAGCTGTGGTGCAAAAGGGAGGGATTCAAATTCCTGGGACATTGGAACCAGTTCTGTGGGAAGTGGGACCTATACAAAAAGGACGGTCTGCACTTGGGCAGGACTGGAACTGATGTCCTAGCGGTAAAATTTGCTAATGCAGTTCAGGAGTGTTTAAACGAATATGGCAGGGGGATGGGAACCTATGCAGTGATTTAGGGCAAAGTAATATGGAGTCAGAAACAGATGGTAGAAAGGTAAAAAGCAATAGTGGAAGGCCGAGTAAACAAAGGCAAGAAACAAAAAGGGCCACACTACATCATAATTCTAAAAGGACAAAGTGTTAAAAAAACAAGCCTGAAGGCTTTGTGTCTTACTGCAAGGAGTATCCGTAATAAAGTGGATGAATTAATTGTGCAAAAAGATGTTAACAGATATGATGTGATTGGGATTACAGAGACGTGGCTCCAGGATGATTAGGGCTGGGAACTCAATATCCATGGGTATTCAACATTCGGGAAGGATAGAATAAAAGGAAAAGGAGGTGGGGTAGCATTGCTGGTTAAAGAGGAGATTAATGCAATAGTTAGGAAGGAGATTAGCTTGGATGATGTTGAATCTATATGGGTAGAGCTGCAGAACACCAAAGGGCAAAAAACGTTAGTGGGAGTTGTGTATAGACTTCCAAACAGTAGTAGTGATGTTGGGGAGGGCATCAAACAGGAAATTAGGGGTGCATCCAATAAAGGTGCAGCAGTTATCATGGGTGACTTTAATATGCATATAGATTGGGCTAACCAAACTGGAAGCAATACGGTGGAGGAGGATTTCCTGGAGCGCATAAGGGATGGTTTTCTTGACCAATATGTTGAGGAACCAACTAGGGGGGAGGCCATCTTAGACTGGGTGTTGTGTAATGAGAGAGGATTAATTAGCAATCTCATTGTGCGAGGCCCCTTGGGAAAGAGTGACCATAATATGGTGGAATTCTACATTAGGATGGAGAATGAAACAGTTAATTCAGAGACCATGGTCCGGAACTTAAAGAAGAGTAACTTTGAAGGTATGAGGCGTGAATTGGCTAGGATAGATTGACGAATGATACTGAAGGGGTTGACTGTGGATGGGCAATGGCAGACATTTAGAGACCGCATGGATAAACTACAACAATTGTACATCCCTGTCTGGTGTAAAAATAAAAAAGGGAAGGTGGCTCAACTGTGGCTATCAAGGGAAATCAGTGATGGTATTAAAGCCAAGGAAGTGGCATACAAATTGGCCAGAAATAGCAGTGAACCCGGGGACTGGGAGAAATTTAGAACTCAGCAGAGGAGGACAAAGGGTTTGATTCGGGCAGGGAAAATGGAGTACGAGAAGAAGCTTGCAGGGAACATTAAGATTGATTGCAAAAGTTTCTATAGATATGTAAAGAGAAAAAGGTTAGTAAAGACAAACATAGGTCCCCTGCAGTCAGAATCAGGGGAAGTCATAATGGGGAACAAAAAAATGGCAGATCAATTGAACAAGTACTTTGGTTCAGTATTCACTAAGGAGGACACAAACAACCTTCCGGATATAAAAGGGGTCAGAGGGTCTAGTAAGAAGGAGGAACTGAGGGAAATCCTTATTAGTCGGGAGATTGTGTTGGGGAAATTGATGGGATTGAAGGCCGATAAATCCCCAGGGCCTGATGGACTGCATCCCAGAGTACTTAAGGAGGTGGCCTTGGAAATAACGGATGCATTGACAGTCATTTTCCAACATTCCATCGACTCTGGATCAGTTCCTATCGAGTGGAGGGTAGCCAATGTTACCCCACTTTTTAAAAAGGGAGGGAAAGAGAAATCAGGGAATTATAGACCGTTCAGCCTGACATCAGTAGTGGGTAAAATGATGGAATCAATTATTAAGGATGTCATAGTAGCGCATTTGGAAAGAGGTGACATGATAGGTCCAAGTCAGCATGGATTTGTGAAAGGGAAATCATGCTTGACAAATCTTTTGGAATTTTTTGAGGCTGTTTCCAGTAGAGTGGACAAGGGAGAACAATTTGATGTGGTGTATTTAGACTTTCAGAAGGCTTTCGACAAGGTCCCACACAAGAGATTAATGTGCAAAGTTAAAGCACATGTGATTGGGGGTAGTGTGCTGATGTGGATTGAAAACTGGTTGGCAGACAGGAAGCAAAGAGTAGGAGTAAATGGGTACTTTTCAGAATGGCAGGCAGTGCCTAGTCGGGTACCGCAAGGTTCTGTGCTGGGGCCCCAGTTGTTTACATTGTACATTAATGATTTAGACGAGGGGATTAAATGTAGTATCTCGAAATTTGCGGATGACACTAAGTTGGGTGGCAGTGTGAGCTGCGAGGAGGATGCTGTGAGGCTGCAGAGTGACTTGGATAGGTTAGGTGAGTGGGCAAATGCATGGCAGATGAAGTATAATGTGGATAAATGTGAGGTTATCCACCTTGGTGGTAAAAACAGAGAGACAGACTATTATCTGAATGGTGACAGATTAGGAAAAGGGGAGGTGCAATGAGACTTGGGTGTCATGGTACATCAGTCATTGAAGGTTGGCATGCAGGTACAGCAGGCGGTTAAGAAGGCAAATGGCATGTTGGTCTTCATAGCGAGGGGATTTGATTACAGGGGCAGGGAGGTGTTACTACAGTTGTAGTGAGGCCACACCTGGAGTATTGTGTACAGTTTTGGTCTCCTAACTTGAGGAAGGACATTCTTGCTATTGAGGGAGTGCAGCGAAGGTTCACCAGACTGATTCCCGGGATGGCGGGACTGACATATCAAGAAAGACTGGATCAACTGGGTTTGTATTCACTGAAGTTCAGAAGAATGAGAGTGGATCTCATAGAAACGTTTAAAATTCTGATGGGTTTAGACAGATTAGATGCAGGAAGAATGTTCCCAATATTGGGGAAGTCCAGAACAGGGATCACAGTCTAAGGATAAGGGCTAAGCTATTTAGGACTGAGATGAGGAGAAACTTCTTCACCCAGAGAGTGGTGAACCTGTGGAATTCTCTACCACAGAAAGTTGTTGAGGCCAATTCACTAAATGTATTCAAAAAGGAGTTAGATGTAGTCCTTACTACTCGGGGGATGAAGGGATATGGCGAGAAAGCAGGAATGGGGTACTGAAGTTGCATGTTCAGTCATGAACTCATTGAATGGCGGTGCAGGCTCGAAGAGCCGAATGGCTTACTCCTGCACCTATTTTCTATGTTTCTATGTTTCTATGTTTCACCAGTGCCAAATAAAAAAAATTCATGATCCGCAATGGGATCAAACATGTCACCTCGGCCCCGTTTAAACCTGCCTCCAATGGGCAGGCAGAGCGGCCAGTACAAACAATCAAACAGAGCCTTAAGCAAGTCACAGAAGGCTCACTCCAAACCCGCCTGTCCCGACTACTGCTCAGCGACCGCACAAGACCCTACTTGCTCACAGGGGTTCCCCCGGCTGAGCTACTCATGAAAAGGACACCTAAAACCCAGACTCTCGCTGGTTCACCCCAATCTGCATGATCAGGTAGAGAGCAGGCAGCAGCAACAAAATGTAAACGATGGTCACGCCAATGTGTCACGGGAAATTGATCTGAATGACCCCGTGTATGTGCTAAACTATGGACGTGGTCCCAAGTGGATCGCGGGCACGGTGATAGCTAAAGAAGGGAGTAGGGTGTTTGTAGTCAAAATAGACAATGGACAAATTTGCAGAAAGCACCTGGACAAAACGAGGCTGCGGTTCACAGACTGCCCTGAATAACCCACAGCAGACATCACCTTTTTCGAGCCCACAACACATACCCAAAGGATCAACGACACCACGCCGGACCAGGAAATCAAACCCATTACGCCGAACACCCCAGCAAGGCCAGGCTCACCCAGCAGCCCTGCAGGGCCAACAAAACGCCAGCCCAGCGAGGGCACAGCCAACACACCAGAACAGATATTTGTACCGAGGCGGTCCACCAGGGAAAGAAAGGCTCCCGACCGCCTCACCTTGTAAATAGTTTTCACTTTGACTTTGCAGGGTGAGTGATGTTGTGTATCTGTAAAGCATGCACTCCCATGTTCCGCCACGATGGAGAGCATCCCCTGAAATCCCAAGGGATCCCAGCATCCTTTGGGAGCACTGTATATAAGCTGGCCGCTAAGGCCTGTTACTCACTCTGGAGTGTCGTTATGAAGACTGAGGTCACTGTTACTTTAAACTCCCTGTGTGCAGTCTCATCTGTTTTAGGAACACAACAATTGTCAATAATTACTTTCACTAATTTAATATAATCTCTCAACTCTATACTCTCTACTCACTGTACTCTGCACTCTCTGTACTCTCTACGCTGTATACCAGTCAGTTTGATAAGCCCCGACAATATCAGTAAATTAATTCGCTATGCAAAAGCTATTTACAAAATAATATCAATATAAAAACCTATTTACAAAATAACTTGATAATACTTCTTTATATGCCCTGTTCCAATATTCTGAGTACAATTATCTTTAAATTAACTCTCTAAGTAACTCACAACTATGCCTCCACTCTTCCTCCGAACTTCAAAATGGTGCCTGTAGTACCCATTTCCTTCTCTTAGGCCCACTAAAAGCAACTATTTCTCAGCACTCTTTTGGCCTTGCATTGGCCCAGTGAAGTGCATGCTAAGTGCCAAAACTTGGGATGGGCCTTATGTGGGCAATCATTTGGGCGATCATTTGGGCGATCAAAGTGGAAACTTCGGCACCTGTTTTTCTGGTAATATTTCTGGCCTAGTTTCCACTTTTTGCTCAAAATGAGGTCCGTTTTGGGCGATAGATGGGCCATAGATAGGCGATGTGAAGTGGAAAGTCTAGCCCTAGGTGCTTTGATAATGGGTGAGAAGCCGGCGATCTGAAAACCCATTTTCCGCCCACGCTGGAAATAACGCCCATTTTTCGGCAATCTGCACAAAAGTGTAAAATCTTGCCCATGAGGATTAGAGGGGAAAGTAGAGTTGATGTATAAGTTCATGCCATGACCATATTGAATGGCGGAGGAGGGGCCATATGGCCTACTACTGCTCCTGTTTCTAATGTTATAATGTTCTTATTCCTGAACATCATTCACCTTGATGAGCATGAAAGAAAAACCTAATATGTAGCATGCCAAGATAATGGAACAAACAGGGAGATTGCTGCAAGATGCAGATAATATTTAAATACATCTGTGAATTTTTATCCTCTCTGTACCAACTAAAAATAGGAAATTTGACTTTAATTTCCAGTAATCTCAACAGTGATTGATCCTCATCTATTCAAATAATCACCGATGTAAGTCAGCACAATTAAAATTTCAGCACCTAGTGACATTTTCTTTATTCGCATCACATGGTTTTCCAATGGTGACATTGTACTTAAAACTGAATTAGTCTTCAATTTAATTTTCTTTAAAACAACTCTCGCTTCTATGCAGCCAATCAACTTCTTCCACTCTAATGCATACAGAATTGATAAGTGTTAAGAAACCCATTTTAAATGGTTCAGTCAGTCATTCCACATAATTTAACTTTGACTGCTTGCATTAGTGTAAATCTCAATTCATTAGATACTTTGCCTTCTACAAACCCAGATACTTCCTAATAGCAGCACAGAGGCAAATGTATATTCTGCAAGTACTAAGAAGGTGCTAAAAAAACAGAAGGTGATCTACTGTCTTTGACCTCTTAATTTACAAATGTGTATCAAGGTTTGTTCAAAAACATTATCAAGAAGACAAAAAAAAAACACTCAGCAATCTCACAGGAAATGTGTGCCAGGAGCTCACTCTGTTGCTCATTGTGCTCACTGTCTCCTGGATCCTGGGTTGAGGATGATAGATACTAAAACGACAAATTGACATGGGTTAAATCGTCTTGTCATACCGACCATCTGGTATGTCGACTTCAGAGACAGCAGTATGATAAAAGCTCAAAGCTGCATTCAAATGCTTATTTCATTCTTACACATTTGCTGATGCACCAAAACACACGCTTGGAAGCAATGTTTAACCATATAAAATACTGCAAATACAATATCCCAAGGGTAGGTTAAATTTGAAGTCAATGATAATCTAGATCTGCACAATGAACTCCCCTACTCTCACATAGAATTAACACGTACATTTTCCTATCATTTCTGAAGTGTTACATCTATAAAATAAACCCTGAGTGGGCATTGAGTATAGGAAAATGAGAATATGATACATATCTTTTGTTTTCTCTATTTGAGAGCTGAACAAGTCAAATTAAAGCTGAGGAGATCAAATTAGTTATTATTTTTGACTTATTCAAAAAGATTTACTCATCAGAAACTGTTAGTGCATGAGATGGAAAAGGCAGAGAGAGAAAAATAAAACATTATTTGAGCACATAGAATAGAAATAATACTTAGTAAGAATTATCCACAAGATGGATACGGGTAAAGGGAGAGCTTTTAAGTCCTTGATTTATTGATGAAATGGTAAACTGTAGCTTTCTGTACACTGATTATTATGATTTTTTATATCTGTATCATGATGTGTTACTTGAGATGTATGCTTAGAAGACTTGGTTGATGTGCTAATTACTTAGAATTAGTGGGCCTCCTGCAAAAGGATAAGAAATAAGATTGAGCGATGGGTTGGAGGCAGCTCCTCCCCTTAAGATAGGGACGGTAAAAAATATAAGCTGAGGAGGATATTTAGTGGGATTAGGCTTGAAAGGGGTAAATAACCACAGCTTTGGCTGGAATTACTGTTCTTCAAAATTAACTGTTTTAAGGGGCTAGACTTTCCATCAGTTTCGCTTCGCTCCCGCCCACTTACCACCCATTTAAACGCTGAGATGAAATATAATGTCCATTTAGCGCCGATTTTCCCAAAAAATGGAAACTAACATCCATTTATTGCCTATTTATCGCCAGTTTTAGTTTTGGCATCAAGTTAACACCGAGAATTAGTTAGAAGCCCGTCCATATTGTTATGACGTCAACAATAGTGCACCGCCCAGAATACAGTTTTTAAAGGAAGCTAACACCCATAAACCACCCAGAATATCACCGAGCGTTACTTTCGGCTTCTCACCCATATAGCGCTGAAAAGATCGCTCGCCCAAAAAAACGCTGAAGAAAAGCTGCACTCACCTGACCTTAACCCAGCGGTATGGAATCCATTTTGTAAATCAAAGGACTTTTCATATAAAAGGCTGCTTCAAGTTCTGGGAAGTTTTGATTTAATCCTTAAGTTATTTTAAGGTGAATATAAAATCTGAATAAACACCTTATCATATTGTGGATGAATTGAATTTCTTTTATGAGTTTTAGGAGGAAAATTTATTATTTCTGACGAATACATATAATAGTAATTGTAATGGGGCCTGTAATTTCTCAGCCAATATTGATGACTGCTCACATGCTACAGACTAAAGATGGGAGAAGATATATTGAAGAGCATTATTGCCCAAAGAGGTGACAGATTGAGGAGGAGGAGAACTTACACCTGATGCACTTACAGGGAGAAGCGGTCTTACCTGAACTTTACCGAGAACATGTGCCTTAGGAGACTGCGCTTCCGAAATGATGTCATCAGTGAGATATGCCAGCTCATTAGCGGAGCTCTGCAGCCTAACAGTACCATCAGGACCACATTGTCCGTTGAGGTAAAGGTTACTGTGGCACTTTCCTTCTCTGCATCAGGCTCTTTTCAGGCCTCAGCTGGCGAAATTTGCACTATCGCTCAGCATGAAACATTGCTCCATTTGACAGGTGACTGAAGTCCTTTACGTTCGGAGGATGGACTTTATAAGCTTCCCTATGACCAGGGAGGAACAGAGTGGAAGGTCTCTAGGTTTCACGAGAATAGAAAACTTCCCAAGGTTCAGGGAGTAATAGACTGTATGCACATCACCATATGAGCACCTTTTCAGGATTCAGAGGTTTTTCGGAACCAAAAGGGATTCCACTCCCTGAATGTGCAATTCGTTGTCAACCACAACCAAATAATCATGGCAGTAAATGCAAACTTTCCAGGCAGCATCCATGATGCGTACATCTTGCGTGAGAGCTCTGTATCTGAACTGTTTAAGAGTCAGCCACAAGTACACGGTTGGATGCTGGGTGATAAAGGATAGGGCCTTACCAACTGGCTCATGACCCTCCCTGCGTAAGCCCCCTACAAAAGCCGAGAAGCGATATAACGAAAGCCACATAGCCACATGCAATATCGTCGAAAAGACAATTGGAGTGCCTAAGCAGCGCTTCAGATGCCTGGACCATTCAGGAGGCGAATTACAATACCACCCTGAGCAGGTCGCTCAATTCATTGTGGTGTGCTGCATGCTGCATAAATTGGCTATCAGGAGGGGACAAGAATTGCCAGATCGGAATGCCAGTTCACATCAGGAGAGTGGAGAACTGGAAGAGGAAGTAGAGGAGATGAACGATCAGGCTGACATTGAAACCCTGCCCCCACCACCCTCTAGACCGCAGGAAAGGGCCCGTGGTGGCTATGCAGCTGCAAGACTGTTGCGTCAGCTGCTCATAAATGAACGGTTTACTTGAAATAACATTGATGGTAGTTATGCAGCTGCAAGACTGTTGTGTCTGCAGCTCATAAATGAACAGTATGCATTATGTTGATGATAGTTACAGTTACAATTGATTTACGTTACATTTAATGTTCGCCTTTCAGGGTATGGACTCGCCAGTGTTTAATGTTACAGCTATCTGAAGACAAAGCACAACAATGTTAAGTTAAATAAAAATGTTTTAAAGTTAATAAATAATTTTGTTTTTTATTCAGAACAAAACATAACACAACACAACAGTAGCCCTTACACAAAAGAACTGATCTCTGTAATTGTCAGCGCAGAAGTCAAAGTCCCCTATGATGGAGCAATGCACAAACTCCCACTATGGATTGTGCCAGGGGATGGCCCCACACTGTTTGGCAGAAACTGGCTGGGAAAAATCCGCTGGAACTGGAACAACATCCGAGCGCTTTTGTCCGTCGACGATGCCTCATGTGTCCAGGTTCTGAGCAGATTTTCATCGTTGTTCGAGCCAGGCACTGGAAGTTTCTCGGGGGTGAAAGTGCAGATCATTTGGTTCCCGGTACACGACCCATCCACCACAAGGCATGGGCGGTACCGTATATAATGCGAGAGAAAGTGGAAATTGGGCTGGACAAGGCTGCAGCGAGAAAGCATCATAGCACCGGTGTAATTCAACGAGTGGGCCAGTTCAATTGTCCCAGTACTCAAAGGTGACGGCATGGTCAGAAATTGTGGGGACTGTAAAGTAATGATTAACCGTTTCTCGCTACAGGACCAGTACCCGCTACCCAAGGCAGACGACCTATTTGCGACCCTGGCTGGAGGAAAGACATTCACCAAGTTGGACCTGGCCTCGGCCTACATGACGCAGGAGCTGGAGGAATCTTCGAAAGGCCTCACCTGCATCAACACACACAAAGATCTGTTCATCTATAGCAGATGTCCATTCGGGATTCAGTCAGCCGTGGCAATTTTCCAACGGAACATGGCGAACCTGCTAAATTCGGTTCCACAAACCATGGTTTTCCAGGACGACATACTGGAAACAGGTTGGGACACCATCGAACACTTGACGAATCTGGAAGAGGTTCGAAGTCGGCTAGATTGCAAGGGACTCTGGTTGAAACGCTCGAAGATGTGTTTTCCTGGCGCCAGAGGTCGAGTTCTTGGGAAGAAGACGGCATCAGACCCAACGATGCCAAGTCGGAGGCCATCAAGTATGCGCCGAGGCCACAGAACATGCCGGAGCTGCGGTCGTGGGTGGAAATGGCACAGCCTGCAGACTTGCTCATGGTGATGGATGCATTTGAAAACGAAAAGTCACCCATTACGGCCCGCCAGATCAGGACCTGGACCAGCCAGGATCCTTTACTGTCCCTGGTAAAAAAAAACATGTCCTCTATGGGAGCTGGTCCAGTGTCCCAGAGGAGATGCAGGAAGAGATTAAGCCATTCCACAGGCGCAAAGGTGAAATGTCCTTACAGGCGGACTGTCTTTTGTGGGGTAATCGTGTGGTCTTGCCCAAGAAAGGCAGAGAAATGTTCATACGTGACCCACACAGCACCCATCCAGGCATTGTAATGATGAAAGCCATAGCCAGATCCCATGTGTGGTGGCGCGGCATCACCTCAGATTTAGAGTCATGCGTGCGCCAGTGCAACACTTGCTCTCAACTGAACAATGCACCCAGAGAGGCATCGCTAAGTTTGTGGTCGTGGCCCTCCAAACCGTGATCTAGGATCCATGTTGACTATGCGGGCCCATTTCTAGGCAAAATGTTCTTGGTTATTGTGGATGCTTATTCAAAATGGATTGAATGTGTAATAATGTCTGTAAGCACGTCCACCGCCACCATCGAAAGCCTACGAGCCATATTTGCCACACACGGCCTGCCTGATGTCCTAGTGAGCGACAATGGGCCATGTTTCACAGTGCTGAATTAAAGGAATTCATGACCCGCAATGGGATCAAGCACGTCACATCTGCCCCGTTGAAGCCCGCATCCAATGGCCAAGCACAACGGGCAGTTCAGACCATCAAGCAAAACTTGAAACGCGTGTCGGAAGGCAAACTGCAGACCCGACTGTCCCGAGTTCTGCACAGCTACTGCAACCGGGGTTCCCCCAGCTGAGCTGCTCATGAAAAGGTCACTCAAAACAAGGCTCTCTCTTGTCCACCCTGATCTCCATGATCACGTGGAGGGCAGGCGGCATCAACAAAGCATGTACCATGATCATGCAAATTTGTCACGCGATATTGAGGTCAATGATCCTGTGTTTGTGCTCAATTATGGACATGGTCCCAAATGGCTCGCTGGCACGATCATAGCCAAAGAAGGGAGTAGGGTATTTCAGGTCAAATTGGCCAATGGACTAACGTGCAGAATGCATTTGGACCAAATCAAATTGTGGTTCACTAACAGCTACGAGCAACCCGAAGAGGACACCACCGACTTCACCCTCCAACACACACACAAGTGGCAATTGTCATCATGGTTGACCACGAAGCAAAACTCACCATCCCCAGCAGACCCGCAAGGCCGGCTGCCCATCAGCCCAGTGAAGATCCAACCAACTCACCCACACCCGCATTTGTAACAAGACGATCGACAAGGGAGCGAAAAGCCTCAGATCGTCTCACCCTGTAAATAAGTGTACTATTGACTTTACGAGAGAGTGATGTTATGTATTTAACCTTTGGCAACCTGTATCACATCATCACCAGAGGGCCTTCCTGTTGGAATCCTAAGGGATCCCAGCATCCCTTGGGAGCACTGTATATAAGCAGGCCACCCACGCTGTACCTGCACTCTGGAATCTAATTAAAGGAGCAAAGGTCACACTTACTCATTGCTTACAATACTCAGTTTCATCCTTTATTATAAGTGTAATAGCGGACAGAGTGGCAACCTGTCCAGCTAAACCTCCCATTGCTTGGAGGAGCTCCCGACCAATTTCAACGCTCTTCCTGGACAAGTTCATCATGTCCATACTCAGATTTACCACTCTTGGAGCAGTCCAACTGCGTCGAACCATCCTCCACGGGGTCAGCATTGGCATGGAATCACTAGGGGTGCCCTGCGTCAAAGCGCTTGGCCCCGCTACCTCCTCGGTCTAGGAGGACGTGGCCGCGGAAACACTGGAAGCTACTGCTGCAAGCTCCTCCTCCAACTCTTCATTGTCCTCCTCCACCCCGTATCTCGCCCGTCCAGCTGCAGGAGGAGGACCTGCAGCTGGACGGGCGAGATATGGGGTTCCACACCTACAGAAACAAGTACTACTGCAGGATTCATAGGTTGCTGTGGTTCCTGCAGGGCCTGCGCTCTCGGCTGAGCTAGAAAACATAAATTAGGTAATTAGAGGAGAAGGGGGTGCTAAGGTCACATGGGAATCTAAATGCTGTTCAGACATATGCACGAGAGCAACAATACTGCTATCAAAATAATGATAGACATCTCATTTAAAGAACATCATGATAGTACAAAATCTGCATTACAATAATGTTCATGATACCATCATTAATTACATAATATTGCATCAATAAAATACATCATACCATCAATCATCAACCATATATTATACAGATATGAGTGGCATTAATTTACTTTATATCACCCAATGGTTTATACTTGAATCATGTGGCATGAGGACAGGTTCTGACGCAGCACGGGTGGCCGACCGCTTGTGGATAGAAACATAGAAACATAGAAAATAGGTGCAGGAGTAGGCCATTCGGCACTTTAAGCCTGCACCACCATTCAATAAGATCATGGCTGATCATTCTCTCAGTACCCCTTTCCTGCTTTCTCTCCATACCCCTTAATCCCCTTAGTCGTAATAGATGCCCATAAGGGCCAGCACCCGCTCCTCCAAATCAGTGAGAGAGCATAGGTCCGCTGGGCCACCTTTGCGCTGCTGCTCAGCCCTATTCTTAGAAAGTTTCTTCTGCAAAAGGTGACAACAGCATGGCATGGCATAAGATCATTGCTCGGTACTTTTACAGATACTGATACAACAGATAGAAGATGAATGACCGGTATCATGTTATTATTGTTACGCAACATAACACACATGCTAGACCACCATAAACATCATACATATCGCATGCATGGTTATATCTACCGTCTGCAAATAACTTGTTTAAGATCGATGTTTAGATTAAATGATTACCGGTCTAACTACAATACATCAGATCTGCATTAAAATTCATCATTGCATCATTACAATTACAATTACAATTATATAAATAAATATAAATATATTTAATACTTACTCTTCCAGGACCAACAATGTCATTCCAGCACTTGCGGCACTGGTTCGGCTCACGGACCTCATGCGTTAGTGACGAGAACACTTCAGCGATCTCTGCCCAAATATGTTGGTAAACGCAGGGGGATGGTTTCCCACAACTACCCCAGGTCAATTGGGCCCAACGACTTTCCACCTCCTGAACAAGGGCAGCATTGGCCTCCTCAGAGGAGCGATTTGCGCGCCTTCTACCGCCCATCTCCTCTCCCACCTCACCCAGATCACTCCCTTCAGCCACCTCCTCACATCTACAACATCAGCCATCATCTCTTCGACATGCTCCATTATTCGTTTAGTCACAAAAATCTATTAATATCAAACCTCTACTAATCTGCAAACCAGCTTTCAACAAACAACCACTCCTCTCTCTCTCTCTCTGTTCTGCGCATGTGCAGATGACCCCTGGCCTCCTGAAACATGGGAAAAGACCATTGCTATGGACGCCGGCCTTGCATGATTGAAAAAAGCACTAATGCCCTTTTCACATCGCTATGGCTAACGCTCAAATTATAAAGTGGAAACTAGCGGGTTTGAAAATGGGCGATATTCCTGCGATCACAAAAACCAATATAAACACTAACGCTGGAAATATCGCCCACTTTTGGGCGATCTGGAAACTAATGCAAAGTCTAGCCCATGGTCTTTAAATCAACTGTTGATAGGCTGAGGGTGTCTGATTTGCACAAGAATGTTGTTATTGCAGAAGGAAGACCAGTTTTGGGACATGACATCATCTGTACTGTTATTTCTTATCACTTCTAGATGTAGTCATACGTACTATCCAACTCTCCTTGTATTATTTTTCAGTATTATGGCTTTGTTAGGTTGCAGTTTAATATTAAGTTTGCAAGACTAGATTTATTTCCATTTTTTTAGAATTAGTAAAGAGAATGCTGTTTAAATTAGGATTTCCTTACAACGAGAATGGTCATTAGTTTCAAGGCCTCCATTAACTGTTGAGCAAAGAAAGATTATAGGGTGGCTAAAAACAAAGATGAGGGAAGCCTAAACCTTGTCTCTGTTGGAACAAGGGGGCCTTGGTTGTATAATCAGCATTAAATAGTACTTTGAAACATCAGGATTGAGTTAAACACACTGATACACCATCATAATGTAACCCACCTCCAAGTAAAACAGCTTTTGGAAAATGAGGCAATTCAAGCAATCCCACACATTGACATTATACACCCCCTTCATCCCTCAGTCTAAAATCAATAACCCACAGAAACATAGAAACATAGAAAATAGATGCAGGAGTAGGCCATTCGGTCCTTTGAGCCTGCACCACCATTCAATAAGATCATGGCTGATCATTCCCTCAGTACCATTTTCCTGCTTTCTCTCCATACCCCTTGATCCCCTTAGCCATAAGGGCCATATCTAACTCCCTCTTGAATATATCCAATGAACTGGCATCAACAACTCTCTGCGGCAGGGAATTCCACAGGTTAACAACTCTCTGAGTGAAGAAGTTTCTCCTCATCTCAGTCCGAAATGGCCTGCCCCTTATCTTAAGACTATGTCCCCTGGTTCTGGACTTCCCCAACATCGGGAACATTCTTCCTACATCTAACCTGTCCAGTCCCGTCAGAATCTTATACGTTTTTATGAGATCCCCTCCCATCCTTCCAAACTCCAGTGAATAAAGGCCCAGTTGATCCAGTCTCTCCTCATATGACAGTCCAGCCATTCTTGGAATTAGTCTGGTGAACCTTCGCTGCACTCCCTCAAGAGCAAGAACGTCCTTCCTCAGATTAGGAGACCAAAACTGAACACAATATTCCAGGTGAGGCCTCACCAAGGCCCTGTATAACTGCAGTAAGACCTCCCTGCTCCTATACTCAAATCCCCTAGCTATGAAGGCCAACATACCATTTGCCTTCTTCACCCCCTGCTGTACCTGCATGCCAACCTTCAATGACTGATGAACCATGAGACCTAGCTCTCGTTGCACCTCCCCTTTTCCTAATCTGCCGCCATTCAGATAATATTCTGCCTTCGTGTTTTTGCCCCCAAAATGGATAACCTCACATTTATCCACATTATACTGCATCTGCCATGCATTTTCCCACTCACCTAGCCTGTCCAAGTCACCCTGCAGCCTCTTAGCGTCCCCCTCACAGCTCACACCGCCACTCAGTTTAGTGTCATCTGCAAACATGGAGATATTGCACTCAATTCCTTCATCCAAATCGTTAATGTATATTGTAAAGAGTTGAGGTCCCAGCACTGAGCCCTGCAGCACTCCATAGTCACTGCCTGCCATTCTGAAAAGGACCCATTTATCCTGACTCTCTGCTTCCTGTCTGTCAACCAGTTCTCTATCCACATCTGTACATTACCCCCAATACCATGCGCTTTGATTTTGCACACCAATCGCTTGTGCAGAACCTTGTCAAAAGCCTTTTGAAAGTCCAAATACACCACATCCACTGGTTCTCCCTTGTCCACTCTGCTAGTTACATCCTCAAAAAATTCCAGAAGATTCGTCAAGCATGATTTCCCTTTCATAAATCCATGGTGACTTGGACCAATCCTGTCACTGCTTTCCAAATGCGCTGCTATTTCATCCTTAATGGTTGATTCCAACATTTTCCCCACGACTGATGTCAGGCTAACCGGTCTATAATTATCCGTTTTCTCTCTCCCTCCTTTTTAAAAAGTGGTGTTACATTAGCTACCCTCCAGTCTATAGGAACTGATCCAGAGTCGTTAGGCTATTGGAATATGATCACCAATGCATCCACTATTTTTCGGGCCACTTCCTTAAGTACTCTGGGATGCAGACTATCAGGCCCCAGGGATTTATCGGCCTTCAATCTCATCAATTTGCCATAGAACGAGAACCTCACAAAAACATATTGCGCAAATGCTACAAGACAATAAACAAATAGAACAGGCAATCAAGAAACTCAGGAATCACGAGTGGTGGGAAATAGTGTGGAATTACTTCCTTGGGCTAGATTGTTCCAGATGGGATTGGTGATAGCACATGGATTCTGGTCATTGTGTTAGGCTGTGTAACAAAGTCAAAAAGGGATATAGTAAATACAAGGAAAGGTCAAGAGATAGCAAGGGCATTGAGAGAGAACCCTAATCCCTGGTAGGTAAAAAGGTGCAAATTTAAAAAAAATTAAAAGTACAGTATGTTGGAATATGGGATAAAAGAGAGCTTGCTGGAATACTTATAATTTCAGACAAATGTTCGGTTTAAATGTTATTTATTTAACAATACCTTGTTGTGCATTGGCTCAGATAGCTGCACCATTACATGCTGATGATTCCTTAACATCAAAGGATATAATAACACTTAAATTCAATCAACTTAAACTTTAACTGTCAGCAAGGTGATGCCCACCATTGATGTATGAGCTGCACACCCAACAGTGTGTCAGCTTTGTAAATACCAGCAATGTTCTTTCAGGCAAAACGCTCATTGATGAGCTCCTGACATAAGACTCTTGCAGCTATCATGCCACCATGGGCCCTTTCATGCAGTCTACAGGGGAGAGGGGGCATGGCTTCAGTGTCAGTCTGATTGATTGCGCCGATGTCAGCGTACGCGTACTCATTCTCTTTTTCCTCTTTCTGGTGAGGTGGACTGTCAGACTCATCAGACAATTCTTGTCCCCTCCTGATAGCCAAGTTGTGCAGCATGGAGCACACCACCACGAATTTAGCTACCTGCTCAGGGTGGTAGTGGAGCTCGCCTCCTGAGTGGTCCAGGCATCTATTGCACTGCCTAAGCACTCCAATGGTTTTCTCCACGATTTTGCATGTGGCTCTGTGGCGCTCATTGTATTGCCTCTCGGGTTCAGTGTGGGTGTCACGCAGGGGGGTCATCAGCCAGGTGGCGAGGCCATATCCTTTGTCACCAAGTTTGCAATTCTGGAGAATCCTAGAGCCCACTCAGTCTGTGTCTCCCTGGTCATAGGGAAGCTGATGAAGTCCCTCCTGCATATGTACAGGGCTTCAGTAACCTGTATATTGCAGAAATGTGTGGCATGCTGAGACAGACCACAAATGTCACCAGCTGAGGCCTGAAAAGAACCCGATGCGTAGAATGACAGTGATGTGGTGACTTTGACCTTGATGGACAGTGCAATACTGATGGTGCTGGCAGACTGCAGATCTCCCCTTATGAGCTGGCATATCTCAGTGATAACCTTTTTGTAGAAGCGCAGTCTCCGGAGGCAGGTGTTATCGGACAAGTTGAGGTAAGACCGTTTCTCCCTGTACTTGCGGGCGGTGTAACGTCTGGTCCTCCTCATCAGTCTGGCACGTCTTACATTGAGCACATAATGGTGTGGAGTGTACCTTCGGCCATCTTGAGTCTGCAGCATGTAATTGGTCATCAAGAGAGGGTGAGGAAAAACAAGCCACATTGCAATAGCTCTCTGTTTTCCACCGATTGGTCACAAAGAATGAATGTCCCGATGAAGACACCTATTAAATTCCAATCGTACACAGTATGATAAAGGTGTTTGTACAGATGTTCACATCAACTCCAAAGACCTCTAAAATACATCCGAACTCCCTCGAGAAGCAGAACATCCTTCTAAATGATGCAACATGTGATGTAGAACATGGCGTCCATAACGCTGTGATTAGTTCCGGTTAGTTCCACTTTTTCCGGGCGTTTTTTTGGGCGAGCGATATTGTGAGCGATATGTGTGTGAGGTGGTGAAAGTGACACTGGGCGATCTCCTGGCCGTTAGTTTTGGCAAATGTGATTTTTCCAACAAAAAAAAGTAGGCGGTCGGCATTATTGAATCTCGGCGTTAATTCCATGCGGAAACTAGTGCTGGCCGATATTATGGGCATTGATTTCGCCCATCCTGATGATTCCGCCCAAAAAAAGTGGCCGGGCAGTGTTATCTTTTCCCGGCATAACGCACATGGGGAAAGTAACACTTGCCGATGTTTCCAAAAAATGCCCGTTAGTTTCCATTTTGTGGCTAAATGGGCGATATATGGGCGTTATACGTCATTTCAGCGGTAAAATGGACAGTAAGTGGGCGCTAACATAGAAACATAGAAACATAGAAAATAGGTGCAAGAGTAGGCCATTCGGCCCTTTGAGCCTGCACCACCATTCAATATGATCATGGATGATCATGCAACTTCAGTACCCCATTCCTGCTTTGTCTCTATACCCCTTGATCCCTTTAGCTGTAAAGGCCACATCTAACTCCCTTTTGAATATATCTAATGAACTGGCCTCAACAACTTTCTGTGGTAGAGAATTCCACAGGTTCACAATTCTCTGAATGAAGAAGTTTTGGCCTTTACCCTTAGACTGTGACCCCTGGTTCTGGACTTCCCCAACATCGGGAACATTCTTCCTGCATCTGACCTGCCCAATCCCGTCAGAATTTTATATGTTTCTATAAGTTTCCAGTAAATATAAGCCTAGTCGATCCAGTCTTTCTTCATATGTCAGTCCTGCCACCCCAGGAATCAGTCTAGTGAGCCTTCGCTGCACTCCTTCAATAGCAAGAACATCCTTCCTCAGATTAGGAGACCAAAATTGTATACAATATTCAAGGTGTGGCCTCACCAAGGCATGGTACAACTGCAGTAAGATCTCCCTGCTCCTATACTCATCTCCTCTCGCTATGAAGGCCAACATGCCATTTGCCTTCTTCACTGCCTGCTGTACCTGCATGCCTACTTTCAATGACTGATGTACCATGACACCCTGTTAAGCATGCAAAAAAAGTGGAAAATCTCGCACATGGTAACATATTAGAGAGCCGCATATCCAAGTTTGCTGATGGCGCATTGATTCGTGACATAGTAAGTAGTGCAGAAGGGAGCATGAAATTACAGATTGATAGATTCTGTGAGCGGGCAAAACTGGTGGATGGAATTCAACACAGGTAAGTGTAAGTTCATCCATTTTGGACCAAACATTGATAGATCAGAGGATTATTTAAATAGTGAAAAGCTAGGAACAGTGGAGGTCCAAAGAGATTTAGGGGTCCATGTACACAAATCACTAAAATGTAGGTTTCAGGTACTAAAAAAATCACAAAGACTAATGGAATGATAGCCTTTATAACTAGAAGGCCAGAATATCAAGGTGAGAAAGTTTTGCTGCAGCTATTCAAAGCCCTGGTTAGACTACACTTGGAGTATTGTGTACAGCTCTGGGCTTTAAAAGGATATAATGGCCTTGGAAGGATCACAGTGCAAATTCATCAGAATGTTACCAGGGCTCCAAGGGTTAGATTATGAAGAGAGATTACATAAACTAGGAATATAGAAGGTTAACGGGTGATTTGATTGAGGTTTTGGGGATTTGAAAGGAACGATAGGATCGATAGAGATAAACTTTTTGTGCTGGTCCAAGACTAGGGGACATAACCTTAAAATCAGAGCCAGCCCATTCAGGAGAGAAGACGGAAAACACTTTTTCATGCAAAGAGTGTTAGAAGTGTGGAATTCTCTCCCACCAAAAGCAGTAGGTGCCAGCAAAATAAATAATTTAAAATCTGAGATCTAAAGCTTTCTGCTAGCTAAGGGATATGGAGCCAAGGTGGGTGGATAGTGAAAGATACAGATCAGCTCTGATCTCTGAATGGTAGAACAGGCTCAAAGGGCTAAATGGCTTACTGCTGTTCCTGTGTTTTCATGAATCGGATTACAAGCAGGAAGTGATCATCCTCCAACTTTCTATTCTCATTACTTCTTTAAAAAACACTTCTGAAAACCCATCTTTCTGACTAAGGTTTTGGTCACTTCCCCATATTCCTTCCTCCACCCCATTGCTGGAAAACGAGAGAGGCAGCAGTTTAAAATTGGCCCCATGTTTCTGAGCTTTTTCAAATGCATTTCTCAACAAAATAAAGAGAAACAGGAGGAGGAAACCACGTTAGAGTTTTGAAAAAGTATTCAGAAAGGTTATGTCATCCCTTGTTTGGTTAAGTTTGATCAGTCCTTTCTGCTAGATTTGCACTGAATGATAGAGAATTCAAACAGGCTGCATTCAGCCAGGCTGTGAAAATTCACAGACCCCCAAGTCAAAGCTGCTACGTGCAACTCAGCATGTTGCATTAAGTCATCAATCAACTTGACATTTTAGGACCTTGGGTAGCAAGCCAATTAAAGGTTAAAAGACTATCAATTGAGCCAATAAGGTCAAAGAAGGCGAGTTCTTTTCTGTAAATTGAACCAGGTATAAAAACAGCCATTTTGGCCATGTGGTCTCAGAAGGACAAAGGCCTGGCTTAAAGCCAGAAGCTTGTTGCTGCTGCCAGAATAAAGTTACATGAAAACTACAACCGGAGTTCGTATTTCATTGGAAATTAAGAGATCTAACAATTTTGGCGTCACAAACACGATCGCTGAGGGAAGAAACTGAATTTTGGACATCGGACCTACATACTGAGGGAAGGACTCCTCTTTATAAAAGTCCTCGGTCAAAAGTCTAAATTCTCCTCTCCTTCTACGCGATTCTGAAAGCCTCCGGTTTGCGAACCCTTCGGTTGATAGTCGGCTCGAGGTCCCATAGACGTCTAACTTGGGGGTGTGTTAGTTAATTAATCACTGACCCACTGATCGACTGGAAAGCCAACGACTCGAGACCCCAGTAAATAAATCAGTATTATGGCAGCAGGAGATAAGAGCAAAGAATTGCCTACAACTGTAAAAGGTGGGCAGGCACCACCTGAGGTTTCGATAGATGAAATCCTCCAACAGTTGAAAGAATACATAGAGCAACAATTCGACTTATCTAAAACCTGTATTAAGATTGAACAAAAGTACGGTACCTCCAAAGGACAATGGTCCTTGGACGAGATTAAAAGGGTCTGGGGAAAAACGACCCGTATGAAAAATAAAGAGCGAAATAGATGGTACCTAGTCGTTATGGGACAGATCCGAAAGCGGAATGAAATTATAATGCGTTCCCAACATGATCGAGAACTGACCAGTACAAAGGACCAATTGCAAGCTGTTTGTGCACAGCTGTCACAGAAAAGACTTGAACTTGAAAAGTCAGAAGCGGAAGTTAAAGATCTTAAAGGTGAAATTAAAGAATGGAAAAAATCATTAGGTCAAGAGACAGGAATAGGAAAAGGAAAATGTATCGGTCAATTCCCAGGGTACCCATGTTTGGATAAATTAAAAGCGCAAACCCGAAGACACGACCGTGGAATAGATACGGATTCTGAATCCTCCGACGATACAGGGTTGGAGGATGAAGAATTAGGGGTGCGCTTTGCCCCGTTTAAAAAAAGATGAGTTGTAGTCAAATCAGAAGAGACTGTGGATGAGGGCGGAACCAAAAAAACGAGGGAAAGGGTGCATGCAGAATACTTATTCCATGATCCGGCAGACCCAGAGAAAATTGATAAATGGTCCAAGGAATTGCCCAATCCAAAGAAAGGGGGAGTAAAAACATGGGACCAATTGGGCCGCTTAAGAAATATATATCAACTTCATCCCTGGGACGGAGTGCAAATTTTGACCATAATGGTGCCAAAAATACAGGGAAGAAAATTGCATGACAAGGTAGAAGAAGCTTTGGGGCAGGATGAGCAAGAATTAAACACAGGATGGGAGGCGATTAAACACTGGCTGCAAGCCTTCAGTCCAGCTAAGACAGACTGGGGAAAAATTGCAGCCTGCCAACAGAAAGGAACAGAGGAGGTCCTGGAGTATGACGAGTGGTTTAGATGCACGTGGTTAGAACATTCAGGTATGAATAATACGGATGAGGAAATGGATGAACAAGTGTTTGGACACCTGAAAGCAGCTTTCGTGGCAGGTCTAAAGCCAGAACTGTCCAAAATGCTTAAGGTAATGTTACCGGACTGGGAAGGAAGAGGAACTACCTTTGCAGCATTGGTGGATCGATGTAACTAATTAGATCGGGATATGGGAGCTAAAGTCCGAGCTGTACAGGCTTTGGAATGGAAATCACAGGATTCCAATAAACAGTTATTAGGAAAATTACCCGGAAAATGTCATTATTGTGGGAAAGAAGGTCACTGGGTCAAGACGTGCAGGGCAAAACAGCAAGGTCGCAGCCGGGGAAGAGGACGCAGCCAGGGATACAATTCAGCCAACAAACCAGGCTTGTCACAAGATAACGACCTCATAGAAGCATTTAAGCGACTGACAATACAACAACAGAAGGAGTTACTTGGGATAGCAAAAAATGATTAGAGCCCACCCTGGCCCCCCTCCTCGCACTAACACAACAGAGGGGAGATGGGATATATATTACTGTGAGGGTGGGCGATAAGGATGTGGACTGTCTTTTGGACACGGGACGGAATTAACATGCTTACCCCTACAATATGGAGACTTTTTGCCGTTGGATGGTAGGGCACGTACAGCCTATGGAGTTGGGGGCCATAAAATGGAAATTAAAAGGACAACACCGGTACTTATAGGGCTGGGTCCACATGAACTAAGCACGCTGGTCTGGATAGGCCCAGTAGATCAACCCCTTTTGGGAATGGATGTTCTAATCCAAGTAGATTCATCGTTGCATTTCGAGGATGGTCAGGTGACATGGTTAATTAAAACTTTGAAGAAAGAAGAATTGAAGGAACACCCGATATGGGCTAAAGATAAGAACGATTGTGGCCTACTCCAGATGGAGCCTGCATCATTTACCGGGACCAAGCCTCCATGCACTAAACAGTATCCCATCAGTCCAACTGCCATCGTGGGAATCTTACCGGTTATTCAGCAATTGGAGTAACAAGGGGTGCTTATTAAACACATAGCTCCTCCAATAGCCCCATGTGGCCAGTACAGAAATCTAATGAGACTTGGCGTTTGACTGTCGATTATAGGAAAGCTAATCAGTGTATTGATCAAAAAGCTCCTTTGGTTGCAGATTCTTCCACCATTTTTAATGCCCTCAAACCGGAACATAAATATTTCTCGGTTATAGATATGGCCAACGGATTTTGGTCGTTGCCTCTGGCACCGGAGGTTCGACAGTGGTTTGCTTTCACTGTCCAAGGACAACAGTATACTTGGACCCGGTTACCGCAGGGTTTCCACAACAGTCCTATGGTATTCCACATGGCTTTACAAAGCCGTTTGCGAGAATTACCTCCCCTGTCATCCACTGTCATCCAATATGTAGACGATATCCTGCTAGCGTCAAACATGGAAGAACAGCATGAACAAGATTTACGAGCTTTGCTGGACCACCTTTGGCTGAAAGGACATAAAGCCAGCATCGACAAAGCACAAATATCCCAAGAAGAGGTGGTATACCTGGGACAAAAGATTTCACAAGGAAAGAGAGAATTTACCCGGATAGAACTGCAGCCATTCGGGCTGCTAAAAAACTCACCACTATTCAGGAACTAAGGTCTTTTTTGGGATTGTGTAACTTTAACAGAAATTGGATTGACTCCTTCACACAGCTTGCTCAGCCATTGAATGATATCTTAAAGGGGAAACGTGCCTCTAAAGCAAGCCATCACCCTCACTAAGGAACAGCAAGAGGCCTTCCTGAGTTTGAAAAAGGCTTTGTGTTCGGCACCGGCTCTGGGAATCCCCGACAGTGGTAAGCCATTTACCCTGTTTGTCCATGAGAAAGAAGGATTCATGACAGCTATACTGACACAAAAACATGGGGATCGGCAAAGACCTATTGGCTATTATTCGGCAAAACTGGATGCGATAGCCGTCGGATGGGGAAGTGCCTAAGGGCCATGGAAGCTACATTTTGAGCAGTAATGATCACTGCGGGTCTAGTCCTCGACCAAAAGCTGATTGTCAAGTGTCCCCACACCGTACATGCTTTGCTGTCTATGAATAGAATGTCTCAGGTGACGGCAGCTAGATGGACCCGCTGGACAGCAGTTTTGGAAGCTCCTAATCTCCATATCGTCCGGGCCAGCCCGGTTAATCCCACAACTATGCTCCCGATGTCAGAATCGAGGGAGCAAGAGGGGGGAGAATGTGAAGAGCATGACTGCGTGGAGATTTTAAAAGAAACAGAAGAAGCAGCCTTAGCAGCAGAGGAGCCTCTGCACAACCCAGACCTCATCCTGTTTACAGATGGTTCCTCCTTTGTTGACAATGGTATCAGAAAAGCAGGATGGGCAGTTACAACCTTATATGAGGTAGTGGCAAAAGGATGTTTACCCTCAGGAACGTCAGCACAACAGGCCGAGTTACGGGCCCTGTCAGAAGCATGTCGAATAGCAGAAGGACAGACAGCTAATGTCTACACAGATTCGCGTTATGCTTTTGGAGTCGCTCACGACTTTGGTCTGTTATGGCGGAAAAGAGGATTCCTCACTGCTGCTGGTACACCTATCCGAAATGGAAAAGAAGTCCGAGACTTACTAGAGGCCATACAATTACCTTAGGAAGTGTCCATCCTGAAGTGTAAGGCCCATACCAAGGAAAATACCACAGAAGCACAGGGAAATGCCCTCGCCGACCAGGCAGCTAAAGATGCCGCCTCACAGGGCGTTCCTCCAGAAGAACCAACACAGATGTGCAGATTGAAAGCACTCAGGACTCTGACACGAGACCTTCAAACAATGCAAGGCGAGTGCTCCCGAGAGGAAAAATGGACATGGATTGAGGCAGGAATTAAGCTATGTGAAGATGGTGTCTGGAGACAAAGAGTTACCGACAAGCCAGTCACGCCACAAGCGCTTATGCCTTTTTTAGCCCAACAGATCCATTCGTGGGGACACTTGGCCCCACAACAGATGACGGCACAGTTCCAGAAAAGCTGGTGGGGTCAGGGATTTAAAAAACATGCCCAGCTGGTAGCAGACCGGTGTGTGGTCTGCCAGAAAAATAATTCTGGACCCATCACGGTATGCCCCAACTGAGGCCCCCTGCCCCTGTTGGACCATTCCAGCATCTGCAGGTTAATTATATATCTCTTCCTTCATGCCAAGGATACACTAACATTTTTGTCATGGTCGACAGATTCTCTAGATGGGTAGAAGCTGTCCCAACTAAAAGAGCCACAGCCAATCACACTGCAAAGGTCTTGTGAAAGGATTACATTCCCTGATGGGAAGTCCCGAGTAGCAGTGACTCAGATTAGGGAACACACTTCACAGGTGCTGTCTGCCAAGAAGTCTGTAGGTTACTGAACATTACGTGGGATTTACACTGTCCTTATCATCCACAATCATCAGGACAAGTAGAGCGAATGAATCGAACTCTGAAACAACGGCTTGCCAAATATCACCAAGAAGGAACACCATGGTCCCAGGTACTACCAATAGTGCTATGTAGCATTAGGGCAGCCCCGAACAGAACTACAGGTCAAAGCCCATTTGAAATTATAACAGGAAGACCCATGTCGCTGCCAGGAACTATTGATTTAAGGAAAGCTGATGTTCACTTAATGAGTGACACTTTGTTATCATACTGTCAGAACCTAACCAATGCTATTAGTTCTGTTTCCCGACAGGTATCGGCAGTTTGGGGTAATCCACCCGAAGGAGGACACGACATCAACCCGGGAGTCTGGGTGTATGTGAAAAAGTTGCATAAAGAACCTTTGGGTGTCAAGTGGGAGGGACCTTATCAAGTGTTATTGACCACCCAGGCAGCTGTTAAAGTCCAAGTTAAACGAGCACCCGTAACGGAAGCTGAAATCTAATAAGGACAATTAATTTTTGCCAAAATGTATACATTTACTGTATTACTGATTGTAGGTATTCTAGGCATTTGCCTACTTCTTACTAGCCGACCCTCTGTACCAAAGGGAAATAGTAGAGTTCCAAGGGAATTACATGTAAATACCTTTTTATGTATGTCATACATTTCTAGTTGTTGGGTGTGTGCGCATATTCCTATTCACTCAAAGGGAGGGATTCCCTTGAGGCCAGTTCCCTTGAATATCTCGGAAATGGCTGAGTGGATAATTAATCAAAACAAAACAGGCAAGGCGTTTCAGGATACGGAAAACTGAGCACGTAAATGGAAGTCAGCAGGTTACAATCTGACTACCTTTGAAGGGGGATACCAACCGTGCTACAATAATTCCAAACGGCCCCCATTTTTTGTTATCACTAATACAATGGGAATAGGAAGACCGGGGGAATCGGTCTGTCTGATTAGAAAAATCAAAGGAGGCCAAAATATGGGGTATAGTAACTGCTCCCCGAATTATAATATAATCAAGCCACGGAACCATCCAAACTGGGCCGATGTGGGAATTTTTAACGTAACGGGGATTCTGAATAAAACAGATGGAAAAGCCTGGACAGGCCCCGGAGTGTTGCTAACAAAGAAACAGCTAACATTCATTGCCTATAATGGCACCTATTGGGTGTGTGGCCACAAGGCCTACCCTTGGCTGCCCCAGAATTGGACAGGATCCTGCTATTTAGCCTACATTGTGCCATATATGTATCATATAAAGTCACTGTCGGAATATTTACACCGTCCTAAGAGAGCTATCACAGAAACAGAGAGGTTGTTTGCCATTCTGATCCCCAGGTATGGGACCGCCAGACTGGCAAGGGAATCCATTAACATGGCATCCATTGTGGAATGGGTAGCCAATGATACCTCAGAGGCCCTAGTTAAAATCAATGCAGAAATGGTAGCAATCCGCACAGTAGCCCTACAGAATAGACTAGCCCTTGATTAGATCCTGGCTGAAAAAGGAGGTACTTGTGCCCTACTCAGAACTGAGTGTTGCACATATATCCCAGATAGCTCGGAAGAAATGACCCACTTAGCGGAGCATATCCAAAAGGAGGTAGAAAAACTTAAGCAACCCCCATCATTCACTTTGTGGAGCGGAGCCACTGAATGGCTAGGTTCAATAGGAACTTCATTGGTGGAAGGTTTAATTCTATTCGTTGTAATTATTTTATTTTTATATTGTTCGTTTATGTTGATTAAAAGTTGTTGCAACCAGGCGGCTGTAGCTGCTGTCCCGCATGTGAGACACCTTGCAGGTCCCAGCAAACCATCTGTACGTGGCACAGGGGTATGTTATGCTTAAGGGAAGGTTGTTTACTGGTTGAATTAAGATATTAATTTGGATTAAATTGGAATAAGGTTAATTAACCTACTAAAACCAGACTTCCATTGTGGCCACGATGGAACTCGGGTTGGTGTAAATTTGTGTGGAAGCTACTAGTCCGGAAATGTGGCAAAACACATCAACAAATTTTAGAAGGAAACTCTATTAACATGTATGAAATTATTTTGTAGAATGTTTAACCAGTGATACCTGATGTTTTATGATTCACTTTGTGAAAGAATCAAAGGGGGGATTGATAGAGAATTCAAACAGGCTGCATTCAGCCAGGCTGTGAAAATTCACAGACCCCAATTCAAAGCTGCTACGTGCAACTCAGCATGTTGCATTAAGTCATCAATCAACTTGACATTTTAGGACCTTGGGTAGCGAGCCAATTAAAGGTTAAAAGACTATCAATTGAGCCAATAAGGTCAAAGAAGACAAGTTCTTTTCTGTAAATTGAACCAAATTAAATGGTGTGTTAGGTACCTCCATGGTAATGGCCCAGAGAGCAACAGCATAGAACTACCAGAAAGTTGCAGATACAGTGGATGACATGTATTCTAATAAGTACCTCCAGAGGGAACCCATGAACATGTATCATAGTAACAAGTGATCTAATCACAGTTTTGGTGTTAATTGTCACCAGGTTGATTAATTCCACAAGAATGAACTTGAGGGAGACATTGGCCTCCTTTATTCCTCCTGTTAGCGACTCCATGGTGCAATAATGGGGAACTAACGGCTTTACAACTAGGCGCGGTGAAAGTGCCGACGTTCGCGAACTTCCCTTGCAGGTTAACGCTGGTGGTAAACCTTAACATAGCAATTTCCTGTGCCCGGAGATCGTGATGTCATTGTCCCATTACCGCCCCTGAATCTAAATTCGCTTCTGCCCTCTGCAGCATCACCGGGCGTAAATAACGGCAGCCGCAGGAGGCGCTGTGAGGTCAACTGGCCACCTGGGGAATGGTACTTAAAGGGATTGGTGTTCAGGTGGACCAAAAAGATGTTCTCACCCATCTCTGCTCATTTAAAAAAAATTTCTACTGTCACAATTATCAGCCATGCACGCGGATCACAGGTGCCGTTGCCAACCAGTGGAATCATCACCCAGCAACGCCCTCAACAATGGCTCTTCCCTTTAAGAGAGGGAAGGAACCTGTGAGTCCAGTAATGCTGCGCATGACATTGTGCAGCGCTCTTCCGCCTGCATCCTTCTTTACTCATTTAGCACTCCAAGAGAAGTGGTAGTGCTTGATTTTGTGCTCCGCTTCCCGTCTGGAGCGCTAAACCGGAACTTCACGTCCACTGGAGTTGATTAGCGCGTGTCGATACTTTTGCACTCCCGCAAAGGTTATCGCCCCAAATGGGGCATTACGCAATTTCTAGCCCCTTGTATTTACATCGCGATTTTCACAATCCCAAATTGCTTTACAGCCATTGAAGTACTCTTTGAAGTGTAGTCACTGTTGTAATGTGAACTTCATAGAGGGTTGAATTCCAATGAGGATGTAATTGGGATTTACAAACATTTTTGTGCCCATTTTGCCAGTCAAAATGCACCCTAATTTTGTACAAATCTCATTACGTTATGCCAGAACGTGAACCATTGGAGAAGCAAGCAGAAATCAGCATTAGCAATCATAGCCCAAGAAAAGCAGGGCATTCACACAATAGATTCCTTCTTTAAGCATGAAAACTACATTTTCTGCCATCTAAGCATAGCACCAACCAATCGTGCAACTAAAAAGATTGTGAAATTTTGGGCCTAAGTGTGTTACCCACAACTACAATATGCTCAAATCTCCTCGATCTTTTATGGCAACCCAGCAAACCCTTTGCCCAACTGAATCTGTGCCCACAAAACTGGTCATGCCCCCCAACTCTCAGATGCGAATATCCTGCAATTGTGTTTTTTCAAGGGGCGGGGGTTGTCTCTCAACATTAAGACCAGATTTTCAAATGCAGCAGGAAAGAAAGATATCCTTCTGGGGATTGTTTTTTGTTGCAATTTTTGACCATTTTTGAAGAATGTATCCTTACCGAGACCTGCTTTGTATTTTCTGTTTCTTTCAATGCAGTTTTATGCCATCAGTATTAGTCACATTAACAATTGAAAAGCTTCCCTGATTGCAGCTTCTTAATCATGCTGTGGCTGATGTGCATGAATGAAAGTGAAATGAGTTGCAACTTAAATTATCATCCTTAAAGGAGAAAAAACATGGTGTGGGTTCAACATTTCCTTGGGGCCTGTTTGTTTCTGCTGATTTATGCCCATTTTAGAAACATAGAAACATAGAAAATAGTTGCAGGAGTAGGCCATTTGGCCCCTCGAGCCTGCACCAACATTCAAGAAGATCATGGCTGATCATTCCCTCAGTACCCCTTTCCTGCTTTCTCTCTATTCCCCTTGATCCCTTTAGCCGTAAGGGCCATATCCACCTCCCACTTGAATATATCCAATGAACTGGCAACAACAACTCTCTGTGGCAATGAATTCCACAGGTTAACAACTATCTGAGTGAAGAAGTTTCTCCTCACCTCAGTCCTAAATGGCCTACCCCTTATCCTAAGACTGTATCCCCTGATTCTGATCTTCCCCAACATCGGGAACATTCTTCCCGCATCTAATCTGTCCAGCCCCATCAGAATCTTATGAGTTTCTATGAGATCCCCTCTCATCCTTCTAAACTCCAGTGTATAAAGGCCCAGTTGATCCAGTCTCTCCTCATATGTCAGTCCCGCCATCCCGGGAATCAGTCTGGTGAACCTTTGCTGCACTCCCTCAATAGCAAGGACGTCCTTCCTCAGATTAGGAGACCAAAATTGAACACACTATTCCAGGTGAGGCCTCACCAAGGCCCTGTACAACTGCAGTAAGGCCTCCCTGCTCCTGTACTCAAATCCCCTAGCTATGAAGGCCAACATACAATTTGCCTTCTTCACCGCCTGCTGTATCTGCATGCCAATTTTAAATGATTGATGAACCATGACACCCAGGTCTTGTTGCACCTCCCCCTTTCCTAATCTGCCGCCATTCAGATAATATTCTGCCTTTGTGTTTGTGCCCCCAAAGTGGATAACCTCACATTTATCTACATTATACTGCATCTGCCATGCATTTGCCCACTCACCTAACCTGTCCAAGTCACCCTGCAGCCTTTTAGCATCCTCCTCACAGCTCACACTGCCACCCAGTTTAGTGTCATCTGCAAACATGGAGATATTACACTCAATTCCTTCATCTAAATCATTAATGTATATTGTAAATAGCTGGGGTCCCAGCAATGAGCCCTGCGGCAGCTCACTAGTTACTGCCTGTCATTCTGAAAAGGACCCATTTATCCTGACTCTCTGCTTCCTGTCTGCCAACCAGTTCTCTATCCACACCAGTACATTACCCCCAATACCATGTGCTTTGATTTTGTACACCAATCTCTTGTGTGGAACCTTGTCAAAAGCCTTTTGAAAGTCCAAATATACCACATCAACTGGTTCTCCCTTGTCCACTCTACTAGTTACATCCACCAAAAATTCTAGAAGATTTGTCAAGCATGATTTCCCTTTCATAAATCCATGCTGATTTGGACCAATCCTGTCACTGCTTTCCAAATGCGCTGCTATTTCATCTTTAATAATTGATTCCAACATTTTCCCCACTACTGATGGCAGGCTAACCAGTTTTCTCTCTCCCTCCTTTTTTAAACAGTGGTGTTACATTAGCTACCCTCCAGTCCATAGAAACTGATCCAGAGACGATAGACTGTTAGAAAATGATCACCAATGCATCCACTATTTCTAGGGCCACTTCCTTAAGTACTCTGGGATGTAGACTATCAGGCTCCGGGGATTTATCGGGCTTCAATCCCATTAATTTCCCTAACACAATTTCCCGTTTTATAAAGATATCTTTCAGTTCCTCCTTCTCACTAGACCCTCGGTCCCCTAGTATTTCCGGAAGGTTATTTGTGCCTTCCTTCGTGAAAACAGAACTAAAGTATTTGTTTAACTGGTCCACCATTTCTTTGTTCCCCATTAGAAATTCACCTAAGTTTGGCCGCATTCTAATGCGATTGAGAGGATATTTGGGTGTAACTTAACATCGGCAAAATGGGCGCAATATTGGGCACATTTTCACCTCTAGCTTCTGGGTTGTGCCCACAGAGGAAACTTGTGGAATCGTGGAAGCTTTACAATTTTTAATGTCGCTCATTCTTATGCCATAAGAATGCATTCAAAGAAACAGAAAATTGACGCCGTTTACTCAGACTGATTTCTAGGCCATAATATGCAGGTTCACCTTGAAGCTCTATGCAGAAAAAAGGAATCTATATTGATGAGATTCCAACATTATCCAGATACATTTTGCATCTTTATTAAATTTCCAGCACAACAAATGATTCTAATCACAGTGTAATCCAAAGTGATGTACGTGCAGCCACATGGAGTGGAAAAAAACATTTGTTTTGACTCAGATTTATTGACACATCTGCTATGCAATGGAATTGAATCTGGCGCTAGGGTTTACTTAGCTGCTTTCTCTCTCACAGGAGGATTCTATTCTGGGAAGTGACAGCAAGCACAACTTTTAAAAAAGAAATAGGGGCTAAAAATCCGGCCTTGCTGGGTCCGTACGAAATGTGCATGGACCTGGTGAGGCCTCACAAAAGTCAGTTTTCGGGGTACAATGCACATGCATCGAAAAACTTTTTTTCCGATCTTTCAAGATTTCTCTTGACAGATCCTCCGGATCCCTGCAGGAAGAACATTCACGTGGGCGAGATTGGGCTATTTGCCCAATCCATGCCCAGCAAATACTCTTTAAACTCTTACGCCTGGTGAAAGCAGGCGCATAGCCCACTTTTACTAGTGTAAGATTTTTAAAACATATAAAAATGCAATTGAAATACACATTTTTAAAGTAAAAACCCTGTCCATTAAGGTAAATTTATTTTAAACCCTATTAAAACACATTAAAAAAAATTCAAAAAAAACATTTTTTTTTCTATAACATTTATTAATTAACTTTAATTTCAATTAATTTTAAATAGGTGAGCTGTTTTTTTATTTATTATGTTGTGTTTCTTGTTTTTGTGGTTTGTTCTCATTGATAATAATGGGAACTCGTAAAAACTGCAGAGTGATTGGTGGTCCAGGCCCTCGTGACTCCAGCTTTTTCATGCGTACAGGGACGTCATCTCCCTGTAAGGTACACATGGAATGAAGGCCTCCGACCAGAATCGAGGGCGCCTCCCGGACCACCAGGTATTTTTGCTAAAAAATGTTGAGTTGGAGGCATTCATCCGAAGGAAACCTCCGACCAGAATTTTAGGCCCATACTGCTTCTAGAAATCAAATATTTCATGGAACATATTGGCCTAGTAATTTGATGGCTTCACACCCGTTTTTCAGATGCAAAAGTGTCTAATAAGGCGGGCGGGGTGCATGCACTCATTATGAACTGGAGGTGCGCCACAAGCTCCATAAGTGTCCAGAGGGCGCACGTCAGAACTATTTAAAGCCCTGATTAAAATATTTAAATAAGCGGCCTATGGTTGTTGTAGGATCCTTTTATGAAATGTGCTGCCCCAGCGCCTGCCCAAAACAGCAACTCGTGGCGCTAACAGACAGGAATGACCATTCAACAGTGCTAATTAAAGGTCTCATTCCCTCCATAAAGTTTAGTTGCTGGTTTGTCATTTGTGCATTTTTTGGCTCATTTTCTGACTGTGTAAATTAATTCTGACTGACGAGAGGTAGATTCTGCTGGTGCTGCACCATTTTTGAGAAGAGCAGAGAGCAGGAGCAGCTGGAACAAGAGGTAGGAGGATGGCACTGCACAGGAGGATATACCCACAGCGGGTATTCAGAAAACACTTTCCATACCTTAACTTCTCTGAGTCATCATCATCATAGGCAACCCCTCGGAATTAAGGAAGACTTGCTTCCACTTCTAAAGTGAGTTCTTTGGTGGCTGAACCTTCCAATGTGAGAGCTACAGACCCTGTCACAGGTGGGACAGACATTTGTCAGGGGAAGTGGGGGGGGTGGGGGAGGGTGAGACTGATTTGTCGCACGCTCCTTCCACTGCCTGCGCCAGAACTCTTCACGCTTGCGGCGTTGAGATTCGAAGAGCTCAACGCCCACCTGGATGCACTTTCTCCACCCAGGGCACTCTTCGGCCAGGGATTCCCAAGTGTCAGTGGTGATGTCGCACTTTACCAGGGAGGCTTTGAGGGTGTCCGCTGCCCACCTTTGGCTCGTTTGCCGTGAAGGAGCTCCGCATAGAACAATTGCTTAGGGAGTCTCGTGTCTGGCATGCAAACTATGTGGCAATATCATCACTTCACAAAGGAGGATGTTACCAGGCTATGTCACCTGCTGCAGCCACAACGCGAGCCTTGCACCAGGCAATTGCATGGACAGCATTCATCGATCAAGATTGCCGTGGCAATGAACTTGTATGCCCCAAGCTCAGTGCAGGCTGCGGCAGGTGACAGCAGCGATATTTCACAGTTTGCAGTCCACTGCTGTATCAGGGAATTCATTGGGTCACTCTACTCAAGGAGGTTCAGGTGCATTACTTTCCTCATGGACAGAGTGATCTAGGGTGCCATAGACTGAGCTCAAGTTGCCTTCTGTACTTTTTAGCACCAGCCCGACACCTTTATCAATCGAAAGGGATTTCACTCCCTAAACATTCAGCTGGTTTGCAACCTCAGGCAGCACATCATGCAGGTCTGTGCCCGGTTTCCTGGCAGTAGCCAAAACTCAGTCGTTCTTTGCCAGTCCTCTGTGCTACCTTTGTACCAACCAGGTTGTCAGGTTACAGGCTGGTTACTCAGAAACAAGGGCTATCCCTTTCAGACTTGGCTCATGACTTCTGTCAGGAGCCAGGCACAGATGCATAGCTAGTCTACAGCAAGTGTCGAAGGCTTTTGTGAGGTCAAAGAAGACCATTTACAAGGGTTGGTGCTATTCCCTGCATTTCTCTTGCATATGCCACACAATGAAGATTATGTATTTACTTGCTCCCATAATTTGTGAAGTTCAAAATATTTTTTTTATTTTCCCCTTATTCTTCCTGCATGTGGGATCCAAGGCAAAATGGCAAGTTGGATCCAAAATTGGCTCAGAGGCAGGAAGCAAAGGGTATTGGTTGATGGGTGTTTTTGTGACTGGAAGGCTGTTTCCAGTGGAGTTCTGCAGGGTTCAGTACTGGGTCCCTTACTGTTTGTGGTATATATCAATGATTCACACTTCAATTTAGGGGCATGATTAAGAAGTTTGCAGATGTTACAAAAATTGGTCATGTGGTTGATAGTGTGGAAGAAAGCTGTAGACTGCAAGAAGATATCAATGGATTGGTCAGGTAGGCAGACAAGAGGCAAATGGAATTCATTTGGCGAAGTGTGAGGTGATACATTTGGGGAGGGCTAACAAGGCCAGGAAATACAAAATAAATGGTAGAATACTGAGAAGTGTAGAGGAAAAGAGGGACCTTGGAATACATGTCCACTGAAGGTAGCAGAACAGGTAGATAAGCTGGTTAAGAAGGCATACAGGATACTTTCCTTTATAGGTGAGGCATAGAATATAAGAGCAGGAAGGTTATGCTTGAACTGTATAAAACACTTGTTAGGACACAACTAGAGTACTGTGTACAGTTCTGGTCACCACATTACAGAAAATATGTGAGTACAGAGGAGATTTACAAGGATGTTGCCAGGACTGGAGAATTTTTAACTAAAAGAACGATTGGACAGGCTGGGCTCTGAGCGTGTATACAGATTTGTGGTTTGCTGCTGCATGCTTCATAGCTTTGCCATCATGAGTAGTATGACTTTCAGGAGGAGCAGGAGCAGAAAAAGGAGGAGGAGCAGAAAGAGGCATCAACCACTAGTGCCCGAGCTGCTGTAGCTCTCAGAAAGCAGCTCTTCGAAGGGCACTTCCCCTGAACCATCCCTCTCTTCCAGGACTGATCCACAATCTTTTTCATTAATGTCCCTACTTCCATAATCTGATTGTCTTCCTTCAGTCCAGTCTTATGGGTCTTCCCCTCACTTCACTACAAATATAAAAAACAGCACCAAAACCAGAAAAAAAACAGATTTATCAACAACTCAATTCCATCTCTATCTAATAGCTAGAAATAATTATGAATCTCCCTTGTGCTAGCCCTTTGTGCCTATCTTTTGTGCTTGTTTACTTGTCCAAGAACTCCTATGAGGTGTTTCACCAGTGGTTACTGCTTGGGACATAGAAGGCTGCTGAGCTTTTATTGAGGACACTTCAGATGGCGATGGTGGGTGCCCTCGAGCAGCTCTGGGCCTTGAGGGCCCAGCTGCAGCATCTGGGTGTGGACAGGAGCAGTCTGGCCCAGCTGGCTGTTTGGAACTTCGAGGGCACGGGCTGAGTGGATGGTGGTGGAGCAGACATGCTGTCATCCCCAGAGACGACAGCAGGTGCCTTTCCCAAGAAGTCAAGTTCACTCTCCTGGGACTGTGCCTCAGCACTCTTACTGCTCTGTGTGAGAACAGAGTGCAGGAGTAATGTGTTGCTCTGGAAGCTTCTGTCAACGTTGGCACCCAAATCAAAGATAGCATCATCTGAAATTTAATGGCAGCTGTGAGAGCTGGACTCTTCCATGCTATGTGACCGTGTGCACTAGCTTGCTGGCTGGCTGCTCTGTGCATTTAGCCTTCGGTAGTCTGTGCCCAAAAAAATCAGCATCTGTGTCCTTTTGCAGCAGAGCAACCATGTGATCTCGCTCTCCGACACGCTGGCACCTCTGGCATCCTATGCCCCAGCTCTAGCTCCTGCACTATTGTGCCCAGTGATATATCACATGACGACACCTCCTCTATTCTAGCCTCTAAACTATGTTTGGTGCCAGTATCTGAGCTGTTGCTTGCAAGGGTGAGGTCGGGTGATGCTGCATCATTAGGAAGGCTGACCTCCTCTTCCATCACTGGCTGAGGGGCAGCCATATCTTCAGCACCTGAAATGAAAGAGAAGGATGAGGGTTAGCTTGTGGTGTGCTGGAAGAGAAAAAGTTTGTGATGTAGTGTGTTAGGCAAAATGAGGATGAGGTGTGTAGAAACCAAACATGATGTCTCCTTCAGTGTTGCCAGTCGCCATGGCCATGACTCTCCCCCTGCCTGTGATAGGCAGCACACTTTCTTTGACAGGGAAGAGCGTGTGCAAGCGGGCTCGGCTTCCTTCACTGGCAGTCTCTTTTCTCAAATTGGGAGCGATCTTCTCCTGCAAGAAGGAAGAGATTTTTAGTAACATCCTTGTGAGGTGCTTTGAGAATGTGCCTGTCATGGGCGAATAATTTGCTGCACTGCGTCAGATGTGAACTGTCGTAAAGTGAAGGTTGCAATAGTGGTGAGTGTGTGAGTATGAATTCGCTCCCTAAAACTTTCCGGTTCTCTATCTCTCTTTCCTCCTTTAAGATCATCCTTAAAACCTATCTCTTCATCTGTCCTGGTATCTCCTATGTGGCTCGGTATCATGTGATGTGCCTTTGGATGCTTTATTATGTTACAGGTGCCATATAAATACAAATTCTTGTTGTATAAACATCCAAATATGTGAACAATGACAGTCAGGACAGAACCTTTGGTCCATTCAGCCTGTCCCACAATTGTGATACCTTGTCTGTCACAATATGTACACTCTCTACCTAAATCAAAAACCATGTGATCACCTGAGTGAGGCAAAAAAACAAATACAAACCCAGGCCAATAAATCTGAGAAATTCCTCTCCAATCCCCGCAAGCGATCAAATTAGTTAAGGAGATCACTCTCGCCCTGATAATTCTTTGTAGGACCTACATTTTGTAAGAGTTGATTGTTCTTCTTCATAGGCAGTCCCTCGGAGTTGAGGATGACTTGCACATTAATATGAGTTCTCAGGTGACTGATGAGTCCAATGTGGGACCTACAGTCTCTGTCACAGGTGGGGCAGACAGTGGTGGGAAGGACAGGTATGTGGAGTGCTTGGGTTGTCAAACGCTCCTTCCATTTTTTGTGCTTGGCTTCCGCAAGCTCCCGGCGAGGAGATTCGAGGTGTTCAGCGCCTTCCCGAATGCTTCTCCTCCATTTGGACCAGGGATTCCCAGGTGTTGCTAGGGATGTAACACTTTTTCAAGGAGGCTTTGAGGCTGTCCTTGAAGTGTTTCCTCTGCCCACCTGGGACTCACTTGCCGTGACGGAGCTCTGAGTAGAGCGTTTGTTTTGGGAGTTGAGTATCGGGCATATGGACAATGTGGCCTGTTCATCAGAGCTGATCAAGCGTGGTCAATGCTTCGATGCTGGGGATGTTGGCCTGAGCAAGGACACTGACGTTGGTGCGTCTATCCTGCCAATGGATCTGCAGAATCTTGTGGAGGCAGCGTTGGTGGCACTTCTCCAATGCTTTGAGGTGCCTGCTGTACATCGTCCTTGTGCCTGAACTTGGTCAAAGCTAAGGCCCACCCATGTGTCACCCAAAGGACCTCTGATGGCTGCCGAGAGACCAGGCGGTACTTTGCCAGGAAGATCCCTCAAATAGAGATGGCAGTACTGCCCAGCGGCAAAATCACAGCTTACACCATCAAACTGCCCAGCAACGGGCAGGAGCTCCCAATCTCGACGGCAAAAGCAATCCTCGCCATAGTGCCGCCGAGGATTGAGTCAGGGCGAGGGAGGGGGGAACACTGAAAAATAAAAATCTTCACAAAAAAAACACTGGAACACCTTCAGGGGACCCCATACAGGTAAAACGCTGAAAGAACTAAAATTAAAACATGTTCACTACCTTTTTTTGTAGGGTTTCGTACTTACCATCGGTGTTCGACCTGCCTCCATGCAGCAGTCCTTCCCCCTGCTGCCGCCGAGTCCCACCTGCACCAATATGGCAGCTCAGCGGACGAGAGGTCACTTACACGTCTTCGCTGCCAGCGACCGTCAGCGGGCATCAGCGGGCAGTTCCCAGCGGTACTCCCCTCCCGCCGGCATCAGACCAAGAGGAATCTGTCACTGAGGGCAGAGCGGCAAAAAAACTTGTTGGCAGTCGGCAGCAGATAGTGGCAGTGGGCGGTAAGGCCACCAATTTCAGGGCCCATGTCTCTGAAGCATTTAGGAGGGTGGGTATTACTACTGATCTGTAGACCATGAGCTTGGTGCTGGGTTTGAGATCCTGGTCTTCAAACACTCTCTTCCTCAGGCGACTGAAGGCTGCTCTGGCACACTGAAGGCAGTGTTGGACTTAGTCATTGATATGTGCCCTTGTTGACAGTCGGCTCCCAAGGTATGAAAAATAGTCACGTTATCCAAGGCTTCGTCATGGATCTTGATAATTGGGGGGGGCAGTACTCTGTAATGGGGATAGGTTGGCAGAGAACCTTTGGCTTACGGATGTTTTGTCTAAGGCCCGTACTCTCGTATGCTTCGGTGAAGGTGTTGCCGATGGTTTGGAGTTCGACCTTCGAGTGTGCGCAGATGCAAGTATCATCTGCATACTGTAGTTCAGTGACAGAGGATGGGATGACCTAGGATCTGGACTGGAGACAACGGAAGTTGAACAGTTTCCCGTTTGTTCTGTAGGTTAGCTCCACTCCAGCGGATAGTTTATTAAGGGTGAGATGGAGCATTGCAGCAAAGAAGACCCAGAAGAGCTTTGGTGCGATGACACAGCCTTGCTTGACCCAGGTCCACTCGTGTATTGGGTCTGTGGTGGATGCATTGGTCAGGATCATGACTTGCCTGTCATCGTGGAGCAGACGGAGGATCGTGAAGAATTTTTGAGGGCAGCCGAATTTGAGGAGGACACTCCATAATCCCTCCTGGTTGACAGTGTCGAAGGCCTTTGTGAGGTCAAAGAAGGCTAGTACTGCTCTGTGCATTTTTCTTGAATTTGACACATGTTGAAGATGATGTCCATTGTGCCCCTTAGTGGGCGGAATCTGCATTGCGACACTGGGAGGAGCTCTCTAGCCACTGGGAGAAGGAGGAGGAAGATTCTTGCAATGATTTCCCTGTGGCAGACAGCAGGGAAACCCCTCTGTAATTACTGCAATCGGACGTGTCACCTTTCTTGAAGATGGTCACGATTACAGCATCTCTGAGATCCCATGCCATGCTTTCCTCCCTCCAAATAAGAGGAATTAGATCATGGATTCGCGCCAATAGTGTTTCTCGCCATGTTTTAGTGCTTTGGTGGAGATTCCATTTGCTCCTGAGGCCTTGTTGTTCTTCAGATGTCAGATGGCCTTTTCAACCTTATGCCGGGCTGGGGTTGTGCTGAGGTGGTGGCAGGTAGCATGCTGCGGGATGGAGTCGAAGACACTCGCGACGAAGACAGAGTCTCGGTTAAGGAGATCTTCAAAGTACTCCTTCCAGCGGGCACTGACTGCCTCTCTGTCCTTGATGAGTACTCCATTTTTGGCCCTCAGTGGGGTAGGACCTTGAGTGCTTGGGCCGTAGGTGATTTTGACTGCGCTAAAAATCCACGCATGTCGTGGTTGTCGGCTAGTTGCTCGATCTCTTCCACTTTATCCCCCCACCATCTGTTCTTTAGATCACGAGTGTTATGTTGGGCCTCGGCCTTCAGATGTTTATAGAGCTGTTTTCTATTAACAGCTCTTGCGGCATATTTGCACCTGGGTCTCCCGGTCATTCTCGTCGAACCAGTCTTGATGTTTCCTGGTGGAGTGACCGAGCGTCTCTTCATAGGTGCTAATTATGGAGGCTTTGAGGGCAGCCCAGGTACTGTGGACACTCTGCACCTCCGGTTCACTGGAAGCCGTCAGTTTGGTTGTGAGGCACTGGCTGAATAGGGCTTTGTTAGCAGGGTCTTTGAGTGCTCCAGGGTTGATTTTCCTGTGGCAGCATTTCTGTTGTCGCCGCTGCTTTGGGGTTACATTGATGGAAATGATAGAGCAGATTAAGCAGTGGTCATTGTGGTTGCAATAGTGGTGAGTGTGTGAGTATGAATTCCCTCCCTAAACCATTCCGGCTCTCCACCTCTCTTTCCTCTTTTAAGATCATCCTTAAAACCTATCTCTTTGACCAAGCTTTTGGTCATCTGTCCTGGTATCTCCTATGTGGCTCAGTATCATGTGACGCGCCTTTGAACGCTTTATTATGTTAAAGGCGCTATATAAATACAAATTCTTGTTGTATAAACATCCAAATATGTGAACAATGACAGTCAGGAACAGAATCTTTGGTCAATTCAGCCTGTCCCACAATTGTGATACCTTGTCTATCACAATATGTACACTCTCCACCGAAATCAAAAACCATGTGATCGCCTGGGAGAGGCAAAAAAAACAATAAAAAAACCGGCCAATAAATCTGGGAAATTCCTCTCCAATCTACCCAAGCGATCAAAATTAGTTAGGGAGATCACTCTAGCCCTGATAATTCTTTGCAGAACCTACCTTTTGTAAGAGGTGATCATCGCCCCAACCAGAGACAGGTCCAGCTCTTGTTTTAAGGAATTCAGCATGAGCTGACAGCTTGTTCCAAGGGTCCACTATTCTTCAGGAATAAAAAGCACCTCCTGACATCTAATCTAGATTAGACCTAAAATTGTGACCCCTGGTCTTCTTTATCCTATTTACAATCTATTCCCTTCATCATCTTATAAACCTTAAACAGATCACCCCTAAGTCTACATATCGTAGCTCTTTTTGCCTGTCTTGATAAAATTCTTAAACTGGGAATCAGTCGAGTGGACTTCCTCTGCATCCTTTCCAAAGCCTTAGTATTATCCAGCATGTGAGGAGATAAAAATAAAGCACGGTATTGCAACTGCAGTCTGACCAAGCACAAAATAATGCACATCGGGGAAGAAATTTGGTTGCGCCTCAGTTGCAGCATTAATCCAGGCAGTGTGGTACTTTTAGCGCCTTGAAAAAGTTTGCACCTCCTGCCCAGAAATTCATCAGAATCAGTTGAGGAGCTGAAAGGGACGCTAACTCAGCAGTTGCACACCAGAACTGGGGGGGAGACACTAACGAAAGTTTGGTCACTAAATTTTGAGGACCCATTGCACATGCGCGGAACTTCGATTCAGATCCTGGGAAAAGCCTATTTAAAGTCGCGGCAAAGCAAATATGCGCGTGTGCAGTTGAAGATTCTCACTGACCTGAGAGCGGGAAAGATAGATGCAGAGGCAACCAGACAAAGAGCACACCGCTTCTCGGTCGTGGCCCTTGAGGTGTTTCTGGAGGCAGTGGATCGGCGGAAAATAGCCTGCTGCCTAAATGGAGATGAAGGCCATCCTCCAACGTGTTTAGGAGGCTGTGGAGGGATGCCGCACAGCATGTTTCTGTCTGCAACACGGTGGTGAAGACCATGACTCAATGTCGCAAGAAATTCAATGATCTGACTAGGAACATCAGGGTAAGTACCCGTTACATTATCCTTGCAATGCCTTCATGTGAACCTCACTTCTTCACACTGCCCACACCTTCTCTATGTGTGCCAGGCCATGCTCCTCATTGCTAGAGACACGCTCAAAGTTCTCTATAGCCTCCCCAGATATGCCCTGTCCATCCAAACATCTCTCAGCTTCTAGCTCTGACTCAGCCTGAGGACACCTACCAACACCTTTTAACTCTCCATATGTGGTCACCGGCCTTCAGCCTCACGGTTGCACACGAGTCGCTACAGTGGGACAACATCTTGTTTTGCTCATTGCAGGCCAAGCTCTCCCACAACAGACAAGAGCAGGAGCGGATGGGAGGAGGGTAGCCAGACCTCCAGGAGATCATCACCATAGGGGAGCGACTGTCCGCCCTCATGGGCCCACCAGTCGGAGTGGTGGCGGCCGCAGGACACTGACGGTTTGTGAATGAGCTGTCCGTTTTCTGTGACAGACCTGACCCTTGATCCCACATGCCTTACAATATGTCTCTCCAAAATAACAATGCCTCCTCCTTCTTGCCTTCCTGCTCCCTCCCCAACTGTTACCCACACTTGTATTGCTTTGTGCTTACAGATGATGAACCAGATGAGCCACTGCCTGCCCGTCAGCAATCGTCCTCACACGAGTGGGAGGATGAGGAGGATGTCAAGATGTCTGTGACGACCGATCGGGACCCGAACCTAGTGCCCACAAGTGGGGACACAAGCACGGTGGGGGACACCACCAACTTCCGGGGGCTTACAGATGCTGACGCTCCTGGACCCAGTGGCATGCAGCAATGCGCTGCGCGAGGGGAAGCTCAGGGGTCTGCTCTCTTGTGGGTAAGTCCTGCTCACAGTCAGGCAGCTGAGGACCTGGATTGGGAGGTTCTGTCCAGGGAGTCCATACAGATACACTGTGAGATTATGGGTGCATTGGGGAATGTGCAGAAGAGTGTGGATGCACTTGCGGTGAGTGTGGCGGAGGCCGCCTGCAGCATTGCCCATGCCTCTCAGCAGTCCACAGAGACCATCATTGCCCGTCTAAACCGGAAAACTGTCTCAACGAGCAACAGTGGGGACCCAGAGGTGATGGCTGCTGCCATGTCAACCATGGCACACGCGCTATGACATCACAAGCCAAAGCCACACCAGGTCTTCGTGGTGTAATGCAATCTCAGATTGCAGCATCTCAGCGCTCCCTATGTTTACGCAGTCTCAGAGTGCTGCCATGCAAGCTGTTATGTAGTATTATATAAGTATACTCCTTGTACACTCAATGTACAGTTACATAAGACTACTAAATGTATCTTCAACTGTATACACTATGCTAGTACCACCAGAGGGTGCAACTGATGGAGACCTAGGGGTTACCTGTACACGACAGGTAACCAGGTATAAAAGGGAGCTCCCCATGCTGTACCCTCACTCAGGAGCTGCAATAAATGGACTCGGGTCACCACAGTTCAAGTACAATACCTTGCCTTGTGGAGTCATTATTGAGTGCTTACAGACACAACAACTGGCGACGAGATTACGAATTTCCACGCGAAAAGTGGCTAACCTTGGCACGTTTCAACAATTCGCCAATGGGGCAGATTGGGAGGCCTTTGTTGAAAGGCTCGAACACTTTTTCATTGCGGACGACCTGGCGGGAGACACACCGACCTCGCTGGCTGATAAACGCAGAGCTATCCTGGTCAGCAGTTGTGGACCCACCGTCTATGGCCTCATCAGGGACTTGCTAGCCCCAGCGAAGACAACAACCAAAACATATGCGTAGCTCGATACAGGAAAAGCTCAAACCTAAAGAGAGCATCCTCACAGCCAGATACTGGTTCTACACCCACCAGTGGCCCGAAGGTCAAGAAATCGCAAAATATGCTGCAGCCCTCAGACGATCGGCTGCACCGTGTGATTTTGGCGACCACCTCACCGAAGCGCTGCGGGACATCTTCGTTATTGGAATCGGCCACGAGGGCCTTCTCCACAGGCTGCTCTCTGTGGACACCACGGTCACCCTGCAGACGGCAATTAACGTGAGCTAGGCGTTCATGGTCTCGGCGTGTGATTCCAAGCGAATGACTCATCCTCAGGACTCTAATCCGGCAAGTACCGTGAACCGACTGCTGCCTTTTAGAGTCAAGGCTGCTGAACGCAGTCTCTCTCAGGGTAGAGAGAACAGAACGCCGAGTCTCGCAACCCTGAGACCGCCACATGGGGCCAACCGGCCAGCCCCATGCTGACGTTATGGAGAAAATCACAGGGCCCACCAGTGCCACTACAAAGACTAAGTGCAAAGGCTGAAACACGAAGGGCCACCTCCAGCGAATGTGCAAGAGAAATTGTACTCACCGAGTCGATGAAGTGTTGGCCGATCATCTGGACTCCAGCAACAAGAAACGAGTCCACGAGGCAGCTCAGCCTCACGCTGAGGTGTACAGAGTGTTTACCTGCACCTCCGAGAGCTCTCTGTTGAAAATGGAAGTTGAAATCAACGATGTTCCAGTCACGATGGAAGTGGACACGGGCGAGCCAATCGCTGATCAATTAGGCGGCCTTTGAGAAACTCTGGGACAATCCAATCGAACGAGCTAAAATGATCCCGATCCAAGTGAAGCTGCTCAACTACACAAACGATAACATCCCAGTCGTTGGCAGCGTGGATGTCCAGGTGTCCCATGGCGGCGCGATGCACAAGTTACCTTTGTGGATCGTTGCTGATGATGGTCCAACTCCAATAGGAAGAAGATGGATGAAACAAATCCGTTGGAGCTGGGAAAACCTCCAGCCTCCGGCGATCAATGTCCTACGCGGCCCCAAATTTGGATCCAGCACAAAAGCTGAGAAACCAGCTGCTCAATTTGACTGTATGGAGACGACACAGAGCGCTCAACCCAACGGCGAGATGACCCAGCCCAAATGACCCAAGCTCACCTTCCAGGCTCCAGTGGCAGGACTCCGGAGGAAGAAAATTGGCGCAGAAGGCAACTCCCCTGCTTCTGTGGCAGAACCTGGGGAGAAATGGATCACCGCAGCCTACCTCGTGGAGAGAAAGAAGATGGCGACCACACCATGAGGTGAAGAGTCTGAAGTAAAGATGGTGGCGGCCAGACCACAAGGGGCAACACATTGATGGAGCAACACATGATGCCAAGCAGCGAACCAGATGGGGTAAAGATTGCAAGGCCCTCTTAAAGGAGACTGGCAACCCATCACAATTAAAGGGACAGTTCCACTCTTTGCACAGCGATACCGGTGATACATATGTAAGTGATGTAATTGACAAAGTCAAGTATGTAAATGTAACTAACCATGTTGAGTCAGGTGGTTGCGGTCGGAACCAATGTATTAAGACAGCAAATGAAGTGATGATGTGCGATGCAGGGTTCTACATGTACGCCGACAAAACAAAGGGCAACCTCCCATCGGAGCACCCAGGTCCAGCGGGCTACCCGACCATGTAGCCTGCACCTCCGGGACAAGTGTGATGCCCCAGGGAGTGTGGCCAGACACAGAGGGAGCATACCAGCTGCAGGGCTAGCGATCAGCGGACGGCAAAGGCACGACTACCGGTACTCTGTTCCTGATCGGCCCTACCTCTCTGGCCACCAGGGCCAGTACCAGGAGCAAGAGGCTAGCACCCTGCAGCTTTCCCAATGGGACTTGGGATGATCAGGCTTCACCATCGCTGAAGGGCAGCAAAGAGAAACCGCAGTCCTCAAAGGAGAACAGGGAGGCCACACACTCCTGTGGCTCTGCCCACCACTAGGCAACGGCAAAGGCCCTGGGACTTAGCCAGGTGAGCAATCCGAACTCACCCAGCTGGCAGGGGGCACAGCGCCACCATCAGACAACCTGGACACATTCCGGTCACTCTCGAACTAGCATCCTCACCCACCTGCACCTACACAACAACTTAGGGGCAAGACTGTGATACCACGTATGTGCCTTACCTGAAAAATGTACTTGTTCCACTACTGCAGAACCCAAACAGTGATATATTAATCTTATGTGTTTTTTTTGCTCTTTCTTTCTGTACATGTATGTACATGCAGGTGTTAAGCCACACACATGGTCTATGAATGGGGGGGGCGGGGGAATGGATCTATGTAGCCATGGACACACATGGATCACACCCAGAACCCACACAACCCCCACTGCAACCTCTAACTGTCCACTGCTGACCTTTTCCCAATGTTGTGGCAATAAGGACTTGGGAGTCAACAGGGAGAGAGCCTAGCCAAAGCATAGATGCAAGGGCTTTGGGCACTTAAGTCTTGGGCCAGAGCACACAATGCAAAGGCCAGTGGCACAAGATTTAGGGGAGAGTGATGTTGTGTATGTATAATATAAGTATACTCCCAGTACACTCAATGTAGAGTTACATAAGACTATTGGATGTACCTTCACATTCTATGCACTATGCTTGTACCACCAGAGGGTGCAACTGGTGGAGACCTCGGGGTCACCTGTACACGACAGGTAACCAGGTACAAAAGGGAGCTCACCATGCTGTACCCTCACTCAGGTGCTCGAATAAATAGACTAAGGTCACCACAGTTCAAGTACAATATCTTGCCTCATGGTGTCATTACTGAAGTGCTTACTGACACAATTCAAGCAGTGTCTGCCGATATCCTCTCTGTCTTCCACACAGTCGGACGGGGAACAGACTTTGCCGCAGCAGGTCAGCAATTGCTCCTGATTCTCTGGAACTGTCCCGGAGGAATGACACTGTGCCGCAGGAAATGGAAGGTGCTGTCCTTCGTCACGATGAAAGCATTCCGCCTCCTGCCACTGCCAGTCCGCCTTTGCATCCGACACGGCCTACATCCCAGCCATCCCACAGTGCTGCCACCCGTCCTGAGGCAGTTCAGTCAGCAGTCGGGCCTTCCATGGCCAGAGCTGGACATCTCTCCTGTGTTTCTCAGGCACACAGCAGCCCTCAAGCAGCCTTGCTGCAGGCACTGAGGAACCATTGCGGAGGAGCAGTAGGCGAGGGCAGGGTTGAGGCAGAGGGATGGTAAATGCCTACGTAAGACCCACTGATGAAAGGTGTGGCCATGTGTACCAATGTACATATGATGTCAATTTTCTTCATCTGTTGTATAATTTGAAGGGGCAGATGCTTCATTTTGTATTATTTGAGTGTGTGGGTTTTGGGGGATTGTTACAGCTCTGTGTTCAATAAACTGTTACTTTGACCGTCTCCTTCAGCCTCTGGTGCATGACTGTGGACTTGTTATGGAGATGTGGCCTTATCGTGCACAATGTGTGATCATTATTAGCTGCATCTCTCAGCTTCCTCCATTTAAGCGATGCGTTCCTTTATGAGCCGCCGTCGAATAACTCTGCCGCCGCCAACATTGGCACTGTCTCCTCCGTGTTGCTGGACATTCGGCACATTCACAGGCTCCTGTTCCTCCTCCTCCTCTCCCCCTTCTCGTCTTCCTGAGGTGGGCCTGCGATTCCCACTGGCAAGGCCTGGGCCCTCATGATGGCCAGGTTGTGCAGTATGCAGCACACCACAATGAATAGTGAGACTTGTTCAGGGGAATATGAAGGCTGTATCCAGAGTGGTCCAGGCATCAGAATTGCTGCTTCAGGAACCCTATGATGTTGCAGGTGGTGGCATGGCTCTCATTGTAGAGTTCCTCCAGCTCTGTGGTGGGGTTGCGGAGGGGGGGGTCATTAGCCAGGCGCCCAGGCCGTTTCCCTTGTCCCTGAGCAGCCAGCATCGGCTTTCCCATGGTAGCTGAAACAATCGTGGCACAGTGCTCTCCCAGAGGATAAACACATCATGTGCGCTTCCAGGATAGCGAGCATTGACTGCGAGGATGTGCTGCATGTGGTCGCACACCAGCTGCACATTTAAGGAGTGGTATCCCTTTCTGTTTCTGCATACCTCTACATTCTGGAATAATGCTCACAAGGCCACATGCATGCAGTAAATTGCTCCTTTCACCCAAGGGAAGCACGCTTTCCTTGCAAACTCACATGCGTACTCATGCTGTTTCTCCCTGGTCATCGAGAAGGTAATGAAGCCCATTCGATGGGTGGAGAGAGCCTGTGTGACATCATGGATGCAGCGATATGCTACTAATTGTGAGACAGTGCATATTTCCCCTGATGCAGCCTGGAAGGAGCCGAAGGCATAGAAGGTGAGTGCCACCGTGACCTTCACTGCGACGGGCAGCGCAGTCCTGGTGCCGATGTGAGACTGCAGGTCTTCCTGCAGAAGATGACATATCACTATAACAACCTCCTTTCAGAAGTGCAGCCTTCTGACACACTGCTCTTCGAACAGGTCCAGGTATGAGCGTTGCTGCTGGTAAAACCATGGGGGTTATTGCCTCCTACATAAGGACATAACATAAGAAATAGGTGCAGAGTAGGCCATTTTGCCCCTCAAGCCTGCACCGCCATTCAATAAGATCATGGCTGATCTGATCCTGGCCTCAACTCCACTTCCCTGCCCGCTCCCCATAACCCTTGATTCCCATATCTTTCAAAAATCTGTCTATCGCCACCTTAAATATATTCAATGATCCAGCCTCCACAGCTCTCTGAGGTAGAGAATTCCAAAGATTCACGATCCTCTGAGAGAAGAAATTTCCCCTTATTTCCGTTTTAAATGGGCAACTCCTTATTCTGAAACTTTTCCCCCTTGTTCTGGATTTCCACATGAGGGGAAACATCTACCCTGTCAAGTCCCCTCAGAATCATTAACGTTTCAACAATATCACCTCTAAGTCTTCTAAACTCCAATGAATATAGGCCCAAACTGCTCGGCCTTTCTTTATATGACAACCCCTTCATCTCAGGAATCAACCTCGTGAACGTTCTCTTAACTGCCTTCACTGCACGTATATCCTTCCTTAAATAAGGAAACTAAAACTGTACGCAGTACTCCAGGTGTGGAATTCCCAATACCCTATACAGTTGAAGCAGGACTTCCCTACATTTATACTCCATCCCCCTTGAAATAAAGGCCAACATTCCATTTGCCTTCCTAAATAATTGCTGTACTTGTATGCTAACTTTTTGTGTTTCATGTAGAAGGACCCACAATTCCCTCTGTGCCATCGCATTTTGTAATCTCTTGCCATTTAAATAATAATTTGCTTATTTATTTTTCCTACCAAAGTGAATAACCTCACATTTTCCCACATTATACTCCATCAGCTTTGCCCTTGATTATGCAATCAACTTTATCAAGCATCTTTACAGTCATGACTTCAAAATCAGAATCATAACTCTTGTTATATAGTGCTGGTCTTTTGGCTGGCCCTTATATTTAGGATTATTTGTAGACTTCTGCCTCGATCCACTTTGTCGGCATTTTTGGGAAGAGTGATTTAGTTTGCCGCGACTTGTGCAGGTCTTCCCATATGCTGGGCATTTAGTTTCTGACTAAATTATCTGCAATTGTTTGTGAACTCTATGTCTCTGAATTCTTTCTTTGTGGGTTGGGGTTTCTGTCTGACAGCTGTGACATCTTCAGGGTCTGTTTTAGTGAGCTTCATGGATTTCATTCACGCAACTATGGTCTCTGTAGCTTTACAGAGCATCACGCATTTATCGAGTGTTAGGCTTGATTCTTGCAACAGCCTCATACGCAGAGTGTTATCAGATATTCTGCAGACTATGCGATCTCTGATGAAATCATCCCTCCAATTGCAGAAATCACATGACAATGTTAGCTCTCTCACTTTCATGAGATATCTGTCAAACCACTTGTAAAACTTGAGTTTTCTCAAAATTCTAAGTTTCCCCTCTGAGTGAAGAAACCCTAAGGAAGGCTCATTTTGGACTCGCTTAAAACTAACTTCGGGATTTTAAAAGATGCATGGGTCTGCAAGGGAAAAGGACTGCAAAAACCAGGGGAATATTAACCTCTGAAAAGGCAAGTTTTTGCGTATTGGAGCTGTCTGGGATATTCGAGTTAAACAAATGGTCTGGGGAATTGTGTAAACTCCAAAACTCTGCTCCCCAGGAGACATTAACATAGCAACAATTGACCCAGAGATAGCCAGCCATAGCTCTAAGCATGAAACCCATCCAGCACATGCATAATGTTAATCACCTATCCGGCCTGCATGGAAAACCCAGGCCTAGGCAGACAACGTAAACACCAAAAATAATTTGTACAATCGCAACTCGAATTCAACCGATCAACACATCCTAAACAAGTTACCGTTAACGAGCCCGCCAAAATCCAACAAAGAATTATCAAGCCCGCCAAAACTAAGACAATGAATCGGGTTTGATTTGGCGTGCACATTAGAAAGGCTCTCAAAGTATAATTGAGGCCCTGTTTTATGGGTTAATCAGCCTTCTACTGAGCTCGCTACATAGTCTTCTACCAGCCTTCTAGGGCCTTCTGAGCCTCAGCATCTTCGGCCTCGACGGCACTCCTGGGTTACACTGCTCTGCCACCAGGAAAGAAGGAAGAACATCATAAAAAGGCAGAGAAAGGCAGTTCCCAGTGACTTCGGACATCACCAACTCATCGCAGCAACAAACAGACCACAGCCACCATGGTAACATCGAACCACTGCGATTGACAAATCCTAAGGAAGAAGAAACTGCTCGAGAAGAAACCAAAGATTCAAAAGTTTTCCAATCTACAATCTATTCCTGATTACCAACGGGTAAAACATTACCTAAAAGAACTTTAAAATCTACTGCTGAAGGAAGAAAGTGGGTACTTACCCCATAAATCCAATACACACCCTACCGCATCAGTGGGCACTACCCAACTGAAGACTACGCAGTAAGAAGTCTTCCACGACGTTCGGGGTACGGCAAGCAGAACCTACAGAGTCCAGTGAACCCCGAAATCGCGAACCACCGCTAACTGACCATGAGAGGATTGGTGAGCATTATCCCTGTTGTCCTAGAGTTTAACCTAGTCAGATTTAGGTAATGGGAGGTGGGAGGTGTATTATCTTCTGTAACCCCTTTTGTATGTGTAATAAAGTGTTCCTTATTCTAGAGATTGAATGTTTTGACATTGTACTTTTCTTTCCTGAATAAAAATTAAAGTTTCTTGCACCAAAACCAGTTGTCTGCTGCACTTTGTCACATCCAAAGTCTAGGGAATGGGGGCAATTCGAACTGCTCAGAAGATCAGAAGTGAACCTGACCCCCATACTAACCGCTACAATTCGTCCCCTTGTACACAGTTATTAAACTGGTACCATTCATAGATGATGTTGGTTTTACCTTTACAATGCCCTTCCCAGAGCTTCAAAATAATCTCAAGTTCCTGCTTGCCTTCCTCTGATTTGCAGGGAAGATTATTGTGGATATCTAGGGCATCACTGCCAATGGCAGTGATATAGGTTGCAACCCTAACTCTATCTGGTTTTTCCACAATATTTGTGGTAATTTCATAGCTATCCCACAGCTGTTTGAAATTTTTCCAGTTGGCTTTCAAATTGCCAGTCACCTGCAATGGAGGTGGAAGAGGAATGTGCGTGGGAGTTGGAATTCTGGTGGACTGCCACCAAGCTCATGGTCCAAAGGGCTGTAGTAATTCCCGCCCTCCTGTATGGCTCAGAGACATGGACCATGTACAGTAGACACCTCAAGTCACTGGAGAAATACCACCAACGATGTTTCCGCAAGATCCTACAAATCCCCTGGGAGGACAGACGCAGCAATGTTAGTGTCTTCGACCAGGCCAACATTCCCAGCATTGAAGAACTGACCACACGTGATCAGCTCTGCTGGACAGGCCACATTGTTAGCATGCAATACAGGAGACTCCCAAAGCAAGTGCTCTACTCGTAATTCCTTCATGGCAAACGAGCCAAAGGTGGACAGAGGAAACGTTACAAGGACACCCTCAAAGCCTCCCTGATAAAGTGCAACATCCCCACTGACACCTGGGAGTCCTTGGCCAAAAACTGCCCTAAGTGCAGGAAGTGCATCTGGGAGGGCGCTGAGCACCTCACCACCCAGTGCATGCAGAAATCAAGCGCAGCCAGCGGAAAGAACGTGCGGCAAACCTGTCCCATCCTCCCTTACCCTCAATGATTATCTGTCCCACCTGTGACAGGGACAGTGGTTCTCGTATTGGTCTCTTCAGCTGCCTAAGGACTCATTTTTAAGTGGAAGCAAGTCTTCCTTGATTCCGAGGACCTGCCTATGATGATGATGATGGTCATGATAGCTCACTACAGTTTAGGACTTTGAGTTTGTCACATACATGTATACAATTCAAATACCCAGAGGACGAGAACAAGTCCAATAGTAAAATATCGTGGCCATGTATTTGCAGAAATACTTTTTCAATCACGGCTCTACAATAATTAATGCTACTTTAATTTACTCTACTGATGCCCCTAGAGTACAAGCTTATGACTATTCATCACCCTTCATGGATGCACACCCGATGTGTATGAAGCATGCTCTGTACTGCACTGTTTAATGTCGATTTCAATCGGCTCGAAAAAATCTTACAGTTCCAATATTTTGGTCGTAGATGTGTTCGACGAAAGAGCGGAAATCTCCACTTCTGATACCATGTATTTTACAGTCTCTTGAACACTCTTGATCACTCTTAGTTCAATTTAACTCTATTTATTTGCAAGATCTCAGACAGTAATGTGGAGCTTAAGATGGCGTTCCTTCACAGACCCTCTCTCTCAATACAGCTCCCTATACCTCCTAGCTAGAGGTCGCTATACATTATCTCATTAAAATTACCAGATCTAAAATAATCTGCTCCCTGGTGGGTTCCACAATGTATTGTTCCAAGAAATCATTCCACAAACATTCTATGAACTCTTCCTCCAGGCTATCTTTGCCAATTTGATTTATTTGATATATGCCCATGATTATTGCCGTATCTTTCTTACAAGCCTCTATTATTTCTTGATTTATTCTCTATCCAACAGTGTGGTTACTGTTTGAGGACCTGTAGACCACTCTCACCAGTGACTTCATACCCTTATTATTTATAATCTCCACTCAAACTGATTCTATATCTTAATCTTCTGAACCAATATCATTTCTCACGACTGCACTGACCTCATCCCTTATTAACAGAGCTGCCTCGCCTCCTTTTCATTTCTTCCTATCCTTACTGTTATGTCTTGAATAAAGAGTCAGACGAGCTACTGCAAGCTCAAAGTAAGGTGTGACCATAGTCCTTTATTACAGATCTCAGAGTGCCTTTCCAGCCTGTGAGGCCTCCTTATATACAGTTGCTCCCAAGGGATTGTGGGTTCCCTTGGGACTTCAGGGGATAAGCCGTCTGGTGGTTAGACATGGTATTTATAGGTTTACATACATAACAACACTCCCCCCCAAAGTCAATAGTGTAACTATTTACAATGTGAGTCGATCTGGGGCCTTCCTTTCCCTGCTGATCGTCTCGGTGCAAATGCTGGTTTTGGTGAGTCGTTTGTTGGGCCTTCGCTGGGCTGCTGCGCAGCTGGCCTTGCTGGGCTGCTGGGGTGGTGAGTCCTGCTGGGCTGCTGCAGGTGATGGGTTCTGCTTCGTGGTCAACCGTTGGGTCGGTTGCCACTTGTGTGTATGTTGGAGAGTCGAAAAAGATGGAGTCCATTGTGGGTTGTTCTGGATAGTCTATAAATCTGAGTTTGGTTTGGTCCAAGTGTTTTCTGCAGGTGAGTCCATTTGAGAGTTTGACCACAAACACCCTACTCCTCTCTTTGGCCAAAACAGTGCCAGGCAGCCACTTGGGACCTTGTCCATAGTTCAACACAAATACAGGATCATTTATCTCAATTTCGCGTGACATATTTGCGCGATCATGATATGTATTCTGTTGAAGCCGCCTGTTTTCTACCTGTAGATCAGGACGGACTAATGAGAGCCTTGCCTTGAGTGCCCTTTTCATGAGCAGTTCAGCGGGAGGGACCCCAGTGAGCGAGTGGGGTTTTGTGCGGTAACTAAGCAGGACTCGGGATAAGCGAGTCTGCAGTGAGCCTTCAGTTACCCTTTTCAAGCTCTGCTTGATTGTTTGAACTGCTCGTTCTGCCTGACCATTGGACGCTGGTTTAAACGGGGCAAATGTGACATGTTTAATCCCATTGCGGGTCATGAACTCCTTGAACTCGGCACTGGTAAAGCACGGCCCATTGTCACTTACAAGGATATCAGGCAGGCCGTGCGTGGCAAACATGGCCCATAGGCTTTCAATGGTGGCAGCAGACGTGCTTGCCGATATTATCACACATTCAATCCATTTGGAGTAGGCATCTACAACCACAAGGAACATTTTTCCCAAGAATGGGCCTGCATAGTTGACATGGACCCTGGATCATGATTTGGAGGGCCAGGACCATAAACTTAGTGACGCCTCCCTTGGTGCATTGCTTAACTGTGAACATGTGTTACATTTGTGCACGCAGGACTCTAAGTCCGCATCGATACCAGGCCACCATACGTGGGATCTGGCTATCGCTTTCATCATTACGATTCCTGGGTGGGTGCTGTGGTGATCAATAATGAAAGTGTCCCTGCCCTTTTTTGGCACCACTACCCGATTACCCCATAGGAGGCAGTCTGCCTGTATAGATATTTCATCTTTACGCCGCTGGTACGGCTTTATTTCTTCCTGCATCTCTAACGGGACACTAGACCAACTCCCGTGGAGCACAGTTTTTTCTAATGACAGTAAGGGGTCCTGGCTCATCCAGGTTCTAATCTGTCAGGCGGTAACAGGTGATTGCTCACTCTCGAATGCTTCCATTACCATAACTAAATCTGCAGGCTGTGCCATCTCCATCTCTGTGGTGGGCAATGGCAGCCTGCTGAGAGCATCGGCACAGTTTTCTGTGCCTGGGCTGTGGCGGATGGCACAGTTGTATACGGACAACATGAGCGCCCATCTCTGGATGCGGGCTGATGCATTCGTATTTATCCCCTTACTTTCAGAAAAGAAGTATATAAGTGGCGTATGGTTGGTTTCAATTCAAATTTGAGCCCGAACAGATATTGATGCATTGTCTTTACCCCGTAAATACACGCTAATGCTTCTTTTTCGATCATACTGTAGGCCCTCTTGTCGTTAGACAGACTTCTGGATGCATGAGCAACCTGTTGCAATTTCCCAAATTCATTAGCTTGTTGCAATACACACCCGACCCCATATGACGACGCATCACATGCTAGTACCAAACGTTTACATCGATCGTACAACACAAGCAATTTGTTTGAACATAACAGCTTCCTAGCGTACTCAAAGACATTTTCTTGGCTTGTACCCCATAACCATTCATCTCCTTTACGCAGAAAAAAGTGCAGGTGTTCTAATAATGTACTAAGACCCAGTAAGAAGTTACCAAAATAGTTCAGGAGTCCTAGAAACGACCGAAGTTCCGTCACATTCTGTGGTCTCAGTGCGTTCTTGATTTCCTCCGTCTTCGACTCAGTGGGCCTGATGCCGTCCGCCGCGATTCTTCTCTGAAGGAACTCCACTTCAGGTGCCAGGAAAACGCACTTCGAGCATTTTAGCCTGAGCTCCACATGATTAAGCCGAGTAATAAACTGCTCCAGGTTCTGCAGGTACTCAACGGTGTCCCGACCTGTAACCAAGATGTTGTCCTGGAAGACCACGGTGCGTGAGACCGACTACAGCAAGCTTTCCATATTCCTCTGGAATATCGCCGCAGCCGATCGAATCCCAAATGGGCATCTGTTGTAAATGAAGAGACCTTTGTGCGTGTTGATGCAGGTGAGGCCTTTCGGTGATTCCTTCAGCTCCTGCGTCATGTAGGCTGAGGTCAAGTCCAGCATCGTGAACATTTTCCCTCCTGCCAGTGTCACAAATAGGTCGTCTACATTCGGTAGCAGGTATTGATCCTGCAGTGAGAAACGATTGATAGTTACTTTGCAATCACCACAAATTCTGACGGTGTCATCTCCCTTGAGGACTGGAACAATCGGACTGGCCCACTCATTGAATTCGATTGGCAAAATGATGCCCTCTTATTGCAACCTGTCCAGCTCAATCTCCACCCTCTTTCTCATCATGTAAGGTACCGCGCTTGCCTTGTGATGGATGAGTTGCACCCCCGGAATCAAATGGATCTGCACCTTTGCTCCTTGGAACTTCCCGATGCCTCTTTCGAACAGCAAGGGGAACTTGTTTAGGACCTGGGCACATGAGGTGGCGTCGACGGACAAAGGCGCTCGGACGTCGTCCCAGTTCCAGCATATCTTTCTCAGCCAGCTCCTGCTGAACAGCTTGGGGCTATCGCCCGGTATCACCCAGAGTGGTAACTCGTGCACCGCTCCATCATAGGAGACCTTTACGGTAGCACTGCCGATTACGGTGATCAGTTCCTTTGTATACGTTCTCAGTTTAGTATGAATGGGAGTCAGGACTGGCCTTGGGGCCTTGCTGCACCACAACTTATCAAAAGTCGTTTTGCTCATTATGGACTAGCTTGCGCCCGTGTCCAGCTCCATGGACACCGAAAGTCCATTTAATTCAACCTTCAGCATTATCGGGGGACACTTTGTGGTAAATGTGTGCATCCCATATACCTCTGCCTCCACGGTCTGAGACTTTGGTTCATCATGATCCACTGTGGATCTGTCCTCCTCTGCAACATGATGGTTTGCAGGATTAGCAGGGTTTGCAGCTCGCGTGCACATATATTGGAGATGTCCCATTGTTCCACAGCCCTTGCAAACATATCCTTTGAAGCGGCATGAATGGAAATGATGATCACCCCTGCAATGCCAACAAGGTGTTAATGGCCTTGAATTCACCACCCTTGAGAGTGGACTCTGAGTCCTCTGCGGACCTGTCGGTGTGTCGGTCCTGTCCTGTACGTTTCGATTCAAAAACAATGTAACTTTGTTCACAGTACTTTCAGCAGCACTCGTGTGCTGAGAAATTTGTTTGGTATTGTCACTGGTGGCGATAAATGCCTGGGCCATCGCTATGGCTTTACTCAAGGTTGGGGTCTCTACATTCAAAGGTTTGCGAAGTATTACTTCATGGCCAATGCCAAGTACAAAGAAGTCACTGAGCATGTGCTCCCAGTGTCCTTCAAATTCGCAATGTCCTGCAAGGCGCCGTAGCTTGGCGATGTAGCTCGCCACTTCCTGGCCTTCTGACCTCTTGTACGTGTAGAACCGGTACCTCGCCATCAGGACGCTTTCCTTCGGGTTTAGATGCTCCCGGACCAGTGTGCACAACTCATCATACAACTTGTCTGTGGGTTTTGCTGGAGCGAGCAGATTTTTCCTGAGGCCATATGTTGGTGCCCCGCAAACGGTGAGGAAGATCGTCCTTCGTTTGGCAGCGTTCGATTCTCCTTTCAGCTTGTTGGCCACGAAGTATTGGTCGAGTTGCTCCACAAAGGTTTCCCAATCATCTCCCTCTGAAAATTTCTCCAGGATGCCCACGGTTCTCGGCATTGTTGCGGTGGGGTTTGTCATTTGTATCTCATCGCCAGTTGTTATGTCTTGAATAAAGAATCAGACTAGATACTGCAAGCTCAAAATAAAGTGTGACCGTAGTCCTTTATTACAGATATCAGAGTGCCTTTCCAGCCTGTGACGCCTCCTTATATACAGGTGCTCCCAAGGGATTGTGAGTTCCCTTGGGACTCCAGGGGATAAGCCCACTGGTGGTTAGACATGGTATTTACAAGTTTACATACATAACACTTACGAAATGGAAATACCCCTGAATATTCAGTTCCAAGCCTTGGTCACCTTGCAACCATGTCTCTGTAATTATTATCAGATCATACCCATTTATTTCTACTTGTGCTGTCAACTCATCTATCTTGTTACAAGTGTTGCATGCGTTCAGATATAGAGCTTTTAATTTTGTCTTATGTGTATATGCTTTGTCCCTTTCTGTCACACTCTGGTTATCATTCCTCCTGTTGCTACCATGCAGTTTTGCCTTCTCCTTTCTCTTTTGACATTTCCTCGCATCGGATCCCTCCCCGCCCCACACTTTTTAGTTTAAAGCCCTAACTACAGCCCTAGTTATTCGATTCGCCAGGACACTGGCCCCAGCCTGGTTCAAGTGAAGCCCATCCCAATGGAACAGCTCCCTCCTATCTCAAAACAGGTGCCAATGCCCTCTGAATTGAAACCCATTTCTCCCATACCAATCTTTGTGCCACACGTTCATCGCTCTGATCTTATTTACCTTATGCAAGTTTGCTTGTGGCTCAGGCAGTAATCCAGAGATTATTACCTTTGTGGTTCTGCTTCTTAATTTAGCCCCTACCTGTTCAAATTCCCTCAGCAGAACCTCATACTATATTGTTGGTACTGTAATAGAAACAAATTAGTCAGTGGGAAAATTAATTTAGTAAAGTTAAAATCTTAAGCAAGAAAGGCTGAAAGAAAAGATATTCATGTATTCATGATGGAATAGCTGAGCTTTGCAATTCAGTCTCATTGAACTCATAATCTAGAAACAGAATGTGTTTTGCTGTTATCAAAACTAGAACAATGAAGAATTTATGAAATCCAGCTAAATGCGTCATTAGAAGGAATTGAAACTGAAGTTAAAACAACTCCCAGGACGATAAACCAGATAGTTGAAAAAAATACACTCCAAGAAGGTCAAATGGGGTGGTAAGAGATTACGGGAAACAATATACGATTGAAAAACATATCAAATGTTTCAAAGCAGTTAGGATAAGAGGACAACAGTTCAAGGAACTGCAGAATGATGTGACCACGTAACTTATCAGATAAATGGCGCACAAGGGAGGTAACGAAATTTGCTGTCAATATAATTGTATTAACCGATTAATTATAAAAGGTAGGCGAAAAGTTTGTGACATGGCAGGGAAACAACAAATGAAAATCATCCACATGGAACTTCATGAACTACAATACTATATGTATTTTGACTGTATAAAAACATTAACCCAAAATTGTTCGGGGAGAACAGCTGGTTTGGGTCACCGAGTTACTGAACTCGTGTAGAAGCTGTTTCTCCCTCGATCGAGTACTTTATAATAAACAATTCTTTTCTCAAAAACAGACTTGTGTTGAGTAGCTTTGTAATACTCCACAACATTTGGCGCTGTGAGCAGGGTACAACGGGAAACCGACAGCTGGGCGTTTACAGGGGTATCACAAGTGAGTATATTTAAATTACCACTCATAATCTGAAATGAGCTGTTACAAAATGCATCTGTTGCCCATGGTACCTGAATCTGTGAAAAGTCTGTTATGGTGCAAAAGACTTTGGGGTAATTTAAATGTGTTGTATATCTGTCACTATATAAGTCAAAATAAGGTATCGATGGGAATGTTGGTTCTAGGTTCAAGTGGAACCAAGTAGAGGGACAATCAGTATCTTAGAATACAGTTTAAATTGATTAAAAAAAAATTGGTGAGACCGTAGACGCTGGGTTTAAGTGAAACCAAGTAGGGAGATGGTTAGTATCTGAGAACACAGTGAAACCGATATGGTAAGTGACGGATGGGATCCTAAAATAGAGCTGGCCAAACAAAAAGAATTAATAAACTTTGTTGAATGAAAAACTGGCGTGAATGTCTGTCTTTAAATAAAAGTGCTTGTGTGATTCTTGACTGCGGAATATTTGAGGTGGGAATTAATGAATTTTTCATTTGTCTGAAAGTCTGTTTAAAAAAATATAGCATAGCTGTCTGTTTGTTTTAGCGCCACTCACTTTTTCAGACAGCGAGTTAAAAGTTTTTAATCCTTTGTAATGTTGTCCTAGATGTGGGAAGTTTTAAGAAAGTGTGAATTGAATTACATTTTAAGTTAAAAATGCAGGTGCAGATTTATTTTGATGATAAGTTATGGAGCTAGGAAATGCACAAAGGATAGGTTTGTTTAACAAAAGATAAAACTTCAACAAAAACAAATGCGTGGTCCCATTTGTTTCAAAAAAACTTCCGACACGCTCACTTACTTGTCAAAAGAAAACATGTAATCATTGATTACATTGGGTTGAAAGACAATAAATTTAGTCTAGGAATGAAATAAAGAAAGGAGAAGGGAAATTGTAATGCCTTTAACAAAGCCTGCGTGGGTCTCTCAAGGTTCTGGGCTGGGGGAAGATACCCCGCCCCCCATTTTCCTTTGTATAAAATCTTATGTTAATGACGTGAAAGCTTCTAGCTCAGTAAAAAGAGTTTTAAATAAAAGATTGGCAGTACAATATTTGAATTGGGATTTTGAGATATTTCAGGTGATTCTCCTTGATAAACATTTTGGTTGTATTGGAAAATCTTGGGTTTGGAAACCTTTTTAATAAAAGTACACAACTGTGTAACTTTACCTCAACTACTACGTCAGAAGCTGAAGCTTAAAAAGATGTAATTTATGAGGTACTGTATCACAAAATGTATCTTGAAGTAACAGAGCAAAAGATTTCCTACTTACGCTATTCCTACTTGGATTGGAATTTTCAATGTTCAGCTTCTAAAACAGAAGTTAGGCATATAATTATAAAACAAGTACTTTGCATTCTGTGATCTGTGAATTACTTAGAATCTATAAGCATAAATGTGAATTCCAATACTTAAAAAAAATAGTATTACCAAATTTGACATTTTTTAATCCAAAAATAAATTCAGATACTACAAAAGGGGAGCAGAAATTAGGATGGGAACAGTAAAGAGTTAATTTTGTGATGAAGGTTTCCAGTACCACTGGTTAAGAAACTACTGAGATATATTTAAAATAAAATGTTAAATCTGATCTCTTTTTAAAAAAAAGAAATAAAACCAAAAGGTTTGGAAACAATCTCAAAATGTAATTTGGGGAAGACAAGGAAGTTGGGTGGTCAGCAATTTGGTGGGACTAGGGTCAAGGGAGCAGGAAGTGGGTCTCATGGACAAGATGAGCTCAGAAACGTCATGAAGGGGGTCGGAGAAAAATTGAAGAAAGATGTGAGGTCAGAGCTTGGGCAGGGGGGATCTTTAGAGGAAGTTTGGCCCGGTGGGCCAGGGGAAGGAAGGGACGAGACAGAGGCAGCTGAACGGATGGTCTCAATCTTAGAGACAAATTCCTCACACTTATTGTCAGAGGTGAGGGTGGAGACTGGGGAGAGGGGTTTAAAAAGATGGTTAGAAGTGGAGAATAGAAGCTGGGGTTTATCTTTACATTTCAGAATGATTCTGAAATCGTGAGTAATTTTGGCAGACGAGAGTAGGACCCGATAGTGCTTTATGTGGTCCAGCCAGATCTGGCCGTGAATGGTTAAACCATTTCACCATATCCATTCAAGTCTGCATCCCTTGTACTTAAGGGAGCGAAGATCAGGCCAGGGTAAGAGAAAGTAATTGGTTTCACAGGCACTAGGGCATCAAAGGTGATGGTGCGGGTGTGATTGAGCAAATCGGTAGCTGCAGAATTGTCATGGTGAATGGAGGGCAAAAGTCTGAACTGTTAGGAGTTGATATGTGCAGTTGTAAGACAGTCAAACGAGAGTATTTTCCAGGAGCGGACATAGAAGGAGGTAAGGTTACAGGAGGGCGTGGAAGGGTGATGTGGGTGGAGAGCAATATGAGGAAATGGTCAGATATGGCCTTATCTGCAATTGACACGATGGGAGTAGCGAGGCCACGAGAGATGGCAAGGTCGAGGTGGTGGCCATGCATTATGGGTTGGGGAGTTTACATGGACGGAGAGATTAAGGGAGGATAGGAGGCAGAGAGGGCATGATGAATTGAAATGGAGTTTGAAATCACCAAGGATGAGAAGTAGTTCAGAGGCAGAGGGAGGAAAGTAGTGAAGAAATATCGGTAGTGAAATTTTTATGGTATTGGGTTGGCATTAGAGAACAAGAATTTGAAATGAGAGGTGAGAGGGGTGGAATAAGGTGAAATGTTCAAAGATGGGAAAGTGCCGGAGTAGTAGGGGGACAGACCAAGGTGTGATTTGGTGATGAGAGCCACATCGCTACCATGGCGGTCTGAGCAGGGTAAGTGGTGGAAGGTATAGCCAGGCAGAGTGGCATCATTTAAGGGTAAGGTGTCATCGCCCCTCAACCAAGTTCATATCAGGGCCATGATGTTGATGCCATTATGCACAGAAAGGACCTTGTTCACAAGCGAACGGATATTCCGGAGGGAGATGTGGAGAGGGTTGGTGATGGCTGCCCCACTGCCAGCATCCACACAGTCAGCACTGGGGGGCGGGGAGGGAGAATGAGTTGGACGGGCAGGAGATTGGCAAGATTATCCCCCAGTGGGCGTGCTGGGCGGGAAGGTCGGTGAGATAGTAGGATGGGACAGTTGGGGCCTCGATTGGCCCTTCACAGGATACCAAGAGAGGCTTATCTATAGGGCTGTAGTAATACCCGCCCTCCTGTATAGCTCAGAACATGGGCCAGGTACAGTAGACACCTCAAGTCGCTGGAGAAATACCACCAACGATGTCTCTGCAAGATCCTACAAATCCCCTGGGAGGACAGACGCACCAACCATGAGCGTCCTCAACCAGGCCAACATCCCCAGCATTGAAGCACTAACCACACTTGATCAGCTCCACTGGGCAGGCCACATAGTTCACATGCCAAACACGAGACTCCCAAAGCAAGCACTCTACTCGGAATTCCTTCACGGCAAATGAGCCAAAGGTGGGCAACAGAAACGTTTCAAGGACACCCTCAAAGCCTCCTTGATAAACTGCAACATCCCCACTGACACCTGGGAGTCCCTGGCCAAAGACCACCCAAAGTGGAGGAAGTGCATCCGGGAGGGCGCTGAACACCTCGAGTCCCATCGCCGAGAGCATGCAGAAATCAAGCGCAGGCAGCGGAAAGAGTGTGCGGCAAATCAGTCACACCCACCCCTTCCCTCAACAACTATTTGTCCCACCTCTGACAGAGACTGTGGCTCTCGTATTGGATTGTACAGCCACCTAAGAACTCATGTTAAGAGTGAAAGCAAGCTCCGAGGGACTGCCTATGATGATGATGCTTATCTAGGAGGGAGTCAAGCATGGGATGGCAGCAGGAGAGTAGGAAGGTCGAAGAGTAATGAAGGATTGTGTTAGCGATTTTGGAGGGCAGAGTATACAAGAGAAGAGAGATGAAAGGAGGCATGACGACAGGAGAGAGGGGTCAGGGAGGGATCGAGAGAAAAGGAAAGAGAGTAAAAAGTGGAAAGTATTGAATGGCTGGGAGGCTTCTCAACCAATCAGCTTGAGGAATCCTCACAGACATGCAAAGCAGGAAGTAAAATGCAGGAAATATACATTATATTTAAATCATTGTAGGAAGTAAAATAAAGATTGGGATGTATGGGCTAGATTTTACACTTTTGTGCAGATGGCCCAAAAATTGGCGTTATTTCCGGTGTGGGCAGTAAAAATGTGTTTTCAGATCGTTGGCTTGTCGCCCATTCTCAAAGCCCGTAGTCTCCATTTTTGAAATTGGGCGTTACCGTGAGCAATCTGAAATGGGTGTTAGCGGTAAACCTCTCTGACCTTCTGCAATAATGTGTTGCCGTCGTTAGCAACAGTATGGCAACGCTCGATTCCTGCGATTCAAGAGGTCAGGGTTCATCATTACATGTGCAGAAGAGGAGTCAGAGAGAGAGAGAGCAGAGATGGACTAAAAGCGTGTGTGGGTGTGGTGTGTGCTTGTTTGGCTGTTGTGGGAGGCACGAGGGAGATTCACCATCAGCAAAAAGCCTATAAGCACCAAGAACATAGTTGCCAATGAGTTTTTGTCCAACAAATAATACATAACTTGGAAGGGATGGAGGAGGCCCTGGAGCTGGTAGCCAGGAACACTGGTGGCAGAGGGCTCCCAGTGGTCCCAGAGCGCAGCACTGCACCCCAAGGTGCCGCACCCCCATTGCCAATGACACATGAGAGCCAGGAGCAACATCTTGTTTCTGGCTTGGAGCACGCTCCCACCTCGGGTCCATCCTCTCCAGTATCCGTCCAAGCAACTGTTCTGCGGTCATCTCCTCCAATAAAGCATCGCCTGAGGAGCTCCTTGGCCAGGCGGCTTGATGTCAGGAGGGGAAGTGGAAGGGGTAGAGGTGGGAAGGAGAAGCGGGGAGGGGGGTGGGGGGGAAAGAAAGTGAGGTGCATGGCCGCAGGTGTTGTCTGGGGCATATTTTTAGGTTGCTGTTACTATTTTGGTGGGAGGGTCGGGGCAAGGTCTTATGTTCTTATATTCATGAAGGGGAAATCATGTTTAACTAATTTACTGGAATTCTTTGAGGATATAACGAGCATGGTGGATAGAGGTGTACCGATGGATGTGGTGTATTTAGATTTCCAAAGGCATTCGATAAGGTGCCACACAAAAGGTTACTGCAGAAGATAAAGGTACGGGGGGTCAGTGGAAATGTATTAGCATGGATAGAGAATTGGCTGGCTAACAGAAAGCAGAGAGTCGGGATAAATGGATCCTTTTCGGGTTGGAAATCGGTGGTTAGTGGTGTGCCACAGGGATCGGTGCTGGGACCACAACTGTTTACAATATACATAGATGACCTGGAAGAGGGGACAGAGTGTAGTGTAACAAAATTTACAGATGACACAAAGATTAGTGGGAAAGTGGGTTGTGCAGAGGACACAGAGAGGCTGCAAAGAGATTTAGATAGGTTAAGCGAATGGGCTAAGGTTTGGCAGATGGAATACAATGTCGGAAAGTGTGAGGACATTCACCTTGGGAAAAAAAACAAAAAAAGGGAATACTATTTGAATGGGGAGAAATTACAACATGCTATGGTGCAGAGGGACCTGGGGGTCCTTGTGCAAGAATCCCAAAAAGTTAGTTTGTAGGTGCAGCACGTAATCAGGAAGGCGAATGGAATGTTGGCCTTCATTGCGAGAGGGATGGAGTACAAAAGCAGGGAGCTCCTTCTGCAACTGTATAGGGTATTGGTGAGGCCGCACCTGGAGTACTGCGTGCAGTTTTGGTCACCTTACTTAAGGAAGGATATACTGGCTTTGGAGGGGGTACAGAGACGATTCACTAGGCTGATTCCGGAGATGAGGGGGTTACCTTATGATGATAGATTGTGTAGACTGGGTCTTTACTCATTGGAGTTCAGAAGGATGAGGGGTGATCTTATAGAAACATTTAAAATAATGAAAGGTATAGACAAGATAGAGGCAGAGAGGTTGTTTCCACTGGTCGGGGAGACTAGAACTAGGGGGCACAGCCTCAAAATACGGGGGAGCCAATTTAAAACCGAGTTGAGAAGGAATTTCTTCTCCCAGGGGGTTGTGAATCTGTGGAATTCTCTGCCCAAGGAAGCAGTTGAGGCTAGCTCATTGAATGTATTCAAGTCACAGATAGATAGATTTTTAACCAATAAGGTAATTAAGGGTTATGGGGAGTGGGCGGGTCAGTGGAGCTGAGTCCACGGCTAGATCAGACATGATCTTTTTGAATGGCGGAGCAGGCTCGAGGGGCTAGATGGCCTACTCCTGTACCTAATTCTTATGTTCTTATTTTCTTATGAGGTGGTTAACTTGTTGTTTTGTATTTGTGTTTTGTTTTGCTGGAAATGGGGACCATTGTAATGATATAAATGTGACAAATTTGTTGTGGGCTGGGGAGGGATTGGGGTGGGGAGGTTTTTACAGATATACTTATGATTTCAGACAAATGGTCGGTTTAATTGATTTTTGTTTAACATAACCTTGTTGCGCATTGGCTCAGATAGCTGCACCGTTACACACTGGTGATTCCTCAACATGAAACGGTGTAATTACACTTAACTCGAATCAACTTGAACGTTAACTGTCACCAAGGTGATGCCTACCATCGATGTGTGACCTGCACACCCAGCAGTGTTGCAGCTTTGTAAATACCACCAATGTTCTTTCAGACAAAGCGCTAATTTATGAGCTGCTGACGTAAGAGTCTTGCAGCTATGTAGCCACCACGAGCCCTTTCCTGTGGTCTACAGGGGGACGAGGGCATGGCTTCAACGTCAGCCTGATTGTGTGGCCTGATGTCAGCGTCCACCTCCTCATCCTCCTCTTCCTGTGTCTCCTGAGATGGACCGTCAGACTTTTCTGGCAATTCTTGTCCCCTCCTGATAGCCAAGTTGTGCAGCATTGAGCACACCACCATGAATTGAGTTACCTGCTCAGGGTGGTATTGGAACTCGCCTCCTGAGTGGTCCAGGCATCTAAAGTGCTGCTTAAGCACTCCAATCCTTTTTTCCAAGATATTGCGAGTGGCTCTGTGGCTCTTGTATCGCTTCTCAGCTTCGATGTGGATGTCACATAGTGGGAGTCTTCAGCCAGGTGGCAAGGCCACATCCTTTGTCACCAAGCATCCAGCATTGACCTTGTGGCTGACTGGTGGACAAGTCAGATACAGTGCTCTCATGCAGGATGTGAGCATCATGGCTACTGCTCGGAAATTTAGCATTCACTGCCATAATAATTTGCTGGTGGTCAACAACGAGTTGCACATGCAGTGAGTGGAATCCCTTGTGGTTCCTGAAAACATCTGCATCCTGAAAAGTTGCCCACATTGCGATGTGCATACAATCTATTGCTCCTTGCACCTTTGGGAAGTTAGCAATTCATTTGAATTCTACAGCCCTCTCAATCTGAGCTTGAGCCTCCCTGATCATAGGGAAACTGATAAAGTCCTTCCTGCGTGCGTACAGATCTTCAGTGACCTGTCTAATGCAGCAATGTATGGCGTGCTGAGATATACTGCAAATGCTGTCAGCTGAGGCCTGAAAGGAACCCAATGTGTAGAACGACAGTGACCTTGACCTCGATGGACAGTGCAGTCCTAATGCTGCTGGCAGGCTGCAGATCTCCCTTATGAGCTGGCATATCTCACTGATAACCTCTTTTGGAAGGGCAGTCTCCTAAGGCACGTGGTGTTGCACAAGTTGATGTAAGACTGCTTCTCCCTGTGCTTGTGGGGGGGTGTAACTTCTGTCCCTCCTCATCAGCCTGCCACATCTTACATTGGGCAGATGATGCTGTGGAGTGTGCCTTCTGCCATCTCGAGTCTGCAGCATCTGAGTGGTCATCAAGAGAGGGTGAGAAATGACAGGTCCCATTCCAATAGCTATCTGTTTTCCACCGATTGATCGCAAAGAATAAATGTCCCCACTAAGACACCTAATAAATTCCAATCGTCCACAGTATGAAAAGATGTTTGTTCAGATGTTCACATCACCTCCAAGCACCTCCAGAGTACATCCGAACTCCTGAGGCTGAAGCAGAGCAGTCTTTTAAATGATGTGACGTGCTATTTAGAACATGGCGTCCATACCGTTATGAGTAGTTCCGGTTAGTTCAACTTTTTCCCAGCGTTTTTTTCAGCGAGCGAAATTGTCAGCGAGATGTATGCAAGATGCCAAAAGTAAGGATGGGTGCTATACTGGGTATTAGTTTCGGCAAATGTGATCTTTACAACAAAAAACAGTGGGCAGTCGGTATTATTAACTCTCGCCGTTAATTACGTGCCAAAGGTAACGCTGGCCGATATTATGGCCATTGGTTTCGCCCAATCTGATAATTCCACCCAAACAAAGTGGGCGGGCGGTATTATTTTTTCCTGGCGCTACATACATGGTGAAAGTAACGCTCGGTGATAAGTGTCCGAAAAATGGGGGTCAGTTTCCATTTTGTGGCTAAATGGGTGATATCTGGTCGTTACACCTCATTTCAGCGTTAAAATGGACGTTAAGTGGGCCTTATGCATGGCAAAATAATGGAAAATCTAGTCCATAGACATGGGACTAAGAGAAAGACATAAAAGAAACAAAAGAAAAACTCTAATTAAAAATAAAACTTTGTCAGCCATTTTTAGAGTATGAATAGTGTGTAATTAGCCTAAGTTCGTTCCATGACAGTGATCTCTGTCCATCGGTGAAGACTGCAACAATACAGCCTGTGGAGGAACAGGATATCACTGACAGCAACTTGCGGATTTCTGTGTTTAACTGCGCATGTGCAGACGCCAGAAGTTGCTGTCAGTATTACCCAGTCATAAACCGTGAGATTGACAGCCTCGATGTTATTAGTACAGCAAAATCTGAGCCATTGTCTAATGCGCTTCCCTCATGCGCCAACTTAGTGAATTCTTCAAAAATTATAATCAAATTTGGAAGACATGACTTCCTTTATTTGAAGCCATTTTGGGTGTCCTTAATATGCTCCTCTCTATCCAAGTAATCATATAGTGTATCCTTAATAATTCCGTCAAGCATCTTTCCTTTTATTGATGCCAAATAATGTACCGATAGTTACCCAGGTCTAGCTTATCCCCTTTTTAAAGATGGGGACTACAGTAGCCCCCTTTCAGTCTATGGGAACCATCCCAGTGTGCAGTGAGCGATTAAAGGTACGAGTAAGGGGCTCACACAGCATGTGTCCCATTTCCCTGAGGACCCTCAGTTGGATATCATCTGGCTGAACTGCTCAATCTATTTTCAGGTTCTGAGGGGGCAAACTTCGGCTGCTCATGCCAGCTGATAACACCGGCGTTAGGTATTGACTGGGCGGCAGCGGCAAGCGCCAGCGTTAGGCAGCAATGATGTCTGGTGTGACATTCGGATCTGGTTATTTAAGGGCATAAAGAATTGCCACCCCGCCGACGACCAGCATGGAAATCAAGACGTCTGTACACGTGCAATGCCTCGTTGGTGCCGGTCTCGCCAAATTCACTTTTGCTGCCTCACTTACCGGCTGGCGACCAACATGCCACAAAAAGTTGGCATTCACAAGACGGGGTAAGGATTCTGAGGCGGCATTTAATTGGAGTTGCATCCGGGGCACAGAGGTCGCGGTCAGTGCAGCATTTGGTCATCGCATTGTGCATAGGTGTTGATGTGCCGTGTCTGCTGACTACTCAATTTTACTAGTAGCATTTCACAAACATTGGTGGGCTTCAGGTCGTTGACATTGGCAACTCGTATCTCGCTGTTATCTTTGCAACTCAATGGGGGCAGTGATGCCACATCAGGTCATCCTGCAGCGAAGACTTCAAAGACATCTGCTATAGAGACGGCTTATGGTGAATGTGGGTCCAAGCCAGAGGAGAGGCCCCAGAAGTGGGGCAGGAGGCCATACACACACAGGGTTTACCGTGAGCATTACGCGTACCTTGATATATCAGAGGAACAATGCATAAGACGGCTCTGGTTCGGCAAGGAGGTGGTGATGGAGCCTAACACTGCTGCGGTTGGAAGGTTTGCTCGTCAGAGACTAATCATATATTGATTCCAGTGAATATTGCTAGACAAGCGGAATGGCCACCCTATACACCTTGGCATCTGCTGAACACATCGCTCCCCAACCTGCAAGCCTCTCTGTATATAACTTTCAACACCGTAATGTCAAAAATCTAAAATTCATTTATTTAACAGAAAAAACATATTGTGCAGTAAAATAACACAAAATAATGCCATAATTCTCAGCAAATAATCAAAACCACAAGACCCCTACAAACATTCCCAGCGACATCCAAGCGCAACTATATATATGAGTTCATTTTCCAACAAGATAGCCATCTCTGGCGACGATCAAACAATTGTTTGCTGGTTCATCCAAATAAAACTATTTGTATGAGACTAAATTTAAACAAGGTTTAACAAGGCCAGCATCTGTGACCACCATCCCCCAATTGTTTAATGGTTTGGCTGAGTGCTTTCCCATCCCTTCGCTTCTCTCCCCCCACCCCTCCCCATGCCGACTGCACCTCCACAATGGGGGTCTCAGTGCCTGCAGCAAGACAGGTTAGTCAGTTGCTCGCTTTGAGCCGCGCCACACATGATGGCCTAGCAGGATGTCCGCGACCAGATCGGTCCCTGGAAGGCCTGGCTTCGGACTACATCACCTCAGCATGGGTGGCAGCACTCTGGTGTGGATGAGTTGCAGATAGCGGCAGGTACAAACCTGGAATAATGAGAGAGGACATCAGGTTCCAACAGGTCCGACATGCTGCTACTTCCCGGGGGCAGAGCCTCAGCATCTGGAGGAATTTGGGCGTCACTGTTGGAGGGCATTTGTGAGCAGCCCAAGTATAAAAGGCCAGCCAGTTTGTATATTAGTCACTTTGGGCCTTAATAAAGCAGAGCCAAATTCACACCTCTTGGAGTTAAACAGTACTCAGTCTAACAGTTATCGCATACACAACATTTGGCGACGAGGCAACAAAAACATTTGGATGCAAAAATGAGCACAATTGGATTTGTGGCAGGAGAAGATTGTGAACCATTTGAACCAGTTTTTCGTGGCCAACAAAATAGAGGAGGCCGGTGACGCAGATTGGCGCCGGGCGGTTTGCGGTCCAACAATTTATGGTCGGATAAAGAATCAACTCCTGCCTGTGCGTCCAACAGAGAAGACATATAAAGAATTGAGTACACTGGTACAGGACCACCTTAAGCCAGATGAAGGCATCATCATCTCGAGATACAGATTTTATACGCACGTTCGCTCAGAGGGTCAGAATGCGGCGGAATTTGTTGCCGACTTGAGACCGTGTAAATTCGGGGCTGTGTTGGCAGACATGCTACGGGACTTCTTTGTAATCAGCATCAACCACAAGGTGATCCTGCGTAAACTAGGGCGGTGGAGACGTTGGACTTGAACAGGGCCATCACGATCGCTCAGTCATGCATGACAACGGATCGAAGTCTGAAGCAGATATCAGTGAAAATCAAAACTCAGCAAGTACTGTAAATGTGATTGATTCAGCGATCGGCAGAGCGGCACATGGCAGGACCTACCCGACTGCATATGCGAAACCTGTGGCTGCCCAAAGTCCGCCAGCGGGAATGCATCCAATTTCTCCGTGTTGGCATTGTGGGGGAAATCATCGGCACCAGCAGTGCTGATTTAAGCAATATAGTTGCAAAGGCTGTCTGAGAATGGGGCATCTCCAGCACAAGTGTCTGCAGATGAGCAAGTGTGCTGTGACACACCACGTGGAGGATGATGTTCAGACTAGCGCGGATCCGGATATGCAATCCGAGAGGAGGAAGTGTATGGACTGTACTCATTCCTAACTAAGAGCAAACTGATAATGATCAACATGAAATTTAATGGGGTGCTGGTATTGATGGAACTGGACACTCAGTAATGAGCCAGAGGGCATTCGACAAGCTGTGGGTTACTAAGGCTGTGAGGCCCAGACTGAGTCCTGTCAATGCCAAGTTGCGCATGTACACCAAAGAACTCATAACGGTGATTGGTAGTGCCACAATTAAAGTGTCGTATGATGGTGCGGTTCACGAGTTACCGCTATGGATTGTCCCAGGCAATGGCCCAATGTTGATCGGCAGGAACTGGCTTGAAAAAATCAGATGCGACTGGAACGACAGCAAGGCGTTGTTGTCGGAGGAAGACACATGTGCCCAAGTACTGAGCAAGTTCCCCTCGCTGTTTGAACCAGGCATCGGCAACTTCACGGGAGCCAAGGTGCAGATCCACGTGGACTCGGATGCAAGACCCGTCCATCATAAAGCTCGGGCAGTTCCGTATATGATGAGGGAGAACATCAAAATCGAACTGGACAGACTCCAGTGTGAAGGGATCATATCACCAGTTGAAGTTAATGAATGGGCCAGCCCCATTGTTCGTGTGCTGAAAAGTGATGGCACCATCAGAATCTGTGGAGACTACAAGTCTACAATCAACAGGGTTTCGAAACAGGATCAGTACCCGTTACCGAAGGCTGAAGACTTGTTTGCAATGCTAGCCGGGAGGAAGTCATTCACCAAACTGGACTTGACGTCGGCCTGTATGACACAGGAGCTGCATTAACACGCATAAAGGACTGTTTATTTATCACAGCCCTGTTGGATTTCGCTCGGCTGCAGCAATATTTCAGAGGAACATGGAGAGTCTACTGAAGTCCGTTCCCAGAACTGTCGTGTTACAAGATGAGATCCTGATCACAGGTCGTGACTCCAAGGAACATCTGAACAACCTGGAAGAGGTTCTACATCATCTGGACAAAGTGGGACTCAGATTGAAACGCTCGTTGTGTGTCTTCATGGCACCAGAGGTTGAATTCCTGGGGAGGAAAATTGCTGCTGACGGCGTCAGACCCATGGACGTGAAAACCAAGGCCATCAAAAATGCACCCAAGCTGCAGAATGTGACGGAGCTGCATTCGTTCCTGGGTCTACTCAACTACTTCGATAACTTCCCACCTAAATTGAGCACCTTATTAGAACCACTGCACATGCTGCTAAGAAAAGATGGCAACTGGTTGTGGGGTGCGTCTCAAGACAGAGCTTTTGAGAAAGCCACTAATCTGCTTTGCTCGAACAAGCTGCTGTTATATTGTGACCCATGTAAACGTTTAGTATTGGCCTGTGATGCTTCGTCATATGGAATTGGTTGCGTACTCCAACAAGCAAATGAGTCGGGTAAACTTCAACCAGTTGCGTATGCTTCAAAAAGTTTGTCTAAAGCGGAAAGAGCCTACTGCATGGTAGAGAAAGAAGCACTAGCCTGTGTGTATGGGGTTAAAAAGATGCATCAGTAACTGTTTGGTCTTCGGTTTGAACTGGAGACAGATCACAAGCCGCTCATTTCACTATTCTCTGAAAACAAAGGTATCAATACCAATGCTTCATTCCGCATCCAGAGGTGGGCACTGACATTATCCGCTTATGATTCTGTCATTTGCCATAGACCTGGCACTGAGAATTGTGTCGATGCTTTGAGCTGTCTGCTGTTGCCCACACCAGAAGTGGAAATTCCACAACCGGCGAACCTAATGTTAGTTATGGATGTTTTTGAGAGTGAAGGAACCCCTGTCACGGCTCAACAAGTTAAGACCTGGACCAGCCAGGACCCGATTTTATCGGTGGTGAAGATTTGCATATAAGGTCTGCCATACCCAAGCAAATGTGCGAGGAGATCAAACCTTACTTTCGTCACAAAGACAAACTGTCTATTCAGTCGGATTGTATACTGCGGGGCAATCATGTAGTTATGCCCAAGAAAGGGAGAGAGAAATTTGTACGTGAGTTACATCCCGGCATTGTAATGATGAAAGCCATCGACAGGTCTCATGTATGGTGGCTGGGAATTGACTCTGAGCTGGAATGCAGCTCAGCAAAGCACCAGCGGAATTGCCGCTGAATCTGTGGTCGTGGCTGTCGAAACCATGATCCAGGATCCACATAGACTTTGCGGGTCCCTTCTTGGGGAAGATGATTTTAGTTGTGGTGGATGCATATTTGAAGTGGATAGAGTGTATAATCATGTCATCCAGCACATCCTCAGCTACCATTGAGAATCTCAGTGTCATGGTCTGCCTGACATCGTTGTTAGCGACAACGGATCATGCTTCACCAGTTAGGAGTTTCAAGAATTCATGAAACTCATTTCTATCAAACATGTAAGGTCAGCACTGTTCAAACCTGCATTCAATGGGCAAGCAGAACGTGCTGTCCAAATCATAAAGCAGAGTATGAAGCGAGTAACCAAGGGTCACAGCAGCCCCACCCGCCTGTCATGCATACTGCATAGTTACAGGACAAGGCCACACACGCTTACCGGGGTCTCACCTGCTGAACTAATGATGAAGAGAGGTCTTAAGACCAAGCTATCTCTAGTACACCCTGACTTGAATAATCATGTTGAATATTGAAGGCAAAGTCAGCAAGGATATCACGATCACGCAGCTGCGTCACGCGATATTTCTGTAAATGATCCTGTATATGTTCTGAATTATGGTCAGGGTCCCAAGTGGACCGCTGGTACTGTCATGGCCAAGGAGGGCAACAGAGTATTTGTTATCAGGCTCAAAAATGGGCAAACATGCAGGAAACATATGGATCAGACAAAGCTGTGGCACACAGACGAACCGGAACAGTCGGAGGAAGAGACAATCGATGACTAACCAACAACCTACCCCCAGTCATCAGAGGACTCAGTGGTCATCAGTGAATTGGGACTTTCAATCACTGACATGTTCAATGAAAATGGACTTTCAAACCCTGACATGGCCATTGCCATTCCCACCAGGTCAGCCACCCAGCAACCAATCACAACAGGCTCTGAACACTCACCCAAGGCTGGAATTGAACTGAGACGGTCAATCTGGGAGCATAAAATACTGGACCGTCTCAATTTGTAAAAGACTGTGTTAATATCTCAGAGGGGGGTATTGTCATATATGTACTTTTGGGATCACTAGCCACGAGATGGCGTCACTGTTGGAGGCCATTGGGCCCAAGTATAACAGACCAGCTAATTTGTATATTAGTCACTTTGGGCCTTAATAAAACTCTTGGAGTTAAACAGTACTGAGTCTAACAGTTATTGCATACACAACACTTACATTAGGTCCCCGTTGATGGGGCCCCAGACAAGATTGCAGTGGTCAGAGTGTCCATGGCATCAATTTGTCTCTGCATTAATACAGCTTGTGACTACAGCACACCACAGAGCTGATTGATGCCACCATGCACTGGTGACATTATATTATGCAGGCCTCCAATAGCATCAGCCTGGTGCTCTATGGCTACTGCATCATCAGCCATAGCCCATGCCATCATGTCTGAGACCCCATGTTCACTTGTTGCATTCGACATCCGTTGGTCTCTACCAAGGATGGGCCCAGTGGACTGCTGAGAGGCAGATGAAAACCTTGAGGTGGACTCCTCCATCCTCATAGCTAGTGCACCGAGACTCTCGGGCATCCTTACCAGTGCACCCAGCAGTGATTGTCTTGCAACAACCTCATCAGCCTCATTGTCAGTGCTGCTGAGCATCACTCAGGCGCGCACTCACCCTCCGGGGAGTTGGCTCCCGGACTTACCCTCCGCCTTGCTGCAAGTCGCTGGGTCCTGGAGCATCACCTATTTCCACCTCCCCGACAATGTCTTCCTCCCGAAAGCTGCTCTCTGAGGCCGGAGGGACAGGACCGGGAAAGGCATTCGGAAATGCCAGTCTCATAGAAAGAGCTGAAGGATTGTGGTGTCAAGGCTAATTGGCTGCTAAACACTGCAAAGGAACTCAACATGCCATTATTATCCCACTGAGGTTTGGCCTCGCCCACCACCACAGCACCAACTTGAACGCCCATCAGGGCCGAGATGCATTCCTCCAGCGCAATAAGCGGTTGGAGGTCAGGGTCCCCTCTTCCAGCCCTCATCTGCACCCTTCGATTGTGTGCGAGCATGGCCTGCAAGATTAAATAGAATATCAGAGTTAGTGCTCTTCTATCAGTCTGTCCCAAGTGCCTTACATAGTTGAGTACATGTTACTATATGGGAGTCTTCACAGGTTGAGGAAACTTAGATTAGCTGCATGTTCTTGATTTGCCAATGCTTGAATGAGGGGGCCAGTATCTAACAGTAATGGTGAGGCTAACGTCTTCCACAAGGAAATGAAGAGTGAGGAGGTAACAAGAAGAGGGGAGGGTATGAAGAATGGATGAGGAAGGTAAACAGCGCTTGCAGAGTGGCTGAGGCTGCAAATGCAAACTTTGTATCTCGCCTCACCCATGTAGAGCATGGGCCCCAACACATTCATATTGAGGAGAGACTATACATTGAGCTGACAGCATGGCACGGTCAGGTTAATGTTAAAGATACTCACCCTCAGCAACCGCGTCATTTTGTTCTACTTTTTGCGGCATTAACTGGCTGTGTTGTGCATCGTGTCACTCGCTGACATGCTTTCAGCCACTTCCCTCCATGGGCGTCGAATGTCCTGTGGCTTTCTCCCAGCCTCTGTCCTCAGTAGTTCCCGAGCCAGAAGGAGTGCATCGATGGCGGCGTCTGAGAAGTGGTGAGTGCGCTGGCGTGCTGCTGCTACATCTGATCTGCCATCATTACCGTCTGACTGAGTATGTAGGAAGTGAATATAACCACGAGGCAGTGAGACGCCCAACCACCGCCTCAATTAAATGCAGGTCATGCAGCTCCAAATGCTGCTCAATGCATTGGCCGAAAGTGCCAAATCATTAACCGAAAAATGTGGCAAACATGCCAATTTTGAAAAAATGTTGCTGTTACTGCCCCACTTAATGCCATTTATGGCCTCCAGAGTAGCGTGCAATGCCATGATTTAATGCTGCAATCCACTTTCCAGGCGGCAAATGCTGCCTGCTGTTAAAATCTGCACTCAGCCGGTGTCACCGCCTCAAAATTGGCGATACCGAATTTCAAACACTTAATTCTTTCTAAAACAATATGTTTATCTATTTTAATATTCTTAGTTTTATTAATTACATTATCATTAAATTCTAACAGTCCAACATCGTCTTCAAGAGTGAAGACCAATTTCTGCCTTACCCATTGAATCCTTTGTAACCTGTCCTTGAGCATCTTTCAATGGCCTAATACAGTTTTTGACAGCTCTCTGACTCTTCACACAACTGAAAATACTTTTTCCACAATAGCCTCCGATCCTCTTTTCCATTCTCCTCTCAGCTGATCTAATAGCAGCCGTAGTTTTCTTTAGTTGTTCTTTGTACATAACTCTGTTTATTTAAGTATTAGATGCCTTTAGTTTGGAGAAACATTTTTGTTTACATCTTATTTTTCTTTGTACATGACCAGTCAGCCACCTTATCTTTTTCTTATCAAACTCCCTTCTTTTGACTGTATGTACATATTTGTCTTCCAAATTTTTATTTTGTCCTTAAAACTTTTCACTTGTGTTCTACATCGGTCTCATCACCGGCCAGTAGGGTTAGCCAATGAACCCATTCCAACTCGTCTGCCATTCCAGCAAAGTTTGCCCTTCTGAAATCTGATATGTGTTGTAGATTTTCAGTATCTTTAGTTCTACCAGCCAATTGAAACTGGGATAATATTGTGGTAACTGTTATCCAGATGTTCCCTCACATAAAGGACTGATATGAGCTCAGGTTCACTACTAAATATTAGATGGATATATAATTATCCCTAGTTACTTCATTGACATGTCAACGGACAAAATTTTCCCATTGCAAAGCACACGGGTTTGGAGGTGTGTCGGCAGTTAAATGAGGGAAATTGGTAGTGCGTCAGGAATCTCACTGACTTCCGCATTTAACTCGAGTCTGCCACGGGAGTGGTGGGTGACCTCATTGAGGCACTTAATTGCTCACTTACAGTCCCTTTAACTGATTTTTTAACCTCAGGTTTTGACTTCAACTTGTTGCGCACAGGATTCATGCTGATGTGGCTGATGTTGTTGGCGGTGGTGCTCATCCTGGTCTGATTCTGAGGTCCAAGGTGAGACAGCATAAGCGGCACGCATGCTGATCTAACAAATGGCAGGTAAAGTGGAGATCAGGCCAGGCCCTCTTAGTGTCTCTGGCTGGTATTTTGCGGCCATCTGCAGGGAAGAGGACCTCCTTCCGTGCTCTGACTCCCTGGACAAGCACTTCCAGGGTGACATCAGGGAATCTTGACCCAGCCGTGTGTCTCCATGACCCAAATCTCAGTATTATGCAGCAATTTGTAGCTCTCCCAAACACTTTGATCTCTCCTACAACAACCTTTAACTATGTGCAAGGCTGCTTTAAATATCCACGCTGAAAATGAGTCATCAGCGATGTCATCAGACACGCTCCATTTAATTAGGCCGGGAAATCCGTATCACTCTTTCAATTGATGCAACTGAATTAAATGTGCAACCCAGGAGAGGGCTCTGAGCTAGTTAAAGTGGGTGAGAGCTCAGCTGAACAGGACCCCAAGAAAGAATGCAAAAGGCAGGAGGCAACAGAGCAGAGTAGCACTGGGGTAAGTGTAAACTACAAGGTGATAGGAAGGGTCAATATGTATGAATATAAAGGGCTGCAGGAGGGGTCAAAACTAAAAATCATGGTTTAAAAGCGAGTATTAAAACACTCGACGCAGCATTCGAAATAAAGTAAATGAGTTGACGGCACAAATCATTACAAATGAGTATGATTTGGTGGCCATTACAGAAACGTGGTTGCAGGGTGGCCAAGACTGGGAATTAAACATACAGGGGTATCTGACAATTCGGAAAGATAGACAAGAAGGGAAAGGAAGTGGGGTAGCTCTGTTAATAAAGGATGATATCAGGGCAGTTGTGAGAGATGATATTGGCTCGAATGAACAAAATGTTGAATCATTGTGGGCGGAGATTAGAGTGAGTAAGGGGAAAAAGTCACTGGTGGGCATAGTTTATAGGCCCCCAAATAATAACTTCATGGTGGGGCGGACAATAATCAAGGGAATAATGGAGGCATGTGAAAAAGGAACGGCAGTAATCATGGGGGATTTTAACCGACATATCGATTGGTCAAATCAAATCGCACGGGGTAGCCTTGAGGAGGAATTCATAGAATACATGCGGGATTTTTTTCTTAGAACAGTATATTACAGAACCTACAAGGGAGCAAGCTATCTTAGATCTGGTCCTGTGTAATGAGACAGGAATAATTACCGATCTCCTAGTAAAAGATCCTCTTGGAATGAGTGATCACAGTATGGTTGAATTTGTAATACAGATTGAGTGTGAGGAAGTAGTGTCTCAAACGAGAGTACTATGCTTAAACAAAGGGGACTACAGTGGGATGAGGGCAGAGTTGGCTAAAATAGACTGGGAACACAGACTAAACGGTGGCACAATCGAGGAACAGTGGAGGACTTTTAAGGAGCTCTTTCAGAGTGCTCAACAAAAATATATTCCAGTGAAAAAGAAGGGAGGTAAGAGAAGGGATAACCAGCCGTGGATAACCAAGGAAATAAAGGAGAGTATCAAATTAAAAACCAATGCGTATAAGGTGACCAAGGTTAGTGGGAAACGAGAAGATTGGGAAAATTTTAAACAACAGCAACGAAAGACTAAGAAAGCAATAAAGAAAGGAAAGATAGATTACGAAAATAAACTTGCGCAAAACATAAAAACAGATAGTAAAAGCTTTTACTGATATATAAAACGGAAAAGAGTGACTAAAGTAAATGTTGGTCCCTTAGAAGATGAGAAGGGGGATTAATAATGAGAAATGTGGAAATGGCTGAGCCCTTAAACAATTATTTTGCTTCGGTCTTCACAGTGGAAGACACAAAAACCATGCCAAAAATTGCTGGTCACGGGAATGTGGGAAGGGAGGACCTTGAGATAATCACTATCACTAGGGAGGTAGTGCTGGACAGGCTAATGGGACTCAAGGTAGACAAATCCCCTCGTCCTGATGAAATGCATCCCAGGGTATTAAAAGCGATGGCGGAAGTTACAGCAGATGCATTCGTTATAATGTACCAAAATTGTCTGGACTCTGGGGAGGTACCAGCAGATTGGAAAGCAGCTAATGTAACGCCTCTGTTTAAAAAAGGGGGCAGACAAAAGGTAGGTAACTACAGGCCGGTTAGTTTAACATCTGTAGTGGGGAAAATGATTGAAGCTATCATTAAGGAAGAAATAGCGGGACATCTAGATAGGAATAGTGCAATCAAGCAGACGCAACATGGATTCACGAAGGGGAAATCATGTTTAACTAATTTACTGGAATTCTTTGAGGATATAACGAGCATGGTGGATAGAGGTGTACCGATGGATGTGGTGTATTTAGATTTCCAAAAGGCATTCGATAAGGTGCCACACAAAAGGTTACTGCAGATGATAAAGGTACGCAGAGTCAGAGGAAATGTATTAGCATGGATAGAGAATTGGTTGGCTAACAGAAAGCAGAGAGTCGGGATAAATGGGTCCTTTTCTGGTTGGAAATCGGTGGTCATTGGTGTGCCACAGGGATCGGTGCTGGGACCACAACTGTTTACAATATACATAAATGACCTGGAAGAGGGGACAGAGTGTAGTGTAACAAAATTTGCAGATGACACAAAGATTAGTGGGAAAGTGGGTTGTGCAGAGGACACAGAGAGGATGCAAAGAGATTTAGATAGGTTAAGCAAATGGGCTAAGGTTTGGCAGATGGAATACAATGTCGGTAAATGTGAGGTCATCCACCTTGGAAAAAAAAACAGTAAAAGGGAATATTATTTGAATGGGGAGAAATTACAACATGCTGCGGTGCAGAGGGACCTGGGGGTCCTTGTTCATGAATCCCAAAAAGTTAGTTTGCAGGTGCAGCAGGTAATCAGGAAAGCGAATGGAATGTTGGCCTTCATTGCGAGAGGGATGGAGTACAAAAGCAGGGAGGTCCTTCTGCAACTGTACAGGGTATTGGTGAGGCCGCACCTGGAGTACTGCATGCAGTTTTGGTCACATTACTTAAGGAAGGATATACTAGCTTTGGAAGGGGTACAGAGATGATTCACTAGGCTGATTCCAGAGATGAGGGGGTTACCTTATGATGATAGATTGAGTAGACTGGGTCTTTACTCATTGGAGTTCAGAAGGATGATGGGTGATCTTATAGAAACATTTAAAATAATGAAAGGGATAGACAAGATAGAGGCAGAGAGGTTGTTTCCACTGGTCGGGGAGACTAGAACTAGGGGGCACAGCCCAAAATACGGGGGAGCCAATTTAAAACCGAGTTGAGAAGGAATTTCTTCTCCCAAAGGGTTGTGAATCTGTGGAATTCTCTGCCCAGAGAAGCAGTTGAGCCTAGCTCATTGAATGTATTCAAATCACAGATAGATAGATTTTTAACCAATAAGGAAATTAAGGGTTATGGGGAGCGGGCGGGTAAGTGGAGCTGAGTCCACGGCCAAATCAGCCATGATCTTGTTGAATGACAGAGCAGGCTCGAGGGGCTAGATGGCCTACTCCTGTTCCTAATTCTTATGTTCTTATGTTCTGAGATTGTGCTTTTGAAAGGTTCGGGATGGTGACCCTCTATGTGGCCCGCACGCACCCACACCGACGCTCAGGTAATGACCCCAGCCATTGAATCAAAGAACGGTCTTGAACCTTACGAAATGGGGTGCAGTGACCTTAGGATAGTGAAGGGATGTACAGGAGAGAGGGAGGGAGGGAAGTATTTCAAAAAGTAAGGCTGGTGATGTGAGCAGAGAAAAAATTGTTACCTTGACAACTTTGGTGAGGTCATTTAAATTTTTCAGGCCTCAAAACAATGTGCTGGAGTTAGGCTCCTGGCATTGACCTCCTCAGTGACCTCTTGCCTGGAGTGCCTTCTGACCCCTGGGGGAATAGGATCTCCATCCTCCTAGACCAGGGCCTCCAAGGCTGCATCAGAGAACCTGCGGGCCCAGTCTGCAGGCTTGTAGCTATTTCTTGGTTGACAAGGGTTCCTTCCTCTCTGCATCCAGAATGCACCTCCCCTTTAAGAGGTGCTGACTGCCATTAAGTGGCATCAGATGCATTAAATGAATAGTCCCAGTAGTGCTGGCTGTTCACCTAAATCATTTGAATGAGGTTTCAACACAAATTTAATGTGTTGTCTGGGATCACACAAACAGCCCATTTTTGGGCACAATTGGATTTCTAGCCTCTAAGATTTTGACTTTTTATTTGTTTGCTCATGGTGGGAAGATGATTGTCATCAAAAGAATGAAAGGGGAGGTTGGGAGAATATTTTTTATTATTGTGTAGAGGGCTGTTAGAACATATGTCCTGCCAGAAACTATTGTAGAAGCAAAATCGCCAACATCTTTTTAAAGCAAAATGGATACATATTTGAAAAGGAAAAAAGAAAAATGTGAAAGGGTCTGGGGGAAGGGCAAGTAAATGGAACTGTATCGATAACTCTTTTAGATCTGATGGGCCAAATGGTCTCCTTCTGTTTTATGATTCATGGTTACCTTTTGCTCACCTCTGCGTTAGCTTCTACTGATTATGTGGCATGAATAGTACTCTGTTCAAGAATAAAAATGGTCGTGGGCAGTAGCCAGCAGTAGCAGGTGCGTCTATCACACAGTACTGGCTCTGCTTTCCCTGGCAGCATGGGTGAAACCATAGGTTTGCGTGGTTTTCCGTGCCACCAGTGGCAGCAGATGACCTTACTTGCCAGGCAGCTGCTGCTGAAATTGAGGCAGCTATCAGTAGCAAAACTATAAGTTGAACACAACGTATGTTCACCTACTTTAATTCGAAAATTCTGCGTTCCAGGTGGAGGAATTTGGCCACGACATCCTGAGGGATCCCAATGTTGCAAGTCAGAAAATCACCTTCTTTATGTTTTACTTTATCTTTTGTAATTTGTGAGTTGCTGAAGCAATTATATAATGAAATTCATCTTTTAAAATGTGTTCAGAATGCCCACAGCTGAATGCAGTACATAGAAAGGCACTAATTGTGAATTGTGAAAAATGCCTGTAATCAGCCAGTGTCTTTGCTAATGTGAATACTGATTTCGCACTTTGGCTGGAGTGTTTATTGGGCACAGAGATATGTGAATTGTGCTGATCAGCATGTGTTCACCATTTATGTAAGAAGGGAACTGTGCATCAGGGTGTTGTAAATAGCTTTATAGCCATCTTTTGGAAATGTGCACTGTGATAGAAACAAAGCATGCATGAAGTACAGCACTATAAATTTCTCCACATATCATATAGGTCAGAGATCTTTCACCTGGAGTTACACTGAACCACTGAAGGCACAGAAGATTGTGCATAGCATACATTTAGAGCATACAAAAATGTTGCTGGAATCCACTGCACCAAGTCGATAGTACACATTAAAGTGGCCTGAATCATGCAACTCTTGAATATTTTAGACCTTGAAAGGATGCACACAGTCAAATTCTGCCACTAGAAATTCACTGATATGTTTTCTGTTGTCTACTTTATAGTTACAATGCACACAAAATGTTACTGTTTTTTCAGCTCTTAATCCTGCATAGCAGTTATTTTTGTGCAACATTAATAAATGTAGTCTTATTTTTCTCCCCATTCACTCTGTTCGCCTCAAGCAGCCATTGCCTTTGAAGTGTCTCAGGGGCTTCAGGAGTCTGCTGTTTCTGAGAGTTTCCAAAGAGACTTGTTAAACAGAAGAATTTCCATCCACCTATTTTAAAGGTGAATGACATTATTGGGATGGGACCAGGAAAGGGGACTCCGTCAGCTGGGATTCTTTTTTGTGGTATATATCAATGACTTGGACTTGGTATGATTAAGAAGTTTGCAGATGACACTAAAATAGACTGTGTGGTTGATAATGAAGCAGAAAGTTGTAGACTGCAGGAAGATAGCATTGTACTGGTCAGGTGGGCAGAACAGTGGTAACTGGAATTCATTCCTGTTAAGTGTAAATACACATTAAATGGTACGACACTGAAAAGTGTAGAAGAACAAAGGGACCTTGGAGCGCAGGTCCATAAATCCCTGAAGGTAGCAGGCCAGGTAGATAAGGTGGTTAAGAAGGCATATGAAATACTTGCCTTTATTAGTCGAAACATGGAATGCAAGAGCAAAGTGGTTATGCTTGAAATGTACAAAACACTGGTTAGGCCGCAGCTGGAGTACTGTGTGCAGTTCTGGTCACCTTATTACAGGAAAGGGTGCAGAAGAGATTTACAAGAATGTTGCCTGGGCTGGAGAATTTTGGCTATGAGGAAAGATTGGAAATGCTGGGTCTGTTTTCTTTGGAACAGAGGAGGCTGAGGGGAGACCTTATTGAGGTGTATAAAATTATGAGGGGCCTGGATAAGAACATAAGTGTGATATATTCACAGAGCACAAGCACACACAGCTTCCTACATGGCAGGTAGCTCTCTTGGAAGCCTCTGGAAATCTGCCTGGTTCTGTTTATTATTAACTATGCAGTTGCAGTACACAATACGTTCACATCCACAGTGTGGAGCTACAAACATTACAAGCTTACAGACATTACAATAAGAACATAAGAAATAGGAGCAGGAATAGGCTTTACGGCCCCTCAAGCCTGTTCCGCCATTTAATACGATCATGGCTGATCCGATCATGGGCTCAGGTCCACTTCCCTGCCCGCTCCCCATAACCCCTTAATCGCTTACCAGTTAAGAAACTGTCTATTTCTTTCTTAAACTTAATCAAAGACCCACCTTCCACAACTCTCTGAGGCAGTGAATTCCATGGATTTACAACCCTCTGAGAGAAGAAATTCCTTCTCATCTCAGTTTTAAATGGGCGGCCCCTTATTCTAAGATTATGCCCTCTAGTTCTAGTCTTCCCTATCAGTGGAAACATCCACCTTGTCAAGCCCCCTCATAATCTTATATGTTTCGATAAGATCACCTCTCATTCTTCTGAATTCCAATGAGTAGAGGCCCAAGCTCCTCAACCTTTCCTCGTAAGCCAACCCCCTCATCTCCAGAATCAACCTGGTGAACCTTCTCTGAATTGCCTCCAAAGCAAGTATATCCTTTCGTAAATATGGAAACCAAAACTGTATGCAGTATTCCAGGTGTGGCCTCACCAATAACCTGTATAACTGTAACAAGACTTCCTGCTTTTATACTCCATCCCCCTTTGCAATAAAGGCCAAGAATCCATTGACCTTCCTGATCACTTGCTGTACCTGCATACTAACCTTTTGTGTTTCATGCACAAGTACCCCCAGGTCCCACTGTACTGCAGCACTTTGCAATTTTTCTCCATTTAAATAATAACTTGCTCTTTGATTTTTTTTCTGCCAAAGTGCATGACCTCACACTTTCCAACATTATACTCCATCTGCCAAATTTTTGCCCACTCACTTAGCCTGTCGATGTCCTTTTGCAGATTTTTTGGGTCCTCCTCACACATTGCTTTTCCTCCCATCTTTATGTCATCAGCAAACTTGGCTACGTTACACTCGGTCCTTTCTTCCAAGGTGTTAACATAGTCCCAGCACTGATCCCTGATTGCCAACCTGAGAATGAACCATTTATCACGACTCTCTGTTTTCTGTTATTTAGCCAATCCTCTATCCATGCTAATATATTACCTCAACTCCATGAACTTTTATCTTGTGCAATAACCTTTTATGTGGCACCTTGTCAAATGCCTTCTGGAAGTCCAAATACACCACATCCACTGCTTCCCCTTTATCCACCCTGTTCATTACATCCTCAAAGAATTTGAGCAAATTTGTCAAGCATGACTTCCCCTTCATAAATCGTTGCTAACTCTGCCTGACCGAATTATGCTTTTCCAAATGTCCTGCTACTGCTTCTTTAATAATGGACTCCAACATTTTCCCAACCACAGATGTTAAGCTAACTGGTCTGGATCGAGTGGATAGGAAGGACCTGTTTCTGTTGACAGAGGGGATAACAACCAGGGGGTAGAGATTTAAATTAATTGGGGGGGAGGTTTAGAGTAGATATGAGGTGAAATGTCTTCATCCCGTGGGAGGTGGGGGTCAGGAACCCACTACCTGAAAGTGTGGTGGAGGCAGAAACACTCACCACATTTAAAAACTTCTTGGATGTGCACTTAAAGTGCCGTAATCGATAAGGCTAGGGTACAAGAGCTGGAAAGTGCTATTGGGCTGGATAGCTCTTGGTTGGTTGGCATGGACATGATGGGCTGAAATGGCCTTCTTCTGTGCTGTAAATTTCTATGATTCGCTGGGCCCGAATTTGGTCAAAGCCTCCGCTCACCCAAGTGCCGCCCAAAATGCCGCCGACATCTGCCGAGGTACCGGACGGTACTTTCGGCGGAGTTTTCATCGCAGAGGTCCCTCGAAGGTCAGCAGGTGGAAAATCAATGACATTCGCCGCCAATCTGGGCGGCATCAGGTGGGAAGTCTCATTCTCGGCGGCAGAGACGCTTACCGCCCAAGTACCACCGAGGATTGAGTCGTGCCCATGGAGGGTCAAAGAGGTAAAAATAAAAATCAACAAAAAAACAATAAACATCTGAGGACCTTCAGGACACCCCATCCAGGTAAGTACCTGTAATGAATAATTTAAAAACATTCCACTTACCTTTTTTAACAGGATCTTGGCAATTGCCGTTGAGGACTGAGCAGCCTGCACTCAACGGTCCGCCGCTGACTCCTGCCAACTCCCACCCACATGAATATGGCATCCCGCATTGGCCATCCGTTGACGTCAGCGGGTGCTTCCTGGTGGCTCTCCCCTCCCACCCACTCCAGGCCACATTGAAAGTGGCACTGGGGTTTCGAGCAGAGGAAGGTCGGCGGCAGTGGGCGGCAATGGGCAGTAAGTTGATCAATTTCTGCCCCTATGATTCTATGATTCTTAGTCCTGCCATCGAAGGGGAATGGTTGATGCAATGACATCAAGTACATCCAGTAAGGTGAAGTGAGGTGTACTGGAGTCCACAAGCATAAGTTGCCTGCTCCCCATAAAAAGCAGGATTTCCACCCCTTGCTTAGGGGCCTATTGGAGCAATGCCAGGAACCGGGAACTTTCCCTTCTCACATGGGTGGAAAAATAGCCAAGTGTCTGGGCACGTGGCACAAGAGGGTGCCAAAGATGAGCCTGAAGTGGCGCTTGTATCCGCCTCCTCCTGTAAATAAGGTGCCCTCCTACTAACCATACAGCCTCCTATTACGTACAATGCAGGCACACCACCAAGATCACAGCCTGTGGCACGTCAGGACCATTGATTCATTCTAGCACATCGTATCATACTCCCATAAATGAGTATCTGTTAAGCATGCATGTGCCTGGACACTGGGTGTTGGTGGGTATATAAATTCTGACCTCAGAGCCAAGCCTTATCTGTCCACACATGCATTTCCCCCCAGCAATAGCAGCCACTGGACAGTAATCATGTGTAGGGACCTTGGCTGAATTTCCCCTGCTGAACTCAGGGACATTGAAGGAAACTATAATATTTGCATTGCTACCCTCAGCTTAAGGCTAGCTATCCTATCACAAATGACTGGTCAAGACTGGAGCCTGCTTGGATCTCATGGATGAATATCTAAAAGTGCATTTCATAGGTCCCGAACTTGGTGAAAGCTAAGTTCTGCCCAAGTGTCACCCAAAGGACTGCTGAGATCCCGACAGTACTTTGAGCAGAAGTTTCATGAAAAAGTCCTGGAAAGACCGCCCGGTGGCAAAAAAGCGACTTACACCCTGAATCGGGCGGCAGCATGCGGGAGCTCCAATCTCGCCAGCAAATGCAATCCTCGGCAATGTACCACTGAGGATTGAATCAGGCTTGGGGAGGGGGGGAAGAGATAAAATTTAAAATTTCAAAAAAAAACACTGGAAAACCTTCAGGGGACCCCCATCCACCTGAATCGCTGGGAAAAAAATAATGAAAAGAAGTTTACTAACTTTTTTTGCAGGTCTTCATACTTACCATTGACCTGCCTCCACGGGACAGTCCTTTCCCCTGCTGCAGCGGACTCCCGCCGGGACCAAACTGGCAGCTCAGCGGGCGGGAGGACACTTGCCAGCGGACATCAGCGGGCGGTTCCCAGCGGTCTTCCCTCCCTGCCGGCGGGAGGCCTCTACCAAACTCGCTCGGAGGGGAGACTGCCCAGAAAACTCGATGGCAGCGGGCGGTGAGTCCACAAAGTTCAAGCCCCACAGTTTTTTAGTCAACAATTGAAAATAGTTTCTCTAAAGTAATAACAGTGAAACTATTCATTCTTCCCTGTAGTCTCACATCAATGACACGAACTGGTGGTCGGCATACTTTGCAACAATTGCTATCAGCACAGAAATAGAACCATAAAAACAGAAAATTCTGGATACTGTCAGCAGGTTAGGCAGCATCTGTGGAGAAAGGAACAGAGTTAATGGGCTGGATTTTGCAGGGGATGTGCGGGCGTGAGTGCTGGTGGGCGGGGTGGGACAGTGTTCTTTTTCCCCTGTGGGTTGGGACCTGAAACGCAGCTTTATCAAATGTTGGGGCTGCCAGTGCTGAGCAGACCTGATATGCAGCAGTGGGGATGGCAATTAAAATCATTCGTGGCTTGTTTACAGCCACGGGTGCTATTGGTCTGCCTGATGTGCCTGGTGATGCTGGGGAGCCACTATCTATAGGGAGCGGCAGGGAAGTGGAGTTGAAGCCAGGATCAGATTAGCCATGATCTTATTGAATGGCGGAGCAGGCTCGAGGGGCCAAATGGCCTACTCTTGCTCCTATTTCTTATGTTCTTATGTTCGTATCAATGCTCTTACCCCAGCTTTTTGAATTTGACAGGTCGCCCACCGGTTTCTCACCATGCCTGGACCTCGTCTGTGAAGCTGGGGTGGGAGGTCAGTGGCCATTGAATTGGTTGATGAGTTGACAGTTTCAAATGTCAAGTCAAAACCCCCAGCTGATTGAGAAATGTTCCATTAGCCACTAGCTTCTCCAACCTGCATTTCCACTACAGATTCAGAATGCTGCAATGTCCTTACACAAATCTCCACCCAGTCTCATCTCATTACCTCTCCCACCAGTGACAGATCTCTTCTGTCATCTCTACTTCACCTGCAATCTATTCCATCAGCATGGCTGCTCTTGAAATTCTCTCACAAATTTTCCTCAGAATCCCACCCCGATCAGCCCCAACACCAGCATTACCAGGCCCAGGAACATCACCAGGCACACCAGTAGCACCAGGCACACCAGCAGCACAAACAACACCAACCTTCTCCCCAATTAACTGATGCTTCACAGCATACAGCGCATCAGCACCTAGCCACATGCCTGCCCGGGAATCCAGGAATGGCATCACCATGGCAAGATTTAATTCATTTGATGCTGTATACCCTGGCTTCACATGATGCAGCAGGTTGGCACCACTCCACACCAACACCATAAAGCATCCCTACAATGCATAAGCCATTCCCGTCACACTCATCACCATTGTCGGAGTGGGGTGGGCAGGGGGGTGCTGCTGGCGGGGGTACCGTTATGTCTCACGATTCACTGCAACTCACGAAGCCACATCCAAAGGTCCCCACAAATCTGTCCAAGAACGCAAAGTGCTGAAAATAAAGATTTCAATGTTTGACAACACAACAACATAAACTTTATATGAACATTGGCGAAACGACCCAAGTGCCCACCCTTGTGTGTTGTTAGTTGATATGATTGTACTAGGATGAGAGTGAGTCTGAGAGGTGGCTAGTGAGATGGAGATGTGATAATGTAGATATAGAGGGTGTGTATAGGTGCAAGGTAAGTTGGTGTGAGTAAGGATGTGCAGGAGTAGGGTAGGGAAAGCAGAGTGATGGGGATGTTATGAGAGGCCCAGCAGGATGAGGTTGAGTGTAGCTTTGCGGTAATGTTTCATGATTCACCAAGATCATTGAAACCGTTGCGGCACTGCGGCCTGGTCCTCCTGACCGCATCCCTGCTGGTGCCCTCATGAGCAATGTGCAACCAGGCTGTGTTGATCACTTGGGGAGGTCTCTTCTGCTCATGGGAAGGGAAGAGATACTCCTTGCGTGCTATGACTCCCTCCATAAGTTAAGGAGTGAGAGTCATGGGTGAGCCTGGGCGCCTCTTTGCAGTGCTTGTCAATGTTTGCAGCACCTCAGTGCTGTAGAATACTAACATCACAAATGTCAAAAGAAAGTTGACCATGGTCCCTTTAAGGAAACCGGCTGATGACGCATCATCAAATGACGTCACCAGACTGGCTTCCTCTAATTGTCCGGGAAATGCGTTGGGCAGGCTTAACAAGCCTAATCAGGGGAAATCCATTGCAGGAGCCAGGCTGGAGCCAGCAGCAGGCTTGGAATCAGCCACTGACGTCGTCCGCCACAGGCCTGCTGAGGTTCGTAAAATCCAGCTCAACGTTTCAGGTCAAAGACCATTTGAAAGGTCAAAGACATAAAACACTAACTTTGTTTCTCTCTCCACAGATGCTGCCTGATCTGCTGAGTTTTCCAGCATTTTCTGGTTTTATTTCAGACTTCTGGCATCCGTGGTATTCTGCTTTTTAAAAAAAAAACAGCATTCAAGTTGAATTCCATTTGATGATTATGAAATGCACAAGCTTTACTGTAGTATACCAGTTGAACCATTAAGTTTGATTACCACATTGTAATGACTGCAAGGTATCCATTCTCTATTATTTTCTATATTGCCTTCACCATACTAATAACATGGTGAGCCAACACAGTAACACTTTCTAAAAGTATTAAAAGATATGTGTGCACACTAGGTCCGTGCAGCAGAGCTGGTCTCCAATCGTCTAGGTTAACCTTTGCCACTGGACCAAGACCTAGCTCTGTCAAGCCCGTGTGGTGGCTGGTGTGCAACGGCCACCACACGTTAAAAAAATCCAGGCACAGGCATCTTCCACCCTTCAAGATTTAGTTCAGGACCTGGAATTTTAGGTCCTTCATTGAAACACCTGTGAACTTTTTAACGTAGAAGCAAGTCATCCTTGATTCGAGGGACTGCCTATGATGATGATGATGATTTTCTAAAACTCATTGCAAAAAATATCCAATTATTTAGAACATTAGTGAATGGTGACTGGCCCATTGGGTTTTGGAACCTGGAATGGTCTTTTTGCCAGTGTTCACAATGTTTGTGTTTACCACTGTCAGCCAAAGCAGTCAGTTTACTCACGTTCGGGTTTATTGTATTACTGAGCATGCAATGTGATGACATCATCAAGTATGTAATTACAAGTCTCTTCATTTTATTGCTTGTGCATAAGACCAAAGTGACATGCAACGATGCTCCACTCTCCAGACATTAGCAATTAACCCTGCAGTATACTGAGCATTTGGTGTTGGTGCAGTGCCATACTAATAGGATTTGCAGGTTTGGAATCGGCATTGGGATCTATCGGCTGTAAGCATGCAGCACAATGACGAGATTTTACTTTTGTGCAGAGCAGTATATATCTACGAGAAGACAAAAAGACTAAATTCGAATAAGCAATTACTATAACTGTGCCAGTTTAGCATTTAATTATATCTGCGGGCAATGGTTATCTGTATAGCAAGCGCAACTGAATAAAATTTGTGTCTTCAGAGTAAAGATAAGTCTTTAGAAAATGAATTGCAATTTATTAATGACTGAAAGAATCGACTGCCCCACTACTTTTTAACAATCATTAGTAATTTTATTGGCAGTCAGAGGCTGACAATATACTTTCTGTTTGAGAACGAGCATTATAATCATGACTGTATATTTGCATTGCTTGCATCAGTTGATGGAGTATAACAGAAGCATTTATTTCCCTCCTCAAAATTACATTTACCGTTTAACTGGATTAATTTTTGACAAGCAAAATATTTCCTTTGTCCAATTATTCCTATTATGTGGCCACTGTAATGCATCTTGCACATGTTCATGAGTTACGACTGCCAAACCTACGAATCCATCTCGAACAGTTGGTTTGTATCTGGCAATAAGAGGATGCAGAACTCTTTAGAACTAGGTCAATAACTCTAGCGGGAGGTGACCCAGAATTTACTCATACATTCTGCAAGTTATACTTCATCCGTTTATGAAGAAAGCTAATCTGCTATCATCACAACAGCCACAGTAATTGGTTTACTATAAGCAAATTAAACTCCAAATTATTTCAACAACTTATTTCTTCTAATTCAGTAATAGCTCAGCTGCATTACTGGCTGAGGATGCTGCCCAGAAAGCTTTAACATTTCCAAAATTAAACTGTCTGATAAATCGCAAATGTTGAAACTAGACAGCAGGTAAGCACATCCTGAAACGCTGACCCATCTGACTTTTCCATGATACTGACTAATCCCTTGCATGTTTCTAGCACTTTCAGTTTGTATTTCTGATTTCCAGCATTTGCTGTTTTCTTTGCTCTTTATTTTCCGATAAATCTGCTGATTACCCATTATAGTGCAGGGAGATGGTCATAGCTAAGCAAATATAACGTTTCCCTTCTTAATGGGTCCGAGTGAATACTAACAGTGCACTTAGTAACTGCCGTTAGTAGATTTTGGAACCTGTGACAACAACTGCGAAAATTTAAATGAGGGGAGCAGCAGAAGGTAGTGTGTTCCATTACAGTATTGTAATGGAGATGTTTAAGGCAGTGGATAAAGTTGATAGACATGCTCTGATATATATGCATTTTATTGACTCTGGGAAAGAATTTTTGTGCAACTGCCATCCTTGATCGAGACAGAAGGAAGTTGATCACGTTTGTGTCTAGACATACAGCAGAATTCAAATATTTCTAATATCCAATTGTTGAATTGTTGAATTTTGTAGTCCACTTGGCACAAGAAAGGATCATATTTCCTCGCCATAGAGGTGTCTTGACCCTTTATTAGCAAGGTTCCTTCAGTTCAATTTTACATTCCTGTTTTATCAAATTCGTGGTTCATTCAAGTGCACTGCATTTTTAATGCAGAATAATTGTAATCACAGAGTATTATTCTCTGATGCAGTAGGAGGTGTGCCAACAGATGAAAAAACACATCTCAACAGCTCCCTCTGTCTGTGTTCACCAATAAACAATGACAAAGTTCACTTCATGGCACTGTTTGATTTTTCACTGTTCCTGATGATAAAACATGGAGAAAAGCAGCAACCTGTTTATCCTGCTCATCTTTTTGTACATTTTGTAGAAGTGTTAGCTGGATAACACATTTAAAGTCCATGCAATGTCATTAAAACAGTTATCAAGGAGAGTTCAATATTTTCAACTGTACTGTGTAGTGTCCTATTTAATACAAAGTGACATATTATTTAACCAAAACAATGGGCTCAATTTTTTGGCGCGCGCCGTTTTTTCTGGCGTAAGTATTTAATTCAAAGTTTCCCTCTGGAATCTGCGCCAGTGTAACTGCTTTAGTTACGATTTTTCTAGGTTAAGTTTTTTTGGCATTCCCTCATGTCTGCGGCAGTTTTCATCATTTTTTGCAGTTTGCCCCAAATTTTTTAATTCTCGATCGGCGTATCTGGCCACCCCTGAAAAACCTTCCGGTGCGTTAACAGAAAGCAGCGCACATTGAGAAATTGGCGCTGAAAGACACCATTGTTTTTCATCAAATTTTTTTAATGAGTCAAGAACATTTTAAATATCCATAATAAAGCTCATCTTTTTTTTACCTTTCAATGGAGTACATGGAAGTTTCTTGGATTTCTGAAGTTTTCATTTTTTGTTTTACTCACACGCCACCACCGAATGTCTTCAAACAGGGCTGGAGGGTAATAGCATCTGTTGTCAGAATCGACCTCGGGCCCGGACACAGGGGCTCGGGGCTCGGCTGGAAAACAAGCCCGGAGGGGGGGGGAGGTGGCAATTGGAAGGCTTCTGCACTGAGCCCGGGGAGGGAGGTGCCGATCAGAAGGCTGCTGCATTTGGCACAAGACTGAAATGAGTTTGGGGGAGGGGGAGAAAGGGAGAAGTCACAAGGCTGCAATGAGTTGGGGGGGGGGGGTGGGGGTGGAGAGCAGAAATCACAAGACCTGGGTGTGGTCCATCCAGAGAGACCTTGGGGAAAGAGAACAAAGAATGTGTCCTGTCTGGCTTCCTGCCATTTTGAGCTTCTTGCAAAGGTAAATTTTAACAATGGGGGCAATACTGACAATGCCATACCTTGTGCGAGCCTTCTGCATCATGGTGCTACATAGGAGACAATTGATTCGACGTCATCACATGAGGAACATCAGAGCCCATCGGATGCTGGGCTGGAGGCCTTACCCACCTCAGCTATATCGAGACAGGCATTCGTACCTGCACCTGAGTGATGCAGACTGTGTCAGAAAGTTCCTTTCTGCAAAGAAGTTGTAACTGAGATCTGTGAGTTGGTAAAAGCAGACCTGCAACCTAGAGGTGTCAGTTGAAGTGAAGGTTATAGCTGCACTTTCATTCTATGCCTCTGGATCACTTCAAGCTACAACTGGGGATATGTGTGCGATTTGTCAACATGCAGTACATATCTGCATTCAGCAGGTGACGGCTGCACTATATGTCCGGAGGAATGACTACATAAAGTTCCTCATGACCGCCCAGGCAATGCGTGATAGGGCTGTGGGCTTCTCCAGGATTGCTGGCTTCCCAAAGGTACAGGGCTGCATTGATTGTACCCACATCACCTTGCAAGCACCTTTGGAGGATTCCGAGATGTACAGGAACAGAAAAGGCTTCCACTCCATTAACGTACAGCTCGTGTATGCCGACATGCATCGCATCATGCCAGATGATGCAAGATACCCTGGGAGCACCCATGATGCGTTCATTCTATGCAAAAGTGTTATGTTTGCCATGTTTCAGCAGCAGCCAGAAGGACAGATCTGGCTACTGGGAGACAAAGGGTATAGCCTCGCGACCTGGCTCATGATGCCCCAATGCGTAACCCAGGCGGAAGCTGACCATGAATATAACTTGTCATACATTGCAACGTGCAGCATCATAGAAAGGACCATTGGCATCTTGAAACAGCGTTTCTGATGCTTGGACCATTCCGGAGGCTACTTGCTATACTCCCCTGAGATTGTCGGTCAGTTCACTGTTGTGTGCTGCATGCTGCATGTTGTAGGCATTAGGCATCTGCTGAATATATCTAAACACTAAGCATTAGGCACCTGCTGAATACACGTATATGTTTAAAGTGGCCAAATATAAAATGGCTGTCAGGTGGGCTCCTCCAAGCATGACAGGAAATCAGGTAGTCAAGCTGTGAACTATTGACTGAGGCTGACCGAGCAATAACCCTGTGAGGCCCACTGCCAGGAATGCCTTGGATACAAGATAACTATAACAAACCATTATAACTCCACACAGCAGAGCCCCGAGAAATAGAGATAAGAGGGGCCTACATCACATAACGAGGGCATAAATCAGCCCGAGCTGACAAGAACCGAATATGTAACTCTAATAAGGAGGCTACCCAAAGACAGCACCCAAGGACAGTAAGATAAAGGGAGCCTGGACCATGTTACAAGATACATGAGTAATTCCTAGCAACACACCCTTTAGCAACACATCTCTTGGCAACACATGAGCCACTTTACGTTTAGAGACTAACTCTATCTATTGGTTTAATTGAATCTATAATCAGTATGATTGGATAGTATCCAGCCGAAATGGGCCGATGTAACTGTAGTAAACTGTTGTTAACATATAAAAATCCATGAAACCCTTTGTTTGGTGGAGAGTGGAATACCTGGCGTTAACCAGAAGCTCTCTCCCCACCGGTGAAATAAAGACTGCTTTGGGGTTGGAACCGATTCTGAGTGTCGAGTGATTCTTCCGAGAAAACACTAACACTAACACTGCATAACTTAGCCATCATGGGGCAGCAGCTGGTAGGAGAAGACACAGCTGCGGTGAGAGTGGCTGATGATAATGATGAGGAAGATGCAGATGATGAGCAGGAAGATGAGGACGAGGATGAGGAAGCCATGCAAGTACCTGAACCCGAAGCACGACGGCAAAGGAGGATGAGCCATCGTGCCCCTTTAACGATTGCTCGAGCCTTGCACCAGCAGCTCATCTGTGAACGCTTTGCTGCCTGAAGGCTCAGTGGCAACTATTCCACATGGACCATGTTTACTGTTTGGACCTGTTCTGTAATGTGTTGTGTTAATGGAACAAATGATGGAAATGATTCTTGTTTACTTCAAAAGTTGTGTTAATAATCGAACAAATGATGTAAATAATTCTTGTTTTCTTAAAAAATTGTGTTCATCATCGAACAAATAATGTAAATTATTCAATTTTAATGTAAAATCTATTTTATTCAAAAGTTCAACAAACAGTTCTTTGTATTTAACTTAACTTTAATAAAATTCTTTTTGCATCAATCTTAAAAGTTTTCAGTTACGATAACTTACAAACTTTAAGATCACTTATAAATTCTACGATCACTTAAAAACTTTAAGATCACTTACTAACTTTTAAACTTGTAAATTTACATAATTACAAAAGTCTTTGAATTTGAGAACAACAGTTACAAAAGTAACAATAATAGTAACAATAACAACAACAGCAGCAGCAAAGAAAGGCTGCACCCATCTCTCCTCCACCTTATTCCAAGACCGCCTGCCGCGCTTGTTCTTGCTGATTCCACCCCTGCCCGCAGGCGGTGACGCAGTGTTTCTGGGGTTGGTACCAAGCTTATTCTTTCTAAGATCTTGGGTAATGCGCACCTGTTGAAGGGGGGCGGAGTGGGGGGGGGGGGCGGGGGGTGGGGGGGTGGTGCGGAAGGCGGAAATGTGAAGGACCCAGGCGGCAATGTGGAGGGTCCGGCTTGGGGCTCTTCAGAGGCTGGTGTGGGGATTGGAGTGGAAGTGACAGTGGATTCTGTCAATGGGCGCGGGGTCTGGGCATGTTCCCTTATTACAGCAGCTAACTTCAACATGCTGTCCCTCATGTGCCCTGACAATGTCGCAAAGACCTGTAACATTCCCTCTCTCAAGTTGAGCAAAACTCTCTCAACTACCTGTGACATTCCCTCCCTCATGTTCACTGACAGCGCATCAGCTACCTGCGACATTCCCTCCCACATGGTCACTGACATGGTTTCAACTGACTGAGATATTCCCTCACTCGTGGTCCCGGACATGGGTCCCATTTCTCGTGAGATTGCTGTTACTTCTCATGACAGTCCCGCTACCTCGTCACCTACCCCACTGATGGTGTCCAGGAGTGATCGCGTAAGGTCAATACTCTTCCCACTCATTGCCATCATCTGAACCACATCTGTTAGATCCTGCATGTCAGGAGAGCACGGTTGAGCTCTTCTTCCCCTCCTCCCCACGGGTGTGGCTCGATGCATCCCACAGGGACATGCACTTCGGAAGGTGGGGCCCTGGGTGTGCCTCGCTGCACCCCACCACTGGGACCCGCAGCCTCGGACGGTGGGGCCATAGGTATGCCTCGCTGTGCTCCACTGATGGGACCCACAGCCTCGGACGGTGGGCCCCTGGGTGTGCCTTGCTGCACCCCAGCACTGGAACCCGCAGCCTCAGACAGTGAGAAACTATGGAATATCCCACCAACACTCAAACCACTAGTCAGGGAAGGGCGAGCAACTCAATGGGCAGCACCTGCACTTCCTCCAAGGTGATTACAATAGATGGGACTTCATCCATCTCATCCAACTCCCCCTCCCACTCACCCCCATGCTTTTGATCTGGAAGGAGGGATTTGAAGTTGATCTCCTCTTCAGGGTTGTCCTCATCTGAATCTTCTTCTGCACTGTCAGGGTTAGCCTCAAGTTCTGCAAAATATAACAGAACAGACAAATGGTTAGCAGCAGAGGAGGGGGCAGGGTGGCATGAGTAGGGTCACACAGCACAGGCAGCAGGCTGATTTGAAGGACCACGATGAATGGTAGCACCTTGCATCAACCGAAGCATAACTGATGGAGACATCCCCATGAACCGAAGCATGGCTAGCCCACGCAGTGCTTAACATTTAGCAAAGCCAGATTCTGGAATTTACAGGACTTACCCTCTCAACTGTGGGCCCAGCTTGTGCAGAATTGATTGCTTTTCTCCAGGCAGGTCCCATCAAAGCAACGACCCTCTCTTCCAAGGATGTCAGTGGATGCAGATTTGCCGGGCCTCCTCCTGTTCGAGTTCTTTCCCTTTTATTATGTGCCACGTTCCTCTGCAAAGATGAAAATGCAACTTTTAAGAGAGAGTGTCTTCCTGCTGGGTGGGACATATATAGCTGGTCACATTTACAATTGCAATTCCATTGAATAAATGAATATATTACTTACACTAAATACTTGACCAAACTCCTGCCACTTCTTTTTACATTGGCCTCCAGATCTCATGGTGCTCACCATTGCACAGTAATCTTCTGCAACTTGGTTCCAGCGTTTCTTCATTTCTTTTGGTGGAACTTTTATGTGACCTCTGCTGGTGTCCAGCTCCTGCCATCTGTTCTCAATCACAGTAAATAGTGCCTCCACTTCATCCTGTGAGAAATTCTTGGTCCTTGCACCGCATTGCATCTTGTATTGCTGCAGCTCCGATTTTTCCAATGCTCTCACACAACACTCAAAGTTCTCACACACATAACTGGCTCTTTAAAAATGGCCGATTGCCAACCCGGAGCTGTGCTGAGCATGCCTGTCGATTGAAATAACGTCAAAAATGTAACTTTTTCCCCCACGCATGCGCAATAGGTGCAGAATCATTTTTCAGCGCAGACAGCAGGCTCCACCCCCCGAGGCGACTGGACACACTGCGCAGTGTCAAATTTGAATTATACATCGGGGAAATTTTTGCAAAATATTTCTGCCACATTTCTGGCACAGAAAATGGGCTTGGGAAATATTGAGCCCATGGTCGTAGTCTATAATTAATTCATCAAAACAGCTAAATAATCATGAGCATGCACATGTATTTCCTCTGATTTATTTTCTGAACTCTCAGAAGCTTTTTTATGAGTTAATTTAAATAATAAATGCCACTAATCTTATTACCTGCTTTCAGCTTTTTGTTCGAGAGGTGTGCTATTAATATTAATTGATGAAGAAGATGAAGGTCATTTAGAATTTGTGGACTTAAATTCTCGGTCATGAATAAATATTTAGTTGTACTAATGATAAAAGTCTATGTAAATTATTAAATCAAATAAATCTGTTTAAAATTACACTTCTGTAAAACATTTGTCCCTGAAAAACTAAACACTGTTCACTCTATTAGAACCATAGTGCAGGAATTTGCTTATTAGCTCAGGGTCCTTTAATGGTACAGTATGAGAATCTAGTTCATGGGTCAGGGTGCTACAGTGGTAATTTGCAGGAATCTGGTTCTGAGGTCAGGGTGCTGAAGTGCCATAATGCAGGAATCTGGTTCACGGATCATGGTGCTGTAGTGGTAGTGCTGTCCGATCACGTGGGGTTGGTGAGGGAGAAATGGTGGGTCAAGCAGCTAAGTGGAAAGGCACTTACCTCCTGGATCCAGCTGTCTTCGCCTCCCTTTAGCTGGCAAACTTCCAGAGGCTTGGGAAACTCTCCCACCCACAGTTAAATGTTAAATCTTAGATCACCATGAGGTAGGCAGTATCATTATAATATTTACCCTCCCACCATACCAAAACCCACCTGCTTTTTGCAGTTAAATTCCCTCCCATAGTGTTTATGCTCCCCATGAGCCTTCTCCCACCCTACTTCATCTAAGGTTATCAACATATGAGAAATACAGCACGCAGAAAATCCAAACATAAACCAGAAACATTTATAATACATGTAAACACAAATACAAAAGCAACCAAGAAGCAAATAGATGCTAGTTAAAGGGAAAATGGCATGTTTGAATACAGGGGGACTAAATTCGGCTCTGTAGCACCCATTTTTTGGGCACTAGGAGGCCTTCTAAAGGACCACAATGGCATCTGCGATGTACACTCACACTTCTGACAGGAAGTGCGTCACATGCCATATTTGTAAAGGGGTTTGTGCTCACACACCTAACGACTGCTGGGACCGTGCAGAGCATGCAGACCATGATGTCAATCAGTGTGCAATGTTGATTTAACGCCAGCGCTGTCATTTTTGAGCTTTATGCTCCAGCCTACACCCTCTTTTAACCTCACTCAGCTGAACACAAAGTTAAACAGAATGGGGCACCAGCTCTATTTAAAGGGTCATGCAATATATACAGGTAATTTGCCGGATTATTTCTTCTGACTGCTAGTGCATTTCTATACATTTTAGATTCTTTTCTATACTTGCTTAAAGTTTCAGTAGTCTACAGGGAGTGGTCTGGCTGGTGCTCTCTGTACAAAAAGAGACAGGTTAATCTCATTCCCTCTTGTCAGAGACAAGCAGGCAGAGTGAGCATGAGGGCTTGCAAGGATTGCAGGCTTCCCCGTGGTGCAGGGTGTCATTGGTTGCACGCATATTGTTTTGCATATGCCTCATGTGAACTCTGCCATGTACCTGAACCGAAAGTGATTCCATGCCTTCAATGAGCAGCTGGTGTGCGACCACATGCAAATCATCATGCAGGTGAATGTCCGGTAGCTTAGTAGTTGTCATGATTCTTTCATTCTGCGACATTCCTCTGTGCCACCTGTATTTGACCCACCATGGCAAGTCAACGGCTGGCTACTGGGCGACAAGGGTTATCCACTCATGACATGGCTCATGAGTCCGATCCATAACCTACACAGCAGCCTATAATGAAAGATGTGCTGCCACAGTGAGCATTAATAAGTACACCAATGGCATCCTCAAGCTATGCTTCCGCTGCCCAGGCTGTTCTGGTGGAGCCCTGTAGTATTCATCTGAGCGGCTATCAAGATTTGTGGTAGTATGATGCATGCGACACAATGTGCCATTATGAGGGGATAGCCCTTGCCAAATCAGACGAGAAGTGGAGGAACAGGAGCGTGAGGACAAGGAGGAGGAGGAGAAGGAAGTGGATGAATTGGAGAAGCAGGAAGTGCAACAGGAAGTAAAAGAAGAAGAAGAGGAAGGGAGGCTCACTCTGCCTGCTTGTTTCTGACAAGAGGGAATGACATAAACAGCCCCTTTCTGCCCGGGCTCTTCATGAGCAATATCAATAACCTCAACCACAACTCCCCACTCATCAACAGTCCCTGCTCCTTACATTTCTTCTATCACTAACCATCACATCATCCTCCTCCTGACAACACAAAAATAAAAAACATCAGAAAATATACATTGTATATCCAAATTTATATATTCAATCATGACATAATGCATACAGAAATAAACTAATCACCCTTTGCATTCCCTCAGTGCCTCTTCCATGTGCATTTGTCCCTCCTAGTGCTTCGATGAGGTGTTTCCCTAGTGACTATAGCATGGCTGGTAGAAGGCTGCTGACCTTCAGTTGAGAAGACTGCAGTTGGCCTTGAAGGGTGACGTCGAGCTGCGATAAGCCTACAAGAGCCGGCTTCAGACTGCACCATCTCGGCCTGGGTTGCGGCAGTCTGGGCTGTCTAACTGACATGCAACAGCAGGGGTACTGGCATATTGGCAGGGGTGGGAGCACGAATGTTGTCATCCTGAGAGAGGACAGTATGTTCATGCTTCATGGAACCACTGACACTCTCCTGGGGCGGCATGTCAACAATCCTAGTAATCCAATGTTGGAGAACAGATTGCCAGATGCCCTGGAAGCCCCTTTGAACACTTGTATCCAGAGCCATGATGGCAGCAGTCTGAGCTTGAATGAGAGTAATCTGAGCTTGCATGGCAGCACTGAGACTTTTGGCGGAAGCTGTTTGTGCTGCCATGGAAACTGAGACATCGGCCATTGGATACTACATCATTGTTGGTTTCACAGGTGTACTAATGGGGTTGGACACCCATTCTATGTTGGAAATGATGGGCTCCAAGCTCTGTGCAAAGCCCTGTGCCAAGTTGGTGCTGGACTTCTCCATGCTCCTTAAAATTGAGTGCAGTCTTTCCAGCAGGATTCCCAGTGCACCAGGCATTTGGGTGTGTACACCCATCAGCCTGTTTCTGTAGCCTGGCCCATTGAAGTCCTCTGCAGTACAACTTGTGTGAGACCTTTCCATCCAGCGAGCTGCCCCTGTGTTATACTTTCCCCCACTCTGGCTCCTGCGCACTTGTGCTTGGTGTCTCACCACGTGCATATCCCTCCTTTATTATTTCCTGTAAAATACGCTCAGTGTCAGTATCTGAGGTGGTGGCTGCAACTGTGAGATTGAGTGACAGTGTCTCTTCATCTTCAATTTCTTGTTCCTCTTCTTTCACTGCCCAGGCAGATTCCAGTTCTTGAGTATCTGAAATGAAAAAAGGACAAGGATTGGGCTGTGATGAGGGGAGAGGAGAAAGTAAGAAGTGCAGGCTTACGCTCTCTTTATCTTCTCAGTCAGAAGAGATTGTGGGAAGAGGGAGAAATGGGAAGACAGAAGAAGGATCATGTATGCGGATACCCTCATTATCGATTGCTTCAGCTCCGCCGGTAGCAACGGTCTCAGCGATGCCCCTTCCCAAGATGGCCAGCACTGTTTCCTCCATGGGGGTTAAAACATGCAGACACGCTTGTCCACCTCCAGTTAATTCCTGCTGCCGCCTGTTATGTGCCATCTTCTCCTGCTAAAGTGGTCAGTGAGTATCATGCAATCTGTTTGAGTGATGTGGTTGTTATGGTGAATAGCTGTGTGTGCAAGCTGTGAGATATGGGTGTAAGGCTTGCAACAGTGCTATGTGTGAGAGGATCAGGTAAAGCATATGAATGGTAGAGTTGAGTCCTGATTGGTAGTGATTTTTGGTAGATTGGTGATAGGAGTATAGTGCATTGAGCAGTGGATGAGGCTAATGATGCAGATGGTAGGACGTGGCATTTAAAGATAAACTCATTAACCTTAACAACTCATGTGAGAACATTAAACTTCTTTCTGCTTTGCATCCATGTTCTTGGAGCAACACATCTGGCAGTGACCTTCGCCACTATCTCATCCCAATGTCTCTTGAGCATGTGTCTGAAGGGCCTTCTAGCTCCCACACCCCCCGCCTCACCCCCACCTTAGGATACAGGACATCTGCCATCCATTCCACCACTTCCACGAAAACCTATAGTGCCGCGTCTGAAAACCTTGGTGCAAACTCTCTATCATAGACAGCCATTGTTGAAACCTCTACAGCCCACTTTTGAAAATATTCTCACTACCTCTCATAGCCATAATGCACCTCCCCTTTAAGAGGAGCAGGCTGGCTTTAAGTAGCGCCAGGCACTCACAATATTGGGCCTTCTGCTGAAGCGTGCAGCCAATGAATAGCATGGGTAGCGCTGGCTGCACGCAGCACTCATTCAAAACAACAGGCAGCACGAATTTGACGTGCTACCTGTATCACAGCCAACGCGTGCTGGTTAATCATGCATCGTGATCCCTATACCCGTTTTGGCATCTTATCCAATTTAACCCCCAATGAGTTTGAAATGAAGTGTAACCAAGCATATCATCCTGAAAGTTTAATTTTGTATAATATATAATTATATGTTTAAGTGCTCTACTTACCAAACTAATTGTAAACAGTCATGCAGATTTATCCTGAAATATTTATTTTTTTATATAATTAAAATGATGCATTGATGCTTAATCAGATTGTAACATAAAATATGTATAGAGAACAGCAGTTTGCTGTAGCGTCTATCATTGTTGATTTGCAAGTGGGACTCCCTTATTAATTTTAATGAATTTAGTTAGTTGCTAATGTCTGAGTTAAATATGATTTATTGATCGCCAGCAGTGATGGTATCAGAAACAAAGAATGGAGATGGTTGATTTGTTCATACTTGTTCCACACTTGATATCAGTTTATATCAGACTATGGACTGCTGCATTACATCGTCATCATCGCAATTTAAAAAAACTATTCCATGGACTTTTACTGAAGCATTAAAATTCAGCAAAATTATTAAATTTTTTGTAATCTGGGAATTGAGAAACTATGCATTCACTTTCACAGCAAATAGTTAATTGTTTTTAAAACAGCTGTTCAAACGATAATATTTCTCAAAGGTTATGGAAGAAGTGGCCTTTCCCAGGTATATATAGTGATGAGTATGCTTTACATTCTCTACTGGATTCAATCAATACTAATTGTAGTTAGAAACCTGAGACTCACAGCCAGCACACAAATGGATTCTGTCTACATGAAGAAGAAATGATGACTGAGGTCCACGGTCTGTTGGTGGATTAAATAATTAAATTATTTTTCTCACAGACCAGCATGTAGAAATGGACATGCCCGCTTTTCAGATGGGAGTGTATACCTTTGGGCCCCGAACTTGGTGGAAGCTAAGTTCCCCCCAAATGCTGCCCAAAGGACCGCTGAGATACCTGATGGTACTTTGGGCGGGAGTTTCATGTAAAAGTCCTGTAAAGACTACCCAGTGGCAAAAAAGCGACTTACGCCCTGAATCTGGACAGCAGCGGGAGGGAGCTCCTAATCTCAACGGCAAATGCAATCCTCAGCAAAGTGCCGCTGAGGATTGAGTCGGACTCAGGGAGGGAAGAACATATAAAATTAAAAATGTTCAAAAAATAAAAAACAACACTGGAAAACTTTCATGGGACCCCATCCACCTGAATCGCAGGGAGAAAAAAAACAAAGAAAAGAAGTGTACTAACCTTTTTTTGTAGGTCTTCTTACTTACCATTAAGGTTAGACCTGCTCCACGCAGCGGTCCTTCCTCCTGCTGCAGCAGACTCCTGCCCGGACCAAACTGGCAGCTCGGCGGACAGGAGGACATTTACATGCGTTGCGCGCCAGCAGACATCAGCGGGCAGTTCCCAGTGGTCTTCCTCCATGCCAACGGGAGGCCTTCACCAAACTCGCTTGGATGGCAGACCGCCCAGAAAACTCGGCGGCAGCAGGCGGCAGCGGGCGTTAAGTCCACCAAGTTTTGGGCCATGGTTGCTAGGTTAAAAATAACAGCAGTGATACTGACTATGAGAACATAAGAACATGGACCAGGTGTAGGCCATTTGGCCCTTCGAGCCTGCTCCACCATTCAATAAGATCATGGCAGACCTTCGACCTCAACTCCACTTTCCCGCCCGATCTCCATATCTCTTGATTCTCAGTGCCCAAAAATCCCTTTCTTGAATGAGCATCCACATTCCAAAGCTTCATAACCCTTTGAGTGAAGACATTTCTTCTCACCTCATCCTAAATGGCTGACCCCTTATCCAGGGACTATGATCTCAAGGTCTAGACTCTCCAGAAAGGGGAAACACCTCCCAACATCTACCCTGTCAAGCCCTTAAGAATTTTATATCTTTCAATGAGATCACCTCTCATACTTCTAAACTCTAGTGAATATACGAACATTCTACTTAATCTCTCCTTGTACGACAGTTCTCTCAACTCAGGACTCAATGTAGTGAACCTTTGTTGCATTCCCTCAATGGCAAGTATATCCTTCCTTAGGTAAGGAGACCAAAGCTGTACACAGTACACCAGGTGTGGTCTCACCAACGCCCTGTATAATTGTAGTAAGACTTCTTTACTCCAATCTTTTTGTAATAAACACTAACATACCATTTGCATTCCTAATTGCCTGCTGGATCTGCATATTAACTTTCTGTGATTCGTGTAGCAAAACACCCAGGTCCCTCTGAATACCAGTATTTCCCATTCTCTCACCTTTCAAAATGTATTTTATTTCTCTATTTTCCTACCAAAGAGGATTACTTCACATTTCTACATACTATATTCTATCTGCCACCTTCTTGCCCACTCACTTAAACTGTCTACATCCCTTTGTCTCCTCCTCACAGCTTAATTTCTCATGTAACATTGTATTGTTAGCAAATTTAGATACATTACAGTTGGTTCCCTCATCTAAGTCATTGATATAGATTGTAAATAATTGAGGACCCAGCACCGATCCCTGTGGCACCCCACAAGTCACTGTTTGCCATCAGAAAAATGACCCATTTATCCCTCAAAAAACTAACTGATTTGGCAAACATAATTTCCCTTTCATAAATCTGTGTTCACTCTGCCCAATCATATTATGATTTTTCTAAGTGCCCTGTTACCACGTCCCTAGAATAGATTCTAGCATTTCCTCTACTACTGATGTCAGGCTAACTGACCTATAGTTTCCTGTTTTCTCTTCCTCTTTTCTTGAATAGCCAGGTTACTTTTGCTACCTTCCATTCTGCGGGGCCCATTCTAAAATCTAGGGAATTTTTGAAGATCAAAACCAATGCATCCACTATCTCTGTTGCCACCACTTTTAAAACCCTAGGATGTAGGCCATCAGGCCCAGGGATTTGTTAGTTTTCAGTCCCGTTAATGTCTCCAAGTGCTATTGCTTTGCTAATAGCAATTGCTTTAAGTTCCTCGTTCTCACTGGACCCTTGGTTTCCCACTAATTACGGAATGTTTTTTGCGTCTTCAACCAAGAAGACGGAAGTAAAGTATTGTTGTAATGTTGCTGCCATGTCCTTATTCATCATTATAATTTCTCCTGTCTCTACCTATAAGGGATCCACGTTTACTTTCTCCAATATCTTCCTTTTTGTGTATTTTTTGAAGCTTTTACAATCAAGGACAATTAGGGATGGGCCTTGTCAGCAATGCCCACATCTGATGAAGGAATAAAAAACATCTGTTTTTATATCTCTTGCTATTTTACTCTCATAATCTTTTTTTCCCTCTCCATGAATTTATTGGTCATCCTATCCAATTGTTGGAAAACAATGGCCAGGCCAGACCAGGCAAGGATGAAACGTAATGCAACTGCAACTATTGTCTTTCCGTAACTGTAACTGTCCCCAATGTAAGTTCATACAAAGCGTTCATTTATAAACTGCTGACAAAGGAGTTTTGCAGCCGCATACCTCCCAGGAGTTTTTTCCAGTCTTGCGGGGGGTGGGGGGTGGGTGGTCGGAGATGGATTCATTGCCAGGATGATTGTCCTCCTTGAGGTCCTCATCAGCCTCCTCCTCATCTGCCTCTTCCGCCTCCACACCTTCCTGAGGTGGACCAGCAACCCCATCTGGCAAATGTTGTCCTGTTCTTATAGCTAGGTTATGCAACATGCAGCACACCACAATAAACTCAGCGATCTGGTCAGGGTGGTATTTTAGGCTGCCTCCAGTAGTGGTCCAGGCATCTGATGCGCTGCTTCAGCACTCCAATTGTCTTTTCGACGATATTGCGTGTGGCGATGTGGTTTTCGTTGTAACACTTCTCGGCTTCCTTCTGGGGATTACGCAGCGGGGTCATGAGCCAGCTGGCAAGGCTGTATCACCCAGCATCCAACCATGACCTTGTGGCTGACTGTTAAACAGGTCAGAGACAGAGCTCGCATGCAGGATGTGCGCATCATGGTTGCTGCCTGGAAATTCAGCATTTACTGCCATGATTATTTGGTTGTGGTCGACAACGAGCTGCACATTCACGGAGTGGAATCCCTACACCTCCGCATCCTGTAAAGGTGCTTTCAGGGTGATGTGCATGCAGTCTGCTGCTTGCTGCACATTGGGGAAGTTTGCTATTCTCGAGAAACCCAAACCCCTCCCAGTCTGTGCCTCCCCAGTCATAGGGAAGCTTGTAAAGTCCATCCTGTGAGCGTAAAGGGTTTGAGTCACCAGTCGAATGGAGCAATGTGTGGCGTGCTGAGAAATACCACAGATGTCGCCAGCTGAAGCCTGAAAGGAACCAGATGCGTAGAAGGATAGTGCCGCAGTAACCTTCACCTCAATGGACATTGCGGTCCTGATGGTGCTGGTTGGCTGCAGATCTCCCTTGATGAGCTGGCATATCTCAGCGATGACCTCCTTTCGGAAGCACAGTCTCCTAAGGCACATGTTATCAGACAAGTTCAGGTATGATTGCTTTTCCCAGTAAATTCGTCAGGTCTACCGTCTCCTCCTCAGCATTAGTCTGCCACCTCTTTGATTGGGCTCTTCACTAAACCCAACTTCAGACTCCAGCATGTGAGCATTTAAAAATAATGGTAGAGAAGTTACAGACTCCATCACTATCACTATTGCTTGAAATGCCCTTTGTACTAAAATAAATATAAATATAAATATAAATAAAAATATAAATGTGAGTGGATCAATCAGTAACTAAGGCCCTAAATAACTCACAAATTATTTAAGCAGCCTCTCACTTCCTCCGACATTGAAAATGTTGTCCGTAGTGCCGAGTCCTGTGAAGAGTGCCAGGTACCAGGTAACAGCAGCTTTTCTCCAGCGATGTCCAGCGATCTTCTCGGCGAGCGATCAGCCCAACGGTGTGTGCCGAAAGTTGCGGTGGGCGATCACCTCAGCAATGTAAACATTTTTTGTGCTGAAAGTTGCGCTGGCGATCTTTGGGCGATGTTGAACTGGCCCAACTTTCCACTTTGAAGGTAAAATGGGCGATAGCCTGCCTTTTTGGACGATAAATGGGCATTAGCCCAGCGATCTCAAGTGGAACGTCCAGCCCCTAGTATCTTGGAATATTTAATTCCCAATCTTGGTCGCTCTGCAACCATGTCTCTGTAATGGTTATTAGATCAAACTCATTTACTTCTATCTGTGTGATTACTTCATCTATTTTGTTGTGAGTGTTTCATGCATTTAGATACAATGCAATTAGCTGTGATGTTTTTCTATTTTTCCTGTTATCACCTTAGTCACTAATGTCCTATTACCTTTGTTATGTTCTCTATCACTTCCTGACCCACGTTGCTTATTTTTACCCAAAATTGCTACTCTGCTCTACAGCCATGACATTTATTTTACTGCTTTTGAATTGACTTTTTCCTGAATCCTCCCACACCATGCCCCAATCCCCACCCCCAACTTCATTAGTTTAAAGCCATATCTCCCACCCTAGCTATCTGATTATTTAAGACACTGATCCCAGCTTAGTTTAAGTGGAGCACATCCCAGTGGAACAACTCCCTTGTTACCCAGAACTGGTGCCAGTGCCCCATAACCCAAAACCCAAGCCTCCCACACCACTCTTTCAGCCATGCATTTAACCTCCAAATCTCTTTGCCTCTATGTCAATTGGCATATGGCTCAGGTAACAATCAAGAGATTATTACCTGTGAAGTTCTGTGTTTTACTTTGGACCCTAGCACTTCAAACTCTTTCAGCAGAACCTTATTTTTAGTTCTATCCATGTTGTCCATTCCTACGTGGGCCATGACAACTGGATCCACCCCCTCCCACTCCATGGGACCGAAATTCATCAACTCATCGCCCGCTGCCGCCAACATTGATCTTCTTGATCCACCCAGTGTCACTTTCGAGGTGGCCTGGAGCGGATGGGAGGGGAGAGCCGCCTTGAACCGTCAGCAGATGGCCAAGTGGCACAACTGACCTCCCGCCCCCCCGAGCTCCCATATTGATGCGGGCGGGAGTCGGTGCCAGAACGGGGGTGGACTGCTGTGAGGAAGCTGGTCTGTCCCCAATGGTAAGTATGAAGAACCTGAAAAAAAGGTTAGTGAAAATTAAAAAAAAAATTCCACAGCGACTTACCTGGATGGGATCCCCTGAAGGTCTTTCGATAGTTTCTTTATTTTTTTTTGATGATTTTTTTTTTCCAGGTCTTCGACCCTCCATGGGCCCGACTTCATCCTCAGCGGCACTTGGGTGGCAAGCGTCTCTGCCACCGAGAATGAGATCTCCCGCCCGTAGCCGCCCAGATTGGCGGTGTACATCGTCTATTTGTCACCCGCCGACCTTCGAGGGACCTTGGCGATGAATATTCCGCCCAAAGTACCGTCCGGTACCTTGGCGGCCATCGGCGGAATTTTGGGCGGCACGTGGGCAGGCGGAGGCCTTGATGAAAATCGGACCCCAAGTTTTTCTCCAGCCTTGAGGAGATGTCCTTAAACCTGGCATCAGGCAGGCAACACCACATTCGGAACTCCTGATTGAGGCTGCCAAGAACAGTACCTATCCTCCTGACTATATTGTCCCAAACCACTGCTACATTCCTTTTCACAACTTCCATTTGAATGGGCTCCTGGACCACGGTGCCGGGGTCAGTTTGCTCATCTACCTAGCAAGAACCTCATACCTGTTGGATAAGGGCAAAGGCTGAAGGTCCTTCAGCACTGCACCTGGGGTTTTTTGTACGTGAAGAGACTCACGCTATCTTTTTACTTGAGTAGTAACAGAAATAGCCGTTGATTAAGGTTCAATACCTTTATTTCTTCAGTCAGTATGCAAAACACTTTACAAGCAGAGTAGATTAAACAGATACGAGTACAGAGTTTTAGGCATACACTTCACTTGCTGCACTAACTGTTCTGAACACAAAGCGGGGGAGGGGGAAATTGTCCCTTATTATATCACTGTTAGAAGCTGCCAGGGCGCTGCCAGGGCCTGGGGGAGGGGAATGTTACAGCCTCCCGGGAAATTGCCCAGGAGTTTTCGGTTAGCGCACCGGGCCGCCACACAACCAGCGATGACTTCATCACCTTGCGGCCCGTGAGGCTGGGCGAGCAGATGTTAACCATAGCTTCGCGGGTCACGAAGCTGGCAGACATCTGCTCTCAGGCCGCTCCTTAAAGGGGAAGGCACCAGCGCCCTGGGCCACCCTCTTTTTTTGTCTGCCAACTCTCGGTCAGCTCTAGTGTGGCCTGGGCCACCATCGCGCAGCCCGGCACTCCAGTCACACACTGCCCTGGTGGCCTAGTGGAGGCCTTGCAGAGTGCGTAGCAGCGCTACATGGATCATCCGCATAACGCTTCCTTCAGTGCCCAAGTAGCGCCTGGGCGCAGAATGTCCTGGCCCCAGAAAGTTACCACCCCCAATTGGGGCACATGGCAATTTTGCCCCCAAAATGTCTGTTTTATATGATCCTTGTCCCATTACTAAACCTGAATCTGCTTCTTCTCCCTTGATTGGATTGTTTCTGTCATCTGACTTAACATGACATCTCCCTTCAGTAACGTTACCATGGTGTCAATTTTGCGTCAAAGCTAAAGCCCCATGTCATGTAGCTTCCCATATCTTGTCTGTCCTCAGAATGTTATTTGTCTGCTTTTCTTTATTTGATATCTCCTTTGTCTTTTAAATATTTACTGACTAAAAGCCTTCTTCTGGCAGGCTTTCAGGGTCCAAGCACAATGGGATGGATTTTACGAACCTCTGCGGGTTCATGGCAGGCGACATTGGTGGTGAGTCCTAATCGCACTGCTGTCTCTATCTCGGCCTCCTAAATTAATTTCCCTTGATTGGGCTTGTTAAGCGCATCCAGCATGTTTCCCGGACAAATAGAAGAAGTGGATCTGGTGACTTCATTAGATGACATGTCATCAGCTAGTTTCCTTAAAGGTACCATGGCTAAATTGCTTTAACATTGTGCTGTCAGTCTTCTACCTGGTTGCACATTTCAGAGGTGGGCACAAGCAGGGATGTGGTCAGGAGGGCCTGGATGTAGTGCCACAAACCTTTCAATGATCTCTGGAGAGCACGAAACATTAGTGCAAAGCCACACTCAACCTCATCCTCCTCTGCCTCTTATCACATCCCCATCACTCTGCCTTCCCTACCTTGCTCCTGCACATCCTTACTCACATCAACGTACCTTACACCTTCACCCATCCCTCTCTCTCTATCTACATTATCACATCTCCAACTCACTAGCCCCCCCTCACGCTTAGCCTCATCTTTGTCCAATCATACTAACTAACAACACACAAGGGTAGGCACTTGTGTGTTTTAGCCAATGTTCATGTGAAGTTTCTGTTAATGTGCTGACAAACATTGAAACCTTTATTTTCAACGCTTTGTGTTCTTGGACAGATTTGTGTGCACCTTTAGAAGTGGCTGAATGAATTGCAGTGAATGGTGAGACAAAATGGTATACCTTGCATTGGTGATGAGCGTGAAAGTAATGGTTTGGGCATTTATGTTGTTGATGTGGGATGGTGCCAACCTGGTGCATCATGTGGTAGCCAGGCTGTACAGCATCAAGTCAAATAAATCTGGTCAAGGTGAGGCCATCCCTGGGTGCTGAGCTCATGTGCCCTGTGCAGCATCAGTTAATTGTGGAGAAGGTTGGTGTTGTTGGTGCTGCTGGTGTGACTGATGCTGCTGGTATACCTCATGCTGCTGGTGTGCTTGTTGATGCTGGTGTTGGGTATGATCGTGGTGGGACTCTGAGGACCAAGGTGGGAGAGTTTCAAGGGCACCCATGCTGATGGAATATATAGTAGGTGAAATAGAGATGACAGAAGTGGTGTGTCAATGGTGGGAGAGGTAATGAGGTGAGACTGGATGGAGATTTGTGTAAAGACTTGCAGCATTCTGAATCAGTAGTGGAAATGCAGTTTAGAGAAGCTAGTCATTTAGGGAACATCTCTCAATCAGCTGGGAGATTTGACTTGACATTTGAAGCTGTCAACTCATCAGCCAATTCAATGGCTACTTACCTCCCACCTCAGCTTCACAGACAAGGTCTAGGCACAGTGGGAAACCAGTGGGTGACCTGTAAAATCCAAAAAGCTGGGGAAAACACATTGATACGAACATAAGAACATCAGAAATAGGAGCAGGAGTAGGCCATTTGGCCCCTCGAGCCTGCTCCGCCATTCAATAAGATCATGGCTGATCTGATCCTGGCCTCAACTCCACTTCCCTGCCCGATCCCCATAGATAGTGGCTCCCCAGCATCACCAGGCACACCAACATCACCAGGCACACCAACATCACCAGGCACGCCAGTAGCACCATTGGCTGTAAACAATGATTTTAATTGCCTCCTGCACCGCTGCGTGTCGGATCTGCTCAGCGCTGACAGACCCGAGATTTAGTAAAGGTGCGTGGTGCAGGTTTCACATTGGGGTCCCGACCCACTGGGAAAAAAATATACTTTTCTACCCTACCCACCACCGATCATGCCCACTGACCTCCAACAAAATCCAGCCCAATACTTTATTTTAATTAATGTCGCAGTTACGCACACTGCCCTGCAATAATGTTTCCTATTCACTATGCTAAACGAGCTGTTAATTTTCCGACCATCTTTCTATCAAGCTAATATCTTAGGGGTCGAAATTTGGTACCGCCATTTTGGAGGCAGTGACATTGCCTGAACGTTGATTTTACCGCCAGGTTGTAATCACCGCCTCAAACTGCCAAATTCAGTTTTACCGGCCAAAAATGAGAGAGCACACCGATCCTTGGGTGCCAACGGAGCGATGGCTCAGGAGGCCTGCTGAATTTCCCGATGGAAGACTGCCGGCATGCGAGTTGAAATAACTGAAAAAAATGGTTCCAAAAACTTCTCTGACCCAACCCACATCCTCATCACCATAGGCAGTCCCTCGAAATTGAGGAAGAATTGCTTTCACTCTAAAAGTGAGTTCTTAGGTGACTGAACAGTCCAATACGGGAATTACACTTCCCCACTGGTACCACTAACAAATAAATGCTGAAAAAATTAAAAAAGTTCACAACTTACCTTGATCTCTGGACATCACCGCCCCGGGATCGCCGATGTACCGACAGTTTTTCCAAGCTGTACAAACGCCTGCCGTTAAGCCCATCGTACCTTTCTAATTTCGCAGCCGCAGAGCCAATGCATTCTCGATGACATCATCATGTGGGTGGCGGTAGTGTGGGCAGCAGTACCTCGTGGCGCCGCCCCGAGCGCCCAACTAAATTTATCGTGAGCCGAGGAACCTGCTTCCCGCCGACTGTAAGTCCATAGCCGCCCGTTAGCCTCCCCTCTCCGGCGCTAACGGTGGCGTTGCAAATGGAATTTAGACCCCTTGATGTCTCAGTTACTTGATTTTATTTTGTAGGCTAAAGTAACTTTTCATTTCCCAACAAGCTCTCTGATAAGTTAGTTCATTTGGCTCACAAGTTGATCGTAATTACCTACGTGAATATATAAAGAAAATAGATGTTAATACACAAATGCATACAGCATTGTGGTCCTCACCTGCGAGGAAACGCCTGGGGCAGGTCGGGGCCATAAAAGGCAAGCGGCGAGCGGCCAGGGAGCAGGGTGGTGGTGTACCACTTCAGGAAGCAGCGTGAGCTGGTGCAAGAGGGCGACGGCAGTGAAGAGGGCGACTGGATTGGACATCACCAAGGTCCAGATCGGTGATTGGAGCGTGGGCAGGTACAGCAGAAGTGGCGAGGTTAGGGCGAAGGAACAGCGAGTGATCGTGGAGTGACGTGATCGGGGCCCAGGAGAGGCGAGGGCCATGGGGCAGCACGAGCCATCCCACACTGCGATATGTGTTGTGCACTAGGTCCATGCAGCAGAGCTGTTCTCCAGTCGCCTTGGTTAATCCTTGCCACTGGACCAAGACCTAGCTCTGTCAAGCCCATGTGGTGGCTGGTTTCCAACGGCTGCCACACATTAAAAAAAATCCACGCACAGCCATCTTCCACCCTTTACCATGTAGTTCGGGACCGGGAATATCAGGTCCTTCATCGAAATACCTGTGAACTCATCCCTTTTTGGTGTGGAAGCAAGTCATCCTTGATACGAGGGACCGCCTAAGAAGACTATCGTGTAGTGTTTGCTCCCTATACTACATACTAAGTGTTATGTCCAGAATAAAGTAATGTGATTGAGTACTGTAGAGGTGATTAAGTGTGCCCTTAGTCTCTTTATTCTAACTCCAGAGTGTTGGTACAGCATGGGAGACCTGTTTATATACAGTAGTCCCAAAGGATGCTGGGATCCCTTGGGACTTCAACAGATACGCCCGTTGGTGGCGGTAGAATGCTAGTTACATAGGGTTGCATACATAAAATCATTCCCTCCCAAAGTCAATAGTACACTTATTTACAGGGTGAGACGGATCGAGGGTTTTCCGCTCCCTCGTCGATCGTTTCGGTACAAATGCAGGTGCAGGTGAGTTAGTTGCTTCTTCACTGGTCTGCTGCACAGTTGGTTTTGCTGGGCTGCTTGGGATGATGAGTTCAGCTTCATGGTCAACTGTGATGTTGGTTGCCACTTGTGTATGTGTCGGAGGGTTGAAGTTGGTGGTGTCCTCTTCAGGTTGCTCGTGGCTGTGTGTGAATCGCAGTTTGGTTTAGTCCAAATGCTTTCTGCAAATCAGTCCATCTGCGAGCTTGACCTGAAACACCTTACTTCCCTCTTTGGTTAAGACAGTGCCAGTAAGCCACTTGGGACCATGTCCATAGTTGAGTACATGTACAGGGTCATTGACTTCAATATCGCCTGACAAATTTGCGCGATCATGGTACATGATTTGTTGATGCCGCCTGCCCTCGACGTGATCATGGAAATCAGGGTGGATGAGAGAAAGCCTTGATTTGAGCGCCCTTTTCATGAGCAGCTCGGCTGGGGGAACCCCGGTGAGCGAGTGGGGTCTGGAGCGGTAGCTGAGTAGGACTCGGGACAGACGGATCTGCAGGGAGCCTTCCCACACCCGTTTCAAGCTTTGCTTGATGTTTTGGACTGCCCATTCTGCCTGGCCGTTGGATGCAGGCTTGAACGGGGCAGATGTGGCATGCTTGATCCCAATGTGGGTCTTGAATTTCTTGAATTCAACGCTGGTGAAACACGGCCCGTTATTGCTGACAAGGACATCAGGCAGGCTCTGCGTGGCAAATATGGCTTGTCGGTTTTCGATGGTGGCTGAGCTCACAGACATTATTATACACTCAATCCACTTAGAATAAGCATCCACAATAACCAAGAACATTTTGCCTCGAAACGGGCCAGCGAAGTTAACGTGAATCCTAGACCACGGTTTGGAGGGGCATGACCACAAACTTAGCGGTGCCTCCCTGGGTGCATTGCTCAGTTGAGAGCAAACGTTGCATTGGCGCTCGCAAGACTCCAAATCTGATTCGATGCCGGGCCACCACACATGGGATCTGACTATAGCATTCATCATTATTATGCCTGGGTGGGTACTGTGTAGGTCAAGTGTGAACATTTCCCTGCCTTTCTTTGGCAAAACCACGTGATTACCCCACAAAAGACAGTCCGCCTTTATGGACATTTTGTCTTTACGCCTCTGGAACAGCTTGATCTCTTCATGCATCTCCGCTGGGATGCTGGACCAGCTTCCATGGAGGACACAGTTTTTTACAAGAGACAGTAAAGGATCTTGGTTGGTCCAGATCCTGATCTGGCAAGCCGTAACGGGTGACTTTTCGTTTTCAATTGCATCCATCACCAAGAGCAAGTCTGCAGGCTGTGCCATTTCCACCCCGGTGGTGGGCAATGGTAGCCAACTGAAGGCATCAGCGCAGTTCTCTGTGCCTGGCCTGTGGCGAATTACATAGTTATAGGTAGATAGCGTGAGCGCCCTTCTTTAGATGCGAGCAGAGGCATTGGTATTGATATCTTTGCTCTCTGAGAATAGCAATATGAGCAGCTTATTTCTAACTCAAACTTAAGCCCAAAACAGATACTGATGCATTTTTTTTACACTGTAAACGCATGTCAGAGCTTCTTTTTCAATCATGCTGTAGGCTCTTTCAGCCTTGGACAAGCTCCTGGACACATAAACGACCGGTTGCAATGTTCCCGATTCGTTTGCTTGTTGTAACACACACCTGACCCTATACGAAGACACATCGCAAGCTAGCACTAAACATTGACAAGGATCATACAGGACAAGCAGTTTGTTGGAACATAATAGATTTGGGGCTTTCTCAAAAGCTGTCTCTTGTGATTTCCCCTATAGCCAATCATCTCCCTTACGTAGCAACACGTGTAGAGGTTCTAGCAAGGTGCTTAACCCGGGTAGGAAATTACCGAAATAGTTGAGGAGTCCAGGAATGATCGCAGCTCCGTCATGTTCTGTGGTCTCGACGCGTTCTTGATGGCCTCCGTCTTGGCGTTGGTGGGTCTGATGCCATCTGTCACTATTCTTCTCCGTAAGAACTCGACCTCTGGCACCAGGAAAACACACTTCGAGTGTTTCAACCTGAGTCCCACATGATCTAGCCGACTTAGAACCACTTCCAGGTTCTGCAAGTGTTTGATGGTGCCCGACCTGTGACCAGTATATCGTCCTGGAAAACCATGGTGCGCGGAACCGATTTTAGCAGACTCTCCATGTTCCTTTGAACAATAGCCGCGGCCGATCGAATCCCAAACGGACATCTATTGGAGATGAACAGACCATTGTGCATGTTGATGCAAGTGAGGCCTTTTGAAGATTCTGCCAGCTCCTGCGTCATGTAGGTCGAGGTCAGGTCCAACTTGGTGAACGTCTTCCCTCCTGCCAGCGTCGCAAATAGGTCGTCTGCCTTGGGTAGTGGGTACTGGTCCTGCAGTGAAAAACGATTAATCATTACTTTATAGTCCCCGCAAATTCTGACCGTGCCATTGCCCTTCAGCACCGGAACAATCGGACTGGCCCACTCGTTGAACTCCACCGGTGCGATGATGCCCTCTCATTGCAGCCTGTCTAGCTCGATCTCCACTTTCTCTCACATCATACGTGGCACCGCCCGTGCCTTGTGGTAGATGGGTCGTCCTTCACCCCCGAGAAACTTCCGATGCCTGGCTCAAACAACGATGGAAACTTGCTCAGAGTCTGGGCACATGAGGCGTCGTCAATGGACGAAAGCGCTCAGGTGTCATCCCAGTTCCAGCGGATTTTTCCCAGCCAGCTTCTGCCGAACAGTGTGAGGCCATCTCCTGATACAATCCATAGTGGTAGTTCATGCACTGCTCCATCATAGGAGACTTTTACTGCTGCGCTGCCAATTACAGGGATCAACTCTTTAGTATAAGTTCTCAGCTTAGTGTGAATGGGGCTCAGTTTGGGCCTGTGTGCCTTGTTGCACCGCAGCCTGTCAAAGGCCTTTTTGCTCATGATGGACTGACTTGCACCCATGTCCAAATCCATGGATACTGGAATTCCATTCAGTTCAACTTTTAACAAGATCGGTGGACATTTCGTGGTGAAGGTGTGTACCCCGTACACTTCTGCCTCTTTGGTTTGAGTCTCTAGTTCAGTTTGATCCACCATGGATCGGTCTTCGTCTGCAACGTGGTGGTTTGCAGGGTTTGCAACTCATCTGCTCATTCACTGGAGGTGTTCCATTGTTCCACAGCCTTTGCACGCATAGTGTTTGAAGCGGCATTGATGGGCTCAATGATCACATCCGCAGTGCCAACAAAGTGTTAACTGCCTCGCATTAACGCTTGATGGCAGACTCTGAGTCATCTGAGGTCGTGTAGCTGCAGGCGTGTACGTTCTGCCATATGCATTCCTGCCTGAAAACAATGTTACTTTGTGTACAGTACTTGCCGAAACATCTTTATGCTGCAAAATTTGTTATCGCTGGTGGATATAAATGCCTGGGCTATCGTTATGACTTTGCTCAGTTTTGGTGTTTCAACAGTCAATATTTGCAAAGGATAACCTCATGGCCAATGCCAAGCACAAAAAAAGTCTCAGCATTTGCTCCAGGAATCCATCAAATGTCCTGCAAGGCGCCTTAGTTCGGCAACGTAGCTCGCCACTTCCTGGCCTTCAGACCGTTGACACGTATAAAATCGATAGCTTGCCATCAGAACGCTCTCCTTCGGATTTAGGTGCTCCCGGACCAGCATACACAGTTCTTCATACGATTTGGTTGTTGATTTCACCGGAGCAAGAAGATTCTTCGTGAGACCATAGGTTGTTGCACTGCAGATGGTGAGGAGGATCGCCCTTCGTTGGGCAGCGTTCACACTCCCTTCCAGCTCGTTAGCCATGAAGTATTGGTCGAGTCACTCCAGGAAGGCCTCCCAACTGTCCCCTTCTGAGAATTTCTCCAGGATACCAACAGTTCTCTGCATTTTCACGTGATGGATCGTTATTCGTCGCAAGTTGTTATATCTCAAATAAAACAATGATATTGAGTACTGTTGATGTGAGTAAGTGTGACCTTAGTCTCTTTATTCTAACTCCAGAGTGTTAGTACAGCATGGGAGGCCTGCTTATATACAGTGCTCCCAAGGGATGCTGGGATCCCAAGGGACTCCAACAGATATGCCCTCTGGTGGTGGTAAAATGCTGGTTACATAGGTTGCATACATAACACTAAGCTATTTTTAAAATTCCATCAAGCTCTCTGCTTCTTCCTTCTCCATGTTCCTACATGGTCCCCTTACCTGCCTAACTCACAGTCACACCTTCCTGTACCTGACCACTAACGAGACCTGAACCACTACCTAACCTAAGGGTTGTGACTGCTTCCTGGATCAAAATGTCCAGGTAACTCACCCCCTCTCTGATGCTCTGCAATGTCTGCACCTCAGACTCCAGCTCAACAACTCTGAGCTGAAGTTCCTCAAGATGCAAACGTGGTTGTCCACTGTTGTGTATCTGTAAAGCATGCACTCCCATATTCCGCCACCAGGGAGCGCATCCCCTGAAGTCCCAAGGGATCCCAGCATCCCTTGCGAGCACTGTATATAAGCCGGCCCCTAAGGCCTGTTCCTCACTCTGGAGTGCCTTACTAAAGACTGAGGTCACTGTTACTTTAACTTCCCTGTGCGCAGTCTCATCTATGTTAGGAACACAATAACTGGCGACGAGTATACGAATCCAACGCAAAGATGCAGCAAACTGTGGGCATCCTGGAGAAGTTCTCGGAGGGTGAGGACTGGGAAGCCTATGTCGAACGGCTAGACCAGTACTCTGTAGCCAACAAGCTGGATGGAGAAGGAAGTGCTGCAAAAAGGAGAGCGGTCCTCCTCATGGCCTGCGGGGCACCGACCTACTGCCTCATGAAGAATCTTCTGGTTCCGGTGAAACCCACAGATAAGTCGTATGAGGAGCTGTGTACACTGCTTCGGGAGCATCTTAACACGAGGGAGAGCATGCTGATAACGAGGTATCGGTTCTACACATGCCAGCGATCTGAAGGTCAGGAAGTGGTGAGCTACGTCGCCGAGCTAAGGCAACTTGCAGTACAAAGTGAGTTTGATGGCTACCTGGAGCAGATGCTCAGAGGCTTTTTTGTACTGGGCATTGGCCATGAGCCCATCCTATGAAAACTTTTGACTGTAGAGACACCGACCCTCAGTAAGGCCATTGCGATAGCACAGGTGTTTATGTCCACCAGTGATAACACCAAACAAATCTCTCAGCACACAAGTGCTAGCAATTTTCATAAATTAACTGGAACTATGTTTGCGAGCAGAAATGTACAGAGCAGAACCCACGAGTCTGCAACTGCCAGCAGGCCTCAGGTGACCCAGATGACTCAGAGTCCGCAGCAAAGGATGAATGCAAGGCAATTCACACCTTGTTGGTGTTGTGGAGGCTTCCATTCAGCGTATTCATGCCGCTTCAAAGGGTATGTTTGCAAAAGCTGTGGAACAATGGGGCACCTCCAATGAGCTTGCAGACGAGCTGCAAGCTCTGCAAAACCTGCTAACCACCATGTGGCAGAGGAAGCTCGGTCCATAGTGGATCAAAGCAATTTTGAGCTTCAGAGAGAGGAGGCAGATGCTGAAGTACATAGGGTACACACATTTTCGACGAAATGTCCACCTATAATGCTAAATGTCAAATTGAATTGCTTACCCGTAGCCATGGAACTGGACACTGGCGCTAGCCAATCCATCATGAGTAAAAAGATGCTTGAGAGACTGTGGTGCAACAAGGCACTCAGACCAGCCCTGAGCCCTATCCACACGAAACTGAGAATGTACACCAACGAGCTCATTACTGTCCTGGGCAGCGCCATGGTCATGTCACTTACGAGGGCACAGTGCACGAACTGCCACTCTGGATTGTTCTGGGCGATGGCCCTACACTGCTTGGAAGGAGCTGGCTAGGCAAAATCCGCTGGAACTGGGATGACATCCGAGTGCTATCACATGTCGATGAAGCCTCATGTACCCAGGTTCTTAAAAAAATTACTTCCCTTTTTGAGCCAGGCATTGGAAACTTTTCCGGGGCAAAGGTGTGGATCCACTTGGTCCCAGAGGCACGACCCATTCACCACAAGGCGCGAGCGGTACCTCACATGATGAGGGAGAGAGTGGAAATCGAGTTGGACAGGCTGCAACGCGAGGGCATCATCTCCCCAGTGGAATTCAGCGAGTGGGCCTGCCCAATTCTTCCAGGACTCAAAAGTGATGGCATGTTCAGGCGATTATCAAGTAATTATTAATCGTTTCTCGCTACAGGACCAATACCCGCTACCGAAGTCAGGCGACCTATTTGCGACGCTGGCAGGAGGCATGACGTTCACCAAGCTCGACCTGACTTCGGCCTACATGAAGCAGGAGCTGGAGGAGTCTTCGAAGGGCCTCACCTGCATCAACACGCACAAGGGACTGTTCATCTACAACAGATGCCCGTTTTGAATTCGGTCGGCTGCAGCGATCTTCCAGAGAAATATGGAGAGCCTGCTCAAGTCGGTACCACATCCGGTGGTTTTTCAGGACGACATATTGGTTACGGGTCGGGACACCACCGAGCACCTACAAAACCTGGAAGAGATCCTCCAGCGAATGGATCGCATAGGGCTGCGGCTGAAGAGGTCGAAATGCATCTTCATGGCAACAGAAGTGGAGTTTTTGGGGAGAAAGATTGCAGCGGATGGCATTCGGCCCACAGACGCCAAGACAGAGGCTATCAGGAACACGCCCAGGCCACAGAACGTCATGGAGCTGCGGTCGTTCCTGGGACTCGTCAACTATTTTGGTAATTTCCTACCGGGGTTAAACACCCTCTTAGAGCCCCTACATGTGTTATTGCATAACGATGAGAACTGGGTATGGGGAAAAAAACAAGTAATTGCTTTTGAGAAAGCCAGAAATATTTTATGCTCCAACAAGCTGCTTGTATTGTATAACCCGTGTAAAAGACTTGTGCTAGCATGTGATGCGTCATCATACAGAGTCGGGTGTGTATTACAACAAGCTAACGTTGCAGGGAAGTTGCAACCTGTAGCCTATGCCTCCAGGAGCTTGTCTCAGGCCGAGAGGGCCAACAGCATGATTGAGAAAGAGCATTAGCGTGTGTGTTCGGTGTAAAGAAAATGCATCGGTACCTGTTTGGCCTCAAATTTGAGCTGGAAACCGATCACAAGCCCCTCATCTCCCTGTTCGCTGAAAACAAGGGGATAAATACTAATGCCTCAGCCTGCATACAAAGGTGGGCACTCGCGCTATCAGCGTATAACTATACCATCCGCCACAGGCCAGGCACCGAGAACTGTGCGGATGCTCTCAGTCGGCTACCATTGCCCACCACGGGGATAGAAATGGCGCAGCCTGCAAGCTTCTTGATGGTGGCGCAGCCCGCAGATTTGTTGGTGGTCATGGAAGCGTTTGAAAATGATAAAACACCTGTCACGGCCCGCCAGATTAGGACTTGGACCAACCAAGTTCCTCTGCTGTCCCTAGTAAAAAACTGTGTACTGCATGGGAGCTGGGCCAGCATCCCCATTGAAATGCAAGAGCTAATCAAGCCGTTCCAGCGGTGAAAGGACGAGCTGTCCATTTAGGCAGACTGCCTGTTGTGGGGTAACCGCGTAGTGCTACTCAAAAAGGGCAGGGAGAGGTTCATCTCGGATCTCCACAGCACACACCCGTGTATAGTAATGATGAAAGCGATAGCCAGATCCCACGTGTGGTGGCCCGGTATCAACTCTGACTTAGAATCCTGTGTACGGCAATGCGTGTGTGCTCAGTTGAGCAACGCGCCCAGATAGGCACCACCAAGTTTGTGGTCCTGGCCCTCCAGACCATGGTCGAGGATCCATGTTGACTATGCGGGCTCGTTTCTCGGTAAAATGTTCCTGGTGCTGGTGGATGCTTTTTCAAAATGGATTGAATGTGAAATAATGTCGGGAAGCACCACCACCGCCACCATTGAAAGCCCGAGGGCCATGTTTGTCACCCATGGCCTGCCTGACATACTGGTCAGTGACAACGGGCCATGTTTCACCAGTGCCGAATTTAAAGAATTCATGACCCGCAATGGGATCAAACATGTCACCTCGGTCCCGTTTAAACCAGCCTCCAAAGGGCAGGCAGAGCGGGCAGTACAAACAATCAAACAGAGCCTTTAACGAGTCACAGAAGGCTCACCCCAAACCAGCTTGTCCTGAATACTGCTCAGCTACTGCCGAAACCCCACTCGCTCACAGGGGTGCCCCCGGCTGAGCTACTCATGAAACCAGACTCTCGCTGGTTCAACCCAACCTGCATGATCAGGTAGAGAGCAGGCAGCAGCAACAAAATGTAAACGATGGTCGCGCCACTGTGTCACGGAAAATTGATCTGAATGACCCTGTGTATGTGCTAAACTATGGACATGGTCCCAAGTGGATCGCGGGCACGGTGATAGCTAAAGAAGGGAGTAGGGTGTTTGTAGTCAAACTAGACAATGGATAAATTTGCAGAAAGCACCTGGACCAAACGAGACTGCGGTTCACAGATTGCCCTGAACAACCCACAGCAGACACCACCTTTTTCGAGCCCACAACACACACCCAAAGGATTAACGACACCACTCCGCACCAACCAAGAAATTGAACCCATCACACCCAACAGCCCAGCAAGGCCAGGCTCATCCAGCAACCCTGCAGGGCCAACTACATGCCAGCCCAGCGAGGGCACAGCCAACACACCAAAACAGACATTTGTATCGAGGCGGTCCACCAGGAAAAGAAAGGCACCCGACCGCCTCACCTTGCAAATAGTTTTCACTTTGAATTTGGCGGGGAGTGATGTTGTGTATCTGTAAAGCATGCACTCCCATATTCCGCCACCATGGAGCACATCCCCTGAAATCCCAAGGAATGCCAGCATCCCTTGGGAGCACTGTATATAAGCCGGCCCCTAAGGCCTGTTCCTCACTCTGGAGTGTCTTAATAATGACTGAGGTCACTGTTACTTTAACCTCCCTGTGTGCAGCCTCATCTGTGTTAGTAACACAAAATCTCCACAAACCTCCTTATGCTGAAGTTGTGGCACACAACCTGCACAGCCATCTCTATCTAAGAATGTTACATTTATTTAATTAATTACATTGAATGTATTTAATCAACTTAGTTTATTTTTTTAGCCTTGTAACTAATTACTTGATCTAGTTTAAGTTATAGGTAGATTAAATAAAATATTTATCTGTAACTTAGACCTGCCACCCCTCCTTGTGCTGTGACGTCACTTTGTGATTTTTTTTCCCCCTTGAATCCATGATCTCCTGGAATCCTTCCCTTGACTGAACTTGCAGATTTTGCTAACAATACCAGTGTCCCTGGCACTCAGCTGAGAGCAAGATGTCATTTTTGTCATGTATTCAACTATCATTGTAACCCATGTATAAGATGACCTAAGTTGTACACCTTGAGAACATTGACCACAAGGGGTGAACTTGTGAGAGACACTCCCAACCTGGACTTTCAGGTATAAAAGGGGAAGCTCCACCCACCTTCATCACTTGAGGTCTTGGTAATAAAGGTAACTGGTCACAGAGTGACATTCTCTCAAGTATGGGCCACGTGTGCATTTATACTGTATAGTAAGGACATATCATTGGCGACGAGAAACTAGATTTAAACCATGCGAGCATGGCCACTAGCAGCACAGAAGAGAGGTACTGTGTTGGTGATGATTGGGACGACTTTATTGAGAGACTACAGCAAAGTTTTGTCACTAAGGAATGGTTGGGACAGGATTCGGCCGACAAACACAGGGCTCATCTCCTGATGGTTTATGGATCCAGGATGTACTCCCTGATGAAGGACCTTCTAGCGCCAGAGAAGCCGACGGACAAGGCGTTCGAAGAGCTCAGTAAGTTGATCGGAGAACACCTTAAACCGGCAAGCAGCATGCACATGGCGAGACACCGGTTTTACACGCACTGGCGGCGAGAAAGGTAAAGGGTTCTAGACTTCGTGGCAGATCTCTGCCAACTGGCGAGCCTATGCAAGTTCTCAGATGCATGCAGAGCAGAGATGCTGCGAGACTTTTTTATTGAGGGCATCGGGCACACTGGGGTTTTCAGGAAACTGATTGAGACCAAAGACTTGACCTTGGAAGCGGCGGCTCTGATAGCCCAGACATTTATCTCAGGGGAGGAAGAGACCAGAATGATGTGTGACAAAAATCTTGGCTCAAATGCGGCAAACGACCAGGTAGTCAACATTATTAATGCAGCACACAGTTCTCTAGGCAGACAAGCGCAATCGGACATGCCCCAGCATGTAGTCGAACCCAAAGGGGGAATTCAACAGAGACAATGGCTAGCTGAACAGCGATTCATGCCATCGCAATGGACAATGCGGCCAGTAACGGGGCCATCAACACCTGTTAATTTACAGAGACAGTCAGAGACGATCGACTGGTAATGGACCTTTTGTTTCCAACAACGGGGCCTCCAGCTCATGCTGGAGGTGTGGAGGCAAACACCGAGCCAGAGCTTGCAGGTATCAGCAATACACCTGCAGAAACTGCAACGTCAGCGGTCACTTGGCGCATATGTGCAGGAATCCTGTAGCCAGGGTGATGTACGAGGAGGACGGGCCCGATGTAAGCCCTACGAGGCCAAATGAATACTGGGGAAAATCGCTGGAAGCTGAAGTTCAGCGAGTTCACGTGGAGCACATATACAGTTCATATACCAGGACACCACCGATAATGATGAAAGTGCTCCTCAATGGCATCCCAGTATTAATGGAGCTAGACTCGGGGGCCAGCCAGTCCGAACAGTTCGAATGGTTGAGTGTCAAACAGTTCGAAAGGTTGTGGGTGTCCAATGCCAGAAGGCCAAAATTATTGCCGATTGACGCACAGCTATGGACATATACAAAGGAGATCATTCCGGTGCTAGGCAGCACCACGGTAGTCATGACCCACAAAGATTCGGAGAACAGGTTGCCACTCTGGATTGTCCCAGGGGACGGTCCCGCACTACTGGGGAGGAGTTGGCTTGCTGTCATGAACTGGAAATGGGGCGATGTCAATGCAATTTCTTCTGTGGAACGAGTATCATGCTCACAGATCCTGGACAAATTTGACTCATTATTTCAACCCAGCATCGGCATTTTCATGGGGGCCAAGGTAGTGATTCACATAAACCCGGACGCCAGGCCAGTACACCACAAGGCCAGAGCGGTGTCGTACGTGATGTGGGAAAAGATAGAATGCGAATTGGACTGCCTGCTGAGGGAAGGCATCATCTCGCCAGTCGAATTCAGTGACTGGGCGCGCCCGGTCGTGCCGGTGCTCAAGGTGGATGGTCAGGATATGTGGCGATTACAAGGCCACCATCAATCGGGTGTCACTCCAAGACCAGTACCCGCTACCAAAAGTGGAGGACCTCTTTGCAACGCTATCCGGTGGCAAACTTTTTTCAAAATTGGACCTGACCTCAGTTTACATGACCCAGGAGCTGGCGAGTGAGTCAAAGAAGCAGACCACCATCACGACACACAAGGGGTTGTTTGAGTATAACAGATGTCCGTTCGGGATTCGTTCGGCCGCCGCGATCTTTCAGTGAAATATGGAAAGCCTCCTCAAGTTGATTCCAGGGACGGTGGTTTTTCAAGACGACATCCTCATCACGGGTCGTGATACTGAAGAATACCTCCACAACCTGGAGGAGGTGCTATGCAGACTGGACCGGGTAGGGCTGCAACTGAAAAAGGCGAAATGCGTCTTCTTAGCTCCAGAGGTAGAATTCCTGGGGAGGAGGGTAGCAGCAGACGGGATCAGACCTACTGCGTCCAAAACGGAAGCGATCTAGAGAGCACCCAGACCCCATAACACGATGGAGCTACGTTCATTCCTGGGGCTCCTGAATTATTTTGGTAACTTTCTTCCCAAATTGAGCACGCTGTTAGAGCCGCTACACGTGCTCCTACGCAAAGGTCGCGATTGGGTCTGGCGGGGACAGCCAGGAAAGGGCTTTTGATAGAGCATGCAATTTGTTATGCTCCAGCAAACTGTTAACGTTATATGACCCGTATAAGAAACTTGTTTTAACATGCGATGGGTCATCCTATGGGGTCGGGTATGTGTTGCAGCATATGAATGCCAATGGTCAGTTACAGCCAGAAGCTTATGCCTCCAGAAGTCGGTCCCAGGCAGAAAGGGGCTACAGGATGGTAGAAAAGGAAGCGCTAGCATGTGTATATGCAGTAAAAAAAATGCACCAGTACCTATTTGGCTTGAAATTTGAGCTGGAGACAGATCACAAACCCCTAACGTCCCTTTTGGCTGACAACAAGGCCATAAATGCGAATGCATTGGCCCGCATACAGAGGTGGGCACTCACGTTAGCCGCCTATGTCTACACAATTTGGCACAGACCGGGCACTGAAAACTGCGCCGATGCACTCAGCAGGCTCCCACTAGCCACCACTGAGGGAGCAACTGACCATGATGCTGAGATGGGCACCGCTGTTGAAGCTTTCGAAAGCGAAGGCTCACCTGTGACAGCCCATCAGATTAAAGTCTGGACAAATAAAGACCCGCTACTGTCTTTAGTTAAGAAATGTGTCCTGAATGGGGACTGGGCAGCCATGTACGGGACATGCCCTGAGGAATTTAAACCGTTTCATAGGCGCAAGGATGAACTCTCGATTCAGACCGATTGCCTACTGTTGGGAAACTGAGTAGTCATGCTCCAGATGTGCAGAGAGGTGTTTATCAGAGAACTTCACAATGAGCACCCGGGCATGGTCATGATGAAGGCAATTGCCAGGTCACACGTTTGGTGGCCAGAGATAGATGCAGATCTGGAACTTGGTGTTCGCAGGTGCAACACGTGTGCTCAGCTGGGCAATGCACCCAGGGAAGCCCCCCTTAGCCCCTGGTCCTGGCCCGCCAAGCTATTGTCACGCATCCATGTGAACTATGCAGGTCCTTTCATGGGAAAAATGTTTTTTGTTGTCGTAGATGCTTACTCCAAATGGATTGAGTGTGCCATTTTAAATTCAAGCACATCCTCTGCCATGGTAGAAAGTCTATGGGCAATGTTCACCGCCCATGGCCTACCGGATGTCTTGGTCAGTGACAATGGCCCGTGCTTCACAAGCACTGAATTCCAGGACTTCATGGCAGGCAATGGAATCAACCATGTCAGAACGGCACCGTTCAAGCCGGCCTCAAACGGCCAGGCAGAACGAGCAGTGCAGCTAATCAACCAGGGGATGCTCAGAATCTAAGTGGGTTCCCTACAATGCCGCTTATCACGCCTCCTGTTGGCCTACAGATCCCAACCACACTTGCTCACAGGGGTTCCACCCGCAGAGCTGCTAATGAAAAGGACGCTCAAAACCAGGTTATCCCTTATACACCCTACTATGAAAGAAATTTTTGAGAGCATGCATCAATCCCAATGTGACTACCATGACAAGAATGCGAGGGCGCGATGTATTGATGTCAATGACCCTGTTTTTGTCCTTAATTACGCTGCAGGGCCCAAATGGCTTGCCGGCACTGTGATTGCCAAAGAGAGGAATAGGGTTTTGGTAGTTAAACTTACCAATGGACAAATCTGCCGCAAACACATGGATCAAACTAAAAGGAGGTTCAGCAATCCCATCGAAGAAGCAGAGGAAGAACACAACGTAGAGTTTACTCCACCACAGGTGACCAAACATCGGAACCAAGTGGAGGAGAGCCCAGTCACTGTGGGCAGTCCGGACAGGCCTGAGGCACCGCAAACAGCAGACACTCAGGCCAACGCCCAACAACCAGAGCCCCAACTCAGGCACTCTACAAGGGAGCGTAAACCACCAGAGAGACTCAACCTGTGATCCCAATGAGACTTTGGCGGGGAGGTCATGTCATGTATTCAACTATCATTGTAACCCATGTATAAGCTGAACTAAGTTGTACACCTTGAGAACATTGACCACAAGGGGGTGAACTTGTGAGGGACACACCTCACCTGGACTTGCAGGTATAAAAGGCAAAGTGCCATCCACCTTCATCACTTGAGGTCTTGGTAATAAAGGTAACTGGTCACAGAGTGACCTTCTCTCAAGTATAGGCCTCGTGTGCATTTATACTGTATAGTAAGGACATATCAATTTTCACAGAGCTAATGGCGGAATGGCACAACTCGTTCAGCAACTTTTGGATATTCACATTTAACCGCATATCTGCTCCTTACCTGATGTTGCTGTACCATTTACACATAAGTAACAGAGAGCCATTAGTCTTGCCCTTTTTGATAGCAAATTCTAAGCTTCTGTCTTTTGGCGACAGGTGGTGTTGGCATCAGGGTTGTCAACCCTCCCAAATTGTCTGGCAATGTCCAGGAATGGAATAAGAATCACTAGCAACCTGGGAGAAAATGAAAGCTTTGAGCCTTCTTTTGCCTATATACAGGCAGCTTCCCAGTTTACCAAACTCCCTATGTGACAATTGCTAGTGTGAAACCATGAGCAAAGAGATGGCAAGTTTTTGAAAGTGTGAACTGATTATATTGTAGCGAGTGAAACAGGGCATCAGGGACCTGAGTAAACAGGGCAAGCAACTGTATATCTCCTTAACCAATTAGTTTGAAGAATTGTGAAATAGACACAGGAATTACTGAGAAGGAAGTATAAATTACAGTGGGTGAATTCAATGTCAAATCAGGTACAGAAAGAGAAATAAAGGGAGAGAAAGAAAGATTAGATTAAGAGAGAGAGAAAAATTCTCCAACAATTAAAACCTAAAGGAATGAGACTCCATGCTTGTAATAGAAAGAAAGACTTGCATTTACATAGCGCAAGTCCCAAAGTGCATTACAGCCAATTAAATATTTTCTGAAGTGTAGTCACTGTTTAAGGTGGAAAATGCAGCAGCCATTTGCACACAACAAGCTCCTAAGTAATGTGATAATAACCAGATAATCTGTTTCAGTGATGTTGAGGGCTAAATATTGACCAGGACACCAGGGATAACTCCCTTGTTCTTCTTTGAAATAGTGCCATGAGATCTTTTATGTCTACCTCAAAGAGCAGACGGGGCCTCGGTTTAACGTCACATCCGAACGATGGCACCTTCAACAGTGCAGCACTCCTTCAGTACAGTACTGGAGTGTCAACCTAGATTTATGTGCTCAAGTCTCTGGAGTGGGACTTGAACCCACAACCATCTAACTCAGAGACGAGGGTGCCACCAACTGAGCCACTGACTGACATTATTAGCTTATTTTCAGTGTCACAGATGTTGACTGATAGTAAGTAGCACATCATTAAAACGGTACTTAAATTGAAATGGACAAGATTAACTCGATTGTTGCATGATCAACTATCGTGTGATCAAATGTCACATGATCAAATTTCATTTGATTAACCTTAGGAATACACCCAACTAGAATTGTTAACTCACTCAGTGAGTCTCCCAATAGCGACATCTTGGAGGTCAACCTTGAACTGAAGCTGAACTGTCATATCAGCTACAAGAGCAGGGCACAGCTGGGTATTCTTTGATGACTGGCTCACCTGATGCATCTGCAATAACATCAAGAAGCTCAACACCGTCCAAGACAGAAGAGTTTGCAGCATGCCCCTGCAATTGGACTCAATACCCATCCTCTCCGCACCAGCACACAGTATGTATAATACATCGGAGGTATTGCAGCAACTACCATGGTTACTTCAACAGCATTTCCCCCTGTGACCTCTACCACCAAGAAAGACAGGAGCAGCAATGTTTATAAAATTTTCAAATCATATAGCACAGAAGAAGGCCATTCAGCCCATTTTGGCGGTAGTTCTTTGAAAGAGCTATCCAATTAGTTCCACTCCCCTGCTCTTTCCCCATATCTGTACCGATTTTCCCGTTTCACGTTTTATACAATTCCCTTTTGAATGCTACTATTGAATTTGTTTCCACCACCCTTTCGGGCAGTGCATTCCAGATTGTAACAACTTCTTGCAACAAAAAAAAATTCTCCTTATCTCCCCCTGTTTTTTTGCAAATTACCTTACGTCTGTGTCCTCTGGTTACCGACCCTTCTGCCACTGGAACCAATTTATCCTTAGTTACTCTATCAAAACCCTTCATAATTTTAAATGCCTCTATTAAATCTCCCCTTAACCTTTTCTGCTCCAAGGAAAACAATCTCGGCTTCTTTAATCTCACCACCATCCCTGCGACTATTGAATTTGCTTCCACCACCCTTTCGGGCAGTGCATTCCAGATTGTAACAACTTCTTGCAACAAAAAAAAATTCTCCTTATCTCCCCCTGTTTTTTTGCAAATTACCTTACAAATTTAGTAACTCTCCCCTGCACCTTCTCCAATATTGTGCGAACTCCATTGGCCTGATGATCCTCTCCAAGTCACACAACATCCTGACTTGAATACATATCTGTTTGTTCATCACCTCTGGGTCAATATATTGAGATTCCCGACCTCACATTGTTGTCGAGCACCATCACCCAAAGGACTACAGCGGTTCACAGAGAAGTTATAGCACATTGCCAAGGTATAGTGCAGGACTTTGGCTCAGAGTCCCTAATGCTATAGCGTGCTGGACTTTCACTTAAAAGCTCCAGTAGAGAGTACAGGATGTCAAAGATTGATCCTTCATTTTAACCGTCATTCAAATTTGGCTTGCTTTAACCGTTCAAGTTTTTGATGGGTCTCCTTCGGGTCTGTACACATGGCATAATTTCCAGTATTGGAGGATTCTATTTCTGGAAGAATTAAAAAGTTGGATGACCGGACTGGCCCCATTCTGTCAACTGATCCAGGAAAAGAATTAGCAAAAGCCATAGAAAATGCTATCATCCTGCACTTGTGGCTGAAGGACGAGTGCAACAGACAACACAGTAAAGCTGAGGTTACAAAATATAAATTGGAAATAAGAAAATATAAGAAAACACCATTTAGAAGCAGTCAAAGACCCAAATATATTCAATTATGACATGAACAAACTGTTACCAAGCCTCACATTTGTTCCTCAATCAGTACAATGAGTTTTGTGATAACAAATATGGTTAAATGCTGCTTCTGCTTCAGACTCACCCTTCCACATACACTTGTGGATTAAATGTGTGTCTGTGCAATTTACTGGAAAATTGAATATATTATTCTCATTTATGGTTTGTATGGGGACATCAGTAGGCATGGAACCCATACAAAATCTGCTCCACGGTCTATCATTAATTGTGCATCACTAAACTAAAAGAAAATAGAGGAACTATGGGCTCAATTTTCCCCAAGCCCGTTTTCTGGCGTATTGCCAGAGTTATGCCCATTTTTCCAGGCCAGAAATGCACCAGAAATATTTTGCCAAAGTTTCTCCGATGTATAATTCGAATTTGGCGCCGCACAGCGTGTCCAGTCACTTCAGGGGGTGGAGCCTGCTGTCCGCGCCGAAAAACAATGCTGCACCTTCTGCGCATGCGCAAAAAAAAGAATTATGTTTTTGATGTTGTTCCAATGGACGCGCATGCGCAGTAGAGCTTGGATTTGGCAATCGGACATTTTTAAAGAGCCAGTTGTGTGAGAAGGAGTGCTGTGTGAGAGCAATGGAAAAATCGCAGCTGGAGCAATACAAGATGCAACGTGGTGCAAGGACCAAGAATTTCTGACAGAAAGAAATGGAGGCACTAGCTACTGTGATTGAGACCAGATGGCAGGAGCTGGACACCAGCAGAGGTTACATAAATGTTCCACCAAAAGAAATGAAGAAACGCTGGAACCAAGTTGCAGAAGATTACTGTGCAATGGTGACCACCATGAGATCTGGAGGCCAGTGTAAGAAAAAGTGGCAGGACTTTGGTCAAGTAGTTAGCGTAAGTAATGTTTTCATTTATTCAATGGAATTGCAATTGTAAATATGACCAGCTGTATATATCCCACCCATCAGAAAGACACCCTCTCTAAAAAGTTGCATTTTCATCTTTGCAGAGGAAGGTGGCACATAATATAAGGGAAAGAACTCGAACAGGAGGAGGCCCGGCAAATCTGCATTCACTGACATCCTTGGAAGAGAGGATCGCTGCTTTGATGGGTCCTGCCTGGAACAAAGCAATCAGTTCTGCACAAGCTGGGCCCACACTCAAGGAAGAGGGTAAGTCCTGTAAATTCATCATGATCCTTCAAATCAGCCTGCAGCCTGGCCTGCAATGTGTGAGCCTACTCAAGCCACCCACCCTGCCCCCTCCTCTGCTGCTAACCATTTTACTGTTCTGTTACCTTTCCAGAACTTGAAGCCAACCCTGACGATGCAGAAGAAGATTCAGACGTGGATGAGCCTGAAGAGGAGAACATCAGCCAATCCAACCCTCCAGACCAAGAACATGGGGTTGAGGGGGAGGAGATGGAGCTGGATGAATCTCCCACTGTTCTACTGATTTTGGAGGAGGTGCCGCTCATGGAGGTGACAGCCCCTTCCGTGACTCGTGGTTTGAGTGTTGGTGTGACATTCCATGGTTGCGGGTCCCAGTATTGTGGTGCAGCGACGCACACCCAGGGCCCCATCGTCCCAGGCTGCAGGTCCCAGTTTTGGGGTGTGAAGGTGGGGAAGGAGAGCTCGACCGTGCTCTCCTGAGGTGCAGGATCTAACATTTGTGGTTCAGTTGATGTCATTGAGTGTGGATATCACTGATATTACCCGATCACTCCTGGACGCCATCAGTGGGGTGAGTAATGAGGCAGCGGGACTGTCGGGAGAAGTAACAACAATGACACGAGAAATGGGATCGATATCCGGGACCATCAGTGAGGGAACAGTGGCCATGAGGGAGGGAATGTCAGAGGTAGCGCAAACCACATCATAGACCAAGAGGGAGGGAGTGTTGCAGGTAGTTCAGGCAGCTTTGCTCAACATGAGGGAGGGAATGTTGCAGGTCATTGAGATATTGTCACAGCATGTTGCAGCTAGCTGCTGCAATAAGGGAACATGCCCAGACCCCGCGCCCATTGACAGAATCAACTGTCACTTCCACTCCAATCTCCACACCAGCCTCTGAAGAGCCCCAAGCCGGGGCCTCCATCTTGTCGCCTGGGCCCTCCAACTTGCCGCCTGACGCCGACACCCCACCCCCACCTCAACAACAGGTGCGCAGTACTCGAGATGTTCGAAAGAATAAGCTTGGTATCAAGCCCAGCAACACTGCGCTTCGGGCAAGGGTGGGGGAGTGTCCAAGACCAAGCGCAGCAGGTGGTCTTACAATAAGGGGGATGTGAGATGGGTGCAACCTTTCTTTATTATTATTATTGTTACTTTTGTAACTGTTCTCAAATTAATTTTTTTATAAGTTATGTAAATTTACAAGTTTATCAGTGATCTTAAATTTTTTAAGTGATCTTAAAGAGTGATATTAAAGTATAGTTTGATACAAGAATAATTTTATTAAAGTTAAGTAAAGTACATTGTAAATTTTTAAATAAAGTTTATTTTACTTTACAACATAATCATGTTCCATTAACACAACACAACATTACGGAACAACTCCAAACAGTAAACATGTCCACGTGGAATAGTTGTCGCTGAGCCCTCAGGCATCAGTAAAGCATTCACGGATGAGCTGCTGGCGCAAGGCTCAGGCAATCGTTAAAGGGCCACAATGGCCCGCCCTCCTCCGCCGTCGTGCTCCCGCCTCAGGAACTTGCATGGTTTCCTCATCCTCGTCATCCTCCTCCTCCTCCTGCTCGTCATCTGCAACTTCCACATCATTATCATCAGCCACTCTCACCTCAGGTGGGTCTTCCACTACCTCATGATGGCTAAGTTATGCAGCATGCAGCAAACAACAGTGAACTGACTGACAATCTCAGGGGCGTACAGCAAGTAGCCTCCGGAATGGTCCAGGCATCAGAAATGCTGTTTCAAGATGCCAATGGTCCTCTCAATGATGCTGCACGTCGCTATGTGCGATATGCTGTATTCACGGTCAATTTGCGTCCGGGTTACGCGTCGGGGCGTCATGAGCCAGGCGGCTAGGCCATACGCTTTGTCTCCCAGTAGCCAGCTCTGCCCTTCTGGCTGTTGCTGCTAAAACATGGTCAATATAATGTTGTCGTGTAGGATGAATGTATCATTGGTGTGCCAGGGTATCTTGCATCGACTGACATATATGAAAAAATGTCGTCACACACGGGCTGCAGATTAAGGAGTGGAAGCCTTTTCTGCTCCTGTACATCTCAGAATCCTCCAAAGATGCTCGGAAGGCGATGTGGGTACAATCAATGCAGTCCTGTATCTTTGAGAAGCCATCAATCCTAGAGAAGCCCACAGCCCTGTCATGGATTGCTTGGGCAGTCATGGGGAACTTTATGGAGTCATTCCTATGCACGTACAGTGCAGCCATGACCTGGCGAATGGAGACATGTATTGCATGTTGAGAGATGGCGAACACATCCCCAGTTGTAGCTTGAAATGATCCAGAGGCCTGGAATGAAAGTACAGCTGTAACCTTCACTTCAACTGACAAAACAGTCCTCCTGAAGCTTCTAGGTTGCAGGTCTGCTTTGACCAACTCACAGATCTGTTACAACTTCTTTGTGGAAATGCAGGCTTCTGACACAGTCTCTCAGGTGGAGGTACGAACGCCTGTCTTGATATACCCAAGGTGGGTAAGGCCTCCTGCCCTGCACCCTATGGGCTCTGATGTTCCTGATGCGATTAAGTCGAATCAGTTGTCCTCTACATAGCACCACGATGCAGAAGGCTCGCACAAGGTATGGCATTATCAGTATTGCCCCCATACTTAAATGTAACCTTTGAAAGATGCTCAAAACGGAAGGAAACCAGGCAGCACAGGTTCGCAGTTGTATCTCTCCAGGTCTGTATGGATGAACCACACCGAAAGGTCTTGTGACTTCTCCTATCTCCCCCCACCCCCCCCCTTTACTAATTGGAGTCTTTGGACTTCTCTCTCTCTCTGACCCTCCCCCCTTTACTAATTGGAGCCTTGTAACTTCTCTCTCTCCCTCCCCCTCCCTGGGCTCCATGCCTTCAGATCGGCACCTCTCTCTCTCTCTCTCTCTTCTCCACCCCCCTGCCCCCACCACAGCTTGTTTTGTAACCAAGGCCCGAATCCGGGCACGGGGCCGATTCTGTCGGCCAAACCTACGACCCTCCAACCTTGCTTCAAGACGTTCGGTGGTGGCATGTGAGTGAGTTAAAAAATGAGAGAACTTCTGAAATCCAACAACTTTACACTTCCACATTGACAGGGAAAAAAAAGTTGAACTTTATTATTGATTTTGACAGTGTTCTTGACTCCCTCCAAAATCTTCGATTTAAAAACAATGGCTACTTTCAGCGCAGATTTGTAAATGTGCGCTGGTTTTCTTAACTCACCAGAAGATTTTTTGGGAGTGGCCAGATATGCTGACCTAACAGAAAAAAATGTTGGCCAAACTGCGAACAATTGAAAAAACCGATGCAGACATGAGGGAACGCCACCTATGACGTAAAAAAAAACTGGCCTAGAAAAATCGTAACTAAGTCAGTTACGCCGATGCAGTTCGCAGGGTTAAACTTGGGAAAAAATAAATACGCCCAAAAAAAGGCGCGCGCCAAAAACACGGCGCAAATGAAAGGGGAAAATTGAGCCCATAAGATGGGCAAGCAGTGTCGCAATGTCCTTTTGCGAATACCCCCTGTAGAAAATTTTAGTTATTGTAAAAGTAACATTACATTTGACAGCTAAGGTCTTGCTTTTATGAACACTTTTGTGCAATATTAATTGATAGTGACGGGACGACATAGTGTTTTTTTAGATATTTAAAGGAAAGAAATTCATAATCAGAGACTAGTAAACCCATTGGTACCTATTTCCAACAAATAATATGAAAGGGGAAATGCTTTTTGTGCTAATTGTTTGTATTGCTGCTGATCCCTCTCAGTCTTCCTTAAATTTATGTTTTATGCTTCAAAGCATGAATAGATATTTTTTACAGAATCTCTCTCGTCATGTTGCTAACAGTCGATTATCACTGTTCAAAATATCAACGATGTTAACAAGCCTTAACAGGAAACAGGTCCACACCAACAAATACGGGCCGACATGCACTGGTCAATGTACATATATAGCATTTTGAGCACCTTGCAGTGCAAATATTATGACTCAGTTAATTAGCTTGTTTAAGATGTGGACACCGAGGGTATAGTGAGAAGGAGAAACTGAAGGAAATCCTTATTAGTCAGGAAATTGTGTTAGGGAAATTGATGAGGGATAAACGGGTCCTTCTCAGAATAGCAGGCAGTGACTAGTGAGGTGCCGCAAGGCTCAGTGCTGGGTCCCCAGCTATTTACAATATACATCGATGATTTAGATGAAGGAATTGAGTGTAATATCTCCAAGTTTGCAGACGACATTAAGCTGGGTGGTGTTGTGAGCTGTGAGGAGAATGCCACAAGACTTCAGGGTGAATTGGACAGGTTAGGTGAGTGGGCAAATGTTTGGCAGAAGCAGTATAATGTGGATAAATGTGAGGTTATCCACTTTGGTGGCAAAAACATGAAGGCAGAATATTATCTGAATGGCAGCAGATTAGGAAAAGGGGAGGTGCAACGAGATCTGGGTGTCATGGTACATCAGTCATTGAAAGTTGGCATGCAGGTACAGCAGGTGGTGAAGAAGATAAATGGCATGTTGGCCTTCATAGCTCGGGGATTTAAGTATAGGAGCAGGGAGGTCTTAATGCAGTTGTACAGGGCCTTGGTGAGGCCTCAACTGGAATATTGTGTTCAGTTTTGATCTCCTAATCTGAGGAAGGACGTTCTTGCTATTGAGCGAGTGCAGTGAAGGTTCACCAGATTGATTCCCGGGATGGCGGGACTGACATATGAATGGTGGTGCTGGCTCGAAGGGCCGAATGGCCTACTCCTGCACCTATTTTCTATGTTTCTATGTTACTTGTATGGGCAAGCCATAAACCTGTGCCTTCAGTATTTGGATCCCTTTGGTATACTTATTGTCAAATTCCTCCAATATGAGTGACGGAATCCTGGGTATCGCTCAATTTAAGTTGCAGGAAGCCCATATTCCACTGCACTTTCAATAGCATTGCACATATCATGGTCTATCTTCAGGGCTGTCTTTGCATTGCCGGCTTTTTTAAAGTTGTTGCTTCTAGCTTGGCATGTCTGTAACCTGCTGCTTAATTAAAACATTGCTAATTATTGGTGTTAAGGCAACATCTTTAAATTGTCATACTCAAACTTTTGTCACTGCCACCTAGTGCTTGGTCTCAAGAGCTGTGAAACATCAATTAAATAATACAAAACCAAAATACTATGGATGCTGGAAATCTGATATAAAAAAGAAAATGCTGGAAATACTCAGCAGGTCAGGCAGCATCGGACAAACACAGTTAACTTTTCAGGTCGATGACCTTTTGTCAGAACTGGAAAAAGTTAGAGATATAACAGGTTTTTATAAATCTGTCCTGATTTTCAAGTATTAATGCAATAGAGCAGATTAAGTGTTCAAGTGCTGACTCTCTGCATTAAACTCTGTTTAACAAGATAATGCGGCTCATATGTGGAAAACAACGTCGCTGGTAAGATAAGAGAGATATTAAAATTGAACTTGATTATCTGACCTTCCCATCTCTCAAGGAAAAGTTCTGCAAAATTCTGAACCTGCTGACTCAAAGATATTGTGCAATGTGGTAAATAGAAATGTGGAACCTGGGGGCAGGGTAGGGGGATGGTGCAATCTTTGACTTCTGCCTGAAGCCTGCATCGGGTGTCAGCCATGGCTCAGTCAGCAGCACACTTCCCTCTGAGTCAGAAGGTTGTGTATTTAAGTTCCACTCCAGAGACTTTGAGTACAAAATCTTGGCTGACACTTCAGTGCAGTACTGAGGCAGTGCTGCACTGTCAGAGATGCCATGCTTCAAAGGTGATATTAAACCGTGGCCTCTCAGGTGGACCTAAAATATCTCATGGCACTATTTCAAAGAAGAGCAAGGGAGTTGTCCCTGATGTCCAGACCAATGGTTATCCTCAACCATCATCACTAAACTATTATCACATTTCTGTTCGTGGGACCTTGCAGTGTGCAAATTTGGTTGCTGTGTTTCCTACATTACAACAGTGACTACACTTCAAAAGTAGTTCTGCTAGTCCTGACCGCACAAAATTAAAATTAAAATATTTATCAGACCACTAGGGCCCAAGTTTCGGCTGTCCCGCAGAAGGATGCACCTCCGGGAGGCCCGCCTATTTTGTAGAATTAAAAGCGCGCTTAAAACTTACATCGCAATTCTCGGTGTTCAGCAGGCCTGTTTAGCAGTTGGCGCAGCTCAGCACAAGCAGCTGGGGGCGGAGCGACAGCCCTGCGCCAAAAAGAGTGCTGGCAGCTGCGCGCGTGCGCAGTGGAGTCTGCGTGCACGCGCAGTAGCTCCTAGCCCTCCCAGCGCGTCCTATCTCCGGGTGACCCTATCCCTGGCTACCTGCGCCTAATTCTAAAGTGTACACAAGGTTTTTCTGAGCATACAAAAGTCGACACTTACTCCATTCTAAGTTAGTTTGGAGTAACTTTTCGCTACCAAACTTGCAAAACAGGCATAAGTGGCTGGTAATGCCGTCTTTTGAAAAAAAAACTGAATTAAAACGAAACTAAACTAACTCATGAGAACTGGAGCAAACTAAATGCCGAGAATTACGATTTCTAAGATACTCCAAACTAAACTAGTTGCTCCAAAAAAATAGGAGCAACTCCAGCTGAAACTTGGGCCCTCTGTGTGGTGCCTCCAGTGATCCCTTTAAGAACTATTGGTTATGCTAGTCAATGGTTGGTACAAATGAACAAAGCATGCACAGCACATGCTGTGCAATTTTGTACCTGAAAATTGCATTCAAGGTCCTATTACCATATATGTAAGCTGCTTCATGCTGGAAACAGGTCCAGCTAAAAATGGTATCTGGTGGCCTTTGGGAATCAATGAAGTGACCTATACCAGCCACCGCACTGATTTTATACATCAATGTGTGTGGAACTATAGGGGCTAAGTTTCGGCCTAAGTTGCTCCTGTTTTTTTGGAGCAACTGGTTTAGAATGGAGTATCTTAGAAATTGCACTTCTCGGCATTTAGTTTGCTCCAGTTCTAGTCAGTTAGAACAGTTTCAGTTTGGAACAGATATTTTTTTTTAAAAGGGGGCGTGTCCAGCCACTTACGCCCGTTTTGAAAGTTTAGGCAGTGAAAACATACTCCAAGCTAACTTAGAATGGAGTAAGTGTAGATTTTTGTGCGCTCAGAAAAACCTTGTCTACACTTAGAAAATCAGGCGTAGGTTACAAATCAGGCGTAGAGAATGCGGGGCGGGGGCGGTTTAAAGGGAAGTTAACAAACATTAAACACTTCAGTTTTACAAATAAAGAGCTATCATCAATAATAAATGATAAATACATCAATAAATCAACCAATAAATCAATCAAAAAAAATTAATAAAAAATTAAAAAAATTAAAAAATCAATAAATAAAACATTTTCTACTTACCGACTGCAGCACCGGGAGCCCTCCAACAGCGTGCTGGGACCCCCCCCCCCCCCCAGTGTGTCTCTGTCAGTGTCTCTATCTCTCTGTCTGTCTGTGTGTGTCGCTCTCACTCTCTGTCTGTTAGTGTCTGTGTTTCTGACAGCGAGGGGAGGGGGAGGATAGTGGAGGGGGAGGAGGAGGGGAGTGGAGGGGGGTGGAGGGTGTGTGGGAGAGAGAGGGGTGTGGAGGGGGGATGGAAGGGGGGTGGGAGCGAGGGGGGAGGGAGAGGAGTGGAGGGGGGTGGGGGGGGTGGGAGAGAGGGTGGAGAGAGGGGGGACAGGAGGAGAGAGGGAGAGGGAGGGGCAGAAGGGAGGGGGAGAAGGGAGGGAGGGGGAGAAGAGAGGGGGAGAAGGAAGGGAGGGAGGTGGAGAAAGAAGGGAGGAAGAGGGAGAAGGGAGTGAGGGGGAGAAGGGAGGGAGAGAAGGGAGCTGGAGAAGGGAGGGAGGGGGAGAGGGGAGAAAGGAGAGGGAGCCTGAACGGGCTGGGCCCAGCTGGGCCAAAAACTTAAGCGGGACCCGCCCCAGCACCGGATTTACAGGTAGGTGGCCGGGGGTCGGGACGGGTCCGGGGTCCGGTCCGGGGGCGGGGGGGGCCGGTCGGGTCTGGTGGGGAGGGGGGAAGCGCGAGTCGGGTCGGGTCGGGTCCGGTCCGGGAGCGGGGGAGGTCAGGTCCAGGGAAGGGGGAGGGGGGAGTGTGAGTCGGGTCAGGTCGGGTCTGGCCCGGGGACGGGGGGGGTGGGTCGGGTCCGGGGTCGGATCGGGTCTGGGGTGGGGGGGCAGGGGGGAGCGCGAGTCAGGTTGGGTCTGGTCCAGTGGCGGGGGGGTGGTCGGGGCTGGGGTCGGGTCCGGTCCGGGGCAGGGGGAGGAGCGCGAGTCGGGCCGGGTCTTGTCCGGGGTCAGGGGAGGGGAGCATGAGTCGGGTCGAGTAGGGTCGGGTCCGGTCCGGGGGCAGGGGTGGGGAGCGTGAGTCGGGTCGAGTTGGCTCGGGTCCAGGGGCAGGGGGGGTGGTCGGGGCCGGGCTCGGGTCGCGTCCGGGGGCGGGGGGAGGAGCGCGAGTCGGGCCGGATCCGGTCCGGGGGCAGGGTTGGGGAGCGCGAGTCGGGTCGAGTTGGGTTGGGTCCGGTCCGGGGGTGGGAGCGGGCGGGAGTGGGAGCGGGGGTCGGGTCTGGTCCGGGGGTGGGGGTGGGGAGCGGGAGTCGAGTTGGGTCGGGTCCGGTCCGGGGGGTGGCGGGGTGTGAGCGGGGTTCGGGTCGGGGGAGAGGGGGAGCGGGGGTCGGGTCCAGGGGGGGAGTCGGTTCGGGTCGGAAGGAAGCAGGAGCTGGGCATGGGAGGTGCAGCCTGATCCACGCAGCCCCAGTGAGGCTATTCGGCCAGGGCTAGGGGCTGCGTGCTTCGGGCCCCTCCCACACAGTTTTGGGCACCTGGAGCTACTGCACATGCGCACCCACTGTAGCGCACATGTGCAGAGGTCCCAGCACTGTTTTCAGCGCAGGGACCTGGCTCCGCCCCCCACAGCTCATGCTGCACCACGCCCAGCTCCAGAGGACCTGCAGGGAGCTGGACAATCGGTAAGTATTTTTTAGGCGCACTTTGTGGCGCGAAAAACGGGCGTCCAGGTCGGGGCTCCGCCGTTCTAGGCGCGGCCCGAAACTTGAACCCATAGTGTGGGTGACACCTCATCAAGTGACTGCGCCTGGACAGAAGAGCTTCACAATGTGGCATTCTGGGTGTCCTTGGAGTAGTGTAATACATTTGAAATCCAATTTTAATATCAGAAAATGTTTACAAGTGGACATTGTGTGGGAAACAACAACAGTTGGAAGGTATTATTGCACCATCTTAGCTTATTTCATTTTTATTTTATCTTTAAACAGTATTACAATAAATTTGATCAGCAGATCCCTTCAGAATATTATTTTACCATTTTCGTTCATTATCAAAACAGCATATAGATCAGGAACACAATGTACAAACGTCAGTTTGTAGTTGTGCTTTTGCATATTTATTTAATTTGCAGTGTCAGTGTGCGAGATAAGTCAATTTGCATTGAGTGAAAGTTGAGAGACTGAGCTAGCATGTCACAATTAAATTAAACTCTCATTTAAATTGCTAATCACAGCACATTAGTTATTAGAAGAGGAAGAAAGAACTTGCATTGATATAGATCCCCAAAGCATAGCCTTTGAATTAGTTTTGACTTGCAGTCACTGTTGCTATGTTGACCAATGTGGCAAACACAAATGAGATAAATATCCAGCCAATCAGCTCCAGTTGTTGGTTCGGGGATGAATGTTGTTGGTCAGACACCAAGACAACTCCTTGCGCTTCCCCGAATGGGCTCATTTAAATCCAATTGAAGAGGCCTGATGTCTCTGTTTAACATCTCCAAAAGACAGCGGGATCTAAATAGCTTTCGAAAACGGGCTCAGGGATCACGATGTACGGTTCACCTACGCCCGTTACTTCTGATGCAGGCAGCACGCCAACTGTGTGCTGTCTGCTAATTTACATGATTACTGTGTGCAGTCAGTGCTAAAGGTACTGTTGACTGGATGCAGGCTCAGCAGGGGGCCCAAAATTGTGTGAGGCTAGCACCAATTAAAACTTGCCTGCACTAATTAAAGCCAGCATGCAACTCTTGAAGGAAAGGTGAATAATGGCTGGAGCAGGTGCTGGAAATAGCTGTGGAAGACATTCTAACCTGGAAGAAGACATACTAATGGCACAACAGGAGGGAGAGCGGGTTCCAAGATTTTCTGGAAGGTTTGGTGAAGGAGTTGGAAAGGAAGAGAGATGTACTCTATCCACAGGAGACCCTCTAGAAAAAACTTTATGAGGACAATGGGACCAGATAGCCATGGCGGTCAATGCCAGTAGTCAGGTCCTGAGGACCTGGATGCAGTGCCATAAAAAGTTCAATGACCTCACACGAGTGGTCAAAGTTCAGTGAATGTATTTTCAAATGCAATATCCCACCAACTGCAGCACTAGCCTCACACACTGCTCAATGTACCACACCCCCATCACTCACCTACCAACAATCTCTATCAATCAGGACTCATACCTTACATTCAAGCTTCATCTCACCCTCACACACTTACCACTGCTTCAAGCCTCACACCCACACCTCACCACTTGCACACACTGCCAGCTATTGAAACATGACAGCCACATCACCCACACAGATTGCACCAGACTCACTGACACACTTCCCTTTCTCCTGCAGAGCAAGGTGGCGCATAACCGGAGGCAGTAGGAGCTACCCGGTGAGGGACAGGCGTGGCTGCATATCCTTACCCCGATGCAGGAGGCGGTGCTCACAATGATTGGAGCAGTCATTGCTGAGGCCGTGCCCAGTGGCGGGGGTGAAATGATAAAAGATAATGGTATCCCCGTACTTAATCCTCTACCCTTGTGCCTATCTCCTTTCAGATACCCAAGAACTGCGACCTGGCAAGGCAGTGGTGGGAGAGCAACAGGTGGAAGATGAAGAAGGCAGCGATGAGGAAGAAACACCATCACTTGATTCCACACTCACAGCCACCAGCCCAGATATTGAAACTGCGTGTAATTGAGAGAATAGTTTAGATGCGGGATTTGCACAAGATGAGACACTGAGCATGAGTAGTCCGCAGCCAGGGCAGGGGGCAATGGTAGCGCAGGTGCCAGCTCCCTGGAGAGTAGGTTACACGCGAATCCTGCAGCATAGGAATCAGATGAACACTTCCATTGCAGCTCAAGAGGAAGCCACCCAACGTCTGGGTGCTGCAGTGGAATCTCAGACTTCTGTCATGCATGGTCAGCTTTCCTTCTCGGCTCAGAGCTGCTTGAGGTCATCCTCCAAGGCCATCTGCAGTGTCCCCCACAGGGAATCAGCAGCCTTCCACCATCCATGCAGCAGCCACTGGGGTAGCACTGTGTAGGAGCACTACGACAGGCAAATGCTCACGGGAATGCACAAGGTTGATTAGTTGATGGTTATATGAAATATGGCATGGTTTGATTCTTAAATTTGGTATGGAATGTTTATTTTGTGTTGGCTTTTATTTTTGCATTGTGGCCGAGCGGATACTCTGATGGTCAGTGACAGGGAGAAGTTAGATGTGGGACTGTTGGTGAATGGGGAATTGGGGTTGAGGTTAACTTTATCGCACTTGGATGAGTCATGCATGGGCAGTCCAGGCAGAAAGGGGCTGTCTATGGGGCTCTTCCTCTTGCTCCTGCTCTGCTCCTCAGCTGTTTGCCTTATAGCTGGTGGTAAGGGCTGTGCCCTCATGGTAGTCTTTGTCACCCAGTAGCCACCCTTTGATTTGCGATAGTGAATCAAATGCAGATGGCAGAACGGACTGCCACCGAAAGAAGGCATTAAGACTACTGCCAGGACACCGGGCATTGACCTGCAAGACTCACTGTGTGTGGTCGCACATCAGCTGGACCTTGAGGGAGTGGAATCCCTTTCAGTTGATGTACATCTCAGAGTTGACCGCAGCACCCACAAAGCACCATACGTGCAATCAATGGCTTCCTGCACCATGGGGAAGCCTGAAATTCTCGCAAAGCCATGTGTTCACTCTGCCTGCTGCTCTCTGGCAAGAGAGAATGAAAGGTAGTCACTTCTCTTGGAACAGAGAGCCTCAGTGACCTTCCTTACGCAACAGTGCACAGCAAACTGGGAGCTGTTGCAAATATCTCCCATTTCAGCCTGGAAGAAGCCCGATGCATAAAAGTTCATGGCCATGATCACCTTCACAGCCTGGTAATGCGGTCCTCAACCTGCTCTGGGGTTGTAATTGTGGCTGTGGCAGGTGGCAGATTTCAGTAAATATCTCCTAACTGAAGCGCAGGTGTCTGACACATTGTTCCTCACTGAGGTTCAGATAGGAAAATTGCTCCCTGAGCATCCTGGGCAGATAGTGCGCTTGCTGAGAGCTCTTCTCCCTCTCCTCCTTCTCCCTCATCTAGCAGCTTTCCCTGCTCTGTGTCACCTCTGCTCATTCCCTTTTGACTCTGAAGTGAGAGTGCTTCCAGTTGGGCCAATCTGACTGTTGGGATCTCTTTAGGGCCTCACCATTCGTGCTGCTGGGTCCCTCATATTTGATGATGAGATTGTGAGCAAGCTACTTGCATGGGTGTGCATGCTCAGACTTTTGCCCAGCAGCAACTGGAACATTGTTGGGGCTATGCAAGAAAACTAAATACTGCAGTTTTGTCAAATTTTTCAAAATGTAATTGCACTAATGAATTATTGATATATACTTGAAGCACAGTTCTTAGACAATTTGCATAATTTTTCAAAGACTTTTTGGCCTACATTCGCTAGTGTCTGCTAACTGACAGACAGGCTGTACTTGTATGGCAGATGAAACAGGGCCATAGAGAATCCTAAATTCATCCTTGGGCCTCATCATCATAATTCTGGCAATCTGCTGGGATCAGTCAGGCATGCTGACACAACTCGTTTTGTCTAAGCAATTTTGGCCAATGCCGAAGCTATGGTTAAGTCAAGAGAAGGGGAGGAGATCAGGAAGGGGCAAGCGCTGCCTGCAGAGGCCAGCAATTGTTTTGTGGAGCCAGGAAGAGCATTCCTGCTGCTTCTGACTTCACAGGAAGAGAGATTCCTCAAAGTCTTGTAGCTTTTGTTCAAGTTCCTCAAGAATGCCTTTAAGGACTGCTGGCTAGGATGCTCAAAGGTCTGGCACAACATAAACTCTGACTAGTCTATCCACATTTAAGAATCCGGGTTAGAAATTGGTGCAGGAGCCTCGTTACAATATTGCAATGAGGCCTGTGCTCATTTCAGGCGGATACGAGGGCTGCCTGAAAACAAGTCCCTGGACAATTTAACAGTGGACTCAACACCTGCGCAATTCTGGCATGGGCCTCTGCTAAATTGATTATCGTTTAATTTCTCCCCTTTACTTTTCATCTTACTCACTGACCGGAATTTTAATCTGGAGGCAGGTAGGTCATGGAGGGGTCTAGAAAGCATTCGGGAAACCCAAATTAAATGCCAGGGCCTGATTAACATTTCAAAGCTTTGTTTCTGCCTTCATCCAGCTAGATGTAGAGGCTGGCTGGCTGTCAGTTAGGTAGGCCTGAGGCACTATGGTTGCAGAGAGGAGGGAGGGAGTGATTGATGGGGCGGGATGGTGAATTGGGACCAGAGGAGGATCAGGGGAGTGAATCAACACCAGAGGAGGATCAGGGGGTGAATCGAGGCAGGAGCAGGATTGGGGCTAGAGGAGGATTGGGGCTGAAGGAATAGGTCAGGAAGGCAATCGAGGGCCGGAGTGGGGAGGTCGGAGGCCACAGGGGTGAATGGAGACCTCGTAGTGGGAGGTTGCGGGGAGTTCGGAAGGGTTGGAGGGTGTGTGAGGCCTGGGAAACCCGACCGGCCAGAGTTAAATTTAGATTGGCGAATCACCATGAGGCACACCAGCCTCATTATAATATTTAAATGGGCGACGCGCCTCCTCGGAGTGGGCTGGCTGCCCGCCGCCCATCATGTCTCCATTAAAGCCGGAAGTGGGTGGATTGGAGTCGGGTTTCAGTATTTTAATTCTTTAACCTCCCACCCAATCCCAACCAATTGTTTAATGGAGTTAAAATTCCCCTACCCTCGCCACCCCGCTCCCCACACTATTCCAAATTCCTTTTGTAAATTGTTTCACCACTCATTCAACATCATCTTCCCATTCCATCTTTTACATTAATCATATCAATGAAAAATTCCTCTGAAAATCTGGCAGAAAATCACTCTCTGCTTCAGTCAACAGAATCTCGATGAACAGCACCTAGCGGCCGAAATTGCCCCTTTTTTAAAAGAGCCGTGACTGCCTCAAAGAGGCAGCCATGGGTTGATAATGACTCTCTGCCTAGTCAGTGTGGAGTAAAGACCTTTTTTGAAACTGCCCTACCTGGGTTTTGCAGTGGTAATCGCTACCGCTCTGACCATGCTCCTTCCCTGTCGGGCACGCGCGGGTCCCCCTTTAACTGAAGGAGGGAGCTTGTGACGCGTTGTGCTGATATCATAAATGGGCGCTGATGACTGGGATGGGTGGTCGACCTGACCAAAGGACATTCCCACCCCACACCCGCCCGGAACACCACCCCGCTTGGAAAAAAAGTTCCAAGGGCTAAATTTTGCCGGTATCTCCACCCTGTGGATTGGGGCAGAGAAAAACTTCAAAGGTCGGTAAATGTGCCCCGTTTGGGGTGGTGCTCAATTTCAGCCCCCTCAGCTTTAGGCTGGGCATGTTACAAGCTTCCACACTCAAAATTGAGTTCAACAATTTCAGATCTTAACTATTGCTCCCATGTCTTTGGACAGCAGCTGTTGGTAATGATTCTGCTGTTGCCATTTACACCTCCAATAGACCCATCATTTCTTTCTTTACTTGTCCTATTACCACCTCATTTTTCCTTGTCCTATCATCACTCCTGCCTTCCACTCTATTTCAGACCTTCCCTTTTGTTCTTTCCACCCATACTGGCTTTCTCTACACCTGTATTTGCATAAAACCTGTTGCATCGTTAACCATTGTCAGTTCTGCTGATGTTAACTCTGTTTCTCTCTCCACAAATGCTGCCTGACCTGCTCAGTATTTCCAACATTTTCTGTTTTTTATCTCTGTCTTCATTGTTGATTCATGAATGGAGATTGTAGGGTGTTTGTTTTACACTCTACCTTGATTCGTAAACCTCGGGAATTACAGGAAAGGACTACACGTGACGCAAAGTTTAGGCTTAACGCAGCTGTCAGTTTTATTACGCAAAAACGAACTAAAAACTACAGAACAAGACTTCTAAAAGAATTGACCGAAGACATACAATCACCCATCCAGTTAGTTGCTGTAACCATAGATTTTAGGTTCGTGGTCGTTGGTTCCGTGACCGGTTGCTCCTCTTCGATGGTCCCTCTTCTGGTCGTTCTCTTCTCTTCTGTTTCTTCCGTGTTCGTTCTGTTCCTTTTTGTTTGCCCTGAGTTGCTTCCAGCTCATGTATATATATCCATTTTATGAATAAAACACCCGCTGAGCTGAGGCTTCCTTTAATGTGTCTAGATCGATTTGTTGTTTGTGGTGATCCGTTTGACTGGCTGCGATGATGGGTCTGGATATCCACAATTTGGCACTCAGACATTTTTAAAATGGATCGCAGCTATAATTGTTTTCCGGCCAGCAGCTGTGACTTCTCCGGTCATTCGGCGCCCCCGCTTAGTGAGAAGGTGTCCAGCCCAGCAGTTGTGACTTCTCCGGTCGTTCGGAGGTGCCCCCCGCCCCGTCGGTGAGACGGCGTCCAGCTCAGCAGTTGTGACTTCTCTGGTATGCGTCTTCCCTCCCCTATCCCAGGCCAAATGGCCTCACGCACAGGCCAGCGCGCTGCCTTTCCCGGGCAGACGTAAAAGATTAAGGTAGGATTTAGTTCTTTTTTAATTGTATTTTAATGGTTTCAGCTTTTCCTTGCAATGTTTGGTGCTTGGTTGTTGAGGTCTTCTCCAGTTCCCTTCCCTCCCCTATCCCTGCCCTAATGTCTACCGAATGTGCGCTGCTTTTTCTTCACTGCCCGCAAGGTTTTTCAGAGCTGGCCACATACGCTGACCTAAGTGGATTTGGAGTAAGTTTTTGCTGGCCAAAGTGGCATAAATCTTCAAAACTATCGTAAGTGTCTGGGGATGCCCCCTTTTGAAAAAAAAAACTGACCTGAAAAAAATCGTACCTAACTGACTTAACTTATGCCAGAAAAAACAACTTACTCCAAAAAAATTGATGCAAGTCATGGCCAATGTTGTCTCTAGAGGGAACTGTTTTTCCACCTCCGGCCAATCAATCCAGGGGCTCTTCTGTGGGATTTTATGAATTGTATCAAACCCATTGTTTCTATGCATAAACAGGTCTGGCTCTCGACCGCAGAGATTGGTGATGAGTCACCACCTGCCTCAGGCTGGCGCCTTTTTCTCCCTTGTCCAGTCAATCCGAAAAGCTTGTATTAAATCATTTTTAGTTTGCGGCCTTTTCCTGTGCCTTCTGTAAAAGTGTGCAATCCTTACAAGATGGAGCAGAACAATTTCCGAAACTTGCCCACTGTTTTCATGAGTTAGCATTCAAACTTGTTTGAAAGAGTCCATTTCAAAGACAGCAAATGTGACAAAAGGCAGAGAGTGATTTTCTTTGAAAAATTCAGATCACCATTCAATTGTTAGATCAACAAACTGTCAAATAGAATAACATAAATATATTAATTTGCAATCTGTATTAAGCTGAAATGATCTTGTGTTCCTATCATCTAGTTTTGCAGAAACATACCAAATTAAATAACTTGCATCTACATTAGACATTCCTCTCAGTTTTCAAAAAAACCAGATTATGCCACTTCAGTTCTTTGCCTCACATCGGTCTGAATCTTCCTGGTTGTTGCATTCACAGTTCTATGCAGTGTATCAATGTCTGATTCATGGCAGTATGGTCAAAATTCAGTTGTGGGAGATTAATTACTCGATCCCTACATTTACTGATCTATGGTTAGCTCCCTTATCTCAACAGCAGAATAGTAAATTCATGCAATGCCAGTGTGATAAGGGAGCTAAGCTTGTTTACATTATGGAGTGCAGCTGATGGCGATCTTTATATAGTGTATAAATGTGGAGTACTCTGGAACCTCTTAAAAGAGTAACACTCAGGGGGTAACTTTAACCCCCCATGAAGGGTGGGAGAGAGGTAATTTAAAATTTCAGAAATCTAAAATCTGACAACTCGCCTTCAACACATCCACTATGGTTTTAACGTAGGCAGATTTTGGGGCAGGTGACTAGAGGCAGGTCTCATTATTTTACGATATTCATGAGGCTGTGTGTCACAAATTTTAACGGGTGTTTAAATTGAATGGCTGAGGGCCGAGTTTCCCAGGCCTTGGGAAAACCAGCAACTAAAGGAAGGCTACAAGGGTCAGATCCAGAAGGTAAGAGCCTTTCCAGCATTGTTTGTGGACCAGAAGGAGCATGAGTGCTTCCTCTTGGCCCCTCAAGCAAACCTGCATCTCGACCCCTGCTCTGACCCGCAATCTCTTCCCCGAACAATACTCAGATCGCCACCCGACCTGTGATATCCCCTGACCCACAACCTGCCCCACAAACCCATGCTTCAATCTCCCCAACCGGCGATTAACCCATCTGCCATCCATGCTCCGATTTTCCTCTGGCCCATGCTCCGATCTCCCCCCTCCCCACAGTTATGTATGAATAAAGAGTCTGACTGGATACTGTGAACTCAAAATAAAGTGTGACCTTAGTCTTTTATTGCAGGTCTCCAGAGTGCCTCTCCAGCTTGTGAGGCCTCCTTAAGTACCTGTGCTCCCAAGGGATTGCTGGATCCCTTGTGACTCCAGGGGATGATCCCTCTGGTGGCTGTACAAGATATATACAAGTTTACATAGAAACAACACACCCCCGCCGCCCAAAGTCAACAGTGTAACTATTTACAAGGTAAGTCGATCTGGGCCTTTCTTTCACTGGTTGATCGTCTCAGTAAAGATGCTGGTTTTGGTGAATCGTTTGTTAGGCCCTCGTTGGGCTGCTGTGCAGCTGGCCTTGCTGGGCTGCCTGGTGTGGTGAGTCCTGCTGGGTTGCTGCGGGTGATGGGTTCTGCTTCGTGGCCAACCGCATTGTCGGTTACCACTGGTGTGTACGTTGGGGGGGGTCAAAGAAGGTTGGGTCCAAAGTGGCTTGCTCTGGATAGTCTGTGAATCTGAGTTTGATTTGGTCCAAGTGTTTCTGGTGAATGAGTCTGTAAAGTCCTGTCCCTTCAGTACAGATTCACACGAGGCATGTAGTGAAGTCAAGGTCACTCTGGACCTGCACCTTTATTTCACAGCTCTGGAATGCTGCACTTGCCTGAGACCTGCCCTTATATACCTGTCTCTTGCAAGTGCACCCCTGGTGGTAAGGAATGCTGGTGGTTACAGGTCATATCTTATTACAGTCATGTATAGCATGTTAGTATAGTTATATATAATAATGTAAGATACATGACATCATCCTCCCCCAAGGTCTTATTGTCTTTATAGGTTCAGTCTCTCAGGTGGCCTACGCTCTCGCATGGAGTGTCTGAGTTGTGGTTCAGTTGTTTGCCTTGGTGTCTGTTTTTCTTTAGGTGTGGTTGCTGGTATCTCGCCTGGGCTGTCTGTTTCGATTGGTGTGATTGTTGTTGACTCGCCTGGGCTGTCTGTTGGGATTGCCCTTTCCTCAGGTTGTACCCTCTGTCTGTCCACCAGGTGTGGTGCGATTTCCACATTGTAGTCTGCCTCTGGTTCCACAGTGTTGTTGGTAAATCTGCTTTTGACTTGGTCTACATGCCTCCGGCAGGTTTTGCCATTGTCCATTTGTACTACCAGCAGCCTGTTTCCTTCCTTGCCCGTTAATGTCCCTGCAAGCCATTTGGGACCTCTGCCATAGTTTAGTACAAACACTTTGTCCCCTATCTCATTCCATCTCCCCCTTGAATTTCTGTCATGGTACTCAGTCAGCTTACGGCGCTTTGCCTCAATGATTTCATGCATGTCTGGGAGGATTAATGAGAGCCTTGTTTTTAAAGTCCTTTTCATCAACAGTTGCGCGGGGGGGATCCCAGTCAATGAGTGCGGACGAGATCTGTATGCCAGCAGCAGGCGCGACAGGCGACTCTGCAGTGTGGGACCATGGATTTTAAGCATGCCTTGTTTAATGATTTGCACTGCTCTCTCTGCCTGGCCGTTGGAGGCCAGCTTGAACGGTGCCGTCTTGACGTGATTTATGCCGTGGTCAATTATAAAATCTTGGAATTCTGCGCAGGTGAAGCACGGACCATTGTCACTGAACAATATGTCAGGGATTCCGTGCGTTGCAAACATGGTTGCGAGGCTCTCCACAGTGTGGAGGTTGTGCTTGAGTTTAAAATGGTGCATTCGATCCATTTTGAAAATGCATCTACAACTACGAGGAACATTTTGCCCATGAATGGGCACGCATATCTACATGCACCCGCGACCACGGTTTGGTAGGCCAGGGCCAGGGGCTCAGTGGAGCCTCCCTGGGGGCATTGCTGAGTTGGGCACAAATGGTGCACCATCGGACGCAGAGCTCCAGGTCCGCGTCAATACCAGGCCACCAGACGTGGGATCTGGCTATGGCCTTCATGAGAACGATCCCCGGGTGCTCGCGGTGGAGCTCCCGGACAAATGCCTCTCTGCCTCGCAGAGGCATGACTACTCAGCTGCCCCACATCAGGCAGTCTGCTTGTAATGATAGCTCATGCATGCGCATGTGAAAGGGTTTTAATTCCTCGGGGCAGGCATCGCGAGCCTCTGCCCAGTCACCGATTAGGACACATCTTTTTACTAAGGATAACGTGGGGTCGCTGGTCGTCCAGGCTCTGCTTTGGCGAGCCATCATGGGCGAACCTGTGGACTCAAAGGCATTGATTGCCATGACTATCTCACAGTCCTGTTCGTCAGACCGTTCCGTGGTCGCCAGGGGTAGCCTGCTGAGCGCGTCGGCACAGTTGTCTATGCCTGGTCTGTGCCTTATGGTATAGTTATAGGACGCCAGCATGAGTGCCCACCGTTGAATTCACGCCGAGGCGTTGCCGTTTGTTGCCTTGCTCTCAGATAGGAGGGACGTGAGGGGCTTGTGGTCGATTTCTAATGTGAACTTGGCCCCAAAAAGTTATTAGTGCATCTTTTTGACACCGTACACGCACGCGAGTGCCTCCTTCTCTACCATTCCGTACCCGTGCTCCGCCCGCGAAAGTGACCTGGAGGAATAAGCTATGGGTTGTAATTTGCCCGCACTATTGACATGTTGCAAAACGCACCCGACCCCATACGCTGACGCATCGCATGTGAGAACTAGCTTTTTACCTGGGTCAAAGAAAGTCAAAACACTGTTGGAACACAGAAGGTGGCGTGCCTTATTGAAGGCGCGTTCCTGGGCGTCCCCCCAAAACCAATCGCAACCCTTTCTGAGTAGCACGTGGAGAGGTTCCAGCAGTGTGCTTAAGTTCTTCATAAAGTTCCCAAAGTAATTGAGTAGCCCGAGAAAGGCGCACAGTTCTGAGACATTCCGGGGCCTGGGTGCCAGGCGAATTGCTTCTGTTTTGGACTCTGTTGGGCGGATTCCATCGGCGGCAATCCTTCTCCCCAAAAATTCAACCTTGGGTACAAGAAACAGGCACTTGGATTTCTTGACTCATAGGCCTACCCGATCCAACCGCTTTAGTACTTCCTCCAAATTACGGAGATGGGAGTCGGTGTCCCTGCCCGTGATAAGTAAGTCGTCTTGAAATACAACCGGCCCCGGGATGGACTTGAGCAGACTCTCCATGTTGCGCTGGAATATGGCAGCTGCCGACCTGATGCCGAATGGGCATCGATTGTACATGAAAAGGCCTTGATGTGTGTTGATGGTGGTGAGTAGTTTGGCTTCCTCGGTCAATTCTTGCGTCATATACGCAGATGTGAGGTCTAATTTTGAGAAAAGTTTACCTCCAGCCAATGTGGCAAATAAGTGCTCCGCTCTGGGCAGCGGGTACTGGTCCTGTCGGGAGACTCTGTTTATGGTAGATTTGTAGTCCCCACAGATTCGTATGGATCCATCAGGCTTCATGACTGGGACAATGGGACTTGCCCAGTTGCTAAATTCCACAGGTGATATAATGCCTTCCCGCAGCAGTCTGTCTAGTTCGTGTACAATCTTTTCCCTCATCACATCGGGTACAGCTCTGGCCTTGTGATGGACCAGTCTAGCTTCCTGTGTGATGTAGATTTTGACTTTGGCCCCTTTGAAAGTGGCTGAAAGAGATGTTCAAATCGCTTTATAACTGTTGAGCAGGAGATCCGTTCCTCTAATGTCATGGCATGGACATCATCCCATTTCCAGTTTAGGTTTGCCAGCCAGCTTCTCCCCAGCAGTGCTGGGGTGTCTCCGGGGACAATCAACAGGGGAAGTCGGTTCACTGTCCCTTTGTGTGTGACAGAGAGCATGGCGCTGCCGAGGACTGGTACGATTTCTTTGGTATAGGTCCTTAGTTTGGTGTCGACCCTTGTGAGTTTTGGTCTGTCTCTTTTATGCGGCCACAGTTGTTCAAATTGTTGAGCGCCCATGAGAGATTGACTCGCTCCCGTATCCAGCTCCATGTTGACAGATATCCCGTTGAGTAGGACCCTCATCAGTATAGGAGGCATTGTGTGGTAGGAGCAGCGGTCATTGATCGTGTTGACTCGCTGTACACCGGTGTCCCGGATACTGTGCCCACCATCTTCTGGTCCGCTTTCCGACCCATCCGATTCGTATACCAGCCGAGCTGGTGTTTTTTTGCACATGCGGGCCAAATGCCCTGTATATTCACAATTTCTGCAAACAGCCTGCTGAAATCGACATCCCCTTGCCGAGTGCCCACCCCCACACCTCCAGCAAAGACCTGTTCCATTGTTTAAAGAGTTTCCAAAGAATGAGCTGTGTCTGGCTGATCTCTCTTGAGCTTCTCTCAGTTTGTAGTTGGTTGCTCGAATTTGGGTTGATGAGGTGTGAACGGCCGTTCCTGTGGCCCTTGATGGCTTCTGCCTGCTGTCGAGAACCTGGTCTCCCGGTTTTGTCTGTGTGAGGGGGTAGCAGCTTGTTTAGTGCTGTGAACTTCTTGTTCCAATATTTTGTTAGTTGTCGTACCTGCATTGTAAATCAACCTCGTTTCTTCGTCCCCTGCCAAGAATGTCTGTGCAACCAGTGCTGCTGCCTCTAAGGTCAGGTTCTTGGTCTCCATGAGCTTTCGGAATATGCCTGCGTGGCCTATTCCTTCAATGAAAAAGTCTCTCATCATTTCTCTCCTCAGTTCACCGGAGAACTCACATAAACTAGCCAACCTCCGAAGTTCCGCCACGAAGTCGGGTATGCTCTGGCCCACACAGCGTCTGTAGTTGTAGAACCTGTGTCTGGCCATGTGTAGGCTGCTCGCTGGCTTCAGGTGGTCTCTTACCAGTGTGCTCAATTCTTCAAACGACTTGCTTGCTGGTTTCTCGGGTGGCAACAGATCCTTCATTAAAGCGTATGTTTTCGAGCCACAGCTGGTCAAGAGATGGGCTCTTCTCTTGTCTGCCTTATCGTCGCCTAACCAGTCTTTGGTTACAAAGCTTTGCTGGAGTCTTTCTATAAAGTCCTCCCAATTGTCTCCCGCATTGTACTTTTCATCTGATCCATTGTTCGCCATTCTGTGGATTCTGTAATCCCGTAACCCGTCGCCACTGTAAAGTCCTGCCCCCTCAGTACAGATTCACACGAGGCATGTAGTGAATTCAAGGTCACTCTGGACCTGCACCTTTATTTCACAGCTCTGGAATGCTGCACTTGCCTGAGACCTGTCCTTATATACCTGTCTCTTGCAAGTGCACCCCTGGTGGTAAGGTATGCTGGTGGTTACAGGTTATATCTTATTACAGTCATGTATAGCATGTTAGCATACAGTTATATATAATAATGTAAGATACATGACAGAGTCCATTTGAAAGTTTGACCCAAAACACCCTGCTCCCGTCTTTGCGACAATGGTGCCGGGAAAACACTTGGGACCGTGTCCATAATTCAATGCAAATACAGGATCATTGATTTCAATTTTGCGTGACACATTTGTGCTATCATAATATGTACTTTGTTGAAGCCGCCTGCTCTCTACCTGTTCATGTAGATCAGGGTGAACTAACGAGAGTCTTGTCTTCAGTGCCCTTTTCATGAGCAGTTCAGCAGGTGGAATCCCAGTGAGTGAGTGGGGTCTCGTGCGGTAGCTAAGCAGGACTTGGGATAGACAAGTCTGCAGTGAGCCTTCAGTTACCCTTTTCAAACCCTGCTTGATGGTTTGCACTGCTCTCTCTGCCTGACAATTGGATGCTGGTTTGAACGGGGCCGATGTAACAAGTTTACTCCCGTTATGGGTCATGAACTCTTTTGAACTCGGCACTGGTAAAACATGGCCCGTTGTTGCTCACAAGGACATCAGGTAGTCCTTCCATGGCAAACAGTGCCCACAGGCTTTCAGTGATGGCAGCGGACGTGCTTGCCAACATTATCTCACATTCAATCCATTTGGAGTATGCATCTACAACCACAAGGAACATTTTACCCAAAAACGGGCCTGCATAGTTGACATGGACCACTGTTTGGAGGGCCAAGACCATAAACTTAGTGGCGCCTTCCTGGGTCATTGCTTATCTGTGAGAATGTGTTACATCTGTGCACCCAGGACTCTAAGACCGCATTGATATCGGGCCACCACACGTGGGATCTGGCTATCGCTTTGATCATTACGATACCTGGGTGGGTACTGTGGAGCTCACTGATGAAAGTGTCTCTGCCCTTCTTGGGGACCACTACCCGATTGCACCACAGAAGGCAGTCTGCCTATATAGACATTTTATCTTTGCACTGCTGGTACGGCTTTATCTCTTTCTGCATTTCCACTCGGACACTGGTCCAGCTCTGGTGAAGCACACAATTTTTTACTCGGGACAATAAGGAGTCCTGGCTCATCCAGGTTCTAATCTGTTGGGCTGTGACGGGTGATTGCTCACTCTCGAATGCTTCCATTACCATGACTAAATCTGTGTACTGCGCCATTTCCACCCCCGTGGTGGGCAACGGCAGCCCACTGAGAGCATTGGCACAGTGTTCTGTGCCTGGCCTGTGGCGGATGGCGTAGTTGTATGCGGATAACCTGAGTGTCCATCTCTGGATGCGGACTGATGCATTCGTGTTTATCCCATTACTCTCAAAAAACTGGGATATTAGTGGCTTATGTTCAGTTCCCAATTCAAATTTTAGCCCAAACAGATATTGATGCATTTTCTTTACCCTATAGACACACGCCAACACTTCTTTTTCAATCATGCTGTAGGCTCTCAGCCTTAGACAGACTTCTGGATGCATAAGCAACCGGTTGCAATTTCCCAGAATCATTAGCTTGTTGCAGTACACACCCGATGCTGTACGACACATCACATGCTAGTACCAAATGCTTACATGGATCATACAACACAAGCAATTTGTTTGAGCAGAACAATTTTCCCGCTTTTACAAAGGCATTTTTTTGGCTTTTGCCCCAAACCCATTCGTCTCCTTTATGCAGTAAGACATGCAGTGGTTCTAGCAGTGTGCTGAGACCCGGTAAGAAATTACCAAAGTAGTTCAGGAGTCCTAGAAGTCAGCTCCGTCACGTTCTGTGGACTCGGTGTGTCCTCGATTGCCTCTGTCTTCGAATCGGTGGGTCTGATGCCATCCGCTGCGATTCTTCTCCCCAGGAACTCCACTTCAGGCGCCAGGAAAACACACTTCGAGCGTTTTAACCTGAGCACCACTCGGTTGAGTCGACTAAGAAAGTCGACTAAGAACCTCCTCCAGGTTTTTCAGATGCTCGACTGTGTCCAGACCTGTAACCAAGATGTCGTCCTGGAAGACCACCGTGCGCGGGACCGACATCAGTAAGCTTTCCATGTTTCTCTGGAATATCGCTGCGGCTGATCGAAGTCCAAACGGGCATCTGTTATAAATGAAGAGACCTTTTTGTGTGTTGATGCAGGTGAGGCCCTTTGATGAGTCCTCCAGCTCCTGTGTCATGTAGGCTGAGGTCAAGTCCAGCTTCGTTAACGTCTTTCCTCCCGCCAGCGTAGCAAAAAGGTCGTCAGCTTTTGGTAGTGGGTATTGATCCTGCAGGGAGAAGCGATTGATAGTTACTTTGTAATCATTACAGATTCTGACGGTGTCGTCTCCCTTGAGGACTAGAACAATCGGACTGGCCCACTCATTGAATTCGATCGGCGAAATGATGCCCTCTCTTTGCAGCTGGTCTAGCTCGATCTCCCCCCTTTCTCTCATCATGTACGGTACTGCTCTTGCCTAGTGATGGATGGGTCGAGCCCCTGGAATTAGGTGGATCTGCACTTTTGCTCCTTGGAACTTCCTGATGCCTGGCTCGAACAGTGAAGGGAACTTTTTAAGACTTGGGCACACAAAGTTTTGTCAGCGGATGAGAGTGCTCGGACGTCGTTCCAGTTCCAGCGTATCTTTCTCAGGCAGCTCCTGCCGAGTAGCGTGTGATCATCGCCCGGTACCACCCAGAGTGGTAGCTTATGCACTACTAAAGGAGACCTTTACAGTAGCATTGCCGATTACGGTGATCAGTTCCTTTGTGTAAGTTCTCAGTTTCGTGCGAATGGGAGTCAAGACTGGCTTTGAGGCATTGCTGCACCACAATTTATTGAAAGTCTTTTTGCTCATGATGCACTGGCTCGCAGCCGTGTCCAGCTCCATTGACACAGGGAGCTCATTTAGTTCAATCTTCAGCATTATCGGGGGACACTTTGTGGTAAATGTGTGCACCCCATATACCTCTGCCTCCTCAGTCTGAGGCTCTGGTTCGTCATGATCTGCCGTGGATCTGTCCTCCTCTGCAATATGGTGGTTTGCAGAATTCAAACGGTTTGCAACTCGCCTGCATATACGTTGGGGGTGTCCCATTGTTTCACAGCCCTTATAAACGTACTCTTTGAAGCGGCATGAATGGAAACGATGATCACCACCGCAGCACCAACAAGGTGTTAATGGCCTTGCATTCATCACCCTTGATGGTGGATTCTGAAACATCTGCGGCTGTGCAGCTGCAGGCCTGTGGGGCCTGTTCTGTACGTTGCGATTTGAAAACAACATCACTTTGTTCACAGTACTTGTAGCAGCACGCGTGTGCTGAGAGATTTGCTTAGTATTGTCACTGGTGGCAATGAACGCCTGGGCTATCGCTATGGCCTTACTCAAGGTTGGGTCTCCACAGTCAAAAGTTTGTGAAGTACCACTTCATGACCAATGCCAAGTACGGAAAAGTCTCTGAGCATGTGCTCCAAATGTCCTTCAACTTCGGAATGTCCTGCAAGGCCTCTTTGCTCGGCAACATAACTCGTCACTTCCTTACCTTCAGACCTTTTGTATGTGTAGAACCGGTACCTCGCCATCAGAACGCTTTCCTTCGGGTTCAGATGCTCCCGAACCAGTGTGCACAAATCATCGTACGACTTCGCTGTGGGTTTCGCCGGAGCAAGCAGATTTTTCATGAGGCCATACGTTGGTGCCTCGCAGACGGTGAGGAGAATCGCCCTTCGTTTGGCAGCGTTCGCTTCTCCTTCCAGCTCGTTGGCCACAAAGTATTGGTCGAGTCACTCCACGAAGGTTTCCCAATTATCTCCCTCTGAGAATTTCTGCCCACTTTTCTCTGCATCGTTGGGTTTGTCATGTGTATCTCGTCGCCAGTTATTATGCATGAAAAATAGTCTGACTGGATATTGTGAGCTCAAAGCAAAGTGTGAACTTTGTCTTTTATTGCAGGTCTCCAGAGTGCCTCACCAGCCTGTGAGGCCTCCTTAAGTACTTGTGCTTCCAAGGGATTGTACGATCCCTTGGAACTCCACGGAATGAGCCCTCTGGTGGCTGCACAAGGTATATAGAAGTTGACATATAGAACACAGACACTCAGATCTCCCCACAAGCCACATTCCGATCTCGCACCTGCCCACAATCCGATCTCCTCCCTCCCCACACTCCAATCTCCCCACTCCCCACACACCGATCTCTCCCCTCCCCACACTCCGATCTCTTCCCTCCCCACACTCCGATCACCCCCCTCCCCACGCTCCGATCTCATCCCTCCCCACACTCGGATCACCCCGCTCCCCACACTCCGATCACCCCGCTCCACACACTCCAATCGCCCCTGTCCCCACACTTCGATCACCACCCCCTCAGACTCCGAAGTCTCCCCCCTCCCGACAGTCCAATCTCCCCCCTCCCCACACTCCGATCACCACACTCCACCCACTCCGATCTCTCCCCTCCCCACACTCCAATCTCCCCTGTCCCCACACTCTGATCACCCCCAACCCACATTCCGATCTCAAGCCTCCCCACACTCCGATCTCCCCCCTCCCCATACTCCGATCTCATCCCTCCGCACACTCTGATCACCCCCGTCCCCACACTCCGATCACCCCCTTCCCACACTCTGATCTCTCCCCTCCCCACACTCCGATCTCGCCCCTACACACACCCCAATTTCCATCAACCCACACTCCGATCACCCCCCCCACACTCCAATCACCTCCCTCCCCATACTCCGATCACCCCTCTCCCCACACTCCGATCTCCCCCCTCCCCACACTCCAATCTCCCCCAACCCAAACTCCGATTACTCCCCTCCCCACACTCCAATCACTCCCCTCCCCACACTCCGATCTCCTCCCTCCCCACACTCCGATCAACCCCCCGTCACACTCCGATCTCTCCCCACCCCACACTCTGATCACCCACCTCCCCACACTCCGATCTCTCCCCTCCCCACACTCAGATCACCCCCCTCCCCACATGCCGATCATGCCCCTTCCTACACTCCGATCACCCCATTCCTCACACTCCGATCTTTCCCCACGACCCACAATCCGATCTCCCCCCGCCCCACACTCCGATCTCCCCCCTCCCCACACTCCGATCTCTCACCTCCCCACACTACGATCTCCCCCCCTCCACATACCCCAATCTCCCTCAACCCAAACTCCGATCTCCTCCATCCCCACAATCTGATCACTCCCCTCCCCAAACTCCGATCACCCCACTCCCCACACTCCGATCTCTCCCCTCCCCACACTCCGATCACCCACCTCCCCACACTCCAATCTCCCTCTACCCAGACTCCGATCTCCCCCCTCTCCATACCTCGATAACCCCCCACCCCACACTCCGATCTCTCTCCACGACCCACACTCCAATCTCCCCCCTCCCCACACTCCGATCTTCTCCCCTCCCCACACTCCAATCTCCCCCCTCCCCACACTCCGATCTCCCCCCTCTCCACACTCCGATCTCTCCCCTCCCCACACTCCGATCTCCCCCCTCCCCACACTCCAATCTCCCCCCTCCCCACACATCGATCACCTCCCAACCCACACTCCGCTCTCTCCCCAACCCAAACTCCGATCTCTCCCCTCCCCACACTCCGATCTCCCCCCTCCCCACACTCCAATCTCCCCCTACCCAAAATCCAATCTCCCCCCTCCCCAAACTCCAATCTCCCCCCTCCCCTCACTCCGATCTCCCCCCTCCCCACAGTCCATTAACCCCATCCCCACACTCCGATCTCTCCCTCCCCACACTCCTATCTCTCCCTCCCCACACTCCGATCACCCCCCAACCCACACTCCGATCACCTCCCAACCCACATTCCGATCTCTCCCCAACCCAAACTCCGATCTCTCCCCTCCCCACACTCCGATCTCCCCCCTCCCCAAACTCCAATCTCCCCCCTCCCCTCACTCCGATCTCCCCCCTCCCCACAGTCCATTAACCCCATCTCCACACTCCGATCTCTCCCTCCCCACATTCCGATCTCTCCCTCCCCACACTCCGATCACCCCCCAACCCACACTCCGATCTTTCCCCTCCCCACACTCCGATCTCCCCTCTCCCCACACTCCGATCACCTTCCTCCCCACACTCCGATCACCCCCTCCCCACACTCCGATCTCTCCTCTCCCCACACTCCGATCTCCCCTATCTGCACACTCCTATCACCCACCTCCCCACATTCCGATCACCCCCCTCCCCACACTCCGATCTCCCCTCTCCCCACACTTCAAACTCCCCTCTCTGCACAGTCCTATCACCCACCTCCCCACACTCCGATCACCCTCCTCCCCACACTCCAATCACCCATCACCCCACACTCTGATCACCTCCCTCCCCACACACTGACCTCTCCCCTCCCCACACTCCGAACTCTCCCCTCCCAACACTCCGATCACACCCCTCCCCACACTCCGATCACCCCTCTCCCCACACTCCAATCTCCCGTCTCTGCACACTCCTATCACCCACCTCCCCACACTCCGATCTCCACTCTCCCCACACTTCAATCTCCCCTCTCTGCACACTCCTATCACACACCTCCCCACACTCCGATCACCCCCCTCCCCACATTCCGATCTCCCCTCTCCCCACACTTCAATCTCCCCTTCTGCACAGTCCTATCACCCCCCCCCACATCTCCACTCAACCCACACTCCGATCTCTCCCTCCCCACACTCCGATCTCCCCCCTCCCCTACTCCGATCATCCCCCAACCTACACTCCGATCTCTCCCCTCCCCACACTCCGATCTCCCGCCTCCCCACACTCTGATCACTCTCAATGACCCACATTCCCATCTCTCCCCTCCCCACACTCCGATCTCCCCCCTCCCCACACTCTGATCTCTCCCCTCCCCACACTCCGATCACCCCCCTCCCCACTCTCCGATCACCCCCCTCCCCACACTCCAATCTCTCTCCTCCCCGCACTTCGATCTCGCTCCTCCCCATACTCCGATCACCCCGCTCCCCACACTCCGATCTCTCTCCACGACCCACACTCCAATCTCCCCCCTCCCCACACTCCGATCTTCTCCCCTCCCCACACTCCAATCTCCCCCCTCCCCACACTCCGATCTCTCCCCTCCCCACACTCCGATCTCCCCCCTCCCCACATTCCAATCTCCCCCCTCCCCACACTTCGATCACCTCCCAACCCACACTCCGATCTCTCCCCAACCCAAACTCCTATCTCTCCCCTCCCCACACTCCGATCTCCCCCCTCCCCACACTCCAATCTCCCCCTACCCAAAATCCAATCTCCCCCCTCCCCAAACTCCAATCTCCCCCCTCCCCTCACTCCGATCTCCCCCCTCCCCACAGTCCATTAACCCCATCCCCACACTCCGATCTCTCCCTCCCCACACTCCGATCTCTCCCTCCCCACACTCCGATCACCCCCCAACCCACACTCCGATCTCTCCCCTCCCCACACTCCGATCTCCCCCCTCCCCACACTCCGATCTCCCCCCTCCCCACACTCCGATCTCCCCCCTCCCCACACTCCGATCTCCCCCCTCCCCACACTTCGACCTCTCCGCTCCCCACAATCCGATCTGCCCCGTCCCTACACTCAGATCTCCCCACAACCCACGCTCCACATTGAACCTCGCATCTGCTCCTTCCCTGGAGTTGCTGTGGCATTTGCGCATAAATAATGACAAGCGCCATTAACCTCACCTTTACTTTGACAGCAAATTCAAGCCCAATATGTTTTTATTATTCATTTTTTTAATACCATCTCAAACATGAGTCCCTATTATGGCAAAATATGTCCACCATGTAAAAACCTCCTCATCTGCAGCTGTGACTTAAAACCATTCCCTTGATGAAACACAAACAATTGCCCCAACTACACTGTAAAGCCCTGGCTCGGGATGCCAGGTATAATTTGCAAACTACCAGTACCTGATATCAGCAATTAACTTCCAAATTCAAAAATGCTGTCAGTCCTGATGCCCCTTATTTCATTTGTATCAAACTATTCTTTTTTAAAAACAAATTTTCTTCCTGATAGCAGCAACAGAATGCAACATTTTAGTGCAGACTATATGCAAAAATAAATACTGTAACTCCATAGTTAATCACCACAGAACTGGGAAACAATTCTATTTCCTTTGATCTTGACGTTGACTTGTTAGAAACTATATTCGCTGCAGAACTAAAAGAGGAGGACAATCACAGACTGCAACAAATAATGACCTTCCTCTAGAGCATCTTCAATTACATCCTAAAACCATCCTAAAATATAAAAAAGAAGCTCTCAGTAACAGATATAGAAACCATTTCTCACCCATAATGAAACCAAAATTGACAATCTTTTTAGTACATAATTTCATGCATAAAAGAGGGAACAAAGAGTCTATGAAGTAGTTTTTCACTGACTAAATATAATTATCAATTTTTTTTCCATTTATATATGAAGATAGACACAGGCTTTGAGCTAATTCAGTCAAACATCTCGGGAGTAGTGATCATAAAAGAATTTAGATAATGATTGAGAGAGATACAGATAGTGCAAAGATCAAAGTAATAGATTGGAGAAACGTCAACTGTGAGGGAATGAGGATGGTACTAAGGGAGATATATTGGAGAAAAATATTGACAGAGGGTTAGAACATCAGTGAGCAATATTTATAGGCAAGATCACTAGAGTTCAGGAGAAATATATAAAGTAAGAACAAACTAGCTAAGAATGATATGCTGTGCATAAATAAAAAGGTGAGAATAAAATTAAATATATAAAGAAAAATGTATGCATCAAAGTACAGAAAAAACAAAGAAAAGGATGATTAATGATGTAGATGAAGGAATTGAGTGTAATATCTCCAAGTTTGCAGATGACACTAAGCTGGGTGGCGGTGTGAGCTGTGAGGAGGATGCTAAGAGGCTGCAGGGTGACGTGGACAGGTTAGGTGAATGGGCAAATGCATGGCAGATGCAGTATAATCTGGATAAATGTGAGGTTATCCACCTTGGGGGCAAAAGCACGAAGGCAGAATCTTATCTGAATGGTGGCAGATTAGGAAAAGGGGAGGTGCAACGAGACCTGGGTGTCATGGTACATCAGTCATTGAAAGTTGGCATGCAGGTACAGCAGGCGGTGAAGAAGGCAAATGGTATGTTGGCCTTCACAGCTAGGGATTTTGAGTATAGGAGCAGGGAGGTCTTACTGCAGTTGTACAGGGCTTTGGTGAGGCCTCACCTGGAATATTGTGTTCCGTTTTGGTCTCCTAATCTTAGGAAGGACGTTCTTGCAAATGAGGGAGTGCAGTGAAGGTTCACCAGACTGATTCCCGGGATGGCTGGAATGACATATGAGGAGAGACTGGATCGACTGGGCTTGTATTCACTGGAGTTTGGAAGGATGGGAGGGGATCTCATAGAGACATATAAAATTCTGATGGGACAGAACAGGTTAGATGCAGGAAGAATGTTCCTGATGTTGGGGAAGTTAAGAACCAGGGGACACAGTCTGGACTTCCCCAATAAGGGATAAGCCATTTAGGACTGAGATGAGGAGAAACTTCTTCACTCAGAGAGTTGTTAACCTGTGGAATTTCTGACCACAGAGAGTTGTTGATGCCAGTTCATTGGATATATTCAAGAGGGAGTCCTTATGGCTAAAGGGATCAAGGGGTATGGAGAGAAAGCAGGAAAGGGGTACTGAGGTGAATTATCAGCCATGATCTTATTGATGCAGGCTCGAAGGGCCGAATGGTCTACTCCTGCACCTATTTTCTATGTTTCTATGTATGTTTCTATGACAAAGTGAATATAATGAGCATAGGAAAAAGGTGAAAAGATGATTAGGAAGGTAAAGAGAACAAAATGAGAATTACGAGAGGGATAGGGCCACTAAGAAGGACAAGAATCTAGGTGCAGATGAAGTACACCTATGGATATTGAAAGAAACTGAGGAAAATATAGCAGAGGCATTAGCATGCATATATAAAATTTCAACAGAAAAAGTGTAAGAAATCATGGATTGGAAGAAATAATAGTTTGTTACGGCTTCCCTCGCTCAGCAGTTTGCTTAAGTTGAGGACACAAAAGGATTCCTGTCATGTTGTACAGAGAGCTGAGTTGCAAGGTCAGAGAGAGAAAAACAAGCCTTCGTGGCATTGCTATACCGATAAGTGATTTTAGCAAGGACCCTTCAAGGTTAGCAGGTGTCTGTAGAAGAACAAGACATTTGGAACAGTGATAAGGAAAAAGCTAACCTCAGGGGAATTGTTTGGGGGCTGCCAGAGGTACTCACTCTCCTGTAATTGGACCATGAAATGAGCAAAAATGATTGACACCAGGTATCCACCAGCCCGTCGAAATAAGGGATATAAACAGGTGATCGAGAGAGAGAAACAGGCAGACGCAGGAGAGAGTTTCCTCAAGGTGAATCTCATTCTGGCTTCGGTCTAACATCTACATCAGCTCGAGATCTATTCAGAGACCATTGATCTGCCTCAACATCCATCCTTTCTGTTGCGGGGCAGTAGATCGCTCTCACTTGTCACGAGGTGTCTGTCTATTATATCTGTCTTAATCACATATTGTATTTGATTAAGCTTAAAACTGTAGCTATTTAATAAAATGCCTTACAACTCCAAATGCCCTTTGGGTAATCTGTGTGTGACCTGTGATCCGAATCTTACAAAAGGAATAGAAACATAGAAACATAGAAAATAGGTGCAGGAGTAAGCCATTCGGCCCTTCGAGCCTGCACCGTCATTCAATAAGATCATGGCTGATCATTCCCTCATTACCCCTTTCCTGCTTTCTCTCCATACCCCTCGATCTCCTTAGTCGTAAAGGCCATATCTAACTCCCTCTTGAATATATCCAATGAACTGGCATCAACAACTCTCTGCGGCAGGGAATTCCACAGGTTAACAACTTTCTGTGAAGACCCTCAGCTCAGTCCTAAATGTCCTACCCCTTATTCTAAGACTATGTCCCCTGGTTCTGGACTTCCCCAACATCGGGAACATTCTACCCGCATCTAACCTGTCCAGTCCCGTCAGAATTTTATACGTTTCTATGAGATCCCCTTTCATCCTTCTAAACTCCAGTGAATAAAGGCCAGTTGATCCAGTCTCTCCTCATATGACAGTCCAGCCATCCATGGAATTAGTCTGGTGAATCTTCGCTGCACTCCCTCAATGGCAAGAATTTCCTTCCACAGATGAGGAGACCAAAACTGAACACAATATTTCAGTTGAGGCCTTACTGAGGCCCTGTACAACTGCAGTAAGACCTCCCTGCTCCGATACTCAAATCCCCTAGCTATGAAGGCCAACATACCATTTGCCTTCTTCACCACCTGCTGTACCTACATGCCAACCTTCAATAGCTGATGAACCATGACACCCAGGTCTCGTTGCATCTCCCCTTTTCCTAATCTGTCACCATTCAGTGAATATTCTGCCTTCGTGTTTTTGCCTCCAAAATGGATAACCTCACATTTATCCACATTATACTGCATCTGCCATGCATTTGCCCACTCACCTAACCTGTCCAAGTCAGCCTGCAGCCTCTTAGCGTTCCCCTCACAGCTGACACTGCCACCCAGTTTAGAGTCATCTGCAAACTTGGAGATAATACAATCAATTCCTTCATCCAAATCGCTAATGTATATTGTAAAGAGCTGGGGTCTCAGCACTGAGCCCTGTGGCACTCCACTCGTCACTGCCTGCCATTCTGAAAAAGACCCATTTATCCCGACTCTCTGCTTCCTGTCTGCCAATTCTCTATCCACGTCAGTACATAACCCCCAATACCATGCGCTTTGATTTTGCACACCAATCTCTTGTGTGGGACCTTGACAAAAGCCTTTTGAATGTCCAAATACACCACATCCACTGGTTCTCCCTTGTCTGCTCTGCTAGTTACATCCTCAAAAAATTCCAGAAGATTTGTCAAACATGATTTTCCTTTCATAAATCCATGCTGACTTGCACCGATCCTGTCACTGCTTTTCAAATGTGCTGCTATTTCATCCTTAATGATTGATTCCAACATTTTCCCCACGACTGATGTCAGGCTCACTGGTTTATAATTCCCCATTTTCTCTCTCCCTCCTTTTTTATAAAGTGGTGTTACATTAGTTACCCTCCAGTCCATAGGAACTGATCCAGAGTCGATAGACTGTTGGAAAATGATCACCAATGCATCCACTATTTCTAGGGCCACAAATTCCTTAAATACTCTGGGCTGCAGATTATCAGGCCCCGGGGATTTATCGGCCTTCAATCCCATCAATGTCCATAACACAATTTCCCACCTAATAAGGATATCCTTCAGTTCCTCCTTCTCACTAGACCCATTGTCCCCTAGCACATTCGGAACGTTATTTGTGTCTTCCTTCGTGAAGACAGAACCAAAGTATTTGTTCTTTGCTCCCCATTATAAATTTACCTGAATCCAGACATAAGAACGTAAGAATTAGGAACAGGAGTAGGCCATCTAGCCCCTCGAGCCTGCTCTGCCATTCAACAAGATCATGGCTGATCTGGCCGTGGACTCAGCTCCACTTACCCGCACGCTCCCCGTAACCCTTAATTCCCTTATTGGTTAAAAATCTATCTATCTGTGATTTGAATACATTGAATGAGCTAGCCTCAACTGAGGCAGAGAATTCCACAGATTCACAACCCTCTGGGAGAAGAAATTCCTTCTCAACTCGGTCTTAAATTGGCTGCCCCATATTTTAAGGCTGTGCCCCCTAGTTCTAGTCTCCCCGACCAGTGGAAACAACCTCTCTGCCTCGATCTTGTCTATCCCTTTCATTATTTTAAATGTTTCTATAAGATCACCCCACTTCCTTCTGAACTCTAATGAGTAAAGACCCAGTCTGCGCAATCTATCATCATAAGGTAACCCCCTCATCTCCGGAATCAGCCTAGTGAATCGTCTATGTACCCCCTCCAAAGCTAGTATATCCTTCTTAAGTAAGGTGACCAAAACTGCACGCAGTACTCCAGGTGCGGCCTCACTAATACCCTATACAGTTGCAGCAGGACCTCCCTGCTTTTGTACTCCATCCCTCTCGCAATGAAGGCCAACATTCCATTCACCTTCCTGATTACCTGCTGCACCTGCAAACAAACTTTTTGGGATTCATGCACAAGGACCCCCAGGTCCCTCTTCACCGCAGCATGTTGTAATTTCTCCTCATTCAAATAATATTCCCTTTTACTGTTTTTTTTTCCAAGGTGGATGACCTCACATTTTTCGACATTGTATTCCATCTGCCAAACCTTAGCCCATTCGCTTAACCTATCTAAATCTCTTTGCAGCCTCTCTGTGTCCTCTACACAACCTGCTTTCCCATTAATCTTTATGTCATCTGCAAATTTTGTTACATTACACTCTGTCCCCTCTTCCAGGTCATCTATGTATATTGTAAAAAGTTGTGGTCCCAGCATCGATCCCTGTGGCACACCACTAACCACCGTTTTCCAATCCGAAAAGGACCCATTTATCCCGACTCTCTGCTTTCTCTTAGCCAGCCAATTCTCGATCCATGCTAATACATTTCCTCTGACTCCGCGTACCTTTATCTTCTGCAGTAACCTTTTGAGTGGCACTTTATCGAATGCCTTTTGGAAATCTAAATACACCACATCCATCGGTACACCTCTATCCACCATGCTCGTTATATCCTCAAAGAATTCCAGTAAATTAGTTAAATATGATTTCCCCTTCATGAATCCATGTGGTGTCTGCTTGATTGCACTATTCCTATCTTGGGTTACTCTGCCCTCTACTTTTACTACTCTACTTTCTTTCTTTTGCCTCTGTCTTCCTTTTATTTATCTCTGCCTCCCTGTATAGGTTCCCATCCCCTTGCCATATTAGTTTAACTCCTCCCCAACAGCACTAGCAAACACTCCCCCTTGGACATTGGTTCTGGTCCTGCCCAGGTGCAGACCATCCGGTTTGTACTGGTCCCACCTCCCCTGAACCGGTGCCAATGTCCCAGGAATTTGAATCCCTCCCTTTTGCACCACTCCTCAAGCCACGTATTCATCTAAGCTATCCTACAATTCCTACTCTGACCAGCACATGGCACTGATAGCAATCCTGAGAGTACTAATTTTGAGGTCCTACTTTTTAATTTAGCTCCTAGCTCCCTAAATTCATCTCGTAGGACCTCAACCCGTTTTTTTACCTATATCATTGGTACCTATGTACACCACGACAACTGGCTGTTCACCCTCCCTTTTCAGAATGTTCTGCACCCGCTCCGAGACATCCTTGACCCTTGCACCAGGGAGGCAACATACCATCCTGGAGTCTCGGTTGCGGCCGCAGAAACGTCTATCTATTCCCCTTACAATTGAATCCCCTATCACTATCGCTCTCCCACTCTTTTTCCTGCCCTCCTGTGCAGCAGAGCCATCCACAGTGCCATGAATTTGGCTGCTGCTGCCCTCCCCTGATGAGTCATCCCCCCCAACCGTACCCAAAGCGGTGTATCTGTTTTGCAGGGGGATGACTATACTACCTTCCTTGCACTGCTCTTCCTGTTGGTCACCCATTTACTATCTGCCTGTGTACCCTTTAATGTACACTATACTCCTACCAAGGTCTATATGTCTTTCCCAAAGTTCGGTGCCCAAAAGTGAGTGCAACTCCAACAACACTCAAGAAGCTCGACACCATCCAGGACAAAGCAGCCTGCTTGATTGGCACCAGCTCCACCCCCTTAAACATTCACTCCCTCCACCGCCGGCGCACCATGGCTGCAATATCTATCATCTAGAAGATGCACTGCAGCAACTCGTCAAGGCTTCTTCGGCAGCACCACCCAAACCTACGACCTCTACCATCTAGAAGAATAAGGAGATGGCACAAGGGAACACCACCACCTCCAAGCTCCCCTCCAACTCACACACCATCCTAACTTGGATGTATCTCACCGTTCCTTCATCGCGCTGGGTCAAAATCCTGGAACTCCTTCCCTGACAGCACTTTGGGAGCACCTTCACCACGTGGACCACAGCGATTTAAGAAGGTGTCCCACCATCACCTTCTGCAAAGCAATTAGGGATGTTCAATAAAGGCTGGCCTTGCCAGTGATGCCCACATCCCATGAACTAAAAAAACTATCTTGTGCAGACCTTATTCGATGCCTTTTGAAATTTTGCATCCCAGAGTACTAAAAGAGGTAGCCATGGAAATAATAGATGCATTGGTTGTCATCTTGCAAAATTCTATAGATTATAGAACAGTTCCTGCAGATTGGGGGTGGCAAATATAACTCCACTATTTAAAAAAGGAGCGAGAGAGTAAACAGGTAACTATAGACCGGTTCGCCTAACATCAGTAGTAGGGAAAATGCTAGAGACTATTATAAAGGATGTGATAACAGCACACTTATATAATATAAATGGGATTAGACAAAGTCAACATGGATTTATGAAAGGAAAATCATGTTTGACAAACCTACTGGAGTTTTTTGAGAATGTAATTGATAGAATAGATAAGGGAGAACCAGTGGATGGAGTGTATTTGGATTTTCAGAAGGTCTTTGATAAAGTCCCACATAAGAGGTTAGTGTGCAAAATTAAAGCACATAAGATTCAGGGTAATGTACTGGCATGGATTAAAAATTGGTTAACTGACAGGAAACAGAGAGTAGGAATAAACGGGTCTTTTTTCAGGGTGGAGGGCAGTGACTAGTGGGGTACCACAGGGATCAGTGCTTGGGCCCCAGCTATTCACAATATATATAAATGATTTGGATGAGAGAACCAAATGTAATGTTTCCAAGTTTGCTGATGACACAAAACTAGGTGGGACTGTGAGTTGTGAGGAGGATGCAAAGACGCTGCAAGGCGATTTAGATAGGTTGAGTGAGTGGGCAAACACATGGCAGAAGCAGTATAACGTGGATAAATGTGAAGTTATCCACTTTGGTAGGAAAAACATAAGGACAAAGTATTATTTAAATGGTGATGGCTTGGGAAGTGTCGATGTACAGAGGGACCTGGGTGTCTTTGTACACCAGGCATGAAAACCAACATGCAGGTGCAGCAAGCAGTTAGGAAGGAAAATGGTATGTTAGCTTTCATTGCAAGAGGATTTGAGCACAGGAGCAAGGATATCTTACTACAGCCATCGAGGCAGTGCAGCGAAGGTTCACCAGACTGATTCCTGGGATGGCAGGACTGTCTTATGAGGAGAGATTGAGTCGACTAGGCCTGTATTCACTAGAGTTTAGAAGAATGAGAGGGGATCTCTTTGAAATATCTAAAATTCTGACAGGGTTAGATAGACTGGATGCGGGGAGGATGTTTTTCCCCGGCTGAGAAATCTAGAACAAGGGCTCATAGTCTCAGGATATGGGGTAGGAAATTTAGGACCGAGGTGAGGAGAATTTTTTTCACTCAGAGGGTGGTGAACCTGTGGAATTCCCTACCACAGAAGGCTGTGGAGGCCAAGCCACTGAATATATTTAAGAGGGAGATAGATAGATTTCCATACACAAAAGACATCAAGGGATATAGGGAAAAAGTGGGAATATGGTGCTGAGATAAAGGATCAGCCATAATCATATTGAATGACGGTGCAAACTCGAAGAGCCGAATGGCCTACTACTGCTCCTATTTTCTATGTTTCTTTGTTTCTCTGTTTATATGTATCTATGTTTCTAAAGACAACATCCATAGACACTCTCCTACCCACCATGCAGAGTTCTGCTGAGAATAGAAAATGCTGGAACTTCACATCAGGTCGGTCTGCTTTTAAGAGAAAAGATATGATAATATATTGGGTGTGATTCCTTCATCAGAATAGAAAATTTGAAATTAAGTGTTCCATTTAATGAAATAGAATTTAAAATAGAATGCAGGCCAAGATGGCACACAACAGAAGGGAGCAGCAGTGGACTGGAGGTGGGGAAGCTGAACTGCGCCAGCTGACTGACTTGGAGGAGCGAGTGCTGTGGCTCATTGGTCTGCAGGTGGTGGGCGGAGAGGTCGAGCCTGCTGGGGGCAACAATGGTGTCTTTATCCCACTTCCTCGTTAAACCAGAAGGCCATATCACTTTCCAGCTCCTCATAGTGTCTGCCTTCCTTGCTCTGGCCCTGCCAGCCCTCCCTCACCTTACCGTGACTCTTGTGCCATTTATGTGCGTAAAGTCCTTACACGATACCACAAATCCACATGAGGCACATTTTATGGACAAGGTCACTCCATGACCTGAACCTTTATTCACAGGACCAAGCAGTGATGACCCTGCGTGGGACCTCCCTTTATATACCTGGATGACCAGGTGAGGAGTGTCTCCCACAAGTTCACCCCCTGTGGTCAAGGTGTGCATTTCTTACGTATATACAGTATTGCAGTGTTGTTACATAAAGGTTAAACACATGACATCATCTTCCCCTCAACATCTTATTGGGATCATAGCTTAAGTCTCTCGGGTGGTCTGCGTTCTTTCGTGGAGTGCTACAGTTGGGGCTCTGGTTGTTGAGCCTTGGTTTGCGTGTCTGTCACCTGTAGTGATTCCGGCCTGTCTGGGCTGACCGCAGAGACTGTGCATGCTGCTGAATGTTCTTGTTGCTCGTTCACTGGCGGTGTTGTGAATACCATCTCATGATCTTCCTCAGGTTCCTCAGTGTCCATGCTGAACCTTTTTTTTACTTGGTCCAGATGCTTGCGGCATATCTGCCCATTGTTAAGTTTAACCACTATGACCCTATTCCCCTCTTTGTCTATTACAGTACCCTCAAGCCATTTGGGCCCCAAAGCGTGATTGAGAACAAATACGGGGTCATCAATTTCTATACATCTCCCCCTTGAATTTCGGTCATGGTACTCATTTTGGGACTGGCGCTTGCCCTCAACAATGTCGGACAGGACTGGATGAATGAGGGACAGCTGAGTTTTGAGTGTTCGGTTCATGAGTAGCTCCACGGGCGGGACCCCCATGAGCGAGTGCGGTCGGGACCTATAGGCCAGCAGGAGGCGCGAAAAGTGGCATTGAAGGGAGGGCCCTTGAATCCGGAGCATGCCTTGTTTTATGATTTGGCCCGCATGTGCCACCTGGCCATTGGAAGCCGGCTTGAACGGTGCTGTCCTTACATGGTTAATGACATTACCCGACATGAATTCCCGGAATTGTTATTATGCAGTGTTGTTACATAAAGGTTGCATACATGACAATGTGCGTGCAGCGACCCGGCCCAGAAATCGGTGTGGTTCCGGCTTGCAAGACCATTAGTAGGCCAGGGCTATTGGAGGGAGCAGTGCACAGTGGCATACCACTGCTGGGAGCAGCGCGTGCTGCTGCAGTAGAGTGACGACTACGAAGCCAGGTCTCTGATTGCATTGCAGGCAGGCACAGCAGGATGGGCGAAGGAGCGGCAAGAGTCCGTAGAGGAAAGTGACCGGGGCCCAGGAGAGGCGTGAATCTGGGGCCCAGAAGAGGCGAAGGCCCAGGAGCAGCATGGGCCAGCCCACACTGCAATATGTGTGCGTGCTCGGTCTGTGCAGCAGAGCTGGTCTCCAGTTACTCTTGGCTAATCCTGGCCACTGGACCTAGACCTAGCTCTGTCAAGTCCGTGTGGTGGCTGGTATGCAACGGCCACCACATGTTAAAAAAATCCAAGCTCAGGCATCTTCCACCCTTCACGATGTAGTTCGGGATCTGGAATATTAGGTCCTTCATTGAAACACCTGTGAACTCATCCCTTTTTGGCATGGAAGCAAGTCATCCTCGCTTCGAGGGACTGCTATGATGATGATGCTTTCAAATAACCATGCAGCAGTTGAGCAGCCTGTCCCTGACTGCCGCCCCCCCAGCCCCAACTGAGTCATGAGGGAGTAGAAGAGGGGGATGAGGATGTGGAAGGCGAGGAGGAGATGCCAAGCACTGCGTCACTGCTTCTCTCACCTGCAAGAATCAGCTCATGTACTGGCACTGCGCCAGTGCTGGCGGTTAGGGTCGTGGAGGGGTCTGCACTGGGTGATGCACTAGGGCCTAGCGGCCTGCAGTACAATCAAGGGGAAAAGGAACTTCGGGAGCCATCTCCCCTGAGGTCGAGTTCGCATGCGAGTTCTGCTCCACAGGATTCAGATAAGGAACTGAATGCAGAAACATTTACACAAAGGTTGATGGCCATGCACGCCGACATGATAGGTGCAATGGCAAGGGTGCCCGAGATCCTGTCGACAGTGGTAAAGTGCACCTCCCGCATTATACAGAGCTCTGCACACACCATGGAGCTCATCATTGCCAGTGTGCAGACCATGGTGGACTCCTAGAGAGATCGTGTGGATCCTGACCTCATGATTCGTGTCATGTGTGATATGGCAGCTTCAATTATGGCACAGGCAGAAGCAACGCAAAGACTTAGTGCTGTGATGGAGTAAATGGTTGCTCGCAGAGAAGCTTACACTGCTCTCATGCAGTCTCAACTGGATGCCACTCAAGCTCTGACTGCTGCCATAGCCACAGTCGGCCGGCGATCTCACGATGTCGCAGCAGCCCGGCAACCTGTCCTAAAAGGCTATCTGCAGACTCTGGCCCTGAACACAGCAGACTTCCACCAGCTGTACTGCAGCCACAGTGGACACTCTATGGAGGAGTATTAGAATAGCTCAATGAAAGAGAGGATATAAGGAAATGCACAAGGGTGATGAATAAATACACACTGATACATTACACTCTTGTTTTATAAATGTTGATTGGAATGTTAATGTTTGCTGTTGTCTCTCATTTCAGTTTTGGGGCTTTGGTGTGGAAGGACAAATTGATGTGGTGATGGGGACATCCAAGAGAACCAGGCAGTGGGATGGAAATGAGTTGAAACGAGCTCTGATGAGACGGTTGCGGACCTCCCTTGCAGGATCGCGATGGAGTCGCTGCCCCGTCCATCGCAGATGTTGCTGGTCCTCCTCATCTTCCTGCTATTGCTCCTCCTCCTGCTCCTTTTGATCCTGCTCCTCCTGAGCTGGAGGAGGAGCAATAGCAGGAAGATGAGGCAAAAAAGAAGTAGAAAGAAATCAAAAGTTGACGTCATAGCAAAGGGGGTAAGTGATTGGATGGTGATTGGTAAGTAGTTTTTCCTTTTCTTTCTTTATCAGTAAGGAACCTTTTAACATTGTTGTTGCCCAATTAAGTTAAGCCAAGGGTTAAGTCATGGCAGGAGAGCTCGGACACTGCTCCTCCTATACTATGTGGGAACTCAGGGATGCCTTCGGTGTCCCTGATGACTACGTGTGCAGGAAGTGCAGCCGCCTGCAGATCCTGACAGACCGCATTGCGGCACTGGAGCTGCAGGTGGATGAACTCTGGAGCATCCACGATGCTGAGAATGACGTGAACAGCAGGTTTAGCGAGTTGGTCACACCGCAGGTAAAGGGTACAGAGCCAGATAGGGAACGGGAGACCAACAGGAAGAGCAATGCAAGGAAGGTAGTGCAGGGGTCCCCTGCTGTCAACCCCTAAAAAACAGATACACCGCTTTGGGTACTGTTGAGGGGGATGACTCATCAGGGGAAGACAGCAGCAGCCAAGTTCATGGCAACGTGGGTGGCTCTGCTGCACAGGAGGGCAGGAAAAAGAGTGGCAGAGCTATAGTGATAGGGGATTCAATTGTAAGGGAATAGATAGGCGTTTCTGCGGCCACAACCGAGACTCCAGGATGGTATGTTGCCTCCCTGGTGCAAGGGCCAAGGGTGTTTCAGAGCGGGTGCAGGACATTCTGAAAAGGGAGGATAAACAGCCAGTTGTCGTGGTGCAGATAGGTACTAACGATATAGGTAAAAAACAGGATGAGGTCCTACGACATGAATTTAGGGAGCTAGGAGCTAAATTAAAAAGTAGGGCCTCAAAAGTAGTAATCTCTGGATGGCTACCAATGCCACATGCTAGTCAGAGTAGGAATCGCAGGATAGCTCAGATGAATACGTGGCTTGAGGAGTGGTGCAGAAGGGAGGGATTCAAATTCCTGGGACATTGGAACTGGTTCTGGGGGAGGTGGGACCAGTACAAACCGGACGGTCTACACATGGGCAGGACCGGAACCAATGTCCGAAGGGGAGTGTTTGCTAGTGCTGTTGGGGAGGAGTTAAACTAATATGGCAGGGGGATGGGAACCTATGCAGGGAGGCAGAAGGAAATAAAAGGGAGACAAAGGCAAAAGAAAGAAAGGAGAATAGTAAAAGTAGAGGGCAGAGTAACGCAAGACAAAAAACAAAAAGGGCCACATGACAGCAATTCTAAAGGGGCAAAATGTGTTAAAACGACAAGCCTGAAGACTCTGTGCCTCAATGCGAGGAGTATTCAGAATAAGGTGGACGAATTAACTACGCAGATAGCAGTTAATGGATATGATGTAATTAGCAAGACAGAGACATGGCTCCAGGATGACCAAGGCTGGGAACACAACATCCAGGGGTATTCCACATTTAGGAAGGATAGAATAAAAGGAAAAGGAGATGGGATGGTATTGCTGGCCAAAGAGGAAATTAATGCAATAGTAAGGAAGGACATTAGCTTGGATGATGTGGAATCAGTATGGGTGGAGCTACAGAATACCAAATTGCAGGAAACGCGAGTCGGAGTTGTGTACAGACCACCAAACAGTAGTAGTCAGGTGGGGGACAGCATCAAACAGGAAATAAGGGATGTGTGCAATAAAGGTACAACAGTTATCATGGGCGACTTTAATCTAAATACTGATTGGACTAACCAAACTGGTAGCAATGCAGTGGAGATGGATTTCCTGGAGTGTATTAGGGATGGTTTTCTTGACCAATATGTCGAGGAACCAACTAGAGAGCTGGCCATCCTAGACTGGATGATGTGTAATGAGAAAGGACTAATTAGCAATCTTGTTGTGCGAGGCCCCTTGGGGAAGAGAGACCATAATATGGTAGAATTCTTTATTAAGATGGAGAGTGACACAGTTAATTCAGAAACTAGGGTCCTGAACTTAAGGAAAGGTAACTCCGACGGCATGAGGCGTGAATTGGCTAGAATAGACTGGCAACTGATACTTCGAGGGTTGACGGTGGATAGGCAATGGCAAACATTTAAAGATCACATGGATGAACTTCAACAATTGTAAATCCCTGCCTGGAGTAAAACTAAAACAGGGAAGGTGGCTCAACCGTGGCTAACAAGGGAAATTAAGGATATTGTTAAAACCAAGGAAGAGGCACATAAATTGGTCAGAAAAAGCAGCAAACCTGAGGACTGGGAGAAATTTAGAATTCAGCAGAGGAGGACAAAGTGTTTAATTAGGAGGGGGAAAATAGAGTAGGAGAGGAAGCTTGCCGGGAACATAAATCTGACTGCAAAAGCTTCTATAGATATGTGAAGAGAAAAAGATTAGTAAAGACAAACGTAGGTCCCTTGCAGTCAGACTCAGGTGAATTTTAATGGGGAACAAAGAAATGGCAGACCATTTGAACAAATACTTTGGTTCTGTCTTCACGAAGGAAGACAGAAATAACCTTCCAGAGGTACTAGGGGACCGAGGGTCTAGTGAGAAGGAGGAACTGAAGGATATCCTTATTATGTGGGAAATTATGTTGGGGAAATTGATGGGATTGAAGGCTGATAAATCCTCGGGGCTTGATTGTCTGCATCCCAGAGTACTTAAGGAAGTGGCCCTAGAAATAGTGGATGCATTGGTGAGCATTTTCGAACAGTCTATCGACTCTGGATCAGTTCCTATGGACTGGAGGGTAGCTAATGTAACGCCACTTTTTTAAAAAGGAGGGAGAGAGAAAATGTGTAATTATAGAGCGGTTAGCCTGCCATCAGTGGTGGGGAAAATGTTGGAATCAATTATTAAAGATGAAATAGCAGCGCATTTGGAAAGCAGTGACGGGAACGGTCCAAGTCAGTATGGATTTATGAAAGGGAAATCATGCTTGACAAATCTTCTGGAATTTTTTGAGGATGTAACTAGTAGAGTGGACAAGGGAGAACCAGTGGATGTGGTGTATTTGGACTTTCAAAATGCCTTTGACAAGGTCCCACATAAGAGATTGGTGTGCAAAATCAAAACACATGGTATTGGGGGTAATGTACTGGCGTGGATAGAGAATTGGTTGGCAGACAGGAAGTAGAGAGTCTGGATAAACGGGTCCTTTTCGGAATGGGAGGCAGTGATGAGTGGAGTGCCGCAGGGCTCAGTGCTGGGACTCCCAGCTCTTTACAATATACATCAATGATTTGCATGCAGGAATTGAGTGTAATATCTCCAAGTTTGCAGATGACACTAAACTGGGTGGCGGTGTGAGCTGTGAAGAGGATGCTAAGAGGCTGCAGGGTGATTTGGACAGGTTAGGTTAGTGGGCAAATGCATGGCAGATGCAGTATAATGTGGATAATTATGAGGTTATCCACTTTGGTGGCAAAAACACGAAGGCAGAATATTATCTGAATGGCGGCAGATTAGGAAAAGGGGAGATGCGACGAGACCTGGGTGTCATGGTTCATCAGCCATTGAAGGTTGGCATGCAGGTACAGCAGGCGGTGAAGAAGGCAAATGGTATGTTGGCCTTCATAGCTAGGTGATTTGAGTATAAGAGCAGGGAGGTCTTATTGCAGTTGTACAGGGCCTTGGTGAGGCCTCACCTGAAATATTGTGTTCAGTTTTGGTCTCCTAATCTGAGGAAGGACGTTCTTGCTATTGAGGGAGTGCAGCGAAGGTTCACCAGACTGATTCCAGGGATGGCTGGACTGACATATGAGGAGATACTGGATCAACTGGGCCTTTATACACTGGAATTTAGAAGGATGAGAGGGGATCTCATAGAAACGTATAAGATTCTGACGGGACGGGACAGGTTAAATCCGGGAAGAATGTTCCCGATGTTGAGGAAGTCCAGAACCAGGGGACAGTCTTAGGATAAGGGGTAGGCCATTTCGGACTGAGATGAGGAGAAACTTCTTCACTCAGAGAGTTGTTAACCTGTGGAATTCCCTGCCGCAGAGAGTTGTTGATGCCAGTTCATTGGATATATTCAAGAGGGAGTTAGATATGGACCTTACGGCTAAAGGGATCAAGGAGTATGGAGAGAAAGGAGGAAAGGGGTACTGCGGTGAATGATCAGCCATCATCTTATTGAATGGCGGTGCGGGCTCGAAGGTCCAAATGGCCTACTCCTGCACCTAGTTTCAATGTTTCTATGTTTCTATCTCATCAATGTCACAAATGGCACCTATGTGACAGTGGCCATGGTAACCTTTTCTGCCACCTCCTCCTTGACCTATCTGCAGCCTTTGAGACGGTTGACCACACCCTAACGTTAACTATGTTAAAAGTGCTTCATAAATCGAAGTTGTTGAATAAAATTTGTCTGGATCGTCCCTCCCCCCTTATTCTGTTGAGTTGCATTGACTAGCTCACTTATTTCCCAGTTTTTAGTTGTAACAAAGGATCCACACTCAAAACATGAACCTGGCTTTTCTCTTTACAGATGACGGACTTTGTCATGTATGCAACCTTCATACAACTGTAACCTTCATGTAACTGTAACCTTCATGTAACTGTAACCTTATGCAACCACACTGTACACTGTATATATGTCCTGGAAATGCACACCTTGACCACAGTGGGTGAACTTGTGGGAGACACTGCTCATCTGGGCAGTCAGGTATTTAAAAGGATGTCCCACACAGGGTCAGCACTTCTTGGTCCTGGGAATAAAGGAAGGTCACGCAGTGACCGTGTCTGCAATACATGCCTTGTGTGATTCAGCAGCAAGGTGCAGGAACACTATATTTGGTGACGAGAAACGGGAATCACCGAACCACGAGGATGGTCACCGGTAGCACAGAGGAACGTTACTGTGTGTGTGAGGAGTGGGACGACTTCGTTGAGAGACTCCAGCAGAGTTTTGTCATAAAGGACTGGCTGGGAGCGGCAGCGGCTGACAAGCGGAGGGCGCATCTACTGACCAGCTGCGGCCCAAAGACTTATGCGCTGATGAAAGACCTGCTCGCACCCGAGAAGCCGGCGGACAAGTCCTTCGAAGAGCTCAGCCAGCTGATCAGTGAGCATCTCAAACTGGCGAGTAGTGTATACATGGCCTGGCACCGGTTCTACACACACTGGCGTCAGGAGGGACAAAACATCTCGGACTTCGTTGCGGACCTGCGGCGCTTGGCCAGTCTCTGTAATTTCACAGACATCTGCAGGGGGGAGATGTTAAGGGATTTCTTCATTGAGGGCATTCGTCATGCCGGGATTTTCAGGAAACTCATAGAGACCAAAAACTTGACTTTAAAGGGGCGGCATTGATAGCTCAGACCTTCGTAGCAGGGGAAGAGGAGACCAAGCAAATTTACGCATGCAGCTCTGGTTCCAACGTGGCGATGGACCAGGGAGTTAACATTGTGAACACGGCTCAGGACCCCGCAGGCATGCAAGGGCATTTTGAAACCAGCCAGGCAGCAACAGAGTCTAGGGTGGGCCCGCAACAGGGACAATGGAAAGGGGATCGGCAATTCACGCCATCTCGAGGAACAATGCACCTGTGATGGGACTATTGACACCCACCATCAGATCGCTTAGAAATAACCAAAGGGACAATCAGAGAGGAATGCCTGGTAACAGCCCTTTTGTGAACAACAACCTCAGCCCATGCTGGAGGTGCGGGGGTAGACATACTGCGAAAAGCTGCAGGTTCCAGCAATTTATCTGTAGGAATTGCAACATCAGTGTACCCTTGGCCAGAATGTGCAGGAAGGCTGTAGCGAGGCTGATCTATGAGACAGAGGAACCATACGAGGGGTCTGCAATGCAGGATGATGATTGGGGCAAAGCCATGGATGCTGAAGTTCAGCGGGTTCATGTGTCTGACGTCCACAGCTCATATACCAAAACGCCATGCATGCTGGACACAGGAGCCAGCCAGTCCCTTATGAGCGCCCAACAATTTGAGAGACGATGGCCACACAGAGCTAGCAGGCCAAAACTGGAACGCATTGACACACAGCTACGGACGTACACCAGACAGATCATCCCAGTGCTAGGCAGTGCAAACTTGGTGGTAACATATAATGGGTCAAAGAACCGGCTGCCACTCTGGATTGTCCCGGGAAACAGCCCTGCACTTTTGGAGGGGAGCTGGCTAGCCGAGATGAACTGGAAGTGGGGGGATGTGCACGCCATTTCATCTGTGGAGTGAAGTTCATGCTCACAGGTCCTACAGAAATTAAGGGCACTGTTTCAACCAGGTGTCGGGACTTTCAAGGGCACCAAAGTAGTGATACGCATCACCCCGGACGCCAGACCAGTGCACCACAAAGCCAGAGCTGTGCCGTATGTGATGCATGAGAAAATTGAAAGTGAATTGGATAGGCTGCTCATAGAGGGCATAATCTCAGCAGATGAATTCAGTGACTGGGCAAGGCCCATCGTTCCTGTTCTCAAAGCGGATGGCTCGGTCAGGATTTGTGGCGACGACAAGGCCACCATCAACCGAGTGACACTGCAGGACCAATACCCGCTTCCGAGAGTGGAGGGCCTTTTTGCCATGCTGGCAGGTGGCAAGCTGTTCACCAAGTTGGACCTCACTTCGGCCGACATGACTCAGGAACTGGCTGAAGAATCCAAGCTTCTGACCACCATCACGACGCACAAGGGGCTATTTATCTACAACAGGTGCCCGTTTGGCATTCGTTCGGCGGCTGCTATCTTTCAGAGGAACAAGGAAAGCTTGTTTAAATCCATTCCTGGAATGATCGTATTCCAAGACAACATCCTAATAAAAGGTTGAGACACCGAGGAACACCTCCAAAACCTGGAGGAGGTGCTACGCCGACTGGACCGCGTAGGCTTGCAGTTGAAAAAGCCCAAGTGTGTGTTTTTGCCCCAGAGTATGAGTTTTTGGGCAGCAGAGTTGCCACAGACGGGATTTGGCCCATAGAAACAAAAAAAGGGAATACTATTTGAATGGGGAGAAATTACAACATGCTGCGATGCAGAGGGACCTGGGGGTCCTTGTGCATGAAACTCTTTTTGGAGTTCACCTGCAAAACATAAAACATTAAACGGTGCCACCCGACCTGGGGGACACTCCAGACATTTACAAGGCCCTTTTTTTTTCCCCCTTTTTTTTTGTGTTTTTCTTTTTTTTTGGTTTTTTTTTGGGCACTAAAATCACAAATTTTCCCCAGAGCCCCCTATAAAAGGGAAGGGGGACACTAAAAGCACCGGCAATTAAAACAAATTAAACTTAAAAAACGTAAAATCAAATTAAAATTTGGTTGCCGGGCGTGATGATGCACGCCAGTCCCTCCGGTGCCCACCTCTCGCGGAAGGCCGCGAGCGTACCGGTGGACACCGCGTGCTCCATCTCCAAAGACACCCTGGACCGGATGTAAGAGCGGAAGAGAGGCAGGCAGTCAGGTTGAACGACCCCCTCGACCACCCGCTGCCTGGACCGGCTGATGGCACCCTTGGCCGTGCCCAGGAGCAGTCCTACGAGGAGGCCCTCGGACCTACCCGCTCCCCTCCGCACAGGGTGCCCAAAGATCAGGAGAGTGGGACTGAAGTGCAGCCAGAATTTCAGGAGCAGCCCCTTCAAATAATGGAACAGGGGCTGCAACCTTGTGCACTCAATAAAAACATGGAACACGGACTCCTCCAGACCGCAGAAATTGCAGGCGGCCTGGGAGTCCGTGAACCGGCTTAAAAATTTGTTGCACGGCACTGCTCCGTGCACCACCCTCCAGGCCAAGTCCCCGATGAATAGTGGGAGGACCCCTGCGTAGAGTGCCCTCCATCGGGGATCCCTGCTTCCTCCGGACGGCAAGATGGTACGCCATGGCATGTCCGGACGGCCGGCGAGGATGGCAAAGTTGAGGGTGTGCAGGAGCAGCCCGTACAGGAAACCCCTCCGCGCGGAACTGAAAGGCACGGAGGGGATTTCCCCGAGGCGGCTCAAGTTGTGAGGTGCCGGCCCCCGAGGGAGGTTCCGGGGTTTGGCGCCGATGAGGAATCCCGTCCGGACGGGGGTCAGTTCGGACGGGATCTCCCCACGTGCTTGAGCCTCCTCGATGCACCTAACAGAGTCAGGGCCCAGAGCTGTTTTTAGCGACTCGATGGCATCGGCCGCGAGGCGGACATTGGCAGAATTTAGGCGCCGCGCCAGCGTGTCTGGCGCCATCCAGCCCGCTCCTCCGCCATCGAGCAGGTCCCTGACCCTGGTCACCTCACCAGCCACAGCCCTCTCTTCCGACCGCCACATAAAACCTCGGCCGTGGAGGTATGGATTCCCGAGCAGCGGTTCCTGCAGGACGGCCGCCACTCCAGCCGGCGGAGAGCTGCGCTTGGTGGAGACTTTGTTCCAGACCCTGATGAGTTCCCTGTAAAAGACAGGCAGCTCCCGGAGGGCGGTCCTGGCACCCCCCAAGTTCACAAACAGGAGCTGCGTGTCATAATTGAGGTCGCGCTGCAGGCGGAAGAAATACCTCGCCAGAGCACACCACCTAGGAGGGGGCTCGACGTAAAGGTATCTCTGCAAGGTCTGAAGACGGAAAGTCGCGAGCTGGGCGCTGACGCACACCAACGACTGACCGCCCTCCTCAAGCGGGAGACTCAAGACCGCAGCAGAGACCCAGTGCTTCCTGTTGTTCCAGAAGAAGTCCACCAGCTTCTTCTGTATCTTGGCGACAAACGCAGGGGGAGGGTTCAAAGTGACCAGCCGGTACCACAGCATTGCGGCCACCAGCTGGTTTATGACTAGCGCTCGACCCCTGTAGGACAGCACTCGGAGCAGTCCTGTCCAGCGCCCTAGGCGAGCGGCGACCTTGGCCTCCAGCTCCTGCCAGTTCGCCGGCCAGGCTCCCTCGTCGGGGCTAAGGTAGACTCCCAGATAGAGGAGATGGGTCGTGCTCCAGGCAAAAGGCCTGAGCTCCTCCGGCAGGGAGTCCACCCGCCACTGACCCACCAGGAGTCCGGAACATTTCTCCCAGTTGATCCTGGCGGAGGACGCGGCCGAGTAAATCTCCTGGCACTCACGCATCCTCCGCAGGTCAGCGGGATCCTCTACCGCGAGGAGCACGTCATCGGCGTAAGCCGAGAGGACGACCTCCACGCCCGGCCCTTGCAGAGCCAGTCCCGTCAACCTCGTCCGCAAGAGGCGCAGGAAAGGCTCCACGCAAACGGCGTATAACTGGCCGGACATGGGGCATCCCTGGCGCACCCCTCTCCTAAAGCGAAGGGGCGCCGTCAAGGAACCGTTAACCTTAATCAGACACTCCGCGGCGGCGTACAAAAGTCGGATCCGGGCGACGAAATGCGTCCCGAACCCGAAAGCGCGCAGAGTTCCGAGCAGATAGTCGTGATCCACCCTGTCGAACGCCTTCTCTTGGTCGAGGGATAGGAAGGCGACCGACAGACCAGCCTCCTGGGAACAATGGATGAGGTCCCGGACCAGATGGATGTTATCGTGGATTGTCCGGCCCGGGACCTTGTAGGACTGGTCGAGGTGGATCATGTGGTCCAGCACGGCACCAAGGCGAGCAGACATCGCCCTGGCGAAGATTTTGTAGTCCGTGCTGAGGAGGGAGACCGGGCGCCAGTTCTTAAGGAGGCGGAGATCGCCCTTCTTATGCAGCAGGACGATGACTGCCCTGCGCCAAGAGAGGGGCATCTCCCCGGTCGCCAGACTTTCCCCCAGGACCCGCGCGTAGTCGCTCCCCAGGACGTCCCAGAACACCCTGTGGAACTCCACGGTCAGCCCATCCAGCCCCGGGGATTTTCCCCTCGAGAGCCGGGCGAGGGCACTGGTCAGCTCCGCCAGGCTTAGCGGAGCTTCCAGATTTTCGGCGCCCTCCGGGCTGACCTTCGGCAGGTCCTCCCACAAAACTCTACGCGCTTCCTCGCTGGACGGATCCGGAGAGAACAGAGCCCCGTAATATTCACGGGCCCTGTTGTTGACGCCCTCCGGATCCGAGACGAGAGAGTCGTCGTCGGCCAGCAGCGTCAAGAGCTGCTTACGGACACTCTGCCTTTTTTCCAGCGAGTAGAAGAAGGGGGAGCCGCGGTCCAGATCCCGCAGGAACCGGATCCGTGACCTCACGAACGCGCCTTGGGACCCGACGAGCTGCAGGTCCTTCAGCGCGGCCTTCTTCGCTTCGTACACCGTCCGCAGGGCCGGGTCCTGGACGACTTGACCGAGACGGGCTTCCAGGTCGAGCACCTCTTTTTCTAGGCGCCCGACTCTGGCCGCCCGCCTCTTGGTCGACCCCCTCGCGTACTCTTGACAGAAGACGCGGACGTGAGCCTTGCCCACGTCCCACCATAGCCTCAAGGAGGGGAAGCCCCCCTGCTTCCTTCTCCAGTCGGACCAGAATCGACGGAACGAGTCCTGGAACAGCACATCCTCCAGCAGCCGGTTGTTAAAGTGCCAGTACGCGGACCCCGTCCTCGCGCGGAGCGAAGCGAGCTCCGCCCACACCAGGTGGTGGTCCGAACACGGCACCGGCCGCATGGAGGCCGCCGGGACGCAGGAAACGTACGCCCGAGACACGTAAAAGCGGTCGACTCTAAACCATCCAACTCCAGGCCTCACCCAAGTAAAGGCGCTGGAGTCGGGGTGGAGATTTCGCCAAACGTCTACCAAGTCGAAGGACCCGACCAGGTCCCTCAACTTCTCCATCGCCGTCATGCACTGCGGGGCACCGGAGCGGTCCCTCGCCTCGAGGGTGCAGTTAAAATCCCCCCCGAGGACAATGCAGTCGCCGACGTCGACGGAGCCAAGAAGAGCGGACACCTCTTCAAAGAAGCGCGTTTGCTGCGGGCCGGGCTGAGGGGCGCACACGTTCACGAGATGGAGCGGCACGTCCCCCAGGCGAACCGTTACGTGCAGCAAGCGGCCTGGCACGGGCTCCTCGACCCCCAAGATCTCCGGCTGAAAATGCGGGCCCAGCAAGATGGCCACCCCACTAGAAATGGCGGTGAGGTGGCTCATGCGGACCTCTCCTTGCCATTCCAGGAGCCACGTGGCTTCGTCTCTCGGAACGGTGTGGGTTTCTTGCAGGAAGCACACCGCATATTTCCCCTCCCGCAGGAGCGAAAAATTGTCAAATCTACGGCGTGCCCCTCTGCCGCCGTTGATGTTGAGGCTGGCTATGGTTATCTTCATGGCAAAAGCATAGTGCAACCTCTACCTTAACCTATTGTGGGGGAGGGAGCGGAGTCTTTTGTTGAACTCCGCTCCCTCCGCAGCCCAGCGAGGAGTCCCTCGAGCTCGCGCAGCTCAAGGTTTTGCGCCTTTGTCAAGGGCCCGCCCGCGGCCAAGGTTTTGACGGCGGCGCGGACGGACCCCTTGATCAGCTCTGGCTCGGACCATTTTTCCAGGGCCAGTCGGGCTTGGTCGCAGCGACCCCGGCTCTGGGCCAAAAAGTCCCGGAGTTCCTTTGCAGGAATGAGGATGGTCTCGGCGGCGGCCGCGAGCAGATCCACTACCTCGCTGGCGGTGGTCTCTAGGTCTTCACCCGCGTCCCCCACCGAGTCCCCGTCCTCCTCCGGGGTGTAGGTGAGGGAGGAGGAGCTCAGCGGAAACAAAGGGCGGGACGTTTGACACGATGACCCTCTGCGCGGTGGCCTCGAGAGGGTCCACTGGCAGGAACATCCCGCCCACCGTGAGCCTCTTTTCGAGGGCCAGGGACACCGCCCGCTCCGACCCCAGGAAGAAAACAGCCTTCCCAGACATCTTGGAGGCCGCGACAATGGCCGAGGGGCCGACTACCCCAGCCATCGCCCGCACGCACTCCTCAATGCTCATTGTGGGGTGAGTGTAGCTCTTGACCCCGTGTTTCCTGGTGATAAATTGAAAAGGTGGCAGGGCAGCGGGTGGCGCAGGAGGTGCCGTGGAAGCGGTTGCCACCTGCGCATATGTCTTCGCTGGCCCTGCCACCGGCGTGGATGGGGTCGCCATCACGGGGTCCCTTTAAGGGCTGCACCCACCCCAAAGTCACAGGCCTTAATGGTCTTTATTGGCCTTGTATATTAACTGAGCAGAGGAGCCCTTAATGAGGAACACCTCTCCCCTAGTTGGCAATTGGGGAGGGGACTTGCTCCCTCTGCTCAGTTGTCTTAATTGTTTTATCTTTTTTTTTAAATTAGAAGAAAGGGGTCTCAGAGAGAGAGGGGAGAAACAGAGTAACAGAGAAGGAGAGAGGGGGGGTGGGACTGCGAGGGCAGGTCTCCCCTCGCAGCTGTGGGTGGGTGCAATCCCAGATAGCAAAACACAAAGTCTTTGGGGTGGTCTTCAGGTGAGGGGAGAAGATGTCTTCACCTGGGGCAGCTAGAGCCACCAGGCACACACTCCCAACGATGTTTAATTAGGGTGATTAAGGAAATTCTTGAGCCTGGTAGCTCCAGCTATCCCAGGCTAGGCAATTGCGGGGGGGGGGTTCAATTGTGTGTGGGGCCTAGTTGTAAGCAAGGCCCCCACACACACTTTCCACATACACACACCCCTCGCGATGTTCCGGCCCTCAGTGGTCTTCTTTCCTCCCCCCACCGATTCAACAAAGTCTTTTTGGGACTGCACCAACACCCACCTGTAGAATTGTAGAGTCTCCCTCCTTCCACACTGGATGTTGTTGTTGTTGGTCTTTTCCCCCTCTCTCCAACTCTTTGCAGAATGGTAAAAAGATGTACAAAGTTTCCTTTTCTCCTCCTCTCCCTCTGGGTGAAAGTTGGTGGTGAAGCCCCTTCCTTCCTTCTCTTCCTGGGCTGGTCTCAGGGCTCTCCAGGCAGGAGCTCAAGTTGATAGCTGCTCCTCTCTCTGCAGCTCAGCTCCTACTGTGCAGGACACGCCTCCACTGCTCCACAATTGGTCCTTGTGCATGAAACTCTTTTGAGTTCACCTGTGAAAACATAAAAACAATAAACGGTGCCACCCGACCTGGGTGACACTCCAGACATTTTCAAGGCCCTTTTTTTCCCCCCCTTTTTTTTTTTTGGTTTTTTTTTTGTGTTTTTCTTTTTTTTTTTGGTTTTTTTTTTTGGGCACTAAAATCACAATTTTCCCCAGTGCCCCCTATAAAAGGGAAGGGGGACACTAAAAGCACCGGCAATTAAAACAAATTAAACTTTAAAACGTAAAATCAAATTAAAATTTGGTTGCCGGGCGTGATGATGCACTCCAGTCCCTCCGGTGCCCACCTCTCGCGGAAGGCCGCGAGCGTACCGGTGGACACCGCGTGCTCCATCTCCAAGGACACCCTGGACCGGATGTAAGAGCGGAAGAGAGGCAGGCAGTCAGGTTGAACGACCCCCTCGACCGCCCGCTGCCTGGACCGGCTGATGGCACCCTTGGCCGTGCCCAGGAGCAGTCCTACGAGGAGGCCTTCGGACCTACCCGCTCCCCTCAGCACAGGGTGCCCAAAGATCAGGAGAGTGGGACTGAAGTGCAGCCAGAATTTCAGGAGCAGCCCCTTCAAATAGTGGAACAGGGGCTGCAACCTCGTGCATTCAATAAAAACATGGAACACGGACTCCTCCAGACCGCAGAAATTGCAAGCGGCCTGGGAGTACGTGAACCGGCTTAAAAATTTATTGCACGGCACTGCTCCGTGCACCACCCTCCAGGCCAAGTCCCCGATGAATAGTGGGAGGACCCCTGCGTAGAGTGCCCTCCATCGGGGACCCCCGCCTCCTCCGGACGGCAAGATGGTACGCCATGGCGTGTCCGGACGGCCGGCGAGGATGGCAAAGTTGAGGGTGTGCAGGAGCAGCCCGTACAGGAAACCCCTCCGCGCGGAACTGAAAGGCACGGAGGGGATTTCCCCGAGGCGGCTCAAGTTGTGAGGTGCCGGCCCCCGAGGGAGGTTCCGGGATTTGGCGCCGATGAGGAATCCCGTCCGGACGGGGGTCAGTTCGGACGGGATCTCCCCACGTGCTTGAGCCTCCTCGATGCACCTAACAGAGTCAGGGCCCAGAGCTGTTTTTAGCGACTCGATGGCATCGGCCGCGAGGCGGACATTGGCAGAATTTAGGCGCCGCGCCAGCGTGTCTGGCGCCATCCAGCCCGCTCCTCCGCCATCGAGCAGGTCCCTGACCCTGGTCACCTCACCAGCCACAGCCCTCTCTTCCGACCGCCACATAAAACCTCGGCCGTGGAGGTATGGATTCCCGAGCAGCGGTTCCTGCAGGACGGCCGCCACTCCAGCCGGCGGAGAGCTGCGCTTGGTGGAGACTTTGTTCCAGACCCTGATGAGTTCCCTGTAAAAGACAGGCAGCTCCCGGAGGGCGGTCCTGGCACCCCCCAAGTTCACAAACAGGAGCTGCGTGTCATAATTGAGGTCGCGCTGCAGGCGGAAGAAATACCTCGCCAGAGCACACCACCTAGGAGGGGGCTCGACGTAAAGGTATCTCTGCAAGGTCTGAAGACGGAAAGTCGCGAGCTGGGCGCTGACGCACACCAACGACTGACCGCCCTCCTCAAGCGGGAGACTCAAGACCGCAGCAGAGACCCAGTGCTTCCTGTTGTTCCAGAAGAAGTCCACCAGCTTCTTCTGTATCTTGGCGACAAACGCAGGGGGAGGGTTCAAAGTGACCAGCCGGTACCACAGCATTGCGGCCACCAGCTGGTTTATGACTAGCGCTCGACCCCTGTAGGACAGCACTCGGAGCAGTCCTGTCCAGCGCCCTAGGCGAGCGGCGACCTTGGCCTCCAGCTCCTGCCAGTTCGCCGGCCAGGCTCCCTCGTCGGGGCTAAGGTAGACTCCCAGATAGAGGAGATGGGTCGTGCTCCAGGCAAAAGGCCTGAGCTCCTCCGGCAGGGAGTCCACCCGCCACTGACCCACCAGGAGTCCGGAACATTTCTCCCAGTTGATCCTGGCGGAGGACGCGGCCGAGTAAATCTCCTGGCACTCACGCATCCTCCGCAGGTCAGCGGGATCCTCTACCGCGAGGAGCACGTCATCGGCGTAAGCCGAGAGGACGACCTCCACGCCCGGCCCTTGCAGAGCCAGTCCCGTCAACCTCGTCCGCAAGAGGCGCAGGAAAGGCTCCACGCAAACGGCGTATAACTGGCCGGACATGGGGCATCCCTGGCGCACCCCTCTCCTAAAGCGAAGGGGCGCCGTCAAGGAACCGTTAACCTTAATCAGACACTCCGCGGCGGCGTACAAAAGTCGGATCCGGGCGACGAAATGCGTCCCGAACCCGAAAGCGCACAGAGTTCCGAGCAGATAGTCGTGATCCACCCTGTCGAACGCCTTCTCTTGATCGAGGGATAGGAAGGCGACCGACAGACCAGCCTCCTGGGAACAATGGATGAGGTCCCGGACCAGATGGATGTTATCGTGGATTGTCCGGCCCGGGACCTTGTAGGACTGGTCGAGGTGGATCATGTGGTCCAGCACGGCACCAAGGCGAGCAGACATCGCCCTGGCGAAGATTTTGTAGTCCGTGCTGAGGAGGGAGACCGGGCGCCAGTTCTTAAGGAGGCGGAGATCGCCCTTCTTATGCAGCAGGACGATGACTGCCCTGCGCCAAGAGAGGGGCATCTCCCCGGTCGCCAGACTTTCCCCCAGGACCCGCGCGTAGTCACTCCCCAGGACGTCCCAGAACGCCATGTGGAACTCCACGGTCAGCCCATCCAGCCCCGGGGATTTTCCCCTCGAGAGCCGGGCGAGGGCACCGGTCAGCTCCGCCAGGCTTAGCGGAGCTTCCAGATTTTCGGCGCCCTCCGGGCTGACCTTCGGCAGGTCCTCCCACAAAACTCTACGCGCTTCCTCGCTGGACGGATCCGGAGAGAACAGAGCCCCGTAATATTCACGGGCCCTGTTGTTGACGCCCTCCGGATCCGAGACGAGAGAGTCGTCGTCGGCCAGCAGCGTCAAGAGCTGCTTATGGACACTCTGCCTTTTTTCCAGCGAGTAGAAGAAGGGGGAGCCGCGGTCCAGATCCCGCAGGAACCGGATCCGTGACCTCACGAACGCGCCTTGGGACCCGACGAGCTGCAGGTCCTTCAGCGCGGCCTTCTTCGCTTCGTACACCGTCCGCAGGGCCGGGTCCTGGACGACTTGACCGAGACGGGCTTCCAGGTCGAGCACCTCTTTTATAGGCGCCCGACTCTGGCCGCCCGCCTCTTGGTCGACCCCCTCGCGTACTCTTGACAGAAGACGCGGACGTGAGCCTTGCCCACGTCCCACCATAGCCTCAAGGAGGGGAAGCCCCCCTGCTTCCTTCTCCAGTCGGACCAGAATCGACGGAACGAGTCCTGGAACAGCACATCCTCCAGCAGCCGGTTGTTAAAGTGCCAGTACGCGGACCCCGTCCTCGCGCGGAGCGAAGCGAGCTCCGCCCACACCAGGTGGTGGTCCGAACACGGCACCGGCCGCATGGAGGCCGCCGGGACGCAGGAAACGTACGCCCGAGACACGTAAAAGCGGTCGACTCTAAACCATCCAACTCCAGGCCTCACCCAAGTAAAGGCGCTGGAGTCGGGGTGGAGATTTCGCCAAACGTCTACCAAGTCGAAGGACCCGACCAGGTCCCTCAACTTCTCCATCGCCGTCATGCACTGCGGGGCACCGGAGCGGTCCCTCGCCTCGAGGGTGCAGTTAAAATCCCCCCCGAGGACAATGCAGTCGCCGACGTCGACGGAGCCAAGAAGAGCGGACACCTCTTCAAAGAAGCGCGTTTGCTGCGGGCCGGGCTGAGGGGCGCACACGTTCACGAGATGGAGCGGCACGTCCCCCAGGCGAACCGTTACGTGCAGCAAGCGGCCTGGCACGGGCTCCTCGACCCCCAAGATCTCCGGCTGAAAATGCGGGCCCAGCAAGATGGCCACCCCACTAGAAATGGCGGTGAGGTGGCTCATGCGGACCTCTCCTTGCCATTCCAGGAGCCACGTGGCTTCGTCTCTCGGAACGGTGTGGGTTTCTTGCAGGAAGCACACCGCATATTTCCCCTCCCGCAGGAGCGAAAAATTGTCAAATCTACGGCGTGCCCCTCTGCCGCCGTTGATGTTGAGGCTGGCTATGGTTATCTTCATGGCAAAAGCATAGTGCAACCTCTACCTTAACCTATTGTGGGGGAGGGAGCGGAGTCTTTTGTTGAACTCCGCTCCCTCCGCAGCCCAGCGAGGAGTCCCTCGAGCTCGCGCAGCTCAAGGTTTTGCGCCTTTGTCAAGGGCCCGCCCGCGGCCAAGGTTTTGACGGCGGCGCGGACGGACCCCTTGATCAGCTCTGGCTCGGACCATTTTTCCAGGGCCAGTCGGGCTTGGTCGCAGCGACCCCGGCTCTGGGCCAAAAAGTCCCGGAGTTCCTTTGCAGGAATGAGGATGGTCTCGGCGGCGGCCGCGAGCAGATCCACTACCTCGCTGGCGGTGGTCTCTAGGTCTTCACCCGCGTCCCCCACCGAGTCCCCGTCCTCCTCCGGGGTGTAGGTGAGGGAGGAGGAGCTCAGCGGAAACAAAGGGCGGGACGTTTGACACGATGACCCTCTGCGCGGTGGCCTCGAGAGGGTCCACTGGCAGGAACATCCCGCCCACCGTGAGCCTCTTTTCGAGGGCCAGGGACACCGCCCGCTCCGACCCCAGGAAGAAAACAGCCTTCCCAGACATCTTGGAGGCCGCGACAATGGCCGAGGGGCCGACTACCCCAGCCATCGCCCGCACGCACTCCTCAATGCTCATTGTGGGGTGAGTGTAGCTCTTGACCCCGTGTTTCCTGGTGATAAATTGAAAAGGTGGCAGGGCAGCGGGTGGCGCAGGAGGTGCCGTGGAAGCGGTTGCCACCTGCGCATATGTCTTCGCTGGCCCTGCCACCGGCGTGGATGGGGTCGCCATCACGGGGTCCCTTTAAGGGCTGCACCCACCCCAAAGTCACAGGCCTTAATGGTCTTTATTGGCCTTGTATATTAACTGAGCAGAGGAGCCCTTAATGAGGAACACCTCTCCCCTAGTTGGCAATTGGGGAGGGGACTTGCTCCCTCTGCTCAGTTGTCTTAATTGTTTTATCTTTTTTTTTAAATTAGAAGAAAGGGGTCTCAGAGAGAGAGGGGAGAAACAGAGTAACAGAGAAGGAGAGAGGGGGGGTGGGACTGCGAGGGCAGGTCTCCCCTCGCAGCTGTGGGTGGGTGCAATCCCAGATAGCAAAACACAAAGTCTTTGGGGTGGTCTTCAGGTGAGGGGAGAAGATGTCTTCACCTGGGGCAGCTAGAGCCACCAGGCACACACTCCCAACGATGTTTAATTAGGGTGATTAAGGAAATTCTTGAGCCTGGTAGCTCCAGCTATCCCAGGCTAGGCAATTGCGGGGGGGGGGTTCAATTGTGTGTGGGGCCTAGTTGTAAGCAAGGCCCCCACACACACTTTCCACATACACACACCCCTCGCGATGTTCCGGCCCTCAGTGGTCTTCTTTCCTCCCCCCACCGATTCAACAAAGTCTTTTTGGGACTGCACCAACACCCACCTGTAGAATTGTAGAGTCTCCCTCCTTCCACACTGGATGTTGTTGTTGTTGGTCTTTTCCCCCTCTCTCCAACTCTTTGCAGAATGGTAAAAAGATGTACAAAGTTTCCTTTTCTCCTCCTCTCCCTCTGGGTGAAAGTTGGTGGTGAAGCCCCTTCCTTCCTTCTCTTCCTGGGCTGGTCTCAGGGCTCTCCAGGCAGGAGCTCAAGTTGATAGCTGCTCCTCTCTCTGCAGCTCAGCTCCTACTGTGCAGGACACGCCTCCACTGCTCCACAATTGGTCCTTGTGCATGAAACTCTTTTGAGTTCACCTGTGAAAACATAAAAACAATAAACGGTGCCACCCGACCTGGGTGACACTCCAGACATTTTCAAGGCCCTTTTTTTCCCCCCCTTTTTTTTTTTTGGTTTTTTTTTTGTGTTTTTCTTTTTTTTTTTGGTTTTTTTTTTTGGGCACTAAAATCACAATTTTCCCCAGTGCCCCCTATAAAAGGGAAGGGGGACACTAAAAGCACCGGCAATTAAAACAAATTAAACTTTAAAACGTAAAATCAAATTAAAATTTGGTTGCCGGGCGTGATGATGCACTCCAGTCCCTCCGGTGCCCACCTCTCGCGGAAGGCCGCGAGCGTACCGGTGGACACCGCGTGCTCCATCTCCAAGGACACCCTGGACCGGATGTAAGAGCGGAAGAGAGGCAGGCAGTCAGGTTGAACGACCCCCTCGACCGCCCGCTGCCTGGACCGGCTGATGGCACCCTTGGCCGTGCCCAGGAGCAGTCCTACGAGGAGGCCTTCGGACCTACCCGCTCCCCTCAGCACAGGGTGCCCAAAGATCAGGAGAGTGGGACTGAAGTGCAGCCAGAATTTCAGGAGCAGCCCCTTCAAATAGTGGAACAGGGGCTGCAACCTCGTGCATTCAATAAAAACATGGAACACGGACTCCTCCAGACCGCAGAAATTGCAAGCGGCCTGGGAGTACGTGAACCGGCTTAAAAATTTATTGCACGGCACTGCTCCGTGCACCACCCTCCAGGCCAAGTCCCCGATGAATAGTGGGAGGACCCCTGCGTAGAGTGCCCTCCATCGGGGACCCCCGCCTCCTCCGGACGGCAAGATGGTACGCCATGGCGTGTCCGGACGGCCGGCGAGGATGGCAAAGTTGAGGGTGTGCAGGAGCAGCCCGTACAGGAAACCCCTCCGCGCGGAACTGAAAGGCACGGAGGGGATTTCCCCGAGGCGGCTCAAGTTGTGAGGTGCCGGCCCCCAAGGGAGGTTCCGGGATTTGGCGCCGATGAGGAATCCCGTCCGGACGGGGGTCAGTTCGGACGGGATCTCCCCACGTGCTTGAGCCTCCTCGATGCACCTAACAGAGTCAGGGCCCAGAGCTGTTTTTAGCGACTCGATGGCATCGGCCGCGAGGCGGACATTGGCAGAATTTAGGCGCCGCGCCAGCGTGTCTGGCGCCATCCAGCCCGCTCCTCCGCCATCGAGCAGGTCCCTGACCCTGGTCACCTCACCAGCCACAGCCCTCTCTTCCGACCGCCACATAAAACCTCGGCCGTGGAGGTATGGATTCCCGAGCAGCGGTTCCTGCAGGACGGCCGCCACTCCAGCCGGCGGAGAGCTGCGCTTGGTGGAGACTTTGTTCCAGACCCTGATGAGTTCCCTGTAAAAGACAGGCAGCTCCCGGAGGGCGGTCCTGGCACCCCCCAAGTTCACAAACAGGAGCTGCGTGTCATAATTGAGGTCGCGCTGCAGGCGGAAGAAATACCTCGCCAGAGCACACCACCTAGGAGGGGGCTCGACGTAAAGGTATCTCTGCAAGGTCTGAAGACGGAAAGTCGCGAGCTGGGCGCTGACGCACACCAACGACTGACCGCCCTCCTCAAGCGGGAGACTCAAGACCGCAGCAGAGACCCAGTGCTTCCTGTTGTTCCAGAAGAAGTCCACCAGCTTCTTCTGTATCTTGGCGACAAACGCAGGGGGAGGGTTCAAAGTGACCAGCCGGTACCACAGCATTGCGGCCACCAGCTGGTTTATGACTAGCGCTCGACCCCTGTAGGACAGCACTCGGAGCAGTCCTGTCCAGCGCCCTAGGCGAGCGGCGACCTTGGCCTCCAGCTCCTGCCAGTTCGCCGGCCAGGCTCCCTCGTCGGGGCTAAGGTAGACTCCCAGATAGAGGAGATGGGTCGTGCTCCAGGCAAAAGGCCTGAGCTCCTCCGGCAGGGAGTCCACCCGCCACTGACCCACCAGGAGTCCGGAACATTTCTCCCAGTTGATCCTGGCGGAGGACGCGGCCGAGTAAATCTCCTGGCACTCACGCATCCTCCGCAGGTCAGCGGGATCCTCTACCGCGAGGAGCACGTCATCGGCGTAAGCCGAGAGGACGACCTCCACGCCCGGCCCTTGCAGAGCCAGTCCCGTCAACCTCGTCCGCAAGAGGCGCAGGAAAGGCTCCACGCAAACGGCGTATAACTGGCCGGACATGGGGCATCCCTGGCGCACCCCTCTCCTAAAGCGAAGGGGCGCCGTCAAGGAACCGTTAACCTTAATCAGACACTCCGCGGCGGCGTACAAAAGTCGGATCCGGGCGACGAAATGCGTCCCGAACCCGAAAGCGCGCAGAGTTCCGAGCAGATAGTCGTGATCCACCCTGTCGAACGCCTTCTCTTGATCGAGGGATAGGAAGGCGACCGACAGACCAGCCTCCTGGGAACAATGGATGAGGTCCCGGACCAGATGGATGTTATCGTGGATTGTCCGGCCCGGGACCTTGTAGGACTGGTCGAGGTGGATCATGTGGTCCAGCACGGCACCAAGGCGAGCAGACATCGCCCTGGCGAAGATTTTGTAGTCCGTGCTGAGGAGGGAGACCGGGCGCCAGTTCTTAAGGAGGCGGAGATCGCCCTTCTTATGCAGCAGGACGATGACTGCCCTGCGCCAAGAGAGGGGCATCTCCCCGGTCGCCAGACTTTCCCCCAGGACCCGCGCGTAGTCACTCCCCAGGACGTCCCAGAACGCCCTGTGGAACTCCACGGTCAGCCCATCCAGCCCCGGGGATTTTCCCCTCGAGAGCCGGGCGAGGGCACCGGTCAGCTCCGCCAGGCTTAGCGGAGCTTCCAGATTTTCGGCGCCCTCCGGGCTGACCTTCGGCAGGTCCTCCCACAAAACTCTACGCGCTTCCTCGCTGGACGGATCCGGAGAGAACAGAGCCCCGTAATATTCACGGGCCCTGTTGTTGACGCCCTCCGGATCCGAGACGAGAGAGTCGTCGTCGGCCAGCAGCGTCAAGAGCTGCTTACGGACACTCTGCCTTTTTTCCAGCGAGTAGAAGAAGGGGGAGCCGCGGTCCAGATCCCGCAGGAACCGGATCCGTGACCTCACGAACGCGCCTTGGGACCCGACGAGCTGCAGGTCCTTCAGCGCGGCCTTCTTCGCTTCGTACACCGTCCGCAGGGCCGGGTCCTGGACGACTTGACCGAGACGGGCTTCCAGGTCGAGCACCTCTTTTTCTAGGCGCCCGACTCTGGCCGCCCGCCTCTTGGTCGACCCCCTCGCGTACTCTTGACAGAAGACGCGGACGTGAGCCTTGCCCACGTCCCACCATAGCCTCAAGGAGGGAAAGCCCCCCTGCTTCCTTCTCCAGTCGGACCAGAATCGACGGAACGAGTCCTGGAACAGCACATCCTCCAGCAGCCGGTTGTTAAAGTGCCAGTACGCGGACCCTGTCCTCGCGCGGAGCGAAGCGAGCTCCGCCCACACCAGGTGGTGGTCCGAACACGGCACCGGCCGCATGGAGGCCGCCGGGACGCAGGAAACGTACGCCCGAGACACGTAAAAGCGGTCGACTCTAAACCATCCAACTCCAGGCCTCACCCAAGTAAAGGCGCTGGAGTCGGGGTGGAGATTTCGCCAGACGTCCACCAAGTCGAAGGACCCGACCAGGTCCCTCAACTTCTCCATCGCCGTCATGCACTGCGGGGCACCGGAGCGGTCCCTCGCCTCGAGGGTGCAGTTAAAATCCCCCCCGAGGACAATGCAGTCGCCGACGTCGACGGAGCCAAGAAGAGCGGACACCTCTTCAAAGAAGCGCGTTTGCTGCGGGCCGGGCTGAGGGGCGCACACGTTCACGAGATGGAGCGGCACGTCCCCCAGGCGAACCGTTACGTGCAGCAAGCGGCCTGGCACGGGCTCCTCGACCCCCAAGATCTCCGGCTGAAAATGCGGGCCCAGCAAGATGGCCACCCCACTAGAAATGGCGGTGAGGTGGCTCATGCGGACCTCTCCTTGCCATTCCAGGAGCCACGTGGCTTCGTCTCTCGGAACGGTGTGGGTTTCTTGCAGGAAGCACACCGCATATTTCCCCTCCCGCAGGAGCGAAAAATTGTCAAATCTACGGCGTGCCCCTCTGCCGCCGTTGATGTTGAGGCTGGCTATGGTTATCTTCATGGCAAAAGCATAGTGCAACCTCTACCTTAACCTATTGTGGGGGAGGGAGCGGAGTCTTTTGTTGAACTCCGCTCCCTCCGCAGCCCAGCGAGGAGTCCCTCGAGCTCGCGCAGCTCAAGGTTTTGCGCCTTTGTCAAGGGCCCGCCCGCGGCCAAGGTTTTGACGGCGGCGCGGACGGACCCCTTGATCAGCTCTGGCTCGGACCATTTTTCCAGGGCCAGTCGGGCTTGGTCGCAGCGACCCCGGCTCTGGGCCAAAAAGTCCCGGAGTTCCTTTGCAGGAATGAGGATGGTCTCGGCGGCGGCCGCGAGCAGATCCACTACCTCGCTGGCGGTGGTCTCTAGGTCTTCACCCGCGTCCCCCACCGAGTCCCCGTCCTCCTCCGGGGTGTAGGTGAGGGAGGAGGAGCTCAGCGGAAACAAAGGGCGGGACGTTTGACACGATGACCCTCTGCGCGGTGGCCTCGAGAGGGTCCACTGGCAGGAACGTCCCGCCCACCGTGAGCCTCTTTTCGAGGGCCAGGGACACCGCCCGCTCCGACCCCAGGAAGAAAACAGCCTTCCCAGACATCTTGGAGGCCGCGACAATGGCCGAGGGGCCGACTACCCCAGCCATCGCCCGCACGCACTCCTCAATGCTCATTGTGGGGTGAGTGTAGCTCTTGACCCCGTGTTTCCTGGTGATAAATTGAAAAGGTGGCAGGGCAGCGGGTGGCGCAGGAGGTGCCGTGGAAGCGGTTGCCACCTGCGCATATGTCTTCGCTGGCCCTGCCACCGGCGTGGATGGGGTCGCCATCACGGGGTCCCTTTAAGGGCTGCACCCACCCCAAAGTCACAGGCCTTAATGGTCTTTATTGGCCTTGTATATTAACTGAGCAGAGGAGCCCTTAATGAGGAACACCTCTCCCCTAGTTGGCAATTGGGGAGGGGACTTGCTCCCTCTGCTCAGTTGTCTTAATTGTTTTATCTTTTTTTTAAAATTAGAAGAAAGGGGTCTCAGAGAGAGAGGGGAGAAACAGAGTAACAGAGAAGGAGAGAGGGGGGGTGGGACTGCGAGGGCAGGTCTCCCCTCGCAGCTGTGGGTGGGTGCATACCCAGATGGCAAAACACAAAGTCTTTGGGGTGGTCTTCAGGTGAGGGGAGAAGATGTCTTCACCTGGGGCAGCTAGAGCCACCAGGCACACACTCCCAACGATGTTTAATTAGGGTGATTAAGGAAATTCTTGAGCCTGGTAGCTCCAGCTATCCCAGGCTAGGCAATTGCGGGGGGGGGGTTCAATTGTGTGTGGGGCCTAGTTGTAAGCAAGGCCCCCACACACACTTTCCACATACACACACCCCTCGCGATGTTCCGGCCCTCAGTGGTCTTCTTTCCTCCCCCCACCGATTCAACAAAGTCTTTTTGGGACTGCACCAACACCCACCTGTAGAATTGTAGAGTCTCCCTCCTTCCACACTGGATGTTGTTGTTGTTGGTCTTTTCCCCCTCTCTCCAACTCTTTGCAGAATGGTAAAAAGATGTACAAAGTTTCCTTTTCTCCTCCTCTCCCTCTGGGTGAAAGTTGGTGGTGAAGCCCCTTCCTTCCTTCTCTTCCTGGGCTGGTCTCAGGGCTCTCCAGGCAGGAGCTCAAGTTGATAGCTGCTCCTCTCTCTGCAGCTCAGCTCCTACTGTGCAGGACACGCCTCCACTGCTCCACAATTGGTCCTTGTGCATGAAACTCTTTTGAGTTCACCTGTGAAAACATAAAAACAATAAACGGTGCCACCCGACCTGGGTGACACTCCATATATTTTCAAGGCCCTTTTTTTCCCCCCTTTTTTTTTTTGTTTTTTTTTGTGTTTTTCTTTTTTTTTTTTGGTTTTTTTTTTGGGCACTAAAATCACAATTTTTCCCCAGTGCCCCCCATAAAAAGGAAGGGGACACTAAAAGCACCGGCAATTAAAACAAATTAACTTTAAAACGTAAAATCAAATTAAAATTTGGTTGCCGGGCGTGATGATGCACTCCAGTCCCTCCGGTGCCCACCTCTCGCGGAAGGCCGCGAGCGTACCGGTGGACACCGCGTGCTCCATCTCCAAGGACACCCTGGACCGGATGTAAGAGCGGAAGAGAGGCAGGCAGTCAGGTTGAACGACCCCCTCGACCGCCCGCTGCCTGGACCGGCTGATGGCACCCTTGGCCGTGCCCAGGAGCAGTCCTACGAGGAGGCCTTCGGACCTACCCGCTCCCCTCAGCACAGGGTGCCCAAAGATCAGGAGAGTGGGACTGAAGTGCAGCCAGAATTTCAGGAGCAGCCCCTTCAAATAGTGGAACAGGGGCTGCAACCTCGTGCATTCAATAAAAACATGGAACACGGACTCCTCCAGACCGCAGAAATTGCAGGCGGCCTGGGAGTCCGTGAACCGGCTTAAAAATTTATTGCACGGCACTGCTCCGTGCACCACCCTCCAGGCCAAGTCCCCGATGAATAGTGGGAGGACCCCTGCGTAGAGTGCCCTCCATCGGGGACCCCCGCCTCCTCCGGACGGCAAGATGGTACGCCATGGCGTGTCCGGACGGCCGGCGAGGATGGCAAAGTTGAGGGTGTGCAGGAGCAGCCCATACAGGAAACCCCTCCGCGCGGAACTGAAAGGCACGGAGGGGATTTCCCCGAGGCGGCTCAAGTTGTGAGGCGCCGGCCCCCGAGGGAGGTTCCGGGGTTTGGCGCCGATGAGGAATTCCGTCCGGACGGGGGTCAGTTCGGACGGGATCTCCCCACGTGCTTGAGCCTCCTCGATACACCTAACGGAGTCAGGGCCCAGAGCTGTTTTTAGCGACTCGATGGCATCGGCCGCGCGGCGGACGTTGGCAGAATTTAGGCGCCGCGCCAGCGTGACTGGCGCCATCCAGCCCGCTCCTCCGCCATCGAGCAGGTCCCTGACCCTGGTCACCTCACCAGCCACAGCCCTCTCTTCCGACCGCCACATAAAGCCTCGGCCGTGGAGGTACGGATTCCCGAGCAGCGGTTCCTGCAGGACGGCCGCCACTCCAGCCGGCGGAGAGCTGCGCTTGGTGGAGACTTTGTTCCAGACCCTGATGAGTTCCCTGTAAAAGACAGGCAGCTCCCGGAGGGCGGTCCTGGCACCCCCCAAGTTCACAAACAGGAGCTGCGTGTCATAATTGAGGTCGAGCTGCTGGCGGAAGAAATACCTCGCCAGAGCACACCACCTAGGAGGGGGCTCGACGTAAAGGTATCTCTGCAGGGTCTGAAGACGGAAAGTCGCGAGCTGGGCGCTGATGCACACCAACGACTGACCGCCCTCCTCAAGCGGGAGACTCAAGACCGCGGCAGAGACCCAGTGCTTCCTGTTGTTCCAGAAGAAGTCCACCAGCTTCTTCTGTATCTTGGCGACAAACGCAGGGGGAGGGGTCAAAGTGACCAGCCGGTACCACAGCATTGCGGCCACCAGCTGGTTTATGACTAGCGCTCGACCCCTGTAGGACAGCACTCGGAGCAGTCCTGTCCAGCGCCCTAGGCGAGCGGCGACCTTGGCCTCCAGCTCCTGCCAGTTCGCCGGCCAGGCTCCCTCGTCGGGGCTAAGGTAGACTCCCAGATAGAGGAGATGGGTCGTGCTCCAGGCAAAAGGCCTGAGCTCCTCCGGCAGGGAGTCCACCCGCCACTGACCCACCAGGAGTCCGGAACATTTCTCCCAGTTGATCCTGGCGGAGGACGCGGCCGAGTAAATCTCCTGGCACTCACGCATCCTCCGCAGGTCAGCGGGATCCTCTACCGCGAGGAGCACGTCATCGGCGTAAGCCGAGAGGACGACCTCCACGCCCGGCCCTTGCAGAGCCAGTCCCGTCAACCTCGTCCGCAAGAGGCGCAGGAAAGGCTCCACGCAAACGGCGTATAACTGGCCGGACATGGGGCATCCCTGGCGCACCCCTCTCCTAAAGCGAAGGGGCGCCGTCAAGGACCCGTTAACCTTAATCAGACACTCCGCGGCGGCGTACAAAAGTCGGATCCGGGCGACGAAATGCGTCCCGAACCCGAAAGCGCGCAGAGTTCCGAGCAGATAGTCGTGATCCACCCTGTCGAACGCCTTCTCTTGGTCGAGGGATAGGAAGGCGACCGACAGACCAGCCTCCTGGGAGCAATGGATGAGGTCCCGGACCAGATGGATGTTGTCGTGGATCGTCCGGCCCGGGACCGTGTATGACTGGTCGGGGTGGATCATGTGGTCCAGCACGGCACCAAGGCGAGCAGACATCGCCCTGGCGAAGATTTTGTAGTCCGTGCTGAGGAGGGAGACCGGGCGCCAGTTCTTAAGGAGGCGGAGATCGCCCTTCTTAGGCAGCAGGACGATGACTGCCCTGCGCCAAGAGAGGGGCATCTCCCCGGTCGCCAGACTTTCCCCCAGGACCCGCGCGTAGTCGCTCCCCAGGACGTCCCAGAACGCCCTGTGGAACTCCACGGTCAGCCCGTCCAGCCCCGGGGATTTTCCCCTCGAGAGCCGGGCGAGGGCACCGGTCAGCTCCGCCAGGCTTAGCGGAGCTTCCAGATTTTCGGCGCCCTCCGGGCCGACCTTCGGCAGGTCCTCCCACAAAACTCTACGCGCTTCCTCGCTGGACGGATCCGGAGAGAACAGAGCCCCGTAATATTCACGGGCCCTGTTGTTGACGCCCTCCGGATCCGAGACGAGAGAGCCGTCGTCGGCCAGCAGCGTCAAGAGCTGCTTACGGACACTCTGCCTTTTTTCCAGCGAGTAGAAGAAGGGGGAGCCGCGGTCCAGATCCCGCAGGAACCGGATCCGCGACCTCACGAACGCGCCTCGGGACCCGACGAGCTGCAGGTCCTTCAGCGCGGCCTTCTTCGCTTCGTACACCGTCCGCAGGGCCGGGTCCTGGACGACTTGACCGAGACGGGCTTCCAGGTCGAGCACCTCTTTTTCTAGGCGCCCGACTCTGGCCGCCCGCCTCTTGGTCGACCCCCTCGCGTACTCTTGACAGAAGACGCGGACGTGAGCCTTGCCCACGTCCCACCATAGCCTCAAGGAGGGGAAGCCCCCCTGCTTCCTTCTCCAGTCGGACCAGAATCGACGGAACGAGTCCTGGAACCGCACGTCCTCCAGCAGCCGGTTGTTAAAGTGCCAGTACGCGGACCCCGTCCTCGCGCGGAGCGAAGCGAGCTCCGCCCACACCAGGTGGTGGTCCGAACACGGCACCGGCCGCATGGAGGCCGCCGGGACGCAGGAAACGTACGCCCGAGACACGTAAAGGCGGTCGACTCTAGACCATCCAACTCCAGGCCTCACCCAAGTAAAGGCGCTGGAGTCGGGGTGGAGATTTCGCCAGACGTCCACCAAGTCGAAGGACCCGACCAGGTCCCTCAACTTCTCCATCGCCGTCATGCACTGCGGGGCACCGGAGCGGTCCCTCGCCTCGAGGGTGCAGTTAAAATCCCCCCCGAGGACAATGCAGTCGCCGACGTCGACGGAGCCAAGAAGAGCGGACACCTCTTCAAAGAAGCGCGTCTGCTGCGGGCCGGGATGAGGGGCGTACACGTTCACGAGATGGAGCGGCACGTCCCCCAGGCGAACCGTTACGTGCAGCAAGCGGCCTGGCACGGGCTCCTCGACCCCCAAGATCTCCGGCTGAAAATGCGGGCCCAGCAAGATGGCCACCCCACTAGAAATGGCGGTGAGGTGGCTCATGCGGACCTCTCCTTGCCATTCCAGGAGCCACGTGGCTTCGTCTCCCGGAACGGTGTGGGTTTCTTGCAGGAAGCACACCGCATATTTCCCCTCCCGCAGGAGCGAAAAATTGTCAAATCTACGGCGTGCCCCTCTGCCGCCGTTGATGTTGAGGCTGGCTATGGTTATCTTCATGGCAAAAGCATAGTGCAACCTCTACCTTAACCTATTGTGGGGGAGGGAGCGGAGTCTTTTGTTGAACTCCGCTCCCTCCGCAGCCCAGCGAGGAGTCCCTCGAGCTCGCGCAGCTCAAGGTGCTGCTCCTTTGTCAAGGGCCCGCCCGCGGCCAAGGTTTTAACGGCGGCGCGGACGGACCCCTTGATCAGCTCCGGCTCGGACCATTTTTCCAGGGCCAGTCGGGCTTGGTCGCGGCGACCCCGGCTCTGGGCCAAAAAGTCCCGGAGTTCCTTTGCAGGAATGAGGAGGGCCTCAGCGGCGGCCGCGAGCAGATCCACCGCCTCCCTGGCGGTGGTCTCTAGTTCTTCTCCCGCGTCCCCCACCGAGTCCCCGTCCTCCTCCGGGAGGTGGCCGCCAGCAGCCGGCCCATCGACCGCACAAGGTACGGCAAATGAACCGGCCGCTCCAACCGGCCCTGGCTCTGCCCCGATCCCACCCCCAGGATCGTCGGCAGAGGAGTCCCCACTGGGCTCTTTTAAAATTGGTGCTGGGTCGGGAAATGACAGCGGAAGGGGTTCCCCCTCCGCCCCAGGAACCGGGGAACAAGGAGAGACCCGGCCATAGGAAATCCCCAGGCCCTCCAAGTGCACCAGCTCCAAAGTAAGGGGCGAGGGTGGGTGTTCCTCCCCCTCCCCGCTGCCACCCCCCGGCCCAGCATCTACAGTTTCATTAAAATCAATATATTGTGTTTCTGCCGGGTCGAGCAACTCCCGGGGGAAGTTGGGTAATAGCTGGGCGGGCTCAGGTTCGGCCTTTTCGGCCTCGCCCGCCTCAGTCCCCGGGACGCCCGGCCCGGCGGCTACGCATTCCTCCGCGGTCCCCACGCCCCCCACGACAGGCAGATCTTCCACTCCATCCCCGGGAGGCAGAGGCTGGGCAGCCTCAACTGTCTCACCCTCCCCGGGGAAAGACTCCTCGCGCCTGCAGCGCAATTTGGGGGCGCTGGTGGGGGACGCGGGACACGCGGCGGGCACCGACTCCTCCGCGGAGGGATGTTGTTCCCCCTCCGCGTCATTGGGGCGGTGCCTCTTTTTGTTCCTGGGGGCGCGCGGAGTCAGGGAGACCTCCATGTCTGCCGAGGCCTCCCGCTCCGCCCCCCCCTTTTCCTTTTCTTGCCCGCGCCCGGGCCCCTCTGTGGTGTTGTTCAAGGGCTCGGGCACGGGCTCGGGGCACCCCGCGCTCGCCGGTGACGGGGTTGGGCTGAGCGCGGTGGTCAAATTATCCGGCGCACTGAGGGGACCCGCCTCTTGATGTTTTGTCTTCTTCCGCGCCTTCTTTCCGGTCGGACGCTCTCCCTCCCCCCCGCCGGAGGCCCTGAAAACAAAGGCCTCCGACGATGCCCGCGCACCCATGGCTCCCGGCACGCGGACGCAACTAGGGGGAGGGGTGGCGGCGGCGCCAGCCTTGGCCGCCTTCGGTGGTTTGGCGGCCTTGGAGGCGGGGCAGTTCTTGCGAACGTGCCCCACCTCCCTGCAGGCATGGCACCGCACGCCGTCCGACGTCCAGAAGACGCGGTAGGCAGTCCCCTCGTGCACCACATTAAAAGATCCCTCCGTCGTCTCCTCCCGCGCCAGCCGGACAAAGAGCTGGCGGCGGAAGGAGAACACGTGGCGCAGGCTGTTCTCCCTGAGGCCGAGCGGTATGGGGTTGATCCCTGACCTTACCTCCCCCAGTTGTTGTAGGTGAGGGAGGAGGAGCTCAGCGGAAACAAAGGGCGGGACGTTTGAAACGATGACCCTCTGCGCGGTGGCCTCGAGAGGGTCCACCGGCAGGAACGTCCCGCCCACCGTGAGCCCCTTTTCAAGGGCCAGGGACACCGCCCGCTCCGACCCCAGGAAGAACACGGCCTTCCCAGACATCTTGGAGGCTGCGACAATGGCCGAGGGGCCGACTACCCCAGCCATCGCCCGCACGCACTCCTCAATGCTCATTGTGGGGTGAGTGTAGCTCTTGACCCCGTGTTTCCTGGTTATAAGTCTGAACGGTGGCAGGGCAGCGGGTGGCGCAGGAGGTGCCGTGGATGTGGACACCGCCTGCGCATACGTCCTTGCTGGCCCTGCCACCGGCGTGGATGGGGTCGCCATCACGGGGTCCCTTTAAGGGCTACACCCACCCCAGAGTCACAGGCCTTAATGGTCTTTAATGGCCTCGTATGTTAACTGAGCAGAGGAGCCCTTAACGAGGCACCTCTCCCCTCGTTGACAATTGGGGAGAGGCCTTGCTCCCTCTGCTCAGTTGTCTTAATTGGTTTTTTTTTTGCAAATTTGGAAGGAAGAGGCCTCAGAGAGAGAGGGGAGAAACAGAGTAGCAGAGAAAGAGAGAGGGGGGTGGGAAGGGGGGGGGGGGCTGCGAGGGCAGGTCTCCCCTCGCAGCTGTGGGTGGGTGCACTCCCCAGATGGCAAAACACACAAAAAACACAGTCTTTGGGTTGGTCTTCAGGTGGGGGGAGAAGACGTCTTCACCTGGGGTAGCTAGAGCCACCAGGCACACAATCCCAAACGATCTTTAATAGGGTGATTTAAAGAATCTTCAGCCTGGTAGCTCCAGCTATCCCAGGCTAGGCAAATGTGGGGGGTGGGGGGGGTTCCAATTGTGGGGGGGGCCTAGTTGTAAGCAAGGCCCCCACACACACTACCACACACACACACACCCCCCGCGATGTTCCGGCCCTCAGTGGTCTTCTTTCCTCCCCCCACCGATACAACAAAGTCTGTTTGGGGAAATGCACCCACACCCACCTGTAGAATGTAGAGTCTCCCTCCTTCCACACTGGTTGTTATTGGTCCTTTCCCCCTCTCTCCAACTCCTTGCAGAATGGTAAAAAGTTGAAAAGTTTTCTGTTCTCCTCCTCTCCCTCTGGATAAAAGTTGAAGGTGAAGCCCCTTCCTTCCTTCTCTTCCTGGGCTGGTCTCAGGGCTCTCCAGGCAGGAGCACAAGTTGCTAGCTGCTCCTCTCTCTGCAGCTCAGCTCCTACTGTGCAGGACACGCCTCCACTGCTCCACAATTGGTCCTTGTGCATGAAACTCTTTTAGGAGTCTACCTGCAAAACATAAACAACATTAAACTGTGCCACCCGACCTGGGTGACACAGCAGACATTTTCAAGCCCCTTTTTTTTTTTTTTTTTTTTTTTTTTTTTTTTTTTTTTTTTTTTTGGCGCTAAAATCAAATTTTTCCAGTGCCCCCTATAAAAGGAGAGGGGGACACTAAAAACACCGGCAATTAAAACAAATTAAACTTTAAAACGTAAAATCAAATTAAAATTTGGTTGCCGGGCGTGATGATGCACTCCAGTCCCTCCGGTGCCCACCTCTCGCGGAAGGCCGCGAGCGTACCGGTGGACACCGCGTGCTCCATCTCCAAGGACACCCTGGACCGGATGTAAGAGCGGAAGAGAGGCAGGCAGTCAGGTTGAACGACCCCCTCGACCGCCCGCTGCCTGGACCGGCTGATGGCACCCTTGGCCGTGCCCAGGAGCAGTCCTACGAGGAGGCCTTCGGACCTACCCGCTCCCCTCCGCACAGGGTGCCCAAAGATCAGGAGAGTGGGACTGAAGTGCAGCCAGAATTTCAGGAGCAGCCCCTTCAAATAGTGGAACAGGGGCTGCAACCTCGTGCATTCAATAAAAACATGGAACACGGACTCCTCCAGACCGCAGAAATTGCAGGCGGCTTGGGAGTCCGTGAACCGGCTTAAAAATTTGTTGCACGGCACTGCTCCGTGCACCACCCTCCAGGCCAAGTCCCCGATGAATAGTGGGAGGACCCCTGCGTAGAGTGCCCTCCATCGGGGACCCCCGCCTCCTCCGGACGGCAAGATGGTACGCCATGGCGTGTCCGGACGGCCGGCGAGGATGGCAAAGTTGAGGGTGTGCAGGAGCAGCCCGTACAGGAAACCCCTCCGCGCGGAACTGAAAGGCACGGAGGGGATTTCCCCGAGGCGGCTCAAGTTGTGAGGCGCCGGTCCCCGAGGGAGGTTCCGGGGTTTGGCGCCGATGAGGAATTCCGTCCGGACGGGGGTCAGTTCGGACGGGATCTCCCCACGTGCTTGAGCCTCCTCGATACACCTAACGGAGTCAGGGCCCAGAGCTGTTTTTAGCGACTCGATGGCATCGGCCGCGCGGCGGACGTTGGCAGAATTTAGGCGCCGCGCCAGCGTGACTGGCGCCATCCAGCCCGCTCCTCCGCCATCGAGCAGGTCCCTGACCCTGGTCACCTCACCAGCCACAGCCCTCTCTTCCGACCGCCACATGAAGCCTCGGCCGTGGAGGTACGGATTCCCGAGCAGCGGTTCCTGCAGGACGGCCGCCACTCCAGCCGGCGGAGAGCTGCGCTTGGTGGAGACTTTGTTCCAGACCCTGATGAGTTCCCTGTAAAAGACAGGCAGCTCCCGGAGGGCGGTCCTGGCACCCCCCAAGTTCACAAACAGGAGCTGCGTGTCATAATTGAGGTCGAGCTGCTGGCGGAAGAAATACCTCGCCAGAGCACACCACCTAGGAGGGGGCTCGACGTAAAGGTATCTCTGCAGGGTCTGAAGACGGAAAGTCGCGAGCTGGGCGCTGACGCACACCAACGACTGACCGCCCTCCTCAAGCGGGAGACTCAAGACCGCGACAGAGACCCAGTGCTTCCTGTTGTTCCAGAAGAAGTCCACCAGCTTCTTCTGTATCTTGGCGACAAACGCAGGGGGAGGGGTCAAAGTGACCAGCCGGTACCACAGCATTGCGGCCACCAGCTGGTTTATGACTAGCGCTCGACCCCTGTAGGACAGCACTCGGAGCAGTCCTGTCCAGCGCCCTAGGCGAGCGGCGACCTTGGCCTCCAGCTCCTGCCAGTTCGCCGGCCAGGCTTCCTCGTCGGGGCTAAGGTAGACTCCCAGATAGAGGAGATGGGTCGTGCTCCAGGCAAAAGGCCTGAGCTCCTCCGGCAGGGAGTCCACCCGCCACTGACCCACCAGGAGTCCGGAACATTTCTCCCAGTTGATCCTGGCGGAGGACGCGGCCGAGTAAATCTCCTGGCACTCACGCATCCTCCGCAGGTCAGCGGGATCCTCTACCGCGAGGAGCACGTCATCGGCGTAAGCCGAGAGGACGACCTCCACGCCCGGCCCTTGCAGAGCCAGTCCCGTCAACCTCGTCCGCAAGAGGCGCAGGAAAGGCTCCACGCAAACGGCGTATAACTGGCCGGACATGGGGCATCCCTGGCGCACCCCTCTCCTAAAGCGAAGGGGCGCCGTCAAGGACCCGTTAACCTTAATCAGACACTCCGCGGCGGCGTACAAAAGTCGGATCCGGGCGACGAAATGCGTCCCGAACCCGAAAGCGCGCAGAGTTCCGAGCAGATAGTCGTGATCCACCCTGTCGAACGCCTTCTCTTGGTCGAGGGATAGGAAGGCGACCGACAGACCAGCCTCCTGGGAGCAATGGATGAGGTCCCGGACCAGATGGATGTTGTCGTGGATCGTCCGGCCCGGGACCGTGTATGACTGGTCGGGGTGAATCATGTGGTCCAGCACGGCACCAAGGCGAGCAGACATCGCCCTGGCGAAGATTTTGTAGTCCGTGCTGAGGAGGGAGACCGGGCGCCAGTTCTTAAGGAGGCGGAGATCGCCCTTCTTAGGCAGCAGGACGATGACTGCCCTGCGCCAAGAGAGGGGCATCTCCCCGGTCGCCAGACTTTCCCCCAGGACCCGCGCGTAGTCGCTCCCCAGGACGTCCCAGAACGCCCTGTGGAACTCCACGGTCAGCCCGTCCAGCCCCGGGGATTTTCCCCTCGAGAGCCGGGCGAGGGCACCGGTCAGCTCCGCCAGGCTTAGCGGAGCTTCCAGATTTTCGGCGCCCTCCGGGCTGACCTTCGGCAGGTCCTCCCACAAAACTCTACGCGCTTCCTCGCTGGACGGATCCGGAGAGAACAGAGCCCCGTAATATTCACGGACCCTGTTGTTGACGCCCTCCGGATCCGAGACGAGAGAGCCGTCGTCGGCCAGCAGCGTCAAGAGCTGCTTACGGACACTCTGCCTTTTTTCCAGCGAGTAGAAGAAGGGGGAGCCGCGGTCCAGATCCCGCAGGAACCGGATCCGCGACCTCACGAACGCGCCTCGGGACCCGACGAGCTGCAGGTCCTTCAGCGCGGCCTTCTTCGCTTCGTACACCGTCCGCAGGGCCGGGTCCTGGACGACTTGACCGAGACGGGCTTCCAGGTCGAGCACCTCTTTTTCTAGGCGCCCGACTCTGGCCGCCCGCCTCTTGGTCGACCCCCTCGCGTACTCTTGACAGAAGACGCGGACGTGAGCCTTGCCCACGTCCCACCATAGCCTCAAGGAGGGGAAGCCCCCCTGCTTCCTTCTCCAGTCGGACCAGAATCGACGGAACGAGTCCTGGAACCGCACGTCCTCCAGCAGCCGGTTGTTAAAGTGCCAGTACGCGGACCCCGTCCTCGCGCGGAGCGAAGCGAGCTCCGCCCACACCAGGTGGTGGTCCGAACACGGCACCGGCCGCATGGAGGCCGCCGGGACGCAGGAAACGTACGCCCGAGACACGTAAAGGCGGTCGACTCTAGACCATCCAACTCCAGGCCTCACCCAAGTAAAGGCGCTGGAGTCGGGGTGGAGATTTCGCCAGACGTCCACCAAGTCGAAGGACCCGACCAGGTCCCTCAACTTCTCCATCGCCGTCATGCACTGCGGGGCACCGGAGCGGTCCCTCGCCTCGAGGGTGCAGTTAAAATCCCCCCCGAGGACAATGCAGTCGCCGACGTCGACGGAGCCAAGAAGAGCGGACACCTCTTCAAAGAAGCGCGTTTGCTGCGGGCCGGGATGAGGGGCGTACACGTTCACGAGATGGAGCGGCACGTCCCCCAGGCGAACCGTTACGTGCAGCAAGCGGCCTGGCACGGGCTCCTCGACCCCCAAGATCTCCGGCTGAAAATGCGGGCCCAGCAAGATGGCCACCCCACTAGAAATGGCGGTGAGGTGGCTCATGCGGACCTCTCCTTGCCATTCCAGGAGCCACGTGGCTTCGTCTCCCGGAACGGTGTGGGTTTCTTGCAGGAAGCACACCGCATATTTCCCCTCCCGCAGGAGCGAAAAATTGTCAAATCTACGGCGTGCCCCTCTGCCGCCGTTGATGTTGAGGCTGGCTATGGTTATCTTCATGACAAAAGCATAGTGCAACCTCTACCTTAGCCTATTGTGGGGGAGGGAGCGGAGTCTTTTGTTGAACTCCGCTCCCTCCGCAGCCCAGCGAGGAGTCCCTCGAGCTCGCGCAGCTCAAGGTGCTGCTCCTTTGTCAAGGGCCCGCCCGCGGCCAAGGTTTTAACGGCGGCGCGGACGGACCCCTTGATCAGCTCCGGCTCGGACCATTTTTCCAGGGCCAGTCGGGCTTGGTCGCGGCGACCCCGGCTCTGGGCCAAAAAGTCCCGGAGTTCCTTTGCAGGAACGAGGAGGGCCTCAGCGGCGGCCGCGAGCAGATCCACCGCCTCCCTGGCGGTGGTCTCTAGGTCTTCACCCGCGTCCCCCACCGAGTCCCCGTCCTCCTCCGGGAGGTGGCCGCCAGCAGCCGGCCCATCGACCGCACAAGGTACGGCAAATGAACCGGCCGCTCCAACCGGCCCTGGCACTGCCCCGATCCCACCCCCAGGATCGTCGGCAGAGGAGTCCCCACTGGGCTCTTTTAAAAATGGTGCTGGGTCGGGAAATGACAGCGGAAGGGGTTCCCCCTCCGCCCCAGGAACCGGAGAACAAGGAGAGACCCGGCCATAGGAAATCCCCAGGCCCTCCAAGTGCTCCAGCTCCAAAGTAAGGGGCGAGGGTGGGTGTCCCTCCCCCTCCCCGCTGCCACCCCCCGGCCCAGCATCTACAGTTTCATTAAAATCAATATCTTTTGTTTCTGCCGGGTCGAGCAACTCCCGGGGGAAGTTGGGTAATAGCTGGGCGGGCTCAGGTTCGGCCTTTTCGGCCTCGCCCGCCTCAGTCCCCGGGACGCCCGGCCCGGCGGCTACGCATTCCTCCGCGGTCCCCACGCCCCCCACGACAGGCATATCTTCCACTCCATCCCCGGGAGGCAGAGGCTGGGCAGCCTCAACTGTCTCACCCTCCCCGGGGAAAGACTCCTCGCGCCTGCAGCGCAATTTGGGGGCGCTGGTGGGGGACGCGGGACACGCGGCGGGCACCGACTCCTCCGCGGAGGGATGTTGTTCCCCCTCCGCCTCATTGGGGCGGTGCCTCTTTTTGTTCCTGGGGGCGCGCGGAGTCAGGGAGACCTCCATGTCTGCCGAGGCCTCCCGCTCCACCCCCCCCTTTTCCTTTTCTTGCCCGCGCCTGGGCCCCTCTGTGGTGGTATTCAAGGGCCCGGGCACGGGCTCGGGGCACCCCGCGCTCGCCGGTGACTGGGTTGGGCTGAGCGCGGTGGTCAGACTTTCCGGCGCACCGAGGGGACCCGCCTCTAGATGTTTCTCCTTCTTCCGCGCCTTCTTTCCGCTCGGACGCTCTCCCTCCCCCCCGCCGGAGGCCCTGAAAACAAAGGCCTCCGACGATGCCCGCGCACCCATGGCTCCCGGCACGCGGACGCAACTAGGGGGAGGGGTGGCGGCAGCGCCAGCCTTGGCCGCCTTCGGTGGTTTGGCGGCCTTGGAGGCGGGGCAGTTCTTACGAACATGCCCCACCTCCCTGCAGGCATGGCACCGCACGCCGTCCGACGTCCAGAAGACGCGGTAGGCAGTCCCCTCGTGCACCACATTAAAGTGCCCTTCTGTCACGTCCTCCCGCGCCAGCCGGACAAAGAGCTGGCGGCGGAAGGAGAACACGTGGCGCAGGCTGTTCTCCCTGAGGCCGAGCGGTATGGGGTTGATCCCTGACCTTACCTCCCCCAGTTGTTGTAGGTGAGGGAGGAGGAGCTCAGCGGGAACAAAGGGCGGGACGTTCGACACGATGACCCTCTGCGCGGTGGCCTCGAGAGGATCCACCGGCAGGAACGTCCCGCCCACCGTGAGCCCCTTTTCGAGGGCCAGGGACACCGCCCGCTCCGACCCCAGGAAGAAAACAGCCTTCCCAGACATCTTGGAGGCTGCGACAATGGCCGAGGGGCCGACTACCCCAGCCATCGCCCGCACGCACTCCTCAATGCTCATTGTGGGGTGAGTGTAGCTCTTGACCCCGTGATTTCTAGTAATTAATCTAAATGGTGGCAGGGCAGCGGGTGGCGCAGGAGGTGCTGTGGAAGCGGTTGCCACCTGCGCATACGTCCTTGCTGGCCCTGCCACCGGCGTGGATGGGGTCGCCATCACGGGGTCCCTTTAAGGGCTACACCCACCCCAAAGTCACAGGCCTTATTGGTCTTTAATGGCCTCGTATGTTAACTGAGCAGAGGAGCCCTTAACGAGGCACCTCTCCCCTCGTTGACAATTGGGGAGAGGCCTTGCTCCCTCTGCTCAGTTGTCTTAATTGTTTTTTTTTTAAATTTGGAAGGAAAGGGTTCTCAGAGAGAGAGGGGAGAAACAGAGTAGCAGAGAAAAGAGAGAGGGGGGTGGGAAGGGGGGGGGGGCTGCGAGGGCAGGTCTCTCCTCGCAGCTGTGGGTGGGTGCACTCCCCAGATGGCAAAACACAAAAGTCTTTGAGGTGGTCTTCAGGTGGGGGGAGAAGATGTCTTCACCTGGGGTAGCTGGAGCCACCAGGCACTCCTAACGATCTTTAATTGGGTGATTAATAACAATCTTCAGCCTGGTAGCTCCAGCTATCCCAGGCTAGGCAAATGTGGGGGGGTGGGGGGGGTTCCAATTGTGGGGGGGGGCCTAGTTGTAAGCACGGCCCCCACGCACACTACCACACACACACACACCCCCCGCGATGTTCCGGCCCTCAGTGGTCTTCTTTCCTCCCCCCACCGATACAACAAAGTCTGTTTGGGGAAATGCACCCACACCCACCTGTAGAATGTTGGGTCTCCCTCCTTCCACACTGGATGTTGTTTGTCTTTTCCCCCTCTCTCCAACTCTTTGCAGAAATGATAAAGATGTTGAAAAGTTTTCTGCTTTCTCCTCCTCTCCCTCTGGATAGAAGTTGGTGTGAAGCCCCTTCCTTCCTTCTGTTCCTGGGCTGGTCTCAGGGCTCTCCAAGCAGGAGCTCAAGTTGCTAGCTGCTTCCCTCACTGCTCACAGCTCTCCTTGTGCATGAAACTCTTTTAGAGTCTACCTGCGAAAACATAAAACATTAAAGAGTGCCACCCGACCTGGGTGACACTCCAGACATTTCCAAGGCCCTTTTTTTTCCCCCCTTTTTTTTTTTGTGTTTTTCTTTTTTTTTGTTTTTTTTTTTTTGGGCACTAAAATCACAATTTTTCCCCAGTGCCCCCTATAAAAGGGAAGGGGACACTAAAAGCACCGGCAATTAAAACAAATTAACTTTAAAACGTAAAATCAAATTAAAATTTGGTTGCCGGGCGTGATGATGCACTCCAGTCCCTCCGGTGCCCACCTCTCGCGGAAGGCCGCGAGCGTACCGGTGGACACCGCGTGCTCCATCTCCAAGGACACCCTGGACCGGATGTAAGAGCGGAAGAGAGGCAGGCAGTCAGGTTGAACGACCCCCTCGACCGCCCGCTGCCTGGACCGGCTGATGGCACCCTTGGCCGTGCCCAGGAGCAGTCCTACGAGGAGGCCTTCGGACCTACCCGCTCCCCTCCGCACAGGGTGCCCAAAGATCAGGAGAGTGGGACTGAAGTGCAGCCAGAATTTCAGGAGCAGCCCCTTCAAATAATGGAACAGGGGCTGCAACCTCGTGCATTCCATAAAAACATGGAACACGGACTCCTCCAGACCGCAGAAATTGCAGGCGGCCTGGGAGTCCGTGAACCGGCTTAAAAATTTGTTGCACGGCACTGCTCCGTGCACCACCCTCCAGGCCAAGTCCCCGATGAATAGTGGGAGGACCCCTGCGTAGAGTGCCCTCCATCGGGGACCCCCGCCTCCTCCGGACGGCAAGATGGTACGCCATGGCGTGTCCGGACGGCCGGCGAGGATGGCAAAGTTGAGGGTGTGCAGGAGCAGCCCGTACAGGAAACCCCTCCGCGCGGAACTGAAAGGCACGGAGGGGATTTCCCCGAGGCGGCTCAAGTTGTGAGGCGCCGGCCCCCGAGGGAGGTTCCGGGGTTTGGCGCCGATGAGGAATTCCGTCCGGACGGGGGTCAGTTCGGACGGGATCTCCCCACGTGCTTGAGCCTCCTCGATACACCTAACGGAGTCAGGGCCCAGAGCTGTTTTTAGCGACTCGATGGCATCGGCCGCGCGGCGGACGTTGGCAGAATTTAGGCGCCGCGCCAGCGTGACTGGCGCCATCCAGCCCGCTCCTCCGCCATCGAGCAGGTCCCTGACCCTGGTCACCTCACCAGCCACAGCCCTCTCTTCCGACCGCCACATGAAGCCTCGGCCGTGGAGGTACGGATTCCCGAGCAGCGGCTCCTGCAGGACGGCCGCCACTCCAGCCGGCGGAGAGCTGCGCTTGGTGGAGACTTTGTTCCAGACCCTGATGAGTTCCCTGTAAAAGACAGGCAGCTCCCGGAGGGCGGTCCTGGCACCCCCCAAGTTCACAAACAGGAGCTGCGTGTCATAATTGAGGTCGAGCTGCTGGCGGAAGAAATACCTCGCCAGAGCACACCACCTAGGAGGGGGCTCGACGTAAAGGTATCTCTGCAGGGTCTGAAGACGGAAAGTCGCGAGCTGGGCGCTGACGCACACCAACGACTGACCGCCCTCCTCAAGCGGGAGACTCAAGACCGCGACAGAGACCCAGTGCTTCCTGTTGTTCCAGAAGAAGTCCACCAGCTTCTTCTGTACCTTGGCGACAAACGCAGGGGGAGGGGTCAAAGTGACCAGCCGGTACCACAGCATTGCGGCCACCAGCTGGTTTATGACTAGCGCTCGACCCCTGTAGGACAGCACTCGGAGCAGTCCTGTCCAGCGCCCTAGGCGAGCGGCGACCTTGGCCTCCAGCTCCTGCCAGTTCGCCGGCCAGGCTTCCTCGTCGGGGCTAAGGTAGACTCCCAGATAGAGGAGATGGGTCGTGCTCCAGGCAAAAGGCCTGAGCTCCTCCGGCAGGGAGTCCACCCGCCACTGACCCACCAGGAGTCCGGAACATTTCTCCCAGTTGATCCTGGCGGAGGACGCGGCCGAGTAAATCTCCTGGCACTCACGCATCCTCCGCAGGTCAGCGGGATCCTCTACCGCGAGGAGCACGTCATCGGCGTAAGCCGAGAGGACGACCTCCACGCCCGGCCCTTGCAGAGCCAGTCCCGTCAACCTCGTCCGCAAGAGGCGCAGGAAAGGCTCCACGCAAACGGCGTATAACTGGCCGGACATGGGGCATCCCTGGCGCACCCCTCTCCTAAAGCGAAGGGGCGCCGTCAAGGACCCGTTAACCTTAATCAGACACTCCGCGGCGGCGTACAAAAGTCGGATCCGGGCGACAAAATGCGTCCCGAACCCGAAAGCGCGCAGAGTTCCGAGCAGATAGTCGTGATCCACCCTGTCGAACGCCTTCTCTTGGTCGAGGGATAGGAAGGCGACCGACAGACCAGCCTCCTGGGAACAATGGATGAGGTCCCGGACCAGATGGATGTTGTCGTGGATTGTCCGGCCCGGGACCGTGTATGACTGGTCGGGGTGGATCATGTGGTCCAGCACGGCACCAAGGCGAGCAGACATCGCCCTGGCGAAGATTTTGTAGTCCGTGCTGAGGAGGGAGACCGGGCGCCAGTTCTTAAGGAGGCGGAGATCGCCCTTCTTAGGCAGCAGGACGATGACTGCCCTGCGCCAAGAGAGGGGCATCTCCCCGGTCGCCAGACTTTCCCCCAGGACCCGCGCGTAGTCGCTCCCCAGGACGTCCCAGAACGCCCTGTGGAACTCCACGGTCAGCCCGTCCAGCCCCGGGGATTTTCCCCTCGAGAGCCGGGCGAGGGCACCGGTCAGCTCCGCCAGGCTTAGCGGAGCTTCCAGATTTTCGGCGCCCTCCGGGCCGACCTTCGGCAGGTCCTCCCACAAAACTCTACGCGCTTCCTCGCTGGACGGATCCGGAGAGAACAGAGCCCCGTAATATTCACGGACCCTGTTGTTGACGCCCTCCGGATCCGAGACGAGAGAGCCGTCGTCGGCCAGCAGCGTCAAGAGCTGCTTACGGACACTCTGCCTTTTTTCCAGCGAGTAGAAGAAGGGGGAGCCGCGGTCCAGATCCCGCAGGAACCGGATCCGCGACCTCACGAACGCGCCTCGGGACCCGACGAGCTGCAGGTCCTTCAGCGCGGCCTTCTTCGCTTCGTACACCGTCCGCAGGGCCGGGTCCTGGACGACTTGACCGAGACGGGCTTCCAGGTCGAGCACCTCTTTTTCTAGGCGCCCGACTCTGGCCGCCCGCCTCTTGGTCGACCCCCTCGCGTACTCTTGACAGAAGACGCGGACGTGAGCCTTGCCCACGTCCCACCATAGCCTCAAGGAGGGGAAGCCCCCCTGCTTCCTTCTCCAGTCGGACCAGAATCGACGGAACGAGTCCTGGAAACGCACGTCCTCCAGCAGCCGGTTGTTAAAGTGCCAGTACGCGGACCCCGCCCTCGCGCGGAGCGAAGCGAGCTCCGCCCACACCAGGTGGTGGTCCGAACACGGCACCGGCCGCATGGAGGCCGCCGGGACGCAGGAAACGTACGCCCGAGACACGTAAAGGCGGTCGACTCTAGACCATCCAACTCCAGGCCTCACCCAAGTAAAGGCGCTGGAGTCGGGGTGGAGATTTCGCCAGACGTCCACCAAGTCGAAGGACCCGACCAGGTCCCTCAACTTCTCCATCGCCGTCATGCACTGCGGGGCACCGGAGCGGTCCCTCGCCTCGAGGGTGCAGTTAAAATCCCCCCCGAGGACAATGCAGTCGCCGACGTCGACGGAGCCAAGAAGAGCGGACACCTCTTCAAAGAAGCGCGTTTGCTGCGGGCCGGGATGAGGGGCGTACACGTTCACGAGATGGAGCGGCACGTCCCCCAGGCGAACCGTTACGTGCAGCAAGCGGCCTGGCACGGGCTCCTCGACCCCCAAGATCTCCGGCTGAAAATGCGGGCCCAGCAAGATGGCCACCCCACTAGAAATGGCGGTGAGGTGGCTCATGCGGACCTCTCCTTGCCATTCCAGGAGCCACGTGGCTTCGTCTCCCGGAACGGTGTGGGTTTCTTGCAGGAAGCACACCGCATATTTCCCCTCCCGCAGGAGCGAAAAATTGTCAAATCTACGGCGTGCCCCTCTGCCGCCGTTGATGTTGAGGCTGGCTATGGTTATCTTCATGGCAAAAGCATAGTGCAACCTCTACCTTAACCTATTGTGGGGGAGGGAGCGGAGTCTTTTGTTGAACTCCGCTCCCTCCGCAGCCCAGCGAGGAGTCCCTCGAGCTCGCGCAGCTCAAGGTGCTGCTCCTTTGTCAAGGGCCCGCCCGCGGCCAAGGTTTTAACGGCGGCGCGGACGGACCCCTTGATCAGCTCCGGCTCGGACCATTTTTCCAGGGCCAGTCGGGCTTGGTCGCGGCGACCCCGGCTCTGGGCCAAAAAGTCCCGGAGTTCCTTTGCAGGAACGAGGAGGGCCTCAGCGGCGGCCGCGAGCAGATCCACCGCCTCACTGGCGGTGGTCTCTAGGTCTTCACCCGCGTCCCCCACCGAGTCCCCGTCCTCCTCCGGGAGGTGGCCGCCAGCAGCCGGCCCATCGACCGCACAAGGTACGGCAAATGAACCGGCCGCTCCAACCGGCCCTGGCACTGCCCCGATCCCACCCCCAGGATCGTCGGCAGAGGAGTCCCCACTGGGCTCTTTTAAAAATGGTGCTGGGTCGGGAAATGACAGCGGAAGGGGTTCCCCCTCCGCCCCAGGAACCGGAGAACAAGGAGAGACCCGGCCATAGGAAATCCCCAGGCCCTCCAAGTGCTCCAGCTCCAAAGTAAGGGGCGAGGGTGGGTGTTCCTCCCCCTCCCCGCTGCCACCCCCCGGCCCAGCATCTACAGTATCATTAAAATCAATTGTTTCATTCTCTGCCGGGTCGAGCAAATCCCGGGGGAAGTTGGGTAATAGCTGGGCGGGCTCAGGTTCGGCCTTTTCGGCCTCGCCCGCCTCAGTCCCCGGGACGCCCGGCCCGGCGGCTACGCATTCCTCCGCGGTCCCCACGCCCCCCACGACAGGCAGATCTTCCACTCCATCCCCGGGAGGCAGAGGCTGGGCAGCCTCAACTGTCTCACCCTCCCCGGGGAAAGACTCCTCGCGCCTGCAGCACAATTTGGGGGCGCTGGTGGGGGACGCGGGACACGCGGCGGGCACCGACTCCTCCGCGGAGGGATGTTGTTCCCCCTCCGCCTCATTGGGGCGGTGCCTCTTTTTGTTCCTGGGGGCGCGCGGAGTCAGGGAGACCTCCATGTCTGCCGAGGCCTCCCGCTCCGCCCCCCCCTTTTCCTTTTCTTGCCCGCGCCTGGGCCCCTCTGTGGTGGTATTCAAGGGCCCGGGCACGGGCTCGGGGCACCCCGCGCTCGCCGGTGACTGGGTTGGGCTGAGCGCGGTGGTCAGACTTTCCAGCGCACCGAGGGGACCCGCCTCTAGATGTTTCTCCTTCTTCCGCGCCCTCTTTCCGCTCGGACGCTCTCCCTCCCCCCCGCCGGAGGCCCTGAAAACAAAGGCCTCCGACGATGCCCGCGCACCCATGGCTCCCGGCACGCGGACGCAACTAGGGGGAGGGGTGGCGGCGGTGCCAGCCTTGGCCGCCTTCGGTGGTTTGGCGGCCTTGGAGGCGGGGCAGTTCTTACGAACATGCCCCACCTCCCTACAGGCATGGCACCGCACGCCGTCCGACGTCCAGAAGACGCGGTAGGCAGTCCCCTCGTGCACCACATTAAAGTGCCCTTCTGTCACGTCCTCCCGCGCCAGCCGGACAAAGAGCTGGCGGCGGAAGGAGAACACGTGGCGCAGGCTGTTCTCCCTGAGGCCGAGCGGTATGGGGTTGATCCCTGACCTTACCTCCCCCAGTTGTTGTAGGTGAGGGAGGAGGAGCTCAGCGGGAACAAAGGGCGGGACGTTCGACACGATGACCCTCTGCGCGGTGGCCTCGAGAGGATCCACCGGCAGGAACGTCCCGCCCACCGTGAGCCCCTTTTCGAGGGCCAGGGACACCGCCCGCTCCGACCCCAGGAAGAAAACAGCCTTCCCAGACATCTTGGAGGCTGCGACAATGGCCGAGGGGCCGACTACCCCAGCCATCGCCCGCACGCACTCCTCAATGCTCATTGTGGGGTGAGTGTAGCTCTTGACCCCGTGTTTTCTAGTAATTAATCTAAATGGTGGCAGGGCAGCGGGTGGCGCAGGAGGTGCTGTGGAAGCGGTTGCCACCTGCGCATACGTCCTTGCTGGCCCTGCCACCGGCGTGGATGGGGTCGCCATCACGGGGTCCCTTTAAGGGCTACACCCACCCCAAAGTCACAGGCCTTAATGGTCTTTAATGGCCTCTTATGTTCACTGAGCAGAGGAGCCCTTAACGAGGCACCTCTCCCCTCGTTGACAATTGGGGAGAGGCCTTGCTCCCTCTGCTCAGTTGTCTTAATTGTTTTTTTTTTTAATATTTGGAAGGAAAGGGTTCTCAGAGAGAGAGGGGAGAAACAGAGGGTAACGGAGAAAGAGAGAGGGGGGTGGGAAGGGGGGGGGGCTGCGAGGGCAGGTCTCCCCTCGCAGCTGTGGGTGGGTGCACTCCCCAGATGGCAAAACACAAAAGTCTTTGAGGTGGTCTTCAGGTGGGGGGAGAAGATGTCTTCACCTGGGGTAGCTGGAGCCACCAGGCACTCCTAACGATCCTTAATTGGGTGATTAATAACAATCTTCAGCCTGGTAGCTCCAGCTATCCCAGGCTAGGCAAATGTGGGGGGGTGGGGGGGGTTCCAATTGTGGGGGGGGGCCTAGTTGTAAGCACGGCCCCCACGCACACTACCACACACACACACACCCCCCGCGATGTTCCGGCCCTCAGTGGTCTTCTTTCCTCCCCCCACCGATACAACAAAGTCTGTTTGGGGAAATGCACCCACACCCACCTGTAGAATGTTGGGTCTCCCTCCTTCCACACTGGATGTTGTTTGTCTTTTCCCCCTCTCTCCAACTCTTTGCAGAAATGATAAAGATGTTGAAAAGTTTTCTGCTTTCTCCTCCTCTCCCTCTGGATAGAAGTTGGTGTGAAGCCCCTTCCTTCCTTCTGTTCCTGGGCTGGTCTCAGGGCTCTCCAAGCAGGAGCTCAAGTTGCTAGCTGCTTCCCTCACTGCTCACAGCTCTCCTTGTGCATGAAACTCTTTTGAGTTTATCTGTGAAAACATAAAACATTAAACGGTGCCACCCGACCTGGGTGACACTCCAGACATTTACAAGGCCCATTTTTTTTTTTTCCCCCTTTTTTGTGTTTTTTTTTTTGTTTTTTCTTTTTTTTTTTGTTTTTTTTTTTTTTGGGCACTAAAATCACAATTTTTCCCCAGTGCCCCCTATAAAAGGGAAGGGGACACTAAAAGCACCGGCAATTAAAACAAATTAAACTTTAAAACGTAAAATCAAATTAAAATTTGGTTGCCGGGCGTGATGATGCACTCCAGTCCCTCCGGTGCCCACCTCTCGCGGAAGGCCGCGAGCGTACCGGTGGACACCGCGTGCTCCATCTCCAAGGACACCCTGGACCGGATGTAAGAGCGGAAGAGAGGCAGGCAGTCAGGTTGAACGACCCCCTCGACCGCCCGCTGCCTGGACCGGCTGATGGCACCCTTGGCCGTGCCCAGGAGCAGTCCTACGAGGAGGCCTTCGGACCTACCCGCTCCCCTCCGCACAGGGTGCCCAAAGATCAGGAGGGTGGGACTGAAGTGCAGCCAGAATTTCAGGAGCAGCCCCTTCAAATAATGGAACAGGGGCTGCAACCTTGTGCACTCAATAAAAACATGGAACACGGACTCCTCCAGACCGCAGAAATTGCAGGCGGCCTGGGAGTCCGTGAACCGGCTTAAAAATTTGTTGCACGGCACTGCTCCGTGCACCACCCTCCAGGCCAAGTCCCCGATGAATAGTGGGAGGACCCCTGCGTAGAGTGCCCTCCATCGGGGACCCCCGCCTCCTCCGGACGGCAAGATGGTACGCCATGGCGTGTCCGGACGGCCGGCGAGGATGGCAAAGTTGAGGGTGTGCAGGAGCAGCCCGTACAGGAAACCCCTCCGCGCGGAACTGAAAGGCACGGAGGGGATTTCCCCGAGGCGGCTCAAGTTGTGAGGCGCCGGCCCCCGAGGGAGGTTCCGGGGTTTGGCGCCGATGAGGAATTCCGTCCGGACGGGGGTCAGTTCGGACGGGATCTCCCCACGTGCTTGAGCCTCCTCGATACACCTAACGGAGTCAGGGCCCAGAGCTGTTTTTAGCGACTCGATGGCATCGGCCGCGCGGCGGACGTTGGCAGAATTTAGGCGCCGCGCCAGCGTGACTGGCGCCATCCAGCCCGCTCCTCCGCCATCGAGCAGGTCCCTGACCCTGGTCACCTCACCAGCCACAGCCCTCTCTTCCGACCGCCACATGAAGCCTCGGCCGTGGAGGTACGGATTCCCGAGCAGCGGTTCCTGCAGGACGGCCGCCACTCCAGCCGGCGGAGAGCTGCGCTTGGTGGAGACTTTGTTCCAGACCCTGATGAGTTCCCTGTAAAAGACAGGCAGCTCCCGGAGGGCGGTCCTGGCACCCCCCAAGTTCACAAACAGGAGCTGCGTGTCATAATTGAGGTCGAGCTGCTGGCGGAAGAAATACCTCGCCAGAGCACACCACCTAGGAGGGGGCTCGACGTAAAGGTATCTCTGCAGGGTCTGAAGACGGAAAGTCGCGAGCTGGGCGCTGACGCACACCAACGACTGACCGCCCTCCTCAAGCGGGAGACTCAAGACCGCGACAGAGACCCAGTGCTTCCTGTTGTTCCAGAAGAAGTCCACCAGCTTCTTCTGTATCTTGGCGACAAACGCAGGGGGAGGGGTCAAAGTGACCAGCCGGTACCACAGCATTGCGGCCACCAGCTGGTTTATGACTAGCGCTCGACCCCTGTAGGACAGCACTCGGAGCAGTCCTGTCCAGCGCCCTAGGCGAGCGGCGACCTTGGCCTCCAGCTCCTGCCAGTTCGCCGGCCAGGCTTCCTCGTCGGGGCTAAGGTAGACTCCCAGATAGAGGAGATGGGTCGTGCTCCAGGCAAAAGGCCTGAGCTCCTCCGGCAGGGAGTCCACCCGCCACTGACCCACCAGGAGTCCGGAACATTTCTCCCAGTTGATCCTGGCGGAGGACGCGGCCGAGTAAATCTCCTGGCACTCACGCATCCTCCGCAGGTCAGCGGGATCCTCTACCGCGAGGAGCACGTCATCGGCGTAAGCCGAGAGGACGACCTCCACGCCCGGCCCTTGCAGAGCCAGTCCCGTCAACCTCGTCCGCAAGAGGCGCAGGAAAGGCTCCACGCAAACGGCGTATAACTGGCCGGACATGGGGCATCCCTGGCGCACCCCTCTCCTAAAGCGAAGGGGCGCCGTCAAGGACCCGTTAACCTTAATCAGACACTCCGCGGCGGCGTACAAAAGTCGGATCCGGGCGACGAAATGCGTCCCGAACCCGAAAGCGCGCAGAGTTCCGAGCAGATAGTCGTGATCCACCCTGTCGAACGCCTTCTCTTGGTCGAGGGATAGGAAGGCGACCGACAGACCAGCCTCCTGGGAACAATGGATGAGGTCCCGGACCAGATGGATGTTGTCGTGGATTGTCCGGCCCGGGACCGTGTATGACTGGTCGGGGTGGATCATGTGGTCCAGCACGGCACCAAGGCGAGCAGACATCGCCCTGGCGAAGATTTTGTAGTCCGTGCTGAGGAGGGAGACCGGGCGCCAGTTCTTAAGGAGGCGGAGATCGCCCTTCTTAGGCAGCAGGACGATGACTGCCCTGCGCCAAGAGAGGGGCATCTCCCCGGTCGCCAGACTTTCCCCCAGGACCCGCGCGTAGTCGCTCCCCAGGAGGTCCCAGAACGCCCTGTGGAACTCCACGGTCAGCCCGTCCAGCCCCGGGGATTTTCCCCTCAAGAGCCGGGCGAGGGCACCGGTCAGCTCCGCCAGGCTTAGCGGAGCTTCCAGATTTTCGGCGCCCTCCGGGCCGACCTTCGGCAGGTCCTCCCACAAAACTCTACGCGCTTCCTCGCTGGACGGATCCGGAGAGAACAGAGCCCCGTAATATTCACGGACCCTGTTGTTGACGCCCTCCGGATCCGAGACGAGAGAGCCGTCGTCGGCCAGCAGCGTCAAGAGCTGCTTACGGACACTCTGCCTTTTTTCCAGCGAGTAGAAGAAGGGGGAGCCGCGGTCCAGATCCCGCAGGAACCGGATCCGCGACCTCACGAACGCGCCTCGGGACCCGACGAGCTGCAGGTCCTTCAGCGCGGCCTTCTTCGCTTCGTACACCGTCCGCAGGGCCGGGTCCTGGACGACTTGACCGAGACGGCCTTCCAGGTCGAGCACCTCTTTTTCTAGGCGCCCGACTCTGGCCGCCCGCCTCTTGGTCGACCCCCTCGCGTACTCTTGACAGAAGACGCGGACGTGAGCCTTGCCCACGTCCCACCATAGCCTCAAGGAGGGGAAGCCCCCCTGCTTCCTTCTCCAGTCGGACCAGAATCGACGGAACGAGTCCTGGAACCGCACGTCCTCCAGCAGCCGGTTGTTAAAGTGCCAGTACGCGGACCCCGTCCTCGCGCGGAGCGAAGCGAGCTCCGCCCACACCAGGTGGTGGTCCGAACACGGCACCGGCCGCATGGAGGCCGCCGGGACGCAGGAAACGTACGCCCGAGACACGTAAAGGCGGTCGACTCTAGACCATCCAACTCCAGGCCTCACCCAAGTAAAGGCGCTGGAGTCGGGGTGGAGATTTCGCCAGACGTCCACCAAGTCGAAGGACCCGACCAGGTCCCTCAACTTCTCCATCGCCGTCATGCACTGCGGGGCACCGGAGCGGTCCCTCGCCTCGAGGGTGCAGTTAAAATCCCCCCCGAGGACAATGCAGTCGCCGACGTCGACGGAGCCAAGAAGAGCGGACACCTCTTCAAAGAAGCGCGTTTGCTGCGGGCCGGGATGAGGGGCGTACACGTTCACGAGATGGAGCGGCACGTCCCCCAGGCGAACCGTTACGTGCAGCAAGCGGCCTGGCACGGGCTCCTCGACCCCCAAGATCTCTGGCTGAAAATGCGGGCCCAGCAAGATGGCCACCCCACTAGAAATGGCGGTGAGGTGGCTCATGCGGACCTCTCCTTGCCATTCCAGGAGCCACGTGGCTTCGTCTCCCGGAACGGTGTGGGTTTCTTGCAGGAAGCACACCGCATATTTCCCCTCCCGCAGGAGCGAAAAATTGTCAAATCTACGGCGTGCCCCTCTGCCGCCGTTGATGTTGAGGCTGGCTATGGTTATCTTCATGACAAAAGCATAGTGCAACCTCTACCTTAACCTATTGTGGGGGAGGGAGCGGAGTCTTTTGTTGAACTCCGCTCCCTCCGCAGCCCAGCGAGGAGTCCCTCGAGCTCGCGCAGCTCAAGGTGCTGCTCCTTTGTCAAGGGCCCGCCCGCGGCCAAGGTTTTAACGGCGGCGCGGACGGACCCCTTGATCAGCTCCGGCTCGGACCATTTTTCCAGGGCCAGTCGGGCTTGGTCGCGGCGACCCCGGCTCTGGGCCAAAAAGTCCCGGAGTTCCTTTGCAGGAACGAGGAGGGCCTCAGCGGCGGCCGCGAGCAGATCCACCGCCTCCCTGGCGGTGGTCTCTAGGTCTTCACCCGCGTCCCCCACCGAGTCCCCGTCCTCCTCCGGGAGGTGGCCGCCAGCAGCCGGCCCATCGACCGCACAAGGTACGGCAAATGAACCGGCCGCTCCAACCGGCCCTGGCACTGCCCCGATCCCACCCCCAGGATCGTCGGCAGAGGAGTCCCCACTGGGCTCTTTTAAAAATGGTGCTGGGTCGGGAAATGACAGCGGAAGGGGTTCCCCCTCCGCCCCAGGAACCGGAGAACAAGGAGAGACCCGGCCATAGGAAATCCCCAGGCCCTCCAAGTGCTCCAGCTCCAAAGTAAGGGGCGAGGGTGGGTGTTCCTCCCCCTCCCCGCTGCCACCCACCGGCCCAGCGTCTACAGTGTCATAATTATTTTTTTGTGTTTCTGCCGGGTCGAGCAACTCCCGGGGGAAGTTGGGTAATAGCTGGGCGGGCTCAGGTTCGGCCTTTTCGGCCCCGCCCGCCTCGGTCCCCGGGACGCTCGACCCGGCGGCTACGCATTCTTCCACTGGCCCCACGCCCCCCACGACAGGCAGATCTTCCACGCCCTCCCCAGGAGGCAGCGGCTGGGCAGCCTCGACTGCCTCACCCTCCCCGGGGAAAGACTCCTCGCGCCTGCAGCGCAATTTGGGGGCGCTGGTGGGGGACGCGGGACACGCGGCGGGCACCGCCTCCTCCGCGGAGGGATGTTGTTCCCCCTCCGCCTCATTGGGGCGGTGCCTCTTTTTGTTCCTGGGGGCGCGCGGAGTCAGGGAGACCTCCATGTCTGCCGAGGCCTCCCGCTCCGCCCCCCCCTTTTCCTTTTCTTGCCCGCGCCTGGGCCCCTCTGTGGTGGTATTCAAGGGCCCGGGCACGGGCTCGGGGCACCCCGCGCTCGCCGGTGACTGGGTTGGGCTGAGCGCGGTGGTCAGACTTTCCAGCGCACCGAGGGGACCCGCCTCTAGATGTTTCTCCTTCTTCCGCGCCCTCTTTCCGCTCGGACGCTCTCCCTCCCCCCCGCCGGAGGCCCTGAAAACAAAGGCCTCCGACGATGCCCGCGCACCCATGGCTCCCGGCACGCGGACGCAACTAGGGGGAGGGGTGGCGGCGGTGCCAGCCTTGGCCGCCTTCGGTGGTTTGGCGGCCTTGGAGGCGGGGCAGTTCTTACGAACATGCCCCACCTCCCTACAGGCATGGCACCGCACGCCGTCCGACGTCCAGAAGACGCGGTAGGCAGTCCCCTCGTGCACCACATTAAAGTGCCCTTCTGTCACGTCCTCCCGCGCCAGCCGGACAAAGAGCTGGCGGCGGAAGGAGAACACGTGGCGCAGGCTGTTCTCCCTGAGGCCGAGCGGTATGGGGTTGATCCCTGACCTTACCTCCCCCAGTTGTTGTAGGTGAGGGAGGAGGAGCTCAGCGGGAACAAAGGGCGGGACGTTCGACACGATGACCCTCTGCGCGGTGGCCTCGAGAGGATCCACCGGCAGGAACGTCCCGCCCACCGTGAGCCCCTTTTCGAGGGCCAGGGACACCGCCCGCTCCGACCCCAGGAAGAAAACAGCCTTCCCAGACATCTTGGAGGCTGCGACAATGGCCGAGGGGCCGACTACCCCAGCCATCGCCCGCACGCACTCCTCAATGCTCATTGTGGGGTGAGTGTAGCTCTTGACCCCGTGTTTTCTAGTAATTAATCTAAATGGTGGCAGGGCAGCGGGTGGCGCAGGAGGTGCTGTGGAAGCGGTTGCCACCTGCGCATACGTCCTTGCTGGCCCTGCCACCGGCGTGGATGGGGTCGCCATCACGGGGTCCCTTTAAGGGCTACACCCACCCCAAAGTCACAGGCCTTAATGGTCTTTAATGGCCTCTTATGTTCACTGAGCAGAGGAGCCCTTAACGAGGCACCTCTCCCCTCGTTGACAATTGGGGAGAGGCCTTGCTCCCTCTGCTCAGTTGTCTTAATTGTTTTTTTTTTTAATATTTGGAAGGAAAGGGTTCTCAGAGAGAGAGGGGAGAAACAGAGGGTAACGGAGAAAGAGAGAGGGGGGTGGGAAGGGGGGGGGGCTGCGAGGGCAGGTCTCCCCTCGCAGCTGTGGGTGGGTGCACTCCCCAGATGGCAAAACACAAAAGTCTTTGAGGTGGTCTTCAGGTGGGGGGAGAAGATGTCTTCACCTGGGGTAGCTGGAGCCACCAGGCACTCCTAACGATCCTTAATTGGGTGATTAATAACAATCTTCAGCCTGGTAGCTCCAGCTATCCCAGGCTAGGCAAATGTGGGGGGGTGGGGGGGGTTCCAATTGTGGGGGGGGGCCTAGTTGTAAGCACGGCCCCCACGCACACTACCACACACACACACACCCCCCGCGATGTTCCGGCCCTCAGTGGTCTTCTTTCCTCCCCCCACCGATACAACAAAGTCTGTTTGGGGAAATGCACCCACACCCACCTGTAGAATGTTGGGTCTCCCTCCTTCCACACTGGATGTTGTTTGTCTTTTCCCCCTCTCTCCAACTCTTTGCAGAAATGATAAAGATGTTGAAAAGTTTTCTGCTTTCTCCTCCTCTCCCTCTGGATAGAAGTTGGTGTGAAGCCCCTTCCTTCCTTCTGTTCCTGGGCTGGTCTCAGGGCTCTCCAAGCAGGAGCTCAAGTTGCTAGCTGCTTCCCTCACTGCTCACAGCTCTCCTTGTGCATGAATCCCAAAAAGTTAGTTTGCAGGTGCAGCAGATAATCAGGAAGGCGACTGGAATGTTGGCCTTCATTGCGAGAGGAATGGAGTACAAAAGCAGGGAGGTCCTTCTGCAACTGTATAGGGTATTAGTGAGGCCACATTTGGAATACTGCATGCAGTTTTGGTCGCCTTACTTAAGGAAGGATATACTGGCTTTGGAGGGGGTACAGAGACGATTCATTAGGTTGATTCCGGAGATGAGGGGGTTACCTTATGATGATAGATTGAGTAGACTGGGTCTTTACTCATTGGAGTTCAGAAGGATGAGGGGTGACCTTATCGAAACATTTAAAATAATGAAAGGGATAGACAAGATAGAGGCAGAGAGGTTGTTTCCACTGGTCGGGGAGACTGGAACTAAGGGGCACAGCCTCAAAATACGGGGGAGCCAATTTAAAACTGAGTTGAGAAGGAATTTCTTCTCCCAGAGGGTTGTGAATCTGTGGAATTCTCTGCCCAAGGAAGCAGTTGAGGCTAGCTCATTGAATGTATTCAAGTCACAGATAGATAGATTTTTAACTAATAAGGGAATTAAGGGTTATGGGGAGCGGGCGGGTAAGTGGAGCTGAGTCCATGGCCAGATCAGCCATGATCTTGTTGAATGGCGGAGCAGGCTCGAGGGGCTAGATGGCCTACTCCTGTTCCTAATTCTTATGTTCTTATGTTCTTATGTTTTTGGTAGGTGGTTCGAGCTAATAACGGACCACAAGCTGTTAACATCCCTGTTGTCCGACAGCAAAGCTGTCAATGCCAATGCATCAGCTCGCATACAGCGATGGGCTCTCAATTTGGCTGCGTATGACTACACCATACGACACCGACCAGGCACCGAGAATTGCGCTGACGTGCTCAGCAGGCTCCCACTGGCCACCACTGAGGGGGCGTCAGAGCAAAGCACTGAGATGGTCATGGCCGTTGAGGCTTTTGACACCGCAGGCTCCCCCATCACAGCCCGCAAGATCAAAATCTGGACCAATAGAGACCCGCTCCTGTCCATGATAAAGAAATGTGTTCTGACTGGGGATTGGGCGCCCGCACATGGGGCATGCCCCGAGGAGGTCAGACCATTTCACAGACGGATGGATGAGCTCTCCATCCAAGGCGACTGCCTGCTATGGGGCAGCAAGGTAGTCATGCCCCAGAACAGAAGGGAAGCATTCATCAGGGAACTCCACAGCGAGCACCCTGGCATCATGCTTTTGAAGGCCATTGCCTGGTCACATGTATGGTGGCCGGGAATTGACTCAGACCTGGAACACTGGATTCGCAGGTGCAAGACGTGTGCCCAGCTGGGCAATGTCCCCAGGGAGGCCCCACTCAGCCCGTGGCCCTGGCCCACCAGGCCATGGTCACGTGTTCACGTCGACTACGCGGGCCCGTTCATGGGAAAAATGTTCCTGATCGTTGTCGATGCATACTCGAAATGGATCGAGTGCATCATATTAAACTCGTGCATGACATCCATCACAGTTGAGAGTCTGCGCACAGTTTTCGCGACCCACGGCTTGCCGGACATTCTGGTCAGCGACAATGGCCCGTGCTTCACCAGCCATGAATTTCAGGAGTTTATGTTCGGTAATCGCATCAAACACGTCTGGACAACGCCGTTCAAGCCGGCTTCCAATGGCCAGGCGGAACGTGCAGTCCAAGTCACAAAACAGGGCATGCTCCGTATCCAAGGACCCTCCCTTTAGACCACCTATTGCGCCTCCTGCTGGCCTACAGGTCCCGCCCGCATTCACTCACAGGAGTCCCGCCAGCGGAACTACTCATGAAACACGCGCTTAAAACGCAGCTGTCCCTCATTCATCCAGCCCTGGCAGACATTGTTGAGGGCAATGCCAGTCCCAAACCGAGTGCCATGATCGAAACGCAAGGGGGAGGTGTATAGAAATTGATGACCCGGTATTTGTTCTTAACCATGCTTTGGGACCCAAGTGGCTTGAGGGTACCGTAATTGGCAAAGAGGGGAATAGGGTCAGAGTGGTCGGACTCAACAATGGGCAGATATGCCGAAAACACTTGGACCAAGTAAAGAAAAGGTTCAGCATAGATATTGAGAAACCTGAGGAAGATCATGAGATGTTACCCACACCACTGCCAGTGGATGAGCAACAAGGACATTCGCCAACATGCACAGTCCCTGCGGCCAGCCCGGACAGGCCGGAATCACCTCAGGTGACAGAGATGCATGCCAAGGCTCAGCGACCAGAGCCCCAACTGCGGCGCTCCACGAGAGAGCATTGACCACCTTTGACACAAAAAGACGTGAGGGGGGAGGTGATGTCATGTAGGAAACCTTCATACAACTGTAACCTTCATGTAACTGTAACCTTCATGCAACCACACTGTACACTGTCTATATGTCCTGGAAATGCACACCTTGACCACAGGGGGTGAACTTGTGGGGAGACACTCCTCACCTGGGCACTCAGGTATTTAAAGGGAGGTCCCACGCAGCGTCAGCACTTCTTGGTCCTGGGAATAAAGAAAGGTCACGCAGTGACCGTGTCTGCAGTACATGCCTCGTGTGATTCAGTAGCAAGGTGCAGGGACACTACAGACTTGATTTGTATTTCCAGCATTTCATATTTTATGGATGTCTCCTCTTGATTGATTGGTACTGGTCGAGTTTCAAAGAAGGCTCAGCAGAGGCTAAAGGTTTAATTGCTTGTTACATGATGACTTCTGTCTTATGTAAAGGGCACGGACTTAAAGGGCTACATTATTATGTTCACTTTTTCTTTCACAAGGGTGCATTCAATGTAATATGACCTGCAGAAAGTAGGACATCTCTGTCTTAAACCTAAGGTCGAGGTTCAGGCTTGAGATAATGAATGTGGGTTTGGAGAGTGGTGGGGTAACCAAAAAGAGTAACTATTGCATACTACAGTGAATGTATCAGTTACAAAAATGCCATAAAATAAAGCAATTGTGGACTTTTTGAAACATGGAAACACAGAAACATAGGGCCTGAAATTCAGTACCGCTGGAATGTTGGTGCTCTCCCCACCTTTTTGTGGCCATTAGCACCAACATTTTTTCAGGACTGGGCCACCCCATATTCAGCTCCAAAAGTGAACAAATGGGTTCCAGTACTAATGAACCTTTCCAAAGTGGATTTTTCAGTGGTGTGGCTGACTTAATTTGAGCGTTATCACCACTGAGAAATTCAGCATGCAGGTAAGGGTTTCGAACGAACCAGCTGCTCCCTTGCCTTTTTAAACGCCCGGGTTTGCAGCAAGGCCCCCAGTGGGGGAAGGAGTCGAGTAGGTGTCTGGAAGGATGGCTGGTGTAAGAGGTGCAAGGTGAGCCAACAGGTTCACTGATATGGGGCTGGAGGCACTGATGCACGGTGTGGAGGACAGGAGAAGAATACTGTTTCCTGACGTGGGAAGACCTGGCAGACCGCTAGTACATAATGCATGGATGGAGATTGCAGGGGAGGTGTTAGGCACCTCTATATATGTGAGGTTGCACCTGGGAGGATGCTGGTCGGTCTGCACCCAACTCTTCCAGGTTGGCGATGGGTCGATGCCTCCTAACTCTGGGGCGACGGGGATTCTCCTCCTCCTCCTGTACCTCCTCCTTCTTGTCCTCCTCAGGTGATATTACTGGCTCGACCTCCAGTGACTGTCCCCTCATGATGGCCTGGTTGTTCAGCATGCAGCAGACCATGACGATGATGGAGAACGATTGAGGAGAATACTGCAAGGTACCACCAGAGTGGTCCAGGCACCGGAACCTCTGCTTAAGGATGCCTATGCACTGCTCGATGATGCACTGCTCGATGATGCACCTGGTGGCACAATGAGTGTCATTCTATGCATGGGTAAAGAGCACCCAGCCTAACCAATCCGCCCCACACAACTGCGCCACCTCTTACACTGAAACATTCTACAGTCCACCCCAACCGGAGCCATGTGATCTCCTGGGAGAGGCAAAAACCAGATAAAATCACCGGCCAATTGGGGGAAAGAAAAGCTGGGAAAATTCCTCTCCGACATATCCAGGTGATCGAAACTAGTCCAGGAGATCACCCTGGCCGTATTTGATTCACTGCAGTACTTACCATCGTATCCAGGTTATCCAGTCCAATCCTAATTACCAGCTCTAGATCCATAACCCTGCACGTTACGGCACTTTAAGTGCACATCCAAGCACCTTTTAAATGTGGTGAGGGTTTCTGCATCCACCATCCTTCCAGGCAGTGAGTTCCAGACCCCCACAACCCTCTGCGTGAAGAAGCACCCCATCAAATCCCCTCTGAACCTTCCACCAACCACCTTAAAACTTTGCCCCCTCATAATTGACACCTCCACCAATGGAAATAGGCCCTTGCTATCCACTATGTCCAGGCCCCTCAAAATTTTCTACACCTCAATGAGGTCTCCTCTCAGCCTCCTCTGTTCCGAGAACAAACCCAACCTATCCAATCTGTCCTCATAGCAAAGATTCTCCATTCCAGGCAGCATCCTCGTAAATCTCCTCTGCACCCTCTCTGGTGCAAACACATCCTTCCTATAATATGTCATCCAGCACTCCAGCTGTGGCCAAACCAGAGTATTATACAATTTAAGCATAACCTCCCTGCTCTTGAATTCTATGCCACGGCCAATAAAGGCAAACATTCCGTATGCCTTCTTAACCACTTTATCCACCTGGCCTGTTACTTTCAGGGAGCTGTGGAGTACTCCAAGGTCACTTTGTTCATCTACACTATTAAGTGGCCGACCTCTTAATGTGTACACACTTTCATTATTAGTACTCCCAAAGTGCATTACCTCACATTTATCAGAATTATCAGAATTAAATTCCATTTGCCACTGCTCTGCCCACCTGACCAGCAGATTAATATTTCCCTACAGTCCATGACATTCCTCTTCAATATCAACCACACAGCCAATTTTAGTGTCATCTGCAAACATTTTACTCATACTCCCTATATTCAAATCTAAATCATTGATATATAACACAAAAAGCAAGGGACCCTGTACTGAGTCCTGCGAAATCCTACTGGAAACATCTTTCCAGTCACAAAAACATCCATCAACCGTAACCCTTTGCTTCCTAGCTTTAAGCCAATTTTGGATCCAATTAGCCACTTTGCCCTGTATCCCATGGGCTTTAACTTCATCACCAGTCTAACTTATCAAAACCTTTGCTAAAGTCCATATACACTACATCGTACACACTACCAATCCTCTTGGTTACCTCCTCAAAAATTCAATCAGATTAGTCAAACATGATTTTCCCTTAACAAATCCGTGCTAACTATCCCTAATTATTTCTTGCCTTTCCAAATGTAGATTTATTCTGTCTTTCAGGATTTTTTCGAATAATTTTCCCACCGCTGAGGTTAGGCTGGTAGGCCTGAATTACTCGACCTATCCCTTTCTCCCAATGGTACCACATTAGCAGTCCTCCATTCCTCTGGCATCATGCCCAAATCGAAAGAGGACTGGAAAATGATGGTCAAGGCCTCTGCTATTTCCTCTTTTACTTTGCGCAAAAGCATGGGATGCATTTAACATAGACATAGAAACATAGAAAATGGATGCAGGAGTAGGCAATTCAGCCCTTCGAGCCTGCACATTATTCAATATGATCATGGCTGATCATTCAACTTCAGTACCCCATTTCTGTTTTATCTCCATACCCCTTGATCCCTTTAGCTGTTAGGGCCACATCTAACTCCTTTTTGAATATAGCTAACGAATTGGCCTCAACAACTTTCTGTGGCAGAGAATTCCACAGGTTCACAATTCTCTGAGTGAAGAAGTTTCTCCTCATCTTGGTCCTAAGTGGCTTATCCCTTATCCTTAGACTGTGACCCCTGGCTCTGGACTTCCCCAACATTAGGAACATTCTTCCTGCATCTAACCTGTCCAATCCTGTCAGAATTTTATATGTTTCTATGAGATCCCCTCTCATTCTTCTAAATTCCAGTGATTATAAGCCTAGTCGATCCAATCTTTCTTCACATGTCAATCCTGTCAGCCCGGGAATCAATCTGGTGATCCTTTGCTGCACTCCCTCAATAGCAAGAATGTCCTTCCTCAGATTAGGAGACCAAAACTGGACACAATATTCCAGGTGTGGCCTCACCAAGGCCCTGTACAACTGCAGTAAAGATCTTTCTGCTCCTATACTCAAATCCTCTTGCTATGAAGGCCAACATGCCATTTGCCTTCTTCACCGCCTGCTGTACCTGCATGCCAACTTTCAATGACTGATGAACGATGACTCCCAAGGTCTTATTGCACCTCCCCTTTTCCGAATCTGTCACCATTCAGATAATATTCTGCCTTCCCGTTTTTGCCACCAAAGTGGATAACCTCACATTTATCTACATTATATTGCATCTGCCATGCATTTTCCCAAACACTTAACCTGTACCTGCAGCCTCTTAGCATCCTCCTCACAGATCACACTGCCACCTAGCTTAGTGTCATCTGCAAACTTGGAGATAATACATTCAATTCCTTTGTCTAAATCATTAATTATATTGTAAATAGCTGGGGCCCCAGCACTGAACCTTGTGGTACCCCACTAGTCACTGCCTGCCATTCTGAAAAGAATCTGTTTATTCCTACTCTTTGCTTCCTGTCTGCCAACCAGTTCTCTATCCACATCAATACATTACCCCCAATACCATTGCTTTAATTTTTGCACAGTAATCTCTTGTGTGGGACCTTGTCGAAAGTCTTTTGAATGTCCAAATACACCACATCCACTGGTTCTCCCTTCTCCACTCTGCTAATTACATCCTCAAAAAATTCTAGAAGATTTATCAAGAATGATTTCACTTTCATAAATCCATGCTGACTTGGACCAATCCTATCACTGTTTTCCAAATACACTGCTATTACATATTTGATAATTGATTCCAACATGTTCTCCACTATCGATATCAGGCTAACCAGTCTATAATTGCCTGTTTTCTCACTCCCTCCTTTTTTAAACAGTGGTGTTACATTAGCTACCCTCCAATCCATAGGAATTGATCCAGAGTCTATAAAATGTTGGAAAATGACCACCAATGCATCCACTATTTCTAGGGCCACTTCTTAAGTACTCTGTGATGCAGACTATCAGGCCCTGGGGATTTTTTGGCCTTCAACCCCATCAATTTCCCGAACACAATTTCCTGACTAATAAGGATTTCCTTCAGTTTCTCCTTCTCACCAGATCCTCAGTCCCCTAGTATTTCCAGAAGGTTATTTGTGTCTTCCTTAGTGAATACAGACCAAAGTATTTGTCCAATTGGTCTGCCATTTCTTTGTTCCCCATTATAAATTCACTAATCCGGGCCTGGGGACCTATCTACTTTCAAAGCTGTTAAACCCCTTAATACGTCTTTTCTCACTATGTTTATTTCATCTAGAATTTCATATTCCTCCTCAATAGCAGTATCTGTAATGCCCCTTTCCTTTGTGAAAACAGATGCACTAAGAATAATACCAACATCTTCCACCTCCACACATAGATTACCCTCTTGGTCTCTAATACGCCCGACCCTTTCTTTAGTCAAACTCTTGCTCTTAATATATTTATTTTCCTTAATTTTACTCGCTCTCTTTTAGCACTTCTAATATCCTTTTTAATTTTACCTCTTAACTTTCTGTATTCCTCCAAAAATTCTATCGTATTTAGCCGTCGATATATGACATAAGCATCCTTTTCTTTATTTATCCTCCCCTGTAAGCTCCTAGACATCCAGGAGGCTCTAGAATTGTTATTCCCTCCATTTTTCTTTAAGGGCACATGTTTGGCCTGAGCCTTCCGGATCTCCTCCTTGAATGCCTCCCACTGTTCCGACACTGATTTACCCACAAGTAGCTGTTTCCAGTCCACTATGGCCAAATCACTCCTCAACTTAGCAAAGTTAGTTTTTCCCCAATTTGGGACTTTTATTCCAGGCCTATCCTTGTCCTTATCCAAAGCTACCTTGAATCTGACTGAATTATGGTCACTGACACCCAAGTGCTCTCCCACTAATACCCCTTCAACCTGCCCAGCTTCATTCCCCAAAACTAAATCCAAGACTGCCCCCTCTCGTGTTGGGCTTGTTACATACTGACCAAAAAAGTTCTCTTGAATGCATTTTAAGAATTCCGCACCCTCTATACCCTTTGTACTATATTTGTCCCAATCAATATTAGGATAGTTAAAATCCTCTACTATTACTACCCTGTGGTTTTTGGACTTCACAGCAATTTGCCTACATATTTGCTCCTCTATCTCTCCCATCCACTGTTTGGGAGTCTATAATACCTGCCCAGCAGTGTGATCTCCACTTTTTTTATTTTTCAATTCGACCCATGTGGCCTCATTTGATGATTCCTCCAACATATCATACCCCCGCCGCCCCCCCACCCCCGCCCTTTTTAACTCCCTCTCTGTCTTGTCTAAAAATCCTGTAACCAGGAATACTGATCTGCCAAACCCATCCTTCTTTCAGCCATGTCTCTGTAATGGCTATAATGTCATACTCCCAAGTATGTCCTATGTTCTATGTTTCTATCCAACTGTGCTCTTGGCTCATCCGCCTTATTTGCTATACTTCTTGCATTAAAGTATATATCATGTTTCTGTAGATATGACCCTTACAGCTAAAGGGATCAAGGGATATGGAGAGAAAGCAGGAAAGGGGTACTGAGGGAATGATCAGCCATGATCTTATTGAATGGCTGTGCAGGCTCGAAGGGCCGAATGGCTTACTCCTGCACCTATTTTCTATGTTCTATGTTTCTATCCAACTGTGCTCTTGGCTCATCTGCCTTATTCGCTATACTTCTTGCATTAAAGTATATATCATTTAGCACTGGAAGACTTCCTTGATTACTACTTGCTAACCTTTGTTCCCTTTGTCTTACAGATTTGTTTTCTAAATTCTTGTTATTCAATTTCTGCTTTACTTCCTTCCCTATTGAATTTATTCTCAGGTTCCCATCCCCCCTGCCAAGCTAGTTTAAACTCTCCAGAACAACACTAGCAAAACTCCCTGCGAGGATATTGGTCCCGCCGCTGTTGAGGTGTAACCCGTCCAGTTTGTAGAGGTCCCATCTCCCCCAGAAGCGGTCCCAATGCCTCAAGAATTTAAAGCCCTCCGTCCTACACTAACTCTCCAGCCACGAGTTCATCCTGTATATCTTTCTATTCTTGTAATCATTAGCACATGGCACCAGTAGTAACCTGGAGATTACTACCTTTGAGGTCCTACCCTTTAATTTTTTCCTAGCTCCCTATATTCTGCTGGTAGGACCTCATCCCTATGTCATTGGTCTCGATATGGACCACGACCTCTAGCTCTTCCCAGATTGTCCTGCGACCGCTCTGTGACATCCTTGACCCTGGCACCAGGGAGGCACAATACCATTCTGGAGTCATGTCTGTGGCTGCAGAGATACCTCTCTGTTCCCCTAACTATAGAATGCTCGATCACGAGAGCTCTTTTATTCTTCGTCCCTCCCCCCTGTGCAGCTGAGCCACCCGTGGTGCCTTGGAATCGGCTCTGGTTGCACTCCCCAGAGGCACCATCGCCTGGAAGTGAATATCAGTTTGAAAGCAAGATGGACTCACGGGGGGACACCTGCACTACCTGCCTCATGTTCTTACTTCGTCTGGTGGTCACCCACTTCCCCTCTGCCTGTACGCTTTTAAGCTGACCACCTCCTGAAACATGCTATCCACGTAGCTCTCAACCTCGTGGATGTACCATTTTGACTTCAGCCACCGCTCAAGAAGGGGAGGGTTAATATTGAAAATTGGCAGCACACCTCATCCAAGGTAATTTTTAATAAAATGCATATCCTTTTTTAACACTGTAACCTGGTGCTAGGGACACAATTGTGAAAATACACCCAGAATGCACTGGCCACTATGCTGGTTTTGCAGAAGTGGAAATACACCCAAGTTTCTGCTCAAACTCATTTGCATAAGTCCAAACATCTAGGCCTAGAGATTCGGGTCATTAGCGCCTTGACTTTTCGCCTGGGCGCGGCGCTGCTAATGACACCGCTAAATCCGCAGGAGTTTAGCGGCGACAGTAACCCATAGCTCCCCGCTCCGCTGCACCGATGATGATGACATCACCACCATGTGCAGTGCCCCATTACGCCCCGAACCCTAAATTGGATATCACTCTCTAAAGCTCTGCGGGGCAATGACAGCGACAGCTTCAGTGATCATGAATCGGGCAGCCGGCCGCTCGCGGGGTATATGTTAAAGGGGAGGTGTGAGCCTTTAAAAAAAAAATTATGCCAATTTTGTCCTGCTTTGAACGCAGGGTCCGTGCTGCGATCGGTCAGCCCATCACTCTGCTTGAGTGCTGGGCTGTTGGCACGACACCCCCGCTCCCCGGTGGTCCAGGTAGGACCGTTTCATTACTGCAGAGTTTGCAGCTTGGGCCCTTCCCTTTAATTAAGGGAAAAGCCCATCCTAGGTGGCAGTGCTACCCAGCTCAGTGCGTAGTGCTGCACTCCGTTCCTGACAATCCATCCCACTCCCACCCCATAAAGGAAGTGGAGCATGTTATTTTGTGCTCCACTTCCTTTCGGGGGTTATAACCCCAATTTCTCATGAGATGCAGGATTTCTGCACCTGGCGCAAAGTTTCTTGCCTCACAGCTGTTACTGCTCTCAAACGGGACGGTACAGAATGTTTCCTCCAAATATCTCCCATGAATCAGCACAATCTAGCTGTGTTATCTTTCTTAATCGATTATTGACTGGAAAATGGCAAATGGGGCCTCAAGATCATTTGAATTTAAGGTTATTTCAACTGAAAATGTATTAAAATAATTGGTGCAGCTGAAGAAGCAGCTAATCAATGGTTTTAATTGAATGCTGGTCATGGGTCATGCATCAAAGGCAGATCAATTTGACTGAATTTGAACTTGTTTAAACTGAATTTAATGTAATTTAAAGCAATTTTAGCATCAGTATGAGCAACAAACCTGAGTGAGACTTCAATGGGCTGCTGCTCAGGTCAGGTCATTAACGCTGGATTAATGTGACCATGGGTGCCTGTGCACCAGAGAATATGGGTGCAATATGATAAACACGCCATAACAGCCGCAATCGGCCGAAACACGCCATGCTGACCAGGGAGCATAGCCAGTTTTGTGGCCGGGGATAGCGTCGGATGAATTGACTTTGAAACAATGTAAAAGATTATGGAAATTTGAGCGTAAGTACTTATGCTTTAAATTCCACAATCTTTTACGCAATTTCAGTCAATTCTTCCCAGATAACACTAAAATATGTGCAGAAAACATGTGGAAACTCCAGGCTTGCCTCTTGAAAATAATATATCGGCACCAATCTACTGTGCCAGATCTTGCTGGAGTGAGGCATCTCACAGCGTACACCGTTAGTTAAACATTTTCCTGCACTCTTCAGCTCAAAGTGTTTTGTGCCGTAACTTGATGGAAGTGTGAGCTTATATCAGTGTAGCGAGGGAAGTGAAGCACCTGGGATCTCAGTGACTAGTGGGACCAACAGTGTATCTCCTCAACCAATGAGATTTAAGATATTGAAAAAGATTGAGAATAAGGGTGAATTAGAAGTGTAATATATACACCTGTGAGTAAGCTCACAGATTTGTAGAGCTGTGGTGGCAGCGGGTGGTCGAGGGGGTCATTCAGCCCGACTGCCTACCTCTCTTCCGCGGTTACATCCAAGCCAGGGTGTCCCGCTAGACCGGTACACGAGAGATGGGCACCGGAGGGACTGGAGTGCATCACTCCCAGCAACCAAATTTTGATTTGAATTAAGTTTACTGCCAAAAGTTAATTTGTTTATTTTATCGGGTTTAGTGCCCCCCTCCCCCCCTTTAATCAGGGGGCACTTGTATAATTTGTGTTTTGGTGCACTCAAAAAAAACAAGGGGGCACTTGATTGAAAATTTCTGGAATGCGACCCCCCCGCCTACCTTTAACCAGGGGGCACTTGATTATTGTTTCTACAAAAGTAGTTGGAGAGCTGCTGTGACAGCGGGCGGTCGAGGTGGTCGTTCAGCCCGACTGCCTGCCTCTCTTTCGCGGTTACATCCGAGCCAGGTGTCCCTGGAGATGGAGCACGCAGTGTCCACCAGTACGCTCGCGGCCTTCCACAAGAGGTGGGCACTGGAGGGACTGGAGTGCAACATTTCGACTGAGAACAGAACTTTAATTTGATTTGATTTGACAAAGGTTCCCTTTATGTTGAATTGTTAATTTTTTGTTTTGGTGCCCTCAAAAAAAAACAAGGGAGCAGTTGAATTAAAGTTTTTGGAGTGTGACACCACCACCCCACTTTAATCAGGGAGCACTTGAATTAAATCTAAAGTTGATTTACAGGTACAACAAAATAGTTGTCAGGCTGTGGAGTTGGGAGTGGCTTAGCCAGTCACGTGATGTTCCCAAGACTCAATAAAGCCCCAGCCGGTTGGGTTCGGGGGATACACAATGAGGCAGTTGGTTGTGAGCCTGGTGGATGAACTGGTGATATGCAGTGTAATTGTGAAACCTTTTGTTAATAAACCAACTAGTTCTTAATAGCAATGTGTTGTTATGAATTCTTAAGCAAAGAACCCATGAAGCAAATACATTGCAAGAGTTAAATCACATAAAGAATGAAAAATAAAGAGAGGGACGGAAAGATTGGATAAAGGAGAGAGTGAAAAAAAAGACAGGAAGGAAAAGTAAGAAAAAAAACAATTCCTTTTAAAATTTACCATTTAAAATCTCTAACATGGATTTATTACATGCAGGAGTGAGATTGAACAGTTTAAATTGTTCCCTTTCTGGGTCAGAGAGGTTGATTGACATTGCATGAACAACTATCACATCGTTAGATAGAACATAAGAACATAAGAATTAAGAGCAGGAGTAAGCCTTTCAGCCCCTCGAGCCTGCTCCGCCATTCAATAAGATCATGGCTGATCTTCTACCTCAACTCCACTTTCCTGTACTATCCCCATATCCCTTGATTTCCTTAACATCCAAAAATCTATCGATCTCTGTCTTGAATATAGACGAAGACTGAGCCTCCACAGCCCTCTGCAGTAGAGAATTCCAAAGATTCACCACCCTCTGAGTGAAGAAGTTTTGCCTCATCTCAGTCCTAAATAGCTGACCCCTTATTCTGAGACTGTGACCCTTGGTTCTAGACTACCCAGCCAGAAAAAACATTCTCCCTGCATCTACCCTGTCAAGCCCTGTAAGAATTTACTCGTGATTATAAATTCCAACCCCAACTTTCTGCAATGAGTTTAATGGGCAATTAATGTGCAAGTCCAGGGAATTTCTAACAATAACAGGGTGGGCAACAGGCAAACAGGACAGCAACATAAATCGACCAGGAAATTCTGGAGATTCGCAACTAACGACATATCTCTTCTTCATCTGAACTTGCTGGCAGATCTTTGCATTAATAACGGCAAGTGTCTTTAACATGCCATTATTATTCCAGCAAGATCTGGTAAGATAGTGTTGTCTGCTGATTCAATTTAAATGCCAACATAATGGGGCCAAGCTTCGGCCTGAGTTGCTCCTGTTTTTTTGGAGCAACTGGTTTAGAATGGAGTATCTTAGAAATTGCAATTCTCGGCATTTAGTTTGCTCCAGTTCTAGTCAGTTCGAACAGTTTCAGTTTGGAACAGATTTTTTTTCAAAAGGGGGCGTGTCCAGCCACTTACGCCCGTTTTGAAAGTTTAGGCAGTGAAAACATACTCCAAACTAACTTAGAATGGAGTAAGTGTAGATTTTTGTACACTCAGAAAAACCTTGTCTGCACTTAGAAAATCAGGCGTAGATTACAAATCAGGAGCAGGGAATGGGGGGGGGGAGGTGTTTAAAGGGAAGTTTACAAACATTAAACACTTCAGTTTTACAAATAAAGAGCCATCATCAATAATAAATGATAAATACATCAATAAATCAACCAATACATCAATCAACAAAAATTAATAAAAAATAAAAAAAATAAAAAATCAATAAATAAAACATTTTCTACTTACCAACTGCAGCACCAGGAACCCTCCAACAGCGTGCTGGGATGGCCCCCCCAGTGTGTCTCTGTCAGTGTCTCTATCTCTCTGTCTATCTGTGTATGTGTTTCTGACAGCGAAGGGAGGGGTGTGGGGGAGGGGTGTGGGGGAGGGGGAGAAGGGGGTGGGGGGGGGAGGGGGAGGAAGGAGGAGGGGGGTGGGGGGAGGTGGGAGGGGAGGTAGAGGGGGGGAGGTAGTGGGGGTGGCGGGAGGTGGGGGGGAGGTAGAGGGGGGTGGGGGGAGGTGGGGGCGAGGAGGAGGGGAGAGGAGGAGGAGGAGAAGGGGGAGAGAGGGGGGGAGAGAAGGAGGGGGGGAAGGGGGGAGGAGAGGGGGAGGGGGGTAGGAGACGGGGGGAGGGGAGGGGAGAGGGGGAGAGGAGAGAGGGGGGAATGGGGGAGGGAGGGGAGAGGGGAGGGGGAGAGAGAGGGGGGAGAGGGAGGGAAGAGGGGGGAGAGAGGGGAGGGGGGAGAGAGGGGAGGTGGGGAGATGGACGGGGAGGGGAGGGGGGAGGGAGGGAGGGGAGAAAGGGGGGAGAGAGGGGAGAGAAAGGGGGAGGGGGAGGGTGGGGAGATGGGGGAGGGGGGAGTGGGGGGGAGGGGAGGGGGGAGTGGGGGGGGGAGAGAGCGGGGATGGGGGAGAGAGAGGGGAGAGGGCTGAGAGAGAGGGGAGGGAGGGAGAGAGAGAGGGGAGTGAGGGGGGAGAGAGGGGAGGGGGGAGAGAGAGGGGAGGGGGGAGAGAGAGGGGAGAGAGAGTGGAGGGGAGAGAGGGGATGGGGGAGAGAGGGGAGAGGGGAGAGGGGGAGAAAGGGGAGGGGTGGGGGGGAGAGAGAGGGGAGTGTGGGGGGAAGAGAGAGGATAGGGGAGTGGGGGGGAGAGAAAGGGGAGGGGGGGAGAGAGAGGGGAGGGGAGGGAGAGAGAGGGGAGGGGGAGAGAGAGGGGAGGGGGAGAGAGAGAGTGGAAGGGGAGAGAGAGGGGAGGGGGAGGGAGAGGGGAGGGGGAGGGGAGAGGGGAGGGGGATGGGAGATGGGAGGGGGAGAGGAGAGGGGAGGGGAGGGGGATGGGAGAGGGGAGGAGATGGAGGGAGGGGAGGGGGAGGGGAGGGGGGGAGGAGAGGGGAGGGAGGGGAGGGGAGGGAGGGGAGGGGAAGAGAGGGGGGGTGGGGGAGGGGCGAGGGGATAGGAAGGGAGTGGAGGAGGGAAGGTGGCTGAACAGCTGGGCGTAAGACTTCGAGCTAGATTTACAGGTAGGTGGCGTGTGGCATCGGGTCTCGGGTCCGGGGGGCGGGAGGGGGGGGGCGTCGCGGAGATCGGGTGGCGGGGAGAGAGTCGCGGAGGTCGTGGGGGGAGAGGGCTGGGGGGGGAGAGTCGCAGGGGTGGGGGAGAGGATCGGGGGGGGAGAGTCGCGGGGGGGGAGAGTCGCGAGGGTGGGGGAGAGGGTCGGGGGGGGGAGAGTCGCGGGGGGGGGAGAGTCGCGGTGGTGGTGGGGAGAGAGTCGCAAAGGTCGGGGGGAGCGGAGGTCGGGACGGGGGGTGAAGCGGAGGTCGGGTCAGGTCGCCGGGGGGCGGTGGGGGGGAGCCGCGGAGGTTGGGTCGCCGGGGCCGGGGGGGCTGGGGAAGAGTGGGGATCGGGTCCAGTCCGGTCCGGGAAGCGGGAGTTAAGTCGGGTCGGGTGGGAGGTGAGCCTTAAACACGCAGCCCCAGTGAGGCCATTCGGCCAGGGCTAGGGGCTGCGTGCTTTGGGCCCCTCTCACACAGTTTTGGGTGCCTGGAGCTACTGCACATGCGTGCCCACTGTAGCGCGCCTGTGCAGAGGTCCCGGCACTGTTTTCAGCGCAAGGACCTGGCTCCGTCCCCCACAGCTTGTGCTGTGCCGTGCCCGGCTCTAGAGGGCCTGCAGGGAGCCGGAGAATAGGTGAGTTTTGTTTAGGCGCACTTTGTGGCGCGAAAAATGGGCGTCTAGGTCCGGGCTGCGCCGTTTTAGGCGCGGTCCGAAACTTGGGCCCAATGTTCCTTGTAATAGAATAGTCCTCTCTCAGTTCATGAGGGAGAGAAACTCACTCTCATGTGATTTAAAACCCAGTAATTGATCCCACGCCAATTAAACACAGCCTGCAGAGTTTACTAAACAGTTTTCATTCAATTTGAGTCGAAGGCAAGTGCATAGACTTGGAATTAAGAATCCCAACATTTCACATTACTACCAGATGGACCTGGCTTTCCTAGCCACAGGCTCTATACTGCTAAACTGAGTTTCAGCTAATTTCAGATTGCACTGTTTCAGAAAGCTTAAATCAAATAAACTGGATTAACTACTATCCGAAGATAAGTGCTTCCAATAAACTGTTATGGATGTGCAAAAACTGTGGGGGAGAAATTTACATTGTTTGGGCCTCCTGTTAGCACCCCCCAATTTCTCACCAATGACACGGGGAGATAGAAGAGGTGCAAACCAGCAGAGTCCCACTTCTGTCAGCAGCGCCCTGGGCGGCTGTGCTGATAATGATAACGTCATCACCGTGCGCAGCGACCCATTTTCACTCCGGAGCAAAGATGAGGTGACGTCCCATAAGATCACCACGGGCAATGTCCGCGCCAGCCTCGCAGGTTGCGAACTGGGCCCAACTCCGCTCAGCGGGTGAAAATTAATGCATCGCACCATTTTATTTCCATGGCCGACTTGTGGGCCGCAGCCTTGCCTTGTGGAAATCGCGGGGTCCGTATCGCAATGTTGCGGCCCGGCACTGCGCTTCTGTGCCTGGCTGCTGTTACAGCACCCCACTCCCTGGTGGAGCAGTGGTGGCCCCTCGCCCCATTGCAGAATTCGCAGCATGCCCTACCCTTTAACGGAAGGGGCGGGCCCGGTGTTCCCACCAGCGCTACATGGCGCTCCGCGTAGCGCTGGTAAATTCCTGCGGTTAGGACCTGAGTCCCGCCCCCGAGAGGAAGTGGAGCATGCAACATTGCGCTTCACTTCCTCTCGTTCGCAGTAACCCCAATTTCGCTGCCGAGGTGGGACCTCAGTTATCGTCGCTAAATGGGACACTACCGAATTTTGGCCCCTGTGTCTAATTTGAGTATTTTCTGATTTCATAGAATCATAAAATAATAGAAACATAGAAACTTACAGCACAAAAGGAGGCCATTTCAGCTGGCCGACAAAGAGCAATCCAGCTTAATCCTACTTTTCAGCTCTTGGTCCGTAGCCTTGTAGGTTACAGTACTTCAAGTGCATTTCCAAGTACTTTTTAAACGTGGTGAGGGTTTCTGTCTCTACCACACTTTCAGGCAGTGAGTTTCAGACCCCCACCACCCTCTGGGTGAAAAAAATTCATCTCAAATCCCTATTAAACCTCCTACCAATTACTTTAAATCTATGCCCCCTTGTTGTTGACCCCTCTGCTAAGGGAAATGGATCCTTCCTATCCACTCCAACTCGGCCCCCCATTAATTTTATACATCTCAATAAGGTCTCCCCTCAGCCTCCTCTGTTCCAAAGAAAACAAACACAGCCTATCCAATCTTTCCTCATAGCTAAAATTCTCCAGTCCAGGCAACATCCTCGTCAATCTTTTCTGTACCCTCTCTGGTGCAATCACATCTTTCCTGTAATGGTGTGACCAGAACTGCATGCAATACTCCAGCTGTGGCTTAACTAGTGTTGTATACAATTTAAGCATAACCTCCCTGCTCTTGTATTCTATGCCTTGGCTAATAAAGGCAAGTATTCCGTATGCCTTCTTAACCACCTTATCTACCTGGCCTGCTACCTTCAGGGATCTGTGGAAATGCACTCCAAGGTCCCTTTGTTCCTCTACACTTCTCAGTGTCCTGCCATTTAATGTGTATTCCCTTGCCTTGTTAGCCGTCCGCAAATGCATTACCTCACACTTCTCTACATTGAATTCCATTTGCCACTGTTCTGCCCACCTGACCAGTTCATTGATATCTTCCTGCAGTCTACAATGTTCTTCTTCATTATCAACCACACAGCTGATTTTCGTATCATCTGCAAACTTCTTAATCATTCCCAATACATTCAAGTCTAAATCATTGATATATACCACAAAAAGCAAGGGACTTATTATTGAGCCCTGTGGAACCTCACTGGAAACAGCCTTCCACTCACAAAAACACCCAGCAACCAATACCCTTTGCTTACTGCCTCTGAGCCGAATTTGGGATCCAACTTGCCACTTTGCCCTGGATCCCACATGCAGCAAGAATAAGGGGAAAATAAAAAAAATGTTTTGAACTTTGGAAATTATGGGAGAAAACAAATACATAATCTTCACCACTTGGCAGATGCAAGAGAAATGCGGGGAACAGCACCAACCCTTGTACATGGTCTTCTTTAACCTCACAAAAGCCTTCAACACTGTCAACCATGAGGGATTATGAAGCATCCTCCTCAGATTTGGCTGCCCTCAAAAATTTGTCATATCCTCTGCCGGCTCCACGATGACATGCAAACTGTGACCCTGACCAACGGATCCATCACAGACCCATTGCACGTTTGGATCGGTGTCAAGCAAGGCTGTGTCATCGCACTACCGCTCTTCTCGATCTTCCTTGCTGCAATGATCCATCTCACCCTCAGCAAGCTCCTCGCTGGAGTGGAGCTAAATTACAGGACAAACAGGAATCACTTCAACCTCCGCCAACTCCAGGCCAGATCCAAGGACGTCATCGAATTACAGTGCACAGACAATGCTTGCATCTGCACACACTCGGAGGCTGAATTCCAAGCCATTGTCAACACCTTCACTGAGGCGTACAAGCGCATGGGCCTTACACAAAACATCCGTAAGACATACCAAGCTGTCCCCGCCATACAGCATTGCCGCCCTGTTATCAAAATCCATGATGAGGCCTTGGGTAACGTGGACCATTTTCCATTCCACCGGAGCATTCTGTCAACAAGGACAGACATCAACGACGAGGTCCAACACTGTCTTCAGTGTGCCAGCGCAGCCTTCGGTCACCTGAGGAAGAGAGTGTTTGAAGACCAGGACTTGAAGTCTGGTACCAAGCTCATGGTCGACAGAGCAGTAGTGATATCCGTCCTCCTATATGGCTCAGAGACACAGACTATGTACAGCAGAAACCTCAAAACAGTGGAGAAGTACCACCAACGCTGCCTCAGCAAATCCACTGGCAGGATCGGCACACCAACGTCAGTGTTCTTGCTCAGGCAAAAATTCCCAGCATCAAAGCACTGACAACGCTCGATCAGCTCCACTGGATGGGCCACATCACCTGCATGCCTGACATGAGACTCCCAAAACAAGCACTCTACTCGGAGCTCTGACACGGCAAGCAAGCCCCAGATGGGCAGAGGAAATGCTTCAAGGACACTCTCAAAGCCTCCTTGAAAAAATGTAACATCCCCATTGACACCTGGGAATCCCTGACCCAAGACCACCCAAAGTGGAGGAAAAACATCTGGGAAGGCGCTGAACACCTCGAGTCTCTTCGCTGAGCAAGGACAGTGGAAGGAGCGCACGGCAACCCAGGTCCCCACCCACCCATTCCTTCAACCACCATCTGCCCCATTTGTGACAGAGACTGTAGGTCCACCTGAGAACTAATATTTAGTGTGTGAGCAGGTCATCTTCGACTCCGAGGGACTGCCTATGATGATGATGATAAAATGTCACAATTTTCCAGATTGTGACTCATTTGACAATAGCAGATCTCTTAGAGTGGAAAACTATGTCACATGCAAATGCACTTTAGCAGCAGAAAAATCCATTGTCCCTGACCTTGTATAATGCTCTTGTCCTTATAGAACTGTGTATGAGCTGTTTCATAAAGGTGTTTTCCATCGAGTGAAAAACATTATTTCCATAACTGTGTCTCTTTGCTTCTTTCCTACTCTATAATTATTGTATGTCACTCTCTGGCTTTTATCTTCCACTCTTCCTTTCTCCTCTACCCATCATCATTTGTTCACCTTTCTCATTGTGGTGTGTGCATCATTTTGTCCAACTTATTATTGTTTCTTTCCCCCCTTTCCATAAATCTTTTCAATGTCTCTGTGTGGTTCCTTTCCATATGTACTCAATATCCAGCTCATGGTATTTTAAGGGCGAGGGAACACAGGAGGATGGGAAACAGCATACATAGAATCATAGAATGGTTACAGCACGGAAGAAGGCCATTTAGCCCATCGAGTCTATGCCAGTTCTCTGCAACTGCACTTCAGCGAGGCCCACTCCCCTGCCCTTTCTCCAGAGCCCTGCAATTTTTTTCCTTCAGGTATTTATCCAATTCCCTTTTGAAAACCACGATTGTGTCTGCCTCCACCACCCCTTCAGGCAGTGCATTCCAGATCCGAACCACTCCTGCATAAAAACGTTTTTCTTCATGTTTCCTTCAATTCTTTTGCCAATCACCTTAAATCTGTGTTCTCTAGTTCTTGACCCTTCCACCAATGGGAACAGTTTATCTCTATCTACACTGTCTTAACCCATCATGATTTTGAACACCTCTTTCAAATCTCTTCACAACATTTTCTACTCCAAGGAGAACAAGAGGAATATAGAAAGTTAAGAGGCAAAACTAAATAAATAATGATGAAATAAATATAGTGAGAGAGGAAGTATTAAATTCAACCCGTGATATGATCCCTTCACGCTGAAGTCTGTCCATTTCGATTTTGACCTTCTCCCTCAGCATATACGGAACTGCCCGAGCTTTATGATGGACGGGTCTTGCATCCGAGTCCATGTGGATCTGCAGCTTAGCTCCCGTGAAGTTGCCGATGCCTGGCTTGAAGAGCGAGGGGAACTTGCTCAGTACTTGGGCACATGTATCTTCCTCCGATGACACGCCTTCATGTCATTCCAATCACATCTGATTTTTTTCAAGCCAATTCCTGACGAACAGCGTTGGGCCATTGCCTGGGACAATACATAGCGGTCTCTCATGAACCGCACCGTCATACGACACTTTAATTATAGCACTGCCAATCACCGTTATGAGTTCTTTGGTGTAAGTGCGCAACTTGGTATTGACTGGACTCAGCCTAGGCCTCACAGCCTTAGTATCCCACAGCTTGTCGAATGCCCTCTGGCTCATTATCGATTGACTCGCCCCCGTGTCCATCGATACCGACACCCCATTAAATTTCACATCGATCATTATCGGTTTTCTCTTAGTTAGGAACGAATACAGTCCATACACTTCCTCCTCTGGTATCTCGTTTTACGAATCCGGATCCACGCTAGTTAGACGATCATCCTCCACGTGGTGTGTCGCAGCACGCTTGCTCATCTGTGGACACTTGCGCTGGAGATGCCCCACTCTCAGACAGCCGTTGCAACTATATTGCTTAAATCGGCACTGCTGGTGCCGGTGATTTCCCCCACAATGCCAACACACAGAAATTGGGTGCATTCCCTCTGGCAGACTTTGGGCAGCCACAAGTTTCGCGTACGCAGTCGGTTAGGCCCTGCCATGTGCCACTTTGCCGAATGCCAAATCATTCATATTTACAGTACTTGCCGAGTTTTGATTTTTCACTGATATCTGCTTGAGACTTCTATCCGTTGTCATGCATGACAGTGATTGTGATGGCCCTGTTCAAGTCCAACGTCTCCACCACCAGTAGTTTATGCAGGATCACCTCGTGGTTGATGCTGATTACAAAGAAGTCCCGCAGCATGGCTGCCAACACAGCCCCAAACTTACACAGTCCCGCTCGACGTCTCAAGTCGGCAACGAATTCTGACGCATTCTGGCCCTCTGAACGAATGTGCGCATAAAATCTGTATCTCGAAATGATGATGCCTTCGCCTGGCTTAAGGTGGTTCTGTACCAATGTACACAATTCTTCGTATGTCTTCTCTGTTGGACTCACAGGCAGGAGTAGATTTTTATCAGACAATAAATTTTTGGACCGCAAACCGTGAGGAACACCGCCCGGCGCCGACCTGCCTTGCCAACCTCCTCCATTTTGTTGGCCACGAAGAACTGACTCAAACAGCTCACAAAGTCTGCCCAACCTTCTTCTTCCACAAATCACTCCAACAATCCAATTGTGCTCATTTTTGCATGCAAAGGTTCTTGTTGCCTCATTGACAAATTTTGTGTATGTAATAACTGTTGGACTGAGTACTGTTTAACTTCAAGAGGTGTGACCTTGGTTCTGCTTTATTAAGGCCAAAATGACTAATATAGAAAATGGCTGGCCTTTTATACTTGGGCTGCACACACGTGCGTGCAGCCCAATGGTCTCCAACAGTGGCGCCATCTAGTGGCTAGTGATCCAAAAAGTACATACATGAAAGGATCAGTGATGTGGGAGGAGTAGACTGGTATGCAATATAATGAGGAGACACTGTGGATAGCTGGGTTAGAAGTGGAACTGCTGAAGGAGAACTGACGGGGAAGCTGGGAGCATTAAGGGGAGATGAAGGTTAGAAGCACTGTGAAAATAAGCGATTTGTTGCAGCTCAGGGCTCAAGTAATGGCCTGAGCTGTGATCAGAATAATAATGTCACATGGAAGCACAGTAGAGGTGCTAGGTTGAGAAGACATAGCTGAGGAGGCAGGTAAGGTACTGTTAGATGGGGAGCAAAATAGAGTTGTCAGAGGCCACTGAGCATGATTAAAGCATGGATACCACAACACTTACTCAAGCCCAAGCTCATTTTAATGGAGCAGAAGACTGAAATAAAATATTTTCTTGTGTTTTAGATCTGTCGTTACAACTTTCTCAAGCAAAGTTTCCATTCTTGACCATAAATATTGCTGAAGTCACCTAATTCAGCAGTTTTTGAACTTTTTTAGATCAAACCTACTTAAAAACTCTCCGCTGCAATAGCACTCTAGTTAAGTAGACCAGTATTGGTAAATATCCACAACATTAATCAACCACTCTGTGATTCTGTCTCAAAATTTGTCTTTTCCTACCTCATTTCTTCTCTCAATTTATCTCCGCGACCTCAATTTTTTCTCTCCCTCCTCAAATTTTCTCTCTCTCACCACTTCTGTCGCTCCTCCAAACAAATTTTAGAAAAGCTAACTCTAGAGTAAATCTTTTCTGTCAATGTGTGTATCTCTCTCCCATACCATGTCTTGCTTGCTCATACTATACTGTTTCACTTTACACTCGAAGAGAGCGAGAAATTCCTCAGTCTTGCACCCATTTTTTCGGTGATATTTTGCCGTTTTTGGCAAAAAAAACGGTGATCCGCTAGGTTAGCCGAAGTCTTGCGCCGACAGTTTTTAAATACCACTGAAAAGCGGACCGCCAGAGTGCAAGACTTGAAAAAATACCGCCATAGCTTTAAATTTGTCTTTTGGCGCACCTGTATTCTGGGTGAAAAAAAACACCCGAGAAAAACCTGCATTGCAACCCCAAGAACAGCAGTCGGTATGAAGACCTGCAAAAAAGCTAAATTAAAGTTTTTATTTTTAAATTCTTTTTCAGCGATTCAATAGTTAAGTGTCTCGTGAATGTTTTGTGTTTTTTTTGCTTTTTACAGTTTTTTTCCCCCCTCACAGCGATAATCGGCCTCGAACTAAATTGGCAAGAACCGCGGTTTCTGCTGTGAATCTTTTTTAACGCTGAGCACATTTTTACTGCTGGGCACATTTTTTAACAAAACTTAGCCCTTTAAAAAAATAGCAGTGTGATTAGTGGTATTTTTGGTGAAAAATGGTGAAAAAATACAGTGATCACCAAACCACGAATTTCAAGCCCTGAACAAATATTTTGTATCAGTTTTTACGGGAGAGGACATTTCTAATATTCCAACAGTGGATAGTCAAGGGGCTATAGTGGGGGGAGGAACTTAACACAATCACAATCACTAAGGAGGTGGTACTCAGTAAGATAATGGGACTAAAGGCAGATAAATCCCCTGGACCTGATGGCTTGCATCCTAGGGTCTTAAGAGAAGTAACGGCAGGGATTATGGATGCATTGGTTGTAATTTTCCAAAATTCCTTGGATTCTGAGGTGGTTCCAGCAGATTGGAAAACTGCAAATGTAACGCCCCTATTTAAGAAAGGAGGCAGACAAAAAGCAGGAAACTATAGACCAGTTAGCCTAACATCTGTGGCTGGGAAGATGTTGGAGTCCATTATTAAAGAAGCAGTAGCAGTACATTTGGAAAAGCAAAATTCGGTCAGGCAGAGTCAGCATGGATTTATGAAGGGGAAGTCATGTTTGACAAATTTGTTAGAATTCTTTGAGGATGTAATGAACAGGACGGATAAAGGGGAACCAGTAGATGTGATATATTTGGACTTCCAGAAGGCATTTGTCAAGGTGCCACGTAAAAGGTTACTGCACAAGATAAAAGTTCACGGGGTTGGGGTAATATATTAGCATGGATAGAGGATTGGCTAATGAACAGAAAACAAAGAGTAGGGATAAATGGTTCATTTTTGGATTAGCAATCAGTAATGTAAGAATAAAAGTGTTTATTAATAATTAAAATTGATTCTGTGTATGTATAAATGTTAAAAGTGCAGACCAGACGGAAAGGCATAGTTGTGTTGAAACAAAATGAAAGCCCACAGGTTGCCAGCATGGGTTGAGTTTTGAAAATAACAAAATGGAAGCCCACAGATCTGCCGCGTGGTTTGTTGTATTGGAAAACCATTTAAACTAATCAATGGCTAAACCTGGCCAGACAGCCACATGTGTGCGGAGAGCCAATAAGGAACTGCCCTCGACCCAAGGTCCAATCCGGAGGTTTTTTGATGGACAATGGCTTTGAGAAGTGAGTTCAAACCAGCCAGCCAAAGGGAAATAACATATATCACTCTTTATTATAACCTCATTGTACCTGTTGTAACTAAGGTGGATGTGCATTTGTGTGTTTTTTTTAAATAAACTGTTCCAATTGTTTTAGAGGAATTGTCTCACTGTCAAATTTAATGCCAGAGATTTAAAAATCTTACAGTAACCAGTGAGGTGCCATAGGGATCAATGCTGGGACCCCACCTATTTACAATCTATATTAACAACTTAGAGGAATGGACTGAATATAACGTAGCCAAGTTTGCCGATGATACAAAGATGGGAAGAAAAGCAATGTGTGAGGAGAACACATAAAATCTGAAAACATAGACAGGCTAAGTGAGTGGGCAAAAATTTGGCAGATGGAGTATAATGTTGGAAAGTCTGAGGTCATGCACTTTGGCAGGAAAAATCAAAGAGCAAGTTATTAATTAAATGGAGAAAGATTGCAAAGTGCTGCATTACAGTGGGACCTGGGGATACTTGTGCATGAAACACAAAAGGTTAGTAGGCAGGTACAGTAAGTGATCAGGAAGGCCAATGGAATCTTGGCCTTTATTGCAAAGGGGATGGAGTATAAACGTAGGGAAGTCTTGCTACAGTGGTACAGAGTATTGGTGAGGCCACACCTGCAATACTGTGTGCAGTTTTGGTTTCCATATTTACAAAAGGATATACTTGGATAAACAGAGAGTTGTGGTAAATGGCTGTTATTCTTATTGGAGGAAGGTATACAATGGCTTGGACCACTGTTGCTTTTGGTATACATTAATGACCTGGGGCTAGATTTTACACTTTTGTGAAGATCGCCCAAAAATGGGTGTTATTTCCGGTGTGGAGGGTAAAAATGGGTTTTCAGATCGCCGGCTTGTCGCCCACTTCCAAAGCCCCTCGTCTCCATTTTAAAAATTGGGCGTTACAGCGAGCGATATGAAATGGGAGTTAGCGTTAAATCTCTCTGGCTTTCTGCCGTATAGTTTCACCATCCTTAGCAATGGCATAGCAACGCTCGATTCCCGCGATTCAGGAGGTCAGGGGTCATCATTACATGCGCAGAAGAGGAGACAGAGAGAGGGAGGAGAGAGTGACTGAAAGCGTGTGTGGGTGTGGTGTGTGCTTGTTTGGCTGTTGTGGGAGGCACGAGGGAGATTCACCAGCAGCAAAAAGCCTACTAAGCACCAAGAACAAAGTTGGCACCGAGTTTTTGTCCAACAACTAATACTTAACATGGAAGGGATGGAGGAGGCCCTGGAGCTGTTAGCCAGGAACACTGGTGGCAGAGGGCCCCCAGTGGTCCCAGAGCATGGCACTGCACCCCAAGGTGCCGCACCCCCATTGCCAAAGACACATGAGAGCCAGGAGGAAGATCTTGCTTCTGGCTCGGAGCACGTTCCCACCGCGGGACCTTCCTCTCCCGTATCCGTCCAAGCAGCGGTTCTGCCGTCATCACCCCCCCGGCCGCCCTCCGCCCCAATGAAGCATTGCCTGAGGAACTCCTCGGCCAGGCAACTTCAAGTCGGGAGGGGAAGGGGAAGGGGTAGAGGTGGTAAGGAGAAGCGGGGGGAGGGCAGGGAAGGGAAGGAAAGTGAGGTGCATGGCCACAGGTGTTGTCTGGGGCATATTTTTAGGTTGCTGCTGCTATTTTGGTGGGAGGGTCGGGGCAAGGGGTGAGGGGGTTACCTCATTGGTTTGCATTTGTGTTCTGTTTTGCTGGAAATAGGGACCATTGTAATGATGTAAATGTGATAAATTTGTTGTAGGCTGGGGCGGGGGTGCAGTGGCATGGATTTTACAGATATACTTATGATTTCAGACAAATGATCAGCTTAAATGTTTTTTATTTAACATAACCTTGTTGCACATTGGCTCTTATAGCTGCACCGTTACACACTGGTGATTCCTTAACATGAAAGGGTATAATTACACTTAACTTGAATCAACTTAAACTTTAACTGTCACCAAGGTGATGCCCATCATTGATGTATGACCTGCACACCCAGCAGTGTGTCAGCCTTGTAAATACCACCAAGGTTCTTTCAAGCAAAGCGCTCATTTATGAGCTCCTCACTAAAGCGTCTTGCAGATATGATGCCACCACCGGTCCTTTCCTGAGGTCTACAGAGGGGCGGGGGCATGGCTTCAGCGTCAGCCTGATTGTCTGGCCCGATGTCAGCATCCACTTTCTTGTCCTCCTCTTCCTCTCTCTCCTGAGGTGGACCGTCAGACCCTCCTGGCAATTCTTGTCCCCTCCTGATAACCAAGTTGTGCAGCATGTAGCACACTACCACGAATTGAGCTACCTGCTCAGGGGGTTAATGGAGCTCGCCTCCTGCATGGTCCAGGCATCTAAAGCACTGCTTAAGCACTCCAATGTTTTTCTCGGCGATATTGCAAGTGGCTCTATGGCTCTCATTGTATCGCTTCTCGACTTTGGTGTGGGTGTCACATAGGGGATTCATCAACCAGGTAGCGAGGTTATATCCTTTGTCACCAAGCATCCAGCATTGATCTTGTGGCTGATTGTTAAACAAGTCATATACAGCACTCTCACGCAGGATGTGAGCATCATGGATGCTCCTGGAAATTTAGCATTCACTGCCATAATAATTTGCTGGTGGTCGACAACGAGTTGCACATTCAGTGAGTGGAATCCCTTGCGGTTCCTGAAAACATCTGCTTACTGAAAAAGTGCACCTTTCACGATGTGCGTATAGTCTATTGCTCCCGACACCTTGGGGAAGCTAGCAATTCGGTAGAATCCTCAAGCTCTCTCAGTCTGAGCCTCCCTGGTCATAGGGAAGCAGCCAGACAAAGTCAATCCTGCATGCGTACAGGGCTTCAGTGACCTGTCTAATGCAGCACTGTGTGGCATGCTGAGATATAGCGCTGATGTCTCCAGCTGAGGCCTGAAAGAAACGCGACGTCTAGACCGAAAGTGACACGGTGACCTTGAACTCGACGGACAGTGCAGTCCTGATGGTGCTGGCAGGCTGCAGATCTCCCCTTATGAGCTGGCATATCTCACCGATAACCTCCTTGTGGAAGCGGAGTCTCCTAAGGCAGGTGGTGTCACACAAGTTGAGGTAACTCTGCTTCTCCCTTTACTTGTGCAGGGTGTAACGTCTGGTCCTCCTCATCAGTCTGTGACGTCTTACATTGGGCACATGATGCTATCGAGTGTACCTTCTGCCATCTCAAGTCAAAGGAAGACACAAATAATCTTCCAGAAATTCTAGGGGTCCAAGGGTCTATCAAGAAGGAGGAACTGAAGAGAATCCTTATTCGTCAGGAAATTGTGTTAGGGAAATTGATGGGACAAAGGCTGATAAATCCCCAGGGCCTGATAGGTTGCATCCCAGAGTAGTTAAGGAAGTGGCCCGAGAAATAGTGGATGCATTGGTGATCATTTTCCAACACTCCATTGATTCTGGATCAGTTCCTATGGACTGGAGGGTAGCTAATGAAACACCACTTTTTAAAAAAGGAGGGAGAGAGAAAACAGGGAATTATAGACCGGTTAGCCTGGCATCGGTGGTGGGGAAAATATTGGAATCAATTATTAAAGATGAAATAGCAGAGCATTTGAAAAGCAGTGACAGGATCAGTCCAAGTCAGCATTTATGAAAGGGAAATCATGCTTGACAAATCTTCTAGAATTTTTTGAGGATGTAACCAGTAAAGTGGACAAGGGAGAATCAGTGGATGTGGTGTATTTGGACTTTCAAAAGGTTTTTGACAAAGTCCCACACAAGAGATTAGTGTGCAAAATTAAAGCACATGATATTGGGGGTAAATTAATGAGGTGGATAGCAAACTGGTTGGGAGACAGGAAGCAGAGAGTCGGAATAAATGGGTCCTTTTCAGAATGGCAGGCAGTAACTAGTGGGGTGCTGCAGGGTTCAGTGCTAGGACCCCAGTTATTTACAATATACATTAATGATTTAGATGAAGGAATTGAATGTAATATCTCCAAGTTGGCAGATGACACTAAGCTGGGTGGCAGTGTGAACTGTGAGGAGGATGCTAAGAGGCTGCAGGGTGACTTGGACAGGTTAGGTGAGTGGGCAAATGTATGGCAGTAGAGTATAATGTAGATATCTGTGAGGTTATCCACTTTGGTGACAAAAACATGAAGGCAGAATATTATCTGAATGGTGACAGATTAAGAAAAGGGGAGGTGCAACGAGACCTGGGTGCCATGGTACATCAGTCATTGAAAGTTGGCAAGCACGTACAGAAGGCGGTGAAGAAGGCAAATGGAATGTTGGCCTTCATAGCTAGAGGATTTGAGTATAGGAGCAGGGAGGTCTTACTGCACTTGTACAGGGCCTTGTTGAGGCTTCACCTGGAATATTGTGTTCAGTTTTGGTCTCCTAATCTGAGGAAGGACATTCTTGCTATTGAAGGAGTGCAGCGAAGGTTCACCAGACTGATTCTCGGGATGGCAGGACTGACATATGAGGAGAGACTAGATCGACTGGGCTTGTATTCACTGGAGTTTAGAAGAATGAGAGGGGATCTCATAGAAACATGCAAAATTCTGACGGGATTGGACAGGTTAGAGGCAGGAAGAATGTTCCCAATGCTGGGGATGTCCAGAACCAGGGGTCACAGTCTAAGGATAAGGGGTATGCCATTTAGGACCGAGATGAGGAGAAACTTCTTCACTCAGAGAGTTGTTAACCTGTGGAATTCTCTACCGCAGAAAGTTGTTAAAGCCAGTTCGTCAGACATATTCAAAAGGGAGTTAGATATGGCTCTTATGGCTAAAGGGATCAAGGGGTATGGAGAGAGAGCAGGAAAGGGGTACTGAGGTTGAATGATCAGCCATGATCTTATTGAAAGGTGGTGCAGGTTCGAAGGATGAATGGCCGACTCCTGCACCCATTTTCTATGTTTCTATGTTTCTGTGCAGTATGTAATTGGTCATAGGGAGGGTGAGAAATGACAGGCCCCATTCCAATAGCTATCTGTTTTCTACCAAGTGTTCACAAAGAATGAATGTTTGCATTAAGACACCTAGTAAATTCCAATCTTCCACAGTGATGAAAAGATATTTATTCAGATGTTTACATCACCTCCAAACACCTCCAGATTACATCCGAAATCCCCCGAGGTTGAAGCAGAGCAGCCTTTTAAATGATGCGAACCTGTGATTTTCAACATCGCATCCATACTGCTGTGAGTAGTTTCGGTTAGTTCAACTTTTTGCCAGCAGTATTTTCGGTGAGCGATATTGTGGGCAAGGTGTTGAAAGTGATGCTGGGTGATCACCTGGGTTTTAGTTTCGGCAAATGTGATCTTTATGACAAAAAACAGTGTGCGGTTGTTTTATTAAATCTCGGCGTTAATAATGTGCTAAACGTAACGCTGGATGATATTATGGGCGTTGGTTTCACCCATTCTGATGATACCGACCAAAAAAAGTGGGCGGGCGGTATTATTTTTTCTTGGGGTTTCGTACATGGCGAAAGTAACGCTCGGTGATAAGTGTCTGAAAAATGGGCCTCAGTTTCCATTTTGTGGCTAAATGGGTGATATCTGGGTGTTGCACCTCATTTCAGTGTTAAAATGGATATTAAGTGAGCGTTATGCATTCAAAAATAATGGAAAATCTAGCCAATGGTTTGGGTGTACAGGGCACAATTTAGAATTTTGCACATAACACAAAACTTTGGAAGTGTAGTAAACAGTGAGAAAGATAGTAGTAGAGTTCAAGAAGACAGAGATAGGCTGGTGGAATGGGCGGACATATGAAGATGAAATTCAAGGCAGAGAAGGGTGAGGTGATACATTTCAGTAGGAAGAATGAGGAGAGACCGACCGCACACACTAAATAATACAATTTTTAAGGGGGGGGGCGGAAAGAAAAAGAAAACTGCCGCTGTTTGTGCACAAACCTTTGACGGTGGCAGGACAGGTTAACAAAGCAGTTAACAAAGCATATGGGATCCTGGGGTTTATAAATAGGGGCATTGACTACAAAAGCCAGGAAATTATGCTAAAACACTAGTTCAGCCCCAGCTGGAGTATTGTGTCCAATTATAAGCACCACACTTTAGGAAGGACGTGAAGACTTTGGAAAGGGTACAGAAGAGATTTAGTAAAATGGTTCAAGGGATGAGGGAATCGAGTTACGTGGATATACTGCAGAAGCTGGGATTGTTCCCCTTGGAGCAGAGAAGCCTAAGAGGAGATTTGATTGAGGTATTTAAAATCATGAAGGATTTAGATAAGAGTAAATAAAGATAATTATTTCCAATGCTGAGGTCGATAATGAAAGGGCACAGATTTAAGATGCTAAGCAAAAGAACCAGAGGCAACATGAAGAAAAACTTTTTTACGCAACGAGTGGTTAAGATTTGGAAAGCACTGCCTGATAGGGTGGTGGATACAAATTCAATAGTAGCCTTCAAAGGAGAATTTGATAAATATATGAAGGAGAAAAAATGTCAGGGATATGGGAAAAGAACAGAGAAGTGGGACTAATTGGATTGCTCTTTAGAAAAGAGCCTGCACAGACTCAATGGGTTGAATGGCCTCCTTCTGTGCTGTGCTACCTATGATTCACTGATTCTATGTCATTTCTCTTCAGCTCTTCAGCAACCATTTGCCTCAGTCTACTGGGGCGGTATTTCTGTCCAAGAGACAAGAGGCTATTTTTGTAAACTGCACCAGTTGGATGGTTTAACTCCTGTTGTTCTGAACTCCAACTGAGTGTCAGCCAACAAATTGATTCCAGCTATCACATCAGAGTTGAAGGCTCCACGAGTCTTCACTCTGATTACAATGTACACCAAGGAAAATTAAATGGTTGATTGGTCACCATTCTATTGTAGGTGTCCTTTTGAGCCAAAGAACTAGATCTCAACCACCAAAAGGGGGAAGAAAATAAATCCAAAGCATGTTATTACTTTAATTTTACACTACCAAGTTGAATGTCGTAATACTGTTGGCGTCATAATAGTGTTGCAGGTGATAGCTGCCCTCTAATCCTCACCCAAGTAACATTCCTTATATACCATCAGCATTTTGTTTTAATACATCTGGTTGATTATAACCCGTGCATGTGGGGAATCAGTTCAATGGGCGAGGATCATGAATGAAAGGGGAAAGTGTACATTGCTATTTATGGAAGACAGGGGAAGTTTTTGTAACTACATTTATTATAATTTCCGCCCCCCCCGCCTCCCCAAAATTGTTGAATATTTCCTGTTGGTTACAAATGTTATTATTAGGAATATATAATGGGGTAAGTGATTTACTGTCATGGGAAGGATGGGAGGTTAGGTGAGGCTGACTTAGCTGCAGTGTTGGTGTGTAGTCATGTTCAGATGGGAAGGAGAATTGGATCAGGCATAGGAGAGTACCTATAGGAAAGTGGAAAGGACTTGGCTGCATGGGAGAATCATTTCACATTTTTTTAACATAAAGCAAACATCAAAAACAATTTAGAGGGAAAAATAAAAATAAAAGTGAAGGAAATAATTTTAAAAATAGAGAACTAGGATGAGAATAATGGAAAAGAAAGGAAAATCATAACTTTTTGAAAAAAGGTATGTGTCAGGCATTCTAGTTCAAATTATTATTGCCCAGAAGTTCCAGCCTCCCCGGGTCCGTACAGAGTGTCTACGGACCCGGGAAAGCATCAGAAAACCCGGTTTTCAGCACACAATGTGCATGCGCTGAACACCGGCTTTTCCGATCTGTCAAGCTCCAGCGTGGACATTTGCAAGGGCCAGATTGCGGTATTTAACCATATGTTGCCCAGAAAATGTCCTCAAAACTCTTGCGCCTGATAAAAGCAGGTGCATAGCTTCCTTTTAGAGCCATAAGAGTCTTAAAACACACTTAAAACAGATAAAATAAAACTAAAAATACACATTTTATTTTTTTAAAACCCTGCTCACTTCGCTAATTTATTTTAAACCATAAATAAAAAAACGTTTTAAAAACTCAGAATTTTTTTTCCCTCTAAGATATTTATTAACTTTAATTTCAATTCATTTTAATTATGTGAGGTGTGTTTTTTATTTTTTAATTGGTGTCATTGTGTTTGGTTTTTTTTCTCAATTAATAGCAATGAGAATTCATAGTTATGGAGTTTCATTGCTACAAATTGAGAATACTTTATCTGATTGGTTGAGCAATCACACGTGACTGCACCTTCTGCATGGGAACCTGGAGGATGGGAGCACGCTTCACAGCGCGGGAAGAGAAGGCCTCCCCAACGGAATCTCACACTCCTCCTGGACCACCAGGCACTTTCGGAAAAATTCTGTTTTAAGTGTGTTCTAATGGAGTGAAACATAAGAAAAATCATTTGTGTGTGAGTAATCCAACAGTATGGAGTTCAACTAATGGAAAAATAAATCCATTACCAAAAAATAGTAAATTTCAGATCTCAGGGAATACACCAAGGGCTAGACTTTCCACTTTCAGGCTAAGACCGAAAAAAATGGGCCTTGTTCCACCGATGCGGGACCTATCACCCGTGCTGATCGCCAGCTCAAGGCCCATTTTTTTTTTTTGCGATTTTCCACTCGGTCTTAGCCCAGCGATGTCAAATGGCCGATGCCATTTCTTGGCGATCTCCTGATCGCCCAAAGAAAACGGAAGTGAATGAAAAAAAAAGCTTCCCTAGCAACACATTACTGTGCATGTGCAGGTTGATTTTTTTTTCAGGTTGATGCTTCTTCCCACGTTTTGAGAAGTCAAGGGTCTTCACACATGCTCAGAAGCTCTGGGTAGGTCTGGGAGAGAGAGAGAGAGAGAGAGAGAGGAGAAAGGAAGAGGTCAGAAAGTCTTATTCAAATTACAGATAAATTTAAAGAATGGAGGGAGGTGCAGGAAAGAGAAGGGCCAAACCCTTCAGCGAAGAGGCAAATGAGGCCCTCGTAAATGCTGTCAGCTCCAGGTGGGAGGATCTGACACGGGGTGGGCAGGGGAAACCTCCACCCCATGCATATCGTAGGAATTGTTCTGAAATAGCCGACGTAGTCACATCGGCCTCCAATGAAACGTGCACACCGGACCAGTGCCGCAAACGGTGGAACAGCCTACTGGCAGCTGCGAGAATAGTTGAAGTTTATATTTATGTATTATTTAATGATCTAAATAGTAACTAGAATCTGCAATGTTATTGGGTTACAATTAGACATAACTAAATTTTATGCAACCCAGCATAAAGTTAAATGTTCACTTGTTCACTTGTTATCATTACTTAAGTGTTCCCTTTCCATTCTTTCTGAAATGGTCACTTGTTATCATCACTGTAATGGTCACTTGTTGGCATGACTGAAATGGTCACTTGTTATCATCACTGTAATGGTCACTTGTTGTCATCACTGAGATGGTCAATTATTGGCATGACTGAAATGGTCACTTGTTATCATCACTGTAATGGTCACTTGTTGTCATCACTGAGATGGTCACTTGTTGTCATCATTGAAATGGTCAATTGTTAACATAACTGAAATGGTCACTTGTTAGCGTGACTGAAATGGTCACTTGTTAGCATTACTTAAATGGCCACTTGTTCTGTAAAATGTTCATTTCTTCTTCTTGTAGCATTTTGGGGATTTTGAGGGAAGGGTGGGTTGGTGCGGGGGGTGTAGTTCATTAGTTCTTTGTTTGTTAATTAAAAAAAAATGTTCTACAACTTTTGAACCTTCTCTCTTACTTACATAAGTTTTACAACGTACAGTTCTTCATGCAGATTTGTTTGTTTATTCTGTTTCCCCACGGATATAAATTCACTATGTAAAAGCTATTTAATAAATATTTCCAATATATGCATAAATAAGGTGATAATACCTATTTATATTCCCTGTCCCAAATTTCTGAGTACAATTTGCATCAATTTTACTCTCTAAATAACTCAGAACAATTCTCCACCCTTCCTCAGAGGCTAAAAATGGCGTCCGTAGTGCCCATTTCCATCTCTAAGGCCCTGAAAAAGCAACTATTCTTGAGCACTCTTTTGGGCCTTGCATCGGCCCAGCGAAGTGTATGCTAAGTGCTGAAACTTGGGATGGGCTTTGTGTGGGCGATCATTTGGGCGATCATCTCAGCGATCAAAGTCGAAACTTGGGGGCCTATTTTTCCGGCGATATTTTGGGCCTTTTCCACTTTTTGCTCAAAATGGGCAATAGAGGTCCATTTTGGGCCATTGTTGGGCCTTAAATGGGCGATGTGAAGTGGAAAGTCTAGCCCCAAGAATTTTTTGCACTACATCAATATTTTACATGTTAGTGCTGAATCTGTCTTTACCGAACGCCTTTTGAAAGTCCATATGCACAATATCAACGATACTTTTCTCAGACACTTTCTCTGTTACCTCATCAAAACCCTCAATCAAGTTAGCCAAACATGATTTGCCCTTAACAAATCCATGCTGGCTCTCCTTTTTAGCCCATGCTTGTCCAAATAGTTATTAATTTTCTCATAGATTTTATTTAAGGTTGCCTTTTAGTGCTGTAAGAAGAAATCATGAAATCAGAGGGTCATACATTTATTCATCATAAAGCAACAATAATATGCAACTAATACAAATTTAAAGGTTGTTTCTAGAGCCAAAAGTACATAAGAAATTGTTTTTTAAATCTCCTCATTGATCAGGAGTTCCAGGCAGTCTTCACATACGTGTTAGTTACATCGTTCATTTTTGAGAAATAACTATTGTGTCCCATGATTACCGGTGAAATCCATTGTATATACCAAGGGAAGATTGAATATTGTACCTTAAAAATCTCTAGCTAACTTCTGACCTGAGATATATCCTAGGCACTAAGGAAAGATTTGAACATCATGCCTTGACAGCTTCTAGCCTACATCAGACTTGATTTAAAATAGCTTAGCTGTTCTAACTTTCAAAGGAGAGTATTAAAAAAAAACATATTGCATATTATTCCTGAGCATTCAGACACAAAGGTGACTTTCATCACCCAAGAGTGAGCAACTTGAGTTAACGTCTTGGGGTAGGAGTGAATTGCATATTAAAGACCATGTTCTCTGGACCCTTGAATTTGTCATAATATTTTCATTATCTGTAAGTTTTAAGAGTTTATGTTCAAATTCCCTTTATATTTTACAGATATACTTGCAGGCAAAGCTGAAAAATCTCACCTTGAAACCTACAAGACATTCCTAATTCCCATTGTCAGCCAGTTAATTGCATTTAGAAAGGGAATGAAAGGGCATATAATTCAAAAAAGTCCAATTTTTGTAGGAGTAATAGGCTTAAGTCTCTGATTTGCTAATTAGAATTACAATGGATGAGCATAAAAACAAAACATACTTTTAATTGCAATACAGCAGTTTTAACATCAAGTCCTCTCATGAAGTAAATATCAAAGAAAAGGTTATCCAAACAAACTGGTAGTGTCAGCTATCTTTTTCTAGCAAGCACTCTTCTATTTGATGTGTCCAGATATTGCTGTATGCGCAAGTTAGGAAAAGTCATGGGCTGGCCCATCTATTTCAATTTCAATGTTTTTCTTGTCAAGGGCATTCCATCCTGGTCTATACTGTACAAGAGAACTTTGTTAACCCCCAAAAATGTTTGTAAAATGTTAAACAAGATAGAAAAAATAATGCTAAACATCTATCAAACTCAGTATTACGTCTGTATACAAAGACAAAGATAAAGGCCAGAGTAGTTAAGTAGTTTAGATCTGTCATCACATTTAGCTTTTACAGCAAATATGCAACAGCAAAGTTAGCTGATCAAAATAAAGACTGCGAAAAGGGACATTATATTTATTTTTGTTGACTGCTTGAAATGATGGAAAATTACTCAATCGGAGCACAATTGTACAGATACTGTAATCAGTGTAATTGGTACTGTTGGCAACAATCTCCAAAGTGAACAACTTTGCATCACAGCCTGAGAAAAATAAGAAACAAATATATATATATATATATATATATATAAAAAGCAAACACTAATTTGATTAAAATTTACTGGGTTGTGAATCAAACTCTCTGAGCAACATAAGATTACATATGCTTTTGAGTTTAAAATCTTTAAATATCTCAATTCCTCTCATGCCACATCCATCAGATAAGAACATAACGATATAAGAAATAGGAGCAGGAGTAGGTCATTTGGCCCCTTGAGCCTGCGCTGCCATTTAATAAGATCGTGGCTGAACTGACCATGGACTCAGCTCCACGTCCCTGCCCGCTCCCCATAACCGTTTATTCCCGATCGCTCAAAAATCTGTCTATCTCCGCCTTAAATATATTCAATGACCCAGCCTCCACAGCTCTCTGGGGCAGAGAATTCCACAGATTTACAACCATCAGGGAGCAGAAATTCCTCCTCATCTCAGTTTTAAATGGGCAACTCCTTATTCTGAGACTATGTTTTAGTTTCCCATATGAGTGGAAGTATCCTCTCTGCATCCAGCTGGTTGAGCCCCCTCATTATCTTATATGTTTTGATAAGATCATCTCTTATTCTTCTGAACTCCAAACAATGTAAGCCCAACCTACTCAACCTAACTTCATAAGTCAACCTCATCTCCGGAATCAACCTAGTGAACCTTCTCTGAACAGCCTCCAATGCAAGTACCTGTATATCCTTCCTTAAATACGCAGACCAAAACTGTATGCAGTACTCTAGGTGTCGCCTCATCAATACCCTGTACAGTTGTAACAGGATTTCTCTGCTTTTATATTCTTTCCCCCTTGCAATAAAGGCCAACATTCCATTTGCCTTCCTGATTACTTGCTGTACCTGCATACTAACGTTTTCATGCACACAGTCCCTCAGGTCCCTCTGTACTGCAGCACTTTGCAATTTTTCTCCACTTAAATTATAAATTGCTTTTCTATTTTTTCTGCCAAAGTGGATAACCTCACATTTTTCCACATTATACACCATCTGCCAAATTTTTGCCACTCACTTAGCCTGTCTATATCCCTTTGCAGATTTTTTGTATCCTCCTCACAATTTGCTTTCCCACCCATCTTTGTATCATCAGCAAAATTGGTTACATTACACTCGGTCCCTTCATCCAAGTCATTAATATGGATTCTACATAGTTGAGGCCCCAGCACCGATCCCTGCGGCACTCCACTAGTCACTGTTTGCCAACCGGAAAATGACCCATTTATCCCGGCTCTCTGCTTTCTGTTAGTAAGCCAATCCTCTATCCATGCTAATATTTACCCCCAACCCTGTGAGCTTTTAATTTGAGACTAAGCTCTTGTCTGCCAAGACACTATTTGAAGAAGAGTAAAGAATTCTCCCGGTGTCCTCGCCAACGAATGACTGCATTTCAAATCTAGTGTGTGTAAAGCCCTTGAGATGTTTCCCAGAGATCTGTTAAGGCAATATAAAAACATGAATCATTTTTTTTTTAGTTTCTGACATGTCAGCAGCTTGCTGTCTCGGTAATCAAAAAAAAATCTAAGACTGACAGTAACATTATAGGAGATTCACTTTATAATGTTTCTTTCTCATCTTTCACGTAAGGTAACAAGGATATTAAGAACAGCAAATAGCCTGCCTCCCACTTCAGGGAATGTCAGAGCAATATCACCTGGCTAATAGCTTTCAGATGAAGAGGAGGAGGATGTTCCTTAGAACTCAGCTCACACTACCAAGGCCTGATTGTAGACGTCTTTAAAAATAAATGTAATCAGAAAAAAAATAATCCTTTAGAGCAACTGACAGCTTGGGGCCCGTGAAGGTTACTCTCAGCAAAGGCATTTGGGAGGTAAATGAGAAGGTAAAGGATAAAAAGACAATGCAATATAGGAATGACTGATTGTGATTGTAAGGGAAGTATGGTGTGGGGGAGGGGTGTGGATCTTGGATTGTGAGGGAACTATAGAAGGTGATTCCGTGATCCACTGGGAGCACAATAAAAGGATAGAGCAAATGCTTACAACAATGCAACACCAAAACTTTGATCCATGCTCCCTGCGATCGTGTCACCCAACTGAAAGTGTGGGATCATGGGACCACTGTTTATATTCTATCATCAATTCAAGCACAAGGATTGTTCAGTTTCACCTAGACTGATTAAAATCCTAACTTCCTCCAGCCTTTCAATTAAACATTGAATGTTAAGTGATACTGTAAATCAACTTACATTAAAGCAGGAGATAGTCAAAAAGGCTACGTCCAAGGTATGGACCAATCTCCAGAAGCCAAACAATAGCTATTTTGTTCTCCCTTTCTGTTGGGAGGATAGTGTTATATTGACCGCGATTTTGCCGGCACTCAGTGGATGGGATCGGTGGCAGGTCAACTGTGAAAGTTAAAATGATTGACAGTGGGTCGGGAATCCACTGTCAAAACGCACATACCTGCATTTCTCGATGTCAGGTATACCAGCGCAAACAGACCCGACAGGCTGCGCGGGGGACCCAATTCAAATTATTAGTGGATTTTTTACAGCCACTTGAAAATGCTTTTTTCCCAGCTTTTTGAATTTTACAGGTTGCCCACCGGTTTCCCAACATGCCTAGACCTCTTCTGTGAAGCTGAGGTAGGAGGTCAGTGGCCATTGAATCGGCTGATGAGTTGACAGCTTCAAATGTCAAGTCAAAACTCCCAGCTGATTGAGAAATGTTTCCTTAACCACTAGATTTTCTAACCTGCCTTTCCACTACATATTCAGAATGCTGCAAGTCTTTACACAAGTCGCCACCCAGTCTCACCTCATTACCTCTCCCACCATTGACAGATCGCCTCTGTCATCTCTACTTCACCTGCCATCTATTCCATCAGCATGGGTGCCCTTGAAACTCTCTCACCTTGGTCCTCAGAATGTGACTATGATCAGCCCCAAAACCAACAACTACACCAACCTTCTCCGCAATCACCTGATGCTGCACAGGACAGAGGGCATCAGCACCCCTCACTATGGCCATATTTACTTCTCTTGATGCTGCACACCCTGGCTGCAACTTGATGTGCCAAGTTGGCACCAGCCCACATCAATAACGTAAAACATCCATAAATGCCCAAGCCATTCCTTTCACACTTTGCAGGGGGTACCGCTATGTCTCATCATTCACTGCAACTCACTAAGCCACTTCCAAAGGTGCACACAAATCTGTCCAAGTACACACAGTGTTGAAAATAAAGGTTTCAATGTATGACAGCACATTAACAGAAACTTTACATGAACATTAGCTAAAACACATAAGTGCCTATCCTTTTGAGTTGTTAGTTATTATGATTAGTCGAGGATAAGTGTGAGGGGTGGCTAGTGAGATGGGGAAGTGGTAATGTAGATACAGAGGGATGGGTGTTTGGAGGTGCAAGGTAAATTGGTGTGAGCAAGGATGTGTAAGTGTAGGGATGGGAAGGCAGAGTGATGGGGCTGTGATGAGTGGCACAGCAGAATGAGGTTGAGTGTGGCTTTACAGTAATGTTTTGTGATCTACTAAGATCATCGAAAGGTTTGCACCACTGCAGTCTGGTCCTCCTGATGACAACCCTGCTTCTACCCTCCTGTGCAATGTACAACCAGGCTGCATTGGTCTCCCGGGAAGGACTCTTCCACCCATTGGAAGGGAAGAGATCCTCCCTTCATGCAGCAACTCTTTCCATAAGTATAATGAGGGAGTCATGGAAGAGCCTGGGTGCAGCTGTGCACCTCTGTGAAATGCTTGCCAGTTTTAGAGCACCTCAATGCTGTAGAACACTGATAGCACAACTGTCAAAGACAATTTGCGCATGGTCCTTTTAAGCGTCATCAAATGATGTCATCAGACCCTCTTCCTTCAATTGGCTGGAAAACGTGCTGGGCAGATTTAACAAGCCCATTCAAGTAAAGTCATGTTGGAGGCCAGGATGGAGCCTGCAGTGGGGTCAGTACCCACATCCGATGTCGCCCACCACAGCCCCACCAAGGTAGATAAAATCGCAGCCTATGGAGGAGGATTTCCATGAGCGACACAGAAGTAACCTGTAAAATGCAGTTTACAGTTGCTGAGCCTCTGCTGTGTTGTTGGTTGGCACAGATGATGAACACAGTGTCAGTAGATCTTATTGAAAGTTTTATTCTCTGCTTTTGGCCATTTTTGAGTCAAAAATACTTGCTGACCTTTTTGCTTTTGAAGTGACTTCTTATTCTATTTAATGTAATTTTGGTATGTGGCATAATCAATGGCACATCAACTGGAGTATTATCACCGCTGAATTGGTTAATGGGATAATGGGTGAATTTAATGAGCTGAGAATTCACAGCTTTGATCCTAGCTGAACAAGAGGAAAGATTGGAGTCAGCACACCTGATTTAGCCTATCGGATCTTTTTGTCCAATATCAGGAAAAATCAGGAAGACTGTGAATCGGGTGCTCTGATCTTTGGGGTCAAAGTTCCGTACACCCCGTTTGGGAGTGGTTACAGTCATAAGGCATGAGACTTTGCGCCGGGTGCAGAAGTCCTATCTCTCACGAGAAATTGGGGTTACTGCCCCCGAAAGGAAGTGGAGCACAATATCACCATGCTCCACTTCCTTTCTGGGGCAGTCGTGGGGAGAATGTGTCAAGAGTGGGGTGCAGCATTGTGCACTAGGTCAGATAGGAGGGGCTCTTTCCTTAATTAAAGGGAAGGGCCCAAGCTGCAAACTCTGCAGTAATGAAAGGGTCCTACTTGGTCCACCGGGGAACAGGGTGCCATGCCACAGCTCAGCATTCAAGCAGAGTGCCAGGCTGACCGATCACGGCACAAACTCACATTCAAAGCCCCCACAGCAGGACAAAATCGGCATTATTTTGTTTTTCAAAAGGCCCACACCTCCCCTTTAACTTGCCAGGTTCATGAGCCCTGAAGCTGTCACTGTCGTCCCCTGGCATAGTTTCAGGGGCAATACCAATTTAGGATCCAGGGCGCTAACGGGACACTGCACGCGGCGTTGACAACATCATCACTGGCAGAGCAGGACACTACGGGTTAGTGCTAACGTGAGGTGCAAATGATCCAAATTTCTAGGCCATTAGGTCAGTTTGTCTGAACAGCCCTGCTCTTGCCTAAGGTTCCACACTCGGAGCACTAACACATAAAATTCACCCCAATGAATGTTAACAGCATGTACCAAAGTGATTATCTTATGCATAAATTGAAAGTGCGGAGTAGTGGAAGCAAAATATGTTGGTACAGTATGCAACTGTAAAATTTACCACAGTTTAGATAATAGAGCAAAATAAAGATTGTTAATACAAACTGCACTTGAAATTTTTATTTTATTTTATTAATTCTCGGGATGTGTGAGTCACTGGCAAAGCTCACATTTATTGCCCATCCCTAGTTGACTGAGTAGTGGTTTGATACAATTTAATGGCTTGCTAGGCCATTTCAGAGGGCAATTAAGAGTCAACCACATTGCTGTGGGTCCGGAGTCATGTTTGGGCCAGACCAGGTAAGGACGGCAGATTTCCTTTCTTAAAGGTCATTAATTAAATAGTTAGGTTTTTACGACAATCTAACAGCTTCATGGTCACTTTTACTGATACCAGCTCCTTATTTACAGATTTTTAAAAACTGAATTCAAATTCTCAAACTGCTGTGGTGGGATTAGAACTCATGTTCTCTGGATTATCAGTCCAGATCCCTGGATTATCAACCCAGATTGCTGGATTATCAGTCCAGTTACTTAACCACTACTCTACCTTACCACATCATTATATTATTTAATATGAAAGAGAATAATTAATTGTTCATTTGAATCAGTAAGTCATCTACTATAAATAGCAATGACTGGAACATAAATGTTCTGAAGAAGATGCATCTGCTATAAAAAGTTGGTCATACGTCAGTATTACTACTCATTATTCATTAATGATCCTATTCTCTGTGTTGTTTGGAATTCAGAAGCATTCGTCTGATATCTATACTCTGCAGCATAACAGCAACTGTATACTCACGATACACTGTTAGGCTGTATACCAGAAGAAAAATAATTGGGAACAGATGGAATTACTTCAACGACATTATTCTGAATGCTTATTATTTTATATTTATACATGGCATTTATTGAAAGCATTGATGAAAGATGTTGGGTTGGATTTTGACAATTGTCCGATAATGTAAAATGGGTGCTAGCAAATCAGCAGACCGTGTTATATCTCTCCGGATTTCTATTTCCATAGGAGAGATGTAACATGGATTGCTGACTCGTTATTGCCCGTTTTACGCTATTGTATAAAGTCAAGATCTACCCCATTGAGTCAAATAAGGGCAGAAAGTGTCACAATATTTCATTTGTGCCAAATAACTATTACACATACCGCAGTGTATTATGAGATAATGGTTTCGAGAGTACAAATTAAATGCTGAGAAACAATTGAAACATTTGTTATTGTTGATGTTACCCATTTACAGGTGCAATGAGCACAGCCCCTGTGGACCATTTACAAAGTACCATTCAGGATCATGTGAAATAGCTAACATCTTTACGTGCAATAAAATTATATAGATTTACCATATGCCATCATAAAAAGTTCATACATTCCTACCATACAAAACCTATCATTCAAGTCATCATTGAACATTCTAAAATTAAGTAACAAGGTAACCCTGTTTACTGCTCTATATCTGGATTTTTGTTGTTGTTTTCGTATGCTGTGATGAGAGTCATCCAAAGCAAATTTTAACAATCATGGGTGAAACTATCCTGTCGATGGTATTCTGCTGTTGTTCGGCATGAACCACACTTTTGGCATTATCAGCATAAACTAACAATTTTTATGGTTAATTACAGACATATTGGATCAACAACACAGGAGTAAAAGAACAGTTAAACACATCATTAAGGGATGGACATGGATGTAACCAACCAGTTATTTTGTTCAGCTTTGTGTTACAATAAAAATATAAACACAAAGGGGGAATTAAAAACATATTTATTAATTTCAGGGATGTGTGCATTACTGGTAAAGCCAGCATTTATTGCTCATCCCTAATTGCTCTTGAGAAGGTGATGGTGAGCTGCTTTTTTGAACCGCTGCAGTCCTTGTGAAGGAACTCCCACAGTGCTGTTAGGGAGGGAATTCCAGTATTTTGATCCAGCAATGATGAAGGGAATGGCAATAGTCAGGATGGTGTGTAACTTGGAGGAGAAACTGCAGGTGATGGTGCTCCCATGCGCCTACTGCCCTTGCCCTTCCAGGTGGTAGAGGTCATGTGTCTGGGAGGTGCTGCCGAAGAAGCCATTGTGAGTTACTGCAATGCATCTTGTAGATGGTACACACTGCAGCCAAGGTGTGCTGGTGGTGGAGGTAGTGAATGCTGAAGGTGGTGGTGGGGTGCAAATCAAGTGGGCTGCTTTGTCCTGGATAGTATCGAGTTTCTGGCATGTTGTTGGGGCTGCACTCATCTAGGCATGTGGAGAGTATTCCATCACACTACTTACTTGTACCTTGTAGATGGTGGAAAGGCTTTGAGGAGCCAGGAAGTGAGACACTCGGCACAGAATACCCAGCCTCTGATCTGCTCTTGTTGCCACAGTATTTATGTGGCCGGTCCAGTTAAGTTTCTGGTCAATGGTGATCCCCAAGCTGTTGATAGTGGGGGATTCAGCGATGGTAATGCCATTGAATATCAAGGGGAGGTGGTTAGACTCTCACCTGTTGGAGATGGGCATTGCCTGGCACTTGTGTGGCGCAAATGTTAATTTTCACTTACAGCCAAGCCTGAATGTTGTCCAGGTTTTGTACATTCGGGCACAGTGCAATCATCAACGAACATTCCCACTTCTGACCTTATGATAGAGTGAAGGTCATTGACGAAGCATCTGAAGATGGTTGGGCCTAGGTCACTGCCCTCAGTAACTTCTGCAACAATGTCCTTGGGCAGGGATGATTGACCTCCATCAACCACAACCATCTTCCTTTGTGCAAGATATGACTCCAATCAGTGGAGAGTTTTCACCCTGATTCCCATTGATTTCAATTTTACTATGGCTCCTTGATGTCACACTCAGTCAAATGCTGCCTTGATGTCAAGGGCAGTCACTCTCACCTCACCTCTGGAATTCAATACTTTCGTCCATGTTTGGACTAAGGCTGTCATGAGGTCTGGAGCTGAGTGGTCCTGCATCAGTGAGCAGGTTATTGGTGAGTAAGTGCCACTTGATAACACTGTCGACGACACCTTCCATCACTTTGCTGATGATTGAGAGTAGACTGATTGGGTGGTACTTGGCCAGATTGGATATGTCCTGCTTTTTGTGGACAGGACATATCTGGGCAGTTATAAGAAATGTTTTCACACAGATAGTTATCAGAACATGGAATGCTTTACCGCAAGTGGCTATTTAGGCAGAGACTATTGAAATTAGTGAAGAGGGAATTGGATAAGTATTTGAAAAGGAGGAATTTCAAAAGGATATGGGGAAAGGCAGGGAATGGGTTAAGAGAAGACGGCTCCAGTTGAAGAGCTAGCACTGGGAGAGCTTTGATGGGCTGAATGGCTTATTCCAGTTGCCCTAACTTCTACGAGAGCATACTTATGTTCAGGGTTGCCATCTCTTGCCATTATTAGGAGGCAGATTAGGTGTGAATCAAATTAAAGAGATGTGTGGGTGAGATGCAAAAGAGGAAAGAAACATGCCCAAAAGAGGTGGATAGTATGGGCAGAGATCATATATTAAGATGCTCAGTTAGTTCATTTCAGCTAGGCTGGCAGTGGTGCTGCAATTGGCTTCAGAGCCTGAGGTTAAGGAAATGGAAAGCCAGCCAGGCACAAAGCACTTTCTATTTTGCAGATAGATCAGTCGATTCCAGAACTGGTCAGGTTGGTGGGCTGCCCCATGCTCTACTGGCATTGGCCACCTAGATGTCTTTTCTCCTTCACAGTGCCTTTTAAGCCCATTGGATGCTCACTGTGTGCCACTGTAAGGGTCAGAGAGTTGACCCGGTCTGGCATCATTTCCTTGAAATGCTTTGCAATTCAAGAGAATGTTGGCAGACTCTGTCAGGCTGGACGTATGGTTGAGGTAGTTACTTATAACTTTTAAAATTCATTCTCAGGATATGGGTGTCACTAGCAAGGACAGCATTTATTGCTCATCCCTAGTTGCTCTTGAGCCGCTGCAAAAAAAGAAAGAAGAAATAACTTGCATTTATATAGTGACTTTCATGAATTCTGGATGTACAAAAGCATTTTACAGCTTTTTTTAAAGTGTACTGTTGTAATTTAGGAAATTCACCAGCCAATGCTGTGCCTAAAACAGCAATGTGATAATGACCAGATTATCTGTTTTTGTGGTGTTGGTTCAGGGATAAATATTGGCCAGGACTCCCCATCTTATAAAAATGCACAGGGATCTTTTACATCCACTTGACAGGTCAGACAACGCCTCAGTTTAATGTCTCATCTGAAAGATAGCATCGACTGACAGTGCTGCACACCCTCAGCCCTGGAGTGCCAGTCTAGATTTTGTGCTCAAGTCTCTGGACTGGGACCTGAACCCAAAATTGTCCGATTCAGAGGCAAGAGTGCCACCAATGAGCCACAATATGAATTTAACTTCATCTAACATAGCTTCTCCAACACTTATGGTAGACATTCATGAAAAGAGGCACAAAAACATTCATGAGACATACAGTGACGTGAATGAGTGTGTGATCCTCAGGGGCAGCCTTTGTCTCATGGGGGACCCCAACAATAGTACTTACACATCACTAGATCCACTCGGGGCTCCTGACTGGCTCAGACCCTATCCAATGCATAGTTTCCACAGTCCTAATGCAGTCCCTGCTGTTCTTTACTCGCCTGCTGTTCCCCCACGCTGCTGCTACAATCTTCAGTCAGAACTGTCTTTTTAAAGGCTACACTCTAATTTCCATGCAACCCAACAGAATACATGGCTTTCATGCCAATGGGTATGTATATATAAATTGACCAAGAAAATTCTCAGGTAAATGCCTTTCCAGATCATCGGCAGGTGTGGTGCTTTATCCTTCGGTGTGAAACCAGTGTAGCTCACTGTATAGACATTCTCTCTCTGAAGTAAACTGTCTAAAATTATCAGCTAAACCACAGCTAATAACTTGAAAGAAAAACCTCTACAGTGTTCAATATTTGAGTTGGGAAAAATATACAGAAGCAGATAAATAGAATTTATTTTTAAACTTAAAAATCTATTCTTGAGTGCTAATTGGCATAGATTATTAATTTCTCATTACATTACATTGCAGGCATAGTTAAAAACATAACCAAATTTAGCATACAATTATGAATACTGTACAGCAAACAAACAGCATAATTTTGCAAATAAGTAATTTTGGCCACGAAATATGGCTCCATAGTATGCAACGCTGATTTGACACCAGCGGTGCCATTTTCGACCGCACCACTCCAGCTAACAACTATTTTGTAGAAAACAATCAAGTGCCCCCTGATTAAAGGGAGGTCACACTCCAAAACATTTTCAGGTGCCCCCTGTTTTTTTTTTTCCTGAGGGCACCAAAAACACAAATTATATAAGTGCCCCCTGATTAAACGGGGGGGGGGACGGGACACTAAACCCAACACAATAAACAAATTAACTTTTCACTCCAGCTAACAACTCTTTTTTTTTTGGGGGGGGGGGCAAAATTGACAGTTAGATCAAGTGCCCCCCAATCTGGGGGACACTCCAGACACTTTTCAAATGCCCTTTTTTTGTTTTTTTTGTGGGTTTTTTTTGGGCTTTAAAATCATAAATTTTACAAGTGCCCCCTATAAAAGGAGAGGGGGACACTAAAACCCGGCAATTAAAACAAATTAAACTTTAAAACATATAAAATCAAATTAAAATTTGGTTGCCGGGGGTGATAATGCACTCCAGTCCCTCCGGCGCCCACCTCTCGCGGAAGGCCGTGAGCGTACCGATGGACACCGCATGCTCCATCTCTAAGGACACCCTGGCCCGGATGTAGGCGCAGAAGAGAGGCAGGCAGTCAGGCTGAACGACCCCCTCGACCGCCCGCTGCCTGGACCGGCTGATGGCACCCTTGGCTGTGCCCAGGAGCAGTCCTACAAGGAGACCTTCGGACCTACCCGCTCCCCTCCGCACAGGGTGCCCAAAGATCAGGAGTGTGGGACTGAAGTGCAGACAGAAATTGAGGAGCAGCCCCTTTAAATAATGGAACAGGGGCTGCAACCTCGCACTTTCAATAAAAACGTGGAACATGGACTCTTCCAGACTGCAGAAATTGCAGGCGGCCTGGGAGCCCGTGAACCGGCTTAAAAATTTGTTGCACGGGACTGCTCTGTGCACCACCCTCCAGGCCAAGTCCCTGATAAACAGTGGGAGGACTCCCGCATAGAGTGCACTCCATCGGGGACCCCCGCCTCCTCCGGACGGCAAGATGGTACGCCATGGCGTGTCCGGACGGCAGACGAGGATGGCAAAGTTGAGAGTGTGCAGGAGCAGCCCGTACTGGAAACCCCTCCGTGCAGAACTGAAAGGCACGGAGGGGATTTCCTCGAGGTGGCTCAAGTTGTGAGGTGCCGGCTCCCGAGGGAGGTTCCAGGGTTTGGCGCCGATGAGGAATTCCGTCCGGACGGGGGTCAGTTCGGACGGGATCTCTCCACATGCTTGAGCCTCCTCGACACACCTAACGGAGTCAGTCACTCCAGCTAACAGCCTCTCTTAAATACGCACAGCTGAACATGCATTATTTAAAGGGATCATCAACTGCTTTCAGGTTAATTGTTGTTTGTTTCCTATTGGTGCTTGGTGAGTTTATAGAAGTGTTTGGTGGTTGGTTATCTTATTTGAAGTTGCTGAAGTCTCCAGGGAATAGTGTGGCAGGTTACTTCAAGGCTTCTGCTCAGACCAGATGCTCCCAGACATGGGTGAAGTAGTTTGTATTCCCCTTGGCCTGCTGCATAACCGGGAGCATGAGCAGCTGTGAGACAGAAGAGGTCAAGCTACACGAACAGGGAGGGGGAGGAGGAAGGGTTCTCAGCAGGGTCTAGCAAGGGTCTTCAGGGAGCAAGTCTCCTCCCTCAACCTCAGTGAGGAACAGTGTATGCAACATCTCCACTTAAATAAGGAGGTGCTCACTGAAAACTGCCACCTTTTGCAGGCAAAACTACAGCCTCAGAGCAAGGCAAGGACAGGATTGCCAGTGGCTGTGAGGTCAGCGTGGCCATGAATTTTTATGCATCAACCTCCTTCCAGGCTGGAGCAGCTGATATTTCTAACATCTCCCAGTTTGTCATGCACTGTTGCATAAGAGAGGTCACTGAGGCTCGGTATGCAAAGAGAGGTGACAACATTTCATTCTCTCTTGCCAGAGAGAAACAGGTGGAGCGAGCACATAGCTTTGCCAGGATAGCCGGCTTCCCCATGGTACAGGGTGCCATTGACTGTACACAAGAATAGCAGCGGGATTGAGCCATTTGGCCCCTTGAGTCTGCTCCACCATTCATTGAGATCATAGCTGATCTTCTACGTCAACTCCACTTGCCTGCACTATCCCCGTATCCATTGATTTCTTTAATATCCAAAAATCTTTCGATCTCTGTCTTGAATATACTCAACAACTGAGCTTCCACAGCCCTCTGGGGTCGAGAATTCCAAAGATTCACCACCCTCTGAATGAAGACATTTCTCCTCATCTCAGTCCTAAATGGCCAACCCCCTTATTCTGAGATGTGACCCCTGGTTCTAGACTCTTCAGCCAAGGGAAACATCTTCACTGCATCTAGCCTGTCAAATCCTGTAAGAATTTTGCATGTTTCAATGAGATCGCCTCTCATTCTTCTAACTCTAGAGAATATAGACCCAGTCTATTCAATATCTCCTACTCAACTCGATAATGGTACGACAACCGACAGGGATTTCACTCCCTCAATATCCAACTGGTCTGCGACCATACTCAATGCATCCTGCAAGTCAATGTTTGGTATCCTGGCAGCAGTCGGGATGTCTTCATTCAGTGGCAGCTTGTAAATCAGAAAAGATCAGGGAATAAGGGAGAAGTGGGATTTGCGAAGGAGGATAATGTATGAGGATACGGGCATCTTCGATCTTTTCAGCCTTGCCGCTGGCCACGGGCTTAGCGATGGCTGCTCCAATAATCTCCAGCGCCATCTCCTTCATGAGGGTTAGGTTATTCAGACACACCTATGCCCCTCCTGGTCGTCCCTGCTGGCTCCGATTGTGAGCCACCTTGTCCTGTAAGAGGGAGGGAACATAAGAACATAAGAAAAAGGAGCAGGAGTTGGCTATTTGGCTCCTCGAGCCTGCTCCGACATTCAATAAGATTATGGCTGATCTAATCATGGACTCAGCTCCACTTCCCTGCCTGCTCCCCCTAATCTTTCACTCCCTTATCGCTCAAAGATCTGTCTATCTCCGCCTTAAATATATTCAATGAACCAGCCTCCACAGCTCTCTGGGGCATAGAATTCCACAGACCTACAACACTCTGAGAGAAGAAATTCCTCCTCATCTCAGTTTTAAATGGGCGACCCTTATTCTGAAACTATGCCCCCTAGTTCTAGATTTCCCCATGAATGGAAACATCCTCTCTGCATCTTATTATCTTATATGTTTCAATAAGATCATCTCTCATTCTTCTAAACTCCAATGAGTATAGGCCCAACCTACTCAACCTTTCTTCATAAGTCCAATCCTTCATCTCAGGAATCAACATAGTGAACCTTCCCTGAACTGCCTCCAATGCAAGCATATCCTTCCTAAAATACGGAGACCAAAACTGTATGCAGTACTCCAGGTGTGGCCTCACAAATACTCTGTACAGTTGCAGCAGGACTTTCCTGCTTTTATAGTTCATGCCCCGTACAATAAAGACCAACATTCCATTAGGCCTTCCTGATCACTTGCTGTACCTGCTTACTAACTTTTTGTGTTTCATGCACAAGGACCCCTAGGACCCTCTGTACTGCAGCATTTTGTAATTTTTTTCCATTTAAGTAATAACTTACTTTTTTATTTTTTCTGCCAAGGTGGATAATCTCATATTTTCCCACATTATACTCCATCTGCCAAATTTTTGCCCACTCACTTAGCCTGTCTATATCCCTTTGCAGATTTTTTGTATCCTCCTCACAACTTGTTTTTCCACCCATCTTTGTATCGTCAGCAAACTTGGCTACATTACACTCTGTCCCTTTATCCAAATCATTAATATAAATTGTAACTAGTTGAGGCCTCAGCACCGATCCCTGTGGCACCCCACTAGTTACTGTTTGCCAACCGGAAAATGACCCATTTATCTCAACTCTCCATTTTCTGTTAGTTAGCCAATCCTCTATCAATGCTAATATATTACCCCCAATCCTGTGTACTTTTATCTTGTGCAGTAACCTTTTATGTGACACCCTATCAAATGCCTTCTGGAAATCCAAAGATACCACATCCACTGGATCCCCCTTATCCACCCTACGTATTACATTGTCAAAGAACTCCTGCTAATTTGTCAAACATGAGTTCCCTTTCATAAAATCATGCTGACTCTGCTTGACTGAATTATGCTTGACCAAATGTCCTGCAACTGCTTCCTTAATAATGGACTCCTGCATTTTCCCAATGACAGATGTTAGGCGAACCGGTCTATAATTTCCTGCTTTTTGTCTGCCTCCTTTTTTAAATAGGGGCGTTACATTTGCGGTTTTCCAATCCACTGGGACATCCCCAGAATCCCTGTTGTGCCATTAGTTAGTGTTCTTACTGATCAGAATGTCTTCCCCAGCCACTTCCAATACCTGCTCCAGCCAGAATGCACCTCTCCTTTAAGAGGAGCAGGCTTTCCTTTAAGTGGCACAGGCTTGCTTTAAGTGGTGGTAGCCTCACATGATCTTGGGACCCCTGCTGAGGCATGTAGCGACTCAACAGCATGTTCAGTGCTGGGTTGCATGCTGTTATCATTTAAATTAGCAGGCAGCACAAAGTTTGTGTGCTGCCTACATTGGAAGGAACATGCGCGTGTCAATCACACATCGCTATCCCTGCGCTCATTTTTGGGCCTTGTCCAATTCCTAGGCATTATTTTTAACATTTCTTTGTGCACCAGTAAAGTGCTCGGTTACTGTGCTTTGTCTGCAAACCTATTTTCACTATGTGCCCTCATTGATTTTTGCAACATTTATATGCCAGTAATTCAGTAGCTCAAAAGTGCTTAATTTTATTCCACTTTGGCTGCACATGTCCACCAATACCTGGATAAGGTGGTCATCTTATAGTAAAATATGATTCTATCAACACCAGTACAATGGCTGGAGCCAAAATTGGACTGAATCTTAACTTTCAAAAACAGATGAGTTTGTGTTAGGTCAGAGGTTAAAATTCAAAAAATCTGAAACAGAAAGCAACCTGCCTCAAACCCGTCCATTTCCAGTGTTAACGGAGGCGGGACGAGCGACGGGTGAACAATCAGCTCGAGGGAAATGGGTTGGTCATTTAAATATTATAATGAGTCTTCCTGCCTTCATTTTAACAGTTGAAACATATTGAGTCTCCTAGGATCTATCCTTGGACCTATCCTATTTCTCATTTACATGCTGCCCCTCGGTGACATCATGCAAAAATACAACGTCAGATTCTACATGTATGCTGAAGACAAACAGCTCTACCTCAGTCGGAGGCAGGAGTTCGTGGCATTGGTGAGGCCTACAAAAGGCCCAGTGGCAGCGAGAGGTGGCGGCAGTCAGAGGCGGGAGTTTGTGGCGTTGGTGAGGCCTACAAAAGGCCCAGCGGCAGCGAGAGGTGGCGGCATTCAGAGGCGGGAGTTCGTGGCATCGCGAGGCCTACAAAAGGCCCAGCTTGTGCAGCTCCAGCCGGGAGAAAAAGCAAAAAAGAAATAGAAAGAAATCAAAAGGTGACGTCACAGCCAAAGGGGTAAGTGATTGGTGAGTAGCTTTTCTTTTTCTTTTTTATATCAGTAAGTAACCTGTTAACACTGTTGTCGCCAAATTAATTGTATCTAAGGGTTAATTCATGGCAGGAGAGCTCGGACACGTGACATGCTACTCCTGTACTATGTGGGAACTCAGGGACACTTCCGGTGTCCCTGACGACTACGTGTGCGGGAAGTGTATTCGTCTCCAGCTCCAGACGGACCGTGTTGTGGAATTGGAGCTGAGGGTGGATTCACTCTGGAGCATACACGATGCTGAGAATGACGTGATTAGCATGTGTAATGAGTTGGTCTTTCCGCAGATAAAGAGAACACAGCCAGATAGGGAATGGAAGACCAACAGGAAGAGCAGTGCAAGGAAGGTACTGCAGGGGTCCCCTGCGGTCATCCCCCTGCAAAACAGATACACCGCTTTGAGTACTGTTGGGGTGGGATGACTCATCAGCCAAGTTCAAGGCACCGTGGCTGGCTCTGCTGCACAGGAGGGCAGGAAAAAGAATGGGAGAGCGATAGTGATAGGGGATTCAATTGTAAGGGGAATAGATAGGCGTTTCTGCGACCGCAACCGAGACTCCAGGATGGTATGTTGCCTCCCTGGTGCAAGGGTCAAGGATGTCCCGGAGCGGGTGCAGGACATTCTGAAAAGGGAGGGTGAACAGCCAGTTGTCGTGGTGCACATTGGTACCAACGATATAGGTAAAAAACGGGATGAGGTCCGAAGAGACGAATTTAAGGAGCAAGGAGCTAAATTAAAAAGTAGGACCTCAAAAGTAATAATCTTGGGATTGCTACCAATGCCACGTGCTAGTCAGAGTAGGAATCGCATGATAGCTCAGATGAATATGTGGCTTGAGCAGTGGTGCAGCAGGGAGGGATTCAAATTCCTGGGGCATTGGAACCGGTTCTGGGGGAGGTGTCACACAAAAGGTTACTGCAGCAGATAGAGGTGCGTGGAGTCAGAGGAAATGTATTAGCATGGATAGAGAATTGGCTGGCGAACAGAAAGCAGAGTCGGGATAAATGGGTATTTTTCGGGTTGGAAATCGGTGGTTAGTGGTGTGCCACAGGGATCGGTGCTGGGACCACAACTGTTTACAATATACATAGATGACCTGGAAGAGGGGACAGAGTGTAGTGTAACAAAATGTGCAGATGACACAAAGATTAGTGGGAAAGCGGGTTGTGTAGAGGACACAGAGAGGCTGCAAAAAGATTTAGATAGGTTAAGAGAATGGGCTAAGGTTTGGCAGATGGAATACAATGTCGGAAAGTGTGAGGTCATCCATCTTGGGAAAAAAAACAGTAAAAGGGAATATTATTTGAATGGGGAGAAATTACAACATGCTGCGGTGCAGAGGGACCTTGGGGTCCTTGTGCATGAATCACAAAAAGTTAGTTTGCAGGTGCAGCAGGTAATCAGGAAGGCGACTGGAATGTTGGCCTTCATTGCGAGACGGATCGAGTACAAAAGCAGGGAGGTCCTGCTGCAACTGTATAGGGTATTGGTAAGGCCGCACCTGGAGTACTGCGTGCAGTTTTGGTCACCTTACTTAAGGAAGGATATACTGGCTTTGGAGGGGGTACAGAGACGATTCACTAGGCTGATTCCGGAGATGAGGGGGTTACCTTATGATGACAGATTGAGTAGACTGGGTCTTTACTCGTTGGAGTTCAGAAGGATGAGGGGTGATCTTAAATTTTAAATTTAACATTTAAAATAATGAAAGGGATAGACAAGATAGAGGCGGAGAGGTTGTTTCCACTGGTCGGGGAGACTTGAACGAGGGGGCACAGCCTCAAAATACAGTGGAGCCAATTTAAAACCGAGTTGAGGAGGAATTTCTTCTCCCAGAGGGTTGTGAATTTGTGGAATTCTCTGCCCAAGGAAGCAGTTGAGGCAGCTCATTGAATGTATTCAAGTCACAGATAGATAGATTTTTACCAATAAGGGAATTAAGGGTTACGGGGAGCGGGCGGGTAAGTGGAGCTGAGTCCACGGCCAGATCAGCGATGATCTTATTGAATGGCGGAGCAGGCTTGAGGGGCTAGATGGCCTCCTCCTGTTCCTAATTCTTATGTTCTTATTATGTTCTTATTATGTTCTTATATAAAAGGGGTCAGAGGGTCTAGTAAGAAGGAGGAACTGAGGGAAATCCTTATTAGTTGGGAAATTGTGTTGGGGAAATTGATGGGATTGAAGGCTGATAAATCCCTCAGGCCTGATGGCCTGCATCCCAGAGTACTCAAGGAGGTGGCCTTGGAAATAGCGGATGCATTGACAGTCATTTTCCAACATTCAATAGACTCTGGATCAGTTCCTATGGAGTGGAGGGTAGCCAAAGTAATGCCACTTTTTAAAAAAGGAGGGAGAGAGAAAACAGGGAATTATCGACCGTTCAACCTGACATCGGTAGTGGGTAAAATGATGGAATCAATTATTAAGGATGTCATAGCAGCGCATTTGGAAAGAGGTGACATGATAGGTCCAAGTCAGCATGGATTTGTGAAAGGGAAATCATGCTTGACAAATCTTCTGGAATTTTTGAGGATGTTTCCAGTCGAATGGACAATGGAGAACCAGTTGATGTGGTGTATTTGGACTTTCAGAAGGCTTTCGACAAGATCCCACACAAGAGATTAATGTGAAAAGTTAAAGCATATGGGATTGGGGGTAGTGTGCTGACGTGGATTGAGAACTGGTTGGCAGACAGGAAGCAAAGAGTAGGAGAAAATGGGTACTTTTCAGAATGGCAGGCAGTGACGAGTGGGGTACCGCAAGGTTCTGTGCTGGGGCCCCAGCTGTTTACATTGTACATTAATGATTTAGACGAGGGGATTAAATGTAGTATCTCCAAATTTGCGGATGACACTGTTGGGTGGCAGTATGAGCTGCGAGGAGGATGCTATGATGCTGCAGATTGACTTGCATAGGTTAGGTGAGTGGGCAAATGCATGGCAGATGAAGTATAATGTGGATAAATGTGAGGTTATCCACCTTGGTTGTAAAAACAGAGAGACAGACTATTATCTGAATGGTGACAGATTAGGAAAAGGGGAGGTGCAACGAGACCTGGGTGTCATTGTACATCAATCATTGAAGGTTGGCATGCAGGTACAGCAAGCGGTTAAGAAAGCAAATGGCATGTTGGCCTTCATAGCGAGGGGATTTGAGTACAGGGGCAGATAGGTGTTACTCTAGCTGTACAGGGCCTTGGTGAGGCCACACCTGGAGTATTGTGTACAGTTCTGGTCTCCAAACTTGAGGAAGAACATTCTTGCTATTGAGGGAGTGCAGCGAAGGTTCACCAGACTGATTCCCGGGATGGCAGGACTGACATATCAAGAAAGACTGGATCAACTGGGCTTGTATTCACTGGAGTTCAGAAGAATGAGAGGTGATCTCATCGAAACGTTTACAATTCTGACGGGTTTAGACAGGTTAGATGCAGGAAGAATGTTCCCAATGTTGGGGAAGTCCAGAACCAGGGGTCACAGTCGAAGGATAAGGGGTAAGCCATTTAGGACCGAGATGAGGAGAAACCTCTTCACCCAGAGAGTGGTGAACCTGTGGAATTCTCTACCACAGAAAGTTGTTGAGGCCAATTCACTAAATATATTCAAAAAGGAGTTAGATATAGTCCTTACTTCTAGGGGGAATCAACGGGTATGGCGAGAAAGCAGGAATGGGATACTGAAGTTGCATGTTCAGCCATGAATTCATTAAATGGCGGTGCAGGCTCGAAGGGCCGAATGGCCTACTCCTGCACCTATTTTCTATGTTTCTATGTTTCTATGTTTCTATGTTTCTACCAGCTATCTCAACACCTCCACTGATTCTAATTTGTCAGACTGCTTCTCCAATATCCAGTCCTGGATAAGCAGAAATTTCCTCCAAATCATTTTGGGAAGCCCAAAGCTATTGTCTTCGGTCCCCACAACAAACTATGTTCCCTAGCCACCAACTCCATCCCTCTCTCTGGCAACTTTCTGAGGCAGAGCCAGAGTGTTCATAACCATAATGTCAGAAGAACATAAGTACTGTGTTCCTAACACAGATGTGACTGCACACAGGGAGGTTAAAATAACAGTGACCTCAGCCTTTATAAAGACACTCCAGAGTGAGGAACAGGCCTTAGCGGTTGGCTTATATACAGTGCTCCCAAGGGATGCTGGGATCCCTTGGGACTTCAGGGGATGCGCACCCTGGTGGCGAAATATGGAAGTGCATGCTTTTCAGATACACAACATCACTACCCCCCAAAGTTAAAGTGAAAATTATTTACAAGTTGAGGCGATCGGGAGCCTTTCTTTCCCTGGTGTACCACCTCGGTACAAATGTCTGTTCTGGTGTGTTGGCTGTGCCCTCGCTGGGCTGGGGTGTTGTTGGCCCTGCAGGGCTGCTGGGTGAGCCTGGCCTTGCTGGGCTGTTGGGTGTGATGGGTTCAATTTCCTGGTCTGGGGTGGTGTCGTTGATCCTTTGGGTGTGCCTTGTGGGCTCGAAAAAGGTGGTTTCTGCTGTGGGTTGTTCAGGGCAGTCTGTGAACCGCAGCCTCGTTTGGTCCAGGTGCTTTCTGCAAATTTCTTCATTGTCTAGTTTGACGACAAACACCCCACTCCCTTCTTTAGCTATTACCGTGCCCGCGATCCACTTGGGATCATGTCCATAGTTTAGCACATACACAGAGTCATTCAGATCTATTTCCCGTGACACAGTGGCGCGACCATCGTTCACATTTTGTTGCTGCCATCTGCTCTCTACCTGATCATGCAGGTTGGGTTGGACCAGCGAGAGTCAAGTTTTAAGTGTCCTTTTCATGAGTAGCTTAGTCGGGGGCACCCCTGTGAGCGAGTCAGTTCTTGTGCGCTAGCTGAGCATTACTCGGGACAGGCGGGTTTGGAGTGAGCCTTCTGTGACTCGTTTCAGGCTCTGTTTGATTGTTTGTACTGCCCGCTCTGATGCCTATTGGAGGCTGGTTTAAACGTGGCCGAGGTGACATGTTTGATCCCATTGCGTGTCATGAATTCTTTAAATTCAGCACTGATGAAACATGGCCCGTTGTCACTGACCAGTATGTCAGGCAGACCGTGGGTGGCAAACATGGCTCTCAGGCTTTCAGTGGTGGCGGTGGCGGTGCTTCCCAACATTATTTCACATTCAATCCATTTTGAAAAAGCATCCACCACCACCAGGAACATTTTACCGAGAAACGGGCCCGCATCGTCGACATGGATCCTCGACCATGGTCTGGAAGGCCAGGACCACAAACTTGGTGGTGCCTCTCTGGGCGCGTTGCTCAACTGAGCACACACACTGCATTGCCGAACACAGGACTCTAAGTCAGAGTCGATACTGGGCCACCATACGTGGGATCTGGCTATCGCTTTCATCATTACTATACCCGGGTGTGTGCTGTGGAGATCTGAGATGAACGTCTCCCTGCCCTTTTTGGGTAGCACTACGCAGTTACCTCACAACAGGCAGTCTGCCTGAATGGACAGCTCGTTTTTTCACCGCTGGAACGGCTTGATTAGCTCTTCCATTTCAATGGGGATGCTGGCCCAGCTCCAATGCAGTATACAGTTTTTTACTTGGGACAGCAGAGGATCTTGGCTGGTCCAAGTCCTAATCTGGCGAGCCGTGACTGGTGATTTATCATTTTCAAATGCTTCCATGACCATCAACAAGTCTGCGGGCTGCGGCACCATCAACAAGTTTGCAGGCTGCGCCATTTCCACCCCCATGGTGGGCAATGGTAGCCGACTGAGAGCATCCGCATAGTTCTCGGTGCCTGGCCTGTGGCGGATGGTATAGTTATATGCTGATAGCGCGAGTGACCACCTTTGTATGCGGGCTGAGGCATGAGTATTTATCCCCTTGTTTTCAGTGAACAGGGATATGAGGGGCTTGTGATCAGTTTCCAGCTCAAATTTGAGACCAAACAGGTACCGATGCATTTTCTTTCCCCCGAACAAGCAACACTAATGCCTCTTTCTCAATCATGCTGTAGGCCCTCTCGGCCTCAGAGAAGCTCCTGGAGGCATAGGCGACAGGTTGCAACTTCCCCGCAATGTTAGCTTGTTGTAATACACACCCGACTCCATACGACGATGCATCACATGCTAACACAAGTCTTTTACACTGGTTATACAATACAAGCAGCTTGTTAGAGCATAAAATGTTTCTGGCTTTCTCAAAAGCAATTACTTGTTTTTTCCTCATACCCAGTTCTCACCTTTACGCAGTAACACATATCGGGGCTCTAAGAGGGTGCTTAACCCCAGTAGGAAGTTATCAAAATAGTTGAGGAGTTCCAGGAACGACCGCAGCTCTGTGACATTCTGTGACCTGGACGCGTTCCTGATAGCCTCTGTCTCGTTGTCTGTGGGCCGAATGCCATCCGCCGCGATCTTTCTCCCCAAAAACTCCACTTCTGTTGCCATGAAGATGCATTTCGACCTCTTGAGCCGCAGCCCTACGCGATCCAGTCACTGGAGGACCTCCTCCAGGCTTTGTAGGTGCTCGACGGTGTCCCGACCCATGACCAATATGTCCTCCTGATAAACCACCATGCGTGGTACCGACTTGAGTCGGCTCTCCGTGTTTCTCTGGAAGATCGCTGCAGCCGACCGAATTCCAAACGGGCATCTGTTGTATATGAACAGTCCCTTGTGCGTGTTGATGCAGGTGAGGCCATTCGAAAACTCCTCCAGATCCTGCGTCATGTAGGCCGAAGTCAGGTCAAGCTTTGTGAATGTCGTGCCTCCTACCAGCGTCGCAAATAGGTCGTCTGCCTGAGGTAGTGGGTATTGGTCCTGTAGCGACAAACGATTAATAGTTACTTTATAATCGCCGCAAATCCTGACCGTGCCATCACTTTTGAGTACTGGAACAATCGGGCTGGCCCACTCGCTGAATTCCACTGGGGAGATGATGCCCTCGCGTTGCAGCCTGTCCAGCTTGATTTCCACTCTCTCCCTCATCATGTCAGGTACCGCTCGCGTCTTGTGGTGAATGGGTCGTGCCTCAGGGACCAAGTGGATCCATACCTTCGCCCCAGAAAAGTTTCCAATGCCTGGCTCAAAAAGGGAAGGAAATTTTTGAAGAACCTGGGTACATGAGGACTCGTCGATATGTGATAGTGCTTAGATGTCATCCCAGTTCCAGCGGATTTTGCCCAGCCAACTCCTTCCAAGCAGTGTGTGGCCATCGCCCGGGACAATCCAGATTGGCAGTTCATGCACCGTGCCCTCGTAGGTGACCTTGACCATGGCGCTACCCAGGACAGTGATAAGCTCTTTGGTGTACGTTCTCAGTTTCCTGTTGATGAGGCTCAGGGCTGGTCTGAGTGCCTTGTTGCACCACAGTCTCTCAAACATGTTTTTACTCATGATGGATTGGATAGTGCCAGTGTCCAGTTCCATGGCTACGGGTAAGCCATTCAGTTTTTTGTTTAGCATTATAGGTGGACATTTCATCAAAATTGTGTGCACCCCATGTACTTCAGCATCTGCCTCCTCTCTCTGAGGCTCGAAATTGCTTTGATCCATCATGGACCAATCTTCCTCTGCCATATGGTGGTTAGCAGGTTTTACAGAGCTTGCAGCTCGTCTGTAAGCTCGTTGGAGGTGCCCCATTGTTCCACAGCTCTTGCAAACATACCCTTTGAAGCAGCATGAATAGGCTGAATGGAAGCCTCCACAACGCCAACAAGGTGTGAATTGCCTTGCATTCATCCTTTGTTGCGAAATCTGAGTCATCTGGGTCACCTGAGGCCTGCTGGCAGTTGTAGACTCATGGTTTCTGCCCTGTACATTTCTGCTCGCAAACACAGTTCCAGTTATTTTATGAACATTGCTAGCACTTGTGTGCTGAGAGATTTGTTTGGTGTTATCACTGGTGGACATAAACGCCTATGCTATCGCAATGGCCTTACTGAGAGTCGGTGTCTCTACAGTCAAAAGTTTTCGTCGGATGGTTTCGTGGCCAATGCCCAGTACAAAATAATTTCTGAGCATCTGCTCCAGGTAGCCATCAAACTCACATTGTCCTGCAAGTTGCCTTAGCTCGGCGACGTAGCTCGCCACTTCCTGACCTTCAGATCGCTGGCACGTGTCGAGCTGATACCTCACCATCAGCATGCTCTCCCTCGGGTTAAGAGGCTCCCGAACCAGTGTACACAGCTCCTCATATGACTTATCTGTGGGTTTCACCAGAGCCAGAATAATCTTCATGAGGCTGTAGGTCGGTGCCCCGCAGACCACGAGGAGGACCGCTCTTGTTTTTGCAGCGCTTCCTTCTCCGTCCAGCTCGTTGGCTACTAAGTACTGGTCTAGCCGTTCGACATTGGTTTCCCAGTGTTCACCCTCCGAGAACTTCTCCAGAATGCCCACAGTTTGCTGCATCTTTGCGTTGGATTTGTATACTCGTCGCCAATTATTGTGTTCCCAACACTAATGAGACTGCACACATGGAGGTGAAAGTAACAGTGACCTCAGTCTTCATTAAGACACTCCAGAGTGAGGAACAGGCCTTAGGGGCCGGCTTATATACAGTGCTCCCAAGGGATGCTGGGATCCATTGGGACTTCAGAGGATGCACTCCCTAGTGACGGAATATGGGAGTGCATGATTTACAGATACACAACAAAATGAACATAAGAAATAGGAGCAGGAATAGGCCACCTGACCCCTCGAGCCTGATCTGCCATTTAATAGGATTATGGCTGATCTGATCATGGACTCAGCTTCAATTCCCTGCCCGCTCCCTATAACCCTTTATTCACTTATCACTGAAACATCTGTCTATCTCTGCCTTAAATATATTCAATGACCCAGCCTCCACAGCTCTCTGGGGCAAAGAATTCCACAGATTTACAACCCTCTGAGAGAAGAAGTTTCTCCTCATCTCTGTTTTAAATGGGCGGTCCCTTATTCTAAGATCATGCCCTCTAGTTCTAGTCACCCCCATCAGTGGAAATATCCTCTCTGCATCCACCTTGTCAAGCCCCCTCATAATCTTATACATTTCGATAAGGTCACCTCTCATTCTTCAGAATTCCAATGTGTATAGACCCAACCTACTCAACCTATCTTCATAATTCAACCCCCTCATCTCCGGAATCAACCTAGTGAACCTTCTCTGAACAGCCTCCAATGCAAGTATATCCTTCCTTAAATACGGTGACCATAACTGCATGCAATACTCTAGGTGTGGCCTCACCAATACCCTGTACAGTTGTAGCAGGACGTCTTCACTTGTATGGTCGATCCCCTTTGCAATAAAGGCCAACATTCCATTTGCCATCTGACACTTGCTCTTCCTGCATACTAACTTTCTGTGTTTCGTGCACAAGGACCCCCAGGTCCCTCTGCCCTTTAGCACTTTGCAATTTTTCTCAATTTAAATTATAATTGTCTTTTCTATTTTTTCTGCCAAAATGGATAACCTCACATTTTCCAACATTATACGCCATTTTCCAAATTTTTGCCCACTCACTTAACATGTCTATAAACCTTTGCAGATTGTTTGTGTCCTCCTCACAATTTGCTTTCCCACTTATCTTTGTATCATCAGCAAACTTAGTTACATTACACTCAGTCCCTTCATCCAAATGATTAATATAAATTGTAACTAGTTGAGGCCCCAGCACCGATCCATTTATCCTGACTCTGTTTACTATTCGTCAGCTAATCCTCTATCCATGCTAATATATTACCCTCAACCCCGTGAACTTTTATTTTGTGCAGTAACCTTTTATGTGGCACCTTAACGAATGCCTTCTGGAAATTCAAATAAACCACATCCACTCGGTCCCCGTTATCCACCCTGCTCGTTACATCCTCAAAGAACTCCAATAAATTTGTCAAACATGATTTCCTGTTCATAAAACCATGCTGACTCTGCTTGATTGAATGACGTTTTTCTAAATGTCCCGCTACTGCTTCCTTAAAAAGGGACTGCAGCATTTTCCCAACAACAGACGTTAGGCTAACTGGTCTATAGTTTGCTGCTTTTTGTCTGCCTCCTTTTTTAAATAGGAGCATTACATTTGCAGTTTTCCAATCTGCTGGGACTTCGTCAGAATCCAGGGAATTTTGGTAGATTACAACTAATGCATCTACTATCTCTGCAGCCACTTCTTTTAAGACCCGAGGATGTAAGCCATCAGGTCCAGGTAACTTGTCTGCCTTTAGTCCCATTATTTTACCGAGTACTACTTCATTAGTGATAGTGATTGTATTAAGTTCCTCCCTCCCTGTAGCCCTTGATTATCCACTATTGGGATGTTTTTAGTGTCTTCTACCGTGAAGACCAATACAAAATATTTGTTCAATGTTTCAGCTATTTCCTTGTTCTCCATTATTAATTCCTCAGTCTCATCCTCCAGGAGATCAACATTTACTTTAGCCACTCTTTTCCTTTTTATGTACCTGTAGAAACTCTTACTATCTGTTTTTATATTTTGTGCTGGTTTACTTTCATAAGTTTTCCCCGAGACCGTTTTCAGGTGTATTGCCAGAGTTACGCCGGGTTTTCTAGGCCAGAAATGCACCAGAAATATTTTGCCAAACTTTCCCCGATGTATAATTCAAATTTGGCACTGCGCAGCATTTCCAGTCTTCTCGGGGGTTGGAGCATGCTATCTGTGCCAAAAAACGAAGCCACACCTTCTGTGCATGCGCGGAAAAAAAAGTTACGTTTTTGCCGTCGTTCCAATGGACTGGATGCTCAGTACAGCTCGGATTTGGCAATCGGCAATTTTTAAAGAGCCAGTTGTGTGTGTATGTGAGAAAGAGTGCTTTGTGAGAGTATTGGAAAAATCACAGCTGGAGCAAAACAAGATGCAACACGGACCAAGGACCAAGAATTGCTTGATGGAAGAATTGGAGGCACGAGTTACTGCGATTGAGAACAGATGGCAGGAGCTGGACACCAGCAGAGCTCACATAAAAGTGCCACCAAAAGAAATGAAGAAACGCTGGAACCAAGTTGCAGAAGATTACTGCACAATGGTGAGCACCACGAGATCTGGAAGCCAGTGTAAAAAGAAATGGCAGGACATTGGTCAAATAGTTAGTGTAAGTAATATTTTCATTTATTCAATGGAATTGTAAATGTGACCAGCTGTATATGTCCCACCCAGCAGAAAGACGCCCTCTCTAAAAAGTTGCATTTTCATCTTTGCAGAGGAAGGTGGCACATAATAAAAGGGAAATAATTTGAACAGGAGGAGGCCCAGCAACCTACTGACACCCTTGCAAGTGAGGATCGCTGCTTTGATGGGTCCTGCCTGGAAAAAAGCAATCAGTACTGCACAAGATGGGCCCACACTCGAGGGAGCGGGTAAGTCCTGCAAATTCATCATGGTCGTTCAAATCAGCCTGGCCTGCGATGTGTGAGCCTACTCATGCCATCCACCCTGCCCCCTTCTCTGCTGCTAACCATTTGACTGTTCTGTTATCTTTTGCAGAACTTGAGGCCAACCCGAACAATGCAGAAGAAGATTCAGACGAGGATGAACCTGAAAAGAACATCTTCCAATCCAACCCTCCAGACCAAGAACATGGGGGTGAGGGGGAGGGGATGGAGCTGGATGAAGCGCCCATTGTTATACTGACTTTGGAGGAGGTGCTGCTCATGGAGGTGACAGCCCCTTCAGTGACTAATGTTTGAGTGCTGGTGGGACATTCCATGGTTTCACACCTTCCGAGGTTGCGGGTCCCAGCAGTGGGGTGCAGCGAGGCACACCCAGGGCCCCACTGTCCTAGGTTGCGGGTCCCAGTGGGATGCAGCGAGGCACACCCAGGGCCCCACCGTTCGAGACTCCGTGTCCCAGTGGGATGCAGCGAGGCACACCCAGGGCCCCACCGTTCGCGGCTCCGGGTCCCAGTGGGATGCAGCGAGACACTCCCGGGTGAAGGGGGAACGGAGCTCGACCATGCTCTCCTGAGATGCAGGATGTAGCGGATGTGGTTCAGCTGATGTCATTGAGTACAAAGAGCATTGACCTTACCCGATCATTCTTGGACACCATCAGTGGGGTGAGTGATGAGGTAGCGGGACTGTCGGGAGAAGCAACAACACTCGCTGGGACCATCAGTGAGGGAATAGTGGCCATGAAGGAGAGAATGTCAGAGGTAGTGCAAACCACGTCACTGGCCATGAGGGAGGGAATGTCAGAGGTAGTGCAAAACACAGCAGTGGCCATGAGGGAGGGAATGTCAGTAGTAGTGCAAACCACGACACTGGCATTGAGTGAGGGAATGTCAGAGGTAGTACTGGTCATGAGGGAGAGATTGTTGCAGTCCGCTGAGACACTGTCAGTGTGCATGAGTGTTAGCGTGAATATTTTCTCAGAAGAATCACTCAACACTCAGAGTCGGTTCCAACGCCAATGCGGCCTTTATTAACGCTCAGCGGGGAGGAAGTCTCAGGACTGTATCCAGGCTTCTCTCCACTGAACAAAGGGTTTCATGGATCTTTATATGTTTTACAACAGTTTACTACAGTTACATACAACAGTTTACTAGTTACATTAGATCAATAGCGTTAGTCTCTAAAAGTAAAGTGGCTCATGTGTTGCCAAGAGATGTGTTGCTAAGGGGTGTGTTGCTAGGGATGACTCATGTGTCTTGTAACATGGCCTGGGCCTCTCTTATCTTACTGTCCTTGGATGCTGGCATTGGGTAGCCTCCTTATTAGAGTTACATATTTGGTTCTTGTCAGCTCGGGCTGATTCATGCCCTCGTTATGTGATGTAGGCCCCTCTTATCTCTATTTCTCGGGGCTCTGCTGTGTGGAGTTATAATGGTTTGTTATAGTTATCTTGTATCCAAGGCATTCCTGGCAGTGGACCTCACAGGGTTATTGCTCGGTCAGCCTCAGTCAATAGTTCACAGCTTGACTACCTGATTTCCCATCATGCCTGGGCAGCCATTTTATGTGTGGCCACTTTAAACTTCTATGAGTTTAGATATATTCAGCAGGTGCCTAATGCCTACAACAATTCCCTCCTTTCGGTAAAGGGACTAGTCCTAGTCCCCTTTTAACCGACCGCCCTACTTTTATTAGATTTTGTGCACGGCCCGGTACTCCCTGCCTCAACGTGCTGGCCAGTCACGCGGTTTCAGGAGTCCCAGTTGCTTAAATCAAATTGACAAAGGCCAAATCCTCCTGCCCCCTTATTAGACAGGCTTGTTTAGTATCCGGGGAACGGTCATTGGTCCCTCTTCGTTGTGCGTGGTGCCTGCATGCCTGGCAGGCCATTATGCCCCATGTTACTGCTAAGATCAATTGTATCCCGACCAGTATGTGTGAAATTATTCAAATCCAAGGATGGATGTTCACATTTATTCCCCAGTCCCAGACCTTTCTCCACCAACTCTGACTTTGTAAGTCTACATCGATATCTTCTTCCAGTACTTTGATTTTAGTTTGCAGTTGGTGGTCGAGCTTTATGGATTGACCCACTCTGAGCCTCAACTCTCGTAATAACTTGGGTGATATGCGCTTGTCCGATTGTGACAGGTCGTAGTGGCGTAAAGCAAAAGTTTGGCTGTGGTATAGGGCACTGCAGGTCATTATACTGGTATGAACGCTCTGTGGTAGAGACGCAGTATCTTCCCTTCCCTCCGTAGCCTGCCCTCGCGAAGTGCATGTGTGCGGGCACTATTTCTAGCACACACCTGTCGGTTCGGTTAAACCCGCACTCGTCTAGCTCACCTCGGCCTACCGGGTGAGGGCATACTGTGATTTCCCCCCTTTGCTTGCAATCTGTTCGAGAAATCCCGGTAAGTATGTTGTTTCAACGAACGGCGGAGGTGGTGTTCAGGTAGTAACGTATGGAGACATTTTCCCGTATTACTCCAATATTCTCTAGTTGGTACAGGGGGAACAGCCCTGAGTCCGGCGTGGCTATAGGGATCATCAGGACTATCCCTATCCCAGTATTCCTACCCATCTGGCAATCTGGAATTGCTGGGTATACTCGGGTCAGTCCCTTCAAAGTACAATTATCCAGTGTCCCCCTCTGGTTAGCCAACTGAGCCAGATGTGAACTGTCTATCCAATCGGGTACTTCCCCGCGTTGGATCTGGTTGAGATTGTGGCGGATCTGTCCCACCATCCACAGACCATAAGCGTGACAGAGTTGCCCCTGTCTTTGCTTTCCTGTATCTTCTTTTTCTCTATCAATGAGGTGATTGATGGTTTTGGCGTGAGCTTCCAGGACTGCGATGCCATCCAACTGGATTTCTGCACCCTCCTTTCCTAGGTTGGCTTGGTCTTCCTGATTTTGCTCCACCCTCTCATTTAACACCTTCATCACCCCTCTAAGCTGTTCCACCCTCTCATTCAACCCTTGTATGTCTATTTCCCTCTTTATCCTGGGGGCAGAATCTACTGGCACCCATTGCATCGGCAGCCTGCTGCATTACAACTTTACTTAATACATTGTACATTTTCCTTGACTGTTCCGTACAGTATTCCGGCATCTGGATGCCTGAAATATTGATCAGGACAGGCACAATTTCATGTTTAACATTATCATACAATAATTCCCCTTCGTTGTACATTACAATCCCATTTTCTGGTCCCTTAGTAGTTATGGGACAAGACAGTTCCTCGGGCAATGTAGTGGTTCTTATGGGGCACGGTGTCGGAGGGGGTGAGAAGCATACATACAATGATATTGCAGCCGCCCCTACCTCCTCGTAGTACCCACACAGCCCCACTCCCTTTTTGAAGATGACTGATTGCTGGGATTGTCCCGGAGGCGCGCAAATTATGCCGAAAGTATATTCATCAGGCCCTTTGACATCCCTCCGTTTAATGCAGCTGCTCCTTATACCCATGGAGCACTGTACACATACTCTTATTCTTATTAGGATTCTTATTAGGATTCACTTGTAACCATGCATTAAAATAAGTCCTGTCCTTGCTCCAGTCCTTGGCTGCTGGGATGCACATTCCGTCCGTTAAATTAAACAAGACTCCATAGTTCATGTAGTTGTTTATTTCCTGAGTGCGCTGCAATCCGTCGGTGTCGTCCAGGGTAAGTGCCTGTTGCAGGGCTATCCATATTACGAGGAGTGCCGTTTGTATTCCCATTCTGGTAGGTATTATCTGTAATTTTAAACAGATGGCCTGGTCGTCACCAGGGGTTAGGTTTTGCTCTATGAGTATCCCTGTCACCCTGCGAAATCAGAAGCACAAGGTTATAATCGAACCATTTCGAGTTGAATCTGTAGGGCGTGCGCCCGTGTCTTTACCCACTTAAATATTACCCAAACTCCGATTATGACCAAGGCCAAAGCTATTCCTCCGAACATCGTTGTCTGCTTTACCGTTAGGTTGGGTTTGTGGACTACACCTACCCACCGTGGGGTACATTGGCTCTATTGCCATAGGTGATGGTGCTATGGCTGCGCACTGCACTATCCGTCTAGTCCCGTTATCTCTTCCAGCCTGTTTATCTTAGCTTTTAACTCTTCAATAGATATGTAAAGAGAAAAAGGTTAGTAAAGACAAACGTAGGTCCCCTGCAGTCAGAATCAGGGGAAGTCATAACGGGGAACAAAGAAATGGCGGACCAATTGAACAAGTACTTTGGTTCGGTATTCACGAAGGAGGACACGAACAACCTTCCGGTTATAAAAGGGGTCGGGGGGTCTAGTAAGGAGGAGGAACTGAGGGAAATCCTTATTAGCCGGGAAATTGTGTTGGGGAAATTGATGGGATTGAAGGCCGATAAATCCCCAGGGCCTGATGGACTGCATCCCAGAGTACTTAAGGAGGTGGCCTTGGAAATAGTGGATGCGTTGACAGTCATTTTCCAACATTCCATTGACTCTGGATCAGTTCCTATGGAGTGGAGGGTAGCCAATGTAACCCCACTTTTTAAAAAAGGAGGGAGAGAGAAAACAGGGAATTATAGACCGGTCAGCCTGACATCGGTAGTGGGTAAAATGATGGAATCAATTATTAAGGATGTCATAGCAGTGCATTTGGAAAGAGGTGACATGATAGGTCCAAGTCAGCATGGATTTGTGAAAGGGAAATCATGCTTGACAAATCTTCTGGAATTTTTTGAGGATGTTTCCAGTAGAGTGGATAAGGGAGAACCAGTTGATGTGGTATATTTGGACTTTCAGAAGGCGTTCGACAAGGTCCCACACAAGAGATTGATGTGCAAAGTTAGAGCACATGGGATTGGGGGTAGTGTACTGACATGGATTGAGAACTGGTTGTCAGACAGGAAGCAAAGAGTAGGAGTAAATGGGTACTTTTCAGAATGGCAGGCAGTGACTAGTGGGGTACCGCAAGGTTCTGTGCTGGTGCCCCAGCTGTTTACACTGTACATTAATGATTTAGATGAGGGTATTAAATGTAGTATCTCCAAATTTGCGGATGACACTAAGTTGGGTGGCAGTGTGAGCTGCGAGGAGGATGCTGTGAGGCTGCAGAGCGACTTGGATAGGTTAGGTGAGTGGGCAAATACATGGCAGATGAAGTATAATGTGGATAAATGTGAGGTTATCCACTTTGGTGGTAAAAACAGAGAGACAGACTATTATCTGAATGGGGACAGATTAGGAAAAGGGGAGGTGCAAAGAGACCTGGGTGTCATGGTACATCAGTCATTGAAGGTTGGCATGCAGGTGCAGCAGGCGGTTAAGAAAGCAAATGGCTTGTTGGCCTTCATAGCAAGGGGATTTGAGTACAGGGGCAGGGAGGTGTTGCTACAGTTGTACAGGGCATTGGTGAGGCCACACCTGGAGTATTGTGTACAGTTTTGGTCTCCTAACCTGAGGAAGGACATTCTTGCTATTGAGGGAGTGCAGCGAAGGTTCACCAGATTGATTCCCGGGATGGCGGGACTGACCTATCAAGAAAGACTGGATCAACTGGGCTTGTATTCACTGGAGTTCAGAAGAATGAGAGGGGACCTCATAGAAACATATAAAATTCTGACGGGGTTAGACAGGTTAGATGCAGGAAGAATGTTCCCAATGTTGGGGAAGTCCAGAACCAGGGGTCACAGTCTAAGGATAAGGGGTAAGCCATTTAGGACCGAGATGCGGAGGAACTTCTTCACCCAGAGAGTGGTGAACCTGTGGAATTCTCTACCACAGAAAGTTGTTGAGGCCAATTCACTAAATATATTCAAAAAGGAGTTAGATGAGGTCCTTACTGCTAGGGGGATCAAGGGGTATGGCGAGAAAGCAGGAATGGGGTACTGAAGTTGAATGTTCAGCCATGAACTCATTGAATGGCGGTGCAGGCTAGAAGGGCCGAATGGCCTACTCCTGCACCTATTTTCTATGTTTCAATGTTTCTATGTTTCAATTTGTTTTATTTGAGTATCTATTTCTTTATTGTATCAGGCAAGTATTATTACATAAGCTAATTCTGTTTTTATTTTTGTTTCCTCTGTTAGGTGAGTCTTTTTTTTCTATTAAGAAATCCAAATTAATATTGTTCAGTATAAAACAGCTGTCAATAGGTTTGTAAGAAGACCTGATGTCATTACGTGACTTCACGTAATCATCTGAAAAAAAAGTCTTTGTGCCTTCAAAACTGGCTTAGAAATTAGGAATCCGTTAAACAGCATAAATCATTAGAGTAAACTCCAATGTTTTCTTAACTTCTAATTCAAGTACTTGCCAAAGAAATCTTTTTTTTAAATTGATTTAAAACAAGACCACACATTCAATAGCAATTGTGTTTACTGAAATTCAATTTTTTTTTTAAATTTCTCTCTTTCTCCTCATTATCTTCAAAACCCTCCTGCTTGTTTAGACTGTTCGGGACTTTTCTTGATAAACACTGTCCATTTTGGAAATCTTTTCAAACTGCATTGAAACTTTCTCATAATTTAAAATCATTATCAATGTTGAGTGTTTTTTACCTCTTCCAAAATGTTTTTCTCTTTTTCTAATTTAACCAATATCTTTTTTTTTTCACAGCAAACATCAACTAGTATTTAGTAAGTTATGTCTTTTTTTCATCACAAACACATTTTTCTTTCAGCACTTATTTAGTCCGTTACATCTTTTTTTTTTCTTTCTTCAAATTAGGTTTTGTATTTTACACGGAGGGCCCGTAACTCCATAAAGTTGCTAATTTAAAATCATTTGTTTACTTTCAAAGTGGCATCTTTATCTTTTTCTTTTCTCCATAACTGGAATGGAGTCCAGCTTTTAGGGTTTGAGGGCTGCTTTTTGTTATCTCAAAATGCTCCAGTTTCAAAGTCGTAACTAAAGCTTGCTGTTTTTAACATTTTCCAAAAGTCCCCTTTACACCTTCGCAGATAGCTCGCCACTCGCCCAGGAGTTTGACCTGATCAGATTTAATTTAATAATAATAATTTTTTTTTAATCCACCTCAGTATTTTCTGTGCCTTCTCTGAATATCTCAAAATCCTAATTCAAACTTTGTAATTTCAATCTTTATTTAAAACCTTTTTTTGTTTTGAGCTAGAAGCTTTCTTAAAAGGCATTCTTTATCTCATTCCGAGACTAAATTTATGTCTTTCAATCCAATGTAATCAATCATTGCATGTTTTCTTTCGACAAGTAAATTCTTTTTTTTTAACCACCGGGACCATGTATTTATTATGTTTTACTCAACAAACCTATCCTTTGTACATTTCCTAACTCCGTAACTTATCATCCGAATAAATCCACACCTGCGTTTCGAACTTAAAATGTCTTAAAACTTCCCACATACAGGACAACACTACAAAGGGTTAGCTAAAATAAACAGACACTTGCATTCCTCTTCCAACCAGGCTTTCAGAAACATGACAACATAAAAATTCATTCCGCAGTAACAAAATCACACAGGCACTTCTCATTTAAAACAGACGTTCACAAAAGTCTCTCTTCTTTCCTATTAATCTTTTTTTTTTAGCCGGCTCCATTCCTCTTCCATACTTCACTTAAGACAATCACCGTCAGTATTTTTTTTAATGTTAATTTACATGGGCTTGCAGTATCAAGATCACAGCCGTTTTTTCTTTTTGACTTTCCGTTCCTTCTCCCACCATTCCCTTTGCTTTGCTGGTAGTTCCTGAGGATTCCACCCTGAGCTAATCATTTTTTCGATTAGCTTCTTTTGTTTTTCCGCCAGGTGGCAGGTAAGCAACCCTTCTGGTCCCCACTTGAGGTTACTTGTTTTCATGGCCATTCCTGGGTAGGATTAGTACCGTTACGAATCTACTCTCAGAGGTCCGCTTCCTTCCTAGCGCAACTTGGAGTCGACCGTCTCCTAGCTACTGTCAGGTCACAAGTTCTGCTGCTACACAAACTTATACAATTCTTAAAATGCGTTTAAGCAATTTCCCACAGTGCTCTACGCCTCCTTAACGACTACCTACCACCGCTCGGCTCGTTGATCCGACCCTGTTCACAGGTTTGGATTCTGTTAGCCACTGTACACCGCTTGGTTCTACCCCGGGGTATTTCAAATTACACTACTGGGTCCGGAAGATGTCTCTCGGTATCATGATCCCACGGTCTAAGTGTGTTCCCTACGCCTACTTGGTTCCTGGCCGTCACGTGGGACAAAAGTCCTCTTAATTCAGGCTCAGGCTAGGCGTTTGAGATATTAGGCTGTCTCCTCGTGTCAATCAACCAGCTTCCACCTTCTGCATCCTTTATACTTAAAAATCGTTTTTTTATACTCACCCGGGTTTTTTTTCAAGGGCGTCCAGCGACTCCGGGGAATCCTGCCGACTACGCCATTGTTAGCGTGAATGTTTTCTCAGAAGAATCACTCAACACTCAGAGTTGGTTCCAACGCCAATGCGGCCTTTATTAACGCTCAGCAGGGAGGAAGTCTCAGGACTGTATCCAGGCTTCTCTCCACTGAACAAAGGGTTTCATGGATCTTTATACGTTTTACAACAGTTTACTACAGTTACATACAAAAGTTTACTACAGTTACATACAAAAGTTTACTACAGTTACATTAGACCAATAGCGTTAGTCTCTAAATGTAAAGTGGCTCATGTGTTGCCAAGAGATGTGTTGTTAAGGGGTGTGTTGCTAGGGATGACTCATGTGTCTTGTAACATGGCCTGGGCCTCTCTAATCTTACTGTCCTTGGATGCTGGCATTGGGTCGCCTCCTTATTAGAGTTACATATTCGGTTCTTGTCAGCTCGGGCTGAATCATACCTCGTTATGTGATGTAGGCCCCTCTTATCTCTATTTCTCGGGACTCTGCTGTGTGGAGTTATAATGGTTTGTTATAGTTATCTTGTATCCAAGGCAGTCCTGGCAGTGGGCCTCACAGGGTTATTGCTCGGTCAGCCTCAGTCAATAGTACACAGCTTGACTACCTGATTTCCCATCATGCCTGGGCAGCCATTTTATGTTTGGCCACTTTAAACTTATATGAGTTCAGATATATTCAGCAGGTGCCTAATGCCTACAACAATGAGGGATGGCATGTGTGAGTTAGCTGCTGCAATAAGGGAACACTCCCAGACCCCGCGCCCATTGACAGAATCAACTGGCACTCCCACTGCAATCCCCACACCAGCCTCTGAAGAGCCCCAAGCTGGGCCTTCCACATTATCACCTGACCGCCACCGCCCCCCCCCCGCTGCCATCAAGAAGTGCGCATTATCCGAGATGTTAGATGGAGTAAGAACATAAGTACATATGAACATAAGAACATAAGAATTAGGAACAGGAGTAGGCCTTCTAGCCCCTCGAGCCTGCTCCGCCATTCAACAAGACCATGGCTGATCTGGCCATGGACTCAGCTCCACTTACCCACCCACCCCCCAAAACCCTTAATTCCCTTATTGGTTAAAAATCTATCTATCTGTGATTTGAATACATTCAATGAGCTAGCCTCAAATGCTTCCTTGGGCAGAGAATTCCACAGATTCACAACCCTCTGGGAGAAGAAATTCCTTCTCAACTTGGTTTCAAATTGGCTCCCCCGTATTTTGAGGCTGTGCCCCCTAGTTCTAGTCTCCCCGACCAGCGGAAACTTCCTCTATCTTGTCTATCCCTTTCATTATTTTAAATGTTTCTATAACTCCAATGAGTAAAGATCCAGTCTACTCAATCTATCATCATAAGGTAACCTTCTCATCACCGGAATCAGCCTAGTGAATCGTCTCTGTACCCCGTCCAAAGCTAGTATATCCTTCCTTAAGTAAGGTGACCAGAACTGCACGCAGTACTCCAGGTGCAGCCTCACCAATACCCTATACAGTTGCAGCAGGACCTCCCTGCTTTTGTACTTCACCCCTCTCGCAATGAAGGCCAACATTCCATTCGCCTCCCTGATTACCTGCTGCACCTGCAAACTAACTTTTTGGGATTCATGCACAAAGACCCCCAGGTCCCTCTGCACCGTAGCATGTTGTAATTTATCCCCATTCAAATAATATTCCCTTTCACTGCTTTTTTCCCAAGGTGGATGACCTCACATTTTCCGATATTGTATTCCATCTGCCAAACCTTAGCCCATTCGCTTAACCTATCTAAATCTCTTTGCAGACTCTCTCTGTCCTCTACACAACCCGCTTTCCCACTAATCTTTGTGTCGTCTGCGAATTTTGTTACACTACACTCTGTCCCCTCTTCCAGCCATCTATGTATATTGTAAACAGTTGTGGTCCCAGCACCGATCCCTGTGGCACACCACTAACCACCGATTTCCAATCCGAAAAATACCCATTTATCTCGACTCTCTGCTTTCTGTTAGCCAGCCAATTCTCCATCCATACTAATACATTTCCTCTGACTCCGCGTACCGTTATCTTCTGCAGTAACCTTTTGTGTGGCACCTTATCGAATGCCTTTTGGAAATCTAAATACACCACATCCATCGGTACACCTCTATCCACCATGCTCGTTATATCCTCAAAGAATTCCAGTAAATTAGTTAAACATGATTTCCCCTTCATGAATCCATGCTGCGTCTGCTTGATTGCACTATTCCTATCTAGATGTCCCGCTATTTCTTCCTTAATGATAGCTTCAAGCATTTTCCCCACTACAGATGTTAAACTAACCGGCCTATATTTACCTGCCTTTTGTCTGCCCCCTTTTTTAAACAGAGGCGTTACATTAGCTGCTTTCCAATCCGCTGGTACCTCCCCAGAGTCCAGAGAATTTTGGTAGATTATAACGAATGCATCTGCTATAACTTCCGCCATCTCTGGTACCAAGCCCGAAATCACTGCACCACCACCTACGAGCAGAGATGATGGAGTGTCCAAGACCAACGCAGCGGGTGACGTTAGACTAAGAGTGGAGGAGAGATGGGTGCAGCCTTTCTTTGCTGCTGCTGTTGTTGTTGTTGTTGTTATTATTATTGTTACTCTTGTAACTGTTCTCAAATTAAAAGTTTTTTGTAACTTATGCAAATTTACAAGTTTATAAGTCATCTAAAAGTTTTTAAATGATCCTAAATAGTGATATTAAAGTAAAATTTGATAAAAGAATAATTTTATTAAAGTTAAGTTAAGTGCATTGTAAACTTTTGAATAAAATATATTTTACTTTAAAATTGAATCATGTTCCATTAACACAACACAACATTACGGAACGGCTCCAAACAGTAAACACGTCCACGTGGAATAGTTATCGTTGATCCCTCAGGCATCAGTAAAGCGTTCACGGATGAGCTGCTGGCGCAAGGCTCAAGCAATCGTTAAAGGGGCACAATGGCCCGCCCTCCTCCACCGTTGTGCTTCGCCCTCAGGCACTTGCATTGTTTTTCATCCTCGTCATCATTCTCCTCCACCTCCTGCTCATCATCTGCATCTTCCACATCATTACCATCAGCCACTCTCACCTCAGGTGGGTTTTCCACTACCAGGTGCTGCATCCTCATGATGGCTAAGTTATTCAGCATGCAGCACACAACAATGAACTGACCAACTGATACGTCCTTACTACACAGTATAAATGCACACGAGGCCCATGCTTGAGAGAAGGTCAGTCTGTGACCTGTCCTTTATTCCTTAGCACTCAAGTGATGAAGGTGGGTGAAGCTTCCCCTTTTATACCTGAAGGTCCAGGTTAGGAGTGTCTCCCACCTAGGGGTCAGTGTTCTCACGGTGTACAACTTAGGTCAGTTTATACATGGGTTACAATGCTGGTTGAATACATGACATCACCTCCCCCCCGCAAAGTCTTATTGGGATCACAGGTTGAATCTCTCTGGTGGTTTACGCTCCCTTGTAGAGCGCCTGAGTTGGGGCTCCGGTTGTTGGGCGCTGACCTAAGTGTCTGCTGTTTGCAGTGCCTCAGGTCTGTCCAGTCAGCCCACAGTGACTTGGCTCTCCTCCCTTTGGTTCCGGTGTTCGGTCACCTGTGGTGGAGTGAACTCTATATTGTGTTCTTCCTCTGCTTCTTCTATGGGATTGCTGAACCTCCTTTTTGTTTGATCCACATGTTTGCGGCAGATTTGTCCATTGGTAAGTTTAACTGCCAGAATCCTATTTCCCTCTTTGGCAACCACAGTGCCTGTGAGCCATTTGGGCCCTGCAGCGTAGTTGAGGACAAAAACAGGATCATTTACATCAATACATCGCGCCCTCGCATTCCTGTCATGGTAGTGATGTTGTGACTGGTGCCTGCTCTCGACAATTTCTTTCATGGTGGGGTGTATAAGGGATAATCGGGTTATGAGCGTCCTTTTCATTAGTAGCTCTGCGGGTGGAACCCCTGTGAGCGAGTGTGGTCGGGATCTATAGGAGGCGTGATAAGCGGGTTTGTAGGGAACCCCCTTGGAATCTGAGCATCCCCTGTTTGATTATCTGCACTGCTCGTTCTGCCTGGCCGTTTGAGGCCGGCTTGAACGGTGCCGTTCTAACATGGTTAATTCCATTGCCTGCCATGAAGTCCTGGAATTCAGTGCTTGTGAAGCACGGGCCATTGTCGCCGACCAAGATGTCCGGTAGACTGTGGGCGGCGAACATTGCCCGTAGACTTTCTACCGTGGCAGAGGATGTGCTTGAATTTAAAATGTCACACTCGATCCATTTGGAGTAGGCGTGTACTACAACCAAAAACATTTTCCCCATGAAAGGACCTGCGTAGTCCACGTGGATGCGTGGCCAAGGCTTGGCGGGCCATGGCCAAGGGCTAAGGGGGGCTTCCCTGGGCGCATGGCCCAGCTGGGCACACGTGTTGCACCTGCGAACACAAAGTTCCAGATCTGCGTCTATCCCTGGCCACCAAACGTGTGACCTGGCAATTGCCTTCATCGTGACAATGCCCGTGTGCCCATTGTGGAGTTCTCTGATGAACAACTCTCTGCCCATCTGGGGCATGACTACACGGTTTCCCCACATTAGGCAATCGGCCTGAATCGAGAGTTCATCCTCGCGCCTGTGAAATGGTTTAAATTTCTCAGGGCATGCCCTGTACATGGCTGCCCAGTCCCCATTCAGGACACATTTCTTGACGAGAGACAATAGCGGGTCTCTATTTGTCCAGACTTTAATCTGATGGGCTGTCACGGGTGAGCCTTCGCTTCCGAAAGCTTCAACAGCCATGACCATCTCAGCATCATGCTCGGTAGCCCCCTCAGTGGTGGGTAGTGGGAGCCTGCTGAGTGCATCGGCGCAGTTTTCGGTGCCCGGTCTGTGCCGAATTGTGTAGTCATAGGCAGCTAACGTGAGTGCCCACCTCTGTATGCGGGCCGATGCGTTTGCATTTATGGCCTTGTTGTCGGCCAAAAGGGACGTTAGGGGTTTGTGATCTGTCTCCAGCTCAAATTTCCTGCCAAACAGGTACTGGTGCATTTTCTTTACAGCATATACACATGCGAGCGCCTCCTTTTCTACCATCCCGTAGCCCCTTTCTGCCTGGGACAGACTCCTGGAGGCATAAGCTACCGGCTGTAACTGACCCTTGGCATTGACATGCTGCAACACACACCCGACACCATAGGACGACGCATCGCACGTTAACACAAGTTTCTTACATGGGTCATATAGCGTTAACAGATTGTTGGAACATAACAAATTGCGTGCTCTATTAAAAGCCCTTTCCTGGCTGTCCCCCCAGACCCATTCACGACCTTTGCGTAGGAGCACGTGTAGCGGCTCTAGCAGCCTGCTCAATTTGGGAAGGAAGTTACTAAAATAGTTCAGGAGCACCAGGAACGAACGCAGCTCCGTCGTGTTACGGGGTCTGGGTGCTCTCTGGATCGCTTCCGTCTTGGATGCAGTAGGGCTGATCCCGTCTGCTGCTACCCTCATCCCCAGGAATTCTACCTCTGGAGCTAGGAAGACGCACTTCGCCTTTTTCAGTCGCAGACCTACCCGGTCTAGTCTGCGCAGCACCTCCTCCAGGTTGTGGAGGTGTTCTTCAGTATCGTAACCCGTAATGAGGATTTCTTCCTGAAAAACCACCGTCCCTGGAATCGACTTGAGGAAGTTTTCCATATTTCGTTGAAAGATCGCGGCGGCCGAGCGAATCCCGAACGGACATCTGTTGTACTCAAACAACCCCTTGTGTGTCGTGATGGTGGTCAGCTTCTTCAACTCACTCGCCAGCTCCTGGGTCATGTAAGCTGAGGTCAGGTCCAATTTTGAAAAAAGTTTGCCACCGGATAGCGTCGCAAAGAGGTCCTCCGCTCTCGGTAGCGGGTACTGGTCTTGGAGTGACACCCGATTGATGGTGGCCTTGTAATCGCCACATATCCTGACCGACCCATCCGCCTTGAGCACTGGCACAATCGGGCTCGCCCAGTCACTGAATTCGACTGGCGAGATGATGCCTTCCCTCAACAGGTGGTCCAATTCGCCTTCTATCTTTTCCCGCATCACGTACGGCACCGCTCTGGCCTTGTGGTGTACTGGTCTGGTGTCCGGGTTTATGTGAATCACTACCTTGGCCCCCATGAAAGTGCCAATGCTGGGTTGAAATAATGAGTCAAATTTGTCCAGGACCTGTGAGCATGATACTCGCTTCACAGAGGAAATTGCATTGACATCGCCCCATTTCCAGTTCATGACAGCAAGCCAACTCCTCCCCAGTAGTGCGGGACCGTCCCCTGGGACAATCCAGAGTGGCAACCTGTTCTCCGAATCTTTGTGGGTCACGACTACCGTGGCGCTGCCTAGCACCGGAATGATCTGCTTTGTGTAAGTCCGTAGCTGTGCGTTAATCGGCGATAATTTTGGCCTCCTGGCCTTGGATGCCCACAACTTTTCGAACTGTTTGATACCCATCAGGGACTGGCTGGCACCCGTGTCTAACTCCATTGATACTGGGATGCCATTGAGGAGCACTTTCATCATTATCGGTGGCATCCTGGTGTATGAACTGTATACATGCTCCACATGAACTCGCTGAACTTCAGCTTCCAGCGATTTCCCCCAGTGTCCATTTCTGCAATTTCTGCAGGTATTTTGCTCATCTCTGCAAACTCCGGCTGAATGTCTGCCTCCACGCCTCCAGCATGAGTTGCAGTTTGAAACAAAAGGTCCCTTGCCAGTCGATCGTCCCTGACTGCCCCTGTTATTGTCCTTGAGTGCACCATTAACAGGTGTTGATGGCCCCATTACTGGCCGCATTGTCCCTTGCAATGGCGTGAATCGCTGTTCAGCTTGCCATTGTCTCTGTCGAACTCCCCCTCTGGGTCCGACTACATGTTGGGGCATGCCTGACTGCCCTTGTCTGCCTGGAGAACTGTGTGCTGCTTTAACAATGTTGAATCTCTGTCCCAACCATTCCTTAACACAGTACCTCTCGTCTGTTCTGCTAGTGGCCATGCTCGCGTGGTTTAAATCCCAGTTTCTTGTCGCCATTGATACGTCCTTACTACACAGTATAAATGCACACGAGGCCCATGCTTGAGAGAAGGTCAGTCTGTGACCTGTCCTTTATTCCTTAGCACTCAAGTGATGAAGGTGGGTGGAGCTTCCCCTTTTATACCTGAAGGTCCAGGTTAGGAGTGTCTCCCACCTAGTGGTCAGTGTTCTCACGGTGTACAACTTAGGTCAGTTTATACATGGGTTACAATGCTGGTTGAATACATGACACCAACAGTCTCAGGGGAGTACAGCAAGTAGCCTCCGGAATGGTCCAGGTATCGGAAACGGTGTTTCAAGATGCCAATGGTCCTCTCAATGATGCTGCACGTCGTAATGTGCGACATGTTGTACTGACGGTCAGCTTCCGTCCGGGTTATGCGTAGGGGTGTCATGAGACAGGTGGCGAGGCTGTACCCTTTGTCTCCCAGTAGTCTGCTCTGCCTTTCTGGCTGCTACTCAATCATGTCAGGTATAACACTGTCGCGTAGGATGAAAGCATAATGAGTGCTGCCAGGGTATCTTGCATCAACTGACATGATGTGATGCATGTCATCACACACGAGCTGCACATTAATGGAGAGGAAGCCTTTTCTATTCCTGAACTGCTCGGCATCCTGCAAAGGCAATGTGGATACAATCAATGCAGCCCTGTACCTTTGGGAAGCCAGCAATCCTGGAGAAGCCCACAGCCCTGTCATGGATTGCGAGGACATTCATGCGGAACCTGATGAAGTCATTCCTCCCCCCATACAGTGCAGCCATGACCTGGCGAATGGAGACATGTGTTGCATGCTGAGACATGGCACACACATCTCCAGTTGTAGCTTGAAACGATCCGGAGGCATAGAATGAAAGTGCAGCTGTAACCTTCATTTCAACTGACTATGCAGTCCTACTGACGCTTCGCGGTTGCAGGTCTGGTTTCACCAATTCACAGATTTCATGGGCAACTTCTTTGCAGGAGCACAGCCTTCTGACACAGCCTGCATTACTCAAGTGTAGGTACGAACACCGGTCTCGATATACCCGAGGTGGGTAAGGCCTCCTGCCCAGCACCCTACAGGCTCTGATGTTCCTGATGCGATGAGCTCCAATCAATTGTCTCCTTCGTAGCACCATGATGCAGAAGACTCGCGCAAAGTATGGCATTGTCAGTATTGCCCCATACAAAATTAAACTTTTAAAGAAGCTCAAAATGGCAGGAAAGCAGGCAGCACAGATTCACAGTGTTCTCTCTCTCCCCAAGGTCTGTATGGATGGACCACACACAAAGGTCTTATGACCTCTCTTCTCTCCCCCTCCCTCACTTGAGTCTTGTGACCTCTCTCTCCCTCCCCCTACCCGGGCTACAAGCCATAAGATCAGCTACCTCCCCCTCCTCTCCTCTCTTCCCCCCGCAACCGCGCCCACGGATTGTTTTGTAACCGAGCCGCTGTGTCCAGACCTTCTTCAAGATGTTCGGTGATGGTGTGAGTGAGTAAAAAAATGAGAAAACTTGTGAAATCCAACAAATTTACACTTCTACGTTGACAGGTTAAAAAAAAGTTGAACTTTATTATTGATTTTGACAGTGTTCTTGCCTCCCTCCAAAATCTTCGATTTAAAAACAATGGCGTCTTTTCAGCGCAGATTTGTGAATGTGCACTGGTTTCTTAACTCACCAGAAGGTTTTTTGGGAGTGGCCAGATACGCCAACGTAATGGAGAAAAATATTGGCCAAACTGTGAACAATTGAAAAAACCAGCACAGACATGAGGAAACCTTAGAGGTGAAAAAAAACTGGCCTAGAAAAATCATAACTAAGTCCATTACACCAGCGCAGATCGCAGGGGGAAAGTTTGAAAAAAAAATACGCAAAAAAATTTAACTCAATACGCAAAAAAAACAGCCTACTCCAAAAAAAGATGCAAATTACTGGTGAAAATTGAACCCTCAATCTGTCTTCCTTCTCTATCATTTTTTTTAGTCGTTCATTGCTGGCTTTTAAAAGTTTCCCAAGCCTCTGGCCTCCCACTCGCCTTGGCCACATTGTTTTCAATTTGATACCATCCCTTATTTCCTTAGTTTGCCACAGATGGTTATCCCTTCTCTTACAGTCTTTCCTTCTCATTGAATATATTTTTGTTGCGAGTCGTGAAATATCTCCTTAAATGTCTGCAACTGCTCATGAACCGTCCCATGCTATAATCTATTTTCCTAGTCCACTTTAGCCAACTCTGCCCTCATACCTTTTTAGTGTCCTTTATTTAAGCTTAGGACACTGGTTTGAGATCCAACTTTCTCACCCTCCAACAGAAGTTGAAATTCAACCATATTATGGTCACTCATTTCTCGAGGATCCTTTACTAGGAGATAGTTTATTAATCATGTCTCATTATTAAACAGTACCAAATCTAAGATAGCCTGCTCCCTGTTTAGTTCCGCAATGTATTGTTCAAGGAAACTATCCCAGATACACTTCCCGACCCGACCTATGAGGAAACAACACCGACAGCAGCGGGGATAAAAGCAGCGAGCAGCCAGCCACTGAAGGGAGCAGTGCGAGTAGGTGACAAAGGAGAACAGGGCAAATATATTCGACATCACAGGAAGGCAGGGAAGTGATTGGTTGGTGAGTTTTTCTCTCTCTTTTCTTGCTTTAAATTAAGGGCCTTAAATTAGGGGCTGGGATTAATAACTAAAAACTAAATCTAATTAACTAAATACATTAGAGATGGCAGAGCAGATGATGTGTCACTGCTGCAACATGTGGAAGCTGGTGGACGCCATTGAGGTATCGGTCTTCACGGTAATACATTAGCATGGATAGAGGATTGGCTAACTAACAGAGAATAGAGATTTGGGATAAAAGGTTAATTTTTCAGTTGGCAAATAGTGATTAGTGGGGTGCCGCAGGGATCAGTGCTGGGACTTCAACTACTTACAATCTATATTAATGACTTGGATGAAGGGACCGAGTGCATTGTAGCCAAATTTGCTGATGATGCAAAGATGGGTGGAATAGCAAATTGTGAGGAGGACACAAAAAATCTGCAAAGGAATATAGACAGGCTAAGTGAGTGGGCAAAAATTTGGCAGATGGAGTATAATGTGGGAAAATGTGAGGTTATCCACTTTAGCAGAAAAAGTAGAAAGCAAATCATAATTTAAATGGAGAAAAATTGCAAAGTGCTGCAGTACAGAGGGACCTGGGGATCCTTGTGCATGAACCACAAACAATTAGTATGCAGGTACAGCAAGTAATTAGGAAGGCAGATGGAATGTTGGCCTTTATTGCAAGAGGGATAGAGTATAGAAACATAGAAACATAGAAAATAGAAAGTAGGCCATTCGGTTCCTTGAGCCTGCACCACTATTCAATAAGATCATGGCTGGTCATTCACCTCAGTACCCCTTTCCTGCTTTCTCTCCATACCCCTTGATCCCTTTAGCCATAAGGGCCATATCTAACTCCCTCTTGAATATATCCAATGAACTGGCATCAACAACTCTCTGCGGTAGAGAGTTCCACAGGTTAACAACTCTCTGAGTGAAGAAGTTTCTCCTCATCTCAGTCCCAAATGGCTTACCCCTTATCCTTAGACTGTGTCCCCTGGTTCTGGACTTCCCCAACATTGGGAACATTCTTCCTGCATCTAACCTGTCCAGTCCCGTCAGAATTTTGTATGTTTCTATGAGATCCCCTCTCATCCTTCTAAACTTCAGTGAATACAGGCCCAGTTGATCCAGTCTCTCCTCATATGTCAGTCCTGCCATCCCGTGAATCAGTCTGGTGAACCTTCGCTGCACTCATAAAAGCAGAGATGTCCTGCTACAATTGTACAGGGTATTGGTGAGGCCACACCTAGAGTACTGCGTACAGTTTTGGTCTCCGTATTTAAGGAAGGATATACTTGCATTGGGGAAACTAAAACATAGGGCGAGGGTTTCTTCTCAAATCATCCATTTACCACCCATTTACTGTCCAGTTACAGCCAGTTTTCATAAAAAATGGAAATTACCACCCGTTACTGCCCTGATTAGTGCAGACGGTAATTTGGGCCTCCCATTACTGTTGGCATTGCTGCAAAGTGCCCGCCTACTTTGAAGATCAAAAAAAGTCGTAAAATTCCCTCTCAGCCCTAAATTCCATTAAAATCAGTTTTTTTTAAGGCCTACTACCGCCCGTTAACGCTGTGCTGGATTCCACCCATTTCTGGTGTGCTTACCTGACTTGGGCCCAGCCTCATGACTCCCTCCATTTTGCTTGCAGTTTGCCGGCCCCCCTCCATCCAGCAATAATGACTGCTTGACACAAGTTTAAAACCACCACCCCCCCCCCGCCCCCCGCCCCCCCGACCCCCAACAAAGCATCAGCCATTTCATTAACCATTTGCCACAATTTTCAGTTAATGATTTACCACTTTCGGACTTAGTCTCTGAAACAATTTTTGCAATTTTCGTTAACCATTTGCCACATTAGTCGGTTATTGATTTACCACTGAGGCGAGATAGCCATTTTGTTACCGACAGAGGGCAACCTTATTCCCCATGATTTAAACTGGTCTGCCTCCATAGGTTTCAGAGACTCCCAGCCTGCTTTCCGGTGGGCGGCCTGTCCGATTCAGGTACCGTTCGATGTCTTTTGCCTTCCTCTTCCCAGCGCCGCGCACTCAAGCAGGACTGGTGGCCGGCCCGTGGACCGAGCAGTCAAAAACGGTCTCCAGCCAACGGCTGTAACTCTGCCGGGCAAAGCGGCAGCCGCTCACCATCGGTAGCATCCTGTTCCGCTCCTCCAGCCTGTGCAGACGTCATTTACCTGGGCCAGTTCCAACGTTGCCTCCCGAAGTTATACCCAAATTACTACACTGGATACTGGCTACCCGGCGGATGAAGCATCATTTCAACGCCGTTCCTCGTTCAATCGGCAGTGGACTACCACTGTAACTGGCATCGGAGCTTTCCAACAAGGCATGCCCAAAGGAAATCTGACACGGACGGTGGAGAAATTCCTCCTTCCAGCCGTGGCCGCACCAGCCAGCGAGAAATGGCCGATCGAAGGTTTCCACCGCGGCACTCGATTCTGGTACACTTTAAATGGCCGGCCAAGACGGCTTCCGCCGAAAGGCGCTCGGCTTGCTGGCCCCCTTCCATCCAGCAACAATGACTGCCCGACGCAAGTTTAAACCTCCCCACCCCAATAAAGCATCAGCCTCTCGGTTAAAACCCTGTGCTCACAACCTGCAACCAGTTGCCTGACTCCTTCCATCACCACCAGAAATCACCACCCTGCTACCCTTGCACTGAACCAGCTTCAAACCATCACAATAAAACCTCTGACCCCCGCCCAACCCTCAGTCCTATCAACATAAGTTTAAAAACATCGAAAATGCACCCTCCTTCTCGGCTACGGACTGTTAAGCATTGGCAGGCTTAATAGACCCCACGAATCACCCCCCACCCCCCGGCCACCCCTGCACTGCGCCATCTTCATACCATCTGACCCCCGCACAACAACCTCAGATCAATCCCTTCCCTCTGCCCTATCGACATAATTTTAAAATCAACACTGAAAATACACCCTCAATCCAGGCTCTGGACTGTGATACACCCCCTTGGAGCCGATTAAGCCCGACAACACTTATTGTAACCAAATGCAGTTGCAAGTTAAAGTGGCAACTCATTAAATAATGTTTGTTGTAGCAACTCATTAACTAATTTCAGTAATAGCAACTCATTACCCGATTGCTGTATTCACCAAGTTCATGTGCAACAAATCCTAAACTGACTGGCTAATGCTACGGAACCACGGGCCCCTTTCCCCGGCCACTGCACCAGGCTGGCCTTCTATTGTCTGTACATGTGCGGGGTCACCCTTGGACCCTGAAAACGTGGCAGAATGGCCGCACATGCACAGACAACCGTTTCAAGCCCTTTTAGACAGCGGTTCAGCTTTCCTTTATACAGGAAAGCTGATCGCCGACTTTGGGCCTGCTTTGGCTGCCCGTTCCACTTCGCTCCCGCACCGCATTGCCGCCGCCGACATGGAGCACCCGAAAACCGCCGGAGCACCAGTGTAAGGGGTGGTCCCGAGGGTCAGGTTCACCTCTGACCTACTTGAGCGGTTCGAATTGCTCCCACTCCCTTGAGTTCTGGACTCTGGATTTATTTAGGAGGTGTGATAATGTGCAAAGGACAACTAGTTTGATGCAAAAGAACTTTGATTTTATTACAGAAAAGAAAGTACAATGTCAAACTTATAATCATTCTAATAAAGAACAATAAATTACACATTCAAAGGGGGTTACAGTAAAAATTACACCTCCCACCTCCCAATACCTAATCCTAGCTAGGTTAGACTCCAGGGCAGGCAGGGACTATGCTTACCAATCCTTTCTGGTCAGTTAGCGGTAGTTCACGATTTCAGGGTTCGTTGAATTCTGCAGGTTCTGTTTGCCGTACCCCGAATGCCGGAGAAGACTTCTTACTGCGCAATCTTCAGTTGGGTTGAGTCCGCTGATGCGGTAAGGCGCGTTTTAGATTTGTGGGGTAAGTACCCGTTTTCTTTCGTTTGAAGCAGCTTTTACAGTTCTTTAGGTAATGTTTTACCCGTTGGTAGCTCAGGAACAGCTTGTAGAGTGAAAACTTTCGATTCTTTGGTTTCTTTCTGTTGGAATTTTGTTTCGAGTTTGGTCGATCACGGTGGTTTGGTGGTGCCACATTGGATGTGGTCGGTTGCTGCCGCGATGGTGATGTTCTTCCTTTCTTTTGGACTTCAGGACTTCGAGGCTGAAGAAGTTTGTTTACAACTGCCGCATTGGTTTCTCTCCCTTCTTGATGGCATAAGCGTAGTATGGCATACCCTTTGTTAAAACAGGGGGCCAGTTATACGGTTTGAGTTGTCCGAATCTTCGCGCCAAATTAGTCCAGATTTCTTTGTTTAACTTTGGCGGACTTGACATTTCTTTGTAATATTTTGGCGGGCCCGTTAAAAGTTAATATGTCTTGGGTGGGTTGCTCTTCTAAATCTGTTTCCTGATGGAAATATTAGCTTGGTAATTGCAATGTCCTTTTGTGCTTGGTTTTTGCACACAGGCTGTAGTGGGCCCTTTGTTCTTATTCATGCTGAAGATGGCTTTTCTCGGTTCAGTTTGATGGCTGGTCATCTCTGAGTTATTGTTGTAATGTTAATGTCTCTTGTGGAGAAGGGTTTTCGAATATCCACTTCGCCAGACAATCTACTTTAGTCCCAATACCAGACAGTTCCAATAATCAAGTTGGCTCTTTTAGTTCCTTAAGCCCGCCCACAGACTTGAATTTGTCTTGCAAAAGTCCAAAATTCGATTAAATTTAGGAGTTTCTTCCATAAGCACTTTAGGATTTCAAACTTTCCGGTAGATAGTCCCAAATTAAATTTCCTTTCCAATGAGCCCAAACACTGGGGGGGGGTTCCCGTGAATTTTGATCTTTCAGTCCCCTCTGTGACACTCTACACACTTGAGTGTCAAGCAAGGTAAGCAACTTTCCTGATCCCGAGAGTCAATCTTCCCCGTATTTATACTAGCTAATCATTAAAGTGCATGCCCCTTTGAAATGCAATGCAATTTACAGGCGAATATAATCACTACAATTCGATTCCAGCATAGAGGGGGTCCGATGCCCCTCCTTTACTCTGTTTTCACAGTAAAATAACAGTATACAGTCAAACACAATTTTAAGTACAGTAAAAAAAAAGGTACATAGTTAAACAAATTTTTAAGTAACGCTCTTACAACACCAGATATTTGCATTTTACAGCAAGTGAAATCAAACACAAATTAAACATGGTAGCATGGTGTCACCCCTCCCTGCGTGATTCCCAAGTTCGGCCAAGGAGCGTACAGCGCCCTTTGGTGCCCGACCTGATGGCCTCTGCGTTTCACTCGGCAAGTGAGACACCATAAGTAAAGAATAATCGCGAGTTGACGGATAACTAAAATGTGGGAAGCGATTCGGATCCAGACTGGGACTTCTATATTTCTGAAAAGGTCCCAACAAGGCAGAATGGTGATCTCAAGAACCTTTCTCCCTATCTCAATTGTTTTCTGTTCGAGAGTATAGAAGTGTTTTTGTGAGATAATTACAGCTTTTAGCAGAGTGGTAAGATGTTCAGATAGAGGCGGAATTGCATAACCAAAATGTATAACATAACCCTGGAGATTTGTAATGTTTTCCTTCACAGTGAGGTGGACAGTGGAGGGTTCAGGAATGGGGACAATCCGTTCCTGGGACACTTGAACTGATGCCTGAGGTTTGAAGAAAAAACTGCGGTCCCTCACCGGACACCAGAAGTGTCCATGTTGGTAGTGGGACGCACTGGTGGTGACACAATATGTCCCACCCCTATGTATGCTACCTGTGGAGGGACATGGTCTTGTGCCTTTACCTCCATGGTGCAGTTAATAGGCTGTGCACCAGCAGCTTTAAACCCACACTGTGACTTTGAATGGGCACTCAAGTACTGGGGACACAATATTACGTGTGCACCCTGGCTCCGGAGAGGTTAGTATCCATTACAGCGTGCTCCCACTTTATGACATAGGGTGGGACTGCTGCAAAATGAATTTGTGCACCTCCTTGAATAACTCCAATGTTCTCCACCCGGTGTATCGTTGCGGGTCAGTCTGTCTCACTCATGACTGGCATCCTTAATACTATTCCCACAATGGTGTGGTTAGAATTCCCACAGTCTACTGGGACAGGGTAGGCGGAGCTGGCACGGGCTTAGAGAATTGCTGTACAGGTGGAGGGCTGCAAGGTGCTTGTTTTTGATCCAAGAGGGGACTAAACGTTGTTTTAAATCCTCCAGGTTGTTGCAGCCCTCGCCCAACAATCATGCCCCGTACATTACGCACACCTTGTTCTGTGCAGCCTGATCCGAAGCGTTTCTATCCTCCCGTATAAGTGCATTCACTGTCTGTGCAGGTTTTTCCAGCTCAGCCACTATTTCTTTTAAATGGACAGTCATAACCTGGTCCTCGTGTAGTTCTGAGGACCTACTATTGTGTTCTCTTGTTTCACGATTTTCCTCAATTGGTTCTTTAAACCGTTTATTTGTGTTTGCAGTTCTATGTCATCTAGGCTATTTATTACAGAGGATCCTGTATTGTCGGCAGTGAAAACATTGTTTATGATTCCCCTTCTAGGTCTCCCCGAGCCCATGATGTCCCTAGCGTTTAGGGTGTATAGGTCTGCTTTATCTACATTTCCAAAGTCGAACTCAGAAAATTTCTTGAACATTACTCGAAGCAGGGCCTGGTATAGCAGCTCTGTTTCCTTTGGGCATCATGCAGGTAGGTGTACCTCGGTAAGGTTTAAAATTACTGAAGCTACTGCATAGTGTACCCGCTAGTATAACACCTTTTCGGTCGGAACCAATACTAATCCGTTCCGTGGTCCCTTGGTGGTGGTAGGACACCTTTCTATTACTGTGCGTATTTGCGGGGTTGTGGGCAGGGGTTTCTTAATGTGTGCTCTTAGTTCGGTGACATTAATTGCGAGTGGGGAGTGTGGGACCGCACACCCGCGTAGGCTAGCATCCCACCCCATCCCTTCCCTTTCATCTTGCCATTACCTGGCGAAGGCGATTGGTATGCCTGTGGGACAAATATTCTCTGATCCCCACATGCACATGTAAATTCCTTGTTCGGATTCCCACCATTTGTCCCAACACACTTTTACTCCTCCCCGTGTCCCCGTGATGGTGCAGTACGTATCATTACCGAGTCTTTCCCAGTCCGATTCCTGGTCCCAAGCGTCCTTGCTGAGTTTTCTGAGCCACCACTACCTTCCCTGGGGAAACTTTCCTTTGCAAGTTAAACATACACGATTTCCCTCTGTAACACTGACTCGGGAAGCAACAATCCGTATCTGGGAGCATGGAACTGAGGCCTCTCCGTAGGTAAAACCTTCCTGCCTGGAGTAGTGGGTAGAATTAGATCTCAGCCACCCTGGCCACCTTCCCTCGTTGGTGTAAACGGCGAGATCTTCAATCCCTGGGGTGCCACCCCCGGCAGCCACGATCGGTGCTCCTTCTCCTGAGCACCCATTAATGAGGGATTCTTCCACGTCTCCTCGGCCGCCGCTGCTCATCCTTATCAGGGCGAGCAGGAACAGGACCCTTTCCATACTGTTCTCCTTCCTGTAGGGACTCATAAAAAAGATTGTCTAGCCCTGAGAAAGCTCTCAGGCTTGACAAAGATGACCAAGTTCCAATTTGGGCTCTCTTCCTCTCAGACATAGTATAGTCTTCAATCGACTGGCTGTCTTATTCAGTTCCTTGTGGACTGATGTCTGCTTCTAACTTTTATCTCACAGCCGTTTTACTTGTTATCTCACCAGTGCTTCCCTTAATAGTTATACTGGTAGATTCTTCTTACTCCCATGTGTTACCCAGCCTGTGCCTCTTTTAATAGCTGCACAGGTAGATTCTTCTCCTTAACCCAGTTAACTGATACATCTATACTTATCATTACACAGATAATCTTACACTACTCTAAATTACTCACTGGACATTCTTAAATTCATATTGTCCTATATATGTACATCTGCCACCCATCTCCAGGTGGCCAGGTTAACTCCTGCCTTCTTTCTTTCTTCTTTTGCCTCTGGGTGTCCAGCGGGGCTGATAGGAGATCGGCCTGTACCGCAGGACCCGGGGTGTCCTGACCGAAGGTGGGTTTAAGTCCCACACTATTGGGGGAACATCCCCTCCGGTGCTGCAGCACACCGCTCCTTTGGGGGTGGCTGTCCAGTTTGTTTCATCCCCTGGGGATTCTGCCTGGTCGAAGGCTACGGGCTGGGGACTCCCACTTGGTGGCTGGTCCACCGCTATCTCTTCTGAGGGTCCCTCGTTGCCCGAGGCTACCGGCTGGGTGACCTTGCTCACGGGCTGGTCTCTGACCTTAGGTACCCTTTCGTGGCTGGTCCCTTTTCCCGGGGCTGAACCATTCAAATTGGGGCGCTGGTGACCATGGTTTCCTTGGCCGTGATGTGCGGGGAGTCCTTCTTGAGGCTCTGGCTACTGGGGGTGCGTCTGAGTCCCAGATGATTGGGAGACAGCTCCTCCAGTAACACAGACCACCGCCCCTCGAGGTACAGTCTGTGGGTCTGCCACATCCCCTGTGGGAATTCCACAGTCATGGGCTGCTGGCTGGGGGTCCCTGTCTTTAGCACGGTTCACCGTTTTTGGCTGTCCCTTATGTTTAGCTGCTGCCCCTGGGTTGAAAAGTTTACACTGATTTATGTGGAACCACTTTGTTCAGCGGGGCAATTTTATGGCATAGACTATAGAGCTTGCCTTGTCGAAAATGTGGTACAGTCCCATGTACAGTGCCTCAAAGACTCCTACTCTAGCGTAGTTACTCACCATGACCTGGTTCCCTATCCCCCACTCGTGGTGTTTGCGGGTTTCCAGCAGCAGTCGGTTGCTCCGATGTTGTTTTCCCATGTTGTTAGCAGCCTGCCAGTGAATCTGTTTAAGGTGTTCAAACAGATTTCTGACAAAGCTGTCCCAGCTCACTTCCCTAAGCTAAACTTCCGTGAGTACAGGGGCTAACACATGGGTGGGGGTTCGCATGGCTTTGCCGGTCATGAGCTCATACGGGGAGTACCCCGCGCTCTTTGACTGGCTGGCCCGGATCCCCATGAGGGCCAATGGTAGGACCTCTACCCACCTCTTGGGTGAGTCCCCTGTCTCTCTGCTCAGCCTTTCTTTGATAGTGCGGTTTAAACGCTCCACAGACTCGGATGACTGCGGGTTGTGGGTGACATGCCATTTTCCTTTGATGCCAAGCACCTTAAGGGTCTCCTGCATCACCTGCCCGGTGAAGTGACTCCCTTGATTGGACTCCACGCGTTGTGGTAGTCCGCATCGAGAGAACACCTCTCTGACCAGGATCCTGGCTGTTCCCAGGGCAGTGGCTGTTCGGTATGGGAAGGCTTCCACCCATTTGGTGAATACATCCACCAATACTAGGCAGTACTTGTAGCCTTCCTGGGCAGTGGCTAGGAGCCCGATGTAATCGAGTTAGATCGACTGCCAGGGTCCCTCTACCTCCTGATATGTCCCATCGACACCTTTCTTTTCTGGAGGTCGGGGTTGTTGGCCGCACACACCAGACAGCGAGCACAGAACTCGCGGATGTCTTCCCTGAATCCTGGCCACCACCCTGCCTGTTCCACTTGTTGCCAAGTGGTCTCAGGTCCGGGCGTCCTGCTCCTGGACCCTCATGGGCCAGCTGGAGGAATTCTCTCCGGTGTTGTTGCTGTACTACCCATTGCTCCCCGCTGAACAGCATGCCTTCTTTAATGCAATAGCTGCGGTTCCATACGGGCCGTCTATCCTTTCCCCTTTAGCTAGTGTGTTCAGGACAGTTTTTAGAACGGGGTCTTGGGTCTGAACCGTTTTTAGATCCGGGGCAAAGCTATCCCTGCCATCCTTGTCGCTCCTATCCTGCCCCTAACCGCTGCAATGGGTCTTGGGTTGTACAGATCCCAGAGCTTGCCCGTGCGGACACCTTGCTTGGCTAACATGTCAGCCTGCTGGTTTCCCTCGCTATGGGGTTCAGTTGTGGAATGTGCCTTCACCTTATATATATAGATATTCCTTTCCACCCCTACAGCTTTCATGATCTTTTCCAGTCGGGGCTTAATTGCCAGGGGTCTCCCGGTTGCGGATGTGTACCCGCGACGGGACCAAATAGCCAGGCACTCCATACCCGAATTGCATGTGAACACATTGTCTGAGAAAATCATGTATGGGGTAGGGAATTCTTCGGGGTGTGTGACAATGTACCCCACCGCAGACAGTTCAGCGCGTTGGGTGCTCATAGTACTGGGGAGTTTAATTGCCAGGGCAATGCCTGCCTCGGGGTCATAAACTTCACAGCCTGTGAGTCGTTCACCCGCAAATACTGTGCTTGAACCGTCCACATAGATCTCTCGGCCTGCGGGGTGTAACCCAGCCCGAAAGCCTATGTTAATTTCCCATACCCCTTCTACAGAACACCGGTGGGCTGTCCCTGGATAAATCATGTTGGCTGCGAGTCTTGGCTTGCCGAGACCCTTTACCCTTAGGTGCATTTGAGAGAGGAGTAGGGTCCAGCGAGCAATGCGGGCACTGCTCACTGTCCCATCTTTGATTCTCCCATCCAGGAGCATTCAGATGGGCGTATGATGGGTAAGGAGTATGATAGGGGACCCCCCCTGAGAAGATCAGTGATCTTTTCACAGCCCAATGAGTGGCTAGGAGCTGCCGCTCACAGTTAGGATATCCCTTCTCCATGTCTGTGAGTATCCTGGAGAAGTAGACTTCTGGCCTCAGCCGGCCGTGCCGCTCTTGGAGCAGTACTGCACTCAGGCTGTCCTCACTGGCTGCTACCTCCAGGAAAAACTCTTTACCCCCATCGATGGTCCCTAGAGCTGGCGTGGTCTGCAGGTCTTTCTTGAGTTGGATAAATGCTGCCTCGCAACCTTTGTCCCATTCCCACTCCACTCCCTTGTGTAAGAGTCGGAGCAGAGGGGCTGCAGTGGCTGCATAATCCTTAATTAAATCTCTGCAGTACCGGTCAGCCCTAGAAAAGATCTTACTCCTGTTACTGTGTAGGGGGCTGGTAACTTCTGCACTGCTTCCCTTCTAGCTTTGCCAATGGCTCTGTCCCCAGCGCGCACAGCCAGTCCCAGGAATTTTACTTCCTTCAGGCTGATCTGTGCCTTCTTGGGGTTTACTTTAAACCCTTCTTCTTTCAGCAGCTCCAGCAGTTCAGCCAGCAGTGGGCCATGCTCCACCCCCTCATCGGTGAACAGGAGCAGGTCATCCACATAATGTACTAGCTGCTGGGGTCTGCTGAAGCTCTTTAAACAGTTGGCCATACACTGATGGAAAATAATGGGGCTGTTGTGGAAGCCCTGAGGGAGATGTTCCAAGTGTATTGCTGTCATTAAAAGGTAAAAGCAAACTTGTACTGATCTCCTCTTCTTAAAGGTATGGACCAGAACCCGTTGGAAATATCCAACACCGTGAAGGTGGTCGTGGAGGCTGGGATACTTCCAATGAGGTCGGCGACAGCAGCAACAGTGGGTGCACAGGCGGGGATGTTACGGTTGAGTACTCGATAGTCCACCTTGGATCTCCAGGAGTTGTCCGGTTTCTTAACTGGCCACAATGGAGAGTTCACATGGGTAGCTATTGGTCTCAATACCCCCTGTTTAACCAGAGAACCCAAGGCTATTTCCATGTCTGCTTCCGCCTCCCTAGGGAAGTTGTACTGTTTCTGTGGTCGGGTCATGAGGTCCCCATCTATGCTAACCTCGACCCCGTTTATTCTCCCACAATCGTGTTTGTGAGTCACAAAAGCTGCAAGGTTTTTCCTCACATATTCTTGGTATTCTATCAGGATGTTACCGACCAATGATTCAAGGTTGTAACCCTCCTTTGGCTTCATGGTGCACACCGTCCCTTTTCCCCATTTTCCCGGGATAACCATCACCTCACTCTCCTGTCCCGTACAGACTGACCCCTAAAGACAGTGGTTTCTTAAATCCACTAGTATCCCATGGCCTAGGATGAAGTCAGCCCCCAGAATCCCTCTCCTTTCCTGTTCCCACTTCATCAGGACACAAGTCCACTTAGTGTGGAGTGTACCTAAATGAATGGAGAGAGGAACGGAGAATGAGTCAATCTGTTCAGTGCCTGTGAAACCCATCAAGTTGTCGGGGACCCCGCTAGACAGAGGTGAGGCGGCGGGGTTAGCTGCATAGACAAGAGTGCTTGAGGCACTGGTGTCCAGCAGGTAAGTCCCTTTCACCTTTTCCACTTCCATCTGAACGGTCGGTCTCCCCCACGCATCATACTTGAGGGCATACAGGTGGACAGGCTGTGCCTGTCCTAGTCACGGTTTTGGTTGGGAGGGGGCAGATGGGATTTTGGTACTGGTGGCGGTTGCTACCCTCCCAGAGCCATCTAACATGGTTCGGAATGCGGTTAGGAGGGTTTCGAACGAATAGGGAGGGACTGGCTTATCGTTCTCGGCCCTTTTGGCTGGGGCTGGAGAACTCTTTCCTGCGCTACTCTTCTAAGGATTTCTACAATCCTTTCTCCAGTGCTCACTTTTTCCGCACCCGAAGCAGGTACGTTTTGTATCGGTGGGGTTGCCCCCCTCCTGATGCCATTCCCTCTTATCATGGCTAGTCGGATTTTGTGGACCCTTCCCTTTTGTGGGTGCTCTTCCGTCCCTCTGCCGTTTCTGTAAGCTAGGGTCAGTTGCCTAAGCACTCCCTGTTCGGTGGCTTGGGGATCTCTTGGGTCGAACCAGGCCTCAGCCTTGGCTCTTATTCGGGGTAAACTATTAGCTACTAGGCTTCGGAGCCAGTGGGCTAACTCGTCCGGGCTTAAGTGATTTCGGTCGAGGTCCCCTGCACAGGTAGACAGGCCACATTTGGTCTGCGAAAGCCTGTGGGGTTTCCCCTGTGAGCTGCACGGTTTTCTCTACTCTGGAGAAGGGACTCCTGTCATTGCAGCCCATGACTTCTAAAATGTCTTTCTCGATGGTGGCAAATGTTCTCCGTCCCCTTTTTCTCTCAGTAAGGGACTGGTACAGCTTGCTGTCCAGGGATGGGAGGAGCATCTTTGCCATTTCTGTATCATCACACCCATTAATATCCCCTGCCTGTTCCACCTCCATAAAGTGGACCAAAGGGTCTCCCTTTGTGGTTAGCTTTCCCAGATGGCTTATCATAGCCCTGAGCTGTTGGGGAGTGTTGGGGACCACAAACTGGCTTTCCAGGGGCCCTTGACCTCCGCCACTGGTGGGCAGACCAAGCTTCTGTTGCCGGACCTGGCACATTGGCCCAGGTTCTGGCTCTCCTTGGTCTTGCTCGCCTACCCCTCCGCCCTGCTGCCAGACCGAGCTGAAACTCGGTGCCACAGGTGGTGGTGGTTCGCTATCCCTGTCTGCCTCGCAACTCGTTCGCCCCTCCTGCTGCTGCACCAGTGTAGTCACCGGTGCCACAGGGGGTGGTCGAACAGTTTCCTCCTTCTCTTCCAGGCTTACCTGGGCCGTACCCGGGCTTATTAGGCATACCATGCCTTTTGCCTTGGACAGAGCACGGTTTAAACTTTTGATTTGTTGCTGGAAGGGACCGTGGTCTCCCGATTCAAACCTACTTTATACACTGCCTGCATATCTTTTAATTTTTCCTGGGGCTCTTTTACTTATACGGTGAGGCGAGTGCTTTCCTCCTGCAGTAACTTTTCATTATTTTTGGCCTCGGTAACCTGACATTGAAAATAGTCCTGACTGGTTTTAAACCTTTCCATTAGCTGGGTCTTTTTCTGTTTTAGCTTACGGCATTCTCCCCATAAACTCTCTTCTGTCATAGCTTTTTCTTGGTGGGCCTCTGCACATTCCCATAGTTCTGCCTGTAGTGACTCATTGGTTTTGTCCAGGAGTTGGACCTGTCACTGTTGACAGACCAACCAAATTGCCTTCTCTCCTGCTTCTTTATGATCCTTGCTTGCTGTCCACTGGGCTGCCAAATACCCACACTTTAGTGACATTGACCTTCTTATACACATCGGAGGAAATCCTTGCATCCATCTTGGTTCTTTCCTCCAAAACAGCACTCTCCGCATCACACCACTTCTACCAGAGTTCTGCTGCAGTCGCAATTTTGTAAGGGGTGGTCCCGGGGGTTAGGTTCACCTCTGGCCTACTTGAGTGGTTCGAATAGCTCCCACTCCCTTGGGTTCTCGACTCTGGATTTATTTGGAGGGTGTGATAAAGTGCAAAGGACAACTGGTTTGATGCAAAAGAACTTTGATTTTATTACAGACAAGAAATACAATGTCAAACTTATAATCACTCTAATAAAGAACAATACATTACACATTCAAAGGGAGTTACAGTAAAAATTACACCTCTCACCTCCCAAAACCTAATCCTAGCTAGGTTAGACTTCAGGGCAACCAGGGGCTATGCTTACCAATCCTTTCGGGTCAGTTAGCAGCAGTTCGGATTTTGCGGTTCTTTGAATTCTGCAGCTTCTGTTTACCGTACCCCGAATGTAGGAAAAGACTTCTTGCAGTGCAATCTTCAGTTGGGTTGAGTCCGCTGATGCGGTAAGGCAAGTTTTGGATTTGTGGGGTAAGTACCCTTTTTTTTCATTAGAAGTAGGTTTTTACAGTTCTTTAGGTAATGTTTTACCTGTTGGTAGCTCAGGAACAGCTTGTAGAGTGGAAACTTTCGATTCTTTGGTTTCTTTCTGTTGGAATTTTGTTTCGAGTTTGTTCGATTGCGATGGTTTTGGTGGTGCCACGTTCGATGTGGTCGGTTGCGATGGTGATGTTCTTCCTTCCTTTTGGACTTCAGGACTTCGAGGCTGGAGAAGTTAGTTTACAACTGCCGCATTTGTTTCTCTCCCTTCTTGAAGGCATAAGCGTAGTATGGCAGACCCTTTGTTAAAACAGGGGGCCAGTTATATGGTTTGAGTTGTCCTAATCTTCGCGCCAAATCAGTCCAGAATGTTATGTTTAAATTTGGCGAGCTTGACATTTCTTTGTAATATTTTGGTGGGCTCGTTAAAAGTTAATATGCCTTGGGTGGGTTGCTCTTCTAAATCTGTTTCCTGATGGAAATATTATCTTGGTAATCGCAATGTCCTTTTGTGTTTGGTTTTTGCATACAGGCTGTAGTGGGCTCTTTTTTCTTATTCATGCTGAAGTTGGCATTTCTCGGTTTAGTTTGATGGCTGGCCATCTCTGAGTTATTGTTGTAATGTTAATGTCTCTTGTGGAGAAGGGTTTTCGAATATCTATTTCTCCAGACAATCTACTTTTGTCCCAACACGCAGACAGTTCCAATAATCAAGTTGGCTCCTTTACTTCCTTAGGCCCACCCAAAGACTTGAATTTGTCTTGTAAAATTCCAAAATTCGATTAAAGTTTGTAGTTTCTTCCATAAGCACTTTAGGATTTCAAACTTTCCGGTAGATAGTCCCACATTAAATTTCCTTTCCAATGAGCCCAAACACAGGGCGGGAGTGGGGCTGGGGTGGGGGGCGTTCCCATGAATTTTGAATTTTCTCCAGCGAATTTCCAATGGTTAACAAAGATGCAACCGTCGGAACACTGCTAAGGATCGGGCGGGGACAATTTAAAAGGAAAATCGAGCCCAAAGTCTCAGATTAAGGGGCCGCCCATTTAAAACTGAGATGAAGAGAATTTCTTCTCTCAGAGGGTTGTAAATCTATGGTGTTCTCTGCCTCAGAGAGCTGTGGAGGCTAGACATTGACTATATTTAAGGCGGAAATAGACAGATTTTTGAGCGATAAGGGAGTAAAGGGTTATGGGGAGCGGGCAGGGAAGTGGAGCTGAGTCCTTGATCAGATCAGCCATGATCTTTGTGACTGGCGGAGCAGGCTCGAGGGGCGATGTGACCTACTCCTGCTCCTATTTCTTATGTTCTTATGTTCTTATGCAGCAGGTGTCTGCAGCTCGAGGAACTTTGATTCTGTGTTAATGAGCTGGACTCCGAGCTGTGGACACTACGACACATCAGGGAGGGGGAGAGTTACCTGGACACCACTTTGCAGGAGCTAGTCACACCAATTAGAGTAATTAATTCAAATTCGATCCGTGGTCAGGGACAGGAGGGCAAAACTACGAGTGAGGCAGGTATTAGGATCAGGATGGAGTGATGGAGGACCCTCGACCCTTGCTCTTGTCCAACAGGTTTGCAGGGGGTGATGTAGGGGTCAGGTTCACATCTGACCTTCTGAGCAGTTTGAATCGCTCCCACTCCTTGGGTTCTAGACTTTGGATTAATTTGGAGATGTGACAAAGTGCAGCAGCCAACTTGTTTTTGGTGCAAGAAACATTGATTTTATTCAGGAAAGAAAAGTACAGTGTCAAAACTTACAATCTCTAGAATAAAGAACACTTTATCACACATACAAAAGGGGTTACAGAAAATAGTACACCTCCCACCTCCCAATACCTAAATCCGACTTGGTTAAACTCTAGGGCAACAACGATAATGCTCACCAATCCTCTTATTGACAGTTAGCGGTGGTTCGCGGTTTCGGGGTTCATTGGACTCTGTAGGTTCTGCTTGTCGTATCCTGAACATCGTGGAAGACTTCTTTCTGCGTAGTTTTCAGCTGGGTTGTGTCCGATGATGCGGTAAGGATCGGTTTGGATTTATGGGGTGAGTACCCACTTTCTTCTTGTAGGAGTGGGGCTTTGGGTTACTTTAGATAATGTTTCACTCGTTGTAAGCCAGGAATAGATTGTCAAGTGGAAAACTTTGAATCTTCGGTTTCTTCTTGAGTAGTTTCTTTCTTAGGATTTGTCGATCGCGGTTGTTTGATGTTACCACGTTGGCTGTGGTCCGTTTGTTGCCTCGCTGAGTTGGTGATGTCCGAAGTCACTGGGAACTGCTTTTCTCTGCCTTTTGATGATGTTCTTCCTTCTTCTTCGGTGGCAGAGTAACCCAGGAGTGTCGTAGAGGCTGAAGACGCTGAGGCTCAGAAGGCTCCAGAAGGCTGTGTGCTTAACCCGTAAAACAGGGCCTCAATTATACTTTGAGAGCCTTTCTAATCTGCGCGCCAAATCAAACCCAATTATTTGTCTTAGTTTTGGCCGGCTTGGTAATTCTTTGTTGGATTTTGGCGGGCTCGTTAACGATAACTTGTTTAGGATGTGTCGATCTGTTGAATTCGAGTTGCGATTGTAAAAGTTATTTTTGCTGTTTATGTTGTCTGCGTGGCCTGGGTTTTCCATGCAGGCCGGATAGGTGATTAACATTATGCATGTGCTGGATGGGTTTCATGCGTAGAGCTATGGCTGGCTATCTCTGGGTCTGCACCTGGGCAGGACTGGAACCAATGTCCTAGGGGGAGTGTTTGCTAGTGCTGTTGGGGAGGATTTAAACTAATATGGCAGGGGGATGGGAACCAATGCAGGGAGACAGAGGGAAACAAAAAGGAGCCAAAAGCAAAAGACAGAAAGGAGATGAGGAAAAGTGTAGGGCAGAGAAACCCAAGGCAAAGAACAAAAAGGGCCACTGTACAGCAAAATTCTAAAAGGACAAAGGGTGTTAATAAAACAAGCCTGAAGGCTTTGTGTCTTAATGCAAGGAGTATCCGCAATAAGGTGGATGAATTAATTGTGCAAATAGATGTTAACAAATATGATGTGATTGGGATTACGGAGACGTGGCTCCAGGATGATCAGGGCTGGGAACTCAACATTCAGGGGTATTCAACATTCAGGAAGGATAGAATAAAAGGAAAAGGAGGTGGGGTAGCATTGCTGGTTAAAGAGGAGATTAATGCAATAGTTAGGAAAGACATTAGCTTGGATGATGTGGAATCTATATGGGTAGAGCTGCAGAACACCAAAGGGCAAAAAACGTTAGTAGGAGTTGTGTACAGACCTCCAAACAGTAATAGGGATGTTGGGGAGGGCATCAAACAGGAAATTAGGGGTGCATGCAATAAAGGTGTAGCAGTTATAATGGGTGACTTTAATATGCACATAGATTGGGCTAGCCAAACTGGAAGCAATACGGTGGAGGAGGATTTCCTGGAGTGCATAAGGGATGGTTTTCTAGACCAATATGTTGAGGAACCAACTAGGGGGGAGGCCATCTTAGACTGGGTGTTGTGTAATGAGAGAGGATTAATTAGCAATCTCATTGTGCGAGGCCCCTTGGGGAAGAGTGACCATAATATGGTGGAATTCTGCATTAGGATGGAGAATGAAACAGTAATTTCAGAGACCATGGTCCAGAACTTAAAGAAGGGTAACTTTGAAGGTATGAGGCGTGAATTGGCTAGGATAGATTGGCGAATGATACTTAGGGGGTTGACTGTGGATGGGCAATGGCAGACATTTAGAGACCGCATGGATGAAGTACAACAATTGTACATTCCTGTCTGGCGTAAAAATAAAAAGGGGAAGGTGGCTCAACCGTGGCTATCTAGGGAAATCAGGGATAGTATTAAAGCCAAGGAAGTGGCATACAAATTGGCCAGAAATAGCAGCGAACCTGGGGACTGGGAGAAATTTAGAACTCAGCAGAGGAGGACAAAGGGTTTGATTAGGACAGGGAAAATGGAGTATGAGAAGAAGCTTGCAGGGAACATTAAGGCGGATTGCAAAAGTTTCTATAGGTATGTAAAGAGAAAAAGGTTGGTGAAGACAAACGTAGGTCCCCTGCAGTCAGAATCAGGGGAAGTCATAACGGGGAGCAAAGAAATGGCGGATCAATTGAACAAGTACTTTGGTTCGGTATTCACTAAGGAGGATACAAACAACCTTCCGGATATAAAAGGGGTCAGAGGGTCTAGTAAGGAAGAGGAACTGAGGGAAATCTTTATTAGTCGGGAAATTGTGTTGGGGAAATTGATGGGATTGAAGGCAGATAAATCCCCAGGGCCTGATGGCCTGCATCCTAGAGTACTTAAGGAGGTGGCCTTGGAAATAGCGGATGCATTGACAGTCATTTTCCAACATTCCATTGACTCTGGATCAGTTCCTATGGAGTGGAGGGTAGCCAATGTAACCCCACTTTTTAAAAAAGGAGGGAGAGAGAAAACAGGGAATTATAGACCGGTCAGCCTGACCTCAGTAGTGGGTAAAATGATGGAATCAATTATTAAGGATGTCATAGCAGTGCATCTGGAAAATGGTGACATGATAGGTCCAAGTCAGCATGGATTTGTGAAAGGGAAATCATGCTTGACAAATCTTCTGGAATTTTTTGAGGATGTTTCCAGTAAAGTGGACAAAGGAGAACCAGTTGATGTGGTATATTTGGACTTTCAGAAGGCTTTCGACAAGGTCCCACACAAGAGATTAATGTGCAAAGTTAAAGCACATGGGATTGGGGGTAGTGTGCTGACGTGGATTGAGAACTGGTTGTCAGACAGGAAGCAAAGAGTAGGAGTAAACGGGTACTTTTCAGAATGGCAGGCAGTGACTAGTGGAGTGCCGCAAGGTTCTGTGCTGGGGCCCCAGCTGTTTACATTGTACATTAATGATTTAGACGAGGGGATTAAATGCAGTATCTCCAAATTTGCGGATGATACTAAGTTGGGTGGCAGTGTGAGCTGCGAGGAGGATGCTATTAGGCTGCAGAGTGACTTGGATAGGTTAGGTGAGTGGGCAAATGCATGGCAGATGAAGTATAATGTGGATAAATGTGAGGTTATCCACTTTGGTGGTAAAAACAGAGAGACAGACTATTATCTGAATGGTGACAGATTAGGAAAAGGGAAGGTGCAACGAGACCTGGGTGTCATGGTACATCAGTCATTGAAGGTTGGCATGCAGGTACAGCAGGCGGTTAAGAAAGCAAATGGCATGTTGGCCTTCATAGCGAGGGGATTTGAATACAGGGGCAGGGAGGTGTTGCTACAGTTGTACAGGGCCTTGGTGAGGCCACACCTGGAGTATTGTGTACAGTTTTGGTCTCCTAACTTAAGGAAGGACATTCTTGCTATTGAGGGAGTGCAGCGAAGGTTCACCAGACTGATTCCCGGGATGGCGGGACTGACCTATCAAGAAAGATTGGATCAATTGGGCTTGTATTCACTGGAGTTCAGAAGAATGAGAGGGGACCTCATAGAAACGTTTAAAATTCTGACGGGTTTAGACAGGTTAGATGCAGAAAGAATGTTCCCAATGTTGGGGAAGTCCATAACCAGGGGTCACAGTCTGAGGATAAGGGGTAAGCCATTTAGGACCGAGATGAGGAGAAACTTCTTCACCCAGAGAGTGGTGAACCTGTGGAATTCTCTACCACAGAAAGTAGTTGAGGCCAATTCACTAAATATATTCAAAAGGGAGTTAGATGAAGTCCTTACTACTCGGGGGATCAAGGGTTATGGCGAGAAAGCAGGAAGGGGGTACTGAAGTTTCATGTTCAGCCATGAACTCATTGAATGGCGGTGCAGGCTAGAAGGGCTGAATGGCCTGCTCCTGCACCTATTTTCTATGTTTCTATGTTTCTATGTTAATGTCTCCTGGGGAGCAGAGTTTTTGAGTTTACACAGTTCCCCCAGACAATTTGTTTTGCTCCAATATCCCAGACAGCTCCAATACCCAAAGGCTGGCCTTTTCAGAGGTTAGTTTTCCCCTGGTTTTGCCGCCCTTCTCCCTTGCAGACCCATGCACCTTTTAAAACCCCAAAGTTCATTTTAAGTGAGTCCAGAATGATCCTTCCTTAGGGTTTCTTCATACAGAGGAGGAATCTTTGAATTTTGAGAAAACTTCGAGTTTTACAGTTTCGAGGTGTGGCCGAGAGCAGGGACTGCAGGGAGGAGGAGCAAACTGACCACAGCACCATGGTACAGGGCGCCATTCAAGTGAGGGGAGTAAAAAGAAATGTTGTAGTGGTAGGGAACATTATCATTAGGGGGATATATAAGGTTCTCTGCAGCCGAGAGCGTGAGTTCCGACGGCTGTGTTGCCTGCCCAGTGCCAGGGTTAAGGACATCTCCTCAGGGCTGGAGAGGAACTTGGAGTGGGAGGGGAAAGATCCAGTTGCCGTGGGTCTACGTAGGTACCAACGACATAGATAGGACAAAGAAAGAGGTTCTGCTGAGGGAGTATGAGCAGCTAGAGGCAAAATTAAAAAGCAGAACCACAAAGGAATAACCTCTGGATTACTACCTGAGCCACGAGCAAATTTGCATATGGTAAATAAGATCAGAGAGTTAAACACATGACTGGTGTGGAAGAAATGGGTTTTGGTTCGTGGGACACTGCCACCAATACTGGGGTAAGGGTGAGCTGTTCCGTTCGGATGGCTCCACTGAGACCGTGCTGGTACGAGGGTCCTGGCGAATCGAATAACTAGGGCTGTAGAGAGGGCTTTAAACTAATTAGTTGGGGGGAGGATTCAGGTGAGCGAAAATTTAAAAAGTCAAGGGAGAATGCAATAGAGCAGGGTTCATTGGGGGAAATGAAAATTAGAGTGTGCCAGGAAGGGACAGAATGTATAAACATAAAGGTGTATCAGAAAGTGGGGTCAAAGCAGGAAAAAATGGTAAAATAACAAATTTAAAAACTCTTTATCTGAATGCACGTAGCTTTTGTAACAAACTAGATGAGGTGACGGCAAAAATAGATACAAATGAGTATGATCTGATAGCCATTACAGAGACATTGTTGCAAGGTGACCAGGACTGGGAACTAAATTTTCAGGGGTACTTGACAATTCGGAAGGACAGACAGAAAGTAAAAGGAGGTGGGGTAGTTCTGTTAATAAAGGATGAGATCAGTGCGTTCGTGAGAAATGACATTGGCTCAGAAGATCAAGATGTTGAATCAGTTGGGTGGAGATAAGCAATAATAAGAGGAAAAAGTTGCTGGTGGGCAAAGTCTATAGGCCCCCTAACAGTAGCTACACTGTTGGACGGAGTATAAATCAAGAAATAATTGAGGCTTGTAAAAAAGGAACAGCAATAATCATGGGCGATTTTAAACTTCAATTTGATTGGACAGGGTAGCCTTGAGGAAACGTTACCCCCGACCACCATCTGCTCCCTGTGACCACCATCTGCTCCCCCCGACCACCATCTGCTCCCCGACCACCATCTGCTCCCCCCGACCACCATCTGCTCCCCCCGACCACCATCTGCTCCCCCCGACCACCATCTGCTCTCCCCGACCACCATCTGCTCCCCGACCACCATCTGCTCCCCCGACCACCATCTGCTCTCCCCGACCACCATCTGCTCCCCCCGACCACCATCTCCTTCCCCCGACCACCATCTGTTTCCCCCGACCACCATCTGCTCCCCCCGACCACCATCTGCTTCCCCCGACCACCATCTCCTTCCCCCGACCACCATCTGTTTCCCCCGACCACCATCTGCTCCCCCCGACCACCATCTGCTCCCCCCGACCACCATCTGCTCCCCCCGACCACCATCTGCTCCCCCCGACCACCATCTGCTCCCCCCGACCACCATCTGCTCCCCCCGACCACCATCTGCTCCCCCCGACCACCATCTCCTTCCCCCGACCACCATCTGCTCCCCCCGACCACCATCTGCTCCCCCCGACCACCATCTGCTCCCCCCGACCACCATCTGCTCCCCCCGACCACCATCTGCTTCCCCCGACCACCATCTGCTTCCCCCGACCACCATCTGCTCCCCCCGACCACCATCTCCTTCCCCCGACCACCATCTGCTCCCCCCGACCACCATCCGCTCCCCCCGACCACCATCTGCTCCCCCCGACCACCATCTGCTCCCCCCGACCACCATCTCCTTCCCCCGACCACCATCCGCTCCCCCCGACCACCATCTGCTCCCCCCGACCACCATCTCCTTCCCCCGACCACCATCTGCTCCCCCCGACCACCATCTGCTCCCCCGACCACCACCTGTTTCCCCCGACCACCATCTGCTCCCCCCGACCACCATCTGCTCCCCCCAACCACCATCTGCTCCCCCCGACCACCATCTGCTCCCCCCAACCACCATCTGCTCCCCCCGACCACCATCTGCTCCCCCCGACCACCATCTGCTCCCCCCGACCACCATCTGCTCACCCCGACCACCATCTGCTCCCCCCAACCACCATCTCCTTCCCCCGACCACCATCTGCTCACCCCGACTACCATCTGCTCCCCCCGACCACCATCTGCTCACCCCGACCACCATCTGCTCCCCCCAACCACCATCTGCTCCCCCCGACTACCATCTGCTCCCCCCGACCACCATCTGCTCCCCCCGACCACCATCTGCTCCCCCCGACCACCATCTGCTCCCCCCGACTACCATCTGCTCCCCCCGACCACCATCTGCTCCCCCCGACCACCATCTGCTCCCCCCAACAACCATCTGCTTCCCCCGACCACCATTGATCCGTCTCCATGATCGGGACACCCCTCTGGTTGATCAGCACCCCAACTCCCATGATCGGACCCCTCCCTCCCTCCACCACGATAGAACCTCACCACTAGACCTACCTGATCTTCTTGGCTTTGGCCTTGTGAAGCAGGCTTCCCACCCAGACCTTTAGCCTGTCAACCAGGCTGCTTTTGGGCTGGAACCCAACATAAAAGAATTTAAAGGAGCCCTTCAGTTAAAAACTGCAGGACATTGAGGAAATTCATTCCGATGGGTTTCCCAACCTCACAGCAGTCCCCACCCGACCACCCCCACTCCTGCATGGAACTTGGCTCCAGCCTAAATTCCAGGCAATGTTTCTAATTTCAATTTACATAGGAATATAGGAATTACTGGACCAAAAATACCAAGGCCCATCTAGTTGACCTACTAGTTGCATAATACAGCAATACTTAATCATTGAAATCAATCTCTATAATTAGACTACAACAGACCCAGACATGACACGAGGAAAATCCCCTGTGGTGGAGAGTTTAGGGAACCATAGATCCAAAAACACATTTTCCTCTCAAGCATGCTACATTTACCACATGTCATGTGTCAAATTACTCATACACTATATCCCAAATGTTATTTTCTGCAAGAAATCTATCTAATTTGCATGTGTGTGAATCAATACCAACTGCTGCAACATTTCCCGAGGGAGTCTGTTCCACAGTCTGATCACTCGCTTACTGAAATATTTATTCCGCAGATTAGTGTTGAAATTGTGCTCCTTTAAGCGCTGCCTGTGTCCTCTTGTTCTGCTGTTCTGGACGAGGTGAAATAGCTTGTCATGGTCTGCATTATCTAGTCGCCTGAGAATCCTAAAAACAGCAATCATATCAGCTTCAACATTCTCGATTCCAGTGAAAACATTCCCATGATGACATATCTTGGCACATATTGAAGTTTCCCTATAATTACCTAATGGTGCAAGTCCAGTCAATCAGGTACAAAGGAGGCAGATCTAATGTGTGTGTGTGGCCAGGTTATATGACCCACACTCAAAGATTTCTTCGACTCGGAGGAATGCTGTGCGATGAAAATGCTGAAATGAAGAAAACAGTTCACACATGTCAATGAATGAGCTACCATGCACAAAGTTTTAGATGAAATGCTTGATTGTGTGCAAGCTGGCTGGTGATTGTGAAGCAATGTACTTTAATGTGCATCACACTGTCATATCAATATAAATATAGCCTGCTTAGAAGTAATATCGTGCTGCAGGCAGAATATTTAAACTGCAAAGGACAGTGAGGAGAATTTAGTGTGGAGAAGCTTAGGCTCAGTGGGAGCTCCTGAGTCAGAGTCATGGGCCAGAATTTTAATTTGGAGGTAGGTAGGGAGCTGGGGTTGGGGGTGGGTGGCTGGAAGTGGTTGGGAAACCCTGGAGAATGGGTTTCCTGCAGGCCCTGCTGAATTTAACGGCAGGACCTGAGGAGCATTAAAAATCGCTGTTTCCTTCCCGCAGCCAGCCAGACGGAGAGGCTGGCTAGCTTTCGGGCGATTAGGCCTGAGACACCAAGCCATAGAGAGGGGGGGGGGGGGGGCGGCGGGGGGACGGATTGGAGGCCGCAAGTGGTTCGGGAGCCAAGGTTGGAAGGTGATCGAGAGCAGAAGGGAGGAAGTCAGATGCCCGGAGGGGAAATGGGGGCCAGAGGGGAGGTCAGGGTGTCAAGGGGTGATCATAGGCTGGATGGGAGATTGGGGGCTGGAGGAGGGTATCAAGGACTGGGAACTGAGGCTCAATGGCTGGAGAGTGATTGGAGATTGAAGGCCACATGTGGGGGGGAGCTGATTGGAAACCCGGGAGGCGGCGGGGCAGGGGGAAGATCGTAGGCCTCATGGGGGAGGTTACAGGCCTCAGGGGAGATCGCAGGCTTGGGAGGAAACTTGGTGGGAAAGATAGAAGGCACAGGAGGGGTGAGATTGGAGGCATCAGTGCAGGGGAGTCAGAGGCCTCAGCGGGAGAAGGAAGGTCTCGTGGTGGTAAGTCAGGGAATGGGGGCAGTGGATCTAAGGATCTGAAGGGCCGGTGGGTGTCTGATTGAGGTGGAATGTCGAGGCAGGAATGCTGGATCCAGCAGATAAATGAAAAACCACTTACCTCCAGGATCCAGCAGTCCTCACCCGCCTTTAGCTGGCAGGTTCCCCGAGACCTGGGAAACCCACCCACCCACAGTTAAATTAAAAATGGTGGATCACCATGTGGTACGCAACCTCATTATAATATTTAAAGTGCCACCCTGCCTCCTGGGAGCGGGTTGGCTACCCGCCACCGTCCTGCCTTCATTAAAACCGGATGTGGGCGGGTATGGGGACAGGATTCATATTTTTAACTCTTTAACTTTCCACCCAGCTCCAAACCACCAAATATTGGAGGTACAAATTCTCCCCATGGATCCCATCCCCTTGAGCACAAAATCTAACCTGAAACTTGAGTGCAGTACAGAGGAAATTCTGCTTTTTATTTCAGATATCATTAAACAGAGGCCTCACCTGCCTGCTCAAGAGAAGGTAAACGATTCCGTGGCACTTTCCCTCATAATAAAGATCACCAAAACAGGTCATTTGTTGCATTGCTGTTTGCCGAATGGGTGCTGCTGTAACTGGCAAATCAACATTAACTACACTTAAAAAATAATTTATTCATTTTGAAGTGCTTTGGTACCTCTTGAGGGTGTGAAAGGTGCTATACAAATGTAAGTTTGTTCTTTCTTATGCAACTCGTTGTCTGTAGTGGCCTAAAGGAAGCAGCATTGGGTCAAGCTTTCATCTTTAGCTCTCCCAGCACAGAGTTTTGAATGTATAATTGTGGGGACTAAATATTTTTAATATGTGTTCCAATCACATGAAGTTCTCTGCCAGGAGCACTAAAATGAAAATGTATCTGCATGTACGATGGGCTGTTAAAATAGCCGGGGCTTTTTAACGATTCTTAGGGATAGAAATTTGTGTTTGCCACGAAAGTTGCCACTTCACTGGCAAATTCAATGGCCGCTGAAAATGGCCGCAACGCTAACATGACTAAATTGTTCTGGGAGGTTGGAGATTGGTGGCACAGCACTTATTTTGCAGGCAACACCATCCTGGTGGCATTACTGGAAGCATCCGATCCAACGTTCATGTCCTGGTGTGGTGTTGCAGCTTCCCACAGCCTCTGGAATCGAGGCTGTGGAGATCTTAAGGTATTGTGGGAAATGAAGAGGTCTGACAATTAAAGGGGCCATGCACACTGAAGCAATATTCAACTCTTAATGTTGAATTTTCTTCCTATCCTCAAAAAATGGGAAAACTGCTTCAGCACGAAGACAAAAGGCTCAGCAAGTCAGAGAAGGGGCACTCAGGGCCTCGCCGCAGCACTCCAACCTTGTGTAGGGGGTCAACACTGCAGGAGAAGTCCTCTACCCACAGGGGCCAGGAGTCCCTCTAGAAAGAAGGATGTGGGACTAAATCACCAAGGCTGTCACTGCCAGTAGTGTCGCCCCTGCCACCTGGCTCCAGAGCCCAAAGAAGCTACATGACCTCAGACCACTGGTCAAGGTCAGTGAATGCATCTTCAAACGTCGTCACCGACCAATTGCACCACCAGCCTCACACACTGCTCAATGTACACAATCACTCACCGACCAACAATCTGCACCAATCACGAGGCACATCTCTCATTCCTAACCTCACCTCACCTCCTTGGAGGAGATGGTGCCGACCATGCTTGGCAAGTGCATGGCTGAGCCCTTGGCCATGGCGGGACTGAAAGGATAAAAGATGCTGGTATCCTCATACATTATCCTCCTTCTGGCATGTACCTCATGCTTTCCCGCCCGCCCCTCACCACAACTCCTCCTTTGTGCCTTCCTCATTTTTCACAAGAAATGTAGCCTGCCCAGCCAATGGGTGGCCAAGAAGAGGGACGGGAGAGTGAAGAAGAACAAGAAGAAGCTGATTGATTTGGCACTCCCAGCCACCTGCTCCTCAAGGTCGACCAGCAAGGCCATTTTCAGTATCCCCCGCTGAAAATCAACAGCCTTCCACCAGCCATGCTACAGCCACTAGGGTAGCACTGCGTGACATCAGTAGGATGGGCAAAGGCACACACAAGACAGTCACGAAGAGAAGGCATACGGGTGATGAGTTGATTTCTTGATGTCGCATTTGATGGATAGATGTATAAAGTTGGATTGAAAAGTTTGTTTTATTGTGGTTTTTATTTCATCACCATGGCCAAGAGGATGTTGTGATGGTCATTAACAAAGGAAAGATAAGGTATGGGACTAACATTGGAAGAGAAATTAGGGTTCTGGTCACTGGCAGTGTAGGCAGAGGATTCCATCCTGAATATTCCAGCCATAAAGAGGTCTGCTTCCTCCTCTTCTGTGTCTTCCTCTTCCCTCTATGAGCAGATGCTGTAAATCTAAAATGACAGCATAAAATGCTGGAAATATTCAGCTGGTCAGACAGCATCTCGACCTGAGACATGAACTCTGTTTTTCTCTCCATGGATGTTGTTTGACCTGCTGAGTATTTGCAGGATGTTCTGTCTTTTCACAGTCCTTAAATTACCATCCGAGCTCTTGCAAGCATCCAGCAGAACTCCAAACACAATTTAAACACTTTTAACATCTATTGCAGCAAGCCACAACTTCAATAAAATCAAAAAATCCCAATCCAAAAGCTGAAGTCCAAACTTACCTGAAAAATGTGTGTGACCCTTTAAGAGAGGCTGACATCGCCTGACGTGCTGGTAGAAGTTTGCATTAGTGACTTTAGGTCAGCATTGCACACCGATTGACGTCACCATGCCACCATTTTTTTCTGCATGACTCTGCCAGTTACCAGCAGCGCAAAGATAGGGACGAAAACAGCTGTTGCCACGGGACCAGCCACCAGCAGGCGACAGACTGGCAGCCGACATTTCACGGTGGTACAGAGTGGCACTGAGGGCATGAATTTTTGGAATCTAAAAGTGCTGAATTGATTATTTATTCATTGGAAAGTTGACTCTAATTAAAGTGTTTACAAGATTTCAGCAAAACAAGAAGAGCTGGAGAAAAGGGTACTTACAGTAAAAACATTCTTGGGAGCGTAGGGAGCAGCAAGACATCTAAACGAAAAGGTATTTGCATAAGTGTAGTTAAAATTAAGGATGAACATTAGCTTTGAACTACTACAGTTCACTGTTAGCATGGCAATGCATGAAAGAAGACATGCCATGTGAACACGCAAGCACAACAGCTGGATTGCTCACACCTGTCTTTGGGTCACCAAATATGTCTACAGACCCTTGCATATCGACCAGCTCTGTTGGGCAGGCCACATTGTTCGCATGCCTGACACAAGACTCCCAAAGCAAGTGCTCTACTCGGATTTCCTACATGGCAAACGAGCCCCAGGTGGGCAGGGGAAACGTTTCAAGAACACCCTCAAAGCCTCCTTGGAAAATGCAACATACCCACCGACACCTGGGAGTCCCTGGCCCAAGACAGCCCTAAGTGGAGGAAGAGCATCCAGGAGGGCGCTGAGCACCTCGAGTCTCGTCGCCGAGAGCATGCAGAAAGCAAGCGCAGGCAGCGAAAGGAGTGTGCGGCAAACCAGACTCCCCACCCACCCTTTCCTTCAACGACTGTATATCCCACCTGTGACAGAGACTGTAATTCCCATATTGGATGGTCAGTCACCTGAGAACTCACTTTTAGAGTGAAAGCAAGACTTCCATCGATTTCGAGGGACTGCCTATGATGATGATGATAATGACTGGCCTGTCTTGGAGATTTTACTCCACTAGCTCTAATCAACATGGAGTTAATTAGTATGTGCCATCTATTGCAAGACCACTTGTATCTAATCAGCACTGGAGAGATGGAACTGCCAATGGTAGTTAAGATAATTACCTCCCTCAGCCATTTTATTTAACCTTTTCTTTCTTTTAAGCTAGCATAGTGAACATCTGCTGCATCAGAAAATTTACTGCTAATTACATGCATAAGTCAACTTAGCGAGCACTTTCCGCTACTGAATAGCAACTGCAGTATTCACAACTATTGCCCAACTTTACATTACTGCTGCAAGGGATCATTGATGGTAACCATGTGGGCATTCTATAGCTCACCATATCTCCTTGAAGATACAGACAGGAAAAGACCCACTTGTCCATCCAGCCTGTCCCACACAACTAAATGCCTTATGCATTACACACCCCATCCCATTGGAAAGCCATATACTCTCCTGGGAGAAGCAGAAAAACGGATAAAAATCTAGGCCAATTAGGAAAAAAAATCTGTAAAATTCCTTTTTGACCCTCTTAGGCGATCGATATTAGTCCAGATTATCATTCTGACCCTGGTTAAAGTTATACAGTACCTATCTCTTGTGCAATGCCAGTATGTCAAGGTATCAGTTATAAGGTGTATCTTTGTCCTGCTGAAGTGTATGCATGCATGAAAGTAATGAAAGAGTTACAAAAGCTTTGTGAGACACTGGCATCGTGTGTGACATGCATATTTGGGCAACTGTCTCTAAATGGTACCTTTGGTTATCTTATCGTGGCGACTTCCTTCAAATATGCTTTCTTCTGCTGCTGTTGCCATGTCATGTGGATACTGTATAAAGTGTTGACCTGGTTACCACCTCCTGGCAGATATATTGGATTGCTGCTCCCCTCACACCCATCTCATGCAACTGTCAACATCATCATCATAGGCAGTCCCTTGGGTTGAGGATGACTTGCTTCGACACTAAAAATGAGTTCTCAGGTGACTGATTTACTAATTTTAAATGGTGGAAGGTCTTGGTCCAGTGGCAAAGGGATCCAAGATGACTGAAAACCAGGCTCCGCCGCAGGTGCCAATACATACACACAAACTCAAACCTACTCCTACTGTTCTCCTTCCTTCCTCCTTCCCACAGGACCTCTCTCTACATGGAATTCAAAGTACGCAATGTGAGCCTCATGACCTCAAAGCCTTGTTATTGGCCTGTGCTGCTTCTTCCCTGTGCTGGTCTTGTCCATACTGCTCCACCTCTGGGCTCCGACCTCTCCGTTCCTCCGTGCCTCATCCGTCCTCTCCTCTCCGCATCGGATCTTTGGACCTCGCCGGTCCTGACCTCCGGACCTTGTCGGTCCCGACCTCCGGACCTCGCCAGTCCCGACCTCCGCTCCAACGTGGAGGTTGGAAGCGGCGTGGAGCAGAGGTCGGAAGTGGCGAGGAACAGAGGTCATGCAACTGTACCTCTACTTTGTCAGCCATTCAAAAGTGGTTTTGAGTGTATTGCTGCTTCAACATTTGGCCACAACTCTGTTCCCTATATCCCAATATATATTTCCCTCCCTTGGGTTTTGTCCCATACAGCCTCTGAAAATGCTAAAACATTTTAGCTCCCTTTGCCTGTGGCTGCATCCCTTTACATTTTGGCTGCAGTCTCCAAGGGCTGTTCATGCTGTCAATTTCTCATCCTCTCTTTCCCACCCAATCACCCAGCTCCCCACTTCACTTTGGAGAGCAGCCAGTGCCAAACCATGTATGGGCTGGGTGCTCCCTATGAATAACTAATTAGGGTTTCCCTCAGGAAATTCAGAAATGTCGGCACAGTGTGATACTGGCAAGTGTCATCCTCACTGCTCTGTGGTCTCAGTATTTTGGCACCCATTTTTGAAAATTCACCCCAATATATGGTCAGTGAAAGAGAAGAAGAACCCAGTGCTAAATGCATACTGGAGTTAACTATCTACACATTACATTATCCTATATCTACCTTGGCATCTTTTATGTTTAATATTTTCCTTTGACATTTCTCTGTCTACCATGTTAACAGAGATAGTAACCCATCTAAAATAATTCAACACCTTTTATAAAATAATGTAAAGGACTTTCATAGAAATTTGTTCATTATCTGCAAAGCACAATTTTTAAATGATTTTATAATATTTTTTTTCCACTTAACCCAGTGCTAAAAGACACTGGAGTCATCAGTCACCAGCAAATGCCACTTGAAGACCTCAGAAACTTCTAATTATCCACTCGACCCCAATATGAGGAAAAGTATATAATATAGGATGTATTTTCTGGAGTTTCATGTCATCAGTGTAGCACCTACAATTTTTCAATATGCGCTGGCTGTACGCTAGTGTGATCTTGTAAAATTTACCTTTATAAGAGCTGTCATGTATTCAGTCTCTCTGTTGCTGTCATCTCTATTTCACTTTTCCATTGCCTCATCTCCTCTTCTCTTCATGACATGGCCATCCAATAATTTGGTGAGGAAAGTTAAAAAGATTGTTACTTCTTTAATTATCAATATAATTGAAAATCTTGTATCAAGCTAATGCAACTATCGTGTGTGAAACGTACATCACCCGTCACTCGTGAAAGCATCACATATGCAAACTGAGGATGAATGCAGCATAATAAAAGAAGACATTAGAAAACTTGCAGACTTGGCACTTAAGTGTCAAATTAACTTTAACATTGATAAATATGAGGTGATGCACTTTGGTAGGAAAAACAGAAACATTACCTGCACCTTAGAAAATAAGAAACTGAATGGTGTAGAGGAGCAAAGTGATCTAGGGATACAAGTGAACAATTCATTAAAAGCAGCATCACAGGTCAGTAAAGCAATTAAAATGCTAACAAAGCACTGGGATATTTTTCTAGAGGTGTGGAATTAAAAAGTATTGAAGTTATGTTAAACTTGTATAGGACCTTGGCCACGCCACACTTAGAGACTGAGAAGGAGGGTGAATTAGTGGGTGAATTCAATGTCAAATCAGGGACAGAAAGATTGTGAAATCCACTACAAGATCATCTATTTATAGAATCATAGAATCATAGAGCACAGAAGGAGGCCATTCAGCCCATCATGCCTGTGCTCTTTGAAAGAGAGATCCAATTTGTCACACTTCCCTGCTCTCTCCCCATAATCCTTCAATTTTGTTTCCTTTTCAAGTGCATATTCAAGTCCCTTTTGAAAGTTACGATTGAATCTGTTTACAGCAAACTTACAGGCAGTCCATTCCAGATCAAAACAACTCGCTGCATAAAGAAAGTTCTCGTCCTCTCCCTCTGGTTCCTTTGCCAATTATCTTAATTCTTTCTCTTCTGGTTACTGACCACCCTACTAGTGAAAACAGTTGCTCCCTATTTACACTATTAAACCTTTCATAATTTTGAGAAACCTCCATTAAATTTCCCATTAACTTTCTCTATTCTTAAGAGAACAATCCCAGATTTTCCATTAAAATATTTTGAGAGCTTCTGTCACACTCCAGATGTCACAGTTCAGATGCTACACTCCAGATGCCACAGATGTCAGATATTATATAAAACACCAATAAATAAAAGCTGAACAATCTTAAAAAAGGACAAAAATAAGCCCAATTATTTTGTACAGTTTATTTCTGATCTGAAATAACAATGAGAGGAGCTAAGAAGTTCCCCTCTACAGAAACGTCCAACAACATCAACCACTGTAACTATGTAGTTAATTTACCTGCAGGAAGCACCTAAGCCATGGTTTTATAGGAATAGGGCAGGTTACTACCCAAACATAACAGTGTGGCAGACCCGAGACTGCCCATGAGCATCGCTATGCGAGATCAGCTTGTGTGTTTAGAAATAACAGAAAGTGGTGAGTTTAATACTTTATTCCAGTCTCTAGTTTCTGTTGCATTCATGAACACTATAGTTGCATTCTCACAGTTTGTGACATGATCAGAATTATTCAAGTGATTTATTATATAAACATTTATTGTCCTTGATGCGTAACTTACTCATAACTATCCATTATTGTATATGTATTTGCTTTTAATAAGTTGTTGTGCAAATGTGGTTTGTTAGCCTGAGCAGAATAAGTCCCTGCATTATATATGCTCTATATGAGATGGTGCCAGTAGTGTTAATTCAATTAATTACTATAACCAGAGCCATCCTTGCTTTTGGCCTGAGATATTGCTGAGTAATTGGAAATGAGCAAAACTGTTGCCAAAAAAGTGATGGGGAGGATTATTGGCAATTTTCTTTGTTGCATATTGGCAACTGTATTGGAAGCTGAACTTTAATTAAGTGCTATCGCCTAGTTATAAGCTACTGTGCTGTCAAACCAAATGGTCCAGTAATTTTATGCTGCGCAGCACTTTATCTTGCACATTTCCATCAATAGCAGAAGCATAATAGTCAGAAAGCTTTTTAAATATTCCGGGATTTAGAAACGTAATGCAACCAAGGCAACAATAGCTGTGAAGTAAAAAAACAAATCTAACTACTAGTTATTGTGCGAGACTCTGCAGTCAAGCAGAGAATATTAGTGCCAGCCTTGCTTGATTATAGCCCATGACCGAAAGACTGTCAAGATCATTAGCACGTGTCATGTATCTTACATTATTATATATAACTGTATCCTAACGTGCTATACATGACTGCAATAAGATATGACCTGTAACCACCAGCATACCTTACCACCAGGGGTGCACTTGCAAGAGACCGGTATGCAAGTCAGGTCTCAGGCAAGTGCAGCATTCCAGAGCTGTGAAATAAAGGTGCAGGTCCAGAATGACCTTGACTTCACTATATGCCTCGTGTGAATCTGTACTGAGGGGACAGGACTTTACAGTGGTGACGAGTTACGGGATTACAGAATCCACAGAATGGCGAACAACGGATCAGATAAAAAGTACAATGCGGGAGACAATTGGGAGGACTTTATAGAAAGGCTCCAGCAAAGCTTTGTAACCAAAGACTGGTTAGGTGACGATAAGGCAGGCAAGAGAAGAGCCCATCTCTTGACCAGCTGTGGCCCGAAAACATACACTTTAATGAAGGATCTGTTGGCACCCGAGAAACCAGCAAGCAAGTCGTTTGAAGAATTGAGCACATTGGTAAGAGACCACCTGAAGCCAGCGAGCAGCCTACACATGGCCAGACACAGGTTCAACAACTACAGATGCTGTGTGGGCCAGAGCATACCCGACTTCGTGGCGGAACTTCGGAGGTTGGCTAGTTTATGTGAGTCCTCCGATGAACTGAGGAGAGAAATGCTGAGAGACTTTGTCATTGAAGGAATAGGCCACGCAGGCATATTCCAAAAGCTCATAGAGACCAAGAACCTGACCTTAGAGGCAGCAGCACTCGTTGCACAGACATTCTTGGTAGGGGAAGAAGAAACGAGGTTGATTTACAATGCAGGTACCGACAACTAACGAAATATCGGAAGAAGTTCACAGCACTAAACAAGCTGCTACCCCCACACACAGACAAAACTGGGAGAACAGGCTCTCGACAGCAGGCAGAAGCCATCAAGGGCCACAGGAATGGCCGTTCACATCTCATCAACCCACAATGCGAGCAATCAACTACAAACTGAGAGAAGCTCAAGAGAGATCAGCCAGACGCAGCTCATTCTTTGGAAACACTTTGAACAATGGAACAGGTTGGAGGTGTGGGGGTGGGCACTCATCAAGGGGATGTCAATTTCAGCAGGCTGTTTGCATAAATTGTCAATATACAGGGTATTTGGCCCGCATATGCAAAAAAACAGCAGCTCGGCTGGTATATGAATTGGATGCGTCGGAAAGCGGACCAGAAGATGGTGGGGACAGTACCCGGGACACCGATGTACAGCGGGTCAACACGATCAATGGCCGCTGCTCCTACAACAGGACACCTCCTATAATGATGAGGGTCCAACTCAACGGGATATCTGTCAACATGGAGCTGGATACGGGAGCGAGTCAATATCTCATGGGCGCTCAACAATTTGAACAACTGTGGCTGCATAAAAGAGACACCACAACTCACAAGGGTCGACACCAAACTCAGGACCTATACCAAAGAAATCGTACCAGTCCTCGGCAGCGCCATGCTCTCTGTCACACACAAAGGGACAGTGAACCGACTTCCCCTGTGGATTGTCCCCGGAGACCCCCCAGCACTGCTGGGGAGAAGCTGGCTGGCAAAACTAAACTGGAAATGGGATGATGTCCATGCCATGTCATTAGAGGAACGGACATCCTGCTCAACAGTTATAAAGCAATTTGAACATCTCTTTCAGCCAGGTGTGGGCACTTTCAAAGGGGCCAAAGTCAAAATCTACATCACACAGGATGCTAGACCAGTCCATCACAAGGCCAGAGCTGTACGCTATGTGATGAGGGAAAAGATTGAACACGAACTAGACAGGCTTCTGCGGGAAGGCATTAAAACCACCTGTGGAATTTAGCGACTGGGCAAGTCCCATCATCCCAGTCATGAAGCCTGATGGATCCGTACGAATCTGTGGGGACTACAAATCTACCATAAATAGAGTCTCCCGACATGACCAGTACCCGCTGCCCAGAGCGGAGGACTTATTTGCCACATTGGCTGGAGGTAAACTTTTCTCAAAATTAGACCTCACACCTGCGTATATGAAGCAAGAATTGACCGAGGAATCCAAGCTGCTCACCACCATCGAGGCCTTTTCATGTACAATCGATGCCCATTCGGCATCAGGTCGGCAGCTGCCATATTCCAGCGCAACATGTAGAGTCTGCTCAAGTCCATCCCGGGGACGGTTGTATTTCAAGACAACATACTTATCACAGGCAGGGACACCGACTCCCATCTCCGTAATTTGGAGGAAGTACTAAAGCAGTTGGATCGGGTAGACCTACGAGTCAGGAAATCCAAGTGCCTGTTTCTCGCACTCGAGGTTGAATGTTTGGGCGGAAGGATTGCCGCTGATGGAATCCGCCCAACAGAGTCCAAAACAGAAGCAATTCGCCTGGCACCCAGGCCCCGGAATGTCTCAGAACTGCGTGCCTTTCTCGGGCTACTCAATTACTTTGGGAACTTTATGCAGAACGTAAGCACACTGCTGGAGCCTCTCCACATGCTACTCAGAAAGGGGTGCGATTGGTTTTGGGGGGACGCCCAGGAATGCGCCTTCAATATGGCATGCAACCTTCTGTGTTCCAACAGTGTTTTGACTTTCTTTGACCCAGGTAAAAAGCTCGTTCTCACATGCAATACATCAGCGTATGGGGTTGGGTGCGTTTTGCAACATGTCAATAGTGCGGGCAAATTACAACCCATAGCTTACCCACAGGCCACTTTCACGGGCGGAGCACGGGTACGGAATGGTAGAGAAGGAGGCGCTCGCGTGCGTGTACAGTGTCAAAAAGATGCACCAATAACTTTTCGGGGCCAAGTTCGCCTCAGAAACCGACCACAAGCCCCTCACGTCCCTCCTATCTGAGAGCAAGGCAATAAACGCCAACGCCTCGGTGCGAATTCTACGGTGGGCACTCATGGTGGCGTCCTACGACTATACCATAAGGCACAGACCAGGCACAGACAACTGTGCCGACGCGCTCAGCAGGCTACCCCTGGCGACCACAGAAGGTTCTGACGAACAGGACTGTGAGATAGTCATGGCAATCAATACCTTTGAGTCCACAGGTTCGCCCATGACGGCTCGCCAAATTAAAGCCTGGACTGCCAGCGACTCCACGTTATCCTGAGTAAAAAGATGTGTCCTAACCAGTGACTGGGCAGAAGCTCGCGATGCCTGCCCCGAGGAATTAAAACCCTTTCACAGGCGCATGCATGAGCTATCACTACAAGCAGACTGCCTGATGTGGGGCAGCCGAGTAGTCATGCCTCTGCGAGGCAGAGAGGCATTTGTCTGGGAGCTCCACCGCAAGCACCCGGGGATCGTTCTCATGAAGGCCATAGCCAGATCCCACGTCTGGTGGCCTGGTATTGACGCGGATTTGGAGCTCTGCGTTCGAAGATGCACTATTTGTCCCCAACTCAGCAATGCCCCCAGGGAGGCTCCACTGAGCCCCTGGCCCTGGCCTACCAAACCGTGGTCGCGGGTGCATGTAGACTATGCGTGCCCATTCATGGGCAAAATGTTCCTCGTAGTTGTAGATGCATTTTCAAAGTGGATCGAATGCACCATTTTAAACTCAAGCACAATCTCCACCACTGTGGAGAGCCTCGCAACCATGTTTGTAATGCACGGATTCTCTGACATATTGGTCAGTGACAATGGTCCGTGCTTCACCAGTGCAGAATTCCAAGACTTTAAAATTGACCACGGCATAAATCACGTCAAGATGGCACCGTTCAAGCCGGCCTCCAACGGCCAGGCGGAGAGAGCAGTGCAAATCATTAAACAAGGCATGCTTAAAATCGAAGGTCCCATGCTGCAGGGTCGCCTGTCGCGACTGCTGCTGGCATACAGATCTCATCCGCACTCACTGACTGGGTTTCCCCCCCCGCGCAACTGTTGATGAAAAGGACTTTAAAAACAAGGCTCTCATTAATCCTCCCAGACATGCATGAAATCATTGAGGCAAAGCACCGTAAGCTGACTGAGTACCCTGATAGAAATTCGAGGGGGAGATGGAATGAGATAGGGGACAAAGTGTTTGTGCTAAACTATGGCAGGGGTCCCAAATGGCTTGCAGGCACAGTAACGGGCAAGGGAGGAAACAGACTACTGGTAGTACAAATGGACAATGGCAAAACCTGCCAGAGGCATGTAGACCAAGTCAAAAGCAGATTTACCAACAACACTGCGGAACCAGAGGCAGACTACAATGTGGAACTCGCACCACACCTGGTGGACAGACAGAGGGAACAACCTGAGGAAAGGGCAATCCCAACAGACAGCCCAGGCGAGTCAACAACAATCACACCAATCGAAACAAACAGCCCAGGCGAGATACCAGCAACCACACCCAAAGAAAAACAGACACCAAGGCAAACAACTGAACCACAACTCAAACGCTCCACGCGAGAGCGTAGACCACCTGAGAGACTGAATCTATAAAGATAATAAGACCTTGGGGGAGGGTGATGTCATGTGTCTTACATTATTATATATAACTGTATCCTAACATGCTATGCTATACATGACTGTAATAAGATATGACCTGTAACCACCAGCATACCTTACCACCAGGGGTGCACTTGCAAGAGACTGGTATTTAAGGACAGGTCTCAGGCAAGTGCAGCATTCCAGAGCTGTGAAATAAAGGTGCAGGTCCAGAGTGATCTTGACTTCACTATATGCCTCGTGTGAATCTGTACTGAGGGGACAGGACTTTACAGTACGTACTGCCATGTAGTACAGATGCAGAGCTTTCATGAGACGGTCAGGGAAAATGGATCAGATTTGTAGTGAACTTGCCCTGGATTGGGTACTCACTCTATTACCATGAATTCCAATCTTTTTAAAGGGGATTTTGCAAAAAGAAAATCACACCCATTAGGTGTGTTTAATTTTTCCTGTATTTGTAATTAGATTTTTTAGTTATTGAACAAACAGCTGTCTGGAGTATGCTCAGCTCCCACTTGCTCTGCTCACCTATCTCAAATCCTGAGGTGCTTGCTAAATTAAAATAACATTCTATTTACCTTATGCTGCTCTTTTAGCAGTTACTTTAGGAACAAATATTGAGCCGAATTATTGTTCCAGTAAGGTGTAAAATATTATTCATTTTAGCTTCCCAAAGTTTCAGTGGGTAAATGCATTGCATGGCGTGATACTAATCATCAAGACCGGGAAGGTTCGCTCACTGATTTGTGTGGAATGAGCAACAGCCAGCACTCCTACTGCAGATTGCAACCAATTGAGTCCTGCTGAATTATATGTGTGTGGGCATTAGGTGACCACAGAATTGGGCGTGACAGTGATGTCTCCTGCGTCAATAGTCTGCCAAAGGTCAGTGGTCACTTAGGAGAAATATTGGAAAGTTGCCACCAGCCATGGAAATGTACCCATCTGCCTTCAGATAGGAGGGGTATTTATTTTTGTAATTACTGTAACAAGCTCAGTGGGATTTCAGGGTGCAGCATTTCCACAACTTTCTGTCACAGTTCAAGGCCACAGCAATCGAAAAATGAGAGATAGAAGACTCCAATGACAGGCATACCATTCCTGATATGTATGTGGGTCAGCTGTTGCTTCAACAAGCAAAGAGGAATTACAGTCAGAGGTCTCCTTGAACTGATGCATTTATATAAGGATAAGATTTTTGTGAGAAGCTCCCTGCAGAATATTAATTTCTATCGCACTGGAATACTATTTTAAAATAATATATTCATGATCAGCTATCAATTGGATTTAGCAGCTTCAATGATATTCCTTCAATTTAGCAGGGCTTACTGTCTGATGGGATCTTCTTTTAAAGTTGCTGCTGCACAGATTGATCTTTGCATTGCAATTTCTGGATGTCATCCAATTCTCCAGTATTATTATCATTGCTTTAAAATGGGTTACAGCAGAAGACTCATCATCTCCATGCTTTTATTGTAATTCTGCCTTATTTCTACAACATTGCTATCCAGATAGAAAATGAGGGAAATTTGTGAATACTACAGTACTCTGAAAGATTGAGCCCACAGTTCTTTGGCCTCAAGCCATATTTGTGTTATCCTGATCCATACCTATTGGAATTGAAACTAATATTCATAGATTCTCAATATTGTTTCTTGTGACTGGTTGTTAATTCATTACAAGGGCTAGAAATTCGGCTCCATAGTGCCTGATTTTTCAGCACTATGGATGCCGTTTTGTGATGCAAATGGTGTCCATGTCAGGCGCACAAATGTCTAGTGTGTACCACGCCAGACATCATACTGGTGAGGGCAGTAGGGCAGGCGTTAGGAGCGTGCACCAGAAGTATGTTGAGATGGCAGATCGTGACATCAATGACATCCTCAAAACTGGAGCTAATGCCTTGTCTTAACCTCGCAGCGATGAACATGTGTTCAGTAACAGCAAGGACTCCCCCACCAGCGATATTTAAAGAGATCAGCAACCACTCTAAGGTTATTTGTTGATTAATTTCTACTGGCTCTATGTACATTTGTGGAAGTGTTTGGAGATTTCTAGAGTTGTTTAAATTTGGTGAGTGACAGCGAGTGGTGCTGCAACTGGAGACAGCCTTGCTTTTGACTTCAAGGGTTCTGGTCAGGCCTCTTGCTCCCAGTCATGGGTGCTCTAGTTGTCGTCCCCTTGGTCTGCCGCATATCAGGGAGATGAAGCAAAGTCAGCAAAGAGGACAAGCTGCTCGCAGAGAGAGAAGGAGGAGGGGGAGAAGGGCTCTCAGCCGCAGGCCTTACCCACATAGGGTCCTCCGAGAGCAATTCTTTTACCTCAGCTTGAGCCAGGAGCAGTGTGTGAGGCGTCTGCGCTTTACAAAGAAGATGCTCACAGAACTCTGCCACCTTTTGCAACCAGACCTGCAACTTCACTCCATGGCACGGTCAGCACTGCCAGTAGCTGTGAAGGTGACCGTGACTCTGAATTTCCTTGCAACGGGATCCTTCCAGGCTGGAGCAGGCAACATTGGGAACATCTCCTAGTTCACCATCCACTGCTGCATACAAAAGGTGACAGACGCTCTTTATGCCAGGAGAGGGGACTTCATTGTCTTCTCTCTGACCAGAGAGAAACAGACGGAGAATTCATGTGGCTTTGCCAGGATAGCGGGCTTCCCCATAGTGCAGGGCACTATCAACTGTACGCACCGTATCTAAATGCTGAAATATACTGCAACAGCAAAGGTTACCACTCGCTGAATGTGCACTTGGTGCACGACCATGCACAGCAGATCATGATAGTGAATGCCAGGTAAGCAGCACTCAATGTTTTTATTCTGCACTAGTCCGCTGTTCTCTCAGCCTTTGAGCCACCAAGATAAACCAGAGGGTGGCCGACAAGAGCTTTCCGCTGATCACCTGGTTTGTGATTCCGCTCCGCAACCCAACCACATGTGGCCAGCATGCGTACAATGGGAGCCATACTTCCCCATGGAATCTGATAGAGCAGACCATTAGCATCCTGAAACAATGCTTCCGCTGCCTGGAGCACTGGAGCACTGCAGTACTCAGCAGAGCGTGTCTCAAGATTACATAAGTGTCATGTATTCAACTGTCATTGTAACCCATGTATTAACTGACCTAAGTTGTACACCATGAGAATACTGACCACTAGGTGGTGAACTTGTGGGAGACATTCCTAACCTGGACTTTCAGGTATAAAAGGGGAAGCTCCACGCACCTTCTTCACTTCAGTGCTGGCTAATAAAGGTTACTGGTCACAGAGTGACCTTCCCTCAAGTATGGGCCTCGTGTGCATTTGTATTGTATAGTAAGGACATATTACTAAGAACATAAGAAATAGGAACAGGAATAGGCCATATGGCCCCTCGAGCCTGCTCCGCCATTCAATAAGATCATGGCTGATCTGATCAGAGTCTCAGCTTCACTTCCCCGCCTGCTCCCCATAACCCCTTATCCCCTTATCATTTAAAAAACTGTCTATTTCTGTCTTAAATTTATTCGATGTCCCAGCTTCTTCAGCTCTTTGAGATAGTGAATTCCACAGATTTACAATCCTCTGAGAGAAGAAATTTCTCCTCATTTCTGTTTTAAATGGGCGGCCCCTTATTCTTAGATTGTACCCTCTAGTTCTAGTCTCCCACATCAGTGGAAACATCCTCTCTGCATCCACCTTGTCAAGCCCCCTCATAATCTTATTTGTTTTGATAAGATCACATCTCATTCTTCTGAATTCCAATGAACAGAGGCCCAACCCCCTCAACCTTTCCTCATAAGTCAACTCCCTCATCCCAGGAATCAACCGAGTGAAACTTCTCTGAACTGCCACCAAAGCAAGTATATCCTTTTATAAATATGGAAACCAAAACTGCATGCAGTATTCCAGGTGTAGCCTCACCAGTATCTTATATAGCTATAGTAAGACTTCCCTGCTTTTATACTCCATCCCCTTTTCAATAAAGGCCAAGATACCTTTGGCCTTCCTGATCACTTGCTGTACATGCATACTATCCTTTTGTCTTTCAATCACAGACAGCCCAGGCAGAAAGGGGCTGCCTGGGTTGCCCTCTCACTTCTCCTCCTTCTCCTTCTCCTCAGCTAGTTTCTCTATGCCTGGTGGCAAGGTCTATACCCTCATGATGGCGAGCTTGTCATGATTCCTTGTGGTATGCTGCATGCTCCACAACCTCGTCATCATGAGGGCATAGCCCTGGCCACCAGGCATTTAGCAACCAGCTGAGGAGGAGGAGGAGGAGCAGGACCAAGAGGAGGAGGAGGAGAAGGAGAAAGCAGAAGTGAGGAGGCAAACCAGACAGCCCCGTTCTGCCCGGGCTGTCTGGGATTGACTCTTTTGACTGCAGTACCAATGATCGCAATCCCATTTCCCCATTCAACAATAGTCCAGCACCTTAGCTTCCCTCTGTTATTGACCTTCACAGTGTTATGTATGCAACACCATGTAACCAGCATTTCTACCGCCACCAGATTTGTTGGAGTTCCAAGGGATCCCAGCATCCCTTGGGAGCACTGTTTATAAGCAGGACTCCCATGCTGTGCCGGCACTCTGGAGTAAAAATAAAGAGACTAAGGTCACACTTACTCAAGTCTACAGTACTCAGTCACATTGCTTTATTTGAGACATAACAACTGGTGATGAGATAACGAACCATCATGCAAAAATGCAGAGAACTGTTGGTATCCTGGAGAAATTCTCAGAAGGTGGTGATTGGGAAGCCTTTGTGGAGCGACTCGACTAATACTTTGTGGTCAACGAGCTGGAAGGGAATGTGAACGCTGCCAAATGAAGGGTGATCCTCCTCACCGTCTGCGGGGCAACAACCTATGGCCTCATGAAGAATCTTCTTGCTCTGGTGAAACCAACAACCAAATCGTATGAAGAACTGTCTACGCTGGTCCGGGAGCACCGAAATCTGAAGGAGAGCGTTTTGATGGCAAGGTATCGATTTTACACATGTCAACAGTCTGAAGGCCAGGAAGTAGCGAGCTACGTCGCCAAACTAAGGAGCCTTGCAGGGTATTGCGAATTCGATGGCTTCTTGGAGCAAATGCTAAGAGCTTTTTTGTGCTTGGCATTGGCCATGAGGTTATCCTTTGCAAACTATTGACTGTTGAAACACCGAACCTGAGCAAAGCCATAACAATAGCCCAGGCATTTATGTCCACCAGCGATAACACCAAACAAATTTCGCAGCATAAAGATGCTACGGCAAGTACTGTACACAATGTAACGTCGTTTTCAGGCAGGAATGCATATGGCAGAAGGTACACGCTTGCAGCTGCATGAACTCAGATGACTCAGAGTCCGCCATCAAGTGTAAATGCGAGGCAATTGACACCATGTTGGCACTGCGGAGGTGATCATTGAGCCCATCAATGCCGCTTCAAACACTATGCATGCAAAAGCTGTGGAACAATGGGACAACTCCAGCAAATGTGCAGACGAGCTGCAAACCCTGCAAACCACTACATTGCAGAGGAAGACCGATCCATGGCAGATCAAACTGGACTAGAGAGAGCCTTGTTTTGAGTGCCCTTTTCATGAGCAGTTCGGCAGGGGGAACCCCGGTGAGCGAGTGGGGTCTTGTACGGTAGCTGAGCAGGACTCGGGACAGGCGGGTCTGTAGGAAGCCTTCTGACATGCGTTTCAAGCTTTGCTTGATGGTTTGGACTACCTGTTCTGCCTGGCCATTAGATGCAGGCTTGAATGGGGCAGATGTGATGTGCTTGATCCCATTGTGGATCATGAATTCCTTGAATTCAGTGCTGGTGAAGCACAGCCCATTGTCGCTGACAAGGACATCAAGCAGGCCATACGTTGCAAAAATGGCTCGTAGGTTTTTGATGGTGGCAGTGGACGTGCTTACAGACATTATTACACACTCAATCCATTTTGAATAAGCATCCACAACAACCAAAAACATTTTGCCTAGAAACGGACCAGCGAAGTCACCGTGGATCCGGGACCATGGTTTGAAGGGCCATGACCACAAACTTAGCGGTGCCTCCCTGGGCGCATTGCACAGTTGAGAGCAAGTGAGCACACAAGACTCCAAATCTGAGTCGATGCCGGGCCACCACACCTGGGATCTGGCTATAGCTTTCATCATTATTATGCCTGGGTGGGTACTGTGTAGGTCACGTATAAACGTTTCCTTGCCTTTCTTTGGCAAAACCACGCAATTACCCCACAAAAGACAGTTCGCCTGTATGGACATTTCGTTTTTGCGCCGCTGGAACAGCTTGATCTCTTCATGCATCTCCGCTGGGATGCTGGACCAGCTCCCATGGAGGACACAGTTTTTTACAAGGGACGGTAAAGGATCCTGGCCGGTCCAGGTCCTGATCTGACGGGCCATAACGGGTGACTTTTCATTTTCAAATGCATCCATCACTAAGAGAAAGTCTGCAGGCTGTGCCATTTCCACCCTGGTGGTGGGCAATGGTAGCCGACTGAGAGCATCAGTGCAGTTCTTTGTGCCTGGCCTTTGGCGAATTGCATAGGTATAAGCAGACAGCTTGGGTGCCCATCTTTGGATGCGAGCAGAGGCATTGGTATTGATACCTTTGCTCTCTGAGAATGGCGATATGACTGGCTTATGGTCAGTTTCTAACTCAAACTTAAGCCCAAACAGATACTGGTGCATTTTTTTCACCTCGTAAATGCATGCCAGAGCTTCTTTTTCAATCATGTTGTAGGCCCTTTCAGCCTTTGACAAACTCCTGGACGCATAAGCGACCAGTTGCAATGTTTCTGATTCGTTTGCTTGTTGTAACACACACCCAGCCCCATACGAAGATGCATCACAAGCTAGCACTAAACGTTTACATGAGTCATACAGAACAAGCAGTTTGTTGGAACATAACAGATTTCTGACTTTCTCAAAAGCAGTCTCTTGTGATTTCTCCCATACTCAGTCATTTCCCTTACGTAGCAACATGTGTAGAGGTTCTAGCAAGGTGCTTAACCCAGGTCGGAGATTACCAAAGTAATTGAGAGTCCCAGGTATGACTGCAGCTCCATCACGTTCTGTAGTTTCGGTGCATTCTTGATGGCCTCCGTCTTGGCGTCGGTGTGTCTGATGCTGTCTGCCGTGATTCTTCTCCCTAAGAACTCGACCTCTGGTGCCAGGAAAACACACTTCGAGCATTTCAACCTGAGCCCCACACAATCTAGCCGACTTAGAACCTCTTCCAGGTTCTGCAAGTGTTCGATGGTGTCCCAACCTACGATCAATATGTCATCCTGGAAAACCACAGTGCGCGGAACCGACTTTAGCAGGCTCTCCATGTTCCTTTGAAAAATAGCCACAGTCGATCGAATCCCAAACGGGCATCTATTGCAGATGAATAGACCTTTGTGTGTGTTGATGCAGGTGAAGCCTTTCGAAGATTCTGCCAGCTCCTGCGTCATGTAGGCCGAGGTCAGGTCCAACTTGGTGAACGTCTTCCCTCCTGCCAGCATCACAAATAGGTCGTCTGCCTTGGGTAGTGGATGCTGGTCTTGCAGCGAAAAACGATTAATCCCCACAAATTCTGACCGTGCCATTGCCCTTGAGAACTGGAACAATCGGATTGGCCCATTCGTTGACCTGAACCGGTGCGATGATGCCCTCTCGTTGCAGCCTGTCCAGCTCGATCTCCACTTTCTCTCGCATCATGTATGGCACCGCACGTGCCTTGTGGTGGATGGTTCGTGTATCGGGAACCAAATGGATCTGCACCTTTGCCCCAGAGAAATTTCCGATGCCTGGCTCAAACAATGATGGGATCCTGCTCAAAACCTGGGCATTTGAGGCATCATCGACAGACGAAAGCGCTCGGATGTCGTCCCAGTTCCAGCGGATTTTTCCCAACCAGCTTCTGCCGAATAGTGTGGGGCCATCTCCTGGTACAATCCATAGTGGTAGTTTGTGCCCCGCTCCATCGTAGGAAACTTTTACAGCTGCGCTGCCAATTAGCTCTTTAGTGTAAGTTTTTAGCTTGGTATGAATAGGGCTCAGCTTGGGCCTTTGTGTCTTGTTGCACCACAGTCTCTCGAAGGTCTTTTTGCTCATTGACTGACTCGCACCCGTGTCCAATTCCATGGATACTGGAATTCCGTTCAGCTCAACTTTTAACATGATCGGTGGACATTTCGTGGTGAAGGTGTGTACCCTGTATACTTCTGCCTCCTCGGTTCGAGTCTCTATTGCAGTTCGATCTGCCACGGATCGGTCCTCCTCTGCAACGTGGTGGTTTGCAGGGTTTGCAGCTCATCTGCATCCTGATCTCCATGATCATGTCGAGGGCAGGCGGCATCAACAAAGCATGTACCATGATCATGTAAATTTGTCACGCGTTATTGAATCAATGACCCTGTGGGGCCAAGTTTCAGCCTGAGTTGCTCCTGTTTTTTTGAAGCAACTGGTTTAGAATGGAGTATCTTAGAAATTGCAATTCTCGGCATTTAGTTTGCTCCAGTTCTAGTCAGTTAGAACAGTTTCAGTTAGGAACAGATTTTTCTTTTCAAAAGGGGGCGTGTCCGGCCACTTACGCCCGTTTTGAAAGTTTAGGCAGTGAAAACATACTCCAAACTAACTTAGAATGGAGTATGTGTAGATTTTTATACGCTCAGAAAAACCTTGCCTACACTTAGAAAATCAGGCGTAGGTTACAAATCAGGCGTAGGGAATGGCGACGGGTGGGGAGGGGGTTTAAAGGGAAGTTTACAAATATTAAACATTTCAGTTTTACAAATAAAGAGCCATCATCAATAATAAATGATAAATACATCAATAAATCAACCAATAAATCAATCAAAAAAAATTAATAAAAAATAGAAAAATTTAAAAAATCAATAAACAAAACATTTTCTACCGACTGCAACACAGGGAGTCCTCCAACAGTGTGCTGGGACAGACCCCCCAGTGTGTCTCTGTCAGTGTCTCTATCTCTCTGTCTGTCTTTGTGTGTGTCTCTCACTCTCTGTCTGTCAGTGTCTGTGTTTCTGACAGCGAGGGGAGAGGGGTGGGGGAGGGGGAGAAGGGGGGTAGAGGGGGAGGGGGAGAAGGGAGTGGAGGGGGAGAAGGGGGTAGAGGGGGAGGGGTTGGGGGGAGGGGGGTTGGGGTGAGGGGGGGAGGTTGAGGGGGAGGGGGGAAAGGAGAGGAGGGGGGAAAGGAGAGGAGGGGGGGAAAGGAGAGGAGGGGGGAAAGGAGAGGAGGGGGAAAGGAGAGGAGGGGGGGAAAGGAGAGGAGGGGGTGAAAGGAGGGGAGTGGAGGGAGAAAGGAGGGGAGGGGGGAAGGAGGGGGGAAGGTGGGGAGGGAGAGAGGGAAGGAGAGAGGGGAAGGAGCCGGGGAAGAGGGGAAGGAGAGAGGGAAGGAGAGAGGGAAGGAGAGAGGGAAGGAGAGAGGGAAGGAAGGGGGGAAAGAAGAGAAGGAGAGAGGGAAGGAGCGAGGGAAGGAGAGGGGGGAGGGGAGGGGAGAGGGGGCGGGAAGGAAGGGGAGGGGAGGGGGGCGGGAAGGAAGGAGAGGGGAGGGAGGGAAGGAAGGAGGGAAGGAAGGAAGGAGGGAGGGTAGGAGGGAGGGAAGGAGGGGAGGAGAGTGAACGGCCTGGCCCAAGACTTCGGTCTGGATTTACAGGTCTTAGGTCCCGGGTCCGGGCGGGGGGGAGATCGGGGGGAGGGGGGTCGCAGAGATCGGGGGGTGGGGAGAAGAGAGTCGCGGAGGTCGGGGGAGAGAGAGAGTCGGGGGGGGCGGAGAGAGAGAGAGAGAGAGAGTCGCGGAGGTCAGGTCGCGGGGGGTGGAAGAGAAGGTCGGGTCGCCGGGGGGGGGGGGGCGAGGGTGAGCGGAGGTCGGGTCGGGTCGGGTCGCTGGGGGGGGGGGAGAGCGGGGGTCGAGTCGCCGGGGGAGGAGAGCGGGGGTCGGGTCGCCAGTGGGTGGTGGGGGGAGCGGAGGTCGGGTCAGGTCCGGTCCGGGGAGCGGGAGTCAAGTCGGATCAGGTCTGGTCGGGTGGGAGGTGAGCTTTATCCACGCAGCCCCAGTGAGGCCATTCGGCCAGGACTAGGGGCTGCATGCTTCGGGCCCCTCCCACACAGTTTTGGGCACCTGGAGCTACTGCACATGCGCGCCCACTGTAGCGCGCATGTGCAGAGATCCCGGCACTGTTTTCAGCGCAGGGACCTGGCTCCGCCCCCCACAGCTCGTGCTGCACTGCGCCCAGCTCCAGAGGGCCTGCAGGGAGCAGGAGAATAGGTGAGTTTTTTTTAGGCGCAACTTTGTGGCGCGAAAAACGGGCGTCCAGATCTGGGCTGCGCCGTTTTAGGCACGGCCCGAAACTTGGGCCCTGTATTTGTACTCAACTATGTACATGTTCCCAAATGGCTGGCTGGTACTGTCGTAGCCAAAGAAGGGAGGAGGGTGTTTGAGGTCAAACTTGCAAATGGACTAACTTGCAGAAAGCATTTGGACCAAACCAAACTGCGATTCAGAGACAGCCACATGCAACCTGAAGAGGACACTGTCAACTTCGACCCTCCGATATACACACAAGTGGCAACCGACATCATGGTTGACCACGAAGCTGAACTCATCATCCCCAGCAGCCCAGCAAGGCCAGCTGCGCAGCAGCCCAGCGAAGGCCCAACCAACTCACCTGCACCTGTGTTTGTACCGAGACGATCAACTAGGGAGTGGAAAGCCCCAGATCGTCTCATCCTGTAAATAAGTGTACTATTGACTTTGGCGGGAGAGGAGTGATGTTATGTATGCAAAACCATGTAACGAGCATTTCTGCCTCAACGGGCACCTCTGTTGGAGTCCCAAGGGATCCCAGCATCCCTTGGCAGCACTGTATATAAGCAGGCCTCCCATGCTGTGCCGGCACTCTGGAGTTCGAATAAAGAGACTAAGGTTACACTTATTCATGTCTACAGTATTCAGTCACATTGCTTTGTTTGAGACATAACACACAGCGTCCACTTGGTCACAATACTGAAATAAAAGCCACCACACAAGAAAGATTCCAATCGAAGGTTATACATCAATCCATCCAATATTAAATAACAAAGTCAACTAATCACCCTTATGCATTCCCTTAGTGGCTGTCTTCAGTGCTCCTACGAAGTGCTAGCCTAGTGGCTGTAGCAGGGCAGGTGGAAGGCTGCTAACTTTCAGTGGGGGAAACTGCAGATGGCTTTGCAAGACGACCTCAACCAGCTTTGGGCTTAGAAGGTTTGCCTGCGGACTGCACCACCTGGACTGCAGCAGTCTGGGCTGGCTGGCTGATAGGCAATATCAAGAAAACTGGTGGAGTGGCAATGGTCGGAGAATGAATGCTGTCATCCTGAGAGAGGATAGTAGGTTTGTGATCCACAGAGTCAGCTGCCAATCCCCCATGGGGACACCTCAGCAATCCTAGTAATCTGTCGCAGGACAGATTGCTGGACTTCTGTGATACCCTGCAAGCCCCTTTCCACACTGGTAAACCCAGCCATGATGGGAGCAGTCTGTGCTTCCACTGCAGCACTCAGACATTCAATGCCTTCTGCTTGTGCTATAGTGGAAGCTCAGATATCAGCCATCCGCTATCAGCCATCATGGTTGCGTCAACAAGTGCTTAAAAATTACCCTTAGCCTTTGATCTATGATATGCAACTCTGTCACATACAAATTTCAAACTTTTCCTCAAACGTGTCTGGTCTGAAGGACTAATAAGCATGTTATCACTCAGTACAGTCAATTCTCTATGGTGTGCTTCAGATGTGTATCAAGCACACACAGCAGGGGGCCAAACACAAGTGTGATGTTAAGAGCAATGAGATTCTTTAGTCTCCTCACTATCAGCTAATTGGAGCTTTGGATACCATTAGTAGATTTGAAAGAATTAAAAATGAGCCATTTTTAAATTGTTAATTTTCCCAAATCGTTATTTGTACTGCGATATTGATATCTGTGCTCAGAACAATCCAATTTTGCTACTTAAGCAAACTCTGGACTATTTCCCTTCATGACTTTGAAAAATGTGTTCTCTATTAAAGAGTTTCATTAGTTGTGAGAATCAAAACAGAAATACATCTTGGAACTAAATTCAATTTCTTTAATGTACATTAGAATTTTGTTCCAGTGGGACAGATTGATGCATGGGCATGTTTCTGGTTCAGTGCTGAGGGAACAGATGCATTATCTACTGTATGAGTTCACACAGAAGCTTAGGGCATCAAGCAATTCTGTGCATCTTGCTAATAAGTCAAAAATCTGCGTATATTTATGCATCTGGTCTCATGTGGTGTTTTGAATGGACACATTTGTCTATTGCATCCTTAGAGCATAAAACAATGGAGGACATTACCTCAGATTCAAGGGGGGAATTCTTTGGGGTTCAGCGGGTGTGTTTGGTGGCGGGTCAGGTGGGAACATTTTTCTTTTTGACAGTAGTTCAGGACCCCGCTGTCATCCCGCTACCACGTTACTTTCCCAGAAGGCGGGTCTGTCAGGGCTGAACAGACCCGACGCGCAGTGGTGGGGGAATCAATGTAGGTCATTATGACCTTGTTAACAGCCCTTTAAACAATATTTTGAGCTCACATTGCCATTTTACCAGGTTGTTTACGTCAGGTAAGGATCACGTCAGGTAAGGATGTCAGGAGTTGTGTGACCATTAATTAATTTCTTTACTTGACAGCTGCAAAATATGCTATAAAAGCTCCCTTTCCAAGCTATTCCCTTTCCAAGATCAAAAGCTATTGCTTACTGCCTTTGGAAGACAGATTGAGCATTATGCAGGTTGCAAGTGTTTGGAGCAAACTCTCTATCAAACATCACCTCATTGGAACAGCCTTTCTCACCATTGACAGATCACTTCTGTCATCTCAAGTTCACCTGCCATTTATTACCCTTAAAAGTGCCCTTAAAACTATCTCATGTTGGTCCTCAGATATCAGCACGATCATCCCCAACACCAGCAGCACCAGGCACACCAGCAGCACCAACAACAACACCAACCTTCTCCGCAATCAACTTTCATCTTTCATGATGCTGCACAGGACACAGGGCATCAGCACCCGACCATATTGCTGTCTCAGCATGGCCAGATTTGCATCACTTGATGCTATACATTATATGGCTGACACATGATGCGCCAGGTTGGTACCACCCCACACAAACAACATAAAGCATCTCTACAATGGCCAAGCCATTCCTGTCACACTCATCACCATTGTGCAGGGGGTACCATTATGTCTCACCATTCACTGCAACTAACTAAGCAACTTCCAAAAGTGCTCCCTGCATGCTGTGACTGTCACCATAAGCATATGCAGGGGTCAAGGGAGAGAGTCTGGGTGCAGCCATGCACCTCTGTGCAGTGCTTGTCAGTGTTTGCAGCACCTCAATGCTGTAGAATACTGATAGCACAACTGTCAAACTAAACTTACTGCATGGTTTCTAAGAAAAGCGACTGTGATCGATAGATTTTTGTTAGATGAGGATATCAAAGAAGTGGATAATTGGTGTTGAGAGACAGATCATTAATGTCTTAACAGTCTTTAAATCTCCAATTGACTTATTATGCACAGCCTTTTGGGGGAGAGAATTACACTTTTTTACTAACCTTTGGGCTAGAAAATCAGTTTTTGGTCATAGCAGGTTTTTTTCGGCATTTTTCGGCAAAAATACCGCTAATCACACCGCCATTTTTTAAAAACCTAACATTCGGGAAAAAATGCGCCCAGTGGTAAAAATCGGCATTGCACAAAGATTCACTGCGCAAACCGCAAATTTTCTGCAACTTTTGTCCGAGGTCGATACCGCTGAGCGTTGGGCCTAGGGAGGGGGGAAAAGACCAAAACATTTGTTCCAAAAAACAAAAAAAAAATCACAAAACAAGACACTTATCTAATGAATCGCAGAAAAATAATTTAAAAATAAAAACTTTAATTTACCTTTTTGCAGGTCTTCATAACCTATCGCTGTTTCTGGGGCTGCAACGCAGGCTTTTCTCGAGAGCTTTTTTCACCCAGAACACAGGTGCGCCAAACAGCCAATTTAAAGTGATAGCGCTTTTTTTCATCTTGCATGCCGACGGTCTGCTTTTCAGCGGTATTTCAAAACCGCCAGCACAAGATTTTGGCCAATTTAGCTGATCACCTTTTTCCGCCAAAGCGGCAAAATATCACCGAAGAAATAGGTGCAAGGCTGGCCAATTTCCAGCCTTGTGTGAAAATGTGCTTCCTGATTTCACTCCTGACTGGCCTAGTTCTAATTTTAAGATTGTGCCCCATTGTTCTGAATTCCCCTGCCAGAGAAAATAGCTTCTCTGTATCTACCCTATTGAATCCTTTAATCATTTTAAACAACACAATTAGATCGCCTCTCAATCTTCTAAACTCAAGGAATACAATGCAGAATTATGATTCCCGTTTTCATATATTTTAACTCTTTATGCCCCAGTAACATTCTGTAGCTGCAGGTGCCCTCGCAGCAACTGGAACGGCTCTGCATCTACTTTTCTGATCCAAACCTAAGGAGACAGTTCCGCAGGGTCATGGCCAGAGCTCTGTGCCAGGGTCTGCAGAAATGATTGATAGCACACTGGTGTGTCTGGCCATTTAGGGTACACTGGATCTTGATCAGCCTAGAATGCCTTTCATGTAGTGCCATGCAAGCATGGGTTACTGAGGAAGCATCTAACATCACAGTTTGTCAGTCATTTTTATATCTTAATGGTGTTGTGGAAAAATATTTTCAAGACTGTATAATAATAAAGAGAGGTTTATTAAATCGGAGACAAAGCTTTGGGAGAAGTGTTAGAGACCCCTGTCTCTGAACCAGCTTCTCAATTTGGTATCTCCAGTGAGGTTCTTTTATCTTACAAATTACGTCACTTTACATCACATGCTTTAGCACTTGTCCTTAAGTCTAATCATCGCATTACAAGGTTTACAAAGCTTTTCATACAATTACTATCCAAGGCTGAGCTCTTGCTATAAACCAGCCTCGCATTGTGACAGGGCATTATAAACAAGTGCAGGCTTTTTGGCACCGGTATAGACAAACATACCCCCACTTATCTCTCCAGTCGTCCATTATCTCACTTTCCTATCTCCATAACTCAAAGCCAGCATACCTTGAAGTCTAACTGTGTTTTTTTATACAAAACATCATGCATCAGTATTGTCCCTTACAAAATTCATTAAAGGGGAAAATAAAAATAAATGTTTGGTCCCATATACTAGTCAAGTATATGTCCAAAAATCCGCTCCAACAATGGTGCCACTGGGTTTGCTGTCCCAGTATCCTTTGGGAGGAGGAGCCTGCACCTTCTCTAATCATCTACCAAGACAAGGTTTGTTCACCTCTGTCTGTTGAAATGGTTGGTGGGTCCTGGTGGTTGGGCAGCAAGCATCTTTTAGCTGCCTGGCATCTCTCTGTAAGTCCTCTTCTTCTTCCAGACAATGACACAGGGAAACACATTGGTACTAATAATGGTGCTGGGAGCAAAAAAATAAAGAAAATACAATTAGCAGAAAACTCATGAGAACCAAAGTGACAACAGGGGGAAAAAAAGGAAAAAAGAAAGAAAGAAGCAAAGCAGTTTAGAAATATTGGATACACTTACCTTAATATTATGATGCTGTTTCTATGGTGTCCAGTTTACTTACCACTGCCGAGCAACCCTGGATGCCCATGTCCACAAGGTGTATGCTTAATGTGTCATATCCTACAAAATTGAATGACATACATCCAATTTAATATTAAAATGAAGTACCCCCCTTTTGGACTTGGGAACACCCAGTGTACACTGCATCAGATTTAAGGCAGGACAGGACTTTGAACCAGTTTTTGCTCCTGGCCACAAAAATCAGGTGGATCACAGCAGAAAATCCAGGTCACTGTCTTTACAAATCTAGCAGAGCGTTGCTGATGATTGAGGTGCAGACTGAAACAGGAACTAAATTGATGGCAGCAGTCAGAAATAATCAGTGCAGAACAGTATGAATACATTCATTTGCATTCATTGCAAGTTGGCAGGAACCAGAGGATACACATTTATCTACCCAACTGCATCCTGAGAAGAAATGGATTAATCTCTAACTGGGAACATGCGCAGCAGGTTAGCCCTCAACAATTCCTGAAGTTTCCATTACATCTGACATTGATGTTCAGGTTGGAGGGATATAACAGACTGCAACAACAGACCAAAAGGTATTTGCAGGACACCAAAGGACATTGGTAATGTGAGACTGAGTGTTCTTTTCTCATACTCAAGTTTGTGGATTTAAGACAAAGACTCGAGCTCTGATTTCAGATTATTTCACCTGATGAAGAGTGAAGGATATTGAGTATGCAGAGAACAAGACATGCAACACAGCACTACACAAAGTGCTCTTTCACCTTGCAACCAATCATCAGTCAACAGGCCTGCAAGAATACAAGGAATCCAATAAATCAGACCATTGGCTTCCTCAAGCAACATTTCCACTGCCTGGAGCATACTGGAGGAACCCTGCAATATTCAACTAAATGGGTCTCAAGATTTGCCGTAGTACCTGCATGCTGCATTATCTTGTTATAATGAGGAAATAATCCTTGGCACCACCTTTTGGGCGAGAAGCTGAGGAGCTGGTTCATGTGGAGGAGGATGCTGAGGGGGTGGAGGAAGAGGAGATGGAAGGGAGGCTGCAAACTAAACAGCCCCTTTCTGCCGAGGTTCTAGGTGAATTGATAATGCATGAGCAATACCAGTAACCTCAACCCAATTCCCCATTCGCCAACAGTCCCACACTCCCTACCTTACCATCACATGTCCTCTTTCCCACAATGCAAAAATAAAAGTCAACACAAAATGCCATAGTTCATACAAAAGTAAACAAATCCCCTTTTCTTTCCCTAAGTGCCTTTCCCTGTTCTAATCTTCCTATGAGGTGCTTCCCTAGTGGCTATAGCATGGCTGGTGGAATGCTGCTGATTTTCAATGGAGGAGATTGCAGATGGCCTTGGAGGGAGACCTTGAACAGCTCTGGGCCTAGAAGGCCCGGATGCAGACTGCACCATCTTGGCATGGGCTACCTCTGTCTGGGCTGGCTGGCTGACAGGCAACTGCAGGGGCACTGGTGTAGTGGAAGGGGTTGGAACAGGAATGCTGTCATCCTGAGAGAGAACAGCAGGTTCGTACTCCATGGAGCCACTCCCCTGGGGCGACAGCTCAGAAATCCCAATACTGTGTTGGAGAACAAATTTCTGGAGTGCGGCGACACCCTGGAAGCCCTGTTGGACACTGGTATCCAATGTCACAAAGTCAGCAGTCTTAGCTTCCGTGACAGTGAGCTGAAATTGCATGACAGCAGTTTGAGCATCCACTGCAGCACTCAGACGTTGGGTGGATGCTACTTATGCTGCAATGGAAGCAGTGAAATCGGCCATCGGTTCGTTCCACAATGGAGGAGGCCACCTGTTCCATGTTGGAAAAGATGGGCTCCAAGCTCTGCACAAAGCCCTTTGCCAAGTTGGTGCTGGACTCCTCAGTGCTCCTTGACATTGAACACAGGCTTTTCGGCAGGCTTCCTGGTACTCCAAGCATTTATGTGTGCATACCCAGCCTTCTTCTGTAGCCTGACCTATTAAATCATCTTCTTGAGCTCTCTGCAGCAGAACCAGAGTGCGACCTCACCCTTCGGTGAGCTATCCTTTCCCACAGCCCTGGCTCCAGCACACTTGTGTCTGATGTCTCACCATGTGCAGATCCCGCCACTATCCTATCCTCTAAATTACATGCTGTGTCAGTATCTGAGTGGGTGGCTGCAACTGTGAAATCAAATGACGATGTGTCTTCATTTTCACTGTCTTCTTGCTTTTTCACCACTGCCTGGGCAGGTTCCTGTTCTTAACAACCTGAAATGAAAAGGTACTAGCATTGGGTTGTTGTAGGGGGAGAGGAGAAAGTAAGAAGTGTGTGCTTACACTATCTACAACTTGTAAGTCAGAAAAGATTGAAGGATGAGAGATAAGTAGGATAAGAGAAGGATGATTAGGTACGTGAATGCCCTCACCTTCAATTGCTTTAGCCCTGCTGGAGCACATGGCCTTAGAGATGGCCCTTCCCCTAATTGCCAGAACGGTCCACTCCATGGGGTTAAAAACATGCATGGGCACCTCTCACCCTCCCGTTAATTCTTGCTGCCTGCTGTTTTGCAGTACCTTCTCCTGCAAGAAAGAGGGATGTGTGTCAGTGAGTGTCATACAATATGTTTGGGTGATGGTTAAATAGCTGCCAGTTTGTGCAAGCTGTGAGATGTGGGTGGGAAGCTTGCAATAGTGCTAAGTGTGTGAGGGTGAGTTAAAGCATGTGAATGTTAGCTATGAGCCCTGATTTACAGAGAATGTTGGTAGATGAATGGTGGGGTGCAGTGAATTGAGCAGTGGATAAGCCTGGTGGTGCAGTTGATTGTACCCTGAAAATGGAATTTAAACATGAACTCAGACACCATGACAACTCATGTGAGATCATTAAACTTCTTCTGGCACTGCATCCAGATCCTTGGGGCTACACTCCTGACATTGACCTCCACAGCTATCTGTTAACCCTGGAGGGCCTCTAGCCCTCCCTGGTGATAAAGGACATCTTTCCATCTTTCCACCTCTTAGAAACATAGAAACATAGAAAATATGTGCAGGAATAGGCCACTCGGCCCTTCGAGCCTACACCACCATTCAATATGATCATGGCTGATCATTCACCTCAGTACCCCATTCCTGCTTTCTCTCCATACCCCTTGATCCCTTTAGCTGTAAGGGCCACATCTAATGACCTTTTGAATATACCTAACGAACTGGCTTCAATAACTTTCTATGGTAGAGAATTCCACAGGTTCACAATTCTCTGAGTGAAGAAGTTTCTCTGCATCTCTGTCCTAAATGGCTTACCCCTTATCCTTAGACTGTGACCCTTGGTTCTGGACTTCCCCAACATTGGGAACATTCTTCCTGCATCTAATCATGCTTGACAAATCTTCTGGAATTTTTTGAGGATGTTTCCAGTAGAGTGGACAAGGGAGAACCAGTTGATGTGGTATATTTGGACTTTCAGAAGGCTTTCGACAAGGTCCCACACAAGAGATTAATGTGCAAAGTTAAAGCACATGGGATTGGGGGTAGTGTGCTGACATGGATTGAGAACTGGTTGTCAGACAGGAAGCAAAGAGTAGGAGTAAATGGGGACTTTTCAGAATGGCAGGCAGTGACTAGTGGGGTATCGCAAGGTTCTGTGCTGGGGCCCCAGCTGTTTACACTGTACATTAATGATTTAGATGAGGGGATTAAATGTAGTATCTCCAAATTTGTGGATGACACTAAGTTGGGTGGCAGTGTGAGCTGCGAGGAGGATGCTATGAGGCTGCAGAGCGACTTGGATAGGTTAGGTGAGTGGGCAAATGCATGGCAGATGAACTATAATGTGGATAAATGTGAGGTTATCCACTTTGGTGGTAAAAACAGAGAGACAGACTATTATCTGAATGGTGACAGATTAGGAAAAGGGGAGGTGCAAAGAGACCTGGGTATCATGGTACATCAGTCATTGAAGGTTGGCATGCAGGTACAGCAGGCGGTTAAGAAAGCAAATGGCATGTTGGCCTTCATAGCGAGGGGATTTGAGTACAGGGGCAAGGAGGTGTTGCTACAATTGTACAGGGGTTTGGTGAGGCCACACCTGGAGTATTGTGTACAGTTTTGGTCTCCTAACTTGAGGAAGGACATTCTTGCTATTGAGGGAGTGCAGCGAAGGTTCACCAGACTGAATCCCGGGATAGCGGGACTGACCTATCAAGAAAGACTGGATCAACTGGGCTTGTATTCACTGGAGTTCAGAAGAATGAGAGGGGACCTCATAGAAACGTTTAAAATTCTGACGGGGTTCGACAGGTTAGATGCAGGAAGAATGTTCCCAATGTTGGGGAAGTCCAGAACCAGGGGACACAGTCTAAGGATAAGGGGGAAGCCATTTAGGACCGAGATGAGGAGGAATTTCTTCACCCAGAGAGTGGTGAACCTGTGGAATTCTCTACCACAGAAAGTTGTTGAGGCCAATTCACTAAATATATTCAAAAAGGAGTTAGATGAAGTCCTTACTACTAGGGGAATCAAGGGGTATGTTGAGAAAGCAGGAATGGGGTACTGAAGTTGCATGTTCAGCCATGAACTCATTGAATGGCGGTGCAGGCTAGAAGGGCCGAATGGCCTACTCCTGCACCTGGTTTCTATGTTTCTATGTTTCTAACCTGTCCAATCCCATCAGAATTTTATATGTTTTTTTAGAGAGCCCCTCTCATTCTTCTAAATTCCAGTGAATATAAGCCGAGTTGATCCAGTCTTTCTTCATATGTCAGTCCAGCTATCCCGGGAATCAGTCTGGTAAACCTTCGCTGCACTCCCTCAATAGCAAGAATGTCCTTCCTCAGATTAGGAGACCAAAAGTGTACACAATATTCAAGGTGTGGCCTCACCAAGGCCCTGTACAACTGTAGTCAGACCTCCCTGCTCCTATACTCAAATCCTCTTGCTATGAAGGCCAACATGCCATTTGCCTTCTTCACAGCCTGCTGTACCTGCATGCCAATTTTCAATGACTGATGTACCATGACACCCAGGTCTCGTTGCACCTCCCCTTTTCCAAATCTGTCATCATTCAGATAATATTCTGCCTTCCTGTTTCTGCCACCAAAGTGGATAACCTCACATTTATCTACATTATACTGCATCTGCCATGCATTTGCCCAATCACCGAACCTGTCCAAGTAACCCTGCAGCCTCTTAGCATCCTCTTCACAGCTCACACTGCCACCCAGCTTAGTGTCATCTGCAAACTGGAGATATTACATTCAATTCCTTCGTCTAAATCATTAATGTATATTGTAAATAGCTGGGGTCCCAGCACTGAACCTTGCGATACCCCAATAGTCACCGCCTGCCATTCTGAAAAGGACCTGTTTATTCCTACTCTTTGCTTCCTGTCTGCCAACCAGTTTTCTATCCACGTCAATACATTACCCCCAATACCATGTGCATTAATTTTGCACACTAATCTCTTGTGTGGGACCTTGTCAAAAGCCTTATTAAAGTCCAAATACACCACATCCACTGGTTCTCCCTTGTCCACTCTACTAGTTACATCCTCAAAAAATTCGAGAAGATTTGTCAAGCATGCTTTCCCTTTCACAAATCCATGCTGACTTGGACCGATCCTGTCACTGCTTTCCAAATGCGCTGGTATTACATCTTTAATAATTGATTCCAACATTTTCCCTACTACGGATGTCAGGCTAACCAGTCTATAATTCCCTGTTTTCTCTCTCCCTCCTTTTTTAAAAAGTGAGGTTACATTAGCTACCCTCCAGTCCATAGGAACTGATCCAGAGTCTACTAAGATCTCCAGCACAGCATCTGTAAACCTTGCTGCACGCTCTGTCCCATGGTCAGCCACTTTTGATTCTTCCAAAGCACAATATTCTGAATGATCTCAGCACCTCCACCAGCCACAGTGCACCTTCCCTTTAAAGGTGCAGGCTAGCCTTAAACAGCTTTGGCTAGCTTTAAGTAGTGGTAGGCACTAACGATATTGGGCCCACTGCTGATGCTGCAGCCAATGAAGAGCATACGGTGCACTGTGAGCACACAAGTCATGGAAATGAGCAGGGTGCTGACACTCGGTGCCTGAAATAAAATTTATTCTATTGCCCAGTGCTAATAACAACAGCTTGTAATTATATAAACAGCTTTAATGTCTAAAATTCTGAGAGATGCTTCACAGAAATTAAAGGATCAGACGCCGAACCACAGGCACAGAGACTAGGAGGTGACAGAAAGCTTGTTTGATAAGAAAAGTTTTTAAGGTTGAGAGAATTGGAGAGATCCAGGTGTTTTGGGAGAGAATGTCAGTGGATAGGGCTGGAAAGAATGGAGACAAGTGAAGGGTGGAGTCTATGTCAGAGGAGTGTAGGGTGCAGAAGGACATTGCAGAAATAGGGTGGAGCGAGGCTGTGGAGGTATCTGAAGATGAAAACAAATATATTAGATATAATACAGTGGGGGACAAGTAAGTTAGCAAGGACAGGTGCAAGGATTGAGCAGCATTTCATGACTTTTCTCAACTCGATGAGTGTAAAAAGACATTGGCCTAGAAATCCCGCTCCCACTGGGTCTGTACAGAGTGTGTACAGATGCGGGAAGGCATCACAAAAGCAGGTTTTCAGTGCACAATGCGCATGCGCTGAAAACCGCCTTCTCCGATCTGTCAAGCTCTGGCTTGACAGATCCTCCGCACCTCGGGAGCAAGGACATTCGCATGGGCAAGATTGTGGTATTTACCCATATCTTGCCCAGCAAATGTCCTCAAAACTATTGCACCTGATAAAAGCAGGTGCATAGCCTACTTTTACAGGCGTGAGTTTTAAAACATAAAAAATAAAATTAAAAAACACATTTTATTTTTAAAAACCCTGCCCACTGAGTTAAATTTATTTTAAACCATAATTAAAAAAACTTTTAAAAACTTGGAAAAATAATTTTTCTCTAAGCTATTTATTAACTTTAATTTCAATTAATTTAAATTATGTGAGGTGTGTTTATTATTTTTTATTTGTTGTTATTCTGTTTGCTATTAATTGAGAAAAAAAACCCAGAGAACTTGTAGATACGGAGTTCCCATTACTATTAATTGAGAATACTTCACCTGATTGGTTGAGCAGTCACATAACTGCATCTTCTGCGTGGGAACCTGGAGGATGGGAGCGCACTTCACAGCGTGGGAAAAGAAAGCCTCCCTAACGGAATTTCACGCTCCTCCGGGACCACCAGGCACTTTCGGAAAAATACTCCGGTCGGTGACTTTCGTCCAAAAGAAACCTCCGACTGGGATTTCAGGGTCATCGTTTCAAAGAAAATGAGCAGGCAGCACCAATTTCATTATGAGTAAATAAATTCAAATTCTGAGTAAGTGAGGAATTTAGAAATTCATCCCATGATTAAAAGTGTATATCATTCCAAAAAAAACGGTAAACATTCTGTGTAATTCCTTTCGTGTCATTACGCTTACCTTTTTTACTATTGATTCTAAATACTTTGGAATAATTTTAGTTTTCTGATTCTTCAGCATACATACTGTTATGTCTTGAATAAAGAATCTGACCAGATACTGTAAGCTTAAAGTAATGTGTGACCGTAGTCCTTTATTACAGGTCTCCAGAGTGCCTCTCCAGCCTGTGAGGCCTACTTATGTACAGGTGCTCCCAAGGGATTGTGTGATCCCTTGGGACTCCAGGGGATGAGCCCTCTGGTGGTTAAACAAGGTATTTACAGGCTTACATATGTAACAACACTGCCCCCACCCCCCGCCCCCAAAGTCAATAGTGTATCTATTTACAATGTGACTTGATCTGGGGCCTTCCTTTCCCTGGTTGATCGTCTCGGTGCAAATGATGGTTTTGGTGAATCGTTTGTTGGGCCCTCGCTGGGCTGCTGTGCAGCTGGCCTTGCCGGGCTGCTGGGTGTGGTCAGTTCTGCTGGGCTGTTGCAGGTGTTGAGTTCTGCTTCATGGTCAACCGCTGGGTCGATTGCCATTTGTTGTGTGTGTTGCAGGGTCGAAAAAGGTACAGTCTATTGTGGGTTGTTCTGCATAGTCCGTGAACCTGAGTTTTGTTTGGTCCAAGTGTTTTCTGCAGGTGAGTCCATTTGAAAGTTTGACCTGAAACACCTTCCTCCCTCTTTGGCCACGACAGTGCTGGGAAGCCACTTGGGACCTTGTCCATTGTTTAATACAGGATCATTAATCTCAATTTCGCGTGACACATTTGCACGATCATGATATGTATTCTGTTGAAGCCGCCTGCTCTCTACCTGTTCATGTCGATCATGGTGGACTAACGAGAGTCTTGTCTTAAGTGCCCTTTTCATGAGCAGTTCAGCGGGGGGAACCCCAGTGAGTGAGTGGGGTCTTGTGCGGTATCTAAGCAGGACTCAGGATAGGCGAGTCTGCAGTGAACCTTCAGTTACCCTCTTCAAGCTTGACCGTTGGACGCTGGTTTAAACGGGGCAGATGTGATATGTTTGATCCCATTGTGGGTCATGAAATCTTTGAACTCACCACTGATGAAGCACGACCGATTGTCACTCACAAGGACATCAGGCAGGGCATGAGTGGCAAACATGGCCCGCAGGCTTTCAATGGTGGCAGCGGACGTGCTAGCCGACATTATCTCACATTCAATCCATTTGGAGTACACATCAACAACCACAAGGAAGGTTTTTCCCAAGAATGGGCCTGCATAGTCGACATGGACCCTGGAACACGGTTTGGAGGGACTGGACCATAAATTTAGTGGCGCCTCCCTGAGTGCATTGCTTAACTGTGAACATGTGTTACATTTGTGCATGCAAGACTCTAAGTGCATCGATACACGTGGGATCTGGCTATCGCTTTCATCATTACAATGCCTGGGTGGGTACTGTGGAGATCTCTAATGAAAGTGTTCCTTTTTTGGCACCACTACCCGATTACCCCATAGGAGGCAGTCTGCCTGTACGGACATTTCATCTCTGTGCCGCTGGGATGACTTTATTTTTTCCTGCATCTCTAACGAAACACTAGATCAACTCCTGTGGAGCAAATAGTTTTTTATTAAGGACGGTAAGGGGTCCTGGCCCATCCAGGTTCTAATCTGTCGGGCGGTAACAGGTGATTGCTCACTCTTGAATGCTTCCATTACCATAACTAAATCTGAGGGCCGTGCCATCTTCACCCCTGTGGTGAGCAATGGCAGCCTACTGAGAGCATCGGCATAGTTTTCTGTGCCTGGCCTCAGCGGTTGGAGTAGTTGTATGCAGACAACGTGAGCACCCATCTCTGGATGCAGGCCGATGCATTCGTATTTATTCCTTTACTTTCAGTAAAGAGGGATATAAGTGGCTTATGGTCAGTTTCCAATTAAAATTTGAGCCCAAACAGATATTGATGCATTTTCTTTACTCCATAAACATAGGCTAATCTTCTTTTTCGATCATGCTGTAGGCCCTCTCAGCCTTACAGCCTTCCGGATGCATAAGCAACCGGTTGCAATTTCCCAGATTCATTAGCTTGTTGCAATACACATCCGACACCGTATGACGACGCATCACATGCTAGTACCAAACACTTACATGGATCATACAACACAAGCAATTTGTTTGAGCATAACAGTTAACAGTTTCCTAGCTTTCTCAAAGGCATTTTCTTGGCTTTTGCTCCATACTCATTAATCTCCTTTATGCAGTAAAGAGTGCAGTGGTTCTAACAGTGTGCTAAGACGCAGTAAGAAGTTACCAAAGTAGTTCAGGAGTCCTAGGATCGACCGCAGCTCTGTCACATTCTGTGGTCTCGGTGTGTTCTTGATTGCCTCCGTCTTCGAATCGGTGGACCTGATGCCATCCGCCACAATTCTTCTCCCCAGGAACTCCACTTCAGGCGCCAAGAAAATGCACTTCGAGCGTTTTAACCTGAGCTCCACGTGATAAAACCAACTAAGAACCTCCTCCAGGTTCTGCAGGTGCTCGACGGTGTCCTGACCTGTAACCAAGATGTCATCCTGGAAGACCACGGTACGTGGGACCGACTTCAGCAAGTTTTCCATGTTCCTCTGGAATATCGCCACGGCTGATCGAATCCCAAACGGGCATCTCTTGTAAATGAAGAGACCTTTGTGCGTGTTGATGCAGGTGAGGCCCGTCGATGATTCCTCCAGCTCCTGCGTCATGTAGGCCGAGGTCAAGTCCAACTTCGAGAACATTTTTCCTCCCGTCAGCATCGCAAAAAGGTCATCTGCCTTTGGTAGTTGGGATTGATCCCGCAGGGAGAAACAATAAATAGCCCACTCATTGAATTCGATCGGCGAAATGATGCCCTCTCGTTGCAACCGATCCAGCTTGATCTCCACCCTCTCTCTCATCATGTAAGGTACCGCTCTCGCCTTGTGATGGATGGGTCGCACCCCCGGAATCAAGTGGATCTGCACTTTTGCTCCTTGGAACTTCCAGATGCCCGGTTTGAACAGCGAGGGGAACTTTAGTACCTGGGCAAGTGAAGTTTTGTCTATGGACGAGGCGCTCGGACATCATCCCAGTTCCAGCGTATCTTTCCCAGCCAACTCCTGCCGAACACTTTGGGGCCATCGCCCGGAACAACCCAGAATTTTAAATTGTGCACCGCTCCATCGTAGGAGACCTTTACGGTAGCACTGCCGATTACGGGAATCAGTTCCTTTGTGTACGTTCTCAGTTTAGTATGAATGGGAGTCAGGACTGGCCTTGAGGCCTTGCTGCATCACAATTTAATCAAAAGTCTTTTTACTCATTATGGACTGGCTCGCGCCCAAGTCCAGCTCCATTGACACCCAGGAGTCCATTTAATTCTAACTTCAACATTATCGGCGGACACTTTGTGGTAAATGTGTGCACCCCATATACCTCTGCCTCCTCAGTCTGAGGCTCTAGTTCACCGTGATTCACCATGGATCTGTTCTCCTCTGCAACATGGTGGTTTGCAGGATTAGCAGGGTTTGCAGCTCGCCTGCACATACATTGGAGGTGTCCCATTGTTCCACAGCCCTTGCAAATGTAACTTTTGCAGCAGCATGATAGGGAGCGATGATCACCCCCGCAGTGCCAACAAGGTGTTATTGGCCTTGCATTCACCACCCTTGATGGTGGATTCGGAGACATCTGCGGACGTGCGGCTGCAGGCATGTGAGCCCTTCCCTGTACATTACGATTCAAAAACAACATTACTTTGTTCACAGTACTTGCAGCAGCACTCGTGTGCTGAGAGATTTGTTTGGTATTGTCACTGGTGGCGGTGAACGCCTGGCCTATCGCTATGGCTTTACTCAAGGTTGGGGTCTCTACAGTCAAAAGTTTGCGAAGTATTACTTCATGGCCAATGCCAAATGCAAAGAAGTCGGTGAGCATTTGCTCCAAGTGTCCTTCAAATTCGCAATGTCCTGCAAGGCGCCTTAGCTCGGCGACGTAGCTCGCCACTTCCTGGCCTTCAGACCTCTTGTACGTGTAGAACCGATACCTCGCCATCAGAACGCTTTCCTTTGGGGTTAGATGCTCCCGGACCAGTGTGCAGAAATCAATGTACGACTTCTCTATGGGTGTCACTGGAGCAAGCAGATTTTTCATGAGGCCATACGTTGGTGCCCACAAACGGTGAGGAGGCCCGCTCTTCGTTTGACAGTGTTTCCTTCTCCTTCCAGCTCATTGGCCACGAAGTATTGGTGGAGTCACTCCACGAAGGTTTCCCAATCATCTCCCTTCGAAAATTTCACCAGGATGCCCATGGTTCTCTGCATTGTTGCGGTGGGGTTCGTCATCTGTGTCTCGTTGGCAGTTGTTATATCTTGAATAAAGAATCTGGCCAAATACTGTAAGCTCAAAGTAATGTGTGACCGTAGTCCTTCATTACAGGTCTCCAGAGTTCCTCTCCAGCCTGTAAGGCCTCCTTTTGTATAGGTCTCCCAAAGGATTGTGGGATTCCTTGGGACTCCAGGGGATGAGCCCTCTGGTGATTAAACAAAATATTTACAGGTTTACATATGTAACACATATTATATATTGATTTCTTGAAAGCTATATTTATGGAAGAAAATGACACAAGGCAATTGATTGGCAAAAATGCTTTGTTTGTCTGACAAGAGATGGTTAAAGCAACAGGATCCCAATTGCAAGTGATCAATGTGTGTTTGAAATATTAGACATAATTAGTACGAGAAAATGTAAACAAATATGCAGCAGATTGCCCATCGTCACATTATTCACCAGCCCAGGTATAGGTACAAAAAAAATAAAGATTTAATACATAATCAATATAACTCCAAACTACTATAGAACAATAAACAATGCAGAAAACTAACATATAAACATCATTTGCCACCCTTCTGCATTTCCAAATAACCCCTCTTATGTGTACCTAACCTACGACTTCACCTCAATGTCTCCCCTGTAACTGCCTCATAATAACATAAGATGATAAGAAACTGGAGCAGGAGTAGGCCATACGGCCCCTCGAGCCTGCTCCACCATTTAATATGATCATGGCTGATCTGATCATGGACTCAGCTTCACTTCCCTGCCCGCTCCCCATAACCCCGTATTTCTTTATCAGTTAAAAAACTGTCTATCTCTGTCTTAAAGCCATTCAGTATCACAGCTTCCACAGCTCTATGAGGCAGCAAATTCCACAGATTTACAATCTTCTCAGAGAAGAAATTTCTCCTCATCTCAGTTTTAAATGGGCGGCCTCTTATTCTAAGATTATGCCCCCTAATTCTAGTCTCCCCTATCAGTGGAAACATCCTCTCTGCATCCACCTTGTCAAATCCCCTCATAATCTTATACATTTCAATAAGATCACCTCGCAATCTTCTGAATTCCAATGAGTAGAGGCCCAACCTATTCAAACCGTCCTCATAAGTCAACTCCCTCATCCCCGGAATCAAGCTAGTTAACCTTCTCTGAACTGCCTCCAAAGCAAATATATCCTTTCGTAAAGATGGGAACCAAAACTGCACGCAGTATTCCAGGTGTGGCCTCACCAATACCCTGTATAACTAGCAAAACTTCCTTGCTTTTATACTCCATCCCCTTTGCAATAAAGGCCAAGATACCATTGGCCTTCCTGATCAGTTGCTGTGCCTGCACACTATCCTTTTGTGTTTCATGCACAAGTACCCCTAGGTCCCGCTGTACTGCAGCACTTTGCAATCCTTTCTCCATTTAAATAATAACTTGTTTTTTGATTTTTTCTGCCAAAATGCATAACCTCACACTTTCCAACATTATACTCCATCTGTCAAATTTTTGCCCAATCACTTAGCCTGTCTATGTCCTTTTGCAGATTTTTTGTGTCCTCCTCACACGTTGCTTTTCCTCCCATCTTTGTATCGTCATCAAAATTGGCTACGTTTCACTCGGTCCATTCTTCCAAGTCATTAATATAAATTGTAAATAGTTGGGATCCCAGCACTGATCCCTGTGGCACCCCACTAGTTACTGATTGCCAACCCGAGAATGAACCATTTATCTCGACTCTGTTTTCTGTTAGTTAGCCAATTCTCTATCCATGCTAATATATTACCCCCAACCCCGTGAACTTTTATCTTAACCTATGTGGCACCTTGTCAAATGCCTTCTGGAAATCCAAATACACTACATCCACTGGTTCCCCTTTATCCACCCCGTTCGTTTCATCCTCGAAGAATTCCAGCAAATTTGTCAAACATGACTTCCCTTTCATAAATCCATGCTGATTCTGCCTGACTGAATTATGTTTTTCCAAATGTCCTGCTACTGCTTCCTTAATAATAGACTCCAACATTTTCCCAACCACAGATGTTAGGCTAATTGGTCTATAGTTTCCTGCTTTTTGTCTGTTACCTTTGCGGTTTTCCAATTTGCTGTGACCTCCCCAGAATCCAGGGAATTTTGGTAAATTACAAGCAATGCATCCATTGCTTCGGTACTTCTCTTAAGACCTTAGGATGTAAGCCATCAAGTCCAGGAGATTTATCCACCTTTAGCCCCATTATCTTACTGAGTACCCCCTCCTTCGTGATTGTGATTGTATTAAGTTCCTCCCCCGCCATAGCCCCTTGACTATCCACTGTTGGGATATTGTTAGTGTCCTCTACCATAAAGACTGATGCAAAATATTTGTTCAGAGTTTCTGCCATCTCGATGTTCCCCATTACTAATTCCCCGGTCTCGTCCTCTAAGGGGCCAACATTTACTTTAGCCACTCTTTTCCTTTTTATATACCTATAGAAACTCTTATTATCTGTTTTTATATTTTGTGCTAGTTTACTTTTGTCGGGCCCAATTTTGGCCAACCGTTTTTTTGGCGCACTGACGCTTTATGCGCCGACTTTGCGTGCTGGAAAGGGCGCCAAAATACTTTTAGTATCCTGGCCCCTCTGCCAAGTGTCCCGGGTCCTGGCTCGGCGTCCATGGTGGAGTGGGGGGGGGCGGAGCTACAGCGCTGAAAACACTGCCGGCAACTGTCCACATGTGCAGTGGAGTCTGCGCGCATGCTCCTCGCCCTCCCAGCGTGTCCTGCAAGCTGTCAGCAGGACCCGATGTTCGCCGCTCCTAGCCATGGCCAAATGGTCGCCCACGTCTGAGTGCAGCCCAGGCTGTCAGAACACTACCCGAGCTGCCGTCGAGCCTTGCCTTTCCTCTCCCTCCCTCCCTTCCCCACCGCTCCTCCCCCACCCCCCGCCCAGGCTCCCGATGCGTCTTTGCCAGCTGCCCCTATTCCACGCTGAATGGCCTCCCATACAGGCTGGCCCGCTGCCTTCCCCGGCCCAAGGTAGGATTTACTTCACATATTTAATTGTTAATCAATTGTTTACCTGAGTTCTTTATTTTTATTTAGTTATTTTAACTTTTATTTGGAATGCTTGGTGCTTGGGTGCAGGTCCTAACTTACTGACCTGCGCCGATTTCTTACCTGCCCGTAATGTTTTTCAGAGCTAGCCAAATACGCTGACCTAAGTCGATTTGGAATAAGTTTTTGCTGGCCAAAGTGGCATAAATGACCAAAACTGGCGTAAGTGTCTGCGAACGCCCCCTTTTGAAAAAAAAAACTGAACTAAAAAAAAATCGTACCTAACTAACTTACTCTGGAGCAAATTTTTTGGGGAAAATGGCATTTTTTAACTTACCAGAAAAAACAACTTACTCTAAAAAAATTGATGCAAGTCATGGCCATAATTGGGCCCAAATCTTTCTTTCCTTTCTTAATCATTTTTTTAGTCATTCTTTGCTGGCTTTTAATAGCTTCCCAATCTTCTGTCCTGCCTCTAGTTTTGGCTACTCTGTATGCCCTTGTTTTTAATTGGATACCGTCCTTTATTTCTTTAGTTAGCCACGGATGGCTATCTTTTCTCTTACACCCTTTCCTCCTCACTGGAATATATTATTCTTGAGAGTTGAGAAATATCTCCTTAAATGTACACCACTGTTCTACACTTTAATCTATTTTCCCAGTCCACTTTAGGCAACTCTGCCCTCATACCTTTATAGTCTTCTTTATTTAAGCTTAGTACGCTGGTTTGAGATCCAAATTTCTCACCCTCCATCTGAATTTGAAATTCAATCTTGCTGTGATCACTCATTCCAAGGGGATCCTTTACTAGGAGATTGTTTATTAATCCTGTCTCATTACACAGGATCTAAGATAGCCGCCCGCTGGTTGGTTACATTACATACTGTTCAAGAAACCCATCCCTTATGCACTCTATGAACTCTTCCTCAAGGCTACACAAACCAATTTGATTTGTTCAATCAACATGGAGGTTAAAATCACCTATGATTATTGCTGTTCCCATTTTACAAGCCCCCACTATTTATATTCCAATGAACAGAGTTGCTACTATTAGGGGACAGAAAGACTACACCCACCAGTGACTTTTTCCCCTTATTATTCCTTATCTCTACCCAAACTGTTTCAACATTCTGATCATTTGAGTCAATATCATTTCTCACTATTGCAGTGATTCCAGCCTTTATCAACAGAGCTACCCCACCTCCTTTTCCTGTCTGTCTGTCCTTCCGGATTGTCAAGTACCCCTGAATGTTTAATTCCCAATCTTGGTCACCTTGCAACCACATCTCTGTAACGGCTATCAAATCAAACTGATTTGTATCTATTTGTGCCGTCAACTCATCTATTTTGTTACAAATGCTACATGCATTTAGACAAAGAGCCTCTAAATTTGTTTTTTTACACTTTTTTCCTGCTGGTTTCCTCTCTCCTTCAAACTCACTTTCTTTATTTTTGCTTTCTAATTTCAGCTTTACTCCCCTCCCTACTGAATCTATTTTCAGGTTCCCATCCCCCTGCCAAGCTAGTTTAAACCCTCCCCAAAAGCACTAGCAAACCCCCCCACGAGAATATTGGTCCCAGCTCTGTTGAGGTGCAACCCATCCGGCTTGTAATTGTCCCACCTCTCCCAGAAGCGGTCCCAATGCCTCAAGAAACTAAAGCTGTCATGTATGTATTCTTGGAGTTACTAGCCACCAGGCGGCGCCACTGTCAGAGGTCATTGGACTGTATGCATGTGTGTGCGGGCCAGGTAGATAAAGCAAGCCAGCATGTAATGTGGACACTTTGCGCCCGAATTAAGTTGAACCAGGTAGGCACCTGAGTGAGTTTATAGTATTCAGTCTATCGACAACAGTCTATACATAACAAAAGCCCTACCACCTGCATTGTCTCTCCAGCCATGCATTCATCTGCTCTATCCTCCTATTTCTGTACTCACTAGCTCATGGCACCGGGAGTAATTCGGAGATTACTACCTTTGAAGGCCTGCTTTTTCATTTCTCTTCTAGCTCCCTAAACTCTGCCTGCAGGACCTCATCCTTATTTCTACCTATGTCATTGGTCCCAATATGGACCATGACCTCGGGCTGTTTACCCTCTCTCCCCTGAATGCCCTGCAGCCGCTTGGTGAGATCCTTGACCCTGGCACCAGATAGGCAACATAGCATCCTGGAGTCACATCTGCGTCTGCAGAAATGTCTGTCTGCTCCCCTATCTGTAAGGGGTGGTCCCGGGGGTCAGGTTCACCTCTGACTTACTTGGGCAGTTCGAATCGCTCTCACTCCCTTGGGTTCTGGACTCTGGGTTTATTTGGGGGGTTTTATAAATTGCAAAGGACAACTGGTTTGATGCAAAAGAACTTTGACTTTATTGCAGACCAAAAAATACAATGTCAAACTTATAATCACTAATAAAGACAATACATTACACATTCAAAAGGGGTTACAGTAAAAATTACACCTCCCAGCTCCCAATACCTAATTCTAGCTAGGTTAAACTCCAGGGCAGGCAGGGACTATGCTTACCAATCCTTTCTGGTCAGTTAGCGCTAGTTCGCAATTTCAGGGTTTGTTGAATTCTGTAAGTTCTGCTTGCCGTACCCCGAATGTCGGAGAAGGTTTCTTACTGCACAACCTTCAGTTGATTGTGTCCGCTGATGCGGTAAGGCACGTTTTGGATCAATGGGGTAAGTACCCGGTTTTCATCGTTAGAAATAGGTTCAAAATCTCTTTAGGTAATGTTTTCACCTGTTGGTAGTCAGGCCTTAGATTGTAGAGTGGAAACTTTGATTCTTCAGTTTCTTCCTGTTGGAGTTTTGTCTCGAGTTTGGTCGATTGCAGTGGTTTTTCGGTGGTACCACCTTGGCTGTGGTCGGTTGTTGCCGCGATGGTGATGTTCTTCCTTCCTTCAGGACTTCAGGACTTCGAGGCTGGAGAAGTTAGTTTTCAACTGTCGCGTTGGTTTCTCTCCCTTCTTGATGGCATAGTCATTGTATAGCACGAGCAATGTGGCATACAGTGTTTCCTGAGGTAGTAGCAACCTTGTAGCTACCTAGCAACCTAACCGCTGTTAAGAACAAGGGCCAGTTATACGGTTTGAGCTGTTCTAATATTCGTGTCAAATCAGTTCAGAATTTTTTGTTTAAATTTGGCGGGCTTGACTTTTCTTTGTAATATTTTGGCGGGCTCGTTAAAAGTTAATATGTCTTGGGTGGGTTGCATTTCAAAATCTGTTTCCTGATGGAAATATTAGCTTGGTAATCGCTATGTCCTTTTATGCTTGGTTTTTTTGCATACAGGCTGTAGTGGGCCCTTTGTTCTTATTCATGTTGAAGATGTTTTTTCTCAGTTTGGTTTAATGGCTAGCCATCTCTGAATTATTGTTGTAATGTAAATGTCTCTTGTGGAGAAGGGTTTTCAAATGTCCATTCCTCCAGACAAGTTAACTTAGTCCCAACACCCAGACAATTCTAATAACCAAGTGGGCTTCTTTTGTTCCCTCGGCCTGTCCACAAGCTTGAATTTGTCTTGTGAAAGTCCAAAATTCGATTAAAGTTCGTAGTTTCTTCAATAAGCACTTTAGGATTTCAAACTTTTTGGTAGATAGTCCCAAATTAAATTTCCTTTCGAATGAGCCCAAACACTGGGGGGTTCTTGTGAATTTTGCATCCTTTCAGTCCCCCCTGTTGACACTGACACTCAAGAGTGTGGAATCAAGGTAAGCAAAATTCCTGCTCCCGAGAGTCAACCTTCACTGCATTTATACTTGCTAAATATTAACGTGCATCCCCCGTTGAAATGCAATTTACAGGCGAATATAATCACTATAATTCGGTTACAACACAGAGAGGGTACGAGGTCCCTCTTTTACTTGGTTTTCACAGTAAAATAACGGTATACAGTCAAACACAACCTTAAGTTCGGTAAAAATAAAGGTACATAGTCAAACACATTTTAAGTTCAGTAAAAATAAAGGTACATAGTCAAACACATTCTCTTGCTTCAGGATTTTTCACAATTGGTTCTTTAAACCGTGTTTGCAGTGCTATGTCATCTAGGCTATTTATTACATAGGATCCTGTATTGTAGGCAGTGAAAACGTAGTTTATGATTCCGCTTCTAGGTCTTCCTGAGCCCATGGTGTCCCTAGCGTTTAGGGTGTATAAGTCTGCTTTATCTACATTTCCAAAGTCTAACTCATAACATTTCTTGAACATGTCTCCAAGTAGAGCCTGGTATAGCAGCTCTGTTTCCTTCAGGCACCATGCAGGTAGGTTTATCTTGGTAAGGTTTAAAATTACTGAAGCTACTGCATAATGTACCCCCTGGTATAACACCTTTTCGGTCGGTACCAATACTAATCCGTTCCCTGGTCCCTTGGTGGTGGTAAGACACCTTTCTATTACTGTGCGTATTGGTGGGGTTGTGGGCAGGGGTTTCTTAATGTGTGCTCTTAGTTTGGTGATGTTAATCAGGAGTGGGGAGTGTGGGACCGCGCACCCGTGTAGGCTAGAATCCCACCCCATCCCTTCCCCTTCACCTTGCCATTGCCTGGCGAAGGCGATCGATATGCCTGCGGGACAAATATTCTCTGATCCCCACATGCAAACGTAAATTCCTTGTTCAGATTCTCACCATTTGTCCCAACACACTTTTACTCCTCCCCGTGTCCCCATGATGGTGCGGTATGTATCATTACCAAGTCTTTCCCAGTCCGATTCCTGGTTCCATGCGTCCTTGCTGAGTTTTCTGAGCCACCACCATCTTCCGAGGGGAATGCTTCCTTTGCAAGTCAAAGATACACGTTTTCCCTCTAACACTTATTCGGGCAGTGATGATCCGTATCCGAGGGCATGGAACGGAGGCCTCCCCGTAGGTAAAAACCTTCCTGGCTGGAGTAGCGGGTAGAATTAGATCCCAGCCACCCTGGTCATCTTCCCTCGTGGGTGTAAACGGTGAGATCTTCAATCCCTGGGGTGCCACCCCCTAGCAGTTACGATCGGTGCTCCTTCTCCTGAACACCCGTAAATGAGGGATTCTTCCACGTCTCCTCAGTCGCTGCTGCTCATCCTTATCAGGGCGAGCAGGAACAGGATCCTTTCCATACTGTTCTCCTTCTTGTAGGGGCACTTAAAACAGATTGTCTAGCCCTGAGAAAGCTCTCTGGCTTGACAAAGGTGATCGAGTTCCAAATTGGGCTCTCTTCCTTTCAGCCATAGTATAGTCTTTAATCGACTGGCTGTCTTATTCAGTTCCTTGTGGACTGATGTCTGCTTCTAACGTTTATCTCACAGCCATTTTGCTTGTTATCTCACCGGTGCTTCCCTTAATAGTTATACCGGTAGAATCTTCTTACTCCCGGGTATTACCTGGCCTGTGCCTCTTTTAATAGCTGCACAGGTAGATTATTTTCCTTACGCCAGTAACTAATACATATATACTGATCATTACACAGATAATCTTACACTACTCTAAATTATTCACTAAACATACTTAAATTCATATGGTACTATATATGTACATCTGCCACCTATCTTCGGGTGGCCAGGTTAATTCCTGCCTTCTTTCTTTTTTCTTCTCCCGCTGGGTGTCCAGCGAGGTCGGTAATAGGTCGGCCTGCATCGCCGGACCCAGAGTGTCCTGACCGGATGTGGGTCTGAGTCCCACACTAATGGGGTAACATCCCCTCCGGTGCTACAGCACACTGCTCCTTTGGGGGTGGCTGCCTGGTTCGTTTCATCCCCTGGGGGTTCTGTCTGGTCAAGGACTGCAGGCTGGGGACTCTCACTTGGTAGCTGGTCCACCGCTATCTCTTCTGAGGGTCCCTCGTTGCCCGAGGCTACCGGCTGGGTGTCCCTGCTCGCGGGCTGGTCTCTAACCTTAGGTGCCCTTTTGCAGCTGGTCCCTTTCCCCAGGCTGAACCATTCAAATTGGAGCGCTGGTGACCACGGCATCATTGGCCGTGATGTGTGGGGAGTCAACACAGTCCCCCGCCCCTCTAGGTGCAGTCTGTGGGTCTGCCATGTCCACTGTGGGATTTCCACAGTCGGGGGCTGCTGGCTGAGGGTCCCTGTCTTCAGTGCGGTTTACAGTTTTTGGCTGTCCCTTACGACTAGCTGCTGCCCCTGGGTTGAAAAGTTTGCACTGATTTATATGAAACCACTTTGTTCGGCGGGGCAGTTTTATGGCATCGACCATGGGGCTTGCCTTGTCGACAATGTGATACAGTCCCATGTACAGTGTCTCAAAGACCCCTGCTCTAGCGTAGTTCCTCACCATAACCTGGTCCCCTATCTCACACTCTTGGTGCTTGCGGGGATCTAGCTGCACCGATGATGTTTTCCCATGTTGTTAGCAGCCTGCTAGTGAATCTGTTTAAGGTGTTCAAACAGATTCCTGACAAAGCTGTCCTGGCTCGCTTTCCTAAGCTGACCTTTCATGAGTACCGGGGTTAACACATGGGTGGGGGTTCGCCTGGCTCTGCCGGTCATGAGCTCGTACGGGGAGTATCCCGTGCTCTTTGGCTGGCTGGCCTGGATCACCATGAGGACCAGTGATAGGACCTCTACCCACACTTTGGGCGAGTCCCCTGTCTCTTTGTGCAGCCTTTCCTTGATGGTGCAGTTTAAATGCTCCACAGGCCCGGATGACTGCAGGTTGTGGGCGACATGTCATTTTCCTTTGATGCCGGGCACCTTAAGGGTCTCCTGCATCACCTGCCCGGTGAAGTGATTCCCTTGGTCAGAATCCACGTTATGTGGTAGTCCCCATCAAGAGAACACTTCTCTAACCAGGTTCCCAGGGCAGTGGCTGTTCGACATGGGAAGGCTTCCACCCATTTGGTGAATACATCCACCAATACTAGGCAGTACTTATAGTCTCCTGGAGCAGTGGGTAGGGGCGCGATGTAGTCGATTTGGATCGACTGCCAGGGTCCCTCTACCCTCCTGATATGTCCCATTGACACCTTTCTTTTCTGGGTGTCGGGGTTGTTGGCCGCGCACACCAGACAGCTAGCACAGAACTCGCGGACGTCTTCCCTGAGTCCTGGCCATCACCTTGCCAAGTGGTTTCAGGTCCTGGGTGTCCTGCAATTGCACCCTCGTGGGCCAGCTGGAGGAATTCCCTTTGGTGTTGTTGCGGTACTACTAATTGCCCCCCCCCCCAAACAGCATGCCTTCTTTAATGGCAATTGCTGCGGTGCCATACGGGCCGTCTATCCTTTCCCCTTTTGTTAGCGTGTTCAGGACAGTTTTGAGGACGGGGTCTTGGGTCTGAACCGTTTTTAGGTCCAGGGGCAAAGCTATTCTGCCTTCCTTGCCGTCCCAATCTTGCCCCTGACTGCTGCAATGGGTCCTGGGTTGTACGGATCCCAGAGCTTGCCCGTGCGGGCAACTTGCTTGGCCAACATGTCAGCCTGCTAGTTTCCCTTTCTACGGGGTTCGGTGGTGGAATGTGCCTTTACCTTATGTATATAGATATTCCCTTCCTCCCCAGTTGCTGCCATGATCTTTTCCAGTAGGGCCTTAATTGCCAAGGGTCTCCCGTCTGCGGATGTGTATCCGCGGCGGGACCAAATAGCCAGGTACTCCGTACTTGAATTGCTTGTGAACATACTGTCCGAGCAAATCGTGTACGGGGTAGGGAATACTTCGGGGTGTGTGACTACTACGCAGTGGTGTACGTAGACAGTTCAGCGTGCTGGCCGCTCATAGTACTGGGGAGTTTAATCGCCAGGGCAATGCCTGCCTTGGGGTCATAAACTCCGCAGCCTGTGCGTCGTTCACCCGCAGATACTGTGCTTGAACCATCCACATAGATCTCTCGGTCTGTGGAGTGTACCCCAGCCCAAAAGCCTATGTTAATTTGCCATAACCCTTCTACGGAACACCGGTGGGCTGTCCCTGGATAAATCATGTTGGCTGCGAGTCTTGGCTCGCAGAGACCCTTTACCCTTAGGTCCATTTGAGAGAGGAGCAGGGTCCAGCGAGCAATGCGGGCACTGCTCACTGTCCCGTCCTTAATTCTCCCATCCAGGAGCATTTGGGTGGGCGCATGGTGGGTAAGGAGTGTGATAGGGGACCCCACTGTGAAGATCAGTGATCTTTTCACAGCCCAGTGAGTGGCTAGGAGGTGCCGCTCACAGTTGGAGTATCCCTTGTTCACATCCGTGAGTATCCTGGAGGAGTAGACCACTGGTCTCAGCCGGCCGTGCCATTCTTGGAGCAGTACTGCACTGAGGCTATCCCCACTGGTTGCTACCTCCAGGAAAAACTCTTTACCCCCATCGATAGGCCCTAGAGCTGGCGCGAACTGCAGGTCTTTCTTGAGTTGGATAAATGCTGCCTCGCAACCTTTGTCCCATTCCCACTCCACTCCCTTTTGTGTAGAAGTCGGAGCAGAGGGGCTGCTGTGGCTGCATAATCCTCAATGAAATCTCTGCAGTAACCGGTTAGCCCTAGAAAAGATTTCACTCCGGTCACTGTTGGGGGTAGGCATCTTCTGCATTGCTTCCCTTCTAGCTTTGTCAATGGCTCTTTCCCCAGCGCGCACAGCCAGTCCCAGGAATTTTACTTCCTTCAGGCTGATCTGTGCCTTCTTGGGGTTTACTTTAAACCCTTCTTCTTTCAGCAGCTCCAGCAGTTCAGCCAGCAGTGGGCCATGCTCCTCCCCGTCATCGGTGAACAGGAGCAGGTCATACACATACTGTGCAATCTGCTGGGTTCTGCTGGAGCTCTTTAAACAGTTGGCCATACACTGATGGAAAATACTAGGGCTGTTGTGGAAGCCCTGAGGGAGACATTTCCAAGTGTATTGCTGTCATTTAAAAGTAAAAGCAAACTTATAGTTATCTTCTCTTCTTAAAGGTATGGACCAGAACCCGTTGGAAATATCCAGCACCGTGAAGGTGGTCGTGGAGGCTGGGATACTTCCAATGAGGTCGGCGACAGCAGCAACAGTGGGTGCACTGGCGGGGATGTTACGGTGGAGTACTCGATTGTCCACCGTGGCTCTCCAGGAGTTGTCTGGTTTCTTAACTGGCCACAATGGAGAGTTCACATGGGTAGCTATTGGCCTCAATACCCGCTTTTTAACCAGAGAACCCAAGGCTGTTTCCATGTCTGTCTCCGCCTCCTGGGGGAAGTTGTACTGTTTCTGTGGTTGGGTCATGGGGTCCTCGTCTATGCTAACCTCGACCCCATTTATTCTCCCACAGTCGTGTTTGAGAGTGGCAAAAGCTGCAAGGTTTTTCCTCACATATTCGTGGTATTCTATCGGAGTGTTACTGACCAGTGATTCAAGGTCATAACCCTCCTTTGGCTTCATGGTGCACACCATCCCTTTTCCCTGTTTTCCCAGGATAACCTTCACCTCACTCCCCGGTCCCGTACAGACTGGCCCCCAAAAGACAGTGGTTTCTTAAATCCACTAGGATCCCATGGCTTAGGATGAAGTCAGCCCCCAGGATCCCTCTCCCTTCCTGCTCCCATTAAATCAGGACACAAGTCCACTTAGTGTGGAGTGTACCTAAATGAGTGGAGAGCGGAACGGAGAATGAGCCAGTCTGTTCAGTGCCATCAAGCTGTAGGGGTTCCCTCTAGACAACGGTGAGGCGGCGGGGTTAGCTGCATAGACAAGGGTGCTTGAGGCACCGGTGTCCAGCAGGTAAGTCCCTTTCATTTTTTCCACTTCCATCTGAACGGTCGGACTCCCCCACGCATCATACTCGAGGGAACAAAGGTAGACAGGCTGTGCCTGTCCTAGTCACGGTTTTGGTTGGGAGGGGGCAGATGGGATTTTGGTACCGCTGGCGGTGGTTATCTTCCCATGGCCATCTAACATGGTTGGGAGTGTGGTTAGAAAGGTATCGAATGAGTGGGGAGGGACTGGCTTATCTGTCTTGGCCTTTTTGGCCTTTTTGGAACTCTCTTCTGCACTACTCCTCCATGGATTTCCACAAGCCTTTCTCCAGTGCCCACTTTTTCAGCACCCGAAGCAGGTGCTTTTTGTATCAGAGGGGTTGCCCCCCTCATGGTGCCATTTCCTCTTATCCTGGCAGGGTCGGATTTTGTGATTCCCTTCCCTTTTGTGGGAACTCTTCCGTCCCTCTACCGTTTCTGTAAGCTAGGGTCAGTTGCCTAAGCACTCTCTGTTCGGTGGCTTGGGGATCTCTTGGGTACGAACCAGGCCTCAGCCTTGGTTCTTATTCAGGGTAAACTGTTAGCTACTAGGCTTCGGTGCCAGTGTGCTAAATTGTCCGGCTTTAAGTGATCTCTGTCTATGTCCCCACTAGGCGCTCTGGTACACAGGCCACAGTCGGTCTGCGAAAGCCTTTGGGGTTTCACCTGTGAGCGGCACCATTTTCTCCACTCTGGAGAAGGGACTTCCGTCATTGAAGGCCATGGCTTCTAAAATGTCTTTCTGGATGGCAGCAAGTGTTTTCCGTCCCCTTTTGCTCTCAGTAGAGAGGGACTGGTGCAGCGTGCTGTCCAGGGATAGGAGGAGCATCTTTGCCATTTCTGCATCGTCGCACCCATTAATATCCCCTGCCTGTTCCACCTCCACAAAGTGAACCAAGGGGTCTCGCTTTGGAGTTAGCTTTCCCAGGTGGCTGATCATAGCCCTGAGCTGGTGGGGAGTGTGGGGTGCCAAAAACTGACTTTCCAGGGGCCCTGGACACCCGGAAAGCATGGGCAGGTCAAACTTCTGTTGCCGGCTCGGGCACATTGGCCCTGGTTCTGGCTCTCCCTTTTCTGGCTCACCTACCTCTCCTCCCTGCTGCCAAGCCGAGCTGAAACTCGGTGCTACAGGTGGTGGTGGTTCACTATCCCTGTCCGCCCCGCAACTGATTTACCCCTCCTGCTGCTGAACCGGTGTAGTCACCGGTGCCACAGGTAGTGGCCGGGCAGTTACTTCCTTCTCTTCCAGGTTTACCAGGGGCGTACCGGAGCTTATTATGCATACCATGCCTTTTGCCTTGGACAGAGCACGGTTTAAACTTTTGATTTGTTGCTGGCAGGGATCCTGGTCTCCCGATTCAAACCCATTAGTGCTCGCTACTTTACACGCTGCCTGCATATCTTTTAACCTTTCCTGGAGATCTTTTACTTGTAGGGTGAGGCGAGTGCTTTCCTCCCTCAGTGATTTTTCATTACTTTTGGCCTCGGTAACCTGACATTGAAAATAGTCCTGACTGTTTTTAAACCTTTCCATTATCTGGGTCCTTTCCTGGTTTAGCTTATGGAGTTCTCCCCATAACCTTTCTGACATAACCCTTTCCTTATAGTTCTCTGCGCATTCCCATATCTCTGCCTGTCGTGTCTCATTGGTTTTGTCTAGAAGTTGGGCCTGTCGCTGTAGACAGACCAACTAAATTGCCTTCTCTACTGTTTCTTTGTGATCCTTGCTTGCTCTCCACTGGGCTGCAGCATCAGCTGGATGCTCAGCGCGCAATAGACCAAGCAGCCACTCTTTAATGACAGTCACTTTCTTATACACATAGGAGGAAATCCTCTCTTCCATCTTGGCTCTTTGCCCCAAACCAGCACTCTCTGCATCACACCCCTTGTACCAGAGTCCTGCCACGGTCGGCATTTTGTAAGGGATGGTCCCGAGGGTCAGGTTCACCTCTGACCTACTTGAGCGGTTCAAATCGCTCTCACTCCGTTGGATTCTATACTCTGGGTTAATTTGGGGGGTGTTATAAAGTGCAAAGGACAACTGGTTTGATGCAACATAACTTTGACTTTATTGCAGACCAGAAAATACAATGTCAAACTTATAATCACTCTAATAAAGACAATACATTACACATTCAAAAGGGGTTACAGTAAAAATTACACCTCCCACCTCCCAATACCTAATTCTAGCTAGGTTAGACTCCAGGGCAGATAGGAACTGTGCTTACCAATCCTTTCTGGTCAGTTAGCGGTCGTTCACGATTTCGGGGTTCATTGAATTCTGTGGGTTCTGCTTGCCATACCCCAAACGTCGGAGAAGACTTCTTACTGTGCAATCTTCAGTTGGGTTTAGTCTGCTGATGCGGTAAGGCACATTTTGGATCTATGGGGTAAGTATTTGTCTTGTAAAAGTTCAAAATTCGATTAAAGTTCATAGTTTCTTCCATAAGCACTTTAGGATTTCAAACTTTTTGGTAGATAGTCCCAAATTAAATTTCCTTTCGAATGAGCCCAAATACTGGAAGGGTTCTCGTGAATTTTGCATCCTTCATATCGAATCCCCTTCCATTATAGCTCTTCGATTCATCTTCCTCCCCCCCAGCTGAGCCACCCATGGTGCCATGGACTTGGCTCTGGCTGCACTCCCCAAAGCCATCATCGCCCTCGTCAGTACTCAGAGCAGAGTACCGGTTGGAGAGCGAGATGGACTCAGAGGACTCCTGCACTACCTTCCTAGTCCTCTTCTTCTTTCCAGTGGTCACCCAATCTTTATCTGCCTGCATATTCTTAAGCTGTGGGGTGACCACCTCTAGAAATGTGCTATCCATGTAGCTCTCAGTCTCACTGATGCACCACAGTGACTCCAGCCACCACTCAAGCTCCAAACCATGGAGCTTGAGTTGGTGTAGCTGGAGACACCTCCTGCACATGTGGTCGTCCTGGCTGCGCGAAGCATCCAGGATTTCCCACATACCACACGATGTAAAAAAAACAAGACTGAGCTGCCCTTCCATCCCTCTGGTTACACTTGGAACTATCAATTAGAACGAAACTCTAAACCTTCGCAAAACACACCCAGCCGCTACTCAGCAAACAGCTGATTTAATTCATCAGTTCTCCTTAGATAATAAAGATCATTTATCTATTTAATTGCAGTTCCTAACTTACACCAATGCCCAAGGCTTTTTAAAGAAAAGAAAAATACTCACCAAACCACCAGCCAATCACTTAGCTGCTTGGCTGTGACATCACACTTCAATTTCAATTCTTTTTACTTTTTGTCCCTTACTCCTGTCGCTGCTGCAGCTCGCTCCTCCCGACCTCAGGCTCCTCCGACTGCGCCGCCCTTTGTAATCCCACACCTGGTCACCACTCGCAATGCTAGGCCGCTCCTCCCAACCTCAGGCTCCTCCGACTGTCGCCGCCCTTTGTAATCCCACACCTGGTCACCTCTCGCGATGCTAGGCCGCTCCTCCCGATCTCAGGCTCCTCCGAACTGCCACCTCATGGGTCTCGGAAGGCTGCTGTCTTCCCTGTGTGGAAGCTGCAGATGTCCTTCGAGGACACCCTCAAGCAGCTTTGGGCCTGGAACGCCCAGCTGCAGACTGGTCAGCACCATCCTTGGAGGGTTCAATCTGGCTTGGCTTGGGTGAGGCTATGCGTGGCGGCACTAGCAGAACGATAGGTCTGGGGCCATCCTGCTGCAATCCTGAGGGAGCGCATCATCCGTATCTTGGCCTGAGGAGCCTGAGTCACTCACCGGAGGCAGCACATTACCACCACCACCAATCTGAGGGAGCTCAGGTCGGTGCTGCAGCACCACACCAGAAGGTCCCCCATGACCAGTTATGGACCCAACCGCAAAGGCAACACTGAGGTCTCAGGTGACATCGACCTACGACTGCATGAGAGCAGCTAGAGTGTCAAAGCCACCAGATATGACAGCACTTAGACGCTCTGTCGACTCTTGCAGAGCCACGGCCCTCCTCTCCAAAGCAGCACTGATACGCTCGTTCCCTCGTGCCTGTGCTGCAATGGCAGCTGCCACATCACCTACGGGTTACAGCATCACAGCTGGATCCGTACGGTCTCCTGGGAGTCCACAATCACCTGCACGCTGGCAATGATGGGCTCCATGGTGTGCGCAGAGTTGCCGACAATGCGGGAGGTGGACTCCTCTATGCTCCACACCACTTCCAACAGACTCTCTGGCCAGTGCCCTCAACATCTGGGACTGCATGGCTTCCACCCTTGTCACCTTAACCACAAAATTGATGGGCTCGTCGGAGTACTCCTCAGCAGAACTCCAGTGCGGACTCCCCCACCCCCCTACCTCCCCCCGGGAGAGATGGCACCTGAGGTTGCCTAGCTCCGTTAACATTCTGCAGCCCACCATTCTCTGGTTCAACACCCAGTGCAGACCCCTCTACTATACTAACTACATCGGAACGCGCACTCTCAGTATCTGAGCTGGCACGTATGATTGGAAGCTGCGACACGGTGCTGTCAGCACTGTCCTCATCTTCCTCTTCCTCATCACTGAGATCACCAAAAGATGGAGTCAGTTCCAGGATATCAGCAATACTCAAAACCTCAATGCTGTCAGTATGCTCATCAAAGCTCTCCTGCAGGCCCACGTGATGTTCTCTCAGCATCCAGTGTCTCAGGAGGAGCAGCTCCCTTGCCTCAGCTGCCACTGCTCACTATGCTCTCCTCCAGGCCTGGCGATGGTCCTTCAGCAGGATCCTCTCCCTCGCATCGGCTGCCGCTCAGAGTCTCATCTGCAAGCATCAAGAGAAGAAGGGCTGCTGTGAGGGAAAGGTAGGGGATTGACGCATGGAGCCTGAAAATAGCAGACTTTCAGAAAGAAATACAGAATGTGCACTGTTGCTTTCAGGGAGAGATAGCATTAAAGGAGAGCCATCACTTACCCTCGTTGGAATTGCTTGTGGTACAAGGACGGCACCATGTCTGCCCACGATGGCCTCGCCTCTCGCCTCCAAATGTGTGACCACGCGCACATGCACACACGCGCTCCCTCAGCAATGAAATGCTGCACCTGTGACTAAAGAGTGAAGGTGGGAAATAAAGGAGAGGCTCGCAGATGAAAGGTGAGCATTTGGTGGAACAGGCACTCACTTTCATCAAACAAATGATGTCATTCATCCTTTTTCTACATTGAGTTGCCATCCCATTATGGATGAAGGTCCCCAACACCTCTACCACTATCTCCTTCCAGCCATTACAAAACAGATGGCAAGTCAGTCCCCCTGGGTACAGGACTCACCTCCTTCCTTCCACACCCTGCATCAGGGTCTCCAGCTCGGCGTCGGAAAATCTCGCAGTCCTTCTTAACACAGCAGCACCAGCTATCATTGCACACAACACCTTCCCTCCTCAGGGCCTAGCTGCAAACCCTGGCCTTTAAAAAAGCCAGGAAGCAGCTGGCTCATTGGCTGCCAATCACCCTAAGGGTGAATTTCCCTGTGGGAATACCATTCCAATTAAGCTACCCACACTGCTGCAAACTATCAGTTTTGAAGGGCAATTAATACTGGAGGAAATTTTGGGGTTCAAAAGCTGAATTTGGATCCAATGGCCACCGCAACCATAATGGTGCTAATTGGGGGAAAATGACGTTAACTCCGACAGCTTTCTGGCAGCACTGAATTTTGGCCCCATTGTCTTTGGTCCCTGCCACAAACTCCGTTCCCTAGCCACCAATTCCATCCTTCTCCCGAGCATCTGTCTGAGACTGAACCAGACTGTTCACAACTTTGGTGACACATTTTCTTCCGACGACTTAACTGTGACATAACTATTTCCTCCTCCGCACCTCTGCCCGTCTCCGCCCCTGCCTCATCTCAACTGCTGTTGAAACCCTCATCCATGTCTTTGTTACCTCTAGACTTGACACTCTAACGCACTCCTGGCTGGCCTCCCACATTCAACCCTACATGAACTTGAGCTCATCCAAAACTCGGCCTGAGTGAGAACACTGATGTTGGTACGCCTATCCTGTCAATGGATTTGCAGGATCTTGCAGAGACTGCATTGGTGGTACTTCTCCAGTGCTTTGAGCTGCCTGCTGCACATAGTGCATGTCTTTGAGGCATATAGGAGGGCAGATATCATTACTGCTCTATAGACCATGAACTTGGTAGCGGGTTTGAGGTCCTGGGGCTAGACTTTCCATTATTGTGCAGATCGCCCAAAAATGGGCGTGATTTCCAGCATTTATTATGGGTTTTGAGATTGCCGGATTATCGTGCATTTTCAAACCCCCTAGTTTCCATTTTATAAAATGGGCGGGAGCGATGTGAAATGGGCGTTAGCAGTATTTTTTTTTTCTTCTGTCATAAAATGTTGCCATCCATAGCAACACCATAGCAATGGTCTTTTCCTGTGTTTTAGGAAGTCAGGGGTCATCAATACATGCGCAGAAGCGGAGAGAGAGAGAGTGAGCAGAGAGGAAGAGAAAGCTTGTGTGGGTTTGTTGTGCAGGTGTTTGTGGTTTGTTTGGCTGTTGTGGGAGTTTGGAAGGATTTTTATGAGTACTCATTAAAAATAGCACTATTTAGTTCTGTGAGACAGAAATATCTGTCACAAAAATATTTTTAAAATGGAAGGCATGGAGGAGGCGAGAGATCACGGTATGGAGGTGGAGGAGGCTGGTGAGGGCAGTGATATTGGAGAGGAAGTGTAGATGGGAGGTCAAAAAAGAGTGAGGAGATTCTCGGACGAGGCAAATGTTGCCCTCCTGCAGGAGGTGGAGTCACGTTGGGGTCAATTGTCCTGGGGCAGGTGTGGGAAACCTACCCCAAAGGTTTATCAGAAGATTTGGGCCAAAATCACTGAGGTGGTCTTGTTGGTGACACACGAGGTGCGTGAGGGCAACCAGTGTCGCAAGCGCTGGAACGATATTGTCAGCTCCGGCAGAGTAAGTATCACATTTATGTACATTTACTTATATATTTATATAATTGGAATTGTAAGTGTAATGAGTAAATAGATTCACATCTGATGTATTGCAGTTAGACCGGTAATGTTTTACTCAAATCCTACCTTTACGGTGCACGTGTTTAGATTAATAATGATAATAATAATAATTATAACATCTATCGGTTATGTGTTGTATCAGTATCTGTGACAGTACCAAGCAATGATCTTATGCAATGATCTGATGCCATGTCGTGCTGTTGTTACCTTTTGCAGAAGAAGCTTTCGAAGAATAGGGCCAAGCAGCGGCGCACTGGTGCGGCCCACCAGTCATGTGCGAGCTGACCGACCTTGACGAGTGGGCACTGGCATTAATGGGGATCCACACCCAGTCGGCCATGTGTGCAGCAGCAGAACCTGATGTTATGCCACATGAGTAAAGTATTGTTAGCGCGAATGTATCCTTCCAAGAATCACTCGTCACTCAGTGTCGGTCCATACATCAAAACGGTTTATTATACCGGCGGGGAGATGAAGCAACTGGTGGGTCCAGGTACCTCTCGCCGCCAAACCAAGGGTTTCATGGATTTTTATATGTTTTACAACAGTTTACTACAGTTACATCAGCCCATTTCGACCGGACACTATCCAATCATATTGATTATAGACTACATATAGATTCGATGAGACCAATAGAGTTAATCTCTAAACATTAGGTGGCTGCGTAATTGCCTCATGTGTGGCCAAAGAGATGTGTTGCTAAGAGTTACTCATGACATGGTCCAGGCCCCCCTGCTATCTTACTGTCCTTGGGTAGTCTCCTTATCTTAGTCCTGTTACAGAGTCGTATTGTTCTAACATGGACCAGGACGTCTCGTCTAAGGTCTGTTAGCCTGCTGATTGGGAACATCTGTGAAGTTCATGTATATCCCTGCGTGAGAAACACAGCAGTAATCAGTAACTAAGAATGCAGTCTCTTTTCTGCTGGCTAGAATCCTTTGAGGTTTTGCTAAACCACGAGCAGCCATCTTTATACATTTTACACACGCATTTAATACTACAATTACATATTTAATTCTAACATTATGCTAAAGGTGTCTTTGCTCTAGGGGAAAATTTCCCTCTCTAACAAATATACTCCATTGCGTGATGTAAAGTCAATCGATGCCACACCCATTCATATCCGTACAATATATGATAGATGATTGATGAAAGTGTTATGTAATTAATGATGGACTCATGAAAATCATTGTAATACAGAATTTGGTTATGTTCATTAAATGTCTGTGATTATTTTGATAGCGGTAGTGCTGTTCTTGTGCATATGCTGTGTGTAGCGTTTGAATCACCTGTGACCCTAGCACCCCCTTTTCCTCTAATTACCTCATTTATGTTTTGCAGCTCAGCCAAGAGCGCAGTCACTGCCAACAGCACCGAGGGAAGGTGATGATCCTGCAGCGGTGTCTGTGTTGGATCGTGCTTCTGCTGTTGTGGAGCCCTGAATATTGCCCGTTGAGCTGCAGTTTGCCCTCTCCACTGACGACAGTGAGGAGTTGGAGGAGCCTGCAGCAACAAGCTCAAGGTCAAGCACACCTATTACATTTAGTGCTCCTGCGGCTGTGTCCTCCTCCACCGTGGTGGTAGCGGGCCCAAGCATTTTGCCGCAGGGCACCCCAAGTGTCTCCATGCCGACGCCGACCCCGCGGACGTTGGTTCGGTGCAGCAGGACTGCTGCACGATCGGCAGATCTCAGCGCGGACATGGTACACATTTGTCCAGGAGAAGTGTTGACATAGTTCAGCAGATCCTCCAGACAATGGGGGGCATATCTCAACAGCTGGCCACAATATCCACGACAATGACGGAGAACATGCCATGGATGGTGGTGGCCCTGGAGGAGATAGCCAGGAACACTGGTGCCAGAGGGCTACCAGTGTTCCCGGAATGCGGCACTGAACCCCAAGGTGCCACATCCCCATTGCCAATGACACATGAGAGCCAGGAGGAAGCTCTTGCTTCTGACTCAGTGGACGTTTCCTCCTCTCCAGCAGATCTGCCGTCATCCCCCTCAATGAAGCATCACCTGAGGAGCACTGCGGCAAGGTGGATTAGATTCGGGAGGGGAAGGGGAAGGGCTATGTTGTGTATCTGTAAAGCATGCACTCCCATGTTCCGCCACCAGGGAGCTCATCCACTGAAGTCCCAAGGGATCCCAGCATCCCTTGGGGGCACTGTATGTAAGCCGGCCCCTAAGGCCTGGTCCTCACTCTGGTGTGTCTATTAAAGACTGAGGTCACTGTTACTTTAACCTCCCTGTGTGCAGCCTCATCTGTGTTAGGAACACAATGGATAGTCTAACAGTATTGTTGTTGTTGTTGCTAGTTGCTGAATGTTGGGAGGTTTGGGGGAAGGGGGCAGGGGAGGGGATACGTTGTTGTATTTGCATTTGTGTTATTTGTGTTATTAATGTTATTGGAAATGTTAAACATTTTATAAATGTTATAAATATTATAAATTTGTTGTGGTGTGGGGTGAGGGTGGGATTGGTTGAGATGCTTTTTAGAATAATAATTATGAATTAATACAAACGGTTTCATGAAAAAAATGTAATGCAATATAACATTGTTGTGCATTTTCTCAGATAGCTGTAACGATAAACACTGGTGATTCCTTAACATGAAAGTGGATAATTAAACATAACTTGAATCAACTTTAACTTTAACTGTCACCAAGGTAATGCAAACCATTCATGTATGAGCTGCAGGCACAACAGTCTTACAGCTTTGTAAATACCATCAACGTTATTTCAAGCAAAGCGCTCATTTATGAGCTGCTGAAGTAAGAGTCTTGCAGCTATGTATCCACCACTGGCCCCTTTCCTGCGGTCTCCAGAGGGGCCGGGGCAAGGTTTCATCGTCAGCCTGATTGTCTGCCCTGAGATCATCGTCCACTTCCTCGTCCTCTTCCTCTCTCTCCTGAGGTGGACCAGCAGTCCCTTCTGGCAATTCTTGTCCCCGCCTGATAGTGAAGTTGTGCAGCATGAAGCACACCACCATGAAATGAGTTACCAGCACAGGGTGGTATTGTAGCTGGCCTCCTGAGTGGTCCAGGCATTCAAAGCACTGCTTAAGCCCTCCAATTATCTTTTCGATAATATTGCATGTGGCTATTTGGCTTTCATTGTATCGCATCTCGGCTTATGTCTGGGTTTTACGCAGGGGGTTCATCAGCCAGGTGGCGAGACCATATCCTTTGTCACCAAGCATCCAGCATTGACCTTGTGGCTGACTGGTAAACATGTAGATACAGCGCTCTCCTGCAGGATGTGAGCATCATGGATGCTGCCCGGAAATTTGGCATTTACTGCCATTATAATTTGCTTGTGGTCGACAACGAGTTGCACATTCAGGGAATGGAATCACTTTCGCTTCCGAAGAACCTCTGCATCCTGAAAAGATGTCCGCATGACGATGTGAGGCACAGTCTATTGCTCCCTGCACCTTGGGGAAGTTTGCTATTCTGGAGACTCCTAGAGCCCTCTCAGTCAGTGCCTCCCTGGTCGTAGGGAAGCTGATAAAGTCCAGCCTGCATGCGTAAAGGGCTTCAGTCACCTGTCGAATGCTGCAATGTGTGGCATGTTGAGATATAGCACAAAAGTCACCAGCTGAGGCCTGAAAGGAACCGGATGCATAGAAGGAAAGTGCCACAGTTACCTTGCCTGAACAGACAGTGCGATCCTGATGGTGCTGGTAGGCTGCAGATCTGCCCTAATGAGCTGGCATATTTCACTGATAACCTCTTTCCGAAAGCGCAGTCTCCGAAGGCAGGAGTTCTCGGATACGTCGAGGTAAGACCACTTCTCTCTGTATGTGCATCGGGTGTAAGTTCTCATCCTCCTCCTCCTCAGTCTGCCACCTCTTTGATTGGGCACACAATATTCTTCAATATACCTTCTTCCATCTCTATTCTGCAGCATGTGCCTAGTCATCAATACAGGCTGAGAAATGACAGGCCCCTTACAATAACAATCAGCATCATACCTATTGTTCACAAAAAATAAATTTACCAACTACATTCAAATCATCCACAGTATGATAAGATGTTTGTTCAGATTTTCAAATCACCTTAAAATAATTCCAGATTACATCAATACTCCCCAGAAGTGAAAGCAGCCGTTAATATGAAAAGTCCATCGATTTACAATATGGCGTCCGTAACGCTGGGTTAAAAAACATAAGAACATAAGAATTAGGAAGAGGAGTAGGCCATCTAGCCCCGCGAGCCTGCTCCGCCATTCAACAAGATCATGGCTGATCTGGCTGTAGACTCAGCTCCACTTACCCGCCCGCTCCCCATAACCATTAATTCCCTTATTGGTTAAAAATCTATCTATCTGTGATTTGAATACATTCAATGAGCTAGCCTCAACTGCTTCCTTGGGCAGAGAATTCCACAGATTCACAACCCTCTGGAAGAAGAAATTCCTTCTCAACTCGGTTTTAAATTGGCTCCCCCATATTTTGAGGTTGTGCCCCCTAATTCTAGTTTCCCCGACCAGTGGAAACAACCTCTCTGCCTCTATCTTGTCTATCCCTTACATTATTTTAAATGTTTCCATAACATCACCCCTCATCCTTCTGAACTCCAATGAGTAAAGACCCAGTCTACTCAATCTATCATCATAAGGTAACCCCCTCATCTCCGGAATCAGCCTCGTGAATCGTCTCTATACCCCCTCCAAAGCTAGTATATCCTTCCTTAAGTAAGGTGACCTAAATTGCATGCAGTACTCCAAGTGCGGCCTCACCAATACCCTGTACAGTTGCAACAGGACCTCCCTGCTTTTGTACTCCATCCCTCTCGCAATGAAGGCCAACATTCCATTCGCCTTCCTGATTACCTGCTGCACCTGCAAACTAACTTTTTGGGATTCATGCAAAAGGACCCCCAGGTCCCTCTGCAACGCAGCATTTTGTAATTTCTCCCCATTCAAATAATATTCCCTTTTACTGTTTTTTTTTCCAAGGTGGATGACCTCACATTTTCCGACATTGTATTCCATCTGCCAAACCTTAGCCCATTTGCTTAACCTGTCTAAATCTCTTTGCAGCCTCTCTGTGTCCTCCACACAACCTGCTTTCCCACTAATCTTTGTGTCATCTGCAAATTTTGTTACACTACACTCTGTCCCCTCTTCCAGGTCATCTATGTATATTGTAAACAGTTGTGGTCCCAGCACCGATCCCTGTGGCACACCACTAACCACTGATTTCCAACCCATAAAGGACCCATTTATCCCGATTCTCTGATTTCTGTTAGCCAGCCAATTCTCTATCCATGCTAATACATTTCCTCTGACTCCGCGTACCTTTATCTTCGGCAGTAACCTTTTGTGTGGCACCTTATTGAATGCCTTTTGGAAATCTAAATACACCACATCCATCGGTACACCTCTATCCACCATGCTCGTTATATCCTCAAAGAATTCCAGTAAATTAGGGTCAGGTGAGTGCAGCTCTTTTTTCAGCGTTTGTTTCTGCGAGCGCTATTTTCGGCGATATGTGGGCGAGATGCCGAAAGTAATGCTCGGCGATTTTATGGCCGTTAGTTCCATTTTTCTGATGTTGCAGGCAAAAAAAAATGGGTGGGCGGTATTATTCATTCTCAGCGTTAACTATATGCCGAAAGTAATGCTGGGCGATAAGTGAGCGATAAATGGGTGTAAGTTTCCATTTTTTTGTTAAATGGGCGATATCTGCCCATTATACCTCATCTCGGCTTTAAAATGTACGTAAAGTGGGCGGTAACAATGCAAAACTTATGGAAAGTCTAGCCCTTGGTCTGCAAACATTCTCTTCCTCAGGTGATCAAAAGCTGCACTGGCACACTGGAGGCAGTGTTGGACTTCGTCATCGACGTCTGCCCTTGTTGACAGTAGGCTCCCAAGGTATGGAAAAAGGTTCACTTTGTCCAAGGCCTCGTCATGGATTTTGATAATCGGGGAGCAGTGCTGCGTGGCGGAGACAGGTTAGTAGAGGACCTTTGTCTTACAGATGTTTCGTGTAAGGCCCATGTTGGCGTAAGCTTCGGCGAAGGTGTTGACGATGACTTGGAGTTCGGCCTCTGAGTGTGTACAGACGCAAGCGTCATCTGCGTACTGCAATTCCGGATATGCCCCATTTTACACAATCACCAAAAGTTAAAAAGACCCCCAAAAATTCACCAGCCCAGTGAGTTTCAGAGATAACCTGCAACAAAAAGACATACAAGACAAAATGTACATAATCCCCTTATGCCAATCAGACATTCTCATCAGTGGAATAAAGATAATCTTAGACTGAAAGATAAGTTCTTGCTGTCACAATGTCAGCATTTTTCGAAAGGATCGCAGTTTCACCTCTGTCACCGACCACAGGCTCCCGAATCAATTCTTTAACAATTCTTCCTCAAGTGCACAGCTTACATTGAACATGTGTTGATGAAATTGTAAGTTTATAAATATGAAGTTGGCAGGCTGATCAAACAAGGAAATAGAATCTTGTGGATTATCTTTGAGGCATCACACAGAGCTCAGGCTAATTTTATCCTCTTGCATCCTCGATAAAATTTAAAGAGAGTTTGATCTCTGCCTCAAAAAAGTTGGAGCTGAATAGTAAAAGCAGTTACTAAAACAAACACAATAAAACCCGGGGACTGGGAGAAATTTAGAACTCAGCAGAGGAGGACAAAGGGTTTGATTAGGGCAGGGAAAATAGAGTACGAGAGGAAGTTTGCAGGGAACATTAAAATGGGCTGCAAAAGCTGCAATAGATATAGATATGTAAAGAGAAAAAGGTTGGTAAAGACAAACGTAGGTCCCCGGCAGTCAGAATCAGGGGAAATCATAACTGGGAACATAGAAATGGCAGACCAATTGAACAAGTACTTTGGTTCGGTATTCACTAAGGAGGACACAAACAACCTTCCGGATATAAAACGTGTCAGAGGGTCTAGTAAGAAGGAGGAACTGAGGGAAATCCTTATTAGTCGGTAAATTGTGTTGGGGAAATTGATGGGATTGAAGGCCAATAAATCCCCAGGGTATGATGGTCTGCATCCCAGAGTACTCAAGGAGGTGGCCTTAGAAATAGCGGATGCATTGACAGTCATTTTCCAACATTCCATAGACTCTGGATTAGTTCCAATGGAGTGGAGGGTAGCCAATGTAACCCCACTTTTTAAAAAAGGAGGGAGAGAGAAATCAAGGAATTATAGACCGGTCAGCCTGACATCGGTAGTGGGTAAAATGATGGAATCAATTATTAAGGATGTCATAGCAGCACATTTGGAAAGAGGTGACATGATAGGTCCAAGTCAGCATGGATTTGTGAAAGGGAAATCATGCTTGACAAATCTTCTGGTATTTTTTGAGGATGTTTCCAGTAGAGTTGACAAGGGAGAACCAGTTGATGTGGTGTATTTGGACTTTCAGAAGGCTTTCGACAAGGTCCCACACAAGAGATTAATGTGCAAAGTTAAAGCACATGGGATTGGGGGTAGTGTGCTGACATGGATTGAGAACTGGTTGGCAGACAGGAAGCAAAGAGTCGGAGTAACTGGGTACTTTTCAGAATGTCAGGCAGTGACTAGTGGGTTCTGTGCTGTGGGGCCCCAGCTGTTTACATTGTACATTAATGATTTAGACGAGGGGATTAAATGTCGTATCTCCAAATTTGTGGATGACACTAAGTCGGGTGGCAGTGTGAGCTGCGAGGAGGATGCTATGAGGCTGCAGAGTGACTTGGATAGGTTAGGTAAGTGGGCAAATGCATGGTTTATGCAGTATAATGTAGATAAATATGAGGTTATCCACTTTGGTTGTAAAAACAGAGACAGACTATTATCTGAATGTTGACAGATTAGGAAAAGGGGAGGTGCAACGAGACCTGGGTGTCATGGTATATCAGTCATTGAAGGTTGGCATGCAGGTACAGCAAGCGGTTAAGAAAACAAATGGCATGTTGGGCTTCATAGCGAGGGGATTTGAGTACAGGGGCAGGGAGGTGTTACTACAGTTGTACAGGGCCTTGGTGAGGCCACACCTGGAGTATTGTGTACAGTTTTGGTCTCCTAACTTGAGGAAAGATATTCTTGCTATTGAGGGAGTGCAGCGAAGGTTCACTGGACTGATTCCTGGGATGGCGGGACTGACATATCAAGAAAGACTGGATCAACTGAGCTTGTATTCACTGGAGTTCAGAAGAATGAGAGGAGATCTCATAGAAACGTTTACAATTCTGATGGGTTTAGACAGGTTAGATGCAGGAAGAATGTTCCCAATGTTGGGGAAGTCCAGAACCAGGGGTCACAGTCTAAGGATAAGCGGTAAGCCATTTAGGACCAAGATGAGGAGAAACTTCTTCACCCAGAGAGTGGTGAACCTGTGGAATTCTCTACCACAGAAAGTTGTTGAGGCCAATTCAGTAAATATATTCAAAAAGGAGTTAGATGAAGTCCTTACTACTAGGGGGATCAAGGGGTATGGCGAGAAAGCAGGAATGGGGTACTGAAGTTGCATGTTCAGCCATGAACTCATTGAATTGGCGATGCAGGCTCGAAGGGCCGAATGGCCTACTGCTGCACCTATTTTCTATGTTTCTATATTTCTATGTTTCTATGACAAGGTGCCACATAAAAGGTTACTGCACAATATAAAAGTTCATGGGGTTGGGAGTAATATATTAGCTTGGATAGAGAATTGGGGAATTATAGACCGGTCAGCCTGACCTCAGTAGTGGGTAAAATGATGGAATCAATTATTAAGGATGTCATAGCAGTGCATCTGGAAAATGGTGACATGATAGGTCCAAGTCAGCATGGATTTGTGAAAGGGAAATCATGCTTGACAAATCTTCTGGAATTTTTTGAGGATGTTTCCAGTAAAGTGGACAAAGGAGAACCAGTTGATGTGGTATATTTGGACTTTCAGAAGGCTTTCGACAAGGTCCCACACAAGAGATTAATGTGCAAAGTTAAAGCACATGGGATTGGGGGTAGTGTGCTGACGTGGATTGAGAACTGGTTGTCAGACAGGAAGCAAAGAGTAGGAGTAAACGGGTACTTTTCAGAATGGCAGGCAGTGACTAGTGGAGTGCCGCAAGGTTCTGTGCTGGGGCCCCAGCTGTTTACATTGTACATTAATGATTTAGACGAGGGGATTAAATGCAGTATCTCCAAATTTGCGGATGATACTAAGTTGGGTGGCAGTGTGAGCTGCGAGGAGGATGCTATTAGGCTGCAGAGTGACTTGGATAGGTTAGGTGAGTGGGCAAATGCATGGCAGATGAAGTATAATGTGGATAAATGTGAGGTTATCCACTTTGGTGGTAAAAACAGAGAGACAGACTATTATCTGAATGGTGACAGATTAGGAAAAGGGAAGGTGCAACGAGACCTGGGTGTCATGGTACATCAGTCATTGAAGGTTAGCATGCAGGTACAGCAAGCGGTTAAGAAAGCAAATGGCATGTTGACCTTCATAGCGAGGGGATTTGAATACAGGGGCAGGGAGGTGTTGCTACAGTTGTACAGGGCCTTGGTGAGGCCACACCTGGAGTATTGTGTACAGTTTTGGTCTCCTAACTTGAGGAAGGACATTCTTGCTATTGAGGGAGTGCAGCGAAGGTTCACCAGACTGATTCCCGGGATGGCGGGACTGACCTATCAAGAAAGATTGGATCAACTGGGCTTGTATTCATTGGAGTTCAGAAGAATGAGAGGGGACCTCATAGAAACATTTAAAATTCTGACGGGTTTAGACAGGTTAGATGCAGAAAGAATGTTCCCAATGTTGGGGAAGTCCAGAACCAGGGGTCACAGTCTGAGGATAAGGGGTAAGCCATTTAGGACCGAGATGAGGAGAAACTTCTTCACCCAGAGAGTGGTGAACCTGTGGAATTCTCTACCACAGAAAGTAGTTGAGGCCAATTCACTGAATATATTCAAAAGGGAGTTAGATGAAGTCCTTACTACTCGGGGGATCAAGGGTTATGGCGAGAAAGCAGGAAGGGGGTACTGAAGTTTCATGTTCAGCCATGAACTCATTGAATGGCGGTGCAGGCTAGAAGGGCTGAATGGCCTGCTCCTGCACCTATTTTCTATGTTTCTATGTTTCTAAACAGAAAACAGAGAGTCGGGATAATTGGTTCACTCTCGGATTGGCAATCAGTAACCAGTGGGGTGCCGCAGGGATCAGTGCTGGGACCCCAACTATTTACAATCTATATTAACGACCTGAAGGAAGTGACCAAGTGTAATGTAGCCAAGTTTGCTGATGGTACAAAGATGGGAGGAAAAGCAATATGTGAGGAGGACACAACAAATCTGCAAAAGGAGATAGACAGGCTCAGTGAGTTGGCAAAAATTTGGCAGATGGAGTATAATGTTGGAAAGTGTGAGATCATGCACTTTGGCAGAAAAAAAATTAAAGAGCAAGTTATTATTTAAATGGAGAAAGATTGCAAAGTGCTGCAGTACAGCAGGATCTGGGGGTACTTGTGCATGAAACACAAAAGGTTAGTATGCAGGTACAGCAAGTGATCAGGAAGGCCAATGGAATCTTGGCCTTTATTGCAAAGGGGATGGAGTATAAAAGCAAGGAAGTCTTGCTACAGTTGTACACGGTATTGGTGAGGCCACACCTGGAATACTGCATGCAGTTTTGGTTTCCATATTTATGAAAGGATATACTTGCTTTGGAGGCAGTTCAGCGAAGGTTCACAAGGTTGATTCAGGAGATGAGGGGGTTGATTTATGAGGAAAGATTGAGTAGGTTGGGCTTCTGCTCATTGGAATTCAGAAGAATGTCTTATTGAAATGTATAAGATTATGAGGGGGCTTGACAAGGTGAATGCAGAGAGGATGTTTCCACTGATGGGGAAGACTAGAACTAGAGGTAATGATCTTAGAATAAGAGGCCGCCCAATTAAAACTGAGATGAGGAGAAATTTCTTCTCTCAGAGGGTTGTGGATCTGTGGAATTTGTTGCCTCAGAGAGCTGTGGAAGCTGGGACATTGAATAAATTTAAGACAGAAATAGACAATTTCTTAAACGGTAAGGGGATAAGGGGTATGGAGAGCAGGCAGGGAAGTGGACCTGAGTCCATGATTGGATCAGCCATGATTGTATTAAATGGCGGAGCAGGCTCGAGGGGCCAAAAGGCCTACTCCTGCTCTTATTTCTTTTGTTCTTAATTTCTTATTAAATGCTGCCAGAAAATACAATGTGGATACATGCATTTTCTTGCATTAAACACAAGGAAATACTACCTGAAAAATGTGACTCATTTCAGCATACCAAAAACTGACAATTCCATGAAGAAATGGCATAGCATAGTTAAAACCAAGAAACAGGATAATACTTGTCCATATTGACAGCTATGTCTGCATTAACAGCTGTCTACCTGTCAAGCTACAATGGCTGGCAATTCCAAAGCACCATTTCAGATGACAGAATTGCTAACCAGCCCAAGGATTGAAGAGAGTATTGGCCTCCAGCACCTCACTAATGGGAAGATACCTGCTGTTTGTAATGGATGACTACTTGAAAATTCCACCAAATTGACACAATAATAATAACTTTAGTTAAAGTAGTCATGCGAAAGAGCAACAACATCTTTTAGAAGAAGACATTCCACGGATCATTATAAGTAACAATGTTCCATTCTTTCATGGTACCAAAGACTTTCAGCTTAAAAGCTTCTACAACAGAAATGTTATTTTTTCAATGTTCATCCATGATTCACCTCATTATGCTGTATTTCGTTTTAATTGGACTTTCCTATCTTTGAAGAGTATACTTCTAAGAGGACATTTCAATTGAAATTGTGTACATAACTTATCGAAACGTTGTCTTCGACAAGTTTGATAGTTATGAAGATCTATATTTTCACTTTTTAGAGGAAAAGTAGGTATGAATATACACCAATGAACATGATTCTATCCTCAGATCTTTTTTTGCTAAAGTTAGCAATTTGAGAAAAAGTTGGCAACTGGAGGATATCCTTCTCTGCTGAAAGAGGAATGTAGGCAGATTGCAATTGTTTTAAGAGTTCATTTTAATTTCCTTCAAAATTTTAAAGTTTTTCTACCTGTTCATTAGATTTTTGACGAGCTCAAATGGAAGTCTGTAGTAAAAATTAAAAACTGCTGTTCCATAGCGATCAGTGCTGGTGGGACTACTGTTGTTCACAATTTGCTTAAACGATTTGGATTCGGGGAATCGGAAATACAATTTCAAAATTTACGGCGGGCACCAAATTGGGGGGGTACAGTTAATACTGACGTAAACTGCAATATAATACAAAAAGACATTAATAAACTTGCAGAATGGGCATGTAATTGGCAAATGTATATCAATATAGATAAGCGAGGTGTTATATTTTGGTAGGAAGACTAAGAATAAACCACATTTTCATGATCAGCGTATAAATGGGGTAGAGCAGCAAAGGAATCTAGGGGTAATGATATACAAGTTAAGACCATGAAAAAGCAAACAAAGCAATGGGGTTCATTTCAAGAGGGAGAGAATTGTAAAACAGAGAAGGTATGTTAAACTTGTACTGCACTTTGGTTAGACCACATTGAAGTACTGTGTACTATTAAAAAGCTATAGAGGCACTGGAGATGTTGCAAAAGAGATCACAAGGATGATACGAGAACTGAGAGGTAATACTTAACAGGGAAGACTGAACAGGCTGGGGCTCTTTTCTCTAGAAAAGAGATGGCTGAGTGGTGACCTAATAGAGATCTTTAAAATTATAATGGAGTTTGATAGGTTAAACATAGAGAAGATGTTTCCATTTGTGAGGAGACCAAAACTAGAGACCATCATCATCGGTAGTCCCTCGAAATCGAGGAAGACTTGCTTCCACTCTAAAAGTGAGTTCTCAGGTGACTGAACAGTCCAATATGGGAATTACAGTCTCTGTCACAGGTGGGACAGACAGTCGTTGGAGGAAAGGGTGGGTAGGGAATCTGGTTTGCTGCACGCTCTTTCCATTGCCTGCGCTTGTTTTCTGCATGCTCTCGGCGATGAGACTTGAGATGCTCAGCGCCCTCCCAGATGCTATTCCTCTACTTAGGGCAGTCTTTGGCCAGGGACTCCCAGGTGTTGGTAGGGATATTGCACTTTATCAAGGAGGCTTTGAGGGTGTCCTTGAAACGTTTTCTCTGCCCACCCTGGGCTCACTTGCCGTGTAGGAGTTCCGAGTAGAGTGCTTGCTTTGGGAGTCTTGTGTCGGGCATGCGGACAATGTGGCCTGCCCAAAGCAGCTGGTCGAGTGTGGTCAGTACTTTGATGCTGGGGCTGTTGGCCTGATCGAGAACATTGGCGTTGGTGCAGCTTTCCTCCCTGGGGATTTGCAGGATCTTGTGGAGGCATTGCTGATGGTATTTCTCCAGCGATTTGAGGTGTCTACTGTATATGGTCCACGTCTCTGAGCCATACAGGAGGGCGTGTATCACTACAGCCCTGTAGACAATAAGCTGAGTGCCAGATTTGAGGGCCTGATCTTTGAACACTCTGTTCCTCAGGTGGCCGAAGGCTATGCTGGTACACTGGAGGCGGTGTTGAACCTCTTCGTCGATGGTTGCCCTTGCTGATAATAGGCTCCCGAGGTATGGAAAGTGATTCACGTTGTCCAGGGCCGTGCCAAGATCGCCAAGAACAGGGAAACACTCATCAAGGACACCGAGGCAGTCAGGACCTGCTGTAAGGAGCACTTCGAAGATCTCTTTAATTGAGACTCTGCCTTTGACACGAGCGTCCTTGACTCCATCCGGCAGTATGCTACTCGCCATCATCTCAGCAAAATCCCAGCCCTGCACGAGATCTGTCAGCTCAAGAACAACAAGGCATCGGGAGTGGATGGAATCCCCGCTGAGGCACTAAAGTATGGTGGAGAGGCACTATTGGCACGAATGCATGACCTCATCTCTCTTATCTAGAAGGAGGAGACATGCCGGGAGATCTCAGAAATGCAGTAATCATGACCATCTTTAAAAAATGGGACAAGTCCGACTGCGGCAACTACAGAGAGGCCATAAATATTAGATAGTCACCTATAAATCCAATAGGGGATTCAGGAGAAACTTCTTTACGCAAAGAGGGTTAGAATGTGGAACTCACTACCGCGTGGAGTAGTTGAGGCGAATAGCATAGGTGCATTTTAGGGAAGCTAGATAAAACGTGAAGGGAAAAGTAATAGAAGGATATGCTGATAGGGTTAGTTGAAGTAGGGTGAGAGGAGGTTTGTGTGAAGCATAAAAATCGGCTTGGACCAGTTGGGCCATATGGCCTGTTTCTGTGCTGTAAATTCTATGTAGTTTGAAGTAAAATTTTCACTATATATTATGTAGAAGCATTATATAACATAAGTAATTTTAAGTAGTATCAGTGTGCATGAAGCAACTTTTTAAGAAGACACTATTTTTGATGCTTTGGAGAAGTATTTAATGGATATGTGAATCTTATTTCCCCAAGAACCTGTGCTGACATAAAATGGAGAGTCAGGTTGATGGCACTATGAGCCTGAGGCTACTAAAGGTCTTTTCAAATTTGAAAATATTAGAAAGGTTTCTTGTAAATGTTTTCTGAGTACAGCTGCACATCAGTCACATAGTGGAAAATTGTATAGTTGATAGATCATGAAACTGGTTTGCATGTCACTATCCGTTTGCCACTTAAAGTGCTTTTATTTTTGCTGCAATCATGATAAACTTTTATTTTCTGCAGTAAAATTACACAACTAATGCATTCATCCATAATGAGAAAAACATAAGTGAAACCATTTAGAGGATCTAGCCTTAAAAAAACATAATTCTCCACAACCATTTGCATGCTAAACATGTACAAAGTACATTTAAAGTAGTGATTGTAACTTCTCACTGTTACAGGTGAAAATGGTGTGATTTATGAGAAATTTTAAATTATTAATTAATCACTATGCAGAAATGATAAAGGAGTTTTGCTATTCTGAAACAATTTTGATTTTTACAAACTAAGTACAGTGAAACAAATCCATATGTAATCACTTAATTTTTGTAATAAATATAAAATTGCCCTCTAGACTACTAGATATTACTCCTGCTGTTATACTGAACTGTTTACCACTATCCTCGAGTTCAATGGTTACTGTATTGTCAGGACCTCTTTAAATTTTAATTTACCAGGTTTTTTCTGCACATCATATTGTGGACATTTACACTCAAATATTTGTTTCTAAACAGATTGGCCAGTGGAGATTCAGGTCCCAAGTTTTCCCAACCTCTTTCTCCAGCGCACTTACCAGCAGTGCACTGAGTTTCTACTCCAAAAATGGCGCTGAAAATGTAGCTGCTGATTCTCCCCACTCTGTGGACTGTCCTAGGGTCTGGCATGGCGTGGCAATCACAGTGGGGGGCAGAGCTATGGCCCTGCACTGAAAACAGTGCCGGCAGCTGTGCGCATGCGCAGTGGAGTTTGCGCGCATGCGCAGTAGCTCCTCGTCCTCTCGGTGCGTCCTGATGCTCGCCGCCACTATCTCTGGCAAAAGGGACGACCCGATGTTCACCGCCCCTATCCTGGGCTGAGTGGCCTGCAACACAGGCCGGCCGCTGCCTTCCCGTGCTCACTTAGACTTCAGTTCATTGTTGTAGCCTCTCGCACCCCCATTGCCTGCATCCTCTGCTGCCAGTGCTGCCCCTCCCATTCAGTTGGCGGAGTGCGTGCACGGTATGTGCCGAGGGAAGCTTGCCGGGGAGCCCGAGGAGCAAGAGCAGGAGCTGGAGGAGCCGGGGGGAGCAGGAGCAGGAACTGGAGCAGCCCAGAGGAACAGGAGCAGGAGCTGGAGGACCCCGGGGGAACAGGAGCAGGAGCTGGAAGAGCCCAGAGGAACAGGAGCAGGAACTGGAGGAGCCCAGAGGAACAGGAGCAGGAGCTGGAGGACCCCAGGGAAGCAGGAGCTGGAGAAGCCCGGGGGGGGGGGGCGTGGCTCGAGTCCGGTCCACCAGATCAGCAGCAGGAGTCATACAGCACGTTTGCGGCGGAATTCTTCGAGACATGATACTGGAGGGATGAAGCTACTGGTTTGTGTCACTGATCACATTTATGTCAAGAAATTTCAAAACATTAATGCCTAAAGACAATATCCCTTTTGGACTTTATAAATCAAGTTCAAGACTCAAACCACTCTGAAGGCTACAAGAATCAGGTTGGTGCGGGGAGAGTTTTCATCGGGCGGGGGGGGGGGAGAGTTTTGATGGGCAGTGGGGGGGGGGGGGGGCGGAGGAGGAGAGTTTCTTTAAATGATTTAGAAAAAGAATAACCTGCTCGAATTAGAAAAGTTGTCCCTAGACTGCTGATAAAAGCAGGAAGAAAGGCAATCAGCACCATCAAAATTCAACTTCTGATATAAATGATATTAAAAAGTACATATTTTATGAAGCTTTATATAGTGGAATGTGTAAATTATGCAGAAGTCACAGTACAAGATCTGTACTAGTTGTTGTGAAAGTGTTTATTGCTTTGCAAGGTCATCTGTGCTTCCCACCCCCACCCCCGCCCCCCCCCCCCATCACTGTCTACCTGCGCTGATTCCTTAACTCCCCGCAAGGGTTTTCTGTGCAGACACAAGTGGCCACATATGCTGGCCTAAGTTAGTTTGGAGCAACTATTAGCTGTCCAAGCTGGCTTAAATGGCCAAAACAGGCATAGGTGGCTGGTAACGCCCCCTTTTGAACAAAAGTAAACTAAACTAAAAAACTCCTAACTAACTCACTTACACTGGAGCAAGTTAAATGTGCACAATTGCGACTTTTAAAATACTCCAGAAAAATCAAGTTGCTCCAAAAAAAATGGAGCAATTCCTGGGGAAACTTGGGCCCTCAGGAACCAAACATAACAGGATGGGAGGCTTTAGATGAAGAGCCATAAGTAAGACTCCATCGCTGATGATGTAGAGACTCTTCAAAATTGTTTATAGAAGGAAAATCCTTTCAAATGCTGTTTGTTTCAGTTTTCATTGTTCTGGTTCAACTTTGCAATGTTGGAATAAATATTTACATTTGTTTTATTTGGTTCATACTATGAAATGTGGTTTATATCAAATCCAAAGATAACATGAATCACAGTTGTACTCTGTACAATTCTTTGAGTCTACAAGATGCACTGCAGCAGGCTTCTTCGGCAGCACCTCCGAAACCTGTGATCTCTACCACCATTTTGCGGGAGCCGGTAGGGGGTGTTAACAGGAGGCACAAATTATGCAAATTTCTCCCCCAAGTTGTTTGCTTAAAGGCAAGCTACATTATATGTACATAGATCGACAAAATGAGGTGCAAAGTTCTGAACACATAGCAAATTTGCTAGAGGTCTCCAGAAGATGAAAGCACAGGGAAGCTATAGTACTGACTCTTCAAAATAACACTTTAGAAAGAGTGTAAAAATATCTACATTTTTGGCATTGAACAAAAATTAAAATAATGCAGATTTTTTTACTAAGCAGATATTGGATGGGACCCCTCTCCCCCAATAAGTTAGAAAATAACTGTACCTCCTGCTTCTGTAGACTTGAATTATTCCAAGTTTGAGCTCCAATTTGTTCTAAGGTAGCTGATTTCAGTCAGGTCTCTCATGGGGTTGCGACAGCTGACCTCAGCAGTTCAGGATTAGGAAGCAGATAATCAGTTACTGCTTCAATTCTGCTATAAGATGTACAAGCGTGAATGTTGGGTTACAGCAGGATTGGGATCAACTATGATTCCCTCTATCCTATGGTTTATTAATCTGAAATAGTCTCAGGATAGTCAGGGATGCTGATGCCTTGTGGAGCCTTCCATAGGAATCAATGGCTGCTTTGAAGTCTACATATATGACTGCCAGAGGGTAATCTGGAATGATCGGGATATGTCCTGGCTTGACCCGGTTCTGTTATACAATGTACTGGATCTTTGAAGACACCTTTGCAAATATCGGCAATAAGACATCTTTTTCTGAGTTGGACTACGTGGATGATGTCATCCTCCTCGGTCAGGACGTGACTGATCTCAGAGACACACTGGAGAGCTGTCGGTACGAGGCAGCAACATTTTGGATACTGGTTTCTTAGGCAAAGGCAAAAGTCCAGAGTGTCATCACAAAGGCTGCGATATAAGGCATTTAAGTCGAACGTGAAGGCAGTGGATGACTTCATCGACCTAGTTACCATCAGAAGAGAATTGGCTTCGCAGCTTCAGCAATGAAGGACCTGTACAGTGTCTGGAGTCAAAAGAAGTTGAATATCCCTACAAAACCATGGATCTATCAGATAGGCATCCTTCCAATACATTTGTATGAATCTGGAATATGGACGCTGCTTAAGCAAGGCTGGAGGAATCTCAGATGAGTTGACAGAGTTAACTCCTGCAAATTAGATGGTTCAACTTTGTCTGCAACACAGATGTAACAACGAGAAATTAACTTGAGAAAATTGAAGTCATCATTAATCATCACCACTGGGCTTTCTTTGGTCTTGTCACCTAACTTGGAGATAAAGTTCCCATAAATCGGGCACTGAAGATTTGAATCGAGGTCAGGAAAGGACATCATTCTGATCCAGAGTGGAGGCAGCCCACTGCCATTCCCAGTTAACTTGGGTTATATCAGATCAGTAATGATCTAGTGGAACTCTCTAACTCTTGGAATGAAGCATACAGCATGGTCATGGACAGTGCATGCTACTGACCTCTGCTGGCTAGGTGTACTTGCTTGCTTGCTCGATAAGCCAGCCAACACACACTAGACAAAGTAGAGTTGCCAGTGTTCAAGGAACTGCATTCCATTATGAATCACAAACATCAGGATAGGATGGGAAAAATGAGGGAAAATAGAGCAATTGATAAGTAGGTAGTAGATTAAATTGCTATTTTCTGTTTTAAAAAGTAATTCATTTGGCTACTGCTGAGAGGAAAAAAACCTCTAAAGGCTATTTAAAGTAGAACTTAGGAGGTGACATCACTGTAAGATACCTTCACAGGATGGAGTAGCACATGAGCTATACTGCACTTGAGGATAATGCAAGATTCCCACCAGGCTGGTCATCATGTGACTTCAATACCATGTGACTATGGCGACATCCATGATAAGCAGGAGAGTGGGATAAGTGGTGAAATTGTGATGCAAGCAAGGGAGCTAGCCTATTCTGCTAACCATACCCAGCCAATCTACATCCTCGAACAAGGGTGGAGCATCAAGGTTCAGACAAAGCAAAGCACAATTACTGCTGCAGAGCCCATCAGCCTATTAATCAGCATGAGGCCAAAAATAGGAATGCTTGAGGAGGAGGGAAAGATCAGGTGCTGAGGGTTATGGAATAGCCCAATTTTAATATAAAAACATTGTGTTATTACTTCGAGGTTAGATGAGTCCAAGGTTACCACAATGCGCCATAATCAGATCATCACCTGGGGCATGATCATCAAATTTGGATCCAGCCATACCGATTCACGTGAGAAGGATTGGTTCACGAACCACATCTCTAAATAAAAAAGATTTTGTTGAAGGCAGTCATCCAAACTTCAGGAAAAAGTTAATCAGTTATTTTTGAAGCATGCTCCTTGTAAAACCACAGAAAACAACTTTTCTATTCTTGTGATCCACTACTTTTACTGGAATTCAAGGTTGGCATTCTTAATTTATTTCTCATAGAATGGATTTCCAATCAAAGTTGAAATCTAAATTAATTCAAAAACAGCTGATGTAAAATTTGTTAAAATCTGAATTTTGCCTTATTTTGCCTTGTGTATCTGTAAAGCATGCACTCCCATGTTCCGCCACAAGCGAGCACATCCCTTGAAGTTCCAAGGGACCCCAGCATTCCTTGGCAGCACTGTATATAAGCCGGCCCCTAAGGCCTGTTATTCATTCTGCAATGTCTTAATAAAGACTGAGGTCACTGTTACTTTAACCTCCCTGTGTGCAGTCTCATCTGTGTTAGGAACACAAAACCTGGCGACGAGTACACAAATCCAACGCAAAGATGCAGCAAACTGTGGGCATCCTGGAGAAGTTCTCGGAGGGTGAGGACTGGGAAGCCTATGGTGAACAGTTAGACCAGTACTTTGTAGCCAACAAGCTGGAAGGAGAAGGAAGCATTGCAAAAAGGTCTGCGGGGCACCGACCTACACCGACCTACAGCCTCATGAAGATTCTTCTGGCTCTGGGGAAACTCACAGATAAGTCATATGAGGAGCTGTGTACACTAGTTTGGGAGCATCTTAAACCGAGGGAGAGCATGCTGATGGCGAGGTATCGGTTCTATACGTACCAGCGATCTGAAGGTCAGGAAGTGGCGAGCAATGTCGCCGAGCTAAGGTGACATGCAGGACAATGTGAGTTTGATGGCTACCTGGAGCAAATGCTCAGAGGCCTTTTTGTACTGGGCATTGGCCACGAGACCATCCTATGAAAACTTTTGACAATAGAGACATCGACCCTCAGTAAGGCCATTGTGATAGCACAGGCGTTTATGTCCACCAGTGATAATGCCAAACAAATCATTCAGCACACAAGTGCTAGCAATGTTCATAAATTAACTGGAACTGTGTTTGCGAGCAGAAATGTACAGGGCAGAAACCATGAGTCTGCAGCTGCCAGCAGGCCTCAGGTGACCCAGATAACTCAGAGTCCGCAACAAAGGATGAATGCAAGGCAATTCACACCTTGTGGGCATTGTGGAGGCTTCCATTCAGCCCATTCATGCTGCTTTAAAGGTTATGTTTGCAAGAGCTCTGGAACAATGGGGCACCTCCAACGAGCATGCAGATGAGCTGCAAGCTCTGTAAAACCTGCTAACCATCACGTGGCAGAGGAAGATCGGTCCATGGTGGACCAAAGCAATTTCGAGCCTCAGAGAGAGGAGGCAGATGCCGAAGTACACGGGATGCACACATTTTCGACAAAATGTCCACCTATAATGCTAAACATTAAATTGAATGGCTTACCTGTAGCCATGGAACTGGACACTGGCGCTAGCCAATCCATCATGAGTAAAAAGATGTTTGAGAGACTGTGGTGCAACAAGGCACTCAGACCAGTCCTGAGCCCCAACCACACGAAACTGAGAACGTACACCAAAGAGCTTATTACTGTCCTGGGCAGCGCCATGGTCAAGGTCACCTACGAGGGCACAGTGCAAGAACTGCCACTCTGGATTGTCCTGGGCAATGGCCCCACACTGCTGGGAAGGAGCTGGCTGGGCAAAATCCACTGGAACTGGGATGACATCCGAGCGCTATCACATGTCAATGAGGCCTCATGTACCCAGGTTCCAAACAAATCTCCTTCCCTTTTTGAGCCAGGCATTGGAAACTTTTCCGGGGCGAAGGTACGGATCCACTTGATCCCAGAGGCACAACCCATTCACCACAAGGCGCGAGTGGTACCTCACATGATGAGGGAGAGAGTGGAAATCAAGCTGGACAGGCTGCAACGTGGGGGCATCATCTCCACAGTGAAATTCAGCGAGTGGGCTAGCCCAATTGTTCCAGTACTCTAAAGTGATTGCATGGTCAGGTTTGCGGCTATTATAAAGTAACTATTAATTATTTCTCGCTATAGGACCAATACCCACGACCTAAGGCAGACGACCTATTTGCGACGCTGGCAGGAGGCAAGACGTTCACCAAGCTCGACCAGACTTCGACCTACATGACGCAGGAGCTGGAGGAGTCTTCCAAGGGCCTCACCTGCATCAACATGCACAAGGGACTGTTCATCTACAACAGATGCCCGTTTGGAATTCGGTCGGCTGCAGCAATCTTCCAGAGAAACATGGAGAGCCTACTCAAGTCGGTACCACACAAGGTGGGTTTTCAGGACGACATATTGGTCACGGGTCGGGACACCATCGAGCACCTACAAAACCTGGAGGAGGTCTTCCAGCGACTGGATCGTGTAGGGCTACGGCTCAAGAGGTCGAAATGCGTCTTCATGGCAACAGAAGTGGAGTCTTTGGGGAGAAAGATCGCGGCAGACAGCAAGACAGTAGCTATCAGGAACACGCCCAGACCATAGCACGTCATGGAACTGCGGTCGTTCCTGGTACTCCTCAACTATTTTGGTAACTTCCTACCGGGGTTAAGCACCCTCTTAGAGCCCCTACATGTGTTATTGCGCAAAGGTGAGAACTGGGTATGGGGAAAAAAACAAGTGATTGCTTTAAAGAAATCCAGAAACATTTTATATTCCAACAAGCTGCTTGTACTGTATAACCCATGTACAAGACTCGTGCTAGTATATGATGCGTCGACGTATGGAGTCGGGTGTGTATTACAACAAGCCACCATTGCGGGGAAGTTGCCACCTATCGCCTATGCTTCCAGGAGCTTGTCTAAGGCTGCGAGGGCCTACAGCATGATTGAGGAAGAGGCATTTGTGTGTGTGTTCGGGGTAAAGAAAATGCATCAGTACCTGCTTGGCCTCAAATTTGAGCTGGAAACCGATCACAAGCCCCTCATATCCCTGTTCGTTGAAAACAAGGGGATAAATACTAATGCCTCAGCCCGCATACAAAGGTGGGCACTCGTGCTATCAGTGTATCACTATACCATCCACCACAGGCCAGGCACCGAGAACTGTGCGGATGCTCTCAGTCGGCTACCGTTGCCCACCATGGGGGTGGAAATGGCGCAGCCTGCAAACTTGTTGAAGGTGGCGCAGCCCGCAGACTTGTTGATGTTCATGGAAGCATTTGAAAATGATAAATCACCTGTCACGGCCCGCCAGATTAGGACGGACCAGCCAAGACCCTCTGCTGTCCCTTAATAAAAAACTGTGTACTGCATGGGAGCTGGGCCAGCATCTCCGTTGAAATGCAAGAGCTAATCAAGCCGTTCCAGCGGTGAAAGGACGAGCTGTCCATTCAGGCAGACTGCCTGTTGTGGGGTAACCACGTAGAGCTACCCAAAAAGGGCATGAAGAGATTCATCTCGGATCTCCACAGCACACACTCGGGTATAGTAATGATGAAAGCGATAGCCAGATCCCACGTGTGGTGGCCCGGTATCGACTCTGACTTAGAGTCCTGTGTATGGCAATGCAGCGTGTGTGCTCAGTTGAGCAATGTGCCCAGAGAGACACCACTATATTTGTGGTCCTGGGCACATGTCGACTATAAGGGCCCGTTTCTTGGTAAAATGTTCCTGGTGGTGGTGGATGCTTTTTCAAAATGGATTGAATGTGAAATAATGTCGGGAAGCACCGCCACCACCACCATTGAAAGCCTGAGGGCCATGTTTGCCACCCACGGCCTGCCTGACATAATGGTCAGTGACAACGGGCCATGTTTCACCAGGCTGAATTTAAAGAAATCATGACCCACAATGGGATCAAACATGTCACCTCGGCCCCGTTTAAATCAGCCTCCAATGGGCAGGCAGAGTGGGCAGTACAAACAATCAAACAGAGCCTTAAACGAGTCACAGAAGACTCACTCCAAACCCGCCTGTCCCGAGTACTGCTCATCTAGCGCACGAGACCCCACTCGCTCACAGGGGTGCCCCCGGCTAAGCTACTCATGAAAAGGACACTTAAAACCAGACTCTCGCTGGTTCACCACAACTTGCATGATCAGGTAGAGAGCAGGCAGCAGCAACAAAATGTAAATGATGGTCGCGCCACTGTGTCACGGGAAATTGATCTGAATGACCCCGTGTATGTCCCAAGTGGATCGTGGGCACAATGATAGCTAAAGAAAGGAGTAGCCCGTTTGTAGTCAAACTAGACAATGGATACATTTTCAGAAAGCACCTGGACCAAACGAGAATGCGGTTCACAAACTGCACTAAACAAACCACAGCAGACACCATCTTTTTCGAGCCCACAACACACACCCCAATGATCAACGACATCACGCCGGACCAGGAAATCAAACCCATCACGCCCAACAGCCCAGCAAGGTCAGGCTCACGTCGCAGCCCTACAGGGCCAACAACATGCCAGCCCAGGAGGGCACAGCCAACACACCAGAACAGACATTTGTACCGAGGCAATCCACCAAGGAAAGAAAGGCTCCTGACCGCCTCACCTTGTAAATAGTTTTCACTTTGACTTTGGTGGGGGGAGTGATGTTGTGTATCTGTAAAGCATGCACTCCCATGTTCTGCCAGCAGGGAGCGCATCCCCTGAGGTCCCAAGGGATCCCAGCATCCCTTGGGAGCACTGTATATAAGCCGGCCCCTAAGGCCTGTTACCCTCTCTGGAGTGTCTTAATAAACACTGAGGTCACTGTTACTTTAACCTCCCTGTGTGCAGTCTCATCTGTGTTGGGAACACAACAGTTCAGTTCCAGCTGACCGATCAAGGTGAAAAAAGAATCTGGGGTTAGATTTTACCCTTTTGTGCAGATCGTCCAAAAATCAGCAGTTTTCTGGCGTGGGCAGTAAAAATGGGTTTCAGATCGGCGGCTTGTCACCCATTCCCAAAGCTCCTAGTCTCCATTTCTGAAATTGGGCGTTACCGCGAGCGATATGAAATGAGTGGTAGCATTAAATCTCTGTGACCTTCTGCCGTAAAGTGTCACCATCCTTAGCAACGGCATGGCAATGCTCGATTCCCGCGATTCAGGAGGTCACCATGTCATGCGCAGAAGAGGAGGGAGATAGAAAGGGAGCTGAGAGGGAGTAAAGGCGTGTGTGGGTGTGGTGTGGCTGCTTTGGTAGGAAGGAGGGAGAGTTTTAAGTTTTAGACTGATTTGGGAAAAAAAAATTAGCTGTAACCAGCCAGATATTTGCCCGAATTTGGTGCCTACAATAGAGGGAGAGGAAGAGGTGGCGAAAGCAGTGAGCTGGGAGAGGGGCACATTGGAGGGCGCAAAAGAGCGAGGAGGTTCTCAGACGAGGCAAATGCCTCCCTCCTGCAGGAGGTTGAGTTACGCTGGGGTGATTTGATCCAAGGAGGGCGTGGGAAGCCCATCCCAAAGGCCTTCCAGAAGATATGGGCGGAGATAGCAGAGGTGGTCTCATCGGTGACCAACGAGGTGTGTGAGGGCAACCAATGCCACAAACAATGGAACGGCCCTGTGCGATCCGCAAGAGAAAGTATTACATTTATTTACATTTACTTCTGTATTTATATAATTTGATTTCTAAGAGTCATGAGTGACGAGCACCAGATGTGAGGTCTTTCACTTTTAGCGGGAATGTTGTAGTCAAAGCCTGCGGTCACGGTGTACGTCTTTAGGTAAAGAATGATAATAATCATAATAATCATGATTACATCTGTCGGCTATGTGTCGTATCAGTCTCTGTGACAGTAATGATAACATGCAATGATCCCCTGCCATGTCATCCTGTCACCTTTTACAGAAGAAGCTATCGACGATGAGGTCCGTGCAGAGGCGAACGGATGGGGAGCCACCAGTTCCCAGCGACATCACTGAGATAGTGGAGCGGGTGCTCACACTCGTGGGGAAGCACCCCCGGATGGCCACGCAAGCATCAGCAGACCCTGAAGTGAAGCGAAATAAGTAAAATTTACCTCATTGCGTTATGTAAAGTGAATAGATGCCACACCCAGTCATATCCGAACAATCATATATGATAGATGATTTCTAAAATTGTCCTATAAATAATGCTGGTCTGATGAAAATCATTGCAATGCAGAATGTGTTGATGGTCAGGAAATGTGATGTCTGTGATGATTTTGAGAGCCCAGGTGCTCTTGTCGTGCATATGCTGTGTGTAGCGCTGGAATCACCTTGTGACCCGAGCACCCGCTTCTCCTCTAATAACCTCATTTGTGTTTTGCAGCTCAGCCAGCAGCGCGGCCCCAGGCAAGACCACAGAGGCCAGAAAGTGGGGGCGCGGGGCCGGACTCACCGGATGATACTCGCCCGTCAATCCGCTGGGTCTGTTTTCTATGAATGAGAGCGCGGACTTCGAGGAACCTGCATCGCCACGCTCCAGAAGCTATTCAACCCCTAGGCCATCTAGTGCTACCCCGGACATTCCTGCCTCCACTCTGGAGGTACCTGCCCCAAGCACCTCGCCACAGAGCACCCCATTTGTCCCCAGGATGTCGCTGATCCCGTGGAGGTTTCGTGAATGCAGCAGGTCGGGTCCACGAGCGTCATATGAGAGCAGAGAGATGGTACAGATGTCCAGGAGGACTGTAGACATAGAAACATAGAAACATAGAAAATAGGTGCAGGAGTAGGCCATTCGGCCCTTCTAGCCTACACCGCCATTCAATGAGTTCATGGCTGAACATTCAACTTCAGTACCCCATTCCTGCTTTCTCGCCATACCCCTTGATCCCCCTAGTAGTAAGGACCTCATCTAACTCCTTTTTGAATATATTTAGTGAATTGGCCTCAACAACTTTCTGTGGTAGAGAATTCCACAGGTTCAGCACTCTCTGGGTGAAGAAGTTTCTCCTCATCTCGGTCCTAAATGGCTTACCCCTTATCCTTAGACTGTGACCTCTGGTTCTGGACTTCCCCAACATTGGGAACATTCTTCCTGCATCTAACCTGTCTAACCCCGTCAGAATTTTAAATGTTTCTATGAGGTCCCCTCTCATTCTTCTGAACTCCAGTGAATACAAGCCCAGTTGATCCAGTCTTTCTTGATAGGTTAGTCCCGCCATCCCGGGAATTAGACTGGTGAACCTTTGCTGCACTCCCTCAATAGCAAGAATTTCCTTCCTCAGGTTAGGAGACCAAAACTGTACACAATACACCAGGTGTGGCCTCACCAATGCCCTGTACAACTGTAGCAACACCTCCCTGCCCCTGTACTCAAATCCCCTTGCTATGAAGGCCAACATGCCATTTGCTTTCTTAACCGCCTGCTGCACCTGCATGCCAACCTTCAATGACTGATGTACCATGACACCCAGGTCTCTTTGCACCTCCCCTTTTCCTAATCTGTCCCCATTCAGATAATAGTCTGTCTCTCTGTTTTTACCACCAAAGTGGATAACCTCACATTTATCCACATTATACTTCATCTGCCATGCATTTGCCCACTCACCTAACCTATCCAAGTCGCTCTGCAGCCTCACAGCATCCTCCTCGCAGCTCACACTGCCACCCAACTTAGTGTCATCCGCAAATTTGGAGATACTACATTTAATCCCCTCAACTAAATCATTAATGTACAGTATAAACAGCTGGGGCCCCAGCACAGAACCTTGCGGTACCCCACTAGTCACTGCCTGCCATTCTGAAAAGTACCCATTTACTCCTACTCTTTGCTTCCTGTCTGACAACCAGTTCTCAATCCATGGCAGTACACTACCCCCAATCCCATGTGCTCTAACTTTGCACATTAAACTCTTGTGTGGGACCTTGTCGAACGCCTTCTGAAAGTCCAAATATACCACATCAACTGATTCTCCCTTGTCCACTCTACTGGAAACATCCTCAAAAAATTCCAGAAGATTTGTCAAGCATGATTTCCCTTTCACAAATCCATGCTGACTTGGACCTATCATGTCACCTCTTTCCAAATGCACTGCTATGACATCCTTAATAATTGATTCTATCATTTTACCCACTACCGATGTCAGGCTGACCGGTCTATAATTCCCTGTTTTCTCTCTCCCTCCTTTTTTAAAAAGTGGGGTTACATTGGCTACCCTCCACTCCATAGGAACTGATCCAGAGTCAATGGAATGTTGGAAAATGACTGTCAACGCATCCACTATTTCCAAGGCCACCTCCTTAAGTACTCTGGGATGCAGTCTATCAGGCCCTGGGGATTTATCGGCCTTCAATCCCATCAATTTCCCCAACACAATTTCCCGGCTAATAAGGATTTCCCTCAGTTCCTCCTCCTTACTAGACCCCCCGACCCCTTTTATAACCGGAAGGTTGTTTGTGTCCTCCTTCGTGAATACCGAACCAAAGTACTTGTTCAATTGGTCCGCCATTTCTTTGTTCCCCGTTATGACTTCCCCTGATTCTGACTGCAGGGGACCTACGTTTGTCTTTACTAACCTTTTTCTCTTTACATTTCTATTGAAACTTTTGCAATCCGTCTTAATGTTCCCTGCAAGCTTCTTCTCATACTCCATTTTCCCTGCCCTAATCAAACCCTTTGTCCTCCTCTGCTGAGTTCTAAATTTCTCCCAGTCCCCAGGTTCGCTGCTATTTCTGGCCAATTTGTATGCCACTTCCTTGGCTTTAATACTATCCCTGATTTCCCTTGATAGCCACGGTTGAGCCACCTTCCCTTTTTTATTTTTATGCCAGACAGGAATGTACAATTGTTGTAGTTCATCCATGCGGTCTCTAAATGTCTGCCATTGCCCATCCACAGTCAACCCCTTAAGTATCATTCGCCAATCCATCCCAGCCAATTCACGCCTCATACCTTCAAAGTTAGCCTTCTTTAAGTTCTGGACCATGGTCTCTGAATTAACTGTTTCATTCTCCATCCCAATGCAGAATTCCACCATATTATGGTCACTCTTCCCCAAGGGGCCTCGCACAACGAGATTGCTAATTAATCCTCTCTCATTACATAACACCCAGTCTAAGATGGCCTCCCCCCTAGTTGGTTCCTCGACATATTGGTTTAAAAAACCATCCCTTATGCACTCCAGGAAATCCTCCTCCACCGTATTGCTTCCAGTTTGGTTAGCCCAATCTATGTGCATATTAAAGTCACCCATTATAACTGCTGCACCTTTATTGCACGCACCCCTAATTTCATGTTTGATGCCCTCCCCAACATCACTACTACTGTTTGGAGGTCTGTACACAACTCCCACTAACGTTTTTTGCCCTTTGGTGTTCTGCAGCTCTACCCATATAGATTCCACATCATCCAAGCTAATGTCCTTCCTAACTATTGCCTTAATCTCCTCCTTAACCAGCAATGCTACCCAACCTCCTTTTTCTTTTATTCTATCCTTCCTGAAAGTTGAATACCCCTGGATGTTGAGTTCCCAGCCCTGATCATCCTGGAGCCACGTCTCCGTAATCCCAATCACATCATATTTGTTAACATCTATTTGCACAGTTAATTCATCCACCTTATTGCGGATACTCCTTGCATTAAGACACAAAGCCTTTAGGCTTGTTTTTTTAACACCCTCTGTCCTTTTATAATTTTGCTGTACAATGGCCCTTTTTCTTCTTTGCCTTGGGTTTCTCTGCCCTCCACTTTTCCTCATCTCCTTTCTGTCATTTGCTTTTGCCTCCTTTTTGTTTCCCTCTATCTCCCTGCATTGGTTCCCATCCCCCTGCCATATTAGTTTAACTCCTCCCCAACAGCACTAGCAAACACTCCCCCGAGGACATTGGTTCCGATTCTGCCCAGGTGCAGACCATCCGGATTGTACTGGTCCCACCTCCCCCAGAACCGGTTCCAATGCCCCAGGAATTTGAATCCCTCCCTGCTGCACCATTGCTCAAGCCACGTATTCATCTGAGCTATCCTGCGATTCCTACTCTGACTAGCACGTGGCACTGGTAGCAATCCCGAGATTACTATTTTTGAGGTCCTACTTTTTAATTTAGCTCCTAGCTCCTTAAATTCATTTTGTATGACCTCATCCCTTTTTTTAACTATGTCGTTGGTACCAACGTGCACCATGACAACTGGCTGTTCTCCCTCCCTTTTTAGAATGTCCTGCACCCGCTCCGAGACATCCTTGACCCTTGCACCAGGGAGGCAACATACCATCCTGGAGTCTCGGTTGCAGCCGCAGAAACACCTATCTATTCCCCTTACAATTGAATCCCCTATCACTATCGCTCACCCACTCTTTTTCCTGCCCTCCTGTGCAACAGAGCCAGCCACGGTGCCATGAACTTGGCTGCTGCTGCCCTCTCCTGATGAGTCATCCCCCTCAACAGCACTCAAAGCAGTGTATTGGTCACCAAGACATTGGTGACCAGCTCTTCGATGCATTGGGGGGCATATTCCCGACAGCTGGCCAACGTGACTGAGTACGTTCCATGGATAGCGGAGACCCTGGAGGATAGCCAGGAACACTGCTGGCACAGTCCTCCTGGAGCATGGCATTCCACCCCTAGGTTCCGCACCACCACTGCGAATGACAGATGAGAGGCAGGACCAAGAACCAGCTCCTGGATCAGAGAATGTTCCCCCCTCGGCATACCCCGCTCCTGTACTCGTCCAACCACCGCCTCTGCCTTCATGCCCCACAATGAGGCACCGTCTGAGGAGCTCGTCAGCCAGGTGGCATGGAGCGAGGAGGGGAAGGGGTAGAGATGGGGATAAGAAGCAGAGGGGGGAATGAAAGTGAGCTGCATGTCTGCAGGTGATGGCTGTGTTATATCTCCATCTGGGTATGCAATTTGTTGTAATGTATGGTGGGGAGGTGAACCCTTCTGTGTTGCTGGACATGTTGACCATTTGAATGATGTCAATGGTCGAAAAAGTGGGGTGTGGGCAGGGGTGGGGTGTTTTTGGCCATGATACTTATGATTTCTGACCAAAGTTTGTGTAAAAAATTTTTTTATTCAACATAACCTTGTTGCGCATTGTCTCAGATAGCTGGATCGTTGTATACTGGTGATTCCTTAACATGAAAGGGTTAAATAAAACTGAACTTCAATCAACTTATACTTTAACTGGCACCAAGGTGATGCCCACCATTGATGTCTGAGCTGCACACACACAGCAGTGTGTCAGCGTTGTCACTCACAGCAACATTCCTTCAGCAAATCGTTCAGTTATGAGCTCCTGACGTAAGAGTCTTGCAGCTATGTAGCCAACACGGGTCCTTTCCTGCAGTCTGGCGGGGGGCATGGGCATGGTTGCATAGCCAGCCTGATTGTCTGGCTCTAGGTCTACGTCCAGCCCCTCGTCCTCCTCTTCCTCTCTCTCCTGAGGTGAACCATCAGTCCCTTCAGGCAATTTGTGTCCCCTCCTGATAGCCAGGTTGTGCAGCATGGGGCACATGACCACAAATTTAGTTACTTGCTCAGAGTTGTACTGTAGCTCCCCTCCTGAGTTGTCCAGGCATCTAAAGTGCTGTTTTAGCACAGTTATTGTTTTCTGGACCACACTGCGTGTGTCTCTGTGGCCCTGGTTGTATCGCTTCTCGGCCTTGGTGTGGGTGTTACGCAGGGGGTCATCAGCCAGGTGACTAGGCCATATCAGTTGTCACCAAGCATCCAGCATTTTCCTTGTGGCTGACTCTTAAATATGTCAGAGACAGCGCTCTCACACAGGATGTGAGCCTCGTCGAAACTGCCCGGACATTTAACACTCACTGCCATTATGATCTGGTTGTGGTCGATAACTAGTTGGACCTTCAGGTAGTGAAATCCTTTTATGTTACGAAAAAACTCTGGTTCCTGAGAAGGTGCTCTCATGGTGATGTGAGTGCACTGCATTGCTCCCATCACCCTGGGGAACGTAGCAATGCAGTAGAATAAGAACATATGAATATAAGAAATAGGAACAGGAGTAGGCCATATGGCCCCTCGAGCCTGCTCTGCCATTCAATGAGATCATGGCTGATCTTATCATGGACTCAGCTCCACTTCCCTGCCCGCTCCCCATAACCCCTTGTCCCCTTATCGTTTAAGAAACTGCCTATTTCTGTCTTAAATTTATATCATGTCCCAGCTTCCACAGCTCTCTGAGGTAGCGAATTCCACAGATTTACAACTCTCTGAGAGAAGAAATTTCTCCCCATCTCTGTTTTAAAAGGCGGCCCCTTATTCTAAGATCATGCCCTCTAGTTCTAGTCTCGCCCATCAGTGGAAACATCCTCTCTGCATCCACCTTGTCAAGCCCCCTCATAATCATATACGTTTAAGATCACCTCTTATTCTTCTGAATTCCAATGAGTAGAGGCCCAACCGACTCAACCTTTCCTCATAAGTCAACCTTCTCATCCCCAGAATCAACCGAGTGAAACTTCTCTGAACTGCCTCCAAAGCAAGTATAACCTTTCGTAAATAGGGAAAACAAAACTGCACCCAGTATTCCAGGTGTGGCCTCACAAATACCTTATATAGCTGTAGCAAGACTTCTCTGCTTTTATACTCCATCCCCTTTGCAATAAAGGCCAAGATACCATTGGCCTTCCTGATCACCTGCTGTACCTGCATACTAACCTTTTGTGTTTCATGCACCAGGACGTCCAGGTCCCGCTGTACTGCAGCACTTTGCAATCTTTCTCCATTTAAATAATAATTTGCTCTTTGATTCTTTCTGCCAAAGTGTATGACCTCACACTTTCCAACATTATACTCCATCTGCCAAATTTTGCCCACTCACTTAGCCTGTCTATGTCCTTTTGCAGATTTTTTGTGTCCTCCTCACACATTGCTTTTCCTCCCATCTTTGTATTGTCAGCAAACTTGGCTACGTTACACTCAGTCCCTTCTTCCAAGTCATTAAAATAGATTGTAAATAGTTGGGGTCCCAGCACTGATCCCTGCGGCACCCCACTCACTACTGGTTGCCAATCCGAGAATGAACCATTTATCCCTACTCTTTGTTCTCTGTTAGTTAGTCAATTCTCTATCCATGTTAATATATTACCCCTAACCCCATGAACGTTTATCTGGACCTATGTGGCACCTTATCAAATACCTTCTGGAAGTCCAAATACACCTCATCTACTGGTTCCCCTTTATTCACCCCGTTCATTACATCCTCGAAGAATTCCAGCAAATTTGTCAAACTTGACTTCCCTTTCATAAATCCATGCTAACTCTGCCTGACTGGATTATGTTTTTCCAAATGTCCTGCTACTGCTTCTTTAATAATAGACGCCAACATTTTCCCAACCACAGATGTTAGGCTGACCGGTCTATAGTTTCCTACTTTTTGTCTGCCACCTTTTTTAAATAGGGGCGTTACATTTGCAGTTTTCCAATCTGCTGGGACCTCCCCAGAATCCAGGGAATGTTGGTAAATTACAAGCAATGCATCCATTATGCTTGTCGGTACTTCTCTTAAGACCCTAGGATGCAAGCCATCAGGTCCAGGGAATTTATCCACCTTTAGTCCCATTATCTTACTGAGTACCCCCTCCTTCGTGATTGTGATTGTATTAAGTTCCTCCCCCTAATAGCCCCTTGACTATCGACTGTTGGGATATTGTTAGTTTCCTCTACTGTAAAGACTGATACAAAATATTTGTTCAGATTTTCTGCCATCTTCATGTTCCCCATTACTAATTCCCCGGTCTCATCTTCTAAGGGACTAACATTTACTTTAGCCACCCTTTTCCTTTTTATATACAGTAAACTCTCGTTTACCCGGATTGTTTGGTGATTTGGCAACTCCGGGTAAATGAATTTTCTGATAGGGCGAATTTACTAACTGCAACAATGGAACAGAAAGTTTAATTGAATTGTTCGGGCTGTTCGTTCAGCTATTATTTGTCTGTAACTCTTCCTCCATCCATTGGGTATCCATTCCACTCCTTCAGTTTCTGGGTCCAGGTGGCCAATCCCGAATTGTCTGACTGGGTTCTGTCGTTCATTTTGAGAGTTTTATCGGACTTTCTTCATTCGCCGGTGATCATTGTACATCCCAACACAACTATCCCACTCATATCTCACTCACCAGTAAAATTCTGTCCTGTGTTCACAGCACGCCACTTCTCACGCTGACGGTGTTATGCATTTAACCCTTTGCAACCTGTATCACACCACCACCAGAGGGCCTATCTGTTGGAGTCCCAAGGGATCCCGGCATCCCTTGGGAGCACTGTATATAAGCAGGCCACCCACGCAGTACCTGCACTCTGGAGTCTAATTAAAGGAACTAAGGCTACACTTACTCACAGTACTCAGCTTCATCCTTTATTATGAGCTTATCAGACGGGGCATGACAAAGAACCATGAGCTCCTCACTCACGGATCCAAACTGATGCTGTCCGCAGAGATCAGTCAACTTCACCCAGTCCCTCTTCATGGAATTCCCCGTGTGGTCCCTTAACCAAGCGATCAGTTGGAATTCATTTCTCCTGAAAATCGTTCACTTCGTCTTCCGGAGGTCAATACAATTGGCCGCAGTCTGCTGGTGCTGAACATGTGTCTATACAGAGACACACACATGGAAACACACACAAAACACAACTCCTCCACATTCACGCTAACTGATTTTGTCCCGAATCTCGCAATATTTTAAATTCCATTAAGGTGGGTTTTCTGTTACATTCGTATCTGGGTAAATGTGAGTTTACTGTACCTATAGAAACTCTTGCTATTTGTTTTTATAGTTTGCGCTAGTTTACTTTCGTAGTCTATCTTCCCTTTCTTAATCAATTTTTTAGTCGTTCTTTGCTGGCTTTTAAAAACGTCCAGTCTTCTGTCCTCCCATTATTTTTGGCCACTGTGTATGCCCTTGTTTTTAATTGGATACTGTCCTTTATTTCTTTCGTTAGCCACGGATGGCTATCTTTTCTCTTACACCCTTTCCTCTTCACTGGAATATATTTTTCTTGAGAGTTGTGAAATACCTCCTTAAATGTACACCACTGTTCAGCAACCGTCCTACACTTTAATCTATTTCCCAGTTCACTTTACCCAACTCTGCCCTCACACCTTCACGGTCTCCTTTATTCAGTCTGAGCCTCCGTGGTCATGGGGAAGCTGATAAAGTCCATCTTACAGGGCGCGTACAGGGCCTCCGTGACCTCTCTAATGCAGCGATGTGTGGCATGTTAAGACTGAGGGGAAATCTCGACCGCGGAGGCCCGAAAGGAATCGGACATGTAGAAAGACAGTGCCGCGGTGACCTTGACCTCGACCGACACTGATGTCTAATGGCAGGCTGCATATATGGCCTGATGAGCTCACATATTTCATTGATCACCACCTTGTAGAAACGCAGTCTCCAAAGGTAGGTATGCTCAGACACATCGAGGTAAGAACTCTTCTCCCTGTAAGTGCGGGGTGTGTATGATCTGTTCCTCCTCCTCATTCTTGCACATCTTAAATTGGGCACATAATGATGTGCATTAGACATTGAGCCATTTGACTCTGCAGCATCTGCGTATTAATTGATGCAGGCTGAGAAATAGCTAGTCCCATTCCAAAGAAAGTATAATAGCGATTGATCAGAAGCAATAATTTCCTCACTAAAATACACCTAGAGTAAACCCAGATAGTCCAGAGTACGAAAATATGTCTGATGAGATGGTCACTTCACCTGAGAAGAACTCCAAAGTCAATCCAAACACCCTTGAAGTTGAAGCAGCCTTTTGAATTAAGCGACCTGCGATTTGAAAAATGGCGCCCACACTGCTGTGATTCGTTCAGAACAGTTCCACTTTTTGTGAGCGGTGTTTTGAGCGAGCGATATTGTGGGCGAGATGTGTGCGAGGTGGTGAAAGTGACGCTGGGCGATCTTCTGGGCGTTAGTTTCGGCAAATGTGATCTTTACGACAAAAAAAGTGGGCGGGCGGTATTATTGAATCTCGGCGTTAATTATGTGTGGAAAGTAACGCTGGGCGATATTATGGGTGTTGGTTTCACCCATTCTGATGATTCCGCCCAAAAAAGTGGGCGGGTGGTATTATTTTTTTCCAGCTGTTATGCACATGGGGAAAGTAACATTCGGCAATAAGTGTCCAAAGAATGGCCGTCAGTTTCCATTTTGTGGCTAAATGGGCGATATCTGGGCATTATACCTAATTTCAGCAGTAAAATGTGCATTAAGTGCATTAAACAACAGTTTGAATTTTTTGTAAAGTATCACACATATTTAACTATATAGTTATAATTATTGTCAACCATGGCTCAGTGGGTAGCACTCTCACTCTGAGCAAGAAGGTCATCGTTCAAAGTCCCACTTCAGAAACCTGAAGACAAAAAAGTTACACACCATCCTGACTTGGAAGTAGGCTATCACTCCAGTGTAGTACTGAGGGAGTGCTGCGCTGTCAAAGGAACCAGCTTTCAGATGCGACATTAAACTTAGGCCCTCTGTGACCTCTCAGGTGGATGTAAAAAAATCTATCTTTCGAAGAAATACAGGGGAGTCATCACCGGTGTCCTGGTCAATACTTAGCCTTCAATAAACATCATTTTTTTAAAAACTGATTATCTTGGTCATTATCACGTTGCTGTTTGTGGAATCTTGCTGTGCGCAATTTGGCTGTCGTGTTTCCCTACATTACAACAGTGGTGACAATTCAGAAGCACGTAATTGTTGTAAAGTGCTTGGGATTTCTTTATTTCTTTCTTTCTTTCCTTTTTTCTTTCTTTCTTTTGCAAATATTATTGATACCAGTTGATCTCCAGTATGACACACTGGAAATCAGAATATGGTCTATCTCTCACCTGCCTCTGTTGCTTCCTTGTTGCTGTTTCTCTCTGTCTCACCTTTACTGCCCCTATCTCTCTCTTTTTCTTCTCTTCTACTTCTCGCTCACTGATTTGTTTTGCTTTTCCCTTGCTATGCTACTTCACTCTCTTTTTCTTTATTCCTCCCAAAGAGGAGGTGGTAAGTGGCATGTTGGAGTGGGGAAAGCAAATACAAACAGCTGCAGACTGCAGTTGGGGTGCAGTTGGGTGGAGAATGTGGCCCTCAGTAGCTCTTTTCCTATCCTCTCTCCCAATCACATGCTTCTTTCCTATTCCCAGTACTCCTATCACATCCTCTATCCTTCCACCTATTCATTTCCTCCCTTTTTGACCATCCTTTCACGAGCTCATCTCTTTTCCTTTCACCTGCTCAGCTCCTGAATCATACCTTCTGCTGTCACTGATCTCACCCATAACCCTCCACCCACTGCGCCACCCACCCCAGGGCAGCTGGTGAAAGGTCAGCAGCCCCACACTCTCAAATAGTTTCCCTCCCCCCTTATCCTGCCATTCTCTACCCCTCCCCTCAAACCCTCCCTTCTCAGTTATTTCCCTAAAAAAGTTTGTGTTTATTTTCTAATTTGTCTCTGTTTTTTTTGTGAATGAAATGAGGGTAGACACTGTCTGTCATCTGTCATTCATTCTGTTTGTTTCAGACGTATAACTAATAATTACTATTAGCCTTTTCTGACTATCAACAAAATATCAGTTAGCTTGTTAATCCCAAAGTTCAACCTTTTTTGCCACTTGGAACAACATTAACATCTATCTGCTTAATACACTTTCTTAAGTTTACAGAACAAAACATAAAAGCTAAAACAGGGGTCCCAACGTCCTCCCTTTGTCTCTTTGTCCACGTCTTTTTTATGACAAATCAAAATAAATTTTATCTCAACAAAGCTTTTAAAATTTGTATTATTTTTCCAAAATGATTTGAAGAAAAGCTACTAAGTAGAAAGTGCTAGAAACTGAGGAAACCCATTCCATTCGTACTGCTGACAGAACGCTGCTGGGAAACTAGATATCCCACCATGCTTAGACTGCATAATTCAATTTAGACGCTCAGCTCTGTACAAAACAATCATGTCTAAGCCTGAGCTTTTGGGAGAGGCTGAGCCATCAAGTAAAAATGTCAATGAAGATATTAAAAGGCACAGACAATTTATTAATACATTTCATCAAGTATTATGAAATATACAGGTTCGGAATGAGTGATCACAGTATGGTTGAATTTGTAATACAGATTGAGGGTGAGGAAGTAGTGTCTCAAACGAGCGTACAATGCTTAAACAAAGGGGACTACAGTGGGATGAGGGCAGAGTTGGCTAAAGTAGACTGGGAACACAGACTAAACGGTGGCACAATTGAGGAACAGCGGAGGACTTTTCAGGAGCTCTTTCATAGTTCTCAACAAAAATATATTCCAGTGAAAAAGAAGGGCAGTAAAAGAAAGGATAACCAGCTGTGGATAACCAAGGAAATAAAGGAAAGTATCAAATTAAAAACCAATGCGTATAAGGTGGCCAAGGTTGGTGGGAAACTAGAAGATTGGGAAAATTTTAAACGTCAGCAAAGAATGACTAAGAAAGCAATAAAGAAAGGAAAGATAGATTACGAAAGTAAACTTGCGCAAAACATAAAAACAGATAGTAAAAGCTTTTACCGATATAAAAAATGGAAGAGAGTGACTAAAGTAAATGTTGGTCCCTCAGAAGATGAGAAGGGGGATTTAATAATGGGAAATGTGGAAATGGCTGAGACTTTAAACAATTATTTTGCTTCGGTCTTCACAGTGGAAGACACAAAAACCATGCCAAAAATTGCTGGTTATGGGAATTTGGGAAGGGAGGACCTTGAGACAATCACTATCACTAGGGAGGTAGTGCCAGACAGGCTAATGGGACTCAGGTAGACAAGTCCCTGGTCCTGATGAAATGCATACCAGGGTATTAAAAGAGATGGCGGAAGTTATAGCAGATGCATTCAATATAATCTACCAAAATTCTCTGGACTCTGGGGAGGTACCAGTGGATTGGAAAGCAGCTAATGTAACGCCTCTGTTTAAAAAAGGGGACAGACAAAAGGCAGGTAACTATAGGCCGGTTAGTTTAACATCTGTAGTGGGGAAAATGCTTGACGCTATCATTAAGGAAGAAATAGCGGGACATCTAGATAGGAATAATGCAATCAAGCAGATGCAACATGGATTCATGAAGGGGAAATCATGTTTAACTAATTAACTGGAATTCTTTGAGGATATAACGAGCATGGTGGATAGAGGTGTACCGATGGATGTGGTGTATTTAGATTTCCAAAAGGCATTCGATAAGATGCCACACAAATGGTTACTGCAGAAGATAAAGTAACGCAGAGTCAGAGGAAATGTATTAGCATGGATAGAGAATTGGCTGGCTAACAGAAAGCAGAGAGTTGGGATAAATGGGTCCTTTTTGGGTTGGAAATCGGTGGTTAATGGTGTACCACAGGGATCGGTGCTGGGACCACAAATGTTTACAATATACATAGATGACCTAGAAGAGGGGACAGAGTGTAGTGTAACAAAATTTTCAGATGACACAAAGATTAGTGGGAAAGCGGGTTGTGTAGAGGACACAGAGAGGCTGCAAAGAGATTGAGATAGGTTAAGCCCACACAAGAGATTAATGTGCAAAGTTAAAGCACATGGGATTGGGGGTAGTGTGCTGACGTGGATTGAGAACTGGTTGTCAGACAGGATGCAAAGAGTAGGAGTAAATGGGTACTTTTCAGAATGGCAGGCAGTGACTAGTGGGGTACCGCAAGGTTCTGTGCTGGGGCCCCAGCTGTTTACATTGTACATTAATGATTTAGATGAGGGGATTAAATGTAGTATCTCCAAATTTGCGGATGACACTAAGTTGGGTGGCAGTGTGAGCTGCGTGGAGGATGCTATGAGGCTGCAGAGTGACTTCGATAGGTTAGGTGAGTGGGCAAATGCATGGCAGATGAAGTATAATGTGGATAAATGTGAGGTTATCCACTTTGGTGGTAAAAACAGAGAGACAGACTATTATCTGAATGGTGACAGATTAGGAAAAGGGGAGGTGCAACGAGACCTGGGTGTCATCGTACATCAGTCATTGAAGGTTGGCATGCAGGTAAAGCAGGCGGTTAAGAAAGCAAATATCATGTTGGCCTTCATAGTGAGGGGACTTGAGTACAGGGGCAGGGAGGTGTTGCTACAGTTGTACAGGGCCTTGGTGAGGCCACACCTGGAGTATTGTGTACAGTTTTGGTCTCCTAACTTGAGGAAGGACATTCTTGCTATTGAGGGAGTGCAGCGAAGATTCACCAGACTGATTCCCGGGATGGTGGGACTGACCTATCAAGAAAGACTGGATCAACTGGGCTTGTATTCACTGGAGTTCAGAAGAATGAGAGGGGACCTCATAGAAAAGTTTAAAATTCTGACGGGTTTAGACAGGTTAGATGCAGGAAGAATTTTCCCAATGTTGGGGAAGTCCAGAAGCAGGGGTCACAGTCTAAGGATAAGGGGTAAGCCATTTAGGACCGAGATGAGGAGAAACTTCTTCACCCAGAGAGTGGTGAACCTGTGGAATTCTCTACCACAGAAAGTAGTTGAGGCGAATTCACTAAATATATTCAAAAGGGAGAAAGCAGGAATGGGGTACTGAAGTTGCATGTTCAGCCATGAACTCATTGAATGGCGTTGCAGGCTAGAAGGGATGAATGACCTACTCCTGCAACTATTTTCTATGTTTCTATGTTTCTCAGCGAATGGGCTAAGGTTTGGCATATGGAATACAATGTCGGAAAATGTGAGGTCATCCACCTTGGAAAAAAAAACAGTAAAAGGAAATATTATTTGAATGGGGAGAAATTACAACATGCTGCGGTGCTGAGGGACCTGGGGGTCCTTGTGCATGAATCCCAAAAAGTTAGTTTGCAGGTGCAGCAGGTAATCAGGAAGGCAAATGGAATGTTGGCCTTCATTGCGAGAGGGATGGAGTACAAAAGCAGGGAGGTCCTGCTGCAACTGTAATGGGTATTGGTGAGGCCGGACCTGGAGTACTGCGTGCAGTTTTGGTCACCTTACTTAAGGAAGGATATACTCGCCTTGGAGGGGGTACAGAGACGATTCACTAGGCTGATTCCGGAGATGAGGGGGTTACCTTATGATGATAGATTGAGTAGACTGGGTCTTTACTCGTTGGAGTTCAGAAGGATGAGGGGTGATCTTATAGAAACATTTAAAATAATGAAAGGGATAGACAAGATCGAGGCAGAGAGATTGTTTCCACTGGTCGGGGAGACTAGAACTAGGGGGCACAGCCTCAAAATACGGGGGAGCCAATTTAAAACCGAGTTGAGAAGGAATTTCTTCTCCCAGAAGGTTGTGAATCTGTGGGATTCTCTGCCCAAGGAAGCAGTTGAGGCTAGCTCATTGAATGTATGCAAATCACAGATAGATAGAATTTTAACCAATAAGGGAATTAAGGGTTATGGGGAGCGGGCGGGTAAGTGGAGCTGAGTCCACGGTCAGATCAGCCATGATCTTTTTGAATGACGGAGCAGGCTCGAGGGGCTAGATGGCCTACTCCTGTTCCTAATTCTTATGTTCTTATGAAATTCGGGTCAGAGGCTTCTTTCAGACAAACGCCTCCAACCGCAGAATGTTTACCAAATTACCTGGTGGTCTCGGAGGAGTGTGGAATTCCGCTAGGGAGGTCTTCTCTTCCCGCGCTGTGAATCGCGCTCCCGTCCTCCAGGTTCCCACGCACAACCAAGCAGGTACAGTATTCCACAGCTTTCTCATTAACAGCAATGAGAACTCCATATCTAGGAGTTCTCATTGCTATTAATTGAGAAAAAAACTCAAACACACTAAACACCATAATAAAAGATAATAAAACACACCTCACATAATTAAAATTAATTGAAATTAAAGTTAATAAATGCCATGGAAAAAAAAAATTCAGATTTTTAAAAAAGTTTTGTAATTAGGGTTAAAATTAGACTTACCTTAGTGGGCAGGGTTTTTAAACAATAAAATATGTTTTTTTAATTTAATTTAAATGTATTTTTGTATGTTTTAAAACACTTTTGCCTGTAAAAGTAGGCTATGTGTCAGCTTTTATCAGGCGCAAGAGTTTTGAGGACATTTGCTGCGTAAGATATGGGTAAATCCCGCAATTTTGCCCTTGCAAATGTCCTCGCTCCTGAGATGCATTGGATCTGTCAAGCTCCAGCTTGATAGACCGAAAAAGCCGGTTTTCAGCACATGTGCATTGTGCACTGAAAACTGGCTTTTGCGATGCCTTCCTGGGTCTGTGGACACTCCGTATGGTGCCGTGAGGCCGGGTTTTCCAGGCCATAGTTTTTAAATTTTTGTTTAAACCTTTATTTTGTAAATTATAAACTTAATTACAACAGAAATAACATGAAAGAAGAAAGTAGAGATAGCATTTTGTGCGACTTGCGGGAATATGGTGGCCAGATTGCATACTTATGGTGATATACTCACTGTAAAAGAGCAACTATTGTAGTTACAATGTGACACCTTTAAAATGTAAAATACCTATCACAGGGCCACCTTCAGGAGTAACAGGTGCTCAGTGATGAGTTTTCAATGAAATGCACACCCCCCTAAAAGTTAAGAGGCAAAATTAAAAAGGATATTAGGAATGCAAAGAAGGAGCATGAGGAATTCTTGGCCAGTAAAATTAAGGAAAACCCTAAGATGCTCTCTAAATATATTAAGAGTAAGAGGGTAACTAAAGAAAGAGTAGGGCATATTAGAGACCATGAAGGTAATCTTTGTGTGGAGGCGGAAGATGTTGGGAGGGTTCTTAACGAATACTTTGCATCTGTTTTCACAAAGGAAAGGGACAATGCAGATACTGCTATCGAGGAGGAGTGTGATATTCTGGATGAAATAAGTATAATGAGAGAGCAAGTATTAAGGGGTTTAGCAGTTTTGAAAGTAGATAAGTCCCCAGAACCGGATGAAATGCATCCCAGGTTGTTGAGCAAAGTAAAAGGGGAAATAGCAGAGGCCTTGACCATCATTTTCCAATCCTCTTTGGATTTGGGCATGGTGCTGGAGGATTGGAGGACTGCTAATGTCGTACCTTTTTTTAAGAAGGGAGAAAGGGCCAGGCTGAGTAATTACAGGCCTGTCAGCCTAACCTTGGTGGTGGGAAAATTATTGGAAAAAATCCTGAAAGACAGGAAAAATCTGCATTTGGAAAGGCAAGGATTAATTAGGGACAGTCGGCACGGATTTGTTAAGGGAAGATTGTGTCTGATTAACCTGATTAAATTTTTTGAGGAGGTAACCAAGATGTTCGATGAGGGTAGTGTGTATGATGTAGTATATATGGACTTTAGCAAGGCTTTTGTTAATGTCCCACATGGTCGACTGGTCATGAAAGTTAAAGCCCATGGGATACAGGGCAAAGTGTCAAGTTGGATCCAAAATTGGCTTGGAGGAAGGAAGCAAAGGGTAATGACTGATGGATGTTTTTGTGACTGGAAGGATGTTTCCAGTGGGGTTCCGCAGGGCTAAGTACTGGGTCCCTTGCTTTTTGTGGTATATATGACCGACTTAGGTTTGAATATTGGGAGTATGATTAATAAGTTTGCAGACGACGCTGAAATTGGCTGTGTGGTTGATAATGAAGAGGAAAGTCATGGGCTGCAGGAGGATATCAATCTACTGGTCAGGTGGTCAGAGCAGTGGCAAATGGAATTTAATTCAGAGAAGTATGATGTGATGCACTTTGGGAGGGCTAATAAGGAAATGGTATACACATTAAGCAGTAGGCCACTTAATAGTGTAGATGAACAAAGAGACCTTGGATTACTTGTCCACAGATCCCTGAAAGTAGCAGGCCAGGTGGATAAGGTGGTTAAGAAAGTATACGGATTGCTTGCCTTTATTGGCCGAGGCATAGAATAAAAGAGAAGGGAGGTTATGCTTAAATTGTATAATACTCTGGTTAGGCCACAGCTGGAGTATTGTGTGCAGTTCTGGTCTCTGTATTATAGGAAGGACGTTATTGCACTAGAGAGGGTGCAAAGGAGATTTAATAGGATGCTGCCTGGAATGGAGAATCTTAGTTATGAGGAAAGATTGGATAGGCTGGGTTTGTTCTCATTGGAACAGAGGAGGTTGAGAAGAGGCCTTATTGAGGTGTACAAAATATTGAGGAGCCTGGACATAGTGGATAGTAAGGGTCTATCACAGCATATGCACGACAAAAGCTATCAAAATCATTACAGACATCACATTTCATGATCATTGACACATTCGGCATTGCAATGATTTTCATTTGGCCAGCATTATTTATAGGACAATTTTAGAAATCATTTATCATATATTATTGTTCGGATATGAGTGGGTGTGGCATCTATTGACTTTACATCAGGCAATGGTGTAAACTTTACTCATGTCGCATCACTTCAGGGTCTGCAGCTGCTTGTGTTACCATCAGGGGGTGCTTCCCCGTGAGTGCGAGCACCCGCTCCTCCACCTCAGTGATGTCGCTGGTGACTGGTGACCCCCATCCATTCGCCTCTGCACAGACCTCATTGTCGATAGCTTCTTCTGTAAATGGTAACAGGACGACATGGCATGAGATCATTGCATGATAGCATTGCAAGGTACTGTCACAGAGACTAATACAACATTTAACACTGATTCTACATATTGATCGGGCTAATCAAACTGGTAGCAATGCGGTGGAGGAGGATTTTCTGGAGTGTATTGGGGATGGTTTTCTAGACCAATATGTCGAGGAATCAACTAGAGAGCTGGCCATCCGAGACTGGGTGATGTGTAATGAGAAGGGACTAATTAGCAATCTTGTTGTGCGAGGCCCTTTGGGGAAGTGTGACCATAATATGGTAGAATTCTTTATTAAGATGGCGAGTGACAAAGTTACTTCGGAAACTAGGGTCCTGAACTTAAGGAAAGGTAACTTCGACGGTATGAGGGGTGAATTGGCTAGAATAGACTGGCAAAGAATACTTAAAGGATTGACGGTGGATAAGCAATGGCAAACATTTAAAGATCACATGGATGAACTTCAGCAATTGTACATCCCTGTCTGGAGTAAAAATAAAACGGGGAAGGTGGCTCAACCGTGGCTAACAAGGAAAGTTAAGGATAGTGTTAAAACCAAGGAAGAGGCATATAAATTGGCTGGAAAAAGCAACAAACCTGAGGACTAGGAGAAATTTAGAATTCAACAGAGGATGACTAAGGGTTTAATTAAGAGGGGGAAAATAGAGTACGAGAGGAAGCTTGCAGGGAATATAAAAACTGACTGCAAAAGCTTCTACAATTATGTGAAGAGAAAAAGATTAGTGTAGGCAAACATAGGTCCCTTGCAGTCGGATTCAAGTGAATTTATAATGGGGAACAAAGAAATGGCAGATCAATTGAACAAATACTTTGGTTCTGTCTTCACAAAGGAATTCACAAATAACCTTCCTAATGTACTAGGGGACAGTGGGTCTAGCGAGAAGAAGGAAATGCAAGAATATCCTTATTAGGCGGGAAATTATGTTAGGGAAATTGATGGGATTGAAGGCCAATAAATCCCCGGGTCTGATAGTCTGCATCCCAGAGCACTTAAGGAAGTGGCCCTAGAAATAGTGGATGCATTGGTGATCATTTTCCAACAGTCTATCGACTCTGGATCAGTTTCTATGTACTGGAGGGTAGCTAATGTAACACCACTTTTTTAAAAAGGAGGGAGAGAGAAAACGGGTAATTATAGACCGGTTAGCCTGACATCAGTAGTGGGAAAATGTTGGAATCAATCATTAAGGATGAAATAGCAGCGCATTTAGAAAGCAGTGACAGGATCGGTCCAAGTCAGCATGGATTTATGAAAGGGAAATCATGCTTGATGAATCTTATGGAATTTTTTGAGGATGTAACTAGCAGAGTGGACAAGGGAGAACCAGTAGATGTGGTGTATTTGGACTTTCAAAAGGCTTTTGACAAGGTTCCGCACAAGAGATTAGTGCAAAATCAAAGCACATGGTATTGGGGGTATGTGGATAGAGAATTGGTTGGCAGACAGGAAGCAGAGAGTCGGGATAAACGTGTCTTTTTCAGAATGGCAGGCAGTGACTAGTGGACTGCCGCAGGGCTCAGTGCTGGGACCCCAGCTCTTCCCAATATACATCAATGATTTGGATGAAGGATTTGAGTGTAATATTTCCAAGTTTGCAGATGACACTAAACTGGGTGGGGGTGTGAGCTGTGAGGAGGACGCTATGAGGCTGCAGGATGACTTGGACAGTTTAGGTGAGTGGACAAATGCATGGCAGATGCAGTATAATGTGGATAAATATGAGGTTATCCATTTTGGGGGCAAATACACGAAGACACAATATTATCTGAATGGCGGCAGATTAGGAAAAGGGGAGGTGCAACGAGACGTCGGTGTCATGGTTCATCATTCATTGAAAGTTGGCATGCAGGTACAGCAGGCGGTGAAGAAAGCAAATGGTATGTTGGACTTCATAGCTAGGAGATTTGAGTATAAGAGCAGGGAGGTCTTACTGCAGTTGTACAGGGCCTTAGTGAGGCCTCATCTGGAAAATTGTGTTCAGTTTTGGTCTCCTAATCCGAGGAAGGATGCTCTTGCTATTGAGGGAGTGCAGCGAAGGTTCACCAGACTGATTCCAGGGATGGCTGGACTGTCATATGAGGAGAGACTGGATCAACTGGGCCTTTATTCACATGGAGTTTAGGAGGATGAGAGGGGATCTCATAGAAACGTATAAGATTCTGATGGGACTGGACAGGTTAGATGCGGGAAGGACATTCCCGATGTTGGGGAAGTCCAGAACCAGGGGACATAGTCTTCGGATAAGGGATATGCCATTTAGGACTGAGATGAGGAGAAACTTCTTCAATCAGAGAGTTGTTAACCTGTGGAATTCCCTGCCGCAGAGAGTTGTTGATGCCAGTTCAATGGATATATTCAAGAGGGAGGTCGATATGGCCCTTATGGCTAAAGGGATCAAGGGGTATGGAGAGAAAGCAGGAAAGGGGTGCTGAGGGAATGATCAGCCATGATCTTATTGAATGGCAGTGCAGGCTCGAAGGGCCAAATGGCCTACTCCTGCATCTATTTTCGATATTTCTATGTTTCTATGAAGTCATCATGATTATTATGAAAATTATCACTCTTTACCTAAAGGCATACACTGTGACCGCAGGCTTTGAGTACAACATTGCCGGTAAAAGTGAAAGACCTCACATTTGATGATAGTCACTCATGACTCTTACAAATCAAATTATATAAATACATAAGTACATGTAAATAAATGTAATACTTACTCTTGTGGATCCGACAAGGTCGTTCCATCGTTTGCGGCATTATTTGCCCACACGCTCCTCATTGGTCGCCGACGAGACCACCTCTGCTATCTCGGCCCATATCTTCTGGTAGGCCTTTGGGGTCGGCTTCCCACGCCCTCCCTGTGTCAAATCACCCCAGCGTGACTCGACCTGCTGCATGGGGAGGTATTTGTCTCGTCCGAGAACCTCCTCGCTCTTTTGCGCCCTTCAATGTGTTCCTCTCCCAGCTCACTGCTCTCGCCAACGTCAGTCTCCACAGCGTGCTGTGTTGCCTCCCCCTCTCCCTCCATTATAGGCACCAAATTTGGGCAAATATCTGGCTGGAAGAACTAATTTTTTTCTCCCAATTTGCTCTAAAGCTCTAAACTCTCCCTCCTTTCTCCCAAAGCAGCCACACCACACCCACACACACCTTTACTCCCTCTATGCTCCCTCTCACCCTGTCTCCTCTTCTGCGCATGTCATGATGACCCTGGACCTCCTGAATCATGGGAATCGAGCATTGCCATGCCTTGCTAAAGATGGTGACACTTTACAGCAGAAGGTCAGAGAGATTTAACGCTACCGCCCATTTCATATCGCTCGCGGTAACGCCCAAATTCAAAAATGGATACTAGGGCCTTTGAGATTGGGCGACAAGCCGGCGATCTGAAAACCTATTTTTTGCGCTCACGTCGGAAATAAAGCCCATTTTTGGGCGATCTGCACAAAAGTGTAAAATCTAGCCCATAGAAACTTACAGCGCAGAAGAAGGCCATTTCGGTCCATTGTGCCCGCACCGGCCGACAAAGAGCCACACTGCCCTCGGTCAGCAGCCCTGAAGGTTACATATTAACCTATGAACAATCAACAATGGTGGACAGGTAAAGAACATCCAGCCCAACCAATCCACCTCACACAACTGCGATACCCCATGTATCGCAACACTTTACACTCCACCCCACCTGGAGCCATGCGATCTTCCGGGAGAGGCAAAAAACCAGATAAAAACCCAGGCCAGTAGGGGGAAAAAATCAAGCAAAATTCCTCTCTGACCCACCAGGTGATCGAAACTAGTCCAGGATATCACTCTGGTCATATTTGATTCCTTAAAGTACTTATCATCGTATCTGAACCAGCCAAAAAGAGGCGATCCAGTCTAATCCCACTTATCAAATCTTGGGGCAAGACTTTCCATTATTTTTGCATGCATCCCGCCCACTTAACATCGATTTTTACACTGAACTGAGGTATAATGCCTATCTATCACCCATTTAGCCACAAAATGGAAATTAACGTCCATTTCTCAGTAACTTATCGCCGAGCGTTACTTTCGGCATGAACTTAACGCTGATAAAAAATAATACCGCCCATCCACCTTTTTTGGGCGGAAAGATCAGAATTGACGAAACCAACGGCCATAATATCGCCCAGCGTTACTTTTGGCATGTAATTAACACCGACATCGAATAAAACCGCCCGCCCACTTTTTTTTGTTGTAAAGATCAGATTTGCCAAAACTTGCGCTCAGAAAATCGCCCGCCGTTAATTTTGGCACCTCACACATCTCACCGACAATATTGCTCGCCGACAAAACTGCTGTGAAAATGTTACTCTCACCAGAATTAATCACAGCGGTATGGATGCCATGTTCTAAATCACAGTTCACATCATTTAAAAGGATGCTTCAAATTCGGGGTAGTTTGGAAATACTCTGGAGTTCTTTTAAGGTCTGAACAAACATCTTATCATATTGTGGATGATTAGAATTTACTTTAGGTGTCTTAGTCTGGACATTTATTATTTGTGAACAATGGGTGTAATGCTGATAGTTATTGGAATGGGGCCTGGCATTTCTCAGCCTGTCTTGATGAGTATGCACATGCTGCAGATTAGAGATGGCAGAAGATCTATGCAACAGCATTATGTGCCCAATCTAAGATGTGCCAGACTGATGAGGAGGACTGGAGCTTACATTCCCCACACTTGCAGGGATAAGCGGTCTTACCTCAACTTGTGCGATAACACCTGCCTTAGGAGACTGCGCTTCCACAAGGAGGTTATCAGTGAGATATGTCAGCTCATTAGGGGAGATCTGCAGCCTGCTAGCACCATCAGGACCACACTGTCCGTCGAGGTCAAGGTCACCGTGACACTTTCGTTCTATGCGTCGGGCTCCTTTCAGGCCTCAGCTGGCGACATTTGCGCTATATCTCAGCATACCAGACATTGCTGCATTAGACAGGTCACTGAAAAAGCCCTTTACACATGCAGGATGAACTTTATCAGCTTCCCTATGACCAGGGATGCTCAGACTGAGAGGGCTTTAGGATTCTACTGAATTGCTAACTTCCCCAAGGTGCAGGGGGCAATAGACTGTACGCACATCCCGATGCGGGCACCTTTTCAGGATACAGTTGTTTTTTGGAACCACAAGGGATTTCACTCCCTAACTGTGTAACTCGTTGTTGACCACTAGCAAATAATTATGCCAAATTTCCGGGCAGCATCCATGTGCTCACATCCTGCGTGAGAGCGCTATATCTGACATGTTTACCAGTCAGCCACAAGGTTAATGCTGGATGCTTGGTGAAAAATGTATATGGCCTCGCCACCTGGCTGATGACCCCCCCTGCCACCCACACCGAAGCTGAGAAGCAATGCAACGAGAGCCACAGAGCCACTCGCATTATTTTCGAGAAAACCATTGGAGTGCTTAAGCAGCACTTTAGATGCCTGGACCACTCAGGAGGAGAGTTCCAATACCACCCTGAGCAGGTAGCTCAATTCATGGTGGTGTGCTCAATGCTGCACAACTTGGCTATCAGGAGGGGACAAGAATTGTCAGAAGGGACTGACGGTCCACCTCAGGAGAGAGAGGAAGAGGAGGACGAGGAGGTGGACGCTGACCTCGGGCCAGACAACCAGGTTGATGCTGAAACCATGCCCCCGCCCCGCCTCTGGACTGCAGGAAAGGGCCTGTGGTGGAATCATAGCTGCAAGACTCTTACGTCAGAAGCTCATAAATGAGCACTTTGCTTGAAAGAACGTTGTTGTTATTTACAAAGCTGTAGCACTGCTGGGTGTGCAGCACAAACATCAATGGCAAAAGTTAAAGTTTAAGTTGATTCAAGTTAAGTGTAATTATACCCTTTCATGTTAAGGAATCACCAATGTGTAACGGTGCAGATATCTGAGACAATGCGCAACAAGGTTATGTTAAATAAAAAACATTTAATCCGACTATTTGTGTGAAATCCTAATTATAACTGTAAAAAACACCCCACCCCCACCCCACCCCACAACAAATTAATCACATTTACAACATTTGATTGGTCACCATTTCCAGCAACACAGAATGCAAATGCAAACCAGCAAGGTAACCCTCTCGCCCCTACCCCTGACCCTTCCACCAAAATCGCACCAACAACATAAAAATATGCCCATGACAACACCTGCGACCATGCACATCGCTTTCCTCCCCCCCCCGCCCCGGCTTCTCCTCCCCACCTCTACCCCTTCCCCTCCTGACTCCAAGCCACCTGGCCGAGGAGCTCCTCAGGTGCTGCTTCACTGGGGGGGGGGGGTTGAAGGAAGAACTGCTGTTTGGACGGACACGGGAAAGGACAGTCCCGAGGTGGGAACGTCCTCCAGGCCAGAAGCAAGACCTTCCTCCTAGCTCTCACGTGTCATTGGCAATGCGTGTGCGGGACTTTGGGGTGCAGTGCCATTCTCCGGTACCACTGGGAGGCCTCTGCCACCAGTGTTCCTGGCTATCAGCTCCACATCCACAGCACGTACTCTGTCATGGTGGCGGAAATGCAGACCAGCTGGAGGGATAAGTCCCCCATTGTCTGTTGTTTCTGCTGACCTATGTCAACCCACTACCTGGACAAGTGTACCATGTCTGTGCTCAGATCTGCAGCTCGTGGAGCAGACCTGCCACGTCGAACCAACCTCCGCTTGTTCGGCGACATCCTGGAGACACCTGGGGTGCCCTGTGGCAAAGTGCTTGGGCCTGGTACCTCCACGGTGGATGTGGGAATTGCTGCAGGAGCACTAAATGTCATCGGCGTCATATCGATTATGGAGGTTGGGGATGCAGGCTCATCCGTTGAGAAGGGACCCAGCAGATGCATGGGCGAGAATCGGTGCTCCTCAGCACCAGATGGAGGAGAGTCCAGCAAGTCCGTCCCATACCCCACCTTCTGGGTTCAGTATTCTTGCATGGAGCTATGCTGCTGGCTGAGCTGCAAAGCATAAATGAGGTTATTAGAGGAGAAGTGAGTGCTAGTGTGACAAGCTGATTCCAGCGCTACACACAGCATATGCACGACAAAAGCAACACCGCTATAAAGATCATCACAAACATCACATTTCATGAGCATCACCAAATTCTGCATTGCAATGATTCTCATGAGGACATCATTATTTAGAGAAGAATTTTATGATTAATATATCATATAATATTGACCGGATATGAGTGGGTATGACATCTATTGAATTACATCACACAATGGTGTTTACTTTACTCACGTGGCATCACATCAGGCTCTGCTGCTGCTTGCATGGCTGAGCGGGGGTGGCTCCCCACTAGTGCCAGCACCCGTTTCTCGATGTTGGTGAGGTCGATGATGACTGGTGGCCCCCCACCCGTTCGCCTCTGTTCGGCCCTATTCCTCAAAAGCTTCTTCTGTAAAAGGTAACAACAGCACGACATGGCATGAGATCAATGCATGATATCATTGCTAGGTACTGTCACAGAGACTGATACAACACATCACTAGGAAAATAGATTAAAGTGTAGGATGGTTGATGAACAGTGGTGTACATTTAAGGAGCTATTTCACAACTCTCAAGAAATATATATTCCAGTAAGGAGGAAAGGGTGTAAGAGAAAAGATAGCCATCCATGGCTAACTAAAGAAATAAAGGATGGTATCCAATTAAAAACAAGGACATACAAAGTGGCCAAACAACTGGGAGGACAGAAGACTGGGAAACTTTAAAAGCCAGCAAAGAACGACTAAAAAAATGATTAAGAAAGGGAAGATAAACTATGAAAGTAAAGTAGCACAAAATATAAAAACAGATAGCAAGAGTTTCTATCGGTATATAAAAGGAAAAGAGTGGTTAAAGTAAATGTTGGTCCCTCAGAGGATGAGACCAGGGAATTAGTAATGGGGAACATGGAGATGGCAGAAAATTTGAACAAATATTTTGTATCAGTCTTTATGGTAGAGGACACTAACAATATTCCAACAGTGGATAATCAATGGGCTATGGGGGGTGGGGGGGGAGGAACTTAAAACAATCACAATCACTAAGTAGGTGGTACTCAGTAAGATAATGGGATGAAAGGCAGAAAAATTCCCTGCACCTGATGGCTTGCATCATAGGATCTTAAGAGAAGTAGCGGCAGGATTGTGGATGCATTGGTTGTAATTTATCAAAATTCCCTGGATTCTGGGGAGGTCCCAGCAGATTGGAAAACTGCAAATGTAACACCCCTATTTAAAAAAGGAGGCAGTCAAAAAGCAGGAAACTATAGACCAGTTAGCCTAACATCTGTGGTTGGGAAAATGTTGGAGACCATTTGTAAAGAAGCAGTAGTAGGACATTTGGATAAGCAAAATTCGGTCAGGCAGAATCACCATGGATTGATGAAGGGGAAGTCATGTTTGACAAATTTGTTGGAATTCTTTGAGGATGTAACAAACAGGGTGGATGAAGGGGCACCAGTGGATGTGGTGTATTTGGACTTCCAGAAGGCATTTGACAAGGTGCCACATAAAAGATTACTGCACAAGATAAAAGTTCACAGGGTTGGGGGTAATATATTAGCGTGGATAGAGGATTGGCTAACTAACAGAAAACAGAGAGTCGGGATAAATGGTTCATTCTCTGGTTGGCAACCAGTAACTAGTGGGGTGCCGCAGGGATCAGTGCTGGGACCCCAAATATTTACAATCTATATTAACAACTTGGAAGAAGGGACTGAGTGTAACGTAGCCAAGCTTGCTGACGATACAAAGATGGGAGAAAAAGCAATGTGTGAGGAGGACACAAAAAATCTGCAAAAGGACATAGACGGGCTAAGTGAGTGGGCAAAAATTTGGCAGATGGAGTATAATGTTGGAAAATGTGATGTCATTCACTTTGGCAAAAAAAATCAAAGAGAAAATTATTATTTAAATGGAGAAATATTGCAAAGTGCCGCAGTATCGCCAGACCTGGGGGTACTTGTGCATGAAACACAAAAGGATAGTATGCAGGTGCAGCAAATGATCAGGAAGGCCAATGGTATCTTGGCCTTTTTTGCAAAGGGGAGGGAGTATAAAAGCAGGGACACAGCTATACAAGTTATTGGTGAGGCAACACCTGGAATACTGCGTGCAGTTTTGATTTCCATATTTATGAAAGGATATATTGCTTTGGAGACAGTTCAGAGAAGGTTCACTAGGTTGATTCCGGAGATGAGGGGGTTGACTTATGAGGAAAGGTTGAATAGGTTGGGTCTCTACTCATTCGAGTTCAGAAGAATGAGTGGTGATCTTATTGAAACGTATAAAAAAATGATGGGGCTTGACAAGGTAGATGCAAAGAGGATGTTTCCACTGATGGGGAGACTAGAACTAGAGGGCATGATCTTAGAATAAGGGGTCGCCCATTTAAAACAGAGATGAGGAGGAATTTCTTCTCTCAGAGGGTTGTAAATCTGTAGAATTTGCAGCCTCGGAGAGCTGTGGAAGCTACGACATTGAATAAATTACAGCGAGAAATAGACAGTTTCTTGAGCGATAAGGGGATAAGGAGTTATGGGGAGCGGGTGGGGAAATGGAGCTGAGTCCATGATCAGATCAGTCATGATCTTATTGAATGGTAGAGCAGGCTTGAAGGGCCGTATGGCCTACTCCTGTTCCTATTACTTATGTTATTATGTTCTTATAACCATCAGATGTAATCATGATTATAATGAAAATTATTATTCTTTACCTAAAGATGTACACCGTGACTGCAGGCTTTGAGTACAACCTTCCCAGTTTAAGTGCTTGCATCACATCTGAATTTAATCACTCATTACACTTATAATTCCAAATCTATAAATATATAAGTACATGTAAATAAATGTAAAACTTACTCTGGTGGATCCCACAAGGTTGTTCCATCGCTTTCGGCATTGGTTGCCCTCACACACCTCATTGATCGCCGACGAGACCAACTCGGCTATCTCGGCCCATATCTTCTGGTAAGCCTTTGGGGTGGGCTTCCCATGCCCTCCCTGGGTCAATTGACCCCAGCATGACTCGACCTCCTGCATGAGGGAGGCATTTGCCTCGTCTGAGAACCTCCTCGCTCTTTTTTGTCCTCCCAATTGTTCCTCTCCCAGCGCACTGCTTTCGCCAGCGTCCTCAGTCTCCACAGCGTGCTGGGTCGCATTCTCCATCCCTTCCATATTAAATATAATTTTTTTCCACAAAAACTCTGTGCCAACTACCTTCTTTGTGCTTAGTAGGCTTTTTGCTGCTGGTGCATCTCCCTCGTGCCTCCCACAACAGTCAAACAAGCACACACCACACCCACACATGCTTTCAGTCCCTCTCTGCTCCCTCTCTCTCTGTCTCCTCTTATGCTCATGTTATGGTGACCCCTGACCTCCTGAAACGCGGGAAACAAGCATTGCCATGCCTTTGCTATGTTCAGCGACACTTTACGGCAGAAGGTCAAAGCAATTTAACACTAACGCCCATTTCAGATCGCTCGTTGTAATGCCCATTTTCAAAAATGGAAATTTAGGGTTTTGAAAATGGGCGATAATCCAGTGATTTCAAAACCCATTTTTACTGTCCACGCTGGAAATAACGCCCACTTTTGGGCGATCTGCACAAAGGTGAAAAGTATAGCCCTAGGTCCCTAACCCTGCAGGTCACGGCACTTCAAGTGCCTATCCACACAACTTTTAAATGTGGTGAGGGTTTCTGCCTCTACCACCTTTCTAGGCAGTGAGTTTCAGACCCCCACAACCCTCTGCGTGAAGAAGCTTACCCTCAAATCTCCTCTAAACCTTCCACCAACCATCTTAAACCTATGCCCCCTCATAATTGACCCCTCTGCCAAGGGAAATAGGTTCTTGCTATCCACTTTATGCAGGCCGCTCAAAATTTTATGCACCTCAATAAGGTCTCCCCTCAGTCTCCTCTGTTCCAAGAAGAACAAATCCAGCCTATCCAAACTGTCCTAATAACTAAGATTCTCCATTTCAGGCAGCATCCTCGTAATTCTTCTCTGGATCCTCTCCAGTGCAATCACGTCCTTCCTATAATACAGCGACCAGAACTGCATGCAGTATTCCAGCTGTGGCCTAACCAATGTATTATACAATTTAAGCATAACCTCCCTGCTCTTGTATTCTATGCCTCAACCAATGAAGACAAGCATTCTGTATGCCCTCTTAACCACCTTATCCACCTGGCCTGCTACTTTTATGGATCTGTGAACAAGCACTCCAAGGTCGCTTCTAAGTGGCCTAATGTTTAATGTGTATACCCATTCCTTATTAGCCCTCATCAAGTGCATTACCTCATACTTCTCCGAATTAAATTCTATTTGCCACTGTTCTGCCCACCTGACCAATAGATTGATATCCTCCTGCAGTCCATGACTATCCATTTCATTATCAACCACAAAGCCAATTTTAGTATCATTTGCAAACTTCTTAATCATACCCCCTATATTCAAATCTAGATCATTGATGTCTACCACTAAAAGCAAGGGACCCAGTACTGAGCCCTGCGGAACCCCACTGGAAACATCCTTCCAGTCAGAAAAACATCCATCAACTATTACCCTTTGCTTCCTACCTCTAAGCTAATGTTGGATCCAACTTGCCACTTTGCCCTGGATCCCATGGGCTGTTACCTTTGTGACCAATCTGCCATATGGGACCTTATCAAAAGCTTTGCTAATGTTCATATACACTACATCGTACGCATTACCCTCATCGACCCTTCTGGTTACCTCCTCGAAAAATGTAATCAGGTTAGTCAAACACAATCTTCCCTTCATAAATCCGTGCTGACTATCCCTGATTAATCCTTGCTTTTCTAAATGTAGGTTTATCCTGTCCTTCAGGATTTTTTCCAATAATTTTCCCTCCACTGAGGTTAGACTGACAGACCTGTAATTACTCGGCCGATCCATTTATCCCTTCTTAAACAAGAGTACTACATTAGCAGTCCTCCAGTCCTCCGGCACCATGCCTTACTCCAAAGAGGACTGGAAAAAGATGGTCAAGGCATCTGCTATTTCCTCTTTTGCTTCACTCAACAGCCTGTGAAGCATTTCATCCGGGCCTGGGGACTTATCCACTTTCAAAGCTGCTGAACCCCTTAATACCTCCTCTCTCACTATGTTTATTTCATCTAAAATTTCAGTCTCCTCCTCAATAGCAGTATCTGCATTGCACCTTTCCTTTGTGAAAATAGACGCAAATATTCATTTTGAACCATACCCACATCTTCCGCCTCCACACACAGATTATCCTCATGGTCTTTAATAGACCCTACCCTTTCTTTAGTTATCCTCTTGCTCTTAATATATTTATAGAACATCTTTGGGTTTTCCTTGATTTTACTTGCCAAGATTTTTTCATGCTCTCTCTTAGCATTCGTAATATCCTTTTTAATTCACCTCTGAGCTTTCTATATTCGTCCGGAGATTCTATAATATTTAGCTGTCAGTGTATGACATAAGCTTTCCTTTTTTCTTTATCCTCCCTTGTAAGTCCATAGACATTCAGGGGGCTCTAGAATTGTTATTACCATCCTTTTTCTTTAAGGGCACATGCTTGGCCTGAGCCCTTCAGATCTCCTTCCCGAAAGCTTCCCACTGTTCCGACACTGATTTACCTTCAAAGAGCTGTTTCCAGTCCACTGGGGCCAATCACTTCTTAACTTAGCAATGTTAGCTTTTGCCTAATTTGGGACTTTTATTCCTTGTCCATCCTTGGCTTTATCCATAACTACCTTGAATCGACTGAATTATGGTCCCTGGCACCCACGCGCTCTCCCACTGATATCCCTTCCACCTGCCCAGCTTCTCTCCCCAAAACTAAATCCAAAACTGCCCCCTCCCATGTTGGGCTTGTTACATGCTGACTAAAAAAGTTCTCTTGAATGCATTTTAGGATTTCCGCACCCTCTATACCCTTCACACTATATTTGTCCCAATCAATATTAGGATAGATGAAATCCCCTAATATTACTACCCTATGGTTTTTGGACTTCACTGAAATATGGAACTCCAGACCCACAGCAATATGGTTGACTCTTTATTGCCATCTGAAATGGCCCAGCAAGCCAGTCAGCTACACAAAACCGCCACGACAAAAGGCTCAATATTCCCCAATGCCATTTTTTGGCGTATTGCCAGAGATACACCTGTTTTTCTTTGCCCCAACTACTCCCCAAAAAAAGTAGAAAGTTTTCCCATTGTATTTTTTGAAATTTGCGCCATGCAGCCTGTCCTGTAGCCTCGGCGGGTGGAGCCTAATGTCTGCGGCGAAAAAACGATGCCGCCCCCTTCTGCGCATGTGCAAAAAAAGGATATTTTTGATGTGATTCCTATGGGCACGCATGCCCAGTACAGCTCCCAGTCTGCATTCGGCCATTTTTAAAGAACTAGTTGTGTGTGAGAACTTTAATGATCATTGGAAAAATGGGAGCTGCAATACAAGATGCAACGCAGCGCAAGGACTAAGAATTTCTTACAGGATGAAGTGGAGGCACTAGTTATTGTGATTGAGGGCAGATGGCACAAGCTGGACATCAACAGAGGTCACATAAAAGTTCTACCAAAAGAAATGCAGAAACGCTGGAACCAACTTGCGGAAGATTACTGTACAATGGTGACCACCCCGATGGCTGGTGGCCAGTCAAAAGGAAGTGATAGGACCTTGAAAAAGTAGTTGGTGTAAGTAATATTTTCATTTATTCAATGGAATTGCAATTGTAAGTGTGACCAGCTGTATATGTCCCACCCAGCAGAAAGACACCCTCTCTGAAATGTTATGTTTTCATCTTTGCAGAGGAAAGTGACACACAACAAAGGAGAAAGAACTCGAACAGGAGGGGGCCCGGCAAATCTGCAGCCACTGACACATTTGGAAGAGAGTGTCGCTGCTTTGATGGGTCCTGCCTGGAGAAAAGCAACCACCACTGCACAAGCTGGGCCCACACTTGACGGAGAGGGTAAGTCCTGCAAATTCCACAGTCTGGCTTTGCTAAATGTTAAGTACCGCGCGGGCTAGCCATGCTTCGGTTCCTGGGGATGTCTCCGTCAGCTACACTTTGGTTGATGCAATGTGCTATCGTTCATTGCGGTCCTTCAAATCAGCCTGCTGCCTGTGTAGTGTGAGCCTACTCATGCCACCCACCCTGCCCCCTCCTCTACTGCTAACCATTTGTTTGTTCTGTTATATTTTGCAGAACTTGAGGCCAACCCTGAAGGTGCAGAAGAAGATTTAGTCACGGATGAGCCTGAAGAAGAAAACATCTTCCAATCCCATCTTCCAGACAAGGAGCATTGGGGTGAGGAGAAGGGAGAGGGGATGGAAGAAAGGCCCCACTGCTGTACTCATTCTGGAGGATGTGCAGGTGCTGCCTATTGATATGCCAGCCCCTTCCCTGAGTGGTTTGAATGTTGGTGGGACATTCCATGGTTTCCCAATATCCGAGTATGGGGATTCCAGTGGGGTGCAGCAAGCCAAACCCAGGGTGAGGAGGGGAAGGAGAGCTCGACCGCACTCTCCTGAGATACATGATCTAACAGATGTGGTTCAGATGATGGCAATGAGTGCGGAGCGTACTGACCTTACATGATCACTCCTGGACACTATCAGTGGGGTGGGTGATGAGGTATTGGTACTGTCGGGGGAAGTAACAACATTCTCACGAGAAATGGGAACACTCTCCAGGAACATGAGAGAGGGAATGTCGCAGGCAGCTGATACAATGTTGAGGGAGGGAATGTTTCAGGTAGTTGACACACTGTTGCTCAACATGAGGAGGGCATGTCACTGGCAGATGAGACACTGTCAGCGAATGTGAGGGAGGGAATGTTGCAGTTAGTTGACACACTGTCACGGCACATGAGGGAGAGAATGTCGGAGTTTGCTGCTGCAACAAGGAAGCACACCCAGACCCCGCATCCATTGACAGAATTAACTACCACTCCCACTCCATGCCACCGACAAGCCTCTGAAGAGGCCCAAGCCCTAATCAAGAAGTGCGCATTACCTGAGATATTCGAAAGAATAAGCTTGGTACCATCCCGAGAAACACTGCGCACTGCCTGCAGGCAGGGGTGGAGTCACCAAGACCAAGCACAGTGGGCGGTCTTAGAATAAGGTGGAGGAGAGATAGGTGCAGCCTTTCTTTGCTGCTGTTGTTGTTGTTATTATTATTGTTGTTACTGTTTTAACTGTTCTCAAATTAAAAGTTTTTTGTAGGTTATGTAAATTTACAAGTTGACAAGTTTGTAAGTGATCTTAAAGTTTGTAAGTGAACTTAACTGAAAACTTTAAAGTTTGAGAGAAGATTATTTTTTATTAACGGTAAGGTAAATACAAACAAATGTTTGTTAAACATTTGATTTTATATTATAACCGAATCATTTATATTATTTGTTCCATTATTAACAACTTTTTGAACAAAAGAAGAATCATTTACATTATTTGTTCCATTATTAACACAACTTTTGAAGTAAACAAGAATCATTTCCATCATTTGTTCCTTGAACACAACATAACATTACGGAACTTATCCTTTTGGAATAGTTGCCGCTGAGCCTTCAGGCAGTAAAGCGTTCAAGGATGAGCTGCAGGCACAAGGCTCGAGCAATCGTTAAAGGGGCACGACGGCCCGCCCTCTTCCACCATCGTGCTCCAGGTTCAGGTAGTTGCATGGCGTCCTCATCCTCCTCTTCCTCCTCCTCGTCATCTGCATCTTCCTCCTCATCATCAGCCACTCTCACCTCAGGTGGGTCTTCCAGTACCAGCTGCTGCTGCCTCATGATGGCTAATTTATGCAGCATGCAGCATACAACAGTGAACTAACCGACAATCTCAGGGGAGTATTGCAAGTAGCCTGCGGAATAGTCCAGGCATTGGAAATGTTGTTTCAAGATGCCAATGGTCCTGTCTATTATGCTGCGTGTTGCAATATGTAACATGTTGTATTCCAGGTCAGTTTCCCTCCGGGTTACGCGTAGGGGCGTCATGAGCCAGGTGGCATGGCTATACCCTTCGTCTCCCAGCAGCCAGCTCTGCCATTCTGGCTGCTGCTGAATCATGGCAGATATAACGCTCTCGCGTAGGATGAATGCATCATGGGTGCTCCCTGGGTATCTTGCATCATCTGACATGATACGATGCATGTCGTCACACATGATCTGCACATTAATGGAGTGGAAGTCTTTTCTGTTCCTGTACAACTTGGAATCCTCCAAAGGTGTTCACAAGGCGATGTGGGTACAATCAATGCAGCCCTGTACCTTTGGGAAGCCAGCAATCCTGGAAAAGCCCACAGCCATTTCACGCATTGCCTGGACAGTCATGGTGAACTTTATGTATTCATTCCTCCAGGCAAATAGTGCAGCAATCACCCAGCCAAATGCATATATGTGTTGCATGTTGAGAAATGGCACAAATATCCCCAGTTGTGTTCTGGAATGATCCAGATGCAAAGAATGAAAGTGCAGCTGTAACCTTCACTTCAACTAACAAAGCAGTCCTCCTGATGCTTCTAGGTTGCATGTCTACTTTAACAAACTCACAGATCTCAGTTACAACTTCTTTGCAGAAACGCAGCCTTCTGACACAGTCTGCATCACTCAGGTGCAGGTACTGTTAGCATTAGTGTTTTCTCAGAAGAATCACTCAACACTCAGAGTCGGTTCCAACGCCGTCGCGGCCTTTATTAACGCTAGCGGGGAGGAAATCACAAGACTGAGTCCAGGCTTCTCTCCACAGAACAAAGGGTTACATGCACTTTTATATGTTTCACAACAGTTACAAACAGTTTACTACAGTTACACAGCCCATCATGGCTGGACACAAGCCAATCACAACGATTATAGATTACATATATGTTCTTTTAACCCAATAGAATTCCCCTGGTGCCTCAGGAACCACATGTTCGGTTATTGTCAGCTCGGGCTGATTGATGACTTTGTTACAGGAGATGGGTTCCCTTCTTATCTCTTTATTCCTGGGGAATTAATTGGTTTATGACCTTGTTTATAGGAGATGGGTTCTCTCCTCATTATTCTTATCCTGCATCCAAGGCATTCCTATAGTAGGCCTCACAGGGTTATTGCTCGGTCATTGAACATTCAACAGTTCACAGCTTGACTACCTGCTTTCCCATCATGCCTGGGCAGCCATTTTATGTGTGGCCACTTTAAACTTATATGAGTTTAGATATATTTAGCAGGTGCCTACTTCCTACAACAGTACAAATGCCTGTCGCGAGATACCCGACATTGGTAAGGCTTCTTGCCTATCATCCTACGTGTTCTGAGGTTCCTCACACAATTATGTTGAATCAATTGTCTCCTGCGCAGCACCATCATGCAGAAGACTTGCACAAGGTATGGCACTGTCAGTATTGCCCCCATGATTGAATTGTACCTTTGCAAGAATCTCAAAATGGCAGGCAGAACAAGGTTCTTTGTTCTTTTTTCCCAAGGTTGACGTCCTAGTATGGACCATACCCATGTCTGAGCAGGCACAATGATCGGGAACCCACCCGGGCTTCATTTGATGCATGTTGTAGACTTCTCATGCCTTCCCTTCACCTTCCACAGCCCCCCACCTTCCCCCAGAGCATCTTTTCAAGCTGAGCCCCAAGCCCCTGTGTGTCCAGGCAAGGGACCAATTCTGCTGGCCGACGCTCTGACACTCGAGCCCGGCTTGGAGATGTTCGGAGGTGGCGTGTCAGCTTAAAAAAAATCAAAACTTAAAGAATTCCATTAAACTTCCATTTCCTGCATTTTATGTTTTAAAAATTTAAGGTTGATTATGGAAATTTATGTGTTCTTGACTCACTCCAAAACTTTGCATAAAAACAATGGTATCGATTTTTTAATGTGCACTTGTTTTTCTGAAGTGCCCAGAAGATTTTTTGGGAGTGGTCACATATGCCATCCGAGGAGAAATTTAAATTGGCCAAATTTCCATCATTGTGAAAAACTGGTGCAGACATCAGGTTACGCCCCCGATGACGCAAAAAAAAACTAACCTAAAAAAATCTTATTAAAGATAAAATAGCAGCGCATTTGGAAAGCAGTGACAGGATCGGTCCAAGTCAGCATGGATTTATGAAAGGGAAATCATGCTTGACAAATCTTCTAGAATTTTTTGAGGATGTAACTAGTGGAGTGGACAAGGGAGAACCAGTGGATGTGGTGTATTTGGACTTTTAAAAGGCTTTTCACAGGCCCCACACAAGAGATCGGTGTGCAAAATTAAAACACATGGTATTGGGGGTAATGTACTGATGTGGATAGAGAACTGGTTGGCAGACAGGAAGCAGAGAGTCGAGATAAACTGGTCCTTTTCAGAAATGCAGGCACTGACTAGTGGGGTGCCACAGGACTTAGTGCTGGGACCCCAGCTATTTACAATATTCATCAATGATTTAGATGAAGGAATTGAGTGTAATATCTTCAAGTTTGCAGATGACACTAAGCTGGGTGGCAATGTGAGCTGTGAGGAGGATGCTAAGAGGCTGCAGGGTGATTTGGACAGGTTAGGTGAGTGGGCAAATGCATGGCAAATGAGGCTGTGTCATCACACCAATGCTCTTCTCAATCTTCCTCATTGCAATGTTTCATCTCACCTTTCACAAGCTCCCTGTTGGAGTGGAGTAAATTTACAGGACAAGCGGGAAATTGTACAACCTCCGATGCCTCCAGTCCAGATCCAAGGTTATTCCAACCTCTCTCTTTGAATTACAATATGACATCCCCAGCACTGAGGCATTGACCATGCTCAATCAGCTTCAATGGGTGGGCCACATTGTCCGCATGCCCGATACTAGCAGGCAAGCCCCAGGAGGGCAGAGAAAATGCTTCAAGGACACCCTCAAAGCCTTCTTAAAAAAAATTAACATCCCCACCAACTCTTGGGAATCCCTGGCCCAAGACGGCTCAAAATGGAGGAGAAGCATCTGAGAAGACATTGAACACTTCAAGTCTCTTCACTGGGAGCAAGTGGAAGCCAAGTACTAACTGCGGAAGGAGCTTATCAAGCACACCACCCACCCATCCCTCCAACCACCATCTGCCCCACCTGTGACAGAGACTGTAGATTATCAGTCACCTTAGAACTCATATTTAGTGTGGAAGCAAGTCACCCTTGACTCCAAGGGACTGCCTAAGAAGAAGAGTACTTTATCATATTGTAAAACTGTCAATTGTTCAGTAACCAGGATGGCAAGAAAGTATGATTGTATAAGCAACTGATGAATGATCATGTTCAGAGAAACTCATTAAAAAGTTTATTAAAGAAGAACATTATCTGTCAAATTGTTGTTTTATTAGATCTGCTTCAGGATGACACATATAACAATAAAGGCACAATGTGTTCAGTCAAATCAGGAAAGGTTATTAGGTGATAGCAGAGATTGCAATTACGCAAGATTAAAATTGCACTATAGTGATCATAATTGTTGGGACTGCCTCAGAAGAAGGAAGAAGTTTATGTCAGTAAACAGATAGCAAGAGTTTCTATAGGTATATAAAAAGGAATAGAGTGGCTAAAATAAATGTTGGTCCCTTAGAGGACGAGACCAGGGAACTAGTAATGGGGAACATGGAGATGGCAGAAACTCTGAACAAATATTTTGTATCAATCTTTACGGTAGAGCACACGAACAATATTCCAACAGTGGATAGTCAAAGGGCTATGGGGGGTGGAAGGGGGAATGTAACACAATCACAATCACTAAGGAGGTGATACTCAGTAAGATAATGGGACGAAAGGCAGATAAATCCCCTGGACCTGATGGCTTGCATCATAGGGTCTTAAGAGAAGTAGCGGCAGGGATTGTGGATGCATTGGTTGTAGATTGGAGAATTGCAAATGTAACACCCCTATTTAAAAAAGGAGGCAAACAAAAAGCAGTAATCTATAGACCAGTTAGCCTAGCATCTGTGGTTGGGAAAATGTTGGAGTCCATTATTAAAGAAGCAATAGCAAGACATTTGGAAAAGCAAAATTCAGTCAGGCAAAGTCAGCATGGATTTATGAAAGGGAAGTCAAGTTTCACAAATTTGCTGGAGTTCTTTGTAGGATGTAACAAACAGGGTGGATAAAGGGGAACCCGTGGATGTGGTGCATTTGAACTGCCAGAAGGCATTTGACAAGGTGCGGCGTAAAAGGTTACTGCACAAGATAAAAGTTCACGGAGTTGGGGGTAATATATTAGCATGGATAGAGGATTGGCTAACTAACAGAGAACAGAGAGTCAGGATAAATGGTTCAATCTCTGGTTGGCAAACAGTAACTAGTGGGATGCCGCAGGGATCAGTGCTGGGACCCCAACTGTTTACAATCTATATTAATGACTTGGAAGAAGGGACTAAGTGTAATGTAGCCAAGTTTGCTGATGATACAAAGATGGGAGGAAAAGCAATGTGTGAGGAGGACACAAAAAATCTGCAAAAAGACATAGACAGGCTAACTGAGTGGTCAATAATTTGTCAGATGGAGTATAATGTTGGAAAGTGTGAGGTCATGTACTTTGGCAGAAAAAAAATCAAAGAGCAAGTTATTATTTAAATGGAGAAAGATTGCAAAGTGCTGCAGTACAGCGGGACCTGGGGGTACTTGTACATGAAACACAAAAGGATAGTATGCAAGTACAGCAAGTGATCAGGAAGGCCATTGGTATCTTGGCCTTTATTGCAAAGGGGGTGGAGTATAAAAGCAGGGAAGTCTTGCTACAGCTATACAAGGTATTGATGAGGCCACACCTGGAATACGGCGTACAGTTTTGGTTTCTACGTTTACGAAAGGATATACTTGCTTTGGAGGCAGTTCAGAGAAGGGTCACTATGTTGCTTCCGGGGATGAGGGGGTTGGCTTATGAGGAAAGGTTGAGTAGGTTGGGCCTCTACTCATTGGAGTTCAGAAGAATAAGAGATGATCTTATCAAAATGTATTAGATTATGAAGGGGCTTGACAAAGTAGATGCAGAGAGGCTGTTTGCGCTGATGGAGGAGACTAGAACTAGAGGGCATAATCTTAGAATTAGGGGCCACCCATTTAAAACAGAGATGAGGAGGAATTTCTTCTCTCAGAGGATTGTAAATCTGTGGAATTTGCTGCCTCGGAGAGCTGAGGAAGGTGGGACATTGAATAAATTTGAGACAGATATAGACAGTTTCTTGAGCGATCAGGGGATAAGGGGTAATGGGGAGCGAGCAGAGAAGTGGAGCTGAGTCCATGAACAGATCAGCCATGATCTTATTGAATGGCGGAGCAGGCTAGAGGGGCCTTATGGCCTACTCCTGTTCCTATTTCTTATGTTCTTATGTAAAATGACTACATTTATAGCTTATGCAGTGCTGCTTTTGAGGGTGTTGTTTTTTCTAGAATTTTGAATGATTCTTTTGTTTATGATACTAAAGGACCAAAGGGACTGTGATGAACATCAGTTTGATCCTTACACTGAATTTTTCTACATGCCTCATGTCTTTATGTTATGTGCCAAATAATTCTACATCGTGAAAGTTACTGGAATTTTGCACTGAATCAGTGGATACAAATTACATTTGCGGTGCTTCTGCCAGACATAAGCTAAAATGGACAACTCAACTGCATTTGTATTTTGTACACACTGTTTGTTATGTATGGGGAAAGAGTCAGACTGAACATTGTGAGCTCAAAGTAAAGTGTGACCGTAGTCTTTTATTGCAGGTCTCCAGGCCTCTCCTTCCTTTGAGGTCTCCTTAAATACCTTTGCTCCCAAGGGATTATGGGATCCCTTGGGACTCCAGGGGATGAGCCCTCTAGTGGCTGTACAAAGTAAATACAAGTTCACATATATAACAACACTCCCTGCCAAAGTCAATAGTGTAGCTATTTACAATGTGAGTCGATCTGGGGCCCTTCTTGCCCTGGTTGATCGCCTCGGTGTGAAAGCTGGTGTTGTTGAATCATTTGTTGGGCCCTCGCTGGGCTGCTGTCCAGCAGATCTTGCTGGGCTGTCTGGTGTGTTGGGTCCTGCTGGGCTGCAGTGGATGATGGGTTCTGCTTCGTGATCAAACGTGGTGCCGGTTGCCACTGGTGTGTATGTTGGGGGATCGAAAATGTTCGGGTCCAAGGTGGGTTGCTCAGGATAGTCCATAAATCTGAGTTTGATTTGGTGCAAGTGTTTCCGGTGAATAGGTCCATTTGAAAGTTTGACCCGAAACACCCTGCTCCCCTCTTTCGCCACAACAATGCCGGGAAACCACTTGGGACCTTGTCTATAATTCAGTAGAAATACAGGATGATTGACTTCAATCTTGCGTGACAAATTTGGGCTATCATGGTATGTACTTTGTTGAAGCCGCCTGCTCTCTACTTGTTCATGTAGATCAGGGCGAACTAATGAGAGCCTTGTTTCAAGTGCTCTTTTCATGAGCAGTTCAGCAGGCGGGATCCCAGTGAGCGAGTGGGGTCTCGTGCGGTAGCTAAGCAGGACTCGGGATAAGCGAGACTGCAGTGAGCCTTCAATTACCCTCTTCAAGTCTTGCTTGATGGTTTACACTGCTCTCTCTGCCTGGCCATTGGAGGCTGGTTTAAACGAGGCAGATGTGACATGTTTGATCCTATTGTGGATCATGAATTCTTTGAACTCAGCACTGGTAAAACATGGCCTGGTGTCGCTCATGAGGACATCAGGTAAGCCGCAAGTGGTAAACATGGCCCGCAGGCTTTCAGTAGTGAGAGCAGACGTGCTAGCCGACATTATTACACATTCAATCCACTTGAAATACGCGTCTACAACCACAAGGAACATTTTACCCAAGAACGGGCCTGCATAGTCGACGTGTACCCTAGACCACGGTTTGGAGGTCTAAGACCATAAACTTAGCGGCGCCTCCCTGGGTACATTGCTTAACTGCGAGTATGTAATACATCTGTGAATGCAGGACTCTAAGTCCACATTGATACCGGACCATCACATGTGGGATTTGGCTATCGCTTTCATCATTATGATGTCTGGGTGGGTACTGTAGAGGTCATTGATGAAGGTGTCTCTGCCCTTCTTGGGGACCACTACTCGATTGCTCCACAGAAGGCAGTCTGCCTATATAGACATTTCATCTTTGCGCTGCTGGAACAGCTTAATCTCTTTCTGCATTTCCACTGGGACACTGGACCAACTCCAGTGAAGAACACAGCTTTTGACTAGAGATAATAAGGGGTCCTAGCTTGTCCAGGTTATGATCTGCCGGGCAGTGACGGGTGATTGCTCACTCTCAAATGCTTCCATAACCATGGCTAGATCTGCGGGTTGTGCCATTTCCAGCCCCGTGGTGGGCAATGGCAGCCTACTGAGAGCATCAGCGCAGTTTTCTGTGCCTGGCCTGTGGCGGATGGCATAGTTGTATGCGGACAACATGAGCGCCCATCTCTGGATGTGGGCCAATGTATTGGTATTTATCCCTTTACTCCTGGGAAAACAGGGATATAAGTGGCTTATGATCAGTTTCCAATTCGAATTTTATCCCAAACAGGTATTGATGCATTTTCTTTAGCCAATAGACACACGCTAACGCTTCTTTCTCAATCATGCTGTAGGCTCTCTCAGCCTTAGACAGACTCCTGGTGCATAAGCAACCGGTTACAGTTTCCCAGAATCTTTAGCTTATTACCATACACACCTGACACCATATGACGACGCATCACATGCTAACTTACGTGAATCATACAACACAAGCAATTTGTTTGAGCATACCAATTTTCTTGCTTTTACAAAGGCATTTTCTTGGCTTTTGCCTCAAACCCATTCAGCCCCTTTTCGTAGTAAAACATGCAGTGGTTCTAACAGTGTGTTGAGACCCGGTAAGAAGTTATCAAAGTAGTTCAGGAGTCCCAGAAATGACCGCATCTCCGTCACGTTCTGTGGCATCGGTGCGTTCTCGATTGCCTCCGTCTTCGCGTTGGTGGGCCTGATGCTGTCCGCCACAATCCTCCTTCCCAAGAACTCCACTTCAGGCATCAGGAAAATGCACTTCAAGTGTTTTTACCTGAGCCCCATGCGGTTGAATCAAATAAAAATATCCTCCAGGTTCTGCAGATGAGTCGACTGTGTTCCGACCTGTGACCAAGATTTCGTCCTGGAAGACCACAGTGCACGGGACCGACTTCAGTAAACTTTCCATGTTTCTCTGGAATATCGCCGCCGCTGATCGGATTCTAAATGGGCATCTGTTATCAACAAAAAGATCTTTGTGCGTGTTGATGCAGGTGAGGGCCATCGATGATTCCTCCAGTTCCTGCATCATGTAGGCTGAAGTCAGATCCAGTTTCGTGAACGTCTTTCCTCCCACCAGTGTTGCAAAGAGGTCATCAGCTTTAGGTAGTGGGTATTGTTCCTGCAGGGAGAAACAATTGATAGTTACTTTGTAATCGCCACAGATTCTGACGGTGCTATCTCCCTTGAGGACTGGGACAATACGACTGGCCCACTCGCTGAACTCGATCGGTGAAATGATGCCCTCTCGTTGCAGCCAGTCTAACTCGATCTCTACCCTTTCTCTAATCATGTACGGTACTGTTCTTGCCTTGTGATGGATGGGTCGCGCCCCCAGAATTCGGTGGATCTGCACTTTTGCTCCTTAGAATTTCCCGATGCCTGATTCGAACAGCGAAGGAAAATTGTTTAAGACCTGGGCACACAAAGTGTCGTCAGTGGGTGATAGTGCTTGGACGTCATCCCAGTTCCAGCCAGCTCCTGCTGAGCAGCGCGGGACCATCGCCCGGTACCACCCAGAGTGGTAGCTTGTGCACCACTCCATCATAGGAGACCTTTACGGTAGCACTGCCGATTACAGGAATCAGTTCTTTTGTGTAAGTTCTTAGTTTAGCGCGAACTGAAGTTAAGACTGGCCTTGAGGCCTTGTTGCACCACATTCTTTCAGAAGTCTTTTTGCCCATGATGGACTGGCTCCCACCCGTGTCCAGCTCCATTGACACCGGGAGTCGATTTAGTTCAACATTCAGAATTATCGGGGGACAATTCGAAGTGAATGTATGCATCCCATGTACCTCTGCCTACTTGGTCTGAGGCTCTGGTTCATTGTGATCCTCCGTGGATCTGTCCTCCTCTGCAACATGGTGGTCTGCAGGTTTAGCAGGATTTGCAGCTCGCCTGCACACTCGTTGGAGGTGTCCCATTGTTCCACAGCCCTTGCAAACGTACCCTTTGAATTGGCATGAATGGAAACGATGATCACCCCCGCAGTGCCAACAAGGTGTTAATGGCCTTGCATTCATCACCCTTGATGGTGGACTCTGAGACATCTATGGACGTGCAGCTGCAGGTATGTGTGACTTGCCCTGTACGTTACTATTCGAAAACAACATCACTTTGTTCACAGTACTTGTAGCAGCACTTGTGTGCTGAGAGATTTGCTTCGTATTGTCACTGGTGGTGATGAATGCTTGGGCCATCGCTATGGACTTACTCAAGGGTGGGGTCTCTACAGTCAAAAGTTTGCGAAGTATGGTTTTGTGGCCAATGCCAAGTACGAAAACGTCTCTGAACATGTGCTCCAAATGTCCTTCAAATTCGCAATGTCCTGTAAGGCGTCTTAACTTGGAGACATAACTCGCCACTTCCTGGCCTTCAGACCTTTTGTAGATGTAGAACCGGTACCTCGCCATCTGAACGCTTTCCTTCGGATTCAAATGCTCTCGGACCAGTGTGCACAACTTGTCGTATGATTTCTCCGTGGGTTTCGCTGGAGTGAGCAGATTCTTCATGAGGCCATACGTTGGTGCTCCACAGACGGGAGGAGGATAGCCCTTCGTTTGGCAGCGTTCTCTTCCCCATCTAGCTCATTGGCTACAAAGTGTTGGTTGAGTCGCTCCACAAAATTTTCCCAATCATCTCCCTCCGAGAATTTCTCCAGGTTGCCCATTGTTCTCTGCATCTTTGGGTTTGCTATCTGTATCTTATCCCCAGTTGTTATGTATGGAGAAAGAGTCAGCCTGAACACTGTGAGCTCAAATTAAAGTGTGACCTTCGTCTTTTATTGCAGGTCTCCAGAGTGCCTCTCCTACCTGTGAGGCCTCCTTAAATATCTGTGCTCCGAAGGGATTATGGGATCCCTTGGGACTCCGGGGGATGAGCCCTCTGGTGGCAGTACAGAGTAAATACAAGTTCACATGTATAACACTATTCATCATAATTCAATAGTAAAATGGGCATTTTCAGAGGTGACAGCTGCACTCAGTTTCTCCTCAGTTGCCTTATTATGGTATGCAACAAAGACAGGAATAATTGCAATTCACTGTTAATACCCGCTGAGGATCCCAGGGATATTGTTCATCATGCGTTCTGTTTATACTATAATATGAATAAGTAGCTACATCAACCAAAATTGTAGCTGCATATTTTAAGTACAAAACAAATGGATCACATGTAGTTCAAGTATTGTGGTTTGCGATTTTTTCTCAGTGCCGTTAGCCAGCAGTTGTATACTATTCCAATTTAAATTTGTGCTGGCCAATTAACAGAGCAAAGCCTTGTTAAATCAGAAAGAAAATTAGATCAGAGACACAGGAACAGCCACTGATGATTTGACCCTCTGAAAGCAATAGATCTAATCCACAAAGTTACACTTCCATCAAGCATTACCTCAATTTTGATTGTAATTTTAGGATCCTGTTTCAGTGCTTAGCACTGTGAACAGATGAATAATGGAACATGTAGTGCAGTAGAAATTGTTACACTAAAGTCAACAACGGAATTGTGCAATGGCCTCAATAATTTCTAGAAATGATTTGGTTCCCATTGAAGAAAGACCCATCAATTATGACTAGGTTGGAGTAAGGCTCAGTTGCTTGGGTTTAAAAGAGTCATCTATTTTGATGTCCCTTACTTTTAAAATCACATTACTTTGTACAAATTGTTTGACTTATTTTAAGCATGAATTTACAATTCTCTGATGTTGCCAGCCTGATAAAAACTATTAGGGGCTGGATTTTCGGCTTTTGAAATTTCGGGGCAGTAATGGCAGCGGGGCAGTCCTGATACCGCCTGGAAAAAGTTTGCCCCGTCATCTGCAAAAGTCATAAAAAAATGAGGTTCCATGATCTGGGGCGCAAAATCTCAGTGTTGAAATTTGGTATCACCGATTATGAGTTGGTGACATTGGCTGAGTGCAGATTTTTAACACCAGGCGGCAACCACGAAATTCAGTTTTGTTACCTGAAAAGCGGATTGGAGCTTTAAATCCAGGTCTTGCACGCTACTCTGGAGTCTGTAAATGGTGTTATATGGGCTGTTAAGTGGGGCAGCAACAGCAGCATATCTACAAATTTGCTACATTTGCCACGTTTTACGGTTAATGATTTGTCACTTACGGCAAGTGCATTGAGCAGTAATTGGAGTTGCACCACCTGCATTCAATTGAGGTGGTGAATGTGCGTCTCACCGCCTCATGTTTATATTCACTTCCTATACACTCAGTCAGACGGTGATGATGGCAGGTGTAGCAGCAGCACACCAGCGCACTCACCACTTCTCAGACGCTGCCATTGATGCACTCCTTCAGGCCTTGGAGAGGCGTCGAGAACTACTGAGGACAGAGGCTGGGAGGAAGCCACAGGACATTCGATGCCGATGGAGCGAAGTGACCGAAAGAGTGTCAGCGAGTGATACGGTGCACAAAACTGCCAGTTAATGCCGCAAAAAGTAGAACGAAATGAGGGTGTGTATCTTTAACATTAACCTGACCGTGCCATGCTGTCAGCTCAATGTATAGTCTCTCCTCAATGTGAATGTGTCGGGTCCCATGCTCTACATGGGTGAGATGAGATACAAAGTTTGCATTTGCAGCCTCAGCCACTCTAAGGGCCTGCAAGTGCTGGTAACCTTCCTCATCCGTTCTTCATACCCTCCACTCTTCTTGTTACCTCCTCACTCTTTATATGCGTGTGGAAGACGATAGCCTCACCATTACTGTTAGGTCCTGGCCCCCTCATTTAAGCATTGGCAATCCAAGGACAGGCAGCTAATCTAAGTTTCCTCAACCTGTGAAGACTCTCATAAAGTTACATGTACTCAACTAAGTAAGGCACTTGGGACTGGTTGATAGAAGGACACTAACTCTGATGTTCTCTTTAATCTTGCAGGCCACACTCACCCACAATCGAAGGGGCAGATGAAGATTGGAGCAGGGATCCTGACCTCCAGCCCCTTATTGCACTGGAGGAATGCATCTCGGCCCTGATGGGCCTTCAATTTCGTGCGATGGCAGTGGGTGATGCCAAACTTCCTCGGGTCAGTGATGGTATGTTGAGTTCCTTTGCAGCATTTAGCAGGTCACTTAGCCTTGACACCACAATCCTTCAGCTCTTTCTAAGAGACTGGCATTTCCAAATGCCTTTCCACATCCTCACCCCCTGCCTCTTCTCTGGCTTTGTGCTTTCAGATGATCAACTGGACAGACCAGATCTTGCATGGCATCCTTCGAATGCAGGAGATATTGCACAGGAAGAGGTGGAGGCCACCTCTATGGATGTTACACAGGAGGCAGTGACCTCAGCGAACGGGGTCATTAGCTTTCGGGAGGAAGGCGTGATCGAGGAGGGGGAGGTGGGTGGCGCTCCAGGACCCAATGGCCTGCAGCAACACGGAGGAGGGGAAATCTGGGGCCCAGGTTGTCAGGATTTCCATGGCGGTAGTTGCCAGGGTGCCAATTCTTTAAGCCCTTTGAAAAACCAGAACCAAATTTCGCACCAGGCGTCAACGCGGCCAGTCAACTCCTTCCACCAGCATTATCAGCTGGTGTTAGCAACCAAATTTCCGCCCGCAGGCATTACAAAAGGAAGATTTTGCGCCCCAGCTGAAAATCGCGGCGTTAAAAAAGTTTTGTTGATTTAAGCAACTTCATTGTTGTTCAGTGCCCTGTAATATAACATTATATATTGCATGGTTTTATTTTGGTGGAGGTAGTTTTTGTTATGTTGTTGCAGTAAAATTTATGGTTCATCCTTTGCCATTGGTGGCATATGCATCACTCTAACAGTCACCAGAGATGTGACTGTATGGGGGCACATGGCGTGTCCAGTATAAGCTCCATCCCTCAGTTTCCTCCATTTAGGAGAACCAGTCCATTATGAGCTGGTGTCGTGCGACTCTTGGTCCACAAGAACATAAGAACATAAGAAATAGGATCAGGAGTAGGCCATTTGGCCCCTCGAGCCTGCTCCGCCAGCATCTCCACGCTGCCTCCGCCATGGATGGTGTGGCTTTCTAATGGGGGGCTCATCAGGCTCCTCATCATCATCCTCCTCCTCCTGAGGTGGACCTGCAATCCCCACTGGCAATGCCTGGCCCCTCATGTTGGCCAAGTTGTGCAACATGCAGCACACCACAATGAATTCGGAAACCTATTGAGGAGAGTATTGAAGGCTGCCTCCAGAGTGGTCCAGGCATCGGTCTTTCAGAAGCACAGCCTTCTCACACACTGCTCATCAGAGAGCTGGAGGTATGGGTGTTGGTGCTTGAAAACCTGTGGTGTTAAGCCCACCTCCCAAGACGTCTTCGACCTCCCCTCATCCATGGGCCGACATGGACCAGAGGCCTTCTTCTAGCTTAACGCCGCCTGGCAGTAGCATGCGCTGGCGAACTAGTAATGCCCCCATTATATTTTCTCACTCACCTTGGAAGTCCACTGTAATGGCAGATAAAGGTGCCGTTTACAAGTCGGAGCTTCACGCCGCGTGATGTACTCACCATTGCAGTCAATGTGACCTGCGATGTAGGTTCCTCATCCCACCATTTTAAAATGCTACCAATACTGCCTGCTGTATCTTGGGAATGCCTGGTTTTTCAGATGTTTCCTGGGGCGGGTATTAAATGAGGCATTAGGGTCTAATTTTGCATCGTGGATGCTCGTGGAACATTGCACGACGATTGACATCATAATCTCAATGAAATTAGAGGGCGGGGCGATAAGTTTTTGTATCGTCGCAAACCATGAGTCGAATTTGCCGGCCGGGCAGTTAAAGCTGGACACCTGCTGTTACGCCCTCCGAGGCACTAACAGAGGCACAAGCAAGCCAAAAATACAGCCTTGTGCCCAAAAGTTCCAGATTCATTTTTGTTACCTTCAGTAAAAATAATTTTTACCTGGTGATTAAGTTGACTTAAGTCCCTAATGGCCCAGAAATCCCAGTCCTCTGCTTCCCGCGTGCACTCGACAGAAAATGGTATAAAAAATGCGCACCTACCTGTTCCTGCTGTGCCCACCAGCGATCCCGGTCCTGAATACTTCTCTCCCTGTGCATCAGAGCGCGTGCACGTCTGGATGTCTGTATGCTGGAGCTGGAGTCACATGGCATTGGGCAGCCAATCCAGGAATAGTAATTTCTCATTAATAATAATGGGAACTCCGTAAGTAGGAGTTCTCATTATTATGATTGAGAAACACCGCCCCCCCCAAACACCCAAGCACAAATTTAAAAAATAGGAAAACTACAACACATAAATAAGATTAATTTAAATTAAAGTTAAGAAATGTAAAAAATATATATTTTTTTGACTTTTTTAAAAAAGTTTTTTAGTTATGGTTTAAACATAGAAACATAGAAAATAGGTGCAGGAGTAGGCCATTTGGCCCTTCTAGCCTGCACCGCCATTCAATGAGTTCATGGCTGAACATGCAACTTCAGTACCCCATTCCTGCTTTCTCGCCATACTCCTTGATCCCCCTAGTAGTAAGGACTTCATCTAACTCCTTTTTGAATATATTTAGTGAATTGGCCTCAACAACTTTCTGTGGTAGAGAATTCCACAGGATCACCACTCTCTGGGTGAAGAAGTTTCTCCTCATCTCGGTCCTAAATGGCTTACCCCTTATCCTTAGACTGTGACCCCTGCTTCTGGACTTCCCCAACATTGGGAACATTCTTCCTGCATCTAACCTGTCTGAACCCATCAGAATTTTAAATGTTTCTACGAGGTCCCCTCTCATTCTTCTGAACTCCAGTGAATACAAGCCCAGTTGATCCAGTCTTTCTTGATAGGTCAGTCCTGCCATCCCGGGAATCAGTCTGGTGAACCTTCGCTGCACTCCCTCAATAGCAAGAATGTCCTTCCTCAGGTTAGGAGACCAAAACAGTACACAATACTCCAGGTGTGGCCTCATCAAGGCCCTGTACAACTGTAGCAACACCTCCTGCCGCTGTACTCAAATCTCCTCACTATGGACTTTCAGAAGGCTTTCGACAAGGTCCCACACAAGAGATTAATGTGCAAGGTTAAAGCACATGGGATTGGGGGTAGTGTGCTGGCATGGATTGAGAACTGGTTGTCAGACAGGAAGCAAGGAGTAGGAGTAAATGGGTACTCGTGCCATTTGCTTTCTTAACCGCCTGCTGTACCTGCATGCCAACCTTCAATGACTGATGTACCATGACACCCAGGTCTCGTTGCACCTCCCCTTTTCCTAATCTGTCACCATTCAGATAATAGTCTGTCTCTCTGTTTTTACCACCAAAGTGGATAACCTCACATTTATCCACATTATACTTCATCTGCCATGCATTTGCCCACTCACCTAACCTATCCAAGTCACTCTGCAACTTCATAGCATCCTCCTCGCAGCTCACACTGCCACCCAACTTAGTGTCATCCGCAAATTTGGAGATACTACATTTAATCCCCTCGTCTAAATCATTAATGTACAGTGTAACCAGCTGGGGCCCCAGCACAGAACCTTGCGGTACCCCACTAGTCACTGCCTGCCATTCTGAAAAGTACCCATTTACTCCTACTCTTTGCTTCCTGTCTGACAACCAGTTCTCAATCCATGTCAGCACACTACCCCCAATCTCATGTGCTTTAACTTTGCACATTAATCTCTTGTGTGGGACCTTGTCGAAAGCCTTCTGAAAGTCCAAATACACCACATCAACTGGTTCTCCCTTGTCCACTCTACTGGAAACATCCTCAAAAAATTCCAGAAGATTTGTCAAGCATGATTTCCCTTTCACAAATCCATGCTGACTTGGACCTATCATGTCACCTCTTTCCAAATGCGCTGCTATGACATCTTTAATAATTGATTCCATCATTTTACCCACTACTGAGGTCAGGCTGAGCGGTCTATAATTCCGTGTTTTATCTCTCCCTCCTTTTTTAAAAAGTGGGGTTATATTGGCTACCCTCCACTCGATAGGAACTGATCCAGAGTCAATGGAATGTTGGAAAATGACTGTCAATGCATCCGCTATTTCCAAGGCCACCTCCTTAAGTACTCTGGGATGCAGTCCATCAGGCCCTGGGATTTATCGGCCTTCAATCCCATCAATTTCCCCAACACAATTTCCTGACTAATAAGGATTTCCCTCAGTTCCTCCTCCTTACTAGACCCTCTGACCCCTTTTATATCCGGAAGGTTGTTTGTGTCCTCCTTAGTGAATACCGAACCAAAGTACTTGTTCAATTGGTCTGCCATTTCTTAGTTTCCCGTTATGACTTCCCCTGATTCTGACTGCAGGGGACCTACGTTTGTCTTTACTAACCTTTTTCTCTTTACATATCTATTGAAACTTTTGCAATCCGTCTTAATGTTCCCTGCAAGCTTCTTCTCGTACTCCATTTTCCCTGCCCTAATCAAACCCTTTGTCCTCCTCTGCTGAGTTCTAAATTTCTCCCAGTCCCCGGGTTCGCTGCTATTTCTGGCCAATTTATATGCCACTTCCTTGGCTTTTATACTATCCCTGATTTCCCTTGATTGCCACGGTTGAGCCATCTTCCCTTTTTTATTTTTACGCCAGACAGGAATGTACAATTGTCGTAGTTCATCCATGCGGTCTCTAAATGTCTGCCATTGCCCATCCAGTCAACCCCTTAAGTATCATTCACCAATCTATCCTAGCCAATTCACGCCTCATACCTTCAAAGTTACCCTTCTTTAAGTTCTGGACCATGGTCTCTGAATTAACTGTTTCATTCTCCATCCTAATGCAGAATTCCACCATATTATGGCCACTCTTCCCCAAGGGGCCTCGCACAACGAGATTGCTAATTAATCCTCTTCATTACACAACACCCAGTCTAAGATGGCCTCCCCCCTATTTGGTTCCTCGACATATTGGCCTAGAAAACCATCCCTTATGCACTCCAGGAAATCCTCCTCCACCGTATTGCTTCCAGTTTGGTTAGCCCAATCTATATGCATATTAAAGTCACCCATTATAACTGCTGCACCTTTATTGCATACACCCCTAATTTCCTGTTTGATGCCCTCCCCAACATCACTACCACTGTTTGGAGGTCTGTACACAACTCTCACTCACATTTTTTGCCCTTTGATGTTCTGCAGCTCTACCCATATAGATTCCACATCATCCAAGCTAATGTCCTTCCGAACTATTGCATTAATCTCCTCTTTAACCAGCAATGCTTCCCCACCTCCTTTTCCTTTTATTCTATCCTTCCTGAATGTTGAATACCCATGGATGTTGAGTTCCCAGCCCTGATCATCCTGGAGCTACGTCTCTGTAATCCCAATCACATCATATTTGTTAACATCTATTTGCACAGTTAATTCATCCACCTTATTACGGATACTCCTTGCATTAAGACACAAAGCCTTCAGGCTTGTTTTTTTAACACCCTTTGTCCTTTTAGAATTTTGCTGTACAGTGGCCATTTTTGTCCTTTGCCTTGGGTTTCTTTGCCCTCCACTTTTCCTCATCTCCTTTCTGTCTTTTGCTTTTGTCTCATTTTTATTTCCCTCTGTCTCCCTGCATTGGTTCCCATCCCCCTGACATATTAGTTTAACTCCTCCCCAACAGCACTAGCACTTAAAATGAACTTACCTTAGTGGGGACGGTTTTTAACATTAAAATGTGTTATTATATTTTATTTTACTGTATTTTTGTATGTTTTAAAACTCTTGCACCTGTAAAAGTAGGCTATGCACCTGCTTTTACTAGACGCAAGAGTTTTCAGGACATTCGCTGGGCAAAATATGGGTAAATACCGCAATCTTGCCTGTGCAAATGTCCTGGCTGTGGGGATATAGAGGATCTGTGCACATTGTGCGCTGAAAATGGGCTTTTGCGATGCCTTCCCGGGTTTGTACACACTTCGTACGGACCCCGGGAGGCCGAGATTTCGAGGCCATTACATCAGAAATTTACTGCATCGCACTTACACAGAAATTACGCCAAACTTTACCTCAGTTTCTATGTTGATCTTATCAATGGATACATCTGCTAAAATCTCTTGAGAATTGGACTGGAATATGCTGTAATGTAAAAACTGGTGGAAATAAGTGTAATTGAGGAAAACAGGTAATGAAATTAAAGTTTGAAACCATCAAATCATCATTTATACACATTGAGCACAGTGACCTGGTGTTTCCACTCCATTGTGCTATTTTTTTTGGCGCCATTCTCCTGATATCAGCGTAACCAACACAAAATATTGTGGAATTTTCAACGCAAATTGCGCTCAGTGCAAATCAAGTTTCAACAATCTTTCGCACTAGTTTTCAAAACATTGTGTTAGAAGCAGGACCCCGACCACAAAACTGGACGAGACCTCAAGGTGAATTAATCACTGTTGGGAGTTTCCGCTAATTGTGCCAGTTTGCAGGCCTTCAAGGACGCTTCACAATTAATCTGGAACTTTTGGATACAAGAACCCTGATAGGTACATTTTGAAAGGTTTTGAATTTTAAAAAAAATTTACTAAGGAACTCACTACTGTTACTCAATCTAACTATAAATTCATTTTTTATATTTCTTTTTCAAATTTACCAACAAACTGATTATGATGCACCAATGTAACTCGTAAGATATCCCTCCTCATCCTTCTCGACCAGTCTGCATCCTTTGACATGGTTACTCACATCATCCTCCTCCAACACGTCTCCACTAACTTCCAGCTGGGTGGGACTGCACTCGCCTGGTTTCATTCTTATCTATCTAATAATAGTCAGAGAATCACCTGCAATGGCTTCTCTTCCCAATCCTGCACCTCTGGTCTATCTATTTATTATTGACTCTCTCCTATTTCTCACCTACATGTTGCCCCTTGGCGACTTCTTCTGAAAGCACAGAATCAGTTTCCATATGCACGCTGACAACACCCAGCTCTACCTCACCACCAATTTTCTAATTCCTCCACTGTCTCAAAATTGTCAGACTGCTTATCCGACATCCAGCACTGGATCAAAAGAAGTTTCTCCAACTAAATATTGGGAAGACCGAAGCCATTGCCTTTGGTCCCTGTCACAAACTCAGTTCCCTAGCCACTGACTCCATCTCTCTCCGGCTGAACCAGACTGTTCGCAACCTTGGTGTCATATTTGACCCCGAAATGAGCTTCGGACCACATATCCTCACTATCACTAAGATCATCTATTTCCACCTCTGTAACATCGCCCGACCCCGCCCCTGCCTCAGCTCATCCCTCATGCTGAAACCCTCATTGATGCCTTTGTTACCTCTTAACTTGATTATTCCAATGCACTCTGGGCCAGCGTCCCATTTTCTACTCTCCTTAAACTTTATCTCATCCAAAACTCTGCGCCCCTGTCCTTCTTTGCACCAAGTCCCAATCACCCATCACCCCTACGCTTGCTGACCTGCATTAACTCCCAATTAAGCAATACCTCAATTTTTAAATTCTCATCATTGTTTTTAAATCCCTGCTTGACTTCATCCCTTCCTATCTCTCCTCCAGCCCTATCAACCCACCGAGATATCTGCGCTCCTCTAATTCTGGCCTCTTGAGCATCCCTGATTTTTATCACTCTGCACCTTGCTACTTCTTTTTCCTCTTTTAAGACACTCCTTAAAACTGACTTCTTTGACCAAGCTTTTGCTCATCTGCCCTAATACATCCTTATGTGCCTTGGGACTGCAGGGAATCAAATACAGCCAGGGTGATCTCCCGGGCTAGTTTCGATCGCCTGGATGGGTCGGAGAGGAATTTTCCCAGATTTTTTCCCCCCAAATTTGCCTGGGTTTTTATTTGTTTTTTGCCTCTCCCAGGAGATCACATGGCTCCGGTTAGGGTGGAGTGTAGAATGTTTCAATATAAGGGGTGTCGCAGTTGTGTGGGTCGGACTGGTTGGGCTGGGTGATCTTTACCTTTCTGCCATTGTTCATTGTTCATAGGTTTATATGTAACCTTCAGGGCTGCTGACTCAGGGTCGTGCGGCTCTTTGTCGGCTGGCACAGACACGATGGCTGAAATGCCTACTTCTGCAGTGTAAATTTCTGTTTCTATGGGACATTTTACTACATTCAAGGTGCTATATAAATAGTAATGTATAGTTTTTTAAATTATTTTCAGCAATTTAATATCGGGTTACTCACAATCGGTTGATGCAAAATGCTTACTTTTTGTGATAAACCCATTTTCAGCTGTATTAATCAAGCCGTACCAAGTTACCACTCTTAAATATATCAAGGAATATTTTTTAAAGCAAAATTATTTTTAAAATTACCTTCTAAAACGCTGCTCGATTCCGCTGGTTCATGGCAGATTTTGCATTCGATGATATGCAAATGAGTTTGAGCGGAAACTCAAGACAAACACTCTTTTCAAAACAGGTGCAATATTGGGTGTAATTTGCATCAAAATTTCCGATTCCGCCCAAAGTAGAAACTCTACCCTGTAGCATGTTGCTGGGACCACAGCTCCATAAATTTATTGATTTGCTGGTGTGCTTGCAGCTCTATGAATGTATTAATTTACTGCTTTTCAACTTAATTACTTTGATAACCATTGCTGTATTAACTTATTAATTGGTATGAGCTCACCTGTTACCATTAATCATTGGTGCCTACATAGCTGTGTTGAAATATTCATCAGTATCCTTTTGTTGCCAGTGAATTATGAGGTGTTTGATTTGTGTTCGTTTCTGCAGGTTCACTTTCCTTTAGCGATGATACAGTGTCAAAAAAATCAGTAAAATATTTATTCTAATTTAAGCAGTAAATTAATAAATTCATGGATCTGCAATGGGCCGAAAGGCCTTCTTTTGTCCTGTAAACAATCTACAATTCTATGATAAGTTCACAAGTTTATTCAGTTATTTTGAATCTGCATATTACTGATGTAGCATCATGTTTTGTCCACTATTTTAGGGTTTATTGCCATAGTATTCTTTATGAACATACAGATAAAACTGTTCAACTCTGTTCACATCGTGGTCTATTAATTGGTTAGACTCGAAAACAGGTGCAGGGATCACGATGCACGATTAACCTGCACTCATTGAGTGGAATGTAGGCAGCATGTAAATTTCGTGCTGCCTGCTAATTGTAATGATTCCTGCATGCAGCCAGCACCAACCGTGTTGATCATTGGCTGCATGACATTGCTAGGTCGATGCCAGTGTTGAAGCTGTACTGGAACAGCTTGGCTGGAGGTGCGACTGGATATTCTAGATAGTACTTATTCCATTTTTGCCACTGCATATATTGAAACCCATATCACAAGGTCAGTTCTTTCAGTGAAAATACAGGTAGGTTTCTGTGAGCATCGATGGGTTTGTTGGTTATACAGCAGGAGCACGAGAGACTGTGGAGGGATGTGATCGGGGCCCGGGGGAGGCATGAGTTCGGGGCCAGGGGCCCAGGGGCAGCACGGGACAGCCCACACTGCAATATGTATGTGCATTAGGACCGTGCAGCAGAGCTGGTCTCCAGTCATCTTGGGTAATCCTTGCCATTGGACCAAGACCTAGCTCTGTCAAGCCTATGTGGTAGCTGATGTGCAACGGCCACCACACGTTAAAAAAATTCACGCACAGGCAGCTTCCACCCTTGGGGATGTAGTTCGGGTCCTTCATTGAAACAGTTGTGAGCTCATTCTTTTTTGGCGTGGAATCAAGTCATCCTCATTTCGAGGGACTGCCTTTAATGATGATGCATCAGCAGGTGGTCCAATATCATGAGTAACTTGCACTTATTAAAGCCAGCTTGAACATCTGAAAGGGAAGGTGCATTGTGGCTGTAGCATGTGCTGGGGGTCGTTCTGCAACTGAATCTGACCTGGGAAAGAGAGAAGAATGGATGATCATGGGCGAGAGCAGGCCCCTAGGATTTCAGATGCCGAACGAGAAGTCTTTTTGGATGAGGTGCAACATAAGAACATAAGAACATAAGAAATAGGAGCAGGAGTAGGCTACCTGGCCCCTTGAGCCTGCTCCGCCTTTCAATAAGATCATGGCTGATCTGATCATGGACTCAGCTCCACTTCCCTGCCCGCTCCCCATAACCCTTTACTCCCTTATCGCTCAAAAATCTGTCTATCTCCACCTTAGATATATTCAATGACCCAGCCTCCACTGCTCTCTGGGGCAGAGAATTCCATAAATTTACAACCCTCTGAGAGAAGAAATTTCTCCTCATCTCAGTTTTAAACGGGCGGCCCCTTATTCTAAGACTATGTCCTTAAGTTTTAGTTTCCCCTAAGAGTGGAAAAATCCTCTCTGCATCCATCTTGTCGAGTCCCCTCATTATCTTATAAGTTTCAATAAGATCATAACTCATTCTTCTGAACTCCAATGTGTATGGGCCTAACCTACTCAACCTATCCTCATAAGTCAACCCTATATATGCAAACCTGTAAATACCTTGTTTAACCACCAGAGAGCTCATCCCCTGGAGTCCCAAGGGATCCCACAATCCCTTGGGAGCACCTATTCCGAAGGGGGCCTCACAGGCTGGGGAGGCTCTCTGGCGACCGGTAATAAAGGACTACAGTCACACATTACTTTAAGCTTACATTTGCTGGTCAGATTCTTATTCAAGACATAACAACGAAATACAGATGACGAACTCCACCACAACAATGAAGAGAACCGTGGGCATCCTAGAGAAATTTTCGGAGGGAGATGATTCGGAAACCTTCGTGGAGCAATTCGACCAATACTTCATGGCCAACGAGCTGGAAGGAGAAGCGAACGCTGGCAAACGAAGGGCGATCCTCCTCACCGCTTGCGGGCACCAACGTATGGCCTCGCAGAACTGGAGCTGAGGGTGGATTCACTCTGGAGCATCCACGATGCTGAGAATGATGTGATTAGCATGTGTAGCAAGTTGGTCTTACCGCAGGTGAAGGGTCCACAGCCAGATAGGGAATGGAAGACCAACAGGAAGAGCAATGCAAGGAAGGTAGTGCAGGTGTCCCCTGCGGTCATCCCCCTGCAAAACAGATACACCGTTTTGAGTACTGTTGGAGGGGATGACTGACCAGGGGAGGGCAGCAGCAGCCAAGTTCAAGGCGCCATGGCTGGCTCTGCTACACAGGAGAGCAGGAAAAAGAGTGGGAGAGCGATAGTGATAGGGGTTTCAATTGTAAGGGGAATGGATAGGCGTTTCTGCGGCTGCAACCGAGACTCCAGGATGGTATGTTGCCTCCCTGGTGCAAGGGTCAAGATGTCTCGGAGCAGGTGCAGGACATTCTGAAAAGGGAGGGTGAACAGCCAGTTGTCGTCGTGCACATTGGTACCAACGATATAGCTAAAAAACGGGATGAGGTCCTACGAAACGAATTTAAGGAGCTCGGAGCTAAGTTAAAAAGGAGGACCTCAAAATTAGTAATCTCGGGATTGTTACCAGTGCCACATGCTAGTCAGAGTAGGAATCGCAGGATAGCTCAGATGAATACGTGGCTGAAGCAGTGGTGCAGCAGGGAGGAATTCAAATTCCTGGGGCATTGGAACCGGTTCTGGGGGAGGTGGGACCAGTACAAACCGGACAGTCTGCATCGAGGCAGGACCGGAACCAATGTCCAAGGGGGCGTGTTTGCTAGTACTGTTGGGGAGGAGTTAAACTAATATGGCAGGGGGATGGGAACCAATGCAGGGAGACAGAGGGAAAGAAAATGGAGACAGAAGCAAAAGACAGAAAGGAGATGAGTATAAGTGGAGGGCAGAGAAACCCAAGGCAAAAAACAAAAAGGGCCACTTTACAGCAAAATTCTAAAGGGTTTAAGTGTATTAAAAAGGCAAGCCTGAAGGCTCTGTGCCTCAATGCGAGGAGTATTCGGAATAAGGTGACCGAATTAACTGTGCAGATAGCAGTTAACGGATATGATGTGGTTGGCATCACAGAGACATGGCTCCAGGGTGACCAAGGCTGGGAACTCAACATCCAAGGGTATTCAATATTTAGGAAAGATAGACAGAAAGGAAAAGGAGGCAGGGTGGCGTTGTTGGTTAAAGAGGAAATTGATGCAATTGTAAGGAGGGACATTAGCTTGGATGATGTGGAATCGGTACGGGTGGAGCTACGGAATACCAAAGGGCAGAAAACGCTAGTGGGAGTTGTGTACAGACCTCCAAACAGTAATGTTGGGGAGGGCATCAAAAAGGAAATTAGGGGTGCATGCAATAAAGGTGCAGCAGTTATCATGGGTGACTTTAATATGCATATATATTAGGCTAACTAAACTGGAAACGATACGGTGGAGGAGGATTTCCTGGAGTGCATAAGGGATGGTTTTCTCGACCAATATGTCGAGGAACCAACTCGGAGGGAGACCATTTTAGACTGGGTGTTGTGTAATGAGAGGGGATTAATTAGCAATCTCATTGTGCGAGGCCCCTTGGGGAAGAGTGACCATAATATGGTGGAATTCTACATTAGGATGGAGAAGGAAACAGTTAATTCAGAGACCATGGTCCAGAACCGAAAGAAGGGTAACTTTGAAGGTATGAGGCGTGAATTGGCTAGGATAGATTGGCAAATGATAATTAAGGGGTTGACAGTGGATGGGCAATGGCAGACATTTAGAGACCACATGGATGAACTACAACAATTGTACATCCCTGTCTGGTGTAAAAATAAAAAATGGAAGATGGCTCAACCGTGGCTATCAAGGGAAATCAGGGATAATATTAAAGCCAAGGAAGTGGCACACAAATTGGCCAGAAATAGCAGTGAACCAGGGGACTGGGAGAAATTTAGAACTCAGCAGAGGAGGTCAAAGTGTTTGATTAGGGCAGGGAAAATAGAGTACGAGAGGAAGCTTGCAGGGAACATTAAAATGGACTGCAAAAGCTTCTATAGATATGTAAAGAGAAAAAGGTTAGTAAAGACAAATGTCGGTTCCCTGCAGTCAGAATCAGGGGAAGTCATAACAGGGAACAAAGAAATGGCAGACCAATTGAACAAGTACTTTGGTTCGGTATTCACTAAGGAGGACACAAACAACCTTCCGGATATAAAAGGGGTCAGAGGGTCTAGTAAGAAGGAGGAACTGAGGGAAATTCTTATTAGTCGGGAAATTGTGTTGGGGAAATTGATGGGATTGAAGGCCGATAAATCCCCAGGGCCTGATGGACTGCATCCCAGAGTATTAAGGAGGTAGCCTTGGAAATAGCGGATGCATTGACAGTCATTTTCCAACATTCCTTAGACTCTGGATCAGTTCCTATGGAGTGGAGGGTAGCCAATGTAATGCCACTTTTTAAAAAAGGAGGGAGAGAGAAAACAGGGAAATATAGACCGGTCAGCCTGACATGGGTAGTGGGTAAAATGATGGAATCAATTATTAAGGATGTCATAGCAGCGCATTTGGAAAGAGGTGACATGATAGGTCCAAGTCAGCATGGATTTGTGAAAGGGAAATCATGCTTGACAAATCTTCTGGAATTGTTTGAGGATGTTTCCAGTAGAGTGGACAAGGGAGAACCAGTTGATGTGGTGTATTTGGACTTTCAGAAGGCTTTCGACAAGGTCCCACACAAGAGATTAATGTGCAAAGTTAAAGCACATGGAATTGGGGGTGGTGTGCTGATGTGGATTGAGATCTGGTTGGCAGACAGGAAGCAAAGAGTAGGAGTAACTGGGTACTTTTCAGAATGGCAGGCAGTGACTAGTGGGGTACCGCAAGGTTCTGTGCTGGGGCCCCAGCTGTTTACACTGTACATTAATGATTTAGACGAGGGGATTAAATGTAGTATATCCAAATTTGCGGATGACACTAAGTTGGGTGGCAGTGTGAGCTGCGAGGAGGATGTTATGAGGCTGCAGAGTGACTTGGATAGGTTAGGTGAGTGGGCAAATGCATGGCAGATGAAGTATAATGTGGATAAATGTGAGGTTATCACTTTAGTTGTAAAAACAGAGAGACAGACTATTATCTGAATGGTGACAGATTAGGAAAAGGGGAGGTGCAACGAGACCTGAGTGTCATGGTACATCAGTCATTGAAGGTTGGCATGCAGGTACAGCAGGCGGTTAAGAAGGCAAATGGTATGTTGGCCTTCATAGCGAGGGGATTTGAGTACAGGGGCAGGGAGGTGTTACTACAGTTGTACAGGGCCTTGGTGAGGCTACACCTGAAGTATTGTGTACAGTGTTGGTCTCCTAACTTGAGGAAAGACATTCTTGCTATTGAGGGAATGCGGCGAAGGTTCACCAGACTGATTCCCAGGATGGTGTGACTGACATATCAAGAAAGACTGGATCAACTGGGCTTATATTCACTGGAGTTCAGAAGAATGAGAGGGGATCTCATAGAAATGTTTAAAATTCTGATGGGTTTAGACAGGTTAGATGCAGGAAGAATATTCCCAATGTTGAGGAAGTCCAGAACCAGGGGTCACAGTCTAAGGATAAGGGGTAAGCCATTTAGGACCGAGATGAGGAGAAACTTCTTCACCCAGAGATTGGTGAACGTGTGAAATTCTCTGCCACAGAAAGTTGTTGAGGCCAATTCACTAAATGTATTCAAAAAGGAGTTAGATGAAGTCCTTACTACTAGGGGGATCAAGGGGTATGGCGAGAAAGCAGGAATGGGGTACTGAAGTTGCATGTTCAGCCATGAACTCATTGAATGGCGGTGCAGGCTCGAAGGGCCAAATGCCTACTCCTGCACCTATTTTCTATGTTTCTATGTTTACGTCGCCGAGCTAAGGCGCCTTGCAGGACATTGCGAATTTGAAGGATACTTGGAGCACATGCTCAGGGACTTCTTTGTACTTGGCATTGGCCATGAAGTAAACTTCGCAAACTTTTGACTGTCGAGACCCCAACCTTGAGTAAAGCCATAGCGATAGGCCAGGTGTTCATCACCACCAGTGACAATACCAATCAAATCTCTCAGCATATGAGTGCTGCTGCAAGTACTGTGAACAAAGTAATGCTGTTTTCGAATTGTAATGTACAGGGCAGGAGTCGCATGCCTGCAGCTGCACATCTACAGATGTCTGAGTCCACCATCAACGGTGGTGAATGCAAGGCCATTAACACCTTGTTGGCGCTGCGGAGGTGATCATCGTTTTCATTCATGCCGCTTCAAAGGATACGTTTGCAAGGGCTGTGAAACAATGGGACAGCTCCAACGAATGTGCAGGTGAATTGCAAACCCTGCTAATCCTGCAAACCACCATGTTACAGAGGAGGACAGATCAACGATGGATCACGATGAACCAGAGCCTCAGACTGAGGAGGCAGAGGTATATGGGGTGCACACATTTACCACAAAGCGTCCCCCAATAATGCTGAAGGTTGAATTAAATGGACTCCCGGTCTCAATGGAACTAGACACAGGTGGGAGCCAGTCCATAATGAGAAAAAAGACTTTCAATAAATTGTGGTGCAGCAAGGCCTCAAGGCCAATCCTGGCTCCCATTTGTATTAAACTGAGAATGTACACAAAGGAACTGATTCACGTAATTGGCAGTGCTATCGTAAAGTCTCCTACGATGGAGTGGTGCACAATTTACCACTCTGGGTGGTACTGGGCGATAGGGCCATGCTATTCGGCAGGAGCTGGCTGGGAAAGATACGCTGGAACTGGGATGACGTCCGAGCGCTCTCATCCGTCGATGACACTTCATATGCCCAGTTCCTAAACAAGTTCCCCTCGCTGTTCGAACCAGGCATCGGGAAATTCCAAGGAGCAAAAGTGCAGATCCACTTGATTCCGGGGATGTGACCCATCCATCACAAGGCGAGAGCGGTACCATACATGATGAGAGAGGGTGGAGATCGAGCTGGACCGGCTGCAACGAGAGGGCATCATTTCGCCGATTGAATTCAAAGAGTGGACCAGTCCGATTGTTCCAGTCCTCAAGGAAGACAGCACCATCAGAATCTGTGGTGATTACAAAGTAGCTATCAATCGTTTCTCCCTGCAGGATCAATACCCACTACCAAAGGCAAATGACCTATTTGCGACACTGGCGGGAAGAAAAACATTCACGAATCTGGACTTGATCTCTGCCTGCATGACGCAAGAATGAGAGGAATCATCAAAAGCCCTCACCTGCATCAACACGCACAAAGGTCTCTTCATTTACAACAGATGCCCGTTTGGGATTCGATCAGCCACGGCGATATTCCAGTGGAGCATAGAAAGCTTGCTGAAGTCAGTCCCGCTCACCGTGGTCTTCCAGGACGACATCTTGGTTACAGGTCGGGATACCGTCGAGCACCTGGAGGAGATTCTTGGTCGGCTTGATCGTGTTGGGCTCAGATTGAAATGCTCGAAGTGCGTTTTCCTGGTGCCTGAAGTGGAGTCCCTGGGGAGAAGAATCATGGCGGACGGCATCAGGCCCACTGATTCAAAGACGGAGGCAATCAAGAACGCACCGAGAGCACAGACGTGACGGAGCTGCGGTTGTTTCTAGGACTCCTGAACTACTTTGGTCACTTCTTACTGGGTCTAAGCACACTGTTGGAACAATTGCACTCTTTACTGCATAAAGGAGATGAATAGGTATGGGATAAAAGCCAAGAAAATGCCTTTGAGAAAGCTAGGAAACTGTTATGCCCAAACAAATTGCTTGTGTTGTATGATCCAAGTAAGCGTTTGATACTAGCTTGTGATGTGTCGTCATGCGGTGTCGGTTGTGTATTGCAACAAGCTAATGAATCTGGGAAATTGCAACCGGTTGCTTATGCATCCAGAAGTCTGTCTAAGGCTGAGAGGGCCGACAGCATGATCGAGAAAGAAACATTAGCGTGTGTTTATGGGGTAAAGAAAATGCATCAATATCTGTTTGGGCTCAAATTTGAATTGGAAACTGACCATAAGCCACTTATATCCATCTTTTCTGAAAGTAAGGGGATAAATACGAATGCAGTGGCCCGCATCCAGAGATGGGCGCTCACGTTGTCCGCATACAACTATGACATCCGTCACAGGCCAGGCACAGAAAACTGTGCCGATGCTCTCAGTAGGCTACTATTGCCACAGGGTTGGAGATGGCACAGCCCGCAGATTTAGTTATGGTAATGGAAGCATTCGAGAGTGAGCAATCACCTGATTGGAACCTCGACGAGCCAGGACCCCTTACTGTCGTTAGTAAAAAACTGTGTGCTCCACAGGAGTTGGTCTAGTGTCCCATTAGAGAAGCAGGAAGAAATAAAGCCGTACCAGCGACGCAGAGATGAAATGTCCAGACAGGCAGACTGCCTCCTATGGGGTAATCGGGTAGTGGTGTCAAAAAATGGTAGGGACACTTTTATTAGTGACCTCCATAGTACCCACCCAGGCATTGTAATGATGAAAGCGATAGCCAGATTCCACGTGTGGTGGCCCGGTATCGATGCAGATTTAGATTCCTGCGTACACAAATGTAACACATGTTCACAGTTAAGCAATGCACCCAGGGAGGCGCCACTAAGTTTATGGTCCTGGCCCTCCAAATCATGGTCCAGGGTCCATGTCAACTATGCAGGCCCATTCTTGGGAAAAATGTTCCTTGTGGTTGTAGATGCGTACTCCAAATGGATTGAATGTGAGATAATATCGGCAAGCACGTCCGCTGCCACCATTGAGAGCCTGCGGGCCATGTTTGCCATGCACGGACTGCCTGATGTCTTTGTGAGTGACAATGGGCCATGCTTCACCAGTGCCGAGTTCAAAGAGTTCATGACCCGCAATGGGATCAACCATGTCACATCTGTTCCGTTTAAACCAGCATCCAATGTTCAGGCAGAGCGAGCAGTGCAAACAATTAAGCAGAGCTTGAAGACGGTAACTGAACCCACACAGACACTGGGCCTCGAACCCACACAGACACTGGGCCTCAAACCCACACAGACACTGGGATTTGAACCCACACAGACACTAGGCCTCGAACCTACACAGACACTGGGCCTCAAAATCACACAGACACTGGGCCTCAAACCCACACAGAAACTGGGCCTCAAACCCACACAGACACTGGGCCTCGCCTACCCCGAGTCCTGCTTAGTTACCGCACTCGCTCACTGGGGTTTCCCCCGCTGAACTGCTCAAGAAAAGGGCATTGAAGACAAGGCTCTCGTTAGTCCACCTGATCTACACGAACAGGTAGAGAGCAGACGGCTTCAACAGAATACATATCATGATTGCGCAAATGTGTCACGCGAAATTGAGATTAACGATCCTGTATTTGTGTTGAACCATGGACAAGATCTCAAGTGGCTCCCTAGCACTGTTGTGGCCAAAGAGTAGGGTATTTCTGGTCAAACTTTCAAATGGAATCACCTGCAGAAAACACTTGGACCAAACCAAACTCAGATTCATGGACGATCCAGAACAACCCACAACAGACTCTACCTTTTTCGACCCTCCAACACACAGACAAGAGGCAACCAACCCAGCGGTTGACCATGAAGCAGAACCCATCACCTGCAGCAGTCCAGCAGGACTCACCACAGTCAGCAGCCCTGCAAGGCCAACTGCAGCAGCCCAGCAAGGGCCCAACAAACGACTCACCAAAACCAGCATTTGCACCGAGATGACCAACCAGGGCAAGGAAGGCCCCAGATCGACTCACATTGTAGTTACACTATTGATTTTGGGGGGGGGGGGCGGGGAGTGTTGTTATCTTTGTAAACCTGCAAACACCTTATTTAACCACCAGAAGGCTCATCCCCAGAATCCCAAGCAATCCCACAATCCCTTGGGAGCAACTGTACATAAGGAGGTCTCACAGGCTGGAGAGGCACTCTGGAGACCTCTAATAAAGGACTGTGGTCACACATTACTTTAAGCTTACAGTATCTGGTCAGATTCTTTATTCAAGACATAACAACCTCACCTCCGGAATCAATCTAGTGAAATCTCTCTGAACAGCCTCCTATGCAAGTATATCCTTCCTTCAATTCGGAGACTAAAACTGTACGCAGTACTCCAGGTGTGGCCTCACCAATACCCTGTACAGTTGCAGCAGGAATTCTTTGCTTTTATACTCTATCCTCCTTGCAATAAAGGCCAACATTCCATTTTCCTTCCTGATTACTTGCTGTACCTGCATATTAACTCTGAACTGCAGTACTTCATAATTTTTCTCTATTTAAATTATAATTTGCTTTTCTGCTTTTCTGCCAAAGTGGATAACCTTACATTTTCCCACATTATACTCTATCTGCCAATTTTTTTCCCATTCACTTAGCCTGTCTATGGGCTAGATTTTACACTTTTGTGCATGGGCGGTAAAAATGGGTTTTCAGATTGGCGGCTCCTCGCTTATTCTCAAAGCACCTAATCTCCATTTATGAAATTGGGCATTACCACGAGCGATATGAAATGGCGGTAACTTAAAATCTCGCTGACCTTCTGCCATAAAGTGTCGCCGTCCATAGCAACGGCATGGCAACGCTCGTTTCCTGTGTTTCAGGAGGTCAAGGGTCATCATGACATGTGCCGAAGAGGAGGCAGAAAGAGAGGTACATGAGAGGGATTGTGGCTGTGGTGTGTGCTTGTTTGGCTGTTTTGGGAGGCACGAGGGAGATTCAACAGCAGCAAAAAGTCTACTAAGCACCAAGACCATAGTTAGCACCGAGTTTTTGTCCAAAAAATAAGATATAACATTGAAGGGATGGTGGAGGCCCTGGAGCTGGTAGCCAGGGACACTGGAGGCAGAGGGCTCCCAGTGGTCCTAGAGCGCAGCACTGCACCCCAAGGTGCTGCATCCCCATTGCCAACCACATGAGAGCCAACAGCAACATCTTACTTCTGGCTCGGAGCACATTCCCACCTCGGGACCGTCCTTTCCTGTATCCATCCAAGCCCCAATGAAGCATCGCCTGAGGAGCTCCTTGGCCAGGCGACTTGGAGTCAGGAGGGGAAGTGGTAGAGGTGGCCAGGAGAAGCAGGGGGGAAGGGTTGATTTTTACAAAAATACTGATGATTTCAGACAATTGTTTGGTTTAAATGTTTTAATTCAACAAAACCTTGTTGTGTATTGGCTCAGAAAGCTGCACCATTACATGCTGGAGATTCTTTAACATCAAAGGGTACAATTACACTTGTCACCAAGGTGATGTCCACCATTGATGTATGACCTGCACACCCAGCAGTGTGTCAGCCTTGTAAATAACACCAACGTTCTTTCAGGCAAAGCGCTCATTGATAAGCTCCTGACATAAGGCCCTTGCAGCTGTGATGCAACCACGGGCCTTTTCATGCGGTCTACAGGGGACAGTGGCATGGCTTCAGCCTCAGCCTGATTGTGTGGGTCGATGTCAGCATCCACCTCCTCGTGCTCCTCTTCCTCTCTCTGGTGAGGTGGACTGTCGGATTCATCAGGCAATTCTAGTCCCCTCCTGCTAGCCAAGTTGTGCAGCATGGAGCACACCATCACATATTTAGCTACCTGCTCAGGGTAATATTGGAGCTCACCTCCTGAGTGGTCCATGATATTGCAAGTGGCTCTGTTGCTCTCGTTGTATCGCTTCTTGGCTTCTGTCTGGGTCTTACACGGGGGTCATCAGCCAGGTGGCGAGGCCATATCCTTTGTCACCAAGCACCCAGCATTGACCTTGTGGCTCATTGTTAAACAAGTTAGATACAGTGCTCTCACGCAGGATGTGAGCATCATGGATGCTGCCCGGAAGTTTCGCATTCACTGCCATTATAATTTGCTGGTAGTCAATAACGAGTTGGACATTCAGGGAGTGGAATCCCTTGCAGTTCCTGAAAATCTCTGCTTCCTGAAAAGTTGCCCGCATCGCAATGTGTGTACAGTCTATTGCTCCCTGCACCTTGGAGAAGTTTGCTATTTTGGAGAATCCTAAAGCCTTCTCAGTCTGAGCCTCGCTGGTCATCGGGCATCTGATAAAGTCCATCCTGTGTGTGTACAGGGCTTCAGTGACCTGTCTAATGCAGCAATGTGTTGCATGCTGAGACAGACAGCAAATGTCGCCAGCTGAGGCCTGAAAAGAACCTGACACATAGAACGACAGTGCCGCGGTGACTTTGACCTCGATGGAAAGTACAGTACTGATGGTGCTGGCAGGCTGCAGATCTCCCCTTATGAGCTGGCATACCTCAGTGATAACCTCTTTGTGGAAACACAATCTCCGAAGGCAGGTGGGGCCAGCAAGCCAAGGTAAGACTGCTTCTCCCTGTACTTGCAGGGGATGTAATGTCTGGTCCTCCTCATCAGTCTGGCACGTTTTACATTGGGCGCATAATGCTATGGAGTGCACCTTCGGCCATCTCGAGTCTGCAGCATGTGATTGGTCATCAAGAGAGGGTGAGAAAGGATAGGCCACATTGCAATAGCTCTCTGTTTTCCACCGATTGGTCACAAACAATGAATGTCCCGATGGAGACACCTATTAAATTCCAATCGATCACAGAATGGCCAAGATGTTTGTACAGATGTTCACATCAACTCCAACCTCCAGAGTACAGCCGAACTCCCCCGAGGTTGAAGCACAGCAGCCTTTTAAAGGATGCAACATGTGATGTAGAACCTGGCGTCCATAACACTGTGATTAGTTCCAGTTAGTTCCACTTTTTCTGGACGGTTTTTTGGGCAAGCGATAGTGTGGGCGATATGTGTGCAAGGTGGTAAAAGTGATGCTGGATTCTCTCATGGCCGCTTGTTTCAGCAAATGTGATTGTTACGACAAGAAAAAGTGGACGGTCGGTATTATTGAATCTCGACGTTAATTCCAGATGGTAAGTATCACTGGGTGATATTATGGGTGTTGATTTCGTCCATTCTAATGATTCCGCCTAAAAAAAGTGGGCAGGTGGTATTATTTTTTCCTGGCATTACGCACATGGGGAAAGTAACGCTTGGTGATAAGTTTCCGAAAAATGCCCATCAGTTTTCATTTTTGGCTAAATGGGCAATATATGGGCGTTATACGTCATTTCAGTGGTAAAATGGGTATTAAGTGGGCGTTAAGCATGCAAAAAATGAGTAAACTCTAGCCCCAAATTCCTTTGCAGATCTTTTGTGTCTTCACAATTTGCTTTCCCACCCATTTTTGTATCATCAGCAAACTTGGCTACATTACACTCGGTCCCTTCATCCAAGTCATTAATATAGATTGTAAATAGTTAAGGCCGCAACACTGATCCCTGTGGCACCCCACTAGTCACTGTTTGCCAACCGGAAAATGATCCATTTATCCCGACTCTCTGTTTTCTGTTCGTTAGCCAATCCTCTATCCATGCTAATATATTACCCCCAAACCCCGTGAGCTTTTATCTTGTGCAGTAACCTCTTATGTGGAGAAATGTCCTGTATCCTCAGGGGTTAGGAGGCGCTCCAGACACATGATGGGAAGGAAGTGGGAACCGATAGCCATGGAGGTTAAAGCCAAATGTGCAGCTCCAGAAATCTCGATGCAGTGCCGGAAGAGGTTTAATGAGCTCACGTGAGTGGTCAAGGTCAGTGAATGCATCTTCCAATGCCATATCCCACCAACTGTACAACCAGCCTCAGCCACTGGTCAATTCACCAAATGCCCATCACTCATCTACCATCAACCTCTATCAATCAATACTGATAAGCTAACATTCATATGCTTCACCTCACCCTCACATTTAGCACTGTTAAAGCCTCACACCCAAATCTCACAACTTGCACACACTGCCTATGATTCAATCATGAAAGCCACATCACCCAAACAGATTACATGACACTCACTGACATACTTCCCTCATTCTTACAGGAGAAGTTGGTGCACAACCGGAGGAAGCTGAATCTAATCGGTGAGGGAGAGATGCCTCTCCATGTTCTGACCCCTATGGAGGAGACAATGCTGGCTGTTATGTAGGGGAGCATGCTGAGGAAGTGGCCATCGATGAGGACAAAGCTATTGAAGTTGACGGTATCCTCTTTCTCACATTCAGCTTCCCTCTTATCCCTTACTCTCTTTTGACATACAAGCTGCAGATGGTGTAAGCTTATATTTCTTACTTTCTCCTCTCCCCACACCACAACCCAACCCTTGTCCCATTTCAATTTCAGATATCCAAGAACTGCAACCTGCCCAGGCAGTGGTGGAAGAGCAGGAAGACAGTGAAGATGAAGGAACATCTTCACTCGATTTCACACTCGCAGCCACCGGCTCAGATACTGACACTGCGTAATTTAAGGATAGCATAGAGGCAGAACCTGCACATGGTGAGACAAGGGGCAGGGCACGTGGAAAGGAAATCACAGGTGCCAGCTCTCCGGAGAGTGAGGTTGCACACTAGTTCTGCTGCAGAGGACTCCGATGAGGTCTTTGATAGGCCAGGCAACAGTAGAAGGCTGATGGGTGTATACATCAAAATGCTTGGTGCATTGGGAAGCCTGCCAGAAAGCCTGAGTGCAATGTCAAGGAGCATGGCGGAATCAGGCACCAACTTGGCAGAGGGCTTTGTGCAGAGCTTGGAGCACATCCCTTCCAGCATGGAACGGGTGGCAAACTCCATCAACACACTTGGGGAACCAATCATGATGCAGCATTTGATGACCAATGTCTCAGCTTCCATTGCAGCACAAGCAACAGCCACCCAATGACTGAGTGTTGCAGTGGAAGCTCATATTGCTGTCATCATGGCTCTGGATATCAGTGTCCTAAGGGGCTTCCAGAGTGGCATAGCAGTCCAGACAACTGTTCTGGAATAGATAATTAGGTTTGCTTAAGTGCCGGCATGGGAGCGTGGTAGTTGCTCCATGGAGCACAAACCTCTCAGGATGACAGCATTCATGCTTGCATGGCTATCACTTCGCCAGTGCCATTGCTGTTGCCTATCAGCCAACCAGCCCAGACTACTGCCGCCCATGCCCAGATGGTGCAGTCTGAAGCTGGGCTTCTCGGCCCAGAGTTGCTCAAGGTCATCCTCCAAGGCCACCTGCAGTCTTCTCCACTGAAAGTCACCAGCCATGCTGCAGCTACTGGGCTAGCATTGCATAGGAGCACTAGGACAGGCAAAGGCACACGGAAGGCAGGCATTAAGGGAATACACAAGGGTGATCAGTTGATTTTTGCAGAGGGCTCGGCTTCAGACTGCACCATCTCAACCTGGGCGGCAGCAGTCTGGGTTGGCTGGCTGACAGGCAACAGCAAGGGCACTGGCAAAATAGCAGGGGTGGGAGCAAGAATCCTGTCATTTTGAGGGAGGTCAGTCGGTTCCTGTTCCATGGAGTCACTGCCACTCTCTGTGGGCAGTGGCTCAGCAATCCCAGCTATTAAAAACCCAGTTACACCTCATTCAACAAGGCTTCACTTTTTGGGGAGTTTGACAGCGATATTCCAGCAGAAAAGGGGAAGGTTTCGTCTGTTCATTGATTTCAATTGATTGGCGGCTATGGGGAGTTCAACAGGCAACAGCCCTGTGGAGAAGCAGTGAATGAGTGACAGCAACTTCTGTATTGCCACATTTAACCGCGCATGTGCGTACTTCAGAAGTTGCTGTCAGATTCACAGTTGTAATGATGGTGAACGCTGACAGTTTTGCCCTCATTACAACTGCAAATTCTGGGCCATTATTCTGGTGCAACTCCAATAAAGGATAATACTTGAGTTTTCTCTTTCCGATATTGATTTACTTCCAATGTTTTCGACTTTCATTTTAGGTTAACAATAAGCTGGGCCAAATAAGAAATGTGCAGCTTGACATGAAATGGAGCAATTTGGATTATTACATCAATTCAGTGTTCATTATGAATGGCTTGAGCTGTTCTGCTGGTGACAGTGCTCCATTATTGTAGTTGTCTGGGAAGTTGGAATTGTTTGTGGTGTTGGGAAAAACAGGTGCTAATATCTTTTGTCAAGCCTATGTTATTTAGATTAAAGATAGGGACAAACAAGAGAGCAGGTATTTCTATTTGGTGATTTGTTTTCTTGCTGTTGGGGTGAATGGAACACTTCTACTTTTACCATCAGGCATTCACATCATTACATTTCAGACCAACAGATGTTGTCTATTGTAGTGGTTTGGACTGAAGCTGTTTCTAATAATAAAGATCTTGTGATTCTTGATTTTTTTTCTCACAGAATGCAGTTCCAACAGTGACTAATCTGCAACAAGCCTCCTATAGTGGACCATGACTTTTCAATTTTACTCCCATATGTGTGAGTTTTGTCAGTTATGAATTACCTCAAAGGTGGACTATTCCAGTCAAGGAACCGAATACTATGGTTACTGGTTTTTGGCCTGGATTTTAATTTGCAGATGTGCTGGGAGTGCGTGTTACCTGATAGCATGTGGGAAACCTGAAAGTAAGTGTAGCACATCTGTTGGTGGCTTTTTTAACTCAGTCATCTCATTACCATTTTATTCCGAGTTTCGAGGCAGTTGGAGTTGCCATGGAGAGACAAAGCATTAGTGCATGAGTCGAAATGGGCAAAGGCTGTGCACCGTTTCACAGATCCTTCCCTGGATGTGCTTCTGGGGGCTATAAGCACCCGGAGGGAGGTAGTGTTTCCTAGTGACAGAAGGAAGAAGCCTGTTGCTAAGACAAAGTCGACGTGTTTGGAGTTTGCACAGGAGGTCAGCAGCAGGCGTGTGGTGTCACGCTCCTGGATCAAGTGTAGGAAGCAGGACAGCAAATAACAGTGACTGCACTTCAAAAATATTTCATTGGCTGTAAAGCGCTTTGAGACATCTGGTGGTCATGAAAGGCGCTATATTAATCCATTTTTCTATCTTTCTTTCTTTCTTTCTTTCTTTCTTTCTTTCTTTCTTTCTTTCTTTCTTTCTTTCTTTCTTTCTTTTTCTGTCTCTTTCTTTTTCTTTTTTTCTTATCATGCCAATCCTTCACTCTGCCTTCTCAAGCCTACTCCAGCACATCACTCCTCATACTAACTTACCTTCCTGGTGTAACCATCCCTCTGTCTATGCATGTCCTCACATCCTCATCCTCACATTCTCTGCCCCAGAGGGCTGGATGATTGAATATATTTAAGGCGGAGATAGAGAGATTTTTGAGCGATAAGGGAGTAAAGGATTATGGGGAGCGGGCAGGGAAGTGGAGCTGAGTCCATGATTAGATCAGTCATGATCTTATTGAATGGTGGAGCAGGCTCGAGAGGCCAAATATCCTACTCCTGCTCTTAATTCTTTTGTTTTTATGTTCTTATTGAGACCAGGATCAGATCAGCCATGATCTTATTGAATGGTGGAGCAGGCTCAAGGGGCCAAATGGCCTACTCCTGCTCCTATTTTTTATTTTCTTATTTTCTTATCCCCATCTATCCATCGACCAATGACACTCACCCACATCCATATGGAATGACATTCCTCTTCCTCATAGTCACCCTCAACAAATGCTTTCCATCCATTGATTGAACACATCCCATTACTCTCAATCATAGGTCTCTTATTTGCCTCCTTGCAGGAGAAGAAAGCACAGAACACCAGGGCGAAGCAGAGAACCGGAGGTGGCTCTCCACAGATATCTCAATTAACACCTGCAAGTGGAGGAGGTGCTGGAGATCAGTGGAGACTTGGCGTTTCTCGCAGTCGGAGATGGGGACCTGCAGCTACCTGGTGTCAGCATTAAGTATCAGACAGCCACGTGCCATACAACACTCAGAGATGTTGACTTGATGTCAGCAGCGAGTGAAATATGATCATGGGCAATATGATAAATTCAAGGACTAGACTTTCCACTTGAGATCATAGAAACATAGAAACATAGAAAATAGGTGCAGGAGTAGGCCATTCGGCCCTTCTAGCCTGCACCGCCATTCAATGAGTTCATGGCTGAACATGCAACTTCAGTACCCCATTTCTGCTTTCTCACCATACCCCTTGATTCCCCTAGTAGTAAGGACTTCATCTAACTCCTTTTTGAATATATTTAGTGAATTGGCCTCAACAACTTTCGGTGGTAGAGAATTCCACAGGTTCACCACTCTCTGGGTGAAGAAATTCCTCCTCATCTCGGTCCTAAATGGCTTCCCCCTTATCCTTGGACTATGTCCCCTGGTTCTGGACTTCCCCAACATTGGGAACATTCTTCCTGCATCTAACCTGTCTAACCCCGTCAGAATTTTAAACGTTTCTATGAGGTCCCCTCTCATTCTTCTGAACTCCAGTGAATACAAGCCCAGTTGATCCAGTCTTTCTTGATAGGTCAGTCCCGCCATCCCGGGAATCAGTCTGGTGAACCTTCGCTGCACTCCCTCATTAGCAAGATTGTCCTTCCTCAGGTTAGGAGACCAAAACTGTACACAATACTCCAGGTGTGGCCTCACCAAGGCCCTGTACAATTGTAGCAACACCTCCCTGCCCCTGTACTCAAATCCCCTTGCTATGAAGGCCAACATGCCATTTGCTTTCTTAACCGCCTGCGATACCTGCATGCCAACCTTCAATGAGTGATGTACCATGACACCCAGGTCTCTTTGCACCTCCCCTTTTCTTAATCTGTCACCATTCAGATAATAGTCTGTCTCTCTGTTTTTACCACCAAAGTGGATAACCTCACATTTATCCACATTATACTTCATCTGCCATGCATTTGCCCACTCACCTAACCTATCCAAGTCGCTCTGCAGCCTCATAGCGTCCTCCTCGCAGCTCACACTGCCACCCAACTTAGTGTCATCCGCAAATTTGGAGATACTACATTTAATCCCCTCATCTAAATCATTAATGTACAGTGTAAACAGCTGGGGCCCCAGCACAGAACCTTGCGGTACCCCACTAGTCACTGCCTGCCATTCTGAAAAGTCCCCATTTACTCCTACTCTTTGCTTCCTGTCTGACAACCAGTTCTCAATCCATGTCAGCACACTACCCCCAATCCCATGTGCTTTAACTTTGCACATTAATCTCTTGTGTGGGACCTTGTCGAAAGCCTTCTGAAAGTCCAAATCTACCACATCAACTGGTTCTCCCTTGTCCACTCTACTGGAAACATCCTCAAAAAATTCCAGAAGATTTGTCAAGCATGATTTCCCTTTCACAAATCCATGCTGACTTGGACCTATCATATTACCTCTTTCCAAATGCACTGCTATGACATCCTTAATAATTGATTCCATCATTTTACCCACTACCGATGTCAGGCTGACAGGTCTATAATTCCCTGTTTTCTCTCGCCCTCCTTTTTTAAAAAGTGGGGTTACATTGGCTACCCTCCACTCGATAGGAACTGATCCAGAGTCAATGGAATGTTGGAAAATGACTGTCAATGCATCCACTATTTCCAAGGCCACCTCCTTAAGTACTCTGGGCTATCGTCCATTTATCGCCCAAATAGCCAAGCTATCACCCATTTTACCTGAAAAGTGGAAAGTTAGGCTGAGACATTGACCAAAAGATCGCCGGCCTAACTACTGGCGCACAAGAATTTCACATCGCCGAGGTGATCGGCCACAGCAACTTTTGTCACATCACCCACACATCGCCGGGCTGATCGCTCGCCGAGATAATCACTGCACATCGCTGGAGAACTGCTGCTCTTATCTGGCACTCTTCACAGAACTCAATACTAAGGACGCCATTTTGAACATCGGAGGAAGTGAGAGGCAGCTTAGAGATGGGGCTTATAATTAGTGAGTTATTTAAATACATTATTTACTGACTAATCTACTCACATTTATATTTATATTTATATTTATTTTAGTACAAAGGGCTTTTATCATGTAATATATATAGCTCCACCTGTGGACTACTGTGACACTGCAGCCAGTGCTGTGTACAAATAAAGAGGGAACAGGTCACCTGACTAAAGTTCCGGAGTGTTCTGCCATCTTAAGGCTTGTGTGTGTGTTTGTGAGTTGTACTGAAGATATAACAATGGTGATGAGAATGGGATAATCGGGAAAAAAAAGCTGCTATTTTTTGGTGGAGGATTCAGCCAAACGACAGAGAGATTTTGAGAGCTCCTCTGTTTTGATTAACAGCTGCAAATCCAATGTAATTTACAAGCACACTGGTCTAAACTGCCAAAGTCCAGATGGCTGTGCCTACGGGAATAATAGGACGTTTGGGGAAGTTTCAACGTGACTGTGAATGTTTTGGAGCATATGTGGAGCGACTAGAGATGTTTTTCCCCACAAATAATATCAAAGTCTCCGATGATGAAAACTATAACTGGGTGGTGTTGGAACGACAAAGGGCTGTTTTTTTTAACTGAAGTAGGGGCTGAGGTGTACGAAACCCTGAAAAATGTGCTTGTGCCTGTCAAGCCAAAGGACACAACTCTTAAGCAGAGAACATCACTACAGTCCTGAGCCCCTGGAAATTGCTGAAAGTTATCGTTTCAGAATACGAGATCAGTCAACTGAAGAAAATATCATTGAGTACAATGTAGTGATAAAAAAGCTATCTATTCACTGTAATTTCGGTAACTTTCAGGACCAAGCATTGTGTGATCGCTTTGTTTGTGGGATGAAAAATGATGCAATCAGAAGAAAGTTATTGACAACTCCTAACTTGAATTTTGATTTAGCTTGTCAGAAAGCTATGTCAATGGATATGGCCGACCAATATTCCTGAGAATTTCATACTATTTCCAGTCATGAGACAACCGAGGTGAATTGTCTGCAGGTTAGAAGTAAAAGGCAGTTGGGCCCCAAGGTCTCTGAAACTGTCAATGGTACCAGAGCATTGAAGTTGAAGATAGAGCTGCAAGCCTACTCGGGAAAGAACATTTCTGTGGTAGGTAGTATCACCATACCGGTTAAATACAAGCATCAATTTCGGAGCTTGTTTCTATTAGTAATGACAAGAGACAAGCCTGCCTTACTAGGAAGAAACTGGTTGCGATCACTGAAGCTGGATTGGAGTAAGATTTTTCGTGTTGAAACAAGACTTGCATCAAAGGATGATATCATCAAGAATTATCTGAAGGTGTTCTGCGAAACAGGCAGTCCGATCCAATGCTTCAAGGTGAGTGTCATTGTACAGAAGGACGCTAGATCAGTTTACTGCAAGCCACGTTCCATACCATATGCACTCAAGGAGAAAGTTGAGCAAGAAATCAAAAGACTAGAGACTGAGAACATTATCTCTAAGATAGATCTATGTAATTCGGCTACACCCATTGTTGTTGTACCTAAGTCTGATGGTAAGGTAAGATTGTGTGGTGATTATAAAGTAACCGTAAACCAGGTTCTAGAGGGTAATCTCCCCAATACATTGCCAAATGTAGAAGATTTGTTCACAACACTGACAGGTGGTCAGATCTTCTCAAAGTTAGATCTTACAAATGCCTACTTACAACTTGAACTAGATGAGGAGTCCAAGTCATGCTTGACTATAAATATTCATCTAGGTCTATATCAATTTAATAGGCTACCATTTGGATTGTCTTCTGCCCCACCATATTTCAAGGGGTGATGAACCAGATTTTGTAAGGTATTGAAGGAGTAGTATGTTATTTAGATGACACACTAATTTCAACACCAAATAGGTAAATTCATAATAAGATATTGAATGAAGTCCTCGAATGGCCAGAGAAGCACAGAGTACGAGTGTCTGCTTGCACGTATCAGTTATTTCAAAACTCAGTGGAGTACTTAGGGTACAGAGTAGACAAAGATGGTTTACATCCAACCATGGGAAAGCTGGATGCAATCAGAAATACACCCACTTCCAAGAATGTCACTGAACTTCAATCATTTTTGGGTCTTTTGAAATATTATGGGAAGTTCCTACCAAATTTGGCTACAGTATTACATCCACTGAATTAACTATTGAAAAAACAGGTCTATTAGACGTGGTCAGAAGAATGCAATACAGCATTCAAGGAGTGTAAAAACAAATTTGTAGAGAGTACCATGTTAGTTCACTATGACGTATCTTAGGAGATCAAGCAAGCATGTGATGCCTCTCTGTATGGAGTTGGGGCAGTTACATAGTGAGGAGGAGAGACCAATTGCTTCTGCTTCACGCACTCTCAGTGCCAGTGAGCATAATTATGCGCAAATCTAAAGGGAAGCTTTGGCATTCATTTTTGGGGTCAAGAAGTTCCACAAATACTTGTATGGTCGTAAGTTTACCATCATTACAGACCATATGCTCCTGACAACAATCCTCCATTCAAAGTCCCCAGTTCCAACATTAGCTGCAGCCCGAATGCAAAGGTGGGCTTTGAATTTGTCAGCGTATACATAAGATATTGAATACAGACGATCAGCTGATCCCAGTAGTGCTGATGCTATGTCTAGATTGCCTTCCCCATCACAAGTTACAGCCAATATTTTTCATACATTGATGAACTGCAGCTGAAGAGATTGGTAGAGCAACCAAATGTGACCTAGTTATGTCAAAGGTGTATGAATATATTGCAAATTGCTGGCCAAACCAGGTAACAGACAATGATATTCATCCATTCTTCATTTGTAGAAATGAATTATCAGTCAATAAAAATTGTATCATGTGGGGTGTGAGAATGATTATACCAAATAAATTCAGGTCCAAATTATTAGGAGACCTCCACCTGGGAATGTGCTTGACCAAGAGTTTGGCATGCAGTTACTTATGGTGGCCAGGTCTAGATAAAGATATAGAGTACATCGTCAGTCAGTGTATGACATGTCAATTGGTAAGCAAGAAACCACCATCAGTACCATTACAGCCATAGAAATGGCCTCCCAGGGTATGGCAAAAGCTACATATCGATTTTGCTGAGCTAGAAGGATAACAATTGTTCATTGTGATTGATAGCCATTCGAAGTGTGTCGAGGTGTTTCCAATGTGGAAAATAACAACAAGTAAAACAGATTAGGCATTTTACGAAGATTATTTTCTTCATTTGGCCTCCCAGAAGAAATTGTTTCTGATAATGGAGCACAATTTTGTTCAGAAGAATTTGCACAGTTCACGAGCAAAAATGGTACGAAACATACCAAGGTTCCATCCTGCTTCCAATGGTGCACCAGAGCGCACAGTGCAAGTTGTAAAACGTGCCCTCATCAAACAGATGTAGGATCCAAATCCAAAGAACGACGTTGTCATTGGACCACAAATTGGCTAATTTTCTAATTATGTATCGTAATACTCCTCATACCAACTACTGGTAGAACACCAGCAGAGTTGTTTCTCAAATGGCAGCCATGAACCAGATTCTCGTTGTTAAACCCAAACTTGGCACAGTCCATAGAAGAGAAACAATTAAGACAGAAAGAGAATCATGATAGAGGTAGAGTACAAGAGAGAAGTGTGAAATTATATCAGAAGATGAGAGTGAAGAACCATCACCATAAATGGTTAACGTGGTTACCAGGAAGAGTGGTGAAGATATGTGGTGCTCGCACATATTTGGTCAAGGTGTTTGATCATGGACAGGTTAGGTTTGTTCACATTGACTATATTTTACCTACAGATGCGAAAGTAATTGAAGGTGGGAATGATTCAATTGTTTCTGACTCAACAGGTAGTTTTGATACACCAGTAGCATATCCTACATCCAATGTACTGGAAACAAATCCAAGAGAATGTCAGAATTTATATCTGAGTCCGATTCAGGCAGACCAACAGTTTGAAGTTAGAGTTCAAATGGAAATCAAGGGCATCCCTTGGAGGAAAACTTTCCTCAGGATCAGCCTCAAATGAGTTTAAATTTGATACCATGTTTGGAAGATTCTGTTTGAGAGTGAAGGTATCTGTTTTGAAACAGAAAACAAGTGGTTAAGCTTGATTTGTAAATATGGAAAAAAAATCCATATCTTTTGTTATGTATAACCATGCGAGTTATGTATGAGGATTATTTTGTTATAATTACTTCTTCATTAAGGAGGGAGAAGTGTAATATATATATTTCCACCTGTGGATTACTGTCGCACTGCAGCCAGTGCTATGTACAAATAAAGAGAGAACAGGTCACCTGACTAGGGTTCCGGCATGTTCTGCCATCTTAAGGCTTGTGTGTGTGTTTGTGAGTTGAACTGAAGATATAACATATCGCAATAGTGCTGGGGTCTGTAACTTCTCTACCATTACTTGTAAATGCTCACATGCTGGAGTCTGAAGTTGGGTTTAGTGAATGGCGCTATCAAAGAGGTGGCAGACTGATGCGGAGGAGGAGACCGTACACCCAACGAACTAACAGGGAAAAGCAATCATACCTGAACTTGTCTGACAACACGTGCCTTAGGAGGCTGCGCTTCTGAAAGGAGGTCATCGATGAGATATGCCAGCTCATCAAGGGAGATCTGCAGCCTAACAGCACCATCAGGTCCGCATTGCCCGTTGAGGTAAAGGTTACTGCGGCACTATCCTTCTATGCATCGGGCTCCTTTCAGGCTTCAGCTGGCGACATCTGTGATATCTTTCAACATGCCACACATTGCTCCATTCAACAGGTGACTCAAGCCCTTTATGCACACAGGATGGACTTTATAAGCTTCCCTATGACCAGGAAGGCACAGACCGGGAGGGCTTTGGGCTTCTCGAGAAAGCAAATTTCCCCAAGGTGCAGGGAGCAATAGACTGTACGCACATCACCTTGAGAGCCCCTTTACAGGATGCGGAGGTGTTTCATAACCGAAAGGGATTCCACTCCCTGAATGTGCAGCTCATTGTCGACCACAACCAAATAATAATGGCAGTAAATGCTAAATTTCCAGGCAGCACCCATGATGCGCACATCTTGCATGAGAGTGCTATCTTTGACCTGTTTAACAGTCAGCCACAAGATCACGGTTGGATGCTGGGGCATAAAGGATATGGCCTTGCCAGCTGGCTCATGACCCCCCTGCGTAATCCCCAGATGGAAGCCGAGATGCGTTACAAAGAAAGCCATATAGCTACACACAATATTGTCGAAAAGACAATTGGAGTTCAGATGCCTGGATTGCTCTGGAGGCAGCCTGCAATACCACCCTGACATCGGCAAATCTTACGGTACGCGCGGGGTGGAGGTTTCCCATGCCCACCCAGGGTTAATTGGGCCCACCGGGAGTGCACCTCCTGGACAAGAGCCTCACTGGCCTCGTCTGAAAAGGGCTTTGCCCTCCTCCTCCCCGCCTCCACATCATGGACATTAATGCCACTGTCGGATGATGATGATATTATTTTTTATTTTCTGTTGTATCAAGCAAATTGCTTTGAAATAATCTCTTTTTATCTCTTTTCTATCACAATCACACTTTGCTTTCCTCTCCTCTCTATACTCTCTCTCTCTCCCCCTCCCTTTGCCTTCTGCGCATGCGTGGATGATCCCTGACCTCTTGAATCGCGGGAAAACTTGGTTGCAAAAAAAATGCATGCGCAGAAGGCCGTTGCTAGGGAAGCCCTGCCTTCCACATCGCTGTGGCCCATTTCACATCGCTGGGCTATTGCCCCCCCAAAAAAGCTGAAAGTAGCGATCCCAGAAATGGGTGATGTTCCAGCGCTCCTGAAGGCTGAAACATCGCTCAGGCTGGAACATCGCCCATTTTTTTGGGCCCCAATGATCTCAGTGGAAAGTCCAGCCCCAGCATTCTTACCTTGACAGTACTCATTTATGTACTTTATCTCCCACAAGGCCTTCATGCGTCTAGCAAGAGCTGGTCCAGGTCACTCATGACAAAAACGACTACTTAGGGGAGCTCACTCCCTCTGAGGGTGCACCATCACGGGACTGATGCAGAACATGCACCAGCTCAGAGACATGCACTTCCATGGGACCTGTTAGAGAGATGGTTGGTTTTCATCTGGTAATTTGCACTTCACAAGTGAGCAAGAGCAGATGGTGGTGGCAGGGACAGCAGTGAAGAGTCTGCGGGAAGGACACAAGACTCTCCAAGCTCTGTTCAACGGTATGCAGATGCTGTACCCCGGGGGCAGTCGAGGAACAGGATACTTATTGAGCAGGAGCAGAATATGTGCGATGTACTGGTAGATGTTTCAAGTGAACTGTGCATGATTGCAGTAGGACTAGAGGAGTCCCTCTCAAGCATGAGTGGCATGATGTCACTGATCTTTGCAATGATGTTTTCTTCCACGGAAAGAGTGATCAATTGCATGAAGCATCAAAGGCAGCAATTAACTGATGTCTGCAGGTCTTGAACAATGGCTTGCACAATCTGGGCCTGAAATTTGCCACCTTGGCGCCGGCTATTAAAGACGGTTTTGTGGGAAAAAAATGGCATGTGACTCGATTCCACCCACTTCCAGCACAGGCCGCGCCAGTCGCCATATTTATGAGGACATAAAAGAGGTGTTATTTACCTTCGTCTGCTTCTGCTACCTCTAACAAAATTTCCTTGCTTCTGAGGCACTGTCTGACTTTAGAAAAACAAATGCTAAGTGGTACCAAATTTAAAAAAGGTAAGAATTTATCATTATCATCTCCGACCTCACTCCTGACTCCGAGCTGCAGGCCCTCTCTGATCTCCCCACAATCCTGGCCCTGACCTCCACTGATCCTGGTTCCCGACCGCCCCCAATCCTGACAACGACCTCCAGGCCCACCCCTTATCCTGACCCTGACCTACCCCTAACCCTGGCCCGGACCTTCCCCCAATCCTGACCTTGACCGCCCCCCAATCTCCAGACCCACCCCCTGCCGATCCTGACCCCGACCTTCCCCCGATCCAGGCCCTGACCTTTGCCCGATCCTGACCCCGACCTCCAGGCCTTCCCGCCAATCCTGACCCTGACCCCCACCCCGATCCTGGTCCCGACCTTCCTCCGATCCTGACCACGACCCCCACCCCCCCGAACCTGGCGCCTACCTACAGACTCTCCCACCGATCCTGACCCTGACCACCCCCCCGACCCAGCCCCGACCTCCAGGCCTTCCCGCCAATCCTGACCCTGACCCCCTTCCCCGATCCTGGCCCTGACCTCCACCCCAATCCTGACTCCGACCTCCAGGCCTCCCCCCCACCGATCCTGATCCCGACCGCCCCCTATCCTGACCTCGACCTTCCTCCGATACGGACCCTGACCTCCAGAACCCCCCTGTGATCCTGATTCCGACCATCCCCAATCCTGACCCCGACCTTACCCCGATCCTGACCCAGACCTTCCCCCAATCCTGACCCCGACCTGCAGGCAACCCCCCACCACATCCTGACCCCGACCGCCCCCTGATCCTGGCCTCAATCTCCAGATCCTGCCCCAGAGTCCTTGCTGGGCCTTCAGCGGGTCAGCACGTTCAGTACTGGACTGAAAGCCACAATAATGCTAATCAGCCAGCAGCACCAAATTAAAGGCACTGCCTGTGATCATTTTAAGGGCATGAGCAAATTTCGCCCTGTGGTGGCACCACCATTTTCGGGCCTTATAGAATTTCTAGGCGTTTGAATGTCTCTTTAAATAGGTTGAATGATAGAAAGGCCTAGGCTTTTCTTCGCCGCACTGATCTGCAGCAAAGTGTTCTCCAGTTAATTGTTAACAGTGACATGTGGCTGGGCCATGAGAGGGATAATGGCGAAAGGGGTCATGGAAGTGGGGATTTGGCACAAAGTGCTTCCATTTCTCACCTGTTGCCTCCCCGTGCAATGTGCACCGCTGGATGTGTATTGCTTGCATCATGTTCCACCTCATCATTTTCCTCCTTCTCCTCGTCTACCACCTCCTCCTTCTCTTCAGAATCTTCTGAAAAGGCTCTGTGCTCTGTGCCTTTGTCCTCCTGCAGTCCCAAACCTCACTGCTGCGCAATGTTGTGCAGAATGCAGCGTACCACGACCATTCCGGGGTTCCTGGCTGGTATATACTGAAGGGTATCTCCAGACCTGTCCAGGCACCTGAAATGCATCTTCACCATACCAATGACTTGTTAGATGACACACCTGCTGGTCACATATCATTCATTTTATCGCTGCTGGGCCTCATTCCTCAGGTTTCAGAGAGGTGTCATCAGCCACATTTTAAGTGGATATCCTTTGGGCTGTATTTTTGGGTGGTTTGTGACCGGGTTTTCGCCACATTTTGACCCTCCGCGGCAATAACTGGGGCGCTCAGCTGTTTTTCGACCGGTTGCGATCCTCAGATCAGTTTTTGCGGCGGCGCTTGGAGAGCTGCGCCGAGGTGTAACGGCTCGCATTGTGTCACCGTCAGAATTTCGAGACTCCACCCGACCCGTACACCGCGCACCGATGACCGCCATAGAAAACATGGTGGTCCAGTCCTGCCGGCGGCGGTAAGTTGAATAAACTGAAAAAAGGTAAGGTAAAGTTTTTATTTTTTTATATTTTTGCAGCGATTTGTGAGGTAAGGATGTTGGTGATGTTTTTTGAATGTTTTAAAAACATTTTTTTTCAACTCTCCCAAGGCCTCTCTCAGAGCGCTCCCGGCCTAAAGTTGGCGAGGATCCCATTTCTGCGGCACAAAAATAGTGCAACACCTCCCGTTGCGCAACCCTCCTGGCGCAGACACAAATGCATGAAAACGGAGGCCGAAAATCCAGCCCCTTGTCTCCGAGCAGCCAGCTGGTAACTCTGCTTCGAGATGTGAAAAGGTCGGGGAGGGTGGACTGCGCAAGACAAAAGCATCACTGAAGCTGCCCGGAACTCTTGCACACACCTGCAGAAAGATCTTTTTGTAGTTTCAAGTTGAAGGAGTGGAAGCTCTTGCGGATGACAAACACGCCTGGGTAACCTGGGGGCGGCAGCCTTAATTGCCACACATGTACAGTTGATCAAGCCTTGCACCTGCAGAAAGTCAGCCAGGGCCCAAACCTGAGCACCCGCTCATTCTGACTGGTTTCATCACAAATGAAGTTAGCATAATTGGCTGCCCTGGTGTTGCAAATCCCTGGAAGGATCCAGATGCAAAAAAGTTGAGGGCGATGGTGACTTTGACAGCCACTGGTAAAGCATGGCCATCAGGTCCAGTTGGCAGCAAGTCTTGTTCCAGCAGGCTCCAAATATCTGCCACCACCTGACGCGACACTGCGTCTGCTGAGACACTAGTGTTCAGACATGTTGAGAAAGTTTATCCTCTGCCTGTAGATCCTGTGTTCTAGGTATGGCCTCCTGTGAGCTGCACTTCTCTGCTGATCCCATCTCTCCTGTGGAGCTGCAAGTTACTGAGCAGCAGGCTGCTGCTGGTGCGACAGTTGCTGCTCCTGCTTCTGGTCATCTTGGTCCCATCTGCGGTCCAATGTGACACTGCATAAGCTGCATCCATGCTGAGCAGATAGACTAGAGCTTCGAAGTGCAGATCAGACCTTCAAACCTCCAAAGTGTAGATGACATCTCCAAAGTGTGTAAAGTAGTCTCCAATGTACAAGTACTGTGAACAAATGCTTTCACACAAGCAGGTAAGAAAGCAGCTGTGAGTACAGAGTACTTATTAGCATATTTCCTGGGAAACCCATGGACCCAACTTAAAGTGCAAAACCCTTGTCAATATTGCTCTAATTGAGCAATTAACATATATCCATTGACAAGCCACCTTTCCCGAGGGTGTTGCGGCACGAGCCGAACATACTGCGATGAAATACGAAAGTCGGCAAATTGCAGCCGACTTTCCGACGGGCTCGCATTTTTGCCGGATTTAACCACCCATTTGCACCCAGACGTACACACTCCTCCATGTTAAAATTCCCCCATTGTTTCAGGGTATAGTTCACCTAGGTTTACCTTCAAGTTTGACATAACTTCTTCTAGTCCATCTGTGAATTAGATTTTGAATACAGTAGCATCACAGTTTGCAATACCATTTCACTTTTAGATTTTTCTGGCAAATTGTTCAATTGCTGTTGTGTTCCTGCTCAATCTGTTTGGTGTACTGAATGTGACTGTGTCTCCAAGCCCCTGATCCATCATGACGTGGCCGTCTCTTTAAAGCTTATTCTCTTGCAATCCAGTGGGTCTGAACTGTTTATCTCACACTTCAACTGCTGTAGAAAACAAAATTAATGATATAAGTTTCATAGTGGAGAATCTTCCAGTGACACACTCCAGTGTCAAAACTGAATCTTAACAACCCTGCAACATTTCATTTTCTGAGCTGGGATTACTTTTTAATGAGCACGGTTCCATCATGAGTTGCATTTCCATGCAATTATCAAAGACTCTGCAAAGTATATGCTTCTACAACAACTCTGGAATTTGTGCTTTCATTTTCCCATACAAATTGAATTCATGATATTTCTATATATGTAATTCTACTTCCATACGCTGATTTTTGGTGGTATTTAATGTTGGATAATGATATAATATAACACTGTTATGAATTTGACAGTATTGTATTTTCTTAGATAAAAGTACAAAGTTTAAAAACAACAAAAAAGAATTGTAGAAGTATAGCTTTCCATGCTTAATGGGTTATGTGGTCAGGACCATTTGTCTCTGCTGTATAATTTATGTTCATGTACATTTTTTAAAGCATTTTTCTCAAAATACAGGCGGCTATGGTAGATGGTGTTATTAAACGAAATATAGTTCACAATTGGGAATGTATTGTTGTTGACCAAATACAAGTGCTAAATAATGATTTGTGTGTAAAGATATTGATAACATTAAACTGCAGCAAGTTGCTTACTTATTATTAGTGCTGAACTAAAATTGAATTAAGCAATACTATTGCCTCCAAAACTTAGTTTTACAAATTTAGTAGCTGTTTCCTAAATGCCATTTTGAAACATTTTACTTGCATTATCCTGGTGTATTCTCCTCCTCCATTGTAGCTTATTTCATTATGCTTCCTTCTTTGATTCTGCAGTTCTTCATATTTCATTTGTTTGCTGTCTGCTCGACTCCTTGGCTTTTGATGTACCCATCAGACTGTAATTTTTGTCAATTTATTTTGCTGCAGCCCTTGATTATTTAAAAAAAATGTTCTTGCTCTTGACTCTGTTATTGCCATGCTCATCGAAGATGTTATTAGCTGCTGCTGACCCAAGGCTAAATGGAAGAATCAGCAAAATAACAGCTGGTAAATATAGTTTGAGCCAAGACAATTTTAGTTATTCAATTGATTTATCCAAGTTTAGTTTTTCACAGCAATAGTGGAACAATAATGGTGTGTTTTTTTTTAGTTCAGTTCACAGCTTCTTTGTCACATTATTAATTACAGTAAGAAATGAAATAAGAGATCACTTTTGCCCCATTTTTGACGGTAACACTTTCTATGAAGTTTGCAGAGCACATATAAGTAAATATAGAAAGAAAGAACTGACCTTTATATATGGCCATTGTTTTAATTCTGCCAGACCATATTGTTGATACATCAGTGCCTTATTAAATAATTCTCAGAAGTTCAATTCACTAATACTTAAACACACATTCAATAAATGCTATGTCCTAAAATAGCCTTTTAAATTTTTGTCATAACATAAAAAAAATCTCTTCAAAGGTAATGTTTCAAGCAAATCTCTGCTTGTTCATTCCTTTAATTCAATTGTGTATCTTTTTCCCCCCAAGTGGCTTTTTCTCAACCTACCCAATTGCCACCAATTTCTAAGTATTTATCAGTGTACAAAAAAAGATATGGGGAAAAATGTGTGTTCTTTTGTGGCCTGCAAAATAGAATCATAGGCCCTAAGTTTCCACATGATTTGCTCCTGATTTTTAGGAGCAACTGGTGGAGAACGGAGTAGCTTAGAAATCGCAATTCTCCACATTTAAGTTTTCTGCAGTTCCAGTCATGTAGAACAGTTTCACTTTTGAACAGAATTTTTTTTTCAAAAGGGGGCGTGTCCGGCCACTGACGCCTGATTTGAAAGTTTCCACAGTGAAAACGTACTCCAAACTAACTTAGAATGGAGCAAGTGAAGATTTTTGTAGGCCTGAAAAAACCTTGTCTACACATTAAAAAATCAGGTCCAGGTTACAAATTAGGCGTCCAGAACGAGGTGGTGGGGGGGGAGGTGGGAGGGGGGAAGGGAAGTCATTACATTCTACAATAAATCCTTAGTTATACTTGTACAAATATTATACAAATAATTCTAACCTGAATAAAAATTTATCAGCAAAGAAAAGATTAAATAAACCATGTTCCTACCTGTGTGAAAGTGCTTCAGGCAGGGAGAATGCTGCAGGAAGCCTCACAAGTTGAGGCAGCCGTTCCCGACGGCAGTGGGGGGAGGCACTGAGGGTCCGACCGACGGCAGTGGGGGGGCAGTGAGGGCACGACCGATGGCAGTGGGGGGGGAGGCAGTGAGAAGGCTGCAGGAAGCCTCAGAAGTTGAGGCAGCCATTCCCGACGACAGTGGGGTGGGGGGAGGCCCTCCTGCCGTCGGTCGGGCCCGTCGGGAAACGGCTGCCTCAACTTCTGAGGCTTCCTGCAGCCTTCTCACTGCTGCAAGAAGCCTCAGTGCTGATCATGGAAGGGCAATGTGCTTTTATTAAAAAATGTTCAAAATTGAACAGCTACAAAGAACTACAAAAATGGCCGAGTGCCAATGTTTCCTTCACACTGCGCGTGCGCGAACGCTCCAACGTGCACGCGCAGGGTTGCCGGCACGAAAAAAACTCATTTAAATTGTACCCGCCCCCTCCTACTTACAAAATCGGCGCGAGTGGTAGGCTCCGCCCCCTGGGCACCGCGCCAAGCTGACATCGAGCTGCAAAGCGCTCGAGAATAGCGCGTTTTTTTTCAGGCGCCGTTTTCGGCACGAAAAACGGGCGCCCAGCTCGGAGGGGCACCTGCTTTGCTGCGTGTGGAAACTTGGGGCCATAGAGTCATTAAGGCACAGAAGGAGGCCATTCAGTCCATCGAGTCCATGCCGGCTCTCTGTAGAGCAATCCGGTCAGTCCCATTCTCCTGTTCTATCCCTGTAGCCCTGCAAATTTATTTCCCAAGTGCCTATCCAATTTCCTTTTAAAACAATGATATCTCTGCTTCCACCACCCTCGTAGGCATCGAGTTCCAGGTTATTACCACTCGCTGCATAAAAAAGTTCTTCCTCACATTCCCCTGTATCTCTTGCACAAAACCTTAAAGGCTAGACTTTCCACTTCGATTGCTAGTGCCTAAAAAATGGGCGATCTTCCAGCCTTAGCGATGTTTCAGCTTTCATGATCGCTGGAACATCGGCCATTTTTGGGATTGCGATTTTCGGCATTTTTTGGGGGCAATAGCGCAGTGATAGCCCAGCGATGTGAAATGGGCCCTAGCAATGAGAAATGGGCCTCAGCGATGTGGAAGGCAAGGCTTCCCTAGCAACGGCCTTTTGCGCATGCGTTATTTATTTATTTTTGGGGATAAATAGGTTTTCCATCTATTCAGGAGGTCAGGGGTCATCCACGCACGTGCAGAAGATAAAGGGAGGGGTAGAGAGAGAGAGAGAGAGAGGGTGGATAGAGAGAGAGAAGGAAGGCAGAGACAGAGACGAGAGAGTAAAGAGGACTTTGATAAATAAAGTACAGACGAATTTTAAATGGAATTGTCTGATTCTGACAGTATGCACGATGTGGAGGGGGAAGAAAAAGGGCAAAACCCTTTAGTGATGCAGTAGGTCCACTCTCGATGGGCCCAATTAACCCGGGGTGGGTGTGGGAAAACTCCACCCTGGGTGTAGCGAATGATTTGGGGAAAGATCGCCGACGTGGTCCCGTTGGTGTCTCATGAGGCGAGGGATTCCAGTGCTGTAAGCGCTGGAACAGCTTGGTTGCTTCCGCAAGAGTAAGTATAGATTTTAAACCGTAATGATGCAAATTGTAATTATAATTATAAATCTCCAGGATTGAAATTAAGCTTATTATTCTTACATATATTCCCTGCTAAGGTCTGGACAGGTCTATGAATCTGCACCTTTTTGAAGTCTGTCTGGCTGCTGTCACTTATACAGTGACCCAGCAAGGACTGGGGGGAGAGCTGCCCTGGCTCACTGTGTGTCCTGGGACACTTTGGGACATTAGCTCCTGTCATTGCCGAGTTCACCAGCGGTCCTGATTCCCACCACCCCGAGGGGCCCTTCAATGGAGATTGCAGTTGAGAGAGAAGTTTGTGTCAAGCATTTGATCCTAAACACGATCTTTGTTATAACCGTGCATCAATTGTGGATAAAAACCCTATTAGCTATAACATTGGCGACTGCTGTCTTTCCATGATAGTACCGAGTCAATTAGCTTATGCCATGCTCTTTTCACATTTGCAGAAGAAGTTAGCGAAGAATCAGGCTGAGTGCAAGCACACAGGAGGAGGCCCTGTCCAGCTCAGCATCCTCACAGAGATGGAGAAACGCACTGCGACACTGGTCGGAGGCCACACTCCTCGGCCGGCCACTCCCCATGGTGAGGCAGAGCACTCACTTGTGTCATGTGAGTAATGAGTCAAGCAGTGTTAAAGTGTTGTAACGTAATTTCATTATAATATACGAATTATGTCATGTTATGCATGGAGCTATCCTGATTCCCATGCAGCCTCTGTGCTAGTCTCAGGTTGACAACATAAGAGATAAGAGCAGGAGCAGGTCATCTGGGCATCTGTCCCCTTCTCAGTCCGCTCCCTATAAACATTCACTCCCTTATCATTCTGTCTTTCTCTGACTGATCCACAGCTTTCTGGGTCACTGACTTTCAACTTGGATTTACCACCATATGTACTACCGTGTGATGCGTTGTTATGTAACGTCTCTTGGTCTCATTTATTGTAGTAGTGCTGCTCCTCCTTCGTATGCCAGCGCAGCGCAAGTATGTGTACCCTTCCGTTCTAATAAGCTCAATAAGCTCAATTGTGCTTTGCAGGTCCAACAACACCCATGCGCAGTGAGGCGCAACTGGAACCTCAAATAAAACCATCAACTTTGACCGTGGTCTTCACCACAGGTGGGGAGGAGGAGGATGGAGATGATGATGATGACATGGAGACTACAGAGCAGGATGAGGAGAAATTAATCGAAATGGAGGAGGATGTCCAGAGCACCGCTCAAGTGGAACAATCTTCTGTAGGACCTGCGGCCATAACGTCAGCTTCGACAGAAGAGGTAGCGGGACCAAGCTGCTTGAAGCCGGCAGCGCCAAGGCACATGCAAGTGCTCATGCCGACCCCACAGAGGTCGAGTCAGAGAGGTCAGCACATGCCTGCTCTGGCCAATCGCATCGAGGGCTTGAATAGACTGTGCATGGAGAGTGTCGCAATAAGTCGCGAGCTCCTCCAGGTGTTTGTGATTTACACGAGGGGCATGTCCTGGGCATCTGTTCGCAGTTTGGAGGATACGCAGCAGATGATCCAGGAAATGCGTGTGACGACCATTTCCTTCAATGCCTTGTGGCACGCGATAGAAGCGGGACATGGCACTGCACTCCAAGGTGCCGTCATCCATACCACCAGCACCAGCACACAAGCGAGTCAGGTGGATGCACTTCCTTCTGACTTGGAAGGCAATTCCACAATTTTGTTTCCCCCTCCAGCACCCCAAGAGCCGATCGAGCCACCATTACAACCTCCCCCCGCCACCCTAGGCAGGAAGTCTTGCCGTCGCTCACTGCACACCAGACTCGTCTCGGTGCCTGGGGACCAAAAGAGTGGGTGGGGTTAAGACACGGGGGAGTACAGGACCTGGAGGGAAACGTGGAAAAGGTAGGGAGGGGATTGCTTTACCGTTGCTGTTGTTGGTCTTATTATTGTTGTTATATTATTCATTGTTGTTGTTTTTTAAATTTGTTGGTGGTTCACTGTTGGGGTGGGGTTGGGGGTTGGGTGGGTGTTACATTCAAAAATGATTCAAATTTTGTTAAATCATTAAAAACATTTATTTCACTTTACAATTGTTGTGCACTATCTTCTAATAACATAAGGTAAGGTAAAACATGAATACAACTGCTGGAAAAAAATGGCCAGACCAGACCAGGCAAGGATGAAACATAACGCAACTGCAACTCTTGTTTTTTCATAACTGTAACTGTCCCCAATGTAAGTTCATGCAAAGCATTCAATTTATGAGCTGCTGGCACAACAGTTTTTCAGCCGCGTAACTCCCACGGGGTTTTTCCAGTCTTGCAGCGGGGGGGGGAGGGGGCGGGGGGTTGCAGTGGATGGGGGCGGTAGGACCATGGATTCATTGCCAGGCTGATTGTCCTCCCTGAGATCATCACCAGCCTCCTCCTCATCTGCCTCTTCCGCCTCCACTCCTTCCTGAGGTGGACCGGCAGCCCCATCTGGCAATTGTTATCCTCTCCTTATAACTAGGTTATGCAACAGGCAGCACACCACAATAAACTCAGTGACCTGGTCAGGGTGGTAATGTAGGCTGCCTCCAGGTCCAGGCATCTGAAGCGCTGCTTCAGCTCTCCAATTGTCTTTTCAACGATATTGCATGTGGCCATGTGCCTTTCGTTGTAACACTTCTCGGCTTCCATCTGGGGATTACGCAGGGGTCTCATGAGCCAGCTGGCAAGGCCACATCCCTTATCCCCCAGCATCCAACCATGACCTTGTGGCTGACTATTAAACAGGTCAGAGACAGCGCTCTCACGCAGGATGTGTGCATCATGGATGCTGCCTGGAAATTTAGCATTTACTGCCATGATTATTTGGTTGTGGTCGACAACGAGCTGCACATTCAGGGAGTGGAATCCCTTTCAGTTACAAAACACCTCCGCATCCTGTAAAGGTGCTTTCAGGGTGATGTGTGCGTGTAGTCTATTGCTCCCTGGACCTTGGGGAAGTTTGCTATTCTCAAGAAACTCAAATCCCTCCCGGTCTGTGCCTCCCTGGTCATAGGGAAGCTTATAAAGTCCATCCTGTGAACGTAAAGGGCTTGAGTCACCTGTTGAATGGAGTAATGTGTCGCGTGCTGAGAGATACCACAGATGTCGCCAGCTGAAGCTTGAAAGGAGCCAGATGCGTAGAAGGATAGTCACCTTTACCTCAACGGGCAGTACGGTCCTGATGGTGCTGTTAGGCTGCAGATCCCCCTTGATGAGCTGGCATATCTCATCGATGACCTCCTTCCGGAAGCGCAGCCTCCGAAGGCACGTGTTATCAGACAAGTTGAGGTGTGATTGCTATTCCCTGTAAGTTCGTTGGGTGTACGTTCTCCTCCTCTGCCTCTGCATTAGTCTGCCACCTCTTTGATTGGGCCTTCACTAAACCCAACTTCAGACTCCAGCATGTGAGCATTTACAAGTAATGGTAGAGAGGTTACAGACCCCATCACTGTCACTATCACTATTGCCTTTGTACTAAAATAAATATAAATATAATTGTGAGTGGATCAATCAGTAACTTAAAGGCCCTTAAATAACTCACAAATTATAAGCCCATTCTTTAAGCAGCCTCTCACTTCCTCCAATGTTCAAAATAGTGTCTGTAATGCTGAGTTCTGTGAGGACCGCCAGGTAAGGGCAGCTTTTCTCAAGCGATGTCCAGCGATCTTCTCAGTGAGCGATCAGCCCAGCGATGTGTGGGCGATGTACCAAAAGCTGCGCTGGGCGATGTATGGGTGATCACCTCAGCAATGTGACACGAAAGTTGGGCCGGAAATTTTTGGCGATGTTCCGGCCCAAATTTCCACTTTTCAAACGAAATGGGCGATAGCCTACCTTTTTGGGCAATATATGGGTGCTAGCCCAGCGATCTCAAGTGGAAAGTCTAGCCCTAAATCTCTGTCTCCTAGTCCTTGTACCATAAGCTAATGGGAACAGCTTTTCTTTGTCTACCTTATCTAAACCTGTCATCATCTTGTACCCCTCTATCGAATCTCCCCTCAACCTCATTTGATCCAAGGAGAACAACCCTAACTTCTCCAACTCAACCTTGTAACTAAAATCCCTCATCCCTGGAACCATTCTGGTAAATCTCCTTTGCACCTTCTCAAGGACTTTCACAACCTTCCTAAAGTGTGGTGACCAGAACTGGATGCAATACTCCAGTTGTGGCCTAATCAGAGCATTATAAAGCTTCAGCATAACTTCCCATCAATACCTCTATTTATGAAGCCCAGGATCCCATATGCTTTGCTCACTTTTCTCTCAATATGTCCTGCCACTTTGAAAGATCTATCTACATGAACCCGCAGGTCCCTCTATCCCTGCACACTCTTTAGAACTGTGCCATTAAGTCTATATTGCCTCTCCCTATTCCCTTCTGTCAAAATGCATCACCTCACACTTCTCTATATTAAACTCCATCTGCCACTTGTCTGCCCATTCTATCAGCCTATCTATGTCCTGTTGTAGTTAATTGGTATCATCCTCATTGTTTGCCACAACTCCAAATTTGGTATCATCAGCAAATTTTGAAATTTTACTCTGTATTCCAATATCTAAGTAATTTTATGTATCAAAAAAAGCAGTGCGTCCCCTGGGGAACACCACGGTCTACCATCCTCCAGTCTGAAAAACAACCATTCACCATGACTTGCTGTTTTCTGGCCTCAAGCCAATTTCTTATCCAAGCTGACACTGACACATCTATTCCGTGAGTCTCAATTTTGTCAACCAGTCATTTATGTGGCACTTTGTCAAACGCTTCCTAAAATCCATATAGATAACATCCTTGCATTCCTTTCATCAACCCTCTTTGTTACTTCATCAAAAATTCAATTAGATTAGTCAAACACGATCGGCATTTTACAAATCCATTCTGACTCTCCTTAATTAACTTAAACCTCTCCAATTGCCTGTTAAGTTTTTCCCTGTTTATTGTTTCTAAAACCTTACCCACCACTGATGGTAAACTGACCGGCCTGTAGGTACCAGGAGTGTCCTTACATCCTTTCTTGAACAAGTGGTGTCACATTTGCCACTTTCCAATCCTCCGGTACCTCCCCCACATCGCGGGAAGATTGGAAGGTTATGGCTAGCTCTGACAAACTCTGAGGAGGCAGTGGGGTCAGTGATTTCATCTTGAAATGCACCACCAGCCTCACACACTGCTCAATGCACCACACCTCCATCACTCACTTACCAACAATCTCGATCAATCAGGAGTCATATCTCCTCACTCTCACACACACAGTACTGCTGCAAGCCTCACACACACACATCTCACAGCTTGCCCACACTGCCAGCTATTCAACCATGACATGCACATCACCCAAACACCTTGCAGGGCAAGGTGGCTCATAACCAACGAGGGCTACCTGCAGGGGGGCAGGAGCACCTGCATCACCTAACACCCATGGAGGAGACGGTGCTGGAAATTATTGGAGCAGCCATCGCTGAGCCTGTGGCCAGCAGCGGGGCTGAAACAATCGATGATGGTTGTATCCTCATACTTAATCCACCTTCTCACATTCCACTTCTCCCTCATCCTACAATATCTTTTAATTTACAAGCTGCAGATGGTGTAAGCATGCACCACTTGCTTTCCCCCTGTCCCCTCACCAGAAACCTACCCTTGTGCCTTTCTCCTTTCAGATAGCCAAAAATTGTAACCTGGCCAGACAGTTGTAGAGGAACAAGAACTGGAAGAGGAAGAAGGCAGTGATGAACTCACTCGATAGAGGGGGCATCTGCATGACAAGTGCAGAAGAGCATGCATGGAGCAGCATCAGACGTATCTAAAAATGAGGTGTCAACCTGGGGAAGCTGCAACACAGGACTACATGCATCCAAAAAGTGGAAGTAGCATGCTGTAGACAGAGCTAAGTGATACCACAATCAACGGATCAGATTAAAGCTCTGTAGTCCTGCCACATCCAGTCGTGAATGGTGGTGGAACATTAAACAATTAGTGGGAGGAGGAGGTTCGATGAATATCCCCATCCTCAATGGTGGCGGAGCCCAGCACGTGAGTGCAAAATACAAGGCTGAAGCGTTTGCAACAACCTTCAGCCAGAAATGCTGAGTGGATGATCTATATTGGCCTCCTCATGAGGGCTCCACCATCTTCAGACAATTCGATTCACTCCATGTGATATCAAGAAACGGCTGAGCGCATTGGATACAGCAAAGGCTAAGGACCCCGACAACATCCCGGCTGTCGTGCTGAAGACTTGTGCTCCAGAACTAGCCACGCCTCCAGCCAAGCTGTTCCAGTACAGCTACAACAGTGGCATCCACCCGACAATGTGGAAAACTGCTCAAGTTTGTCCGGTCCACAAAAAGCAGGACAAATCCAACACGGCCAATTACCGACCCATCAGTCTACTCTCAATCATCAGCAAAGTGATGGAAGGTGTTGTTGAGAGTGCTATCAAATGGCACTTACTCACCAATAACCTGCTCACCGATGGCCAGTTTGGGTTCCCCCAGGACCATTCGACTCCAGACCGCATTACAGCTTTGGTCCAAACCTGGACAAAAGAGCTGAATTCCAGAGGTGAAGTGCGAGTAACTGCCGTTGACATCAAGGCAGCATTTGACCAAATGTGGCATCAAGAAGCCCTAGTAAAACTGAAGTCAATGGGACTCAGGGGGGAAACTCTCCACTGGCTGAAGTCATACCAAGCACAAAGGAAGATGGTTGTGGTGGTTAGAGGTCAATCATCCCAGCTCCTCGACATCACTACATGAGTTCCTGCTCCAACAAGCAGTAGGAGATTGGACTCCAGATAAAAGGGAATGAAATCGGGAGAGTGGGCACAAGAAACAGCGGGAGATCAGACCCCAGATAAAAGAGCGCAGAATCGGGAGAGCCAGCACAATAAGCAGCCAGCCAGAACAGCACCAACCGACCTGGGAGGATAGGAAGTAAAAAGATTCAAAGTGTGACATCACAAGAAAACAGGGAAGTGATTGGTTGGTCAGTTTTTCTCTCTTTTCTTTGGCATTAGTTTAATTTAAGAGCCGGGATTAAAAACTACACATTCAAAACTTGAAAAAAGAATTAATTAAATACATTAGAGATGGCAGGGGAGGCGATGTGTTACTGCAGCAACATGTGGGAGCTGGTGGACATCATTGAGGATCACGGCGACCATATCTGCAGTAAGTTTTGGCTGCTTGAGCAACTACAGCTCCGGGTCGATGAGCTGGAGTCCGAGCTTCAAACACTGTAACACATCAGGGAGGGGAAGAGTTACCTGGATGCTGTGTTCTAGCAGTCAGTCACACCCCTTAAGTTAAATAATTCAATTTTGGTCCACGGTCAAGAACAGGAGGGTGTGACTACGAATGAGGAAGGTATGGGGACCCAGGATGGAGTGATGGAGGAGCCTCAGCCAATAAGTACGAGGCTCTTACTCCCTGTGTGGACAAGAGCAGGGACTGCAGGGAGGATGAGCAAACTGACCACAGCACTGTGGTACAGGGGGCCATCCAAGTGGAGGGAGTAAAAAGAAACAATGTAGTAGTAGTGGACAGTATCATTAGGGGGATAGATAAGGTTCTCTGCAGCTGAGAGCGTGAGGCCCGAAGGCTATGTTGCCTGCCCAGTGCCAGGGTTAAGGAATTCTCCTCAGGGCTGGAGAGGAACTTGGAGTGGGAGGGGAAAGATCCAGTTGCTGTGGGTCTACATAGGTACCAATGACATAGATAGGACAAAGAAAGAGGTTCTGCTGAGGGAATATGTGCAGCTAGGGGCTAAAATAAAAAGCAAAAGAACAAAGGTAAGAATTTCTGGATTACTACCTGAGCTATGAGCAAATTTGCACAGGGTAATTAAGATCAGAGAGATGAACACCTGGCTCAAAAATTGGTGTAAGAGAAATGGGTTTCAATTCGTGGCGGTACTTACACCAATACTGGGACAGGAGGGAGCTGTTCCATCGGGATGGGCTTCACTTGAATCAGGCTGGGGCCAGTATCCTGGCAAATCGAATAACTATGTCTGTAGATGGGACTTTAAATTAAATAGTGGGGAGCCAGTATCCGATGAGCGGAAATGTAAAAAAAGAAAGAAGGCGGAAAAAGTGCAGGGGAGTGATAGGGGTAATGATAACCTAAGTGTGACAGGAAGGGACAAAGCGTATTACACATGACAATATTAAAAGCTCTATATCTGAACATATGCAGCATTCGTAACAAAATAGATGAGTTGACGGCACAAGTAGAAATAAATGGGTATGATCTGATTGCCATTACAGAGATGTGGTTGCAAGATGACCAAGGATGGGAACTGAATATTCAGGGGAATCTGCCATTTCATAAGGATAGGCAAAGAGGAAAAGGAGGTGAGGTAGCTCTGTTAATAAGGGATGCGATCAGTGCAGTAGTGAGAAATTATATTGGCTCAGAAGATCAAGATGTAGAATTAGTTTGGGTGGAGATAAGACATAATAAGTGTGAGAAGTCACTGGTGGGGGTGGTCTACAGGCCCCCAAACAATAGCCACACTGTAGGATAGAGTATAAATCAAGAAGTAATAGAGGTTGTAAGAAAGGTATGGCAGTAATCATGGGTGATTTTAATCTTCATATTGATTGGACAAATCAAATTGGCAAAGGTAGCCTGGAGTTCATAGAGTGTATGCGGGATGCTTCCTTGGAACAATATATTGTGGAACCCACCAGGGAGCAGACTATTTTGGATCGGGTAATGTGTAACAAGTCTGGATTAATTAATGATCTCGTAGTGAAGGGTCCTCTTGGGAAGAGTGATCATAGCATGGTAGAATTTCAAATTCAGTTTGAGGGTCTTAAAAGAGCCTAGTTGTCAAACTAGTCTCCTGAACTTAAATAAAGGTAAACATAGAAATATAGAAAATAGGTGCAGGTGTAGGCCATTCAGCCCTTTTAGCCTGCACCGCCATTCAATGAGTTCATGGCTGAACATGCAACTTCAGTACCCCATTCCTGCTTTCTCGCCATACCCCTTGATCCCCCTAGTAGTAAGGACTTCATCTAACTCCTTTTTGAATATATTTAGTGAATTGGCCTCAACAAATTTCTGGGGTAGAGAATTCCACAGGTTCACCACTCTCTGGGTGAAGAAGTTTCTCCTCATCTCGGTCCTAAATGGCTTACCCCTTATCCTTGTAATTACAAAGGTATGAAGGCAGAGTTGGTTAAAGTGGACTAGGAAAATATATTAAAGGGTAAGACTGTAAAAAAGCAGTGACAAATACTTAAGGAAATATTTCATAACTCGCAGCAAAGATATATTCCGGAGAGAAAGAAAGACTGTAAGAGAAGGATGAACCATCCATGGCTAACTAAGGAAGTAAAGGATGGTATCAAATTGAAAACAAAGGCATACAATGTTGTTAAGAACAGTAGAAGGCCAGAGGATTGGGACATTTTCAGAAACCAACAAAGGATGACTAAAAAAATGATAAAGAGAGAAGCTAGCTTATGAGAGTAAACTAGCAAGATATATAAAAACAGTCAGAGCTTCTACAGGGATATAAAAAGAAAGTGAGTAGCTAAAGTGAACGTTGATCCCTTAGAGGATGAGACTGGGGAATTAATAATGGGAAACAGAGAAATGGCGGAGACTTTGAACAAATATTTTGTATCGGTCTTCACAGTAGAAGACACTTAAAGCATCCAAATAATTGATAATCAAGGGGCTGTTGGATGGGGGGGGATTTAAAACAATCACTTCAATAGAGAAAAAGTACTAAGCAAGCTAACGGGACTAAAGGTGAACAGGTCTCCTGGACCTGATGGCCGACATCCTAGGGTCTTACAAGAGGTGGCTGCAGAGATCTTGGATGCATTGATTGCAATCAACTAAAATTGCCTGGATTGGAAAACCGTGAATGTAATGCCCTTATTTAAGAAAGAATGGAGACAGAAAACAGGAAACTATAGACCAGTTAGCCTAACATCAATCATTAAGGAAGTAGTAGCAGGGCATTTAGAAAATCATAATTCATTCAAACAGAGTCAGAATGGTTTTATGAAAGGGAAATCATGTTTGACAAATTTGCTGGAGTTCTTTGAGGATGTAACGAGCAAGGTGCTGTAAGTGGTTTTGCCCTTGGTGGTTTTGAATCAGCCCCCTTATAACAGTTCAAGACCCCGGGAATTATAGTAGTGAACAGAAAGCAAAAATAAAGAAAGTGAGTTTGAAGGAGAGAGGAAACAAGCAGGAAAAAAGAGTGATAAAACAAATTTAAAGGCACTTTGTCTAAATGCACATAGTATTTGTTACAAAATAGATGGGTTGACGGCACAAATTGAGACAAATGGGTATGATCTGATAGCCATTACAGAGAAGTGGTTGCAAGGTGACCAGGTCTGGGAATTAAATATTATGGGGTATTTGAAAATCCGGAAGGACAGACAGGAAGGAAAAGGAGGTGGGGTAGCTCTATTGATAAAGGATGGAATCACTGCAATAGTAAGAAATGATATATGCTCAAAGGATCAGGATGTTGAAACAGTTTGGGTGGAGATAAAGAATAACGAGGGGAAAAAGTCATTGGTGGGCGTAGTATATAGGTCCCCTAACAGTAGCAACTCTGTTGGTCGGAGCATAAACCAGGAAATAGTGGGGGCTTGTAAAAAGGGAACAGCAATAATCATGGGTGATTTAAACCTCCATATTGATTGGACAAATCAAATTGGTCAGGGTAGCCTTGAGGAGGAGTTCATAGAGTACATACGGGTTCCTTGAGCAGTATGCAACGGAACCAACCAGGGGCAGGTATCTTAGATCTGATCCTGTGTAATGAGACAGGATTAATAAACAATCTCCTAGTAAAGGACCCCCTCGGAACGAGTGATCATAGCATGATTGAGTTTCACATTCAGATGGAGGGTGAGAAAGTTGAATCTCTAACCAGCGTACTAAGCTTAAATAAAGGAGACTATGAAGGCATGAGGAAAGAGTTGGCTAAAGTGGACTGGGAAAAGAGATTGAAGTGTAGGACGGTTGATGAACAGTGGTGTACATTTGAAGAGATATTTCACAACTCTCAAGACAAATATATGCCAGTGAGGAGGAAAGGGCGGAAGAGAAAAGAAAGCCATCCGTGACTAACTAAAGAAATAAAGGACGGTATCTGATTCAAAACAAGGGCATACAAAGTGGCCAAAACTAGTGGGAGGGCAGAAGATTGGGAAGCTTTCAAAAGCCAGCAAAGAATGACTAAAAAAATGATTAAGAAAGGGAAGATAGACTATAAAAGTAAACTAGCACGAAATATAAAAACAGGTAGCAAGAGTTTCCAGGTATATAAAAAGGAAAAGAGGAGCTAAAGTAAATGTTGGTCCCTTAGAGGACAAGACCAGGGAATTAGTAATGGGGAACATGGAGATGGCAGAAACTCTGAACAAATATTTTGTATCAGTCTTTACGATAGAGGACACTAACAATATCCCAACAGTGGATAGTCAAGGGGCTATAAGGGGGGAGGAACTTAACGCAATCACAATCACTTAGGAGGTGGTACTCAGTAAGATAATGGGACTAAAGGCAGATAAATCCCCTGGACTTGATTGCTTGCATCCTAGGCTCTTAAGAGAAGTAGCAACAGGGATTGTGGATGCATTGGTTGTAATTTACCAAAATTCCCTGGAGTCTGGAGAGGTCCCAGCAGATTGGAAAACTGCAAATATAATGCCCCTATTCAAAAAAAGAGGCAGACAAAAAGCAGGAAACTATAGACCAGTTAGCCTAACATCTGTGGTTGGAAAAATGTTGGAATCCATTATTAAAGAAGCAGTAGCAGGACATTTGGAAAATAAAAATTTGGTCAAGCAAAGTCAGCATGGATTTATGAAAGGGATGTCATGTTTGACAAATTTGCTGGAATTCTTTGAGGATGTAAGGAACAGGGTGGATAAACGGAAACCAGTGGATGTCGTGTATTTGGGCTTCCACAAGGCATTTGACAAGATGCCACACAAAAGGTTACTGCACAAGATAAATGTTCACGGGGTTGGGGGTATTATATTAGCATGGATAGAAGATTGGCTAACAAACAGAAAACAGAGATTCGGGATAAATGATGCATTCTCTGGTTGGCAATCAGTATTGAGTGGGGTGCCGCAGTGATCAGTGCTGGGACCTCAACTATTTACAATCTATATTAACGACTTGGAAGAAGGGACTGAGTGTAACATAGCCAAGTTTTCTGACGATACAAAGATGGGAAGAAAAGCAATGTGTGAGACGGACATAAAAAATCTGCAAAAGGACATAGACAGGCTAAGTGAGTGGGCAAAAATTTGGCAGATGGAGTATAATGTTAGAAAGTGTGAGGTGATGTACTTTGGCAGAAAAAAATCAAAGAGCAAGTTATTATTTAAATGGAGAAAGATTGCAAAGTGTTGCAGTACAGCGGGACCTGGGGGTACTTGTGCATGAAACACAGAATGATAGTATGCAGGTACATCAAGTGATCAGGAAGGCCAATGGTATCTTGGCCTTTTTTGCAAAGGGGATGGAGTATAAAAGCAGGGAAGTCTTGTTACAGCAGTACACAGTATTGATGAGGCCACACTTGGAATACTGCATGCAGTTTTGGTTTCCATATTTACGAAAGGAGGCAGTTCAGAGAAGGTTCACTTGGTTGATTCCGGGGATGAGAGGGTTAACTTATGAAGAAAGGTTGAGTAGGTTGGGCCTCTACTCATTGGAATTCAGAAGAATGAGAGGTGATCTTATCGAAACGTAGAAGGTTATGAGAGGACTTGACAAGGTGGATGCAGAGAGGATGTTTCCACTGGCATGGGAGACTAGAACTAGAGGGCATGATCTTAGAATAAGGAGCCACCCATTTAAAACAGAGATGAGGAGAAATTTCTTCTCTCAGAGGGTTGTGAATCTATGGAATTTGCTGCCTCAGAGAGCTGTAGAAGCTGGGACATTAAATAAATTTAAGACAGAAATACACAGTTTCTTAAATGATAAGGGGATAAGGGGTTATGAGGAGCGGGCAGGGAAGTGGAGATGAGTCCATGATCAGATCAGCCATGATCTTATTAAATGGCAGAGCAGGCTCGAGGGGCTATATGGTCTACTCCTGCTCCTATTTCTTATGTGTCTTATAGACAGATCTTTCGGTCTCAACTGTCACAATGCTTTTATCCAAGTTAAAGCATATACCTGCTTCCAGTAAAACACAGCCTGGCGCCGTAAAACAAACACATTACCACACACAACACTGGCCTGTCTGAACAGGCACCTATCGTGAAGTACCCACAACTAAAACACCCCTGCTTGGCTCAATAGGGCATCACTGAATCTGTCCAATTGACTGTGCGTACACCTATGAACCATACAGAAACCTCCCCACTAAACTCCTAAGGCTTGGTTGGGACACACGACACCCCTTCACACTATGCGATGGTCTAAAGGATGTGTGGGCTGGGATAATGATCACCAGTTACCCCTCTGGCTTATTCTCTGCTTCTCCCGATGAGGCGTATCTTCTGGTTTCGTACTAATCTGTGTTTTCCAAGTCCAGTCTCAAGGTCAGCTTCCCAGTCGAAATAGCGAGGCTATCTTTTCTCGCAGATGGTTTCTTCTCTCCATCCCAGATAGAGTGCTCGGTCCTTGAATGCATTGGATGAAGCAAGCAAGTGCAGAAGAGGAGAGAGAGAGAGAAATGGCAGCAAACTGCCTCTCTTATACCTGAAAAATACTTGCTGGATTCTCACACCAAAAACCAGTCCTTTGCCTGAGGCAGCCCAATTAAAGAGCAATGAATCACATCTATGGCCTGTGCCTTTGTTCCTGGACTCTTCCTGGGGATAAAGGCTCCAATGAGTCTGGGTGGCCAAATAGCTTCCTTTGTCCTGAGGTTCCTGCGTTCCCGGACTCTCAGTCTACCATGGCTTGAGCACTGACCAGTTTACCTGATCTCTCACTGATGGGTTCCCATTACATGACAAAAGGGTCCTCCATCTGCTGTCAGCCATCCCAGACTATCCCTGCCCACCTGATGTATATCCCCATGGAACATGCCTGGGCCTGTCCCAGTCATGTCAGCTCTTCTGAAATATAAAAATGCAATACCCAAAACTTAAAGTCCAAAATGTTGAAGTCTGTATCGATGTTTATGCCGATGTTGTCAATGTTTACACCGATAGCTTAGAGTCTCTTACAGTGGATAAACGGGAACAAATAGATGTCGTGTATTTGAATTTCCTGAAAGCATTCGACAAGGTGCCACCTAAAAGGTTATTGCACAAGATAAGTGGTTACAGGGTTGGGATAGTATATTCGCATGGATAGAGCATTGGCTAACTAACAGAAAGCAGAGAGTCGGGATAAATGGGTCATTTTCAATGGGGTGTCACAGGGATCAGTGTTGGGGCCTCAACGATTACAATTTATATTAATGACTTGAATAAAGGGACCGAATTTGCTGATGATAAAAGATAGGTGGGAAAGCAAGTTGAGAGGAGGACGCAGAAAATCTACAAAGGGATATAGATAGGCTAAGTGAGTGGGCAAAAATTTGACAGACAGAGTTTAGGGCCCAAATTTGCCCAGGAGTTGCTCCGTTTTTTTTGGACCAACTTGATTTTTCTGGAGTATCTTAAAAATCCCCATTCTGCACATTTAATTTGCGTCAGTGTAAGTGAGTTAGTTAGGATTATTCTTAGTTTCGTTTTTTTTCAAAAGGGGGCGTTATGAGCCACCTACGACCATTTTGGCTATTTAAGACAGTACGGACAGCTATTAGTTGCTCGAAACTAACAGGCCAGCATGTGTGGCCACACAGAAAACCCTTGCGGAGAGTTAAGAAATCAGCAACATGACTTGACTAAAGAACCAGACTGATTCCAGGCATGGCTGGACTGTCATATGAGGAGAGGCTGGATCAACTGGGCTTCTATTCACTGGAGTTTAGAAGGATGAGAGGGGATCTCATAGAAACGTATAAAATTCTGACAGGAATGGACAGGTTAGATGCAGGAAGAATGTGCCCGATGTTGGGGAAGTCCAGAACCAGGGGGCATAGTCTTAGGATAAGGGATAGACCATTTAGGACTGAGATGAGGAGAAACTTCTCCACACAGAGAGTTGTTAACCTGTAAAATTCCCTGACGCAGAGAATTGTTAACGCCAGTTCATTGGATATATTCAAGAGGGAGTTAGATATGGCCCTTACGGCTAAGGGGATCAAGGGATATGGAGAGAAAGCAGGAAAGGGGCACTGAGGGAATGATCAGCCATGATCTTATTGAATGGTGGTGCAGGCTCGAGGGGCCGAATGGCCTACTCCTGCACCTATTTTCTATGTTTCTATGAATAGGATCAAACAGCTATACAGGACTGACAAACTTCGCAAAGTTAATTTACTATACAACAGAAGCATTCATGGAAGCTTAAACTACATAAATAAAAGAAGTAGAGACAAAACATATTTACATAATTTTTTCAAAATCTCCAAATAAAAAATAGAAGTACCTCCTGCTTGTAGGAAAGTATTTTCATCAACAGGGTTAAGGAAAGTCTTGAGTAAGCTCATTAAAATTACTGGCTATGCAGTTATCACCCCCTCCCCCCTGCCCTCCCATCAAAAATCTCCTCTCTTCTCCACCTCCCATCAAAACTCTCCTCTCTCCTCCGCCCTGGACCAATACTCTCCTCCTTCCCCACATCCCTGCCCCCCGCCCATCAAAACTCTCCTCTCCCCTCCCCCCTGGACCAATACTCTCCTCCTTCCCCCCGCCAGCCCATCAAAACTCTCATCTCTCCGCACCCCCCCCACACCACCCATCAAAACTCTCCTCTCTCCGCACCCCCCCACACCGCCCATCAAAACTCTCCTCTCTCCGCAACCCCCCCCGCCCATCAAAACGCTCCTCTCTCCTCCCCCCCTGCACCGCCCCACCCCCCGCCCCGCATCAAAACTCTCCTCTCTCCTCCCCCCGGGATCAAAACTCTCCTCCTTCCCCTCCTGATCAAAACTCTGCCCGCGCCCCCCCCCCGATCAAAAGTCTTCTCGCACCAACCTGTTTCTTGTAGCCCTCAGCGCAGGAAGGCAGTGGCCGGCCTGTGAGGCAGGTCACTCGGCCCGGGATAGGGGCGGGACTCGTTGGGTCCCATGCTGCAGGCACTCATCATCATAATCATGGGAGGAGCTACTCTGCATGCACGAACACTCTACTGCGCATGCGGACAGCTGCCGGCACTTTTAGGCGCTGGGCCCTAGCTCCGCCCCCCAATGGACTCGCCATGCCACGCCAAGCCCCGGGAGAGTCGGCAGAGGGGCCAGAATCTGGAGACATCTTTTTGGCGCCATTTGGATTATCGAAAATAGGTGCAGGAGTAGGCCATTCGGCCCTTCGAGCCTGCACCACTATTCAATAAGATCACGGTAAGATCGTAGGAAGTTGGCGCATCTCACGTGAGTGCGCCGAAAAATGGGTGGGCCAAATTTGGGCACATAAGGTGGGAAAATGTGGTAGATAAACTAAAAGAGCAAATTATTATTTAAATGGGGAGAGAATACAAAATGTGGTAGTACAAAGGGATCTGGGAGTACTTGTACATGAAACACAAAAAGTTAGCATGCAGGTACAGCAAGTAATTAGGAAGGCAAATGGAATGTTGGCCTTTATTGCAAGTGGGATGGAGTATAAAAGTAGAGAGGTGCTTTTATTGAAACGTATAAGATTCTGAAAGGGCTTGACAGGATAGGTGCAGAGAGGATGCTTCCCCTAGTGGGGGAATCTAGAACTAGGGGGCATTGTTTCAGAATAAGGGGTCGCCCATTTAAGGCGGAAATTAGGAGGAATTTCTTTTTTCAAAGGGTCGTGAATCTTTGGAATTCTCTACCTCAGAGAGCTGTGGAGGCTGGGTCATTGAATGTATTTAAGGTGGAGATAGACAGATTTTTGAATGATAAGGAAGTCAAGGGTCATGGGGAGCGAGCATGGAAGTGGAGTTGAGGCCAGGAAAAGATCAACCATGAACTTATTGAACGGTGGAGCAGGCTTAAGAGGCCAAATGACTTACTCCTGCTCCTTTTTCTTATATTCTTATGTTCTTATGTTCCTCAGGGCAGTATCCAAGGCCCAACCATTTCAGCTGCTTCATCAATAACCTTCCCTCCATCATAAGATCAGAAGTGGGGATATTCGCTGGTGACTGCACAATGTTCAGTGCCATTCACATCTCCTCAGATAATGAATTAGTCCATGCCCGCATGCAGCAAGACCTGGATGACATTCAGGCTTGGGCTGATAAGTGGCAAATAACATTCGTGTCACACAAGTGCCAGGCAATGACTATCTCCAACAAGTGTGAGTGTAACCACTGCCTCTTGACCTTCAACGGCAGTATCATCAGCACGTCCCCCACCACTAACATCCTGGGGGTCACCATTGACCAGAAACTTAACTGGACCAGCCACATAAATACTGTGGCTACAAGAGCAGGTCAGAGGCTGGGTATTCTGCAGCAAGGCTGGGTAGTCTCACCTCCTGACTTCTCAAAGCCTTTCCACCATCTACTGGGCACAAGTCAGAAGTATGATGGAATACTCTCCACTTGACTGCAACACTCAAGAAGCTCGACACCATCCAGGACTAAGCAGCCCGCTTGATTGGCACCCTATCCATCACCTTAAAGATTCACTCCCTCCACCACCGGCGCACCATGGCTGCAAAGTGCACCATCTACAAGATGCATTGCAGCAGCTCACTGAGGTTTCTTCGGCAACACCTCCAAAACCCGCGACCTCTACCACCTAGAAGGACAAGATCAGCAGTCGGATGAGAACACCACCGCCTCCAAGTTTCCTTCCAAGTCACACATCATCCTAACTTGGAGGTATATTTACATTTCTTTATTGTTGCTGGGTCAAAATCCATGAACTCCCTCCCAAACGGCACTATGGGAGTACCTTCACCACACGGACTGCAGCGGTTCAGATGGTGGCTCACCACCACCACCTTCACAAGGGCAATTAAGAATTGTCAATAAATGCTGGTCTTGCCAGCGACTCCCACATCCCAGGAACAAATAAAAATTAAACATCTGATGACCAATCTCAGCTTCCATTGCAGCACAAGCAGAAGCCACCCAAAGTCTAGGTGCTGCAGTGGAAGCTCAGACTTCTTCCTGCAAATTCAGACTGCACTTATCAATTGTGTCGAAGCTCTGCACAGAGCGCTTGCTTTGGGAGTCTCGTGTCGAGCATGCGGACGATGTGGCCCGCCCAACGGAGCTGATCGAGCATGGTCAGTGCTTCGATGCTGGGGATGTTGGCCTGAGCGAAAACATTGATGTTGGTGCGCCTATACTGCCAATGGATTTGTAGGATCTTGCGGAGGCAACGTTGGTGGCACTTCTCCCGCACTGTGAGGTGTCTGCTGTATATAGTCCATGTCTCTGAGCCATATAGTAGGGCAGGTATCATTACTGCCCTATAGACCATAAGCTTGGTGCCAGATTTAAAGTACTGGTCTTCAAACACTGTCTTCCTCAGGTCACCGAAGGCTGCGCTGGCATACTGGAGGCGGTGTTGGACCTTGTCATCGATATCTGCCCTTGCTTATAGTAGGCTCCCGAGGTATGGAAAATGGTCCACGTTGTCCAAGGTCGCGCTGTGGATTTTGATCACCGGGGGGGCAGTGCTGTGTTTCGGGGTCAAGTTGGTGGAGGACCTTTCTCTTATGGATGTTTGGTGCAGGGTCCATACCCCTTAGTGTTCACCTCAGTGAAGATGTTGACGATGGCTTGGAGTTCGGCCTCTGAATGTGCGCAGACGCAAGCGTCGTCCGCGTAGTGTAGTTCGATGACAAAGGATTGGACAACCTTGGATCTAGACTGGAAGCGGTGAAGGCTGAACAGGTTCCCATTGGTTCTATAGTTTAGTTCCACACCAGTGGGGACCCCGCTTGTTGAGAGTGAGATGGAGCATTGTAGCAAGGAAGATCGAGAAGAGCATTGGCGCGATGACGCAGCCCTGCTCGACCCCGGCCTGGATGTGGATTGGGTCTGTGGTGGATCCGTTGGTCAGGATCACGGTTTGCATGTCATCTTAAAGCAGGCAGCGGATGGTGACAAACTTTTGGGGACAGCCGAATCAGAGGAGGATGCTCCATAGTCCTTAACTGTTGACAGTGTCAAAGGCCTTTGTGAGGTCAAAGAAGGCCATGTACAAGGTTGGTGCTGTTGCCTGCATTTGTCTTGTAGTCGTCGTGTGGTGAAGATCATGTCCATTGTACCCCTTAGTGGATGGAATCGGTATTGTGACTCTAGGAGGAGCTCTTCAGCCACAGGGAGAAGATGGTTGAGGAGGATTCTTGCAATGACTTTCCCAGTGGACAACAGTAGGGAGATTTCTCTGTAGTTGCCACAGGTGGTCATAGAAGAAGATGGTCATGAGATCTCTACGATCTCCTGGCATGCTCTCCTCCTTCCAGATAAGAGAGATAAGGTCATGCCTCTCCCCCATACTTTAGTGCCTCAGCGGGGATTTCATCTGCTCCTGATGCCTTGTTGTTCTTGAGCTGACGGATGACCTTTACGACCTCGTGCAGGGCTGGGGTTTTGCTGAAATGCTGTATGCTGGTAGCATGCTGCAATCCAAGGTGGCAGACCGGATGGAAGCTCTCTCATTTCACCCTGGCCATCTGCTGCCATCCTTCACTCTTCTCTCCCCCAATCTCCATCCCCTGCACCCAACTGGAAGGTATATATAGCAGTAAGGAAGGACTGCTTTATCACTCAGGGCAAATATTTCTTAAAGGGATGGCATACCTTTGTTATATTTCTTCCCTAGGATGATGGTAATATTCTATATGTACGTGGAAACTGACCTTCCTTCAGAGGTAGATATTGTAACATTTCTCTCCCATACTAAGAACGTTGTTAATGTTTACTTTGCAACAGCTTTAGTTATTCTCTTTCATATTTTGTTTGTTGACGCAAGGTTCTGGTCAAAGCTTCTCAGTAAATCAATTCATCTGTTCTTTCCCTTTCAGGATTTATTAAGCGTTTTTATAACAATCCTCTCTGCGGGATTGGATTTCTGAAGAGAAGCTCTAGTCAACAATTATCGGTTTCTTGCTATAGCTTAGACTTGTGCTGTGGGAAAATCTTATCCTCAGAAGGAGACAAAAACTAACACTTAACTATAAAATGGATTGAAATGGATTTTGAAAATAGTTTTCATTTTTGAAGCAGAGCAGTAAGTTTACTTTTATTGCTTTCTTTCTTTATATACAGTACCTAACGTCAAGTTTTCAATGAATATTTAGTTGAAAAAATGTAATGAGGGAAGAATACACTATAGTCACATCTATACCCATGGTACTATCTATGTTTGTTCATCAGACTGTATAATTCTTCTTTATCTTTTTATTGTAACTTGTTCTTGTCTAGAAATGTTTACAATTAATTCAACCATCTAGTTGTTAGCTAAAACCTCCAGCACAAATTATTTCTTAATATGATGGCTTCAGAAGGCAATTCGGGGAAAAGAGCTATTTGAAAAGACATGGTGGCTGAAATTGGCATCATCTGCACCTCCCTTTAGTGCCTCTGAGGGTGCTAACAGGACGCAAATCAGTTTTCACAGGTCGATCGCTTCCAGCAAAATTGGCCTCGGGATTTTTGGAGTCGCAACCAGGTACTGACCCATTTCTGCTAGTAGTGCCCTGTTCCTGCATGAGGTCAGTGAATTGATATTTGTTTTACCATTTAACTTTATTTGGGGTAATGTATAAGGATTTTTTTTTGTGCTTTGTGTTCTGATACTTTTTTTTTGCAGGGAGGCCTCTCTTTGCGCGCTACAAAGCCAGCTCATTAGCACGGGTTATTCAATTGCTCACTCGACCTAGCGCCCTAAGAGAAGTAAACACTTCCCTTCGCACCCCACTCCACTTTCAGGATGCAACCATTGAATTTTGTGGCTCCCGTCGCTAACTATTTTCTGGCGCTAAATTTAGCAACCGCCCTACATTAGCGCCTTATGAACCCTCCAACAAAATTTCTAGCCCATCACTTCTGTCAATTCACTACCTCCCCTCTCCCTAACTTCCTAACCCAGGTTTTGACTTGCCAGCTTACAGTACTTGTCTCCATGTTCATCAACTACATAATCAATCACTATTCTACTGTTTAATCTCCACAGCACTGATACAGCCCTAGTCAAAGTCACTAATGATATCCTGTGCAACTGTGATCATGACACAGATGACTAAGGTAATTATTTTGGACTGTTTCTCCTTCTCCACTCCAACTGCATGGATCCCTTATCGTCCCACTCTCATCCAAACCTATGTCAATACATTTATAACATCTCCTCACATGACCACATGGTCACTTCTGGTGTGCCCAGGGCTCCTTTTTGGTCCTTTCTTATTGCCTCTATATTACCTGTTGGTGAAATCATCCATAACCATGGAGTCAGTGTCACAGAAGTGCCCATGATTTATCTTTGCCTTCAGCAACAACTCCAAGACTATTGCTATTCTCACCAACTGCCTGTACTATATTGTCGAGGAGAAGCCAAACGTTTCCAAGCTCAATATTGATAAAACTGAAGCCTCCTTCATCAGCTACTAATAGCAACTATATGCATCTGACCTCAAATTAATGAACCACCTAAATTATCATCTTAGATTAAATATGGAGGAAGAGAATGGCAGCACCGGTTCTGACCTCAAGTTAATCATCAGGTCCATTCACCTCTGGACCATTTTCTGCCTAGACTTTATCTCTTCCTCAGCTTTGACTTTCAGAACTTTGATTCTCAGGTTTCTCATTGTTCTCCTTGCTTGGTTTGGTGCCGCTGCAAACTGCAATTGATGTTGAACCTCATTCTCTGTGTCTTCTTCCATGTAGAGTCTTGTACACCTATCACCTCTGTCCTTGCCAGGATTCATTGGCTTCAAGATCGTCATCCTAATCGGGGGGGGGGGAGTAGGGGTGTGAGCCAAGATATACAGCTGATCTCTGTCAGTGCTACATACTCACACACACACACACACACACACACACCCCGCTTATCTGATATCAGATTACGTTTGTTCTTCATTCCATCTGCTCTACCATTGGCGGCTGTTCTAAAACCACTCCATCCCTGTCCTCTGGAAGTGTTCACCGCTCCACCATCAGAATTGTTCTTTTTGTCTGCTTGGTGTCCACCTTTTACAAGACTTGCTAAATGCTCTGAGGTGTTCTCTTTCTGTAAGGAGCATTATAGAAGTGTTAGATTGTAAATTTTACATTAAAACATAATATCTTCTGAAATGCAGTGCTCTTCCACCAGAGTTACCAGGTCACTTAATCCTGACAACAATCAATAGTCTAAGAACTAATTATTGCCTTTGGTACTGGGCAATCTGGTTCAGGACCAGCATTATATAGAATTACATAGAACTTACTCTTCTTCTTAGGCGGTCCCTCATATCGAGGATGACTTACTACCACATCAAAAAGGGAAGAGTTCACAGGTGTTTCAATGAAGGACCCGACATTCCAGTTCCTGAACTACATGTTGAAGGGTGTAAGATGCCTGTGCGTGGATTTTTTTAATGTGTGGTGGCTGTTGCACACCAGCCACCACACATGTTTGACAGAGCTCGGTCTTGGTACAGTGGCAAGGATTAACCAAGACGAGTGGAGACCAGCTTTGCTGCACGGACCTAGTGCGCACACATATCGCAGTGTGGGCTGGCCCATGCTGCTCCTGGGCCCTCGGCTCTTCTGGGCCCGAACTCATGCCTCTCCTGGGCCCTGATCACGATCACTCACCACTCCTTCGCCCCGACTTCGCCGCTCCTGTTTTATCTGCCCACGCTCCAATCACTGACCTGGACCTTGGTGACGTCAAATCCAGTCAGCCTCTTCACTGCCATCGCCCCCTTGCACCAGCTCGCGCAGCTCCCTGAAGTGCTTTGCCGCCACGCTGCTCCAGGGGCCGCTCGCCACTCGTCTTTCATGGCCCCAACTTGCTGCTGGTGTTCTCATGCAGGTCGGAGCCACCACGCTGTCCAGGGGCGTCAGGTCAACACAATAAACAGCGGGCGGCGAGCGACCCCTGAACAGCATGGCAGCCCAGATCTGCGTGAGAACAGCAGCGGCAGGTCAGAGCCATAAAAGGTGAGCGCCCCCTGGACAGTGTGGTGGCCCTGACCTGCGTGAGAACACCAATGACATAGAACTTACAACACAGGAACAGGCCATTAGGTGCAACCAGTATTTGCCAGCATTTATGCTCCAAACGACCCTCCTCCCATCCCTCTTCATCTAACCTTATTAACATATCGCTCTATTCCTTTCTCCCTCATGTGCTTTTCTAGCTTCCCCTGAAATGTGTCTATGTATTTGCCTCAACTACTCCTTCTGGTAGTGAGTTCCACATTCTTACCATTCTTTGGGCAGTTTTTCCTGAATTCCCTAGTTAATTTATAGGTGACTATCTTATATTGATGGGCCTTAGTTTTGGTCTCCTCTACAAGTGGAAACACCTACTCTACGTCTACCCTATCAAACCAGTGAATAATTTTAAATTTCTTGATTAGGTCTCAAAACGTCTCGAAAAGAGCCCAGCATGTTCAGCTTTCCCTGATAAGTATAATCTCTTGGTTCAGGTATCATAGTTGTAAGTCATTCTTTTGCACCATTTCCAGTGCCTCTACATCATTTTTAGAATATGCAGACCAGAACTGTACACAGTACTTCAAGTGTGGTCTAACCAAGGTTCTATACAATTTTAACATAATTTCCCTTCTCTTTAATTTAATCTTTCTTGAAATGAACCCCAGTGCTTTGTTTGCTTTTTAAAAATTTGTTCTGGGATGTGGGAATCGCTGGCGAGGCCAGCATTTATTGCCCATCCCTAGTTGCCCTTGAGAAGGTAGTGGTGAGCCGCATTCTTGAACCGCTGAAGTTCTGATGACCTTTTTATGGCCTTATTAACCCGTGTCACTACTTTTAGTGCTTTGTGCATCTGTATCTCAATATCCCTTTGTTCCTCTACCCCATTTAGATGCATACTTTCCAAGCAGTGTGCGACCTCCTTATTCTTCCTACCTCACACTTATCTATATTAGAACTCATTTGAAAATTACACGCCCATTCCACAAGTGTATTCATGTCCTTTTGTATTTTGTTACAGCTTTTTTCAGTATTAACTATAACCCTCAACTTATAGTTAATATAATCTGCAAATTTTGAAATTATAATTCCCATTCCCAAGTCCAAACCATTGGTCAATTGTAAACAACAGTCGTCCCAGCACCAATCCTTGTGGAACACTGAGGGAGAAATTTGCATTAATTGCACCTCCCGTTAGCGCCCCAGGAGGGCACTGACAGGGCGTTAATGGTATCTCGCCCAGGGTGGGTGTTTCGTTACCATCTCCTGTGAAATTGCACTCCATTTCCTTGGGGGCGTTAACCCCAATTTCACGGCCGGGGCAGGATATCCGTGCCAGACGCAGGAAGTCCCACCTCACCTCGCCTCGGGACAATTGCCCCCAAATGGGACAATACCGAATTTCAACCCCAAATGTTTCTCAGCATTTGCCATTCTTAGTAGCTACCTTTAACTTCTACTCTCAGTTTTCTGTCTGTAGTCAGCTTGCTGTCTATTCTGCTACCTGCCACTGGACTGCATATACTCTGATTTTTGTCATGAGTCTACGATACGGCACCTTATCTTAGGCCTTTTAGAAATCCAAATATATTTATATTTGTTGCTAAATTGGAGCCTTTAGCGCCAGCCGTTAAGGCTGTTTGGAAGAAAAAATGATGGCCACCTCGCTTCCGCCCGCTTCCAGGGGTGATGTGACAGCCACCAATTTGGGCAGGTTGCCAGCTCTGTCGTTGCCTGTGCTCGCTCCAGATATTTAATGAGGGAGATTGTGACATCAATAAGTGTACATCATCATCATCATAGGCAGTCCCTCGGGTTCGAGGGTAACTTGTTTCCACACTAAAAATGAGTACTCAGGTGACCGATGAACTCATTTTAAATGGTGGAAGATGTCTATGTGTGAATTCTTTTAACGTGGGGTGGCCGTTGCACACCAGCTACTACACGTGCTTGATAGAGCAAGGTCTTGGTCCAGTGGCAAGGGCATTAAGGTGACTGGAGACCAGGCTCCGCCGCATGTGACAATACATACACACAAACTCAAAGATACTCCTACTGTCCTCCTTTCCACAGGACCTCTCTCTATGTGGAATTCATAGTACACAATGTGAGCCTCACGACCTCACAGCTTCGCTATTAGCCCGTGCTGCGTCTTCCCTTGGTCTTGTCAACGCTACTCTACCTCTGGGCTCCGAACTCTCCGCTCCTCCATGCCTCATCCATCCTCTCCTCTCCGCTTCCGACCTCCGGACCTCGCCGGTCCCGACCTCCGGACCTCTCCCGTCCCGACCTCCGGACCTCTCCCGTCCTGACCTCTGGACCTCACCCGTCCTGACCGCCGGACCATGCCAGTCCCTTCCTCCGCTCCTCGTTGTTCTCTCCCTCCGCTCCTCAGCGCTTCTGACCTCCGCTCCACGCCGTTTCCGACCTCGCTCCTCCCTGCTTCTGACCTTCCATCCTCGCTGCTTCCATCCTCTGTTTCTCCCGCTCCTACACCTGGGTCCTGACCCCTTCACTAGGCTCCACCACGTTCCAAGAGATGCCACCAATCATCTACCTGCATTCTGATGATGTCTAATTTTGTCTCCTACTTTGGTTTTGGTCGCCCTCTCGAGACCGTTGTTGATTCTGCTGCTGCGGGTTAGCTTTTTTTGATGCGCCCACAGCTCCAGCCTCACGCTCCAAACTGCTCCTCTGAGTGTCCCACGAAGTTGGGCTTTTTTTGACTTTCCCACAACTCCAGCCTCGCGCTCCACACTGCTCCTCTGAGTGTCCAACACTGATATGTTACACGATCTGCCATTTTCGACGTTGCCGTTCCATTTAACACTCTCTCCTAAGCATGACCAGCTGACCATGCATTCAGCAGCAGGAACGATCCCCCAGCAGCAATATTTAAGGGATCATCAAGAACTTGCAGCTGACTTGCTTTCTCAGTTCTATTGGCTCTGTGAAAGTTTGTGCAATGGTTTGGAGCTTTCTGACGATAATTAAAGTTGCTGAGGTGACAGTGAATGTTGCTACAAGTGGAGAATGCCTTGCTGCTCAATCAAAAGGGATTCTGCTCATACCACTTGCTCCCAGTCATGGAGGCTCTACTTGCAGTCTCCCTCTCGCTCGAGTATGAAAGGGAGATGGAGCGGAGACAGCGAAGAAGAAGACATGATGTTTGCAGAATGAGGGGCAGGAGGGCTCTCAGCAGGAGGTCTTACCCACCTAGGGTCTTCAGGGAGCATTTTTCCTACCTGCACATAAGCCAGGAGCAGTCTATTTGGAGGCTCTGCTTCAGCAAGGAGGCGGACACCTCCTGCAACCAAACGTGCAACAACAGAGCAGGGTGATAACAGATCTCCCAGTGGTCCTCAAGGTTGCCATGGCTCTCAATTTTTTTGCCAACGCAATTTTTCCAATCTGGAGCAGGAGACATAGCTAACATCTCCCATTCGCCATCCATCACTGCATCCAAGAGGTCACTAAGGCTCTGTACTCCAGGAGAAGGGACTTCAGTGTATTCTCTCTGAACAGAGAGAAGCAGGAGGAGCACGAATGTGGCTTTGCTAGGATAGCAGGCTTCCCCATGGTGGAGGGCACCATCGGCAACACACACATCCTGAGATGTTCCGTAACCATAAAGGCTACTGATCACTTAATGTGCAGTTGGTGTGTAACCATGCCCAGTGCATCGTAATGGTGAATGCCCGCTATCCTGGCAGCAGTCATGATGCCTTCTTCCTGCGCCAGTCTAGTGTGCCAGCAATCTTCCAGCCACCACGTCAAACCCAAGGTTGGCTGCTCGGAGACAAGGGCTATCAGCTCTGCACCTGACTGATGATTCCGCTCCAGAACTCCACCATTCATGGCCAGCATTCATATAATGATAGTCATGCTGCCATGAGGAATGTCATTGCGCAGACCATTGGATAGCTAAAGCACTGCCTTGACCACTCAGGAGGAGCTCTCCACTGCGCTTCAGAGCATCAAAACTTGGCTATCAAGAACACACAGCCCTTGCCACCTCAGGATGAGGAAGAGGAAGAGGAGGAGGAGAAGAAGGAAGGATGGAGGCAGGCAGCAGATCCCTATTCCAGATGGACTGACTGTGAGCACCTCATTAGACTCTGGTTACAGTGAATGAAACCCCAGATCCCCCATTGCTCACCAAGTCAGCATGGATTTATGAAAGGAAAATCATGCTTGACAAATCTTCTAGAATTTTTTGAGAATGTAACTAGCAGAGTGGACAAGGGAGAACCAATGGATGTGGTGTATTTGAACATTCAAAGGCTTTTGACAAGGTCCCACACAAGAGATTGATGTGCAAAATTAAAGCACATGGTATTGGGGGTAATGTAACTGACGTGGATAGAGAATTGGTTGGCAGACAGGAAGCAGAGAGTCGGGATAAATGGGTCCTTTTCCGAATGGCAGGCAGTGACTAGTGGGGTGCCGCAGGGCTCAGTGCTGGGACCCCAGCTATTTACAATATACATTATGATTTAGATGAAGGAATTGAGTGTAATATCTCCAAGTTTGCAGATGTCACTAAACTGGGTGGCGGTGTAAGCTGTGAGAAGATGCTAAGAGGCTGCAGAGTGACTTGGATAGGTTAGGTCGAGTGGGCAAATGCATGGCAGATGCAGTATAATGTGGATAAATGTAAGGTTATCCACTTTGGGAGCAAAAACACAAAGGCAGAATATTATCTGAATGGTGGCAGATTAGGAAAATGGGAGGTGCAACGAGACCTCGGTGTCATGGTACATCAGTCATTGAAAGTTGGCATGCAGGTACAGCAGGCGGTGAAGTAGGCAAATGGTATGTTGGCCTTCATAGCTAGGGGATTTGAGTATAGGAGCAAGGAGGTCTAACTGCAGTTGTACATGGCCTTGGTGAGGCCTCACCTGGAATATTGTGTTCAGTTTTGATCTCCTAATCTGAGGAAGGACGTTCTTGCTATTGAGGGAGGGCAGCGAAGGTTCACCGACTGATTCCCGGGATGGCAGGACTGGCATATGAGGAGAGACTGGATTGATTGGGCCTTTATTCACTGGAGTTTAGAAGGATGAATGGGGATCTCATAGAAACATATAAAATTCTGACGGGACTGGACAGGTTAAATGCAGGAAGAATGTTCCCATTGTTGGGGAAGTCCAGAACCAGGAGACACAGTCTAAGGATAAGGGGTAAGCCATTTAGGACTGAGATGAGGAGAAACTTCTTCACTCAGAAAGTTGTTAACCTGTGGAATTCCCTACCGCAGAGAGTTGTTGATGCCAGTTCATTGAATATATTCAAGAGGGAGTTAGATATGGCTCTTACAGCTAAAGGGATCAAGGGGTATGGAGAGAAAGCAAGAAAGGGGTACTGAGGTGAATGATCAACCATGATCTTATTGAATAGTGGTTCAGGCTCGAAGGGCCAAATGGCCTACTCCTGCACCTATTTTCTATGTTTCTATGTTATCATCACTCTGTCACAGAACATCACGGTGTCCTCCTGAGCACAAAGCTGAAATGAGAGCCATCACAACACACACATTTCAACCATAATTTATAAATTTATCAAATACAAATCAAAAAACCAATCTGCCTTGTGCATTCCCATAGTGTCTTTCTTTTTACGGTTTCCTACTATAGCGCTCCTATGAAGTGCTCCTCCATTTGCTGTAGCATGGTTGGTGGAAGGTTGCGGAATTTCAGTGGGGAAGAATACAGAAGGCCGTGTAGGATGAATTTGAGCAGCTCTGGCCCGAGAAGGCCCGGCTGTTGACTGCATCACCTCGGCATGGATGGCAGCCGTCTGGGCTGGCTGGATGACAGGTAGTAACAAGGGCACTTGCAGAGTGGCAGTGGTGGGAGTACAAATGCTGTCATCCTGAGAGGACAGCAGGTTCTTGCTCCATGAAGCCTCTGCCACACCCACAGGGTGGAGCCTCAGCATTCCTAGCCATCTTTTGGAGCAATGATTGCTGGACTGCTGTGACACCCTGCAAGCCCCTTTCCATACTCCTAAACCCAGCCATAATGGCAGCGGTCAAGTCTTGCATGGCAGAAAACTGAGACTGCAGTCTGCACTTCCACTTCTACTGTGCTGTAATGGAAGCTGTGGGATCGCCCATCACACCCAATGTCATGGTTCATTCTACAAGTTCTCTCATGGAGTTGCCCATCCTTTCCATCCTGGACATCATAGGCTCCAAGCTCCATGCAAAACTTTGTGCAATATTGGAGCCGGACTCCTCCATGCTCCTTGACAGTGAGAAGAGGCTCCCTGGCTGGCTTGCCATTGCACCAAGCATTTTTGTGTGCATGATCATCACCCTTCTTCTGAAGGCTGCCCCATTGAGGTCATCATTTGAGTCCTGAGCAGCAGAATATGTGCGCGAACTTGCCCTCTGTGAGCTGGCACCTGAGCTACCTTTTCTCCCAGCCTGGCTGCAGCCCACTCATGCCTGATGACTCACCAGATGAAGATCTCATCTCTATCCTACCCTTTAAAGTACATGCAGTGCCATTTTCTGAGCTGCTGTCTGCGAGTGTCAGATGCAGTGAAGGTGTGTCTTCTTCTTCTCCTGTTCTATCACCCACCTCCTCCATCACCTCAGGGATAGACTGAGCTTTTGGCAATTCTTGGGTATCTGAAAGGAGAAATGTACAAGGATTGGGTTGTGGTGAGGGGAGGGTGGAAGCAAAATATTCATGCATAGAACATCAGCGGCTTTATAAGTGTGAAGAGGTTGTGGGATGAGGAGGAAATGGGATGTGAAAAGAAGGCTTAGGAATGAGCAAACCATCAACAGTAGCAATGCTTTCTACTTCCCTGTACAACACAGACTCTGTGACTGCCGCTCCAATTATTTTGAGTGCTGCTCCTCCAGGTCTGTGAAGTTCTGAATTCTGGCTTGCTCGCCACCGTCTGCTGTTGCTACCGGCGGTTCCCTGTAAGAGAAAGGGAAGTGTGTCAGTGAGGGTGGTGGTGTGCTTACCATGATTGAATAGCTGGCAGTGTGCGCAGAGTGTGAGATCATAAAATCATATAAATTTACAGAAGGAGGCCATTCGGCCCATTGTGTCCATGCCGGCCGACTAAGAGCTCTCCAGCCTAATCCCACTTTCCAGCCTTGTTGGTTACGGTACTTCAAGTGGATATCCAAGTACTTTTTAAATGTGGTGAGTGTTTCTGCCTCTACCATCCTTTCAAGCAGTGAGGTCCAGACACCCACCACCCTAGGGTGAAACAAATACCCCTCAAATCCCCTCTAAATCTCCTACCAATTACATTAAATCTATGCCCCCTGGTTGGTGACCCCTCCACCAAGGGAAACAGATCATTCCTATCCACTCTATCTCGGCCGCTCATAATTTTATACACCTCAAATAAGTTTCCCCTCAGCAGCCTCTGTTCTAAAGAAAACAACACCAGCCTATCCAATCTTTCATCATAGCTAAAATTCTCCAGTCCAGCCAACATCCTCGTAAATATCCTTTATACCCTCTCTAGTGCAATCACATCTTTCCTGTAATGTGGTGATCAGAACTGCATGCAGTACTGTAGCTATGGCCTAACTAGCATTTTATACAGTTCAAGCATAACATCCCTGCTCTTGTATCCTATGCCTCGGCTAATAAAGGCAAGTATTCAGTATGCCTTCTTAACCATCTTATCTACCTGTCCTGCTACCTTCAATGATCTGTGGACGTGCACGCCAAGGTTTCTTTATTCCTCTACACTTCTCAGTATCCTACAATTTATTGTATATTCCCTTGCCTTGTTAGTCCTCCCCAAATGCATTACCTCACACTTCTCCGGATTGAATTCCATTTGCCACTGTTCTGCCAACGTGACCAGTTTATTGATATCTTCCTACAGTCTACAGCTTTCTTCTTCATTACCAACCACATGGCTATTTTTTGTATCATCTGCAAACTTCTTCATCATACCTCCTACATTCGTCTAAATCATTGATATATACCGTAAGGGACCTAGTACTGAGCCCTGCGGAACCCTACTGAAAGCAACCTTCCAGTCACAAAAACACCCATCGACCATTACCCTTTGATTCCTGCCTCTGAGGCAGTTTAGTATTCAACTTGTCACTTTGCCATGGATCCCATGGGCTTTTACTTTCGTGACCATTTTGCCATGTGGGACCTTAACAAATGCCTTGCTAAAATCCATGCACATAAAATGCACTGCTCTCATTGACCCTCCTGGTTACCCCCTCAAAAAATTAAATTAAATTAGTCAAAAATGACCTTCCCTTGACAAATCCGTGCTGACTCTCCTTGATTAATCTGTGTCATTCTAAATGAAGATTTATCCTGTCCCTCAGAATATTTTCCAATAATTGTTCCACCACCGAGCTTCGGCTGACTAATCTGTAATTGCTCGTCTAACCCTTTCTCCTTTTTTACACAATGTTACAAATGTAACTGTCCTCCAGTTCTCTGGCATTGCACCTGTAGCCAGAGTGGATTGGAAAAAGATGGTAAGAGCCTCTGTTATTTTCTCTCTTACTTCTCTTAACACCCTGGGATACATTTCATCTGGGCCTGGGGTTTTATCAATGCTCAAAAATGCTAAGCCCCTTAATACTGCCTCCCTCACTATGTTTATTTTACACTCCTCCCTGATTGCAATGTCTGCATCGCCCCTGTCTTTTTTGAAAACAGATGCAAAGTATTCATTAAGAACAATACCTACATCTTCCAACTCCATACACAGATTACCTTTATGTTCCCTAATAGGTCCTACTCTTTCTTTAGTTATCCTCTTGCTCAATGTATTTGTAAAACATCTTTGGGTTTTCCTTGATTTTACTTGCCAAGAAATGTTCATGGTCTCTCTTTGCTTTCCTAATTTCCTTTTTCATTTCACCCCTACACTTTTTATACTCCTCTAGAGATTTTGCAGAATTGAGCCCTCAGTATTTGTCATAAGTCTCCCTATTTTTCTTTATTCTACCCTGTATGTCCCTTGAAATCCAGGGAGTTCTAGATTAGTTAGTCCCATCCTTTTTCTTTAAGGGAACATATTTGCTCTGAAACCTCTGGATCTCCTCCTTAAATGCTTCCCATGGCTCTGACACTGATTTACCTTCAAGTAGCTTTTTCCAGTCTACTTTGACTAAATCACATCTGAGCTTAGCAAAATTGGCTTTTCCCCAATTGAGAACTTTTACTCCTGGTCTATCTTTGTCCTTTTCCATAATTATCCCATATCTAACTGAATTATGATCACTAGCACCAAAATGCTCTCCCATTGACACCTCTTCTACTTGCCCAGCATCAGTCCCTCAAACTAAGTCCAGAACTGTCCTCTCCCTTGTTTGGCTTTCTACGCATTGGCTAAAAAAAGTACCCCTGAATGCATTTTCGGAATTCTGCAACCTCTACACCTTTCAGACAAATTCTATCTCAATTAGGGTAGTTGAATTCCCCTTCTATTACTGCCCTATAGTTTTTGGATGTTTTAAATGTGGGTGTGAGTGTTACAGCAGTGGTAAATGTGTGAGGGTAAAATAAAGCTATGATTTTGAGGTATGAGTGATGATAGCTAGAGATTGTTGGTTATTAGACTTTTCCTATGGATTTCAAACACCAAGGGCTAGATTTTCCACTTTTTTTGCAGGATTAATGTCCACTTAACATCCATTTTACCGCTGAAATGACGTATAACGCCCATATATCGCCCATTTAGCCACAAAATAGAAATTGACGGGCATTTTTCGGAAACTTATCACCGAGCGTTACTTTCCCCATGTGCATAATGCCTGGAAAAAATAATACCGCCCACCCACTTTTTTGGGGCGAAATAATCAGAATGCGCGACATTAATGCCCATAATATCGGCCAGCGTTACTTTCCGCACGTAATTAACGCCGAGATTCAATAATACTGGCCGCCCACATTTTTTTGTCGTAACAATCACATTTGTCAAAACTAATGCCCAGGAGATCGCCCAGTGTCACTTTCACCACCTCGCACACATATTGCCCACAATATCACTCGTCAAAAAAAACGCCCGGAAAAAGTTGAACTGTTCTGAACTAAAGCCAGCGGTGTGGGTGCCATTTTTAAAATCGCAGGTCACTTCATTCAAAAGGCTGCTTCAACTTCAGGGGAGTTTGGATTGCGTCTAGTGTTCTTCTCAGGTGAAGTGATCATCTCAACAGGCATATTTTCATATTCTGGACTATTGGGCGTTTACTCGAGGTGTATTGTAATGAGGAAATTATTGCTTCTGATCAATCGCTATTATACTTTGATTGCAATGCGGCCAGCCATTTCTAAGCCTGATTAATACACAGATACTGCAGAGTGCAGATGGCTCAACGTGTGATGCACATCATTATGTGCCCAATTTAAGATGTGCAAGAATGACGAGGAGGGCCAGACCATACACACCCTGCACGTACAGGGAGAAGAGGTCTTACCTCGATGTGTCTGAGCACACCTGCCTTCGGAGACTACACTTCCACAAAATGATGATCAATGAAATATGTGAGCTCATCAGGCCACATATGCAGCCTGCCATTAGACATCAGTGTCGGTCGAGGTCAAGGTCACTGCGGCACTGCCTTTCTATGCGTCAGGTTCCTTTCGGGCCTCCGCGGTCGAGATTTCCCCTCTGTCTCACCATGCCACCCATCGCTGCATTAGACAGGTCACGGAGGCCCTGTACGCATGAAGGATGGACTTTATCAGCTTCCCCATGACCACGGAGGCTCACACTGACAGAGCATTCGACCGTATTGCTAAATTCTCCAGGGTGCAGGGAGCAATACAATGCAATCACATTGCCATGCGGCCACCTTCTCAGGACACAGAGCTTTTTCGTAACAGAAGAGGAATTCATTCCCTGAAGGTCCAACTAGTTGTCGACCACAACCAGACCATAATGGCAGTGAACGCCAAATGTCCGGGCAGCTTCGATGAGGCTCACATCCTGCGTGAGAGTGCAGTCTCTGACATGTTTAAGAGTCAGCCATAAGGACAATGCTGGATGCTTGGTGATAACTGATATGGCCTAGCCAGCTGGCTGATGAGCCCCCCTCTTCCACCTTGCCGTGTGACACCCACACCGAGGCCGAGAAGCGATACAACCAGAGCCACAGAGATACATGCAATGTGGTCCAGAAAACAATAACTGTGCTTAATCAGCGCTTAAGATGTCTGGACCACTCAGGAGTGGAGCTACAATACAACCCTGAGCAAGTAGGTAAATTTGTGGTCATGTGCTCCATGCTGCACAACCTGGCTGTCAGGAGGGGACAAGAATTGCCAGAAGGGACTGATGCTCCCCTCAGGAGAGAGAGGAAGAGGACGACGAGGGGCTGGACGCTGACCTAGGGCCAGACAATCAGGCTGGCTATGCAACCATGCCCACGACCCCCTCCAGACCACAGGAAAGGGCCCATGGTGGCAATATAGCTGCAAGACTCTTACATGAGGAGCTGATATCGGAACGACTTGCCTGAAAGAACGTTGCTGTGAGTGGCAACACTGACACACTGCTGTATGTGTGCAGCTCAAACATCAATGGTGCTCATCACCTTGGTGCCAGTTAAAGTTTATGTTGATTGAAGTTAAGTTTTATTCAACCCTTTCATGTTAAGGAATCACCAGTGTGTAATGGTCCAGCTATCTGAGACAATGTGCAACAAGGTTATGTTCAATAAAAAAAATGTTATACCAACATTTGTTTGAAATCATAAGTATCACAGGCAAAAACACCCAACCCCCACCCACACGCCACTTTTTCCACCATTGACATCAATCAAATGTTCAACATGTCCAGCAACACAGAATACAAATGCAAAGCAGGAGCATGGTCCCCTCCCCCCATACCTTACAACAAATTGCATACACCCAGATGGAGATATAACATAGCCATCACCTACGGACATGCACCTTACTTTCTTTCCCCCTCCCCTTCTTCTTCCCATCTCTACCCCTTCCCCTCCTCGCTTCATGGCGCCTGGCTGAGGAGCTCCTCAGGTGGTGCTCACTGGGGGAGAGATGAAGGCAGAGGCGGTAGTTGCACGGGTACGGGAGCGGGGGTGCCGAAGGGGCAACATTCTCTGATGCAGAAGCAGGATCTTGGTCCTTGCTCTTATCTGTTGTTTGCAGTGGTGGAGTGCCGCGGTCGGGGACCACTGGGAGGCCTGTGCCAGCATTATTCCTGGATGTCGCATCCAGGGCCTCCGCCATCCGTGGAAAGTATTCAATCATGACAGCCAGCTGTTAGGATATGCCCCCCAATGCTTCGATGAGCTGGTCACTAATGTCGACAGTCCTCCTGGACAACTGTACCATCTCTCCGCTCTCATGTGCCGCTCGTGGACTAGACCTACGCATCCACAAAGCCTCCGCAGGGTCGGGGCCATCTTGGGGATATATGGAGTGCCCTGTGGCGAGTTGCTTGGGCCCGGTACCTCCAGAGTGGAGGCGGGAGTGGCCGGAGGAGCACTAGATGGCCTTGGGGTGGAATGGCTTCTGGAGCGTGGCGATGCAAGTTCCTCGAAGTCCACGCTTTCATCCGTAGAGAACAGACCCAGCGAATTAACGGGCGAAAATCGGAGCTCCTCAGCACCAGACGTAGAATTGTCCAGAGAGTCGGGCCCCGTGCACCCACCTTCTGGCCTCTGTGGTCTTGCCTGGGGCCGCGCTGCTGGCTGAGCTGCAAAGCACAAATGAGGTTATTAGAGGAGAAGGGGTCATAAGGTGAGTCCAGCGCTACATATAGCATATGCACGACAAAAGCACCACCACTATCAAAATCATCACAGACATCACATTTCATGACCATCAACACATTTGCCTTGCAATGATTTTCATTAGGCCAGCATTAATTTTATGACAATTTTAGAAATAATCTATCATATATGATTGTTCGGATATGAGTGGGTGTGGCATCTAATGATTTCATATCACACAATGGTGTAAACTTTACTCACGTGGCATTACTTCAGGGTCTGCAGATGCTTCCGTGGCTGTCCGGGTGTGCTTCCCCACGAGTGCGAGCACCTGTTCCTATATCTCAGTGATGTCACTGGGAACTGGTGGCCCCGCACCTGTTCACCTCTGAATGGACCTCATCGTCGATAGCTTCTTCTGTGAAAGGTGACAGGATGACATGGCATGAGATCATTGCGTAATATCATTGCTAGGTACTGTCACAGCCAGAGATACAACACATAACTGACAGATGTAATCATGATTATTATGATAATTATCATTCTTTACCTAAAGACGTACACCGTGACCGCAGGCTTTGAGTAAAACATTCCTAGTAAAAGTGAAAGACCTCACATCTGCTGATAGTCACTGATGACTTACAAATCAAATTGTATAAATACATAAGTACATGTAAATAAATATAATACTTACTGTTGCGGATCTCACAAGGTCGTTCCATCGTTTGTGGCATTGGTTACCCTCACGCACCTCGTTGGTCGCCAACGAGACCACCTCTGCTATCTCGGTCTATATCTTTTGGTAGGCCTTTGGGGTGGGCTTCCCATGCCTTCTGTGTGTCAATTCACCCCAGCATAACTCGACCTCCTGCAGGAGTGAAGCATTTGCCTCATTTGAGAACCTGATCGCTCCTTTGCGCCCTCCAATGTGCTCCTCTCCCAACTCACTGCTCTCGCCAGCTTCAGTCGCCACAGCATTCTGTGATGCCTCCTCCTCTCCCTCCATTATAGGACAAATTCAGGCAAATATTTGGCTGGTAACAGCTAATTTTTGTTTCCCTACTTGCTATAAAGCTCAAAACTCTCCCTCCTTCCTCCCAAAGCAGCCACACCACACCCACACATGCCTTCAATCCCTCTCAGCTCCCTCTCTCTCTGTCTCCTCTTCTGTACGTCATGATGACCCTTGAACTCCTGAATCGTGGGAATCGAGCATTGCAATGCCGTTGCTAAGGATGGCGACACTTTATGGCAGAAGGTCAGAGAGATTTAACGCTACCGCCCATTTCATATCGCTCGTGGTAACGCCCAATTTCAAAAATGGAGACTAGGTGCTTTGAGAATGGGCGAGAAGCCGGCGATCTGAAAAACCATCTTTACCTCCCACGCCGGAAATAACGCCCATTTTTGAGCGATATGCAAAAAGTGTATAATCTAGCTGCTGGAATTATAAGATCACTGAGATTTTCCAATATAATGGACTTTATTAAAAAGATTAAAACATGTATATCATCCTAGTTCAACACTATTGAGTACAGGGTCAAAGTATCACACAAAACTACAAATTCTCTAGCTTACCGATTTTAAGTTCATCCTTTTGAAATATCTATGCCTCTAGTTAGCCAGTTATGTGCAATTAAAATAAATTCTCCTTGGCAATATCTATGCCTCAAGGTAACCAGTTAAATACAAGTAAAAATAAATGTAAACTTTGCAATGTATACGCCCCTAAGTTAACTGGTTATGCACAATCTTTCTCGGCAATAACTATGCTCAAACTGGCTCACGTATAATCCTGTGGGTGATCAATCCAACCGAATATATCTTTCGCATGTTCGACCGGCCATCTTCCAACACCTCCCTTTCGGTATCCTTTTCCAAGCTCAAGAGGGAGATTTCCTCTGTCCTCGTGTTTTTATAGTTCACAACAAACTGGGACCGCATGATAGCCGGGTGTCCACTTTTGTTTGGCCAGAGATAACATATCTCTTTTGTTAACTGACCACTTCTGATGTCCTTTAACATTCCTGTTCCTGTTGAATTCCAAACTGCTTTTCCCATCCCCCGAAAGTCACTTCAGACAGGTTACAGATGCTTTTTCCATCTCCCATAGGCCTTCATGGTGTGTGAATAATAGGGTTGTGGTGCATTGAGCAGTGTGTAAGACTTGTGGTGCAGGTGGTGGGATATGGCAACTGATGATGCATTCACTCACATTGATCACTTGTGTGAGGTCATTACATTTTTTTGCGGCACTGGATCCAGGTCCTGGGGCCAACACTTGTTGCAGTGACAGCTTGTGCAATCTCTTCCTGGAACCTTCTGGTTTTCAGCCTTGAAGGCCTCCTGCTCTCTTGTGGGTAGAGGACCTCACAGAGTCTTTAGCCTCCAGTACCACATCGGAAAATCTTCTAGCCCTTTCCATGGCTATTTTAAGACTGACAAGGAGGTGCTTCTGCAACAAAGCACCTCCCATTTAAGTAGTTCAGAGTGCCAAAGTCAAATTTTATTAGACTGCATATTGTTTAGAGCTAAGCCAATCAACTAGGCGTTTGGCACTGAGATCAGCCCAACAGTCATTATAATATTCAGACAGCATAAACTTTGCATGCTGCCTGCACCACTTTGAATTGGTGCAGGCACATCGCACTGACTGATGCCTGCATCTGTTTGAGTGCCTTATCCAATTTCTAGGCCACTACATCTATTGAATAACCCTTGTCTACAATTCTTATTACTTTTTCAAACAATTCAATAAGGTTGTTCAAGCATGGCAATCCCTTTTGAAATCTGTTCTTCATTATATTTTTAGTTTCTAGATGTTTTTCTATTTTAGTAAAGCTTTCATTATTTTTTCCTACCACTGATATTAAGCTCATTGACTTATAGTTCCCTGGTCTTGTTCTATCTAACTTTTAAAATATATGTATAAGATTATATGATAATGGGATCAGACATACAATTCCCAGAACATCATTATGCTCTTAAGGATTCAAATAGATAGGATCCTCCACACAGTCACCAGGAATAATCCCCAAATAAAAATATTCTTGAGCATTTGACATTTGTAGATCCAACCACAGTTGCTTACTAGAAAGAATAGATTTTAGCTTCATGTCAAAACCCAAGCAAGTGAATGGACTGGGGATATTTTAACATTGTAGAAAGGAACTTTTATTCTTGCTTGCCATTGGTCTGCCACTTTGTCGAGTCAGACTCACATTGTTCTCAATTGATTTGAAAAGGCCAAATTCACACCATTTTAAATTAAGAATTTGAATTTCTCACACATCAATGATGAGGATTGCCGGATTCACCAAAATTTAGATTTAAAAAAATACTTTGCATTTAAAATATTGGTTGGAAGTAATAAATGAAGAAATAAAAAAGTGCTTTTGCAAAGAACCATGAATAAGAATCATGAGTTTTCCTTTGAAAGTAACATCACAGAATGCACTATGGACTAACCCTAACCCTAAATTTATCCTTAGAAAATGTCTGTATAATGCAGGAAATGGGGGAAGAAAGATACACACAGTAACTAATCATTTCAGACTTGCCATGGACAGCTCAGTAACAGTTTCATGATCTTTTTATAATTTTCACGTTAAATTTCAGCTGATGATTAAACGCCTGTTGTTTTTTTTCTTCATTCTTTTTTGGGTTTGTAAAACTAACGTATCCATAAATCAATGATGATGTAAGTACACTTTCGAAAATACACTTCATTATTTTGTTTATGTGTCATCTTCATCCTGAACACCATTCTCACCAAGTAAAAACTGATTGATTGTTCAGTCACATCTCCTACTTCAAAACTCAACTACAGTGCATCTCAGTGTGAATTCATGTGCATTAAACCTACAAACTAGACACTTATTCATCACGGAAGTGGAGCCTTTGAATAACAGAAGAACATGCTGTGTTAGTGATGCCATATATGGTATTCGTTGGTCTATCATCTCAGACTAATACAAAAGCTGTCTGAATGAAGTACGTTTCCTGTACAAAAAGTGTTTGTTTCCTATAGAGATGGAATACAGTTCCTCTTTTGACACATGGATCATAGCCAATCCAATTTGAGATTTTTTTGCGGTCTGTATATATTAGAATGAAAAAGTAGCCACATCACCAAAAATTTTCATCTTATGGGTACTGGAAATCATTTAAATAAAACATCAGTGTTACAATGTTGTAACAGAGTGCTATGATTTAATGGTACAATATCAACTGATGTGTAATAACATACTTGAGCGAAGGAATAATAGCACAATGCTATCAACAAAGGAAATAATATTCCTTTTCAATGCTTCCCTGCTGTACCTGTTATTTGATGAAAGTGGTAATCACTGTCCACACTGCAATTAAATTATCGACTCCCTGTGGTTATTCTGCAATATTATATCAAGACATCAACAAAATAATTTTGAAAAAAGTCAGTAACTATTATTACGATTCATACATATCTGATAGATTGCTAATTCATTTTCATGGGAAGTTCTCATGTGGATAAAATGTCAGAAACACAGTGTTGGTGTTTGCAGTTATTTGGCATTGTAATCCTTAATATCATGTAGAAGCATTCACATAATTACTTGATTAAATTAACACATCACTATGCAGAATGTCACTTCCGCATGATTTCCCAAGAAACATCCATCAGCAAATGTTAATGTGAATTTGCTGATGTCAAGGACTATCACCGAGTTTTTAATTGAGGTTGTTATTACTGATTTAAAAAAAATTAAAATCACAGTGGTTCAATTCTTCTGCTGAAACAATTTTAATGTTTATTCTTAAATTGAACCTGGTTTCTTTTCTACTTTTTACCTGTGTTAAAGATTTAGCTGCTCTTAAAATAAGAAGTATACAAAATAAGAGCGCTAAGTCAGTTGGAATCTGTATCACATGTAGGTAAATCTACACTTCAATTTGGCTTTGCCTGTATTATATGATGAAGCATAGTAAGGAACAGAAGTATTTTATTTTTCACTAATAAAAGTTCCTGGTTTGAAAGATTTGAAAGTACATTAGATATAGGAGCTGCTGGGGGCGGAGCTACAGCCCTGTGCCAAAATGAGTGCCGGCAGCTGCGCACGTGCACAGTGGAGGCTGCGCGCATGCATAGTAGCTCCTGGCCCTCCCAGCGCATTCTGTCTCCGGGTGACGACCCTATCCCTGGCCAAAGGGATGTCGCCCCTATCCCGCTGTGGCCTGACTGCCCTTACCTCGTTAGCGGCGGGCCTGCCCGGCATCTCCTGGGGGCGGGTCCCCTCCGAAGTCCTCGGCGACGCCCGAAGTCCTCGGCGGCGGCGGGGCCCACTCTCCCGGCATCTCGCTGGGGGCGGGGCAGGCCCAAACTCCTCAGCGGCGGAGGGCCTGCCCGGCATCTCCTGGGGGCGGGCCCCACCCAAGCAGCTCTTCAGCAGGCTGTTGGAGGGCCCCCGGTGCTGCAGTAGGTGAGTAGAAACTTTTAATGTTTTATTTATTGATTGATTTTTATTATTTTTTTAATTTTTAATTTTTTTAATTTTTACATTTTTTTTTGATTGATTGATTTATTTATCATTTATTATTGATGATGGCTCTTTATTGGTAAAAGTGAAGTTTTTAATGCTTGCAAAATCCTCTAACTTCCCTCTAATATCCCTTCCCCCCACCCCCTCCATCTCTCGCTCCCTGCGCCTAATTCCTAAAATGTAGGCAAGGTTTTTCTGAGCGTACAAAAATCTATACTTACTCCTTTGTAAGTTAGTTTGGAGTAAGTTTTCGCTGCCTAAATTTGCAAAACAGGCGTAAGTGGCTGGTAATGCTCCCTTTTGAAAAAAAACTCTTCTAAAAGAAAACTATTCTAACTCACTAGAATTGGAGCAAACTAAATGCAATTTCTAAGATATTCCATACTAAACTAGTTGCTCCAAAAAAATAGGAGCAACTCGAGCCAAAACTTGAGCCCACAGGCTCTAAAATTTGGAAGCAGTACAAATGATAAAATTTGAAATCTGAATAGAATACACTATAATAAAAATTAAGTTATTGATAATTGGTCATTTCTCAGTTTTTTTAAATATTTGTTGTGATAGACTACATTCCACAGGTTTATTCAGTTTTAAGAAAGATGGAAAATCTATTCCCAGAATTGCAGCAGACCTTCGAACTGTTTGCTTGCTGTTGCAGGTCATTATCAGAACAAGCCGTTGCCTTCTGCTGGTGTACTGCCATGGATACGGAGCATCATCTGTAACATGAGCAACCTTTGCTTTAATTACCCAACCTCAGGAGAGGCACTGGGTCAAGTAAACAACTTTAATAGCTCACTGTGAGTAAATGTTAATTGCTTCAGTGCATATATAACTTGTTTCTGTCAGCTGCAGGTGTTTAAAATAAAGATGTCCCATTACATTTATTTACAATCTTAATATTTTCTATGCAATTGTGGTTGCTTGATATTGTATATATGTGAAAATGTAATTCAATTCAGGATAGCTTTCATGTATTTTATTCGAGAAGTGATCACTAGATGCATTCATTCATGTCCTTTGCAGCTTTTAAAACCTGAATTTTCACTGTAATTAGAGAGTATTGTCTAACAATATACTTTAAAAGTATGGGGGCCGAAATTGGAGAACTTACAGCCGACTGCGGCCGACTGCCACCCACTGCCGCCAACATTCCTCTCGTCGAACTGCCCAGTGCCACTTTTGTCATGGCCTGCAGTGGACAGGAGGGGAGAGCCGTCGGGAAGTGCTCGCCGATGTCAGCGGACGGCCGATGCATGTAAGTGGATTCCCGCCCGCCGAGATGCCAGATTGGTGCGGGCGGGAATTGGCTGGAGTCGGCGGCAGGGCGGCGGTGGACCATAGAGTGCGGGCAGCTCTGTCCTCAACGGTAATTGTGAAGATGCTGTAAAAATGGTTCGTGAAGTTTATTTAAATTATTTCTTTACAGGTACTTACCTGGATGGGGTCCCCTGAAAGCCATCAGATGTTTTTTTTTGTTCTTGATGCTTTTTATTTTTAGTTCTTCGACCCTCCGTCGGCCCACCTCCATCCTCAGCGGCACTTGGGCAGCAAGCACCTCTGCTGCCGAGAATGGGAGCTCCCGCCTGCTGCCGCCTAGATTGGCGGCATACGTCGCACATTTGCCGCCCACTGACCTTCGCAGGACCTGGGTGATGAAAATCACACCCAAAGAACTGTCGGGGACCTCGGCGGCCATCAGCGGTTCTTTGGATGAAACTTGGGCGGGTGGAGGGCTTTACCATGTTCGGGCCCATGAATTTTATTTAAAATAAGTATAGGTACTGACTATTGCACAGGTATAAGTACTGGCTATTAGAAACATACATTTTATTGTAAAGGTAATGGTGTTATAATCATGTCACTGCACATCAAGATAAACAGCAACAACTTGCATTTATATAGTGCCTTTAATGTAGTAAAACGTCCCAAGGCGCTTCACGGGAATGTAATCAAGTGGAAATTGGTACCAAGCCAAAGAAGGAGACATTAGGACAGGCTTGGACAAACAGATACATTTTAAGGAGCATCTTAAAGGAGAAGAGAAAGGCAGAGAGGTTTTGGGAGGAAATTGTAGAGCTTAGGGCCTAGGCAACTGAAGGTGGGGCTAAGGAAGTGGGGAGATGCAAAGGAAGCCAAAGCTTGAGGAATTCAAAATTGTTGAAGGGTTGTAGGGATGGAGGAGGTTGCAGAGATAAGGAGGGACGAAGCTATGGAGGGATTTGATCATGAAGGTGAGAATTTTACAATCGAGGCATTGATGGACCTGGAGCCAATGTAGGTCAACAAGCACATAGGTGATGGGTGAGCGGTACTTGGTGCAAGTTAAGAAATGGGCAATAGAGTATTGGATGAGCTTAAGTTCATGATGGATGGGAGGCTAGCCAGGAATAGATGAAATGGAAAATTAATGATGCCTATTGCTATTCCTGAGTAAACAGTGGTTCACCGCACTTCCAGATTCTGTACATATGCAACTTGTTGGAACTGTTTAGTGCGAAACACATTGTGTTTTTAGCTGACATATTGCTGTCATATTGTTTTAGTTACAATTATTAATAATTTAATTTTCAGCGTTGGTCTGTAAATAGTTCTCAGCTGTGGCTCAGTGGGTGGCACTCTCACCTCTGAGTCTAGCAGGTTGTGGGTTCAAGTCCCAATCCAGAAACTTGAGGACAAAATCTAGGCTGACACTCCTGTGTCAGAGTGGCTTTATTTGAAATTAGATTTTAAACTGAGTCTGCCCTCTCAGGTGGATGAAAAATATCCCATGGTACTATTCCGGAGAAGAGCTGCGCAGTTCTTGCTGGTGTCCTGGCCAATATTTACCCCTCAATCAACATAATTAAAAACAGGTTATCTGGTCATTATCACATTGCTGTTTGTGGGAGCTTGCTGTGTGCAAATTGGCTGCTGCGTTTCCCACATTACAACAGTAATTACACTTCAAAAATACTGCTTTTTGTACTTTTGAAGTATTATCACTGTTAGGTAGGCAAAGCTGGTAGTTGTTCTCAATACGTTCCTCAAACCGCAGATGAGGTAAATACTATTTGAACTGTGTTTAATTGGCGGTGTTTGAAGGAGAGATGTTGGCCAGGGCATTGGGTGAACGCTCTGCTTTTCTTTGGATACTGCTGATTTTATGGTCATGTGAGCAAACAAATGGAGCTTTAGTTTCCAACACCACAACTGAAAGGATACACTTCCAAACACGCTACATTCCCTCAGTACTGCACTGGACTGTCAGCCTATGTGCTTAAGTCATGGATTGCGACTTGAACTAACAACCCTCTGATGTAGAGGCAAGAGTGCTACCAACTGAGCCAAACTGACAGATGCAATTACATGATGTAAATCATATTTCTCAGCGTTTATCTTTGCTTACATATTGAATGGCGGAGCTGCTCGATGGGCCCTATGGCCTAGTCTTGCTCCTATTTCAATAATAATAACAACTTGTATTCATATAGTTCCCTTAACATAATAAAACACCTCCAAGGTGCTCCACAGGAGTGTTATAAAAGAAAATTTGAAACCGAGCCATATAAGGAGAAATGAGGGTAGGTGACCAAAAGGTGATCAAAGAGGTAGGTTTTAAGGAGCGTCTTAAAGGAGGAAATAGAGGTAGAGAGGGTTAGAGAGGGAATTTTAACCCTCTCTGCCGTGGGCCAATGTAGGTCAGTGAGCACCGGGATTGGTACGAGTTAGGACACAAGCAGCTCAGTTACTTAGGATTACCTAGGATTACATAGGATATGCAACACAGAAACAGGCCATTCGGCCTAACCAATCCATGCCGGTGTTTATGCTCCAAAAGATATAATGTATAAAATAATGAGGGGGCTCGACAAGTTGGATGCAGAGAGGATATTATCACTCATAGAGGAAATTAAACCTAGCAGACATCGTCTCAGAATAAGGGGCCGCCCATTTAAAACTGAGATGAGGAGGAAGTTCTTCTCTCAGAGGGTTGTAAATCTGTGGAATTCTCTGCCCCAGTGAGCTGTAGAGGCTGGGTCATTAAATATATTTAAGGCGAAGATGGACAGATTTTTGAGCGATAAGGGAATAAAGGGTTATGGGGAGCGGGCAGGGAAATGGAGCTGAGTCCATGATCAGATTAGCCATGATCTTATTAAATAGCAGAGCAGGCTTGAGGGATCAAATGGCCTACTCCTACTCCTATTTCTTGTGCTCTTGTGTTCTTGAACCTCCCCCCATCTTTGCTCATCTAAATCTATCTGCATAAGCCTCTATTCTCTTCTCCCTCATATGCTTCTCTAGCCTCCCTTTAAATGCATCTATAGTATTTGCTTCAACCATTCCCTTGATAGCGAGTTCCACATTCTCTGTTTGGATAAAAACATTTCTTCTGAATTCCCTATTGGATTTATTACTATCTTATATTGATGGCCTCTAGTTATGCTCTTCCCCACAAGTGGAAACATTCTCTCTCTATCACCTCTATCAAAACCTTTCATAATTTTAAAGACCTCTGTTGGGGCACCCCTCAGCTTCCTTTTTCAAGAGAAAAAAGACTCAGCCTGTTCATCCTTTCCTGATATGTATACTCTTGCATTTCTGGTATCATCTTTGTAAATCTTCTCTGCACCCTCTCCAGAGCCTCCATATCCTTTTTATAATTTAGCGACCTGAATTGTAGGCAGTACTCTAAGTGTAGTCTAACCCGGTTTGATACAGGTGTAGCATAAATTCCCTCCTTTTCAATTTTGTACCTTTAGAAATAAACCCTAGTGCTTGGTTTGCTTCTTTTATGGCCTTTTTATCGCAACTTTTAGCGATTTGTGTATTTGTATTCTGAGATCCCTTTGTTCCTATACCCCACCTAGACTCTCACCCTCCAAGTAATAAGTGATGTCCCTAATCTTCCGACCAAAATAATGGGCTGGATTTTAGAATTTTCTGTTTTGGCAGCTGGGTGGGAAAGTTAGCGGCCGGGAATAGTTTGCGCTTCAGTATTTAAGTTTGGGTATCTGGGCCCTGCGTCAAGGGGCACAGCACTAAGGGAGGCATGAAACACCTCTCTTGGCTCAAGGAAGGGAAACTCACTGTGCCGTGCTCTGTGAATATATCACATTTGGCGATTGAGATGGGATTTTTCGTATGATTTAAAGCTAAAATTTTGTTGGTGAAGGATTCAGCCAGCCGACAGAGAGACTTTGGAAGTTTCTGTCTTTGAAAAAAGCTACAAAAATCCGAGGTAAAATACAGCACACGGTGTGAACAGCTAGAGATTAAAATGACAGGTGTATTGGGATATTTGGGTGAATATAGACACGACCGGAAACGTTTTAAAGCATATGTGGATCGGCTAGAAATGTATTTCACTGCAAATAATATAATCAAAGTTCCAGACAATGCAGTCCAGAACCGGGCTGTGTTGAAACGTAAGAAAGCGATCTTCTTATCAGAGGCAGGTCCGGCATTATATGACACTCTTGTAAATCTGCTTGAGCCTGACGAGCCAAAGGACACAACGCTTAAAGAGATTTTAATGAAGCTGGAGCAACACTATAAGCCCAAACCGTTAGAAATTGCTGAAAGCTATCGTTTCGGGATTTGGAATCAAAAGACTGATGCATGTACCAGTGATTACATCGTAGCATTAAAAAAGCTTATCGATGCACTGTAATTTTGGAAACTTTCAAAACCGAGCATTACGGGATCGTTTTGTTTGTGGGGTGAAAAATGATGCGATCAGAAGGAAGTTATTGATGACAGATGACTTGACTTTTGAGATTGCTTGTCGATGCGCATGGCCGAACAATATTCCCGAGAATTAAATAATAATTAAGGTCATCAGTCAACCGAGGTAAATCACCTGCAGGTTCAAGGTCGAAGACGGGCATGGCCGAAAGTCTCAGAAACTGGAAATACTAACAGAGCATCAAAGTCATGCTATCAGTGCCTGGGACAACACATTGCTCAAAGTTGTCCATACGTGAAGGTAGAGTGTTTCATCTGCAGAAAGACTGGGCATCCTGCAAAGACATGCCGATTGAAGGGTAAGCCAGTTTTTAAAGCTATGAGGCCAGCGTTCAAAGCTATGAGAAGAAATCCCAAGAGACGACATAGCATGGAAGAAGAACAACAGGACGAGGAGATGTTAGAGTTACACGTCATCAGGAGCACGAGGTTAACGGACAGCGATTCGGAAAGCATCAAAATCCACATAGATGTTGCGGGATTCAAGATACCAATGGAAATTGACATGGGTGTATCCGTGAGTGTAGTATCGGAGTCACTGTACCTCGACAAATTGCGCGATTACGAACTGGAGAAATCCAAGATAGAGCTGTGAGGCTATTCAGGAGAGAAAATTCCTGTGGTAGGTCGTATCACCGTACCGATGAAATATAAAGATCAATTTCAGAACTTGCCTCTAATAGTAGTGAAAGGAGACAAGCCGGCCTTACTAGGAAGAAATTGGTTGAGCTCACTGAAGCTGGATTGGAGTAAGAATTTCTGTGTGAAAGCGAGATTTTCATCAACGGATGAGGTTATCAAGAAGTATCCGAAGGTGTTCTGCGAAACGGGCATTCCGATCCAAGGCTTCAAGGTGAGTGTCAGGGTACAGAAAGACGCTAGATCGGTTTACTACAAGCCACGTTCCATACCATATGCACTCAAGAAGAAAGTTGAGCAAGAACTCAAAAGACGAGAGACTGAGAACATTATATGAAAGATAGATCGATGCAATTGGGCTACACCCATTGTTGTTGTACCTAAGTCCAATGGTAATGTAAGATTGTGTGGTGATTATAAGGTAACCATAAACCAGGTTCTAGAGGGTAATGTCCCCAATACATTGCCGAATGTAGAAGGTTTGTTCACAACAGTGACAGGTGGTCAGATCTTCTCAAAACTAAATCTTACGAATGCCTACTTACAGCTTGAACTCGATGAGGAGTCCAAGTCATGTTTGACTATAAATACTCATCTAGGCCTATATCAATTTAATAGGCTACTGTTTGGAGTGTCTTCCGCCCCTGCCATATTCCAAGGGGTGATGAACCAGATTTTGCAAGGTATTGAAGGGGAAGTATGTTATTTGGATTGCATACTAATTTCAGCACCAAATAGGCAAATTCATAATAACATATTGAATGAAGTCCTCAAACGGCTAGAGAAGCACAGAGTATGAGTGTCTGCTTGTAAGTGTGAGTTATTTAAAAACTCAGTGGAGTACTTAGGGTACAGAGTAGACAAAAATGGTTTACATCCAATCATGGAAAATTTGGATGCAATTAGAAATGCACCCACTCCCAGGAATATCACTGAACTTTGTTCATTCTTGGGTCTTTGGAAATATTATAGGAAGTTCCTACCAAATTTGGCTACAGTATTACACCCACTGAATGAACTTTTGAAAAAACAGGTCCATTGGAAGTGGTCAAAAGAATGCGATACAGCATTCAAGGAGTGTAAAAGCAAATTGGTAGAGAGCACCATGGTAGTTCACTATGACATATCTAAGGAGATTAAGCTATCATGTGATGCCTCTCCATATGGAGTTGGGGCAGTAATCTCTCATGTATTAAGTAGTAGGGAGGAGAGACCAATTCCTTTTGCTTCATGCACTCTCGGTGCCAGTGAGAGTAATTATGCGCAAGTTGAAAGGGAAGCTTTGGCATTAATTTTTGGGGTCAAGAAGTTTCACAAATACTTGTATGTTCATAAGTTTACCATCGTTACGGACCATAAGCCCCTAACAGCAATCCTCCATCCAAAGTCCCCAGTTCCAACATTAGCTGCAGCCCAAATGCAGAGTTGGGCTTTGATTTTGTCAGCATATACATATGATATTGAATACAGATGATTAGCTGATCACAGTAATGCTGATGCAATGTCTAGATTGCCTTCCTCATCACAAGTTACACCCGATATGGAAGAAGTGTTTTATTTTTCATACATTGATAAACTGCCAGTCACAACTGAAGAGATTGGTAGAGCAACCAAACATGACCCAGTGATGTCAAAGGTGTATGAGTATATTGCAAATGGATGGCCAAACCAGATAACAGACAAAGATACACCAGTAGCAAATCCTAAATCAAATGTACTGGAAACAAATCCAGGAGAGAATCAGAATGAAAGTCTGAGTCCGAGTCAGGAAAACAAAGAACCTGAAGTTAGAGTGACTTCAAATGAAAATCAAGGAAATTCCATGGAGGAAATCATTCCTCAGGATGAGCCTCGAATGAGTTTAGATTCGAGACCATCTTTGGAAGGTTCTGTTCGAAAGTGAAAGTATCCTCTGAGAAACAGAAAACAATTGGTAAAGTTAAATTTGTAAATATGGAAAAAAAATAAGTTTATGTCCTGTGTTATGTATCAACATGAAAGTTATGTATGATGTTTGTTATGATGGCTTCTTCATTAAGGAGGGAGAAGTGTAATGTCTGTAAGCTTGTAATGTTTGTAGCTCCACACTGTGGATGTGGACGTATTGTGTACTGCATGTGCAGGGTTAATAATAAACAGAACCAGGCAGATTTCCAGAGACTTCCGAGAGAGCTGCCTGCCATGTTAGGAAGCTGTGCGTGCTGTGAATATATAACACTCACGAGCTAAACATCCAGCCAGGGAGCGCTCCAAGAGAGGCTTGGGAGGGGAGGGGGTGAACCCTAAAAAACCCACAGAAATATTCCTGAAACATTGCCCACGCCATCGCAACACAATTCGCACAACAATTTAAAACAAAAAACTCTTGCACTTACATTTGGAGTCCATTACCTTTCTCTATGTCAACGGGATTGTTGCACCGCTCTGATTTCCAAGGTGGTCACTGCGGGCGCACTTCCAGATGGACGGTTCGGGCAAGACTCAAAACTCGCACCAGTGTTGCAACCAGGGGCGTTGCATACCCGACGCAGCTCCTCCGGGCAGTGCTACTCAGCGCCATCGCAAAACCCAAGCAGAGGATCGCGGCGGAGCACTGGAGACCTTACTGCCACCTTTCACTCCACTCCAGGGCAGTCCCTTACACGTCACATTTATCTGTGTTGAACTTCACTTGCTAATTATATGCCCAGTCTGCAAGTTTATTAATGTCCTGTAATTTATTGCAATCCTCCGCAGAATTAACTATCGCCCCCAATTTGATCTCATCCAAAATTTAGAAATTATGGGCCTGAATTTTGTCGACCTACTGCCCACCATCGCCCACAACTGCCGAGCTACTGCCCAAAAATCCCAGTTTGGTGGAAGAAACTCATGGACTGCCGACCTATCGCCCAACTACCGCCCGGCGGGAACTTCATCGGAGAAGTACCGCCGGCGGTCGTCCATACAGCCCGCCCATGGAAAAATCGAGAAAGATGCAACTTTCATCCATCGGATCCTGTAAGATCTTGTTACTGCCCGTCAGAAAGACAGCTGTGAAAAAGGTGGTCTTATCTGAATCTTGAGCGGACGGTAGGGACAATGGCGCAGATCAGTCCAGAGCAGTATATCCCAGGTCAGAGTTTAATCGCTGCTGCAATATTTTTCCCTCAGAAAAAGTTGATAAATTGAAGTTAAAATGTTCCATTGAAGGGCAGGTGTGGGGTAGAAAATGGACATGACAGTACAGTAAAGGCTCCATGGACTTGTGGTATAAGAGTCTTGACACAGCTGCATACAGAAGAGATTTAGTGACACCCGGTGAGTCTCCAGAGGTAATGAGCTCATGTGAAAGTATATAGGCAATAATAAAATCCTGTAAGTTTCTCTTAGGTGTCAGGATGAGATCTTAACAAGAACATTTGCTCAAATACAGAAGTAGTAAATATATACATATATATTCAACTGTTATAATTTGATAGAATAACATGTAATGTTAGGGGTGGGGTTCGGCGATCTGTTAGCTCAAAAACTACACTCAAATGCCAACATAGTATCTGGCCTCCCAAGTTCTGTAACTATCTGTCATTCAAAGTCACCCATCCTGGATTGGTGACCCTTACTTGTCCTAGCTAAATGACATAATGTCAGGCCCCATTAAAAAGTCGCATCATAATTGTAAGGTGACATTTTTATCACACGGCACTACATTTAAAGGACATTTGTAAGTTTCTCAGCACATACCCTTCAGTATCTAAAAGTTAGACACTGACCAAGAGTGGTAAAAATAATTGTCTGTATTGAATTGTACAATATTCAAAAGTGACGGAACATTCAAACATGTCAAGCAAATTATTTAACAGTATTTCAAAGAACAGTACATTTAGCATCAAAAGACAAGATCTTAAAGACCAACAACAACAACAACATGAACAATATATACAAACATCACCAACACCCAACCCTTTACCCACTCCCACCATCTCTTTCCCCCCCCCCCCCACCGCCCGCCACACCCGCTGCTAAACACTGAAATGTTGTATTGTACTTGCAGATGATGAATCGGAGAGCACCGACTTAGGCACCCATCCACCTCTGGCTCGCAAAGGCCACATGCAACACCAACACCATCCACCTTGACCTCATCAGGAGCCCGCCACAGCAGCTCCTTCCGCCGCCCCCCCACTCAAAATCCCCCATAACCCCGCATCCATGCTGACATGAGTACTGTGATGTATCACAGTCTTATTTCAAGGACTACCATGGCTACATCACCGCACCCTAAATGGCCAACAGACAGTATATTAAAATGCATTATACTTCACATAACATGACCTTGCATGACAAGAGCATAACACAGACCGGAGATTATGATCAACTTAACATGCTATAGCATGGGATCGGCACGACCATGTGTGGTGGCACGGGGGTGGTCACCCACCAAAGCCAAGGCATGCTCCTCCATATCAGTCATGGGCCCCCTCCCATGCCACAGTGCTTTGAGACGTTGGCTGTTCTTTTCCTCTGCAGAAATAAAAGTTGCAATCTTTGACCGGTTTGCAGATGCAAAACACACACACACACAAAACAGCTACATATGCTTTTTCAGTAGTACATGAGTGCCTCAATAAGATCTTTATTTACTCTTGCTGCCGCTACCACATCGTTCCATCTCTTCCTGCACTGGTCTCCATCCCGAACCATGGTGCCCACTGCGGACACGGCCTCCCCAGTCTCTCGCCAAATTCGTTTATATTGGGCCGGGACTGGCTTACCACGACCATCCCTGGTGAGCTCTCTGTAACGGCGCTCCACCTCTGAGACAAGTGCCTCCAGTTGATCATATGTAAACCAGGGAACTCTGAGCCTCCCTGCATTGGACTTCCTGGAAACTTTTCTACCACTCATGATGGGTTTTCAAGGTGGATGTCTGATGATTCTCTTTCCTCTCTCTCAATGACTTCCCTCTGTAACTGTCAGGTGCAAGTCACTCATGAGATTTTATGCGCATGCGCAGCTGACCCCTCAACCCCAATTGTGGGAAAAGTGAGGTTCTCATTCCAAAAAAACTCCAAAAAAATGTTTTTCAAATCTCGCACATGCGCAGTACATGGCCTCCAATGTTTCTCGAGTTGGGAGGCCTGCACCTATCACCGACTCCTGTTGCCACCTACTACTGGCCGCTGCCTACCACTCTCGCTGACAAAACCGGGATGAATCTCGTGGCCAACCGGCCCCAGCGGTAGCTGCCGGTAAAAAATCACGCACTGCCTGGGAACCACCGAAAAACGGGTCTTATGTTTTTGATTCCAAAGTCGAATCATTAATATAAATTGTGAACAACAGTGGTTCCAGCACTGATCCTTGTGGAACACACTACCCACCTTCTGCCACTGTGAATTTACCCCGACTCTGCTTTCTGTCTTGAAGCCAGCTCGCTATCCATTCTGCTACTTGTCCCCTGACTCTGCATTCTCTGATCTTGTTCATGAGTCTATTCAGGGGTACCTTATCAAAGGCCTTTTGAAAATCTAGATAAATTACATCTACTGCATTACCATTGTCTACTCTTTCTGTTACCTCTTCAAAAAATTCAATGAGTTTGGTCAAGCAAGATTTCCCTATTGAAATCCGTGCTCACTATTCATTATTTTTTTTTTGGTTTCTAGATGTTCTTCTATTTTCTCCTTTTCTACATTATTTTCCCTACCACTGATGTGAAACTGATTTTGGATGATTTCAAGATGACTAAGGGTAGTACGTGCGAGGCTAGTCAGGAGTGTGTTGAAATAGTTAAGTCTAGAGGTAACAAAGGAATGGATGAGGTTTTCAGCAGCCGATGAGCTGAGACAGTGGCGTTGATGGGCAACTTTCCTTTGGTGGAAATAGGTGGTCTTAGTTATGGTGCGGATATGTGGTCGAAAGCTCATTTCAAGGTTAAATATGAAATCAAATATTTGTTCTGTTCTTTTGTTCTTAGATTTATTCCCAATCAGCTGGTTGCTTTTAGGAGAGGACGTTAGGTCAAGCACTAGCCATCATGTTCTTATCTAGGTTCTGCAAACTTCTTACCCGAATATTTTCCAGATCTTGTTTATGGTAATGCTGTGGAATCAGCACATAGAAATTAACCCAGATGCAACGGCAGGAAAATCAGTTTCTGTCAACAACAAATGGCAAAAGAAGAGTATCTAAGAAATGTAGACGTAGCTAAGCTTATTCACAGAGTAAGGTCTTCACTGGTATTAAATCATAATATGTAGGTTGGAAGATTTTGATCCAGGAAAAGATATTGAATAATTATGATAATTCATTTGTTGCAATGGCCCTCAGTGAAGCATGCTTGTCTCCATGCTGTTCCTCAGGTTAGAACATGAAAAACAGGAGCAGGAGTAGGCCATTTGGCCCCTCGAGCCTGCTCTGCCATTTAATACGACCATGGCTGATCTGATCATGGGCTCAGCTCCACTTCCCTGCCCACTCCCCATAACCCTTCACTTCCTTATCGTTCCAAAATCTGTCGATCTTCGCCTTAAATATATTCAATGACCCAACCTCCACAACTCTCTAGGGCAGAGAATTCCACAGATTTATGACCCTCTGAGAGAAGAAATTCCTCCTCATCTCAGTTCTAAATCGCCGGCCCCTTATTCTGAAACAATGCCCCCTAGTTCTAGACTCCACTACGAGTGAAAACATCCTCTCTGCATCTACCTTGTCGAGCCCCTTCAGTATTTTATATGTTTCAATAAGATCACTTCTCAGTCTTCTGAACTCCAATGAGTATAGGCCCAGCCTGGTCAACCTTTCTACATACGTCAACTCTTTCATCACAGGAATCAACCTCGTGAACCTTCTCTGAACTGCCTCCAGTGCAAGTATATCCTTCATTAAATAAGGAGACCAAAACTGTATGTAGTACACAAGGTATGGTCTCACCAATATCCTATACAGTTGTAGCAGGACTTCACTGCTTTTATACTCCATTCCCCTTGCAATAAAGGCAACCATGTGCCTTCCTAATTACTTGCTGTATCTGCATACTAGCCTTTTGTGTTTCATGCACAAGAGCCCCCAGGTCCCTCTGTACTGCAGCATTTTGTAATCTCTCTCCATTTAAATAATAATTTTTTTTTTTTTATTTTCCCTGCCAAAGTGGATAACCTTACATTTTCCCACATTATACACCATCTGAAACGTAGAAACATAGAAACATAGGAATTAGGTGCAGGAGCAGGCCATTCGGTCCCTCGAGCCTGCACCGCCATTCAATGATTATTCAACCTCAGTACCTCTTTCCTGCTTTCTCTCCATACCTCTTGATCCCAAATGTTTGTCCAGTCGTTAGCATGTCTATATCCCTTTGCAACTCACAACTCACAACTTGCTTTCCCACCCATCTTTGTATCATCAGCAAACTTGGCTACATTACACTCAGTCCCTTCATCCAATTCATTAATATAGATTATAAATAGTTGAGGCCCCAGCACCGATTCCTGTGGCACCCAGTTTGCAAACCGGAAAATTACCGATTTATCCCAACTGTTTTCTGTTAGTTAGCCAATCCTCTATCCATGCCATATTAGCCTCAACCCCATGAGCTCTTACCTTGTGCAGTAACTTTTTATGTGGCACCTTATCGAATGCCTTCTGGAAATCTAATTATACACATACACTGGTTCTGCCTTGTCCAACCTGCTTTTACATCCTCAAAGAACTCCAGCAAATTTGTCAAACATGATTTCCCTTTCTTAAAACCATACTGACTCTGTTTGACTGCATTATGATTTTCCAAATATCCTGCTACTGCTTCCTTAATAATGGACTCCAGCATTTTCCCACCAACAGATGTTAGGCTAACTGGTCTATAGTTTCTTGCTTTCTGTTTCCCTCCTTTTTTAAATAGGGGCGTTACATTTGTGGTTTTCCAATCTGTTGGGACCTCTCCAGAATCCAGGGAATTTTGGTAGATTGCAAACAATGTATCCACTATCTCAGCAGCCATTTCTTTAAGATCCTAGGATGCAGGCTACCAGGTCCAAGGGACTTGTTCATCTTTAGTCCCATTATTTTACTGAATACCTTTTCTTTAGCGATTTAAGTTCCCCCCTGTCCTTATAGCCCCTTGATTATCTATTATTAGGATGTTTTTAGTGTCTTCTACCATGAAGACTGATACAAATATTTGTTAAAATCTCTACCATTTCCCTGTTCCCCATGATTAATTTCCCAGTTTCATCCTCTAAGGGACCAAAATATACTTTAGCCACCCTCTTCCTTTTTATATACCTGTAGAAGCTCTTACTATCTGTTTTTATATTTCTTACTAGTTTACTATTTTTAGTCGTCCTTTGCTGGGTTTTTTTTTAATTCCCAATCCTCTGGCCTCCCACTAATCGTGGCAACATTGTATGCCATTGTTTTCACTTTGATCCCATCCTTTACTTCCTTAGTTAGCCACGGATGGTTCTCCCTTCTCTTAAAATCCTTTCTTCTCACCGGAATATATTTTGTTGAGAGTTATGAAATATCTCCTTAAATGTCTGCCACTGTTCATCAACCGTCTTACACTTTAATCTATTTTCCCAGTCCACTTTTCTGTACTTGCAGGTTCAATAATTTGTTCTTTTTGCTGACAATACACAACTATTAAATTGAAAACTCCCCATTTGTAAGACAAATATTAATTAAATCTCAAAACCTCTTCCTCACAATAATGTTATTTTGATCACTGATCCTTATGTGTCTTTGAGAGACAAAGTTCATCATTAACTGCTGTACCAGAGTTGTTGGAACATGCAATAAACTTTAATCCAACAGATCATTTTACCATTTTAGCATCCAATTTTCTGAGCCACATTTTTGTATTTTAGTTTCTTCATAGAATCATAGAATCATAGAAATTTACAGCATGGAACGAGTCCATTTTGGCCCATTGTGTCTGTGCCGGCCGAGCAAGAACTATCCAGCTTAATCCCACTTTCCAGCTCTTGGTCAGTCGCCTTGTAGGTTACGGCAGTTTAAGTGCACATCCAAGTATCTTTTAAATGTGGTGAGGGTTCCTGCCTCTACCACACTTTCAGGCAGCGAGTTCCAGACCACCATCACCGCCTGGGTGAAGAAATTTCCCCATGTATTTCCTCTAAACCTCCACCCAATTACTTTAAATCTATTCCCTTGTTGTTGACCCCTCTGCCAAGGGAATATTTGGCCACCATTCATAACCCCATTCTGATATGATGCACACAATGAAAAGAAAATGGGCTAGATTTCAGACTTTTGTGCAGATCACCCAAAAATGGGCAGTATTTCTGGCGTGGGCGGTAAAAATGAGTTTTCAGATCGCCGGCTTGTCGCCCATTCTCAAAGCCCCTAGTCACCATTTTTGAAATTGGGCGTTACCGCGAGCGATATGAAATGGGCGATAACGTTAAATCTCTCTGACCTTCTGCCGTAAAGTGTCGCCGTCCTTAGCAACGGCATGGCAACGCTCGATTCCCACGGTTCAGGAGATCAAGGGTCATCATGACTTACGCAGAAGAGGAGAAAGAGAGAGAGGGAGCTGAGAGGGACTGAAAGCGTGTGTGTCTGTGATGTGTGCTTGTTTTGCTGTTGTGGGAGGCACGAGGGAGATTCACCAGCAGCAAAAAGCCTACTAAGCACCAAGAACATAGTTGGCACCGAGTTTTTGTCCAACAAATAATATATAACATGGAAGGGATGGAGGAGGCCCTGGAGCTGGTAGCCAGGAACACTGGTGGCAGAGTGCTCCCAATAGTCCCGGAGCACGGCACTACATCCCAAGGTGCCGCACCCCCATTGCCAATGACACATGAGAGCCAGGAGCAACATCTTACTTCTGGCTCGGAGCACGTTCCCACCTCAGGACCGTCCTCTCCCGTATCTGTCCAAGCAACAGTTCGGCCGTTATTCCCCCACCCCCACAATGAAGCATTGCCTGAGGAGCTCCTCTGCCAGACGGTTTGGAGTCAGGAGGGGAAGGGGAAGGGGTAGAGGTTGGGCGGAGAAGCAGGGGGGAGAGGAAAGAGTTGGTTTGTACAGAAATACTGATGATTTCAGACAAATGTTCGGTTTAAATGTTTTTTATTTAACGAATCCTTGTTGCGCATTGGCTCAGATAGCTCCACCGTTACACGCTGGTGATTCCTTAACATTAAAGTGTATAATTACACTTAACTTCAATCAACTTAAACTTTAAGTCCACCTTTAATGTATGAACTGCACACCCAACAGTGTGTCAGCCTTATACATAGCACCAACGTTCTTTCAGGCAAAACGTAAGAGTCTTGCAGCTATCATGCCACGATGGGCCCTTTCATGTGGTCTACAGTGGGCAGGGGCATTGCTTCAGTGTCAGCCTGATTGTCTGGCCCGATGTCAGCGTCCACCTCCTCATCCTCCTCTTCCTCTCTCTGCTGAGGTGGACTGTCAGACTCGTCTGGAAACACTTGTCCCCTCCTGATAGCCAAGTTGTGCAGTATGGAGCACACCACCACAAATTGAGGTAGCTGCTCAGGTTGGTATTGGAGCTCATCTCCTGAGTGGTCCAGGCATCTAAAGCGCTGCTTAAGCACTCCAATGGTTTCTCCATGATATTGCGAGTGGCTCTGTGGCTATCGTTGTATCGCTTCTCGGCTTCGGTGTGGGTGTCACGCAGGGGGTGTTGTCAGCCAGGTGGCGAGGCCATATCCTCTGTCACTAAGCATCCAGCATTGACCTGTGGCTGATTGTTAAACAAGTCAGATACAGTGCTCTCACACAGGATGTGAGCATCATGGATGATGCCCGGAAATGTTGCATTCACTGCCATAATAATTTGTTGGTGGTCAACAATGAGTTGCACATTCAGGGAGTGGAATCACTTGCGGTTCCTGAAAATCTCTGCATTCTGAAAAGGTGCTCGCATCGCGATGTGCATACAGTCAATTGCTCCCTGCATCTTGGGGAAGTTAGCAATTTGATAGAATCCTAAGGCCCTCTCAGTCTAAGCCTCCCGGGTCATAGGGAAGCTGATAACGTCCATCCTGCATGCATACAGGGATTCGGTGACCTGTCTAATGCAGCAATGTGTGGCATGCTGAGACAGATGGCAAATGTCGCCAGCTAAGGCCTGAAAAGAACCCGACACATAGAATGAAAGTGCTGCGGTGACTTTGACTTCGACGGACAGTGCAGTACTAATGGTGCTGGATAGCTGCAGATCTCCCCTTATGAGCTGGTATACCTCAGTGTTAACCTCTTTGTGGAAGCGCAATCTCCAAAGGCAGGTGGTGTCGGGCAAGTTGAGGTAAGACTGCTTCTCCCTGTACTTGCGGGCGGTGTAACATCTAGTCCTCCTCATCGGTCTGGCACGTCTTACATTGGGCACATAATGCTGTGGAGTGTACCTTCTACCATCTTGAGTCTGCAGCATATAATTGGTCATCAAGTGAGGGTGAGAAAGGACAGGTCCTATTCCAATAGCTATCTGTTTTCAACCGATTGGTCACAAAGAATGAATGTCCCGATGAAGATACCTATTAAATTCCAATCATTCACAGTATGATAAAGATATTTTTTCAGATGTTCACATCAAACCAAAGACCTCCAGAGTACATCCAAACTCCCCCGAGGTTGAAGCAGAGTAGCATTTTAAATGATGCGACATGTGATTTAGAACATGGCGTCCATACCGCTGTGATTCGTTTAGAACAGTTCCACTTTTTCTGGGAGGCATTTTGAGCGAGCGATATTGCGGGCGAGATGTATGCGAGGTTGTGAAAGGGACGTTGGGCGATCTCCTGGGCATTCGTTTCGCCAAATGTGATCTTTACGACAAAATAAAGTGGGCGGTCAGTATTATTGAATCTCGGCATTATTTACATGTGGAAAGTAACGCTGGGCAATATTATGGCCTTGGTTTCACCCACTCTGATGATTCCGCCCAAAAAAAGTGGGCGGGCAGTATTATTTTTTCCCGGTGTTACGGACATGGGTAAGTAACACTCAGCGATAAGTGTCCGAAAAATTAGCGCCATTTTCTATTTTGTGGCTAAATGGGCGATAACAGGGCGTTACACCTCATTTCAGCATTAAAGTGGACATTATGTGGGCGTTATGCATGCAAAAAAAGTGGAAAATCTAGCCCAATAAATGTTAATAGCCCTGAAATCCCGGTTCCTTGTTCCCGTAGGCGTTCAACTCAATTCTAGAGAAAAGATGCGCATTTACCTTTTGCTGCTGCACCCACCAGAGACCCCGGTTCTGAGGCCTGCACTCCCTGCGCATAGGAACGCGTGCACGTATGGTTGGACGTAGAGCGGGAGCTGGAGTCACTTGGGCCTGAGCAGCCAATCCAAGTAAAGTATTTTCTCATTCATAATAATGGGAGCTCCGTAAGTAGGAATTCTCATTATTGTGATGGAGAAACAGACCCCACCAAACATCCAAACACAAATGAAAAAATAGAAAAAAAAAATCACATATTTAACATTAATTTAAGTTAAAGTTAATAAATGTCTTAGAAAAAATATAACAAACTTACCTTAGTGAGCAGGGTGTTTAACATTAAAATGTTTTTTAAAATTTTATTTTATATGTTTTTGTATGTTTTAAAACTCTTACGTTGGTAAAAGTAGGTTATGCGCCTGCTTTTACAGGCGCAAGTGTTTTAAGGACATTCGCAGGGCAAGAGATGGGCAAATACCACAATCTTGCCCATGCGATTGCCCTTGCTGCAAAGATGCATGTGATCTGTCAAGCCAGAGTTTAACAGATTGGAAAAGCTGGATTTTGGCGCGTGCGCACGCACTGAAAACCGGCTTTTGCGATGCCTTCCTGGATCCGTACACACTCAATACAGACCCGGGGATGCTGGAATTCCAGGGCCAATGTATTTCTTTAAAGCACTAACATTTGGGCCATGTTACCGTAGGATGATAGTAATTGTCAGTGTAACAGTTAACATTTCATAACTTGATATCACTGCCAACCAGCAGATAAAAATGTTGGTGTAGCACTTTGAGCTGCAAATCGATTTTACAGTAATGCAGTCGACTATAACTTCTTCGCCACCCCTTTGATTTGCAAAGCCTGGAAATAAGTGTATACTTGCACCTGACCCAGCAAATCCAAAATGGTCTTATAAGGGGCTAGAAATTCAGTATCGACCATTTTGAGGTGTTAATTCCAGCTGGTCAATAAGTGTAGCACCTTTTAACGCTCTCAACTGCAACATTCGGTTTCAGTGTCCCAAGAGGGAAATGGATCAGTAAATCATTCGTTGCACAAATCTCTTAGGGAGGTGAAGCCAAAAATCTTTGCGATAAATTCCCCGAGCGAATGTGGATGAGGCAATGGTCATCAGATATTCTGGCGCCTGTCACCTCTTAAAGGGGAGGTAAGATGACTCTGTGCAGGCGCAATTTCACCATCGCAGTCTGGTCAGGGCGGCAACATGGCTGAGGATTCAGCTCGCCAGTATGCCCACTGCTTTTCCAATCTGGCCCTGGAGATTTTGATGGAGGTTGTGGAGAGGTGAACGGATGTCCTGCAACCTGAGATTGGCAGGAGGTCACCGCCTAGAGTTTGCAGACGTTTGTGGAGGGAGGTGGCATAGCACATGTCTACTGTAATACAATGTCGCAAGAAGTTGAACGACCTCACTCAGGTCATCAGGGTGAGTACCCTTTCTATTAACCTTACAATGTCATAATTTGAACCTCACTGTCTCACACAATATAAAGTCTGTGCAGTACCTGCTCCTTCACTATGTGTACCAGCACATTCTCTTCGTTGCTGAAGAGAGCTGTAAAGTTCTGCCTCAGTTCAGCAGCTATACCCTGGGCCTCCATGCGTAGCTCTCCTTCATGGTCCCTACTCCGCCCCGCCCAACTCTTACTAACTTTTCACTCTTTATATGTGGTTGCAAAACTTCAGCCTTACGCTTAATCTTAGCTGGTAGCCCCCAAACCCACCAGTCACACAGCCACTCTGCGCAGCTACTGAGAGTCAAATGGACATCTGCTCACTTCCGTACATTAGCAGCTATTCAGCTCTGCAAGGCACATGTGGCAGACGATTAGCTGCACACTCACTCACACCTTCTTCTGTTTGTTATTGCAGGCGAAACTGGCTCACAACAGGCGCCAACAAATGCGGACTGGAGGAGGGGAGCCTGACCTCTCCATCCTCACAGAGGTGGAAAAGCGAGTGGCCGCCCTCAGGGGCGCACAAGTGGGTGTGGTAGCAGTCGGGGAAGCCAAACGCCCTGGGGACAGTGACAGTATATTCATCCCCTTTCCCTCTAATATCGGACCATTTACCCCTGAAATCACATGTCTTTCCCACTTTAAATATCCAATGTCATCTCCTTCTTCCCTTCCTGCCCCCTTCCCTGAAGCTACGCACACTTCTGTCGCTTTGTGCTTACAGATAACCTTACAATCTATATTAATGATTTGGATGAAGGGACCGAGTGGTATGTAGCCAAGTTTGCTGATGATACAAAGATGGGAGGAAAAGCAATGTGTGAGGAGGACACAAAAAACCTGCAAAAGGACATAGATAGGCTAAGTGAGTGGGCAAAAATTTGGCAGGTGGAGTATAATGTTGGAAAGTGTGAGATTATGCACTTTGGCAGAAAAAAATCAAAGAGCAAGTTATTATTTAAATGGAGAAAGATTGCAAAGTGCTGCAGTACAGCGGGACCTGGGGGTACTTGTGCATGAAACACAAAAGGATAGTATGCAGGTACAGCAAGTGATCAGGAATGCCAATGGAATCTTGGCCTTTATTGCAAAGGGGATGGAGTATAAAAGCAGAGAAGTCTTGTTACAGTTAGATAGGGTATTGGTGAAGCCACACCTGAAATACTACATACATTTGTACAGTTTTGGTTTCCATATTTAAGAAAAGATATACTTGCTTTGGTGACAGTTCAGAGAAGGTTCACTCAATTGATTCTGGAGATGAGGGGGTTGACTGATGAGGAAAGGTTGAGTAGGTTGGGCCTCTACTCACTGGAATTCAGAAGAATGAGAGGTGATCTTATCAAAACGTATAAGATTATGAGGGGCCTTGAGAAGGTGGATGTAGAGAGGATGTTCCCACTGAAAGGGGAGACTAGAACTAGGGGGCATAATCTTAGAATAAGGGGCCGCACATTTAAAACAGAGATGAGGAGGAATTTCTTCTCTGAGGGTTGTAAATCTGTGGAATTCGCTGCCTCATAGAGCTGTGGAAGCTGGGACATTGAATAAATTTAAGACAGAGATAGACAGATTTTGGAGCGATAAGGTGATAAGGGCTTATGGGGAGCGGGCAGGGAAGTGGACCAGAATCCATGATCGGATCAGCCATGATCGTATTAAATGGCGGAGCACGCTCGAGGGGCTGTATTGCCTACTCTTGCTCATGTTTCTTGTGTTCTTATGTTCTTATATTGAGCCAGAAACCCAACAGCCTGTCCATGAGCCGTCCACCTCCAAAGACAGGGGAATCAAGGAGGAAGGGGACGACAGTCCTGCACCAGTTTGGCAGGATCCAGCTTCCACAGACAGTGGGAACACCACCTCGGTGGATGAGCCGATCTTCCTGGGGTTTGACGAGCCTGAGGTTCCTGGACCCAGTGGCCTGCAGCAACGCCCAGCGCAAAGGGACGCTTGAGGGCCAGCTCCCCGGAGGGTGAGTCGGCACCTAAGTCCTGCTGAGCATGACTCAAATGTGGACCTGGATTTGGAGGGTATGGTGACAGAGTCTCAGGGATGTACCATGAGCTTATGGGTGCATTAGCAAGGGTCCTGCAGAGCATGGATGCACTTGCTATGAGTTTGGGGAAGGCTGCCTCAAGCATTTCCCATGTCTCTGAGCCTTCCATCGAGCCGATCCTTGGCAAATACCAAAGGATGTTGGAATCGGTGAACAACACGCTGTATTTGTCCTCTGCTGTAGCCTGGAAGGAGCTGGAGGCATAGAAACTGAATGCCACAGTGCCCTTTTCTGCGATGGACGGCGAAGTCATTGTCCCAATAACAACCTTTAGGTCTGGCTGCAGGAGATTGCATAGCTCGATGATTATCTCCTTGTGGAACCGCAGCCTTCCAACACACTTCTCCTCAGACATGTCTAGGTATGATAAGTGCACCCGATAAACCCATGGAGGTAAGGCCTCGTGCCCCGATGTCTACGGGGTCTCCTCATTCGTATTCCCAATCTCCCTTCTCTGTAGACACCGCCTACCATTTGCTTGGAGGAGGCAAAGATGGCATTCAGCACTGCACATAAGAACATAAGAACATAAGAATTAGGAACAGGAGTAGGCCATCTAGCCCCTCGAGCCTGCTCCGCCATTCAAAAAGATCATGGCTGATCTGGCCATGGACTCAGCTCCACTTACCCGCCCGCTCCCCATAACCCTTAATTCCCTTATTGGTTAAAAATCTGTCTATCTGTGATTTGAATACATTCAATGAGCTGGCCTCAACTGCTTCCTTGGGCAGAGAATTCCACAGATTCACAACCCTCTGGGAGAAGAAATTCCTTCTCAGCTCGGTTTTAAATTGGCTCCCCCGTATTTTGAGGCTGTGTCTCCTAGTTCTAGTCTCCCCGACCAGTGGAAACAACCTCTCTGCCTCTATCTTGTCTATCCCTTTCATTATTTTGAATGTTTCTATAAGATCACCCCTCATCCTTCTGAACTCCAATGAGTAAAGACCCAGTCTACTCAATCTATCATCATAAGGTAACCCCCTCATCTCCGGAATCAGCCTAGTGAATTGTCTCTGTACCCCCTCCAAGGCTAGTATATCCTTCCTTAAGTAAGGTGACCAAAACTGCACGCAGTACTCCAGGTGTGGCCTCACCAATACCCTGTACAGTTGCAGCAGGACCTCCCTGCTTTTGTACTCCATCCCTCTCACAATGAAGGCCAACATTCCTTTTGCCTTCCTGATTACCTGCTGCACCTGCAAACTAACTTTTTGGGATTCATGCACAAGGACCCCCAGGTCCCTCTGCACCGCAGCATGTTGTAATTTCTCCCCATTCAAATAATATTCCCTTTTACTGTTTTTTTTTCCAAGGTGAATGACCTCACATTTTACGACATTGTATTCCATCTGCCAAACCTTAGCCCATTCGCTTAACCTATCTAAATCTCTTTGCAGCCTCTCTGTGTCCTCTACACAACCCGCTTTCCCATTAATCTTTGTGTCATCTGCAAATTTTGTTCCACTACACTCTGTCCCCTCTTACTATGTATATTGTAAACAGTTGTGGTCCCAGCACCGATCCCTGTGGCACACCACTAACCACCGATTTCCAACCAGAAAAGTACCCATTTATCCCGACTCTCTGCTTTCTGTTAGCCAGCCAATTCTCGATCCATGCTAATACATTTCCTCTGACTCCGCGTACCTTTATCTTCTGCAGTAACCTTTTGTGTGGCACCTTATCGAATGCCTTTTGGAAATCTAAATACACCACATCCATCGGACACCTTTATCCACCATGCTCGTTATATCCTCAAAGAATTCAGTAAATTAGTTAAACATGATTTCCCTTTCATGAATCCATGTTGCGTCTGCTTGATTGCACTATTCCAATCTAGATGTCCCGCTAGTTCTTCCTTAATGATAGCTTCAAGCATTTTCCACACTACAGATGTTAAACTAACCGGCCTATAGTTACCTGCCTTTTGTCTGCCCCCTTTTTTAAACAGAGGCGTTACATTAGCTGCTTTCCAAACCGCTGGTACATCCCCAGAGTCCAGAGAACTAAATGCACACCTGTAATCACTACTAAACTGTAACTTTGAAGACAATCTGCCGCAGCAATCCAAGAGATACACGCACTGTGCTATGTGGAAGCATATCACTCACAGTGACCTCTGAGTAACCCGGTTGCTCATCCCTTTAAATACCATCCCAGCATCGCCCAAAGAAGCTGAAACTGCCTGCTTCCTCTGGCATGTTCAGCGGCTATCGGTAAGTGAGGCCCACAATCCGAAGTTCGTGTCCAGGTTGCACGCGTACTGACGTCATGATCTGGCTGGCATTAGAGGACGAGGCGATTACTGTTAGTGCCGATGATAACAGTGAATTGAGGTATCTGGGTGCCATTAAAATCTCCGCGGACAGGCGTTTAGCCATGAGCGACATTTTACCGCCACTCCGGGGTCCTAATAGGAGGCAATACCCAACCGAATTTGGCGGCCAAAGTGCTTTATGTTTTTATTGCAATGCTGCAATTGAGAAAGAGCCTTGTAAATTTCTTATGACAAGTGAACTCATTTCTTCCCATACACCAACATGAAAATGAATTAAAAAATAAATGTAAATGGGCTCATTAATAATCAATGGTGTGAAAGTGCTTTTTGCCTCGAAATAACTAGGTAAAATAATGCCCTGAAGGGCTCCAACGGAAAAACCTTAAGTAGATTTTTACAAAATAAGTTGGGGGATGAAATTTATGCTCATCAAGGTCAGAGATTTTTCTGATCTTGTTATTTTTGCTGCCATTGCCAGCATTAAGCATTCCCAGGTCTTGGGCTGCATTTTTGGCTTTCCCGGTTTCCAGAGCGGGTTCGGATAAAGCCTGAAAAAAGTTTGCGCCTTCAACCGGAAAATTAGGCAAAAAATGAGGATCCGTGATCGAGAGTGTTAAGTCAGGTGTTACACAACGGACTTTGTGCGCCCGAACCGAAAATCGCCGCATTAAAATAGGCAGCCGTTTTGTGCATGCGTAGTCGCCTTTTTGATTTCCCGGGCGCAGACGTTATTTCAGGGCACAGCAGCTTCCTCTGTGCATGTGCAGATTACGCGCCCGACTTCTGCCACTTCTGCAGAGATGGAGCAGCAGAAGGCCAGGCAGCGTGTCAGGTATTTCTCCCCGGAGGCGGCTGATACCTTACTCCATGCAGTGGCGAGGAGGTGGACATCACTCCATCTGGTTGGGGGTGGGAGACCGCCCCAACTATTTTTAAACGATTATGGCGTGAAATTGTCCAGGGGGCGTCTGCGGCAGACATGGTTGCCAGAACTGGCACCCAGTGCCACAAAAAATTCAACGACTTAACCAGGTTATCAGGGTGAGTACTTTTCACATTTATTTATGTATTCCTGCTATCCTTCCAACATGAATAGCAGACACTCTGTGGTCTTTCATGTATCTATCCATTCTCAAGGTCATGTAGCCTGTGGTGTGGGTTTCACAATGCATCAGAAAGCTGAAGGCTGACTTCTCCAGCCATTGCTTCCTAAATAAGGATGCACGTATCCTCTTGATCCCGAATTATTGAGAACCTTCCTCACAATATACTCCCACTGTTGATATGGGATTCCTAAAGATCACCTGCAGCCCCTATGCTAATTCCCTCTCACCTCCTACCAATTGCTCAAAAAACTCATGTAACATCCACACAGATTGAAGAAAAGGCATTTGCACATCCACACAGTCTCCGCTATTGAACTATGGTAGGCATATTTGACACAACAGGAGGTTGACCCTTTCTGAACCCTTCCTATTTTTCTCATTGCAGGCAAAGATCTCACACAACAGACGTGAGCAATGTCGGACAGGCGTGGGCCCGCCTCAGATCTTGGACTTGACAGATGTCAAGGAATGGGTGTCTGCCCTTATTGGAGCACCAGCTCAGACAGTTGTGGGGGGGCGATGTTGAACCGCCTTCAGGTAGTGAGAGTATCTCAATGGATTGCGCGACTGATATGATTTCATTGATAAGTATTATGAATTGGCACTGCACCCTACCCTGATGCTAACGAGACCTTTGTTGTTTTCTGCTTGCAGAAGAACAGCCACAATTATGACAGGCGTCCAGGGAGCCATCGACATCTGGCCATGGCAGAGATGATGAGACGTGCGATGACACTGAGCAGCAGAGCCCACCAGTTGGCCCGTCGCAACAGTGCACATCTGGTGATGAGCACAATTTCCCTGGCTTTCAGTCGTCAGAGGCTCCTGGCCCCAGTTGCCTACAACAACGTGCAGCGAGAGAGGAATCTCAGAAGTCAGCTCTCTGGAGGGTGAGTCGGCAAAGTAGTTCTGCTGAATAAGAGACAGACACGGAACTGGACTTGGTGGAAATGTCCAGGGAAAACATAGGCATGCACTGTGAGCTCATGGCTGCATTGGGTCAGATCCCAGAGACCATCGACAAGTTTCTGCAACTGTTGCGGCACCAGCCTCACGAATTGTCAGTGCAACTCAGGACTCCAGCAAGGCCATCATTGCCCACTCACAGAGGTTGGTGGCCGACAGCAGCGACAGTAGAGTTCCAGAGTGTGTGGCGCGTGTCATTGATCATGTTGCGGCGTCGCTCGCATCGCAGGCACAAGCTACGTTGTAGCTTGGGGATGTGATGAGTTTGATGACTGGTGCCATCCTCTCTGTGTTCCCCACTGTCCAATGGGGAAGGGACGGTGCCAAAGCAGGCTGTGGAGACACATCATGCTCAGGATGTTGAGGCCTAGCCCCGTCGGAGTCTCAGTGGCTGCCAGGAAATGGAAGGTGCTGTCCTTCCTCAGGATGACAGCATTCCGGTTCCCACCAGTGACTCTATAACCATGCACCCCATACGGTGCACACCTGAGCCACCAGTGATTACTTCCGCCGATGATGAGGCGCAGCAGTCTGCAGCCGGACCTTCCAGGCCTAGAGCTGGGCCAGGGCGTCCTCATACACCGTCTGCACCATCTGCCCCCCCAAACACAGCAGCCTTCAAGCAGCCTTGCTGTAGGCACTGAGGCCTCATTGTGGAGGAGCAGCAGGTGTGGGAAGGGGATGAAGGGAAGGGAGGGGGGTGGGGGGGTTGGTGGAATCTCAGGGCAAGTCCCATTAAGGGGTGAGACAGCCTTCTGCAAATGGCTTGATCCATTATGAGAACACCTACAAATAGTTGTTTTTTAATAATCCACTTGTTAAGTTACTTGCAACCGAACACTGTTTATTTTATCGTTTGGTTCTGATGGTGAATGTATTGCTTGGTTATGATGGTATAATGTGTTGTTGGATTTTGTTGGGGGTGAATTGTTTGTAACTTTTTATAAATATCAATTTGACCCATTGCCTTTGATGTCGTGAAGCTCAGCATAGATGTTCCTGTATGGTGGCACATAGCATGGCCAATATTAGATGCATCCCTTAGCTTCCGCCATTCAACCAAACCGGTCCATTATGAGCTGCGACATGCAGCTTTTGCTCTGGCAGCATCTGGATGCTGCCTCCCCTATGGATGAATTGGCTGTGCAATCAGTGCCTCGCCAGGCTCCTGTTCATCATCCACTTCTTCTTCCTGAGGTGGGCCTGAATCCCCACTGGCAATGCTTGGCCCCTCATGATGATCAAGTTGTGTAGCATGCAGCACACCACAATAAATTCGGTGACTTGTTGCGGGGGCGGTGGGGGGGTGGTGGGGGCTGTTGAAGGCTGCCTCCAGAGTGGTCCAGGCATTGGAAGCTCTGCTTGAGCATGCCAATTGTCTGTTCGATGATGTTGTGAGTAGCTGTATGGCTCTCATTATAGCTCTGCTTGGCTTCTGTGGTGGGATTACAGAGGGGGGTCATAAGCTAGGTGGCTAGGCCGTATCCTTTGTCCCTGTGCAGCCAGCCCCGCCCTTCCTTTTGTCGCTGAAATATTCGTGAGACACTGCTCTCAAGCAAGATGAAAGCATCATGTGCGCTCCCTGGATAGCAGGCGTTCACTGTGAGGATGGGCTGCGTGTGGTTGCACACCAGCTGAACATTTAGGGAGTGGTATCTTTTTGGTTTTGGAATACCGCTGCATTGTCCAATGGTGCTCGCAAGGCCACGTGTGTACATTCAATGGCTCCTTGAACCCTCGGGAAGCCTGCAATTCTGCAAAACCACATGACCTCTCATTCTGGCTCTCCCTGCTCATTGGGAACTTTATGAAGTCCATCCTGTGGGCGTACAGAGCCTTTGTGACTTGGCAAATGTAGTGACGTGTAGCATACTGAGAGATGCTGCACATGTCCGCTGCTGCTGTCTGGAATGAGCTGGAGGCAAGAAGGCCAGCACCACAATCACCTTCACTGCAACAGGCAGCACAGTCGTGTTGGCGCTGGAAGGCTGTAGATCTGCCTGTAGGAGCTAGCATATCTCTGTCAGCACTTCCTTTTGGAAGCGCAGCATTCTCACACACTGCTCCTCAGAGAGCTGGAGGTATGAGCATTGTTCCCTGTAAAACTGTCAGGGAAAGGACACTGTAATTGCAGCTAAGACTACCATCTATAAGTCGGAGATTGACACAGCGTGCGCAACCATTGCAGTCAATCTGACCTGTGATGTAGGATCCTCCTCCCTCCATTTAAATACACTGCCACTACCACCTGCTGCACTCAGGGAATGTCGGCTTTTTCAGGCGTTTCCTGGGACAGACATTAAATGAGGCATAACGCATGGCCAAATGCTGCTCTATTTATTTAGTGTTCCAACAATGTCACTTGACCAGAGATTTGCATTCCCCACACCAGCCACATTGCCATCCTGTGACTGAGTAAGTCTATTTTACATCAATTTTGTGGCAATTGTTACTAAATCATCAATAATTTTATTACTAAAGTGCAATTAATATCCCATAAAGCAATGCAGAATTGCCACCTTCACCTTAAATAAATTTATTTGCTGGTCTCTGAACACTCCATTAATTCTCTTTCTATCCCTTCTTCCATGGGATTCAGAGTCGAAAGAATAAGATGATTAAGGGATCAAGTCAAAATGTGTTTGCATTGTCGTGAGGCAAAATATTTGTCTTATAATGTAGAAGTGTTGGTGTCAATGAAGCATTAAGAAGAAGAAAGCCAAGGCCATGTTTCTTTGTATAATATGTTGGGCATGTCTTTATGATCTCTTGTTCTTTCCCCTCACCCATAGTTGCCATGTTTAAGGGGAATTAATTCTGTGTCATCATCTTAATTGGAAAAAGGATGACAAAAATTGGTTAGCTAATGACATTGGTGAGTAACTGAAGCTATGTCCACTCTATTGTTTTGTTAAATAATTACTTGTGTTGCATTCAAGCAAGAACAGAAACAGACAAATGTCACTACAGAGCAGATTGCTCAACTAGCCAATTGACTCTGGAACATTATTGATCTGTGATGCAATGTATGAAGAGAAATTCTTGCAACTCGCTGTTTTCCAAAAATGTAACACTTGCAAAGTATTATAACAAATGTTAACATCTTATTGGAATATTTTACCTGTTGGTTTTCTGTGTTTGCAATATTTTGTGTTTAAGCAGTTAGTGCTGACAACATCTTTGGGAACTGGCTCGGAATGATTACTGAGCCCAATTGTCAATTCCAATAGTCAATTCAACCATTAATTTTGTTTGGTGATTTATTCTGGATAAATTGAAGAGTCAAAATGTTAAAGTAATGTAAGTGAGAGAGAGATTGTATGATTATTTTGAATGACAAAGTTATTCCCAGATATAATTTGTTCTCAGGATGTTGGCTGTGCTGGCATTTATTGCCCATACCTAGCTACACTGAGATGATGATGTTGGCTGCCTTCTTCGACTGCTGCAGTCCTTGTGGTGACTGTGCTCCCACAATTTGGAACTATGGACCTAACAGCAATAATGAATCTCAATTCATGTTCCAGTCAAGATGGTGCATGAATTGGAGGGCAACTCTGAGGTGATGGTATTCGCAATACATTGCTGCTCTTGTCTCACTAAATGATAGAGGTCACAGGGAGAGAGATGCTGTCAGATTAAGCTTGGCAAGTCGTTGCAATAAATCATGTAGATTTCACGTTCTGGAACCAAGGTGCGCCAGTGTTGGAGGGTGTGAATACCGAATCTCCAGTGACAAGGGTGTTGATCAAGCTTTGATCTGGATGGCGTTGAGCTTCTTGAGTATTGCATCTTTACCCATCCAGATGAGTAGTGAGCATTCATCACATTCCTGATTTGTGCTTTGTAAGTTTGTGATATCTTCACAGAACACAAGCACACACAGCTTCCAACATGGCATGCAGCTCTCTCAGAAGCCTCCGGAATCTGCCTGGTTCTGTTTATTATTAACTCTGCAGTTGCAGTACACAATATGTCCACATCCACAGTGTGGAGCTGCAAACATTACAAGCTTACAGACATTACACTTCTCCCTCCTTAATGAAGAAGTTATTATAACAAACATCATACATAACTTTCATGTTTATACATAACACAGGATATAAACTTATTTTTTTTCCATATTTACAAATTTAACTTTACCACTTGTTTTCTGTTTCGAAGAGGATACCTTCGCTCTCAAACAGAACCCTCCAAATCTGGTGTCAATTTCACACTCATTCGAGGCTCATCCTGAGGAACATTTTCCTCCACGGAATTTCCTTGATTTTCATTTGAACTCCCTCTAACTTCAGGCTCTTTGTTTTCCTGACTCGGACTCAGACTTTCATTCTGATTCTCTCCTGGATTTGTTTCCAGTACATTGGATGTAGGATTTGCTACTGGTATATCAAAACTATCTGATGAGTCAGAAATAATTGAATCATTCCCACCTTCAACTCCTTCCATGTTTGTAGGTAAAATATGATCAATATGAACAAACCTAACCTGTCCATTATCAAACATCTTTACCAAATATGTGCGAGGACCACATATCTTCACCACTCTTCCTAGTAACCACTTTAACCATTTATGGTGATGGTTCTTCACTCTCACCTTCTGGTTTAATTTCACACTTCTCTCTTTTACTCTACCTCTATCATGATTCTCTTTCTGTCTTAATTGTGTCTCTTCTACGGACTGTGCCAAATTTGATTTCAACAACGAGAATCTGGTTCGTGGCTGTCGTTTGAGAAACAACTCTGCTGGTGTTCTACCTGTAGTGGTATGAGGAGTATTTTGATATGTAATCAAAAAATTAGCCAATTTGTGATCCAATGACAAATGTCGTTTCCTTGGATTTGGAACTAACATTTGTTTTATGAGGACACGTTTACAATTTGTACATTGTGCTCTGCTGCACCATTCGAAGCAGGATGGTATGGTGGAACCTTGGTATGTTTCACACCATTTTTGCTCGTGAATTGTGCAAATTCTTCTGAATGAAATTGTGTTCCATTATCCAAAACAATTTCTTCAGGGAGGCCAATGAAGAAAATAATTTTCGTGAAATGTCCAATGTTTTACTTGTTGTTACTTTCCACATTGGAAACACCTCAACCCACTTTGAATGGCTCTCAATCACAATGAACAATTGTCCTTCTAACTCAGCAAAATCAATATGTAGCCTTTGCCACACCCTGGAAGGCCATTTCCATGGCTGTAATGGTGCTGCTGGTGGTTGCTTGTTTACCGATTGACATGTCGTACACTGACTCACGATGTACTCTATGGGCTAGATTTTCCACTTTCTGGCTAAGGCCAAAAAAAATGGTCCTTGTTCCAGCGATGCGGGACCTATCGCCCGTGCTGATCGCCGGCACAAGGCCCATTTTTTTTCACGATTTTCCACTCGGCCTTAGCCCAGCGATGTCAAATGGGCAATATGATTTCGCGGCGATCTCACGATCGCCCAAAGAAAAAAGAAGTGAATGACAAAAACAAGCTTCCCTAGCAACGCATTACTGCGCATGTGCAGGTTGATTTCTTTTCAGGTTGATGCTCCGTCCCACGTTTTGGGAGGTCAGGGGTCATCACACATGCTCAGAAGCTCTGTGAGGGTCGGGGAGAGAGAGAGCGAGAGAGGAGAAAGCATTTTGTGGTCTGATTTATCTGGTATTAATCGATATGGAGGGATCATTTGAGAGGCGTAGGGCCAAGCCCTTCAGCAAGGAGGCCAATGAGGCCCTCCTGAATGCTGTCAGCACCAGGTGGAAGGATCTGACATGGGGTGGGCATGGGAAACCTCCACCCCGTGCATATCGGAGGATTTGGTCTGACATTGCCGATGTGCTCACGTCAGCCTCTAATGAAATGCGCACACCGGACCAGTGCCGCAAATGGTGCAACAGCCTACTGGCAGCTGCGAGAGTAAGTTGAAATTTATATTTATGTATTATTTAATGATCGAAATAGTAACTGGAATCTGCAATGTTATTTAGTTACATTTAAACATAACTAAATTATGAATAAATTTATGCAACCCAGCATAAAGTTAAATGTTGTAGTGTGAAATATGCAACAAAATGCTAATTTGTAATAGAACATTTAAATCTGTCAGTCTTAAATGTCTTCAATGCCTTAAAATGCCTGATCCATTTGCTTATGCCGTGCAATGTTATCGTATTATTTACAGAAGAAGATCTCGATCAATAATCGTGAGCAACGCAGGACGGGCAGGGGCTCTGCCATAATGCACAGTTTAAGTGCTTACGAGGAGCTCGTGATGGCCTTGGTGGGGCCAGAAAGCTGTTCGATCACATCCCGTGGTGTGGACGAACCCAGCCTTGAGACATGTGAGTAATGAGAATTGTGCATTTTGCAATGTGTGAATCATTCGTAAATACTGAAAATATCGTAGTTACACATGTAATGCTATGCAATTAAAATGTAATTTGATGTTATGCAATGTTATGCAATTACAATGTAACATTATGCAATCATAATATAATCTGATATATAATGGTGATGTAATATAGATGTTCGAATGAGGTCATGTTAGGTCATGTTAAACCTTGTGATCACCTGTGCATATGGGATAATGGAAAGCATTGCAATGTTTTGAGTTCGAGAAAAATTGTAATGCAATGATTTGAATTGTTAAACGTTGTTTATCAAATTAAAGGTCAAGTGGTCGTCGAATTAGTGGAGTCCACTACCACTGAACTGTCTCCAACATCACAGGAGGCTGAAGAAGAGGAGGAGCCACTGCAGACTCCTGCTGCTGTGCTTCAGTAGGAGGAGGAGGAGGAGGAGGAGGCGGAAGAAGAAGAGATTTTTTTTGTGGGCGGGGGGAAGAACAACCTGCGGCCATCTCGGTTGAGATGAAAGAAGCAACGGGACCAAGCGGTGTGCAGATGGCGATGTGAAGGCGCATCATATTGCAAACGCCGACCCCACGGAGGTCCGGTCAGCGTGGCGAGCAATCACCTGCCTTGGAGGGCCAGACAGAGAGCTTGATTTCACTGTGCAGGGAGACGGTCGTGATTGGTCGCAAACTTATCCAGGGGTTCGCGGGATTCTCTGCGAACTGGAGCCAGTTCTCTGCGAACTGGAGCCAGTTTCCAGCATCCTGGAGCGAGTTCTGCCAGAACTTCTCCAACTGGTCTTCTGAGCAGTCACAGATTGCACGGGAGAGCTTGGAGGCTATTCAGCAACAGACAGCCGCAACCAATGCCCTATGGCATGCATTGCTGGCTGGACACGGCGCTGCACCCCAAGGTGTCGTGTCTGCTCGCAGCGACACCCCGAGCACGCAAGCGAGTATGGAGGACACAGTTCCTCCGGACTCGGAAGTAGAGCCTCAGGCTTCCGCTTCCTCTCCGTCACCTCCACCACGGCAGGAAGTCTTGACATCCCACTCTGCACGACGTCTTGGTGTCAGTCTGCGTAGACCAAAACGGGCGGGTGGGGTGCGAACAAGGGGTGGGACAGGATCCGGAGGGAAACGTGGCCGCAGGTTGGGAGGGGGAAGTGCTTCTCTATAGTTCACTTGTTTTAAAATGTTCACTTATTATTATCAATTTATTATACTCTTGTTATTGTTATTATTATTGTTATTGTTACTAAATTGGCCAATTGTATTCAATAGTTAAATGTTCACTTGTTCACTTGTTATCATTAATTAACTGTTCACTTTCCATTCTTTCTGAAATGGTCATGACTGAAATGGTCACTTGTTGGCATGACTGAAATGGTCACTTGTTGGCATGACTGAAATGGTCACTTGTTGGCATGACTGAAATGGTCACTTGTTATCATTACTTAAGTGGCCACTTGTTTTTTAAAATGTTCAATTTCTTCTTCTTCTAACGTTTTGGGGATTTTGAGGGAAGGGTGGGTTGGTATGGTGGGGTGTTGGAGAGAGGGTGTTGGTCATTAGTTCTTAAAAAATATTTTGTTCATTGATAAAAAAAAATGTCTACAACTTTTGTACCTTCTCGCTTATTTACATAAGTTTTACAACGTACGGTTCTTCATGCAGATTTATTTGTTTATTCTGTTTCCCCACGGAATATCCTTAAATAACTTCACTATATAAAAGCTATTTAGTAAATAATTCCAATATATGAGATCTATTTATTTAGCATAAATAAGGTGATAATACCTATTTATCTTCCCTGTCCCAAATTTTTGAGTACAATTTGCTTCAATTTTACTCTCTAAATAACTCAGAACAATTCTCCACTCTTCCTCAGAGGCTAAAAATGGTGTCCGTAGTGCCCATTTCTCTGTCTAAGGCCCTGAAAAAGCAACTACTTTTGAGCACTCTTTTGGGCCTTGCATCGGTCCAGCGAAGTGCATGATAAGTGCTGAAACTTGGGATGGGCCTTGTGTGGGCGATCATTTGAGCGATCATCACAGCGATCAAAGTGGAAACTTGGGGGCCTATTTTTCCGGCGATATTTTGGGCCTAGTTTCCACTTTTTGCTCAAAATGGGCGATAGAGGTCTGTTTTGGGCCATAGATGGGCCTTAGATGGGCGATGTGAAGTGGAAAGTCGAGCCCTATATCTTTATCATGACCTGGCCACCATAAATAACTGCGTGCAAAACTCTTGGTCAAGCACATTCCCAGGTGCTGGTCATGGAGGACTCCTAATAATTTGGACCTGAATTTATGTGGTATAACCACTCTTGCACCCCACATGATACAATCTTTATCGACTCATAATTCATTCCTACGAAAGAAGAATGGATGTGTATCTTTGTCTGTTACCTAATTTGGCCATCTATTTGCAATACACCTTTGACATCACTGGGGCACGTTTGATTGCTCTACCAATCCCTTCACCTGTGACTGGTAGTTCATCAATGTATGAAAAATAAAACACTTCTTCCCTATTGGGTGTAACTTGTGATAGGGAAGGCAATCTAGACATTGCATCAGCATTACTGTGATCAGCTGATCGTCTGTATTCAATATCATATGTATATGCTGACAAAATAAAAGCTTATCTCTGCATTCGGGCTGCAGCTAATGTTGGAACTGGGGACTTTGGATGGAGGATTGCTGTTAGGGGCTTATGGTCCGTAACGATGGTAAACTTATGATCATACAAGTATTTGTGAAACTTCTTGACCCCAAAAATGAATGCCAAAGCTTCCCTTTCAATTTGCGCATAATTACTCTCATTGGCACTGAGACTGCGTGAAGCAAAGGCAATTGGTCTCTCCTCCCCACTACTTAATACATGAGAGATCACTGCCCCAACTCCATATGGAGAGGCATCACATGCTAGCTTAATCTCCTTAGATATGTCATAGTGAACTAACATGGTGCTCTCTACCAATTTGCTTTTACACTCCTTGAATGCTGTATCGCATTCTTTTGACCACTTCCAATGGACCTGTTTTTGCAAAAGCTCATTCAGTGGGTGTAATAGTGTAGCCAAATTTGGTAGGAACTTCTCATAATAATTGAAAAGACCCAAGAATGGACGAAGTTCAGTGACATTCCTGGGAGTGGGTGCATTTCGAATTGCATCCAATTTTTCCATGTTTGGATGTAAACCATCTTTGTCTACTCTGTACCCTAAGTACTCCACTGAGTTTTTAAATAACTCACACTTGCGAGCAGACACTCGTACTCTATGCTTCTCTAGCCGTTTGAGGACTTCATTCAAGATGTTATTATGAATTTGCCTATTTGGTGCTGAAATTAGTATGTCATCCAAATAACATACTACCCCTTCAATGCCTTGCAAAATCTGGTTCATCACCCCTTGGAATATGGCAGGGGCGGTAGGCACTCCAAACGGCAGCCTATTAAATTGATATAGGCCTAGATAAGTATTTATAGTCAAACATGACTTGGACTCCTCATCTAGTTCAAGCTGTAAGTAGGCATTCATAAGATCCAGTTTTGAGAAGATCTGACCACCTGTCAGTGTTGTGAACAAATCTTCTATATTCGGCAATGTATTGGGGACATTACCCTCTAGAACCTGGTTTACGGTTACTTTATAATCACCACACAATCTTACCTTACCATCGGACTTAGGTACAACAACAATGGGTGTAGCCCAATTGCATCGATCTATCTTACAAATAATGTTCTCAGTCTCTAGTCTTTTGAGTCCTTGCTCAACATTCTCCTTGAGTGCATATGGTACAGAACGTGGCTTGTAGTAAACCGATCTTGTGTCCTTCTGTACCCTGACACTCGCCTTGAAGCCTTGGATCGGACTGCCCGTTTCGCAGAACACCTTCGGATACTTCTTGATAACCTCATCTGTTGATGAAAATCTTGCTTCCACACAGAAAATCTCACTCCAATCCAGCTTCAGTGAGCTCAACCAATTTCTTCCAAGTAAGGCAGACTTGTCTCCTTTCACTACTATCAGAGGCAAGTTCTAAAATTGATCTTTATATTTCACCGGTACGGTGATACGACCTACCACAGGAATTTTCTCTCCCGAGTAGCCTCGCAGCTGTATCTTGGATTTCTCCAGTTGGAAATCACACAATTTGTTGAGGTAGAGTGACTCCGGTACTACACTCACGGATGCACCTGTGTCGATTTCCATTGGTCTCTTGAATCCCGAACATCTATGTGGATTTTGCTGCTGTCCGAATCGCTGTCCATTAACCTCGTGCTCCTGATGACGTGTAACTCTAACATCTTCTCGTCCTGTTGTTCTTCTTCCATGCTATGTAGTCTCTTGGGATTTCTACTCATAGCTTTGAATGCTGGACTCATAGCTTTAAAAGCTGGTTTACCCTTCAGTCGGAATGCCTTCGCAAGTTGCCCAGTCTTTCTGCAGAAGAAACAGTCTGCCTTCACGTATGGACAACTTTGAGCAATGTGTTGTCCCAGGCACCTACAGCACGACTTTGACACTCTTTTAGAATTTCCAGTTTCTAAGACTTTGGGCCCCCACCATCTTTTACTTTGAAACTGCAGGTGATTTACCTCAGTTGACTGACGACAGTAATTATTATTTAATTCTCGGGAATGTTGTTCGTCCATGCCTATCGACCAAGCTGTCTGACAAGCAATCTCAAAAGTCAAGTCATCCGTCATCAATATCTTCCTTCTGATCGCATCATTTTTCACCACACAAACAAAACAATCCCATAATGCTCGGTTTTGAAAATTTCCAAAATTACAGTGCATTGATAGCTTTTTTAATGCTACGATGTAATCACTGATACATGCATCAGTCTTTTGATTCCGAATTCCAAAACGATAGCTTTCAGCAATTTCTAATGGTTTGGGGTTATAATGCTGCTCCAGCTTCATTTAAATCTCTTTAAGCGTTGTGTCCTTAGGCTCATCAGGCACAAGCAGATTTGCAAGTGTTTCATACAATGTCGGACTAGCCTCCGATAAGAAGATCACTTTCTTACATTCCAACACAGCCCAGTTCTGGACTGCATTGTCTGGAACCTCAATTATATTATTTGCAGTGAAATATATTTCTTGCCGATCCCTATACCCTTTAAAACGTTCCTGGTCATGTCTATATTCCTCCACATGTCCGATTACACCTGCCATTTTAATCTCTAGCTGTTCACACCGTGTGCTGTATTTTACCTCAGAATTTTTTAGCTTTTTTCCAAAGACCGAAACTTCCAAAGTCGGCTGGCTGAATCCTTCCCCAACAATATTTAAGCTTTAAATCATCAGAAAAATCCCATCTCATCGCCAACTGTGATATATTCACAGGGCACAAACACATACAGCTTCCAACATGACAGGCAGCTCTCTCGGAAGCCTCTGGAATCTTCCTGGTTTATTATTAACTCTGCAGTGCAGTATACAATATGTCCACATCCACAGTGTGGAGCTACAAATATTACAAGCTTACAGACATTACAAAGTTGCGGAGAGGCGTTGCAGAGTCAGGATGTGAGCTTCTTGCTCCAGTTAAGCTTCTCGTCACTGACGACCCCAAGATGTTGATTATGTGGGCAGCGGTGATAGTGATGCCATTGGAGATGAGAGGTGTTGGCTAGGCTTTTTCTTGTTGGAAATGATCATTACTTGGTACTTAGGTGTTGCGAGATTTACCTACCACATCAGTGGATATTGATCATGTCCTCCTGGGTGTTTGTACAGTGACTCAAAATTGCGATTAATGCCAACACTCCATGCAACACTCTCCAATCTAACTTCCCGATGGTGTAGGAGAGGATCTTTGAATATAAAGCCTTTCATTCGGGACTCCCGCTTCTGCTGGATGGCTATTGGTTCAGTTTCAAATAATCCTCCTCTTCTTTGAATAGTATTGTTGGATCTTTTACATCTACTTGAGAGGGCAAATGTGGTCTTGTTTTACATCTCATTAGGAATAGAGCAACTCTGACAGTGCAGCAAATAAAAGTTTTATAAATATAAAACCTGATCCCAACTGGCCTACAACTCGCTCACTTTCACTTTTCACTCAGACGGGAGGCGGATTGGCAATTTAAATGTGATAATGAGGTCTGAAGCCTCTACTTTAACCTTTACAGTAAAGGTACTCTGAGCATACACCGTCACCCAGACCGCACAAATGTTGACCTAAAATCAATTAATTTATCTATCATGTATTAATAATCGTGCATCTGTGCGCACTTCCAGTCTACAAAACCATACTTTATGTTGTAACATTGCTGTTTGTCAGCTTTTCCATTAGAAACATAGAAACATAGAAACATAGAAAATAGGTGCAGGAGGAGGCCATTCGGCCCTTCGAGCCTGCACCACCATTCAATATGATCATGGCTGATCATTCGCCTCAGTACCCCTTTCCTGCTTTCTCTCTATATCCCTTGAACCCTTTAGCCGTCAGGGTCATATCTAACTCCCTCTTGAATATTTCTAATGAACTGGCTTCCACAGCGCTCTGCGAATTCCAAAGGTTCACAACTCTCTGCGTGAAGAAGTTTCTCCTCATCTCGGTCCTAAATGGCTTACCCCTTATCCTTAGACTGCGACCCTTGGTTCTGGACTTCCCCAACATCGGGAACATTCTTCCTGCATCTAACCTGTTCAGACCCGTCAGAATTTTATATGTTTTTATGATATCCCTTCTGATTCTTCTAAACTCCAGTGAATACAGGCCCAGTCGATCCAGTCTCTCCTCATATGTCAGTCCTGCCATCCCAGGAATCAGTCTGGTGAACCTCGCTGCACTCCCTCAATAGCAAGAACGTCCTTCTTCAGATTAGGAGACCAAAACTGAACACAATATTCCAGGTGAGGCCTCACCAAGGCCCTGTACAACTGCATTAAGACCTCCCTGCTCCTATACTCAAATCCCCGAGCTATGAAGGCCAACATACCATTTGCCTTCTTCACCACCTGCTGTACCTGCATGCCAACTTTCAATGATTGATGTACCATGACACCCAGGTCGCGTTGCACCTCCCCTTTTCCTAATCTGCCGCCATTCAGATAATATTCTGCCTTCATGTTTTTGCCACCAAAGTGGATAACCTCACATTTATCCACATTATACTGCCCACTCACCTAACCTGTCCAAGTCACCTTGTAGCTTCTTAACATCCTCCGCACAACTCATACTGCCACCCAGTTTAGTGTCATCTGCAAATTTGGAGATATTACACTCCAATCCTTCATTTAATCATTATTGTATATTATAAATAGCTGGGGTCCCAGCACTGAACCTTGCGGCACCCCACTAGTCACTGCCTGCCATTCTGAGAAGGACCAGTTTATCCCTAATCTCTGCTTCCTGTCTGCCAACCAGTTCTCTATCCACATCAATATATTACCCCCAATATCATGTGCTTTAATTTTACACACTAATCTCTTGTGTGGGACCTTGTCAAAAGCCTTTTGAAAGTCCAAATACACCACATCCACTGGGTCTCCCTTGTCCATTCTACTAGTAACATTCTCAAAAAATTCTAGAAGATTTGTCAAGCATGATTTCCCTTTCATAAATCCATGCTGACTTGGACCGATCCTGTCACTGCTTTCCAAATGCGCTGCTATTATATCTTTAATAATTGATTCCAACATTTTCCCCACTACTGATGTCAGGCTAACCAGTCTATAATTCCCTGTTTTCTCTCTCCCTCCTTTTGACAAAGTGTGGTTACATTAGCTACCCTCCAGTCCATAGGAACTGATCCAGAGTCGATAGACTGTTGGAAAATGATCACCAATGCATCCACTATTTCTAGGGCCACTTCCTTAAGTATTCTGGGATGCAGACTAGCAGGCCCTGGGGATTTATCTGCCTTCAATCCCATCAATTTCCCAAACACAATTTCCTAACTAATAAGGATTTCCTTCAGTCCCTCCTTCTCGCTAGACCCTCGATCCCCGAGTATTTCCGGAAGATTATTTGTGTCTTCCTTCGTGAAGACAGAACCAAAGTATTTGTTCAATTGGCCTGCCATTTCTTTGTTCCCCATTATAAATTCACCTGATTCTGACTGCAAGAGACCTACATTTGTCTTCACTAATTTTTTTCTCTTCACATATCTATAGAAGCTTTTGCAGTCAGTTTTTATATTCCCGGCAAGCTTCCTCTCATACACTATTTTCCCCCTCATAATTAAACCCTTTGTCCTCTTCTGCTGTATTACAAATTTCTCCCAGTCCTCAGGTTTGCTGCTTTTTCTGGCCAATTTATATGCCTCTTCCTTGGATTTAACACTATCCCTAATTTCCCTTGTTAGCCACAGTTGAGCCACCTTCCCCGTTTTATTTTTACACCAGACAGGGATGTACAATTGTTGAAGTTCATCCATGTGATCTTTAAATATTTGCCATTGCTTATCCACCGTCAACCCTTTAAGTATCATTCACCAGTCTATTCTAGCCAATTCACGTCTCATACAATCACAGTTACCTTTCCTTAAGTTCAGGACCCTAGTCTCTGAATTAACTGTGTCACTTTCCATCTTAATGAAGAATTCTACCATATTATGGTCACTCTTCCCCAAGGGGCCTCGCACAACAAGATTGCTAATTAGTCCTTTCTCATTACACATCACATTTCTCATTAGGATGCCCAACCCTCTCGTTGGTTCCTCTAGAAAACCACTCCAAGAAATCCTCCTCCACCGTATTGCTACCAGTTTGGTTAGCCCAATCTATATGTAGATTAAAGTCGCCCATGATAACTGCTGTACCTTTATTGCACGCTTCCCTAATTTCTTATTTGATGCTGTCCCCAACCTCACTACTACTGTTTGGTGGTCTGTACACAACCCCCACTAGCGGTTTCTGCCCTTTGGTATTGTACAGCTTTACCCATACAGATTCCACATCATCCAAGCTAAAGTCCTTCCTTACTATTGCATTAATTTTCTCTTTAATCAGCAACGCTACCCCACTTCCTTTTCCTTTCTGTCTATCCTTCTTGAATGTTGAATGCCCATGAATGTTGAGTTCCGAACCTTGGTCACCCTGGAGCCATGTCTCTGTAATCCCAATTATATCATATTCATTAATAACTATCTGCACAGTTAATTCATCCATCTTATTCCGAATATTCCTCGCATTGAGGCACAGAGCCTTCAGGCTTGTCTTTTTAACACACTTTGTCCCTTTAGAATTTTGCTGTAATGTGGCCCTTTTCGATTTTTGCCTTGGGTTTCTCTGCCCTCCACTTTTACTCTTCTTTCTATCTTTTGCTTCTGCCCCACTTCTACTTCCCTCTATCTCCCTGCATAGGTTCCCATACCCCTGCCATATTAATTTAACCCCTCCCCAATCGCATTAGCAAACACTCCCCCTAACACATTGGTTCCGTTACTGCAGAGAATATTTTATTAATTATCTATTCGTTTATGGGATGTGGGCGTCGCTGGCAAGGCCGCGCAGCGAAGGAATTCCCACAGTGCTGTTAAGGAGGGAGTTCCAGGGTTTTGACCAAGCAATGATGAAAGAATGGCGATATACTTCCAAGTCAGAATGGTGTGTGACTTGGAGTGGAACGTGGAAGTCATGGTGTTCATACACATCTGCTGCCCTTGTCCTTCTAGGTGGTAGAGGTCGCGGGTTTGGGAGGTGCTGCTGTAGAAGCCTTGGCGAGTTGCTGCTGTGCATCTTGTAAAAGCTGCACACTGCAGCCATGGTATGCCGGTGACGGAGGAGTGAATGTTTAATGTGGTAGATCGGGTGCCAAGCAAGTGGGCTGCTTAGTCCTGGATGGTGTTGAGCTTCTTGAATGTTGTTGGAGCTGCACTCTTCCAGGCAAGTGGCGAGAGTATTCCATCACACTCCTGACTTGTGCCTTATGGGTGGTGGAAATGTTTTGGGGAGTCAGGAGGTGAGACACTCGCCGCAGGATAACCACCCTCTGACCCACTCTTGTTGCCACAGTATTTATGTGGCTGGTCCACTTAAGTTTCTGGTCAATGGTGACCCCCAGGATGTTGATGGTGGGGGATTCGGTGATGGTAATGCCATTGAATGTCAAGGGGCGGTGGTTAAACTCTCGCTTGTTGGGGATGGCCATTGCCTCACTTGTTTGGTGCGAATCTCCTACGGTCCAACCAACTTTACATCTCTGCTTCTTAAGTTTATGTTCATTTTGCTTTAACTATAAATAATTAGATAAAATCAAAGTATTATAAAAATAAAGTCAACATGTGGGATTCTAAAGTGGGGACTTGCTTACAATCATCATAGGCAGTCCCTCGGCGTCAAGGATGATTTGCTTTCACTGTAAAAGTGAGTTCTCAGGTGACTGAGGAGTCCAATGTGGGACCTCCAGTCTTTGTCACAGGTGGGGCAGACAGTGTTTGAAGGAAAGGGTGGGTGGGGAGCCTCGGTTCACGCACGTTCCTTCCGCTGTCTGTGCTTGGTTTCTGCTTTTTCTCAGTGATGGGACTCAAGGTGCTCAGCATCCTCCCGGTTGGTCTTCCTCCATTTTGCGCAGTCATGGGCCAGTGATTCCCAGGAGTCATTGGGGATGTTGCACTTTATGAAGGAGGATTTGAGGGTGTGTTTGAAACATTTCCTCTGCCCACCTGGGCTCGCTTGCCATGTCGAAGCTCCGCGTAGAGCGCTTGCTTTGGGAGTCTCGTGTTGGACATGTGGATGATGTGGAGCTGATCGAGCATGGTTAATGCTTCGATACTGGGGATGTTGGCCTGAGCGAAAACACTGACGTTGGTGCGTCTATCCTGCCAATGGATTTGCAGGATCTTGCGGAGGCAACACCGGTGGTACTTCTCCAGTGTTTTGAGGTGTCTGCTGTATATAGTCCATATGTCTGAACCGTATAGAAGGGCGGGTATCACTACTGCCCTGTAGACCATAAGCTTGGTGCCAGATGTGAGGTCCTGGTATTCAAACACACTCTTCCTCAGGCGACTGAAATCTGCGTTGACCCATTGAAGGCGATGTTGGACCTCGTCGGCAATGTCTGCTCATGCTGACAGTAGGCTCCCGAGGTATGGATAATGCTCCACGTTGTCCAAGGTGTCGTCGTGGATTTTAATAAAAGGGGGGGCAGTGCTGTGTGGCGGGGTCAGGTTGGTAGATGACCTTTGCCTTATGGATGTTTAACATAACGCCCATGCTCTCGTAAGCCTCGGTGAAGGTGTTGACGATGGCTTGGAGTTCGGCCTCTGAGTGTATGCAGACACAAGCGTCGTCCACGTACTATCGTTCAATGACAGATGATGAGACGACCTTGGATCTAGCCTGGAGGCGGCAGAGGTTGAACAGATTCCCATTTGTTCTATAATTTTGCTCCACTCCAGCAGGGAGCTTGCTAAGGGCAGACTGATGTGGTGACTCTTCTTCTTACAGGCAATTGCCTATTTAAGGATTAGCGTGTATCCCCTTTTTAAAAGAGCACAACAAATAAAGACTACAAATTAGCAAATTTTAAAGGAACCTTAATAAATCAATTTAGAATGTTATTCTTAGGGGTGATGAAGCACTCCAATCATAAACAGATGTGCTGGTCCAATTATCCTCAACCTCTAACATGTTGCACCTGGACCCTGAATTTAATCTTTCCTCCCTGTATAAAATGCCAGGGGAGTTTGACTGGTTGCTATAATAAATTTGCTGTATCGCAGTAATAGACAAACTGCTGTCAGCATTTAGCCTCTAGCAAGACCACAGGAAACACATTCCTGATACTTTTCTTATCTGGCACGCCGTGACGGGTGACCTTTCGCCCTCAAAGACTTCCATGGCCATGACCAGTTCCGCGGGCTGCTCCGCTTCACCCTCGGTGGTGGCGAGCGGGAGCTGGCTGAGAGCATCTGTGCAGTTATCGGTGCCTGGTCTGTGGCGGATTGTGTAGTTGTTAATGCTCACCTCTGAATGTGAGCTGAGGTGTTGGTATTAATGCCTTTGCTCTCAGAGAATAATGACGCGAGCGGTTTGTGGTCGGTTTCTAGTTCGAACCACCGGCCATCCTTTTTACCGTGTACACACAAGCTAGGGCCTCCTTTTCGACCATGCTGTACCCTCTTTCAGCCTTGGAAAGGCTGCGGGATGCATATGCGACATGTTGGAGCTTACCCAACACGTTCGCTTGCTGAAGCACACAACCAATCCCGTAGGATGACGCATCACATGCTAAAACAAGATGCCTACAGGGACCATACAGTGCCAATAGTTTGTTTGAACACAATAAGTCTCTGGCCTTCTTGAAGGCAGTTTCTTGGTTTTTACCCCAGACCCAGTCATCACCCTTACAGAACAGTACATGTAATGTTTCAAGCAAAGTGCTCAGCCCAGGCAGAAAGTTGCCAAAGTAGTTCAGTAGTCCTAGGAACGAGCACAACTCCGTCATGTTGCGTGGTCTCAGGGTCTTTGGATCACCTCTGTCTTGGAGTCTGAGGGTCTGATGCTATCTGCTGTGATTCTCCTTCCCAAGAATTCCATCTCTGGTGCCAAGAAGATGCATTTGGTTCATTTCAATCTTAGACATACTCGATTTAGTCGGCGTAGCACCTCTTCCAGATTATGGAGGTGTTCATCAGTGTCGTGTCCAGTGATTAAGATGTCATCTTGGAAGACGACCATTCCCGGGACAGATTTCAGCAGGCTCTCCATGTTTCGTTGGAAGATTGCAGCTGCTGAATGGATCCCGAAGGGGCACCGGTTATATACGAACAGCCCCTTGTGTGTGTTTATGCACGTCAGCTTCTTGGACGATTCCGCCAACTCCTGGGTCATGTACGCCAAGGTGAGGTCCAATTTCAAAAACAGCTTTCCGCCTGACAGGGTTGTGAACAAATCCTCCGTCTTGAGTAGCGGGTACTGGTCCTGTAACGATACTCGGTTTATGGTTACTTTATAATCCCCACAGATTCTAATTGTTTCATCACTTTTAAGAACAGAGACAATGGGACTGGCCCAGTCATTAAATTCCACTGGCGATATAATGCCTTCGCGCTGAAGCCGATCTAGCTCGACTTCTACTTTCTCCCACATTATGTAAGGGACCACTCTGGCCTTGTGGTGAACGGGTCTCGTACCTGGCCTGAGGTGAATTGTCACCTTGGCCCCTGTGAAGCTGTCGATGCCAGACTGGAACAGTGACGGAAACTTTCTGAGACCTGCGCACACGTGGCTTTCTCCACCGAAGATAATGTTTTTACATCGCCTCATTTCCAGTTAAAATTCCATAGCCAGCTTCTGCTAAGCAGCGTGGGCCTGTTACCGGGAACAATCCATGGTGGCAATTTATGCACAGAACCATCAAACAGCACCTGAACCATTGCACTTCCGAGGACCGGGATAATCTCTCTGGTGTAGATGCGCAGCTTCGCGTCGATCGGGCTCAGCTTGGGCCTGTACACCTTGTTTGCCCATAACTTCTCGAAGGCCTTCTGGCTCTTGATCGATTGGCTCGCACCTGTGTCCAGTTCCATCGGTACTGGTCTGCCGTTCAGTTTACCGTTCATCATAATCGGGGGACTCTTGTGGTAAAGGTGTGCACTTCGTGCACGTGCACACCATGTACCTCTTCCTCCTCGGTCAACTCTGCGCGATCCGCAGGATCCATGCTTGACCTCCCATCCTCCGCTATGTATCGAGTTGTAGCACATTTACACATTCGTTGGAGGTGCCCCATCATTGAGCAACTCTTGCAGACATATTGTTTGAACCTGCACTGGTTTGCGCGATGAGCCCCTCCACAGCGCCAACAGCTTGCTGATGGACTTGCATTCACAGGTACTGATCTCTTCGCATTATTCCTTTGTTGTGGTGAGTGAGTCATCTCAGGTCAAGCAGAGGTTGCATTAGCCCAGCTGGGGGCACTTCTCCTGTCTGCCGACTAATTTAGCTTATTCACAGTGTTTGGCTCCGTGTGATTCCGAAGTTGTGAGTAGAGCAGCTTTGTTTCTTCCTCTCTGGCCATGTATGCCTGAGCAATCAGGGTGGCTTTGGCTAAGTCCAAGTCTTCCTCTGCTAGCAATTTGCGGAAAATCCCTTCATGCCCAATTCCCAAAACAAAGAAGTCTCTTAACATTTCTTTAAGAACAGTCCCGAATTTGCATGGCCCAGCAAGACGCCTTAGCTCAGCGATGAATGCTGCCGTGTCTTGGCCTACCTTGCGCCGGTGGGTGCAGAAACGGTACCTCGCCATGAGCACACTGCGTTTCGGCTTTAGGTGATTTCAAACTAGCTCGCACAGTTCTAAGTAACTTTTCTCAGCGGGTTTCGTCGGGGCCAGTAGCTCCTTGATCAATGCGTATGTCTGTGAGCTGCAGACCATGAGGAGGACGGCCCTGCGTTTGTTGGCATTCGCGTCTTCCACTTTCACGACAAAGCATTGATCCAGCCGGTCAATTAAGTCATCCCAGTTTTCCATAACGCAATATCGCTCGATGTAGTCAAAGGTGGCCATAGCTGCGTGTTAGTAACCCACTCTCGTCGCCAGTTGATACATATGCTTATCACTGTAATGATCACACGTGGCCCATTGCTGGAACTGATCACTTTTTGATCTTTAGGTTTAATGTAAACTCCAAAAGTGAAACCTGCAGGGAGAGCCTGCTTTATATCGGGAGGCAGCACGAGATGCAGTAATGTGTGCTTCCCGGGCTTTCCCCATCTGTTGGCTGCTACATGTAATTACATGGTACAGAGCATGGCTGCAAATACATCACACTACTAGTTTGCTTTTCATCTTTTGGAACTTGCCAATATGTAGAGTGAAAATGACTGACAGGAAGAATAATTGCTTTTAATAAAACTAGATAGGTGTATCAAAAATAAAATCAAGGGCAAACCTCCAGAGGTTCTTCTGGTGTGTGGAGAAAGAGTCAGACTGAACACTGTGAGCTCAAAGTAAAGTGTGACTTTATTAGTCTTTTATTGCAGGACTCCAGAGTGCCTTTCCAATCTATGAAGCCTTCTTAAATACCTGTGCTCCCAAGGGATTATGGGATCCCTTGGGACTCTGGGGAATGAGCCCTCTGGAGGCTGTACAGAGTAAATACAAGTCCACATATATAACAACATTCCCCCCCAAAGTCAATAGTGTAACTTTTTACAATGTGAGTCGATCTGGGGCACCTCTTGCCCTGGTTGATCTTCTCGGTGTGAAAGTTGGTGTTGTTGAATCATTTGTTGGGCCCTCGCTGGGTTGCTGTGCAGCTGGCCTTGCTTGGCTGCCTGTTGTGTTGGGCCCTGCAAGGCTGCTGTGGATGAAGGATTCTGCTTCATGGTCAACCGTAGTGTCGGTTGCCACTGGTGTGTATGTTGGGGGATCAAAAAAGGTAGGGTCCAAGGTGGGTTGCTCAGGGTAGTCCATGAATCTGAGTTTGATTTGGTCCAAGTGTTTCCGGTGAATGAGTCCATTTGAAAGTTTGATCCGAAACAACCTGCTCCCCTCTTTGGCCACGACGATGCCGGGAAGCCACTTGTGCATAATTTAATACAAATACAGGATCATTGATTTCAATCTCGTGTGACACATTTGCGCTATCATGGTGTGCACTTTGTTGAAGCCGCCTGCTTTCTACCTGTTGATGTAGATCAGGGTGAACTAACGAGAGCCTTGTCTTGAGTGCTCTTTATATGAGCAGTTCAGCGGGTGGGATCCCAGTGAGTGAGTGAGGTCTTGTGCGGTACCTAAACAGGATTGGGATAGGCGAGTCTGCAATGAGCCTTCAGTTATCCTCTTCAAGTCTTGTTTGATGGTTTGCACTGCTCTTTCTGACTGACCATTAGATGCTGGTTTAAATGGGGCAGATATGACATGTTTGATCCAGTTACGGGTCATGAATCCTTTGAAATCAGCACTGGTGAAACATGGCGGTTGTCGCTCACCAGGACATCGGGTAAGCTGTGTGTGGCAAACACGGCCCGCAGGCTTTCAGTAGTGGCAGCGGACATGCTAGCCGACATTATCTCACATTCAATCCACTTGGGGTACGGTTCTACAACCACAAGGAACATTTTACCCAAGAACGGGCCTGCATAGTCGGCGTATACCCTAGACCACGGTTTGGAGGGCCAAGACCCTAAAGTTAGCGGCGCCTCTTTGGTTACATTGCTTAACTGCGAGCATGTATTACATCTGTGAATGCAGGACTCGAAGTCCGCATCGATACCGGGCCACCACACGTGGGATCTGGCTATCGCTTTCATTATTACAATGCCTGAGTGGGTATTGTGGAGGTCATTGATGAAAGTCTCTCTGCCCTTCTTGGGGACCACTACTCGATTGCCCCACAGAAGGCAGTCTGCTTGTATAGACATTTCATCTTTGCGCCGCTGGAATGGCTTTATCTCTTCCTGCATTTCCACTGGGACACTGGACCAGCTCCCGTGAATCACACAGCTTTTGACTAGAGATAATAAGGGGTCCTGGCTTGTCCAGGTTTTGATCTGCCGGGCACAGATGGGTGATTGCTCACTCTCAAATGCTTCCATAACCATGGCTAGATCTGCGGGCTGCGCCATTTCCACCCCCGTGGTGGGCAATGGCAGCCTACTGAGAGCATCAGCACAGTTTTCTGTGCCTGACCTGTGGCGGATGGCATAGTTGTATACGGACAACATGAGCGCCCATCTCTGGATGTGGGCCGATGCGTTGGTATTTATCCCTTTACTCTTGGAAAACAGGGATATAAGTGGCTTATGATCAGTTTCCAATTCGAATTTTATTCGAAACAGGTATTGATGCATTTTCTTTACCCCATATACACATGCTAATGCTTCTTTTTCAATCATACTGTAGGCTCTCTCAGCTTTAGACAGACTCCTGGATGCATAAGCAACCAGTTGCAGTTTACCGAAATCATTAGCTTGTGCAATACCCACCCGACGCCATATGATGATGCACTACATGCTAGTACCAAACGCTTACATGGATCATACAACACAAGCAATTTGTTTGTGCATAACAATTTTCTTGCTTTTACAAAGGCATTTTCTTGGCTTTTGCCTCAAACCCATTCACCCCTTTTTTGTAGTAAGACATGTAGTGGTTCTAGCGGGTTCTGAGATCCGGTAAGAAGTTACCAATGTAATTCAAGAGTCCCAGAAATGACCGCAGCTCCGTCACATTCTGTGGTCTCGATGCATTCTTGATTGCCTCCTTCTTCGCGTTGGTGGCCCTGATGCCGTCCGCCGCAATCCTCCTTCCCAGGAACTCCACTTCAGATGCCAGGAAAACGCACTTTGAGTATTTTAACCTGAGCCTCACGCAGTTGAGTTGACTAAGAACCTCCTCCAGGTTCTGCAGGTGCTTGACTGTGTTCCGACCTGTGAACAAGATGTCGTCCTGGAAGACCACGGTGTGCGGGACCGACTTCAGTAAACTTTCCATGTTTCTGTGGAATATCGCCGCCGCTGATCGGATTCCAAATGGGCATCTGTTATAAACAAAAAGAGCTTTTTGCGTGTTGATGCAGGTGAGGGCCTTCGATGATTCTTTCAGTTCCTGCGTCATTTAGGCTGAAGTCAGATCCAGCTTCGTGAACGTCTTTCCTCCCAACAGCGTTGCAAAGAGGTCGTCGGCTTTTGATATCGATGGATAGGTCGCACCCCTGAATTAGGTGGATCGGCACTTTTGCTCCTTAGAATTTCCCGATGCCTGGTTCGAACAGCGAAGGAAATTTGTTTAAGATCTGGGCACACAAAGTGTCGTCAGTGGATGATAGCGCTCGGACATCGTCCCAGTTCCAGCGTATCTTTCCCAGCCAGCTCCTGCCAAGCAGCGTGGGACCATCGCCCGGTAACACCCAGAGTGGTAGCTTGTACACCGCTCCATTGTAGGAGACCTTTATGGTGGAACTGCCGATTACAGGAATCAGTACTTTTGTGTAAGTTCTTAGTTTTGTGCGTATTGGAGCTAAGACTGGCCTTGAGGCCTTGTTGCACCACATCCTTTCGAAAGTCTTTTTGCCCATGGTGGACTGGCTTGCGCCCGTGTCCAGCTCCATTGACACCGGGAGTCCATTTAGTTCAACATTCAGCATTATCGGGGGACAATTCGGGGTGAATGTGTGTACCCCATGTACTTCTGCCTCCTCTATCTGAGGCTCTGTTTCGTCGTGATCCTCTTCTGTAACATGGTGGTTTGCAGGTTTAACAGGCTTAACAGCTCGCCTGCACATTTGTTGGAGGTGTCCCATTGTTCCACAGCCCTTGCAAACGTACTCTTTGAATCAGCATGAATGGAAATGCTGATCATCCCCGCAGCGCCAACAAGGTGTTAATGGCTTTGCATTCATCACCCTTGATGGTGGAATCTGAGACATCTGTGGACGTGCAGATGCAGGTATGTATGACCTGCCCTGTACATTACGATTCGAAAACAACATCACTTTGTTCACAGTACTTGTAGCAGCACTTGTGTGCTGAGTGATTTGCTTAGTATTGTCGCTGGTGGCAATGAACACCTGGGCTATCACGATGGCCTTATTCAAGATTGGGGTCTCTGCAGTCAAAAGTTTGCAAAGTATGTTTTCATGGCCAATGCCAAGTACGAAAAAGTCTCTGAGCATGTGCTCCAAATGTCCTTCAAATTCGCAATGTCCTGCAAGGCATCTTAGCTCGGCGGCATAACTCGCCACTTCCTGGCCTTCAGGCCTTTTGTAGGTGTAGAACCAATATCTCGCCATCAGAACGCTTTCCTTCGGGTTCAAATGCTCTCGGACCAGTGTGCACAAATTATCATACGATTTCTCCGTGGGTTTCGCTGGAGTGAGCAGATTCTTCATGAAGCCATACGTTGGTGCCCCACAGATGGTGAGGAGGATCGCCCTTCGATTGGCAGTGCTCTCTTCCCCATCTAGCTCGTTGGCCACGAAGTATTGGTCGAGTCGTTCCACAAAAGTTTCCCAATCATCTCCCTCCAAAAATTTCTCCAGGATGCCCACTGTTCCCTGCATCTTTGGGTTCGCTATCTGTATCTCATTGCCAGTTGTTGTGTATGGAGAAAGAGTCAGACTAAACACTGTGAGCTCAAAGTAAAGTGTCACCTTAGTCTTTTATTGCACGTCTCCAGAGTGCCTCTCCAAATGTGAAGCATTCGTAAATACCTGTGCTCCCAAGGGATTATGTGATCCCTTGGGACTCCGGGGAATGGGCCCTCTGGTGGCTGTACAGAATAAATACAAGTCCACATATATAACTGTTCTAATGAGCCACTACTGCCCATCAACAATTTCCATGTATTATGTGAGACACTTTTATTGAGTACTAAAGAAGTGCTATATGCTAATTTTTTTATAAATCACTGGTTAGGCCTCAGCTGCACTTAGGAAGGATGTCAATGCATTGGAGATGGTGCAGAGGAAATTTACTAGAATGGTATCAGGGATGAGGGATTTCAGTTATGTGCACAGACAAGAGAAGATGGGATTGTTCTTCTTCGAACAAAGAAGGTTAAGGAGTGGATTTGATAGAGGTCTTTCTGAGGAGAAAATAAGGAGAAATCTTTTGCACTGACAGGTGGATATGAAGGGCATTTTTAGATGTAACGAGTTGTTACGAACTGGAATGCACTGTCTGAAAGGGTGGTGGAAGCTTTCATTCCTGGGATGTGGGCATCGCTGACAAGGTCAGCATTTATTGCCCATCCATTATTGCCCTTGAGAAGATGATGGTGAGCTGCCTTCTTGAACCGCTGCAGTCTATGAGGTGCAGGTTCTCCCACAGTGCTGTAGGTAGGGAGTCCCAGATTTTGACCCAGCGACGATGAAGGAATGACACTATATTTCCAAGTCAGGATGGTGTCTGACTTGGAGGGAAACTTGGAGGTGGTAGTTTTCCATGCGTCTGGTGCCCTTGTCTTCTTGGTGGTTGAGATCGTGTGTTTGGGAGGTCCTGTCGAAGATGCCTTGGCGAATTGTTGCCGTACATCTTGCAGATGGTACACACTGAAGCCACGGTACAACAGTGGTGGAAGGAATGAATGTTGAAGGTGGTGGATGTGGTGCCAATCAAGCGGATTGCTTTGTCCTGGATGGCATTGAGCTTCTTGCGTGTTGTTGGAGCTGCACTCATCCTGGCAAGTGGAGAGTATTCCATCACACTCCTGACTTGTGCCTTGTAGATGGTGGAAGGGCTTTGGGGAGTTGAGAGGTGGTCACTCGCCACAGGTAGGTGATTAGTTGGTGAGTATTAAGGTTTTTATTTTTCTCTCCATTCTCACTAAACTCGGTGCCATAAACAATAAAGTTCTGTTTTAAATTTATAGCTTAAATAGTTAAACTAATTAATATAACTATAAATAATCATTGAATAAAGACATTAACTAATTCAATAAATAAAATAAGGCTAGACTAAGATATGGTAGAGCAGGTAGTATGTCTGGACTGCAGTATGTGGGAGTTTGTGGACAGTGAGACTGTCCCGAGTAAACATATCTGCTGGAGATTTCTATGTCTCGAATCTCTCCGGCTCAGAGCCATTGAGTTGGAGTGCAAGTTGGAGACGCTCTGACACATAAGGGAGGGGGAGGAATTTCTGGTCAGTTTTATCCAGAACCCAGGTTCAGGAAAGGGAAGACGTGACTGTTAGGGAGAGAGGTAGGAGGGATTTGGTTGAGGTTGAGAAGGAGGTCCCACAGACACTGGTCCTGTCCATCAGGTACGATGTACTCACAACCTGTGAGGACAAAGAGAAAGACTGCTGAGAGGACAGCCACAATGCAGACCCAGAAGCTGTCCAAGGAGGGGAAGAGCAGAATAGAAATGTGGTAGTGATAAGAGACTCTATAATCGGGTAGTAGATAGCATCCACTGCAGCCAGGAATGAGAATCCCGAAGGGTGTTTTGCCTACCCAGTGCCAGGTTAAGGGATATCACATGGCGGCTAGAGAGGAACTTGGAAAGGGAAGAGTTAAATATAGTTGTCGTGGTCCAAGTTGGAATAAACAACATAGATAGGAACATGGAGGAGGTCCTACTGAAGGAGTATCAGGAGTTCGGCTCTAAATTAAAAAACAGGACCTCGAGTGTAATAATCTCTGGATTATTGCCCAAGCCATATGCAACATGGCATAGAAGCCAAAAAATCAGGAGAAATAACATGTCCCTAAAGGGCTGGTATGGGAAAGAGAGGTTCCTTTTCATGGGATACTGGCACCAGTTCTGGGACAGAAAAGAGATGGTATGGGCTCCACCTGAACGGGGATAGGACCCGTGAGCTAGCGGAAAGGGTAAATAGGGAGGTGACAAAGGCTTTAAACTAGTAAGATTGGGGAGAGGATCCACAAAAAACGTAACCAGCCTAAATATAAACAAAACAGGAAAAAAGAGCATCGGAAAGAATAAAGTAAGGGAGAACATTAATGGCAAGGGAATAAATAGAGTTATAGAACAGGAGTCTAAAAAGATGGTTAAACATAAAGTGAGAGGAAATCTTATTAAACATGAGTTAAACTCTCTGTACAGCAATACACACAGTGTCCGTAATAAAACAGGGGAGCTGGAGGCAATCATGCGTTGCGAGAAACCAGACATAGTAGGGATTAGTGAGGCATGGCTACAAAAAATATTCAGGACTGGGAATTAAACATTGAAGAGTATAACATAATGAGAAAAGATAGAGAGGGGAAAAGGGGAGGTGGAGTACTTATTGGGGATCATCATCATAACCGATCCCTCGAACGAGGATGACTTGCTTCCACACCAAAAGGGGTGAGTTCACAGATGTTTCAATGAAGGACTGATATTCCAGTCCTGAACTCCAATTGAAGGGGTGGAAGATGCCTGTGCATTAATTTTTTTAACGTGTGTTGGCCGTTGCACATCAGTCACTACACGGGCTTGACAGAGTTAGGCCTCTATCCAGTGGCAAAGGTTAATCAGGTCGACTGGAGACCTGCTCTGCTGCACGGACCTTGTGTGCACACATATCGCAGTATGGGCTGGCCCGTGCTATGGATCTAGTAAAGGGGAATGAACCGGAGCAGATAAGTGAAGTGAAAGTAGGGGAACATCTCGGCAATAGTGACCATTAAGATGATAATTGAGAAGGATATAAGTATGATGAAAACCAGTGTAATAGATTGGAGAAGATCTGATTTTGAGTGGGTGAGCATAGAACGTGGAAAAAATAAAATCGCCAACAATATTGGCAAACAGCGATGTAGAGCAACAATAAGAACCATTTAAAACGGTGTTCAACAGCATGAAGGAGCAATATATTGTGCTAACAGGAAAAAATAAACTAAATACTAATGAGACTCCATGGTTGAATAAAGCCATAAGAGAACAATTGAGGGTAAGGAAAGAGTCATACATTAATTAAATAGACAGCAGGGATAAGGAAGAATACGAAGAGATTAGGAAAGAAGTCAATAAAACAATTAGGAAAGCAAAGAGGATATATGAAATCAGTCTACTTTCAATCATCAGCAAAGTGATAGAAGTTGTCATTAACAGTGCTATCAAGTGGCACTTACTCACCAACAACCTGCTCACTGACGTTCAGATTAGATTTTGTCAGGACCACTCTGCTCCAGAACTCTTTACATCTTTGGTCCAAACATGGACAAAAGAGCTGAAATCCAGAGGTGACGTGGGACTGAATGCTCTTGACATCAAAGCAGCATTTGAACGAGTGTGGCATTTACCAAAATTCCCTGGATTCTGGGGAGGTCCCAGCAGATTGGAAAACTGCAAATGTAACACCCCTATTTAAAAAAGGAGACAGACAAAAAGCAACAAACTATAGACCGGTTAGCCTAACATCTGTGGTTGGGAAAATGTTGGAGTCCATTATTAAAGAAGCAGTAGCAGGACATTTGGAAAAACATAATTTAGTTAGGCAGAGTCAGCATGGATTTATGAAGGGGAAGTCACGTTTGACAAATTTGCTGGAATTCTTTGAGGATGTAATGAACAGGGTGGATGAAGGGGAACGAGTGGATGTAATGTATTTGGAATTCCAGAAGACATTTGACAAGGTGTCACATAAAAGGTTACTGCAAAAGATAGCATGGATGGAGGATTGGCTAACTAACAGAAAACAGAGAGTCGGGATAAATGGTTCAATCTCGGGTTGGCAATCGGTAACTAGTGGGGTGCCACAGAGATCAGTGCTGGGACCCCAACTACTTACAATCTATATTAACGACTTGGATGAAGGGACAAAGTGTAACATAGCCAAGTTTGCTGATGATACAAAGATGGGAGGAAAAGCAATGTGTGAGGAGGACACAAAAAACCTGCAAAAGGACATAGACAGGCTAAGTGAGTGGGCAAAAATTTGGCAGATGGAATATAATGTTGGAAAGTGTGAAGTCATGCACTTTGGCAGAATAAAATCAAAGAGAAAGTTATTATTTAAATGGAGAAAAATTGCAAAGTGCTGCAGTACAGCAGGACCTGGAGGTCCTGGTGCATGAAACACAAAAGAATAGTATGCAGGTACAGCAAGTGATCAGGAAGGCCAATGAAATCTTGGCCTTTATTGCAAAGGGGATGGAGTATAAAAGCAGGGAATTCTTGCTGCAGTTATACAGGGTATTTGTGAGGCCACACCTGGAATACTGCGTACAGTTTTGGTTTCCATATTTAAGAAAGGATATACTTGCTTTGTAAGCAGTTCAGAGAAGTTTCACTAGGTTGATTCTGGAGATGAAGGGTTTGACTTAAGAGGAAAGTTTGAGAAGTTTGGGCCTCTATTCATTGGAATTCAAAAGAATGAGAGGTGATGTCATCGAAACATATAAGATTATGAGGGGGCTTGACAAATTGGATGCAGAGAGCATATTTCCACTGATAGGGGAGACTAAAACTAGGAGGCATAATCTTAGAATAAGGGACACCCATTTAAAACAGAGATGAGGAGGAATTTCTTCTCTCAGAGGCTTGCAAATCTGTGGAATTTGCTGCCTCAGAGAGCTGTGGAAGCTGGGTATTTGAATACATTTAAGACAGAGATAGACAGTTTCTTAACTGATAAGGGAATAAGGGGTTATGGGGAGTGGGCAGAGAAGTGGATCTGAGTCCATGATCGGATCAGCCAAGATCGTATTAAACAGCAGAGCCATATGGCCTACACCTGCTCATATTTCTTATGTTCTTATAAAGAGCCCTCATAAAATAGAAGTCAATGAGAATCAGGGGAAAATCTCTCCACTGGCTAGAGTCATACCAAGCACAAAGGAAGATGGTTGTGGATGTTGTAAGTCAATCATCCCAGCCCCAGGATTTCACTGCAGGTGTTCCTCAGGGCAGTATCGAGGACCAACCATCTTCAGCTGCTTCATCAATGACCTTCCCTCCATCATAAGGACAACATTGGGGATGTTCACTGATGATTGCACAGTGTTCAGTTCCATTTGCAACTCCTCAGAAAATGAAGGAGTCCATATCCACATGCAGCAAGACTTGGATGACATTCAGACTTGGGCTGTTAAGTGGCCAGGCAACAACCATCTACAACAAGCGAGATTCTAACCACCTTTCCTTGATATTCAAAGGCATTATTATCGCCAAATCTGCCACCATCAATATCCTGGGGTTACCATTGACCAGGAACTTAACTGGACCAGCCACATAAACACTGTGGCAACAAGAGCAGATCAGAGGCTGGGTATTCTGCAGTGAGTCTCTCACCTCATGACTTCCCAAAGCCTTTCCACCATCTACAAGGCACAAGTCAGGAGTACAATGGAATATTCTCCACTTGCCTGGACAAGTGCTGCTCCCATAACACTCAAGAAGCTCGACACCATCCAGAACAAATGAGCTTGCTTGATTGGCATACCATCCACCACCTTCATAGAATCATAGGGCCAGATTTTACACTTTTGTGCAGATCACCCAAAAATGGACATTATTTCCAGCGTGGGCGGTAATAATGGGTTTTCAGACCGCCGGCTACTCGCCCATTCTCAAAGCACCTAGTCTCCATTTTTTAAATTGGGCATTACCGCGAGCGATATGAAATGGGTGGTAATGTTATATCTCTCTGACCTTCTGCCATAAGTGTTGCTGTCCTTAGCAATGGCATGGCAACGCTCAATTCCCGCGATTCATGAGGTCAAGGGTCTTCATGACATGCGCAGAAGAGGAAACAGAGAGAGAGGGAGCTGAGAGGGACTAAAGATGTGTGTGGGTGTGGTGAGGCTTCTTTGAGTGGAAAAGGGAGAGCTTAGAGCTTTAGAGCAAATAGGGAAACAAAAATTAACTGTTACCAGCCAGATATTGCCTGAATTTGGCCAATAATGGAGGGAGAGGAAGAGGTGATATAGCATGCTATGCAGACTGACACTGGCAAGAACAGTGAGCTGGGAGAGGAGCATATTGGAGGGCGCAAAAGAGTGAGGAGGTTCTCGGACAAAGCAAATGCTTCCCTCCTGCAGGAGATCGAATTACACTGGGGTGATTTGACCCAGGGAAGCCCACCCAAAGGCCTACCACAACATATGGGCCGAGATAGCAGAAGTGGTCTCGTCGGCGACCAATGAGGTGCGTGAAGGCAAACAATGGAACGACCTTGTGGAATCTGCAAGAGTAAGTATTACATTTATTTACATGTACTTATGTATTTATATAATTTGATTTGTAACAGTCATGAGTGAATATCGGCAGATGTGTGGTCTTTCAATTTTACCGGGAATGTTGTAGTCAAAGCTTGCAGTCACAGTGTGCGTCTTTCGGTAAAGAATGATAATTATCATAATAATCGTGATTACATCTGTGGGTTATGTGTTGTATCAGTCTCTGTGACAGTACCTAGCAATATCACGCAATGATCTCATGCCATGTCCTGTCACCTTTTACAGAAGAAGCTATCGACGATGGGGTCGGTGCAGAGGCGTACGGGTGGGGAGCCATCAGTCACCAGCGACATCACTGATATGGAGGAGCGGGTGCTCACACTCGTGGGGAAGCACAACCGGACAGCCACGGAAGCATCTGCAGATCCTGAATTGAAGTGACGTGAGTAAAGTTGATACCATTGCCTGAAGTAAAGTCAGTATCGTCATCATAGGCGGCCCCTCGAACGAGGATGACTTGCTTCCACGAGTTCACAGATGTTTCAATGAAGGACCCGATGTTCCAGTCCTGAACTCCAATTGAGGGGGTGGAAGATGTCTGTGCATGATTTTTTTTAACGTGTGGTGACTGTTGCACACCAGCCACCACATGGACTTGAGGGAGCTAAGCCTTCCTCCAGTGGCATGGATCAACCAATACGACTGGAGACCTGCTCTGCTGCACAGACCTAGCGCGCACACATATCCCAGTGTGGGCTGGCCCATGCTGCCCCTGGGCCCTCGCTCTTCTGGGTCCCGTACCATCATCTGTCACACCTCCGGCACGATCTTTCATCGCTCCTCCGCAATAAACATTCACCGCATCGCTACAAACATTCGCCGCACATCCGCCCCGATCTTCCCATTCCTCTGTACCTGGGCCCTGCCGATGTTCCTGCCCATGCTCCTAAACGGCGACCAGGGTTTTGATGACATCACCCAGTCGCGCATCACAAAATCATCGCATACTTGGAGCAGCTCGTGCTGGAGGTTGAAGTGGTACACCGCTCCAGCTCTTTTATAGCCCGACCTGCAGAGCTGTTCTCTTGCAGGTCACCACACCCATTCATATCCGAACAATCATATATGATAGATGATCTAAAATTATCCAAGAAATAATGCTTGTCTAATGAAAATCATTGCAATGTAAATGTGTTGATGGACATGAAATGTGATGTCTGTGATGATTTTGATGGCAGTGGTGCTTTTGTCGTGCATATGCTGTGTGTAGCGCTGGAATCAACTTGTGACCCTATCACCCCCATCTCCTCAAATAACCTCATTTGTGTTTTGCATCTCAGCCAGCAGTGTGGCCCCAGGCAAGACTAGAGAGGCCAGAAGGTGGGGATGTGGGGCCGGACTCGCCGGACAATCCTACATCTGCTGAGGGTTCCAATTCTCGCCCGTCAATCCGCTGGGTCTGTTCTCTACGGATAAGAGCGCCGACTTCGAGGAACCTGTATCACCACGCTCCAGAAGCCATTCCACCAGAAGGCCATCTAGTGTTCCTCCGGTCATTCCCGCCTCCACTCTGGAGGTACCAGCCCCAAGCACCTCGCCACAGGGAACCCAATTTGTCCCCAGACACTGCCGACCCCAAGGAGGTTTCGTGGACTTGGCAAATCTGTTCCACGAGCGCCACATAAGAGCGGATAGATGGTACATTTGTCCAGGAGGAATGTAGACATTGGTGACCAGCTCCTCGAAGCATTGGGGGCATATCCCGATAGCTGGCCACCATGACTGATTATGTTCTGCGGATGGCAGAGGCCCTGAAGGCGATAGCCAGGAACACTGCTGGCACAGGCCTCCCAGTGGTCCCAGAGCGCGGCACTCCACCCCGAGGTTCCGCACCACCACTGCAAATGACAGCTGAGAGGCAGGACCAAGATCCTACTGCTGCATCAGAGAATGTTCCCCCCTCGGCTCCCCCCGCTCCCGTACCCGTGCAACCACTGCCTCTGCCTTCATCCCCCGCAATGAGGCTCTGCCTGAGGAGCTCTTCGGCCAGGCGCCATGGAGTGAGGAGGGGAAGGGGTAGAGGTGGGTAGAAGAAGGGGAGTGGGGAAGGAAAGTGAGGTGAATGTCCGCAGGTGATGGCTGTGTTATACCTCCATCTGAGTGTATGCAATTTGTTGTAATATATGGGGGCTGGGGACCACCCTCCTGCTTTGAATTTGTATTCTGTGTTGCTGGACATATTGAACATTTGATTGATGTCAATGATGGAAAAAGTGAGGTGTGGGCAGGGGTTGGGTGTTTTTGCCCGTGATACTTATGATTTCAGACTAATGTTGGTATAAAATATTTTTTATTGAACATAACCTTGTTGCGCATTGTCTCAGATAACAGGACCATTACATACTAGTGATTCCTTAACGTGAAAGGGTTAAATAAAACTAAACTTCAATCAACGTAAACTTTAACTGGCACCAAGGTGATGGGTACCATTGATGTCTGAGCTGCACACACACAGCAGTGTGTCAGCATTGTCACTCACAGCAACATTCTTTCAGGCAAATCTTTCCGATATCAGCTCCTCACGTAAGAGTCTTGCAGCTATGTAGCCACCACAGGCCCTTTCCTGTGGTCTGGAGGGCATCGTGGGCATAGTTGTATAGCCAGCCTGATTGTCTGGCCCCAGGTCAGCGTCCAGCCCCTCGTCCTCCTCTTCCTCTCTCTCCTGAGGTGGACCATCAGTCCCTTCTGGCAATTCTTGTCCCCTCCTGATAACCAGGTTGTGCAGCATGGAGCACACGACCACGAATCAACCTACTTGCTCAGGGTTGTATTGTAGCTCCCCTCCTGAGTGGTCCAGACAACTGAAGCATTGCTTAAGCACAGTTATTGTTTTCTGGACCACATTGCATGTGTCTCTGTGGCTCTGGTTGTATCGCTTCTCGGCCTCGGTGTGGGTGTCATGCAGGGGGCACATCAGCCAGGTGTCTAGGCCATATCAGTTGTCACCAAGCACCCAGCATTGTCCTTGTGGCTGACTCTTAAACATGTCAGAGAAAGTGCTCTCACGCAGGATGTCAGCCTCATTGAAGCTGCCCGGACATTTGGCATTCACTGCCATTATGATCTGGTTGTGGTCGACAACTAGTTGGACCTTCAGGAAGTGAAATCCTTTCCTGTGGGTCCTGAAAAGGTGACCGCATGGCGATGTGAGTCCACTGTATTGCTCCCTGCACTCTGTGGAACTTAGCAATGTGGTACAATGCTCCAGCTCTGTCAGACTGAGCCTCTGTGGTCATGGGAAAGCTAATAAAGTCCATCCTTCGCGCATACAGGGCTGCTGTGACCTGTCTAATACAGCGATGAGTGCCATGATGAGACAGAGGGCAAATCTCGACCGTGGAGGCCCAAAAGGAACCGGACATGTAGAAAGACAGTGCCGCGGTGACCTTGACCTCGACCGACACTAATGTCCCGATGGCAAGCTACATATGTGGCCTGATGAGCTCACATATTTCATTGATCACCACCTTGTGGAAGCACAGTCTCCGAAAGCAGCTGTGCTCGGACACGTCGGTAAGTGCGGCGTGTGTATGGTCTGGCCCTCCTCCTCATTCTTGCATGTCTTAAATTGGACACATAATGATGTGCCTCACACGTTGAGCCATCTGCACAATAATTTCCTCACTAAAATACACCTAGATTAAACCCCCAATATTGCAGAGTCTGAAAATATGTCTGTTGAAATGGTCACTTCACCTGAGCAGAACTCCAGGGTCAATCCAAACTCCCCCAAAGTTGAAGCAGCCTTTTGAATGAAGTGATCTGCGATTTTAAAAATGGCATCCACACCGCTGGCTTTAGTTCGAAACAGTTCCACTTTTTCCGGGCATTTTTTGGGGCGAGCGATATTGTGGGCGATATGTGTGCGAGGTGGTGAAAGTGACACTGGGCGATCTCCTGGGCATTAATTTCGACAAATGTAATGTTTACGACAAAAAAAAGTGGCCGGGCGGTATTATTGAATGTCGGCGCTAATTCTGTGCGGAAACTAACGCTGGGCGATATTATGGCCGTTAATTTCGCCCATTCTGATGATTCCGCCCAACAAAAGTGGGCGGGAGGTATTATTTTTTCCCAGCATTACGCACATGGGGAAAGTAACGCTCGGCGATAAGTTTCCGAAAAATGCCCGTCAGTTTCCATTTTATGGTTAAATGGGCAATATATGAGCATTATACATCATTTCAGCGGTAAAATGGACGTTAAGCATGCCAAAAACCTGGAAAATCTAGCCCATAGAATCATAGAATCGTAGAAAATTACAACACAGAAGGAGGCCATTCGGTCCATCTTGTCTGTGCTGGTCGAAAAAAGTTACCCAACCTAATCCCACCTTCCAGCACTAGGTCCATTGCCCTGTAGGTTACGGCTCTTTAAGTGCACATCCAAGTATCTTTTAAATATGATGAGGTTTCTGCCTCTACCACCCTTTCAGGCAGTGAGTTACAGACTCTCACCACCCTCTGGGTGAAGCAATGTTTCCTCAACTCCCCTCTAGTCTGTCTACCAACTACTTTAAATCTATGCCCCCTGGTTTTTGACCCCTCTGCTAAGCGATACAGATCCTTCCTATCCACTCTATATAGGCCTCTCATAATTTTATACACATCATTTAAATCTCCCCTCAGTCTCCTCTGTCAAAGGAAAACAACCCCAGCCTATCCAATCTTTCCTCATAGCTAAAGTTTTCCATTCCTGGCAACACCCTCATAAATCTCCTCTGCACCCTATCTCGTGTAATCATATCCTTCCTGTAATGTGGTGACCAGAACTGCATGCAGTAATCAAGCTGTGGCCTAACAAATGTTGTATACAGTTGTAGCATAACTTTTTTGCTGTTGTATTCTATGCCTCGGCTAATAAAGCAAAGCATTCCATATTCCTTTTTAACTACCGTATCGACCTGTCCTGCTACTTTTGAGGATCTGTGGACATATACTCCAAGGTCCCTCTGTTACTTCACATCGCTCAATATCCTCCCATTTATCCTGTATTCCCTTGGCTTGTTTCTCCTTCCCAAATGCATTACCTCACACTTTTCCGGATTGAATTCCGTTTGCCATTTTTCTGCCCAACTGACTAGTTCATCGATATCTTCCTGCAGCCTGGAGCTTTCTTCCTCACTGTCAACCACACGTCCAATTTTTGTATCATCTGCAAATTTCTTTATCATGCCCCCTACATTTAAGTCAAAATCATTAATTTATACGACAAAAAGTAAGGGACCAAGTCCTGGACTCTGTGGAACCCCACTGGAAACAGCTTTCCAGTCACAAATGTTCCCCTCAACCATAACCCTTTGCTTCCTGCCTCTGAGCTAATTTTGGATCCAATTTGCCACTCTCTCTTGGATCCCAAGGGCTTTTACTTTGTTGATCAGCCTGCCATGTGGGACCTTGTCAAAAGCCTTGCTAAAATCCAAGTAAACAACATCAAACGCATTGCCCTCATTGGCCCTCCTTGTACCTTCTCAAAGTACTCAATCAAGTTAGTCAAACGTGACCTTCCCTGAACAATTCCATGCTGACTGTCCTTGATTAATCTGTGTCTTTCTAAATTAAGGTTTATACTGTACCTCAGAATTGATTCCAGTAATTTGCCCATCACCAAGGTTAAACTAACTGGCTTTTAATTGCTCGGTTTATCCCTTCCTCCCTTTTTAAACAATGATATAATGTTAGCAGTTCTTCAATCCTCTGGCACAACTCCTGCAGCCAGAGAGGATTGAAAAATGATGGTCAGAGCCTCTGCAATTTCCTCCCTTGCTTCTTTTAGTAGCCCTGGCTATATTTTATCCGGTCCTGGTGATTTATCTACTTGTAAGGATGCTAAACCCCTTAAAACTTCCTCTCTTACTATGTTTTCAACATTCACTTCCGCCATCACTGGCATACTGTGGTTGCCTACGGGGCACAACGGACTTGATTTTTGCAGCGCGATAGCTGCAGGAAAAATACAGCGCAGCCCTTATACATGGCCTTCTTTGACATTACAAAGGCCTTTGACACTGTCAACCGCGAGGGTCTATGGAGCATCCACCTTCATTTCGGATGCCCCCAAAAGTTCGACACCATCCTCCGCCTGCTCCACGACGACATGCAGGCCGTGATCCTTACCAATGGATCCATTACAGACCCAATCCACGTCCGGACCGGGGTCAAACAGGGCTGCGTCATCGTCCCAACACTCTTCTCAATCTTCCTCGCTGCCATGCTCCACCTCACAGTTAACAAGCTCCCCACTGGAGTGGAACTAAACTACAGAACCAGTGGGAACCTGTTCAACCTTCGTTGTCTCCAGGCTAGGTCCAAGACTACCCCAACCTCTGTCGTCGAGCTACAGTAGGTGGACAATGCCTGCATCTGCGCAAATACAGAGGCTGAACTCCTGGACATAGTCGACGTATTTATTGTGGTGTATGAAAGCATGGGCCTTACGCTAAACATCAGCAAGACAAAGGTCCTCCACCAGCCTGTCCTTACCGCACATCACTGTCCCCCAGTCATCAAGATCCATGGCGTGGCCCTGGATAACATGGAACACTTCCCATATCTCGGGAGCCTCCTATCAACAAGAGCAGGCATCAACGACGAGATCCAACACCTCCTCCAGTGTGCCAGTGCAGCCTTTGACCGACTGAGAAAAAGAGTGTTTGAAGACCAGGCTCTCAAAACTGCCACCAAGCTCATGGTCTACAGGGCTGTAGTAATACCTGCCCTCCTGTATGGCTCAGAAACATGGACCATGTACAGTAGACACTTCAAGTCGCTGGAGAAATACCACCAACGATGTCTCCACAAGATCCTACAAATCCCCTGGGAGGACAGACGCACCAACATTAGCATCCGTGACCAGGCCAACATCCCCAGCATTGAAGCACTGACCACACTTGATCAACTCCGCTGGGCAGGTCTCATAGTTCGCATGCCAGACACGAGAGTCCCAAAGCAAACGCTCTACTCGGAATTCCTTCATGGCAAACGAGCTAAAGGTGGGCAGCAGAAACATTGCAAAGACACCCTCAAAGCCTCGCTGATAAAATGTAACATCCCCACTGACACCTGGGAGACCCTGGTCAAAGACCGCCCGAAGTAGCGGAAGCGCATCCAGGAGGGCGCTGAGTGCTGAGCACCTTGAGTTTCATCACCGAGAGCATGCAGAAATTAAGCACAGATAGCGGAAAGCGCATGCGGCAAACCAGTCCCACCCACCCTTTCCCTCAAAGACTATCTGTCCCACCTGTGACAGGGACTGTGGTTCTTGTATTGGACTGTACAACCACCTAAGAACTCATGTTAAGAGTGGAAGGAAGTCTCCCTCGATTCCGAGGGACTACCTATGATGATGACTGTGGCTGCAGTGTGTACCATCTACAAGATGCACTGCAGCAACTTGCCACGGCTTCTTCGGTAACACCTCCCAGACCCGCGACCTCTATCACCTAGAAGGACAAGGGCAGCAGGTGCATGGGAACACCATCACCTGCAAGTGCACCTCCATGTTACATATCATCCTGACTTGGAAATATATCACCGTTTTCCTTCATCGTCGCTGGGTCAAATCCTGGAACTCCCTCCCTTACAGCACTGTGGGAGTACCGTCACCGCAAGGACTGCAGCGGTTCAAGAGGGCGATCATCGCCACCTTCGCAAGTTCATTTAGGGATAGGCAATAAATAATGGCCTTGTCAGTGATGCCCACATCCCATGAACAAATAACAAAAAATTAGTAATGAGGTAAGTGCATTTAAAATATAAGGAGGGGATATATTAAATAAACTAATCAAACTCAAAGAGGATAAAATCCCTAGTCTAAATGGATTGCATCCAAGCATCCAAGCGAAAATATAGCAGAGGTATTACTACACATGTTTAATATCTTGTTAGAAAAAGGTGTAGTGCCAGAGAACTGACGGATAACTAATGTAATACCTATATTTAAGAAAGGAGATTAAAACATGTCCAGGGAATTATAGATCAATCAGCTTAGCATCGGTGGTAGAAAAAAATAATGGAAACCCTACTAAAGGAGAAAATAGAAGAACATCTCGAACCAAAGATATAGTAATGAATAGTCAACATGGATTTCAAAAGGGAAAGAATTGCTTGACCAACCGCATTGAATGTTTTGAAATGGTAACAGAGAGAGTAGACAATGGTAATGCAGTAGATGTAATTTATGTAGATTTTGAAAAGGCCTTCAATAAGGTACCGAATAATAGACTGATGAAGAAGGTCAGAGAATGTGGAGTCAGGGGGCAATGAGCAGAATGGATAGCGAGCAAGCTTCAAGACACAAAGCAGAGAGTAAGAGTAAAAGGTAGCTATTCATAGTGGCAGAAGGTGGGTAGTGGCATTCCACAAGGATCAGTGCTGGGGCCACTGTTGTTCACAATTTATATTAACGATTTAGACTTTGGAATCAAAAACACAATTTCTAAACTTACGGATGAAACCAAATTGTGGGCGATAGTCAATACTGAGGAGAACCGCAACAAATTACAGGAGGACATTAATAAACTTGCAGAATGGTCATATAATTAGCAAATGAAGTTCAACACAGATAAATGTGAGGTATTACATTTTGGTGGGAAGAATAGGGAGGTCACTTATTACTTGGAGAGTGCGAGTCTCAGTGGGATAGAGGAACAAAGGGATTTCGGATTCAAAATACACAGTAACAATTTGTACTAAATCTCCCGTCTCCCGACGCATACGCAGAAGCGAGAGCTAGGCCAAATATCACCGACTCCGCTCCCGCCCAGCGCAATTCCTACTAACCTATTTCTGCACATGCGGCAACACCACATTGCCTCTGATCCATCCAGCAGCAGCCCCAAGGCCCGAGCAGCCAAACGCATCCGCCGAGCCTCTCATAGCGCTAAGCCCCAAGTCCCAAATCCTGAGCCTCCCACAATGCCGGGGAGAGCGAGAAGCAGGGAGAGAGGGCTTCGGGGAGCTTAGGGGAGGGTTGAGAGAGAGAGAGAGCTTGGGGGGGAAGAGAGAGCTTGGGGTGGGTGGGTGGTGGAGAGAGAGCTTGGGGGGCAAAGAGAGAGAGCTTGGTGGGAGAGAGCTTCGGGGGGGGGAGAGAGCAAGAGAGCTTGTGGGGGGGGGGGGCAGATAGAGAGAGAGCTTGGTGGGAGAGAGCTTGGGGGCGGGAGAGCGAGAGAGCTTGGGGGAGAGAATTTTGGGGGGCAGAGAGAGCTTGGAGAGAGTGAGAGCTTGGGGGTGGGAGAGAAAGCTTGGTGGGGGGCAGAGAGAGCTTGGAGGGGCAGAGAGAGAGAGAGCTTGGGGGGAGAGGGAGCTTGACGGGGAGAGAGAGAGCCTGAGGCGGGGGTGGAGGGGAATCGGAGGGGAGAGAGGGAACTCAGCGAAGACGGATCACGTTCTGATGTGTGCAAGCTCTCTGCAAGTGTTACAAGGGACATTGTTGGGGTGAATGAAATCCAGAAGTCACATCACTTCATACCCAATAAACATGTTAACAATCCACACACAATGCCCCATCTATCGGGGGGTGGGGTGGGGGGGGTAAGGTCTCGCGCTTGGGTAATGGACTTCAGTTGTGGTAGGGAAGCACCTACACTGGGGTAATTGGGGTAATGAACTTCAGCTGTGGGAGGCAGCACACGTGCTGGGGTAAAGACCTTCAGCTGGAACTTGGTGGCTTTTGGGGAAATCTATCCTCTGTGGCTTCTGAAGTCAAAATGGATTGCTCAAATTGGAAATTCATTCAGAATTTGGGTTGGACGGTTCCAGTTACACATTCCAGAGGAACTTCAGGGTGTGGCTTATCCTCCAAGGGGACCAATCAGCAATAGGTCTGAAGAGCCAATCAGAGAAACGGCTGCATTCCAATTAGTACAAATAGACGCATCCTTAAAAATACATAAATCACAAAGGGCTTCATTTTCCTTATGCGACGGGGATAGTTTTCCGGCGGGCGGCCAACTCCCAGCACCCCGTTGGGAAATTAGTTGCCAGTTTTGCGGGGGCGCTGAGCAGCACGGTCCAGGAGCATCAAGTCGGATTTGACAATACATTGATTTTTGCTGGATAGAAGCCTCTCTTATGGCACTCAGAGGCTGGCTCTTTAGCAATGGATTTTCAGTTGCTCAGACGGCCTTGCACCCTAAAAGCCTCCCTTAGCGCTCCACTCCACACTTAGGTCCCAGATGGCAAATTTTGTGGCTGCAGACACAAACCCTTTCCCAATGTAAACTTTACCGCTCTGCCACCATTACTGCTTCAAAATGACCAGAACTGAAAATCCAGCCCCAAAATTTGCGACACCGGTTAGCAAGGCCATAAAAAAAGCACTTTGGTTTATTTCTAGAAGTATAGAATTGAAAAGTAGGAAAGTTGTGCTATTGCGGCATTGAATGTTGGTTAGACCAAACTTAGAGTACTGCGTATAGTTCTGGTCGCTATATTATAAAAAAATTGTAGAGGCACTGAAGAGAGTGATGATACCAAGAAATGCAAGGGTATACATATCAGGAAAGGATGAACAGGCTGGGTCACTTTTCTCTTGAAAAAAGAAGGCTGAGGGGTAATCTAATTGAGATCTTTAAAATTATGAAAGGTTTTGATAAAGTGGATACAGAGAGACTGTATCCACTTGTGGGGAAGAACCTAACTAGAGGCCATCAAGATAAGATAGTCACCAAGAAATCAAATAGGGAATTCAGAAGAAACTTCTTTACCCAAAGATTGTGGAACTCACTACTGTTATATATGTGGACTTATATTTACTCTGTACAGCCACCAGAAGGCTCATTCCCCAAAGTCCCAAGGGATCCCATAATCCCTTGGGAGCACAGGTATTTAAGAAGGCTTTACAGGTTGGAGATGCACTCTGGAGACCTGCAGTAAAAGACTATGGTCACATGTTACTTTGAGCCCACGGTATTCAGTCTGACTCTTTCTCCATACACAACAACTGGCGACGAGAAACAGATAGCGAACCCAAAGATGCAGAGAACAATGGGCATCCTGGAGAAATTTCCAAAGGGAGATGATTGGGAAACTTTTGTGGAGCGACTTGACCAATACTTCGTGGCCAGCAAGCTAGATGGGGAAGAGAATGCTGCCAGGCGAAGGGCAATCCTCCTCACCATCTGTGGGGCACCAACGTATGGCCTCATGAAGAATCTGCTCACTCCAGCGAAACCCACGGAGAAATCATACGACGATTTGTGCACACTGGTCCAAGAGCATTTGAACCCGAAGGAAAGCGTTCTGATGGCGAGGTACCGGTTCTACACATACAAAAGGTCTGAAGGCCAGGAAGTGGCGAGTTAAGTCGCCGAGCTAAGACGCCTTGCAGGACATTGCGAATTTGAAGGACATTTAGAGCACATGCTCAGAGACTTTTTCTTATTGGCATTGGTCACGAAACAATACTTCGTAAACTTTTGACTGCAGAGACCCCAATCTTGAATAAAGCCATAGCGATAGCCCAGGCATTCATTGCCACCAGTGACAATACTAAGCAAGTCTCTCAGCACAGAAGTGCTGCTACAAGTACTGTGAACAAAGTGATGTTGATTTCAAATCGTAATGTACAGGGCAGGTCACACATACCTGCAGCTACACGTCCGCAGATGTCTCAGCATCCACCACCAAGGGTGATGAATGCAAGGCCATTAACACCTTGTTGGTGCTGTGGGGGTGATCATCGTTTCCATTCATGCCGATTCAAAGGATATGTTTGCAAGGGCTGTGGAACAATGGGACACCTCCAACCAATGTGCAGGCGAGCTGCTAAGCCTGTTAAACCTGCAAAACAGAGACTCGGATAGAGGAGGCAGAGGTACATGGGGTAGATACATTCACCACGAATTGTTCCCCGATATTGCTGAATGTTGAACTAAATGGACTCCCGTTGTCAATGGAGCTGGACATGGGCACGAGCCAGTCCATCATGGGCAAAAATACTTTTGAAAGGTTGTGGTGCAACAAGGCCTCAAGGTCAGTCTTAACTCCAATTCACACGAGACTAAGAACTTACACAAAAGAACTGATTCCCGTAATTGGCAGTGCTACCATAAAGTTCTCCTACGATGGAGCGGTGCACAAGCCACCAAGTTACCGGGCGATGGTCCCACGCTGCTCGGCAGGAGCTGGCTGGGAAAGATATGCTGGAACTGGAACGACGTCCGAGCGCTATCGCCCGCTGACTACACTTCGTGTGCCCAGGTCTTAATCAAATTTCCTTCGCTGTTCGAACAGGCATCGGGATATTCCAAGGAGCAAAATGCAGATCCAACTAATTCCGGGGGCACGACCCACCCATCACAAGGCAAGAGCAGTACTGTACATGATGAGAGAAAGGGTAGAGATCGAGCTAGACCGGCTGCAACGAGAGGGCATCATTTCACCGATTGAGTTCAGCGAGTGGGCCAGTTCTATTGTCCCAGTCCTCAAGGGAAAAGGCACCATCAGAATCTGTGGCGATTACAAAGTAACTATCAATCGTTTCTCTCTGCAGGACCAATACCCACTACCAAAAGCCAACGACCTCTTTGCAACACTGGCGGGAGGAAGGACGTTCATGAAGCTGGATCTGACTTCAGCCTACATGATGCAGGAACTGGAGGAATCATCGAAGGCCCTCACCTGCATCAACACGCACAAAGGTCTTTTGTTTATAACAGGTGCCCGTTTGGAATCCGATCAGCGGCGGCGATATTCCAGAGAAACATGGAAAGTTTACTGAAGTCGGTCCCGCACACCGTGGTCTTCCAGGACGACATCTTGGGCACAGGTCAGAACACAGTCGAGCATCTGCAGAACCTGGAGGAGGTTCTTCGTCAACTCAACCACGTGGGGCTCAGGTTAAAACACTGGAAGTGCGTTTTTGTGGCACCTGAAGTGGAGTTCCTGAGAAGGAGGATCAGGCCCACCAACGCGAAGACAGAGGCAATCAAGAACGCACCGGGGCCACAGAATGTGACGGAGCTGCGGTCATTTCTGGGACTCTTGAACTATTTTGGTAACTTCTTACCAGGACTCAGCACCCTGCTAGAACCACTACATGTCTTACTACGAAAAGGGGGTGAATGGGTTTGGAACAATAGCCAAGAAAATGCCTTTGTAAAAGCGAGAAAATTGTTATGCTCAAACAAATTGCTTGTGTTGTATGATCCATGTAAGCCTTTGGCACTAGCATGTAATGCGTCGTCATATGGCGTCAGGTGTGTATTGCAACAAGCTAATGATTTCGGGAAACTGCAACGGGTTACTTATGCATCCAGCGTCTAAGGCTGAGAGAGCCTACAGCATGATTGAAAAAGAAGCGTTAGCGTCTGTCTATTGGGTAAAGAAAATGCATCAATACCTGTTTGGGCTAAAATTCGAAATGGAAACTGATCTTAAGCCACTTATATCCCTACTTTCCAAGAGTAAAGTGATAAATACCAACGCACCGACCCGCATCCAGACATAGGCGCTTATGTTGTCCGCATACAACTACGCCATCCGCCACAGGCCAGGCACAGAAAACAGCGCCAATGCTCTCAATAGGCTGCCATTGCCCACCACGGGGGTGGAAATGGTGCAGCCCACAGATCTAGTCATGGTTATGGAAGCATTTGAGAGTGAGCACTCAACCGTCACTACTCGGCAGATCAAAACCTGAACAAGTCAGGACCCCATATTATCTCTAGTCTAAAGCTGTGTGCTTCAAGGGAGCTGGTCCAGTGTCCCAGTGGAAATGCAGGAAGAGATAAAGCCAGTCCAGTGGTGCAAAGATGAAATGTCTATACAGGCAGACTGCCTTCTGTGGGGCCATCGATTAGTGGTCCCCAAGAAGGGCAAAGACACCTTCATCAATGACCTCCACAGTACCCACCCAGACATCGGAATGATGAAAGCGGTAGCCAGATCCCACGTGTGGTGGCCCGGTATCGATGCGGACTTCGAGTCCTGCGTTCACAGATGTAATACATGCTCGCAGTTAAGCAATGTACCCAGGGAGGCGCCGCTAAGTTTTTGGTCTTGTCCCTCCAAACCGTGGTCTCGGGTACACGTCGACTATGCAGGCCTGTTCTTGGGTAAAATGTTCCTTGTGGTTGTAGACGCGTACTCCAAGTGGATTGAATGTGAGATAATGTTGGTTAACATGTCCACTGCGACTACTGAAAGCCTGCGGGCCATGTTTGCCACACATGGCTTTCCCGATGTTGAGCAACAATGGGCCATGTTTTACCAGTGCTGAGTTCAAAGAATTCATGACCCGTAACGGGATCAAACATGGCACATTTGCCCTGTTTAAACCAGCATCCAATGGTCAGGCAGAGAGAGCAATGCAAACCATCAAGCAAGGCTTGAAGAGGGTAACTGAAGGCTCACTGCAGACTCACCTATCCCGAGTCCTGCTTAGCTATCGCACAAGACCCCACTCACTCACTGATATCCCACCTGCTGAACGTCTGATGAAAAGTGCACTCAAGACAAGGTTCTCGTTAGTTCACCCTGATCTACATGAACAGGTAGAGAGCAGGCGGCTTCAACAAAGTGCATACCATGATAGCGCAAATGTGTGAAATCAATGATCTTGTATTTGTTTTAAATTATGGACAAGGTCCCAAGCAGCTTCCCAGCACTGTCGTGGCCAAAGAGGGGAGCAGGGTGTTTCAGGTCAAACTTTCAAATGGACTCATTCAGTGGAATCACTTGGACCAAATCAAACTCAGATTCACGGACTACCCTGAGCAACCCACCTTGGACCCTTCCTTTTTTGATCCCCCAACACACACACCAGTGGCAACCAACACCACGGTTGACCACGAAGCAGAACCCATCATCCACAGCAGCCCTGCATGGCCCAACACACCAGGCAGCCCAGCAAGGCCAGCTGCATAGCAGCCCAACAAGGGCCCAACAAATGATTCAACAACACCAGCTTCAACACCGAGACAATCAACCAGGGCAAGAAGGGCCCCAGATCGACTCACATTGTAAATAGTTACACTATTGACTGTGGGGGGGAATGTTGTTATATATATGGACTTGTATTTATTCTGTACAGCCACCATAGGACTCATTCCCCAGAGTCCCAAGGGATTCCATAATCCCTTGGGTGCATAGGTATTTAAGAAGGCTTCACAGGTTAGAAAGGCACTCTGGAGACCTGCAATAAAGGACTAAGATCACACGTTATTTGGAGCTCACAGTATTCAGTCTGACTCTTTCTCCATACACAACAGCTACCACAGAGAGTGGTTGAAGCAAATAGTATAGATGCATTTAAGGAGAGGCTAGACATATATATGAGGGAGAAGGGAATAGTGGATTATGCTGATAGATTTAGACGAGGAAAGATGGGAGGATGCGCGATTGGAACATAAACGCCTGCATGGACTGGTTGGGCCGAATGACATGTTTCTGTGCCATATATCCTATGGAAAACATAATGATTTGTATAAGCCTCATGTCACCATGTGTCTGTTCTGTCTGCCGTTAGTGAAATTATAGAAGTACATGTGCAATGGATATGAATATTTGGTTCAGGTGTCTCTAGGGATATTATTGTTGCTGCTGCACCCTCCTCCACATGGTTAAGCTATAATGCAGCTGGGCCATGTGCCTCAACTCCCATAAAGAAATTGCTCAGACCACTTGTTGGAGTGACTGAGGTGACTGAATCTGTGAAGGTGTCTACGGCAAGGAAAATTGAGTGAGATGTACAACAGGCAGCCAATTCAATACCACCAGTTGTACCCGATTACCGAATTTGAAAGTTGCCCACTCTGAAGAGAATCTGCACTCTGCACGTTGGTCCTCTTGCAGGTCCAAATCTTGCTGCTGCACACTGCTGTGCAGAGCGCAGCAAACCACGACCATTGTGGACACCCTGGCACCTGAAACCCATCTTCAGCATGCCGATGGCTTGTTGATGCCATATCTGGTCGTGATATGACATTGATTATAGTGCTCTTGGGCATCAGTCTCAGATTTCTGAGAGGAGTCATCAGACATGTTTTAAGTGGCTATACCTTGTCTCCAAGCAGCCACCCGTTAACTCTGATTCCAGATGTGAAGACGTCAGGGAGGTTGGACTGCTGCAGGAAGAAAGCTTCGTAGGGACTGACTGGGAATCCTGCGCACACGTGCATACATTTTTTTTTGTGGTTGCACACCAGCTGCACATCGATGGAGTGGTTGACGAATAGTTCTGGGTGATCTGGAGGTGCCCTGATTGCCACGTGTGTGCAGTCAATGACACTGTGCATCTTTGGGAAGCCAGACAGAGGAGCAAGCCCAAGTGGCTGTTCAATCTGACTGGCTTTAACTCAAACCAATTTGACATAATTGGTGGTCCTGGCGAACAATCCATCTCTCACCTGTCTTATGCATTTGTGGGCTGCCGACGAGGGGATCCAGCAAATGTCTCTGGCAGAGCCCTGGAAGGATCCAAAGGCAAAGTAGTTGAAGGTGCTGGTGACTTTGGCAGCCACTGATAATGCATGATCACCTGGTCCAGCTGGCAGCAGGTATTGTTCCAGCAGACTGTAGATGTCTGCCACCAGCAGACATGACAACCTGAGTCTCTTGAGACTTTACTGTTCCAACATGTTGAGGAAACTGATCCTCTGCCTGTAGACCATGTGTGGCAGATATGGCCTCCTGCGAGCTGCACCTCTCTGGTGCTCCCCTCCCTCCTGCTGCCATCTCTGTTGCTTCCCTTACTCCTGTGCAACAACAAATACAACAACAGGAACTTCCATTTATATAGCGCTTTTAACATAGTAAAATGTCCAAATTTGCATCACAGGAGCATTATGAAACAAAATTTGACAGAGCCATATAAGGAGCTGTTAGGGCAGGTGATGAAATGATTGGTCATAGAGGTAGGTTTTACGGAACATCTTCAAGGAGGAAAGATAAGTAGAGAAGCAGAGAGGTTTATAGAGGGAAATCCAAAGATTTGGACCATGGCAGCGGAAGGCACGGCCACCAATGTTGGAGCCATTAAAAACAGGGAAGGTCAAGAGGCCAAAATTGGAGGAGCACAGATATCTCGGAGGTTTTTTAAAATTCATTCACGGGATGTGGGTGTCGTTGGCAAGGCCAGCATTTATTACCCATGCCTAATTGTCCTTGAGAAGGTGGTGGTGAGCCACCTTCTTAGACCGCTACAGTCCGTGTGGTCAAGGTACTCCTACAGTGCTGTTACAGAGAGAGTTCCAGGATTTTGACCCACCGATGATGAAGGAGCAGTGATATATATCCAAGTCAGGATGGTGTGTGCTTTGGAGAGGAACTTGGAGGTTGTGGTGTTGCCATGCACCTGCTGCCCTTGTCATTCTAGGTGGTAGAGGTTGCGGGTTTGGGAGGTGCCGTCGAAGAAGCCTTAATGAGTTGCTGCAGTGCATCTTGTAGCTGGTACACACTGCAGCCATGGTGCAACGATGGAAGAGGCAAGCGAATGTTTAAAGTGGTGGATGGGCTGCCAATCAAGCTGGCTGCTTTGTCTTGGATGGTGTCGAGAAGCCCCCAGATTATTGATGGAGGGGGATTTGCCAATTGTAATGCTGTTGAATGTCAAGGGGTGGTGGTTAGACTCTTTCTTGTTGGTGATAGTCATTGCTTGGCACTTATATGTTGCGAATGTTATCATCCCAAACCTGACTGTGGTCCAGGTCTTGCTGCATGCAGGCACGGACTGCTTCATTATCCACTCCCCAACTCTTCTTCAAAATAGTGGCATGGAATCTTTTACGTCCACCTAAGAGAGCAGATGCGTTTAACGTCTCCTCCAACAGTGCTGCACTCCTTCAACACTGCATGTAACATCAGCCTATATTTTTGTGCTCAAGTCTTTGGCATTGGATTTGAACGCACAACCCTTTGACTCAGAGGCAAGATTGCTACCAACTGAGCTGCGGCTGACACTACAGAATAATGGACAAAGTCGTGGAATTTGATTTCCAAATTTATCTTACTCAGGTTCTGTGAATAAGTGGCCCTGATACTATCCATTATATCACAGTAACACCCCAATTGTTATAAAACAGTGAATCCACTCTATCACAGTGAGCAATGCCACAGGTGATTTGCTGCTTAGTATAAAAACATGTAGGGATGGATTTTGGGCTTTTGCGATTTCGGGGCGTTAGTTGTAGCGGGGCATTAAAGATAGCACCTGAAAATAGTTTGCACCTTTGACTGCAAGTTTCGGCGAAAATGTAAGTTGGAGGAGCGTTGTCATTAAGTCAGGCGTTGCACAATGAACTTTGTGCACCCGAGCTGAAAATTGCAGCAGTAAAGAAGTTTCATTGTTGTTTAGTGCCCTGCAACATAACATTTTATATTGTATGGTTTTATTTTGGTGGGGGAGTTTTTGTGACTTTGTCGCACTAAAATATATGAATCATCATTTGCTATTGGTGTCTTGTGCATCATTCCAACGTTCACCAGAAATGTGCCTTTATGGAGGCACATAGCGTGTCCAATATTAGCTCCATCCCTCAGTTTCCTCCATTTAGGAGAGCCGGTCCATTACGAGCTGGCGACGTGCGACTCTTTATTCAGCAACTTCTCCACGCTGCCTCCCCCGTGGATGGGTTGACTATCCAATGGGGGCCTCGCCAGGCTCCTCTTCATTGACCTCCCCCTCCTGAGGTGGGCATGTAATCCCCACTGGCAATGCCTGGCCCTTCATGATGTCCAAGTTGTGCAGCATGCAGCACACCGCTATGAATTCGGAGTCGCAGCTTCAATCAGGGTTATGTGTGAAACCATTGTCGTCAATGTGATCTGCGATGTAGGATCCTCATCCCTCCATTTAAAAATGCTGCCAATGCCACCTGTCGCACCATGGGACCTGTTTTATTCAGGCCTTTCCTGGGGTGGGAGTTAAATGAGGCGTAAAGGCCAAATGGTCCAGCGCAGAGTTGCACGGCGATTGACATCATGATTTCAGTCAAAATGGACGGCGGGGCGATAAATTTTTGTGCCGGCACTAACCAGTAGCCGAATATACCGGCTGGGCGGTAAATCCTGGACACCCAGCATTACGCCCAAAAACAGCATTTAACGCCCCGCCGAGGTGCTAACTGAGGCGCCAATGAGCTGTAAATCCAGCCCTTAAGGTTATACTTCATAACCATCTTATGTCTGAATCATTTATTATCTATATATTATATCGTCAATGCACTAAATAGGGTACATGTTTCATTGTAAGTACCTGCAGTGCCTGTTACTCCATTAGGTGGTTGTGATGGGCTTTTTTCAATGTTAAAGGTTTCAAGCTGTTTGATGCACTATAGCTGACATATACTGAGAGAATATCATGCGATTGCTCAACCTGGTCAGTGGCTCCAAAAAATCACTCAAGATACTTTCTGATTTTTTTTTCATCAACCATTTTCTAAAACAAGGGTTTAAACAAAAAAAAATACATACTTCGCCCTCAAACATGATTACTTTTATCTACTGAATATTTTTTGCCACTTTTGTTAAACTCTTTGCCTGAAAGCCTCAGCCTCTGTCAAAAATCTGAGCTTTATCCAGGTGATCATAAAGATCATCTCTTATAATCCCTTCAAGCTATAGCGTATAACTGATATCTTACTAATGGGTCTATAGTTCTATGGATTGGACCTGTCACCATTTTTTGAACACCCTTGCAATCTGAGGGAACAATCCCAGACTCCAGTGAGTTGGGATAAGAACATAAGAACACAAGAAATAGGAACAGGAGTAGGCCATACGGCCTCTCGAGCCTGCTCCGCCATTCAATAAGATCATGGCTGATCTGATCATGGACTCAGCTCCACTTCCCCGTATGCTCCTCATAACTCCTTATCCCCTTATCGTTTAAGAAACTGTCTAATTCTGTCTTAAATTTATTCAATGTCGCAGCTTCCACAGCTCTCTGAGGCAGCGAATTCCACAGATTAACAACCCTCTGAGAGAAGAAATTTCTCCTCATCTCAGTTTTAAATGGGCAACCCCTTATTCTAAGATCATGCCCTCTAGTTATAATCTCTCCCATCAGTGGAAGCATCCTCTCTGCATCCACCTTGTCAAGCCCCCTCATAATCTTATACGTTTCGATAAGATCACCTCTCATTCTGCTGAATTCCAATGAATAGAGGCCCAACCTACTCAACCTTTCCTCATAAGTCAAACCCCTCATCCGGAATCAACCTAGTGAACCTTCTTTGAACTGCCTCCTTTCGTAAATATGGAAACCAAAACTGCACGCAGTATTCCAGGTGTGGCCTCACCAACTGTAGCAAGACTTCCCTGCTTTTATACACCATCCCCTTTGCAATAAAGGCCAAGATTCCATTGGCTTTCCTGATCACTTGCTGTACCTGCATACTCTCCTTTTGTGTTAAACATGAGCAAGGAGTTTGCAAAGCACATGCGCCATCTCTTTAATTACTCTTGGATAGTGGTCATCTGGACCAGCAGCTGATCTATATTTAGGTTCCTTATTCTGTCTAAAATGATATCCTCAGTTATTTACAATTAACATTTTCCTATCTGTTAATTGTTTCACTGAAAAATCAAACTTTTAGTTCATATATATTGAATTTATTTGATTCCATATATAGTTTGAGAGATAAAGCTAAACAAACAGTCCTTTTGCTGAGTGTATTTTACTGTCAAAGCCATTTTACCTTTTACTGTCACCAGGTCAGAATAATCAGAATTTCTATTCCAGTCTATCATTCGAAAATTGATTTTTATCACCTTGCTAAAGGTAGACATTTAAATGTTAATTTTCCAACCTCTGATAATGCTTGTGGGCTAGAATTTCCTCTCCAATCGTCGATTTAACACCCAGTTACTGCCCATTTCGTGAAGTAGCGTCCTGTAACACTCATTTCACCTCTCGATTATCGCCGGCCTACCCCAATACCATTGCTGCAAAGCGCCCGCCCACTTTGGACCACTAGATATCGCGAAAAATTTCCTGTCAGCGTTAATTTCAACTAAAACGTTTTTAAAAGGCCCGCTCTGCCCGTTATCACTGTGATCAGAACCGCCCATTTCTGAAGTACTTACCTGACTTGGGCCCAGCGTTATGTCTCCCTCCATTTTCTTTTCAGCTTTACAGTGGGCCAGAAGATCCATGTCATGAAGAAAATCTTTATTGGGGTGTAGTACAACAGGCACCAAATGCCCACTGGTACATCACCCCAAATGCTATTTTTATTTTGGTGTTCCTGATGTGTAAATTAGTCGCATTGCAATTTAAAAAAAAGATTTTAGGTTTTCCAGCAAATCTTCTCTTTGAGTGCTCGGATGCCGATACATTAGGGCCAGAACTTCAGTGTGTGAGTCCAGTTAATATAAGCAGGCTTTTCAATTGGAGTGACATCTTGGCCATGCTTGATCCTATCGTTGCTCAACAAAGTCAAGAGTCAGAAACTTGGCTGATTTACTGCACCTTACCGCCGCCACCCACGCCCCCCACGCCCCCCCCAAACCCCCCCACCACCCCAGCATCCCAGCTAAGGAGCACTAAGGCCATTGTAGCGTCCACACTGCCCACCGGAGTCAGGAGTCAGAACCTTAGCTGATTTACTGCACTTTACCATCACCATACCCACCACCCCAACACCACTTCCCCTCCGTCGCCATGTTCTGATAGCTGCCGTGAATTCAGAGACACACTGAACTCAGAAGCTCCCAATCGAAAAAATAATTTCAAAAATAAACCCAATTGGATTGCAGATGTTTCGTGTCTGTTTGAATGAAGTAAATGACCAGAATCTGTGTAACATGTCGAGGGGCTGATTTTGTGGGTGGTCGGTAATATAAAACACCACTCAGGAAGGTAATATATAACACCACTCAGGAAGGTAATATATAACACCACTCAGGAAGGTAATATATAACACCACTCAGGAAGAAGGAGTCATGCCCACTGAGCTATTCATTGCTGAACATGAATTATTTCTGGGAAATTTTCTCCCTCCCTCCCCTTTACTGATGCTGGCTGTAGCAGGGCCGTGGAGGGGGGAGGGACTGCGTCCATGCAATGGGGCCTCGTCCAAGTCACTGTGTGTACAGAACGACCTGAGCGGTGGGGTGGGGGCGGGGGGAGAAGGGAGTCAGTCACTAGGTGTACATCCAAGTAACCATTCTTCACGTGGCTTGACAGTGTGGTCATGGGGCTATTCAACTGTAGCAGGCATCACAACTGTAATGTATGCACCTGTGAGAATGCTGACAGGTTGGTAGTGCTGTTGCACTGTGAGTGGTTTACCCAGCTACATGATGTTCACAAGACTCAAGAAAACCCCAGTCAGTTGGGTCTAGGTCATCCAAGATAAGGTATGAGTTTACAAGGGTCACCGTCAATCATACATTTAAGTTATCTTTCCTAACAGTTGTCAAATGGGGTATATTTTCCCTTCCCAGAAGTGAGTGAGACAAAGTACAAGAATGGTTTAATTGATTAAAGTTTTATTTAAAACTTGTAATATGTATTAAACTTTAACAATGTAATAAAATAAAATTTTTTATGAATACCAATGTTGACAACAAAACACATTATGAACAATAAACAGCAACAACATCAACAACAGTATAAACAACACTCAAACCCCCCTGCACCCTCCCACAATTCTACCTGTGGCCACCTTTCCCAATGCCTTTCCTCCCCAATCCCCCCCTCACCCTTGGCCCCGACCTACTCCTCCACCTCCCACTAACAAGACCCCTGGCTCTGCCGACATCGGGACCAGAACATTCTGCACCAGCAGAGCACCTCGAGCGTAACTGCTGAGGGGGGGATGGTGGGGGGGGCGGTGACAATGGCTGCGCTATGTTTGGGGGTGCTAGAGAAGATGGAGGTGCTAAGGACCCATTTTCAAAATCGGAAGAAGCTGGTTCCTCCTGACGATTAGGTGCTGTCACCATTGGTGGTATGGCACCTTGGGGTGCAGTGCCATATCCCATGACTGTAGATTGCCCATAGCATTGGTATTGGCGGTCCGGGTGTTCTCACTTACCACAGCAATCAGCTCCGCCATGTCCTCCGATTGGCAGGCTGCTAAAGCTGCAATGTTTTCCGACAACCCAGCAATAGACTGCAGGAGCTTTCGAATCAACTCGATGTTCATCCTGGACAGTGCCACCATGTCCCGGCTAGCATCTGCCTGTCGCGCAGCATTCTCACTTTGGCGGATCGGCTGCCGCGGATTCACCATGGGGGTCGGTGTGCGCTGTTGCAGTCCGCTTGGTCCCACTTCCTCGGGCCAGAATCCAAGAAAGTTGGATTCCGATGAAGAACCAGTGGCTGCAGGTAGAAAGGACCCTTGAAGTCCCGCCACCCCTCTCTCCTCATGCATCACCGCCATTACAATACTTTGAGGATTGTTCTCTTGCAGCTCCTCCAGCACCATCTCCTCCGTCTCCTCCACCACCATCTCTTCATTTGGTCTCCCCTGCAATGACTCCTCTCTGGAGCGGCAGCCGGCTCCACATCTGCATCTGGTAAAATAATATCATTAATGGTTGGCGACAAGGGAGGGGAGGGGTCAGAGGTAGCATCAGAGCAATTCACTTTATGCAGGCTTATGTGGAGAACAAACATTTTTTACTGAGAATCATTACATGTAAGTATTATAAGCAAAGTAAAGAGAAAGTACATGATATAACAAAACTTCAGTCCCAAACAGTTTGGTTTCCAAGTGGCACAGTGTGATCAAACAAAAAATCATGTCACAACTAACAATATTTCTTGCTCCCAGCATTACATTACGTTATACATTATATTGCCATAAGATTAAATTACATGACCGCAGTACAGCCCAGGGATTATGCGGACTTACCCTCGGGGACAACGGGTTCGGCACCAACACATGTGGCGGTGCGATCATATGCCCCTGTTAGGGCTGCAGCGTGTTCCTCCAGGTCCATGAGAGGAATAGTCTTAGGCTGACCACCACCCATTTTGCGGAGTTCCGCCCTATTGCCGGCTAGTTTTTTTCTGCAAAGATGACAAAAAATATGTGTGAAGTAATTTGACAGCTACTAATACCAAAACACATGCATACACATATATAATATATAGATATACATATCCCCAATTAACAGTCCCCCGATCTTTTCGTCAATGACTGCACAATTTAAGTTTTATTAGCACACAAATGTTGCATGATGAACACATGCAAATACAGAGCACTAACACAATGAGATCGATGATGGGAGATAAAAATGACACCAAACTTTACAACATCATAAAACATGTCACTATTCAAGAGTAAATCGTCAATGCATGATAAAAGTTAGTACTTACTCTCGCAGATCCAATGATGTCATTCTACTGTTTGCAGCACTGGTTCGGTCCCCGCATCATGGATGCGATGGAGGACACCGCCTCAGCGATCTCTCGCCATAACCACTGATACATGGACGGTACCGGTTTCCCTCGCCCACCCCGTGTTAACTGATTACAATTGGCCTCCACTTCGTCCATCAATGACTCCTGGGCTTCCTCCAAGAAACGAGTGGCCCTTTTTCTCCCACCAAATTCCCTCTCAACTTCCATGGCTTGATTTTCCATTTTGTTGATATTTATTTATATATATATATTTGAATCTATTTATTTATCTATTTATTTTTAAATTATTATTCTATTACAGTTATTTTTTTAAGATTTTAAGATCTATTATTATAATAATTACTAGTTATATTATTAATGATATTATTTTATATTATGATATTAGTTGTAAGTATACTGAATATAATCAATGTACTCCTCAAAACACCTCACAAATCCTCTCACAGCTCCTCTCTCACTGACATCAACCAAACTCTGCAGCTTCAAGATGTCCAGTGCTGTCTTACCTTTGACCCCAAAATCACGGGTGAATGACCGCGCATGCACAGAGAAGGTTTTCTGGCTGTTTTCTGCAATGCTTCTGCTTCCCTTACTAAAGGTAAGAAAATCGCCAACTTTTCTCCTGTTCTCGCCATCCGCTACAGTCCACCATCGCCGATATCGAGGACCCGAAAACCGCGGGAGCGCGCACCAGCGGAATTCCGATGGTTAAAAAGACGCAACTGTCGGAATACCGCTAAGGATCCAGCGCCAGCAATCGGAGGGGAAATTCTAGCCCTATATCTTTCAACTACCTACATATAATCCCCCAATGGAGACTTGCAGCAGCCACAGATATTCCAATGATTGACAGCTGTGCCATTGACATCATAATTACTTTTTTAACAGTTTCCTTCTCACGTCAAATTCCATCGATTATCTTTCATGATTCTGTTCATGCCTTTTCATATTTTGACTTATATTTTTAGTCCATGTTTTGTTTACACTAGTTGCCTTTCTTTTCATTTCTCCACTTTATTCTCTTGCTGACTTTATTTCATTCTTTGTGTTCACCCTCTTCATTTTCTATTTAAATTGCCTTTGCTTTAATTTTGTTTCTTTTCTATATTTGTCTTTTTATTTCCTTCACTCCTTTCACGTACATTGCATTCATTTCTTCATAAATAATTCATCCCCATCTCTTTATCTTTTTCAGTGCTATTATTACGTTTCTTCCCCCACCCCATAGTGATCACAGATGAAAGTGGAGTGTTTCTCACCCCAAGTCTTTCAATTAGCAACAAAAATAACTTCCCTGCTTCTGATGATTGACAGGTTTCACTTTGCTATTCCAGTTTACTCAGTGTACAGTGTGGTCCAGATATTTCAATCTGTAGCCTGTCCAGTTGCCCCACAAAGCTCGAGCTGTAACTTTCATCAGTAAAGAATTGCCCAAAACGCAAAATTGCCCAAACTCGACAGAAATCGAATTTTAGGCAGTGCCTAAACTGGGATTTGACTTTTTATTGTTAGCAGAGATAAAGTAAATGTGCATGGAGAAATCTGAAATAAAAACAGGAATGCACAGCAGGTCTGTCGACAACTGGAAACATATGACAGGTTAGTATGAACTTTCCTTCTTTTTTTAGATGCTATCAGATCTGCTGTGTATATGCAACATTTTCTGTTTTTATTTCTGCAGTCAGATGTTTTCAGGGAATAGGATATTGATTCTTTGTTTGAGTAATACTGAAATTATGTACAAAAAATAATGCCAACGAAGTGAAGACTCAACATTTTTAAAGCTGTTTTACAAATCAACTTTTATCTAATTTAAACTGCTATGACAAGAGCTGCAATGTTAGATTCAGTACTTTGTAGTAAAATCAACTCCATTTACTACAATTTTGATTCTTTAACAAGGTAAATGCAATAAAATGAATCAAAAATGAAATGTTAATTTTCTACCTTGCGTACCTCTTTTTTTTAAATAAGGGCATATCAGTTTGTTCTCATTTATGCACAACTGACAGATTTAATATTCTGTAGTCAATGGAGTATTGTCACTTGACAGAGTGAGGTTGCTCTGGGGATGTCGACAGTTTGTGTACAATCTGAGGGAGAAAAAGACAAATTGATTAATCACTAAGATAGAAAATGATTACTTCCCCCTGTTTAAAAAAAAAATGATCAGAACCGCCTTGTTAAAAAGTTAGACTTCAAAGTGAGGGCTATCTGACAAATACCTGAACATCCATTCAGACTTTTGTAGCCTGAGTATGGCAGGTGTATTTCTAACCCATATCACTCTTTGTTTAAGTTCATGTTTATTCCACCTGCACAGTTGTATGGAGATTTTAGTTTTACTTCCCATTCTGATTTGATTCAAAGGAATTGTGGTAATTTACAGTGAATGTGTTATGTATTTAACCCCTTATAACCTGTATTACACTACCGCCAGAGGGCCTACCTGTTGGAGTCCCAAGGGATCCCAGCATCATTTGGGAGCACGGTATATAAGCAGGCCACCCACGAGGTACCTGCACTCAGGAGTCTTATTAAAGGAGCTAAGGTCACACTTGCTTATTGTACACAGTACTGTTTCACCCTTTATTATGAAAGTATCAATTGGCGACAAGGTAACGAATAACCGCGTGAAAATGCAAAAAACAGTTAACTCCTGGAGAAGTTCTCAGGAGAGGACAATTGGGAGGCCTTCATGGAGAGATTCGACCAATACTTCATGGTCAACGAGCTGGAAGGGGACGAGAACGCTGCCAAACGAAGGTCGATCCTCCTAACTGTCTGTGGGGCAAAAACCTATGGCCTTGTGAAGAATCTCCCAGCTCCGGCAAAATCAACAGCTAAATCCTATGAAGAATTGTGTACGCTGGACCAGGAACATTTAAATCCTAAGGAAAGTGTTTTGATGGCGAGATATCGGTTCTACATGTGTCACCGGTCGGAGAGCCAGGAAGTGGCGAGCTATGTCGCTGAACTAAGGCGCCTCGCAGGACATTGTGAGTTTGAAGGATTCCTGGAACAAATGCTCAGAGACTTTTTTGTACTGGACATTGGCCATGAGGTAATCCTTCACAAACTGTTGACTGTTGAAACTCAGAATCTAAGTAAAGCCATAACGATAGCCCAGGCATTTATGCCCACCAGCGACAACACCAAACAGATTTTGCAGAGTAAAGAAGTTTTGGCCAGTACTGTGCACAAAGTAACGTCGTTTTCGAGCAGGAATATATATGGCAGAATGTTCACGCCGGTTGCTGCTGCCCGACCTCAGATGACCCAGAGTCCGCCATTAATCGTTAATGCGAGGCAGTTAACACCTTGTTGGCACTGTGGAGGTGATCATCGGCCCCATCAATGCCATTTCAAGCACTATGCGTGCAACAGTTGCAGAACAATGGGACACCTCCAGCGAATGTGCAGGCGAGCTGCAAACCCTGCAAACCACCACGTTGCAGAGGAAGATCGATCCACTGTGGATCAGGCTGAATCAGGAGACTTGTACCGAGGAGGCAGAAGTGTACGGTGTACACACATTCACCACGAAATATCCACCAATAATGTTGAAAGTTGAGCTGAATGGAATTCCAGTATCTATGGAACTGGACATGGGTGCGAGTCAGTCCATAATGAGTAAAAAGGCCTTCGACAGGCTGTGGGGCAAAAAGGCACACAGGCCAAAGCTCAGCTCCATTCACACCAAAGTAAGGACTTACACCAAGGAACTAATCCCTGTAATTGGCAGTGCTGAAGTCAAAGTCTCCTATGATGGAGCAGTACACGAACTCCTGCTGTGAATTGTGCCAGGGGATGGCCCCACATTGTTTGGCAGAAGTGGCTGGGAAAAATCCGCTGGAACTGAGATGTCATCTGAGCGCTTTCATCCGTCGACGATGCCTCATGTGCCCAGGTTCTGAGCAGGTTTCCATTGTTGTTCAAGCCAGGCATTGGAAGCTTCTCGGGGGCAAAAGTGCAGATCCATTTGGTGCCCAGTACGTGACCCATTCACCACAAGGCACGAGCGGTACCATATATGATGCGTGAGAAAGTGGAAATTGAGCTGGACAGGCTGCAGCAAGAAGGCATCATTGCGCTGGTGGAATTCAACGAGTGGGCCAGTCCGATTGTCCCAGTACTCAAAGAGGACAGCATTGCCAGAATTTGTGGGGACTATAAAGTAACGATTAACCGTTTTTAGCTACAGGACCAACACCCGCTACCCAAGGCAGACAACCGATTTGCGACCCTGGCTGGAGCGAAAGCATTCACCAAGCTGGACCTGACCTCAGCCTATATGACGCAAGAGCTGGAGGAGTCTTTGAAAGGCCTCGCCTGCATCAACCTGCACAAAGGTCTGTTCATCTATAACAGATGCCCGTTCGGGATTCGGTCGGTTGCGGCAATCTTCCAACGGAACATGGAGAGCCTGGTAAAGTCAGTTCCTCGCACCGTGATTTTCCAGGACGACATACTGGTTACAGATCAGGACACCATTGAGCACTTGAAGAATCTGGAAGAGGTTCCTAGTTGGTTTGATCACGTGGGGCTCAGGTTGAAACGCTCGAAGTGTGTTTTCCTGGCGCAAGAGGTCAAGTTCTTGGGAAAAAGAATTGCAGCAGATGGCTCAGCCCCACTGACGCCAAGACGGAGGCCATCAAGAACGCGCCGAGACCACAGAATGTGATGGAGCTGCGATCATTCCTGGGACTCCTTAACCATTTTGGTAATTTCCTACCTGGGTTAATGCCATTCATTGGATATATTCAAGAGGGAGTTAGATATGGCCCTCACTGCTAAAGGGATCAAGGGATTTGGAAAGAAAGCAGGAAAGTGGTACTGAGGGAATGATCAGCCATGATCTTATTGAATGGTGGTGCAGGCTTGAAGGGCCGAATGGCCTACTCCTGCACCTATTTTCTATGTTTCCATGTTTCAATGTAAGCACTCTGCTCGAACCCTTACATGCGCTTCTGTGTAAAGGAGACAACAGGTTATGGGGCAATTCAAAAGAGGCTGCTTTTAAGAAAGCCAGAAATCTGTTGTTTTCAAACAAACTGCTTGTCCTATATGACCCTTGCAAAAGATTAGTGCTAGCTTGCAATGTGTCATCATACGTGCTCGGGAGTGTGTTACAACAGGCAAACGAATCGGGGATTTTGCAACCGGTCGCCTATACGCCAGGAGTTTGTCCAAGGCCGAAAGAGCCTACAGCATATTGAAAAAGAGACTCTGCCGTGCGTTTACGGGGTAAAAAAAATGCACCAGTACTTATTTGGCCTCGAGTTTGAGCTTGAAACTGACGACAAGCCACTCATGTCGCTGTTTTCTGAGAGCAAAGGGATTAACACCAATGCCTCTGCCCGCATCCAAAGATGGGTGCTCAAGCTGTAGACATACAACTATGTAATCCGCCACAGACCGGGCACAGAGAACTGCGCAGATGCTCTCAGTCGGCTGCCATTGCCCACCACCAGGGTGGAAATGGCAAAGCCAGCTGACTTGCTCATGGTAATGGATGCATTCGAAAACAAAAAGTCCCCCTTTACCAGCCAGGATCCTTTGCTGTCCTTGGTAAAAAAAATTGTGTCCTCCATGGGAGCTGGTCCAGCGTCCCAGCGGAGATGCAGGAGGCAGTTAAGCCGTTCCACAGTCGCAAAGACGAAATGTCCCTGCAGGCGGACAGTCTGTTGTGGGGCAATCGCGTGGTCTTGCGCAAGAACGCCAGAGATACGTTCATTTGTGAACTGGACAGCACCCATCCAGGCATTGTAATGAAGAAAGCCATAGCCAGATCCCATGTGTGGTGGCCCGGCATTGACTCAGATTTAGTGCAACACTTGCTCTCAGCTGAGCAATGCACCCAGAGAGGCAACACTAAGTTTGTGGTCGTGGCCCTCCAAACCATGGTCGAGGATCCATGTAGACTATGCGGGCCCATTTCTAGGCAAAATGTTTTTGGTTGTCGTGGACTCTTACTCAAAATGGATTGAATGTGCTATAATGTCTGTAAGCATGTCCACGGCCATTACTGAAAGCCTATGAACCATGTTTGCCACGCACGGCCTGCCTGATGTCCTAGTCAGCGACACTGGGCTGTGTTTCATCAGTGCTGAATTCAAGGAATTCATGACCTGCAATGGGATCAAGCACGTCACATCTGCCCCATTCAAGCCCACATCCGGCAGCCAGGCAGAACCGGCAGTTCAGACCATCAAGCAAAGCCTGAGAAGCATGTCCGAAGGCTCCCTACAGACCCGACTATGCCGAGTGCAGCTCAGTTACTGCACCAGACCCCACTCACTCACCGGAGTTCCCCCAGCCAAGCTGCTCATGCAAAGGGCGCTCAAAACAAGGCTCTCTCTTGTCCACCCTGATCTCCATGATCATGTGGAGCGCAGGCGGCATCAACAAAGTGTGTACCATGACCCCGCAAATTTGTCACACGATATTGAGGTCAATGATCCTGTGTTTGTACTCAATTATGGACATGGTCCCAAATGGCTCGCTGGCACGGTCATAGCCAAAGAGGGGAGTAGAGTGTTTCAGGTCAAGTTGGCCAATGGACTAATGTGCAGAAAACACTTGCACCAAATCAAATTGCAGTTCACCAACAGCTACGAACAACCGAAGAGGACACCACCAACTTTGACCCTCCAACACACACACAATTGGCAACTGACATCATGGTTGACCACGAAGTTGAACTCACCATCCCCAGCAGCCCGGCAAGGCCGGCTGCCCAGCAGCCCAGTGAAGAATGAACTAACTCACCCACATCCGCATTTGTACCGAGACGATCATTTTGGAACACGTGATTATAATGATATAATATATAGCGCCCTATAGCTAGTAGGTATAGGGAGCTGTATTGAGAGAGAGGGTCTGTGAAGGAATGCTACTTTAAGCTCCACATGACTGATTGAGATCTTCCAAATAAATAGAGTTAAGTAGAACGAAGGGTATCCAAGGGGCTATAAAATACATGGGGCTAGACTTTCCACTTTTGTGCAGATCACCCAAAAATGGGTGTTTTTCCAGCGTGGGCGATAAATATGGGTTTTGAGATTGCCGGATTATCTCCCATTTTCAAAACCCTAATTTTCCATTTTTTTAAATGGGCATTACCGTGAGCGATCTGAAATGGGTGTTAGCATAAAATTTTCTTGAACTTCTGCTGTAAAGTGTCGCCATCCATAGCAATGGTATGGCAGTGCTCGTTTCCCACGTTTCCGGATGTCAGGAGTCATCATTGCATGCGCAGAAGAGGAGACAGAGAGAGAGGGAGCAGAGAGGAACTGAAAGCATGTGTGGGTCTGGTGTGTGCTTGTTTGGCTGTTTTGGGAGGTAGGAGGGAGAGTTTCAGCCAGCAGAAGGAATTCTGAGCAAAAATTAAGTTGTTCCCACCGAGATATTTGCGGAAATTTGGTTGTTACAATGGAAGGGATGGAGGAGGCAACACAGCACACTGTGGAGACTGACACTGGCGAGAGCAGTGAGCTGGGATAGGAACAATTGGGAGGACGAAGAAGAGTGAGGAGATTCTCAGACAAGGCAAATGCCTCCCTCATGCAGGAGGTCGATTTACGCTGGGATCAATTGACCCAAGGTGGGCGTGAGAAGCCCACCCCAAAGGCTTACCAGAAGATATGGGCCGACATAGCCGAGGTGGTCTCGTCTGCAACCAACGAGGTGCGTGAGGGCAACCAGTGCCGCAAGCACTGGAACGACCTTGTCGGATCCGCCAGAGTAAGTATTATATTTATTTACATGTACTTAAAAATTTATATAATTTGATTTGTATGCGTAATGAGTGATTAAAGTCAGATGTGATGTCTTGCAGTTATACCAGGAATGTTTCACTCAAAGCCTGCGTTTATGGTGTACGTCTTTAGGTAAAGAAAGATAAGTTTCATAATAATCATGATTACATCTGTCGGTTATGTGTTGTATCAGTCTCTGTGACAGTACCTAGCAATGATATCACGCAATGATCTCATGCCATGTCGTGCTGTTGTTATCTTTTACAGAAGAAGCGTTCCAAGAATAGGGCCGAGCAGAGGCGAATGAGTGGCGGGCCAGCAGTCATCATCGACCTCACCGACATCGAGGAGCGGGTGCATACACTAGTGGGGAGCCAGCCCCCGATCAGCCATGCATGCAGCTTCAGAACCTGATGTGATATCACGTGAGTAAAGTATACACCATTGCATGATGTAGGTCAATAGATGCCACACCCACTCATATCCGACCAATAATATGTGATAGATGAATGATAAAAGTGTTCTCTAAATAATGATGGCCTCATGAGACTCCTTGCAATGCAGAATTTGGTGATGGTCATGAAATGTGATGTCTGTGATGATTTTGATAGCGGTGGTGCTTTTGTCATGCATATGCCGTGTGTAGCGCTGGAATCACCGTGTGACCCTAGCACCCCCTTCTCCTCTAATAACCTCATTTGTGTTTTGCAGCTCAGCCAGCAGCATGGCCCCAGGCAACACCACCGAGCCCAGAAGCTGGAGGCGCGGGGCCGGACTCACCGGATGATCGGATATCTGGTGCTGAGGAGCCCCGATTATCGCCCATGGAGCTGCAAGGTGCCTTCTCCACCGATGAAGTGCGGAATTTATTGAACCTGCATCACCAGGCTCCATCAGGAATTTACCCCAAGGCTATCTAGTGCTTCTGCGGCCATTCCCACCTCCACTGTGGAGGTACCGGGCCCAAGCACCTCACTACAGGGCACCCAAGGTGTCTCCAGGATAGTGCCGACCAAGCGAAGGTTGGTTAGACGTGGCAGGTCTGCTCCACGAGCGGCAGATCTGAGCGTGGACTTGTCCAGGAGCAGTGTTAACATAGCTCAGCAGATTCTACAGACAATGGGGGGCATATCCACCAGCTGACCAGCATGTCCATCACCATGACTGGATGTGATAGCCAAGAAGACTGGTGGCAGAGGCCTCCCAGTGGTCCCATATTGCGGTACTGCACCCCAAGGTGCTGCACCCCCATTGCCAATGACACATGACAGCCAGGAGGAAGATCTTGCTTCTGGCTCGGAGCACGTTCCCACCTAAGGACCATCCTCTCCCGTATCCGTCCAACCATCGGTTCTGCCGTCATCCCCCCCAATGAATTGGTACCTGAGGAGCTCCTTGGCCAGACGACATGGAGTCAGGAAGGGAAGGGGAAAGGGTAGAGGTGGGGAGAAGAGGGGGGAGGGAAGGAAAGTGAGGTGTATGGCCACGGGTGTTGGCTTGGTAATATTTCCATGTTGTTGTAGCAATTTTGTTGGGAGGTTTGGGGGAAGGGGGGAGGGGGCTAGCTTGTTGGTTTGCATTTGTGTTCTGTGCTCCTGGAAATGTTGACCATTTGATTGATGTAAATGTAAATTTGTTGTGGGGTGGGGTGGGGTTGGGGTGGGGTGCTCATTGCAGTTATAATTATGATTTCACACAAATGTTCGGATTAAATGTTTTTTATTCAACATGACCTTGTTGCGCATTGTCTCAGATAGCTGCACCGTTACACATTGGTGATTCTTTAACATGAAAGGGTATAATTAAACTAAACTTGAATCAACTTAAACTTTAACTGTCACCAAGGTGATGCACACCATTGATGTATGAGCTGCATTCACAGCAGTGTTGCAGCTTTGTAAATACCACCAACATTCTTTCAAGCAAAGTGCTCTGTCATGTATCCTACATGGTTACTGCTGGTACTATTACAGGGTGTGCCACCAGAGGGCACTGCAGTGGGAGACTTGTAGGTTACCTGTACAGGTGTGCCAGGCCTAGTATAAAAGGCAGGCCACCATGTGTGATCCTCACTCTGGAGTTATATTAAATGGACTAAGGTCACTATAGTTCAAGCACAACACATTGTCTCGTAGAGTCATTATTAGAGCATCTGAAGACATAACAATTGGCAACCAGATTACGGACCTTCACACGAAAATGGCTGACATTGGTACTTTGCAGCAGTTCGCCGATGGTGATGATTGGGAAGCCTTTGTGGAGAGGCTCAACCATTTCTTCACAGCAAACGACCTGGCAGGTGACAATCCGGCCACACTGGCTGATAAGCACAGAGCTATCCTGCTAACCAGTTGTGGGCCCACCGTCTATGGCCTCGTCAGGAACTTGCTGGCACCAGCGAAGACAACGACGAAGACATATGAGGAGCTCGTAACGCTGATCTAAGGACAACTCAAGTCCAAAGAGAGCATCCTCCCAGTCAGACACCGGTGTTATACACACCAACGGCCCAAAGGCCAGGAGATCGCGAAATATACTGCAGACCTCAGGAGGCTGGCAGCACCATGTGATTTCGATGACCACCTCACTGAAGCACTGCGGGATATCTTTGACATCGGAATCGGCCATGAGGGCCTTCTTCATAAACTACTATCTGCGGATACCACAGTCACATTGCAGATGGCCATCTCCGTGTGCCAAGCATTCATGACCTCAACCTGCGGCTCTAGGCCGATGACTCATCTTCAGGACTCAAACCCGGCAAGTACTGTGCACAGAATGGTGCTCTTTAGAGGCTGGATTGTAGAACGTGAATCTCCTCAGGGGAGAGAGAACAGGTCCCTCTGTCCCTTAACTCAGAGTCCGCCGAGGGGGGCTAATAGAGTAGCACCATACTGGCATTGCGGAGGGAGTCACAGGGCTCACCAATGCCGTTTTAAAGACTATGTATGTAAAGGCTGCAGCACAAAGAGCCACCTCTAGCGAATGTGTAAAAGAAATATGACTCACTGTGTTGATGAAGAGTCTGCAGATGGCCACCATGAATCCAGCGCAGATTATGAAGTGATAGTCAGATAGGCAGCTCAGCTACACGATGAGGTATGTAGCATGTTTGCCTGCACCACCGAATGTTCTCCATTGAGAATGGAAGTTGAGATAAATGGTATTCCAGTCTTCAGTCAGTAATGAATCAAGAAACTTTTGACAGGCTATGGGACAATCAGGCTGAACGACTCAAGTTGGTCCCGGTCCAGGCAAAGCTGCACACCCACACCAATGAACTTATCCCAGTCGTTGGTAGTGCGGATGTAAAGGTACACCATGATGGCGCAGTGCACAAGTTACCTCTGTGGATTATTGCAGGTGATGGACCAACGCTACTCAGAAGAAGGCGGATGAAGATCCATTGGAGCTGGGAAGATTTCATCCCTCCAGCGATCGATGTTCCCCGCGCTCAGAGGCAAAGCAAACCCCTACCTGAGGTTGGATCCGGCACCAGAGAGCAGGCCAGCACAGCACCTGAGGCACAGATTGCTCAGCACGACTGCGTGGAGACGATCCAGCTGAGACGACCCGAACGCATCTTCCAGGCTCCAGTGGCAGGACTCCGGAGGAAGAGAATCGGAACCAGAGGCGACTTCTCAGCTTCAGTGGAGGAATCCGGGGAGAAGAGGATCACAGCAGTCGACATTGTGGATTAAAAACAAGATGGCACCCAAATCACGAGGTGAGGCTCTGAAGAAAAAACTGGCAGCCGGACCATGAGGTGCAGCGCTGATGGAGCAACACGTGGCACCAAGCGAAGAAGAGGATTGGGGTAAAGATAGGAAGGCTCTCTTAAAAGAGGCCTGCAACTCACCACACTTAAAGGGACAGTTCCACACTCTCAATCAATGTAACAGCAACTGTGAGTTAGATGTAAAATGTGTAATTGATGATCAGAGTTGTGTATATGCAATAAGCAAGGAAAAGTTGTGCAATTGCGACCATGTAAAATGTGTAATGGATGATGAGAGTTGTGTACATGCAATAAGCAAGGTAAAGTCATGCGATTGCGATCGGAGCTACAGGTTATTTACATTAAGAAATGAAACGTTGTGCGATGTAGAATTTCAACTGCATACAGTCAATGCAGCGGGCAAACACCCATCGGGAGCACACAGGCCCAGCGAGTTACCCAATGCTGTAGCCTGCGTCCCTGGGACCAGAGTGATGCACCACGGAGTGTGGCCACAAGCAGCCAATATGTACAAGCTGCAGAGCAAGCGATTTCAGGAAGGCAACGGCAAAGGTATCAATACCCTGTCCCCGATCGGCTTCACCTTTTAGGCACTCGATGGCACCAACCGCCACAAGCCTGAAAGAGCAAACTGCGCGAAGGCGCAGCCCCCAGACCCTATTGCCACCAAGGCTACACCTGGGAACGAAGTGTCACACGCAACGGGTCTCCCAAATGGGACTGGGACCAGCCAGGATCCCAAACCAAATAACGCCCAGGCAAGCGAGTCAGCAGTTTCCTGTGCACTGCTAGACAACTGCCCCTCAGGGAGCAGCAACGACCCGGGGCGCAAGAAGAGGACAGGGAGGTCACAGGCATCTGTGAACCTGCCCAATGCAAGAAGCAATGGTAAAAGCCCTGCGAGCAGGCAACTTGAGCCAACTGGGTTCCCACTGCCAGTACTGGGCACCGCACCACCACCAGACTGCCTGGACACCATCCTGCAGTCCTGGCACTAATTTGTCCTCATGCACCGGTGCTGACCCCAGCAATGACTTCAAGAATATTCCAAGCATGTACCACGAATGCAATACTGTAAATGCAAACATTTTTTTTTGGACTTGAATGTGTATGAATGTAATGAGCCAGCGGGGTGGGGAGGGGGGGATGCAAGGAGTGGGGGGGTGGGGGGAAGAGAGTGGAGTGGGCATGGACAAACAAACAGAAACCACCAGCAACTCTACTGCCAACGAAACACCACCAACTCACCCAAGATAGAAACGATCTGCCAAGGGTCAACCAGTTGGAGCTAAGCCCAGAGCACAGTCAATGCAAAGGCGATTTGCACCAAAGCTTGGGGGAAGAGTGATGTCATGTATCCTACATGGTTACTGCTTATACTATTACAGGGTGTACCACCAGAGGGCACCGCAGTGGGAGACTTGTAGGTTACCTGTACAGGTGTGCCAGGCCTAGTATAAAAGGCAGGCCACAATGTGTGATCCTCACTCTGGAGTTACATTAAATGGACTAAGGTCACTACAGTTCAAGCATAACACACTGTCTCGTGGAGACAATTATTAGTGCATCTGAAGACATAACACACTAATTTATGAGCAGCTGACATAAATGTTTTGCAGCTATGTAGCCACCACGGGCCCTTTCCTGCGGTCTAGAGGGGGGCGGGGGCATGGTTTCAATGTCAATCTGATTGTATGGCCCGAGGTCAGCGTCCAGCTCCTCGTCCTACTCTTCCTCTCTCTTGTGAGGTGGACCGTCAGTCCTGCAGCATGGAGCCACCACCACGAATTGAGCTAGCTGCTCAGAGTGGTATTGGACTCGCCTCCTGAGTGGTCCAGGCATCTAAAGTGCTGCTTAAGCACTCCAATGGTTTTCTTGACGATATTGCATGTGGCTCTCATTGTATCGCTTCTCGGCTTCTGTTTGGGTCTTACACAGGGGGATCATCAGCCAGGTGGCGAGGCTATATCCTTTGTCACCAAGCATTCAGCACTGACCTTGTGGCTGACTGGTAAACATATCAGATACAGTGCTCTCACGCAGGATGTGAGCATCATGGATGCTGCCAGGAAATTTGGCATTTACTGCCATAATTATTTGCTGGTGGTTGACAACGAGTTGCACATTCAGGGAGTGGAATTCCTTTCGGTTCCGAAAAGCCTCTGCATCCTGAAAAGGTGCCCGCATCGCGATGTGCATACAGTCTATTGCTCCCTACACCTTGGAGAAGTTAGCAATTCGGTAGAATCCTAGAGCCCTCTCAGTCTGAGTCTCCGTGGACATAGGGAAGCTGATAAAGTCCATCCTGCGTGTGTACAGGGCTTCAGTGACCTGTCGAATGCAGCAATGTGTGGCATGCTGAGATATAATGCAAATGTTGCCAGCTGAGGCCTGAAAGGAACCCGACGCATAGAACGAAAATGACCTTGACCTCGACGGAAAGTGCGGTCCTGATGGTGCTGGCAGACTGCAGATCTCCCCGCTGATGAGCTAGCATATCTCACTGATAACCTCTTTGTGGAAGCTCAGTCTCCTAAGGCACGTGTTATCAGACAAGTTGAGGTAAGACCACTTCTCCCTGTAAGTGCGGGGGTTTAAGGTCTGATCCTCCTCGTCAGTCTGGCATGTCTTAAATTGGGCACATAATGCTGTCGAATATACCTTCTGCCATCTCCAGTATGCAGCATGTGCGTGGTAATCAAGACATGCTGAGAAATGACAGGCCCTATTCCAATAACTATCAGTATTATACCCATTGTTCACAAACAATAAATTTCCCCACTAAAACACCTAATCGAAATTCCAATCATTCACCATATGATAAGATGTTTGTTCAGATGTGCACGTCACCTTAAAAGAACTTCAGAGTACATCAAAATTTCCCAGAAGTTGAAGCAGTCTTTTAAATGAAGCGACCTGCGATTTACAAAATGGCGTCCATACCTCTGTGATTAGTTCAGCTGAGAGCAACTTTTTCACAGCGTTTTTTTTCGGCGAGCGATATTTTCGGCAATATGTGTGCGAGGTGGCGAAAATAATGCTCGCCGATATTTTGGGCGTTAGTTTTGGCAAATGTGATCTTTACGACAAAAGAAAGTGGCCGGGCGGTATTATTAAATATTGGCGTTAATTAAATGCTGAAAGTAACGCTGGATGATATTATGGGCATTGGTTTCGCCCATTCTGATCTCTCTGCCAAACAAAAGTGGGCAGGCGGTATTATTTTTTATCGGCGTTAAGCACATGCTGAAAGTAACGCTCAGTGATAAATGACTGAAAAATGGGCGTTAGTTTCCAATTTGTGGCTAAGTGGGTGATATATGGGTATTGTACCTCATTTCAGAGTTAAAATGGACATTAAGTGGGCGGTATGCATGCAAAAATAATGGCAAGTCTAGCCCATGGTATCAGAAGCGGAGACTTCCTTTGTCAAACGCATCGACAACTGAAATATTGAAATGTAAGACTTTATCGAGCTGATTCAAAATCAACGTTAAGCTTTGCAGTGCAGAGGGTGCTTCCTACACATCGCGCATGGATCTGTGAAACATAGAAACATAGAAAATAGGTGCAGGAGTAGGCCATTCGGCTCTTCGAGCCTGCACCGCCATTCAATAAGATCATTGCTGATCATTCCCTCAGTATGTAGAATTTACCAGTATCTCGCAAAGATTCCAGGTACCTTTCCCCTACAGAGAGAAGAATCCCTTTCTGGGCTTTTAAAATGAGTTTAAAGGGGCAGACGAAGCCTGCGGGGGATAAAAGGGGATGCATTCATGGAGACCCCCCCCCCCCCCCCCCAGTGTTTGGAATCATAGGAAAGGGAATTCAAAATGGACCTAAATTACAGAAGCTTGAGATCCCCTAAACATCTATGGGAAGGAGCATATCAATTTTAAGATTCTTCAACATTTTGGCTGCAAAAAAAAAAGAGTTACCAAATACAGGAGGTGGGGCCAAATTCATGTATTAAAGACCCCAGACTGTCTGAGGGAACTATTCACCCTCGAAGAGATAATCGAATTACCCAATCAAGCACAATGGAAATCATGGTCAAGAAACTGGACAATTCTAAAACAATGCAAAACCAGTGATAGCACATTCTCACACCCTAATCGAGTTACTGCTGACAAAGGAGACATTTGAAAATCAATGGACAGAACAGTTCAAACAGAACCCAAGAGATTTGATGGGAGATAACGGAGCCTTTTTTTGGGATATATCGATCCCCCAGTTTTACAAGGAAAGACCAGCAAGGAGCAACATGCAGACTAGCAGAACACAGAAACTAGCAGAAGACAGGAGAGAAGCAGAGCACAGACTGGAACACAGACACAGACACAAACAGCCAGAGCTGGGGAGTGAAGAAATGGAGCAGTGAAGGAAACTACTAGAACTCATCAAGAACTGACTGAGCACGAGGCCCACGAAATGGAAGGTTGTCAGCAACCAAATTGACAAACCCGGGCTACCACAACCAGCGAAACGACCAACCGAAACCAAATCAGCAAAAACTGAAGAATCGACCTTTATTTCCACTCTACAATCTACTTCTGAATGACCAACGGGTGAGAAATTACCAAAAGGGACTAACTAAAACTATTCCGAACCAAAGAAAGTGGGTATTTACCCCATACATCCAAAACGCAACTTATCGCATCAACGGACGCACCCCAACCGAAGAATACGCAGTCCGAAGTCCTCTCCTCCGTCCGGGGTACGGCTCACCTAGAAGGCCAAGTGCAGCGAACCCCGAAACCGTGATTCACCGGCAATTGTCGAAAGGGATTGGTGAGCATAGCCCCTGAACCCTGAGAGCTATAACTTAGTTAGTTAGGGGAATTGGGAGGGGGGAGGCTGGGATAACTTGTGCAAATGTATCTGCATTCGCCTCTTTACCCCATTTAGAGTTTAAGCTGTATTCTTTTCCCGACAGACTGTAATTGGATAATTTATTCAATGTGTTGTACCCTTCAGTGTGTATTGGTCTGTGTGTGTTATTAAAGGTGTGCCTTTTTACTTCTTTTTAAACACAATAAAGCCATACCTGCTTCCTACCTTGAAACCGATTGTCTGTCCAAGTCTGTCACAGTCCCTTCATAATTCCAGTGTCTAGAACCAAGGGTGTGTGAGCGATTCGGAACCGCTCATATAAGGTCAGAAGGGAAAGCTGACCCCCTGCAAACCACCCCTTACAAGTACCCCTTTCCTGCTTTCTCTCCATGCCTCTTGATCCCCTTAGCCATAAGGGCCATATCGAACTCCCTCTTGAATATATCCAATGAACTGGCATCAACAACTCGCTGTGGCAGGGAATTCCACAGGTTAACAACTCTCTGAGTGAAGAAGTTTTTCCTCATCTCAGTCTTAAATGGCCTACCCCTTATCCTAAGACTATGTCCCCCGGTTCTGGACTTCCCCAACATTCTTCCCGCATCTAACCTGTCCAGTCCTGTCAGAATCTTACACGTTTCTGTGAGATCCCCTCTGATCCTTCGAAACTCCAGTGAATAAAGGCCCAGTTGATCCAGTCTCTCCTCATATGACAGTCCAGCCATCCCTGGAATGAGTCTGGTGAACCTTCGCTGCACTCCCTCAATAGTAAGAACGTCCTTCCTCAGATTAGGAGACCAAAACTGAACACAATATTCCAGGTGCGGCCTCACTAAGGCCGTGTACAACTGCAGTAAGACCTCCCTGCTCCTATACTCAAATCCCCTAGCTTTGAAGGTCAACATACCATTTGCCTTCTTCACCATCTGCTGTACCTGAATGCCAACTTTCAATGACTGATGAACCATGACACCTAGGTCTTGTTGCACCTACCCTTTTCCTAATCTGCCGTCATTCAGATAATGGTCTGCCATCGTATTTTTGCCCCTAAAATGGATAACCGCACATTTATCCACATTATACTACATCTGCCATGCATTTGCCCACTCACCTAACCTGTCCAAGTCAGCCTGCAGCCTCTTAGCGTCCCCCTCCCAGCCCACACCGCCACCCAGTTTAGTGTCATCTGCAAACTTGGAGATATTACACTCAATTCCTTCATCCAAATCGTTGATGTATATTGTAAAGAGCTGGGGTCCCAGCACTGAGCCCTGCGGCACTCCACTAGTCACTGCCTCCCATTCTGAAGAGGAGCCGCTTATCCTGACTCTCTGCTTCCTGTCTGCCAACCAGTTCTCTATCCACGTCAATACATCATCCCCAATAGCATGCGCTTTAATTTTGTGCATCAATCTCTTGTGCGGGACCTTGTCAAAAGCCTTTTGAAAGTCCAAATACACCACATCCACTGGTTCTCCCTTGTCCACTCTACTAGTTACATCCTCAAAAAATTCCAGAAGATTCGTCAAGCATGATTTCCCTTTCATAAGTCCATGCTGACTTGGACTGATCCTGTCACTGCTTTCCAAATGCGCTGCTATTTCATCCTTAATGATTGAATCCAACATTTTCCCCACTACTGATGTCAGGCTAACCGATCTATAATTACCCGTTTTCTCTCTCCCTCCTTTTTTAAAAAGTGGTGTTACATTAGCTGCCCTCCAGTCCATAGGAACTGATCCAGAGTCGATAGACAGTTGGAAAAGATCACCAATGCATCCGCTATTTCTAGGGCCACTTCTTTAAGTACTCTGGGATGCAGACAATCAGGCCCCGGGGATTTATCGGCCTTCAATCCCATCAATTTCCCGAACACAAATTCCTGCCTAATAAGGATATCCTTCAGTTCCTCCTTCTCACTAGACCCACTGTCCCCTAGTACATTCGGAAGCTTATTTGTGTCTTCCTTTGTGAAGACAGAACCGAAGTATTTGTTTAATTGGTCTGCCATTTCTTTGTTTCCCATTATAAATTCACCTGAATCCAACTGCAAGGGACCTACATTTGTCTTGACTAATCTTTTTCTCTTCGCATCTTTATAGAAGCTTTTGCAGTCAGTTTTTATGTTCCCTACAAGCTTCCTCTCGTACTCTATTTTCCCCCTCTTAATTAAACCCTTAGTCTTCCACTGTTGAATTCTAAATTTCTTCCAGTCCTCAGTTTTGTTACTTTTTCTAGCCAATTTATATGCCTCTTCCTTGGTTTTAACACTATCCTTAATTTCCCTTGTTAGCCACGGTTGAGCCACCTTCCCCGTTTTATTTTTACTCCAGACAGTTGCTGAAGTTCATCCATGAGATCTTTAAATGTTTGCCATTGCTTATCCACCGTCAACTTTAAGTATCCTTTGCCAGTCTATTCTAGCCAATTCACGTCTCATACCATCAAAGTTAACTTTCCTTAAGTTCAGGACCCTAGTTTCCGAAATAACTGTGTCACTCTCCATCTTATTAAAGAATTCTACCATATTATGGTCACTCTTCCCCAAGGGGCCTCGCACAAGATTGCAAATTAGTCCCTTCTCATTACACATCACCCAGTCTAGGATGGCCAGCTCTCTCGTTGGTTCCTCGACATATTGGTCTAGAAAACCATCCCTAATACACTCCAGGAAATCTCCTCCACCGCATTGCTACCAGTTTGGTTAGCCCAATCAATATGTAGATTAAAGTCGCCCATGATAACTGCTGTACCTTTATTGCACACATCCCTTATTTCTTGTTTGATGCTGTCCCCAACCTCACTACTACTGTTTGGTGGTCTGTACACAACTCCCACGAACAGTTTCTGCCCTTTGGTAATCCGCAGCTCCACCTATACCGATTCCACATCATCCAGGCAAATGTCCCTCCTTACTTTCCTCTTTATTTTCCTCTTTAACCAACAATGCCACCCCACCAACTTTTCCTCTATGCCTATCCTTCCTATATGTTTAATACCCCTGGATGTTGAAGGGTGATAAATACCATAAGCTTGTAAAATAATCTAGAGACAATAGTAAAGTACATTTAAAGTGGCAAAAGTTATTGTAGAGCCTCGATTGAAAAAATATTTTGACAATTATATGGCCACGATATTTTGCTGTTAGACTTGTTCTTGTCCTCTGGGTATTTGAACTGTATAAATATAGGTGACAAACTCAAAGTCCTAAACTGTAGCGAGCTATCATGGCCACCATGATGCCAACTCCCGCGCACATTCCTCTCCCACCTCCATTGCAGGTGACTGGCGATTTGAAAGCCAAATGGAAATAATTCAAACAACTGTGGGACAGCTATGAAATTATCACAAATATTAAAAACAATATAGCGTTAAGGTTACAACGTAAATCACTGCCATTGGCACCGATGCCCTAGATAGCCACAATAATCTTCCCTACAAATCAGAGGAAGACAAGCAGGAAATTGAGATTATTTTGAAGCTCTGGGAAGAGCACTGTAAAGGTAAAACCAACATCATCTATGAACGACACCAGTTTAACAACTGTGTACAAGGGGACGAGTGGTTTGACAGATATCTCATGAAAGTGATCGTCATGTGATTCCGGCAATTTGAGGGATAATTTCATCAGAGACCACATAGTCTGCGGAATATCTGATAACACTCTGTGTAAGAGATTGTTGGAAGAATCAAGGCTAACACTCAATAAAGCTACATAGACCACAGTTACATGAATGAAATCCATGAAGCTCACTTAAATAGACTCTGAAGATGTCAAAGGCGTCAGACAGAAACTCCGACCAGCAAAAAAAGAATTCACAGACAAAGAGTTCATGAACAATTGCAGATATTGTGGCAAAAGTCATGTGCTGTCAAAAATTATGGGATAGCACATGGGAAGACCTGCACAAGTTGCGGCAAACTAAATCACTTTTCTCAAAAGCGTAGGCAGAATAGATCAAGGCAGTAGTCTATACATAACCCTAAATATAAGGGCAAGCCAAAAGTTCATGCACTATATCAGGAGAGTTACAATTCTGATTTTGAAGGCATGACTGTAAAGATGCTTGGTAAAGTTGATCGCACAATCAAGGACAAAGCTGACAGAATGTATCCTGACAAGATTATGGCTACCTTCTCCATTAAAGCTCAAATGGTAAAAATGCAAATAGGTTGTGAAGCCACATGCAATGTGCTACCTCTTAGATACTTACCAAAAGGCTTAAAGATAAAAGAATCGCAGACAATACTGTCACTATATGACAACCGTGCTGTTATGTATGTTAACTTGGTTTTACCTGCCACCGGAGGGCGCGACTGTCGGAGTCCTGGCAGACACGTGCAAGCCGTGTATATAATGTTGGCAGCCATGTTGAATCCTCACTTTGATAATAAATAAACTGGAGTAAGGTCATGCCTGAACTAACTCACCATACTCAGCCTCGTGGAATTATTTGATACTTAACAATTGGCGACAAGTTAAAAATACGAACTTTCACGCAGCCATGTCTGTTGGAATTAAGGAGAGATTCATGGAAGGGGAGGACTGTGAGGATTTCACCGATCGCCTCGACCAGTTCCTCGTAGCCAACGAATTGGAAGGAACCGATAATGCAATTAAGCGCAGGACGGTTGTCTTCACTGTTTGTGGGTCAAAAATTTATGGCCTTATCAAGAATCTACTCTCACCGACTTGACCAATGGATAAGACTTACGATGAATTGTGTACGATGGTTCGGAACCACTTTAATCCGAAGGGAAGCATCACCATGGCGAGATATCGCTTCTATATGCACAATCGCTCCGAGGGCCAGGACGTGGCGGAATTTGTCACCGACCTGAGACATTTTGCTGGGCTGCGTTGGAGGAAATGCTGTGGGAATTTTTCATGCTTGGCATTGGCCACGAGGTCATCCTTCAAAAGCTGCTGGCTGCTGAATCTCTAGAACTGAGCAGGGCCATCAAAACCGCCCAGGCATGCATGGTCCATGCATGAAAACTCAAAACAGATATCTTCCCAGCATCGAAACTCACCGGCAGGTTCTGTGCATAAAATAATATCGTCGACAGGCAGAGCTGCACATGGCAGGGCCTACTCGTCCGCGTTCGTATGACCTGTAACTACTCAAAGTCCGCTATGGGGGGTGAATTAAATCTTGCCTTGTTGGCGTTGCGGGGGCTATCATCGGGCCCATCAATGCTGATTCAAGCAATACGTGTGCAAAGGCTGTGCAACAATGGGGCACCTTCAGCGAATGTGTCCGTAACCGAGCAAGCGTGCTGTGACACATCACGTGGCTGAGGATGATCGATCCAGCGTGGATCAAGCAGCACAGGCAACTCAACCCGAGGTACAGGATGAAGAAGTGTATGGGGTACATTCTTTTAGCAAAAGTCCTCCGATAACACTGGAAGTTACATTAAATGGGGTTCTAGTATCCATGGAATTGGACACTGGTGTGAGTCAGTCAATAATGAGCCAGAGGGCTTTCGAAAAGCTGTGGGACACTAAGGCAAAAAGACCCAAAATGAGCCCAATCAATTCGAAGCTGCTTACCTACACCAAAGATCTCATACCAGTCATTGGCTGCGCGGCAGTAAAGGTATCGTATGATGGAGCTGTGCATGATTTATCGTTGTGGATCGTTCCAGGCAATGATCCAATGCTGTTCGGCAGGAGTTCGCTTGAGAAAATTAAATGGAACTGGAATGATATTAAAGCCTTATCATCAGTGGATGATGCTTCATGTGCTCATGTATTGAGCAAATTTCCCTTGTTGTTCGAACAAGGCATTAGTAACTTCACGGGAGCCAAGGTGCAGATCCACCTCGGCTCAGATGCAAGAGCCGTCACAAGGCTCAGGCGGTTCCGTACATGATGAGGGAGAAGGTCGAAATCGAACTGGACAGACTTCAACAGGAAGGAATCACATCACCAGTCGAGTTCAGCAAATGGGCCAGTCCAATTGTCCCGGTGTTGAAAAGCAATGGCACGGTCAAGATCTGCGGCGACTACAAGATAATGATCAACCAAGTGTCGATATGGTATCAGTACCCATTACCCAAGGCTGACGACCTGTTTGCAATGCTAGCAGGGGGGAAGTCGTTCATCAAATTGGACCGGACCTCTGGTTACATGAAACAGGAGCTGGTTGATCTTCGAAAAAACTGATGTGCATCAACATGCACAAAGGACTGTTTATATACAAAGATGCCCTTTCGGAATTCGCTTGGCAGCAGCCATATTTCAGAGAAACATGGAGAGTTTGCTGAAGTCTGTCCCGAGAGCCATCGTGTTCCAAGGTGACATCCTGATCACCGGTCGCGACGCCACCGAACACCTGCACAACCTGGAAGAGATTCTACATCGTCTGGAGAGAGTGGGACTCAGGCTAAAGCGCTCCAAGTCCGTTTTCATGGCACCAGAAGTCGAATTCCTGGGGTGAATGATTGCAGCAGATGGCATCAGGCCTACGGACTCGAAGACAGAGGCCATCAAGAATGCATCCAGACCCCAGAGTGTGACGGAACTGTGTTCGTTCCTGGGTCTTCTCAACTATTTCGGTAATTTTCTACCTAGTTTGAGCACATTGCCCTTGCACATGTTGCTGAGAAAGGGTAACAACTGGGTTTGGGTCAAGACAAAGCTTTTGAGAAGGCCAGGAACCTGCTATGTTCCAATAAATTACTGGTACACTATGACCCATGTAAGCGGTTAGTGCTGGCCTGTGACGCCTCATCATATGGGGTTGGTTGTGTGCTCCAGCAAGCCAATGTGTCAGGCAAACTCCAACCAGTTGCATACGCATCAGAAGTCTGTCGAAGGTTGAAAGAGCCTATAGTATGGTAGATAAGGAGGCTTTAGCATACGTTTATGAGGATAGGAAAATGCACCAATACCTGCTTGGGCTTCAGTTTGTGCTTGAAACGGACCACAAGCTGCTCATTTCATTGTTTTTGGAGAGCAAAGGTATAAACACCAATGCCTCATCCCGCATCCAAAGATGGGCACTGATATTATCCGCTTATGATTATGTCATCTGCCACAGACCAGGCACTGAAAACTGTACTGATGCGCTTAGCCGGCTACCATTGCCGATGTGGAAATGCCGCAGTCCGCAGACTTGCTGCTGGTCGTGGATGCCTTCAAGAGCGAGGGGTCGCCCATCACAGCTCGCCAAATTAGAACCCGGACCAGCCAGGATCCTGTACTGTCAAGCGTAAAACGGTGTGTCCTAAATGCCATTCCCAGGGAAATGCAGGATGAAATTAAGCCTGAAAGCCGCCACAAAGTTGAATTGTCTATTCAGTCTGATTGTCTGTTATGGGGTAATCGTGTTGTTATGCCAAAAAAAGGCAGGGAAACTTTTGTGTGGGATTTACACAGTACCCACCCAGGTATTGTCATGATGAAGGCCATTGCCAGGTCTCATGTTTGGTGGCCCACCATTGACTCGGACTTGGAGCCATGCGTGCATCAGTGCAACACTTGCATGCAACTGAGTAACGCACCTGTGGAGGCTCCGCTGAGTCTGTGGGCATGGCCATCCAAACCGTGGTCAAGGATCCACATAGACTTTGCCGGCCCCTTTCTCGGCAAAATATTTTTAACGGTAGTGGACGCTTACTCCAAATGGATTGAATGCGTAATCATATCATCCAGCACGTCCACAGACACTATTGAAAGCCCCGGGCCATGTTCACCATCCATGGCCTGCCTGATGTCCTTGTCGGCAACAATGGACCGTGTTTCACCAGTTCGGATTTCCACGAGTTTATGACCTGTAATGGCGTCAAGCATGTCAGATCTGCCCTTTTCAAACCCGCGTCTAATGGTCAAGCGGAGCGGGCTGTCCAAGCCATTAAGCAGAGCCTAAAATGTGTGAATCATGGCTCCCTACAGACCCGCTTGTCCCACATTCTGCTCAGTTACTGGACAAGACCCCACTCACTCACCGGGGTCCCTCCTGCCGAGCTGTTAATGAAGAGAGGCCTCAAAACTAGGCTCTTCCTTGTACACCCGGGTTTCAATGATTGTTGTAGGTATTAGGCACCCTAGGGCAACGGCACCTGTAGGATAAGGTTAGAATTAAATATGTAACTTGTTCCATAAAATGGCAACCAGTGAAGCCTCAAGGGATTTTATGTTAGCTGAAATAGACCACATTCCTGGAGACTGATACTTGTTGTTTCCCACACACAGGACCAGCAAGCAAGCTCTGCAGGTGTCTCTAATCAGCTAGGCCTCAGGACCAAATGTTCTAGTAACAATACGGCTCTGTAGCAGGATAGAAATAAGGAGGCTACTCAATGCCAGCATCCAAGGACAGTAAGATATGAGAGGCCCAGGCCATGTTACAAGACACATGAGTCATCCCTAGCAACACACCCCTTAGTAACACATCTCTTGGCAACACATGAGCCACTTTACGTTTAGAGACTAACGCTATTGGTCGAATGTAACTGTAGTAAACTGTTGTATGTAACTGTAGTAAACTGTTGTAAAACATATAAAGATCCATGAAACTCTTTGTTCAGCGGAGAGAAGCCTGGACTCAGTCTTGTGATTTCCTCCCCGCTAGCGTAAATAAAGGCCGCTCTGGCGTTGGAACCGACTCTGAGTGTTGAGTGATTCTTCTGACAAACACTAACACTAACAATGATCATGTCGAAACCAGAAGGCAACGGCAGCAATGGTATCACGATCGCACAGCCGTATCATGTGACATTGATGTTCATGACCCTGTGTTTGTCCTGAATTATGGTCATGATCCAAAGTGGGTTGTTGGCATGGTTTTAGCCAAGTAGGGGAACAGGGTGTTTGAAGTCAAACTGTTAAATGGCCAAACATGCAAGAGGCACATTGACCAAAACAAACTGCGATTCACAGACAACCCAGAACAACTTGAAGATGACATCATCATCGACCAACCAACATACATCCAACCATCAGTTGAACCTTGTGTCATTCACGAAGACGGACCTACCATCCCTGACAGTCCTGTCAGACCGACTGCTCCGCAATGCAGCAATGGTCCTACTAACTCACCCAAGCTTGGGTTTGAACTGAGAAGATCAATCAAGGAGCGTGCTGTGTATGGAGAAAGAGTCAGACTGAACACTGTGAGATCAAAGTAAAATGTGACCTTAGTCTTTATTGCAAGTCTCCAGAGTGCCTCTCCAACCTGTGAAGCCTCTTTATATATCTGTGCTCCCAAGGGATCCCATAATCCCTTGGGACTCCAGGGAATGAGCCCTCTGGTGGCTGTACAGAGTAAATACAAGTATACATATATAACAGAGCGGAAGGCCCTGGACTGTCTCAACTTGTAAGTACAACCTGTACCAAGAACTTTGGGGGGAATTATGGTATGTATGTTAACTGGGTTTTACCTGCCTCCGGAGGACGTGACTGTCGGAGTCCTAATGATCATTGGCAGACACATGCAAGCCATGTATCTAATGTTGGCAGCCATGTTGAATCCTCACGTTGAGAATAAATAAACTGGAGTAAGGTCATGCCTGAACTAGCTCACCGTACTTAGCCTCATGGAGTTATTTGATACTTAACACATGCAAACATAAACTACAAAGAACAAGCAAAAGTACGTTGTGCCCTTTTTTATCATTGAGGGCCAAAGTGCACCACTGATTGGCTCACACACTGCTCAACAGCTACAACTGATAAAAGTGCAGCATCAGAATATCGCGGTGGTAAATGAACCACACGAATCACAAACTAAGAACAAGGCAAACATCTCGCTAGCTTCAAAAACTGATGTCAACAATGCGTATCTAGATGTGTTTAAGGAACTTGGACTCAAGCCAGGGACCTTGAACTTAATGAATCAGTGACACTAGCTGTAATGCCACCCAAATGGGTGCCAATAGCGATCAAGCAAATGCTAAAAGAGGAACTCAATCATTGGAAAAATCAACAAATCATCACATACGTGGTTGAACCGACAGACTGGGTATCCAGTCGATTGACTTTACAAAAAACAAATGGAAAAATATGAGTATGTATCGACCCTTATGATCTGAATAATGCCCTGAAATGTGGACACTATCCACTTCCTGTGATCGATGACGTCTTGCCACAGGTGTCAAATGTAAAGGTCTTCACTAAAGCAGACTGCAAGGAAGGCTTCTTGCAATGTGAACTTGCCATAGAGTCCAGTCCATCTACCTCACAACCTTCCAGACTCCATGGGGACGATAGCGATATAATACAATGACATTTGGCATCAGTCCTGCCCCGGAAATCTTCCAGCAGAAGCTAGACCAGAATCTCAAGGATCTAGATGGAGTCTACAAGATTGCAGATGATATCTTGATCTCTTGACGGGGTGAGGCACTTAAAGAGGCCAATCATGATCATGATGCAAACTTAGGCAAATTCATGCAGGGATGTAGAGAGTAAAACATCAAACTTAACTTCGATAAGTTTGAATACAAGAGCTCCCAAGTGAAATACATGGGACACATACTGTCGAGTGATGGACTCAAAGCCAATCCAAGCACAGTGGTCACAATCAGCGAAATGCAGAAACCGCAGGATGTCGCAGGTGTACAACAATTTGTCGGCATGACAAATTACCTCGCAAAATTCTTACCAGATCTTTCAGATCTCAGTGAGCCTCTGTGATTGCTTACTCATAAAAGCACAGTCTGGAAATGGACTGAAGAACAAGATAAAGCGTTTGTAGCTATCAAATAACGCGTGACAGATTCTCCGGTGCTCAGGTACTTTGATCACAAACTTACAACTGAAGATTAAGGAGATGCTTCGAGTAAGGGTCTTGGGTTCATACTTCTGCAACAGGGATAACCAATTGCCTATGCGAGCCGAGTGCTCACTCCAGCAGAAATACATTACTCTCAAATCGAAAAGGAGCTGCTTGCTCAAGTCTTCGAAATGGACCAAAACCATCAATATTTATATGGTTGCAAGACCATGCTATGGACAGACCATAAGCCTTTGTTTGCCATACGACGCAAGCCGTTATCTGCAGCACCCAAGCAGCTACGTCTGATCATTCGGCTCAACCAATATGATGTTGAAATAAAGTATCAACCAGGAAAATAAATGTACCGAGCAGACACCCTCTTGTGCGCATACCTCGAAAACGTAGAGATCACCGACATAAATTGTAGTGGAATGCATCCACATGGTGGACTTTCACTCTCCAAACAAGGACTGACTACACTACAATGCGCAACTGCAAGCGACTCCACACTACAACTGGTCATACAACAAATCACAACGGGATGGCCAGAAACGACACATGAATGCCCGCCTGAAACACATGCATACTTCAAAGTTCGTGACAAACTCACAACACAGGATGGTACAGTCTTCAAAGGCTATCGCTGTGTCATACCAAAATCCCTGGGATCTGAAATTTGTCAGCGACTTCATGCTGCTTACATTGGCGTCAAGAGCACACTTCGACAAGCTAGAAAATCAGTTTATTGGCCAGGACTGCACAGTGAAATAAAAGAGTATGGGGCGAGAACCTCTACTTTTTTGCATGCTTAATGCCCACTTAACGCCTATTTTAACCACTGAAATGATGTATAAAAGCCATATATCGCCCATTTTGGCACAAAATGCAAACTGACAGGCATTTTTAGGAAACTTATCGGCGAGCATTACTTTTCCCATGTGCTTAATGTGGAGAAAAAATAGTACCGCCCGCCCACTTTTTTGGGGCGGAATCAGCAGATGGGCAAAATCAACGCCCATAATATCGCCCAGCGTCACTTTCCACATGGAATTAACGCCAAGATTCAACATTAACGCCCGCCCACTGTTTTTTGTCATAAAGAGCATATTTATCCAAACTAACGGCCATGGAGATCGCCCAATGTCAACCTCGCACACATATCGCCCACAATATCACTTTCTCAAAAAAACGCCCACAAAAAGTGGAACTAACCAGAATGAATGCCAGCAGTGTGGCTGTCGTTTGTTCAATTCCAGTCTTACTTGAGGAGCTGATATCAGAAAGATTTGCCTGAAAGAGTGCTGAAGTGACTGACAACGCTGACACATTGCTGTGTGTGTGCAGCTCAGACATCAATGGTGCCCATCACCTTGGTGCCAGTTAAAGTTTACATTGATTGATGTTAAGTTGTATTTAACCCTTTCATGGTAAGGAATCGCCAGTGTGTAACGGTCCAGCTATCTGAGGCACTGCGCAACAAGGTTATGTTCACTAACAAAAATTTAACACCAACATTGGTCTGAAATCATAAGTATCTCAGCCAATAACACCCAATCCCCGCCCACACCCTACTTTTTCCACCATTGACATCAATCACATGTTCAACATGTCCAGCAACACAGAATACAAAGGCAAAGCAGGAGGGTGATCCCCAGCCCCCACACATTACAACAAATTGCATACACCCAGATGGAGATATAACACAGCCATCACTTGCGCAAAGGCACCTCACTTTCCTTCCCTCCTCTCCTTCTCCCCACCTCGACCCCTTACCCTCCTCGCTCCAGGCGCCTGGTGGAGGAGCTCCTCAGGCGGTGCTTCATTGGGGGGGGATGAAAGTAGATGCCGTCGTTGCACGGGTACGGGAGCAGGGGGTTGCTGAGGGGCTTCATTCTCTGATGTAGAAATAGGATCTTGGTCCTTGCTCTCATCTGTCGTTCGCAATGGTGGTGCGGAACCTAGGGGTGTAGTGCCACGCTCGGGGACCACTGGGAGACCTGTGGCAGCAGTGTTCCTGGCTATCACATCCAGGGACTCTGCTATCTGCGGAATGTACGTGGTCATGGTAACCAGCTGTCGGGATATGCCCCCCAATGGTTCGATGAGCGGGCCACCAATGTTTACAGTCCTCCTGGACAACTGTACCATCTCTCCGCTGTCATGTCGCGCTCGTAGAACAGACCTGCCACATCCACGAGGCCTCCGTGGGGTCGGTGCCATCCTGGGACAAATGAGTTGCCCTGTGGAGAAGTGCTTGGGGCCGGTACCTCCAGAGTGGAGGCGGGAATGACCGGAGGGCCACTAGATGGCCTTGGGGTGGAATGGCTCCTGGAGCGTGGTGATGCAGGTTCTTCGAAGTCCGAGCTCTCATCCATGGAGAACAGACCCAGCCGATTGACGGGCGAAAATCGGGGCTCCTCAGCACCAGATGTAGTAGGATCGTCCGCAGACTCCTGCCCCGCACCCCCACCTTCTGGCCTCTGTGGTCTTGCCTGGGGCCGTGCTGCTGGCTTAGCTGCAAAACGCAAATTAGGTTATTATAGGAGAAGGGGGTGCTAGGGTGACAAGGTGAGTCAAGCATTACACGCAGCATATGCACGACAAAGCGCCACCGCTTTCAAAATCATCACTGACATCACATTTCATGACCATCGACATATTGTGCATTGCAATGATTTTCATTAGGCCAGTATTATTTCTATGACACGTTGAGAAATCGTCTATCATATATGATTGTTCAGATATGAGTGGCTGTGGCATCTATAGACTTCACATGATGCAATGGTGTAAGCTTTACTCACGTGGCATCACTTCAGGGTCTGCAAGCGCATCCATGGCTGTCCGGGTGTGCTTCCCCATGAGTGCGAGCACCCGCTCTTCCATCTCAGTGATGTTGCTAGGGACTGGTGGCCCCCCCACCCGTTCACCTCTGCATGGATCTCATCGTCGATAGCTTCTTCTGTAAAAGGTGACAGGACGACATGGCATGAGATCATTGCATGATATCATTGCTAGGTACTGTCACAGACACTGATATAACACATAACCGACAGATGTAATCATGATTATTATGATTATTATCATTCTTTACCTAAAGACGTACACCGTGACCGCAGGCTTTTGAGTACAACATTTCCGGTAAAATTGCAAGACCTCACATCTGCTGATAGTCATTCATGACTGTTACAAATCAAATTATATAAATACATAAGTACATGTAAATTAATGTAATACTTACTCTTGCGGATCCCACAAGGTCGTTCCATTGTTTGCAGCGTGGGTTGCCCTCATGCACCTCGTTGGTTGCCAATGAAACTAACTCTGCTATCTCGGTCCATATCATCTGGTGGGCCTTTGGGGTGGGCTTCTCACGCCCTCCTTGTGTCAAATCACCCCAGCGTAACTCGACCTCCTGCAGGAGGGAGGTATTTGCCTCATCTGAGAACCTCCTGGCTCTTTTGCGGCCTCCAATGTGCTCCTCTCCCACCTCATTGCTCTCTCCAGTGTCAGTCTCCCCAGCATGCGGTGATGCCTCCTCCTCTCTCTCATGTGGCTGGTAACACCTACTTTTTGTTTGCCTACCTGCTGTGAAGCTTTAAAGTCTCCCTCCTTCCTCCCAAAGCAGCCACACCACACCCAGCCATGCCTCTGAGCTCCCTCTCTCTCTGCCTTCTCTTCTGCACATGTCATGGTGACACTTGACCTTCAGAATCGCGGGAATCGACTGTTGCCATGCTGTTGCTAAGGACGGACACATTTTACGGCAGAAGGTCAAAAAAATTTAACGCTACCGCCCATTTTATATTGCTCACAGTAACGTCCATTTTCAAAAGTGGAGACTAGTTGATTTGAGAATGGGTGAGAAGCTGGCGATCTGAAAACCCTTTTTTACCGCTCACGCCGGAAATATCGCCCATTTTACCACAAAAGTGGAGGCTCTAGTCCATAGTTTTAAAGTGTGAAACATGCAACACTTGGACAAAGAACAATAAGACAAAGTTTTGTTGTTGTTTGTTAAACTTGTAGTTATTGACGGCATGTATTCATAAGAAGTTAACTACTCATTTATTTTGAAGCAATCTTTAATTCTTTTTTGTTTCTTATGATATAATGTATCATGCCCTCTAGCTAGGAGGTATAGGAAGATGTATTGAGAAAGAGGGTTTGTGAATGATCACCATCTTCAGCTCCACATGGTTGACTGAGATCTCCCAAATAAATAGAGCAAATTGAACTAAGAGTGTTCAAGAGTGTTCAAGAGATTATAAAATACAGCGATCAATTGAATGATGAGGGTATCAGTGAGTACATTGTAGCTTTAAAAAGATATCCATTCACTGTTATTTCGGAAACTTTCAGGACGAAGCATTACATGACCGCTTTGTTTTTAATTGAAATTGTTAACAACCCCAACTTGATTTTTGATTTAGCTTGTCAGACAGCTATATCATGGATATGGCTGACCAATACTCTCAAGAATGTTGCTCCATTTCCAGTTGTCAGACAACTGAGGTGAATCGCCTACAGGTTAAAAGTAAAAGGCAATTGGGCCCCAAGGCCTCAGCAACTCACCAAGGTAACAGTGAATTGAAGTCTTGCTATCAGTGCCTGGGACAACACATTGCTCAAAGTTGTCCATATATGAAGGCAGAGTGTTTCTTCTGCAAGAAAACTCTGCATCTTGCAAAGGCATGCCGACTGAAGAGTAAACCAATGTTAAATACTAGAAGTAGAAATCGCAGACACTTAGTAGCATTGAAGAGAAGCAACAGGACGAGGAGGTTCTGGAGATATATGACATCAGGTGCACAAGGGTGCAGTGATTCATGAAGTATTGTCATCCAAGTAGATGTTGCAGGAACCAGGATACCCATGGAAATTGACACTGGTGCATCCGTGAGCGTAGTACCAGAATGGCTATATCTCAACAAATTACATGATTTTCGATTGGAGAAATCGAAGATAGAACTGTGAGGCTACTCAGGAGAGTAAATTCCTCTTTTAGGACATATCACCGTACCAATGAAATACAAGGATCAGTTTCAGAGCTTGCCTCTCATAGTAGTGGCAGGAGACAAGCCTGCCTTGATAGGTAGAAATTGGTCGGGATAAATGTAGCTCTATTGAAATAAGATTTTTCATGTGGAGAAAAAAGGAGATTTGCATCGAACGATGACATCATCAAATAGTGTCCAAATGTGTTCCGTGAAACAGGCAGTCCGATCCAAGACATCAAGGCGAGTGTCAGAGTACAGAAGGATGCAAGACGAGTTTAATGCAAGCCACGTCCCGTACCATACAGACTCAAGGAGAAAGTTGAGCAAGAACACAAAAGACTAGAAACTGAGAACATTATCTCAAAGTAGAAGTGTTCTATTTTTCATACATTGATGAGCTGCCAGTCACAGCTGAAGAGATTGGTTGAGCAACCAAACGTGGCCCAGTTATGTCAAAGGTGTATGATTACATAGCAAATGGCTGGCCAAAACAGGTATCAGAGGAAAATATTCATCCATACTTTGTTTGTTGGAATAAATTGTCAGTGGATAAAGATTTTATCATATAGAGTGCAAGAGTGCTTATTCCAAATAAGTTCAGGTCCAATTTGTTTGGAGATCTTCATGACCAGCACCTGGGAATGTGCTTGACCAAGAGTTTTGCACGCAGTTACTTATGGTGGCCAGGTTTAGATAAAGATATAGGGCTAGAATCTTCACTTTATTTGCATGCTTAACGTCCACTTAACGCCCATTTTACCACTGAAATTACGTATAATACCCATATATCACCCATTTTGGCACAAAATGGAAACTGACAGGCTTTTTTAGGAGGCTTATCACCGAGTGTTATTTTCCCAATGGGCTTAACGCCGGGAAAAAATATTACCGCCCCCTCACGTTTTTGGGCGCAATCAGCAGAATGGGCGAAAGCAACACCCATAATATTGCCCAGCATAACTTTCTGCACGGAATTAACGCCGAGATTCAACATGAACTCCCGCCCACTGTTTTTTGTCGTAAAGAGCATATTTACCCAAACTAGCGGCCATGTCAATTGTCCATTGTCAATTTCACCACCTCGCACACATATCGCCCACAATATCGCTCGCTCAAAAAACCTCCCACAAAAAGTGGAACTAACCAGAACAAACGCCAGCGGTGTGTCTGGCATTTGTTAAATCCCACTCTTGCATGAGGAGCTGATATCGGAAAGATTTGCCTGACAGAGCACTGATGTGAGTGACAATGTTGACACACTGCTGTGTGTGCGCAGCTCAGACATCAATGGTGCCCATCACCTTGGTGCCAGTTAAAGTTTATGTTGATTGATGTTAAGTTGTATTTAACCCTTTCATGGTAAGGAATCACCAGTGTGTAACGGTCCAGCTATCTGAGACAATGAGGTTATGTTCAATAACAAAAGTTTAATACCAACATTGGTCTGAACTCATAAGTATCACAGCCAATAAGACCCAACTCCCACCCACACCCCATTTTTTCCACCAATGACATAAATCACATTTTCAACATGTCCACCAACACAGACTACAAAGGCAAAGCAGGAGCGGGGTCCACAGCCCCGATACATTGCAACAAATTGCATACACCCAGATGGAGATATAACACAGCCATCACCTGAGCACAAGCACCTCACTTTCCTTCCCTCCTCTCCTTCTTCTCCCCACCTCTATCCCTACCCCTCCTCGCTCCACAGTGCCTGGCCGAGGAGCTCTTCAGATGGTGCCTCATTGGGGAGGATGAAGGCAGATGCGGTGGTTGCACAGGTAAGGGAGCGGGGGGTGCCGAGGGAGCAACATTCTCTGATGCAGAAGCAGGATCCTGGTCCTTGCCCTCATCTGTCATTCATAGTGGTGGTGCGGAACCTAGGGGTAGAGTGCCGTGCTCAGGGACCACTGGGTACCCTCTGCCACCAGTGTTCCTGGCTACCAGCTCCAGGGCCTCCTCCATCCCTTCCATGTTATTTCTTATTTGTTGGACAAAAACTCGGTGCCAACTATATTCTTGGTGCTTAGTAAGCTTTTTGCTGCTGGTGAATCTCTGTTGTGCCTCCGTTGTCTCCGTTGCCAGACAAGCACACACCACAGCCACACATGCTTTCAGTGCCTCTAAGCTCCCTTTCTCACTGTCTCCTCTTCTGCGCATATCATGATGACCCTTGGCCTCCTGAATCGCAGGAATCGAGTGTTGCCATGCCACTGCTAAGGACGGCCACACTTTACGGCAGAAGATCAAAAAAATGTAATGCCTATGCCCATTTGATATCGCTCGTGGTAATGCCCATTTTCAAAAATGTAAACTAGGTGTTTTGAGAATGGGTGAGAAGCTGGCTATCTGAAAACCCTTTTTTACCACCCACGCCAGAAATAACGGCCATTTTTGGGTGATAAGCACAAAAGTGGAGGTTTCGCCCTGTGGGCTCAAGTTTCCCCAATTATCTGTGCTGTCTTTTTGGCATGCACCGTTTTTTTGGAGTAAATAAAAATCTCCAAGTTTCCCAAAAGTTTCTGCGCCAATGTAATTCTCTTAGGAAGATTTTTTTAGGTAACAATATTTTTGCGTCATAGGGGACACAACCTGATGTCTGCGCTAGTTTTTCAGATTTAAGCAAGTTTGGCCAACTTATATTTTTCCTATGATGGCGTATGTGACCACTCCCAAAAAACCTTCTGGGCACTTCAGAAAAAACAGCACACATTACAAAATCGTCACAGAAAGACACCATTGTTTTTAGATGACGTTTTGAAGGAAGTGAAGAAGGCAGAGAATTTGCATCATAAATCTTAATTTTTTTCAAAGTCAAAAGGGAGAAATTGGAAGTCTAAATCAATTCTTGATTTTTGATTATTTTCAAAGTATCACCCCACCACCAAATGTCTCCTCATTGGGCTTGAGGGTCAGAGCGTCAGCCGGCAGAATCGCTCCCTCACCCAGACACAGGGGCTTCCGCTCTGTGTCCGGGTGAGGGAGCAATTCTGTTGGCCACCACTCCGACCCTTGCGTACGATGAGGAGACGTTAGGTGGTGGGGTGGTACTTCGAAAAATATCAAAAATTCAAGAATTGCATTAGACTTTGTTGCCCCTTTTGTCTTCATTGAATGCCTAGCTTCCCGTTCTAAGCAAGCCAATTGTACATGCGCAGACCAGTATGTGGTCCATACTAGGCCATGCACCTTGGAGAGAGAGGGGAAAGAAGAGGTGTGAGTGCTTTGTCCTGCTGTTTTGAGATTGTTGCAAAGCTACAATTTAATTATCAGGGCAATATTGACAATGCCATACATCGTGTAAGCCTTCTGCAACATGGTGCTGTGGAGGAGAACATTGATTAGGCAGCATCACCTGAGGAACCACAGAGCATGTAGGATGATAGTATATACCCGTTGCCTTACCCACATCAGGTATATTGAGACAGACACCTTAGTGAGGCAGATTGTGTGAGAAGGCTGCGTTTCTGCAAGAAGTTATAACCAAGATCTATGAGTTAATAAAAGCAGACCTGCAGCCTAGAAGCATCAGGAGGACTGCTTTGTCAGTTGAAGTGAAGGTTACAGCTGCACTTTCATCTGGATCATTCCAGGCCACAACTGGGGATTGCACCATGGTAGTTGATTCGAGATGCCCTGGGAACACCTATGGTGCTTTCATCCTAAGCGAGAGCGCTATATTTGCCATGTTTCAGCAGCAGCCAGAAGGGCAGAGCTGGCTGCTGTGGCACAAAGGATACGGCCTCGCCACCTGGCTCATGACTCCTCTACGTGTAACCCGGATGGAAGCTGAGCAAGAATACAACATGTCGCACATTGCGACGTGCAGCATAATAGAGAGGACCATTAGTATCTTGAACCAGCATTTCCGATGCCTGGACCATTCAGGAGACTATTTGCAATGCTTCCCTGAGATTGTTGGTCAGTTCACTGTTGTCTGCTGCATGCTGCACAACTTAGCCATCATGAGGCAGTAGCAGCTGTTTGTAGAAGACCCACCTGAGGTGAGAGTGGCTGATGATGATGAGGAAGATGCAGATGATGTGGAGGAGGACAAGGCAGCCATGCAACTACCTGAATCTGGAGCATGATGGAGGAGGAGGGCGGGCTGTCATGCCCCTTTAACGATTGCTCGAGCCTTGCACCAGCAGCTCATCTGTGAACACTTTGCTGCCTGAAGGCTCAGTGACAACTATTCCAAATGGACCATATTTACTGTATGGACCTTTTCTGTAATGTTGTGTTGTGTTAATAATGGAACAAGTAATGTAAATGATTCTTCCTTAGTTCAAAAAGTTGTGTTAATAATGGAACAAATAATGTAAATGATTCAGTTATAATTTAAAATATATTTTATTCAAAATGATAACATGTGTTTGTACTCAACTTAACTGTAATAAAAAATATACTTGTATCAAACTAGCTAAGTTCAGCTAAGATCACTTACAAACTTTAAGACCACTTACAAACTTTAAGATCACTTACAAACTTTTAAACTTGTAAATTTACATCACTTACAAAAAAGTTTGAATTTGAGAATAGTTATAACAGAAACAACAATAATAATAACAACAGCAGCAGCAAACAAAGGCTGCACCCTTCTCTTCTCCACCTTATTCTAAGACCGCCCGCTGCGCTTGGTCTTGGTGACTCCACCCTGTAAGGTTAATAATCTTCAGAAAAACTCAGACCATGAACTAAACGATTGATTGTTCCAAGCTTTTTGAATTAAGCTGGACAATTAAGAACATTCTGTGGTCAAGGACATAAACCTGACTTCATGCGTAACAACAACGGAGTTGTTACGTGAGGCTTTGAACTTGATTGACCAGGGTGGGGAAAACAGCCACTGTAGATATCGAGTCTGTAAAAAGACCAGACAACAAAGGATCCCCACGGAATGCAAATTTTTGGATAACAGCATTCAGCGTAAGGGAATATCTTTTGCATTGTCGACTCCGTGTGCAAATTATTAGCCATTCAAACTCATCACCACAACCAGTTAAACAGATCACCATATCGATAATCGAATCTCGCCCCAGCGGGAAACTTATTCAAAACCTGGATATAAATATACGGATACAGACACAAAAGCAAGCAGCAGAAGAAGGACAGGCAACAGAAGAAAGACAGGCAACACAAGAAGAAGCAGCAGAAAAGGGACAGAAACTGCAGAGAACAGCCGGAAGAAGAAACAGCAGGTTACAGAATCAAGGACCATGAATCTCTGGTGATGTCTAAAGTCAAATTTCTCTCAGAAGTCTAGTCCTGTAGTTTTAGCCACTTTTTGTTGCACAATAAAACTGACACTGGGTTAAGCCGAAAATATTGTGTCACGTGTTGTTCTTTCCACTATAAGTTCCGAGGTCTAAGAATCAGAGTAGAGTGAAAAACAAACACCCAACAGAATTTGGCAACTGACGGCAGAACCTCGTCATTGGGAAAAGGATCATGGACACAAAACCAGGGCAAGAACCCCGAGGGAGGCTCGGTTAAGTCTAAGGTCGGCTAAGGTAGTCGAAAAAGATCTTCTCAGAGGCAGCTAGGACAGCCAGCAGAGGATGGAAACAGTCTTGGGTAGGCTGGAGTAATCCTGGGTTGACTAGGGTAGCCACGAAGAAACAAAGTCACAGGTAGTCTGCGCAGGGGTCTCAGGGAGACCATATTAATCTCATGGGCAGCCAGGGCAGTCAGAGGACGGAAACAGTCTTGGATAGGCTGGAGTAATCCCGGCTGACTGGGGTAGTCACCAAAAGAAGCCATAAGGTAGTAGTGGGTAGTCTGCGAACAGGGGTCTCAGGGAGGCCAAGGGTGATATCAAGGGTGATCTCAAGGGTGATCGCAAAGGCGACTAGGGGACCAGGTGAGAAACAGTCTCTGACAGACCAGAGTAGTCTCGGGTCGACTAGCGTAGCCAAAGAGAGAAGCCTGAGTAACAGGAACCGCAGGTCACTGCGAGGTGGTCTCAGGGGAGACCAAGGTAGTCAGGGAAAATTTCTCAGCCAGAGGCACTGGAAATGGACTCACCGCAGCAAAATAAGGTAGAGCTCATGGCTAAGAGCATTTGTAGAAAGTCCATGGAGGCTAAGGTAGCTGCATATATATGCAACAAATTGGACATTTCAGAGCCATGGGCATGGGAAATGCTGCACTCCAGGGATCCACAGGAAAAAGCGGCAGAGTGGACAGTCAGTAGTAACCACAAAGGATCAAACGAAAAGGCGGTTTGGCTCAAAAGCAGGCACGCCTGTAAAGAGAAAGGGAAAGCAAGCTGGAGGAGGAGAATAAAAGGTTAAAAGGTGAGGTCGGAACTTTCGAGAAAGAAAGGCAGGATCAGGGTAGGAAGGAAAAGATGTTGTGGAATCATTTAGAGTACTTACAGTGCCAAGTGACCGAGTGTAAAAAGCAGCAGCAGACCTAAAACGAGCAAAGTGAAAGGCACTTAGAAAAAGCTGAAGATGCAGAGGAACAGCTCAGAAGAATCAAGATAGCCTACCAGGTAGCGCAGAAACAGGGTTACGAGAGGACAGATCACGGACCTTGTAAGGAAAAAATCCGCCAGTTAATGGCAGAGTTAGATTGGGCCAAAGGGATGGTTTGTCTCATGACACCCGGAACAGGCAAGGAAAGTTGGGATCCAGAGGGGAAAGAGTCAGACGATGGGCCTGAGTATAGCGAGCATCGGCCGGCTCCCGAGGCACCGGGACCCCCGAAACCAATATATCCTTTGAGACAGCAGAAATTCAGCCCATCCCCACCAAATGGTGGTCCGGCTCAATTACAGAGCGACTATGTGATCCCATACACGCTGCTTCAGCTGCAGGAGATGCTGACGGGTGTAGTAAAGTTAAAACAAGGAGGAGATGCCTCCGTTCATTTTGCTAATAGAGAGCAGATAGGGGATATAAATAACTGCAGCGAGGAGAAAGTGAAGTTAACACTGCTCTCGCTGGAGGGAAAGCTTTTTCAGAGCTTGTCGACGGCCACCAAGTGAGGTGGAGGAACCCCACAGGGCTTAAAGGAGGAAATCATTGCAGCACTAGGGTACAGTCAGGGTAGTCTGTTCTGGCAGGTAGAACAGACTAGGCAGCAAGTAAACGAATCACCCGATACATTTGCAGATAGACTTGGCCGACTTATTTAAGGGCCACTGGAGGAAATCTAGTACGGACAGACTTAATAGGGGAACCAAGGAACCATTGGCTGAGAACCGTAATGGCTAACAGTTTGCCACAGCTCAGAGCAAAGGTCGAAGCATGGTTTGACCCAAACGATCTCCAGAATACAGAGGCAGGGGTGTTGCGAAGATTAACTCTAGATTTTATGTCCAGGCAAGGGGAGGAGGAGAAACTAAAAGGGAAGGTGCACGAAGTTAAAGGAGAGGTTAGGCAAAAGAAAGAATGGAGACAAGAAGGAGGTAATGCGGGTCAATCCCAAACGTGTTATAACTGTGGGAAGTTGGGACACTGGAGCAGGGATTGTTGGCTCTCGAAAGGAGGAAAGCCAGGTTACAAGGGTGCTGAGGCAAAACAGAGCCACAGGAAGGCAGCCGACGACCCAGTACAGATTTTAGTGGGCACATTACAGCAGGTTATGGGCACAGGTGGAGGAAAGCTGGTTGCAGCAGTGGGAAAAAAGGGACCCAATGCATCGGCACCCCTGCTGTGACGGTGCGCCCAGCCAGAATACTTACGTCCGCTCATATATGATGAGTGGGGCAGGCCATGTGTGGATGTGAAAGCCTGTCTGTGCAAAAACCTCTCGTGTTTTCAGGCAGAATGGTTAAAGTTGTTTTTAAGAAGGCATGTGAATGTTTCTCAACTGGCACTGGTTAGTTTGAGATTGGGTTGAATTAATTTGGAGTTATTGAGGTTAATTAACCTGTGAAAACCAGACTTTTACTATGGCCATAGTGAAATTTTTGTTGGTTTAAACTGTGTAAAAAAACTCTAGTTCCAGACATGAGGCAATCACATATATTTGGTATTTTAAAAAATAAAAAATTTCCGACCAATTCAAAAATGTGTGACCAGTGGAGAAAAAGGATGTGTACTGCTATTATGCGTGGAGCAGAGAATCATTGTAATGTGTAAGCCATTGGTATGCATGGTGTTGTTTTACAGATTGTTGGTACCAGTGTTATGTGTTTGTCAAACTTTTAAAATGCGAAAAAAGGGAAGTCTGTACAAGACTTCAGAAAGCAACACCTTGTGAAGAGTTGAATAAATATTCTGAGCATTCTTTAAATTTTAAGAACATTTTAAGTTTGGAATTTGAGTGGGTGTTTCCCTCAGTAATAAAAAGAGGATCAGAATTGATGAATTCACACATTGGGTGGGCAGAAAAGCCACAATGGATGTTCTTTTTCTTTGCTTTTAAGCAGGAGTGAGGATTACCGAGAGAGGTCCTTTAATATGGAAATGACTTCAAGGTGTTACCGAACTTGAACTTTGATGGGACAGTGCTGTGTTAACTCCAGCAAGGTTAAATCACAAATGCTGCACGTAGGGTTTTGTAAAATTAAAATTGACTTAGCTAAATTGATTTAAGGATAAAAAGGAAAAAGGAGGCAGTGATCATAAAAAGGTGTTTTGTACATATGTGAATAACTGAAAATGGACCTGTGAGGGGGAGGCCCCCACAGAGCAAAAGTATTTCTTTCATTTTTGTCTTAATAGGAGCGAATTGAGCCAGGGATACGAAATTGTGTTGGGAAAAGTGGTGGAAGGAGGAACAAGGGATTTGCATCTGTGTGGGTTTGATGTCCAATGTCTGCATGGGTTCGAGCCCCAACGTCTGTGTGGATTTGAGGCCTAATGTCTCGTCTTTGTGGGTTTTAGTCCCACCATCTGTGTGGGGTTTGAGCCCCATGTCTGTGTGGTCCTGTTAAATGTGGATTATTTTCCCTCAATCTGGTTCAGCGAATTCACTGAGTTGAATACCGTTACTGCTTATAACAAAGCAGACTTTATTACCGGCCAGGACTTTATCAGACAGAAGGAATGCTCTCTTGATAGAGCGCACCCACTTCCTACGGACAAAAGTGAAATTACATTGTAAAGGCACAACGGTTATACATTTTCGGTACAAGATAACAAGATACAATTAGAGTGACATCCTAGTTCAGCCTATCCCCTTTGATCCCTCCTTCCCTTTGTCCACTCATTAGCTGATACCTGACCTTCTTTGCCCAATTAAACACAGGCAAGTGGTTACAGCAACTGTTTTTCACAAAGAACTTTCTCACACAATGCACAAAGAACTTTCTCACACATTGCTTCTAAATGTTACAATTTTACTGGCGTGACTAGTAACTAAGACTGTGAGAAAGTCTGTTAATGGTGCTGATGTTGTAATATTTGCCGTCTGACATTCTTTTAGTTATTTTCCATTATCCCTTTGTTCACTTCACTGTCTCTATTGCTTATACATTTTCCCACATTCTCAACTTCAATGTCTCTATACATTTTCAAACATTCACATTCTCCCCTTTTATCATTCCATGATAACCCTTAGGATTATTCTAGGAGTATCGCATTCAGCCGTTCGCACTCTCTTTCCTGAACCTTATTGTCGAGTAGGTCTTTAGTTCGCTGGATCATAACCCGGGAGCCCGTGACCACAAGAGGGTTTGCTAACATTTCCATCATAACTTTACAACAAAGGTTAAAGCAACCAACAATCAAGCAACAGGTAATTATTACTACGATGAGAATAATTGCCCCATGCATTAGATAGGATCCTCAAGATCCACCTAATAGCCAATCAAACCAGCTAGATCCTCCTGCTGGCGTGGATAACTTCTTCACCTCCCTTCTTATGTGATCAGCGAGATTGGTTATGTTTTCTGAACTATCGGGAATGTAAATGCAACATTCAGATCCTATCAGGGCACACGTTCCCCCTTTCTCAGCTGACAGATAATCAAGGGCCATTCGGTTTTGTAACGCTACGGTCCACATTGCTACCATTTCGGCCGTGATGTCCTCCAGAGCTTCAGCAGTATGGTTAGCTATCTGTTCCAATACCCTCTCTAGGTTCTGTATTTCATCCATGATGCATTCTATCCCGAATGGGAACATCATGACCCCAAAGAACCTTTTGGCGGGGGTGAGGGCTCGCCTGTGTCGGCTGGAGGCATGTGCTTCCACCAGGGTACGTATTTGCTGCACAAATGGCACCACATATCCCAAATAGCAGGACCCTGTCCATCGCCTAGGTAACCAGGGATATGCCCTACGCCCGCACACAAAATACGTGCCGTTATACGCTGCCTTCTGATATTGTGTTGGGGTCCCAAGACTGGGCCCACAGACCTCCACCTGTTTTATTCGGAAGGTGAGAGAGGATAGTGACTCATGCACCTGTTGTGATGTTGAGACTGTGTGGACAATTGCTGTACCCTATGATATGTCCCTTGCTACTGGTGTCATTTCGGGTTAAACATATGTTCCCGGTTGGCCTCCCAATCCCCGAGGTATTGGTCAGGGCTAAGAATGGGGGTTCCTTTTCACAGTCGTAGGTTGGTTGGTACCATCCCTGGAACGTTTGACTAATGGGGTACCCAGCACTCTCCCACTTAGTGACGTCCCCGTGGTTGTCCACACGGTAACGGTATGATGCTCCTCCTGCCCTCCGTGATCCCTCTGACGATACCTGTTAGATTGCAATCTTTGAAAGCAAGAGGGATACGTGAGAAGCAAGTATTGTTATTATCTTTCACAATTGGGGGAAAGCTCAGAAGGGCAGGCCGCCTCGCAGCTGAAAGTTTGGTTGCTCTCAGACCAATATCTTGACCTGCCTTTCATCTTTCGTATTTGCATTGGCCCCCCTCCTCTCATGCTAGTCTGGCTCAGAAGCCACTTGACAGTCTCAGTTAGGGTCAGTGGAACGGGGCGCAAAGGAATTCCCCCTTTGGAATGTATAGGGATATGTGAGCACACCCAGCATCTAGAAAAGTTCCCATTTCGCGCATAAACATAAGACATGTACAAAAAGGTGTTTACATGGAGCTCTCGCTTCAGTCTCCCCTCCCATGTGCCGCACCTGTCGTACAGCAACGCTATTATACAGACTGTGGCACACAGACACAGTTTCATGTTTCTTGTAGTGTCTCTATGGACAAGGATAAATAGTCCGAATATTTTGCTGATCAAAATAATTCAGTTTTCTCGTCTCTCTTCTCAGGTCACCATCAGTGTAGCTGGTTGTCTATCACTACGGGTAGAAGTTCAAACTGGTCTCCTCGGGATCCACTCTTTTAATCAGGATGCCGCTAGAGATGGCCTTGTTCAGCTATGGAGAAGAGGAAGTCTGGAACAGAAACAGGAGTTAGAATAACCAGTAAAATAGGTTCGTTAGAGGGTGGTGAGCCTGCAGTGGTGCAGGTGAACCCAGGCACTTTTCCCCTCAACCTTAGCTGCAGTGAGGGTAGTAAGTAACACCTGAAAAGGCCCCTCCTGTCGTGGCACTAATCCCTTCCGAATCCATTTCTTAATCAGGACATACTTCCCTGGTACCACGAGGGACGATTCGGGTAAAACTGGGAGGTCGAGGTGAGCCTCTCGAACCTGGTTGTGGGCTATTCGCAGAGCCTGAGTCAGAGAAAGAACATAGGTGGTCATTAGTCGAGCTGGGATACCATATCTAGGAACAATTTCCCTCATTAACACCTTAACAACAGTTTGAGCCTTATTGTCCAGGGTAGGATAGGCTTCGATCCATTTGCTAAACACATCTACTATTACTAACACATATTTGTAACACTGAACTCTTTGCAACTCAATATAGTCCAACTGCAAGGTCTCAAAGGGACCTTCGGGTAGGGGCGTCTTACCCCAATCACAGGGGACTCCCTTCCCTGGATTATGCTGCTGGCAAACCAGGCAACGACTACTGAAGTTCTGGGCCATGCCTGGAGTCTTGGGTGCCACCAAGTAGCCAGAAGTGTGTCACTTGTTGTCCTTGCTCCACAATGAGTAGCAAAATACATACATTCAATAACCCATAGAGCCAACTCGTCAGACATGCAAGTCTGTTCCGCGGGAGTGGTCCAGAGTTTAGAGACATTGTCATAAGTACATCCGTAATCTTTCCACAACAGTTTATCTTTTCCAGGAGCGTCCTCCTGTACTTTAATGACATCTTGGATGGTTGGCATTGGTTTTTCCGAGGCTAACTTATCCTTTGCAGGACTTTTAGTCTGACTCATCTTTCTGGGCACTACCATTTGTTGTCCACGAGAGGCCTGTTTGGCTTCTTGGTCAGCACAGCGGTTTCCTATATCAACCGGAGATTTTCCGGTAATGTGGGCGATACATTTGACAATGGCAATGCGCTTGGGGAGCATGAGGGCCTGCAATAAGTCAGATACTAGCTGCTTATCTCATTCCCATTTGAGGTTAGGAATCCCCTATTTTTCCATAATTGTCCGAAATCATGGGCTACCCCAAAGGCATACCCAGAGTCGGTATAGAGGTCTTTGGCCAAGATATAGGCTCGGGTGAGGGCGAATAGTTCAGCTTGTTGGTAAGAATAGGCGGTTTCAAAGGCAGCAGATTCCAAGACCTGATTCTCCTGGTTTACTATGGCGTATCCTGAAATTCGTGCACCTTCTGGATCAATAGAAGAGCTTCCGTCAACATACATAATACAGTCTGGGTCCTCCATTGGTACATCAACTAAATCTTCCCTGACCGATGTGGCCTCTTGAATTAAAGATAAACAATCATGACTGGGTTCTTCCTCATCTTGGAGTGGCTCAGTAAGAAAACAGGCCGGATTAATGGCAGTACAGTGCCAAAAGGTCAGCTTAGGATTATTTAGTCGGTAGATCTCATATCTGCTTTGCCTGGCCATATTTGAGTACATACAGGGTGCCCCAAGGCAACGGGGTCTATTTTGAAAGAGTAGTAGGCAACAGGCCTATACTTATCCCCGTGTCTCTGAGTTAAGACAGCGGCAGCACAGTCTTTCAGGATTGTACAATACAGTTGAAAGGGCCGGTCATAGAGGGGCTGGCCCAAAGCCGGAGCTTGCAGCAGGGCTGTCTTTAGTTCCTTAAAGGCTTGGATGTCTGCGGTTTTTATTTTAAAGCTGCCTTCCTTGTTTGTATTCGGTGTGAGGTGCTTAATTATCAGGGCGACATTAGGGATCCAGGATCTGCAGTAATTGATCACCCCCAACCACTGTCGCATTTGTTTAGCCGTGCTAGGGACTGGAAACTGACAAATTGGTTCGTCATCCGGGAAGTTCTCTGTACAATCAAGCTACGTAGTCAATACGAATAATCGGGGGACGGTTGGTCAAAGGGGTTGTTCTGGGAGAAGTTAGTGTAAGATCCCCGTCCTCTCCCCCCTTGTCCCCCTCCTCTTCCTCCTCTTCCTCCTCTTCCTCTTTCATGCCGACGGGAGGGACACTCTCTACTCCAATGTCCTTCTTGCCTACAATTAAAGCATCCATCTCGTCTTCCCCAGCCCTGACCTCTTCCCATACCAGGTCGGGGACAATAGGGTGGTCCGTAATTAGCAGAGCCCGGGCCGTTTGGGTGTTTGGTATAACCGTATCCCTGTTTATCCACCCAACCCTGCACGCAATACTGCAGTTCCATCTGGTATCCCCTTTGGGTCGGGTTTTGGTCCTTCCGAGGCGGCTCTTCCTTTCTAGTCACGTATTCAGTCTTGACCCGAGTTGGGGGCGCACCTCCCCCCTTCTCCTTTCTTTTCCTGCCAATAATATTTAACCGCCCTTTCCATCTGGGCTTTACTGTTATCTGCCCAATTCATATTATTTGTCCGGATAGCATGAGCAACCAAATAGGGCAGGCACTGAAGTAGGATAGCGCAGAATTGAGGTGAATCCTCTCCCGCCCCCCTGAAGGCATTATCTCCTGATTGGCCTCCGTATATTTCAATGAATCTTTCCATGAATTCGTCGGCAGTTTCGTCTCGTTTGGGTTTAGTTTCTAATACTGCTGCCATACTGATGGGCTTCTGAAGGGGCGTGCCGAGGGCATTAAAGGCAGCGTTTAGGCGGTCCTGGGCATTGTTAGGGTGAGCAGCCATCAATGCATCATGGGTTGCACGTCCTAGATGAGTTAGAAATCGGGCATGCTCAGTTGGGCTCAGGGTTTGCTGTACCAGGGCCCACAGGTCCCTTGATTCTGCATTATAAACTGCATTGGTAATTTGAAGATGATCTATAAACTTGACAGGTTCTCTCTTTCGATCTGGCATAGTGGCCAGAATGGACATAATTTCGTTCAGTTTCCAAGGCACATAGACATCTATGGTGGGGTGGTTCGGAGCTGTCTGACTGCGCAGCACCTCCGCATTCCAATTGGCGGGAGTGTTTGTTTTGCCTTTCATGACTGGTAGTCTGACTCATCTTTTATCCATGCATGTCGCGGTCACTCCGTGAAATCAGAGGTCAGGGTTAAGTTGGGTTTATGGATCTCTTTCAGCTTATTTATCTTAGCCTTTTAACTCTTCAGTTTGTTTTGTTTGAGGATCTATTTCTTTATTGTATCAGGCAAGTATTATTACATAAGCTAGTTCTGTTTTTATATTTATTCTGAATATCGCACCATTTCCTCTGTTAGGTGAGTCATTTTTCTATTAAGAAATCCAAATTAATAATGTTCAGTATAAAACGGCTGTCAATGGAAAGGGTTAACTCCTTTACAGGTTTGTAAGAAGACCTGATGTCATTACATGACTTCACGTAACCATCTGAAAAAAAAAGTCTTTGTGCCTTCAAAACTTGCTTAGAAATTAGAAATCCGTTAAACAGCAGAAATCATTAGTAAAGCCGTCATAATAAAAGTCTTCTCATCAGGAAAGGCAGCATTTGATTAAACTCCAATTTTTTTTTTTAACTTCTAATTCAAGTACTTGCCAAAGATATTTTTTAAATTGATTTAAAACGAGACCACACATTTTTAATAGCTATTTGTTTACTGAAATTCAATTTCATCATCAGCCTCGGTCAATGCAAAGCCAACCATTTGACTACGTAGTCTATCGATACCTTTCTCAGAGGTCCCAGTGGAACGCTTAGTACGTTTCTCGTGCGCGCACTCTTTCTTTAAGACGTCTACGGTTTTAACATGTCCTCCTTCCATTAATGAGAGCTCTAATTTAGTGGAGTTTTCCTGCCAAATCGACAGAAGTGATGCATCTTTTCAAACTGCAGTGGAATTTTCTCATAATTTAAAATCTCAGAACATTTTTTTTTTCCTTTTTTAGTACGTATTTAGTACGTTACGTCTTTTTTTTTAAGATCTCCTTTCTTCAAATTAGGTTTTGTATTTTACACAGAGGGCTCGGGTCTCGGTAAATTTGTTAATTTAAAATCTCAGACAATCGAAGACACTTTTTCTTTCAATATTCGTTCAAATTGTTTTCTTTCAAGGTTGCGTCTTTTTTTCCCGTCTTTTCCATAACTAGAGGGAAGTCTGGCATGTAGGCTGAGGGCTGCTTTTCGTTATCTCAATTGTTCCAGCCTCAAGGTCATGTTATACTATCTCTTCTAAACTGCAGATTTAATATAATAATAATTTTTTTTGAATCCACCTCAGTATTTTGCTGTGCCTTCTCTGAATATCTCAAAATCCCAATTCAAACTTTGTAATTTCAATCTTTATTTAAAACTTTTTTGAGCTTAGAAGCTTTTTTTTTAAGGCATTCTGTATCGCATTCTGAGACTAAATTTATGTCTTTCAACCCAATGTAATCAATCATTGCATGTTTTCTTTCGACAAGTAAGTGAGCGTGTCAAATAAATTATTTTTTTAACCACCGGGACCATGTATTTTTTTATCTTTTACTCAACAAACCTATCCTTTGTGCATTTCCTGGCTCCGTAACTTATCATCCGAATATATGTAATTCAATAAGGTTCACACTCTTAAACTTCCCACATACAGGACAACACTACGAAGGGTTAAAAAAACTTTCACTCTGTTTGAAAAAGTGGGTGGAGCTAAAACAAACCACAACTCCCCGGTTTCCCAAACAGGCTTTCTTATCCACAGTCAAAATCACACAAGCATTTCTCATTTTTAAAACAGACGTTCACAAGAGTCTATCTTCTTTCCTATTAATTGTTTTGGCTGGCTCTATTTTTGGATCCATGACCTTTCAGGGAATTCGTAGTTTTATCTAAATTACCCATCCTCGCATCGCCCCGCGTTGGATCAGGGTCCTAATAAGTCCCAATTGTCCCCACGTTGCCCCGTGGTGGTTTAAGTTATCTTTTCCAGAGCCTAGGCAGACCAAGTGATATACAAGATCGACGCCGTACCTGAAATAAGTACAATTTTAAATTTACACAGTCCCGTGGAGTCCCGCGGCTTAATTTTACGTAATTCCCTAACCTCCGCATCTCCCACGCGGTTCGCGCGATTCTCTATCCCTCCGTGTCGCCGCACGGTTTTTCTGTTTGCGTCGCCGCGCGATAAGTCTTATGTAATTTGTTCCAGGTTCCAGATTTACCTATTCTAACCTATCCTTCCGAGTCGCCGCTCGGTTTGCGTCGCCGCACGTTTTCCCTATCTTTCCCTATTCTAAGTTTGAAAGGTATTCACCAGATTGTCCTGGATCTCATTCAGACACTACCTGAGAACCAGCGAGTGGCTAAGCTTTCCTCAGACATTTGAAACCAGAGGAAACTGGAGCAGTATTGAAATTATACTCACTCCAGTGGCCACTTTCCTCTCGTCTCGTCCAAGGCTAGTCTGGCTCTTAATTCGCAAGTTTTCGGCAGTCGTCTGTTGAGATCCCAGTTCTGACACCAAATGTTAAATGCGAATTCTTTTCCCTCAATCTGTTTCAGCGAATTCACTGAGTCGAATACTGTTACTGCTTATAACAAAGCAGACTTTAATACCGGCCGGGACTTTATCAGACAGAAGGAATGCTCTCTTGATAGAGCGCACCCACTTCCTACGGACAAAAGTGAAATTACATTGTAAAGGCACAACAGTTATACATTTTCGGTACAAGTTAACAAGATACAATTAGAGTGACATCCTAGTTCAGCCTATCCCCTTTGATCCCTCCTTCCCTTTGTCCACTCATTAGCCGATACCTGGCCTTCTTTGCCCAATTAAACACAGGCAAGTGGTTACAGCAACTGTTTTTCACAAAGAACTTTCTCACACATTGCTTCTAAATGTTACAATTTTACTGGCGTGACTAGTAACTAAGACTGTGAGAAAGTCTGTTAATGGTGCTGATGTTGTAATATTTGCCGTCTGACATTCTTTTAGTTATTTTCCATTATCCCTTTGTTCACTTCACTGTCTCTATTGCTTATACATTTTCCCACATTCTCAACTTCAATGTCTCTATTCACAGTCCCAGATCCACCAAAAACAGTCAATGCAACCGAGCTGATCGCGAGAAAATTAAAACCTCTCGCGAAAATGCTGCAGATTCCAAACCAAGAAATTCCATGTCCTGTCCTAAAACCCGGGCCTAAGAATGGGCTGGTATTAATCCCAACAGGGAAAATGTTATATCATTCTGTATATTATGAAGTAGCGCTGGTTATTCTAAATTTAACAGAGTTACAATTACCCCGGTGGTGCCCGCCAGAAACGGAAAAGTTTTATGAAAAATTGTTAAAGGAAATGTTCAAACAATTCTATCAAAAAAATTACGGGGATGAGAGCCACGGGGAAGACTACAAATCGAGATGGAAAAGGGGGCTACTGAATGATGTAGCTACAGCATTTAATACTGGGACATCACTGGTAAATAATGTGGACAACGCGCAGTTGCAAGTCCAATACCTTAAAAGACCAGTTAACGAAAATACTGGAGAAGGGTAGTGACATAGAGGGTAATGAATTACAGGAGGACCAGGAAATGACAATTCAATGGCAATGAGGGTAGCTCAGGCGGAAAAACATGCTCAGACCATCAATGCCTTAATAAAGCAGGGTAGAAATGCATCATATCAAGCTGCTCAAAATGACGTGTGTATCATGTACGGAACTTGGTTGTTAAATGAAGGACGCAGTAATTTAGAGGATTTAAAACAAGGCCACATACTGCCGTGCGTCAGTAACAAGCATCTAAAAGCATTGAGTGTCTATAACAACCTCCTGAATTCGTGCCAGCTACGGTCAGCCTCTGAAGTGTATCCAATTAACTGTGGTCAGAGTAAACAATCAATAATGGGGATAGTGCTTCGAATACCGATGTTGGATCAGTCACAACGACCCATACCAGTATACTGGGTGGAAAACATTGGGGTAATTCGGAACGGGATACATGTGAGGCATCATAAAACCCCGCAGTATGTGGTAAAATTGGGAGACTCAATAACCAGTGCTAATCTGGAGGGAAGCCAGAGAGGGGGTACACATATGATCGTGTGCCCCTATCATCTGAACCCTTTCGACCGGGCAGTATGTGGGTTCAAGTACGAGGACGCTGTATCATGGACGTGACGGCTCATGACCATGTTCTGCCATAGGTTGCGTATAAGGGAAACGGGACATACTATGTCACCACCAGCGAAAGGCAAGGTACAGCGCGAGCTGGTGCAGGAGGGTGACAGCAGCGAAGAGGGACTCACCAAGGTCCAGGTCAGTGATTGGAACGTGGGCAGGTACAGCAGGAGCGGCGAGGTCAGGGTGAAGAAGCGGCGAGAGAATGCAGAGGGACATGATCGGGGCCCAGGAGAGGCGCGAGTTCAGGGCCAGAAGAGGCGAGGGCCCAGGGGCAGCACAGGCCAGCCCACACTGCGATATGTGTGTGCACTAGGCCATGCGGCAGAGCTGGTCTCCAGTCGTATTGGGCAATCTTTGCCACTGGACCAAGATCTAGCTCTGTCAAGCCCATGTGGTGGCTGGTGTGCAATGGCCACCACACGTTAAAAAAATCCAAGCACAGGCATCTTCCTTCCTTCAAGATTTAGTTTGGTATCTGGTATATTAGGTCCTTCATTGAAACACCTGTGAACTCATCCCTTTTTGGTGTGGAAGCAAGTCATCCTCGTTTCATGGGACAACCTATGATGATGATGATGATGATAAGAATACACCAGGACACTTGGTGCCCAGTGAGAGATTCTATCTTTTGTTTCAAACCTCAGGTAGAGACACAAGTAGCACAAGAAAGGATAATTCCTATTTTAGACCACAAACACATAAGTATCACAGTCAACGGTACTTTACTGAACCTCCAGGAATACATATCGTGTTTTGGATACAATATCCCGCCGTTACCCGAACATCTGACTGAACTATTACGAGCTTGTGGTGTCCTTACACCTTACTATAGAATCGCACGTGGCATGTACTGCAGACAAAGTCACTACGTGACCTGAATCTTTATTCCCAGGACCAAGAAGTGCTGACCCTGCATGGGACCTCCCTTTATATACCTGGATGACCAGGTGAGGAGTGTCTCCCACAAGTTCACCCCCTGTGTTCAAGGTGTGCATTACTCAGGTGTACAGTGTACAGTGTTGTTACATAAAGGTTACAGTTATGTGAGGTTACAAACATGACATCACTTCCCCCCAAAGTCTTTGGGTCAAAGATTGAGCCTTTCAGGCGGTCGATGCTCTCTCGTGGAGCGCCGCAGTTGGGGCTCTGGTGTTTGGGCCTTGGCATGCGCCTCTGTCGCCTGAGGTGATTCCGGCCTGTCCGGGCTGGCCGCAGGGACTGTGCATGCTGGTGAATGTCCTTGTTGCTCTTTCTCCGGCAGTGGTATGGGTGACATCTCATGATCTTCCTCAGATTCCTCTGTGTCCATGCTGAACCTTTTCTTTACTTGGTCCAGATGTTTGTGGCATATCTGCCCATTGTTAAGTCTGACCACTTGACCCTATTCCCCTCTTTGCCAATTACGGTGCCCTCAAGCCACTTAGGTCCCAAAGCATGATTAAGAACGAATATAGGGTCATCGATTTCTATGCATTCCCCACTGAGTTGCGACCATGGCACTCGATTTGGGACTGGCGCTTGCCCTCAACAATGTCTGACAGGTCTGGATGAATGAGGGACAGCCGCGTTTTAAGCGTGCGTTTCATGAGTAGTTCCGTGGGCGGGACTCTCGTGAGCGAATGCAGCCGGGACCTATAGCCCAACAGGAGGCGCGATTGGCGGTACTGAAGGGAGCGTCCTTGAATCCGGAGCATGCCCTGTTTTATGATTTGAACTGCACGTTCCGCCCTGGCCATTGGAAGCCGGCTTGAACGGTGCTGTCCTGACATGTTTGATAACATAAACTCCTGGAATTCATAACTAGTGAAACTCGGGCCGTTGTCGCTAACCAGGATGTCCGGCAAGCCGTGGGTTGCGAAGACCATGCGCAGACTCTCCACAGTGGGGATGTCGTGCACGAATTCAATATGATGCACTCGATCCATTTCGAGTATGCATCGACAACCATCAGGAACATTTTTCCCATGAATGGGCCCGCATAGTCTATGTGAATACGTGACCATGGCCTGGTGGGCCAGGGCCACGGGCTGAGTGGAGCCTCCCTGGGGGTATTTCCCAGCTGAGCACACGTCGTGCACCTGCGAACCCAGTGTTCCAGGTCTGAGTCTTCCCGGCCGCCATGCATGTGACCGGGCAATGGCCTTCATAAGCATGATGCCTGGGTGCTCGCTGTGGAGTTCCCTGATAAATGCTTCCCTTCCTTTCTGGGGCATGACTACCTGGCTGCCCCATAGCAGGCAGTCGGCTTGGATGGAGAGCTCATCCATCCATCTGTGAAATGGCCTGACCTCCTCCGGGCACGCTCCGTGTGCGGGTGCCCAATCCCCGGTCAGGACACATTTCTTTATCAGGGATAGGAGGGGATCTCTGTTGGTCCAGATTTTGATCTGGCGGGCTGTGATGGGGGAGCCTGTGGTGTCGAAAGCCTCAACTGCCATGACCATCTCCGCGCTTTGCTCCAGCGCCCCCTTGGTGGTCGCCAGTGTGAGCCTGCTGAGAGCGTTAGCGCAATTTTCGGTGCCTGGCCGGCGCCGTATTGTGTAGTCATACGCAGCCAGCATGAGGGCCCACCGCTGTATGCGAGCTGACGGATTGGCATTGACAGTCTTGCTGTCAGACAACAGGGATGTTAACGGTTTGTGGTCTGTTTCTAACTCGAACTTTCTGCCGAAAAGGTACTGGTGCATCTTTTTCACCCCGTAGACACATGCGAGTGCTTCCTTTTCAACCATCCCATATCCCCGTTCTGCCTGGGAGAGCGACCTAGAGGCATAAGCCACAGGTTAGAGTTGGCCCTCATCATTACTCTGCTGCAACACGCACCCAACCCCATTGGATGATGCATCACACGTTAAAATCAGTTTCTTACAGGGGTTGTACAAGGTCAACAGCTTGTTGGAACAAAGCAGATTTCGCGCCCGATTGAAAGGCCGTTCTTGACAGTCCCCCAAAACCATTCACAACCCTTACGCAGGAGCACGTGCAGCGGCTCCAACAATGTGCTTAAGTTCGGCAGAAAGTTCCCGAAGTAGTTCAATAGTCCTAGAAATGAATGGCACTCTGATGTGTTGCCGGACCTGGGCGCACGACGGATCGCCTCCGTTTTGGATTCGTTCGGCCAGATCCCGTCTGCGGCAACCCTCCTGCCAAAAAACTCGACCTCTGGGGCCAAAAACACACACTTGGACTTCTTTAGTCACAAGTCTACCCGGTCCAGTTGGCGTAGCACCTCTTCCAGGTTGTGGAGGTGTTCCCCGGTGTCTCGACCCGTGATTAGAATGTCATCTTGGAATACGATTGTGCCAGGGTTGGATTTAAGCAAGCTTTCCATGTTCCTCTGGAAGATAGCAGCCACTGAACGAATGCCAAACAGACACCTGTTGTAAACGAATAGCTCTTGTGCGTAGTGATGGTGGTCAGAAGCTTGGATTCTTCAGCCAGTTCCTGAGTCATGTAGGCTGAAGTGAGGTCCAACTTGGTGAACAGCTTGCCACCTGCCAGCATGGCAAAAAGGTCCTCCGCTCTCGGAAGCGGGTATTGGTCTTGTAGTGACACTCGGTTGATGGTGGCCTTGTAGTTGCCACAAATCCTGACCGAGCCATCCGCTTTAAGGACAGGACCGATGGTGCTTGCCCAGTTACTGAAGTCAACAGGTGAAATTATGCCCTCTCTTAGCAGCCTGTCCAACTCACTCTCAATTCTCTCATGCATCACATACGGCACGGCTCTGGCTTTGTGGTGCACTGGTCTGGCATCAGGTTGATGCGCATTACTACTTTGGCGCCCTTAAAAGTCCCGACACCTGGTTGAAAAAGTGGCTCGAATTTCTGTAGGACCTATGTGCATGAACTTCGCTCCACAAATGGAATGGCATGCACAGCCCCCATTTCCAGTTCATCTCGGCTAACCAGCTCCTCCCCAAGAGCGCGGGACCATTCCCCGGGACAATCCAGAATGGCAGCCGGGAACTCCGATCCATTGTGTGTGACCACCAAGTTTGCACTGTCTAGTACTGGGATGATCTCTCTGGTGTACGTCCGTAACTGCATGTCAATGCGTTCCAGTTTGGGCCTGTTAGCTTGAGTGGCCATAGTTTTTCAAATTGTTGGGCACTCATAAGTGACTGGCTGGCTCCTGTGTCCAGCTGCATGCATACCGGGATGCCATTTAATAGAACTTTCATCATCATAGGTGGCGTTTTGGTATACGAGCTGTGGACGTCTGCCACATGAACCCGCTGGACTTCAGCGTCCATAGTTTTGCCCCAAGCATCACCCTGCCTTGCAGACCCCTTGTCTCGTTCCTCTGCCTCGTAAACTAGCCTCGCTATGGACTTTCTGCACATTCTGGCCAGATGTCCACTGAAGTTACAGTTTCTGCAGATAAATTGCTGAAACCTACAGGTTTTCGCAGCATGTTTGCCACCGCACCTCCAGCATGAGCTGAGATTGTTGTGAACAAGGAAACTGTTAACAGGCATTCCTCTCTAATTGTCTTTTTGGTTACTCCTGAGCACTCTGTTGCTGAGTGTCAATGGTCCCATCCCGGGACGCATTTTCCCTTGTGATGGCGTGAATTGCTGACCCCCCTGCCATTGTCTCTGTTGCTGGCCGACCCTGGAGTCTGTTGCTACCCGGGCAGTGTCGAATTGCCCTTGCCTGCCTCCGTGGTTCTGAATCTCATTTACAATGTTAACTCCCTGGTCCATTGCCATGTTGGAACCAGGGCTGCGCCGTAAATTATCTTGGTCTCCTCTTCCCCTGCCATGAAGGTCTGAGCTATCAACGTTGCCCTTTCCAAAGTCAAGTCCTTGGTCTCAATAAGCTTCCGGAAAATCCCGGCATGACCAATGCCCTCAATTAAGAAATCCCTTAACATCTCCCCTCTGCAGGCATCTTTGAACTTACAGAGGCTGGCCAAACGCCGAAGGTCCGCAACAAAGTGCGATATGCTTTGTCCCTCCCAACGCCAGTGCGTGTAGAACCGGTGCCGGGCCATGTTTATACTGCTCGCCGGTTTGAGGTGCTCACCAATCAGAGTGCTGAGCTCTTCAAAGTACTTGTCCGCCGGCTTCTCAGGTGCGAGCAGGTCTTTCATCAGCGCATAAGTCTTGGAACCACAGCTGGTCAGTAGTTGTGCCCTCCGCTTGCCAGCCGCTTCCTCTCCCAGCCAGTCCTTTGTGACAAAGCTATGCTGGAGCCTCTCAACGAAATCATCCCAGTCCTCACCAACAGAGTACTGTTCCTCTGTGCTACCAGTGGCCATCCTCATGGGTCGTTGATTCCCGTTTCATGTCACCAAATGTGGTGTCCTTGCACCTTACTATAGAATCACACGAGGCGTTTACTGCAGACAAGGTCACTACATGGCCTGAACCTTTTTTCCCAGGACCAAGAAGTGCTGACCCTGCATGGGACTTCCCTTTATATACCTGGATGACCAGGTGAGGAGTGTCTCCCACAAGTTCACCCTCCCTGGTCAAGGTGTGCATTACTCAGGTGTATACAGTGTATAGTGTTGTTACATGAAGGCTACAGTTATGTGAAGGTCACAAACATGACAGGAACGGCGCGCCGAACAAAGCCTAGCTTGCAGGGAACATTGGTGCAACCATCTATCTGTGGCTTTTTAGCTTAGCCATCTCATCATTTTACTTCTGTGTTTCCCGTCCAATCAGTGGACAGGACCCACATGATGCGATCTCAACTCAATATTTAAAGGGACAATCCAAACATGCAAGTTGAAGGAGTTGGAGTCGGTTGTCAGAGATCTGGAAAGGGCCGAAATTGTCCCCCGCCCGTTTCAATGGTTTTTACCACAGCTGTGGTTGAGGTCGTGGGCCGCCCCGACCTGTGTGAGAACACCACCTCAGGTCGGGGCTATAAATAGAGCTGTAGCGCCGGGCTTTGGAACATCATGGCAGAGGTGCGGTGAATGAGGGTACAGGGCCCAGAAGAGCCGAGGGTCCAGGGGCAGCATGGACAAGCCCACACTGCAATATGTGTGTGCACTAGGTCCATGCAGCAGAGCAGGTCTCCAGTCGTCTTGGTTAATCCTTGCCACTGGATAAAGGCCTTGCTCTGCCAAGCCCGTGTGGTGGCTGATGTGCAACGGTCACCACATATTAAAAAAATTCACGTACAGACATCTTCCATCCCCTCAATTGGAGTTCAGGATTGGAACATCGGATCCTTCATTGAAATATCTGTGAACTCTCGTGGAAGCAAGTCATCCTTGCTCGAGGGACCGCCTATGATGATGATGGTTGAGGTTGCCTCTTGAGCGAAATTCCGCACTTTGTTGTTTTTTTTAATTCGATCCGGAAGTCGCTCTTAATGGGGGCAGTGACTACATGAGAGGGGCGGATATGCGATGGTGGCAACACCTGAAGAGCGGAAGTTGCGGGGGTTGCAGAGTGACCGCTGTGATGACGTCATCATGGCGCTGCGTCACCACTGCTCTCCCCTTTACTTAAATATGCAATGCACCGACAGGCCTTCAAAGCAGAATTTCCTTCCATTTTTGCTCGACCTTGCAGGCGGGAGTGCTTGCACCGAAGATGTTCCTGGGTCATGTTAATGACCTGGGATAGGAAATAGTAAGGCTTCACATCCACAATGTTTGTTCAGTGCCAGGGTTGTTGTCGGGGACCGGAATAGTAACCCCCAAAGATCTCCTCCTCAGGAATTTGTAGATTGAAAACAATTGCCCCCCAAAATTTAACCTTGAATTTGCATTTCTTTTAAAAGCCGTGTTTTGGGGAAAACTTGTGTAGATGCTGCTTTTGATTTAAAGCAAAGGTTGTTTCGGGATAGAAGATTCTAAAAGGAACAATCGCAGGAACTTAAATAATGTGCTGGAATAATATAAAACTGGTAAAATTAACCATAAAAATGTTGTATTTAGGGTAATCCTTTACTCACATTGATGCAGGGAATAAATCTCAACCATTCTTTTCAGACCAATTAAAACAGTAAGAACATCACACAAGATGTTAGAACTGGAGAACAAATTTCACGATAATGGTATTTAATGGCTGAACTGCTGACCCTCTGACAGATTTATTGTCTTCAGATTTCCGACTGTCCAAGGCTTTTTATATAATTCACTGTAACTGGTTTAATTTGATTAAATCTTCACACATATTGAAAATAGCTCCTGCACCAAATATTTTATTTTGCCTCATTTATTTGGGGGTCTATAATGTACAACTTGTAAAAAAATTCAGATTGTACTTTTGAGGGTTCTTATTTGTTTTATCGACTACTTTTGGTGTAATTGGAAATGCTTGCAAATTTTTCAAGAAGCTGTGTTCTTTTAGTGATGCTTTGCTTTTGAATTACTGGAGCTCCTATAAGCTTATGATGTTTCTTTGGGAAGCTTGGAGGACGAGGCAAAGAAAGTAAGAAAGACTTACATTTATATAGCACCTTTCACGATCACCGGATGTCTCAAAGCACTTTACAGCCAATGAAGTAGTTTTTGAAGTGTAGTCACTGCTGTTATGTCGGAAACACAGTAGCCAATTTGCATACAGCAAGCTCCCACAAACAGCAATGTGATAATGACCAAATAATCTGTTTTAGTGATGTTGATTGTGGGATAAGTACTGTCTAGGACATCAGGGTCACTCTCCTGCTCTTCTTCGAAATAATGCCATAGAATCTGAAAGCAGACGGAGCCTCGTTTTAACGTCTCATCTGAAAGACGGCACCTCCGACAGTGCAGCAGTCCCTCAGTACTGAACTGGAGTGTCAGCCTAGATTTTTGTGTACAAGCCTCTGGAGTGGCACTTGAACCTCCAGCCTTCATGACTCAGAGGTGAGTGTGCTACCAACTGAGCCATTGGTTAACAAGAAGTATTGCAGCTATGTTTTACAGCAATGTATTATATGTTTTAATCTATCAATGTCAATGAGTCCTGTTGGATCTATGAATAAGTACTGAATATATTTTTACTATGCTTCCGCATGAGCATATTGTGTGACCTAAAAGCAGTGAGAACTTTAGTTCCAGCATCATCGGGTGTAATTAAGAAATGAATTACATTTGCATTCATATAGCAAATGGTCATGTCTCTCAGAAAGGTCTTCAGAGTAATTCACTGTGCAGAACCAAGTGCAGGGACTTATTATGTCAGCTATTATGGCAGCCATTGTGCATTTTACAAATCACCTCTCAGTCCACTCCTTAATCGTTCTAAACATGATGCATTCAATAAGAGAGCGAATCAGAGATACAACATAAGCATGCCTTAAAAGTGTGATTACATGCAAAATTCTAGCCCAATTGCAACTTGTCCATAACAAGCAGGAAGTCAGATTCATCTCTGCTGGCATTTTATTTAACGCAGTGTTGTTGCCACTCTTGTAAATTTGCGATGTGTTGATGTCTTCTCTGATGTAATGATATTGCTTTTGTTGCTAAAACATGACTCATGGTGGTCATAAGGGCTTGTGATAGCATAATTATTTGGTGAAAATAATGCTAATTTCTTCTTGTAATATGCCAAAACTAAATGTTTGAAATTCCTCTCAAGAGAACAGTACTTCTTGAATTAAACTTTTTTACATTGCCGTCTGATTTCCATGATAGTCTAGTGACTATTTTGTTTAAGAAGCAAATTTCTCTGCTTGTCTGAGGCATTTTGACTCCTGCAATGCCAATACTTTATTGTAGATTTCAAATATGCTTTATCCAAATTTCTAGGCTGAAAAGTCAAAATAAAATTCGACAATCATGCGAATGCTCATCCCTTCCTTTTCATTTGTTTTAACATTTGAGGCGAAAATATCAAGGAGACTGAACACAGCTCAGATGCCTCTGCTTTCTCTGTTTATAGATTTGAGAAAACAGGATATCTATGCAAGAGAACCTGATCAGTTCCTTAGAGAAGCTGCTGAGCAGAAATGAATATATAGTGGAGACTGCTTACTGTAACATCAATGTGTCAGAAGAAAATCAAATAAATGTAATAGAAATCAAAACCTTCAGACTGATTCCCGGGATGGCAGGACTGACGTATGAGGAAAGATTGGATCGACTGGGCCTGTATTCACTGGAGTTTAGAAGGATGAGAAGGGATCTCATAGAAACATATAAAATTCTGACGGGACTGGACAGGTTAGATGCAGGAAGAACGTTCCTGATGTTGGGGAAGTCCTGAACCAGGGGTCACAGTCTAAGGATAAGGGGTAAGCCATTTAGGACCAAGATGAGGAGAAACTTCTTCACTCAGAGAGTTGTTAACCTGTGGAATTCTCTACTGTTGATGCCAGTTCGTTGGATATATTCAAGAGGGAGTTAGATATGGCCCTTGCAGCTAAAGGCATCAAGGGGTATGGAGAGAAAGCAGGAAAGGAGTACTACTGAGGTGAAAGATCAGCCATGATCTTATTGAATGGTGGTGCAGGCTCGAGGGGCCGAATGGCCTACTCCTGCACCTATTTTCTATGTTTCTATGTTTCAAACAGAAATGCTCAGAATATAATTTGTTAAACTGAAATACTTATCTAAATAAATGCATAGGTTACCAAAAGGATTTATGAAGATTATGTTAAAGGTCCCTAATAGTTTACATTCACCAGCTTAATTATTGTACTCGGGAAGGGTACGGGATGCAAACGTCGATGGGTATGTGCTAATATGCCTTGACCTAAAATAGATAAACGTTACTGAGATGAATGTGCAGTTGTGGCTGGCCATAGATTTTCTGAACAACTCTTAACTTGCTATGAAGCCCAATTTCTGTCTCTCTTTCTCTATTTGCATGTTGTAAGTGGTTTTGCCCTTGGTGGTTTCGAATCATCCCTCTTACAACAGTTCAAGACACCGGAATTATAGTCGTGAACAGTAATATACAGTCATAGACAGGTCTTTTAGTCTCAACCGTCGCAATGTTTTTATTCAAGTAAAAGCACACACCTGCACCCAGTAAAATACACCCTGGTGGTGGAAAACAAAGAAACACAGTACAACACACAATTCTGGCCCATCTGAACAGGCCCCTAACGCGAAGTACCCACATCTAATACACCCCTGCTCGGTTTCAAAAGTACCACCAGATCTGTCCAACAGAATTAATTTTAGTGTGCAAAAGTAAAGCTCATGGTATTGGGGGTAATGTATTGACGTGAATAGAGAACTGGTTGGCAGACAGGAAGCAAAGAGTAGGAATAAACGGGTCCTTTTCACAATGGCAGGCAATGACTAGTAGGATACCTCAAGGTTCGGTGCTGGGACCCCAGCTATTTACAATACACGATAATGACTTAGATGAAGGAATTGAATGTAATATCTCCAAGTTTGCAGATGACACTAAGCTGGGTGGCAGTGTGAGCTGTGAGGAGGATGCTAAGAGGCTACAAATGACTTGGACAGGTTAGATGAGTGGGAAAATGCATGTCAGATGCGTTTTAATGTAGATAAACGTGAGGTTATCCACTTTGGTGGCAAAAACAGGAAGGCAGAATATTATTTGAATGGTGACAGATTAGGAAAAGGGGAGGTGCAACGAGACCTGGATGTCATGGTACATCAGTCATTGAAAGTTGCCATGCAGGTACAGCAGGTGGTGAAGAAGGCAAATGGCATGTTGGCCTTCATAGCGAGAGGATTTGAGTATCGGAGCAGGGAGGGTACTGAAATTGCATGATCAGCCATGATCATATTGAATGGTGGTGCAGGCTTGAAGGGCCGAATGGCCTATTCCTGTACCTATTTTCTATGTTCCTTTGTTTCTATGTTTCTAATTGTGCATACGCTTATGATCCTTGCAAAACCCTCCTCACTAAAACTCCTAAGGCTTGCTTGGGACACACGACACCCTTTTACACTATGCGGTGGTCTTAAAGATGTATGGGCTGGGATAAATGCCCACTAATTACCCTTCTGGCTTACTCGCTGCTTCTCCCAATGAGACTTATCTTCTGGGCCTGCACCAATCTGTGGTATTCAAGTCCAGTCTCAAGGTCAGCTTTCCAATCGAAATAGCGAGGTTCTCTTTGCTCGTAGATGGTGCTTCTTCGCTCCATACCAGATGGAGTGCTCAGTCCTTGTGTGTTGAACGAAGCAAGCAGACGTAGAAGAGGGGAGAGAGAGAGATGGCTGCAACTGCCGTCTCTTATACTTGCAACAAGTTTCTTTTCGCGCCAAAAGTTCAACTGTTCGTTTGCCTGAGGCAGTGCAACTGAAAAGCAAAATCAAGTTTTTGGCCTGTTCTTTGTCAACTGGGCCTCTTCCTATGGATCTGGCTCCAATGAGTCTGTGGTCGAATAGCTTTCCTTTGTCTTTTGATGGCCGGAACACCGGCCACTTTACTTTATGTCTCACTGATGGGTTCCCATTCCATGACAAAAGGCACCCGTCAACCATGATGTAAATGCTTTCAGCCATTTACCCATCCCAGCCCAGATGATGTGTATTCCTGTGGGGCATGTTTGGACCTGCCCCAAGTCAGTGCTGTCTGCTTCTCTGCAGTAACAGAAAATGTGTCCCAGAAATGTCCTAAAGTCTGTTTTTGCCGAATTCTTACAGTGTGTCCCTCTCCTTATTGTCTCTCTGCTCTCTCCCTCCCACCTTCACTCTCTCATACAACTTTTCTTTTTTTTGTCAATGTTGCTTTGGCTGATACACCTGAGTTTTCCGCTCTTGTTTATGCGAGTGTAAGGAGCTAATGGACCGTTTCATCTCCAAGATTGCAACTATTTGCATAGCTGCTGTTTTGTCTCCCTCAAACCTATCCTGACCCTTTATCTCTATATTTACCGAGCGCTAAACGGGGCCATTTCTATGAGGCCAATCACTTCCTCCCTTGTTCCCCTCCTCCCTAATTCCTGACCACTTAACTACCTTTCCTGCCCTGGCATTGTCACCTCTGGAGTACCCCAAATTTCCAGACCTTGTACCCCTTCTTTTCCTTCTTTACATATTACATGTTGATAACAATATTTGGTGGCACATGGTCAATGCCCATTTATGTGCTCATGACCCACAACTCAATTTTTTCACCACCCCTTTAAAATTGCATAGTGTAATATAAAATTATAAAGAATAAAATATTATTGTTCAAAAAACATCATTGCATGTTAATTATTGCTAGTGTTAACTATTGGAATACTCCAGCACTTGATTATTCATTTCAACCGAATCATGCTTTATGAAGTTGTGGTTTCTTAAACGTAAAACATATGACAATTTTTTGGACACAATTACTGCACTTTTAATGAAAAGGTTTTCTTCACTATTTCACAAAATTGCTGTCTTAATAAAATGCTAGGGTGAAAAATTAACTGCTCAAGTATCTAATTAGATGTCACTTTCGGTAGACTAAAGGACTGAGATTCATGTCTGACTTCTCTCATTTCTTGACACATTAATTATAGGAGATCACTTAAAATGCCACCTCTTGCTTATCCTACAACAAATCTATCTAACAGAAGTTTATCTAAAAGCAGTCAATTTGCTGACAATAATATCAGAAAATAAAAGACCATTTGGTCCATCAAAGCCACTTCTTCCACAAAACATGTTCAACCTGTTACCTTTACTCCATCTCACTTCCCTTCTGCAGGGAGAGTTTACCTGAGTACATGTTGGCTCTCCATGGTTAATCAAGCAGATCTTCAGAAAATATACCCATCTCCTCATCTCTACTATTTGGTTTTGCCCCCTTGTTCCACATTGCCTCCCTATGTGCTTTCATGTAATATACTATTATGGTTTATTTACTCATCTAAACCTATAGCAATCCATTTGCTAAATCAGTACCAGCAACATATTTATCCAACTGTTTTTTGAAGGTTAAAATGCCAAGGCTGCACTGCAATGCATACCACATACATTTCCTTGTGTTCAAGCTTTAACTTATTGAGCCAAAAATTGCGGTCGGAGGCCTCCTGCAGGCAGATGCCTCTGACCAATATTTTCTTCCCGAAAATACCTGGTGGTCCAGAAGGAACGTAGACTTGTGCTCCGAGGCCTAGCTGCACAGTCCAGCGCAGAGGTCCACTTAATCCAGGAGCGTATGTGCAGCCTGGGATCACGTGGGCCAGACCAATCAATGCAAATGGCGTATTCCCATTTACAGTAATGGTGAGATCCGTTTGTATGGAGATCACCATTTCTATGAATGGGGATACCCCCAAGAACACAAACATTTTAATTAAATAAGAAAAACACTTCACATATTTAACATTTATTGAAATTGAATTTAATTAAATGTTCTAACTAAAAATTAAAATAAATAGATTTTTTTTAAATATGTTTTAATAGGGGTAAAAAGAAACTTACCTTAATGGACAGGATTTTTAATATAAAAAATTATTGATAACATTTTATTTTTCTATCTTTTAAAATTCATATGCTGGTAAAAGCAGGCCTTATGCCTGCTTTTACAGATGTAAAAGTTTGAAGGACATTCGCTGGGCAAGAATTGGGCAAATGGATCAAATCTCTACCCATGACCGCCCTTCTCCCGGGGATGTATTGGAACTGTCAAAATAAATTTTGCCAAAATAAATTTTGATAGTTCGCAAGTGCCAGATTTCGGCGCATGCACATTGCACGCCGAGAACCGGTACTTGCAGAGCCTCTACTGATGCGTGCACACATTGTACGCACCTGTAGAGTCCACGATTTTTGGCCTAATAGCTGCAGTTGAAATGTAGACAATATGGAGAAATTGGGGCAATTTAAACTTAAGATAAAATTCAGTAAATTTGTAAAGGAGCATATAATAATGAAGGGTGCAGAATTACAAAAATTCTGGAGAATCACCGAATAAGCAGCAATTGAACCTATTTGGTCAATGTAAATTAGTGGCACAGAAAATACATTGTTATAACAACAATTAAATTTATATTTATATACAGGGGGAATATAAGATCGTGGGACCTAGGTTCACATTTATGCTGCTAACACTGTGGCAAATAGTTGGAAAAAGGGGGTGGTGATTTCCACAAGAGGTTGCAGTCAGAGGAACAAAGGTTGGAGATGGGTTGGTGAGGTTGTAGCACTTGAGAAGGTTGCAGAGATGTGGTGGGGTCAAGATCATTGAAGGGTTTACACACAGAATGCAAATTTTACATTTGAAACATTAGAAGGCCAGGATCCAATGTAGGTCAACGAGGAGCATGGCAATGGGTAAGCAGCTATTTGGTGTAGGATGGGATATGGACAACACAGTTTTGCTTGACCGGTAGGTTATGGATGGGAGGCTAGCCAGAAGAGCGTTGGATCTCGAAGTGACAGAGGCATGAATGTGGGTTTCAGCAACAGATGAAGTGGACATTATTATAGAGGTGGAAGTAGGTTGATTTTATGATAAAATATGTGGCTAGAAGCTCAGCTCAGAATAGAGTGCTGAGGTTGTAGTTTGAAGGTGCTGAGGATGGAGTCGATGGCGAGGGTATGGAATCTGTACCTATAGCTCAAGACAATGCTTTAGTCTTATCTAAACTTAGCTGGAAGAAATTATGGAATCCAAGACTGGATGTTGGAAAAGCAATCAGAGCACAGAGGCAGTGGCGGGGTTGAGAGAAGTCATGGAGAGGTTGATCTGGGTGTTAGTGGCATAAATGTGGAAGCTGACCTCATGGCTTTGGGTGATATCACAATGGGGCAGCATGTAGATGTGAAAGACGAAGGGGTGAAGGAAAAATCCTTGGCGGGATCCACAAGTGATTTCACAGGGGGAAAACAGAAGAAATTGCTACAGACGCTTTGACTATGTTGGAATGGTTAAGAATGGAACCAAATTAGGTCAGGCACACTGGATAGTAGACGAGAGGTATTGGAAAAGGATTGTGTATTTGATTAATGATTATAGAAAGCTCAAGGACAATTAGGAGGGATAATATAATATGTTCAGAATAGAAAGAAGGAATATCTTGCATTATATAGCACCTTTCATGGCCCCTGGACATCCCATTACACTTTCCCTTTACAGCCAAGATGAGCTCAGAAAGTGCATGATGGAAAATGGAAGAGAAACTAGAGAAAGATGCATGTTCAGAGCTAGGGCAGGAGGAACCTTGGAGGTCAGGCATAACATCCTTTTGATTCACAGTGAGCATTGCCATGTGAAATGTGCAGTTATGAATTTTAAATCATTTGTATGCTCAAAATTAGCTTATCTGATTTAAAAAAAAATGTTTACAACATAGCAGAACGTAATTGCTATAATTATATTTATTCTATCCCCCTTCATTTACCACACCATATTTTTTGTGAGTTATAATAAAGTCAGTGATGAAGAAAGACTTAACGCCACGTTAAAAATATTCAATTTCCATTAAGGCAGTATATCTGTTCTGAATGCCACACCGCTAGTACACTGGTCTTTTCTGCGCTCCAGGTGCCAATTTTAATACATTTTATGACAAAAATAAAACAAAGTTTGATATGTATGTGTCAGATATACTAGTAACAATCAATTAAAAATAGTTTTTACACATTTTTGAAGCAATGGTAGGAAATGGAAGGAACATTTATGTTGTATTACCAAAGGAATTTTCCTCCCTGACATCCATCCTGAGTTTTGCCAATGGATACAAAACCATGGATAATTGCATTCAGAAAGAATTTAAATAGTTAATAGTGCATTTCTGACGCTGCTCTGTGGCATGAAGGAGCAGGGACCAAGCATTACCCTCCATGTCGGCATTCCCATAATTAGCCCCCCGTACACCGCTGATGTAATAAGTCTCTTTAATAGTACTCGCTTCCCTGCACAACTGCCGACTTATTTCATGCTTACGAATGTTCGCTTGATTTTCATGACATTGTTTCACCAGGTTGTCCCAACAATACAGGCAGATCAAACAACAATGCGCACCTTTCCTGATCAGCAAAGAAAGAATCCTGTGACTCGCTTAATTAGTGGAGTCCCAGCTCAACGTAACTGAATAGGGTGGAGGATTGACACCAACATTGGTAGGAATCTTATATTTTGTGCATGTGTTTTGACCATCACACTTCAGGCATCCCAGTTTACTACGTGCAAATTCTCTATCTGATTGGCCAAATTTCATAGGCATAAAACAACAGCAAATCACAACTGAAGAGGTAGGCAATGTATCAACCGAATTTGGAAAAAGCAGACAAACAAATTCCCAATGAAGGGCTATTAAAGACAAATCTAAATTTAGCATTCAGCAAAATCTACCAGTACAACAAGGAGAAGGCAAGATAATGAAATCACAAAACGGTTTTAAAAAATCACCATCAAAGTTTTTTCATTAAGCTTGAGTTTTAATACTGGAAATAAAGGGCTCTATTTTTGCCACCATTGGACGCTGTTTTTTTGGCGTCCGCTGATTTTTTTTTCGCATAAGTTTGAATTTACAACTTTCCTCAAAGTTTGTATGCTGGCGGCGACTGTCAGCGGTGGATTTTTTGTACGCAAGATTTTTTGGTGCAGGTCTGGGTGAAAACTGATTTCCATGCCATTTTTGTCCCTTTTTGGCCCTTTAACTGATTTTCGGCAAACACCGATTTTTTTCAGGATGATGCAGAGTGGCCTTAAGTACCGATCAGAAACACCCTACGTTAACTTAAGAAAATCGGCGCTGAGTTTTTGGACTGAGAGAAGAGGACGATTTAAAACGCAAATTCATGATGATTTTTGCCGAGGGTACTTGGAAAATAACTTGAAAAGTTAATTTTTCCCACAGAATGCTAGAAATTAAATTTTATCCATGTTATGTGCAAAGACAAATTGCGACCCCACCCCACCACAGAATCTCTGCTGACGGGCGTCCAGGCACGGATTGGAGGAGTGCCAGCCGGATGGGGTAAGATTGCTCCCTCGGCTGGACACAAGCACAGGAGCTTGGCGCTTGGATTCTACCCTCACCTGGGCTTCTTTCCAAGCTGAGTGCCAATCTGCTGTATTTCTGTCCGGCCAAGGAAGCGATCTTGCCGACCAGTACTGCACAGCAGCAAACATACGCATTTCGGCAAAAACTATAATTAAAGTGCCATAAATCACTGTGTGTCGCGTCTCCACAGAGACAGAGCCTCGTGTTGCGCATGCGCAGCAGACCAGGATGCGGTGTATTCTAATAGGGTGTCATTCACAAAGGTGTGTGTGCTTCAGTAAGTACTGTCTCACAATAACAAGAATAACAAAATTAACAATAATAATTATGGGTGCAACTCAGACTATGCCTCATGTCATAATGCACGCCATGCAGAGGCGACAAATAATACAATGCTGACATTGCAGAAACCAAATCGCTCGGGGATTGATGGGGTGGTGGCCATACACCTGATCGAATCTACAGGACGCTCATACCTATACCTGAGTGAGGCAGACTGTATTCGCAGGCTGCGATTTAGAAAGGAGGTCATCACAGAGATCTGGCAGCTAATCAGGACAGACATGCAGCCAAGAAATGGCAGGAGGACTACCTTACCTGTGGAAGTGAAGGTCACTGCAGCACTTGCCTACTATGCTTCTGGCTCATTTCAAGCAGCAACTGGGGACATGTGCTGCATCTTGCAGCATGCCACACATTGCTGCATTTGACAGGTGACTGCTGCACTGTATGCCAAAAGGGACCAGTTCATCAATTTCCCTATGACCACGCAGGCAATGCGAGACAGGACTGTGGCATTCTGAAGAATTGCTGGCTTCCCAAAGGTACAGGGTGCGATCAACTGTACCGACATCGCCTTGAGAGCACCTTTGGCCCACTCCGAGCTCTATCGCAACAGGAAAGAGTTCCACTCACTCTCTAAACGTTCAGCTCATCTGTGATGATCTGCATCGGATCGTGGCAGTGGATGCCAAATATCCAGGCAGCCTCCATGATGCTTTCATCCTAAGTAAGAGCATTATATCTGCTATGTTTCAGGAACTGCCAGAAGAGCACAGCAGATTGCTCGGGCACAAAGGGTATGGGCTCGCCACCTGGCTTATGACCCTCCTACACAATCCCCGCACTGAACCAGAGCATCGGTGCAACATGAAGCTGCGTTTCCGATGCCTGGAGACCTCTGGAGGCTACCTGCAATACACCGCTCACCACGTCGGTCAGTTCACTGTCGTGTGCTGCATGCTGCACAACTTGGCCATCATGAGGGGACAGGTACTGGACATTGAAGATCCTTCTGAGGGGAGAAGGGAGTGTGGGGATGAGGAGGACAATGATGAGGAGGCTGACAATGAGGACGAGGAGGAGGAGAACCAGCAGCTAGAGGAGGAGGACAGTGAACCCATGCCACCACCTCAACCCGCAGGACGACGGCGGAGGAGGTGGCCTCGATCACCATACCCAAACCTAGAGACTTGCGTCAGCAGCCAATCCATGAGCGCTTTGCTGTCTGAAGGCTAAACTGCCCGACAGTGTTGACTCTTTGCACCTGTTAGTGTGAAAAAATAATGTACGTAATAATGTACATAACGTTGTGTTGATTTATGCTGCTTTAATTCAAAAAAGTAACGTGCAAGGTTATTGAAAAAATAATTAGGTTTATTAAACATTTGTACAGTTTTACTTAACTTTAATAAAATACTTTGTATCAAACTTTAAACTTTTCAATGAAGAAAACCACAAGTAGCAGCAACAAACAAACAAACTCAAGCTGAAGCCATCTCTCCTCCCCCTTATTCAAAGATCTTAGCGCTAAGCGCCCCTCTTGCCCCTTTTGTTGCCTCTACCCCTACACATGTCCGTTGTCTCAGACTTCTGATTCTTCAACATGAGCCCAAGGTTTTTGCTGTTTTCTGCGCGAAGGCGCATTTGTTGTTGGTGGGGTTGGACAGGGACAGACCTAGCAGACAGCATTGTTGAAGGCCCGGGTTCCTCTTCTGACTTTTCTTCAGCCTGTGGATAGACCCCCAGCAAACTACCTGAGGTTGGTCTGGGGATTGGAAAGTGAGTGTCAGCAGTTGATGCTACCAATTGCTGTTGAAAAATGACAACCTGGGTGTGTCCACTTATTGCAGCAGCTATCTCCGATATTCCCTCCCTAATCTGTCTCGACACTGCATCAGCTGCCTCCAACGTTCCCTCCCAAATGTTCGACATTCCCTCCCTAATCTCCAACATCCCCTCCCTCATCTGTCCCAACAGTGCTCCCATTCTATGCAGGGAGACAGAGGGAAGTAAAATGGGGGCAGAAGCAAAAGGTAGAAAGGAGCTCAGGAAAAGTGGAGGGCAGAGAAATCAAAGGCAAAAATCAAAAAGGGCCACATTACATCATAATTCTAAAAGGTCAAAGAGTGTTAAAAAAACAAGCCTGAAGGCTCTGTGTCTCAATATGAGGAGTATTCGTAATAAGATGGATGAATTAACTGCTCAGATAGCTGTTAACGGATATGATGTAATTGGAATTACGGAGACATGGCTCCAGGGTGACCAAGGCTGGGAACTCAACATCCAGGGGTATTCAATATTCAGGAAGGATAGACAGAAAGGAAAAGGAGGTGGGGTAGCATTGCTGGTTAAAGAGGAGATTAATGCAATAGCAAGGAAGGACATTAGCTTGGATGAAGTGGAATCTGTATGGGTTGAGCTGTGTAACAACAAAGGGCAGAAAATGCTAGTGGAAGTTGTGTACAGATCACCAAACAGTAATAGTAAGGTTGGGGATGGCATTAAGCAGGAAATTAGGGATGGGTGCAGTAAAGGTGCAGCAGTTATCATGGGTGACTTTAATCTTAATATAGATTGGGCTAATCAAACTGGTCACAATACGGTGGAGGAGGATTTCCTGGAGTGTATAAGGGATGGTTTTCTAGACCAATATGTTGAGGAACCAACTAGAGAGCTGGCCATCCTAGACTGGGTGTTGTGTAACGAGAGAGGATTAATTAGCAATCTTGTTGTGCGAGGGCCCTTGGGGAAGAGTGAACATAATATGGTAGAATTCTTCATTAAGATAGAGAGTGACGCAGTTCATTCAGAGACTAGGATCCTGAACTTAAAAAAAACTAACTTCGATGGTATGAGACGTGAATTGGCTAGGATAGACTGGCGAATGATACTTAACGGGTTGACGGTGGATAGGCAATGGCAGACATTTAAAGATCACATGGATGAACTTCAACAATTGTACATCCATGACTGGCGTAAAAATAAAATGGAGAAGGTGGCTCAAACGTGGCTAACAAGGGAAATTAGGGATAGTGTTAAATCCAAGGATGAGGCATATAAATGGGCCAGAAAAAGCAGCAAACCTGAGGACTGGAAGAAATTTAGAATTCAGCAGAGGAGGACAAAGGGTTTAATTAGTACGGGGAAAATAGAGTATGAGAGTAAGCTTGCAGGGACCATAAAAACTGACTGCAAAAGCTTCTATAGATATGTGAAGAGAAAAAGATTAGTGAAGACAAATGTAGGTCCCTTGCAGTCAGAATCAGGTGAATTTATAATGGGGAACAAAGAAATGGCAGAACAATTGAACAAATACTTTGGTTCTGTCTTCACTAAGGAAGACACAAATAACCTTCCGGAAATACTAGGGGAACGAGGGTCTGACGAGAAGGAGGGACTGAAGGAAATCCATATTAGTCAGGAAATTATGTTCGGGAAATTGATGGGATTGAAGGCCGATAAATCCCCAGGGCCTGATAGTCTGCATCACAGAATACTTAAGGAAGTGCCCCTAGAAATAGTGGATGCATTGGTGGTCATTTTCCAACATTCTATAGACTCTGGATCAGTTCCTATGGACTGGAGGGCAGCTAGTGTAACCCCACTTTTTAAAAAAGGAGGGAGAGAGAAAACATGGAATTATAGGCTGACATCAGTAGTGGGGAAAATGTTGGAATCAATTATTAAAGATGTAATAGCAGCGCATTTGGAAAGCAGTGACAGGATCAGTCCAAGTCAGCATGGATTTATGAAAGGGAAATCATGCTTGACAAATCTTCTAGAATTTTTTGAGGATATAACTTGTAGAGTGGACAAGGGCGAACCAGTGGATGTGGTGTATTTGGACTTTCAAAAGGCTTTTGAGAAGGTCGCACACAAGAGATTAGTGTGCAAAATTAAAGCACATGGTATTGGGGGTAATGTATTGATGTGGATAGAGAACTGGTTGGCAGACAGGAAGCAAAGAGTAGGAATAAACGGGTCCTTTGCAGATTGGCAGGCATTGTCTAGTGGGGTACCGCAAGGTTCAGTGCTGGGACCCCAGCTATTTACAATATACATTAATGATTTGGATGAAGGAATTTAACGTAATATCTCCAAGTTTGCAGATGACACGAAGCTGGGGTGGCAGTATGAGCTGTGAGGAGGATGCTAAGAGGCTGCAGGGTGACTTGGACAGGTTAGGTGAGTGGGAAAATGCATGGCAGCTTCAATGTAATGTAGATAAATGTGAGGTTATCCACTTTGGTGGCAAAAACAGGGAGGCAGAATATAATCTGAATGGTGACAGATTAGGAAAAGGGGAGGTGCAACGAGACCTGGGTGTCATGGTACATCAGTCATTGGAAGTTGGCATATAGGTACAGCAGGCGGTGAAGAAGGCAAATGGCATGTTGACCTTCATAGCGAGAGGATTTGAGTACAGGAGCAGGGAGGTCTTACTGCAGTTGTACATGGCCTTTATGATGCCACACCTTGAATATTGTGTGCAGTTTTGGTCTCCTCATCTGAAGAAGGGCATTCTTGCTATTGAGGGAGTGCACCGAAAGTTCACCAGACTGATTCCTAGGATGGCAGGACTGACATATGAAGAAAGACTGGATCGACTAGGCTTATATTTAATGGAATTTAGAAGAGTGAGAGGAGATCTCATAGAAACATATTAAATTCTGACAGAGTTGAACAGGTTAGATGCAGGAAGAATGTTCCTGATGTTGGGGAAGTCCAGAACCAGGGGTCACAGTCTAAGGATAAGGGGTAAGCCATTTAGGACCGAGATGAGGAGAAACTTCTTCACTCAGTGAATTGTGAACCTGTGGAATTCTTTACCACAGAACGTTGTTGAGGCCAGTTCGTTAGATATATTCAAAAGGGAGTTAGATCTGGCCCTTACGGCTAAAGGGATCAAGGGGTATGGAGAGAAAGCAGGAATGGGGTACTAAAGTTGCATGATCAGCCATGATCCTATTGAATGGTGGTGCAAGCTCGAAGGGCCGAATGGCCTACTCCTGCACCTATTTCTATGTTTCTATGTTTCTATTCCTCCAGACAGTGTTGCTACTTCTAACGACAATCCCGCTAATTCTACCCTCACCCCACCCATGGTGTCCAGCAGCAATCTCATTAGCTCAGTGCTCTCCCCACTCATTCCCATGATCTGTCCTATGTCCGCTGCATCTTGCATTTCAGGTTGAGCTCTCCTTCCCAGCCTCCTCGGCTGTCTCCCAGGTGTGGCTTGCTGCAACCCACTGGACCCGCAGTCTCAGACTCTACAGCATGAAATGCCGCGTCGGTTGTATCACTCAGCAAATAGCTTGACATCCTCAGGGGGTTCACCAGCTCCAATTCCAATGTAAACACCACAGTGTTAGGGTCTTCCTGCTGCCCTTCATTTTCCAGCTCATCTTCGTCCTGATGTTGATGAAGAATATCTGGACTGACAGCTTCCTTATCATGCTCTGCTTCTACTTCTGCTTCAGCTTCTGTCTCTTCCTGATGAGCAACATCTGCATAACATAAAAGAGCAAATGTTTGGTTAACAGCAGAGGAGGGGGAAGAGGAGGCAGGGTGACATGAGTATGCGGGTCACACAGCGCAGGCTCTTTTCAAAGACCACGATGCCAACTCAAACTGTGCAATTGGCAGGGCTTACCCTCTCTCGTTCACCTGGGCCCAGCGTCCACATTAGTGGTTGATCTTTCCTTGCAAGTTTTAATCATATCAGCGATCCTCTGTTCCATGGCTGTTGCAGCCTACTTGGAGCATCTCTTTCAGGTTATGACCTTTCTCGGTTGATCTGTGACACCTTCCTCTGCAAAGATGAAAATAGAATTTTTAAAGAAAGGGTCCTTCTGCGTGGTTGCCACACACACACACACACACACACACACACACACATACACACACATTTTGGTCACATTTACAAATGTAATTGCATTGCATTACTAAAAATATTACTTGCAGCAACTGCTTGTCCGATTCTCAGAGTCATGGCCACTGCATTGAACTCTTCAGCAACTTGGCCCCAAAGTTTTGCTAGTAGAGAGGGTTCCTGATTATTTTGTCCCATTCTCCCTTTGTTCTCAAGCACATCCCATCTCCTCTCAATGATGTCTACCAGGGGCTCAATTTCTTCTGCTAGAAATCTCTTGGCCTTTCCCCTTCCCCTTCTCCTTCTCCTTGTCCTTCTCCTTCTCCTTTTACATCCCCTTCCCTTGGATCCATCTTTCACAGCTAATATACATTTCCAGATCCAGCTCCGATCCGAATGTGTTCTCACAAGCACTTGATCCAGACCAGGAACACTGTGGATGCGCGGACACACCCATCACGTGGAAAAAAAAAATGTTTTCAGGCGCATGCTTAGAGACTTTTCGGCGCACACTTGAAGCTCCACCCTCAGACTTAACTTCGGGTACCACAGCACCAAAATAAAATTTTACTTTGGCAAAAGTTGAAACTTCTTTTTCGGCGCTATCGGGCACAAAAGAATTGGCCATTAATCCTCCTGGGCGCCAAAAATCGGCAAAGAGGAAAATTGAACCCAAAGTTTTAACAAAAAGACATAATACAAATGAAAAAATTTACAAGAAAATGATCAAACTTACCTATACAATAGCATTTGCTTAATTCCAAATGATTGAATATATTGCCCCCACTCTACTGGACAAAAATTGACTTATTGACTTCAGTATTCATCTAATATAGTTATGTGGATAGATTGGAGAAGCTGGGGTTATTCTCTGGCAAGCAGAGAAAGCAAAGTGGAGATTTGATAGAGGTGTTTAAAATCATGAAGGGTTTAGATAGAGTAAATAAAGAGAAACTGTTTCCAATGGCTGAAGGGTCGATCACCAGAGAGCAAAGATTTAAGGTGATTGGCAAAAGAAACAGAGGCGCCATAAGGAAAAAAAAACTATGCAATGATTGGTTGAGATTTGGAATGCACTGCCTGATTGGTGGATGCAACAGTAGCCTTCGAAAGGCAATTGGATAAATACTTGATAATTGGGGGCCAGAGGCCAAACCGCTCCCAGTAAGCGGGTCCCTCATTTAAATATTATAATGAGGCTGTCATGCCTCATGGTGATCCAAAATTTCAAATTTAACTCTGGCTGGTTAGTTTTCCTGGGCCTCGGGGCACCCACCAGCTAAAGGAAGGCCAGGACTGCTGGATCCAGGAGGAAAGTGCTTTTCCACATATCCCCTGGATCCAGCATCCCTGCCTCACCATCTCCCGTGAATGGACACCCTCCATGAGGCCTCCGATCGCCTCACCCCGCAGACCTCCATCCCTCCACAAGGCCTGCAATCACCCCCTGACCTCCCCTTGGCTGTGTAATAGGATGGAAGGCAGGAGAGATTAAGGCCCAAATTTTAATTTGGAGGTGAATAGGGAACCGGCGGAGCTGGAAAGTGATCTGGAAACCTGGGAGAATACGTTTCCCATAGGCTCTGTCGAATTTAATGGCAGGACTTGATTTGCATTTAAAATCACTGTTTCCCGCCCGCAGCCAGACAGATGCAAAGGCTGGCTAGCTGGATGTCGGGTGGTTAGGCAGAGAGGAGGGAGGGTGGGATGAGGGGGGGATCAGAGGGAGGGACGGGGGATTTGAGGCCAGAGGTGGGAGGTCGGAAGGCCGGAAGGGTGAATGGAGGCTGGAGCACGGGGGTCGGGGGTCAGAGGGATATCGTGGGACAGGTTCAAGGATCAAAGGTCGGAGGGGTGATCGGAGATTGAAGGTCTCCCGGGGTGGTGCAATGCGATTAGTCAAAGATTTGAATGGTGTGGGGGTGTCCAATTGCGAGAGGTTGGAAAGGCACTTACCTCCTAGATCCATCAGTCCGGGCCTCCTTTTAGCTGGCAGTTTCTCCGAGGCCTGGAAAACTCACCTGCCCACAGTTAAATTTAAAGTGCTGGATCACCATGAGGCACTGAGCCTCATTATAATATTTAAAATGCCAACCCACCTCCTGGTAGTGGGTTGGCTGCCCGTCCCCCCATCCCGCCTTCGTTAAGACTGGAAGTGGACGATGTGGAGATGGGTTGGGGTCAGAATTCATATTTTTAACTCTTTAACCCCACACCAACTCACCTGTTTTTTGGGGTTAAAATTACCCCCTAAATGACAAGAGGGATGATGGTGCAAGGCAAAAGGGGATTGTAAAGAAAGAAGTAAGAAACAAAAGATGAGCCTGGAGGAGGTGTGAATGGCAGTAGTAGAATCAATACCAACAGTTGCTGTCCGAAAAATGGGAACAGTGGTTATGATCTGAAATTGTTGAACTCGACATTGAGCCCAGAAGACAGTAATGTGCCTAATCGAAAGGTGAGGTGCTCTTCCTTGAGCTTCAATTGGTCTTTATTAGGACAGTGTAGGACAAGCACAGAGAGATCAGAGTGGGAGAACCAACCCACTCTCAAGAGGTGGGTCCTTCATTTAAATATTTTAGTGAGGCTGTGTGCTCCAGATTTTTTCTCTGTTCCAGCTTTAACTCTGGCTGGCCTATTTTCCCGGGCCTTGGGAAACCTGCCAGCTAAACGGATTATTTGTCCAATAACAGAACCAGTACACTCATGTACCATGCTAGGAGGCATCACTAGAATTACTTAAAATTTCTAAAATTGTTTGGTGGAGAAATGCGACATCCCCTTGAAATGGACACAATGTCAGAGGTGCAGCTGCTTTGCCCACTCATTCATGCCGGCATGAGGCCCAAAGCAAATTCGGGTACCAGCCCCATTTAAGTACCGCTGGCAAGCTGATGGTTTAAATTTGAAAAGCTGCAGTGTTTAAGTGTAGAATTGAGATCCTGTGCACATTTAATGTAGCAGACCCTTAGACAGTGTCATAAATCTGGTTTTCCTGCTCCAATATCCTATCAACAATTCAATGTTACAAACTGCAGAGCAATGGGGATGACACTGATGAGAAGTGAGAGTAACTAATGAGAATGGTTGAGCTGAAATATAATTGGGAAACCAGCTAAATGGCAATGCAGAGGATTGAATTCTTATTAAGTTTCTCGAGCAGAATCTGCTTTGAGTCAAAAATGAAAAGATAATATGGCAATCTAACCTTTTTATAATTTACCTTTATAACAATTTAGTGACACATAGTTGATTTAAATTTCAGTTACACACTAATTGGCAGTGTCGCAGAAAGAATAAAATACAGAATTAATTGCTCTCCAAGGTACGGAAACCACTTATGACTGAATATACATCTTTTTTTTTAAATGACATTTTGTAACTGGATTAATTCTGAGCTTGGAACAATGCATGTAAAGTAGCACAAAATTAACACAAAAACAATGTTATGGCTCACTTGTAAACCGTGCAATATTAACATGTACCGACTTTTTATGAACTGTATGTGATGTGAACAAACAAAACTTTTATTTTCTGGGAACACAAAGTCAATCCTAATACTTGAAATTACCAATACTTTAACTAAACACCACTACACCACCATTTCCTGCTTAACCTTTGCACACTGATTTTAAGTTAAGTTAAATGTTCAAGTTGCAAATCAGAGAAAAAGCCCAAGTGTGTTTTGTTGGTATTTCCTTAAGCATTGAAGCAGAGTTTGTGAATTTTAGACTGTAGTTACATTGCAGGTAGAGGTTACAGACTAGTGACAAAAGCAAAGTATTGGAGGTGCTGGACATCTGAAATAAAAACCGAAAGTGCTGGAAACACTCAGCAGGTCAGGCAACATCTGTGAAGAGAGTTACCAACCTCGAGTTTTGGACTCTTCTGACGGGGAGGAAAGGGTATGGCGAAGGGTTAAAATCCTAAAAATCAAGACTCTTGCCCCAAGTTGCCACATTCCCAACCTTTGCAATATTTATGGTCAGGTCCTGGATGAATTTCCGTTAGAAGATTCAAAAGTCACAGCCCGATGATGATGGTGAATGACACAGGGTGCTGGGAAGTTCTGTTAAAGTTCTGGGACTTCTACAGCAATATATAAAAATAGAAAAGGACCATGTATTATCATGTTGCCTGTAAGATCACTTTTCAATCAGGAGGCTCTCCCCTTTAAGTGAAGGGGAAAGCTGTGGTGACACGGCGCCGTGATGATGTCATCACAGCGGTCACTCCGCACCGCCCCCAACTTCCGCTGTTCAAGGTGTTGTCACTGCCCCCATTAAGAGCGATATCCGGATCCAAGGAAAAAATAACAACAAAGAGCCGAATGTCACTCAAAAGGTGACCTGAACCACAGCTGCAGTAAAAACCATCAAAATGGGGTGGGAGCACCCTGTTTTGGGCACGGGGCAATTTCTTCACCAGTGTGCACTGTAAACAGAGAGATTGGACATTTTAAGACCACATAGAATGCGACACAAGTATTTATTTTTCATCCAAGTATCTTCGACTTACACATATGACTACATGAACATGCATCATGTAGCTAGCCCATGTCATACAACAGCAGCTCCACTTTACCACCTATATATCTGGGCAGGGGTTCAGTTCTTGTGCACGCCATTGATTAATTAGAAACTGTGGTCATTTCCCTTTAATGGCTGCTGCAGCATAGAATACCAGTGTAAGAGCTCCCCAGCAGAACAATCAAGGAGTCCTGAACTCAAACGTTCTGACAGGAACATCTGTACTCAGTACATAAAGTGGATGCCCCAGTCTGCACTATACCTTTCCTGGATATGCATTCAGCAGAAAACTGCCTTACAGTTTTGTGTTGCCTGTGAACACTATCATGGGATATCAATTAGTTCTAAACTCCCCCCACCCTCCAACCCACCATCCTTTCCCAGAAATGTGAGAGTAAATTCAAGTATTAAATCTAATTTTAGAGTTATTTCTAAACAGCTCTAGCTATAATTGCTGCCTTTCATCCAGATAACTCAATATAACTTTTAGTCAATCTTCTTTAGTGAGAAGGGCAGGACATATTGCTCTCAGATGTCTGGCATCAATGCCATTGAATCAATCAGCCACGAGACATGTTTGAACAGAGTGAATAGGGAAAAATACCCCTGTTGGCGTACTTCATCCTTTATTCATCAACTGGTTGAGGTTGGCAAGTTTCACTGCGAATTGAAGCCTGAACATATTTATCAGTTTACACCCAGAATTAGTCTTGTGTTTTCTAGTTGGAAATTCACCTGCTACAGTTAGTGACGGTGGCTAACCAAAGCGAAATGTATCATCTACAGATTGAAGTTGATTTATTTATGGAAAGTTACAATCTTTAAACAGTGTGGCCTAGAAATTTGCAGTGGACCGGAAACCTGCCAGTGCCACAATGGGCCAACGTTAACATCGGTTCGAAATAAGAGCACAGGCAGATATTTTGGATAGGCAAAGGGACGCACAAGACATTAATTAAGGGAATGCACAAGGGTGATTAGCTGATTTCTTGATGTCATATTAGATTCTTGAATAGATTGGAACATTTACTTTGTGGTGGATTTTATGTCAGCATTGTGACCAAGAGGACGCTGTGATGGTCAGTAACAGAGGGAAGGTAAGGTTGTGACAAATGTTGAAAGGGGAATTGGAGTTGTGGTCACTGATACTGCAGACAGATGATTCCATCTTGGATATCCCGGTCAGAAGGGGCTTTCTGGGTTGCATCTTTCCTTCCACTTCCTCCTTTTCTGCTTTTTCCTTTTCTGCATCTTCCTCTTCCCTCTTTGGACGGATGTTGGAAATCTGAAATAAAAGTAGCAAGTGTTGGAAATACTCAGCAGGAAAGGCAGCATCTCAATCTGAGATGTGAACTCTGTTTCTTTCTGCATAGATGCTGCCAGGCCTACTGAGTTTTTCCAGCATTTTCTGTCTTCTCAGCTGCCTTACTTTACCATCTGAAACCTTGCAAGCTTGCAGCAGCACTCCCTGCACACTTTTAAAAACTATTGAACAAAGTCACTACTTTAATAAAATAAAAAAAGTCCAAAAGCTTAAATCCAAACTTAACTGAAAGATGTGTGTGTCCCTTTAAGAAGCGCTCACAGCAGAGTTGCTTCATGCACCCTTTTCTGAGTGTGCTTAGGACCCAGCGGTAAACACAGCAAAAAGGTCAAAGTTTGCAGATGTCGCATCAAATACCCATTGTACACCCACTCACGTCATGCTTTGCACATTTACATTTCAGGTGCCAGCGCTGCCAACGGCAGCACTATGGACATTAAAAAAATGGCATCGGAAGCGGGCAGAAGTGAGGCAACCCCCGTTTTTTTCCCCCAAAACGGGCCTTAACAGCCAGCACAAACAGTGTGAATTTCTAGGTCTGTGTGTTTAAATCATGACGAAAGGAAGGCTATATTGGGTTATGGAGCGGCTATTTTGTAGGTGCTATGCAGCCAACTAAGATTTGAAAATGGTGTCCAAAATGTGCACGCGCAATTTCAACAGGAAGTGCGTAGGACACCATCTTGGTAAAAGGGTTTGCGTGCACGCAACTAATTACTGCCAGCAGTGTGTAAGGCAGCAAGATAATGATGTGAATCAGTGTGCAATGCTCATTTGAAACCACTGCTGCCATTTTCCAGCCAATGCCCTGTCTTAACCTTACACAGCTGCACTTGGTGTTAATTGGAATGAAGGACCCCGCAACAGCACTATTTAAAGAGATCATGAACAACTTGCAGGCTATTTGCTGGATCATTTCTACTGGCCACAGCTGCAATTATACACATTTTAGGAGGTTTCCTATACTTAGCTAAAATATCATGACTCTACAGCAGTGTTTTGGCTGGTCTTGCAGTGTGTTCCTTGTCATATCTATATTAGGAAAAGCTGCTAGAAGAGGGAGGAGGATGAGGAAGTGGAAGTGGAAGTGGAGGATAGGAATTGCAAGCGTAAGTTTTTTTAATTCATTCATGGGATGTGGGCGCCACTGGCAAGACCAATATTTAATGCCCATCCCTAATTGCCCTTGAGAAGATGGTGGTGAGCTGCTTTCTTGGACTGCTGCAGTCCTTGTGGTGATGGTACTCCTACAAGGCTGTTAGGGAGGGACTTCCAGGATTTTGACCCAGTGACGATGAAGAAACGGCAATATATTTCCAAATCAGGATGGTGTGTGACTTGGAGGGGAAGTTACAGGTGGTGGTGTTCCCATGCATCTGCTGCCCTTGTCCTTCTACGTGGTAGAAGTCGCAAATTTGGGAGGTGCTGTTGAAGAAGTATTGATCATTTTTTTCAGAGTACCTTGTAAATTATACACGCTGCAGCCACGGTGTGCCAGTGATGGAAGGAGTGAATGTTTAAGGTGGTGGATGGGGTGTCAATCAAGCTGCTTTGTCCTCGATGTTGTTGAACTTCTTGAGTGTTGCCGGAGTTGAGAGTATTCTGTCACACTCCTGACTTGTGACTTGTAGATGGTGGAATGGCTTTGGGGAGTCAGGAGGTGAGTCACTTGCCACAGAATACCCAGCCTCTGACCTGCTCTTGTCGCCACAGTATTTATGTGGCTGGTCCAGTTAAGTTTCTGGTCAATGGTGACCCAAAAGATGTTGATGGTGGGGGATTCGACGATGGTAATGCTATTGAATGTCAAGGGGAGGTGGTTAGTCTCTTGGTGGAAAAAGTCATTGCCTGGCACTTGGGTGACATGAATATTACTTGCCACTTACCAGCCCAAGCCTGAATGTTGTCCAGGTCTTGCTGCATGCTTGCATGGACTGCTTGATTATCTCAGGAGTTGTGAATGGAACTGAACACTGCAATCATCAGCGAACCTCCTCACTTCTGACCATACGATAGAGGGAAGGTAATTGATGAAGCAACTGAAGATGGTTGGGCCTAGGACACTGCCCTGAGGAACACCTCGAGTGATATCCTGGGGCTGAGATGATTGGCCGCCAACAACCACAACCATCTTCCTTTGTGCTAGATATGACTCCAGCCAGTGGAGATTTTTCGTCTGATTCCCATTAACTTCAATTTTACTAGGGCACCTTGATGCCACACTCGGTCAAATGCTACCTTAATGTCAAGGGAACTCACTCTCACCTCAGCTCTAGAATTCAGCTCTTAGTTCCATATCTGGATCAAGGCTGTAATGAGGTCTGGAGCCAAGTTGTCCTGGTGAAAGTCAAACTGAACATCGGTGAGCAGATAAGTGCCGCCTAATAGCACCTAAATGACACCTTCCATCATTCTGGTGATGATTTAGACTAGGCTGATGGGGTGGTTAATTGGCCGGATTGGATTTGTCCTGCTTTTCATGGACAGGACTTATCTGGGCAATTTTCCACATTGTCGGGTAGATGCTAGTTTTGTAGCTGTACTGGAACAGCTTGGTTAGAGGTGTGGCTCGTTCTGGAGCACAAGTCTTCAGCACGACAGCCGAGATATTGTCGGGCCCAGAGCTTTTGCTGTATCCAGTGCGCTCAGCCATTTTTTTGATATCACGTGGAATGAAGTGAATAGGCTGAAGACTGGCTTCTGTGATTGTGGGGACCTCAGGAGGAGGCCGAGATGGATTATCGACTCGGCACAGAAGTGGAAGGGAGGCTACGATATAGATAGCCCCTTTCAACCTGATTAGATTATTCATGAGCAATACCATTAACCTGAACTACTCATCTCCATTCACCAACAGTGCCTTACTCCTTACCTTTCTTCTATCAGTGACCATCACATCATCTTATTTCTGCTGGAACAAAAATACAAATCGCCAGGAAATACAAATTCAAATCCTATTTTATAAATTTACTCATTAAATAATGCATACAAAATTAAACTAATCACCCTTGTGCATTCCCTTAGTGCCTGTCTTCTGTGTGTCTTTGCCTGTCCCAGTGCTCCTACAAGGTGCTTCTCCAGTGGCTCCAGCTTGGGTAGTGAAAGGCTGCTGACCTACAGTTGAGCAGACAGCAGATGGCCTTGAAGGATGACCTCGAGCAACACTGAGCCTCGAGGGCCTGGCTTCAGACTGCACAATCGCAGCCTGGGCTGCAGTATTCTGGGTTGGCTGGCTGACAAGCAGCAGCAAGGACACTGGCAGAGTGGCAGGAGTGGAAGCAGGAATGCTGTCATCCGGAGAAAGGACAGTAGGTTGGTGCTCCATGGCGTCCCTGCCATTATCCCAGGGCGGCGCCTCAGCAATACTGGTAACTTTTGGAGAAGAGATCGATGGATGGCATGCTCTGATGCCCTTTGAATAATGGTATCCAGAGCCACAATGGCGGCAGTCTGAAATTCTAATGCAACAGTCAGACCTTTGATGGCAGCTGTTACATCAGCCATCAGACTCTGCCTTATGATGGGTTCCACAGGTGTGCTGATGGAGTTGACCACCTGTTGGAAAGGACGGGCTCCAAGTTCTGTGCAAAGCTCTGTGCTACGATGGTGCTGACCTCCTCCATGCTTCTTGGCATTGAGCGCAGGCTTTTTGGCAGGTTTTCCAGTACACAAAGCATTTTGTTGTGTACAGCCGTCAGCCTTCTTCAGTAGCTTGGCCCATCGAAGTCCTCATCTGATTTAGTGTGTGACCTTTCCCTCTGGCCTCTGGGCTACACTTTTGTCCCACCCTGGCACCTGCACACTTGTGCCCAGTGTCTCACCACGTGCAGATCCCTCCTCTATCCTAGTCTTTAAAATATGTGCCGTGTCAGTCTCTGAGGTGGTGACTGCAAGTGTAAGATTAAGCCACGGTGTCCCTTCACCTCTTGTCTTTTTCCACTTGCTCCACTGACTGGTAAGTTCTTGGGTATCTGAAATGAAAAAGAGACAAGGGTTGGGTTGTGGTGAGGGGAGAAGAGAAAGTAAGAAATGTGTGATTACACCATTTGCACACTTATAACTCAGAAGAGTTTGTAGGATGAGGGAGAAGTGAGAAGAGAGAAGGATGATTGGGTATCAGAGACCCTGATCTTTGATCCCTCCAGCACTGCCATTGGCCAAGGCTTCAGTGATGCCCTTTCCATGATGGCTACTACTGTCACCTCACATCCCCATCTGCCCAACCACCACTGACACACCCTCACCTTGATGCAATTTCATGCCTCTTCCTCATAGTCACCCTCAACAAATGCTCTCTATCCAACACATGCCATTACTGACTCTCATGTGTCTTTTTTTCCCTCCTTGCAGAAGAAGAGAGCACAGAATGTGAGGGAGAGGGAGAGAATCAGAAATGGCCCTTAGCCATCTCGCAACTGACAGCTGTAGAACAGGAGGTGCTGGACATCAGCGGAGTCTCGTGATCCTCAAAAATGGGGATATGGGGGCCTCCCAGCTACCTGGTGGAGGAATTAATTATCAGACACCCATATGGCCTACAACATTCAGTCATGTTCATTTGATGTCAGCAGCGAGTGAAATATAATCATGTGCATGATGATCACTTAAAACATTCTTCCCTTGACAGTTCTAATTCATGTCTTTATTCTCCCACAGGACCTTTAAGCGTCCCGCAGGAAGTGGTACAGGAGGATGACGACGACTCCTTAGAGGAGGTCACACACTCTGAGGGTGCACCATCACAGGACTCATGCAGACCATGCACCAGCTCAGATACCCACAGTTCCATGGGACCGGTAAGGAAGATAGTTGAGTTTTTACCTGGTGACTCACACATCACAAGTGATCAGGAGCAGATGGCGGAGGCAGGGACAACAGTGCAGACTCAAGCACTGCTCAGCTGCATGCAGAAGCTGAACATTGGCGGCCGTTGACAAAGAGGATACTTCTGAGCCAGCAGCAAAGAATGTGCGATGTACTGGCAGGCTTTGCAGCTGCACTGTGCATGCTTACAAGCAAGAGTGGCAAGATGTCTCAGTCCTTTGCGATGATGTCTTCATCCATGGAAACGGTGACCACCTGCACGGAGCACCAAACGTGGCAATCAAATGAGTGCCTGCAGGCCCTCACCAATGGCTTGCACACTATGAATGCCACCTTAAATGTGATTGATGAAACCCTAACCTTGGCAGTTCATTGCCCCACTGTTCTCCAGTTCATTGCTCGCGTGGAAGTGCGGCTGATCCATGAGAGGGATGATGGTAAATGGGACATAGATGTGTTGACTCGGTTCAAAGCACTTCTACTTCTCATCCGTTGCCCATAGTCTTACACTGAAATCCCGCAAGCATCAAATCCTTGCATAAATCAATCTCCTCCTACTCACTTCACACGTATATTAATTATGGAAAAAAATCCTGTCGCTTTACTAATCCTGACTTGCAACTTCAAGCTAAATGCCTTTTATTAGGGATTCTGAATTGTGCTAAACATTCTCCCTTAAATCTTGCAGCATAGAAATTGGTTCATGCCGGAAGGCTGCAGCAAACTGGGCTCACAGAACGATTCCTGCGCCGAAATGTGAAGGCCCAAGGCACACTCGATATTTGGCCTCAAGCCCACTTTTAAATGGGACTAGTGAACTGTGGATACAGGCAGCTTGCCGGTGAATCGGCATTGGATTTCGGGTCACTGCATCACTGGCAGGTGACCTCAAGTAAACCCTATAGGAGAGGGGGAGGCGATCGGGAGAATGCTGAGCCGGAGCTGGAGCAGGAGCTGAAGCCGGCAATGGTCTTTGGCTCCACATTCTATTAAATATATTTTTTTAACAAACTTACCGTTTTGGAGGCGGCCTCCATCAGAACCTTCATGGAGCACTGGTTAGGCTGCATGTCGACCATATGTTCCTGAACGCAGCCAGTCGGTCATGTTGAGGGCAGACCAGTTTTGCAATGGGGACCTCTAACAGGCGTTAGGTCCCTTATTTGCATGTACTAAGGGCCTAATGCCTGTTTTAGGCATGGACCACAGATGTCTCTTTTTCTGACTTTACCAGTACAGTGGGTGTTGTCCTTTCGGCGCAAATGGTACTCTGCACACCACTCGCCGTAGTGATTGCTTTGGTGCGCAATTTACATCTGCCTGTGATGTCTGTAAATGCTGTAAGCTTGTAATGCTTGTAGCTCCATACTGTGGATGTGGACGTATTGTGTACTGCAGCTGCAGAGTTATAATAAACAGACAGGCAGCTTCCGGTAGTTTCCGGACAGAGAGCCTGCCATCTTAAGAGCTGTGTGTGTGTGCTCTGTGAAGATATCACAGTTGGCGACTGAGGATGGAGATTTTTCGGATGTTTAAAGCTTAATTTTTGTTGGTGAAGGATTCAGCCAGCCGACAGAAGACTTTGGAAGTTTCTGTCTTTGAAAAAAAAGCTACAAAATCCGAGGTAAACTACAGCACACGGTGAGAACAGCTAGAGATTAACCATGGCAGGTGCAATCGGATATTTGGGTGAATATAGACATGACCAGGAATGTTTTAAAGCATATGTGGATCGGCTAGAAATGTATTTCGCTGCAAATAACATAATTGACGTTCCAGACAATGCAGTCCAGAACCAGGCTGTATTGGAACGGAAGAAAGCGATTTTCTTATAAGTGGCAGGTCCGACATTATACGAAACCCTTGTAAATCTGTTTGTGCCTGACGAGCCAAAGGACGCAATGCTTAAGGAGATTTTAATGAAGCTAGAGCAGCACTATAACCCCAAACCATTAGAAATTGCTGAAAGCTATCGTTTCGGTATTCGGAATCAAAAGTTGATGAAGGTATCAATGATTATATCATAGCATTAAAAAAACTATCGATGCACTGTAATTTTGGAAACTTTCAAAACCGAGCATTACGGAATCGTTTTGTTTGTGGGGTGAAAAATAATGCGATCAGAAGAAAGTTATTGATGACGGATGACTTGACTTTTGAGATTGCTTGTCAGACAGCGAGGTCGATGGGCATGGCTGAACAATATTCCCGAGAATTAAATAATGATTACGGTCATCAGACAACTGAGGTAAATCACCTGCAGCTTCAAAGGCATGGCCGAAAGTCTCAGAAACTGGAAATTCTACCAGAACATCAAAGTCATGCTATAGGAGCCTGGGACAACACATTGCTAAAAGTTGTCCATACGTGAAGGCAGAGTGTTTCTTCTGCAGAAAGACTGGGCATCTTGTGAAGGCATGCCAACTGAAGGGTCAACCAGCTTTTAAAGCTATGAGTCCAGCATTCAAAGCTATGAGTAGTAATCCAAAGAGACTGCATGGCTTGGAAGAACAACAGCAGCACAAGGAGATGTTAGAATTACACGTCATCAGGAGCACGAGGTTAACGGACAGCGATTCGGAAAGCATTAAAATCCACATAGATGTTGCGGGATTCAAGACACCAATGGAAATTGACACGAGTGCCTCCGTGAGTGTAATACTGGACTCACTGTACTGCGACAAATTGCGTAATTTTGAACTGGAGAAATCCAAGATAGAACTGCAAGGCTACTCGGGAGAGAAAATTCCTGTAGTAGGCCGTATCTCCATATCAGTGAAATATAAAGATCAATTTCAGAACTTGCCTCTAATAATAGTTAAAGGAGACAAGACTGCTTTACTGGGAAGAAATTGGTTAAGCTCACTGAAGCTGGATTAGAGTAAGATCATCTCTGTGGAAGCGAGATTTTCATCAACGGATGAGGTTATCAAGCAGTATCCGAAGGTGTTCTGCGAAACGGACAGTCCGATCCAAGGCTTCAATGCAAGTGCCAGGGTACAGAAGGACGCGAGATCAGTTTACTACAAGCCACGTTCCATACCATATGCACTCAAAGAGAAAGTTGAGCAAGAACTCAAAAGACTAGAGACTGAGAACATTATTTGTAAGATAGATCGATGTAATGTGGCGCTATACCCATTGTTGTTGTACCTAAGTCTGATGTTAAGGTAAGATTGTGTGGTGATTATAAAGTAACCGTAAACCAGGTTCTAGAGGGTAATGTCCCAAATACATTGCCGAATATAGAAGACTTGTTCACAACACTAACAGGTGGTCAGATCTTCTCAAAACTGGATCTTACAAATGCCTATTTATAGCTTGAACTAGATGAGGAGTCTAAGTCATGTTTGACAATAAATACTCATCGAGGCCGATATCAATTTAATAGGCTACCGTTTGGAGTGTCTTCCAGCCCTGCCATATTCCAAGGGGTGATAAACCAGATTTTGCAAGGTATTGAAGGGGTAGTATGTTATTTGGATGACATACTAATTTCAGCACCAAATAGGCAAATTCATAATAATATTTTGAATGAAGTCCTCAAATGCCTAGAGAAGCACAGAGTACGGGTGTCTGCTCGTAAGTGTGAGTTATTTAAAAACTCAGTGGAGTACTTAGGGTACAGAGTAGACAAAGATGGTTTCCATCCAACCAAGGAAAATTTGGATGCAACTGGAAATGCACCCACTCCCACAAATGTCAATGAACTTTGTTCATTCTTGGGTCTTTTGAACTATTATGGGACGTTTCTACCAAATTTGGCTACAGTATTACATCCACTGAATGAACTTTTGAAAAAACAGGTCCAGTGGAAGTGGTCAAAAGAATGCGAAACACATTCAAGGAGTGTAAAAACAAATTGGTAGAGAGAACCATGTTAGTTCACTATGACATATCTAAGGAGATTAAGCTAGCATGTGATGCCTCTCCGTATGGAGTTGGGGCAGTAATCTCTCATGTATTAAGTAGTGGGGAGGAGAGACCAATTGCTTTTGCTTCATGCATTCTCAGTGCCAGTGAGAGAAATTAGGCGCAAATTGAAAGGGAAGCTTTGGCATTAATTTTTGGGGTCAAGAAGTTTCACAAATACTTGTATGGTCGTAAGTTTACCATCGTTACAGACCATAAGCCCCTAACAGCAGTCCTCCATCCAAAATCCCCAGTTCCAACATTAGCTGCAGCCCGAATGCAGAGATGGGCTTTGATTTTGTCAGCATATACATATGATATTGAATAGAGATGATCAGCTGATCACAGTAATGCTGATGCAATGTCTAGATTGCTTTCCCCATCACAGGGTACACCCGATAGGGAAGAAGTGTTTTATTTTTCATACATTGATGAACTACCAGTCACAGCTGAAGAGGTTGGTAGAGCAACCAAACGTGACCTCGTGATGTCAAAGGTGTATGAGTATATTGCAACTGGATGGCCAAACCATGTAACAGACAAAGATATTCATCCATTCTTCATTCATAGGAATGAATTTTCAGTAGATAAAGATTGTATCATGTGGGGTGCAAGAGTGGTTATACGAATAAATTCAGGTCCAAGTTATTAGGAGAACTCCATGACCAGCACCTGGGAATGTGCTTGACCAAGAGTTTTGCACGCAGTTATTTATGGTGGCCAGGTCTTGATAAAGATATAGAGTACATCGTGAGTCAGTGTACGACATGTCAATCGGTAAGCAAGCAACCACCACCAATACCATTACAGCCATGGAAATGGCCTACCAGGGTATGGCAAAGGCTACATATTGATTATGTTGAGTTAGATGGACAACAATTGTTCATTGTAATTGATAGCCATTCAAAGTGGGTTGAGGTGTTTCCAATGTGGAAAATAACAACAAGTAAAATATTGGACATTTTACGAAAATTATTTTTTGCATTTGGCCTCCCTGAAGAAATTGTTTCAGATAATGGACCACAATTTCATTCAGAAGAATTTGCACAATTTATGAGCAAAATGGTGTGAAACACACCAAGATTCCACCAAACCACCCTGCTTCGAATGGTGCAGCAGAGCGCACTGAACAAATTGTCAAACATGCCCTCATAAAACAAATGTTCGATCCAAATCCAAGAAAACAACATTTGTCATTGGATCACAAATTGGCTAATTTTTTGATTACATATCGAAATATTCCTCACATAACTACTGGTAGAACGCCAGCGGAGTTGTTTCTCAAACGACAGCCATGAACCAGATTCTCATTGTTAAAGCCAAATTTGGCACAATCTGTAGAAGAAACACAACTTAGACAAAAGAGAATCATGATAAAGGGAGAGTAAAAGAGAGAAAAGTGAAATTAAACCAGAAGGTGAGAGTGAAGAGCCATCACCATAAATGGTTAAAGTGGTTACCCGGAAGAGTGGTGAAGATATGTGGTCCTCGCACATATTTGGTAAAGATGTTTGATAATGGACAGGTTAGATTTGTCCATATTGATCATATTTTACCTACAGACATGGAAGGAGTTGAAGGTGGGAATGATTCAATTATTTCTGACTCACCAGATAGTTTTGACACACCAGTAGCAAATCCTAAATCCAATGTACTGGAAACAAATCCAGGAGAGAATCAGAATGAAAGTCTGAGTCCAAGTCAGGGAAACAAAGAGCCTGAAGTTAGAGTGAGTGCAAATGAAAATCAAGCAAATTCCATGGAGATAGCGAGGTATATTTGTCCAAAGGACTATGAGCGAGCTCTTTCGGTGAATTTTGAGTTGCACAAACAATTTGCAATAGGCATGTATAGCCATTTGAACAAATTCATGATTAAGGTGCTTTACGGCAAAGTTTGCTGAAATAAATTTATATTAATTCAGTACCTTTTTATAATAGACCTGGGGGTAGACTTTCAGCACATCATCGCCCATTTATCATCCATTTAGCACCCATATAAGAGCTGAGATGTAGGCTATCGCCCATATTGGATAAAAAGTGTAAATTCGCGCCCGATTATTGCCCATTTATCGCCGGCCCAACTTTCAACACACATGAATGTGCTGCATCGCCCAGCCTAATTTAAAAGAAAATATGACATTATCCGTGTGCAAGTTTGAGAATAGTGCTGAAAATGGAAACTTGCGCCCGATTATCCCCCAGATTATCACCGACCACTGCTTTCGGCATTTCGCCCACAATTTGCCGAAATGATCACTGGCCGAAAAAGTAGCTGAAATAAAGTTTTACGCACCTGACCTTAACTCAGCACTACTCGGCAGTACTCTGCACTATGGATGCCATTTTATAACTCGGAGGATCTATAATAAATGACTGCTTCAAGTGCTTGAGAGGAGAATCAATACGTGAGTGATTTTAAGGCACTTTTTGACTCTTGCCAATCATCTAATCACATTTGTATATGTTGAAGACAAATTAAGGGCATTTATAGCGATTTATAGTGATGGGGCCTGTAATTTCTCAATCAATGTTGATTACTAATCACATGCTGTAGAATAGTGATAGGAGAAGGTATATTGAAGCGCAATATGAGCTCAGTCAAAGAAATGGCAAACTGTTGCGGAGGAGGAGACATTAAACCCAACACATTTACAGGGATAAGCGACCGTAGCTGAACTTGTCCGATAATACGCGCGTTAGGAGGCTGCACTTCCGAACAGAGGTCATCAATGAAATATGCCAGCTAATTAAGGGAGATCTGCAACCTAACAGCACCATCAGGACCGCACTGCCCGTTGATGTTAAGGTTACTGCAGTAATTTCCTTCTAGCATCGGGCTCCTTTCAGGACTCAGCTGGCGACATTTGCGGTATCTCTTAGCACGCCACACATTGCTCCATTCGACATATGAGTGAAGAACTTTACACATACAGGATGGACTTTATAAGCTTCCCTATGCCTAGGGAGGCACAGACTGAGAGGGCTTTGGGTTTCACGCGAATATCAAACTTCCCCAAGATGCAGGGAGCAATAGACTGTATGCACATCGCGCTGTAAGCACCTTTACAGGATGCAGAGGTGTTTCGGAACAGAAAGGGATTCCACTCCCTGAATATAGAAACATTGAAATAGGTGCAGGAGTAGGCCATTCGGCCCTTTGAGCCTGCACCACCATTCAATAAGATCATGGCTGAACATTCCCTCAGTACCCTTTTCCTGCTTTCTCTCCATACCCCTTGATCCCTTTAGCCGTAAGGGCCATATCTAATTCTCTCTTGAATATATCCAATAAACTGGCATCAACAACTCTCTGCGGCAGGGAATTCCAGAGGTTAAAAACTCTCTGAGTGAAGAAGTTTCTCCTCATCTCAGTCTTAAATGGCCTACCCCTTATCCTAAGACTGTATCCCCTGGTTCTGGACTTTCCCAACATCGGGAACATTCTTCCCGCATCTAACCTGTCCAGTCCCATCAGAATCTTACACGTTTCTATGAGATCCTCTCTCATCCTTCTAAACTCCAGTGTATAAAGGCCCAGTTGATCCAGTATCTCCTCATATGTCAGTACTGCCATCCCTGGAATCAATCTGGTGAACCTTCGCTGCACTCTTTCAACAGCAAGAAAGTCCTTCCTCAGATTAGGAGACCAAAACTGAACATGATATTCCAGGTGAGGTCTCACCAAGGCCCTGTACAACTGCAGTAAGACCTCCCTGCTCCTAAACTCAAATCCTCTCGCTATGACGGCCAACATACCACTTGCCTTCTTCACCGCCTGCTGTACCTGCACGCCAACTTTCAATGACTGATGAACGATGACACCCAGGTCTCGTTGCACCTCCCCTTTTCCTAATCTGCCACCATTCAGATAATATTCTGTCTTTGTGTTTTTGCCCTCAAAGTGGATAACCTCACATTTATCCACATTATACTGCATCTGCCATGCATTTTCCCATTCATCTAACCTGTCCAAGTCAACCTGCAGCCTCTTAGCATCCTCCTCACGGCTCACACCGCCACCCAGTTTAGTGTCATCTGCAAACTTGGAGATATTACACTTAATTCCTTCATCTAAATCATTAATGTATATTGTAAAGAGCTGGGGTCCCAGCACTGAGCCATGCGGCACTCCACTAGTCACTGCCTGCCATTCTGAAAAGGACCCGTTTATCCCGACTCTCTGCTTCCTGTCTGCCAACCAGTTCTCTATCCACGTCAGTCCATTTCCCCCAATACCATGTGCTTTGATTTTGCACACCAATCTCTTGTGTGGGATCTTGTCAAAAGCCTTTTGAAAGTCTAAATATATCACATCCACTGGCTCTGCCTTTTCCACTCTGCTAGTTACATCCTCAAAAAATTCCAGAAGGTTCGTCAAGCTTGATTTCCCTTTCATAAATCCATGCTGACTTGGACCAATCCTGTCACTGCTTTCCAAATGCGCTGCTATTTCATCCTTAATGATTCAATCCAACATTTTCCCCATTACTGATGTCAGGCTAACCGGTCTATAATTACCGTTTTCTCTCTCCCTCCTTTTTAAAAAAGTGGTGTTACATTAGCTCCCCTCCAGTCCATGGGAACTGATCCAGAGTCGATAGACTGTTGGAAAATGATCAGCAATGCATCCACTATTTCTAGGTTCCATTTCCTTAAGTACTCTGGGATGCAGACTATCAGGCCCTGGGGATTTATCATCCTTCAATCCCATCAATTTCACTAACACAATTTCCCGCCTAATAAGGATATCCTTCAGTTCCTCCTTCTCACTAGACCCTCGGTCCCCTTGTACATCCGGAAGTTTATTTGTGTCTTCCTTCATGAAGACAGAACCAAAGTATTTCTTTGCTCTCCATTATAAATTCGCCTGAATCTGACTGCAAGGGACCTATGTTTGTCTTTACTAATCTTTTTTCTCTTCACATATCTATCGAAGCTTTTGCAGTCAGTTTTTATGCTCCTGGCAAGCTTCCTCTCATACTCTATTTTCCCCCTCTTAATTAAACCCTTAGTCCTCCTCTGTTGAATTCGAAATTTCTCCCAGTACACAGGTTTTCTGCTTTTTCCAGCCAATTTAGATGCCTCTTCCTTGGCTTTAACGCGATCCTTAATATGCAGCTCATTGTTGACCACAAGCAAATAATCATGGCAGTAAATGCACATTTTCCAGGCAGCATCCATGATGTGCACATCTTGCATGAGAGCACTGTCTCTGAACTGTTTAAGAGTCAGCCACAAGGTCACGGTTGGATGCTGGGGCATAAAGGATATGGCCTTGCCAGCTGGCTCATGACCCCCACTGCGTAAGCCCCAGAAGCCGAGAAGCACTACAATGAAAGCCAGATAGCTACACACAATTTTGTCGAAAAGACAATTGGAGTTCTGAAGCAGCGCTTCAGATGCCTGGACCACTCATGAGTCAACCTACAATACCACCCTGAGCAAGTCACTGAGTTCATTGTGGTGTGCTGCATGCTGCATAACCTAGCTATGAGGTGAGGACAACAATTGCCAGATGGAACCTCCGGTCCACCTGAGGAGAGAGGGAAGGCAGAAGAGGAGTACGAGGAGGAGGATGATGAGGACCTCAGGGAGGACAATTAGCCTGGTGATGAACCCATGCCCCCATGCCTCACCGCAAGACTGGAAAAGCCCCGTTACGCAGCTGCAAAACTCTTGCATTAGCAGCTCATAAATGAAGGTTTTATGTGAACTTACATTGGTGACAGTTACAGTTGTGTTACATTTCATCCTTGCCTGGCCTGGCCATGGCCATTGTTTCCAACCATTGTATTTAAGTTTTATGTTACATTATTAGAAGACACTTCCGCACAATTGTAAAGTTAAATAAAAATGTTTAATAATTATAGACAAATTTGAAATTTTTTAGAACAGACATATATAACCGCCTTGCCACCCCCGAACAGTCAACAACATTTGTAATACAACAATGACATAACAACACCCACCCACCATCCCCAACAGTGAACATTTAACAAAAACATATTTTTAACAAAAACTATATACAGCACCCCACCACCCTACCAGCGGCCACGCTTCCCTCCTGAACCTTGACCCCCCCCGCCCCCCTGTAGTAAGCCCCGCTTTAACTCCCCGAGTAATGGGACAAAAACATCTTGCAGCAGGGGATCTCAAGTCCTGCTGCTGTGGGGGAGGGGGTGGTGTCGATAGAATCTCCTCAGTGGCTGGAGGAGAAGATGTTTCCGAAGAAACATCTTCCGAGTCAGAAGGAAGTTCTTCCTCCTGTCTCGCATTTGTCCTGGTGCTTGGTGGGACGGCACCTTGGGGTGCAGTGCCATCTCCCGACACTATCGGCAGTCGGTCATTTACCCCATTGCCACAACTATCCGATCCGTGCCCTCCGTTATTCATGCGGACATTGTGGCAATGTTTCCAGTCAACCCATCAAGTGCCTGGAGGAGCTCTCGACCTATGGCGTCGCTCGCCCTTGACAGTGAGACCATGTCCTCGTTTGGATCTGCCCATCGCAGCGCATGCCTGCCTCACCGACTCAACCTCTGTGGGGTCGGCGTAGGCACTGGATGCCTTGGAGTGGCCTGCTGCAAACCGCTTGGCCCCGCTACTTCATCTGTCAATGAAGACGTGACCGCAGGTACCACAGATGTCAGGTGCACATCTGCCTCCTCCGCACTTGTTTCCTCTTCTGGACCTGTGGTGATGACCACCTGCAGCGGCAAAGGGGTTCTTGCAGGAGCCTCCCTTTGTGCCTCGGGAGCCTTGGTAGCTGCAAAACATAATTGAGGTTATTAGAAGAGAAGGGTAGACGTGGGAATGCTTGCACTGCATTGGCATATGTACGAGGAGCAACACTACTGCAATAAATGTGAATGAGAGACGTTGCATATGATTACATCATATGGTTTTACATCAATGGAATTCTCTGCCCCAGAGAACTGTGGAGGCTGGGTCATTGAATATATTTAAGACAGAGATAGACAGATTTTTGAGCGATAAGGGAGTAAAGGGTTCTGGGGAGTGGGCAGGGAAGTGGAGCTGAGTCCATGATCAGATCAGGTATGATCTTATTGAATGGCGGAACAGGCTCGAGGGGCCAAATTTCTTCTGTTCTTCTGTTCTTAACTTGAGAGTAGTACAGAAGCTGCATGCAAATACATGACATAATTCATATATTATAATGAAATGCCGTTAAATTACATTAAATTACCAATGGTTTACCATTGCTTTACACATTACTCACGTGGCGCAACAACGGGATCTGCACCACCACGGGTGGCAGAACGACTGTGGCTACCCACTAGTGCTGCAGCATGTTCCTCCAAGCCAAGTGAGCGGCTGTACTTCAGCAGGGCCTACTCCGGTGCCCCTCTGCTCCGCCCGATTCTTAGATATCTTCCTTTTGAAAACGTGACAAGGGCATGGCATAAGCTAATTGACAAGGTACTATTACGGAAAGACAACAGATTCTAACATTATTGGCTAATATGGTTTATATCCACAATGGATGCATGGTTATAACAGCTACATTCAGAGAAAATATTTAATAAGAGCGTATTTAGGAACTAATGCTTGACACCAAACATCTCGTGTACAATCTCCAGGAAGGGCTCCCTCCACGGCTCGTTTCATTCGGCGCCTGCGAGGAGGTAGGCGTTTTATTTGGCTCGATGGAGGTCCCCCGGGGTGAGAATCGGGACCGCTGGTGAGCTCTGCAATGACAGGAGTGTAATGGGAAGGGGCACCGTGTCCATGGGCTGTGCTCCGAGACCTCTGTGTGGCTGGAGCTAATGTCCCAAAGTTTCCAGGGCAGACAGTGAGCCAGGGCAGCTTTCCCCCAGTTCAGGCTGGGTCACTGTGTGTGTGACAGTAGCCGGAGAGACTCGCACAGTCTGGGTAAAGGTGACCGGACCCCTCAATGCTCAGTCATGCCCCATCCACCAATGTAACCAACAAGGAGACGGTGCCCATATTAGACTTAAAGGGCGCAGGTTCCGACTCCAGTCCAAATCTTAGCAGGGAAGCTACGCAAGATTACCCAGCTTAATTACAATCCGGCACATTTACATTCTAATTAATTCAGTGGATCACTACAATTTAAAATCTCATAATTTAATACATATTCTTGTCGAAGCAACCAGACTGTTCCACCTCTTGCAGCACTGGTCTGTCCCATGCCTATTGTGGGACACTGACGAAACAATATCGGCAATCTCGCCCCATATTTTTTGATAGATCCGGGGTGGAGGTTTCCCACGCCGAACCCGGGTTAATTGGCCCCACCTAGTCTTGACCTGGTTCATTAATGCCTCATTAGCCTCGTCTGAGAAGGTTTTTGCCCTCCTTCTCTCTGCAACCTCCTGCAGACTCCCTCCCGAATCCTCCTGGGGCATTTCGATAATTTTAAGTTCAGCACTCCTTGAAAATCCACCCTCGTTCAAAAGCTTCCTTCCATCTCTTCCTCCATTGCCTTCTGAGCATGCGCAGATGACCCCTGACCTCCTGAATCGTGGGAAAAGTTATTTGCTTAAACAAAACGCGCATGCGCAGAACGGCCATTGTTATGGACGCTACCCTTGCACGACTGAATACATCGCTAAGGCTCATTTCGCATCGCTGAGGCTATCGCCCAAAATAAAAAGCCGAAACTAGAGGTAAAAAAAATGGGCGATATTCCAACGATCCTGAAAAATAAAAAATCACTAAGATTGGAAATATCACCCATTTTTGGGTGATAGCGATCATAGTGAAAAGTCTAGCCCTGGTTTCTATTGACAAAAATAATATTGTATTGAAGAAAGCTATAAGATTGCCCCAGGCACAGCTTGTGTAGTCTTTCTCCAATTTTGATCCATAGAAGAACTGCTTCGTTTTGCATAGATACCGATAATGATACTGAGAGATGCAAAGCTTTTTCTGCTCAATTCTAGAGGTGTACAATTTGTGACTGTACAGTTTTCTGCTGTTAGCATATATTAAGTTTGAGCAGACTGACACATCCAAATGAATCTGTGGCTATGAAAATTGATGTAAGTGGCTAGATTCAATCACAATCCAAATGTGAGGAGAAGTGACTGAGATTAATCTCCAAATCGGTTAACTCAGCAGCGCTCTGATTAAATTCTGTTTTATTGCAAGCTGCTTGCAATAAAATTACCTTTTCGCTGTCCATCAGAAAAAAAATTTTTTGTACGTTTTCAGTCCATAATCTTTCATTTACATGTGCAAGCAACTGTTAGTTTGGGTTGCTTAGCAACCGAATGTATTGTTTCCCTGAAGTCTAAAAGGATATATACATATTTATTTTAAACTATTCTGTTGTAGCTTACAACAATCCTTGAAGAATGAAACTGAATATAGTAGAAATACTTTGGATTATATACATGGCTTTGTAAATGTCTTGCGTTTCTTTACTGAATGAAGAATTATTTTAAAACCTCAAGTACTTATTTAGGTAAATTATATAATTCAACCTGAAAATTGCTGTATTGAACTTATTAAAAGTGCTATCTTTCCTTGGGTATTGATTTTTAATTGTCAACATTTTTCCTTTCTATTGGTATGCTCAAGAATGTATTCTGATATTCAAAGTTAAATATATGATTATTGTATTTTTTAAACTCCCCATTGTGCATTCTCAATGAACAGTCCTTCCTATATTGCGATGTTGCTCTGTGACTGAAACATAATTCTTACAAAGGCACAATAGCAAAATATATGTTTATGTGATGCTAATGAATTCTATGGAATAGTTTATTGTTTGTTTATACTGCTGTTTAATCAAGACCAATTATAAATGCCATTGCTAATTTGAAGTGAGAATCCAGGTTTTTAGAGCATCTTAGTTTTGGGATCTTGAAATTGGATTATTGTAAAATTAAATCTGAAAATTCAATCTGGATGGTTACTAGGGACAGCTTTCCTAAACTAATAGGAAACTTTACTCAACCACTCGATGCCATGCTGGATCACTGGGGAGTAGTCAAATCTTTTTGTTGACAAGTACACATAAAATTAATTATAAAAGGCATGCTAGCCTTTATTGCTGTAGCATGTACACTACTCACCTACAATGGCATAATGGAAGAAAAACATTTTACATTGGTGGAGAGACATTTCACCCTGAACATGTGTTTGCTATTAGTTTATAAGTGGAAAGACAAATCTACAATAGACTGACTTTAAGTGCTCATGAATTTACTTGAACCGTCTCACTTAAAGTTTCAAATTTGGTTAAAACCTTACTTGTATTGTTGACCCTATATATACTGTGCACCTGAGAAAAAAATGTTCTTAGCATTACCAGGAATACTTCATTTCAATAGCTCCACTATTTCCTGAAGGAAGATTCAAAGAAATGTACCCTAGTTTGCGGATAAATACTTTCCAATTACTATTTATGTTCACAGTCAATGAAATGAATGTCAGCCACATTGCCTGCACTATTTTCTGTTCAATAATGTATCTCAGAAAATATGATATTGTAAATGTAAGTTTCATGATAGACAAGCACAATGAAAAGAAATGTATTCCTCTGAAACTAATTTAGTTCAAATTTTAATTGCATTTCAATAGCTGAGGGCAGTTTTGGATCTCCAACCAGTCCATTCACTTTTAAAAACTGTTTGAATAGGAATTAATTGAATTTTTAACAAAATAAGAATTTTATCATGTTATGTCCCATCGCCAACTTGTGTGTTCTAATTGTTTCAGCTAGTTTCTGTGAGTCTGTCATCCAGCCATTGGAGATTGCACCGTCGCTCAAACCGCTGTGGAATATTTTCTGTTGACTCCTGGTGCTCCCATCACTCAGCACATTGTTAACGAGATAGACGCAATGGAATAATACAGGTTGGTCACATATGGCTTAGGCCACAAACAAAAAGAAGAACTTTTGTGTATATCTTCTTGTAACTGTCTGCTTGTCTGCCATTCTCAATTTCTCCTCTCTCTTCTCTCTCTCTCTCACACCCCCTCATTCTTTCTCACTCTCTTTCCAAATTTGATCACTTCTGCACAAAACCAATGAGGAATAAGACAACTGATATTCACCTATAAATTCTGTAAAATTACAAAACTAACTGACTGAACAGAATACGGTGAATATACTGGGGGGGAAATTGCGGTCGGAGGCTTCTTTCATACGAACGCCTCCGACCCGAAAAAAATCTATGAAAGGACCTGGTGGTCCTGGAGGAGCGTAAGACCCTGGTCAGAGGTCTAGATTCGCTGCACAGCACATGGGGAGATGCCTTTCAGGTACGTCCGTACAAGCTGGAGTCACATGGGCCTGGACCACCAATCACTGTGCAGTATTCTCGTTGATAAAAATGGGAGCTCTGTTTGTATGGACTATCAATGAGAAGACCCCCCAAAACACCGAAACATAGCATAATAAATAAATAAGGCACCGCACGTATTTAAAATTAATTGAAATGAAATGTAATTAAATGTTTTAGATAAAAAAAAATATTTTTTTAATGTGTTTTAATAGTGTTAAAAATAAACGTACCTTAATGGACAAAGCTTTTAATATAAAAATGAGTGTTTAAATTTAATTTTTATATGTTTTAAAGCTCTTAAACTGGTAAAAGTAAGTTATGCGCCTGCTTTTACCAGGCATAAGAGGTTGAAGGACATTCGCCGGTCAAGAGTTGGGCAAATAGCCCAATCTCTCCCACGCGAATGTCCTTCTCCCGAGAGAAAACTTAACAGATTGGAAAAGCCGGTTTTCAGTGCATGTGAATCGCGCCCCGAAAACTGGCTTTTGCGAGGCCTCACTAGGTCTGTGCACACTTTGTATGGATGCGGAGAGGCCGGAATTTTCGGCCCATTGTGTTATTATGTAACCTATAGGGCTAGAACTTCCACTTTTGTGCTTATCGCCCAAAAATGGGCATTATTTCCGGCGTGGGCAGTAAAAAAGGGTTTTCAGATCGCTGGCTTTTCGCCCATTCTCAAAGCACCGAGTCTCCATTTTTGAAAATGGGCGTCACCGCGAGCAATATGAAATGGGTGGTAGCGTTGTTTTATTGACCTTCTGCCATAAAGTGTGCCTGTCCTTAGCAATGGAATGGCAAAGCTTGATTCCCGTGATTCAGAAGGCCAAGGGTCATCATGACATGTGCAGAAGAGGAGACAGAGAGAGGGAGCTCAGAGGGACTGAAGGCATGAATCGGTGTGGTATGGCTGCTTTGGGAGGAAGGAGGGAGACTTTAGAGCTTCACAGCAAGTAGACAATCAAAAATTAGCTGATACCAGCCACATATTTTCTCGAATTTGGTCTATAATGGAGAGAGAGGAGGAGCCATCACAGCACGCTGTAGAGACTGAAGCTGGAGAGAGCAGTGAGGTGGGAGAGGAACACATTGGAGGGTACAAAAGAGCCAGGAGGTTCTCGGACGAGGCAAATGCCTCCCTCCTGCAGGAGGTCGAGTCACGCTGAGGTGATTTGACACAGGGAGGATGTGGGAAGCCTACCCCAAAGGCCTACCAGAGGATACGGACCGAGATAGCAGAGGTGGTCTTGTCGGTGACCAACGAGGTGTGTGAGGGCAACCAGTGCCACAAATGATGGAACAACCTTGTGGGATCCACAAAAGTAAGTATTACATTTATTTACATATACTTATGGATTTATATAATTTAATTTGTAACAGTCATGAGTGACTATCATCAGACGTGTGGTCTTTCTTTTACCGGGAAAGTTTTACTCAAAGCCTGCGGTCACAGTGTACGTCTTTAGGTAAAGAATGATCATTTTCATAATAATCATGATTACCTTTGTCGGCTATGTGTTGTATCAGTCTCTGCGACAATACCTATAAAAAATATCACGCAATGATCTCATGCCATGTCGTCCTGTCACCTTTTACAGAAGAAGCTATCGCCGATGAGGTCCGTGCAGAGGCGAACGGGTAGGGGGCCACCAGTCCCCAGCGACATCACTGAGACGGAGGAGCGGGTGTTCGCACTCGTGGGGTTGCACACCCGGACAGGCGTGAACACATCTGCCGACCCAAATAAAGGAAAGTATCAAATCAAAGACCAATGCGTATAAGGTGGCCAAGGTTAGTGGGAAACTAGAGGATTGGGAAAATTTTAAGCAACAGCAAAGAATGACTAAAAAAGCAATAAAAAAAGGGAAGATAGATTACGAAGGTAAACTTGCGCAAAACATAAAAACAGATAGTTAAAGCTTTTACAGATATATAAAACGGAAAAGAGTGACTAAAATAAATTTTGGTCCCTTCGAAGATGAGATGGGAATTAAATAATGGGAAATGTGGAAATGGCTGAGACCTTAAACAATTATTTTGCTTCGGTCTTCACAGTGGAAGACACAAAAACCATGCCAAAAATTGCAGGCCACAGGAATGTGGGAAGGGAGGACCTTGAGATAATCACTATCACTAGGGGGGTAGTGCTGGACAGGCTAATGGGACTGAATGTAGACAAGTCCCCTGGTCCTGATGAAATGCATCCCAGGGTATTAAAAGAGATGGCGGAAGTTATAGCAGATGCATTCGTTATAATCTACCAAAATTCTCTGGACTCTGGGGAGGTACCAGCGTATTAGAAAGCAGCTAATGTAACGCCTCTGTTTAAAAAAGGGGGCAGGCAAAAGGCAGGTAACTATAGGCCGGTTAGTTTAACATCTGTAGTGGGGAAAATGCTTGAAACTATCATTAAGGTAGAAATAGCGGGACATCTAGAGAGGAATAGTGCAATCAAGCAGACGCAGCATGGATTCATGAAGGGGAAATCATGTTTAACTAATTTACTGAAATTCTTTGAAGACATAACGAGCATGGCGGATAGAGGTGTACCGATGGATGTGGTGTATTTAGATTTCCAAAAGGCATTCGATAAGGTGCCACACAAAAGGTTACTGCAGAAGATAGAGGTACGCGACGTCACAGGAAATGTATTAGCATGGATAGAGAATTGGCTGGCGAACAGAAAGCAGAGAGTCGGGATAAATGGGTCCTTTTCGGGTTGGAAATCGGTGGTTAGTGGTGTGCCACAGGGATCGGTGCTGGGACCACAACTGTTTACAATATACATAGATGACCTGGAAGAGGGGACAGAGTGTAGTGCAACAACATTTGCAGATGACACTAAGATTAGTGGGAAAGCAGGTTGTGTAGAGGACTCAGAGAGACTGCAAGGAGATTTGGATAGGTTAAGCGAATGAGCTAAGGTTTGGCAGATGGAATACAATGTCGGAAAGTGTGAGGTCATCCACCTTGGGAAAAAAAACAGTAAAAGGGAATATTATTTGAATGGGGAGAAATTACAACATGCTGAGGTGCAGAGGGACCTGGGGGTCCTTGTGCATGAATCCCAAAAGGTTAGTTTGCAGGTGCAGCAGGTAATCAGGAAGGCGAATGGAATGTTGGCCTTCATTGCGAGAGGGATGGAGTACAAAAGCAGGGAGGTCCTGCTGCAACTGTATAGGGTATTGGTAAGGCCGCACCTGGAGTACTGCGTGCAGTTTTGGTCACCTTACTTAAGGAAGGATATACTAGCTTTGGAAGGGGTACAGAGACGATTCACTAGGCTGATTCCGCAGATGAGGGGATTATCTTATGATGATAGATTGAGTAGACTGGGTCTTTACTCGTTGGAGTTCAGAAGGATGAGGGGTGATCTTATAGAAACATTTAAAATCATGAAAGGGATAGACAAGATAGAGGCAGAGAGGTTGTTTCCACTGGTAGGGGAGACAAGACTAGGGGGCACAGCCTCAAAATACGGAGGAGCCAATTTAAAACCGAGTTGAGAAGGAATTTCTTCTCCCAAAGGGTTGTGAATCTGTGGAATTCTCTGCCTAAGGAAGCAGTTGAGGCTAGCTCATTGAATGTGTTCAAGTCACAGATAGATAGATTTTTAACCAATAAGGGATTTAAGGGTTACGGGGAGAGGGCGGGTAAGTGGAGCTGAGTCCACGGCCAGATCAGCCATGATCTTATTGAATGGCGGAGCAGGCTCGAGGGGCTAGATGGCCTACTCCTGTTCCTAATTCTTATGTTCTTATGTTCTTATGATCCTGAAGTGAAGACACGTGAGTAAAGTTTACACCATTGCGTGAAGTGAATTCAATAGATGCCACACCCATTTATATCGAACAAATATATATGGTAGATGATTTCTAAAATTGTCTCAGAAATAATGCTGACCTATTGAAAATCATTGGAATGAAAATGTGTTGATGGTCATGAAATGTGATGTCTGCGATGATTTTGAGAGCGGTGGTGTTTTTGTCGTGCATATGCTGTGTGTAGCGCTGGACTCACCTTGTGACCCTAGCACCGCCTTCTCCTCTAATAACCTCATTTGTGTTTTGCAGCTCAGCCAGCAGTGTGGCCCCAGGCAAGACCACAGAGGCCAGAAGGTGGGAGCGCGGGGCCGGACTCGCCGGACGATCCAACATCTGGTGCTGAGGAGCTCCGATTCTCGCCCGTCAATCCGCTGGGTCTGCTCTGCATGGATGAGTGCGCGGACTTCGAGGAACCTGCATCGCCACGCTCCAGAAGCCATTCCACCCCAAGGCCAACTAGTGGTCCTCCGGTCATTTCCACCTCCACTCTGGAGGTACCTGCCCCAAGCACCTCACCACAGGGCACCCCGTTTGTCCCCAAGACGGCGCTGATCCCGCAGATGTCTTATGGTCTGTTCCATGAGCGCCACATGAGAGCAGAGAGATGGTACAGTTGTCCAGAAGGACTGTAGACATTGGTGACCAGCTCATCGAAGCATTGGGGGGCATATCCCGACAGCTGGCCACCGTGACCTAATATATTCCACGGATGGCGGAGGCCCTGGATGTGATAGCCAGGAACACTGCTGGCAAAGGCCTCCCAGTGGTCCCCGAGCACGGCACTCCACCCCTAGATTCCGCACCACCACTGCGAACGACAGATGAGAGCAAGGACCAAGATCCTGCTTCTGCATCAAAGAATGTTGTCCCCTCGGCACCCCCCGCTCCCGTACCCGTGCAACGACCACATCTGCCTTCATCCTCCCCAATGAGGCACCACCTGAGATGCTCCTCGGCCAGGCGCCATGGAGTGAGGAGGGGAAGGGATAGAGGTGGGGAGAAGAAGGGGATGGGGCAAGGAAAGTGAAGTGCATGTCCGCAGGGGATGGCTGTGTTATATTTCCATCTGGGTGTATGCAATTTGTTGTAATGTATGGGGGATGGGGACCACGCTCCTGCTTTGCCCTTGTATTCTGTGTTGCTGGACATGTTGAACATGTGATTTGATGTCAATGGTAGAAAAAGTGGGATGTGGGCAGGGGTTGGGTATTATTGCCTGTGATACTTATGATTTCAGACCAATGTTGGTATAACATTTTTGTTATTGAACATAATCTTGCTGCGCATTGTCTCAGATAGATACAGCGTTACACACTGGTGATTCCTTAACATGAAAGGATTAAATACAACTTAACATCAATCAACATAAACTTTAACTGACACTAAGGTGATAGGCAGCATTGATATCTGAGCTGCAAACACACAGCAATGTGTCAGCTTTGTCACTCTCATCAACGCTCTTTCAGGTAAATCGTTCAGATATCAGCTCCTCACATAAGAGTCTTGCAGCTATGTAGCCACCACGGGCCCTTTCCTGCGGTCTGGATGGGTTCGTGGGCATGGTTGCATAGCCAGCCTGATTGTCTGGCCCTAGCTCAGCGTCCAGCCCCTCGACGTCCTCTTCCTCTCTCTCATGAGGTGGAGCATCGGTACCTTCTGGCAATTCTTGGGCCCTCCTGATAGCCATGTTGTGCAGCATGGGGCACACGACCACAAATATATCTACTTGCTCAGGGTTGTATTATAGTTCCCCTCCTGAGTGGTCAAGACATCTGAAGCGCTGCATAAGCACAGTTATTGTTTGCTGGCCCCATTGCATTGAAAGTACAATAGCGATTGATCAGAATAAATGATTTCCTCACTAAAATACAATGGAGTAAACCCCCAATAGTCCAGTGTCTGAAAATATATCTGTTGAGATGATCACTTCACCTGAGAAGAACTCTAGAGTCAATGCAAACACCCCCGAAGTTGAGGCAGCCTTTTGAATGAAGTGACCTGCGATTTTAAAAATGCCAGCCACATCGCTGGCATTCATTCAGAACAGTTCCACTTTTTCTGGGTGGTTTTTTGAGCAAGCGATATTGTGGGCGATATGTGTGCGAGGTGATGAAAGTGACAGCGGGCGATCTCCTGGGTGTTAGTTTCGCCAAATATGCTCTTTGCGACAAAAAAAAAGGGGCAGGCGGTATTATTAAATCCTAGCGTTAATTCCGTGCGGACAGTAACGCTTTGCGATATTATGGGTGTTGATTTCCCCCATTTTGATCATTCCGTTCCAAAAAAGGATGGCCGGTAATATTTTTTCCTGCCATTAAGCACATGGGGAAAGTAACGCTAGGCGATAAGTTTCCTAAAAATTCCCGTCAGTTTCCATTTTGTGCCAAAATGGGCGATATATGGGCATTATACAACTTTTCAGTGGTAAAATGGGAGTTAAGTGGGCGGTAAGCATGCAAAGAAAGTGGAGGTTTTAGCCCATAGTATCTTACTGTGTAATGTGTAGACAATCTCCTGTGATATTGCTGAAATTAAGTGCCATTGGGGTATTTTAGCATGACCACGTTCTGAGCTATGAGCCGGAATTTTACCGGCATTGAGAGGACGGGATCGTAGGCGGGTCAGGTGTCAAAATAGAAATGATTGACAGCAGGTTGGGTACCCACTGTCACCCCGCCTCCACGCCAGTCTCCCATGTGTCGCATCTGTCAGTGCTTAACAGATGCGACATCAAGCTGTGGTGGAGTCAATTTAGATTAAGAAGTAGTTAAACACAATTTTGCCCTGCACTTACCATTTTTACAGCTTTTTTATGCAGTTCATGGCGCTCAGGAATCACATCAGGTAAGTAGCACAGATGTTCCTTCAGTATGCATTCTTCTGAATAGTTGACAGATGCAAATGTGGTATAAAAGCTATTATTTCACAGCTGTTCACTTTCCAATCTTAGAAGCTGGAGCCTTCAGGATTTGGAACACACTTTTGAGCTTTATGCAGGTTGGAAGTGATTGGAGTAAACTCTCTATCCAGTGTCACCTCCTTGAAAGAACCTCTCTCACCATTGACAGATCGCTTCTGCCATCTCAACCTCACCTGCCATCTATTTCATCAGCATCAATGCCCTTGAAAAAAATCTCAACTTGGTCCTCAGCACGATCGGCCACAACACCAACATCACCAGGCACACCAGCAGCACCAGCAACAACACCAACCTTCTCTGTAATCAACTGATGCTACACAGGACACAGAGCATCAGCACCCAACCACATTTCTGCCTGGGATGCCAGAGATGGCCTCACCACAGCCAGATTTAATTCACTTGACGCTGTACATCCTGTCTGCCACATGATGCGCCAAGTAAGCACCACCCCACACAAACACCATAAAGCATCCCTACAATGCCCAAGCCATTCATTTTACACTCATTACCTTTGCGGGGGGTACCATTATATGTCTCACCATTCACTGCAACTCACTAAGCCACTTCTCAATGGTGCATTCAGATCTGTCTAATAACACAAAGTGTTGAAAATAAAGATTTCAATGTTTAACAACACATTACCAGTAACTTGACATAAACATTAGAGAAAACACCCAAGTGCCTACCCTTGGTGTGTTGTTAGTTGGTATGATTAGACTAGGATGAGGGTGAGTGTGAGGGTGGCTAGTCAGATGGGAAGTTATAATGTCGATAGAGGAGGGGGGGGGAGGGTGAAGGTGCAAGGTAAGTTGGTGTGAGTAAGGATGTGTCGGAGTAGTTTAGGGAAAGCAGAGTGATGGAGCTGTGGTGAGTGGCACAGCAGGATGAGGTTCAGTGTAACATTTTGTGATCTACTGTGATCATTGAAAGGTTTACACCACTGTAGTTAAGCCCTCCTGACAACATCATTGCTTGTGCCCTCCTGTGCATTGTGCAAGCAGGCTGCATTGGTGTCCTGGGGAGGTCTCATCCACCTATTGGAAGGGAAGAGAACCTCCCTGAGTGCTAAGATTTCCTCCATAAGCATGTGGACGGAATCATGCAGCTGAGCACCTCTGTGCAGTATCTGCCAGTGTTTGCAGCAGCTCTGTGCTGTAGAACACTGACAGCACAACTGTCAAAATCAACGTGGACATAGTCCCTTTAAGGAAACCAGAGTGGGGGATTGGTAGGCCGGAGGGGAGGTCAGTGTTCGGGGGCCAGGGATCGGTGGCTAGGCAGTGAGGGGTCGGAGATCGGGGACGGAGTGGGAGGGTCATAGATCAAGGGTTCGCTGATCGGAAATCGGAGGCCTCAAGGATGGGGGTTGATCGGAGGCCTCTTGGGGGAGATCGGAAGGGCCAGGAAAGTGTCCGATCATGGGAAGTTGACAAGGCAGGGACAGTGGATCCAGCAGGTAGGTGGAATGCAACTTACCTCCTGGATCCAGCAGTCCTCGCTTTCCTTTAGCTGTCAGGTTCCCTTAGGCCCGGGAAGCGCAGCAGCCCACAGTTAAACTTTAAATGGTGCTTCAAAAAGAGGCACACAGACTCATTATAACATTTAAAGTTCCAACCTGCCTCCGTTAAAACAGTAAGTAGATGGATTGGAGGCGGGACGGGGTCAGGTTTCAGATTTGTAACACTTTAACCTCCTACCCGACCCAAAGCCTCCTGTTTTTTTGGGTTAAAATTTCCCCCGGAATCTCACTCCTGCAGGTAATATATTGGTTTAGAACGTGCTGTCAAAACAATGGCAAGGCTAATGGCACTCATCATTATTTATGGGTCAATGGTACAGCAACTTCAGGTGGGGAGCAGTGGGATGGTTTAATGTGACTTTCAAAACGTTGCTATCCGAGTTGCGCTGCTCTGCCATTAGCTTCGTTAACATGGCATCTTGTCCTTAGCCTCCCCGTTTGTTTAGCAACATGCTGTATTTGCTCATTAATTGCCCATTAAACTCGCCACAGAACATTGTCTAGTCATTACAAGCATAAGTACCCTTTTAACTATGCAATTGTGTTAATTACTGGCAATCAACCTCTCGCACCAAAAATTAACTAATACAAGTGACGAGTATCATTCCTTCAGGTTTTGAATTTTTCGGGGAGATTTTAAAAATATCAATTTGAAAATGTACATTTTTTTCTAAATGTCCTTGCTGTCTCTATTTACTCTCTCTCTTAATCCTATCTTTCTTTTATTTTACTTTTTGTACCTGATTGACATTGAATTCACTCCCTTTAATTCACCCTCCTTCACAGTCCTTTCTATGTTTATTTCTCAATCCTTCTATCTGATTGGTTAAGGAGATACACAGTTCACTCAGGCCCCAGATGCCCTGTTTCCCTCACTGTGACATTATCAGCTCAAACTTCAGGAACTTCGTGGGCATCACTTTTTGTGAGATGAAAGGTGCAGGGGCAAGTCTAACTAATGGCAGGCGTCATTAGATGGAGTATCTATTCTAACCGATTGTTCCTAGAGGTTTAATAAATTATTCCTTTTTCTGACTTCTCCTTTCTGTCTATTTTTCTTTTTCTGAATCGATTTTTCCTTCCCTCTCTTTTCTGTATCTATTTTGACTCCAATTCAACTTATTTCCTTCTCCGTCATACCTCTTTTTCTATCTCTACTCTTAAATTTAATTGGTTAATGAGATAGACTGTTGATTGCATCATTCACCAAGTGGTGGCCAGTGGAAGCCTGCTGAGCGTGTCAGTGCAATTTTCAGTGCCGGGCCGGTGCCGGATGGAGTAGTCACAAGCAGCCAGCGTGAGAGCCCATCACTGTATGCGAGCTGATGCGTTGGCATTGATAGCCTTGCTGTCTGACAACAGGGATGTTAATGGCTTGTGGTCCGTCTCTAATTCAAACTTCTTACCAAAGAGGTACTGATGCATTTATTTTACACCATAGACACATGCAATCACTTCCTTCTCGGACCATCCCATAATCCCCGTTCTGCTTGAGAGAGCAACCTGGAGGCATAAGCCACAGGTTGTAGTTGACCCTCAGCATTGCCCTGCACGCACCCAACCCCATAGGACGATGCATCACATGTCAGAACCAATTTTTTACAGGGGTCATACAGGATCAACAACTTGTTTGAACAAAGTAGGTTTCGCGCCCGATCAAAAGCCCGTTCCTGACAGTCCCCCCAAAACCAATCGCAACCCTTATGCAGGAGCACGTGTAGCGGCTCCAACAACGTGCTCAAGCTTGGCAGAAAGTTCCCGAAATAGCTAAACAGTCCCAGGAATGAACGCAACTCTGATGTGTTGCAGGGCCTGGGTGCTCGTCGAATCGCCTCTGTTTTGGATTTGATGGGCCGAATCCCATCTGCAGCAGCCCTCCTGCCCAGAAACTCAACCTCAGGAGCTGAGAACTCACATTTAGACTTCTTGAGTCACAGGCCTACCCGGTCCAGTCGGCGTAGCATCTCCTCCAGGTTGTGGAGGTATTCCTCGGTGTCTCGACCTGTGATGAGGATGTCGTCCTGGAATACGATCGTTCCAGGAATTGAGTTAAGTAGGCTTTCCATGTTTCGTTGAAAAATAGCGGCCGCTGATCGAATGCCAAATGGGCACCTGTTATAAACGAACAGTCCCTTGTGCGTTGTGATGGTGGTCAGTAGTTTAGATTCATCAGCCAGTTCCTGGGTCATATAGGCTGAAGTGAGGTCCAGCGTGGCAAAGAGGTCCTCCACTCTCGGGAGCGGGTATTGATCTTGTAGGGACACCCGATTGATGGTGGCCTTATAGTCGCCACAGATCCTGACAGAGCCATCCGCTTTTAGGACGGGAACGATGGGACTCGCGCAGTCGCTGAATTCAATCTTCTCCCGCATCACATACGGCACCGCTCTGGCTTTGTGGTGTATTGGCCTGGCATCCGGGGTGATGTATATCACTACTTTAGTGCCTTTGAAAGTCCAGGTTGGAATAGTGAATCGAATTGTTGTAGGACTTGTGAGCACGAACTTCGCTCCACAGATGACATTAAGTGACCATCCCCCCATTTCCAGTTCATCTCGGCTAACCAGCTCCTCCCCAACAGTGCGGGACCATTGCCCGGGACAATCCAGAGTGGCAATCGATTCACTAACCCATTGTGTGTGACAGACAACATTGCATTGCCCAGCACCGGAATGATTTCTTTAGTGTAAGTCCGTAATTGTGTCTCAACACGTGCTAATTTGGGTCTACTGGCTTTAAGTGGTCGTAGCTTCTCAAATTGCTGAACGCCCATGAGTGACTGGCTGCCCCCAGTGTCCAGCTCCATGTGTACTGGGATACCATTTAATAAAACCCTCATCATCATTGGTGGTGTTTTGGTGTATGAACTGTGAATATTCGCCACATGGACCCGCTGAACCTCGGCGTCCATCGATTTGCCCAAAAAGTCATCCTGCCTCAAAGAATCCTCTTCTGGTCCATCCACCTCATATATTAGTCTGGTTACAGACTTCCTGCACATTCGAGCTAAGTGGCCACTGAGATTGCAGACAAACTGTTGAAATCTGCAAGATCTAGCTGTGTGTTTTCCCCCACACTCCAGCATGAGTTAAAGTTTCCATTGTTGGGAACAAAGGGACTATGGCCAGGCATTCCGCGCTGACTGTCCCTTTGACTGCTCTTAAGTACCCTATTAGTGGATGTCAATGGCCCCATCCCGGGCCGCATTGTCCACTGTGATGGCGTGAATGTCCGTTGAGCCTGCCATTGTCTCTGTTGAAGTCCTATTCTGGGGTCTATTGCTGCCTGGGGAGTGTCGGACTGCCCCTGCCTGCCTGCGGGGCTCTTAGTCGCATTGATGATGTTGACTCCCTGATCCATCGCCGCGTTAGAGGCAGAATTGCGCACGTATATTATTTTTGTCTCTTCCTCCCCCACCATGAAAGTTTGAGCTATCAATGCCGCCGCTTCCAAGGTCAAATCCTTGGTCTCAATTAATTTGTGGAAAATTCCTGCATGACCGATGCCCTCGATAAAGAAGTCCCTTAGCATTTCCCCTCTGCAGGCGTCTGTGAACTTACAGAGGCTGGCCAAACGCCGGAGGTCCGCTAAGAAGTCCGGTATGCTCTGTCCTTCACGACGTCGGTGGGTGTAGAATCTGCGTCGGGCCATATGTATGCTACTCGCCGGTTTGAGGTGCTCCCCGACCAATTTGTTGAGTTCTTCAAAGGTTTTGTCCGCCGGCTTTTCAGGTGCTAGTAAGTCTTTGGTCCGCAGCTGGTCAAAAGATGAGCCCTTCTCTTGTTGACCGCTGCATCCCCCAGCCATTCTTTCGTAACGAAGCTTTGCTGAAGCCTCTCGACAAAATCGTCCCAGTCTTCCCCAACACAGTACCATTCCTCTGTGCTACCAGTGGCCATTCTCGTGGGTCGTGAATTCCCGTTTCTCGTCGCCAATGTAAAGTCCTTACTCTACAGTATGAAACCACACAAGGCACATTCTGGGGACAAGGTCACTCTGTGACCTTAACTCTTTATTCACAGGACTCCAAAGACAGTGACCCTGCGTGGGACCTCCCTTTATATACCTGTGTGATCAGGTAAGGAGTGATTCCCACAAGTTCACCCCTTGTGGTCAAGGTGTGCATCTAGGTTGAGTGTATACAGTAATACAGTGGTGTTACATTGTGGTTACATACATGACAGAGGCGTTCTCTATACTCCAGCACCCTTCACTCGTCCCACATCCCATCACTGTTTACCAACTGCTCCCAGATACCAGCAAGTCAAGATCCTAACTCTATCAAACCACATGCAACCCCACTCAACTACTGTCTAAACATATACCTACCTACAAAACTGAAATCAAAATATTTCCCCTCCCACCATCCTGTGTATCTACCATTAAAACAAAGGACATTAAATTCAGTACATTGGTAAACAAACATAATAATCAAGGTCACTGATCTGCAATTTCCATGCAAACATGGACATAATCACATAATTAGAATCCAACATTATCTGCAACATTCCCACAATAGATCAGTGGTGAGTCGGGAGGCAGAGCAGCATTGGTGATGCCTACAAAAGGCCAGCAGGGAGTCCGGGGACCAGCATGGTGAGTCGGGAGCTGGAGCAGCATTGGTGAGGCCTACAAAAGGCCAGCCGGGAGTCCAGGGACCAGCGTGGTGAGTCGGGAGGCGGAGCAGTGTTGATGAGGCCGACAGTTTTGATCTCCTAACTTGAGGAAGGACATTCTTGCTATTGAGGGAGTGCAGCGAAGGTTCACCAGACTGATTCCCAGGATGGCGGGACTGACATATCAGGAAAGACTGGATCAACTGGGCTTGTATTCACTGGAGTTCAGAAGAATGAGAGAGGATTTCATAGAAACGTTTAAAATTCTGACTGTTTTAGATAGGTTAGATGCAGGAAGAATGTTCTCAATGTTGGGGAAGTCCAGAACCAGGGGTCACAGTCTAAGGATAAGGGGTAAGCCATTTAGGATCGAGATGAGGAGGAACTTCTTCACCCAGAGAGTGGTGAACCTGTGGAGTGGTGAACCAAATGGCCGACTCCTGCACCTATTTTCTATATTTCTAAAAGGCCCGTCAGTCCGGGGAGCAGCAACTTCGAGTCGGGAGGCGGAGTAGGAGATCGCTGAGGCTAGTCGGTGCAGCTGCAGCAGGGAGAGAAGGCAAAAAGAAGTGGAAAGAAATCGAAAAGTGACGTCACAGCCAAGGGTGTAAGTCATTAGCTGGTGATTGGTAATTCCTTTTTCTTTTTCTTTATCAGTCAGTAACCATTAGCATTATTGTTGCCAAATTAAGTTAATGTAAGAGTTAAGTCATAGCAGGAGAGCTCGGACACTTGTCATGCTCCTCCAGCACTATGCGGGAAGTCAGGAACGCTTCCGGTGTCACTGACGACTAAGTGTGGGGGAAGTGCATCTGCCTGCAGCTCCTGACGGACCACATTGTGGCACTGGAGCTGTGGGTGGATTTACCCCGGATCATCCACGATGCTGAGAATGACATGAATAGCACATTTAGCGAGTTGGTGTTACCGCATGTAAAGGGTACACAGCCAAATAGGGAATGGGTGACCAACAGGAAGAGCAGTGCAAGGAAGGTAGTGCAGAGGTGCCCTGCGGTCATCCCCCTGCAAAACAGATACACCGCTTTGGGTACTGTTGGGGGGATGTTTCATCAGGGGAGGGCAGCAACAGCCAAGTTCATGGCGCCGTGGGTGGCTCTGCTACACAGGAGGGCAGGAAAAAGAGTGGGAGAGCTATAGTGATAGGGTATTCAATTGTAAGGGGAATAGATGGACGTTTCTGCGGCCTCAACTGAGACTCCAGGATGGTATGTTGCCTCTCTGGTGCAAGGGTCAAGGATGTCTCAGAGAGGGTGCAGCACATTCTGAAATGGGAGGGTGAACAGCCAGTTGTCGTGGTGCATATAGGTATCAACAATATAGATTAAAAAATGAGATGAGGTCCTACAAGATGAATTTAGGGAGCTAGGAGCTAATTTAAAAAGTAGGACCTCAAAAGTAGTAATCTCAGGATTGCTACCAGTGCCACATGCTAGTCGGAGTACGAATAGCAGGATAGCTCAGATGAATACGTAGCTTGAGGAGTGGTGCAGAAAGGAGGGATTCAAATTCCTGGGACATTGGAACCGGTTCTGGGTAGGTGGGACCAGTACAAACCGGACGGTCAGCAACTGGGCAGGACCGGAACCAATGTCCTCGGGGGAGTGTTTGCTAGTGCTGTTGGGGAGGAGTTAAACTAATATGGCAGAGGGATAGGAACCTATGCAGGGAGACAGAGGGAAATAGAATGGGGGAAGAAGCAAAAGATCGAAAGAAGAAAAGTAAAAGTGGAGGGCAGAGAAACCGAAGGCAAAAAGAATAAAGGGCCACATTACAGCAAAATTCTAAAGCGGCAAAGTGTGTTAGAAAGACAAGCCTGAAGGCTCTGTGCCTCAATGCGAGGAGTATTCGGAATAAGGTGGAGGAATTAACTGCGCAGATAGCAGTTAATGGGGATGATGTAATTGGCATCACGGAGACATGGCTCCAGGGTGACCAAGGCTGGGAGCTCAACAACCAGGGCTATTCAACATTTAGGAAGGATAGACAGAAAGGAAAAGGAGACAGAGTGGCATTGCTGGTTAAAGAGGAAATTAATGCAATAGTAAGAAAGGACATAAGCTTGGATGATGTGAAATCAGTATGGATGGAGCTACGGAATACCAAGGGGCAGAAAACGTTAGTGGGAGTTGTGTACAGTCCACAAAACAGTAGTAGTGAGGTTGGGGACAGCATCAAACAAGAAATTAGGGATGTATGCAGTAAAGGTACAGCAATTATCATGGGTGACTATAATCTACATATTGATTGGGCTAACCAAACTGGTAGCAATGCGGTGGAGGAGGATTTCCTGGAGTGTATTAGGGATGGTTTTCTAGATCAATATGTAGAGGAACCAACTAGGGAGCTGGCCATCCTAGACTGGGTGATGTGTAATGACAAAGGACTAATTAGCAATCTTGTTGTGCGAGGCCCCTTGGGGAAGAATGACCATAACATGGTAGAATTCTTTATTAAGATGGAGAGTGACACAGTTAATTCAGAAACTAGGGTCCTGAACTTAAGGAAAGGTAACTTCGATGGTTTGAGGCGTGAATTGGCTAGAATAGACTGGCAAAGGATACATAAAGGGTTGATGGTGGATCGGCAATGGCAAACATTTAATGATCACGTGGATGAACTTCAGCAATTGTACATACCTGTCTCGAGTAAATATAAAACGGGGCAGGTGGCTCAATCGTGGCTAACAAGGGAAAGTAAGGATAGTGTTGAATCCAAGGAAGAGGCATATAAATTGGCCAGAAAAAGCAGCAAACCTGAGGACTGGGAGAAATTTAGAATTCAGCAGAGGAAGACAAAGGGTTTAATTAAGAGGGGGAAAATAGAGTACGAGAAGAAGCTTGCCGGGAACATAAAAACTGACTGCAGAAGCTTCTACAGATATGTGAAGAGGAAAAGATTAGTGAAGACAAATGTAGGTCCCTTGCAGTCAGATTCAGGTGAATTTATAATGGGGAACAAAGAAATGGCAGACCAATTGAACAAATACTTTGGTTCTGTTTTCACGAAGGAATACGCAAACAACCTTCCGGAAGTACTAGGGGACCGAGGGTCTAGTGAGAAGGAGGAACTGAAGGGTATCCTTTTTAGGTGGGAAATTGTGTGGGGAAATTAATGGGATTGAAGGCCGATAAATATCTGGGGCCTGATATTCTGCATCCCAGAGTACTTGAGGAAGTGGCCCGAGAAATATTGGATGCATTGGTGATCATTTTCCAACAGTCTATCAACTCTGGATCAGTTCCTATGGACTGGAGGGTAGATAATGCAACACCACTTTTTAAAAAGGGAGTGAGAGAAAAAGCAGGTAATTATAGACCGGTTAGCCCGAGATCAGTAGTGGGGAAAATGTTGGAATCAATTATTAAGGATGAAATAGCAGCGCATTTGGAAAGCAGTGACAGGATCGGTCCAAGTCAGCATGAATTTATGAAAGGGAAATCATGCTTGACAAATCTTCTGGAATTTTTTGAGGATGTAACTGGTAGAGTGGACAAGGGAGAACCAGTGGATATGGTGTATTTGGACTTTCAAAAGGCTTTTAACAAGGTCCTGCACAAGAGATTGGTGTGCAAAATTAAAGCGCATGGTATTGGGGGTAATGTAATGACGTGGATGGAGAACTGGTTGGCAGACAGGAAGTAGAGAGTCGGGATAAACGGGTCCTTTTCAGAATGGCAGGCAGTGACGAGTGGGGTGCTGCAGGGCTCAGTGCTGAGACCCCAGCTATTTACAATCTACATCAATGATTTAGATGAAGGAATTGAGTGTAATATCTCCAAGTTTGCAGATGACACTAAACTGGGTGGCAATGTGAGCTGTGAGGGGGATACTAAGAGGCTGCAGGGTGACTTGGACAGGTTAGCTGAGTGAGCAAATGCATGGCAGATGCAGTATAATGTGGATAAATGTGAGGTTATCCACTTTGGGGGCAAAAACGCAAAGACAGAATATTATCTGGATGGCGGCAGATTAGGAAAAGGGGAGGTGCAACGAGACCAGGGTGTCATGGTTCATCAGTCATTGAAAGTTGGCTTATAGGTACAGCAGGCGGTGAAGAAGGTAAATGGTATGTTGGCCTTCATAGCTAGGGGATTTGCATATAGGAGCAGGGAGGTCTTACTGCAGTTGTACAGGGCCTTGGTGAGACCTCACCTGGAATATTGTGTTCAGTTTTGGTCTCCTAAACTGAGGAACGACGTTTTGCTATTGAGGGAGTGCAGCGAAGGTTCCACAGACTGATTCCCAGGATGGCTGGACTGACATATGAGGAGAGACTAGATCAACTGGCCCTTTATACATTGGAGTTTGGAAGGATGAGAGGGGATCGCATAGAAACATATAAGATTCTGATGGGACTGGACAGGTTAGATGCGGGTAGAATATTCCCGATGTTGGGGAGGTCCAGAACCAGGGGACGCATTCTTAGGATAAGGGGTAGGCCATTTGGGACTGAGATGAGAAGAAACTTCTTCACTCAGAGAGTTGCTAACCTGTGAAATTCACTGCCGCAGAGAGTTGTTGATGCCAGTTCATTGGATATATTCAAGAGGGAGTTTGATATGGCCCTTATGGCTAAAGGGATCAAGAGGTTTGGAGAGAAAGCAGGAAAGGGGTTCTGAGGTGAATGATCAGCCATGATCTTATTGAATGGCGGTGCAGGCTCGAAGGGCCGAATGGCCTACTCCTGCATCTATTTTCTATCTTTCTATGTTTCTAAAGATAAGTAAAATTACAATCATGATAAATCAGTGACCCTGATAATGTGATATATAATGACATATCTTCTGATTTACCGTATGAATGTCATGAGAGTTTGATTCATGTAATTGTGTATAGTTATTACAGTACATGTGTATATTTCTCATTTTTTATGTCATACCACTCTGCAATGCTTAATTACTGTCAAATTTCTGCCAAGAATTTTAGTTTTAAAAAAGCATCCATTTGGAATGTGCAGAGGAACATCCTGCCCCGTCATCCACCCGAGCAACAGAAAACTCACGTGCACGAGTGGCTGCCACTTTCTGGCAATCAGAGGTCTTATCAAAAGCGACAATTTAGACCTCTCTATTATTTCTACCAAAATGTAATACCACACATTTAACTGTGTTGAACTTCATTTGTCAATTATATGCCCATTGTGCAAGTTTATTAATGTCCTCCTGTAAATTTTTGCAGTCGTCCTCAGTATTTACTAACCTCCACATTCAGTGTTAACCGCAAATTTAGAAATTGTGTTTTTGATTCCAAGGTCTAAATCGTTAATATAATTTGTGAATAACAGTTGTCCCAGCATTAATCCTTGTGGAACACCACGACCCATCTTCTACCGCCGTTAATAGCTACCTTTTACCCCGACTCTCTGGTTTCTGTCTTGAAGCCAGCTAACTATCCATTCTGCTACTTGTACCCTGACTCTGCATTCTCTGACCTTATTCAGAGGAGAATTGCTAAACGATAGTTACCTGGTGAGGCAGAATTTATTTTTAAGACATAATGGGCCCAAGTTTCGGGCCGCGCCTAGAACGGCGCAGCCCCGACCTGGACGCCCATTTTTCGCGCCACAAAGTGCGCCTAAAAAAAACTTCCAGATTCTCCGGCTCCCTGCTGGTCCTCTTGGGCCGGGTGTGGCGCAGCACGAGCAGTTGGGGGCGGAGCTAGGTCACTGCGCTGAAAACAGTGCCGGGACCTCTGCACATGCGCGCTACAGTGGGCGCGCATGTGCAGTAGCTCCAGGCACCCAAAATTGTGTGGCAGGGGCCCGAAACACGCAGCCCCTAGCCCTGGCCGAATGGCCTCACTGGTCTGCGTGTATAAGGCTCCTCCCACGCCTAGCTCCTGCTTCCTGCCGACCCGACCCGACTCCCGCTTCCCCCGCCGCCCCCCCCGTCACCGGACCGGACCCGACCTCGACACCGACCCGACTCCCGCTTCCCCCCCCGCCCACCGCCCCCGGGCCGGACCGGACCCGACCCTCCGGACTGGACCCGACCCACGCTCCCCCCCACCCGACCTGACCTCCCTCCCCCCGCCCCCGATACGAACCGACCGGCTCTCACTCCCTCCCCCGCCCGACCCGACCCGACTCATGCTTCCGACCGCTCCCCCACCACCCCCCGCCGGACCCGACCCGACCCGACCCGACTCGCGCTCCCAACCCCGGACTCCGGACCCGACCCGACCCATGCTCCCGACCCCGGACCCCGGACCCCGGACCCAACCTGACCCGCGCTCCCGACCCCGGACCCCGGACCCGATCCGACCCAACGCCACCTACCTGTAAATCTGGTGCTGGGGACCGGTCCCTGCCCGAAGTCTTGGGCCCGGCCGGGCCCGGCCTGTTCAGCCTCCCCCCATCCACTTCTCCTTCCCCCCCTTCTCTTCCCCCCCCCATCCCAGCACGCTGTTGGAGGGCTCCCGGTGCTGCAGTCGGTAAGTAGAAAATGTTTTATTTATTGATTTAAAAAAAAAAATTCTTATTAATTTTTTTGATTGATTTATTGTTTGCTTCATTGATGTTTTTATCATTTATTATTGATGATGGCTCTTTATTTGTAAAACTGAAGTGTTTAATGTTTGTAAACTTCCCTTGAAACCCTCTCACCCCCATTCCCTACGCCTGATTTGTAACCTAAGCCTGATTTTCTAAAGTGCAGACAAGGTTTTTTCGAGCGTACAAAAATCTTCACTTACTCCATTCTAAGTTAGTTTGGAATAAGTTTTCACTGCCGAAACTTTGAAAACAGGCGTAAGTGGCCGGACACGCCCCCTTTTGAAAAATAATTTCTGTTCCAAAGTGAAACTGTTCTAACTGACTAGAACTGGAGCAAATTAAATGTCGAGAATTTGAATTTCTAAGATACTCCATTCTACACCAGTTGCTCCAAAAAATCAGGAGCAACTAAGGCCGAAACTTGGGCCCATAGGCTGGAGATATTGTGACGTCTGTGCTGATGACATACTTCAGATACATTACCAAAAGCATATATTCAATATGAAGAATGCCTTTTTAAAAACTGGCACAATGGTGATGCTCAGGCAGAGACACACTTTAGATTCTGTGACTGCAGATGTATCTCTTCATTCAAACCACTGTAGGTTTAAAAACTTGAAGGATTTTCTTGCGTGAAGCCAAATTCCATTTGAATGACTTGTATTTGTTACATTCATAATAAAGTAATGTAACTGAGTACTGTAGACGTGAGTAAGTGTGACCTTAGTTCCCTTATTCCAATTCCAGAGTGTTGGTACAGCATGGGAGGCCTGCTTATATTCAGTGCTCCCAAGGGATGCTGTCTTCCTTGAGACTCCACCAGATACGCCCTCTGGTGGCGGTAGGATACTGGTTACATAGGGTTGAATACATAACTTTACTCCGTCCCAAAGTCAATAGTACACTTATTTAGAGGGTGAGACGATCTGGGGCCTTTCGCTCCCTAGTCGATCGTCTCGGTATAAATGCAGGTGTAGGTGAGTTGGTTGGGCCTTCGCTGGGCTGCTGTGCAGCTGGCCTTGCTTGGCTGCTGGGGATGGTGAGTTCAGCTTCGTGGTCAACCGTGATGTCAGTTGCCACTTGTGTGTGTGTCGGGTAGTCGAAGTTTGTGGTGTCCTCTTGGGATTGCTCGTGGCTGTCTGTGAATCGCAGTTTGGTTCGGTCCAAATGCTTTCTGCAAGTTAATCCATTTGAGAGTTTGACCTGAAATCCCTTCGAGGGTAGCCCCCTCACCCCTTGCCCCGACCCTCCCACCAAAATAGCAGCAGCAACCTAAAAATATGCTCCAGACAACACCTGCGGCCATGCACCTCACTTTCCTTCCCCCCCCCGCCCGCCTCCCTCCCGCTTTTCCTCCCCACCTCTACCCCTTCCCCTTCCCCTGCTGACTCCAAACCGCCTGGCCGAGGAGCTTCATTGGGGTGGGATGACGGCAGAACCGCTGCTTGGACGGATACAGGAGAGGACGGTCCCAAGGTGGGAACATGCTTTGAGCCAGAAGCAAGATGTTGCTCCTGACTCTCATGTGTCGTTGGCAATGGGTCGCGGCACCTTGGGGTGCTGTGCTAAGCTCTGGAACCACTGGAAGCCCTCTGCCACCAGTGTTCCAGCTAACAGCTCCAGGGCCTCCTCCAACCCTTCCAAGTTATATATTATGTGTTGGACAAAAACTTGATGCCAACTATGTTCTTAATGCTTAGTCGGCTTTTTGCTGCTGGTGAATCTCCCTCGTGCCTCCCACAACAGCCAAACAAGCACACACCACACCCATACACGCGTTCAGTCCCTCTCTGCTCCCTCTCTCTCTGTCTCCTCTTCTGCGCATGTAATGATGATCCCTGACCTCCTGAATCACGGGAATCGAATGTTGCCATGCCATTGCTAAGGACGTCGACACTTTATGGCAGAAGGTCAGAGAGATTTAATGCTAACACCCATTTCAGATCACTCACGGTAATGCCCAATTTAAAAAATGGAGACTAGAGGTTTTGAGAATGGGCGACAAGCCGGCGATCTGAAAACCCATTTTTACCACCCACGCCTGGAATAACGCCCATTTTTGGGCGATCTGCACAAAAGTGTAAAATCTAGCCCATGATATTGTTACATCATATTATGGATTATTTGACTTTCACAATATGTGTGGATCCTTCAATTGACCTGCCTGGACATCTCTTCACATGACCGGAAAATGACAAAAAATGTAATACTTGTGCATTAATATCTTGGGTATCTGCAGTCATGTGGGATCTTCATGGCTTGGCAACTAAACAGAACCTAGCCATTTTATTTCCAATTTGAGATGGAGTGCTGGACACAGCTGGACAAAACAAAATCATTTTATTGACTCAGGTCACTGCATCTCATAGCCAATAGTGACAATTATTTAGCCTTTATAGAAACATAGAAACAAAGGAAATAGGTGCAGGAGTAGGCCATTCGGCCGTTCGAGCCTGCACCACCATTCAATGAGTTCATGGCTGAACATGCAACTTCAGTATCCCATTCCTGCTTTCTCGCCATACCCCTTGATCCCCCTAGTAGTAAGGACTACATCTAACTCCTCTTTGAATATATTTCGTGAATTGGCCTCAACAACTTTCTGTGGTAGAGAATTCCACAGGTTCACCACTCTCTGGGTGAAGAAGTTTCTCCTCATCTCGGTCCTAAATGGCTTACCCCTTATCCTTAGACTGTGACCCCTGGTTCTGGACTTCCCCAACATTGGGAACATTCTTTCTGCATCTAACCTGTCTAAACCTGTCAGAATTTTAAATGTTTTTATGAGATCCCTTCTCATTCTTCTGAACTCCAGTGAATACAAGCCCAGTTGATCCAGTCTTTCTTGATATGTCAGTCCTGCCATCCTAGGAATCAGTCTGGTGAACCTTCACTGCACTCCCTCAATAGCAAGAATGTCCTTCCTCAAGTTAGGAGACCAAAACTGTACACAATACTCCAGGTGTGGCCTCACCAAGGCCCTGTACAACTGTAGTAACACCTCCCTGCTCCTGTACTCAAATCCCCTTGTTATGAAGGCCAACATGCCATTTGCTTTCTTAACCGCCTGCTGTATCTGCATGCCAACCTTCAATGACTGATGTACCATGACACCCAGGTCTCGTTGCACTTCCTCTTTTCCTAATCTGTCACCATTCAGATAATAGTCTGTCTCTCTGTTTTTACCACCAAAGTGGATAACCTCACATTTATCCACATTATACTTCATCTGCCATGCATTTTCCCACTCACCTAACCTATCCAAGTTACTCTGCAGCCTCATAGCATCCTCCTCGCAGCTCACACTGCCACCTAACTTAGTGTCATCCGCAAATTTGGAGATACTACATTTAATCCCCTCGTCTAAATCATTAATGTACAATGTAAACAGCTGGGGCCCCAGCACAGTGGTTCTTTTCTATATAGAGGTAAGCATGGCACTTAAGATTAATTAAATATGCCTGTTCTGTGCATATTAATATCTTGACTTTACTGACAAATGAATAGATGCATCGGTGAATCTGGGAACAGTGCATAGGAGAGCACCATTGCCAACTGCAATGAGGTGCATGAGAGTTACCCTCTGATTGGCCCTCTTATTTTAGCTTCCTTACTCCTGGAGAAACATTCGCTAATAATGCAACTGAGATCAAAAACCATAAAAAGTGCAAAGTACTCGGGATCATTTCGAGAGGAATAGAATACAAAAGTCAGGAGGTATGGTTAAATGTATATAGAATCTTGGTTAGACCACACTTGGAGTTCTGGTCTTCATACTACAAAAAGAATATTGAAATACAGGGAAAAAATGTAGAAAAGATATACAAGGATATTACCAGAATTAAGAGGATGCAACTATCAGGAAACAATGAGCCAGGATCGGGCTCTTTTCTGCAGGAAGGAGAAGACTGAAGGAGACCTGATTGAGGTATTTAAAACTATGATGAGACCTCACCAATATTGAAGCAAAAGAACAGACACACAACCAATAAATGGAAAATAGCGAGATCTATTTGTGGAGCATTTCTCAGGAATTTGTGAGTGTATGGCCTGTGAGGCTCCATCCATTAATTTTAAATGTGGAAAAATTGCACAATTTGCCAAGATGTGCTCCCTGTGAGCACTGCTCCTCACAGGGAGCACCAGTTCTCAGAATCATCGGTAATATATCAATTAACATTTAGCAAATGTGCCAAGGTGCTTCACGCAGGTGATTACGGGTGACAAGCATTTGTAGTTATCTTATGATGTTGTGAGGAAGAAAGATGGGCCCAGATCAAACTTACGCAAAATTACACCAAATTTACAACGATTTCTATGCCAAACCTAACGACAGAAGCTTATGCCCAAATTTCCTTCAGAGCTCATTTGCTTACACTGGAACATAAAAACCAGTGTAAAACAAGTGCAAATATTAAGGATAAATGGGCCTTAAACTCAGAGTCTCTTGCCTCCACTGCACCTCTTCAATTCCTATGCAAAAGAGGGATCTGCCCAGTGGGAAGGTCATTTCAGCTGTAAGTTCTTCTGAACATGTTGGGGGCGGGGGGCGGGCCGGGGGTGGTGTTGTTGAGCTTTTCATTTTTCTTGGGTGTTCTGAGGCTCACAGCACTTTGGTTAAGTGTAGTGCATGCCTCAGTAAGACAGACTAAAAAAATATTACAAAGAAAATCGCTATCAAACTCCTGAAATCTCAGTTACACTGATATCAGATGACTTTGGGTGATGCTGCACTTACAATTTTTCATGTAAATCTGTGCCAGCGCATTACTGGTGAAAATGATACAAACTGGCTTCAGCTGGTCTTTCGCACAGGGTAGATCTATGTAAACACACAGCAGATAATTTTGACAGATGTATCTGTCCAAATCAATTGAGGATAATTTGGACATGCCAATGTTTTCAACGTAAAACTGGCGTAAATCAGTTACATAATAATTTATTTGGTAAAATGGCTCAACACCACTTTTATGCCATGACAGTCCAGGAAATTATGTTCACGTGTTCAAAATTAGAACATTTTTAGACATTTTAGAAAACAAGACTCACAAACTGGAATTATGCTTCAAACGGTGCCAAGCCCAAGTGATGTGAGACAGGCTTCTTGAAAAAGTCTTGGCTCTAGTGTCAGATCGGGACCTGTTTCTGGTGTTATATTAGCAGTTTCCTATTGCTAGGCAATTGAAATCACTTAATAGTGATATGAAAATAATAGTGTAAGTGCAGCTTAATATGTAAATAAAGTGTAATATGCAGTTAAAGTGATTGTACCAGATACTTGCCAGTATTATTTGAAGGCAATCATTAACCTGCTTGCAGTAAATGTGTTAATGTCTTAAAGCAATGATAGGAGGCATTCTGTGTGTACATCTTAATTGCTCACACCAAAAGATCACCCATTGGGAAATGTTTCTTATATTGCCTGTATGTTCGGTCGACTCCGAGGAAAGAAAATATGGTTTTACTATCCAGACAAAAGGGGTTGAAGATATCCAGCAAGAAAAGGCTAGACTTTCCACTTTGTTTGCATCGATACCGCCCACTTAACATCCATTTTAACGCAGAGATAGGTCTAACGTCCAGATATCGCCCATTTAGGCACAAAATGGAAAATAATGTCCACTTATCGTTCACTTATCACCCAGCATTATTTTCGGCATGTATTTAACGCCGAGAAACAATAAAACGCCCGCCCACTTTTTTTTTGCGGAAAGATCAGAAAAGGCGAAACTAACGGCCAAAATATCGCTGAGCTTTACTTTCAGCATGTAATTAACGCTGAGAAATAATAATACTGCCCACCCACTTTTTTTTGTCTTAAAGATCAGAATTGCCGAAAACAACGCCCAAAATATTGGCGAGCGTTACTTTCGGCGCCTCGCACACAAATCGCCAGAAATATCACTCGCCGAAAAAAATGCTGTGAAAAAGTTGCTCTCACCTGAACTAATCACAGCGGTATGGACGCCATTTTGTAAATTGCAGGTCACTTCATTTAAAAAGCTGTTTCAACTTCTGGGGAGTTTTAATGTACTGTTGAGTTCTTTTAAGGTGATTTGAACATCTTTTACTGTGGATGATTGGAATTTAGTTTTGGTGTCTTAATGGGAAAATTTATTGTTTGTGAACAATAGGTATAATACTGATTGATAGTTATTGTAATGGGGCCTGACATTTCTTAGCCTGTCTTGATGACTACGCACATGCTGCAGACTAGAGATGGCAGAAGGTACATTCAACAGCGTTATGTGACCAATCTAAGATGTGCCAGACTGCTGAGGGGAACGAGACCTTACACCCCACGCACTTACAGGGAGAAGCGGTCTTACCTCAGCTTGTCCGATAACACCTGCCTTAGGAGACTGCACTTCCACAAAGAGGTTATCAGTGAGATATACTAGCTCATCAGGGGAGATCTGCAGCCTGCCAGCACCATCAGGACTGCACTGTCCGTCAAGGTCAAGGTCACCGTGGCACTTTCCTTCTACGCATCGGGTTCCTTTCAAGCCTCAGCTGGCGACATTTGCACTATACCTCAGCATGCCACACATTGCTGCATTCGACAGGTCACTGAAGACCTTTATGCACACAAGATGGACTTTATCAGCTTTTCTATGACCAGGAAGGCTCAGACTGAGAGGGATCTAGGATTCTATCGAATTGCTAACTTTCGAAGGTGCAGGGAGCAATAGACTGTATGCACATCGCCATGTGGACATCTTTTCAGAATGCAGAGGTTTTTTGGAACTGGAATGCATTCCACTCACTGAATGTGCAACTGGTTGTCGACCACCAGCAAATAATTATGGCACTGAATGCCAAATGCTCACATCCTGCGTGAGAGCACTGTATCTTACATGTTTACCAGTCAGCCACAAGATCAATGCTGGAAGCTTGGTGACAAAGAATATAACCTCGCTACCTGGCTGATGACCCCCCTGTGTAAGAGCCAGACAGAAGCCGAGAAGCAATACAACAAGAGCCACAGAGCCACACGCAATATCATCGAGAAAACCATTGGAGTGCTTAAGCAGCTCTTTAGATGCCTGGACAATTCAGGAGGTGAGCTATAATACCACCTTGAGCAGGTAGCGCAATTCATGGTGGTGTGCTCCATGCTGCACAATGCGGCTATCAGGAGGGGACAAAAATTGTCAGAAGGGACTGCTGGTCCACTTCAGGAGAGAGAGGAAGAGGAGGAAGAGGAGGTGGACACTGACCTCAGGATAGACAATCAGGCTGATGATGAAACCATGTCCCTGCCCCCTCTAGATCGCAGGAAAGGGCCGATGGTGCCTACATAGCTGCAAGACTCTTACATTAGCAGCTCATAAACGAGTGCTTTGCTTGAAATAACATTGGTGGTACAGGCAACTCTTGATTATTCGGGTCCCTCAGGGATTGGGCTATTCCGGGTAAATGATTTTTCCATTAGGGTGAGTCAACATTTTAAAGTTAAAACTTTAATGAATAAATACAATCGTTAGGGCGAGTTTACATTTATAAGTTAAAACTTTAATGAATCAATTCAATCAGCTACAAACAGTAACAAAAGATGAACATTACCAGCATGCATGTACAGGTTCTGTGCCTGGAACCCGGTGCCGGCACTGCCCCTGTTTACAATGTCAGTGGCGGCTGTGAGAGACAGCGGCTGCAGCAGCGCACACACACACACACACCAGCAAAGCAAGGGCAAAGGAGGGTGATTTTTACGGTGACTGAGAGAGAGTGTGTGAGAGAGATAATGTGCGAGTGTGAGAAAGAGAGCGTGAGAGAGAGAATGAACAAATACAAATGAGCACAGTGTTTGGAAGGCGATTTTTCCAAATTATTTGGAGCTGTCTTTTCACTTGTTCGCAACAGAATTTTAAATCCCGTTACAACGGTTTCCCGTTGGATTCGTGTACGGATAATCGAGAGTTGCCTGTATTTACAAAGCTGCAACATTGCTCTGTCTGCAGGCCATACATCAATGGTGTGCATCCCCTTGGTAGCAGTTAAAGTTTAAGTTGATTCAAGTTAAGTTTAATTAGACCCTTTCATGTTAAGGAATCATCAGTGTGTAACGGTGCAGCTATCTGAGACAATGCGCAACAAGGTTATGTTAAATAAAAAAAATTTAATGAGAACATTTGTATGAAATCATTATAATAAACTGTAAAAAACACCCCACCTCACCACAAATTTATAACATTTAGATCAATCAAATGTTCAACATTTCCAACAACACAGAACACAAATGCAAAACAACAAGGTAGCCCCCTCCCCCCTTCCCTCAAACTTCCCAAAAAAATAGCAACAACAACATAAAAATATGACCCAGACAACACCTGCGGCCATGCACCTCACTTTCCTTCCTCCTCCCCCACCCCGCTTCTTCTCCCCACCTTCCCCTCCTGACTCCAGGCCACCTGGCCGAGGAGCTCCTCAGGCATTGTTTCATTGGGGGGATGACGGCAGAACCGCTGGTTGGACGGATACGGGAAAGGACGGTCCCGAGGTGGGAACGTGCTCTGAGCCAGAAGCTAGATCTTCCTCCTGGCTCTTGTGTCATTGGCAATGAGGGTGCGGCACCACAGGGTGCAGTGCTGGGCTCTGGGACCAATGGGAGGCCTCTGCCACCAGTGTTCCTGGATATCAGCTCCAGGGCCTCCGCCATCCGCGGCACATACTCCGTCATGGTGGCGGACATGCAGGCCAGCTGTTGGAATATGCCCCCCATTGTCTGTAGGATCTGCTGACCTATGTCAACACTCCTCCTGGACAAGTCTACCATGTCTCCGCTCAGATCTGCCGCTAGTGGAGCAGCCATGCTGCGTCAAACCAACCTCCGCTTGGTTGGCGCCATCCTGGAGACACCTCGGGTGCCCTGTGGTAAGGTGCTTGGGCCCGGTACCTCCACGGTGGAGGTGGGAATGGAGCACCAGATGTCTTTGGTGTGGACTGCATTATGGAGCTTTGCGATGCAGGTTCCAAAAAGTCAGCACTGTCATCTGCGGAGAAGGGACCGAGCAGATCCACGTGCGAGAATCGGGGCTCCTCAGCACCAGATGGAGGATCGTCCATTGAGTCCGTTCCACGCCCCATCTCATGGGGTCATACTGCTGGCTGAGCTGCAAAACATAACTTAGGTTATTAGAGGAGAAGGGGGTGCTAGGGTCACAATGTGATTCCAGCGCTACACACACCATATGCACGACAAAAGCACCACCGCTATAAAAATTATCACAGACATCACATTTCATGACCATCACCAAATTCTGCATTGCAATGATTCTCAGGAGGCCATCATTATTTAGAGAACACTTTTTTCATTCATCTATCATATATTATTGTTCGAATATGAGTGGGTATGGCATCTATTGATTTTACATCACACAATGGTTTATACTTTACTCACGTGGCATCACATCATTATACTTACAATTCAAATTATATAAATATATAAGTATATGTAAATAAATGTAATACTTACTCTGGCGGATCCGACAAGGTCATTCCAGTGTTTGCTGCACTGATTGCCCTCACGCATCTCGTTGGTTGCCGATGAGATCACCTCGGCTATGTCGGTCCATATCCTCTGGTACACCTCAATTGACCCCAGCGTGACTCAACCTCCTGCAGGAGGGAGGCATTTGCCTTGTCCGAGAATCATCTCGCTCTTTTTCATCCTCCCAATTGTTCCTCTCCCACCTCACTGCTTTCGCCAGTGTCAGTCTCCACAGCATACTGTGTCGCCTCCTCCATCCCTTCCATGTGCTCTGAATTCATTTTGCTGCTGCAAAATCTCCCTCCGACCTGCCAAAACAGCCAAACAAGCACATCCACACACGCTTTCAGTTCCTCTCTGCTACCTCGCTCTCTCTCCTCTTCTGCGCAGGTAATGATGGCCCCTGACCTCCTGAAATGCGGGAAATGACCATTGCCATGCCGTTGCTATGGATGCCGACACATTACGACAGAAGGTCAACATTTTTAACACTCACGCCCATTTCAGATCGCTAAAATGGAAAGTTGGAGTTTTGAAAATGGGCGACGACATGGCGATCTCAAAACCCACATTCACCGCCAACGCTGGAAATAATGCCCAGTTTTGAGTGATCTGCACAAAAGTGGAAAATCGAGCCTATAGACCTCTATTTTGCAGATGACATTGTTCTCTGCAGTGATACAGTACAGGTGGACAGAGGTTATAAGACAAGATTAGAAAGAAGCAGCATGAGTTGGTCTTCAAATGAATGGAGAGAAAACCAAATGTCTGATGCTAATCATGAATGAAGACACAAGAGAATTGAGAACTAGACAAAAATCAAGTATTAGAGGATGCCAACAACTCTAAATACATGGAATCATGGCTTAGAATATCAGAAAAGGGTATAATTTAGAATAGTGAGGCTTTGTCAGCAAGTAATCAAATGATTAGAGTCTGGAAGTGCAAAGAGCTGGGCAGAAATATATGATCAACATATTGAGAAGCACAGTGAAGTCGGTGTTGATTTATAGTGCTGACAGTTGGACATTTACAAAAAAAATTATATGGCACCCACACAGGACGATTAAGAAAAGCCTTAAATATCAACTGGAAAGAGCATGGGGCCGAAATTCAGGCTCCCGGGAAGGATCGTTACCGTGGTTTTCGGCGGCCATTCGTCAAAATAAAGTAGCCGCCGCGTTACAGTCGATTGGCCCTCATGATGCATTTTTCGGCAGTGTGGACTTCCGCCGCAAGCTGCTGAATTCCGCTGCAGTATGGGGTTCGCGGCCGTACTGACGTCATCAGGGTGCGCGACCATGCTACGCGGCCACGCCATCCATATTCAGCTTTAAAAACTAAGATTTTTGTTGGACAGTGCCCCCACCAGCTTTTTGGGTCAATGCACTTTTTCGACACCGCTGGAGGAGGAGAACGGAGGATTCCTGCGATCCGATAGTATTGGTGAAAACTATGTCTGTTCGTTTGTTAACCTGCAGAGTCAAGTTCATCACTTTTGGGAGAGTTTTGAGAGCTTTTAGCTCTCACTGATTAGTGGAGGCCTGTAGACCTCATTCTATGTGCCACAGAGGCCTGCTTGTCAAGGTCCAGCCTTGACACAGAATGGGCTCAGTGTTGGCAGAGGAAAGCCTTGTCCACCTTGTCAGACGCAGGGCGGCACAAAGGAGAAGGCGGCGCCATCAGCAACGTGTAGAGAGACAGCGGACAAGGGAGGCAGCAGCCATGCTGCCCAATATCCAGAAGGGTCTGCAGATGGGCGCAGACCTCCACGAAGAGAGGGTGGCCAGGAGGGAGATGGCATGAGGAGGACATTGCGAATTTGAAGGACATTTGGAGCACATGCTCAGAGACTTTTTCATATTTGGCATTGGCCACGAAACCATACTTCATAAACTTTTGACTGTAGAGACCCGAACCTTGAGGAATGCCATAGTGATAGCCCAGGCGTTCATTGTCACCAGTGACAATACTAAGCAAATCTCTCAACACACAAGTGCTGCTACAAGTACTGTGAACAAAGTGATGTTGTTTTCGAATCGTAACGGACAGGGCAGGTCACACATACCTGCAGCTGCACGTCCGCAGATGTCTCAGAGTCCACCATCAAGGGTGATGAATGCAAGGCCATTAACATCGTGTTGGTGCTGAGGGGTGATCATCGTTTCCATTCATGCCGATTCAAAGGATACATTTGCAAGGGCTGTGGAACAATGAGACACCTCCAACGGGTGTGCAGGTGAGCTGCTAGGCCTGCTAAATCTGCAAAGCACCACATTGCAGAGGAGGACAGATCCACGGAGGGTCATGATGAAACAAAACCTCTGTGTAATGTCTGCAAGCTTGTAATGTTTGTAGCTCCACACTGTGGATGTGGACCTATTGTGTACTGCAAGTGCAGGGCTAATAATAAACAGAACGAGGCAGATTTCTGGAGACTTCCGAGAGAGCTGCCTGCCATGTTAGGAAGCTGTGCTCTGTTAATATATCACATTTGGCGATGGAAGATGGGATTTTTTTGGATGATTTGAAGCTTAAATTTTGTTGGTGAAGGATTCAGCCAGCCGACAGAGAGACTTTGGAACTTTCTGTCTTTGGAAAAAAAGCTGCAAAAATCTGAGGTAACATACAGCACATGATGTGAACAGCGAGAGATTAAAATGGCAGGTGTATCGGGATATTTGGGTGAATATAGACACGACCGGGAATGTTTTAAAGCATATGTGGCTTGGCTAGAAATGTATTTCACTGCAAATAAGATAATCGAAGTTCCCGACAATGCAGTGCAGAAATGGGCTGTGATGGGACGTAAGAAAGCGATCTTCGTATCAGAGGCAGGTCCGGCATTATGCGAAACCCTTGTAAATTTGCTTGTGCCTGATGAGCCAAAGGACGCAACGCTTAAAGAGATTTTAATGAAGCTGGAGTAGCACTATAACCTCAAACCATTAGAAATTGCTGAAAGCTATGGTTTCGGGATTCAGAATCAAAAGGCTGATGAGTGTATCAGTGATTACATCGTAGCATTAAAAAAGCTATCGATGCACTGTAATTTTGGAAACTTTCAAAACCGAGCATTACAGGATCGTTTTGTTTGTGGGTGAAAAATGATGCGATCAGAAGGAAGTTATTGATGACGGATGACTTGACTTTTGAGCTTACTTGTCAGACAGCGAGGTCAATGGGCATGGCCGAACAATATTCCCGAGAATTAAATAATAATTACGGTCGTCAGTCAACCGAGTTAAATCACCTGCAGGTTCAAAGTAAAAGACGGGCATGGATTGCCGAAAGTCTCATAAACTGGAAATTCTACCAGAGCGTCGAAGTCGTGCTATAGGTACCTGGGACGACACATTGCGCAAAGTTGTCCATATGTGAAGGCAGAAAGACTGGGCATCTTGCAAAGGCATGCCGACTAAAGGGTAAACCAGTTTTTAAAGCTATGAGTCCAGCATTCAAAGCTATGAGTAGAAATCCCAAGAGACAACATAGCATGGAAGAACAACAACAGGATGAGGAGATGTTAGAGTTACACGTCATCAGGAGCACGAGGTTAATGGACAGATATTCGGAAAACAGCAAAATCCACATAGATGTTGCGGGATTCAAGATACCAATGGAAATTGATACGGGTGCATCCATGAGTGTAGTACTGGAGTCACTATACCGCGACAAATTGCATGATTTCCAACTGGAGAAATCCAAGATAGAGCTGTGAGGCTAATCGGGAGAGAAAATTCCTGTGGTAGGTCATATCACCGTACCAGTGAAATATAAAGATCAATTTCAGAACTTGCCTCTAATAGTAGTGAAAGGAGACAAGTCTGCCTTACTAGGAAGAAATTGGTTGAGCTCACTGAAGCTGGATTGGAGTAAGATTTTCTGTGTGGAAGCGAGATTTTCATCAACGGATGAGATTATCAAGCAGTATCCGAAGGTGTTCTGCGAAACGGGCAGTCCGATCCAAGGCTTCAAGGTGAGTGTCAGGGTACAGAAGGACGCTAGATCGGTTTACTACAAGCCACGTTCCATACCATATGCAAATTGAGCAAAAACTCAAAAGACTGGAGACTGAGAACATTATTTGTAAGATAGATCAATGTAATTGGGCTACACCCATTGTTGTTGTACCTAAGTCCGATGGTAAGGTAAGATTGCGTGGTAATTATAAAATAACCGTAAACCAGGTTCTGGAGGGTAATGACCCCAATACATTGCCGAATATAGAAGATTTGTTCACAACACTGACAGGTGGTCAGTTCTTCTCAAAACTGGATCTTTCGAATGCCTACTACAGCTTTAACTAGATGAGGAGTCCAAGTCATGTTTGACTATAAATACTCATCGAGGCCTATATCAATTTAATATGCTACCGTTTGGAGTGTCTTCCGCCCCTGCCATATTCGAAGGGGTGATGAACCAGATTTTGCAAGGTATTGAAGAGGTAGTATGTGATTTGGATGACATACTAATTTCAGCACCAAATAGGCAAATTCATAATAACATTTTGAATGAAGTCCTCAAATGCCTAGAGAAGCACAGAGTACGAGTGTCTGCTCGTAAGTGTGAGTTATTTAAAAACTCAGTGGAGTACTTAGGGTACAGAGTAGACAAAGATGGTTTACATCTAACCATGGAAAAATTGGATGCAATTAGAAATGCACCCCCTCTCAGGAATGTCACTGAACTTCGTTCATTCTTGGGACTTTTGAACTATTATAGGAAGTTCCTACCAAATTTGGCTACAGTATTACATCCACTGAATGAACTTTTGAAAAAAACAGGTCCATTGGAAGTGGTCAAAAGAATGCGATACAGCATTCAAGGAGTGTAAAAGCCATTGGTAGAGAGCACCATGTTAGTTCACTTTGACATATCTAAGGAGATTAAGCTAGCATGTGATGCCTCTCCGTATGGTGTTGGGGCAGTATTCTCTCATGTAAGGTCTCTCTTAAGTAGTGGGGAGGAGAGACCAATTGCTTTTGCTTCATGCACTCTCAGTGCCAGTGAGAGTAATTATGCGCAAATTGAAAGGGAAGCTTTGGCATTAATTTTTGGGGTCAAGAAGTTTCACAAATACTTGTATGGTCGTAAGTTTACCATCATTACGGACCATAATCCCCCAACAGCAATTCTCCATCCAAAGTCCCCAGTTCCAACATTAGCTGCAGCCCGAATGCAGAGATAAGCTTTGATTTTGTCAGCATATACATATGATATTGAATACAGACGATCAGCTGATCACAGTAATGCTGATGCAATGTCTCGATTGCTTTCCCCATCACAGGGTACACCCGATAGGGAAGAAGTGTTTTATTTTTCATACATTGATGAACTACCAGTCACAGCTGAAGAGATTGGTAGAGCAACCAAACGTGACCCCGTGATGTCAAAGGTGTATGAGTATATTGCAACTGGATGGCCAAACCAGGTAACAGACAAAGATACACATCCATTCTTCATTTGTCGGAATTAATTTTCAGTAGATAAAGATTGTATCATGTGGGGTGCAAGAGTGGTTATACCGAATAAATTCAGGTCCAAGTTATTAGGAGACCTCCATGACCAGCACCTGGGAATGTACTTGACCAAGAGTTTTGCACGCAGTTATTTATGGTGGCCAGGTCTTGATAAAGATATGTGGTCCTCGCACATATTTGGTAAAGATGTTTGATAATGGACAGGTTAGGTTTGTTCATGTTGATCATATTTTACCTACAGACATGGAAGGCATTGAAGGTGGGAATGATTCAATTATTTTTGACTCATCAGATAGTTTTGATACACCAGGAGCAAATCCTAAATCCAATGTACTAGAAACAAATCCAGGAGAGAATCAGAATGAAAGTCTGAGTCCGAGTCAGGAAAACAAAGAGCGTGAAGTTAGAGTGAGTTCAAATGAAAATCAAGGAAACTCCATGGAGGAAAATGTTCCTCAGGATGAGCCTCGAATTAGTTTAGATTTGGCACCATGTTTGGAAGGTTCTGTTCGAGAGCGAAGGTATCCTCTTCAAAACAGAAAACAAGTGGTAAAGTTAAATTTGTAAATATGGAAGAAAACAAATTTATGTCCTATGTTATGTATAAACGTGAGAGTTATGTATGATGTTTGTTCTGATGGCTTCTTCATTAAGAAGGGAGAAGTATAATGTCTGTAAGCTTGTAATGTTTGTATCTCCACACTGTGGATGTGGACGTATTGTGTTCTGCAAGTGCAGGGTTAATAATAAACAGAACTAGGCAGATTTCTGGAGACTTCCGAGAGAGCTGCCTGCCATGTTAGGAAGCTGTGTGTGCTGTGCTCTGTGAATATACCACTCTTATAAAGGAGGCAGAGGTACATGGGGTGCATACATTCCTCATGAATTGTCCCCCGATAATGCTGAAGGTTGAACTAAATGGACTCCCGGTGTCAATGGAGCTGGACACGGGCGCGAGCCTGTCCATCATGGGCAAAAAGACTTTCGAAAGATTGTGGTGCAACAAGGCCTCAAAGCCAGTCTTAACTCCAATTTGCATGAAACTAAGAACTTACACAAAAGAACTGATTCCTGTAATCGGCAGTGCTACCGTAAAGGTCTCCTATGATGGAGCGGTGCACAAGCTACCTCTCTGGGTGGTACCGGGCGATGAACCCACGCTGCTCGGCAGGAGCTGGAACTGGGACGACATCCGAGCGCTATCGCCCGCTGATGAAACTTCGTGTTCCCAGGTCTTAAACAAATTTCCTTCGCTGTTCAAACCAGGCATCGGGAAATTCCAAGGAGCAAAAGTGCCGATCCACCTAATTCCGGGAGCGCGACGCATCCATCACAAGGCGAGAGCAGTACCGTACATGATGAGAGAAAGAGTAGAAATCGAGCTAGACCGGCTACAAAAAGAGGACATCATTGCCCCGATCGAGTTCAGCGAGTGGGCCAGTCCTATTGTCCCAGTCCTCAAGAGAGACGGCACCGTCAGAATCTGTGACGATTACAAAGTTACTATCAATCGTTTCTCCCTGCAGGACCAATACCAACTTCCAAAAGCCGACGACCTTTTTGCAACGCAGGCGGGAGGAAAGATGTTCACGAAGTTGGGTCTGACCTCAGCCTACATGACGCAGGAACTGGAGGAATCATCGAAGACCCTCACCTGCATCAACACGTTTTTTTTTGTTGATAACAGATGCCCGTTTGGAATCCGATCAGCGGCGGCGATATTCCAGAGAAACATGGAAAGTTTACTGAAGTCGGTCCTGCACACCATGGTGTTCCAGGACGACATCTTGGTCACAGGTCAGAACACAGTCCAACATCTGCAGAACCTGGAGGAGGTTCTTAGTCGGCTCAACCGCGTGGGGCTCAGAGTAAAACGCTCGAAGTGCGTTTTCCTGGTGCCTGAAGTGGAGTTCCTGGGAAGGAGGATTGCAGCAGACGGCATCAAACCCACCAACGCGAAGACGGAGGCAATTGAGAACACACCGAGGCCACAGAATGTGACGGAGCTGCGATCGCTCCTGGGACTCTTGAACTACTTTGGTAACTTCTTACCGGGTCTCAGCACCCTGCCAGAACCACTATATGTCTTACTATGAAAAGGGGGCGAATGGGTTTGGGGCAAAAGCCAAGAAAATGCCTTTGTAAAAGCGAGAAAATTGTTATGCTCAAACAAATTGCTTGTGTTGTATGATGCATGTAAGCGTTTGGTACTAGCATGTGATGCATCGTCATATGGTGTCGGGTGTGTATTGCAACAAGCCAATGACTTCGGCAAACTGCAACCAGTTGCTTATGCATCCAGGAGTTTGTCTAAGGCCGAGAGAGCCTACAGCATGAGAAAAAGAAGCGTTAGCGTGTGATAATGGGTTAAAGAAAATGCATCAATACCTGTTTGGGCTAAAATTTGAATTGGAAACTGACCATAAGCCACTTATATCCCTGCTTTCTGAGAGCAAAGTGATAAATACCAACGCATCGGCCCGCATCCAGAGATGGGCACCCACGTTGTGCGTCTACAACTATGCCATCCGCCATAGGCCAGGCACAGAAAACTGCGCCGAAGCTCTCAGTAGGCTGCCATTTTCCACCACGGGGGTGGAAATGGCACAGCCCGCAGATCTAGCCATGGTTATGGAAGCATTTGAGAGTGAGCAATCACCCGTCACTGTCCGGCAAATCAAAACCTGGGGACGAGCCAGGACCCCTTATTATCTTTAGTCAAAAGCTGTGTGCTTCACAGGAGCTGGTCCAGTGTCCCAATGGAAATGCAGGAAGAGATAAAGCCGTTCCAGCGGCGCAAAGATGAAATGTCTATACAGGCAGACTGCCGTCTGTGGGGCAATCGAGTAGTGGTCCCCAAGAAGGGCAGAGACACCTTCATTAATGACCTCCACAGTACCCACCCAGGCATCGTAATGATGAAAGTGATAGCCAGATCCCATGTGTGGTGGCCCGGCATTGAAGCGGACTTAGAGTCCAGCATTCACAGATGTAATGCTCGCAGTTAAGCAATGTACCCGCAGACCATCCAAACCATGGTCTAGTGTACACGTTGACTATGCAGACCCGTTCTTGGGTAAAATGTTCCTTGTGGTTGTACACGCATACTCCAAGTGGATTGAATGTGAAATAATGTCAGTTAGCACGTCCGCTGCCACCACTGAAAGCCTGCGGACCATGTTTGCCACACATGGCTTACCTGATGTCCTGGTGAGCAACAACGGGCCATGTTTTACCAGTGCTGATTTCAAAGAATTTATGACCCGTAACGGGATCAAACATGTCACATCTGCCCCGTTTAAACCAGTGTCCAATGGTCATGCAGAGAGAGCAGTGCAAACCATCAAGTAGGGCTTGAAGAGGGTAATTGAAGGCTCACTGTAGACTCGCCTATCCCGAATCCTGCTTAGCTACCACACGAGACCACACTCACTCACTGGGATCCCACCTGCTGAATTGCTCATGAAAACCGTACTTAAAACAAGGCTCTTGTTAGTTCATCCTGATCTACATGAATGGGTAGAGAGCAGGCGGCTTCAACAAAGTACACACCATGATGGCGCAAATGTGTCACGCAAGATTGAAGTCAATGATCCTGTATTTGTATTAAATTATGGGCAAGGTCCCAAGTGGCTTCCCGGCACTGTCATGACCAAAGAGGAGAGCAGGGTGTTTCGGGTCAAACATTCAAATGGACTCATTCACTGGAAACACTTGGACCAAATCAAACTCAGATTCACGGACTATCCTGAGCAACCCTCCTTGGACCCTACCTTTTTTGATCCCCCAACACACAAACCAGTGGCAATCAACACCATGGTTGACCACGAAGCAGAACCCATCATCCACAGCAACCCAGCGAGGGCCCAACAAATGATTCAACAACACCAGCTTTCACACCGAGACGATCAACCAGGGCAAGAAGGGCCCCAGATCGACTCACATTGTAAATAGTTACACTATTGACTTTGGTGGGGAACGTTGTTATGTATCTGGACTTGTATTTACTCTGTACAGCCACCAGCGGGCTCTTTCCCCGGAGTCCCATGGGATCTCATAATCCTTTGGGAGCACAGGTATTTAAGAGTGCTTCACAGGTTGGAGAGGCACTCTGGAGACCTGCAATAAAAGACTAAGGTCACACACTACTTTGAACTCAGTGCTCAGTCTGACTCTTTCTCCATACACTACATGCACTTCTGTAGAGAAGTGTCTCATCAAGGCCTCTAGCTTGTCTGCGAGATCTCTCCTCACTCCCCACTGTGCTGGGTGTGCTGTCACTCAGTGTCTCATCTGCAAGCATAACTGGGAGAAGGGCTGCCTTGAGGGGGAGGGAGAGGATTGACCCATGGAGCCTGCAAGTAGCAGACTTGCAGAAGGAAAGGCTCAGTAGGTGCTGGCGCATTCAGGTAGAGAGCACATTAAAGGACGGTCTCACTTACCCATGCTGCCCACATCAGCGTCACCAGTACTGCAGGCCACAGGGGCGTCTCATGTGCAAGCATAAATGGGAGAAGGGCTGCTATGAGAGAGGTGGGGGATTGATGCATGGAAGCTGCAATTACCAGACTTCCAGAAGGAAGGGAACAGTAGGCGCTGGCGCAATGAAGGAGAGAGCACATTAAAGACAGGCCTTCACTTACCCTCATCAGCGTCAGCAGTACCCTGGCCCACAGGGAAGGCACCATGTCCGCCCACGAGTGCCTCAACGCTCTCCTCCAAAGGTGTCAGGACCTGGATGTCTGCCTCACCATCACCAGTCCTCCTTTGCTCCATTCTATCGTGAGCCAGTTTGGCCTGCAAAACAAAGAACGATTGATGAGTACCATTGTGATAACGCATCAGAAATGAGTGCACGTGTTTGTCCCTGGCATGCAGCTGTGAGATAAAAGCGAGCCTCCATTGCGAGAACACATATATATATATATATATATATATATATATTTATATAGTAGTGTCAGAAATGAAATGCTACTTCAGTGACTAAACAGTGAGGATGGGAAATCAGAGAATGTTGAAGGAAAGGCTTGCAGATGCAGGGTCAGCAGTTGGGGGAACAGGTACTCACTTTCATAACAGGACACAACTATTTGTACTAACTATTTGGCTACCGTGTCTCTGATTGGCTCTCCATTATTAGATGACATATTGCTGATTGGTCCCCTTGGAGGATAAACCACACCCTGAAGTTTCTCTGGAATGTGTAAATGGAACCGCCCGGCCCAAGATCTCATTGATTTTGCAAATTGTAATTTGATCCATTCTGATTTCTGAAGCCATAGAGAACAGATCCTGAACAACCCAGCAAAAGCCACCCAAGTTCCAGCTGAACTCCCTTATCCCAGCACCTTACCCACCCGCCACTGCACCAACATAGATGGGGCATTGTGTGCGGATTGTTAACAGGTTTATTGGGCATGAAGTGAATGGTGACAATATCGTGACTTCTGGATTTCATCCACTCCAACAATGTCCTTGACGCACCAAGTTTTCCGAGAAATTGGATGTGGGTGTAAAGATAGCTGGAAGAATGTGATCTATCTTCCCTGAGTTCCCTCTCGATCTCCCCAGCCCATCTCTCTCCCCCTCGTGTCTCTCTCTTTTCCCCTCCCTCTATCCTTCTCCCCCTCAACCCCAACAACCAGGCTCTCTCTCTCTCCCTCTGCTGCCTCCTCCCCCAACCAGGCTCTGTCTCTCCCACACCCCAGAAACCAGCCTCTCTCTCTTCCCCACCCCATCAAACAGGCTCTCTCTCCCCCGCCCCCACTTCCCCCCTTCCATGCTCTCTCTCTCTCCCCTCCAAAAGAAAAACTGGTTCTCTCTCCTCCCACCTTCCCAGCAACCAGGCTCTCTCTTCCCCCACCACCCCCAACAACCAGGCTCTCTCTCTCCCGCACCCCAACAAACAGGCTCTCTCTGCCCCCCTCCCCCCCCCCTGCAAACAAGGTTTGCTCACTCCCCCACCCCAACAACCATGCTCTCTCTCCCCCCCAACCAGGCTCTCTCTCTCCCCACCCCCAACAACCAGGCTCTCTCTCTCCCCACCCCCAACAACCAGACTCTCTCTCGCTCCCACCACCACCCCCAACAACCAGGCTCTCTCTCTCTGCCGTCGCATTCCCCCCGGCTCAGGGCTCAGCAGCTCGGCGGGAGGCTCAGTGGCTTGCGATTCAGTTGAGCAATGTGGTCAGAATCAACGTGGCCAATTGCGGGGCCCCACATCCGGTTCTTGTTTCGGGCATGGGGTGGAGTCTGAAAGATGGGAAAATTGTTAGTACAAATGGTCACATCGTTCATAAGATGGATGATATAATTCAATCATTTTCTGCATTGCGTCGGAGTCTTGTTATGAATGGAGCTGCCTGAAACCTCCCCTGCCATCTCCCTCCATGCATTGGTTAACACCTCATGACTTGGTCTCCCCACGTTGGGATAAATCAGTCTCCTCCTCAGCCTCAGTAAAGTGGCTTGCCCTCCTTGGTCAACTTGCACCAGCCATCCTCAACTCAAGTCCTTCCCTTCTCAGGGCGAAGCTGCAAACCCTGGCCTTTAACAAACTGGCTCGTTATCTCCACATTAGCACAATACAGAATTTCTCTTTGGTGATTCCGCTGCAATCAAGGCACTCACACCATTGCAAACTGGCGTTTACAGCTGCTTGTTAGCGCAGGACGCCATTTTTTTTTGCTGCCACAATTATTTTCGCGGTGATGGCTCGAAAAAGTCGGGAGGTGCACCAGCTTTCTGGCGGACTTGAATTTCCCCCCCAGTATCACCAATGAGATTCAATAGTTGGGCTAATCAGTCTAAATATTACAAAATATGGGAGAGTGTAGCATGTGTGCCATAATAATCATGTATTAATCTTGCCATCATTTTGCTTGTTGCAGGCCAATTTCAAATACTATGGCATAAGCAGGAATGGGTGGTCTTCATTTCCTAGTGAAACAACTGCCTTTGTGGGAAGAGTGGCTTTATTGAGCCTGCAATCCTCACTGGAGTTGTTCTCCACAGAAGTGGAGGCTGGGGAGGTGGGGTTTAGCAGGATTGGTGGGGGTGTGGAGGGAGTGATGGAATGCCTACTAACAGATGAGTATTTGTTAGTGAAATTGGATTATGACAGGTTGGTAGGTCTGCTCAGCCTTCAGAAGCAGGTAAGGCCCCTCTTCTACATCAGTGGTATTACTATGATTACCACATGTATACCACAGCTCAGGATACTCTCTACATGGATGAGGGCAGCATTGTGTTGGCACAGGAAGCTGATATGACCAGACTGGTTGATCCACACACCCATGCTATCAACTTCACTGAGCACTTGCCATAGTGCTAGTACCTCACTTTCTGAGCAAGACTACACTTCATCCAATGTGGTAGCACAGCAGTTCAGATGTTGGATTCGCTGAAGTCTGCAGATATGGCAACAGGTTAAAAAGAACTGCGGTATATGCTGGAACTCTTGTTTTAATAGAGGTAAAGACCTCTTTGCAGATCCTTTGTAACGGAGAATGCTGAGACATGTGCACCATGAAATGTCATCTGACTCTCTGGAACACAGTTGGCATGCAAGTCTAGGGACCCAAAATTGATGCACTCACCGCCCACTGCCACTGACATTCCTCTGCTTGAACTGCCCAGTGACACTTTCGACATGGCCTGGAGCAGGCGGGGGGAGAGCCGGCGGGAAGCGCCCGCCGAGATGCCAGATTCATGCGTCGGGAGTCACTGGAGTTGGCGGCAGGACGGCGGTGGACGGCTGAGTGCAGGCTGCTCTGTCCTGAATGATGAGTGTGGAGACGGGGGAAAACAGGGTAGTGACATTTTTAAAATGTATTTCTTAACAGGGATTTACTTGAATGGGGTCCCCTGAAGGTTGTCAAATGTTTTTTTTGATGATTTTTATTTTTAAGGTGTTCGACCCTCCGTGGGCCCGACTCCATCCTTGGCGGCAGTTGGGAGGCAAGCGCATTTGCCATCAAGAATGAGAGCTCCCACTGGCTCCCGCCCAGATTGGCAGCATACATCGCTGTTTTGCCGCCCGCCGACCTTCGAGGGGCCTTGCTGATGAAAACCCCGTCCAAAGAACCGTCATGGACTTCAGCGGCCATTGGCAAACCTTTGGGCGGCACTTGAGTTGGGCCCTAAGTCTTATGCAGGAGGGCATGATGCAGATGCCCATCAATGTAGGCCAGCTGGCCTAGAACCATGGAGAAAGGATTTCTGCGATGATGCTAAGATAGTTCACATTACATCTGCTATCGCTGAGAGCACAGCCATAGCATATGGAAGCTCAATTTCTGCACACACAGCTGCTCGGGATACATAAAATGTCAGATTATAAGAAGCCATCAAGGTTATTTTTGATTCTTCAGTGGAGAACCTTTGAGACAATACGAAGGAGGTTGTGTAGCCACAAAGGTTTCCATTGGTGCAGATCCAAGAGTCTCTGGCCAGGCTTTTGCCGGCACTCAGAGGGCAGGTTCAGAGGTGAGTCCACTGTCAAAGTATGAAAGATTGACAGTGGATCAGGATCTCGCTGTGAACTCGCCACCATGTCAGTTTCATAATTGACAGGTCTACCTGCGGTTTACAGAGCCGACACTAAACGACGGGTGAGCCAATTGAAATCCTTAAGAGCTTGTTAAAAGGTACTTTAACAGCAATCTACCATTTACTTACCATTTATCCAGGTTTTACACGAGGTTCTCGGTGCTCGGGGATCATGTCAGGTAACTCGGTTGGGTTTTCATTCACTCTCCATTCTTCTGGAAAGGTGGCAGTTCCAAATGTGGTATAAAAGCTATCATTTCACAGCTGTTCACTTTCTAATCTTAGAAGCTGGAGCCTTTAGGATTTGTAACACATTTTTGGAATTTATGCAGTTTGGAAGTGTTTGGAATAAACTCTCAAGCCATTGTCACGTCCTTGGAAAAACCTCTCTCACCATGCACAGATCACTTCTGTTATCTCAACTTCAGCTACCATTTATTACATCAGCACCAGTTCCCTTGAAAAAAATCTCACCTTGATCCTCAGAATCCCACCACGATCAGCCCTAACACCAACATCACCAGGCACACCAACATCACAAACAACAACATCAACCTGCTACGCAATCAACTGATGCTGCATAGGACACAGGACATCAGCACATGACCACATTGCTGCCCAGGAGGTCAGGGATGGCCTCACCATAGCCAGCTTTACTTCACTTGATGCTGTACACCCTGGCAACACCCTGGTGCCAGGTTGGCACCACCCCACACCAACACCATAAAGCATCCCTACAATGCCCAAACCATTCCTTTCGCACTCATCACCTTTGCAAGGGTTACCATTATGTCTCACCTTTCACTGCAACTCACTAAACCACTTCCCAAAGGTGCACACAGATCTGTCTAATAATGCAAAGTGTTGAAAATAAAGATTTCAGTGTTTCACAACACATTATCAGAAACTTTACATGAACATTAGATAAAACACTCAAGTGCCTACCCTTGCGTGTTGTTTGTTGGTATGATTGGACAAGGTTGAGGGTGATTGTGATGGGTGGCTAGTGAGATGGGAAGTGATAATGTAGATAGAAAGAAAGAGATGGGTGGAGATGCAAGGTAAGTTGGTGTGAAAAAGAATGTGCAGGAATAGGGTATGGAAGGCAGAGCGATGGTGATGTGATAAGTTGCGCAGCAGGATGAGGTTTGAGTATGGTTTTGCAATAACATTTTGTGATCCACTGAGATCATTGAAAGGTATGTGGCACTGCAGCCTGGTCCTCCTGACTACATCCCTGCTTGTGCCCTCCTGTGCAATGTGCAACCAGGCTGTGTTGATCTCCTGGGGATGTCTCTTCCGCCCATTAGTGGGGAAAAGAACCTCCCTGCATGCTGTGACTCCCTACATAAGCGTGTGGAGGGAGTCATGTGAAAGCCTGGGTGCAGCCGTGCACCTTTGTGCAGTGCTTGTCAGTGTTTGCAGCAGCTCAATGCTGTAGAACACTGACAGCACAACTGTCAAAATAAAGTTGGCCAAGGTCCCTTTAAGGAAATTGGCTGATAATGCATCATCAAATGACGTCATCGAATCTGCTTCCTTTTAATTGTCCAGGAACCTCGCTGGGCGGGCTTAAAATGCACAATCAGGGGAATGTCATGCGGGAAGCCAGCATGGAGACAGCAGTGGGGTTGTAACCCACCCCTGACGTCGCCCACCTCGCTCCTGACCCGGCAGGTGAAATCGCGGCCTCTGTTCTGGCTCTGCCCATGCATAGAATATCATGATTGGCATGGTTGGTGAGTCTCCTGTGCAACTGCAGAGTGTGAGTGACTATCTGGCTTGCAAAACTTCAAATCCTTCCAAAGAGGTGTGACATCATTCCTTTCCAGTCCTGGCAATGGTGCAGTGTATTGTTTGCAGGCCTTCTTCAACTAGGCTGCAGCAATTATGACAGTGTCTGCAGTTACACTCTTGGGATAGGAAGCACATGGAGTAAAGCGAGAGGAACACCTGTCATTGTTGATTGTTGTAGTTGTACTTTTAATACTTGCTGTTTCTCTTTCCTTCTGCAAATACTTAACAGCCTGTGTACCTGCTTTAGAGTCAGCACATGCAAAGCATTGCTTGCTGATTTAATGGCTGAGGTGGAAACACATATGTTGACCCTCACAGTAGCATGGATAGCCTCTTAGAATTAACCAGGATACAACAAAACCAGAACTAGAACTATCCCACGTGAATTTCACCTTTGTTGGGAAACAATAGCAGCTATCAGCTCCAGCAGGAGTCAGAACCTTTCCTAAAGCTGTTTGCAGGTAAAAACGACAGATGTTTAAGATTCAATGCTATTAATATGCTGTGCTCACCATATGTGCTCTGTACTCTTTTTCAATATGTTCCTGTAGCTTCCCGAAGGACAAATGGAGGGACAGTGACAATGCTGAAGCACAGCTGAAGAATGTCACAATTATTTACTAATGCTGCTCGCTGCTTGGTAACAAAGCTTCATCCACTCAATCACATCCTCCAGACGCCTTTTGGCTTTGCTCATCTCCTGAAAGCTGCAGCTCATTAGTCTTCCACATGCTAATGCTACTCTTGATTGTAATATTGTAGAGCATCCAGCACACCATCACTATTTTGTATACTTGAGCATGTAATCTAGGCTGACACTCCATTGTACTGAGGGAATGTTGCACTGTCAGATTGCTGACTTTTTGAGACATTAGGTCGAGACCCCATCTGCTCTCTTAGTTGGATGTAAAAGATACTGTGCCGCTTTTTGATGCCTGCATAACAGCCTCCAGCCATTTAAAAGTATAAATATTGCAACATTTCAATTCTGTCAACAGGTTTATGGTGGAATAACACATTTATTTTTACGCTTGCCTAAAGAATGGATCTCAATAAAGGTGAGTGAGAAAATAGATCACATGACCTGTGATGTTGGATTACCACATTTGTGCAAAGATATGGTGAAAATAAATATATGCGATGCATTTTAACTTTGCAGAGGTTGGTCTCACCTCTGAGTCAGAAGGTTATGGGTTCAAACCCGATTCCAGAGATCTGAGCACTTAACATATGTGGGCACTTCATGCAGGGAGTGATGAATTTTTTTTTTATTCATTCAAGGAATGTGGGTGTCGCTGGCAAGGCCAGCATTTATTGCCCATCCCTAATTGGCAATGTGAGAGTATTGTCTTTTTGAGACATTAAGTTGAAACCCCATCTCCTCTCTCGGTTGGACATGAATGATCACGTAGCATTTATTGTAGAAGACCAAGGGAGTTTTCCTGGTGACCTGGCAAACATTTATCCTCAACCAACATCACAAATAGATGATCCAGTCATTTATCTCACTGTGGTTTATTGGGCCTTGCTGTGCGCCAAATGGCTGCCACGGTTCCTTACATTAAAACAGTGACTATACTTCAAAAGTTCTTCATTAGCTGAGAACATTTATCATTAAAAGTGACCATGAATCCCTCGGATTGTCATAAAAACCCTACTGATTCAGTAATGTCCTTTCGGAAAGGGAACTTGATATCCTTACCCAAACCTGGGGGCACATTGGTATACAGTCGAGAGGGAGTGGTCCTGGAGGTCCTCAATAATGATTTTGAACCCCAGGAGACTTCGTAGATTCAGCTCAAACATGTGCAAGAAAACATCCTGCTCATTATTACCTATTGACCTCCGTCAGCTGGTGAATCAGTACTCCTTCATGTTGAGCACCACTTGGAGGAAGCACTGAGTATAGCAAGGGCACAGAATTAACTCTGGGTGGGGGACTTCAATGCCCATCAGCAACAGTGGCTCGGTGGTACCACCACCAACCAAGCTGGACAAGTCCAAAAGGGCAGAGCTGCCAGATTTTCCTGCAGCAGATGGTGATAGAACCAACACAAGGATTAAACCACTTGACCTCGTCTTCACCAATCAACTTGTTGCAGGTGCATCTGTCTATGAAAGGATTGGTAGGAGTGACATGGGTGATTTAGGATGGCACTCCAGTACAGTACTGAGCGAGTGCTGTATTCTCGGAGGTGTTGTCTTTCTCATGAAATGTTAAACCAAGGCCCTGTTAGCCCTCTCAGATGGACATAAAAGATCCCCTGGCAATATTCGTAGAAGAGCAGGGGAGTTCCCGTGGTGTCCTGGCCAATATTTAGCCCTCAAACAACGTGTAAAGAACATATAATCTGATCATTTATTTCATTGTTGATTGTGTGATCTTGATGTGCACAAATTGGCTGCTGCGTTTCAAACATTACAACAGTTATAGGACTTCAAAGTACTTAATTGGTTATAAAGCTTTATGGAACATTCTGAGATCGTAAAAGGCATTATATAAATGCAAGGTCTTTCTCTTTTTATTTTTATTTTCTTTCCCAGATTTAATTGCTCAAAACTGGACATCCGTGAGGCACTATGGGCCATCAGCAGCAGTAGAATTGTATTCCACCATAATCTGTAATCTTATGATGCAGCATATCACCAGCAACCTTAATGACCAACCAAGGTCAGAATTCAATGAATGAAGGCAGTGCATTAGGTGAGGGTGACGACCAGACAGATGCACCATATTGCATAAGGATTGCGATGAGTGGCAGCGGTGGATAGATAAATGGAGAGGGGAGGAAGTGCATAGAAAGTGAAGGATGGGTGCATATCAAACATAAGTGGGTGTGAGGAGTGATGTGATGGAGTACACTTGGAAAGGCAGAATGGGGGCTGGGTAGGGGGAGGTTGTACACCACAGGATCTAGGTGAATCAGCAAATGTACTCATTTTTCCTAACATGGTTATGTTGTTAAACTGCTTCTTGCACTGCAACCAAAACCGGGAAACAATGCTCCTGCTATTCACCTCCTCAGCAATCTCCAGTCACGCATTCTTGGTAAGAGCAGCAGGTTTCTTCCTTCCTTTTCTGGAGAAAATTATCTCCCTCCTGCTCCTGACAGCAGCAACAGTAAGTCAAAGGAAGCAACATTGAATCTGTGCTGGCTAAGATGCGAAATCCGGAGGAAAAATTTTATTTGGCAATTGTTATATCTTCGGTACAACTCACAAACACACACAAGCTGAAAGATGGCTTCTAACATCAGGAACTCTAGTCAGGTGATTCCCTTCTTTAGTGTTGTAAACAACACTGACTGCAGTGCCATAGGAGTCCACCACATGGAGCTATATATATATTACACAATATTACACTTCTCCCTCTTTAATGAAGAAGTAATCATAACAACAAATCATCATACATACTTGTATGGTTATACATAACAAAAGATATCATCTTATTTTGCCATATTTACAAATCAAGCTTAACCACTTGTTTTCTGTTTCGAAGAGGATACCTTCGCTCTCGAACAGAACCTTCCAAACATGGTGTCGAACTTAGAATCAATCGAGGCTGATCCTGAGGAAAGTTTTCCTCCAAGGGATGCCCTTGATTTCCATTTGAACTCTCTCTAACTTCAGACTGTTTATCTACCTGACTCGGACTCAGACATAAATTCAGACTTTCTCTTGGATTTGTTTCCAGTACATTTGATGTAGGATATGCAACTGGTACTTTACTTCTATCAAAACTATCTGATGAGTCAGAAATAATTGAATCATTCCCACCTTCAACTACTTTCACATGTTTGGGTAAAATATGATCAATGTGAACAACCCTAATCTGTCCATGATCAAACATCTTGACAAAATATGTGCGAGGACCACATATCTTCACCACTCTTCTTGGCAACCAATTTAACCATTTATGTTGATGGTTCTTCAGTCTCACCTTATGATTTAATTTCACACTTCTTTTACTCTACCTCTATCATGATTCTCTTTCTGTCTTAATTGTTTCTCTTCTACAGACTGTGCCAAGTTTGGTTTTAACAATGAGAATCTGGTTCATGGCTGTCATTTGAGAAACAACTCTGCTGGTGATCTACCAGTAGTTGTATGAGGAGTATTACAATACATAATTAGAAAATTAGCCAATTTGTGATCCAATGACAACTGTCGCTTTTTTGGATTTGGATCCAACAGTTGTTTGATGAGGGCACGTTTTACAAGATGTATTGTGCGCTTTGCTGCACCATTTGAAGCAGGGTGGTACGGTGCAATCTTTGTATGTTTCGCACCATTTTTGCTCGTAAACTGTGCAAATTCTTCTGAACAAAATTGTGGTCCATTATCAGCAAGAATTTCTTCCCGGAGGCCAAATGAAGAAAATAATCTTCGTAAAATGTCTAATGTTTTACTTGTTGTTATTTTACACATTGGAAACACCTCGACCCACTTCGAATGGCTATCAATCACAATGAGCAATTGTTGTCCTTCGAGCTCAGCAAAACCGATGTGTAACCTTTGCCATACCCTGGGAGGCCATTTCCATGGCTGTAACGGTACTGATGGTGGTTTCTTGCTTACCGATTGACATGTCATACACTGACTGATGATAGACTCTATATCTTTATCTAGACCTGGCCACCATAAATAATTGCGTGCAAAACTCTTGGTCAAGCACATTCCCAGGTGCTGGTCATGGAGGTCTCCTAATAATTTGGACCTGAATTTATTTGGTATAACCTCTCTTGCGCCCCACATGATACAATCTTTATCCACTGATAATTCATTCCTATGGATGAAGAATGGATGTGTATCTTTGTCTGTTACATGGTTTGACCATCCATTTCCAATATACTCATATACCTTTGACATCACTGGGTCACGTTTTGTTGCTCTACTAATCTCTTCAGCTGTGACTGGCAGTTCATCAATGTATGAAAAATAGAACACTTCTTCCCTATCGGGTGTAACCTGTGATGGGGAAGGCAATCTAGGCATAGCATTAGCATTACTGTGATCAGCTGATCGTCTGTATTTAATATCATACGTATATGCTGACAAAATCAAAGCCCATCTCTGCATTCGGGCTGCAGCTAATGTTGGAACTGGGGACTTTGGATGGAGGATTGCTGTCCGGGGCTTATGGTCTGTAATGATGGTAAACTTATGACCATACAAGTATTTGTGAAACTTCTTGACCCCAAAAATTAATGCCAAAGCTTCCCTTTCAATTTGCGCATAATTACGCTCATTGGCACAGGGTACGTGAAGCAAAAGATATTGGTCTCTCCTCCCCACTATATAGTACATGAGAGATCACTGCCTCAACTTCATATGGAGAGGCATCACATGCTAGTTTGATCTCCTTCGATATGTCATAGTGAACTAACATTGTGCTCTCTACCAATTTGTTTTTACACTGCTTGAATGCTGTATCGCATTCTTCTGACCACTTCCAATGGACCTGTTTTTTCAATAGTTCATTCAGTGGATGTAATATTGTAGCCAAATTTGGTAGGAACTTCCCATAATAGTTCAAAAGACCCAAAAATGATCGAAGTTCAATTACATTCTTTGGAGTGGGTGCATTTCTGATTGCATCCAGCGTCCCTTGGTTGGATGTTAACCATCTTTGTCTATTCTGTACCCTAAGTACTCAAAGGAGTTTTGAAATAACTCACACTTGCGAGCAGTCACTTGTACTCTGTGCTTCTCTAGCCGTTTGAGGACTTCATTCAAGGTGTTTTTATGAATTTGTCTATTTGGTGCTGAAATTACTATGTCATCTAAATAACTTACTACCCCTTCAATACTTTGTAAAATCTGGTTCATCACCCCTTGGAATATGGCAGGGGTGGAAGACACTCCAAATGGTAGCCTAATAAATTGATATAGGCCTGGATGAGTATTTATAGTCAAGCATGACTTGGACTCCTCATCTCGTTCAAGTTGTAAGTAGGCATCTATAAGATCCAACTTTGAGACGATCTGACCACCTGTCAGTGTTGTGAACAATGTATTGGGGAGATTACCCTTTAGAACCTGGTTTATGGTTACTTTGTAATCACCACACAATCTTACCTTACCATTGGACTTAGGTACAACAACAATGGGTGTAGCCTAATTACATCGATCTATCTTAGAAATAATGTTCTCAGTCTCTAGTCTTTTGAGTTCTTGCTCAACTTTCTCCTTGAGTGCATATGGTATGGGATGTGGCTTGCAGTAAACCGATCTAGCGTCCTTCTGTACCCTGACACTCGCCTTGAAGCCTTGGATCAGACTGCTCGTTTCGCAGAACACCTTCGGATAATCCTTGATGACATCATCCTTGTTTCAACACGAAAAATCTCAGTCCAATCCAGCTTCAGTGATCCCAACCAATTTCTTCCTAGTAAAGCAGGCTTGTCTCCTGCCACTACTAATAGAGGCAAGCTCTGAAATTGATCCTTGTATTTCACCGGTATGATGGTACGACCTACCATAGGAATGTTCTCTCTCGAGTAGCCTGGCAGCCCTAACTTGGATTTCTCCAATGGGAAATTAAGCAATTTGTCGAAGTATAGCTACTCTGGTACTACACTCACGGATGCACCAGTGTCAATTTCCATGGGTATCTTGATTCCTGCATCATCTACTTGGATGATGATACTTTTCGAATCGCTGTTAGATATCTTCCTGATCCTGATGATGTGTAGTTCTAAAACCTCCTCATCCTGTTGTTTTTCTTCCATGCTATATAGTCTCTGGGGATGTCTACTCATAGCTTTGAAAGTTGGTTTACTCTTCAGTCGGCATGCCTTCGCAAGATGCCCAGCTTTCCTCCAGATGAAACACTCTGCCTTTACATATGGACAACTTTGAGCAATGTGTTGTCCCAGGCACCAATAGCAAGATTTCAATGCTCTGTTACCATTGCCAGTTTCTGCGACCTTCGGGCCCCAACTGCCTTTTACTTTTAACCTGCAGGTGATTCACCTCGGTTGTCTGATGACTGTAAATAATATGAAATTCTCGGGAATATTGGTCGGCCATGTTCATTGACATAGCTCTCTGACAATCAAAAGTCAAGTTAGGAGTTGTCAATAATGTTCTTCTAATCGTATCATTTTTCATCCCACAAACAAAGCGGTCACACAATGCTCGGTCTGAAATTAAAGTGAATAGATATCTTTTTTAATGCTACAATGTACTCTCTGATATTTTCTTCGGTTAACTGACCTCGTATTCCAAAACGATAACTTTCAACAATTTTCAGGGGCTCAGGACTGTTGTACTGTTCTGTTTAAGAGTTGTGTCCTTTGGCTTGACAAGCACATACACTTCGGGCCCTGCTTCAGTTAAGAAAATAGCCGGTTATTGTTTTCATCATTGTGGACTTCGATTATATTATTTGCAGTGAAAAACATTTCTAGCTGCTCCATATATGCTCTGAAACTTTCACGATCATGTTGAAACTCCCACAAGCGCCCTACTATTCCCATAGGCGCAGCCATCTGGACTCTGGCAGTTCAAACAAGTGTGCTTGTAATTTACCTTGGATTTGTAGCTGTTAATCTAAACAGAGAAGCTCTCAAAGTCTATCTGTTGGTTGGCTGAATAATCCACCAACAAAAATTGCAGCTTTGTTTTCCAATTATCCCAGTCTCGTCACCATTTGTTATATCTTCAGTACAACTCACAAACATACACAAGCTGAAAGATGGATCTAACATCAGGAACTCCAGTCAGGTGATTCCCTTCTTTATTGTTGTAAACAGCACTGGCTGCAGTGCCACAGGAGCCCACCAGATGGAGCTATATATATATTACACAATATTACAGCAATCAACTTGAAAGCAGCGATTCCGACCCGCTAAGTTTTCATCCTAGTTTTGTGCATGCAATTCCCCTACCCTCCCATCGCCCAAATCCCGCCTTAGTATTAACATCGGAGTCCATGTATCTGAAGAATAGAACATAAAAATATAGGAGTAGCCCATACGACCCCTCGAGCCTGCTCCACCATTCAATAAAATCACGGCTGATCTTCGACCTTAACTCCACTTTCCCGCCTGATCTCCACATCCCTTGATAGTGAGTAATATAATAGGTTAATAGTTTATCATCTGTATAAGGCATCATGGGTTAATTACTTTCGGGAGCTAGACAGAACAGTCTCTTTGAGCAAGAATAAATACAAAACAGAACTAAAAGAACGAGCATCAAAACTAATTATAAGATAAGTAGAATTCTTAGCTTAGATGGAATTTGTATCATGTAAATGTTGTACTGTAGGGGATAAAGTACTGCCCTGGATATATGGTCCAGGCCTGGTGAAACAAGTAACAAAAGCATTTGTAGGTTCATCATAAGATTACAGATCCTGTGAAGGCCTGCAGACCAGAATGATCAGGTCTGAGTCCATATCATGCAAACGAAAGAGCACGTGGGGCAAAAGGTACTGCAGGTTAGAAATAGTCCTTATCTATTACAATGAAGATGAGAACAGACCAGGGTTATAAGAAGACTAAGACCAATAAGAGAGGATTAAGTACATGATGGATAAGGTTTATGGACCCTAGGGGCTGAGACTCAGACCTATATGTAAGAACATTTCTTAATGCAATTAACTGATTCCTCATCATTCAGGCTGGAGCGTATTGTTCAAATGCTGGCTTATTACTCAAACACCAATAGTATAACAGCTATTATGGTTATGCAATAGACTCGTCCAACCTGGTTTCCTGCAGACCCAAGGTGATCAAGTTTGGCAACTGTTGGTGTTGGACTTCTGACCGTCCTGTGAGTTCTCCCTACAAGAAGGCTGCTACTCGTTCTTTTGCTTCCCTCTTTTTTAACCATCTGTCACATGTTCAAAAAACCTTCCAGTCATCCTTAAAGTACCCTCCCCTTTAAGGTGAGTCACTTCACATAATGCCCAGCATGTATACTGACCTGATATAATAGCCAGCTTGATAATCAATTTAACTTGACATATCCTGCCTGACATTACAAAGGAACAGGAGACAATTTGGACAATCCCAGAAAGTTAATGTGACTGCTATGTGTTAGTTTGGGTGTTCCATTGTTCTGGCCAATCCGATATTAGCACCTTACATGGCAGGTAGCCAACCCATCTGCTTGTTGCTACTCCCCGACTAATCTCCAATATTAGCATATCCTAATCAGACAATGGCCCAGAGATATTATGATTAACTTTGATGGGACACCTGACACAAAGCAAGTTCTAACACTGTACAACTTGTTTAATTTGGTTAGGAGATCTAACATTCATGGGAGACTAGACTGTGTGATGATGAACATTAATGAAAAGGCTACTGTGTCTTAGTATAAGTAGGGGAAGCCTGTAAGGGGCAACAGCAGAACCTATTGTGAGGAACTCAGAAGAAGGCAGTGCTTGGTTCTTGGTAAATTCTCGATGGGTATTCCATTTGTAAGTAAGTAGATGTAGTGCTTACATATATATATAAACTGTTACCTCTTAATTAATAAAATCTCGGAGAATCTCACTTTAGTCTCCTAAATCCACATTACTACATCATTGTTGTTCCTTCATCGTTGCTGGGTCAAAATCCTTGAACTTCCAATCTAACAGTATTGTGTGAGCATCTTCACCACAAGGACTGCAGTGGTTCAAGAAGAAGGCCCACCACAATCTGCTCAGGGCAACTAAGCATGGGCAATCAATGCCGGCCTTGCAAATCCCAAGTATGAGTAATTGAAAATAATCATAATAAAAGAACAGTTGTTTTATTTGGGATGAACAGAGCCCCAATGAGAGTGAAACTCTGATCAAATCCCCATGCAGCTTGAAAGGACCCTGCATAATAAAAATTCAGAAGCTGTGCTCACAGAGGACTGATCCTCTGGTGTCCCACGAGATGGCAAAACTCAGTAATCAGCTGCCTTAATAACCACAGGCATTGGGCTGAATTTTACGGGGTGGTAGCGGGCGTGATCGGTGGCGGGTCGGGTGGGAAAGTTGTTATTTTTGACAGTGGGTCGGGAACCCGCTGTCATCTCGCTCCCACACACTTTTCCCCCAGGAATGTCTGTCATCGTGGAGCAGACCTGACCGGCAGTGGCGGGGACCCAATTGAGATAATTATCAGGTAGTCTACAGGCACTTAAGAGCCTTTTTTCTCTTACTTTTTTAATTTCCATGCATGGCCACGGGATTCACACAGCTCGGGAACTAGGTCTATCAACCTGAAGTGTGAGTGCCATGGCCATTGCTCCAGCTGATTGCTTGACAGCATGAAAAACAAACCAAAATAAAAACATGCTGATTATATCAGCTAACAGATTGGTGGAGATTCTGTTCTACTTGGAAAGCTACTGGTAAATGTTAATTCAGAAATTCCTGAAGAGATGTGAGTGCTGAAGGTTCCCATCCTACCCTGGATAGTGAGGGAAATACATTTTTTCACTGGCCATTCTCGACTGTTGCCTTCCAACTCAAGTAATCGCAGTGAATTGATCTGCATGATAAAAATAATGACATATACCATTTAAATACATTTTTGTGTTGTTTCTGGTCAGGTTTTTCTCATTCTGTGATTGACCAGTTACAAATTAAATCAAGTCATCAACCGTAACAATTTATTTCTCAGCACTCATTCCACTGGTTCAATTTGCTTTCAGTTCCTTTATATAACTAATTTAATTTTTCAGTCTGAGATTCTATGGGTAAATTTCTGCAGAATTTCTCTCACTTGTCCATTGTAAACTTCAATGGAAGAGCTGCAGAAATCCCAGAAACACATTGGGCCCAAGTTTCCACATGATTTGCGCCTGATTTTTAGGAGCAATTGGTGGAGAACGGACTATCTTAGAAATCGCAATTCTCCACATTTTTTTTTCTGCAGTTCTAGTCAGTTAGAACAGTTCCACTTTGGAACAGAATTTTTTCTTCAAAAGGGGGCGTGTCCGGCCACTGACACCTGATTTCAAAGTTTCCACAGTGAAAACGTACTTCAAACTAACTTAGAATGGTGCAAGTGAAGATTTTTGTAGAACTGAAAAAACCTGTTCTACACATTAAAAAATCAGGCGCAGGTTACAAATTAGGCATCCAGAACGAGGTGGGGGGGAGAGGGAAGTCATTAAATTCTACAATAAATCCTTAGTTATACTTATATAAATATTATACAAATAAATCCAACCTGAATAAAAATTTATAAGCAAAGAAAAGATTAAATAAACCATGTTCCTACCTGTGTGAAAGTTCTTCAGGCAGGCCTTTAGGAAGCGGTTTGCCGTCGGGACCGAAGGCTGAACGGGCCGGGCCCGAGATTTCGGGCCGGGCCCATCCCCAGCACCAGAGGTAGGTGGCGTTGGGTCGGGTCGGGGAGAGAGGTTCGGTTCGGGTCAGCGGGGGGGGGGGGGGGAGAGGGAGGGAGAGAGAGGGAGAGGGAGGGAGAGAGAGGGAGAGGGAGGGAGAGGGAGGGAGAGGGAGGGAGAGAGAGGGAGAGGGAGGGAGAGGGAGGGAGAGGGAGGGAGAGGGAGGGAGGGAGGGAGAGAGAGGGAGGTCAGGTCGGGGAGGGGGGGGAGGGAGGTTGGGGGGGGGTGGGGGCGGGAGTAGAGTCGGGTCGAGTCGGGTGGGAGCGGGAGCAGCAGACGCAGACGGGTCGAGTCGGGTCCGGTCCGGGGGGGGGGGGGGGCGGGGGTGGGGTGCGGGGGGGAAAGCAGGAGCGGGAGCCGGCAGGAAGCAGGAGCTGGCCTTGGGTGGAGCCTTATTCACGCAACCCCAGTGAGGCCATTCGGCCAGGGCTAGGGGCTGCGTGCTTCGGGCCCCTCCCACACAGTTTCGGGCGCCTGAAGCTACTGCACTTGCGTGCCCACTGTAGCGCGCATGTGCAGAGGTCCCGGCACTGTTTTCAGCACAGGGACCTGGCTCCGCCCCCTACAGCTCCTGCTGCGCCGCGCCGAGGGCCAGAGGACCTGCAGGGAGGTGGAGAATACGGAGGGTTTTTTTAAGCTCACTTTGTGGCGCGAAAAACGGGCGCCCAGCTCGGAGGGGCACCCGTTTTTTATCATGTGGAAACTTAAGCCCATTGTAAGCACTATTCGTCAGGGTTTCTGCAGCTCTTACAATTTCATTTAAAATCTGCTTAATTTTATATATTACCTATACCTATACACACACATCTTTTATTTGTACCAGTTAATGATATAAAAGTCTATAGATTTGTGACTAAAGCACCAATAAATTCCCAATTGATGTACTTTTTAAATTATGTTCTTGATCGTATTTGTAGATGGCGTCATATTACTTAATGACAATATTATTAATTCTTTTTTGCACTCATATATAATTTTTATTACATTATTGTAGAGTAAAGATTTAGCACCCACTTTGTTAGATTAAACATCAAATGTATGTGGCCAGGATCCCTTTAAAGGGCTCAAGTTTCGGCCTGAGTTGGTCCTATTTTTTTGGAGCAACTAGTTTAGAATGGAGCATCTTAGAAATTGCAATTCTCGGCATTTAGTTTGCTCCAGTTCTAGTGAGTTAGAATAGTTTCATTTTAGAACAGTTATTTTTATCAAAGTTTCAAAGAAACTTTTAAAACATGCCTACTAGTGACTGAGTGCCTAGGAAAATGAGTACTTTGAAGCGCCTTTCTAATCAACGCAATTGATAGAATCTCGCAATTTTGACCTGGGGTTATTACCAATTTAGTGGCAGGGCCTGATTCGGGCAAATTGATCTTGAATCAGCATAAAAAAATCATGGAAAACACAAGCTAAAGTGGTTTTGGGCATAAACCACCGATCTTTTGCTCTGGTTCAGCCGATTCTGTTAAGATTGCACTGGAATCTGTGTACAAAACTAATAGAAACAAGAGAAAACGTCTCCCTGCTGTGATTAATGTGTATAGATTATTATTTGATGCTGTCAAATTTTAAAAGGAACTTAAATAAGATATGTTGTGCTTTCTTAGGCCCCGGTTGTTTACACTGATTTCCACTTGCTTGCGCCATATGCTAATGAGATTCTGCGGAAATGTCACCGTAAGTTCATATTGGAAACATCAATGTAGAAACCTGCGTAATTGCGGTGTAAGTTGTATCAAGGAAATTGTAGCACAGTTGGCTCTAGGCTTAAAATCTAGCAGAGAAATGAACCCAAGAAAATAAAGAGGAATCCTACACTTATGCTATCACATTGATGCAAATCTTTCGAATTTTCGAATAGTAAGATTGGTTGTTGAACTATAGGTTGATAAGAATTATTTTTAGCTGCTAGGATTTTTTTCCCTGAACAAGTATTGCAGTCTACAAAAAGGCCTGTGATTTAACTCTTATATTTGCAACAATTTGGTTGTGATTTCCCCTGTGATTCCTTGAAATAAGACAGCAGATGGCATCTTTATTCTTGACCATTTTTCTCAGGAGAGACCAAATGTTGTCACTCTAAATTTTGCCTTGGCTGATAGAAATTTTTGCTGGTCAACAGAAATCAACAGGGGCAGTATTACGATGCAGTGGCATTTTATTTTTTGGTTTAATTCTGTATGATATACATGGCACTGCTCACAGACCGAATATTGAACATCATTTTAACATATTAAACAGAACATTACAAATCCATATCCCTTAATTATATGCATATCATTTACACTCCATTATCAACTTATGAGGCTTGAAATTACTGTTGATGATTTAGACATATGGTATTCCTCTCTCCACTACTTTAAAGTAGGCATCAATACATTTATTTTAAATCAGTTAATACTTCTGTTAAAATATTGAACAGAAGAATATCATGCCAACACATTAAGTATACATCCATTAATACTGCCAACAGTAATTTCCAGTTTTAAAATGTCTTCTCTAATATCTGACTTACAGCCCTCAGTTCACTTTTTTAATTCAATATAATTATCCTAATTAATCATTCCTATTATTGATTTAAAATATATTTGCGCAAAATGATGTTTATCTTTGAATTTAATGAACTATCCATTTGCACTTAGATTATATTCTCACCCCTTAACAGAATAGGTTATGTTCCATCCTGCAAAACCGAGATCTAATGTGTTCCTCTGGTTCAGGTGGATGTTCAATATCCCAGTACTTTGGACAGACCAGCATTTTTTCCCTTAACCAACCCGAGATATACATTTGGGAGTGAGACCCAATAAGTTGTCATAAAAGGGAAGTGTTATTTGTGGTGTGATATTTGCAGCATCTGCATGTCACTGTCAATTGCAAATACTGCCAAATCAATACTAGTATTTGTATTTGTGACCAATTTATACAAATTAATTTAATCAAAAAATGCTTCATTATTAAATTATTTTATCACAGTGAATTGTTTTAGTAAATTGGTTGCAAGTGAAAATACTTTGCAATTACTTGTATCTATGTTTCAGGAACTATATAAATACGGTTTGAATTTCTATGGGTGTTAACCCACGCAGCCAGCATAACTTTCTACTAATTTATTAATCAATGGACCATAAGCAGTTTTTTGATATAGCTGGAGATAGATGAAGTTTCCTGCCACCAGCATGAATTGGGAAATTATTCTATCGTACAGGTTAAATTATTGGCTCGGAATGACGGAGAACTGGCAGCGTTTGCCGTCATTCCACCTTTGAAACTGACCGCAACTTCGGGATTTGGCAAATGCAGAGGCACATGTGGCAATCCTGGCGATCTCTGTGGTATTTAATGCTCCTCTAACCACTGGCCTTGCCGCTTCATGTTGTCCACCCGCCCCAACTTGCGGTGCTGCATGCATACTCTTGAACTCTCTCTTAAACAGAATCAACTAACTTTATTTCTGACTTGTTAATAAGAACATAAGAACATAAGAAATAGGAACAGGAGTAGGCCATATGGCACCTCGAGCCTGCTCCGCCATTCAATAAGATCACGACTGATTTGATCATGGACTCAGCTCCACTTCCCCGCCCGTTCCCCATAACCCCTTATCCCCTTATCGTTTAAGAAACTGTCTATTTCTGTCTTAAATTTATTCAATGTCCCAGCTTCTACAGCTCTATGAAGCAGCAAATTCCATAGATTTACAACCCTCTGAGAGAAGAAATTTCTCGTCATCTCTGTTTTAAATGGGCGGCCCTTCATTCTAAGATCATGCCCTCTAGTTCTAGTCTCCCCCATCAGTGGAAACATCCTCTCTGCATCCACCTTGTCAAGCCCCCTCATAATCTTATATGTTTCGATAAGATCACCTCTCATTATTCTGAATTCCAATGAGTAGAGGCCCAACCTACTCAACCTTTCCTCACAAGTCAATCCCCTCATCCCGGGAATCAACCTAGTGAATCTTCTCCGAACTGCCTCCAAAGCAAATATATCCTTTCATAAACGTGGAAACCAAAACTGCATGCAGTATTCCAGATGTGGCCTCACTAATACCTTATATAACAGTAGCAAGACTTCCCTGCTTTTATACTCCATCCCCTATGCAATAAAGGCCAAGATACCATTGGCCTTCCTGATCATTGCTGTACCTGCATACTATCCTTTTGTATTTCATGCACAAGTACCCCCAGGTCCCGCTGCATTGCAACACTTTGCAATCTTTCTCCAGTTAAATAATAACTTGCTCTTTGATTTTTTTCTGCCAAAGTGCTTGACCCCTCACTTTCCGACATTATATTCCATCTGCCAAATTTTTTCCCACTCACTTAGCCTGTCTATGTCCTTTTGCAGATTTTTTGTGTCCACCTCACACATTGCTTTTCCTCCCATCTTTGTATCGTCAGCCAACTTGGCTACATTACACTCAGTCCCGTCTTCCAAGTCGTTAATATAGATTGTAAATAGTTGGGATCCCAGCACTGATCCCTGCGGCACCCTACTAGTTACTGGTTGCTAACCTGAGAATGAACCATTTATTCCGACTCTCTGTTTTCTGTTATTTAGCCAATCCTCTATCCATGCTAATATATTACCCCCAACCCCGTGAACTTTTATCTTGTGCAGTAACCTTTTATCTTGTCAAATGCCTTCTTGAAGTCTAAACACATCACATCCACTGCTTCCCCTTTATCCATCCTGTTTGTTACATCCTCAAAGCACTCCAGCAAATTTGTCAAACATGACTTCCCCTACAAAAATTCATGCTGACTCTGCCTGACCAAATTTTGTTCTTGTCCCACTATTCCATATCATCCTCTGAGTGTTCAACAGTTTAACTTTTTTTTGTTACTGCCTCTCTAACTGCCAATTATAGAGTGAGGAGAGAGTTTAGGAGAATATCGTTTACACAGAAGGTTGTTAGAGCAAGTGATGTTTTAGAAACATAGGAACAGGAGTAGGCTTTTTAGTCCCTTGAACCTGTGATAAGATCATGGCTGATATTTATCTTAACCCTATTTACATACATAGAATTACATGGAATAGCACAAGACAGGAACAGGCCATTTGACCCAACAGGTCAATGGTAATGTTTATGTTCCACACGCACTTGCTCTCACCTTACTTCATCTCAATCTATCAACAATCTATCAACATATTCTTCTATTCTTTTCTCCCTCATGTACTTGTAAGGGGATAAAATACGGTCAGTAAGTAGAAGTAGACAGACAGACAGATGGTCACTGAAGTGGATATTGAAGGTAGTGAATTGATCTGACACATGGTCCACATTGTAGGGCTTATCAGTATTAGGAGGTTCTGAGGAATCGGGAGTTCTTCTACCTTATGGTAGGGATTGTAATATATCGTAAATTGTATGTAAAACTCGCTTATGTATGTAAAGCATGCTTATACACTCGCTTACAATGGGTTTTAACAAGTGGAAGCTGCAAAACTTGCTACACAGAAAAGCTTGGCGGTTAATGAACGATCCGTTGTGTTAACCTTAATACAGACTGATTCAGTACTGAATAATGCATCCATCAAGGTCAGGAGAGAGTCAACAGTCTATTGTAGCAACATCTGAAGGGATGTTTGGGAACAAGATAGCAAACCTTGGGAAAAAAGGTTAATTCACACATCATGAGGAACTGAGGCAAAGTTGACACCAGTGAACAACACAGTCCAGAAGGGTGCCATGTGATGGGAGATGGACAGGTGGGGGGAACCACTCAGAGCCACTCTGATGTAACTTCACTGATAGCAGTAGGCCAATCGGTGGTTTTGAAGGAGGGTCGCACACCTCGGTAACTGTATAACTCCAGATGTAAAACCTCTGTTCTTAGAAGGTTCATCCATGAACACTTCTCCTGCATGCTTGAATAAAAACCAGTTGAACTGAGGTTTCATCTGAGTGATTCCATGGTCGTGATGCGGGAGGGGATACAGGCGGGTGTCGATTCCTTATATCAGGGAGTCCACCTTGAAGAAGAGAAGTCTTCTTTTTACCCCAACATACTTAACGAGCTTCCCCTTAAATGCATTTAAGTACCTCAACTACTCCTTGTGATAACGAGTTCCACATTCACACCACTCTCTGAATCACATTTACCGGCCTTGGTTCCATACCCCTTAATACCTTCATCTATCAAAAATATGTCAATCTCAGCTTGAAATTTTCAATTAACCTACACTCACCAGCTTTTTGGGGGAGAAAGTTCCAGATTTCATAGAAACATAGAAACATAGAAAATAGGTGCAGGAGTAGGCCATCTGGCCTTTAGAGCCTGCACCACCATTCAATAAGATCATGGCTGATCATTCCTTCAGTACCCCGGTCCTGCTTTCTCTCCATACCCCTTGATCACTTTAGCCACAAGGATCATATCTAACTCCCTCTTGAATATATCCAATGAATTGACATCAACAACTCTCTGCGGCAGGGAATTTCACATGTTAACAACTCTCTGAGTGAAGAAGTTCCCCCTCATCTCAGTCCTAAATGGCTTACCCCTTATCCTAAGATGATGTCCCCTAGTTCTGGACTTTCCCAACATCGGGAACATTCTTCCTGCATCTAGCCTGTCCAGTCCCGTCAGCATTTTATATGTTTCTATGAGATCCCCTCTCATCCTTCTAAACTCCAGTGAATACAGGCCCAGTCGATCCAGTCTCTCCTCATATGTCAGTCCTGCCATCCCAGGAATCAGCCTGGTGAACCTTCGCTGTACTTCCTCAATAGCAAGAACGTCCTTCCTCAGATTAGGAGACAAAAACTGAACAAAATATTCCAGGTGGGGCCTCACCAAGGCCCTGTACAACTCCAGTAAGGCTTCCCTGCTCCTATATTCAAATCCCCTTGCTGTGGAGGCCAACATACCATTTGCCTTCTTCACCGCCTGCTGTACCTGCATGCCAACCTTCAACGACTGATGAATCATGGCACCAGGTCTCACTGCACCTTCCCTTTTCCTAATCTGCCATCATTCAGATAATATTCTGCCTTCGTGTTTTTGCCACCAAAGTGGATAACCTCACATTTATTCACATTGTACTGCATCTGCCATGTATTTGCCCACTTGCCTAACCTGTCCAAATCGCCCTGCAGCCTCTTAGCGTCCTCCTCACAGCTCACACCGCCACCCAGTTTAGTGTCATCTGCAAACTTGGAGATATTACACTCAATTCCATCATCCAAATCATTAATATATATTGTAAAGAGCTGGGGTGCCAGCACTGAGCCTTGCGGCACTCCACTAGTCACTGCCTGCCATTCTGAAAAGGACCCGTTAGTCCCAACTCTCTGCTTCCTCGTCAGTTCTCTATCCACGTCAGTACATTATACCCAATACCATGTGCTTTGATTTTGCACACCAATCTCTTGTTTGGAAAATACCTGGTGGTCCAGGAGGAACGTAGGATTGTGCTCTGAGGCCTAGTTGTGCAGTCCAGCGTATGTGAACATGTCTTCCAGGATCGTATGGGAGCTCCAAGCTCCCATTTCTATCAATGAGAACACCCCTAAAATCAAATAAAACACAAACATAAATTGAAAAAAAACACTTCACTTTTTTAAAATTAATAGAAATTGCATTAAATTAAATGTTTTAGAGAAAAAATTATTTGTTTGAAATTAATAAAAAATGCTTTAACAGTGTTAAAAATAAACTCACCTTCATAGTCAGGGTTTTTAATATAAAAATAAGTTGTAACTTTTAATTTTTCTATGATTTCAAACTCTTACACTGGTAAAAGTAGGCTATATGCTTGCTTTTACCAGGCATAAGAGTTTGAAGGACATTTTCTGGGCAAGAGTTGGTCAAATAGCCCACATCTCCACCCGTAAATATCCTTCTCCCACAGATGTGTGTGCTCTGTCAAAAGAAACTTTGACACACCGCAAAAGCCGGTGCTCGGTGCATGCGCATTGCGCGCCAAAAACCGGCGTTTGTGAGACCACTTCGAGTGTGTGCGTATATCGTACTCACCCGGAGTGGTCGTAATTTTCGGGCCAATACATATCCTGAAACATATAATGCAGACTTATTACATATATTTCTCCATATAATAAATGAGTAACTGAAATGTTGATATTGCCTGCAGTATTGCAAAGACTGAGAGGTGCATGACTGCAAATGTAGTTTCCAATAGTGAATCCTGTGGTGTCTGCTCATTTATTAAAGGGATTATGAAAAATACTTGTGCAAGTATTTCATCTGGGAACACTCTTGCCGATAGCAGGCAATGGCACCTCTGCCAACCTGCTGAAAATAGCGGCCGCCGCAGGACCTGCCACCAGCTGGCAGAAGAACTCTGGCTGCTGTTTTCTCGTCATTTCTTTGTGCTAACGATGCTGCAAACCATCCAAATTTTAAGCCCCTGTACCTTGATAAGCAGAAAAGAAGATCCTGCTACTCACATTTCCAATACTGGAAAAAAAATACTGACCTCATAGGCATGCTATCTTAAACTGCATTTACACAACACCTAGATTTGCACCAATGCTAAGGTGCAGTAATATAAAACTAGAAGCACGGCCCAATCTGATCAAGAAGAGCAATGTGGATTGAAAGTCACTCTCCCAATGAATTTCAATTCTTTCACTTCAGAGCCTGATCTGGCCATGCTTGTGGATTCACACTGGAAAGTACTTTACATTGATGACACAGAAAAACACAGGTTGGAATCAGAAATATCTATTAGCAATTTGTTATGAAAAGCTGTACTTTTGAGGTGAAGCATAGTTTGTAAAGTTGCTATTAAAACAAGTCAAGGCAGACTTTCACCTCCTCGACCATCAAAGGTTTGCAAAGTGAATGTAAGCGCCTAGAGTTTCCGCTAGTTTACATTAGTTTTATCAGCAAAATCAGGGTATAATCGGCCGAACCAGCTTAAAAGATTCAAAATTGAAGCGTAAGTTATGTCAAGCGTAAATTAAATTTGCGTGATCTTGAACACTGGTTTAAAAATCATTTTGACTGAAGCCAGCGCCGCCCACAAAACTAGCCACGCCCCCAGATCGCAATAATGATGATGGCGAGTTTCCACCGATTCCGCTCGTTTGCATCCCTTCGAGATAGCTCTTCAAATTGAGCTCATTTTCTTAGGCACACAGGTAATTGTAGGCATGTTTACATTTTTTTTAACATATTAATTTACTAATGAAACTAATAAATAGTTCAGAATAGCTTTTTTAAGTAATTTCAATTATTGAAAATTAGATTATTCATAGGTGGAGGACTGGATACATTAAAAATCTATATTTTTGTGATAAACCCGTTTTCAGCTGTATTAATAAAACCTCACCAGGTTACCACTCTTAAATACATCAATGACTACTTATAAGTGCAAAGAATAAAAAATAAATGTTTGCATTCTATTACGTTGAACAATTGCGCTGATTCATGGCAGATTTGACATTTGTAATTCTGCAAATGCATTTAGTGGAAACTTGAAGTGTAACCTAACCAGTTCAATTCAAGTGCAATTTGTGGCCAATTTCCCGATTGCACCGATAGCAGAAACTCTACCCCAAGATGTTTGCATTAATTTTGTCATAACATATATTTTGTGATACTTTATTTGTTTGTTACAGGATACTAGATAGGTATTAGGACCCTGCGGGAGCTATTCACATGCTGTTGTAAACATGCGAGTTCATGCTGGTTTTAGGAAACCATCTTGGAGTTGCGATAAAGGACACAGTTAAGTTACTTTACTCCTGGTTCAGTTTGTCTGTTTATTTACATACAGAACATAATTTGGTGATGAGGATGAATCAAATTAACCTCCTTACGCCCCAGCCTTTCCTCTCCACACCCGGGGACCCTCCAATCCCATGGACGAGATGGATAAAAAGCTTTTCTACATACATCATGGCTGTTATGTATGCAGCATTTCTACTGCCACCAGAGGGCGTATCTGTTGGAGTCCCAAGGTATCCCAGCTTCCCTGGGGAGCACTGTATATAAGCAGGCCTCCCATGCTGTGCCAGCACTCTGGAGTCAGAATAAAGAGACTAAGATCACACTTACTCAAGTCTACACTACTCAGTCACGTTGCTTTATTCGAGACATAACAACTGGCGATGAGATAATGAACCATCATGCGAAAATGCAGAGCACTGTTGGTATCCTAGAGAAATTCTCAGAAGGTGACGATTGGGAAGCCTTCATGGAGTGAGTCGACCAATACTTCGTGGCCAATGAGCTGGAAGGGAATGTTAACTCTGCCAATTGAAGGGCGATCCTCCTCACCGTCTGCGGGGCAACAACCTATGGCCTCATGAAGAAGCTTCTTGCTCCATTGAAACCAACAACCAAATAATATGAAGAACTGTGTATGCTGGTCCGGGAGCACCTAAATCCGAAGGAGAGCGTTCTGATGGCAAGATACCGATTTTACACATGTCAACGGTCTGAAGGCCAGGAAGCTCCATCGCTGAACATTGCGGGACATTGCGAATTTGGTGGATTCCTGGAGCAAATGCTCAGAGACTTTTTTGTGCCTGGCATTGGTCATGAGGCTATCCTTCGCAAGCTATTGACTGTTGAAACAGCGAACCTCAGCAAAGCCATAACAATAGCCCAGGCACTTATGTCCACCAGCGATAACACCAAACAAATTTTGCAGCATAAAGATGCATCATCAAATACTGTACACAAAGTATCGTCGTTTTCAGGCAGGAATGCATATGGCAGAACATACACGCCTGCAGCTGCACGACCTCAGATAACTCAGAGTCCGCCATCAAGTGTGAATGCGAGGCAATTGACACCTTGTTGGTGCTGTGGAGGTGATCATAGAGCCCATCAATGCCACTTCAAACACTATGTGTGCAAATGCTGTGGAGCAATTAGACACCTCCAGCGAATGTGCGGATGAGCTGCAAACCCTGAAAACCACCACATTGCAGAGGAAGACTGATCCATGGTGAATCAAGCTGGATTAGGAAACGAGGAGGCAGAAGTGTACTGGGTACACACCTTCACCATGAAATGTCTACCGATCATGTTAAAAGTTGAGCTGAACGGAATTCCAGTATCCATGGAATTGGACACGGGTGTGAGTCAGTCTATCATGAGCAAGAAGGCCTTCGAGAGGCTGTGGTGCAACAAGGCACAAAGGCACAAGCTGAGCCCTATTCAAACCAAGCTGATAACTTGCACGAAAGAGCTGATCCCTGCAATTGGCAGTGCAGCAGTAAAAATCTCCTACGATGGAGCGGTGCACGAACTATCACTATGGATTGTACAAGGAGATGGCCCCACACTGTTCGGCAGAAGCTGGCTGGGAAAAATCCGCCCGAACTGGGACAACATCCGAGCACTTTCGTCCGTCGACAATGCCACATGTGCCCAGGTTTTGAGCAAGTCCCCGTCGTTGTTTGAGCCAGGCATCGCAAATTTCTCTGGGGCGAAGGTGCAGATCCACTTGGTTCCCAGCACATGACCCATCCACCACAAGGCACGTGCGGTGTCATACGTTCTGCAGGAGAAAGTGGAGATCGAGCTAGGCAGGCTGCAATGAGAGGGCATCATCGCACCGGTTGAGTTCAACGAGTGGGCCAGTCCGATTGTTCCGGTTCTCGAGGGCGATGGCACGGTCAGAATTTGTGGGGACTACAAAGTAACGATTAACCATTTTTCGCTGCAGGACCAATACCCACCACCCAAGGCAGATGACCTATTTGCGACACTGGCAGGAGGGAAGACGTTCATCAAGTTGGATCTGACCTTGGCCGACATGACGCAGGGGCTGGTGGAATCTTCGAAAGGCCTCACCTGCATCAACATGCGCAAAGGTCTGTTCATCGACAATAGATGCCCGTTTGGGATTCAATCGGCTGCGGCTATTTTTCAAAGGAACATGGAGAGTCTGCTAAACTCGGTTCCGCGCACCGTGGTTTTCCAGGACGAAATATTGATCATAGGTCGGGACACCATCGAGCACTTGAAGAACCTGGAAGTGGTTCTAAGTCGGCTAGATCGTGTGGGGCTCAGGTTGAAATGCTTGAAGTGTGTTTTCCTGGCACCAGAGGTTGAGTTCTTGGGGAGAAGAATCGCGGCAGACGGCATCAGACCCACCGACGCCAAGACGGAGGCCATCAAGAACGCGGCGAGACCACAGAACGAGACGGAGCTGCGGTCGTTCCTGGGACTCCTCAATTACTTTGGGTAAATTCCTACCTGGGTTAAGCACCTTGCTAGAACCTCTACACATGTAGCTATGCAAGGGAGATGATTGGGTATGGGGGAAATCACAAGAGACTACTTTTGAGAAAGGCAGAAATCTGTTATGTTCCAACAAACTGCTTGTTCTGTATGACCCATGTAAACGTTTAGTGCTAGCTTGCAATGCGTCTTCATACGGGGTTGGGTGTGTGTTACAACAAGCAAACAAATCGGGAATATTGCAACCGGTTGCTTATACGTCCAGGAATTTGTCCAAGGTCGAAAGGGCCGACAGCATGATTGAAAAAGAAGCTCTGGCATGCATTTACGGGGGTGAAAAAAATGCACCAGTATCTTGTTGGGTTTAAGTTCGAGTTAGAAACTAACTATAAGCCGCTCATATTGCTATTCTCAGAGAGCAAAGGTATCAATACCAATGCCTCTGCTCGCATCCAAAGAATGGGCGCTCACGCTGTCTGCATATAATTATGTAATTTGCCACAGGCCAGGCACAGAGAACTGCGCTGATGCTCTCAGTCGGCTACCATTGCCCACCACAGGGGTGAAATGGCACAACCTGCAGACTTGCTCTTGGTGATGGATGCATTTGAAAACGAAAAGTCACCCATTACGGCGCGTCAGATCAGGACCTGGACCAACCAGGATCCTTTACTATCCTTTGTAAAAAAACTGTGTCCTCCATGGCAACTGGTCCAGTGCCCAGTGGAGATACATGAAGAGATCAAGCCGTTTCAGCGGCGCAAAGACGAAATGTCCATACAGGCGGACTATCTTTTGTGGGGGAATCGTGTGGTTTTGCCTAAGAAAGGCAGGGAAATGTTTATACACGACCTACACAGTACCCATCCAGGCATAGTAATGATGAAAGCTATAGCCAGATCCCACGGGTGGTGGCCCGGCATCGACCCAGATTTGGAGAATTGCATGCGCCAATGCAACGCTTGCTCTCAACTGAGCAATGCACCCAGGGAGGCACCGCTAAGTTTGTGAAATGGCCCTTCAAAACATGGTCTAGGATCTACGTTGACTTCGCTGGCCCATTTCTAGGCAAAATGTTCTTGGTTGTTGTGGATGCTTATTCAAAATTAATTGAGTATGTACTAATGTCTGTAAGCACGTCCATGGCCACCATCGAAAGCCTATGAGCCATGTTTGCCACGCACAGCCTGCCTGATGTCCTTGTCAGCGACAATGGACTATGCTTCACTAGCGCTGAATTCAAGGAATTCATGACCCACAATAGGATCAAGCACATCACATCTGCTCCACTCAAGCCCGCATTTAAGGGCCAGACAGAACAGGCAGTCCAAACCATCAAGCAAAGCTTGAAATTCATGTTGGAAGGTTCCCTGCAGACCTGCCTGTCCCGAGTCCTGCTCAGCTACTGCACAAGACCCGAATCGCTCACCGGGGTTCCCCCAGCCGAACTGCTCATGAAAAGGATGCTCAAAACCAACTCTCTCCAGTCCACCCTGATCTCCATGATCAAGTCGAGGGCAGGCGGCATCAACAAAGCATATACCATGATCACGCAAATTTGACACGCAATATTGAAGTCAATGACCCTGTATTTGCACTCAACTATGAACATGGTCCCAAATGGCTTGCTGGCACTGTCGTAGCCAAAGAAGGGAGTAGGGTGTTTAAGGTCAAACTTGCAAATGGACTAACTTGCAGAAAGCATTTGGAACAAACTAAACTGCGATTCACAGACAGCCACGAGCAACCTGAAGAGGACACCACTAACTTCGATCATCCGACACACACACAAATAGCAACCGACATCACGGTTGACCACGAAGCTGAACTCATCATCCCCAACAGCCCAGAAAGGTCGGCTGCGTAGCAGCCCAGCGTAGGCCCAACCAACTCACCTGCACCTGTGTTTGTACCGAGACGATCGACTAGGGAGCGGAAAGCCCCAGATCGCCTCACCCTATAAATAAGTGTACCATTAACTTTGGGAGGGAGTGATGTTATGTATGCAACACCATGTAACGAGCATTTCTACCGCCACCATAGGGTGCATCTGTTGGAGTCCCAAGGGATCCCAGCATCCCTTGGGAGCACTGTATATAAGCAGGTCTCCCATGCTGTTCCAGCACTCTGGAGTCAGAATAAAGAGGCTCAGTCACGTTGCTTTAGTCAAGACATAACAATGGCGAGTGGGTTAGATGGCGACAACGTAACACCAGCTTGCCGCTGTGCAATACTTATCTACTGCCTCGGCACCGAAGGCCAATGCATCTTTGGCCAAATCGAAGATATGAAGTCCTACGACAAGACCGTAAGCGCCCTCGAGAGCTATTTTGGGCCCAAGAAAAGTATCATGATGGAGTGATACAAATATCCTCAAAGGGGGCAGGGGAACAGTGAAAAAAATCAAACAGTACATCATTTCATTAACTGAAATGGCCACTACATGTAACTTTGGAGCACTCAGAGGAAATGATCAGGGATCAAATTATTGATAAAACAACGATCCCCTGCATTCGGGAACGCTTGTTAATGGAGGCTGACAAATTGACATTGGAGAAAGCAACTAATTTGGGCATCCAAATTGAATCAGCGATTTCCGATTCAAAAGCGATCAGATCCCCTGTTCCCCCTGTGCAGCAGACTGCAGCTACAACCCATGTGCAAGGTGTTCGTCCAAAACGGAAATCACAGCAGAAACCCAGGGCTAGTAATCAGCCACCAACTATGGAGCGCGGGCCTGACTTCCACTGCTTTAACTGTGTGGCCAAATCACATTCAGCAAAGAGTCCTAACTGCCCTGCACATGGGAAGAAATGCTCTGCATGTGGTAAAATGAGACATTTTGCAAGTGTCTCTCGCTCATCGCGGCATATTCAACATGTGGACAACCCCGACAGTGATGAACCTAGTATGGTTTACACCATTAGTGACATTTCACACATTGGTCTGGGCAAATTCAAGGACTGTGATGTAAACATTGATGGCATGCCCAACTGCCTCCTCATTGACCTTGGAGCCAAAGTCTACATTTTGAGCGAGGCTGTGTACAAAGCCCATTTCACGCACTATCAACTGCAGCCCGCAACTTCCACTCTACATGCATACTCCGACTCCAAAATTGAGGTACTTGGGGTCATATCTGCCCTGATATACTGTCGTGAAGGGACAAAGCCTCATGGGTGCTGATCTTTTTGACAAGCTTGGGTTCAAAGTTTATGACCCAACCGGTACATCTGTGTATACGGTGGACTTTGACAAGCAATATCCATCAATCTTCACAGGGTTTGGAGTGACAACAAAATTCTGCCATCATCCCCGTGTTGACCCTTCCGTCAAACTGATATGCAGTGACTTCGTCATCTCCCATTTGTGGTTTGCGACCAAGTATCCACAGAATTAACGCGACTCGAATCTCAGGGAATCATTGCAAGCATCAACTCCTCACCCTGGATCTTGAACTTAGTCATTGCTTGGCGTAAAAATGGGGAGATCCACCTATGCATTGACCTGAAAGAGGTCAACAAGGCCATATTCCCCGACAAGTACCCTCTTCCTACCATTGACGAACTCTCTTCAGAATTCCACGGCTCAATGGTTTTCACAAAACTCGACATGCGCCGCAATTACCTGCAAATACCCTAAGTGGAGGACAGCAAACTGCTCATGGCATTCACAAAGCATGATGGTCTGTATCAGTATTGACGCATGCCCTACGGACCATCTTTTGCACCAAGTGCATTTCAGAAGATTGTCACTACTATGCTAGCAGGCATGGAGGGAGCCCTCAATCTGCTTGATGATATCGTCGTCCATGGACGGACAATGAAAGAACATGACCAGTGACTTTAGCAGTTATGGCCAGACTTGCTATACATAACATTACACTTAATGCCGGTAAGTGTACGTTCACTGCTGGAGAAATAAACTTTCTGGGCTGCAGAGTCAAAGCACAAGGTGTCTGACGTGATCCAGAGAATGCAGGAGGCTACCAATGTCAAAGAACTTTCATCATTCCTCGGCACTTGCAACTTCTAACTGAAGTTCGTCCCGCACTATGCGAACATTGCCGAACCACTTCGCAAGTTGCTGCGCGAGGACGTCCCTTGGGAATGGACAGATTCCCAGGCTCAGGCATTCACCACTTTTAAGGAGAAAATCACATTCCATCCTCTCCATGCCCACTTTGATCCGAATGCCACTACGTCCGTCACCACGGATGCATCAGGCATCGCCAAGGGTGCTGTGCTCTCGCAATGGACTGATGGCCTGAAACTCCCAGTAGCCTTTGCCTCTTGCACGCTCTCATCTGCAGAACATAAATACTCAACAGGGGAATGCGAAGCACTTGCTTGCATCTATAGTATAGTAGTAGGCTGTCCCTCCTGTCGAGGATGACCTGCTTCCACACAACAAAGGGATTAGTTCACAGGTATTTCAATGAGGGACCTGACATTCTCGGTCGCGAACTACATATTGAAGGGTGGAAGATGCCTGTGCGTGAATTCTTTTAACGTGGGGTGGCTGTTGTGCACCAGCCACCACATGGGCTTGAAAGAACTAGGTCTTGATCCAGTGGCAAGGGTTAACCAAGATGACTGGAGATCAAGCTCTGCTGCATGGACATAGTGTGCACTCATGCTCCTACTATCCATAGATTCCAGTGTGGGCCCTCAGCTCTATATCCGATTTGACTCTGATTCACCCATTGTAATTCAACCTCCTTCTCCGTCATTCCTCTATTTCTTTCTCAATCATTAAATCTCATTGTTTAAGGAGATACGCTGTTAGTTCCACCGTTCACTGAGGTCCCAGATGCCCATTGCCCTTGCCACACCATTATCAACTCGCACTTACAGTAAGCACATTGGCACATCTACCTCTATGGCAGGAAATTTACCCTTTGTATGGATTACCAAACACTAACTATACTACTCACTACAACTGGATCTGGGCACAGACCACTACGAATCAGCCGATGGTCAGATCACCTTCATCAGTATAACTTTGATGTGCAGCACATCGCTGGCAGTCGCAACCACGTAGCTGACATGCTCAGCCGCTTGACACCTGCTTCGGACTCTGGTGCTGACTTGTTCACAGATGACGACACATATGTCACGTCATTCATCACTCAGTCCATCAAAAAACTTGTCTCCTATGAGAATCTCAAAACGGAATCACAGAGTGATGCTATGCTCCAGCATGTGTGCCATTTTCTCCAGACTGAGTGGCCTAAGCAAATTCCGGAAGAGCTGAAAACTTTCCACAGGCTTCGCGTTGAATTTTCCATTTGGAACGATGGCTGCCAAGCTCATGGTGATAGAGCAGTAATTCCCAAGTCACATCAACAGCGCGTTCTCTCATTGGCACATGATGGTCACGTTGGCATTGTCGGCATGAAGCAGAGATGTCGCGATTCAGTATGGTGGCCTGGGATTGACACTCACATCAAGGAGTTTGTCTCACATTGCGAAGCATGCAGTCTGAGCGAAAAGACCACAAACATCCGCCAATGAGGCCCATTCCATGACCACAAAGACCATGGCAACAACTTCAGTTGGATATCTTCAGTCCAGTTGAAGCAGCTCCACAGCACCAGCGTTTCCTTGTATTAGTGCATGACCTGCATTCCAAGTGGCCAGAAATCGCTACAATCACTATCACAAGTTCAGTGACCTCATCAGCGATCGTCACTATTCTGCAGCATATGTTCACGATGTAGGGCCTCCCTGAGGTCATAATCACTGACAATGGACCACAGTTTGTGTCCGACCAGTTTGCGGATTTCCTCACTCGTCATGCTATCGAGCATCGCCTTACTGCTCGGTACAATCCTCAAAACAACGGAGGTGTTGAGCGATTTAACCGCATCATCAAAGAGGGTTTGAAAGCCAACCTCGCAGCAGGCCAAACATTCGATGAAGCGGTTCAAACAATTCTCCGCACATACCGTTCGACAAAGCACTCGCTAATGGGGAAGACACCCGCTGAGCTCATGATTGGCGGAATTTTCGCTGCTACTGGACATTCTCAAACCCTCAGCCAAACCTAGCCCGAAGATGACCATACTCACATCCAAGATTTTGGAACACCAACGAAAAGCGAAGTCATACACTGACACAAAACGAAATGCTCAAAAGCCCCAACTGAAGAACGGAGATTGGGTCAGAGTTCAGTGTTCAAACCATAGTCATAAGCTCGCATCTTCAATTTCACCTTCAAAGCAGATCAGGCGAAAGTTCAGCCCTCACACCTACGAGCTCAATGATGGAACTCGATGGAACGCTCGTAAACTGATCCCAACTTACAGGCCAACAGACCAGCAGAATGGAACAGATCAAACACCGCAAGGTCCACTCCTGACTTAGCGTATCAGAACACAGCCTGGCTATCTGAAGGACTTTGTTCATAGATTGTGTTTTCAGAAGGGGGGAATATGTTGCGTTCATACTCTATTTTTTGTTACAGGACACTAGACAGGCATGAAGACCCTGTGGGAGCTATTCACATACTGCTATAAACATGCTGGTTCATGCTGATTTTGGGACACCATTTTGGGAGTTGCTATGAAGGACACAGAAAAGTTACTTTACTCCTGGTTCTGATATTCTATTTATTTACATACACAACGGTTGTAAAATACAGTAAATGAAAAATAACTATTAATTGTATTAAAACATAGAAACAAAGAAACATAGAAAGTAGGTGCAGGAGTAGACCATTCTGCCCTTTGAGCCTGCACCACCATTCAATATGATCATGGCTGATCATGCAACTTCAGCACCCCATTCTTGTTTTCTCTCCATACCCCTTGATCCCTTTAGTCATAAGGGCCACATCTCACTCCCTTTTGGATATATCTAACAAACTGACCTCAACAACTTTCTGTGGTAAAGAATTCCAAAGGTTCACAATTCTCTTAGTGAAGAAGTTTCTCCTCATCTCGGTCCTAACTGGCTTATCCCTTATCCTTCGACTGTGACCTCTGGTTCTGGGCTTCCCCAACATCAGGAACATTCTTCCTCCATCTAACCTGTCCAATCCCGTCAGAATTTTATATATTTCTATGAGATCCCCTCTCATTCTTCGAAATTCCATTGAATATAAGCCTAGTCGATCCAGTCTTTTTGCATATGTCAGTCCTGCATCCCGGAAATCAGTCTGGTGAACTTTTGCTGCACTCCCTCAATAGCAAGAACGTCCTTCCTCAGATTAGGAGACCAAAACTGTACACAATATTCAAAGAGTGGCCTCACCAAGGCCCTATACAACTGCAGTAACACCTCCCTGCTCCTATACTCAATTCCTCTCGCTATGAAGGCCAACATGCCATTTGCCTTCTTCACCGCCTGCTGTACCTGCATGCTTACTTTCAATGACTGATGTACCATGACACTCAGGTCTCGTTGCACCTCCCCTTTTACTAACCTGTCACCATTCAGATAATATTGTGCCTTCCTGTTTTTGCCACCAAAGTGGATAACCTCACATTTATCTGCATGATGCTGCATCTGCCATGCATTTGCCCACTCACCTAACCTGTCCAAGTCACCCTGTAGCCTCTTAGTATCCTCCTCACAGCTCACACTGCCACACAGCTTAGTCATCTGCAAACTTGGAGATATTACATTCAATTCCTTCATCTAAGTCATTAATGTATATTGTAAATAGCTGGGGTTCCAGCACTGAACCTTGTGGTATCCCACTAGTCACTACCTACCATTCTGAAAAGGACCCATTTATTCCTACACTTTGTTTCCTGTCTGCCAACTAGTTCTCTATCTACGTCAATACATTACCCCCAATACAATTTTGCACACTAATTTCTTGTGTGGGACCTTGTCAAAAGCCTTTTGAAAGTCTAAATACACCACATCCACTGGTTCTCCCTTGTCCACTCTACTAGTTACATCCTCAAAAAATTCTAGAAGATGTGTCAAGCATGATTTCTATGCTGACTTGGACCGATCCTATCACTGCTTTCCAAATGCGCTGCTATTACACCTTTAATAATTGATTGCAACATTTTCCCCACTACTGATGTCAGGCTAACAAGTTTATAATGCCCTGTTTTCTCTCTCCCTCTTTTTTTAAATGGGGTTACATTAGCTACCCTCCAATCCATAGGAACTGATCCAGAGCCTATAGAATGTTGGAAAATGACCACCAATGCATCCAATATTTCTAGGGCCACTTTTTTAACTACTCTGGGATGCAGACTATCTGACCCTGGGGATTTATTGGCCTTCAATCCCATCAATTTCCCTAACACAGTTTCCTGACTAATAAGGATTTTCTTCAGTTCCTCCTTCTCGCTAGACCCTCGGTCACCTAGTATTTCCAGAAGGTTATTTGTGTCTTCCTTCGTGAAGGCAGAACCAAAGTATTTGTTCAATTGTTCTGCCATTTCTATATTCCCCATTATGAATTCATCTGATTTTGACTGCAAGGGACCGACATTTGTCTTCACTAATCTTTTTCTCCACATATCTATAGAAGCTTTTTCAGTCAGTTTTTATGTTCCCTGCAAGCTTACTCTCATACTCTATTTACCCCCTCCTAATTAAACCCTTTTTCCTCCTCTGCTGAATCCTAAATTTCTCTCAGTCCTCAGTTTTGCTGCTTTTTCTGGCCAATTGATATGCCTCTTCCTTGGATTTAACACTATCCTTAATTTCCCTTGTTAGCCACGGTTGAGCCACCTTTCCCATTTCATTTTTACCCCAGAGTTGTTGAAGTTCATCCTTGTGATCTTTAAATGTCTGCCATTGCCTATCTACCGTCAACCCATTAAGTATCATTCGCCATTCTATCCTAGCCAATTCACATCTCATACTATCAAAGTTACCTTTCTTTAAGTTCAGGACTCTAGTCTCTGACTTAACTGTGTCACTCTCCATCTTAATGAAGAATTCTACCATATTATGGTCACTCTTCCCCAAGGGGCCTCGCACAACAAGATTGCTAATTAATCCTCTCTCATTACACAACACCCAATCTAGGATGGCCAGCTCTCTAGTTGGTTCCTCGACATATTGGTCTAGAAAACCATCCCTAATACACTCCAGGAAATCCTCCTCCACCGTATTGCTACCAGTTTGGTTAGCCCAATCTATATGTAGATTAAAGTCACCCATGATAACTGCTGTACCTTTATTGCACGTATCCCTAATTTCCTGTTTGATGCCGTCCCCAACCTCACTACTACTGTTTGGTGGTCTGTACACAACTCCCGCTAGCATTTTCTGCCCTTTGGTTTCTGCAGCTCTACCCATACAGATTCCACATCATCCAAGCTAATGTCCTTTCTTACTATTGCGTTAATCTCCTCTTTAACCAGCAAAGCTACCCCACCTCCTTTTCCTTTCTATCTATCCTTCCTGAATATTGAATACCCCTAGATGTTGAGTTCACAGCCTTGGTAACCCTGGAGCCATGTCTCTGTAATCCTAATTACATCATATCCGTTAACAGCTGTTTGTGCAGTTCATTCATCCACCTTATTACGAATGGCCTCTCTTTGTCCTTTTAGAATTTTTCTGTAATGTGGCCCTTTTTGACTTTTGCCTTTGATTTCTCTGCGCTCCACTTTTAGTTAATCTCCTTTCTAACTTTTGCTTCTGCCCCCATTTTACTTCCCTCTGTCTCCCTGCCTAGATTCCCATTCCCCTGCCATATTAATTTGAACCCTCCCCAATAGCACTAGCAAACACTCCCCCTAGGACATCGGTTCCGGTCCAGCCCAGGTGCAGACTATCCGGTTTGTAGTGGTCTCACCTCCCCCAGTTCTATGCATTCTGTTCTGACAGCCATGTTTGTGGACGAAATTTCCCCTTTTTATAATCCCGTTAGCGCCTCCGGACGAGGCGCAATGACGTTTTCGCCCGGGGGAGGGTCGTTTCTGTGGAAATTACCCTGGAGGCTTCAGGGCGCTGTTCCGGCAGCGCTGCATCCCGCGATTAGTGCCCCGGGCCGGCACACAACCGCCGATGACATTATTGCTGTGCAAGCCGATCCCTCACCGCCCTGTGGAGGAAATTGCATGGGGCGATGCCAATGACAGCTTCGTGGGTTACAAAGCTGTTGTGGCTGGGATGCCCCGGCTGCCCTTAAAGGGGAGGGCCTTGCATCACAGCCGCCATCTTTAATTTTCAAAGGACTTTGGATTCGGCCGAACAATGGCGGCCACTGGTTTGGCCAGGTCACCAACATGCAGCCCGGCAACTGATCAGCCAAAACCCACCCTGGTTGCCCTAGTGGGTGCCAGGACAGCACCTGTAGAGTTCGCAAGGGACCTCGCCTTTAAAAGAGGAGGGAAGTTGTGACATGTCAGCGTGACGTGGCACATCCATGCCGCTCTGCCACCCCTCTATTGACCCACTACGCCCCACGGTGCGAATTACACCTCCAATACCGCCCCGTAGATCTTTTTGATTCAAAGACCCCGATTCTGGGATATCTAGCTGCCCATCTCGCCGTGCGCTAAAGTTTCATTTAATTCAAATTGTGCGTCTTACACAGGATATGGGGCAATTTCTCCCCTATTAATTCATAAATTAAGTTACAGTTAATGAATAGCTATTATTATGAGACTGAAGGTAAAGATCAGATGAATGCATGTCATAATAAATGTTACAGCTCTAACCCTTTATTAATTATATTTCAGGTTAGTTGTCTCCATGGTGCTGTTTAAATTATTAATCATTGAAATTTTTTTATGTATTAATTATTTAACATGTAAAATGTATCAGCAAGTAAGCGATACTCAAGGTTTGATGAAGAAGCCAAAGGTTCATTGCCTGCAGTCTGCAAAATTCAGGCGAAATGGCGATAAATGAAATGGAATGCTTCAATTGCTATTAGTGATGGAATTTTGATAATTCCAGCTCTACCACCAACTTAATAAAGATGCAGAGTAATATTTAAAATCGTTAATTTCTACCTATCTTTGGCACGATTTAAAATTATGACTGATCAAAGTAACTTTGTGTGTTCCCTCTCATCTAAAGCCCAACTTCTTTTGTGCCCGTGATATGGTACAATCGAAGCAGTATGCTCACTTTTATATCTATACCTCTACTTCAGTCAGAGGTAGAGCAGATTGAGGCAGCATTGCCTGGTTTCAAAATCTACTGAAGCAAAGAGGGGAAATTAATCTGTCAGAGTGTGTGGGTTTGGCTGTGGGTGAGGGGGAAAAACCCTCAAAAATATGAAGCCGGCTCCAACCCAAGGACTTTCGAGTTTAACTCGAGCGGGTTAGGCCGCTTGCATGCAATCCCCTCAGGAAAGGTAGGTTTCCTATTAACTTATGTCAATCACTCAATTAGAGCGACATTTCAACTCACTTTCAAATTTAATGCTTCTTGAAAGTCGCCAGTAAAGGCAAGGCAAGAACACAGCGGCAATTGAAGCAGCTGATTCAAACATAAGGAAATACTGCAATAAATGCTCAGTACTCACAGCTACAACAGCATTATTTCTCTTCCACAGATTCTGCTGACCTGGTGTTTATTTCCAGCACTGTCTGTTTTTATTTCAGATTTCCAGAATCTGCAGTACTTTGCTTTTGTTTCAGTACTCACAGCTGCTTTCTTACCTGCTCGCGGGGAAGAGTTTATTCACAGTACTTTTGCATAGAGGTTACTTTTTACACTTTGGAGGCTTTCTCAATGACATCAGGATGGGGCGCCTTGGCTGCCTTGGATTGGTCCTCGGATCTTACAGATGGCTGCATGACTGCACAGCTTAGTGGGAACATTGACCAAGAGTATTCGTCAACCGCAAGGGCTTCCACTCCATCAATGGTGTGCAACCACAGAAAACAATTCTGCAGCTGTAGGCCAGATTCATGTGGAACTTCATAATGTTTTCATCTTGCGGAGTCCAATTTCTCTGACATCTTCGGACCTGCTAGTAGGCTTAAGAGGTGGTTGCTAGGAGACAAGATATACCCACTTCTAACATGGCTGATGACACCTATCAGAAACCTCATAGAATCATAGAATCATAGGGATAGACTTTCCACTAGGGGGACATCGCCAGAAAAAATGGGCCTTGTTCCAGCAATGTAGGAAGTCTCAACCTTACTGATCATTGGTACATGGTCCCTTTTTGTTTATGTGATTTTCCAGCCGGCCTTAGCCCAGCAATGTGGAATGGGTGATGTGATTTTTCTGCGATCCCACGATCGCCCACCGAAAATGGAAGTTCAAAAAAAAAGCTTCCCTTGCATAGGCCTTGTGCGCATATGTGAGTTTTTTTTCGGCTGATTTTTTTTTAACTGTGTTTTTGGAGGTCAGGGGTCATCACACATGCTCAGAAGGCTCAGGGAGGGTCAGAGAGAGAGAGAAAGTGCTGATTGAGAGGGAGGAGAAAGCTGGAGAGGAGAGAATAATTGTTTATTGTTGCTGGGTTTTGTGGTGTAAAAGCCAATATAAATCTCACTTTAATAATCTAAAAGATTTATCATCTAATAAATCAGAATGTCGCAGGAGTTTGAAGCCGAAAGGAAAAGGTCAAAAGCCTTGAGTGATGAGGCGAATGAGGCCCTCGTCAATGAGGTGCATGCAAGGTGGGTAGACCTTACACGGGGTGTGCATGGGAAATCTCCTCCCCATGCTTATAGAAAAATTTGGCAGGAGATTGCACGTGGTGACATCTTCATCCCTTGAGGCAAGGTCACCTGACCAGTGCTGAAAAAGGTGGAATAGCTTGGTGGCAGCAGCGAGAGTAAGTTGCTTCTTATATTTCAAATATTATATTTAATATTCTAATGATGCATGCAAATGTTGCTTAGAACATTGTTTTTCATGTATTGAATTTCAGTTTGTCATGCTTAAATGTATTCATTAATTAAGGCATGCTAACAGTAAGTTGCATTTTCCATTGCAAAAAAAATTCAGTGATGCATGAAAATGTTAAATTATCTCCTGCATTGCATTTAAGTTTGTCATTCTTAAATCGTTTATTAGCAAGTCCATTAGCTTATGCCATGCCGTGCTTTCTTCTCATTTGCAGAAGAAAATATCAACTGGGCAGAGCAGAGGGCGCCGGGAGCGGCGGCTCTGCTCAACTTCAACCCTTGAGTGAAATTGAGGACCGTGCGGTCGCGCTGGTGGGAATTGAATGCCATTCAGTTACCACCCATGGTCTGGCCAAACCCAGCCTTGAGTCCTGTGAGTAATGTGTACTGTGTAATGTGTGAAACGGTATGAAAAACATTTTTGAAAACCAAAATAAGTAATGCATGTAATGTCCTGTAATTGTAATGTAATATGCAATATACTGGAGATGTACTGTTGATATACTAATTGTTGTGTATGGAGAAAGACTCAGACTGAACACTGTGAGTTCAAAGTAAAGTGTGACAATCTTTTATTGCAGGTCTCCAGAGTGCCTCTCAAACCTGTGAAGCCTCCTTAAATACCTGTGATCCCAAGGGATTATGGGATTCCTTGGGACTCCAGGGATGAGCCCTCTGTGGCTGTACAGAGTAAATACAAGTCCATATATATAACACTAATGATGTCATGCCTGGCCATGCATGCATGCAGGAAGCCCGGGTGCAGCCCTTGTGCATAAGAAGCTGAGGATATAGCCACTACAACTTAATGGGCCATTGAAAAGTATTGATATGTAACGTCTATTGGTAATGATCACCGTCCTATTCTATAAATTCTTCAAAAATGTCATACGTGTTTTTAAGGCCAACCAGAGAAGCAAGTGTCACTGCAGCCTACCATTGCTCCACCACCAACCACCTCTGAGGATGAAGAGGAGCAACCTCATTACTCGAGGGAGTCCATAGAGGAAGAAGATACCATTTTTCACCTCCTGGCCGAGGACGAAAAGGAGGAGGAGGAGGAAGAGTATCAAGATATAAATCCAGAGCTGCAAAGACCAAAATGGGAGGGCGGTGTTAAAACACGGGATGGTAGAGGACCTGGGGGAAACGTGGCCACAGGTAGGGAGCGGGGTTGGTTGTCTGTTCAAGTTACAGGTTAAACTTTTTACAGTTCTTGTGTTCATTATTGTTTGGGGTGGGGAGGGGTGGGGGGGCGGCGGGAGAAGTTTATAAAATATTTTTACAAATTCTTTATGTCAAATAAAATTTTTTATTGAGTTGAACAATTGCTGTGCATTCTCTTATAGTTACGTTAAGCATAACATAGTACAGTTGTTCTGCATTAGCTGTTCATTCTTTTATTTTAACATGAGTTTACTTAAAATAAGCATTAATACACATGCATATGCCAGGCCAATGCAAGCAAGGAAAAAACTTAACTCAACTCAAATGAAACTTTTGCTTAACCGTAACTGTAACTTTAAATGAAAATGTAACTATCCACAATGTAAGTTCATGCAAAGCATTCATAAATGAACTGCTGATGCAACAGCTTAGCTGCTGTGTAACTGCCACTGCGTACTGGTCTTCGGGGTGGTGGGGGGGGGGTGGGCGTGGTGGTGGTGGTAACATGGATACATCGTAAGGCTGATTGTCCTCCCCTAGGTCCTCACCAGCCTCCACTTCCGCTTGTCCCTCCTCTTGCTCCTCGCCGGCTGGCTCTTCTGTCTCCGCTCCTTCTGGAGGTGGACCTTCAGCCATGTCTGACATTAGTTGTCCTCTCCTTATAGCTAGGTTATGAAGCATACAACACACCATAATAAATTCAACGATGGTACAGTAGGCTGCCGCCAGAATGGTCCAGGCATCTGAAGCGCTGCTTTAAGACTCCAATTGCCTTTTCGACGATGTTGTGTGTCGCTATGTGGCTTTCATTGTAACATTTCTCTGCTTCAGTGACAGGATTACGCAGAGGGGTCATCAGCCAACTGGTAAGGCCATATCCCTTATCCCCCAGCATCCAACCGTGACTTTCTGGCTGATTGAGAAACAGGTCAGGGATAGCACTCTCACGTAGTATGTGCACATCATGGATGCTGCCAAGAAATGTAGATTTTACTCTCATGATTATTTTGTTGTGGTTGATAACAAGCTGCACATTCAGGGAGTGGAATCCTTTTCTGTTACAAAACACCTCCGCCTTCTTTAAGGGGATTCAAGGCAATGTACATGCAGTCTATTGCTCCCTGCACCTTGGGGAAGTCTGCTATTCTCGAGAATCCCAAAGCCCTCCCGGTCTGTGCCTCCCTTATCATCAGGAAGCTTATAAAGTCCATCCTGTGAGCGTAAAGGGCTTCAGGCACCTGCCGAATGCAGCAGTGCGTGGCATGCTGAGAGATATGACAGATGTCTCCAGTTGAAGCCTGAAAGGATCCTGATGCGTAGAAGGCTAGGGCTGTAGTGAACTTCACCTCAACGGACAGTGTGGTTCTGATGGTGCTGGAAGGCTGTAGATCACCCTTGATGAGCTGGCAAATCTCATCAATGACCTCTTTCCGGGCGCAGTCTCCTAAGACACGCGTTTTCAGGCAAGTTTAGGTAAGATTGCTTTTCCAAGTACCTTCGTTGGCTGTATACTTGCCTCCTCTGTCTCCTCTGTCTCTGTCCACGCCTTACTCTGCCATCTCCTCGATTGATCTTTTCAGAAACCAGCTTGTGAGCAGTTACGAGTAATGGCGCAGAAAGCATAGGCCCCATCACTATCAACAATTACTTCCACTTTATTAAACTACTCTCTCTCTACTACTCTCTTTATTCTCTCTACACCAACCCCAGTCTAACACTGTATACCAGTCAGTCTAATACGCCCCAACAATATCAATAATTGTTTTAACTTACCATAAATGCACCTTTCACAAATAAATGCCTATCCACTAAGCTACTATCGGTATATTTATATATAAAGTTAATATTCTGAGTTGATCTACCGATAAACAACTCTATAAATAACTCACAACTATCTAGCTAGTTTTTTTCAGTTGCCTCCACCCTTCCTCCGATCTTCAAAATGGCATCCGTAGTGCCCATTTCATTCTGTAAAGCCTGGGAAAAGCAACTATTTCTTAGTGATGTTTTCGGCCTTCTATCAGCCCGGCGAAGTGCCGGTGATGTGCTGAAAGTTGGGATGGGCCTTGTGTCAGCGATCAGCTCGGCGATCAGTTCGGCGAAGTGAGCCGAAACTTGGGGGCTTATTATTCCGACGATGTTTTGGGCCTAGTTTCCACTTTTGACACAAAATGGGTGGTAGAGGTCCGTTTTGGGCGATCTATGGGCCATAAATGGGCGATGTAAAGTGGAAAGTCTAGCCCATAGAAGTTTACAGCGCGAAGGAGAACATTTCAGCCCATCATGTCCATACCGGCCAACAAGAGCTATCCAGCCTAATCCCAATTTCCAGCTCAAGGTCCATAACCCTGCAGGTTATGGCACCACAGGTGCACATCCAAGTACTTTTTAAATGTGGTGAGGGTTTCTGCCTCTACCACCCTTTCAGGTAGTGAGTTCCAGACCCCCACAGCCCTCTGGGTAAATAAATGTCCCCTCAAATCCCCTCTAAGCCTTCTACCAATTACTTTAAATTTATGCCCCCTGGTTGTTGCTAAGGGAAATAGGCCCTTTCTGTCCACTATATCTAGGCCCCTCATAATTTTATACACCTCAATCAGGTCTCCCCTCAGCCTCCTCTGTCCCAGGGAAAACAAACTCAGCCTATCCAATCTGTCCTCATAGCTAAGATTTCCAGTCCCAGCAACATCCTCGTAAATCTCCTCTGTACTCTCTCCAGTGCAATCACATCCTTCCTGTAATGCAGCGACCAGAACTGCATGCAGTACTTCAGCTGTGGCCTAACCAATGTTTTATACAGTTCAAGCATAATCCCTCCCCTGCTTTTGTTTTCTATGCCTCGGCTAATAAAGGCAAGCATTCTGTATGCCTACTTAACCATCTTTTTTACCTGGCCTCTACACTGCTTAGTATCCTACCATTTAATGTGTATTCTCTTTCCTTGTTAGCCCTCCCCAAATGCATTGCCTCACACTTCTCTGGATTAAATTCCATTTGCCACTGTTCTGCCAACCTGACCAGTTGATTGATATCTTCTTGCAGTCCGCAGCTTTCTTCTTCATTATCAACCACACAGCCTATTGTAGTATCACTTGCAAACTTCTTAACCATACCTCCTGTATTGAAGTCGAGATCATTGATATATGTCACAAACCTGAACAATGAAGCCCAACGGCATGACAATGAATGCCATATGACCACCAGATGTGCTCCCGAATAAGCTATTTACATGTTGAAGTTGCAGTTTAGGTACCGAGAGAGATATGGAGGTGCCTTTAAATATGCACCAGTCAGAGAGTCCAGGATAGTAGTGGTGTGCTGCGCTGTGCACAACATTAGGCAGCAACAAGTTTTGGACTTGCATTGGGAACAATTTGAAGAGCTCAGATCCTCCTCGGACAATTAGAATGGGTGAAGGAGGAAGTTGATGAGGGCAAGGCACCACCAGCTGCTCACATTGCTGTCCAGTATGCCAGGGTTGCTGTTTTTATTGTAAGGTTCACTTAGGTTGCACCAGTGGACCCATGTCACAACCATATGCAACGGGCCCCTCTCCCCATGCCACTGGCACAAAGCAGTATTGCATTGAATCCAGGATCGTAGCACTAAACACCTGCTGCTGACCTCCTGTGTCACCTCCAACCACGCATTCTTGGTGTCAGCAGTAGGTTTCTCCCTCCCGTTGCTGCGGTATAGTGCTTCTCTCTGACTCCTCACTGCCCTCAGCAGCACATCAAGGGAGGCATTATTGAAGCAGGGTACAGCCATTGAGCGTCCTGATTCCATACTGAGAGTGGTTCCTCTGTTGCTTCCAATGCCATGATCCTCCAAATTCAAATTAGCCATTTTAATACTGGAGTTGAGATCGCATCATATGGGTCCTCATCATGCCCGGTGCCACAGATTGGGGGACAAAGCTGCAAGTAAAATGATAATGAGGCGGCTGCATTAAAAAGTCAGTTGTGCTGAATTTGCTTCCAGGGTGGCCCCCCGCCCCCGCCACTCCCAACATGTCTCTGAGTAAATATTGGGTCAAATGTTACATTTCATTAAAAACAGTATCCTCTATGCAGATAATTGTATAAATTAAAATAAGCGATTTTCTTTGGCCTAAGTTAAAAAGCTGATAGTGATGATGAATGATTTATATCACGGCAGAAGTATATGTGCATCTTCTTTTGTGTCTGTTTCTCTATCCTTTCCTGTGCAGTAGGTTTTCTTTAGCTTGTGTCCATTTCATTCTGTCCCCTTCCCTTATGTATTTATGGTTTGATCTTCTTCCATTCTCTTATTTCCATTTATGCTTGATTGGTAACTCTTCAGAGAAACGAGATAATAAATTAAGGCTGCCATTAGAATTATTACTTACTAGTAAGTGTAAGAAGTCAAGGAAAGCATCCCCATAACCTCAGTACATTCTTTTTCAGCACATTGTTTGCAAATACCTGGGCAATGTTCTCTCCTATGTGATCATTACTTTGCAGGCAGGTCTATGGATGATCACATGAATCAAGTCCTCTTTCATGAGTTGGGGAAACACGCAACCATTTTTCATGGGCTGGAAGATTAATGATAATGACAGAGAATCATGCTAGATGAACTTCTATTAGAAATTTGTTGTCAGAAAAGATGATTGTTTTTCAATAGATCTGTGTGATATAAATTGAAAATCAAATTCTTTGGCCACACTATTTTTTCATTGTTTGATATTGGCAACTTACTATGTCTGTGTACTTCAAATTAAAATTTCAGGGGGCGAAATTGCCCAGCGCCCCGTTTAGGGGCAGTAAACCATTCAGGAACCCACCACAGTTGCGTAATGGGGGTTACCGCCCTTTACAGGAAGTGGTGTGCAATGTTGCGTGTTCCAATTCCTGTTGGGACGGTATCCGGGGCGCTACTCACGCGAGGATCGGCAGCATTTTGCAGCTTCTCCGTGTAGCGCTGATGCGTTTCAACGCCCCTCCCATTCCGTTAAAGGGGAGGGCCAGTGCGCACTCTGCAGGGCCTCTGATGGCCTTCACTCGACCACTAGGATGGTGTTGTGCTGAGGCCGCAGCCATGGAGCCTCAAGCCGGGCCGACAAGCGAGTCGGCCAAAACGAGAAAATGGCAGCATGAGGCGCAGCACACCCGCCCTTTAAGTTATGCCCCATGAGCAGATGTTGGTCCGGTTTGCAACCTGCAAGGCTGGTGCTGAAACTGCTTGTGGCGGCCTCGAGGGGTGCTGGCCAATTTCTGGCGTGGTGTGGAAAGGGATTGCTGCGGGGTACTAAGGTGTCGTCACGCCCACAATTACATTATCGGCAGTTACACAGCAGCCCAGGGTGCTACTAGCAGGGCGTGGCATGTCAGTTCCTCCCCTAACTCCTGCACAATTTTGCAGGAGCCGTTGATGTTGTGTATCTGTAAAGTATGCACTTTCATGTTCCTCGGGAAGATCGCTGCAGCCGACCGAATTCCAAACGGGCATCTGTTGTAGATGAATAGTACCTTGTGCGTGTTGATGCAGATAAGGCCCTTCGAAGACTCCTCCAGCTCCTGCGTCATGTAGGCCGAAGTCAGGTCGAGCTTGGTAAACGTCTTGCCTCCTGCCAGCGTCGCAAGTAGGTAGTCTGCCTTAGGTAGCGGGTATTGATCCTGTAGCGAGAAACAATTAATAGCTACTTTATAATCGCTGCAAATCCTGACCGTGCCATCACTTTTAAGTACTGGAACAATCGGGCTGGCCCATTCGCTGAATTCCACTGGGGAGTTGATGACCTCGCATTGCAGCCTGTCCAGCTCGATTTCCACTCTCTCCCTCATCATGTGAGGTACCGCTCGCGCCTTGTGGTGAATGGGTCGTGCCTCTGGGACCAAATGGATCCGCGCTTTCACCCCAGAAAAGCTTCCAATACCTGGCTCAAAAAGGGAAGGAAATTTGTTAAGAACCTGGGTACATGAGACCTCATCGACACGTGATAGCGCTCGGATCCCAGTTCCAGCGGATTTTGCCCAGCCAGCTCCTTCCAAGCAGTGTGGGGCCATTGCCCGGGACAATCCAGAGTGGCAGTTCGTGCACAGTGCCCTCGTAGGTGACCTTGACCATGGCGCTGCACAGGACAGTGATAAGCTCTTTGGTGTACGTTCTCAGTTTCGTATGGATGGGGCTCAGGGCTGGTCTGAATGCCTTGTTGCACCATAGTCTCTCAAACATCTTTTTACTCATGATAGATTGGCTAGCGCCAGTGTCCAGTTCCATGGCTACAAGTAAGCCATTCAATTTTACATTTAGCATTATAGGTGACATTTAGTTGAAAATGTGTGCACCCCGTGTACTTCAGCATCTGCCTCCTCTCTCTGAGGCTCGAAATTGCTTTGATCCACCATGGACCGATCTTCCTCTGCCACGTGGTGGTTAGCAGGTTTTGCAGAGCTTGCAGCTCGTTTGCAAGCTTGATGGAGGTGGCCCATTGTTCCACAGCTCTTGCAAACATACCCTTTGAAGCGGCATGAATAGGCTAAATGGAAGCATCCACAACGCCAACAAGGTGTGAATTGCCTTGCATTCATCCTTTGTTGGGGACTCTGAGTCATTTGGGTCACCTGAGGACTGCTGGCAGTTGCAGACTCGTGGGTTCTGCCCTGTACATTTTTGCTCACAAACTCAGTTCCAGTTAATTTATGAACATTGCTCGCACTTGTGTGCTGAGAGATTTGTTTGGTGTTATCACTGGTGGACATAAACGCCTGTGCTATCGCAATGGTCTTACTGAGGGGAGGTGTATCTGTAGTCAAAAGTTTTCATAGGATGATCTCGTGGCCAATGCCCAGTACAAAAAAGTCTCTGAGCATTTGCTCCAGGTAGCCATCAAACTCTATTTGTCCTGCAAGTCGCCTTAGCTCAGCAACGTAGCTCACCATGTCTTGACCTTCAGATCGCTGGCTCGTGTAGAACTGATACTTCGCCATCAGCATGCTCTCCCTTGGGTTAAGATGCTCCCGAACCAGTGTACACAGCTCCTCATACGACTTATCTGTGGGTTTCACCGGAGCCAGAAGATTCTCCATGAGGCTGTAGGTCGGTGCCCCACAGACTGTGAGGAGGACCGCTCTCCTTTTGGCAGCGCTTTCTTCTCCGTCCAGCTCGTTGGCTACAAAATACTGGTCTAGCCATTCGACATAGGCTTCCCAGTCCTCACCCTCCGAGAACTTCTCCAGGATGCCCACAGTTTGCTGCAGCTTTGCGTTGGATTCGTATTCTCATCGCCAGTTATTGTGTTCCTAACACAGATGAGGCTGCACACTGGCGACGAGAATGGGCCTCAAATTTGAGCTGGAAACCGATCACAAGCCCCTCATATCCCTGTTCGCTGAAAACAAGGGAATAAATACTAATGCCTCAGCCTGCATAAAAAGGTGGGCACTCGCGCTATCAGCGTCTAACTATACCATCCGCCACAGGCCGGGCACCGAGAACTGTGCGGATGCTCTCAATCGGCTACTATTGCACAGCATGGGGGTGGAAATGGTGCAGCCTGCAAACTTGTTGATGTTGGCGCAGCCCGCAGACTTGTTGGTGGTCATGGAAGAGTTTGAAAATGATAAATCCCCTGTCATGGCCCGCCAGATTAGGACTTGGACCAGCCAAGTTCCTCTGCTGTCCCGAGTAAAAAACTATGTACTGCATTGGAGCTGGGCCAGCATCCCCGTTGAAATGCAAGAGCCAATCAAGCCGTTCCAGCATCGAAAGGATGAGCTGTCCATTCAGGCAGACTGTCTGTTGTGGGGTAACCACGTAGTGCTACCAAAAAAAGGGCAGGGAGACGTTCATCTCGGATCTCCACAGCACACACCCGGGTATAGTAATGATGAAAGCGATAGCCAGATCCCACGTGTGATGGCCAGGTATCGACTCTGACTTCGAGTCCTGTGTACGGCAATGCAGCATATGTGCTCAGTTGAGCAATGCGCCCAGAGAGGCACCACTAAGTTTGTGGTCCTGGCCCTCCAGACCATGGTCGAGGATCCATGTCGACTATGCAGGCCCGTTTCTCTATAAAATGTTCCTGGTGGTGGTGGATGCTTTTTCAAAATGGATTGAATGTGAAATAATGTCGGGAAGCACCGTCACCGCCACCATTGAAAGCCTGAGGGCCATGTTTGCCACCCACGGCCTGCCTGACATACTGGTCAGAGACAACGGGCCACGTTTCACCAGTGACGAATTTAAAGAATTCATGACCCGCAATGGGATCAAACATGTCACCTCGGGCCCGTTTAAACCAGCCTCCAATGGGTAGGCAGAGCGGGCAGTACAAACCATCAAACAGAGCCTTAAACGAGTCACAGAAGGCTCACTCTAAACCCGCCTGTCCCGAGTACTGCTCAGCTACTGCACGAGACCCCACTCGCTCACAGGGGTGCCCCCAGCTGGGCTACTCATGAAAAGGACACTTTAAACCAGACTCTCGCTGGTTCACCCCAACCTGCATGATCAGGTAGAGAGCAGGCGGCAACAACAAAATATAAATGATGGTCGCGCCACTGTGTCACGGGAAATTGATCTGAATGACCCTGTGTATGTGCTAAACTATGGACATGGTCCCAAGTAGATCGCGGGCACGGTGGTAGCTAAAGAAGGGAATAGGGTGTTTGTAATCAAACTAGACAATGGACAAATTTGCAGAAAGCACCTGGACCAAACGAGGCTGCAGTTCACATACTGCCCTGAACAACCCACAGCAGACACCACCTTTTTCGAGCCCACAACACATACCCAAAGGATCAACGACACCATGCCGGACCAGAAAATCGAACCCATCACGCCCAACAGCCCAGCAAGGACAGGCTCACCTCGCAACCCTGCAGGGCCAATAAACAAGCCAGCCCAGCGAGGGCACAGCCAACACACTAGAACAAACATTTGTACCGAGGCGGTCCACCAGGGAAAGAAAGGCTCCCGACTGCCTCACCTTGTAAATAGTTTTCACTTTGACTTTGCAGGTGGAGTGATGTTGTGTATCTGTAAAGCATGCACTCCCATGTTCCACCACCAGGGAGCTCATCCCCTGAAGTCCCAAGGGATCCTAGCATCCCTTGGGAGCACTGTATTTTAGCCGGCCCCAAAGGCGTGTTACTCACTCTGAGTGTCTTATTAAAGACTGAGGTCACTGTAACTTCAACCTCCCTGTGTGCAGCCTCATCTGTGTTAGGAACACAATAGTTAGCACCCCCTCCTCCCCTCCCCACTCACCAGGCGAGAACAAATTTCACCTCCTCAGACTTTTAATTTTTGATCTATAAATAGAGCCATAATAGGTAGATTAGAAGGAAACTTGTTTCAAGCTATTCTTTTTGTTACATCAGCTAATTTTTAATGACTATGTTTGTTTCTTCAATTCCTGATAGCAGGAGTTTCAGTATGTAAATTAAATTCTGTTGTAAAGAAGAGTTAGTGAGATGAGGTGTGTCTTTCATACCTGACAATGGATTTCCATGTGGCATTGGCAGAAGCTGTTACTCTGTTCGCCCTGCTAATGTGGTCTGTTAGGGAGACCTGTAAGGTAGGGACAAAATTAAATTGAGAAATACAAAAAAAAAGGATACTTAGTGCATCTCCAAGTATGTATTTTGTGAGAAGTGACTTTTCACCAAAAGTCATGAAAGGATTTATGGTAGATGTTCTGTTTTGTTTAAGATGCATTTTAAACCATTTTCCATACATGTTTTTTTAAATCGTTCTGCACAGTACATTGGAGGCACATCCCAAGTTAATGACACTGACTTTTATCTTTTAAATCTGCATGTTTATCAAATAGATAGCATGCAAAAAATGAAAGGTGTTTGAAGATGATGTCAAACTTGGTGAGTCTGAAAAATAGTTTACTCCGGTTTGCATGGTTCACAGACAATATAGTCATCCTAGTTATATCAGCATTACTCAATATGCTTCAAAAGGTTCGTCAATATTTTTAATTTAATGAGACACCATCTTTGTTATGTTCAGAATAACTCCACAAGACTGTGTGCTGTAAGCTCAAACTGATGTGACCTTAATTTCTTTAAGCAAACTGCAGAGTGAAGCATCAGCATGGCAGACAACTCTTTATACTTGCTTGCATGAGGTGTACAGGTGGCCCTTGGGTCTCCAACAGGTGCTCCCCCTGGTGGCAAGTCTTGGACTATTATAAAGTTTACATACATAACATCACTCCCCCCGCAAAGTCTTCGATACAGGTTATTTACAAGTTGAGGTGATCAGGGGCTCTTCGTTCCCGGGTTGATCACCTGAGTTGAAGTCCTGGCATGGGTGAGTTGGTCGGATCATTGCTTCGTTGCAGCGTAGCTGGTCTGATCGGACTATCATGCATGGTGGGTTCATCCTCATGATTGACAGCAAGGTTGATTGCTGGATGGGTGTGTGGTAGTGGATCAATGATGGTAATAGCCTCTTCAATCTGTTCTTGGCTGTCAGTGAATCACAGTTTTGACTAATCCAAATGTTTTCTGCACGTTTGTCCATTCAGAAGTTTGACAACAAACACTCTATTCCCCTCCTTGGCTAAAACAGTGCCAGCAACCTATTTGGGACCATGACTATAAATAAGAACAAATACAGGGTCATTAACCTCAATGTCACGCAATACAGCCGCGTGATCGTGGTACATGTTATGCCGGTGACGCCGGGTTTCTACATGATCATTGAGATCCGGGTGGATTAAGGAGAGCCTGGTTTTGAGTGCTCTCATCATTAACAATTCTGCCAGGGGAACCCCGGTAAGCGAGTGGGGTCGCGTCCGGTAGCTGAGCAGAACCCGAGATAACTGGGTCTGCAGGGAACCGTCCGTCACGCATTTCAAGCTTTCCTTGATAGTATGGACTGCCCATCCCACTTGACCGTTGGATGCGGGCTAAAACGGTGCAGACCTGATATGTTTGATGACATTGTGGGTCATGAACCCGTTGAAATCAGAGCAGGTGAAACATGGTCCATTGTCACTAACAAGGACGTTGGGCAAACCATGGGTGGCAAACATGGCCCGGAGGCTTTAAATGGTGGCAGTGGATGTACAAGATGACATTATTACACATTCAATCTGTATATATGTATACTTGTATTTACTCTGTATAGCTACCAGAGTGCTCATCCACTGGTGTCCCAAGGGATCCCATAATCTCTTGGGAGCACAGGTGTTTAAGGAGGCTTCACAGGTTGGAGAGGCACTCTGGAGACCTGCAACAAAGGACTAAGGTCACACTTTACTTTGAGCTCACAGTGTTCAGTCTGACTCTTTCTCCATACACAACAACTGGCGATGAGATACAGATAGCGAACCCAAAGATGCAGCGAACAGTGGGCATCCTGGAGAAATTCTCGGAGGGAGATGATTGGGAAACTTTTGTGGAGCGACTTGACCAATACTTCGTGGCCAACGAGCTAGATGGGGAAGAGAGCACTGCCAAATGAAGTGCGATCCTCCTCACTGTCTGTGGGACACCAACGTATGGCCTCATGGAGAATCTGCTCACTCCAGCGAAACCCACAGAGAAATCGTACGATGATTTGTGCACACTGGTCCGAACGCATTTGAACCCGAAGGAAAGCGTTCTGATGGCGAGGTACTGGTTCTACACCTACAAAAGGTCTGAAGGCTAGGAAATGGCGAGTTATGTCGCCGAGCTAAGACGCCTTGCAGGACATTGCGAATTTGAAGGACATTTGGAGCACATGCTCAGAGACTTTTTCGTACTTGGCATTGGCCACGAAACCATATTTCGCAAACTTTTTACTGCAGAGACCCCAACCTTGAGTAAGGTCATAGCGATAGCCCAGGCATTCATTGCCACCAGTGACAATACGAAGCAAATCTCTCAGCACACAAGTGCTGCTACAAGTACTGTGAACAAAGTGATGTTGTTTTCGAATTGTAACATACCTGCAGCTACACGTCCGCAGATGTCTCAGAGTCCACCATCAAGGGTGATGAATGTAAGGCCATTAACACCTTGTTGGCGCTGCGGGGGTGATCTTCGTTTCCATTCATGCCGATTTTTCAGAGTACGTTTGCAAGGGCTGTGGAACAATGGGACACCTCCAACGAGTGTGCAGGCGAGCTGCATAGCCTGTTAAACCTGAAAACCACCATGTTGCAGAGGAGGACAGATCCACGGAGGATCACGATGAACCAGAGCCTCAGATTGAGGAGGCAGAGTTACATGGGGTGCGCACATTCACCACGAATTGTCCCCTGATAATGCTGAATGTTGAACTATATGGACTCCTGGTGTTAATGGAGCTGGACACGGGCGCGAGCCAGTCCATCATGGGCAAAAAGACTTTCGAAAGGTTGTGGTGCAACAAGCCTCAAGGCTAGTCTTAACTCCAGTTCACACAAAACTAAGAACTTACACAAAAGAACTGATTCCTGTAGTCAGCAGTGCTACCGTAAAGGTCTCCTATGATGGAGCAGTGCACAAGCTACCACTCTGTGTGGTATCGGGCGATGGTCCCACACTTCTCGGCAGGAGCTGGCTGGGAAAGATACGATGGAACTGGGATGACGTCCGAGGGCTGTCGGCTGCTAAGGACACTTCGTGTGCCCAGGTCTTAAACAAATTTCCTTCACTGTTCGAACCAGGCATCGGGAAATTCCAAGGAGCAAAAGTGCAGATCCACCGAATTCCGGGGGCGCAACCCATCCATCACAAGGCGAGAGCAGTACCGTACATGATGAGAGAAAGGGTAGAGATCGAGCTAGACTGGCTGCAAAGAGAGGGCATCATTTCCCCAATTGAGTTCAACGAGTGGCCCAGCCCTATCGTCCCAGTCCTCAAGAGAGACGGCACCACCAAAATCTGTGGTGATTACAAAGTAACTATCAATCGTTTCTCCCTGCAGGATCAATACCCACTAGCAAAGGCCGACGACCTCTTTGCAACGCTGGCAGGAGCAAAGACGTTCATAAAGCTGGATCTGACTTCAGCCTACATGACGCAGGAACTGGAGGAATCATCGAAGGCCCTCACCTGCATTAACACGCACAAAGGTTTTTTTGTTTATAACAGATGCCCATTTGGAATCCGATCAGTGGCAGCGATATTCCAGAGAAACATGAATAGCTTACTGAAGTCAGTCTCGCACACTGTGGTCTTCCAGGACAACATGTTGGTCACAGAATGGAACACAGTCAACTCAACTGCATGGAGCTCAGGTTAAAATGGTCGAAGTGCATTTTCCTGGCGCCTGAAGTGCAGTTCCTGGGAAGGAGGATTGCGGTGGACGGCATCAGGCCCACCAACGCGAAGGCGGAGGCAATTGAGAATGCACCGAGGCCAAAGAACGTGATGGAGCTGTAGTCGTTTCTGGGACTCCTGAACTACTTTAGTAACTTCTAGCTGGGTCTCAGCACACTGTTAGAACCACTGCATGTCTTACTACGAAAAGGGGATGAATGGGTTTGGGGCAAACACCAAGAAAATGCCTTTGTAAAAGCGAGAAAATTGTTATGCTCAAACAAATTGCTTGTGATGTATGATCCATGTAAGCGTTTGGTACTAACATTGATGCGTCGTCATATGTCGTCGGGTGTGTATTGCAACAAGCTAATGATTTCAGGAAACTGCACCCGGTTGCTTATGCATTCAGGAGTCTGCCTAAGGCTGAGAGAGCCTACAGCATGATTGAGAAAGAAGCATTAGCGTATGTCTATGGGTTAAAGAAAATGCATCAATACCTGTTTGGGCAAAAATTCGAATTTGAAACTGACCGTAAGCCACTTATATCTCTGTTCTCCGAGAGTAAAGGGATAAATAGCAACACATCGGCCCACATCCAGAGATGGGTGCTCACATTGTCCGCATACAACTACACCATCCGCCACAGGCCAGGCACAGAAAACTGCGCTGATGCTCTCAGTAGGCTGCCATTGCTCACCACGGGGGTGGAAATGGCGCAGCCCGCAGATCTAGCCATGGTTATGGAAGCATTTGAGAGTGAGAAATCACCCGTCACTCCCCGGCAGGTCAAAACCTGGACAAGCCAGGACCCCTTATTATCTCTAGTCAACAGCTGTGTGCTTCACGGGAGCTGGTCCAGTGTCTCAGTGGAATTGCAGGAAGAGATAAAGCCGTTCCAACGGTGCAAAGATGAAATGTCTATCCAGGCAGACTGCCTTCTGTGGGGCAATCAATTAGTGGTCCCCAAGAAGGGCAGAGACACCTTCATCAATGACCTCCACAGTACCCACCCAGGCATCGTAATGATGAAAGCGATAGCCAGATCCCACATGTGGTGGCCCGGTATCGATGCGGACTTAGAGTCCTGCATTCACAGATGTAATACATGCTCGCAGTTAAGCAATGTATCCAGGGAGGCGCCGCTAAGTTTATGGTCTTGGCCCTCCAAACCGTGGTCTAGACGGCAAGTCGACTATGCAGGCCCGTTCTTGGGTAAAATGTTCCTTGTGGTTGGAGACGCGTATTCCAAGTGTATTGAATGTGAGATAATGTTGGCTAGCATGTCCGCTGCCACTACTGAAAGCCTGCGGACCATGTTTGTCACACACGACCTACCCGATATCCTGGTGAGCGACAACGGGCCATGTTTTACCAGTGCTGATTTCAAAGAATTCATGACCCTTAACGGGATCAAACATGTCACATCTGCCCCGTTTAAAACAGCGTCCAACGGTCAGGCAGAGAGAGCAGTGCAAACCATCAAGCAAGGCTTGAAGAGGGTAACTGAAGGCTCGCTACAGACTCTCCTATCCCGAGTCCTGCTTAGCTACCGCACGAGACCCCACTCGCTCACTGGGATCCCACCTGCTGAACTGCTCATGAAAAGAGCACTTAAGACAAGGCTCTCGTTAGTTCACGCTGTTCTACATGAACAGGTAGCGAGCAGGCAGCTTTAACAAAGTGCATACCATGATAGTGCAAATGTGTCACGCGAAATTGAAATCAATGATCCTGTATTTGTATTAAATTATGGACAAGATCCCATGTGGCTCCCTGGCACTGTCGTGGCCAAAGAGGGGAGCAGGTTGTTTTAGGTCAAACTTTCAAATGGACTCATTCACCGGAAAAACTTGGACCAAATCAAACTCAGATTCACGGACTATCCTGAGCAACCCACCTTGGACCCCACCTTTTTGATCGCCCAACATACACACCAGTGGCAACCGGCACCACAGTTGACCACGAAGCAGAACCCATCATCCACAACAGCCCAGCAGGGCTCAGCAGACCAGGCAGCCCAGCAAGGCCAGCTGCATAGCAGCCCAGAAGGGCCCAACCAATGATTCAATAACACCAGCTTTCACACCGAGATTATCAACCAGGGCACGAAGGGCCCAAGATCGACTCACATTGTAAATAGTTACACTGTTGACTTTGAGGGGCGAGTGTTTTTATATTATGTATACTTGTATTTACTCTGTACAGCAACCAGAGGGCTCACCCCCTGGAGTCCTAAGGGATCCCATAATCCCTTCGGAGCACAGGTATTTAAGGAGGCTTCACAGGTTGGAGAGGCACTCTGGAGACCTGCATTAAAGGACTAAGGTCACACTTTACTTTTGAGCTCACATTTGTCAGTCTGACTCTTTCTCCATACACAACACAATCCATTGAGAGTAAGCGTCGACTGCTACTCGGAACATCTTTCCTAGAAAGGGGCCAGTGAAACCTATGTGGACCCTGGACTACGGTTTGGAGGACCATGATTGCAGACTCAGTGTGGCTTCCCTTGGTGCATTGCTCAACTGTGAGCAAGTGTTACATTTGTGTCTGCATGACTCCAAATCCGAGTCAATGCCGGGTCACCAAACGTGCGACCTTGCGATAGTCTTCATCATGACAATGCCTGGGTGGGTACTGTGAACATCGCGTATAAACGCTTCCCTGCCTTTTTTTGGCAAAACCACGCAATTCCCCCACAGGAAACAATCCGATTGGATGGACATTTCATCCTTGAGTCTGTAAAAGGGCTTAATTTCGTCTTGCATTTCCCCGGGAACAGTCGACCAGCTCTCATTCAGGATGCAGTTTTTTACTAGTGATAGCACAGGGTCCTGGCTAGTCCAGGTCCTGATCTCGTGAGCCGTGACGAGTGACCCCTCGCTCTCAAAAGCATCCATTGCAAGAAGCAAGTCTGCGGGTTGCGCAATTTCCACCCCGATGGTCGGCAATGGTAGCCGACTGAGGGCATCAGCACAGTTCTCAGTGTCTGGTCTGTGGCGGATTACATAATCATATGCAGATAATGTTAGTGTCCATCTTTGGATGCGGGACGAAGCATTGGTCTTAATACCTTTGCTTTCTGAGAACAGCGAAATGAGTGGTTTGTGGTCGGTTTCGAGCTCAAACCAGAGTCCAAATAGGTATTGGTGCATTTTCTTAACCCCGTATACGCGTGCTAATGCTTCTTTCTCAACCATATTGTAGGCTCTTTCAGCCTTGGATAAGCTTCTGAACGCATATGCAACCGGTTGCAGTTTGCCCGACACATTGGTTTGTTGTAACACACAACTGACCCCGTCCGAGAATGCATCACAAACTAGTACTAAACATTGACATAGGTCATACAATACAAATAACTTGTTAGAAAATAGCAGGTTTCTGGCCTTCTCAAAGGCTGTCTCTTGAGATTTACTCCAAACCCAGTTGTCATCCTTATGTAGCAATAAATGCAAACGTTCTAGCAAAGTGCTCAACCTGGGTAGAAAGTTATCAAAATAGTTGAGAAGTCCCAGGAATGAACACACTCCATCACATTCTGTGGTCTGGGTGCATTCTTGATGGCCTCCCTCTTAGAGTCCGTGGATCTGATATCGTCTTCTGCAATCTTTCTCCCCAAAAATTCAACCTCTGGTGCCAGGAAAATACACTTGGAGCATTTCAGCCTGAGTCCCACTCTGCCCAGTCGCTTTAGAACCTCTTCCAGGTTGTGCAAGTGTTCAGTGGTGTCATGTCCAGTGATCAGGATGTCATCTTGGAACAAAACGATGAGTGGAATTGATTTCAGCAGACTCTCCATGTTCCTCTGGAAGATGGCAGCAGCCGAGCGAATCCCAAAAGGGCACCTGTGGAATATAAACAGTCCTTTGTGCATTTTGATGCACGTCAAACTTTTGAAGATTCAGCCAGCTCCTGTGTCATGTAAGCAGAGGTTAGATCCAATTTGGTGAACGACTTCCCCCCTGCTAACATTGCGAATAGGTCCTCTGCTTTGGGTAGTGGGTACTGGTCCTGCAACGAGACTCGATTGATCATTACTTTGTAGTCACCGCAGATTCTGACCGTTCCTTTGCTTTTCAACACCGGAACAATTGGACTGGCCCACTGGTTGAACTCGACTGGCGATATAATTTCCCCTCATTGAAGTTTGTCCAGTTCGATCTCGACTTTCTCCCGCATCACATATGGAACCGCTCGTGCCTTGTGATGAACGGGCCGTGCATCAGGGACTAGATGGATCTGCACTTTAGTGCCTGTGAAGTTGTCGATGCCTGGCTCAAATAGCGACGGAAATTTGTTTAGCACTTGAGCGCACAAGGCGCCATCCACCGAAGACAGCGCTTTGATGTCGTCCTAGTTCCATTGGATTTTTCCTAGCCAGCTTCTGCCGAACAGCGTTGGGCCATCGCCTAGATAAATCATGCACAGCTCCATAGTACGATACCTTCACTGCAGCACTGCCAATGACTGGTATGAGCTCTTTGGTGTAAGTGGGCAGCTTTGTATGAATCAGGCTTAGTTTTTGCCCTTGTGCCTTGTTGCTCCAAAGTTTCTCAAAAGCCTCCTGGCACAAAATTGACTGACTCGCCCCCGTGTTCAATTCCATGGAAACTGGAAAGTCGTTTAATTTGACTTTCAACATTATCGGAGAGCTTTTGGTGTTGAAGAAGTGTACCCCATACACTTCCTCTTCAGCCTCGGGTTGAGTTGCTTTCTTACTTGTTCAGTGTGATCCGCGTCGGATCCTAGAAACATAGAAACATAGAAAATAGTTGCAGGAGTAGGCCATTCGGCCCTTCGAGCCTGCACCGCCATTCAATAAGATCATGGCTGATCATTCCCTCAGTACCCCTTTCCTGCTTTCTCTCCATATCCCTTGATCTCTTTAGCCGTAAGAGCCATAATCTAACTCCCCCCTTGAATATATCCAATGAACTGGCATCAACAACTCTCTGCTGCAGGGAATTCCACAGATTAACAACTCTCTGATTGAAGAAGTTTCTCCTCATCTCAGTCCAAAATGGACTACCCCTTATCCTAAGACTATGTCCCCTGGTTCTGGACTTCCCCAACATCGGGAACATTCTTCCCGCATCTAACCTGTCCAGTCACGTCAGAATCTTATATGTTTCTATGAGATCCCCTCTCATCCTTCTAAACTCCAGTGAATAAAGGCCCAGTTGATCCAATCTCTCCTCATATGTCAGTCCAGCCATCCCGGGAATCAGTCTGGTGAACCTTCGCTGCACTCCCTCAATAGCAAGAACGTCCTTCCTCAGATTAGGAGACAAAAACTGAACACAATATTCCAGGTGAGGCCTCACCAAGACCCTATACAACTGCGATAAGACCTCCCTGCTCCTATACTCAAATCCCCGAGCTATGAAGGCCAACATACCATTTGCCTTCTTCACCGCCTGCTGTACCTGCATGCCAGCTTTCAATGATTGATGAACCATGACACCCAGGTTTCGTTGCACCTCTCCTTTTCCTAATCTGCCGCCATTCAGATCATATTCTGCCTTCATGTTTTTGCCCCCAAAATGGATAACCTCACATTTATCCACATTATACTGCACCTGCCATGCATTTGCCCACTCACCTAATCTGTCCAAGTCACCCTGCAGTCTCTTAGCGTCCTCCTTACAGCTCACACCGCCACCCAGTTTAGTGTCATCTGCAAACTTGGAGATATTATACTCAATTCCTTCATCTAAATCGTGAATGTATATTGTAAAAAGCTGGGGTCCCAACACTGAGCCCTGCGGCACTTTACTAGTCACTGCCTGCCGTTCTGAAAAGGACCCGTTAATCCCAACTCTCTGCTTCCTGTCTGCCAACCAGTTCTCTATCCACATCAGTACATTACCCCCAATACCATGTGCTTTGATTTTGCACACCAATCTCTTGTGCGGGACCTTGTCAAAAGTCTTTTGAAAGGCCAAATGCACCACATCCACTGGTTCTCCCTTGCCCACTCTGCTAGTTACATCCTCAAAAAATTCCAGAAGATTCGTCAAGCATGATTTCCCTTTCATAAATCCATGCTGACTTGGACCGATCCTGTCACTGCTTTCCAAATGCGCTGCTATTTCATCCTTAATGATTGGTTCCAACATTTTCCCCACTACTGATGTCAGGCTAACCGGTCTATAATTACCAGTTTTCTCTCTCCCTCCTTTTTTAAAAAGAGGTGTTACATTAGCTACCCTCCAGTCCATAGGAACAGATCCAGAGTCGATAGACTCCTGGAAAATGATCAGCAATGCATCCAATATTTCTAGGGCCACTTCCTTAAGTACTCTGGGATGCAGACAATCAGGCCCCATCGGCCTTTAATCCCATCAATTTCCCTAACACAATTTCCCGCCTAATAAGGATATCCTTCAGTTCCTCCTTCTCACTAGACCCACTGTCCTCTAGTACATTCAGAAGATTATTTGTGTCTTCCTTCGTGAAGACAGAACCTATATATTTGTTCAATTGGTCTGCCATTTCTTTGTTCCCCATTATAAATTCACCTGAATCCGACTGCAAGGGACCTATGCTTGTCTTCACTAATCTTTTTCTCTTCACATATTTATAGAAGCATTTGCAGTCAGTTTTTATGTTCCCTGCAAGCTTCCTCACATATTCTATTTTCCCCCTCTTAATTAAACCCTTTGTCCTCCTCTGTTGAATTCTAAATTTCTCCCAGTCCTCAGGTTTGTTGCTTTTTCTAGCCAATTGATATGCCTTTTCCTTTGTTTTAACACTATCCTTAATTTCCCTTGTTAGCCACATTTCAGCTACCTTACCCGTCTTATTTGTATTCCAGACAGCGATGTACAATTGCTGAAGTTCATCCATGTGATCTTTAAATGTTTGCCATTGCTTATCCACCGTCAACTTTAAATATCCTTTGCCAGTCAATTCTAGCCAATTCACGCCTCATACCGTCGAAGTTATCTTTCCTCCAGTTCAGAACTCTAGTTTCCGAATTAACTGTGTCACTCTCCATCTTAATAAAGAATTCTACCATATTATGGTCACTCTTCCCCTCGGCGCTTCGCACAAAAAGATTGCTAATTAGTCCCTTCTCATTACACATCACCCAGTCTGGGATGGCCAGCTCTCTCGTTGGTTCCTCGACATACTGATCTGGAAAACCATCCCTAATACACTCCAGGAAATCTTCCTCCACCGCATTGCTACCAGTTTGGTTAGCCCAATCAATATGTAGATTAAAGTTACCCATGATAACTGCTGTACATTTATTGTACACATCCCTTATTTCTTGTTTGATGCTGTCCCCAAACTCTCTGCTACTGTTTGCTGGCCTGTACACAACTCCCACTAGCGTTTTCTGCCCTTTGGTATTCTGCAGCTCCACCCATACCGATTCCACATCATCCAGACTATTGTCCCTCCTTACGATTGCATTAATTTCCTCTTTAACCAGCATCGCCACTGTTGTGTATCTGGAAAGCATGCACTCCCATGTTCCGCCACAAGGGAGCTCATCCCCTGAAGTCCCAATGGATACCAGCCTACCTTGGGAGCACTGTATATAAGCCGGCCCCTAAGGCCTGTTCCTCACTCTGGAGTGACTTATTAAAGACTGAGGTCACTGTTACTTTAACCTCCCTTTGTTCAGCCTCATTTGTGTTCGGAACACAATAACTGGCAACGAGAATACGAATCCAATGCAAAGATGCAGCAAACTATGGGCATCCTGGAGAAGTTCTCGGAGGGTGAGAACTGGGAAGCCTGTGTTGAATGGCTAGACCAGTACTTTGTAGCCAACGAGCTGGACGGAGAAGGAAGCGCTGCAAAAAGGAGAGCGGTTCTCCTCACAGTCTGTGTGGCACCGACCTACAGCGTCATGAAGAATCTGCTGGCTCCGGTGAAACCCACAGATATGTCATATGAGGAGCTGTGTATACTGGTTTGGGAGAATCTTAACCCAAGGGAAAGCATGCTGATGGCGAGGTATCGGTTCCACACGTGCCAGCGATCTGAAGGTCAAGAAGTGGCAAGTTACGTCGCCGAGCTAAGGCGACTTGCAGGACAATGTGAGTTTGATGGCTACCTGGAGCAAATGCTCAGAGACTTTTTTGTACTGGGCATTGGCCTCGAGACCATCCTATGAAAACTTTTGACTGTAGAGACACCGACCCTCAGTAAGGCCATTGCGATAGCACAGGCGTTTATGTCCACCAGTGATAACACCAAACAAATCTCTCAGCACACAAGTGCTAGCAATGTTCATAAATTAACTGAAACTGTATTTGCGAGCAGAAATGTACAGGGCAGAACCCACGAGTCTGCAACTGCCAGCAGGCCTCAGGTGACCCAGATGACTCAGAATCCCCAACAAAGGATGAATGCAAGGCAATTCACACCTTGTTGGCATTGTGGAGGCTTCCATTCAGCCTATTCATGCCGCTTCAAAGGGTATGTTTGCAAGAGCTGTGGAACAATGGGGCACCTACAACGAGCTTGTAAACAAGCTGCAAGCTCTGCAAAACCTGCTAACTACCATGTGGCAAAGGAAGATCGGTCCATGGTGGATCAAAGCAATTTCGAGCCTCAGAGAGAGGAGGCAGATGCTGAAGTACACGGGGTGCACACATTTTCAACGAAATGTCACCTATAATGCTAAATGTAAAATTGAATGGCTTACTCGTAGCCATGGAACTGGACACTGGCACTAGCCAATCCATCATGAGTAAAAAGATGTTTGAGAGACTATGGTGCAACAAGGCATTCAGACCAGCCCTGAGCCCTATCCACACAAAACTGAGAACGTACACCAAAGAGCTTATCACTGTCCTGGGTAGCACCATGGTCAAGGTCACCTACGAGGGCACGGTGCATGAACTGCCACTCTGGATTGTCCCGGGGGATGGCCCCACACTGCTTGGAAGGAGCCGGCTGGGCAAAATCCACTTGAACTGGGATGACATCCGAGCACTATCACATGTCGATGAGGCCTCATGTACCCAGTTCTTAACAAATTTCCTTCCCTTTTTGAGCCAGGCATTGGAAACTTTTCCAGGGCGAAGGTACGGGTCCACTTGGTCCCAGAGGCACGACCCATTCACCACAAGGCGCGAGCGGTACCTCACATGATGAGGGAGAGAGTGGAAATCGAGCTGAACAGGCTGCAACGCGAGGGCACCATTTCCCCAGAGGAATTCAGCGAGTGGGCCAGCCCGATTGTTCCAGTACTCAAAAGTGATGGCACGGTCAGGATTTGCAGCGATTATAAAGTAACTATTAATCGTTTCTCAGTACAGAACCAATACTCGCTACCTAAGGCAGACGACCTATTTGTGATGCTGGCAGGAGGCAAGACGTTCACCAAGCTCGACCTGACTTCGGCGTACATGACGCAGGAGCTGGAGGAGTCTTCAAAGGGCCTCACCTGCATCAACACGCACAAGGGACTGTTCATCTACAACAGATGCCCGTTTGGAATTCGGTCGGCTGCAGCAATCTTCCAGAGAAACATGGAACTCAAGTCGGTACCACACACGGGTCGGGACACCACCGAGCACCTACAAAACCTGGAGGAGCCCCTCCAGTGACTGGATCGCATAGTGCTGCGGCTGAAGAGGTCGAAATGCATATTCATGGCAACAGAAGTGGAATTTTTGGGGAGAAAGATCACGGCAGATGGCATTCGGCCCACAGATGCCAAGACAGAGGCTATCAGGAATGCGCCCAGGCCACAGAACGTCACGGAGCTGCGATCGTTCCTGGGACTCCTCAACTATTTTTATAACTTCCTACCGGGGTTAAGCACCCTTTTAGAGCCCCTACGTGTGTTATTGTGCAAGGTGAGAACTGAGTATAGGGAAAAAACCAAGTAATTGCTTTTGAGAAAGCCAGAAACATATTATGCTCCAACAAGTGCTTGTATTGTATAACCCGTGTAAAGGACTTGTGCTAGCATGTGAGGCGTCCTCGTACGGAGTCGGGTGTGTATTTCAACAAGCTAACATTGTGGGGAAGTTGCAACCTGTCGCCTGTGCTTCCAGGAGCTTGTCGAAGGCCGAGAGGGCCTACAGCATCATTGAGAAAGAGACATTAGCGTGTGTGTTCGGGGTAAAGAAAATGCATCAGTACCTGTTTGGCCTCAAATTTAAGCTGGAAACCGATCACAAGCCCTTCACATCCCTGTTCGCTGAAATCAAGGGGAAAAATACTAATGCCTCAGCCCGCATACAAAGGTGGGCACTTGCGCTATCAGCATATAACTATACCATCCGCCACAGGCCAGGCACCGAGAATTGTGCGGATGCTCCCAGTTGGCTACCATTGCCCACCACGGGGTGGAAATGGCACAGCCTGCAAACTTGTTGATGGTGGCATAGCCCGCAGACTTGTTGATGGTCATGGAACCATTTGAAAATGATAAATCACCTGTCACGGCCCGCCAGATTAGGACTTGGACCAGCCAATATCCTCTGCTGTCCCTGGTAAAAAACTGTGCACCGCATGGGAGCTGGGCCAGCATCCCCGTTGAAATGCAAGAGCCAATCAAGCCGTACCAGCGGCGAAAGGACAAGCTGTCCATTCAGGCAGACTGCCTTTTGTGGGGTAACTGCGTAGTGCTACCCAAAAAGGGCAGGGAGACGTTCATCTCGGATCTCCATAGCACACACCCGGGTATAGTGATGATGAAAGCGGTAGTCAGATCCCACATATGGTGGCCCAGTATCGACTCTGACTTCGAGTCATGTGCACGGCAATGCAGCGTATGTGCTCAGTTGAGCAACGCGCCCTGAGAGGCACCACTACGTTTGTGATCCTGGCCCTCCAGACCATGGTCGAGGATGCATGTCAACTATGCGGGCCCGTTTCTTGGTAAAATGTTCCTGGTGGTGGTGGATGCTTTTTCAAAATGGATTGAATGTGAAATAGTGTCGGGAAGCACCGCCACCGCCACCGTTGAAAGCCTGAGGGCCATGTTTGCCACCCACGGCCTGCCTGACATACTGGTCAGTGACAACGGGCCATGTTTCATCAGTGTCGATTTTAAAGAATTCATGACCCGCAATGGGATCAAACATGACACCTCGGCCCCATTTAAACCAGCTTCCAATGGCCAGGCAGAGCGGGCAGTACAAACAATCAAACAGAGCCTTAAACGAATCACAGAAGGCTCACTCCAAACCCGCCTGTCCCGAGTACCGCTCAGCCACTGCATGAGACCCCACTCACTCACAGGGGTGCCCCCGGCTGAGCTACTCATGAAAAAGACACTAAAAACCAGACTCTCGCTGGTTCACCCCAACCTGCATGATCAGGTAGAGAGCAGGCGGCAGCAACAAAATGTAAACGATGGTCACGCCACTGTGTCACGGGAAATTGATCTGAATGACCCTGTGTCTGTGCTAAACTATGGACATGGTCCCAAGTGGATCGCGGGCACAATGATAGCTAAAGAAGGGAATAGGGTGTTTGTAGTCAAACTAGACAATGGACAAATTTGCAGAAAGCAACTGGACCAAATGAGGCTGTGGTTCACAGACTACCCTGAACAACCCACAGCAGACACCACCTTTTCGAGCTCACAACACACACCCAAAGGAACAATGACACCACGCCAGACCAGGAAATCGAACCCATCACGCCCAACAGCCCAGCAAGGCCAGGCTCACCTCGCAGTCCTGCAGGGCCAACAACACACCAGCCCAACAAGGGCACAGCCAACACACCAGAACAGACATTTGTACCAAGGCGGTCCATCAGGGAAAGAAAGGCTCCCGACCGCCTCAACCTGTAAATAGTTTTCACTTTGACTTTGGTGGGGGAGTAATGTTGTGTATCTGTAAAGCATGTACTCCTATGTTCCATCACCAGGGAGCTCATCCCCTGAAGTCCCAAGGGATCCGAGAATTCCTTGGGAGCACTGTATATAAGCCAGCCCCTAAGACCTATTCCTCACTCTGGAGTGTCTTATTAAAGACTCAGGTCACTGTTACTTTAACCTCCCTGTGTGCAGCCTCATCATTAGGAACACAATAGCCACCCCGCCTCTTTTTCCTCTCTGTCTATCCTTCCTAAATGTTGAATACCCCTGGATGTTGAGTTCCCAGCCTTGGTCACCCTGGAGCCATGTCTCCGTGAGGCCAATTACATCATAACCATTAACTGCTATCTGCGCAGTTAATTCGTCCACCTTATTCCGAATACTCCTCACATTGAGGCACAGAGCCTTCAGGCTTGTCTTTTTAACACACTTTGCCCCTTTAGAATTTTGCTGTATTGTGGCCCTTTTTGTTTTTTGCCTTGGGTTTCTCTACCCTCCACTTTTACTATTCTCCTTTCTATCTTTTGCTTCAGCCTCCATTGTATTTCTCTCTGTCTCCCTGCATAGGTTCCCATCCCCCTGCCATGTTAGTTTAACTCCTCCCCAACAGCACTAGCAAACACTCCACCTAGGACATTGGTTCCGATCCTGCCCAGGTGCAGACCGCCGGTTTGTACTGGTCACACCTCCCCCAGAACCGGTTCCAATGTCACAGGAATTTGAATCCCTCCCTTCTGCACCATTCCTGAAGTCACGAATTCATCTGAGCTATCCTGCAATTCCTGCTTTGACGAGCACGTGGCACTGATAGCAATCCTGAGATTACTAATTTTGAGGTCCTACTTTTTAATTTAGCTCCTAGCTCCCTAAATTCATCTCGTAGGACCTCATCCCATTTTTTACCTATATCGTTGGTACCTATATGCACCACGACAACTGGCTGTTCACCCTCCCTTTTCAGAATGTCCTGCACCCGCACTGAGACATCCTTGACCCTTGCACCAGGGAGGCAACATATCATCCTGGAGTCTCGGTTGCAGCCGCAGAAATGCCTATCTATTCCCCTTACAATTGAATCACCTATCACTTTAGCTCTCCCAATCTTTCTCCTGCCCTCCTGTGCAGCAGAGCCACCCACGGTGCCATGAACTTGGTTACTGCTGCTCTCCCCTGATGAGTCATCCCCCTCAACAGTACCCAAAGCGGTGTATCTGTTTTGCAGGGGAGATCATCTTCTGCCAACTCTGCCACATGGTGAGTCGCAGCACATTTGCACATTCGCTGGAGGTGCCCCATTGTTCCGCAGCCTTTGCACATGTAGTGCTTGAATCATCATTGATGGGCTCTATGGTTATCCTCGCAGCGCCAATATGGTGTTAATGGATTCGCATTCACGCCCCACGGTGGACTCTAAGTCATCCTAGGTCTGACCTCTGCAGGCCCTGCCATGTACAGTTCTGCCTGCTGAAGGCGTGATTTTATGCACAGTATTTGCCGGTGAGCTTCGGTGTTGAAAAGATATCTGCTTAGTGTTATCGTTCGTGGACATGAAAGCCTGGACTATTGTGATGGCCTTGCTCAGATCTAGGGATTTGGCAGACAGCAGTTTGTAAAGAATGACCTTGTGGCCGATTCCAACCATGAAAAAGTCCCGCAACGTTTCCCCCAAAAATCCAGCAAATTCGCATGGTCCCGCAAGGCATCTTAGGTCGGCGACATAGCTCGTCACATCCTGGTCCTCGGAGCGATGGTGTGTATAAAAGCGATACCTGGCCATTACGATGCTTTCCTTCGGTTCTCAAACCAGCGTACACAACTCTGCATATGTCTTGTTCGTTGGTTTTGTCAGTGCTAGCGGATTTTGATGAGGCCATATATCGTGGACCCACAAACGGTGAGGAGAATCGCCCTGCGCTTTACCGCGTTACTGTCCGTATCCAGCTCATTGGCCACAAAGTACTGGTCAAGAATCGCAATGAAGGCTTCCCAATCATCACCCTCAACAAATCTCTCAAGAATATCAACGGCAGCCATAATCAAATTCCAGAGTAACGAATTAGCATGGTGTGCAGGTGACCCTTGGGTCTCCAACAGGTGCACCCTCTGGTGACAAGTCTTACACTGTTATAAAGTTTACATAAATAACAATCTTCATAATTAAAACATGAGGAGCAAAACCATTGCTCTTTTGTAAATGATTTGCATACAGTACACTGATTATAAGTCTTAATTATTTGGAAGGAAGAAAAGATCATGTTGAAGAATTTGGGTTAATTATCATGGAATCAATTTTGTTCACTTTTTTATTGAGGAAACATGACATACAAAATTCTGAAGATCATGAATTCAGCTAAAATCATTATCACATGATTGCTAAATTAAAAAGATCTACAATCCTTTCTCTCAATCTGTAGTTTCATATCTTTCCTTTCACTCATTTTTTGCGCTCACTGTCTCATTCACTGCCTCTCTATTATGACTTAAGCCTGGATTTATTCTGCAGCTTTTGACATGGCAATTGGCTCTTTGTCAGATACAAGCTAGCTCAGTCAGTGTATTAATTCAGGATCTGCGATATACAATTGCATTGCCGGACTGCCAGCTGTCAGAGTTTGTTAGCCATTTTCTGAGAACTTCTCATGAATAGTTGCAAATATCCTCCTCTCCACATATTATGCATTCGCCTTTGTTCACTTATTTATGGATGCATGATGCAGACGTTAACTGTAACGTTTGTGTATTTTCATTTCATCATGAACTTGAATTAATTATTTAGATGGCCAATGGAAAATATTTCAAAAATATTAATTGTTCAACACTTTACCTATTGTACCACAAGACCAGCTAAGTAACTTTGCAAGTGTTCAACTATGAACATAACAGCTATCTACACCTTAAACAACCACTTTAAAACAAGACAATTTAGTGATTTCCCAATAGCTCAGCGTATAAATACATAGGCTCCACTCGAGCTTTAACCAGGAGATAAAATGTTGACTAAAATTCACCTCTGTGACCTCGGGCTAGGGGTTAAACCAGGCATGGTTCTTGCTTCTGATTGCTATACAGTGATCCCAGCTGCCAATTGGACATGTGCGGGCATAAGAACATAAGAATTTAGAGCAGGAGTAGGCCATTCGGCCCCTCAAGACCGCTCTGCCATTGAATAAGATCATGGCTGAACTTTTACCTCAACTCCACTTTCCAGCATTATCCCTATATCCCTTGAGTCCCTTAATATTCAAAAATCTATCGATCTCTTTCTTGAATATACTCAAATACTGAGCCTCCACAGCCCTCTGAGGTAGAGAATTTCAAAGATTTATCATCCTCTGAGTGAAGAAGTTTTTCCTCATCTGAGTCCTAAATGGCCGACCGCTTTTTCTGATACTGTGACCCCTGATTCTAGACTCCCCAGCCAAAGGAAACATCCTCGTTACATTTACGCTGTCAAGCCCTGTAAGAATTTTATAGGTTGCAATGAGATCACTTCTCATTCTTCTAAACTCTGGAGAATATTGTACTAGTCTACTCAATTTCTCCTCATAGGACAATCCCCTCCATCTGAGGAATCAGTCTGGTGAACCTTTGTTGCAGTCCCTCGATGACAACTATATCCTTCCTTAGGTAAGGAGACCAAAACTGTATACAATACACCAGGTGCCGTCTCACCAGGGCCCTATATAATTGCAATAAGTTGGCTTTACTCTTATACACAAATCCTCATAATAAAGGTCAACATACCATTTGCTTTCTTAATTGCTTGTTGTACCTGCATGTTAACTTTTAGTGAGTCGTGTACAAGGACACCCAGGTCCCTCTGAACATCAACATTTCCCAATCTCTCGCCATGTAAATAATATTCTGCTTTTCTATTTTTCCTACCAAAGTGGATAACTTCATATTTCTCCACATTATATTCCATTTGCCATGTTTGGGCCCATTCACTTAGCCTGTTTATATCCCCTTGAATATTTCAGATTCCAGCATCCGCAGTATTTTGCTTTTGTATATCCCCTTGAAACCTCTTTGCATCCTCCTCACGACTTATATTCCCACGAAGCTTTGTATCATCAGAAAACTTGGATATATTACATTTTGTCCCCTCATCCAAATTATTGATATATATTGTGAATAGCTGGGGCCCCAGCGCCGATCCTTGTGGGACCCCACTAGTTATAGCCTGCCAACCTAAAAATGAACCGTTTATTCCTACTTTCTCCATTAACCAATCCTCAATCCATACGAGTATTTTACCTCCAATCCCATGAGCCCGAATTTTGTTTTATAACCTCTTGTGTGGCACCTTACCGAATGCCTTCTGAAAATCCAAATACATCACATCCACTGGATTCCCCCTTATCTATTCTATTACTTACAACCTCAAAAAACTAACAGATTTGTCAAACCTGATTTCCCTTTCAAACTCTTTCAGTGAGGAGATGATCAGGCTTAGCTGAAATGCTTTCCCCCAGGGTCAAACAGCTTGGATGCAGTTGCTTTCTGTGGTCACACGTGAAGAATGGTCACTTTGGTGAGGTTCCAAAAAGCTTCAAGTGCCTGTTGAATTGAGTAAGAGGCATTGAGGGTAATTTAGACATTGGTTGATAATGGATCAGCTGCCTGTTATACAACTCTCCTGATTTTCATTTCTATTGAAGCGAATATAAATGAAAATCAGGAGAGATGTACAACGGGCGGTAAATCTGATATTGCTTAAAATTACCTCTTTGTCTTCATAACAGGATATAAGTAAATTTAATCAACTTGACAAAAAAAGCTACATGCCATTTCAATATGTGTGCCAACTTGTATTGTTTCCTATTCAGTACCCATCAACAGTGAATTAATTATAATCAGGAGACAATGTGGAGCATTAGCATTAAAGCAGTAAAAACACCATCAGTACAACTGTATTTATTAACATGCAGAACAACTAATTAATGTTTATAATTTATACTTACATTTCATGGCAAATCCATAGATTAACCTGCCAATTAAATTTCATAATTTACAACCCTAATTTCTGTCAACAACACAAACATCTGTTTGAATTCATGATTGAAGATTTTAGAAATTCCAAGAGACAGTGGATATGATGAATCATATATGCTTGCAGTACGAAACAAAATCTCTGATTAGTTCATATTCATGAATAATGTCTCCTGAGCTTGTATCATCAAACAAGCCTTAATCTTATTTTCTTTTAACAAAACAACTCAAGGGATGCCTGCATTTATAAGATCTGTGTAACTTCTGTGACATTGCCAAAATGAATGCAATTACCATCATATGTTGTCTGAAATGCAGTCTTAATGTTTGTCATTTTGGATTTTTGGCTTGCATGTAAGGCAATGTGAGCTAATGAATCCACAAGTGTGTATGTATGGTATTTGTAAGTTTATTGGTCTTCATCTGACAGTGAAGCAAGTTTTCTTGTCTGCAAAATTCAATGAAGTAATAAATACAATATGACAATATCAAAGTATTAACTCTTCTGCCAATTGAAAGAGAACTGACCATGGTCACTGGTCGCTTATGCAACATTAACACACACTGGTATTTAGAAATGCTTTGCTCTTGGCAGGGTCTAGTTGTGGGTTTCCACTTATTTGCACAATTTCACTGTTAATTGACAGTAATTGTATTTTACTTGTCAGGAGAATATCTGATGCATTGCCATTGTTTTGCAGCAGACGGTCAGGATTCTATTCTACTTCAGGTCCATCTGGCTGGTAAAATCATAATAACACGGACTGCTAAATTATAAATGTCAACAATCCCTTCACTCAATCTGTCATTTAATCACCTTGTTTACTCTAAGGTTTCTGTGCCTGCAATCTCATTCTCTGCCTCTCTGTTATGACTTTGCCTAGATTTACTATGTTGCCATGATTGTAAAAAGAATAGCGTATGAGAATGAAATTTGTCTGAAGGAGATGGTGAGAATGTTGTGACTGAGCAAGGGCACCTACTAGTTGAGCTGATTTATCAGCAGCTTCACCCCAATTTGGGTCAGTGCATTACTGCTCACAATCATACTGAAGGTGATCATTCACAATTAATCACAAATATAATTTAGGACTCAGTTTTGAATTCAGGTACAAATCAATTTTTCTTCTGTCTTTAGAAGGGTTTAATTGCTGTTATATATATATTTGCCACACAGGTTTTATTTTCTTTTTATCATGAAATTTCCCCCAAATTATATGCGATTTGATGGGCTAATCTTTTAGCTAATAGGTGATTTACCATTTGTTTTGCTTGTAAGAGATGGTGATGCAGTTTAAAAAAAAATATTATCTGAAAACTAGTGTTATCAAAATTTCAACAGAATGCTTTTCATGCTTCTTCAATAAAACATATCAATTGAATTTTCATTTGAATTATTGACTCATCCTCGCTTCCATGACACATGTAAATGAAGTGAAATTAAGTCTATAAACTGGCAGTACAAACTGTCTGTTGGATGGGGAACGATTAAAGCGACCCACATATTGTGGCACTATAATTTTGCATAAAAATAGTTTGATCTGTTATCTCATTGGCCAGTTAGTGATGTGATGCCTTTAGCTTCAGCTTTTTAATGAAACTTAGTAATTATTAACTTGCAGACTAGCTGAGGAAAAGAAAATTGCAACGTCTGTATATCTGATTGATTTCTATTTGCTGTGGATGGAACAGTATAAATTTGGGACTTAAGTGAGAGTCTAGAATTCAATGCTATTATGTGGAGCTTTTATTGCTATGTATGTATCAAGTCTCAAAGGAGAGAAAGTTTCTGAACAATCGAAAATATTGAGCTGTTTCAATATCGAGCTGCTTCTTGAACTGCTTTTGAAGACAACGTACTGATATTCTGCATAATTAAGCCCACATGTGCTTATATAATTTTGATCAAATAAACAAGTGAAACAGAGGTGATCATTGAATTCCTGGCTACTGTTTTGAGAAATAAATGTAAATTATATCAATAACGCATTGTGTCAAACTCTGTTTGATAATACTCCTGTGAAATGCTTTGGGACGTTTTACTACATTAAAAGTGCTATATAAATGCAAGTTTTTACTGTTAACTATTAACTGTGCCTTCAGCTTCCTGAGCCTTAGGCTCTGAAATTCCCTCTCTGCCTCTCTACCTCTCACTCCTGCTTTGACTCTTCTCAAAACATACCTCTTTGACCAAGCTTTTAGTCACCTGCTCTAATATCTCCTTATTGGGCTTGGGCTCAAAATTTTATAGAATCATAGAATAGCACAGCACAGAAGGAGGCTATTCGGCCTATTGTGTCTGTACCGGCTCTTTCGAAGAGCAATCCAATTAGTCCTACCCCCGCATTTTTCACCATATCCCGACAATTTTTTCTCCTTCAAGTATTTATCTAACTCTCTTTTGAAGTCTACTATTGAATCTGTATCTACCACCCTATCAGGCAGTGCATTCCAAATCCTAACCACTTGTTGCATAATAAAGTTTTTCCTCAAGTCTCCTCTAGTTCTTTTCCTATCTTGTTAAATCTGTGCTCTCTCGTTACCGACCCTTCGGCCATTGGAAACAGTTCACCTTTATTTACTCTAAACCCTTCATGATTTTAAACACCTCTATCAAATCTCTTCTTAATTATTAACTGCTCCCGCGCTGTGCCTTCAGCCTCCTGGGCACAACTTAAACCCTTCTAAAAACAGAGAAAAATTGCTTTTGTACAAATGTATCTGAATTCATAATGGAGTCTTGAATTGGGATTAATTGGGACTGATCACCTTCAGTATGATTAAAGTGCAATGGGAGAGGCCTGAGGAGATCTAAGCAGAATCAGCAGAGCACACAAAGGGAATTTGAAAAAGTGACGTCACAGTAAATGGAGAGGAGGTAGGGTAAGTTACATGTAAAATATCAATTTAAACTACCTATTAGTTAAACTAGACCAAGAAAATAGTTGAAAAACTAAACAATATAAGCTAAGTTGATCAAATATATAAACTTTAATTAATTAAACAAAGAAAAAAAGGTTATATAGGGATGGCAGTGCACGTGGTGTGCCGCAGCTGCAGCATGTGGGAGATTGCGGAAAGCTTTTGCAATCCTGGACCACCACATCTGCAGTAAGTGTTTGCATCTTGAGGAACTTCAGCCCGGAGTTTCTGAGCTGGAGTCCAAATTGCAGACATTGCAGGGCATCAGGGAAAGGGGAAGGTACCTAGCTGGTTTGATCCAGGAGTTAGTCGCACTCCTTAGGTTAAGTAATGATACAGGTCAAGTTAGTGGTCAGGGATAGGAGGGTATGACTGTGAGGCAGGCAGGTAAGGGAACTCCAGGTGCCGTGCAGGAGGAAACTCAGCCTTTGCCATTATCCAACAGGCATGAGGTTTTTGCTGCCTCTGTGTGGATGAGGGCAAAGAATGCAGGGAGGATGAACAAACTGACCAAGGCACCGTGGTACAGGGACAGTATAGTCATTTAGAATCATAGAATCATAGAAATTTACAGCATGGAAGGAGATCATTTCAGCCCATCGTGTCCGCGCTTGCTGACCAAGAGCTATCCAGCCTAATCCCACTTTCCAACTCTTGGTCCATAGGTTACGGGGCAGTGAGTTCCAGACCTCCATTTCCCCTCATAGCTCCTCTAAATCTCCCCCCAACTAATTTAAATCTATGCCCCTTGGTTGTTGACCCTTCTGCCAAGGGAAACAGGTCCTTCCTACCCACTCTATCCAGGCACCTCATAATTTTATATGCCTCAATCAGGTCTCCCCTTAGCTTCCTCTGTTCCAAAGAAAACAGACCCAGCATCTCCAATCTTTCCTCATGGCCAAAATGCTCCAGTCCAGGCAACATTCTTGTAAATCTCCTCTGCACCCTTTCCAGTGCAATCACATCTTTCCTGTTATGTGCTGACCAGAACTGCACGCAGTACTCCAGCTGCGGCATAACCTGTGTTTTATACAGTTCAAGCATAACCTCTTGCTCTTGTATTCCATGTCTCAACTAATAAAGGCAAATATTCCATATGCCTTCTTAACCACCTTATCTACCTAGCCTGCTACCTTCAGGGATCTGTGGACCTGCACTCCAAGGTCCCTTTGTTCCTCTGCACTTTTCAGTTTCGTATCATTTAATGTGTATTCCCTTGTCTTGTTTGAACTCCCCAAATGCATTCCCTCACACTTATCTGGATTGAATTCCATTTGCCATTGTTCTGCCCATCTGATCAGTACAATGATATCTTCCTGCAGTCCGCAGCTTTCTTCTTCATTATCAACCACACAGCCTATTTTAGTGTCATCTGCAAACTTCTTATTCATCCCACCAACTTTTAAGTCCAAGTCATTGATATATACCATAAAAAGCAAGGGGCCCAGAACTCAGTCCTGCAAAACCCCACTGGGTACAGCCTTCCAGTCACAAAAACAACATCATCATAGGCAGTCCCTCAGAATCGAAGAAGATTTGCTTCCATTCTAAAAATGAGTCCTTAGGTGGCTGAACAGTCCAATATGAGAACCACAGTCCCTGTCACAGGTGGGACAGTGAGTTGTTGAGGGAAGGGGTGTGTGGGACTGGTTTGCCGCACGCTCTTTCCGCTACCTGCGCTTGATTTCTACATGCTCTCAGCGATGAGACTCAAGGTGCTCAGCGCCCTCCCGGATGCACTTCCTCCACTTAGTGTGGTCTTTGACCAGGGACTCCCAGGTGTCAATGGGGATGTTGCACTTTATCAGGGAGGCTTTGAGTGTGTCCTTGTAATGTTTTCTCTGCCCACCTTTTTGCTCATTTGCCGTGAAGGAGTTCCGAGTAGAGCATTTGCTTTGGGAGTCTCGTGTCTGGCATGCGATCAATGTGGCCTGCCCAGCGGAGCTGATCAAGTGTGGTCAGTGCTTCAATACTGGGAACGTTGGCCTGGTCGAGGATGCTAATGTTGGTGCATCTGTCCTCCCAGGGGATTTGCAGGATCTTGCGGAGTCATCGTCGGTGGTATTTCTCCAGCAACTTGAGGTGTCTACTGTACATGGTCCATGTCTCTGAACTGTATAGGAGGGCGGGTATTACTACAGCTATGTAGACCATGAGTTTGGTGGCAGAATTGAGGGCCTGGTCTTCACACACTCTTTTCCTCAGGCGGCCGAAGGCTGCACTGGCGCATTGGAGCCAGTGTTGAATCTCATCGTCACTGTCTGCTCTTGTTGATAAGAGGCTCCCGTGTTATGGGAAATGGTCCACGTTGTCCAGGGCCATGCCGTAGATCTTGATGACTGGGGGACAGTGCTCTGTGGCGCGGACAGGTAGGTGGATGACCTTTAACTTACGGATGTTTAGCGTAAGGCCCATGCTTTTGTATGCCTCAGTAAATACGTTGACTATGATTTGCAGTTCAGCCTCTGCATGTGTGCAGGCATCGTCCTCGCACTGCAGCTCGACGACAAAGGTAGAGGTAGTCTTGGACCTGGCCTGGAGATGACGAAGATCGAATAGGTTCCCAATGGTTCTGTGGTTTAGTTCCACTCTAGCGGAAAGCTTGTTGACTGTGAGGTGGAGCATGGCAGCGAGGAAGGTTGAGAAGATGTCTAGGGCGATGACGCAGCCCTGTTTGATCCCAGTCCCTACGTGGATTAGGTCTGTAATGGATCAGTTGTTAAGGATCACAGCCTGCATGTCGTCATGGAGCAGATGGAGGATGGTGACAAACTTTTGGAGGCATCCAAAACGGAAGAAGGCGCTCCATAGACCCTCATGGTTGACAGTGTCAAAGGCGTTTGTAAGATCGAAGAAGGCCATGTATAAGGGCTGGTGCTGTTCCCTGCATTTTTCCGGCAGCAGTTACGCTACAAAAATTATGTCCGTTGTGCCCCTGTCGGGGACGAAATCTGCACTGTGACTCCGGGAGGAGCTCCTCAGCCACAGGGAGAAGACGGTTGAGGAGGATTCTAGCGACAACTTTCCCAGTGGCTGACAACAGGGGGATTCCTCTGTAGTTGCCGCAGTCAGACTTGTTCCCTTCTTTAAAGATGATCATGATCACTGCATCTCTGAGACCTCTCGGCAGGCTCTCCTCCCTCCAGATGAGAGAGATAAGGTAGCCCATAGCCTTGTTGTTCTTAAGCTGTCCTATGCCTTTTTCTACCTGGGGTTTTACTGAGGTGGTGGCGAGTAGCATGCTGCGGGATGGAGTCAAGAACACTCGAGTCAAAGTCAGATTCTCGATTGAGGAGATCTTCGAAGTGCTTCCCCCAGTGGGCCCTGACTGTATCAGTGTCCTTGATGATTGTTTCCCCGTTCTTGGTTAGCAGTGGGGTGGGACCTTGGGTGTTTGGACCTTAGGTGGCCTTGACTGCGATGAAGAATCCTCGCACATCATGGCCGTCTGCCAGCTGCTGTATTTCCTGCGCTTTCTCCATCCACCACCTGTTCTTTGTTTCCTTGCTGCTTCCGAGTTGGGTTGTTGTTTAAGGCTCAGAGATGCTCTGTGTTTGCGACCTATTAGCTCTTGGATCTCCTGGTCATTCTCATCAAACCAGTCCTGGTGTTTCCTGGTTGAGTGACCGAGCGTCTCTTCGCAGACACTGGTTATGGAGGCCTGGAGGGCAGACCAAGCGCTGTGAGCATTCTGCGTCTCGGGATCATCAAGACATGCCAGATTAGCTGTGAGACGCTGGCTGTATAGGGCTCTCTTATCTGGTCTTTGAGTGCCCCAGCATTGACTTTTTTGTGGCACTGCTTCTGCTGTCCTCGCCGCTTTGGGGTTATGTTGATGTCAATGATGGATCGGATTAGGCAGTGGTCCATCCAGCAGTCATCAGCTCCTGTCATGGCGCGGGTGATGCACACGTCCTTGCGACCCCTGGCTCGGATGATGACATAGTCGAGCAGGTGCCAGTGTTTGGAGCGAGAGTGTTGCCACAATGCGTCGTATTTGTCCCTCTGGTGGAACAAGGTGTTGGTGATGACAAGTTCATGTTCTAGGCATTTTGTCAGGAGTAGGGTGCTGCTGGAGTTGGCTTTACCTATCTATCTATCTCACATTTATCCACATTATACTGCATCTGCCATACATTTGCCCACTCACCTAACCTGTCCAAATCACCCTGCAGCCTCTGAGCATCCGCCTCACAGCTCACACCACCACCCAGTTTAGTGCCATCTGCAAACTTGGAGATATTATACTCAATTCCTTCATCCAAATCATTAATGTATATTGTAAAGAGCTGGGGTCCCAGCACTGAGCCCTGCGGCACTCCACCAGTCACCGCCTCCCATTCTAAAAATGACCCATTGATCCCAATTCTCTGCTTCCTGTCTGTCAACCAATTCTCTATCCACGCCAGTACATTACCCCCAATAGTATGTGCTTTGATTTTGCACACCAATCTCTTATGTGGGACCTTGTCAAAGGCCTTTTGAAAGTCCAAATACACCATATCCACTGGTTCTCCCTTGTCCACTCTACTAGTTACATCCTCAAAAAATTCCAGAAGATTTGTCAAGCATGATTTCCTTTTCACAAATCCATGCTGACTTGGACCGATCCTGTCACTGCTTTCCAAATGCGCTGCTATTTCATCCTTAATAATTGATTCCAACATTTTCCCCACTGCTAATGCCAGACGAACTGGTCTATAAATACCTGTTTTCTCTCTCCCTCCTTTTTAAAAAAATGGTGTTACATTTGCTACCCTCCAGTCCATAGGAACTGATCCAGAGTCGATAGACTGTTGGAAAATGAGCACCAATCAATCCACTATTTCTAGGGCCACCTCCTTAAGTGCTCTGGGATGCAGACAATCAGGCCCCGGGAATTTATCGGCCTTCAATCCCATCAATTTCCCCAACACAATTTCCCGCCTGATAAAGATATCTTTCAATTCCTCCTTCTCACTAGACCCTCGGTTCCCTAGTACATCTGGAATGTCATTTGTTTCTTCCTTCGTGAAGACAGAACGAAAGTATTTGTTCAATTGGTCTGCCATTTCTTTGTTCTCCATTATAAATTCACCTGAGTCCGACTGCAAGGGACCTACGTTTGCCTTCACTAACCTTTTTCTCTTCACATATCTATAGAGGCTTTTGCAGTCAGTTGTTATGTTGCCGGCATGCTTACTCTCAGACTCTATTTCCCCCTCTTAATTAAACCCTTTGTCCTCCTCTGCTGAATTCAAAATTTCTCCCAGTCCTCTGGTTTGCTGCTTTTTCTGACCAATTTATATGCCTCTTCCTTGGATCTAACACTATCCTTAATTTCCCTTGTAAGCCATGGTTGAGCCATCTTCCCTGTATTATTTTTACTCCAGACATGTATAACTGTTGAAGTTCATCCATGTGATCTTTAAATGTTTGCCATTGCCTATCCACCTTCAACCCTTTTACGTATCATTTGCCAGTCTATTCTAACCAATTCGCGCCTCGTGCCATCGAAGTTAGCTTTCCTTAAGTTTAGGACCCTAGTTTCTGAAATAACTGTGTCACTCTCCGTCTTAATTAAGAATTCTACCATATTATGGTCACTCTTCCCCAAGGGGCCTCGCACAACAAGATTGCTAATTAGTCCCTTCTCAATACACATCACCCAGTCTAGGATGGCCAGCTCTCTAGTTGGTTCCCCGACATATTGGTCAAGAAAACTATCCCTAATACATTCCGGAAAATCCTCCTTTCGTTTTAGAACAGTATTTTTCAAAAGGGGGCATTACCAGCCACTTACGCTTGTTTTGTAAGTTTAGGCAGTGAAAACTTACTCCAAACTAACTTAAAATGGAGTAAGTGTAGATTTTTGTACGCTCAGAAAAACCTTGCCTACACTTATAAATCAGGCATAGGAAACGAGAGATGGGGGAGCGGTGTGGTGAAAGGGAAGTTAGAATGAAGTTAGGGGATTTTACAAGCATTTAACACTACACTTTTACAAATAAAGAGCCATCATCAATAATAAATGATAAATAAATCAATAAATCAATAAATCAACCAATAAATCAATCAAAAAATTTTTTTTTTTAAATCAATCAATAAATAAAAAATTTAAAGTTTCTACTCACCTACTGCAGCACTGGGAACCCTCCAACAGCCGGCTGGAATGGGGCCAGCCCAGGAGATGCCAGGCAGGTGGGCCCCACCACCGACGAGGACACCGAGGACTTCGGGCGGGGCCCACCCCTAGGAGATGCCGGACGGCTGCCCAGGACTTTGGGTGGGTCCCGCCACCCACAAGGACGCAGATGAATTCGAAGACTTCGGCGGGGCCTGCCCCCAGGAGATGCCGGACCACCGCCCAGTAATTTGAGCGGGCCCTGCCACCGACAAGAATGCCACTTCGGGCGGGGCCCGCCCCCAGCAGATGACCGCCGCCCAGGACTTTGGGCGGACCCTGCTGCCAATGAGGACACCACTTTGGGTGGGGCCTGCCCCCATGAGATGCCGGGCCGCCGCCGAGGACTTCTCACGGTGCCCGCCCCCAGCGAGATGCCGGGCGGGTGGACCCCGCTGCCAACATGGAGGTCGGGCGGGGCCTGCCCCGAGGAGATGCCAGGCAGACCACTGCGGAAGAGGTAAGGGCTATCAGGCCACTCGGCCCCCGATAGGGGCGACGACCCTTCGGCCAGGGATAGGTTCGTCGCCCGGAGACAGGACGCGCTGGGAGGGCCAGAAGCTACTGCGCATGCACGCAGCCTCCACTGCGCACGTGCACAGCTGCCAGCACTGTTTTTTGGCGCAGGGCTGTTGCTTCGCTCCCAGCAGCTCTGCTCCGTGGCAAGCTGGAAATGGGCCTACAGCTATTGGAGAATCATGAGGTAAATATTCGGCGCAATTCCTGTTCTACAAATTAGGCCGGCCTCTCCGATGTGCGCCGTTCTAGCGGTGGCCCGAAACTTGAGCCCATTGCTTCAGTGTGCCAATGATCTGCTCTAGCACATTTTGTGTGGCAGCATGGGTCTCATTGTATGCTTGCTGCGCACGTGTGCATGGGTTGCGAAACAGTGTCATGAACCATGTCATCAGAGGATAGCCCTTATCGCCCAGTAGCCAGAAAAGAGAAAGGCTTAAGGATGACCTAATAGAAGTCTTGAAAATTATGAAAGGATTTGATAGGTTCGACATAGAGAAGATGTTTCACTTATGGGCACATTCAAAACTAGGCAACATAAATATAAGATAGTCACTAAAAATCCAATAAAGAATTCAGGAGAATTTCTTTACGCAAAGATTTGTTAGAATTTGGAACTGGCTACCACATAGAGTAGTTGTGCCAAATAGCATAGATGCATTTAAGGGGAAGCCACGTAAATACATGAGGAAGACAGGAATACCAGGATATGTTGATGAGGGTTAGATGAATTAACGTGGGCAGAGGCTTGTGTGAGGCATAAACGTGGCCTATTTCTGTGCTGTAAAGTCTATATAATTCTATATAATTCTATATAAGTAAACAGAGGCAATGATAAACAAAGGAACAAGCAATTTGTTCTTGGGATGTAGGTAATAATGGTAAGGCAGCATTTATTGCCCATTCCCATTTGCCCTGAGTGCATTAACAGTCAAATGAAGCCACGTTTAAGCCAGAGCATGTATGGGTAGCAGGTTCTATTCCCTGAAAACAAGCAAGAAACCAATTGGGTTTTAATGGTAATCTGACAGCTTTCATGACATTATTTTTTCTGGATTCTAGCCCAAATATTACTATTATTATTGAATTCAATTCTGCAACTTGTCATGATGGGATTTGAGCTCAAACTACTTGGATTACTTGTCCAGCATCTATCATATCCACATCCATTATTATTGTTATCACTGTCATGTATGCAACCTTCATACAACTGTAACCTTCATGTAACTGTAACCTTCATGCAACCACTCTGTACACTGTATCTATGTCCTGGAAATGCTCACCTTGACCACAGGGGGGTGAACTTGTGGGAGACACTCCTCACCTGGGCACTCATGTATATAAAGGGAGGTCCCACGCAGGGTCATCACTTCTTGGTCCTGGGAATAAAAAAAGGTTACGTAGTGACCGTGTCTGCAGTACATGCCTCGTGTGATTCAGTAGCAAGGTGCAGGGACACCACATTTGGCGACGAGAAACGGGAGTCACCGAACCACGAGGATGGCCACTGGTAGCACAGAGGAACGTTACTGTGTGGGTGAGGACTAGGACGACTTCGTTGAGAGACTCCACCAGAATTTCGTCACGAAGGAATGGCTGGGAGCGGCAGCGGCTGACAAGCGGAGGGTGCATCTACTGACCAGCTGTGGACCAAAGACATATGCGCTGATGAAAGACCTGCTTGCACCCGAGAAGCTGGTGGACAAGTCCTTCGAAGAGCTCAGTCAGCTGATCAGTGAGCATCTCAAACCAGCGAGTAGCGTACACATGGCCTGGCACCGGTTCTACACACACCGGCGTCGGGAGGGACAAAACATCTTGGACTTGGTTGCAGACCAGCAGCACTTGGCCAGTCTCTGTAAGTTCACAGACGCCTGCAGGGGGGAGATGTTAAGGGATTTTTTCTTTGAGGGCATTAGTCATGCCAGGATCTTCAGGAAGCTCATAGAGACCAAGGACTTGACTTTAGAAAGGGCGGCATTGTTAGCTCAGACCTTCATGGCAGGGGAAGAGAAGACCAAGCTAATTTACGCACGCAGCTCAGGTTCCAACGTGGCGATGAACCAGGGAGTTAACATTGCTAATGTGGCTCAGGACCCCACAGGCAGACAAGGGCATTTTGAAACCAACCAGGCAGCAACAAACTCTAGGGCGGGCCCGCAACAGGGACAATGGAAAGGGGATTGTCAATTCACGCCATCTCAAGGAACAATGCGTCCCGTGATGGGACCATTGACACCCACCATCAGAGCGCTTAGAAATAACCAAAGGGACAATCGGAGAGGAATGCCTGGTAACAGTCCCTTTGTTAACAACAATTTCAGCTCATGCTGGAGATGCGGGGGTCGGCATATTGCGAAAAGTTGCAGGTTCCAGCAATTTACCTGGAGGAATTGCAACACCAGTGGACACTTGGCCAGAATGTGCAGAAAGGCTGTAGCGAGGCTAATCTATGAGGGGTCTGCAATACAGAATGATACGTGGGGCAAAGCCATGGATGCTGAAGTTCAGCAGGTTCATGTGGCTGACATCCGCAGCTCATATACCAAAACGCCACCCATGATGATGAAAGTTTTATTGAATGGCATCCCAGTGCGCATGGAGCTGGACACAGGAGCCAGCCAGTCCCTTATGAGCGCCCAACAATTTGAGAGACTATGGCCACACAGAGCTAGCAGGCCAAAACTGGAACACATTGACACTCAGCTACGGACGTACACCAAAGAGATCATCCCAGTGCTAGGCAGTGCAAACTTGGTGGTAACACATAAAGGGTCAGAGAACCAGCTGCCGCTCTGGATTGTCCCGGGAAATGGCCCTGCACTTTTGGGGATGAGCTGGCTAGCTGAGATGAACTGGAAATGGGGAGATATGCATGCCATTTCATCAGTGGAGCGAAGCTCATGCTCACAGGTCCTACAGAAATTTGGGGCACTGTTTCAACCCGGTGTCGGGACTTTCAAGGGCACCAAAGTAGTGATAAGCATCACCCCGGACGCCAGACCAGTGCACCACAAAGCCAAAGCAGTGCCGTATGTGATGCGTGAGAAAATTGAAAGTGAATTGGACAGGCTGCTCAGAGAGTGTATAATTACGGCCATTGAATTCAGTCACTGGGCAAGCCCCATCGTTCCTGTTCTCAAAGCGGATGGCTCGGTCAGGATTTGTGGCGACTACAAGGCCACCATCAACCGAGTGACACTGCAGGACCAATACCTGCTTCCGAGAGCGGAGAACTTTTTTGCCACGCTGGCAGGTAGCAAGCTGTTCACCAAGTTGGACCTCACTTCGGCCTACATGACTCAGGAACTGGCTGAAGAATCCAAGCTTCTGACCACCATCACTACGCACAAGGGGCTATTTATCTACAACAGCTGTCCATTTGGCATTCGTTCGGCGGCTGCTATCTTTCAGAGGAACATGGAAAGCTTGCTTAAATCCATTCCTGGAATGATCGTATTCCAAGACGACATCCTGATAACGGGTCGAGACACCGAGGAACACTTCCAAAACCTGGGGGAGGTACTATGCTGACTGGACCTGGTAGGCTTGCGGTTGAAAAAGCCCAAGTGTGTGTTTTTGGCCCCAAAGGTTGAGTTTTTGGGCGGGAGGGTTGCTGCAGGTGGGATCCGACCAACCGAAGCTAAAACAGAGGCGATCCGCTGGGCGCCCAGGCCCAGCAACACATCGGAGTTGCGATCATTCCTGGGACCTTTGAACTATTTCAGGAACTTTCTGCCGAACTTAAGCACGTTGTTGGAGCCGTTACACATGCTCTTGTGTAAAGGTTGTGAATGGCTTTGGGGGGACGGTCAAGAACGGGCTTTCAATAGGGTGCGGAACCTGCTTTGTTCTAACAAACTGTTGACTTTGTACGATCCCTGTAAAAAACTGGTTTTAACGTGTGATGCATCATCCTATGGGGTTGGGTGCTTGTTGCAGCAAAGTAATGATCACAGCTGGCTCCAACCGGTGGCAGAGTGCGGATACGGCATGGTCAAAAAGTTAGCACTCGCTTGTGTTTAAGGGGTGGAAAAGATGCTCCAGTGGTAGGCGGTTCGAGCTAGTAACGGATCACAAGCTGTTAACATCCCTGTTGTCTGACAGCAAGGCTGTCAATGCCAATCCGTCAGCTCGCATACAGCGGTGGGCTCTCACGCTGGCTGCATATGACTACACCATACGCCACTGGCCAGGCACCGAGAATTGCGCTGATGTGCTCAGCAGGCTTCCACTGACCACCACTGAGGGGGCGTCGGAGCAACGCGCTGAGATGGTCATGGCCGTTGAGGCTTTTGACACCGCAGGCTCCCCTATCACAGCCCGCCAGATCAAAATCTGGACCAACAGAGACCCCCTCTGTCCATGATAAAGAAATGTGTTCTGACTGGTGATTGGGCGCCCGCACATGGGGCGTGCCCCAAGGAGGTCAGACCGTTTCACAGGCGGATGGATGAGTTCTCCATCCAAGCCGACTGCCTGCTATGGGGCAGCCGGGTAGCCATGTCCCAGAAAGGAAGGGAAGCATTCATCAGGGAACTCCACAGTGAGCACCCTGGCATCGTGCTAATGAAGGCCATTGCCCGGTCACATGTATGGTGGCCGGGAAGACTCAGACCTGGAACACTGGGTTCGCAGGTGCACGACGTGTGCCCAGCTGGGCAATGTCCCCAGGGAGGTCCCACTTAGTCCGTGGCCTTGGCCCACTAGGCCATGGTCACATGTTCATGTAGACTACGCGGGCTCGTTTATGGGAAAAATGTTTCTGATCGTTGTCGATGCATACTCGAAATGGATCGAGTGCATCATATTAAACTCGTGCACGACATCCATCACAGTGGAAAGTCTGCGTACGGTTTTCGCGACCCACGGCTTGCCGGACATTCTGGTCAGCGACAATGGCCCATGCTTCACCAGCCATGAATTCCAGGAGTTTATGTCGGGTAATGGCATCAAACACGTCCGGACAGCGCCGTTCAAGCCGGCTTCCAAAGGCCAGGCGGAACGTGCGGTCAAGTCATAAAACAGGGCATGCTCCGTATCCAAGGACCCTCCCTTCAGTACCGCCTATCGTGCCTCCTGCTGACCTACAGGTCCCGCCCGCATTCGCTCACGGGAATCCCGCCAGCGGAACTACTCATGAAACGCACTCTTAAACCGCGGCTGTCCCTCGTTCATCCAGTCCTGTCTGACATTGTTGAGGGCAAGCGCCAGTCCCAACCGAGTGCCATGATCGAAACGCAAGTGGGAGGTGTATAGAAATTGATGACCCTGTATTTGTTCTTAACCATGCTTTGGGACCCAAGTGGCTTGAGGGCACCGTAATTGGCAAAAAGGGGAATAGGGTCATAGTGGTCAGACTCAACAATGGGCAGACATGCCGCAAACACTTGGACCAAGTAAAGAAAAGGTTCAGCATAGACACTGAGGAACCTGAGGAAGATCATGAGATGTTACCCACACCACTGCCAGTGGACGAGCAACAAGGACATTCACCAGCATGCACAGTCCCTGCGGCCAGCTCGGATAGGCCGGAATCACCTCAGGTGACAGAGATGCATGCCAAGGCTCGGCTACCAGAGCCCCAACTGCGGCGCTCCACGAGTGAGCGTCAACCACCCTTGACACAAAAAGACGTGAGGGGAGAGGTGATGTCATGTATGCAACCTTCATACAACTGTAACCTTCATGTAACTGTAACCTTCATGCAACCACTCTGTACACTGTGTTTATGTCCTGGAAATGCACACCTTGACCACAGAGGGTGAACTTATGGGAGACACTCCTCACCTGGGCACTCAGGTATTTAAAGGGAGGTCCCACGCAGGGTCATCACTTCTTGATCCTGGGAATAAAGAAAAGTCACGCAGTGACCGTGTCTGCAGTACATGCCTCATGTGATCCAGTAGCAAGGTGCAGGGACACCACAGTGAAAATCATTTGAAATTTTATCTTCATGCAATGAAATGAATCATGGAAAACTCCAATAAAAACAGAAATTGCTGGAAACATTCATCATGTCAGGCAGCATCTGTGGAGAGAGAAACAGAGTTAATGTTTCAGGTCAATGACCTTTCATCAGAGCTACCTTAGTGACTGACCTTCGGTACCATTTTCTTGTCATTGACTTTGAACCTTTTTTCAATAAAAGGGTTTGAGAATGTCCTACACTACAGTGATCCAGTGGTCTTGTTAATCTTTCTATTTGTGTAAACTTTCTTCCAATAAACCAATTTGGCTGCAGCCTGCAGAGGAATCATTTATTTTGTGCTTTACCTTCCATAACTTCTTTGATTTGCCAGGAAAGACGATCGCATATTTCAAGTGAAGATTTGAAATGTAAGTACAGTTTATTATGATATTCACGTTTAAATTTTCCTTCTTAGTGATATTTAATCATGAAGAATTTTTAGACTTTTTAAATGTTTAGCTTCAATAAATGTTGAGTGCAATCATTGATTTCTTATTGCTGCACTAAGCAAGAATTATATTCTCTACAGAGCAAACTAACAATTATTTGAAGTGTTTATCTCAGAAATGTTTGAATACAAAGAATAATGGGAATGCCATCTATTACAATGATAGTCACTTTTTGCAGTATAATAGTTGAATTTGATGTTCAAAAGGAGTTGAGAGAATCACTTTTACACACAGATCCATATCTCACAATGATCTAACAGAACTTCAAACTCAGCCAGAAGTCAGCCAGCATAATTCTCCAGCAATGCAATCATTGACCTTCTGAGTGCCATAAAAATGCATTCCACCAAAGGAAATAGGGTATTGATGTTATTTGTATTATAAATGCTTGATTCATATTAAGCTTATATAACAAAATGTACATGAAGCACATGTAATGCTTCTACTTATATAAAAAATTGTGTATGCAAGCTAACCTCTCTCAGTTATTATAATTCTCCATGTTGTTGAATGTACTATATTTACTTTGTCCGTTTGTAATACCAAATGGATGTGACATCTTTCCATTTGTAAAAAGTGAATGCGCATAATACCAAGACTAAGCTTAACATTTCACTTGCACTGTTAGGTCAATTGTTCATTGCTCATCTCTAACTTAGACTACTGTTTCCTTGCTGGAAATGTGTATTAAATAAAAAATATATAGCATAAAACAAAAAGAGCTAATGATAAAATATTATGAGCCTCTGAATCAGGATGACGATTGTTGAATGAAGTCAACAGTTATTATTTTTGCATAGAAATTATAATTAGCTGCAAACAGTGCAAAAGCCGATGTGAACAAAAACAGCTTTCTGAGTGAAAGTAATAATTGGGAATTTGAATATTTACAAATGTACAAATTGTGATTCATAATGAAACCAAATCAAACAAGTGTCACTCACTGGATTGACAGGTATTCATTTTGTTGAAAAATGTGACATAGAAACATAGAAACATAGAAACATAGAAAATAGGTGCAGGAGTAGGCCATTCGGCCCTTCTAGCCTGCACCGCCATTCAATGAGTTCATGGCTGAACATTCAACTTCAGTACCCCATTCCTGCTTTCTCGCCATACCCCTTGATCCCCCTAGTAGTAAGGACCTCATCTAACTCCTTTTTGAATATATTTTAGTGAATTGGCCTCAACAAATTTCTGTGGTAGAGAATTCCACAGGTTCACCACTCTCTGGGTGAAGAAGTTCCTCCGCATCTCGGTCCTAAATGGCTTACCCCTTATCCTTAGACTGTGACCTCTGGTTCTGGACTTCCCCAACATTGGGAACATTCTTCCTGCATCTAACCTGTCTAACCCCGTCAGAATTTTAAATGTTTCTATGAGGTCCCCCCTCATTCTTCTGAACTCCAGTGAATACAAGCCCAGTTGATCCAGTCTTTCTTGATAGGTCAGTCCCGCCATCCTGGGAATCAGTCTGGTGAACCTTAGCTGCACTCCCTCAATAGCAAGAATGTCCTTCCTCAGGTTAGGAGACCAAAACTGTACATAATACTCCAGGTGTGGCCTCACCAAGGCCCTGTACAACTGTAGCAACACCTCCCTGCCCCTGTACTCAAATCCCCTTGCTATGAAGGCCAACATGCCATTTGCTTTCTTAACCGCCTGCTGCACCTGCATGCCAACCTTCAATGACTGATGTACCATGACACCCAGGTCTCTTTGCACCTCCCCTTTTCCTAATCTGTCACCATTCAGATAATAGTCTGTCTCTCTGTTTTTACCACCAAAGTGGATAACCTCACATTTATCCACATTATACTTCATCTGCCATGCATTTGCCCACTCACCTAACCTATCCAAGTCGCTCTGCAGCCTCATAGCATCCTCCTCGCAGCTCACACTGCCACCCAACTTAGTGTCACCCGCAAATTTGGAGATACTACATTTAATCCCCTCATCTAAATCATTAATGTACAGTGTAAACAGCTGAGGCCCCAGCACAGAACCTTGCGGTACCCCACCAGCCACTGCCTGCCATTCTGAAAAGTCCTCATTTACTCCTACTCTTTGCTTCCTGTCTGACAACCAGTTCTCAATCCATGTCAGCACACTACCCCCAATCCCATGTGCTTTAACTTTGCACATTAATCTCTTGCGTGGGACCTTGTCGAAAGCCTTCTGAAAGTCCAAATATACCACGTCAACTGGTTCTCCCTTGTCCACTCTACTGGAAACATCCTCAAAAAATTCCAGAAGATTTGTCAAGCATGATTTCCCTTTCACAAATCCATGCTGACTTGGACCTATCATATCACCTCTTTCCAAATGCACTGCTATTACATCCTTAACAATTGATTCCATCATTTTACCCACTACCGATGTCATGCTGACCGGTCTATAATTCCCTGTTATCTCTCTCCCTCCTTTTTTAAAAAGTGGGGTTACATTGGCTACCCTCCACTCCACACTTGGTTAAATGCTGCCATCAAGGCAGTCACTCTCACCTCATCTCTGTAATTCAGCTCTTTCGTACATGCTTGGACGGACTAAGGTTGTAATGAGGTCTCGAGCTCTGTGGTACTGGCGGAACACAAACTGAGCATCCGTGAGCAGGTTATTGGTGAGTAAGTGCCGCTTGCAAGCACTGCTGATGACACCTTCCGTCAATTTGCTGATGATTGAGAGGAGGCTGATGGGACGATAGAACAGCTTGGCTCGAAGTGCAGCTAGTTCTGAAACATAGAAACATAGAAACATAAAAAATAGGTGCAGGAGTAGGCCATTCAGCCCTTCGAGCCTGCACCACCATTCAATATGATCATGGCTGATCATGCATTTCAGCACCCCATTCCTGCTTTCTCTCCATACCCATTGATCCGCTTAGCCGTGAGGGCCACATCTAACACCCTTTTGAATATATCGAACGAACTGGCCCCAACAACTTTCTGTGGTAGAGAAGTCCACATGCCCACAACGCTCTGAGTGAAGAAGTTTCTCCCCATCTCGGTCCTAAATGGCTTACCCCTTATCCTTCGATTGTGACCCCTGGTTCTGGACTTCCCCAACATCGAGAACATTCTTCCTGCATCTAACCTGTCCAATCCCATCAGAATTTTATATGTTTCAATGAGATCCCCTCTCATTCTTCTAAATTCCATTGAATACAAGCCTAGTTGATCCAGTCTTTCTTCATATGTCAGTCCCGTCATCCCGGGAATCAGTCTGGTGAACCTTCACTACACTCCCTCAATAGTAAGAATGTCCTTCCTCAGATTAGGAGACCAAAACTGTACACAATACTCAAGGTGTGACCTCGCCAAGGCCCTGTACAACTGGAGTAAGACCACCCTGCTCCTATACTCGAATCCTCTCGCTTTGAAGGCCAACATGCTATTTGCCTTCTTCATCGCCTGCTGCACTTGTATGCCAACCTTCAATGACTGATGTACCATGACATCCAGGTCTCGTTGCACCTCCCCTTTTACCAATCAGTCACCATTCAGATAATAATCAGCCCTCCTGCTTTTTACTACCAAAGTGAATAACCTCACATTTATCCACATTATATCGCATCTGCCATGTATTTGGCCACTCACCTAACTTGTCCAAGTCACCCTGCAGCCGCTTAACATCCTCCTCACAGCTCATACTGCCATCCAGCTTAGTGTCATCTGAAAACTTGGAGATGTTACATTCAATTCCTTTGTCTAAATCATTAATGTATATTGTAAATAGCTGGGGGCCCAGCACTGAATCTTGCGGTACCCCACTAATCACTGCCTGCCATTCTGAAAAGGACCCATTTATTCCTACTCTCTGCTTCCTGTCTGCCAACCAGTTCTCTATCCACGTCAATACATTACCCCCAATATCATGTGCTTTAATTTTGCACACTAATCTCTTATGTGGGACCTTGTCAAAAGCATTTTGAAAGTCTAAATACACCACATCCAATGGCCCCCCCTTGTCCACTCTACGAGTTACATCCTCAAAAAATTCTAGAAGATTTGTCAAGCATGATTTCCCTTTCATAAATCCATGCTGACTTGGACCGATCCTGTCACTGCTTTCCAAATGCGATGCTATTACATCTTTAATAATTGATTCGTACATTTTCCCCACCACTGATGTCAGGCTGACCAGTCTATAATTCCCTGTTTTTTCTCTCCCTCCTTTTTTAAAAAGTGGGGTTACATTAGCTACTCTCCAGTCCATAGGAACTGATCCAGAGTCTATAGAATGTTGGAAAATGAACACTATTTCGAGGGCCACTTCCTTAAGTAGTTTGGGATGCAGACTATCAGGCCCTGGGGATTTATCGGCCTTCAATCCCACCAATTTCCCTAACATAATTTGCTGACTAATAAGGATTTCCTTTAGTTCCTCATTCTCATTAGACCCTCGTTCCCCTAGTATTTCCAGAAGGTTACTTGTGTCTTCCTTAGTGATGACAGAACCAAAGTATTTGTTCAATTGGTCTGCCATTTCTTTGTTCCCCATTATGACTTCACCTGATTCTGACTGTAAGGGACCTACATTTGTCTTCACTAATCTTTTTCTCTTCATGTATCTGTAGAAGCTTTTACAGTCAGTTTTTATGTTCCCTGCAAGCTTACTCTCATATTCTATTTTACCCCTCCTAATTAAACCCTTTGTCCTCCTCTGCTGAATTGTAAATTTCTCCCATTCCTCAGATTTGCTGCCTTTTTTGCCAATTTATATGCCACTTCCTTGGATTTGATACTATCCTTAATTTCCCTTGTTAGCCACGGTTGAGCCACCTTCCCCATTTTATTTTTACGCCAGACAGGGATGTACAATTGTTGATTTTCATCCATGTGATCTTTAAATGTCTGCCATTGTCGATCCACCGTCAACCCTTTAAGTATCATTCGTCAGCCTATCCTGATTCACGTCTCACACCGTCGAAGTTAACTTTCTTTAATTTCAGGACTCTAGTCTCTGTATTAACTGTGTCACTCTCCATCTTAAAGAGAATTCTACCCTATTATGTTCAATCTTCCCCAAGGGGCCTCGCACAAGATTGCTAATTAATCCTCTCTCATTGCAAAACACCCAGTCTAGGATGACCAGCTCTTTAGTTGGTTCCTCGACATATTGATCTAGAAAACCATCCCTTATCCACTCCAGGAAATCCTCCTTCACCGTATTGCTACCAGTTTGGTTAGCCCTGGTCTTCAGCACGACAGTTAGGATGTTGTCGAGGCCCATAACCTGTGCTGTTCAGCCATTTCTTGATAGCATGTGGAGTGAAATGAATTGGCTGAAGACTGGCTTCTATGTAGGGGACGAGGCCGAGATCTATCATGATTTCACTGTTTATCGTGTATTTAGTCCTGTGCTGTAGCTTTAACAGGTTGGCACTTCATTTCTAGGTACCCTTTAAGTAACATTCGCCAGTCTATCCTAGCCAATTCATATCTCATGCCAGACCTGGCATGCTCTTCTACACTCCTCATTGAATCAGGTTTGGTCCCTTGGCTTGACGGTAATGGTACTGTTATGTATGTAATAACTCAATAGATTGAATACTGTAAACCATCACAGGTACAAACTTAGCTCTGCTTTATTAGGGCCCAAAGTGATGACATTACATGATGGCTGGCCTTTCATACCTGGACCGCACACACGTGCGCACAGCCCAATGACCTCTGACAGTGACGCCACCTGGTGGCTAGTAACCTAAGCATACATACATGACAATATCCCCCTTTAAGATATTAGCAACAGTCTTTTTACAAATTGAGACGGTCTGGGGCTTTCCGCTCCCGAGTTGATCGTCTCAGTTCAACTCCAGCCTTGGGTGAGCGTTCTGAGTCTGTTATGACTGGGGGCTGGGTAGCCGATCTGATGGGAATGGCAATGACCATGTCAGGCATTGAAAGTCCAGATTCATTGATGACAACGGAGTCCTCTGATGACTGAAGGTAGTTTAATTGGTCACTGATTGTGTCTTCCTCAGACTGTTCCGGTTCATCCGTGTGCCACAGCTTTATCTGATCAACATGTTTCCTGCATGTTTGCCCATTCTTGAGCTTGACGATAAACACTCTGATACCCTCCTTGGCTGTAACAGTACTGGAGATCCACTTGGGACCTTGACCATAATTTAGTACATACACAGAATCGTTAACAAAAATGTTGCGTGACACAGCAGCGCGATCATGATACCATTGCTGACTTTGATGTCTGTGTTCAACATGCTCGATCAAGTCATGGTGGACAAGGGAGAGCTTGGTCTTGAGACCTCTCTTCATCAATAGTTCAGCAGGGGGTGCCCCAGTAAGCATGTGGGGTCTTGTCCTGTAGCTAAATAATATGCATGAAAAGCGAGTCTGCAGTGAACCTTGAGTTACACGTTTCATACTCTGCTTTATGGTTTGGACAGCACGCCCTGCTTGACCATTAGATGCGGGTTTGAATGGTGCTGACCTCACATGTTTGATACCATTGAGTTTTATGAACTCTTGAAACTCCAGCCTAGTGAAGCAAGGTCCGTTGTCGCTTACAATGATGTCGGGCACACCATGAGTGGCAAACATGACACGAAGGTTCTCAATGGTAGCTGTGGATGTACTGGATGACATGATTATACACTCTATCCACTTGGAATACGCATCGACCACAATTAAAAACATCTTTCTCAGGAAGGATCCTGCAAAGTCGATGTAGATCCTGGACCAAGATTTAGATGGCCACGAACACAGACTCAGCGGCGATTCCGCTGGTGCTTTACTTAGCTGCAAGCAAATGTTGCACTGATGCACACATGATTCAAGATCAGAATCCTGGCAATGGCTTTCATCATGACAATACCGGGATGAGTGCTATGTAGATCATGCACAAATTTCTCTCTAACTTTCTTAGGCATAACAACACGGTTATCCCATAGTAAACAATCTGACTAATTGGATAGTTTGTCTTTGCGACGGTTGTAAGTTTTTCTCTCATCACCCATTTGCTTGGATATGACAGACCAATCACCACTAAGGACACAATGTTTCACAACCGATATCAGGTCCTGGCTGGTCCAGGTCTTAACTTGTTGAGCCGTGACAGAGGTTCCTTCACTTTCAAAAACATCAAGCATGATTTCCCTTTCACAAATCCATGCTGACTTGGACCTATCATATCACCTCTTTCCAAATGCACTGCTATGACATCCTTAATAATTGATTCCATCATTTTACCCACTACCGATGTCAGGCTGACGGTCTATAATTCCCTGTTATCTCTCTCCCTCCTTTTTTAAAAAGTGGGGTTACATTGGCTACCCTCCACTCAATAGGAACTGATCCAGAGTCAATGGAATGTTGGAAAATGACTGTCAATGCATCCACTATTTCCAAGGCCACCTCCTTAAGTACTCTGGGATGCAGTCCATCAGGCCCTGGGGATTTATCGGCCTTCAATCCCATCAATTTCCCCAACACAATTTCCCGACTAATAAGGATTTCCCTCAGTTCCTCCTCCTTACTCGACCCTCCGACCCCTTTTATATCCAGAAGGTTGTTTGTGTCCTCCTTAGTGAATACCGAACCAAAGTACTTGTTCAATTGGTCCGCCATTTCTTTGTTCCCCATTATGACTTCCCCTGATTCTGACTGCAGGGGACCTACATTTGTCTTTACTAACCTTTTTCTCTTTACATATCTATAGAAACTTTTGCAATCCGCCTTAATGTTCCCTGCAAGCTTCTTCTCGTACTCCATTTTCCCTGCCCTAATCAAGCCCTTTGTCCTCCTCTGCTGAGTTCTTAATCTCTCCCAGTCCCCGGGTTCGCTGCTATTTCTGGCCAATTTGTATGCCACTTCCTTGGCTTTAATACTATCCCTGATTTCCCTTGATAGCCACGGTTGAGCCACCTTCCCTTTTTTATTTTTACGCCAGACAGGAATGTACAATTGTTGTAGTTCATCCATGCGGTCTCTAAATGTCTGCCATTGCCCATCCACAGTCAACCCCTTAAGTATCATTCGCCAATCTATCCTAGCCAATTCACGCCTCATACCTTCAAAGTTACCCTTCTTTAAGTTCTGGACTATTTTGATGTTTAGAATCATAGTGCTGGATTTAGCTTACCTTTGTGGGTCCGTACTGGGCAACATCAATGGCGAGTCCTGATCCCACTGCTGGCTCCATCCAGCTCTGGAAAATTATTTTACGTTGATGGGGCTTGTTAAGCCCACCCAGCGTGCTTGCCGGTCCAATTAGAGAGATTGTGTCTGGTAACATCATTCATCCCGATGTTGGGGAAGTCCAGAACCAGGGCTCACAGTCTTAGGATAAGGGGTAAGCCATTTAGGACTGAGATGAGGTGAAACTTCTTCATTCAGAGAGTTGTTAACCTGTGGAATTCCCTACCGCAGAGAATTGTTGATGCCAGTTCATTGGATATATTCAAGAGGGAGTTAGATATGGCCCTTACGGCTAAAGGGATCAAGGGGTATGGAGAGAAAGCAGAAAAGGGGTACTGAGGTGAATGATCAGCCATGATCTTATTGAATGGTGGTGCAGGCTCGAAGGGCTGAATGGCCTACTCCTGCACCTATTTTCTATGTTTCTATGTTTCTATGATGCGTCATCAGCCGCTTTCTTTAAAGAGACTATGGTCAACTTTCTTTTAACATTTGTGCTGTCAGTGTTCTACAGCATTAACATGCTGCAAACACTGGCAAGCATTGCACAGAGGTGCAGGGCTGCACCCTGGTTCTCCAATGACTCCCTACATAGGCCTACGGAGGGAGTCAGTGCACACAGGGAGGCCCTCATCCCTTCTGATGGGTGGAAGTCACCTCCCCAGGAGATGACTTGAGGTTTTGCAGCCTGGTTGTAAATAGCGCAGGAGGGTACAAGCAGGGATGTTTTCAGGAGTACCAGGCTGTCGTGACACAAACCTTTCAATGATTTCATTCGATCATAAAACGTTAGTAGAAAGCCACACTCACCTTCAACCTACTGTGCCTTTCATCACATCCCCATCACTCTGCCTTCCCTAACCTATCCTTCCACATCCTTACTCATACCAACTTGCACCTCCATCCATCCCTCTCTATCTACATTATCACATCCCCATAGTTAACTATCACACTCACCCTCATCCTAGAGCAATCCTACCAACTAACATCACTCAAGGGAAGGCACTTGGATGTTTTAACCAATGTTCAGGTCAAGTTTCTGTTAATGTGCTGTCAAACATTGAAACCTTTATTTTCAACACTTTGCATTCTTGGACAGACTTCTGTGCAGCTTTGGAAGTGGTTTATGAATTGCAGTGAATGGTGAGACATAACGGTACCCCTGCAGAGGTGGTATGAAAGGAATGTCTTGGATATTGTAGGGTTGTTTTATTGTGTTGGTGTGGGGTGGTGCCAACCTGGCGCATCGTGTGGCAGCCAGGGTATACAGCATCAAGTGAAGTAAATCTGGCCATGGTGAGGCCATCTCTGGCCTCTTGGGTAACAATGTGCTTGAGTGCTGATGCCCTCTGTCCTGTGCAGCATCAGGTGATTGCGGAGAAGGGTGAAGTTGTTGTTGGTGCTGCTGGTGTGCCTGATGCTGTTGGTTTTGGAGCCGATCGTGGTCAGATTCTGAGGACCAAGGTGAGAGAGTATAAAGGGCACCCATGTAGATGGATTAGACGGCAGGTGAAGTAGAGATGTTCTCCTAATGACCTTGCTTGGTGTCCAGGCTGGCTGATCTTCCTTCCCTCTGCACCGATAGTTGTCAATGGTGAGAGAGGTTCTTCCAATGAGGTAAGAGTGAATAGAGAGTGGAAAGTGGAAAGCATACAGAACTGGTGCTGGAAATAGACTGAGAAACATCTTGTGGCTGAGGAAAGTGAAGATCTGACAGGTGGGAGCTTTTACTGTATGTTTGAACCTGTCAAGTATTCAGCTGGAGTAATAGCCACTGAACTCCCGCCTCAGGTTGACAGCCGTGGTCCCCGAGCAGCATGGTTCCGTGGCCATGAAGTTCAATGAAAAGGTAAGTTAAAAAAGCCTGTTAATGATCTGTCAACTCGATGGTAATGAATTTAGTTGGGTTGCTTGCTGTTGCCTGTTGGGTCTGCTCAGCACTGACAGACCCGAAGTTGGGAAAGGTGCGTTGTGGCGGGTTGAAAGCAGGGTCTTGATCTTCTGTCAAAAAAAAACATTTTCCCAGTTGACCGGCCACTGATCGCATCTGCTGAACCCCCCGGAAACTACCAGCCCTAGAATTGTACAGCACAGAAGGAGGCCATTCGGCCTGTCATGTCTGTGTCGGCTCTTTGAAAGAGCTATGCAATTTAGTCTCACTCCCCAGCTTTTTCCCCAAAACTCAGCATGTGCCTAAATGAGGCCATCGACATGACCGTGGCAAATAGTCCACTAGTTGCATTTTCTTATTACTGATGAGCTGCTGGTGACAACTATCGGGGCAGAGGGAAGGAAGATCAGCCAGCCTGGACACCAAGCAAGATCATTAGGAGAACATTCCTTCTCCTCTCAGCTCTACAGTAAGCTAATAAAATGTTCAAGCTTACCTTTCCAGTCAGGACCTGGTTTGGCTGGCAAGCCACAGCATGAGAGGCACATCTGCAAACCAATTTTGTCTAGGAGCCTCAAACAGGATTAAGGCCACCTATTTGCATATGCAAAGGGCCTAACGCCTGTTCCACGCACACGCCTAGGATGCCGCATGCGCACGTCAACCACCATACTGGACCTCAACTGCCCATTTTACACCTGTAAAGTGAATGCAGCACAATCCAGTTTCTAGGCCAGTGACTCTGAATTGCACTTAATTTATGAACAACATGTCGCGGATGAATTTTCCACCGGGCAGTATGGAGGTAGCTTTTAATGAATTTCGCGATTTTGTGGGGTATGTCGGCGGTCCACGGGTGGTATGTCGACCAATTTCGGGCCCTATAACTGAAGATAGTTTGATAACTTAAAATAGTAGGGCTGGGGTGTTAAGATCATGGTCAGGTTTTCGTAGCTGAATTATTAAATTGGCCTTCTCTGTATTATAGGTGGCATGCCACATGTCCTTCCACTGTTCGGACTCCATCCCTCTCCTTGGCCACTGTCCAAGGTTAAACCATATTGTTCACAACCGTAGCATCCTATTTGACCCTGAGCTGAACTTTTGACCCCATATCCTCTCCAACACCAAGACCGCCGACTTCTACTTCCGTAACATTGCCAGTCTCCACCCATGCCTCAGCTCATCTGCTGCTGAAACCCACATTATGCCTTTGTAACTCTGGACATGAATATTCCAATGCTTTTTGCTGGCCTCCCTCCTTGCACCCTCTGTTACCTTGAGCTCATCCAAAACTCTGCTACCCGCATCCTAACTCATACCAAGTCCACTTGTCTCTCATTATTGCAAAAAAAAGCAAAATTGCTTCTGATGTTATCCACCAGGTCATTGATCAAGATAAAAAATAAAGTGGAAGTAAGTACATGTCCCTGAGGAATCCATCTAAGTGTGAGACAGATAGATGAGAAGGAATCAAAAGGACTAAAGCCTGAGGTCCTCTAAGGCCAGACTACTAAAACAGTTGCTTGGTAGAGTCATAGTAACTCAGATATGTCATTGACTTGAACAGGCAATAACATTAATAGCAGAAAGGCACAGTCCCAAAAGAGTACTGAGTCTATTCTTCATCAATCATCTGTTGGTTATTTCCTGGATCATTAGACTGGGTGCCTCAAGGCATCCGACTGCTCCATCTCAAAGTGGAGAAAAATCATGAGGGTACCTATTTTAAACCTTCAGTCAAACAAATTATTGCTGACTGTCTAGCTAGCTAGCTGAAGAAAGACAACATCATTTTTGGAAAAAAGCAAAAAGCGATAAAATGAAATAAAATAAGAAAGTAATTCCAAAGAATACAATATGTGTTGTCAGCTAAGGAAGCAGAAAGGCCAAAGCTTACTGTCAAAATAATGGTGAGGCTAATGCGTAAATCGCTCAGCAACTTCAGTTGAGAGCAGATGAGAGATAAATTCAAAAATCCAGAAGTTGCTGTCCGAGATGCCATTAACTTTGTGAAAACAGCATCTCGCTATTTGCCTCACAATTTGAATACATTGAACGGCGTAAAGTTCCTGGACTTGCAAGGTCGACACAAAGTAAACTCGCCACAGAAAGTTAGTGGAAGATTTTGTATTGGAAAGCCAGAAGTACGGGTTATCCAGACATTCTGCAGAAATTAAATGCAGGAGGTCTTTTGAATTTTACAGCAGGATTACTGCCTGACAGACATCCACAGACACTCACAAACACTCACACACTCACACACACACACACGCCAGACATTCAATAAGATCATGGCTGATCTACTATATCATCATAGGCAGTCCCTTGGAAACTCTTAAAATAAGTTCCCAGGTGGCTGAACAGTCCAACACAAGAACCACAGACTCTTGCACAGGTGCTGAGGGAAGGGGTGGGTGGGACTGGCTTTCTGCACAATCTTTCCGCTGTCTGCGCTTGATTTCTGCACGCTCTCGGCGATGAGACTCGAGGTGCTCAGCGCCCTTCCAGATGCACTTCCTCCACTTAGGGTGGTCTTTGGCCAGGGACTCCCAGGTGTCAGTGGGAATGTTGCACTTTAACGTTTCCTCTGCCCACCTTTGGCTCGTTTGCCGTGGAGAAGTTCCAAGTAGAGTGCTTACTTTGGGAGTCTTGTGTCAGGCATGCGAACAACGTGGCCTGCCCAGTGGAGCTGATCAAGTGTGATCAGTGCTTCAATGTTGGGAATGTTGGCCTGGTCAAGGACACTAATGTCCTCCCAAGGGATTTGTAGGACCTTGCGGAGACATTGTTGGTGGTATTTCTCCAGTGACATGGGCCATGTCTCTGAGCCATACAGGAGGGCAGGTATTAATACAGCCCTGTAGACCATGAGCATGGTGGAGAATTGAGGGCCTGGTCTTCAAACACTCTTTTCCTCAGGCGGCCAAAGGCTGCACTAGCGCACTAGAGGTGGTATTAAATCTCGTCGTCAAAGCCTGCTCTTGTTGACAAGAGGCTCCTGAGGTATGGCAAATGGTCCACGTTGTCCAGGGCAGCGCGATGGATATTGATGACTGGGGGGGGCAGTGCTGTGCGGCAAGGACAGGCTGGTGGAGGATCTTTGTCTTATGAATATTTAGCGTAAGGTCCATGCTTTCGTACGCCTCAATAAATACGACGACTATGTCCTAGAGTTCAGCCTCTGTATGTGCGCAGATGCAGGCATCGTCCACGTATTGTAGCTCGACGATAGAGGTTGGGGTGGTCTTGGACCTGGCCTGGATACGGCGAAGGTTGAACAGGTTCCCACTGGTTCAGTAGTTTAGTTCCACTCCAGCGGGGAGCTTGTTGAGTGTGAGGTGGAGCATGGCAGTGAGGAAGATTGAGAAGAGGTTTGGGCGATGACGTAGCCCTGTTTGACCCTGGTCCGGACGTGGATTAGGTCTGCAATGGATCCAATGGTAAGAATCACGGCCTGCATGTCATCGTGGAGCAGGCGGAGGATGGTGATGAAGTTTTGGGGGCATCGGAAAAGGAGGAGGATGCTCCATAGACCCTCGTGGTTGACAGCATCAAAGGCATTTGTACGGTCGAAGAAGGCCATGTACAAGGGTTGGCGCTGTTCCCTGCATTTTTCTTGCAGCTGTCACGCTGAAAAAATTATGTCCGTTGTGCCCCGTAAGGGACAAAATCTGCACTGCGACTCCGGGAGGAGCTCCTTGACCACAGGGAGAAGATGGTTGAGGATGACTTTAGCGACGACTTTCACAGTGGCTGATAACAGGGAAGTTCCTCTGTAGTTGTTGCAGTCGGACTTGTCCACTTTTTTAAAGATGATCATGATCACTGCATCTCTGAGATCTCCTGGCATGCTCTTCTCCCTCCAGATGAGAGAGAAGAGGTCATGTATTTGTGGCAACAGTGCCTTTCCGCCATACTTCAGTGCCTCAGCAGTGATTCCATCCACTCCCGTAGCCTTGTTGTTTTTAAGCTGTCTTATGGCTTTTTCTACCTCGTGCAGGGCTGGGGTTTTACTGAGGAGGTGGCGGGTAGCATGCTGCGAGAACACTCGTGTCAAAGGCAGAGTCTCGATTGAGATCTTCGAAGTGCTCCTTCCTGCGAGCCCTGACTGCCTCGTTGTCCTTGATGAGTGTTTCCCTGTTCTTGGCCAGCAGTGGGGTGGGGCCTTGGGTGTTTGGACCGTAGGTGGCCTTGACTGCGATGAAGAATCCTCGCACATCATGGCTGTCGGCCAGCTGCTTTATCTCCTGTGCTTTCTCCATCCACCACCTGTTCTCTAGGTCCCGGGTTTTTTGTTGGACCTCAGCCTTGAGCCATCTGTAATGCTGCTTTGCTGCTCGCGAGTTAGCTCTTGGATCTCCTGATCATTCTTATCAAAACATTCTCATCATTCACATCAACTCCACCTTCGAATACTATCCCCATATCTCTTGATTCGCTTAGTATCCAAAAATTTATCGAGATCTGTCTCAATGACTGAGCATCCACAACTCTTTGAGATGGAGGATTCCAAAGACACACAATCTCTTGAGTGAAGAAATTTATCCTCATATCAGTCCTAAATGGTCGACGCCTTATTCCAAGCCTGTGACCCCTAATTATAGATTCCACAACTGGGAAACATCCTCCTTGCATCTACCCTCTGTCTAGCCTCTGAAGAATTTGATATGCTTCAATGAGATCAGCTCTCATTCTTCTAAATTCTAGGGAATATAGGTCTAGCCGACTGAATCTCTCCTCATAAAACAATTCCCTTATCCCTAGAATCAGTCCAGAATGCCTACGTTGCACTTCTTCTAAGGCAAGTATATCCTTCCTTTGGTACGGCGACCAAAGCTGTACATAATACTCCAGGTATGATCTCACCAATGCCCTATTTGATTACAGTAAGACTTCTTTACTCTTATGCTCTAATCCTTTTCTAATAAAGGCTGCCAAAGTGTATAACTTCATATTTCTCCACATTAATGGTTCAATTTTCCCCAATATTTGCTCCGTTTCTTTTTGAGTAGGCTGCTTTTTCTGGCCTAACTTAAAAATCCCCAGTTTCCCCAATCAATTTGCACTTGGTTACGTTTTTTTTAGGTAATTTTTTTCTGCTCAAAAGAGGGCATTACCAGCCACCTACGTCAATTCTGCCCACTTAGGCAACTTTAGCCAGCTAATAGTTACTCCATTTCTACTTAGGCCAGTGCATGTGGCCACTTGCGGAGAGTTAAAGAAATCAGCACAGGTAACGAAATCGGCGTAGGTAAGTGCAGCAAATGCCTGGACAGCAGCAGCAGGAGGAAAGTTAAGGGGGGGAGAGAGAGAGAGAGAAGGGGGACAAAGAGAATGGGGGGAGGGGTGTGGTGGGGGGGGGTGTGGAGAGAGGGGTGTAATTAGTCCTGGGACCGGGAGGGAGGAGGCAACTCGGCCTGGGCTCGGGGCGGGAGGGAGCGAACTGGCCGGCATCGGGAGCCACAGAACAGCGGCAAGTCAATTTAGAGGCTGGGGGAAGGGGAGGGAGCAAGCGAACTGGCCGGCATCGGGGGCCACAGAGCGGCAGCAATTCAACCAGAAGAAGCCCAAACAGGTAAGTTTTTTAACTTTGTTTTACTTTCCTTTTGGGCCGAAATGAACAGGGTCCTCCCGAAACCACTTCTCCATGACTAACCTTGTTGCCAGCGACCGTTCATTTGATGCCGACCCACAATCTTACTCCTGCCCGCCAACAGAAACACAGCACTCCTTCTGGCATGCAGACAAAAATAGCTCTTTAAAAATGGCCGATTGCCAACTCGGAGCGCTACTGCACATGCGCGACCATTTCAGAGACGTCAGGAAAGTCACTTTTTTCCACCGCGCATGCGAAGACATCCCGGTACATTTTTCCAGCGTAGAACACAGGCTCCACCCCCCAAGACGACTGGCCATGCTGCGCGGCTGCAGAGTGAAGGCCAAACAATGGCAAAAGTACAAAGGTTTTTTTCTGGAGCATCTACTGACATAATGAAGTGCCGCAACTCGGGCAAGTATGGCAGAAAACGGGCTCGGGGAAAATTGAGCCCTATATTCCATCTGCCACATTCTCGCCCAAGCAGTTAACCTGTCTATATCCCTTTGTAGCCTCTTGCACCTTCCTCAGAGTTTACTTTTCCACCTAACTTTGTATTGTCAACAAACTTGGATACATTACACTTGGCTCTCTCATCTAAGCATCTAAGTCATTGATATAGATTGTAAATAGCTAAGACCATGCGGTACCATACTAGTTACAGCCTGCCAACCCAAAAATGACCCATTTATTCCTACTCTCTGTTTTCTGTCCATTAACCAATCCTTAGCCCATATTATGCCCAATCACATAAGCTCGAATTTTGTGTAATAGCCTCTTGTGTGGCACTTTATTGAATGCTTTTTGAAAATCCATATATAATACATTCACTGGTTCCCCCTTATCCACCCTATTAGTTACATCTTCAAAAATTCTAACAGATTTGTCAAACATGATTTCCCTTTCATAAATCCGTGTTGACTCTGCCCTGTCATATTATGATTTTCTAAATGCATTGTTATCACGTCCCTAATAACAGATTTTAGCATCTTCCAGACCATTGATATCAAGTGAACTTGCGCATAGTTCCCTGATTACTCTCTCTCTCCTTTCTTGAATAGCAAAGTTACGTTGTGACCTTCCAATCCACGGGGACCGTTCTAGAATCTAGGGAATTCTGGAAGATCAAAACCAATGTCGCCACTATCATTGTAGCCACCTCTTTTAAACCCTTGAATGTAAGCCATCAGGTCCAAAGGATTTGTTAGTTTATAGTCCCATTAATTTCTTCAGTATTGCTTCATTAGAAAAACACATTTCTTTATGTTCCTCATTGTCACTGGACCCTTGTTTCTCCAGTATTTCCGGAATGTTTTTAGAGTTTTGTTCCATGAAGATGGATAAAAAGTTCTTGCTTAATGGCTTTGCCATTTCCTTATTTCCCATTATAATTTCACCTGTCTCTGCCTGTAAGGGACATAAGAACATAAGAACATAAGAAATAGGAGCAAGAGTCAGCCATTTGGCCCTTCGAGCCTTTTCTGCCATTCAATAAGATCATGGCTGATCTGATCATGGACTCAGTTCCACTTCCCTGCTTGCTCCCCATAACCCTTGACTCCCTTATCGCTCAAAAATCTGTCTATCTCCGCCTTAAATTTATTCAATGTCCAGCCTCCACAGCTCTCTGGGGAAGAGAATTCCATAGATTTACAACCCTCTGAGAGAAGAAATTTCTCCTCATCTCAGTTTTAAATGGGTGGTCCCTTATTCTAAGACCTTGGGCTAGAACCTCCACTTTTTTTGCATGCTTAATGCCCACTTAACGCCCATTTTACCGCTGAAATGACATATAACGCCCATATATCGCCCATTTTGGCACAAAATAGAAACTGGCGGGCATTTTTCGGAAACTTATTGCTGAGCGTTACTTTCCCCATGTGCTTAACGCTGAAAGAAAGTATTACGACCCGCCCACTTTTTTTGCACAGAATCAGCAGGATGGGTAACTTCAACGCCCATAATATCGGCCAGCTTTACTTTCCGCGTGGAATTACCGCCGAGATTCAATATTAACGCCCGGTGACTGTTTTTTGTCGTAAAGAACATATTTACCCAAACTAGTGACCATGGAGATCGCCCGTCGTCAATTTCACCACCTCGCACAAATTTCGTCCGCAATATCGCTCGCTCAAAAAACCGCCCACAAAAAGTAGAACTAACCACAGCGTTATGGACGCCATGCTGTAGATCACATAGAAACATAGAAACATAGAAAATAGGTGCAGGAGTAGGCCATTCGGCCCTTCTAGCCTGCACCGCCATTCAATGAGTTCATGGCTGAACATTCAACTTCAGTACCCCATTCCTGCTTTCTCACCATACCCCTTGATCCCCCGAGTAGTAAGGACCTCATCTAACTCCTTTTTGAATATATTTAGTGAATTGGCCTCAACAACTTTCTGTGGTAGAGAATTCCACAGGTTCACCACTCTCTGGGTGAAGAAGTTCCTCCACGTCTCGGTCCTAAATGGCTTACCCCTTATCCTTAGACTGTGACCTCTGGTTCTGGACTTCCCCAACATTGGGAACATTCTTCCTGCATCTAACCTGTCTAACCCCGTCAGAATTTTAAACGTTTCTATGAGGTCCCCTCTCATTCTTCTGAACTCCAGTGAATACAAGCCCAGTTGATCCAGTCTTTCTTGATAGGTCAGTCCCGCCATCCCGGGAATCAGTCTGGTGAACCTTCGCTGCACTCCCTCAATAGCAAGAATGTCCTTCCTCAGGTTAGGAGACCAAACCTGTACACAATACTCCAGGTGTGGCCTCACCAATGCCCTGTACAACTGTAGCAACACCTCCCTGCCCCTGTACTCAAATCCCCTTGCTATGAAGGCCAACATGCCATTTGCTTTCTTAACCGTTGTGTCCTTTAATAGGCTGCTGTGCTTCAACCTCGGCAGAGTTTGGATGTACTCTACAGGTCATTGGAGTTGATGTGAACATCTCTAAAACCATCTTGACCACATTGTGACCGATTGGAATTGAAGAGGTGTGTTCATCGGGACATTCCTTGTTTGTGTGCAATCGGTGGAAAACAGAGAACTGCTGCAATCGGGTCTGCCCTTTCTCACCCTCTCTTGGTGACCAAATATATGCAGCAGACTCGACATCGCCGAATGAATGCTGAACTGCATCATGTGCCCAAGGGCCGAAGTGACAGACAGATGAGGAGGACCAGACATTACACCCCCGACAAGTACAAGGAGAAGCATTCTTACAGCGACTTGCCCGACACCACCTGCTTCGGAGACTGTGCTTCCACAAAGAGGTTATCACTGACGTATGCCAGTTGATAAAAGCAGATCTGCAGCCTGCCAGCGCCATCAGTACTGCACTGTCCATCGAGGTCAAAGTCGTTCTATGCCTCGAGTACTTTTCAGGCCACAGCTGGCGCCATTTGCGGACTTTCTCAGCATGCCACACATTGCTGCATTAGACAGGTCACTGAAGCCCTGTACGCACGCAGGAGGGACTTGATCAGCTTCCCTATGACCAGGGAGGCACAGAGTGAGAGGGCTCTCGATTTCTCCAGAATTGCAAACTTCCCCAAGGTGCAGGGAGAATTAGACTGCATGCACATCGTGATGCGGGCATCTTTTCAGGATGCTGAGGTTTTCAGGAACTGCAAGGGATTCCATTCCCTGAATGTCCAGCTGGTTGTTGACCACCAGCAAATAATGCTCTCTGTGAATGCTCAATTTCCGGGCAGTATCCATGATGCGCACATCCTGCGTGAGAGCACTGTATCTGACTTGTTCAACAATGAACCACAAGGTCAATGCTGGATGCTTGGGGACAAAGGATATGGCCTCACCACCTGGCTGATGACCTGCCTGCGTGGCACCCACACCGAGGCCGAGAGGCGATACAACGAGAGCTACAGAGCAACTTGCAATATCGTTGCGAAAACCATTGGAGTGCTGAAGCAGCGCTTCAGATGCCTGGACCACTCAGGAGGTGAGCTCCAATACCACCCTGAGCAGGTAGCTCAATTCGTGGTGGTCTGCTCCATGCTACACAACTTGGCTATCAGGAGGGGACAAGAATTGCCTGATGAGCCTGACAGTCCACCTCACCAGAGAAAGGAAGAGGAGGAAGAGGAGGCGGATGCTGACATCGACCCAGACAATCAGGTTGATGCTGAAGACGTCACCCCTCCCCTGCCGTCCCCCACCCCCCCCGCTGCCCCCCCTGTAGACCGCATGAAAGGACCCATGGTGGCATGATAGCTGCAAGAGCCTTATGTCAGGAACTCATCAATGATTGCTTTGCCTGAAAGAATGTTGGTGTCATTTACAAGGCTGACACACTGCTGGGTGTGCAGGTTATACATCAATGGTGTGCATCACCTTGCAGACAGTTAAAATTTAATTTGATTGAAATTAAGTGTGATTATACCCTTTGATGTTAAGGAATTACCAGCGTGTAATAGTGCAGCTATCTGAGCCAATGTGCTGCAAGGTGTTGTTAAATAAAAAACATTTAAACTGAGCATTAGTCTGAAATCATCAGTATTTCTGTGCAAACCAACCCTTCCACCCCCCGACCCCCCACTTCTCCTCGCTACCTCTACCGCTTCCCCTTCCCCTCCTGACTCCAAGCCATCTGGCTGAGGAGCTCCTCAGGTGATGCTTCACGGGGGGGGGGGTTGGGGAGGGGGGGGAGCGGGGCAGGGTGACGGCCGAAGCGCTGCTTGAACAGCTATGGGAGAGGACGTTTCCAAGGTGGGAACGTGCTCCGAGCCATAAGCAAGATGTTGCTGCTGGCCTCATGTGTGGTTGGCAATGGGGGTGCATCACCTTGGGGTGCAGTGCGGCACTCCGGGACCACTGGGAGCCCTCTGCCACCAGTGTTCCTGGCTACCAGCTCCAGGGCCTCCTCCATCCCTTCCTTTTTTTATCTTCTTTGTTGGAAAAAACTTGGTGCCAACTATGTTCTTGGTACTTAGTAGGCATTTTGCTGCTGGTGAATTTCTGTCGTTCCTCCCACAACAGCCAAACAAGCACACACCACAGCCACACACGCTTTCAATCCCTCTGAGCTCCTTCTCTCTCTGTCTCCTCTTCTGTGCATGACATGGTGACCTTTGACCTCCAGAATCGTGGGAATAGAGCGTTGCCATGCCATTGCTAAGGACGGCCACACTTTATGGCAGAAGGTCAGAAAAATTTAACGCTACCACCCATTTGATATCACTCATTTTCAAAAAGTTAAACTAGGTGTTTTGAGAATGAGCGAGAAGCCGGCGATCTGAAAACCTTTTTTTAACGCCCACGCTGGAAATAATGCCCGTTTTTGGGCACTAAGCTCAAAAGTGGAGGTTCTAGCCCTATGTCTCCTAGTTTTAGTTTCCCCTATGAGTGGAAATATCCTCTCTGCATCCACCTTGTCGAGCCCCCTCATTATCTTATAAGTTTCAATAGTAATGGTAATTCTGGTGAATGTCAACAGGAGGTGTTTGGAGATGGTTATTGCCTGGCACTTGTGTGGTATGAATGTTATTTGCCACTTACAGACCAACTCTGATAAGTTCAGGTTTTTCTGTATGCAGGCACAAACTGCTTCATTATCTGAGGAGTTGCGAATGGAACAGAAAACTGTGCAATCATCAGTGAACATCCCCGTTTCTGATCTTATGATGGAGGGAAGTTCTTTGATGAAGCAGCTGAAGATGGTTGGGCCTAGAATCTTGCCCGGAGGAACACCTGCAGTGATGTCCTGCGGCTCAGATGATTGGCCTCCAACAACTACAACCATCTTCCTTTGTGCTAGGTATGACTCCAGCAAGTGGAGAGTTTTCCCTCGATTCCCATTGACTGCAATTTTACTAGAGTTCCTTGATGATACACTTGGTTAAATGCTGCCATCAAGGCAGTCACTCTCACCTCATCTCTGTAATTCAGCTCTTTCGTACATGTTTGGACGGACTAAGGTTGTAATGAGGTCTTGAGCTCTGTGGTACTGGCGGAACACAAACTGAGCATCCGTGAGCAGGTTATTGGTGAGTAAGTGCCGCTTGCTAGCACTGCCGATGACACCTTCCGTCAATTTGCTGATGATTGAGAGGAGGCTGATGGGACGATAGAACAGCTTGGCTCGAAGTGCAGCTAGTTCTGAAACATAGAAACATAGAAACATAGAAAATAGGTGCAGGAGTAGGCCATTCAGCCCTTCGAGCCTGCACCACCATTCAATATGATCATGGCCGATCATGCATTTCAGCACCCCATTCCTGCTTTCTCTCCATACCCATTGATCCCTTTAGCTGTGAAGGCCACATCTAACACCCTTTTGAATATATCGAACGAACTGGCCCCAACAACTTTCTGTGGCAGAGAAGTCCACATGCCCACAACGCTCTGAGTGAAGAAGTTTCTCCCCATCTCGGTCCTAAATGGCTTACCCCTTATCCTTCGATTGTGACCCCTGGTTCTGGACTTCCCCAACATCGAGAACATTCTTCCTGCATCTAACCTGTCCAATCCCATCAGAATTTTATATGTTTCAATGAGATCCCCTCTCATTCTTCTAAATTCCATTGAATACAAGCCTAGTTGATCCAGTCTTTCTTCATATGTCAGTCCCGTCATCCCGGGAATCAGTCTGGTGAACCTTCACTACACTCCCTCAATAGTAAGAATGTCCTTCCTCAGATTAGGAGACCAAAACTGTACACAATACTCAAGGTGTGACCTCGCCAAGGCCCTGTACAACTGGAGTAAGACCACCCTGCTCCTATACTCGAATCCTCTCGCTTTGAAGGCCAACATGCTATTTGCCTTCTTCATCGCCTGCTGCACTTGTATGCCAACCTTCAATGACTGATGTACCATGACATCCAGGTCTCGTTGCACCTCCCCTTTTACCAATCAGTCACCATTCAGATAATAATCAGCCCTCCTGCTCTTTACTACCAAAGTGAATAACCTCACATTTATCCACATTATATCGCATCTGCCATGTATTTGGCCATTCACCTAACTTGTCCAAGTCACCCTGCAGCCGCTTAACATCCTCCTCACAGCTCATACTGCCATCCAGCTTAGTGTCATCTGAAAACTTGGAGATGTTACATTCAATTCCTTTGTCTAAATCATTAATGTATATTGTAAATAGCTGGGGTCCCAGCACTGAATCTTGCGGTACCCCACTAATCACTGCCTGCCATTCTGAAAAGGACCCATTTATTCCTACTCTCTGCTTCCTGTCTGCCAACCAGTTCTCTATCCACGTCAATACATTACCCCCAATACCATGTGCTTTAATTTTGCACACTAATCTCTTATGTGGGACCTTGTCAAAAGCATTTTGAAAGTCTAAATACACCACATCCACTGGCCCCCCCTTGTCCACTCTACGAGTTACATCCTCAAAAAATTCTAGAAGATTTGTCAAGCAAGATTTCCCTTTCATAAATCCATGCTGACTTGGACCGATCCTGTCACTGTTCTCCAAATGCGCTGCTATTACATCTTTAATAATTGATTCGTACATTTTCCCCACCACTGATGTCAGGCTGACCGGTCTATAATTCCCTGTTTTCTCTCTCCCTCCTTTTTTAAAAAGTGGGGTTACATTAGCTACTCTCCAGTCCATAGGAACTGATCCAGAGTCTATAGAATGTTGGAAAATGAACACTAATGTATCCACTATTTCGAGGGCCACTTCCTTAAGTAGTTTGGGATGCAGACTATCAGGCCCTGGGGATTTATCGACCTTCAATCCCATCAATTTCCCTAACACAATTTGCTGACTAATAAGGATTTTCTTTAGTTCCTCATTCTCATTAGACCCTCGTTCCCCTAGTATTTCCAGAAGGTTATTTGTGTCTTCCTTAGTGATGACAGAACCAAAGTATTTGTTCAATTGGTCTACCCTTTCTTTGTTCCCCATTATGACTTCACCTGATTCTGACTGCAAGGGACCTACATTTGTCTTCACTAATCTTTTTCTCTTCACATATCTGTAGAAGCTTTTACAGTCAGTTTTTATGTTCTCTGCAAGCTTACTCTCATATTCTATTTTCCCCCTCCTAATTAAACCCTTTGCCCTCCTCTGCTGAATTTTAAATTTCTCCCATTCCTTCGATTTGCTGCCTTTTTTGCCAATTTATATGCCACTTCCTTGGATTTAATATTATCCTTAATTTCCCTTGTTAGCCACGGTTGAGCCAACTTCCCCGTTTTATTTTTACGCCAGACAGGGACGTACAATTGTTGATGTTCATCCATGTGATCTTTAAATGTCTGCCATTGTCTATCCACCGTCAACCCTTTAAGTATCATTCGTCAGCCTATCCTGATTCACGTCTCATACCGTCGAAGTTACCTTTCTTTAATTTCAGGACTCTAGTCTCTGTATTAACTGTGTCACTCTCCATTCTTAAAGAGAATTCTACCCTATTATGTTCAATCTTCCCCAAGGGGCCTCGCACAACAAGATTGCTAATTAATCCTCTCTCATAACAAAACACCCAGTCTAGGATGGCCAGCTCTCTAGTTGGTTCCTCGACATATTGATCTGGAAAACCATCCCTTATACACTCCAGGAAATCCTCCTTCACCTTATTGCTACCAGTTTGGTTAGCCCTGGTCTTCAGCACGACAGTTAGGATGTTGTCGAGGCCCATAACCTGTGCTGTTCAGCCATTTCTTGATAGCATGTGGAGTGAATTGAATTGGCTGAAGACTGGCTTCTATGTAGGGGACGAGGCCGAGATCTATCATGGTTTCACTGTTTATCGTGTATTTAGTCCTGTGCTGTAGCTTTAACAGGTTGGCACTTCATTTCTAGGGACCCTTTAAGTAACATTCGCCAGTCTATCCTAGCCAATTCATATCTCATGCCAGACCTGGCATGCTCTTCTACACTCCTCATTGAATCAGGTTTGGTCCCTTGGCTTGACGGTAATGGTACTGTTATGTATGTAATAACTCAATAGATTGAATGCTGTAAAATAACACAGGTACAAACCTGGCTCTGCTTTATTAGGGCCCAAAGTGATTACATTACATGATGGCTTGCCTTTTATACCTGGGCCGCACTTACAGCCCAATGACCTCTGACAGTGACGCCACCTGGTGGCTAGTAACCCCAAGCATACATACATGACAATATCCCCCTTTAAGATATTAGCAACAGTCTTTTTACAAATTGAGACGGTCTGGGGCTTTCCGCTCCCGAGTTGATCGTCTCAGTTCAACTCCAGCCTTGGGCGAGCGTTCTGAGTCTGTTATGACTGGGGGCTGGGTAGCCGATCTGATGGGAGTGGCAATGACCATGTCAGGCATTGAAAGTCCAGATTCATTGATGACAACGGAGTCCTCTGATGACTGAAGGTAGTTTAATTGGTCACTGATTGTGTCTTCCTCAGACTGTTCTGGTTCATCCGTGTGCCACAGCTTTATCTGATCAACATGTTTCCTGTATGTTTGCCCATTCTTGAGCTTGATGATAAACACTCTGTTACCCTCCTTGGCCGTAACAGTACTGGAGATCCACTTGGGACCTTGACCATAATTTAGTACATACACAGAATCGTTAACAAAAATGTTGCGTGACACAGCAGCGCGATCATGATACCACTGCTGACTTTGATGTCTGTGTTCAACATGCTCGATCAAGTTAGGGTGGACAAGAGAGAGCTTGGTCTTGAGACCTCTCTTCATCAATAGTTCAGCAGGGGGTGCCCCAGTAAGCATGTGGGGTCTTGTCCTGTAGCTAAATAATATGCATGAAAAGCGAGTCTGCAGTGAACCTTGATGGTTTGGACAGCACGCCCTGCTTGACCATTAGATGTGGGTTTGAATGGTGCTGACCTCATATGTTTGATACCATTGAGTTTTATGAACTCTTGAAACTCCAGCCTAGTGAAGCAAGGTCCGTTGTCGCTTACAACGATGTCGGGCACACCATGAGTGGCAAACATGACACGAAGGTTCTCAATGGTAGCTGTGGATGTACTGGATGACATGATTATACACTCTATCCACTTGGAATACGCATCGACCTCAATTAAAAACATCTTTCCCAGGAAGGATCCTGCAAAGTCGATGTAGATCCTGGACCAAGATTTAGATGGCCACGAACACAGACTCAGCGGCGATTCCGCTGGTGCTTTACTTAGCTGCATGCATGCGTTGCACTGATGCACACATGATTCAACAGCAGAATCCTGGCAATGGCTTTCATCATGACAATACCGGGATGAGTGCTATGTAGATCATGCACAAATTTCTCTCTAACTTTCTTAGGCATAACAACACGGTTATCCCATAGTAAACAATCTGACTGAATGGATAGTTTGTCTTTGCGACGGTTGTAAGTTTTGCTCTCATCACTCATTTGCTTGGATATGGCGGACCAATCACCACTAAGGACACAATGTTTCACAACCGATATCAGGTCCTGGCTGGTCCAGGTCTTAACTTGTTGAGCCATGACAGAGGTTCCTTCACTTTCAAACACATCCATAACTAATAGTAGGTCTGCAGGTTGTGGCGTCCCTGTTGTATCTTGAATAAAGAATCTGACCAGATACTGTAAGCTTAAAGTTATATCTGACCGTAGTCCTTTATTATAGGTCTCCAGAAGTGCCTCTCCAGTCTGTGAGGCCTCCTTATGTACAGGTGCTCCCAAGGGATTGAGGGATCCCTTGGGACTCCAGGAGATGAGCCCTCTGTGGTTAAACATGGTATTTACAGGTTTACATATATAACAATCTCGACCTCCTTGGTGGGCAACGGCAGATGGCTCAGTGCATCGACACAATTCTCGGTGCCAGGTCTATGGCGAATGATATAATCATAGGCAGATAATGTCAGCACCCACCTCTGGATGCGGGATGATGCATTGGTATTGAAATGAGTGGCTTGTGATCTGTTTCCAGTTCAAACCGAAGACCAAACAGGTACTGATGCATCTTTTTAACCCAATACACACAGGCTAATGCTTCTTTTTCTCCCATGCTGCAGGCTCTTACCACCTTTGGCAAACTTTTAGAAGCATACACAACAGGTTGTTGTTTACCCGACTAATTAGCTTGTTGGAGCACGCAACCAGCTCCATATGACGAAGCATCACAGGGCAATACTAGACGCTTACACGGATCATAATGTACCAGCAGCTTGTTAGAGCAAAGCAGATTAGTAGCATGTGCAATGGCTATAATGAAGTGCTCAATCTAGGTAGGAAATTACCGAAGTAGTTGAGTAGACCAAGGAACGAACGCAGCTTCATCATATTCTGAGACTTGGGTGCATTTTTGATGGCCTTGTTTTTCGGGTCCATAGGCCTGATGCCGTCAGCAGCAATTTTCCTCCCCAGGAATTCGACTTCTGGTGCCGTGAAGATGCACTACGAATGTTTCAGTCTGAGTTCCACTTTGTACAGACGAGGTAGAACCTCTTCCAGGTTGTTCAGATGTTCGGCGGTGTTACGACCTGTGACCAGGATGTCATCTTGTAACACGACAGTTCGAGCGATAGACTTCAGTAGACTCTCCATGTTCCTCTGAAATATGGCTGCAGCTGAGCGAATTCCGAAAGGACACCTGTTGTAGATAAACAGTCCTTTATGAGTGTTGATGCAAGTATGTTTCTTCGATGTCTCGACCAGCTCATGTGTCATGTAGGCCGACGTCAGATCCAGTTTAGTGAACGACTTTCCCCCGGCTAGCGTTACAAACAGGTCATCAGCCTTCTGTAATGGGTATTAATCCTGTTTCGAAACTCGGTTTATCGTAACCTTGTAGTCTCCACAAATCCTGACAGAGCCATCACTCTTCAACACAGGAACAATGGGGCTGGCCCATTCGTTAAATTCGACCGGTGATACTACCCTTTCATGCTGGAATCTGTCCAGTTCGATTTCGACCTTCTCCCTCATCATGTACGGAACCACCCGAGCTTTATGATGTACTGGTCTTGCATCTGAGTCCCCGTGGATCTGCACCTTGGCTCCCGTGAAATTGCTGATGCCTGGTTCAAACAGCAAGGGGAACTTGCTCAGCACTTGAGCACATGGAGTATCATCCTCCGACGACAACGCTTTGATATCGTTCCAATTCCATTTGATTTTTTTTCTAGCCAATTCCTGCCGAACAGTGTTGGACTATTGCCTGGAACAATCCATAATGGTAAATTGTGAACCACACCATTATACGACACTTTGACTACTGCACTGCCAATCACCGCTATAAGTTCTTTAGTGTACATACGCAACTTAGCATTGACTGGACTCAGCTTAAGCCTCACAGCCTGAGTATCCCACAGCTTGTCAAATGTCCTCTGGCTCATTATTGATTGACTCGCACCCGTGTCCAATTTCATCGGTACCGGCACACCGTTATGTTTCACATTAATCATTATCATTTGGCTCTTTGTTAGGAATGAATACAGTCCATACACTTCCCTCTCTGGTATCTCGGATTGCGTATCTGGATCTGCGCTATACTGGTCATCATCCTCCACATGGTGTGTCACAGCACGCTTGCTCAGTTGCGGACACAAGCACTGGCGATGGCCCAGTCTCGAACAGCCTTTACAAATGTACTGTTTAAACTGACACTGATGATGCCAATGATTTCCCCCACAACGACAACACGGTGAAATCAAATTAATTCCCTTGGGCAGACTTTGGGCAACCACAGGTTTTGCATATGCAGTCAAATACGCCCTGCCATATGCAGCTCTGCCAAACGACGATACAATCTTGTTTACAGTACTTGCTGAGTTCCGATTTTTCGATGATATCTGCTTTAAGTTTTTTCCATTATCATGCATACCTGGGCAATCGTGATGGCCTTGCTCAAATCCAACGTCTCCGCCACCAGTAGCTTATGCAGGATCACCTCATGGTTGATGCCAATTACAAGGAAGTCCTGCAGCATGTCTCCCAATACGTTTTCAAACTTAGACGGTCCATCTAGACGTCTTAGGTCAGCAACGAATTCCGACACCTCCTGGCCCTCAGAACGAATGTGCATGTAGAATCGATATCGTGAGATGATGATGCCTTCTTCTGGTTTGAGATGGTCAGTATCAGAGCATACAATTCCTCATAGTCCTCGTCCATTGGATTTACAGGCGAGAGAAGATTCTTTATGAGTCCATAGATTTTCAGACCGCAAACAGTGAGGAAGACTGCCCTGTGCCTAACTGTATCAGTGGGTTCCTCCATTTTGTTGCCCACAAAGTACTGGTCCAGGCGAGCTACAAAATCTGCCCAGTTCTCTCCCTCCACGAATTTCTCCAGAATTCCAATTGTGCTCATTTTTGCATGCGAAGGTTCTTAAGTTACCTCGTTGCCAAATGTTATGTATTTAATAACTCGATAGAGTGAATACTGTAAACTAACACAGGCACAAACCTGGCTCTGCTTTATTGGGGCCCAAATTGATGACATTACATGATGGCTTGCCTTTCATATCTGGCCCGCACACACGTGCGTGCAGCCCAATGACCTCCGACAGTGACGTCACCTGGCGGCTAGTAACCCCAAGCATACATAGATGACAGGCATATTGAAGGGTATTCTGGGCCATGAGGTTACAGGTTGTGGTGGAATACATTTCTGATAATCCTGATGGCCCACAGCATCTTTTGGATTGCCAATTTTGAGCTGCTAGATCTATCCCATTTAGCACGGGACACTGAGAACACTCTCCATCATGGCCACACAACACAATGGAGAGTGTCCTCAGTGTGAAAACGGGACTTGTCTCCACAGGGACTGTGTAGTAGTCACTCCTACCTAACCTGTCATAGACAGATTCATCTGCAACAAGTAGATTAGTGCGGATGAGTTCAAGTAGGTTTTTGCCTCATTTTGTCTCTCTAACCAGCTGCTGGAGGCCCATTCTGGCAATTATTCCTTCAGGACTTGCCGAGCTCAGTCAGTAGTGGTACTGCATTGGAATCCCCCTTGCTGCCCTCAGTGCTTCGACCAAGTGATGTTCAACATGGAAGAATACTGATACAATTGCTGAGGGAGGACAGTCGGTTGGCAATCAGCAGGAGGTATCCTTGCCCATGTTTTACCTGATGCCATAAGACTTCATGGTCTGGAGTCAATGCTGAGGGCCCCTAGGGGCACTCCTTCATGATTGTATACTCTGTACCATCACTTCGGTTGGGTCTGTCCTGCCGGTGGGACAGGACATATCCAGGGATAGTGATGGAGGAGTCTGGGACATTGGCTGAAAGGTATTATTCCGTGAGTATGACTATGTCAGATGATTTCTTCACTGGTCTGTGGGACAGTTCTACCAGTTTTGGCACAAGTCCCCAAGTGTTAGTGAGAAGGAACGTTTGTTAAGCTGTCTGTTCCTTCCTGACCCACTGTGCTTATTGTTGCGACTCTGCTCCACAACCTTGATTTTCTTTTACGGCTTTTGAATTTACCTTTCTTGAATCCTCCCACACCCCTTCATTAGTTCAAGGACCTATCTACTGCCCTAGTTACTCGATTTGCCTGGACATTGGTCCCAGCCCGGTTTAAGTAGAGCCTGCCCCATTATGTTCAGCTCTGCGAGTTAAGAGAGGGCGCCAGCTGGAGCATGGAACTCCAAAATGGCAGCATTGACATCAAATCATTATTGCACACTGATGTCTTGACCTGCTTGCTCTACATGCTGCTGGTAAATATTACCTTTACGAAGATGGCGCCAGGCGCACATTGCATCAGAAGTGTGAGCACCATGGATGCCAATCTTGATGAAAAAATGGGCACTGTGAATCCAATTTTGCCGCCCTTCACTTTAATGTTAGCCTTCTGAGTTTCAACCTATTGACCATTCTATTTAACCCTTGAGTGTATAATGACTACAGCCTTTGCACCCTTGCTAATGTACCATCAACCAAAGGTGCTACATCATATATGCCCAATGAATGCTCCTGTGTTAATGACTAAATTATGGAGGTTGTAGACATTTCTGTACGTGGACTAGTATCTACAGAATTGGGATAGTTGTTTGAGTGCCCTATGTGTAATATGTGATATACTAGGACTTAACATCCTAGATAGTAATCATTTCCAGTGGAGTGAAGAAAAGATTACATAGCTGTAGGATTCCATAGAGCTGATTTTTCATGGTTAGAAGATTTACATATTTTGTAGGTAATACAGAGCAGATAATATCAACAAAAAATATAAGCAATCATATGATAATACAATTTCCAACACTTATTGCAGGTAATGATTAATGGTTAGTTCAGGTGCTGTGAACTGCAATAAGTGAAGACATTTATTTGATTCATTGTCAGATACAACCAAATTGGCTTTAATAATATTCTTTTGGCCAACGAATTCCACTGCAACATTGTCTCCTGCATCAAATGTTTTACGGTTTGAAGCTAAAGGCACATGGTTTATTTGTGCTAGGCAATGGAAGGGTATTTTCTGCTAGGTTGTTTTCGTCATATGATAAAACATCTCCTGATCTGCTCTCGAGTTCTATGACAGTGAACATGGCATTGTCCATGATGATGATCTCCCACCCAGATTCATTTTTGGCATTCAGATTAGAGAGATGCCAGCTTGAATTGGATATTTACTGCACTCCTAGCCAGGATGACCTTTCAGTCAGTCAGATGTGATCATGTAATTGATTTGATTGTTTTCCACATCAATAGAAGAACATTCTTGCTTGACAAATGATCTTTTCAGTAGTCCAGGCAGTGAGATTGCGCCCCAGTGAGATAACTCATCCATGGTGGAGCAAGGCCTAAACCTGGTAAAGGCTGGCCTGCATGTAAACTGTAGCACTGATGGCATGCACCGTTTTAAATTTGCAATATGCAGCATTGATTCAGCTAATTAGATTTTCCTCATGATAATCGGGCAGGACAAAAATGCCTGCAGCTGCACGGCCGCAGATGTCTCAGAGTCCACCATTAAGGGTGGTGAATGCAAGGCCATTAACACCTTGTTGGCGCTGCGGAGGGGATCATTGCTTCCATTCATGCCGTTTTAAAGGATACGTTTGCAAAGGCTTTGGAACAATGGGACACCTCCAACGTATGCGCAGGTGAGCTGCTAATCCTTCAAACCACCATGTTGCAGAGGAGGACAGATCCACGGTGCATCACGACGAACCAGAGCCTCAGACTGAGAAGGCAGAGGTATATAGAGTGCACACATTTACCACAAAGTGTCCCCCGATAATGCTGAAGGTTGAATTAAATGGACTCAACGTATCAATGGAGCTGGTCAAGGGCGCGAGCCAGTCCAGAATGAGCAAAAAGTCTTTCGATAAATTGTGGTGCAGCAAGGCCTCAAGGCTAGTCCTGACTCCCATTCGTACTAAACTGAGAACGTACACAAAGGAACTGATTCCCGTAATCGGCAGTGCTACCGTAAATGTCTCCTACGCTGGAACGGTGCACAATTTACCACTCTGGGTGGTACCGGGCGATGGCCCCATGCTGTTCGGCAGGAGCTGGCTGGGAAAGATACACTGGAACTGGGACAACGTCCGAGCGCTCTTGTCCGTCGACGACACCTCATGTACCCAGGTTCTAAACAAGTTCCCCTCACTGTTCGAACCAGGCATCGGGAATTTCCAAGGAGCAAAAGTGCAGATCCATTTGATTCCGGGGGCGCGACCCATCCATCACAAGGCGAGAGTGGTACCATACATGATGAGAGAGAGGGTGGAGATCGAGCTGGACTGGCTGCAATGAGAGGGCACCATTTCGCCACTCAAATTCAATGAGTGTTCCAGTCCTCAAGGAAGATGGCACTGTCAGAATCTGTGGTGATTACAAAGTAACTCAATCGTTTCTCACTGCAGGATCAATACCCGCGACCAAAGGCAGACAACCTATTGACGATGCTGGCCGGAGGAAAAACGTTCACGAAGCTGGACATGACCTCGGCCTACATGACGCAGGAGCTGGATGAATCATCGATGGGCCTCACCTGCATCAACACGCACAAAGGTCTCTTCATTTACAACAGATGCCTGTTTGGGATTCGATCAGCCGCGGCGATATTCCAGAGGAACATGGAATGCTTGCTGAAGTCGGTGCCGTACACCGTGGTCTTCCAGGACGACATCTTGCTTACAGGTCGGGATACCGTCGAGCATCTGCAGAATCTGTAGGAGGTTCTTAGTCGGCTTAATTGTGTGGGGCTCAGGCTAAAACGCTCGAAGTGCGTTTTCCTGGCGCCTGAAGTTGAGTTCGTGGGGAGAAGAATCGCGGCGGATGGCATCAGACCCACCGATTCGAAGACGGAGACAATCAAGAATGCACCGAGACCACAGAACGTGATGGAGCTGCGGTCATTCCTCGGACTCATGAACAACTTTGGTAACTTCTTACCGGGTCTAAGCACACTGTTGGAACCACTACACTCTTTACTTCATAAAGGAGATGAATGGGTATAGGGTAAAAGCCAAGAAAATGCCTTTGAGAAAGCTAGGAAACTGTTATGCTCAAACAAATTGCTTGTGTTGTATGATCATGTAAGCGTTTGGTACTAGCATGTGATGCGTCATCATACGGTGTCGGGTGTGTATTGCAACAAACGAATGAATCAGGGAAATTGCAATCGGTTGCTTATGCATCCAGAAGTCTGTCCGAGGCTGAGAGTGCCGACAGCATGATCGAAAAAGAAGTGTTAGCATGTGTTTATGGAGTAAAGAAAATGCATCAATATCTGTTTGGGCACAAATTTGAATTGGAAACCGACCATAAGCCACTTATATCCCTCTTTTCTGAAAGTAAGGGGATAAATACGCATGCATCGGCCCGCATCCAGAGATGGGTGTTCACGTTGTCCGCATACTACTACGCCATCGGTCACAGGCCAGACACAGAACACTGTGCCAATACTCTCAGTAGGCTGCCATTGCCCACCACAGGGGTGAAGATGGCAGAGCCCGCAGATTTAGTTATGGTAATGGAAGCATTCAAGAGTGAGCAATCACCTGTTATTGCCCGACAGATTAGAACCTGGATGAGCCAGGACCCCTTACTGTCCTTAGTAAAAAAAACTGTGTGCTCCACGGGAGTTGGTCTAGTGTCCCATAAGAGATACAGGAAGAAATAAAGCCATACCAGCGGCGCAGAGATAAAATGTCCATACAGGCAGACTGCCTCCTATGGGGTAATCGTGTAGTGGTGCCAAAAAAGGGCAGGGACACTTTCATTAGTGATCTCCACAGTACCCACCCAGGCATTGTAATGATGAACAAGATAGCCAGATCCCATGTGTGGTGACCCGGTATCGATGCAGACTTAGAGTCATGCGTGCACAAATGTAACACATGTTCACAGTTAAGCAATGCACCCAGGGAGGCGCCACTAAGTTTATGGTCCTGTCCCATCAAACCGTGGTCCAGGATCCATGTCAACTATGCAGGCCCATTCTTGAGTAATATGTTTTTTGTGGTTGTAGATGCGTATTCCAAATGGATTGAATGTGAGATAATGTCGGCAAGCACGTCTGCTGCCAACATTGAAAGCCTGCGGGCCATGTTTGCCATGCACGGTCTGCCTGATGTCCTGGTGAGTGCCAATGGGCCGTGCTTCACCAGTGCCGAGTTCAAAGAGTTCATGACCCGCAATGGGATCACACATGTCACGTCTGCCCCGTTTAAACCAGCGTCCAATGGTCATGCGGAGCGAGCAGTGCAAACAATCAAGCAGAGCTTGAAAAGGGTAACTGAAAGCTCACTGCAGACTCGCCTATCCCGAGTCCTGCTTCGTTACCGCACAAGACCCCACTCGCTCACTGGGGTTCCCCCCGCTGAACTGCTCATGAACAGAGCACTTAAGACAAACATAAGAAATAAGAACAGGAGTAGGCCATTAGGCCCCTCGAGCCTGCTCCGCCATTCAATAAGATCATGTCTGATCTGATCTTGGCTTTAACTCTACTTCCCTGCCCGCTCACTATAACACTTTGACTCACCCTTATCGCTCAACAATCTGTCTATCCCCACCTTAAATATATTCAATGACCCAGCCTCCATTGTTCTTGAGAATTCCAAAGATTCACGACCCTCAGAGAAGAAATTCCTCATTTCTGTTTTAAATGGGCCACCCCTTATTCTGAAACTATGCCCCCTAGTTCTAGATTCCCCCACAAGGGGAGACATCCTCTCTGCATCTGCCCTGTCAAGCCTCCTCTTTTAAACGATTGACTCCAGTTCTTCCCACGTTTTATACGACATTGATTTATTTTTGATTCAGGCACCTCATGCGCCATATTGAGATGTGCAGGTGCGTCTTATAGACATTGCAGCCACCCCATAATACCGCATACACAGCAATGACTTGCAACATGTTTCTTACTATGGAACAGTGCACCTATTCATACCAAAGTTGCAATTTTAATTCAGTAATTTTAATTGGATCAGCATGAATTCCTGGCTACTTTTAATATAAAATCAATGCCAAGTTTTCCCTCCACCCCCTCTCTTGAAGGTTAGGCGGCTAATTGCACACAGCAAGCTCCCACAAACAGCAATGTGATAATGAACAGATAATCTGTTTTAGTGACGTTGGTTACAGACTTTTCCCCTCCCTATCCTAGGGTATCGAGACTACAATTACTGTCTCAGTTGTGATCAGTTAACGCAGCACAGACCATGGATGAAATTTGTGTCTGGCTTTGATGTATTGCAAAATACTAAAATACTTTTATCATCCCTTCCCCCCACAATGTTTGAAGAGCATTACGTTAATACTCCACAAGGGCCACTGTCTGATCTCCCAGCAGAAACGTTTTAATTCTGAGAGAGAAAAATACAATCACAAATCCAGTAACCTGAAATAAACAAAATGGTGGAAAGTCAGTGTTTGAAATAGAACAAAAGGTTAATAATTCAGATGGGGGCCTTCATTGGCACTGGAGAAGTACCCAACTCAAAAAAAGATTCACCTTTCATTCTTTTTCGAATGTTGATCAACATGCTGCACTTTTCCAGCATTGTCTGTATTTCAGGTTTTAAATTGTTCACTTTGTCCCATAGATCTGTAACAGCATCAACAGCTGACCCTTGTATACACCTTTAATGTAACAGAATACCCCAAAATACTTCACAAGAGAGGAAGGACTATGGTCAGAGAAGAGTTCGGGGAGGTCCAAGGTGCAGGCTTTGAGGAGACTTTTGAAGATGGGGAGAGACAAAGTCAAGCTGGTTTAGGGACAGAATTTGAGTGCAGGACTGTTGATGGCTAAATGCCTTGCCACCACTACGAGAACAGAGGGAAAGGTGTGGGAGGGCAGGGCACAAGAGTCCAGACTCACCAAGAGCAGAAGGCACAAGCTGGAATGTAGGGCTGGAGGAGTTGCAGAGGTAGGGTGGAGCATGACCATGGGAGGATTTGTAGACGAGGAATTGAAATCAATACTTTGAGCGAAGGGCAGCCAGTAGAGATCGGTAAGTAGGTCTTAGCTAAGGGATAGAAGGCAGGTAGAGAGCATCTGGGTGAATTTAAGTCCTCGGGAGAGGTTCTTAGTGAGGAGAGTGTTGAAGAAATCAAGACTGGGGGTAATGAAGGTATGAAAGAAGATTTCAGTGACAGGGAGCCTCGAGGGAGAAACAGAGTACTCGGGGTTGAACAGGGCACTAAGGCTGAGCATCATTGGGTTTAATCTTCATGAACAGTCAGGGAGGCGAATGGAACCTTGAGCAATAACTAAATAGGAAGGCTTTGATATTGCCAATGTTTAGTTTGAGGACGTTCTGGCTTATCCACAACTTGGACAGGTAGTCAGACTGCCCCCCAAACAGTCCTGGAGTGAAGTCTAATGGTGGAGAAGTAATACTGGGCGTCATTGGCTTTCATGTGGAAGCTGTCTCCATACTTATAGATAATGCTTCTGAGAGACAGCATATAAATGAGGATTAGGAGGGGCCATGGAACTGACTGCGTGGGCACAGGAGAAGAAGCTGGCGCAGGAGATGTGCTCACTATATTGAGAGCAGTAGAACTGGAACCATGATAGTGCAGCATCACAGGGGTGGGCAAAGAGGTGGAGGTGGATTGAATGGTGAGGAACTTCAATTACGTGGGTAGACTAGAGAAGCTGGGGTTGTTCTCCTTAGAGCAGAGGAGGTTGATCGATGTATTCAAAATCATGAGGGTTTAGACAGAGAGAAACTGTTCCTAATGGCGGAAGGTTCGAGAACCAGAGGACACAGATTTAAAGTGATTAGCAAAAGAACCTCAGGCGACATGAGGAAAAACTTTTTCTACACAGCGAGTGGTTAATCTGGAATGCACTGCCTGAAAGGGTGGTGGAGGTAGACTCAATCGTGGCTTTCAAAAGGGAATTGAATAGGTACCTGAAGGAAAAAAAAAATGCAGGGCTACAGACAAAGGGCGGGGAGCTGAAGCATTCTTGTAGAGAGCCAGCATGGTCTCGACTGCCTCTGTGCTGTAACTATTCTATGATTTCATCAAAGCACGGAGAGAAGTCAAGGACACTGAGCGATAAGATGCCACGGACATAGGATACATTTTGTGACTGCGACCAGGACAGTCTCAGTATTGTGAGCGTGAGATAAGCCACCTACAGAAAGACAACAGTGCCATTTCAGTGTCAAAGAAACAATCAAATGCTAATCATCTGATTTTAAGATCTTGATGGACATTCAATAGAAATTACTTTGTTTTTAGAAAGTGCAGAATTTTTCAAATCGATCAGTGCCTAAGATGTTGTTTCTTTTTTGAAAAGTGTAATTGTTTACAGGCTGCAATGTATGATAATCATTTTACACATTTCAAATACGGCAAAGTATTTTGAACCACACAGTTCTATACCAAGATTGAAAGTATAATGGTCCTTCAGGTAATTGGAAAAGAACAGTACTAATGGTTTCAGGGGCTCCTCCGATCAATTTAAAAAAATGCTCAGTTAGCTTTTTTGTTTATTCAGACCAAACATTTCTCTACCCATTAATGATAATGGGGACGGGGAAATGAGGGAAGTTGGGAAGCAAAAAAGCAGAAAATTAAGAAAGACTTGCATTTATATAGCACCTTTCACAAATTCAGGGTGTCCCAAAGTGCCTTAGAGCCAATGAAGTACCCCTTGGAGTGCAGTCACTGCTATAATATAGGAAACGCGGCAGCCAATCTGCGCACATCAAGCTCCCACAAACAGCAATGTGATAATGACCAGATAATCTGTTTTTAGTGATGTTGATTGAGGGATAAATATTGGCCAGGACACCAGGGATAACCACCCTGCTCTTCTTTTAAATGGTGCCATGGGATCCTTTACATCCACCTGAGAGAGCAGGCGGGGCCTCGGCTCAACATCTCATCCGAATGGCTGCACCTCTGACAGTGCAGCACTCCCTAGACTGGAGTGTCAGCCTAGGTTTATGTGCTCGAGTCTCTGGAGTGGGACTTGAACCCACAACCTTCTGCCGCGGAGGCAAGTGTGCTACCCACTGAGCCACAACTGGCACTCAAAGGCCCATGTGGTTTTTTCTACAGGTGTGTGTCAACGCACCTTAAATCCAAACTTAAGGGGGCTGTTCTTTACATCCCCATGTGCCACTAGGGAATTTTGAATTTAATATACTTTCATCAGATCTCTTGATGGCCGAATAGTTAAAAGCACCACTTGGTGTTACACCAAGCTGTACAGCTTTGATTCCTCTCTGTACTCCAGTTAACAGGTCAGAGTTAGGGAGATAGTTGGGTGGAGGGGGCAACCACGATTCCCGCTCGATTGCCGTGTAGCGACACCTATCGCAAAATGTCCCTTTTACTGTCATTTGGTAGTGTGATGCCTTTGACGGTTGAATATCCTGCAGATACTTGCCATCTATGCACATACGTGAAGAGCAGCTTAGGTGAAGTAATGAAGAGGTGTTAGGCTAGTATCCATGGATCTATAATCATTACCTTCATTTTTCCAATAAAATATACTTTCATCTGAGGAGTAAGGAAATGTGCAAGGTTCTCAATCCTGCAGCAAAAAAAAGTTTTAGTTTGCCAGTTGCGTCTTGCGGCCATCTTTTCCATCCCTATTTCCCTGCAAAAAAGCTTTTTTTTTCCCCCACTCATTGCTGGCAATTTCTATCAAAAGCAAAATAGCATCCTTAACACCGGGGGATCTTACTGCACTTTGAAAACAAGAATGGTTCCAAACTTGGACAAAATCCAATTCCCACTGTACTTGATAACTAAAGTTTTGCTGAAAACAAAAAAGACAAGGCTCTCATTAGCCCACCCTGATCTACATGAACAGGTAGAGAGCAGGCGGCTTCAACAGAATACATATCATGATCGTGCAATGTGTTACACGAAATTTGAGATTAATGATCATGTATTTGTGTTGAACTATGGACAAGGTCCCAAGTGGCTTCCCGGCACTGTCATGGCCAAAGAGGGGAGTAGGGTGTTTCAGGTCAAACTTTCAAATGAACTCACCTGCAGGAAACACTTGGTACAAACCAAACTTAGATTCACGGACTATCCAGAACAACCCACAATAGACTCTACCCTTTTCGACCCTCCAACACACACACATGGCAACCGACCCAGCGGTTGACCATGAAGCAGAACCCATCACCTGCAACAGCCCAGCAGGACTCACCACACCCAGCAGCCCGGCAAGGCCAGCTGCACAGCAACCCAGCGAGGGCCCAACAAACGACTCACCAAAACCAGCATTTGCACCGAGACGAACAACCGGGGAAAGGAACACCCCAGATTGAATCACATTGTAAATTGTTATACTATTGACTTTGGCGGGGAATGTTGTTTTATATGTAAACCTGTAAATACCTTGTTTAACCACCAGCCGGCTCATCCCCTGGAGTCCCAAGGGATCCCACGATCCATTGGGAGCACCTGTACATAAGGAGGCCTCACAGGCTGGAGAGGCACTCTGAGATCTGTAATAAAGGACTACGGTCACACCTTACTTTGAGCTTACAGTATCTGGTCAGATTCTTTATTTAAGACATAATAGATACCGTCCTTTATTTCTTTAGTTAGCCACAGATGGCTATCTTTTATCTTACACACTTTCCTCCTCACTGGAATATATTTTTCTTGAGAGTTGTGAAATATCTCCTTAAATGTATGCCCTTTATTTTAGACTATTTTCCCAGTCCACTTTAGCCAACTCTGCCCTCATACCTTCATGGTCTCCTTTATTTAAGCTTAGTTTTATTGATATTTTAATGCAGAGTGGCATTAATATTGCTCAAAAGACTCTTATACTGGCATATACTGATGTAATTGACTGCAAAATCCAAATATTGACTATTTACCCCCTATTTCTGTAAGGGGTTGGTCCCGGGGGTCAGGTTCACCTCTGACCTACGTGAGCAGTTCAAATCTCTCCCACTCCCTTGGGTTCTAGACTCTGGATTTATTTGCAGGGTGTGGTAAAGTGCAAAGGACAACTGGTTTGATGCAAAGAACTTTGATTTTATTACAGACAAGAAAACTCAATGTCAAATTTATAATCACTCTAATAAAGAATAATATATTACACATTCAAAGTGGGGTTACAGTAAAAATTACACCTCCCACCTGCCAATACCTAATCCTAGCTAAGTTAGACTCCAGGGCAGGCAGGGACTATGCTAACTAAATCCTTTCTGGTCAGTTAGTGGTAGTTCGCAATTTCAGGGTTTGTTGAATTCTGTAGATTTTGCTTGCCGTACCCTGAATGTTGGAGAAGATTTCTTACTGAGCATTCTTCAGTTGGGTTGAGTCCGCTGATGCGATAAGGCGAGTTTTGAATCTATGGGGTAAGTACCCGGTTTCCTTCTTTAGAAATAGGTTCAAAGTCTCTTTAGGTAATGGTTTCACCTGTTGGTAGTCAGGCCTTAGATTGTAGAGTGGAAAATTTTGATTCTTTGTTTTTTTCCTGTTGGAGTTTTGTTTCAAGTTTGGTCGATCATGGTGGTCTTTTGGTGCTACCACGTTGGCTGTGGTCGGTTGCTGCCGTGATGGTGATGTTCTTCCTTCCTTCAGGACTTCGAGGCTGGAGAAGTTAGTTTACAACTGTCGCGTTGGTTTCTCTCCCTTCTTGATGACATAAGCGTAGTATGGTACTCGGCGTAGTATAGCATACCATTTGTGATATGGCAAACCCTCTGTTAAAACAAGGGGCCAGTTATACAGTTTGAGTTATCCTAATCTTCGCGCCAAATCAGTCCAGAAATCTTTTTTTAAATTTGGTGGGTTTGACTTTTCTTTGTAATATTTTGACAGGCTCATTAAAAGTTAACATGTCTTGGGTGTGTTGCGCTTCTAAATCTGTATCCTGATGGAAATATTAGCTTGGTAATCGCAATGTCCTTTTGTGCTTGGTTTCCGCATACAGGCTGTAGTGGGCCCTTTGTTCTTATTCATGATGAAGATGGCTTTTCTCGGTTCAGTTCGATGGCTGGCCATCAATGGGTTATTGATGTAATGTTAATGTCTGTTGTGGAGAAGGGTTTTCGAGTATCCATTTTTCCAGACAATTTACCTTAGTCCCCACACCCAGACAGTTCCAATAATCAAGTGGGCTTCTTTAGTTCCTTAGGCCTGCCCACAGACTTGAATTCGTCTTGTAAAAGTCCAAAATTCGATTAAAGTTTGTAGTTTCTTCCATAAGCAATTTAGGATTTCAAACTTTCCAGTAGATAGTCCCAAATTAAATTTCCTTTCCAATAAGCCCAAACAATGGGGGGGTCCCCGTTAATTTTGACCCTTCGGTTCCCCCCGTGACACTCTACATCCTCGAGTGTCAAGCAAGGTAAGCAAAATTCCTGACCCGAGTGTCAAACTTCCCCATATTTATACTAGCTAAACATTAATGTGCATCCCCCTTTAAAATGCAATGCAATTCACAGGCGAATACAATCACTACAATTCGGTTACAGCATAGAGTGGGTACGATGCCCCTCCTTTACTTCGTTTTCACAGTAAAATAATGGTATACAGTCAAACACAACTTTAAGTTCAGTAAAAATAAAGCTACATAGTCAAACACATTTTGAATAACACTCTGACAACATTCAATATTTTGCGGTTTACAGCAGGTAAAATCAAACACAAATTAAACATGTTAGTAAGGTGTCACCCCTCCCTGCACGATTCCCAAGTTCGGCCAAGGAGTGTACAGCACCCTTTGGTGCCTGACCTGATGGCCTCTGCATTTCACTCAGCAAGTGAGACACCATAAGTAAAGAATAATCGCGAGTTGACAGATAACTAAAATGTGGGAAGCGATTCGGATCCAGACTGGGACTTCTATATTTCTGAAAAGGTCCCACCAAGGCGGAATTGTGATCTCGAGACTTTTTCCCTATCTCAATGGTTTTCTGTTCTAGAGTGTAGAAGTGTTTTTGTGAGATAATTACAGCTTTTAGCAGAGCAGTAAGATGTTCGGGTAGAGGGGGAATTGCATAGCCAAAATGAACAACATAATCCTGCAGGTTTGTAATGTTTTCCTTCACAGTGAGATGGACAGCGGAGGGTTCAGGAATGGGGATAATCTGTTCCTGGGACACTTGAACTGATGCCTCAGGTTTGAAGCTAAAACTGCTGTCACTCACCGGACACCAAAAGTGTCCATGTTGGTAGTGGGGCACACTGGTGGTGACACAATATGTCCCACCCGCTATGTATGCTACCTGTGGAGGGACATGGTCTTGTGCCATTACCTCCATGGTGCAGTTACTAGGCTGTGCGCCAGCAGCTTTAAACCCACACTGTGACTTTGAATGGGCACTCAAGTACTGGGGACACAGTATTACGTGTGCACCCCGGCTCCGGCATCCGTAGAGATCAGTACCCGTTACAACGTGCTCCTACTTTATGACATAGGGTGGGACCAACGCGAAACGAATGTGTGCACCTCCCTGAATAACTCCAATGTTCTCCACCCGGTGTACCGGTGCGGATCGAGCTGTCCCACCCATGACCGGCATCCTTAGTATGATTACCATAATAGTGTGGTTAGATTTCCCACAGTCAACTGGGACAAGGTAGGCTTCAGAGGCTAGGCGGAGCTGGCACGGGCTTAGTGAATTGCTGTGCAGGTGGAGGGCTGCAAGGTTCTTGTTCCTGATCCAAGAGGGGACTAAACCTTGTTTTAAATCCTCCAGGTTGTTGCGGCCCTCGCCCAACAACCATGCCCCATACAGCACACACACCTTGTTTTGTGCAGCCTGGTCCGAAGCATTTCTATCCTCCCGTATGCGTGCATTCACTGTCTGTGCATGTTTTTCCAGCTCAGCCACAATTTCTTTTAAATGGACAGTCATAGCCTGGTCCTCGTGTAGTTCTGAGCCTACCAATGTATTCTCTTGTTTCAGGATTTTCCTCACTTAGTTCTTTAAATCGTTTATCTGTGTTTGCAGTGCTATGTCATCTAGGCTATTTATTACAGAGAATCCTGTATTGTAGGCAGTGAAAATGTCGTTTATGATTCCCCTTCTAGGTCCCCCTGAGCCCATGGTGTCCCTAGTGTTTAGGGTGTATAGAGTGTTTGGAATGTCTACATTTCCAAAGTCTAACTCATAAAATTTCTTGAACATATCACTAAGTAGGGCCTGGTATAGCAGCTCTGTTTCCTTTGGGCACCATGCAGGTACGTGTACCTCAGTAAGGTTTAAAAATTACTGAAGCTACTGCATAATGTACCCCCTGGTATAACACCTTTTCGGTCGGTACCAATACTAATCCGTTCCCAGGTCCCTTGGTGGTGGTAAGACACCTTTCTATTACTGTGCGTATTGGCGGGGTTGTGGGCAGGGGTTTCTTAATGTGTGCTCTTAGTACGGTGGCATTAATTGGGAGTGGGGAGTGTGGGACCGCGCACCTGTGTAGGCTAGAATCCCACCCCATCCCTTCCCCTTCATCTTGCCATTGCCTGGCGAAGGTGATCGATATGCCTGCAGGACAAATATTCTCTGATCCCCACATGCAAACGTAAATTTCTTGTTCGGATTCCCACCATTTGTCCCAACACACTTTTATTCCTCCCCGTGTCTCCGTGATGGTGTGGTACGTATCATTACCGAGTCTTTCCCAGTCCGATTCCTGGTCCCATGCATCCTTGCTGAGTTTTCTGAGCCACCACCATCTTCCCAGGGGAATGCTTCCTTTGCAAGTCAAAGATACAGGTTTTCCCTCTGTAAGACTGACTCAGGCAACGATGATCCGTATCCAGGGGCATGGAACTGAGGCCTCCCCGTAGGTTAACCCTTCCTGGCTGGAGTAGCGAGTAGAATTAAATCCCAGCCACCCTGGTCATCTTCCCTCGTGGGCGTAAACGGCGAGTTCTTCCACGTCTCGGGGGCCACCCCCGGCGGTTACGATCGGTGCTCTCCCTCCTGAACACCCGTAAATGAGGGATTCTTCCACGTCTCCTCGGTCGCCACTGCTCATCCCTATCAGGGCGAACAGAAACAGGATCCTTCTCATGTTGTTCTCTTTCCTGTAGGGGCACATAAAACAGATTTTCCAGCCCTGAGAAAGCTCTCTGGCTTGACAAAGATGACCGAGTTCCAATTTGGGCTCTCTTCCTTTCAGCCATAGTATCGTCTTTAATCGACTGGATGTCTTATTCAGTTCCTTATGGACTGATGTCTGCTTCTAACTTTTTTCTCACAGCCATGGAAACATAGAAACATAGAAACATAGAAAATAGGTGCAGGAGTGGGCCATTTGGCCCTTCTAGCCTGCACCGCCATTCAATGAGTTCATGGCTGAACATTCAACTTCAGTACCCCATTCCTGCTTTCTCGCCATACCCCTTGATCCCCCTAGTAGTAAGGACCTCATCTAACTCCTTTTTGAATATATTTTAGTGAATTGGCCTCAACAAATTTCTGTGGTAGAGAATTCCACAGGTTCACCACTCTCTGGGTGAAGAAGTTCCTCTGCATCTCGGTCCTAAATGGCTTACCCCTTATCCTTGGACTGTGACCTCTGGTTCTGGACTTCCCCAACATTGGGAACATTCTTCCTGCATCTAACCTGTCTAACCCCGTCAGAATTTTAAATGTTTCTATGAGGTCCCCCATCATTCTTCTGAACTCCAGTGAATACAAGCCCAGTTGATCCAGTCTTTCTTGATAGGTCAGTCCCGCCATCCTGGGAATCAGTCTGGTGAACCTTAGCTGCACTCCCTCAATAGCAAGAATGTCCTTCCTCAGGTTAGGAGACCAAAACTGTACATAATACTCCAGGTGTGGCCTCACCAAGGCCCTGTACAACTGTAGCAACACCTCCCTGCCCCTGTACTCAAATCCCCTTGCTATGAAGGCCAACATGCCATTTGCTTTCTTAACCGCCTGCTGCACCTGCATGCCAACCTTCAATGACTGATGTACCATGACACCCAGGTCTCTTTGCACCTCCCCTTTTCCTAATCTGTCACCATTCAGATAATAGTCTGTCTCTCTGTTTTTACCACCAAAGTGGATAACCTCACATTTATCCACATTATACTTCATCTGCCATGCATTTGCCCACTCACCTAACCTATCCAAGTCGCTCTGCAGCCTCACAGCATCCTCCTCGCAGCTCACACTGCCACCCAACTTAGTGTCATCCGCAAATTTGGAGATACTACATTTAATCCCCTCATCTAAATCATTAATGTACAGTGTAAACAGCTGGGGCCCCAGCACAGAACCTTGCGGTACCCCACTAGTCACTGCCTGCCATTCTGAAAAGTACCCATTTACTCCTACACTTTGCTTCCTGTCTGATAACCAGTTCTCAATCCATGTCAGTACACTACCCCCAATCCCATGTGCTCTAACTTTGCACATCAATCTCTTGTGTGGGACCTTGTCGAACGCCTTCTGAAAGTCCAAATATACCACACCAACTGGTTCTCCCTTGTCCACTCTACTGGAAACATCCTCAAAAAATTCCAGAAGATTTGTCAAGCATGATTTCCCTTTCACAAATCCATGCTGACTTGGACCTATCATGTCACCTCTTTCCAAATGCACTGCTATGACATCCTTAATAATTGATTCCATCATTTTACCCACTACCGATGTCAGGCTGACCGGCCTATAATTCCCTGTTTTCTCTCTCCCTCCTTTTTTAAAAAGTGGGGTTACATTGGCTACCCTCCACTCTATAGGAACTGATCCAGAGTCAATGGAATGTTGGAAAATGACTGTCAACGCATCCACTATTTCCAAGGCCACCTCCTTAAGTACTCTGGGATGCAGTCCATCAGGCCCTGGGGATTTATCGGCCTTCAATCCCATCAATTTCCCCAACACAATTTCCCGGCTAATAAGGATTTCCCTCAGTTCCTCCTCCTTACTAGACCCCCCGACCCCTTTTATAACCGGAAGGTTGTTCGTGTCCTCCTTCGTGAATACCGAACCAAAGTACTTGTTCAATTGGTCCGCCATTTCTTTGTTCCCCGTTATGACTTCCCCTGATTCTGACTGCAAGGGACCTACGTTTGTCTTTACTAACCTTTTTCTCTTTACATACCTATAGAAAGTTTTGCAATCCGACTTAATGTTCCCTGCAAGCTTCTTCTCATACTCCATTTTCCCTGCCCTAATCAAACCCTTTGTCCTCCTCTGCTGAGTTCTAAATTTCTCCCAGTCCCCAGATTCGCTGCTATTTCTGGCCAATTTGTATGCCACTTCCTTGGCTTTAATACTATCCCTGATTTCCCTTGATAGCCACGGTTGAGCCACCTTCCCTTTTTTATTTTTATGCCAGACAGGAATGTACAATTGTTGTAGTTCATCCATGCGGTTTCTAAATGTCTGCCATTGCCCATCCACAGTCAACCCCTTAAGTGTCATTCGCCAATCCATCCCAGCCAATTCACGCCTCATACCTTCAAAGTTAGCCTTCTTTAAGTTCTGGACCATGGTCTCTGAATTTACTGTTTCATTCTCCATCCCAATTCAGAATTCCACCATATTATGGTCACTCTTCCCCAAGGGGCCTCGCACAACGAGTTTGCTAATTAATCCTCTCTCATTACATAACACCCAGTCTAAGATGGCCTCCCCCCTAGTTGGTTCCTCGACATATTGGTCTAAAAAACCATCCCTTATGCACTCCAGGAAATCCTCCTCCACCGTAGTGCTTCCAGTTTGGCTAGCCCAATCTATGTGCATATTAAAGTCACCCATTATAACTGCTGCACCTTTATTGCACGCACCCCTAATTTCATGTTTGATGCCCTCCCCAACATTACTACTACTGTTTGGAGGTCTGTACACAACTCCCACTAACGTTTTTTGCCCTTTGATGTTCTGCAGCTCTACCCATATAGATTCCACGTCATCCAAGCTAATGTCCTTCCTAACTATTGCCTTAATCTCCTCCTTAACCAGCAATGCTACCCCACCTCCTTTTTCTTTTATTCTATCCTTCCTGAATGTTGAATACCCCTGGATGTTGAGTTCCCAGCCCTGATCATCCTGGAGCCACGTCTCCGTAATCCCAATCACATCATATTTGTTAACATCTATTTGCACAGTTAATTCATCCACCTTATTGTGGATACTCCTTGCATTAAGACACAAAGCCTTTAGGCTTGTTTTTTTAACACCCTCTGTCCTTTTAGAATTTTGCTGTACAATGGCCCTTTTTGATCTTTGCCTTCGGTTTCTCTGCCCTCCACTTTTCCTCATCTCCTTTCTGTCTTTTGCTTTTGCCTCCTTTTTGTTTCCCTTTATCTCCCTGCATTGGTTCCCATCCCCCTGCCATATTAGTTTAACTCCTCCCCAAAAGCACTAGCAAACACTCCCCCATTTTGCTTGTTATCTCACCGGTGCTTCCCTTAGTAGTTATACCGGTAGATTCTTCTTACTCCCGGGTGTTACCCGGCCTGTGCCTCTTTTAATAGCTGCACAGATAGATTATTTTCCTTACCCCAGTAACCAATACATATATCACTATCATTGCACAGATAATCTTACGCTACTCTAAATTACTCACTAGACATACTTAAATTCATATTGTACTATATATGTACATCTGCCACCCGTCTCCGGGTGTCCAGGTTAATTCCTGCCTTCTTTCTTTCTTTTTTTGTTCAGTGGGGTAATTTTATGGCACAGACCAGGGGGCTTGCCTTGTTGACAATGTGATACGGTCCCATGTACAGTGCCTCAAAGACCCCTACTCTAGCATAGTTCCTCACCATAACCTGGTCCCCTGTCGCCAACTCATGGTGTTTGCGGGGCTCTAGCAGCAGTCGGTTGTTCCGCTGCTGTTTTCCCATGTTGTTAGCAACCTGCCAGTGTTCAAACAGATTCCTGACAAAGCTGTCCAGTCTCACTTCCCTAAGCTGACCTTCCGCGAGTACCGGGACTAACACATGAGTGGGGGTTTGCATGGCTCTGCCGATCATGAGCTTGTACGGGGAGTACTCCGTTCTCTTTGACTGGCTGGCCCGGATCCCCATGATGAGCAGTGGTAGGACCTCTACCCACCTCTTGGGTGAGTCCCCTGTCTCTTTGTGCAGCCTTTTTTTGATAGTGCGGTTTAAACGCTCCACAGGCCCGGATAACTGCGGGTTGTGGGCGACATGCCATTTCCCTTTGATGCCGAGCACATTAAGGATCTCCTGCATCACCTGCCTGGTGAAATGACTCCCTTGGTTGGACTCCACGTGTTGTGGTAGTCCCCATCGGGAGAACACTTCTCTGACCAGGATCCTGGCTGTTCCCTGGGAATAGGGTGTTCGGCATGGGAAGGCTTCCAACCATTTGATGAATATATCCACCAATACTAGGCAGTACTTGCAGCCTCCCTGGGCAGTCGGTAGGAGCCCAATGTAATCAATTTGGATCAACTGCCAGGGTCCCTCTACCCTCCTTATATGTCTCATCGACACCTTTCTTTTCTGGGGGTCGGGGTTGTTAGCCGCGCATACCAGACAGCTAGCACAGAACTCGCGGACGTCTTCCCTGAGTCCTGGCCATGACCCTGCCTGTTCCACTCATTGCCAAGTGGTCTCAGGTCCGGAGTGTCCTGCTCCTGGACCCTCGTGGGCCAGCTGGAGGAATTCTCTCCGATGTTGTTGCAGTATTACCCATTGCTCCCCGCTGAACAACATGCCTTCTTTAATGACAATTGCCGCGGTGTCGTATACGGGCCGTCTATCCTTTCCACTTTAGCTAGCGTGTTCAGGACAGTTTTGAGGACGAGGTCTTGTGTCTGAACTGTTTTTAGGTCCATGGGCAAAGCTATCCCTGCCTTTTCTGCCGTCCCTATCCTGCCCCTGACTGCTGCGATGGTTCCAGGGTTATACGGATCCCAGAGCTTGCCCGTGCGGGTCCCCTGCTTGGCTAACATGTCAGCCTGCTGGTTTCTCTCGCTACGGGGTTCAGTGGTGGAATGTGCCTTCACCTTATGCATACAGATATTCCCTTCCTCCACTATGGCTTTCATGATCTTTTCCAGTGGGGGCTTAATTGCCAGGGGTCTCCCGTCTGCGGATGTGTATCCGCGGCAGGACTAGATAGCCAGGTACTCCGTACATGAATTGCATGTGAATATACTGTCCGAGCAAATCGTGTATGGGGTAGGGAATTCTTCGGGGTGTGTGATGACATACACCACCGCAGACAGTTCAGCATGCTGGGCGCTCATAGTACTAGGGAATTTAATCGCCAGGGCAATGCCTGCCTCGGGGACATAAACTCCGCAGCCTGTGAGTCGTTCACCCGCAGATGCTGTGCTTGAACCATCTACATAGATCACTCGGCCTGTGGGGTGTAGCCCAGCCTGAAAGCCTATGTTAATTTCCCATACCCCTTCTACGGAACACTAGTGGGCTGTCCCTGGATAAATCATGTTGGCTGCGAGTTTTGGCTCGCAGAGACCCTTTACCCTTAGGTCTATTTGAGAGAGGAGCAGGGTCCAGCGAGCAATGCTGGCACTGCTCACTGTCCTGTCCTCGATTTTCCCGTCCAGGAGCATTTGGGTGGGAGTATGGTGGGTAAGGAGTGTGATAGGGGACCCCCCTGTGAAGATCAGTGATCTTTTCACAGCCCAGTGAGTGACGAGGAGGTACTGCTCACAGCTGGAGTATCCCTTCTCCACTTCCGTGAGTATCCTGGAGGAGTAGACCACTGGTCTTAGCCGGCCGTGCCGCTCTTGGAACAGTACTGCACTCAGGCTGTCCCCATTGGCTGCTACCTCCAGGAAAAACTCTTTACAACCATCGATGGCCCCGAGAGCTGGCGCGGTCTGCAGGTCTTTCTTGAGTTGGATAAATGCTGCCTCGCAACTTTTGGCCCATTCCCACTCCACTCCCTTGTGTAGGAGTCGGAGCAGAGGGGCTGTGGTGGCTGCATAATCCTCAATGAAATCTCTGCAGTATTCGGTTAGCCCTAGAAAAGATCTTACTCCTGTTACTGTGTAGGGGGCGGGTAACTTTTGCACTGCTTCCCTTCTAGCTTTGTCAATGGCTCTTTCCCCAGCGCGCACAGCCAGTCCCAGAAATTTTACTTCCTTCAGGCCGATCTGTGCCTCTTGGGGTTTACTTTAAATCCCTCTTCTTTCAGCAGCTCCAGCAGTTCAGCCAGCAGTGGGCAATGCTCCTCCCCCTCGTCGGTGAACAGGAGCAGGTCATCCACATAATGTACGAGCTGCTGGGGTCTGCTGAAGCTCTTTAAACAGTTGGCCATATACTGATGGAAAATACAGGGGCTGTTGTGGAAGTCCTGAGGGAGACAGTTCCAAGTGTATTGCTGTCCTTTAAAGGTAAAAGCAAACTTGTACTGATCTTCTCTTCTTAAAGGTATGGACCAGAACCCGTTGGAAATATCCAGCATCATGAAGGTGGTCGCGGAGGTTGGGATACTTCCAATGAGTTCGGTGACAGCAGCAACGGTGCGTGCACAGGCGGGGATGTTACGGTTGAGTACTCGATAGTCCACCTTGGCTCTCCAGCAGTTGTCTGCTTTCTTACCCGGCCACAGTGGAGAGTTGGGTAGCTATTGGTCGCAATACCCCCTGTTTAACCAGAGAACGCAAGGCTGTTTCCATGTCTGCCTCATAGAAACATAGAAACATAGAAATTCGGTGCAGGAGTAGGCCATTCGGCCCTTTGAGCCTGCACCACCATTCGATAAGATCATGGCTGATCATTCCCTCAGTACCTCTTTCCTGCTTTCTCTCCATACCCCTTGATGCAAGGCAAAGAACAAAAAGGGCCACTGTACAGCAAAATTCTAAAAGGATAAAGGGTGTTAAAAAAACAAGCCTGAAGGCTTTGTGTCTTAATGCAAGGAGTATCCGCAATAAGGTGGATGAATTAACTGTGCAAATAGATGGTAACAAATATGATGTGATTGGGATTACGGAGACGTGGCTCTAGGATGATCAGGGCTGGGAACTCAACATCCAGGGGTATTCAACATTCAGGAAGGATAGAATAAAAGGAAAAGGAGGTGGGGTAGCATTGCTGGTTAAAGAGGAGATTAATGCAATAGTTAGGAAAGACATTAGCTTGGATGATGTGGAATCTATATGGGTAGAGCTGCAGAACACCAAAGGGCAAAAAACGTTAGTGGGAGTTGTGTACAGACCTCCAAACAGTAGTAGTGATGTTGGGGAGGGCATCAAACAGGAAATTAGGGGTGCATGCAATAAAGGTGCAGCAGTTATAATGGGTGACTTTAATATGCACATAGATTGGGCTAGCCAAACTGGAAGCAATACGGTGGAGGAGGATTTCCTGGAGTGTATAAGGGATGGTTTTCTAGACCAATATGTCGAGGAACCAACTAGGGGGGAGGCCATCTTAGACTGGGTGTTGTGTAATGAGAGAGGATTAATTAGCAATCTCATTGCGCGAGGCCCCTTGGGGAAGAGTGACCATAATATGGTGGAATTCTGCATTAGGATGGAAAATGAAACAGTTAATTCAGAGACCATGGTCCAGAACTTAAAGAAGGGTAACTTTGAAGATATGAGGCGTGAATTGGCTAGGATAGATTGGCGAATGATACTTAAGGGGTTGACAGTGGATGGGCAATGGCAGACATTTAGAGACCGCATGGATGAATTACAACAATTGTACATTCCTGTCTGGCGTAAAAATAAAAAAGGGAAGGTGGCTCAGCCGTGGCTATCTAGGGAAATCAGGGATAGTATTAAAGCCAAGGAAGTGGCATACAAATTGGCCAGAAATAGCAGCGAACCTGGGGACTGGGAGAAATTTAGAACTCAGCAGAGGAGGACAAAGGGTTTGATTAGGGCAGGGAAAATGGAGTACGAGAAGAAGCTTGCAGGGAACATTAAGACGGATTGCAAAAGTTTCTATAGGTATGTAAAGAAAAAAAGGTTAGCAAAAACAAACGTAGGTCCCCTGCAGTCAAAATCAGGGGAAGTCATAACGGGGAACAAAGAAATGGCAGACCAATTGAACAAGTACTTTGGTTCAGTATTCACTAAGGAGGACACAAACAACCTTCCGGATATAAAAGGGGTCAGAGGGTCTAGTAAGGAGGAAGAACTGAGGGAAATCTTTATTCGTCGGGAAATTGTGTTGGGGAAATTGATGGGATTGAGGGCCGATAAATCCCCAGGGCCTGATGGACTGCATCCCAGAGTACTTAAGGAGGTGGCCTTGGAAATAGCGGATGCATTGACAGTCATTTTCCAACATTCCATTGACTCTTGATCAGTTCCTATCGAGTGGAGGGTAGCCAATGTAACCCCACTTTTTAAAAAAGGAAGGAGAGAGAAAGCAGGGAATTATAGACCGGTCAGCCTGACCTCAGTAGTGGGTAAAATGATGGAATCAATTATTAAGGATGTCATAGCAGCACATTTGGAAAATGGTGACATGATAGGTCCAAGTCAGCATGGATTTGTGAAAGGGAAATCATGCTTGACAAATCTTCTGGAATTTTTTGAGGATGTTTCCAGTAAAGTGGACAAAGGAGAACCAGTTGATGTGGTATATTTGGACTTTCAGAAGACGTTTGACAAGGTCCCACACAAAAGATTAATGTGCAAAGTTAAAGCACATGGGATTGGGGGTAGTGTGCTGACGTGGATTGAGAACTGGTTGTCAGACAGGAAGCAAAGACTAGGAGTAAATGGGTACTTTTCAGAATGGCAGGCAGTGCCTAGTGGGGTACCGCAAGGTTCTGTGCTGGGGCCCCAGCTGTTTACATTGTACATTAATGATTTAGACGAGGGGATTAAATGTAGTATCTCCAAATTTGCGGATGACACTAAGTTGGGTGGCAGTGTGAGCTGCGAGGAGGATGCTATGAGGCTGCAGAGTGACTTGGATAGGTTAGGTGAGTGGGCAAATGCATGGCAGATGAAGTATAATGTGGATAAATGTGAGGTTATCCACTTTGGTGGTAAAAACAGAGAGACAGACTATTATCTGAATGGTGACAGATTAGGAAAAGAGAAGGTGCAACAAGACCTGGGTGTCATGGTACATCAGTCATTGAAGGTTGGCATGCAGGTACAGCAGGCGGTTAAGAAAGCAAATGGCATGTTGGCCTTCATAGTAAGGGGATTTGAGTACAGGGGCAGGGAGGTGTTGCTACAGTTGTACAGGGCCTTGGTGAGGCCACACCTGGAGTATTGTGTACAGTTTTGGTCTCCTAACTTGAGGAAGGACATTCTTGCTATTGAGGGAGTGCAGCGAAGATTCACCAGACTGATTCCCGGGATGGTGGGACTGACCTATCAAGAAAGACTGGATCAACTGGGCTTGTATTCACTGGAGTTCAGAAGAATGAGAGGGGACCTCATAGAAACGTTTAAAATTCTGATGGGTTTGGATAGGTTGGATGCAGGAAGAATGTTCCAAATGTTGGGGAAGTCCAGAACCAGGGGTCACAGTCTAAGGATAAGGGGTAAGCCATTTAGGACCGAGATGAGGAGAAACATCTTCACCCAGAGAGTGGTGAACCTGTGGAATTCTCTGCCACAGAAAGTAGTTGAGGCCAATTCACTAAATATATTCAAAAGGGAGTTAGATGAAGTCCTTACTACTCGGGGGATCAAGGGGTATGGCGAGAAAGCAGGAAGGGGGTACTAAAGTTTCATGTTCAGCCATGAACTCATTGAATGGCGGTGCAGGCTAGAAGGGCTGAATGGCCTGCTCCTGCACCTATTTTCTATGTTTCTATGTTTCTATGATGCCCTTAGCCGTAAGGGCCATATCTAACTCCCTCTTGAATATATGCAATGAACTGGCATCAACAATTCTCTGCGGCAGGGAAAACCACAGGTTAACAACTCTCTGAGTGAAGAAGTTTCTCCTCATCTCAGTCCTAAGTGGCCTGCCAGTTATCCTAAGTCTGTGTTCCTTGGTTCTGGACTTCCCCAACATCGGGAACAATCTATCCGCATCTAACCTGTCCCGTCCCTGAATCTTGTATGTTTCTATGAGATTTCCTCTCATCCTTCTTAACTCCAATGTATAAAGGCCCAGTTGATCCAGTCTCTCCTCATATGTCAGTCCAGCCATCCCGGGAATCAGTCTGGTGAACCTTCACTGCACTCCCTCAATAGCAAGAACGTGCTTCCTCAGATTAGGAGACCAAAACTGAACACAATATTCCAGGTGAGGCCTCACCAAGGCCCTGTACAACTGCAGTAAAACCTCCCTGCTCCTATACTCAAATCCCCGAGCTATGAAGGCCAAAATGCCATTTGCCTTCTTTATCGCCTGCTGTACCTGTATGCCAACTTTCAATGACTGATGAACCATGACACCCAGGTCTCTTTGCACCTCCCCTTTTCCTAATCTGCCGCCATTCAGATAATATTCTGTCTTCGCGTTTTTGCCCCCAAAGTGCATCTGCCATTCATTTGCCCACTCACCTAACCTATCTAAGTCACCCTGCAGCCTCTTAGCCTCCCCCTCACATCTCACACCACCAGCCAGTTTAGTGCCATCTGCAAGCTTGGAGCTGTTACACTCAATTCCTTCATTCAAGTCATTGATGTGTATTGTAAAGAGCTGGGTTCCCAGCACTGAGCCCTGCAGCACTCTACTAGTCACTGTCTGCCATTCTGAAAAGGACACGTTTATCCCGACTCTCTGCTTCCTGTCTGTCAACCAGTTCTCTATCCACATCAGTATATTCCCCCCAACGCCATGTGCTTTGATTTTGCACACCAATCTCTTGTGTGGGATCTTGTCAAAAGCCTTTTGAAAGTCCAAATACACCACATCCACTGGTTCTCCCTTGTCCACTCTACTAGTTACATCCTCAACAAATTCGAGAAGATTTGTCAAGCATTACTTCCCCTTCATAAATCCATGCTGACTTGGACCGATCCTGTCACTGCTTTCCAAATGCGCTGCTATTTCATCCTTAATAATTGATTCCAACATTTTCCCCACTAATGATGTCAGGCTAACCGATCCATAATTACCCGCTTTCTCTCTCCCTCCCTTTTTAAAAAGTGGTGTTACATTTGTTACCCTCCAGTTCATAGAAACTGATCCCGAGTCGATAGACTGTTGGAAAATGATCACCAATGCATCCACTATTTCTAGGGCCACTTCCTTAAGTACTCTGGGATGCAGACTATCAGGCCCCAGGGATTGATCGGCCTTCAATCCCATCAATTTCTCTAACACAATTTCCTGCTGAATAAGGATATCCTTCAGTTCCTTCTTCTCACTAGATCCTCGGTCCCCGAGTACTTCCGGAAGGTTATTTGTGTCGTCCTTCGTGAAGACAGATCCAAAGTATTTGTTCAATTGGTCTGCCATTTCTTTGTTCCCCATTATAAATTCATCTGAATCCGACTGCAAGGGACCTACGTTTGTCTTCACCAATCTTTTTCTCTTCACGTATCTATAGAAGCTTTTGCAGTCAGTTTTTATGTTCCCGGCAAGCTTCTTCTCTACTCTCTTTTCCCCCTCCTAATTAAACCCTTTGTCCTTCTCTGCTGAATTCTAAATTTCTCCCAGTCCTCAGGTTTGCTTCTTTTTCTGGCCAATTTATATGCCTCTTCCTTGGATTTAACACGATCCTTAATTTCCCTTGTTAGCCACGGTTGAGCCACCTTCCCCATTTTATTTTACTCCAGACAGTGATGTTCAATTGCTGAAGTTCATCCATGTGATCTTTACATGTTTGCCATTGCCTATCCACCATCAACCCTTTAAGTATCCTTTGCCAGTCTATTCTCGTCAATTCACGCCTCAACCAATCGAAGTTACCTTTCCTTAAGTTCAGGACCCTAGTTTCTGAATTAACTGTGTCACTCTCCATCCGAATAAAGAATTCTACCATGTTATGGTCATTCTTGCCCAAGGGGTCTCGCACGACAATATTGCTAATTCGTCCTTTCTCATTACACATCACCCACTCTAGGATGGCCAGCTCCCTGGGAAGTTGTATTGTTTCTGTGGTCGGGTCATGCGGTCTCCATCTATGCTAACCTCGACCCCGTTTATTCTCCACAGTCGTGTTTGTGAGTGGCAAAAGCTGCAAGATTTTTCCTCACATATTCTTGGTACCCTATCTGAGTGTTACTGACCAGTGATTCAAGGTCGTAGCCCTCCTTTGGCTTCATGGTGCACACCGTCCCTTTTCCCTGTTTTCCCGGGATAACCATCACCTCACTCTCCTGTCCCGTACAGACTGACCCGCAAAGACAGTGGTTTCTTAAATCCAATAGTATCCCATGGCCTCGGATGAAGTCCGCCCCCAGGATTCCTCTCCCTTCCTGCTCCCACTTCATCAAGGCACAAATCCACTTAGTGTGGAGTGTACCTAGTTGAATGGAGAGCGGAACGGAGAATAAGCCAGACTGTTCAGTGCCTGTGAAATCCAGCAAGCTGTAGGGGAACCCTTTAGACAGAGGTGAGGCGGCGGGGTTAGCTGCATAGGCAAGGGTGCTTGAGGCACCGGTGTCTCTTTCACCTTTTCCACTTCCATCTGGACGGTCAGTTTCCCCCACGCATCATACTCGAGAGAACACAGGTGGACAAGCTGCGCCTGTCCTCGTCACGGTTTTGGTTGGGAGGGGGCAGATGGGATTTCGGTACCGGTGGCGGTGGCTACCCTCCCAGGGCCATCTAACATGCTTCCGAGTGCGTTTCGAAAGGTATCGAATAAGTGGGGAGGGACTGGCTTATCTTTCTCAGCCCTTTTGGCCGGGGCTGGAGAACTCTTTCCTGTGCTACTCTTTCAAGGATTGCTACAATTCTTTCTCCAGTGCCCACTTTTTCCGCACCCGAAGCAGGTACGTTTTGTATTGGAAGGATTGGCCCCCTTGTGGCGCCATTCCCTCTTATCTTGGTTAGGTCGGATTTTGTGAACCCTTCCCTTTTGTGGGTGTTCTTCCGTCCCTCTGCCATTCCGGTAAGCTAGGGTCAGTTGCCTGACCACTCCCTGTTCGGTGGCTTGGGGATCTCTTGGGTTGAACCAAGCCACAGCCTTGGCTCTTATTCGGGGTAAACTGTTTGCTACTAGGCTTCAGAGCCAGTGGGCTAACTCGTCCGGGCTTAAGTTATCTCGGTCGATGTCCCCACTACAGGTGCTCTGGTACACAGGCCACAGTCGGTCTGCGTACGCCTGTAGGGTTTCCCCTGTGAGCTGCATTGTTTTCTCTACTCTGGAGAAGGGACTCCCATCATTGCAGCCCATGGCTTCTAAAATGTCTTTCTGGACGGCGGCAAGTGTTCTCCGTCCCCTTTTGTTCTCAGTCGAGAGGGACTGGTACAGCTTGCTGTCCAGGGATAGGAGGAGCATCTTTGCCAGTTTTGCATCATCGCACCCATTAATATCCCCTGCCTGTTCCACCTCCATAAAGTGAACCGAGGGGTCTCCCTTTGGAGTTAGCTTTCCCAGGTGGCTTATCATAGTCCTAAGCTGTTGGGGAGTGTGGGTGACCACAAACTGACTTTCCAGGGACCCTGGACCCCCGGCACTGGTGGCCGGGCCAAACTTCTGTTGCCGGTCCGGGCACATGGGCCCTGGATCTGGCTATCCCTGTTCTAGCTCGCCTCCCTCTCCTCCCTGCTCCCAAGCCGAGCTGAAACTCGGTGCCACAGGTGGTGGTGGTTCACTATCCCTGTCTGCTTTGCAACTCATTCGTCCCTCCTGCTGCTGAACCAGTGTAGTCACCGGTGCCACAGGTGGTGGTCGAACAGTTCTTCCTTCTCTTCCAGGCTTATCTGGGGCGTACATGGGCTTATTAGGCATACCATGCCTTTTGCCTTGGACAGAGCTGGCAGGTACCGTAATCTCCTGATTCAAACCCATTAGTGCTAGCTACTTTATACGTTGCCTGCACATCTTTTAATTTTTCCTGGAGCTCTTTTATTTGTAGGGTGAGGCAAGTACCTTCCTCCCGCAGTAACTTTTCATTATTTTTGGCCTCGGTAACCTGACATTGACAATAGTCCTGACTGTTTTTAAACCTTTCCATTATCTGGGTCCTTTCCTGTTTTAGCTTACGGAGTTCTCCCCATAACCTTTCTTCTGCCATAGCCCTTTCTTCGTGAGCCCCTGCGCATTCCCATAGTTCCGCCTGTAGTGACTCATTGGTTTTTTCTGAGAGTTGGACCTGTTGCTGTAGACAGACCAAGCAAATTGCCTTCTCTACTGCTTCTTTGTGATCCTTGCTTGCAGTCTACTGGGCTGCACCATTAGCTGGACGCTCAGCGCGCAATAGACCAATCACCCATTCTTTAGTGACATTGACCTTCTTATACACATAGGAGGAAATCCTCTCTTCCATCTTGGTTCTTTCCCCCAAACCAGCACTCTCCACATCATACCTCTTGTAACAGAGTCCTGCCGAGGTCGCCATTTTGTAAGGGGTTGGTCCCGGGGGTCAGGTTCATCCCTGACCTACTTGAGTGGTTCAAATCACTCCCACTCCCTTGGGTTCTAAACTCTGGATTTATTTGGGGGGGGGGGGGCGGTGTGGTGATAAAGTGCAAAGGACAACTGGTTTGGTGCAAAGAACTTTGATTTTATTACAGACAAGAAAATACAATGTCAAACTTATGATCACGCTAATAAAGAACAATACATTACACATTTAAAGGGGGTTACAGTAAAAATTACACCTCCCACCTCCCGATATCTAATCCTAGCTAGGTTAGACTCCAGGGCAGGCAGGGACTATGCTTACCAATCCTTTCTGGTCAATTAGCAGTAGTTCACGATTTCGGGGTTCATTGAATTCTGTAGTTTCTGCTTGTAGTACCCCGAATGTCAGAGAAGACTTCTTACTGTGCAATCTTCAGTTGGGTTGAGTTCGCTGATGCGTTAAGGTGTGTTTTGGATCTATGGGGTAAGTACCCGGTTTCCTTCTTTAGAAACAGGTTCAAAGTCTCTTTCAGTAATGTTTTCACCTGTTGGTAGTCAGGCCTTAGATTGTAGAAGGAAACTTTTGATCTTTGTTTTTTTTCCTGTTGAAATTTTATTTTGAGTTTGGTCGATCGCGGTGGTCTTTCGGTGGTACCATGTTGGCTGTGGTCGGTTGCTGCTGCGATGATGATGTTCTTCCTTCCTTCAGGACTTCAGGACTTTGAGGCTGGAGAAGTTAGTTTACAACTGTCGCGTTGGTTTCTCTCCCTTCTTGATGACATAAGCGTAGTATGGTACTAGGCATAGTATTGCATACCCTCTGTTGTATGGCATACCCTCTGTTACAACAGGGAGCCAGTTATACGATTTGAGTTGAGCTAATCTTCACGCCAAATCAGTCCAGAATTCTTTGTTTAAATTTGGTGGGCTTGACTTTTCTTTGTAATATTTTAGCGGGCTCGTTAAAAGTTAATATATCTTGGGTGGGTTGCTCTTCTAAATCTGTTTCCTGATGGAAATATTAGCTTGGTAATTGCAATGTCCTTTTGTGCTTGGTTCAGTTCAGTTCGATGGCTGGCCATCAATGGGTTATTGTTGTAATGTTAATGTCTGTTGTGGAGAAGGGTTTTCGAGTATCCATTTCTCCAGACAATTTACCTTAGTCCCCACACCCAGACAGTTCCAATAATCAAGTGGGCTTCTTTAGTTCCTTCGGCCTGCCCACAGACTTGAATTTGTTTTATAAAAGTCCAACATTCGATTAAAGTTTGTAGTTTCTTCCATAAGCACTTTAGGATTTCAAGCTTTCTGGTAGATAGTCCCAAATTAAATTTCTGATCCATTGAGCCCAAACACTGCGAGGAGAGGCGGGGGGGAGGCTTCCCGTGAATATTGACCCTTCACTTCTTGCTCCATTTTTTGTGTTACATTCATCATCAGCAGTTTGTAAATTGCTTTGTTTGACTGATCTTTTCTTTTTTGATCTCTGTTGCAGTGCTGTTTACCTGCTCTCATTATCATTAGGTTCATTGCTTTCAGTTTGCGATTATCCTCTCTGTCAACTTCTGTCCAAAGTCTCTGTCTATATTTTACATAGCTATATAAGAAGCGTTGAATTCATCTTTTGCTGACTGCAGTACCGAACATCAAGTCAAATGTTTCATTACACCCACAGTATCTCAGTGAAAAGGTGAAGAGAAGGATATGACTTGCCTAACTCCATTATCAATCTGGATTGTGCTTAAACATGCCCACATTAATTATAAATGAAATTGCAGAGAATATTTTCCTCTTTCCAACTTAGTTTGATAGATGTAAAGCAGTAGAAAGTCTATTGGACTGAAAATATGAATTTGAGGATAATTAGGGCAGAAGAGCAGAAGGGCGAGGAGTAAAAAGATGAAGTGAGTTTTAAAGACAGCAAGTGAGATTTACAAGATCTAGCAAACTTTTAAATTGCTGGTCCTTTCACTTTTTAAAATGAATGAATGTTCTCCTGCTTAAGGTACTCTTGACTATATAACAGATCTCAGTGGCACCAAATATTGCTTTTAAAATGTGTGTGGATGTATATGTGTGTATATATATGGCCCAAAATTTGTCGACATACTTCCCACTACCGCCTGTGTACCGCTCACGTACCGCCCAAAAATGCGATTTGGTGAAAAAACATCTACGTACTGCCCGACATACCGCTTGGTGGAATATTCTTTATTGAAATACCGCCGAGCGGTATGCACACCGTCCGCCGTGCCGAACTGCTCGCATACCGCCAAAAAAGTCCAATTTTCATCGCATACTTTAGGGTGTTTGTTTTACACTTTACCTTGATTCGTAGAACTCTGGAATTACAAGAAAAAGGACTACATATGACGCAAAGTTTATGCAAAAACTAACTAAAAACTACAGAACTAGACTTCTGAGAGAATTGACTGAAGATATACAATCACCCGACCAGTTCGTAGCTGTAATCATAGATTGTAGGTTCATGGTTGTTGGTTCCGTTACCGGTTGTTCCCTCTTCTGGTCATTCTCTTCAGTTCTGTTCCTCCCCATTTGCTTCCGTATTTCGCTTCTGTGTTGCTTCTAGCTCGTATACTTATATCCATTTTATGAATAAAATACACGCTGAGCTGTGGTTTCCGATAATGTGTTCGGATCGATACGTTATTTGTGGTGATTCGTTTGACTGACTGTGAAGATGGACCTGGATGTTCCCAATTTGCACACGGAGTCTACAGGGCAAAAGATAACTCCTTATCTTAAGTACCCCGTTCTCCAAAAATGTACACCTTGTGGGGTCCCCTTAGAGTATGGCTAGAGAATTGTTTTTCCCCCTCCAGCCAATCAGTTCAGGGGCTCTTCTGTGGGTTGAGATCAAATGTATCAAACCCATTGTTTCTATGCATAAAACCAGTCTGGTTCTCAACCGCAGAGATTGTTCTTGGTGATGAGTCACCACCTGCCCCAGGCTGGCGCCCTTGTTCTCCCTTTGTCCAGTCAATCCCAAAAACTTGTATTAAATCAATTTAATCAATTTTTTGTTTGTGGCGTCTTTCTGTGTCTTCTGGGAAAGTGTGTAACCTTACAATATCACCGGAGCTGCATACCGCCCTGGAAAATGTGGTTTTGCGCAATGTTAATTGGGCAAGAATGGGTGCAGTGCATGGAGCCGCCAATTTGGAAATCAGAAACTGTCAGCTAAAGTTGCACCTCTGTATTTCAGAGGTGAACAGTGAATTTACAGTGTGATTTAGAGATAAAAAGGTATTTTTAGTGGTACTGAGTAACTTATTAAGATAGAAGGCATTTTAGTTTTTTTTTCAGTGAAAAATATTGTGGAGATTTAAAAAGAATGGGGCCTCTACTGTCTCAGTCTGTATTGCTGACTACCTGTCTAATGGAGGAACCAGATGTGATGAGGTTTATAAATGAATGCTTTGCTTGTATGTGGAGAGCTGCGTTTTGGGACATTGATGACAGTTACCCCAAAAATTTGACACTGTTCAAGAGTGCTTAAATTTAATTTGAACGTTTATGTAAAAATGTCAAAAATATACAACAATTTTAAAACTTTGTAAAACTTAGAATTTTAAAACCACTGTAATAACTTTAACAACTTTAATAGCAACTTTAACAAAACTTTTACAACTTTAATAAACTTTTACAAAGTAAGCTGCAATTATTCAATGAACAAGTACAACAAAAGACCCTTTAATATCCACGACCACGACCTCGACCTTCTAAACTCCAGTGAATACAGGCCTAGTCGATCCAGTCTCTCCTCATATGTCAGTCCAGCCATCCTGGGAATCAGTCTGGTGAACCTTTGCTGCACTCCCTCAATAGCAAGAAGGTTCTTCCTCAGATTAGGACACCAAAACTTCACACAATATTCCAGGTGAGGCCTCACCAAGACCCTGTACAACTGCAGTAAGACTTCCCTGCTCCTATATTCAAATCCCCTTGCTATGAAGGCCAACATACCATTTGCCTGCTGTACCTGCATACCAACTTTCAATGACGGATGCACCATGACACCTAGGTCTCGTTGCACCTCCCCTTTTCCTAATCTGCCGTCATTCAGATGATATTCGGCCTTTGTGTTTTGCCCCCAAAGTGGATAACCTCACATTTATCCACATTATACTGCATCTGCCATGCATTTGCCCACTCACCTAACCTCTCCAAGTCAACCTGGAGCCTCTTAGCGTCCTCCTCACAGCTCACACCGCCACCCATTTTAGTATCATCTACAAATTTGGAGATATTACACTCAATTCCTTCAACTAAATCATTGATGTATATTGTAAATAGCTGGGGTCCCAGCACTGAGCCCTCTGGCACCCCACTAGTCACTGCCTGCCATTCTGAAAAGGACCCGTTTATCCCGACTCTCTGCTTCCTGTCTGCCAATCAGTTCTCTATCCAATTCAGTACATTACCCCAAATATCATGTGTTTTAATTTTGCACAGCAATCTCTTGTGTGGGATCTTGTCAAAAGCCTTTTGAAAGTCCAAATACATCATGTCCACTGGTTCTCCCTTGTCCACTCTACAAGTTACATCCTCAAAAAATTCCAGAAGATTTGTCAAGCATGATTTCCCTTTCATAAATCCATGCTGACTTGGACCGATCCTGTCACTGCTTTCCAAATGCTCTGCTATTTCATCTTTAATAATTGATTCCAACATTTTCCCCACTACTGAGGTCAGGCTAACCAGTCCATAATTACCTGTTTACTCTCTTCCTTCTTTTTTTAAAAGTGGTGTTACATTTGCTACCCTTCAGTCCATAGGAACTGATCCAGAGTTGATAGACTGCTGGAAAATGATCACCAATGCATCCACTATTTCTAGGGCCACTTCCTGAAGTACTTTGGGATGCAGACAATCAGGCCCTGGGGATTTATCGATCTTCAATCCCATCAATTTCCCCAACACAATTTCCCGCCGAATAAGGATATCCTTCAGTTCCTTCTTTTCCCTTAACCCTCGGTCCCCTAGTACTTCCGAAAGGTTAATTGTGTCTTCCTTTATGAAGACAGAACCAAAGTATTTGTTCAATTGGTCTGCCATTTCTTTGTTCCCCATTATAAATTCACCTGAATCTGACTGAAAAGGACCTACGTTTGTCTTCACCAAACTTTTTCTCTTCACATATCTATAGAAGCTTTTGCAGTCAGTTTTTATGTTCCCGGCAAGTTTCTTCTCCTACTCTATTTTCCCTCTCCTAATTAAACCCTTTATCCTCATCTGCTGAATTCTAAATTTCTCCCAGTCCTCAGCTTTGCTGCTTATTATGGCCAATTTATATGCCTCTTCCTTGGATTTAACACTATCCTTAATTTCCCTTGTTAGCCACGGTTGAGCCACCTTTCCCATTTTATTTTTACTCCAGACAGGGATGTACAATTGTTGAAGCTCATCTTTGTGATCTTTAAATGTTTGCCATTGCCTATTCACCGTCAACCCTTTAAGTATCACTCGCCAGTCTATTCTAGCCAATTCACATCTCATACCATCAAAGTTACCTTTCCTTATGTTCAGGACCCTAGTCTCTGAATTAGCTGTGTCACTCCCCATTTTAATAAAAAATTCTACCATATTATGGTCACTCTTCCCCAAAGGGCCTCGCACAACAAGGTTGCTCATTATTCCTTTCTCATTACACATCACCTAATCTAGGATGGCCAGCCGTCTTGTTGCCTCGACATATTGGTCTAGAAAACCATCTCTAGTGCACTCCAGGAAATCCTCCTCCACCGTATTGCTACCAGTTTGGCTAGCCCAATCTATATGTAGATTAAAGTCGCCCGTGATAACTTCTGTACCTTTATTGCACGCAACCCTCATTTCTTGTTTGATGCTGTCCCCAACCTCACTACTACTGTTGGGTGGTCTGTACACAACTCCCACTAGCGTTTTCTGCCCTTTGGTATTCTGCAGCTCTCACCATACAGATTCCAGATCATCCAAGCTAATGTCCTTCCTTACCATTGCGTTAATTTCCTCTTTAACCAGCAATGCTACCCCATCTCCTTTTCCTTTCTGTCTATCCTTCCTGAATGTTGAATACCCTGGATGTTGAGTTCCCAGCCTTGGTCATCCTGGAACCATGTCTCCGTGATGCCAATTATATCATATTCATTAATTGTTGCCTGTGCAGTTAATTTGTCCACCTTGTTACGAATACTCCTCGCATTGAGGCACAGAGCCTTCAGGCTTGTCTTTTCAACATACTTTGCCCTTTTAGAATTTTGCTGTAATATGGCCCTTTTTGATTTTTGCCTTGGGTTTCTCTGCCCTCCACTTTTACTGCATGGAGCCCATGACCACGAATTGAGCTACTTGCTGAGGGTTTTATTGTAGCTCCCCTCCTGAGAGCTCCAGGCATCTAAAGTAATTGTTTTCTGGACCACATTGCATTTGTCTCTGTGGCTCTGGTTGTATCGCTTCTCGGTCTCAGTGTGGGTGTCACGCAGGGAAGTCATCATTCAGGTGGCTCGGCCATATCGGTTGTCATCAAGCATCCAGCATTGTCCTTGTGGCTGACTCTTAAATATGTCAGAGACAGCGCTCTGAAGCAGAATGTGAGCCTCAGCGAAGCTGCCCGGACATTTGGCATTCACTGCCATTATGATCTGGTTGTGGTCGACAAGTAGTTGGACCTTCAGGGAGTGAAATCCTTTTCTGTTGCGAGAAAGCTCTGGGTCCTGAGAAGATACCTGCATGGCGATGTGAGTACACTGCACTTTGGGGAACGTAGAAATGTGGTAGATTGCTCCAGCCCTGTCAGTCTGGACCTCTGTGGTCATGGGGAAGCTGATAAAGTCCATTCTACAATGCCTGTCTAATGCAGCAGTGTGGCATGGTGAGACAGAGGAAAAGTGTCGAGCGTGGAAGCCCGAAAGGAACTGGACGCGTAGAACGACAGTGCCGCGGTGACCTTGACCTCGACGGACAGTGATGTCCTGAAGGTGATGGCAGGCTGCAGATCTGGCCTGATGAGTTGGCATATTTCAGTGATCACCACTTTGTGGAAGCGCAGTCTCCAAAGGCAGGTGTTCTTGGATATGTTGAGGTAAGACATCTCCCTGTAATTGCAGGGTGTTTATGGTCTGGACCTTCTCCTCATTCTGGCATGTCTTAGATTGGGCACATAATGGTGTGCATTAGACTGGGCACATACACTCTGCAGCATCTGCGTTTTAATCGATGCAGGCTGAGAAATGGCTGGCCCCATTGCAATGAAAGTATAATCCCGATTGATCATGTGCAATAATTTCAACACTAAAATACACTTACAGTAAAACCCAATTATCCAGAATCTGAAAAGATGTCTGTTGAGATGGTCACTTCACCTGAGAAGAACTCCAGATTCAATCCAAACTCCCCAGAAGTTGAAGCAGCCTTTTCAATAAAGCGACCTGCGATTTGAAAAATGGCGCCCACACCGCTGTGATTAGTTCAGAACAGGTCCACTTTTTCAGAGGGGTGTTTTGGGTGAGCGATATTGTGGGCGAGATGTGTGTGAGGTGGTGATAGTGGCGCTGGGTGATCACCTGGGCATTAGTTTCGGCAAATTTGATCTTTACGACAAAATTAATTACGTGCCGAAAGTAATGTTGGGCGATATTATGGGTGTTGGTTTCACCCATTCGGATGATTGCACCCAATAAATGTGGGTGGGCGGTATTATTTTTTCCCGGCATTAGGTACATGCCAAAAGTAACACTCGCCGATAAGTGTCAGAAAAATGGGCGTCAATTTCCATTTTGTGGCGAAATGGGCGATATCTGGGCGTTACACCTTATTTCAGCGGTCAAATGGACGTTAAATGGGCGTTATGCATGAAAAAGTAATGGAAAATCTAGCCCTATGTCCCCTAGTTTTAGTTTCCCCTATGAGTGGAAATACCCTCTCTGCATCCAACTTACTGAGGCCCCTCATTATCTTATAAGTTTCAATAAGATCACCTCTCATTCTTCTGAACTCCAATGTGTATAGGCCCAACCTACTCAACCTATCCTCATAAGTCAACCCCCTCATCTCTGGAATCAACCTAGTGAACCTTCTCTAAACAGTCTCCAATACAAGTATATCCTTCCTTAAATACGGAGAACAAAATTTTACGCAGTACTCCAGGTGTGGCCTCACCAATAGCCTGCACAGTTGTAGCAGGATTCTCTGTTTTTATACTCTATCCCCCTTGCAATAAAGACCAACATTCTATTTGCCTTCCTGATTAATTGCTGTACCTGCAGACTAACCTTTTGTGTTTCATGCAAAAAGACCCCCAGGTCTCTCTGCACTGCAGCACTTTGCAATTTATCTCCATTTAATTTTTAATTTGGTTTTCGATTATTTCTGTCAAAATGGATAACCACACATTTTCCCACCTTATTCTCCATTTGCCAAATTTTTGCCCACTCACTTAGCCTGTCTATATCCCTTTGCAGATTTTATAAGTCCTCCTCACAATTTGCTTTCCCACCCATCTTTGTATCATCAGCAAACTTGGCTACATTACACTTGGTCCCTTCATCCAAGTCATTAATATAGATTGTCATCATCATAGACAATCCTTCGAAATCGAGGAAGACTTGCCTCCACTCTAAAAGTGAATTCTTAGGTGACTGCAGTCCAATACAGAAATTACAGTCTCTGTCACAGGTAAGACAGACAGTCGTTGAAGGAAAGGGTAGGTCGGGAGTCTGGTTTGCCGCACGCTCCTTCCGCTGCCTGCGCTTACTTTCTGCATGCTCTTGGCAACGAGACTCGAGGTGCTCAGCACCCTCTCAGATGCTTTTACTCCACTTAGGACAGTCTTTAGCCAGGGACTCCCAGGTGTCGGTGGTGTAAGGGGTTTTCACAGAGTTGTTGTGCCTTGGGTGTCTCTCTCTGGGCTTCTGCCCTCACAGCTTATGCCTGGCCTGTGAGGTACCCTGAGTGCTGCAAGAGCACCCCTGGAGAGACTGTGTCCACAGCTTATGAAGGGGGTTTTGAGACTCGTGTGTCCCCACAGCTTATGCCTAGCCTGTGAGGCACCTGTGAGTGTCAAACACTCCCAACCCCTTCTTCCCTAGCCTGTGACACACAGTTGAGCGTTTTCAAGGCGCTCCTAGCTTCCCTTACACGGTTCTGACATAAGACTCACGATCAGGAGATGTAATACAATAGAACTGAGACAAGGTGATTCCAAGAGGAACTTTAGGCTTCCAATTTATTTGACAAGGTGTATCTCAACAAACAGCAATACACCAACAAAACAATCCCCCTAAATCCCAATAAAACGGACCCAACGAAAATCTTTACACAAGTATAGCAGTACAATGCCCAACCTCCCACCTTTCCTGGTCTAACTGAGTTGGGAGTTCTGGGGACCAGAGGTTATACTCACTACTGTGCCTTCCGCAGTCTGGTGGTTTGTTTCTTCTATCTTCGGTGTCTTCGGACACTGGTTTTCCTTCAGTGTCGAGAGGCTTGCTGGTTGTGGGTGTTGGATGACGAGGGCAGGGAAAATCATCACTTCTTTTTCACTACGTCAGAAACCCCTTTTTTTATAGCCAGATTATCCAGTCCGCCTCTCCTGCTGAAGTCGATTCTTCTCATTGGTGGATTTTTTGATTTTGAAAAATGCAGCAGTTTTAGATGGGTTTTTTTTTTCACTGATGTTAACCTACTCAAGGTTTGAGTGGGTGTTGATTGCATTGGCCTCCTGTAGCCATTGTGCTAGTCTGGCCTGAGCCAGATATTTATTTGCCTGATGAAAAAGGTGTTGGAATATGTATGTGGCATTGTTTATATGCTAATGTTTTCAAGGGGCAAGTTTTGAGGGTATACAGTTCACAGACAATTTGATTAGTTCCAATGTCCAAACTGGCCCTTTTGATATTGACCCCACCCCTTTTCTTGTAGACCCAACATACAACTTTTAAAAATCCCAAATTTGATTAAAGTTCGTCGTTTCTTCCATGTGCACTTCAGGATTTCAAACTTTCTAGTAGATAGTTCCAAATTAAATTCCCTTTCCTATGAGTATAAACACTAGCGGGGCGGGGGGGGTCTACATTCATTTGTGTCCCAAAGTTTTCCTTCCATTGGTTTCAATTCACAGCACAGACTGATCCCACAGCCCTTTTCCTTCTGGGTAAAATGAGGGTTTTTCGTCCTCCCCTACAGGGGGATGTTGAATTTTATCAAGGAGGCTTTGAGGGTGTCCTTGAAATGTGTCCTCTGCCCACCTGGGGCTCGCTTGCCGTGTAGGAGTTCCGAGTAGAGCTCTTGCTTTGAGATTCTTGTATCAGGCTTGTGAACAATGTGGCCCGAATAACGGATCTGGTCGAGTGTGGTCAATGCTTCGATGCTGTCGATGTTGACCTGCTCGAGAACACTGACGTTGATGCATCTGTCCGACCAGGGGATTTGCAGGATCTTGCGGAGGCATCGTTGGTGGTACTTCTCCAGCGATTTGAGGTGTCTACTGTATATGGTCCACATCTCTGAGCCATACAGGGGGGCGGGTATTACTACAGCCCTGTAGAACATAAGTTTGGTGCCAGATTTGAGGGACTGATCTTCGAACACTCTCTTCCTCAGGCCGCCGAAGGCTGTGCTGACACACTGGAGGCAGTGTTGAACCTCGTCGATGTCTGCCCTTGCTGATAATAGGCTCCCGAGGTATGGAATGTGGTGCATGCTGTCCAGGGCCATGCCATGGATCTTGAAGACTTGGGGGCAGTGCTTTGTGGCGGGGTCATGTTGATGGAGGACCTTTGTCTTACAGATGTTTAGTATAAGACCCATGCTTTCCTACACCTCGGTGAAGATGTTGACCGAGACTTGGAGTTCAGCCTCTGAGTGTGCGCAGACGCAAGTGTCATTCACGTACAGCAGCTCGATGACAGAGGATGGGACGGTCTTGGTTCTGGCCTGGAGGCGACGAAGGTTGAACAGGTTTCCACTGGTTCTGTCGTTTAGTTTCGCTCCAACGGGGAGCTTGTTGAGTGTGAGGTGGAGCATTGCAGCAAGGAAGATCGAGAAGAGTGTTTGGCGCAATGACGCAGCCCTGCTTGACCCCAGTCCGGACCTGGTTTGGGTCTGTGGTGGATCCGTTGGTCAGGATCACGGCTTGTATGTCGTCTTGGAGCAGGCTGAGGATGGCGACATACTATTGGGGGCAGCCGAAACGGAGTAAGACACTCTATAGTCCCTTATGGTTAACAGTGTCAAAGGCCTTTGTAAGGTCAAAGAAGGCCACGTACAAAGGTTGGTGCTGTTCCCTGCATTTCTCTTGCAGTTGTCGCACCATAAAGATCATGTCCGTTGTACCCCATAGTGGATGGAATCCGCACTATGACTCCGGGAGGAGCTCCTCAGCCACAGTTGTATTGTCTGTCTGCGATATGTAATGCAGTACTGCAGCAATGGTGGACATTTAAATAAGACTGCGATAATCACTGTACTATGTACTCATGTAACCCTGACCCCTCCCCTGGTTGATAGTTGAGGAACCACCACCGATATATCCTCCGACTGCCGCTCTAATGGAGCCGCGATGTTTGCGGCTATCGTAGTCATGCCCTTGAGCAGCTCTCGACCTATGTTGCCGCTGGCCTGTGACAGACACACCATGTCCTGATACACACCTATCTGTCGTCAGCAAATGACCTTTTCTGTACCAACCTCCGTCGCTGCGGCAAAGGTGCTGCAACACTGAGGGTGCCTTGCTGCACAGCAGTTGGTCCCGCAGAATCAGAGGAGCCATGGGAGAATCCCCTGAATACAGGCTCCTTGATGGAGGATGTTCCAGCTGGCCCACATGGAGCGAGTGGATCCTCCTCCGTCTCCACCCCCATATCTGTCATGTATCTTACATTATTATATATAACTGTATCCTAACATGCTATACATGACTGTAATAAGATATGACCTGCAACCACCAGCATACCTTACCACCAGGGGTGCACTTGCTTGCAAGAGACAGGTATATAAGGACAGGTCTCAGGCAAGTGCAGCATTCCAGAGCTGTGAAATAAAGGTGCAGATCCAGAGTGACCTTGACTTCACTACATGCCTCGTGTGAAACTGTACTGAGGGGACAGGACTTTAGAGTGGCGACGAGTTACGGGATTACAGAATCCACAGAATGGCGAAACAACGGATCAGATGAAAAGTACAATGCTGGAGACAATTGGGAGCACTTTATAGAAAGGCTCCAGCAAAGCTTTGTAACCAAAGACTGGTTAGGAGACGACAAAGCAGACAAGAGAAGAGCCTATCTCTTGACCAGCTGTGGCTTGAAAACATACGCTTTAATGAAGGATCTGCTGGCACCCGAGACACCAGCAAGCAAGTCGTTTGAAGAATTGAACACACTGGTAAGAGACCACCTGAAGCCAGTGAGCAGCCTACACATGGCCTGACACAGGTTCTACAACGACAGATGCTGTGTGGACCAGAGCATACCCGACTTCGTGGCGGAACTTCGGAGGTTGGCTAGTCTATGTGAGTTCTCCAATGAACTGAGGAGAGAAATGCTTAGAGACGTTTTCATTGAAGGAATAGGCCATGCAGGCATATTCTGAAAGTTCATAGAGACCAAGAACCTGACCTTAGAGGCAACAGCACCGGTTGCACAGACATTCTTGGTAGGGGAAGAAGAAACGAGGTTGATTTACAATGCAGGTTCGACAACTAACGAAATATCGGAACAAGAAGTTCACAGAATTAAACAAGCTGCTACCCTCACACACAGACAAAACCAGGAGAACAGGCTCTCGACAGCAGGCAGTGGCGCCAGAAGCCAGCAAGAGCAACAGGAACGGCCGTTCACACCTCATCAACCCACAATGCGAGCAATCAACTACAAACTGAGAGAAGCTCAAGAGAGATCAGCCAAACGCAGCTCATTCTTTGGGAACAATGGAACAGGTCTGTGCTGGAGGTGTGGGGGTGGGCACTCGTCAATGAGATGTCAATTTCAGCAGGCTGTTTGCAGGAACTGTGAATATACAGGGCATTTGGTCCGCATGTGCAAAAAAATGACAGCTCGGTTGGTATACGAATCGGATGGGTCGGAAAGTGGACCAGAAGATGGTGGGGACAGTACCCGGGACAACGGGTCAACACGATCAATGGCCGCTGCTCCTACAATAGGATGCCTCCTATAATGATGAGGGTCCTACTCAATGGGATACCTGTCAATATGGAGCTGGATACGGGAGCGAGTCAATCTCTCATGGGCGCTCAACAATTTGAACAACTGTGGCCGCATAAAAAAGACAGACCAAAACTCACAAGGGTCGACACCAAACTAAGGACCTTTACCAAAGAAATCGTACCAGTCCTCGGCAGCGCCATGCTCTCTGTCACACACAAAGGGACAGTGAACCGACTTCCCCTGTGGATTGTCCCTGGAGACTCCCCAGCACTGCTGGGGAGAAGCTGGCTGGCAAAACTAAACTGGAAATGGGATGATGTCCATGCCATGTTATTAGAGGAACGGACCTCCTGCTCAACAGTTATAAAGCAATTTGAACATCTCTTTCAGCCAGGTGTGGGCACTTTCAAAGGGGCCAAAGTCAAAATCTATATCACACAGGATGCTAGACCGGTCCATCACAAGGCCAGAGCTGTACCCTATGTGATGAGGGAAAAGATTGAACATGAACTAGACAGGCATCTGCAGGAAGGCATTATATCATCTGTAGAATTTAGCGACTGGGCAAGTCCCATCATCCCAGTCAAGAAGCCTGATGGATCCGTACGAATCTGTGGGGACTACAAATTTACCATAAACAGAGTCTCCCTACAGGACCAGTACCCGCTGCCCAGAGTGGAGGAATTATTTGCCACATTGGCTGGAGGTAAACTTTTCTCAAAACTAGACCTCACATCTGCGTATATGACGCAAGAATTGACCGAGGAATCCAAGCTACTCACCACCATCAACACACATCGAGGCTTTTTCATGTTCAATCGATGCCCATTCGGCATCAGGTCGGCAGCTGCCATATTCCAGCGCAACATGGAGAGTCTGCTCAAGTCCATCCCGGAGACGGTTGTATTTCAAGACGACATACTTAACACGGGCAGGGACACCGACTCCCATCTCCGTAATTTGGAGGAAGTACTAAAGCGGTTGGATTGGGTAGGCCTACGAGTCAAGAAATCCAAGTGCCTGTTTCTCGCACCCGAGGTTGAATTTTTGGGCAGAAGGATTGCTGCTGATGGAATCCGCCCAACAGAGTCCACAACAGAAGCAATTCGCCTGGCACCCAGGCCCCGGAATGTCTCAGAACTGCGCGCCTTTCTCGGGCTACTCAATTACTTTGGGAACTTTATGCAGAACTTAAGCATGCTGCTGGAGCCTCTCCACGTGCTACTCAGGAAAGGGTGCGATTGGTTTTGGGGGGATGCCCAGGAAGGCACACAACCTTCTGTGTTCCAACAATGTTTTGACTTTCTTTGATCCAGGTAAAAAGCTAGTTCTCACATGCGATGTGTCAGCGTATGGGGTCGGGTGCATTTTGCAACATGTCAATAGTGCGGGCAAATTACAACCCATAGCTTATGCCTCCAGGTCACTTTCGCGGGCGGAGCGCGGGTACGGAATGGTAGAGAAGGAGGCGCTCCTGTGCATGTACGCTGTCAAAAAGATGTACCAATATCTCTTCGGGGCCAAGTTCGCATTAGAAACCGACCACAAGCCCCTCACGTCCCTCCTATCCGAGACCAAGGCAATAAACGCCAACGCCTCAGCGCGAATTCAACGGTCGGCGAGTTACCAGCAACCACACCCAAAGAAAAACAGACACCAAGGCAAACAACTGAACCACAACTCAGACACTCCACGCAAAAGCGTAGACCACCTGAGAGACTGAACCTATAAAGACAATAAGATCTTGGGGGAGGGTGATGTCATGTATCTTACATTATTATATATAACTCTATCCTAACATACGATACATGACTGTAATAAGATATGACCTGTAACCATCAGCATACCTTACCACCAGGGGTGCACTTGCAAGAGACAGGTATATAAGGACAGGTCTCAGGCAAGTGCAGCATTCCAGAGCTGTGAAATAAAGATGCAGGTCCAGAGTGACCTTGACTTCTCTACATGCCTCATGTGAATCTGTACTGAGGGGACAGGACTTTACAACCTCCACCTCCACTGGCTCCATGATCAGCGACTCTTCCTCTTCTTTCTCATCTCTGCCAGTGGTGAAGTCGGGAGGGGGCTGGGTGACGCCAGAGGTGGAGACAGTGGGTCTGTCGGCTGGCCTCTCTGTGTCAGTGTGGTCTGAGTTGTCCGAGTCTAGAAGTACAAAACTACATTTAAAAATGCTTGACACCAGGGGAGGGCTCAGGGTTGTATGAGTACATGAGTACAGTAATTTATCGCAGCCTTACTTAAATGTTCACCATGTAATGCAGTACATATATGCATTGCGTTACATGCCCCCAACATTGCAGTACATCACATGAGGCTAACATTACAATGCAATAAACTTACATTACATAACATCAGGCCAACATTGTAGTTACATTTACATTACATGACATGACAGGACCGCAACACAGACCGGGGATTGTATTCAACTTACTATCCTGTGTGAGTGGGTCAGCTCCAATGCCGGTGGTGGCACGGTTGCTATCCCCGACCAGGGACAGGGCATGGATCTTGATGGCTCTTGGGTTGTGGGTGCTCCCCCGAACCCTGCTGATCGGCTGCTGTTGCAGATGTCTTCTTCTGCAGAAAGTAAAGTAAATGAAAGTAAAAATCTTCAATCCATTTAACATCGCTTACACACAGGGTCACACACACACACATAAAAAACACTGCGTTGATCCTCTTGTCATCGCCTGAAAGCACGAATACATCACCGTAAGCTTAAGATAAATAAAATCATCCGTGTGACACTGAACCGACATTTACATGGTACGTGGCACATGAGTGGTGCATAAATAAAATCATTACACCTCATGATACCTTTCTCCAGTGCGTACCATGGTACTTGTAGAGGACACAGCCTCCCCGATCTTGTCCCATATCCTGTGTACTCCTTTGTGGGGGCTGGGGGTGCTTCCATGACCAACCTTCATTAGGTTGGAGTGCCTCTCTGTGATATTCTCCAGATGGGCAGGAAGTGTATAGTGTACATTCGTTCCTGACAAAGAGCTAATTGATAATGATTTAAGTAAAATTGAATGGCGTGCCGCTATCTGTGGAATTAGACATGGGTGCGAGTCAGTCAATTATGAGCCAGAGGACTTTCGAAAAGCTGTGGGACACCAAGTCCGTGAAATCCAAGTTGAGTCCAATAAATGCAAAATTGCGTACCTACACCAAAGAGCTCATGCCAGTGATTGGCAGTGCAGTAGTCAAGGTGTCGTACGATGGGGCGGTCCATGATCTATTGCTGTGGATCATTCCAGGCAATGGTCCATCACTGTTCGGCAGGAGTTGGCTCGCAGAGCTCAGTGCTGGGACCCCAGCTAATTACAATTTACATTAATGGTTTGGATGAGGGAATTGAATGTAATATCTCCAAGTTTTCAGATGACACCTAACTGTGTGGCGGTGTGAGCTGTGAGGAGGACGCTAAAAAACTGCAGGGTGACTTGGACAGGTTAGGTGAGTGGGCAAACATGTGGCAGATGCAGTATAATGTGGATTAATGTGAGGTTATCCACTTTGGTGGCAAAAACATGAAGGCAGAATATTATCTGATTGGCGGCAGATTAGGAAAAGGGGACGTGCAACGAGACCTGGGTTTCATGGTTCATCAGTCATTGAAAGTTGGCGTGCAGGTACAGCAGGCGGTGAAGAAGGCAAATGGCATGTTGGCCTTCATAGCTAGAGGATTTGAATATAGTAGCAGGGAGGTCATACTGCAGTTGTACAGGGCCTTAGTGAGGCCTGACCTGGAATATTGTGTTCAGTTTTGGTCTCCTAATCTGAGGAAGGATGTTCTTGCTATTGAGGGAGTGCAGCGAAGCTTCATTAGACTGATTCCGGGATGGCAGGACTGACAAATGAGGAGAGATTGGGTCGACTGGGCCTATATTCACTGGAATTTAGAAGGATGAAAGGGGATCTCATAGAAACATATAAAATTCTTACGGGACTGGAAAGGTTTGATGCAGGAAGAATGTTCCCGATGTTGGGGAAGTCCAGAACCAGGGGACACAGTCTAAGGATAAGGGGTAAGCCATTTCGGACTGAAATGAGGAGAAACTTCTTCACTCAGAGAGTTGTTAACCTGTGGAATTCCCTACCACAGAGAGTTGTTGATGCCAGTTCATTGGATATATTCAAGAGGGAGTTAGAAATGGCCCTTACGGCTAAAGGGATCAAGGGGAATGGAGAAAAAGCAGCAAAGGAGTACTGAGGGAATGATCAGCCATGATCTTATTGAATGGTGGTTTAGGCTCGAAGTGCTGAATGGCCTACTCCTGCAACTATTTTCTATGTTTCTATGTTTCTATGAAAAAATAAAGTGGAACTGGAACAATATTAAAGCTTTGTCATCAGTGGATGATGCTTCATGTGCTCAAGTGCTAAACAAATTTCCTTTGCTGTTTGAACCGGGCATCGGCAACTTCACGGAAGCCAAGGTGCAGATCCACCTGGACTCGGATGCAAGACCCGTCCATCACAAAGCCCGGGCGGTCCCATTCATGCTGAGGGAGAAGGTCAAAACTGAACTGGACAGACTCCAACATGAAGAGGTTATTTCACTGGTTGAATTTTACGAATGGACTAGTCCCATTGTTCCTGTGCTGAAGAGTGATGGCACTCTCAGGATTTGTGGAGAATACAAGGTTACGATCAACCGTGTTTCAAAACAGGATCAGTACCCATACTAAAGGCTGATGACCTGTTTGTAATGCTAGCCGGGGAAAGTCGTTCACCAAATTGGATCTGACGTCGGCCTATTTGGCACAGAAGCATGTCGAATTGTCGAAGAAACTTACGTGCATCAATACGCATAAAGGGCTATTCATTTACAACAGGTGTCCTTTCGGAATTCGCTCAGTTGCAGCTATATTTCAGAGAAACATGGAGAGTTTACGGAAGTCCGTTTCTAGAACCGTGGTGTTCCACAACGACATTCTGGTTACAGGTTGTGACACTGCCGAATACCTGCATAACCAGGAAGAGGTTCTACGTCGTCTGGACAAAGTGGGGCTCAGACTGAAACGTTCAAAGTTCGTCTTTATGGCACTGGAAGTTGAATGCCTTGGAAGGAAAATTGCTGCAGACGGCATCAGGCCTACGGACTCGAAAACAGAGGCCATCAAAAATGCACCCAGACCCCAGAATGTGATGGAGCTGCGTTCATTCCTTGGTCTTCTCAACTACTTTGGTAATTTCTTACCTAAATTGAGCACATTATTAGAGCCACTGAACATGCTGCTCAGAAAAGGCGACAAGTGGGTTTGGGGTGTATCTCAAGCCAGGACCTTTGAGAAGGCTAGAAATCTGCTTTGTTCAAACAAATTGCTGGTACATTATGACCTGTGCAAGCGTTTAGTATTGGCCTGTGACGCTTCATCACATGGGGTTGGTTGCGTGCTCCAACAATCCAATGAGTCGGGCAAACTGCAACCCACTGCGTACGCATTGAGAAGCATTTCTAAAGCAGAAAGAGCCTACGGCATGGTAGAGAAAGAAGCTTTAGCCTGCATATATGGGGTTAAAAAGATGCACCAGTATCTGTTTGGGCTTCATTTCCAGCTTGAAACTGATCACAAACCGCACATATCTTTGTTTTCAGAACATAGAGGTATCAATACTAATGCGTCATCCCACATCCAGAGGTGGGCGCTGACATAATCTCCCTATGATTATGTCATTCGCCATAGACCTGGCACCGAGAATTGTGCCGATGCATTGAGCCATTTACCATTGCCCACGCCGGAGGTGGAAACGCCACAGCCCGCAGACCTATTGTTGATCATAGACTCCTGTCACTGCTCAACAAATTAGAACCTGGAGCAGCCAGGATCCGATCTTATCGGTTGTAAAACATTGTGCCCTCAGTGGTGATTGGTCTGCCATTCCTAGGGAAGTGTGTGATGAGACCATACCTTACAACCGTCGCAAAGACGAACTATCCATTCAATCTGATTGTTTGCTATGGGGTAATTATATTGTTATGCCCAAGAATGGCAGGGAGAGATTTGTACGGGATTTACACTGTACCCATACCGGTATTGTGATGATGAAGGCTATTACCAGGTCTCACATTTGGTTGCCTGGAATTGAATTTGATTTGGAGTCATGTGTGCATCAGTGCAACACTTGCATGCAGATAAGCAATGCACCAGTGGAATCTCCGCTAAGTCTGTGGTCGTGGCCATCCAAACCATGGTCAAGGATCCACATCAACTATGCGGGTCCTTTCCTGGGCAAAATGGTTTTGGTGGCAGTGGATGCGTATTCTAAATGTATAGAATGTATAATCATGTCATCCAGCACATCCACAGCCACCATTGAGAGCCTTCGTGCCTTGTTCGCCACTCATGGTCTGCCCGATATCGTTGTGAGTGACAACGGATCGTGCTTCACAAGTTTGGAGTTTCAAGAGTTTATGAGACTCAATGATATCAAGCACGTAAGGTCAGCACCATTCAAACCTGCGTCCAATGGTCAAGCGGAGTGGGCCATCCAAACCATCAAGCAGAGCCTGAAACGCGTAACTCATGGTTCTTTGCAGACCCGCTTTTCAACATACTGCTTACAGGATGAGATCCCACACGCTCACCAGGGCCCCCCTGCTGAACTGTTGATGAAGAGGGGTCTCAAGACCAGGTTCTCGCTTGTCCACCCTGATCTTAACGATTACGTCGAAAACAGACGTCAACATCAGCAGTGGTATCATGATTGCACTGCCGTGTCACGCGACATCTCTATGAATGATCCTGTGTATATGCTAAATTATGGTCAAGGCCCTAAGTGGGTCACTGGCACTGTTACGGCCAAGGAGGGTAACAGGGTGCTTATTGTCAGGCTCACAAATGAGCAAACATGCAGGAGGCACATTGATCAGACGAAATTGCAACACACAGACGAACTGGAACAGCTTGAAGAAGACACCATCAATGACCAACCGATTCATATTCGGCCATCAGAAGACCCTGCTGTTGTCAATGAATCAGGACCTTCAATCCTCAACATGGACACTGCTACTCCCATTAGATCGGCTACACAGCCTCAAGTCATGCATGACTCGGAGAGCTCACCCAGATCTGGAATTGAACTGAGATGATCAATTAGGGAGCGGAAAGCCCTGGACTGTCTCAATTTGTAAATAGGACTGATACCAAGATCTTGGGGGGAAATGATGTAATGTATGTATGCCTGGGGTTTACCACCAAGGGGAGCGACCGTCGGAGTTCATTGGGCCACAGACACACACGTGCAGCCCTTGTATATAAAGAAAGTCTCCATGTTTAATCCTCACTTGGAGAACTAATAAAGTAGAGTCAGGTCGCACCTGATTGAGTTGATGGTACTAAGCCTATTGAGTTATTGCATACGCAACACCATTCTTCCTACCAAAGTGGATAATTTCACACATTCCCACATTATACTTCATCTGCCACCTTGTTGCCCAATCACTTAACCGGTCTATATCACTTTGCAGACTCTTTGAGGCCAAAATTCAGTATCCAGATAAGGCCCGTTACCGCTGTTTTGCGGCAGCCATGCAGCGGAAGCGAGTGGTCGCTGCGTTCCAGTCGATTGGCCGCCACGATCCAAATTCACCTCTGGGATGTTTTGGCCTGTTCCCACTTCTGCCCCGCTGCTGCTAACTGCCGCAAGCGCGTCACAAAGCGTGCATTGTCGATCTCTTGCACCTACATCCCACTCCGTGCGAAATTTACCTGCCAAAATTTTTCATCCGCTGCGCGGTGCCCCCGATGGCTTTTTCTGTTGGTGCACCTTGTTCTGTGTGTGTGCGGCACGGAAGCGCGGCAGCCCTTCAAGGAGAGGGTGCACTGCCATGGCTGGCATGTTTTTTTTTACAGCTGTCTTCCCGATCGGCCGGACAATTATGTCCCCGGGTTGAGTTGGGTCACCAAAAGGCAGCCTATCACCCCTTCTTGGGTGCCCGGCCGTTGGCCCGGCCGAAACCCTCACTGATGGCCCAGTGGCCGAACCTACAAAATCGCTGCTTCTCTCCCCTTTAAATGAGGGGAGAGACGTGGTGACACACACGCGCACTGTTGTCACCACCTTATGAGACTCGGTCCCGCCCCAACTTCTGCCCCTCACCAACAGTTACCGCCGCACTGCTGCCTCTATTATGACCGACTTCCGGTCTTGTCGAAAAAAAACGACAAGGATCTGAATATCGATCAAGAGTCGATCTCTTCCCATTGGGCGGTAAAAACAGGTAAAAAAATCGTAGGTGCGCCAGATTTCTGCTGGCGGGCCTGAATTTCGTCCCCTTTGTATCATCAGCAAACTTGGAGATATTACACTCGGGCTCCTCATCTAAATCATTGATATAGATTGTAAATAGCTAAGGCCTAAGCTTCGATCCTTGCGGCACTCCACTAGTTACAGCCTGCATTCCCGAAAATGACCCGTTTATTCCTACTCTCTGTTTTCTGTCTATTAACTAATTTTCTACCCATGCTAATATCTAACCCCCAATCCCAAGAGCCCTAATCTGTGCAACAATTTCTTGTGCGGCACCTCATCAAATGCATCCTGAAAATCCAAATAAACTAAATACACTGATTCCCATTTATTTACCACAGTATTTACACCTGCAAAAAACTCCTAGATTTGTCAAACACTATTTCCCTTTCATAAAACTGTCTCTGACTAATAATGATTCGAAGATTTTCCCTACTACTTCCTGGCCTGTAGTCCCTGTTATCTCTCTCCCTCCTTTGTTGAACAACAGGGTTACATTTGCTACCTTCCAATCCATAAGGTTTATTCTAGAAGGAATTCTGGAAGGTTAAAACCAATGTATTCACTCTCTTTGTAGTCATTGTTTTTAAAACCCATTGTGCCCGAACTTGGTGGAAGCCAAGGCCCGCCCAAGTGCCGCCCAAATGAGAGCTGATGGCCACCGAGAGACCGGGCGGTACTTTGCCAGGAAGATTGCTCGAAAAGAGATGGCAGTACTGCCCCGCGGCGAAGTAACGGCTAACGCCGTCAATCTGGGCGGCAGTGGGCGGGAGTTCCTAATCTCAGCGGCAAATGCATTCCTCGCCAAAGTGCCACCGAGGATTGAGTCGGGCCCAAGGAGAGAATATAAATATTCACTATTAAAAAAAACACCATAACACCTTCAGGGGACCCCATACAGATAAAAGGCTGAAAGAAAAATAATTAAAACATGTTCACTAACCTTTTTTTCCAGGTCTTCGTACTTACTGTCGGGGTTAGAACAGCCTCCATGCAGCGGTCCTTCCCCCTGCTGCTGCCGACTCCTGCCCGCACCAATATATCAGCTTGGCGGGCAGGAGGTCACTTACACAACTTGTCCACCAGAGGCCATCAGCAGATGGTTCCCGGCGGTACTTCCCTCCCACCAGATGCAGACCTGGAGGAATCTGTCACCGAGGAGAGAGCGGCTAAAAAATTCAGCGGCAGCCGGCAGCAGTGGGCGGTAAGGCCACCAATTTTGAGCCCTAGTATTTAGGCCATCAGGTCCAGTCGACTGATTGGCTTTCAGTCCCATTAATTTCTCCAGCACTATTTCTTTACGTATACTAATTTCTTTATGTTCCACATTCTCACTGGACTCTTGGTTCTCCATTATTTCCGGAATGTTTTTTGTGTCTTCTTCCATGAAGACAGACACAAAGTATTTGTTTAATGTCTCTGCCAATTCCTTATTTTCTATTATAATTTTTCATGTCTCAGCCTGTAAGGGACCCATGTTTACTTTCGCTAATCTTTTCCTTTGTATATACCTATAGAAGCTTTTACAATCTGTTTTTATGTCTCTTGCTAGCTTACTCATATTCTATTTTCTCTCTTCATCAATTTCTTGGTCCTGCTTTGCTGAATTCTAAAATCCTGCCAATGTTCAGGCTTACCTCTCCTTTAGTCAACATTATAAGGCTCTTCCTTTAATCTAATAGTATCTTTAACTTCTCTTCTTAACCATAGCTGAACTATTTTTGCCATGGGGTTTTTGTTCCTTAAGGGAATATTTGATGTGAATTATGAATTATTTCTTTAAATGTTTGCCACAGATCCCTGAAAGTAGCAGGCCAGGTGGATAAGGTGGTTAAGAAAGCATACCGAATGCTTGCCTTTATTAGCCGAGGCATAAAATATAAGCGTGCAGTTCTGGTCGCCGTATTATAGGAGGGACGTGATTGCACTCGAGAGTGTGCAGAGCAGATTTACTCGGATGCTGCCTGGAATGGAGAATCTTAGTTATGAGGATAGATTGGATAGGCTGGGTTTGTTCTCATTGGAACAGAGGAGGTTGAGAGGAGACCTCATCGAAGTGTACAAAATATTGATGACTGGGGTGTAGTGCTGTGCAGCGAGGACAAGCTGGTGGAGGACCTTTGTCTTGCGGACGTTTAGCGTAAGGCCCATGCTCTTGTACGCCTCAGTAAATATGTCAACTATGTCCTGGAGTTCAATCTCTATATGTGCGCAGATGCAGGCATCGTCCACGTACTGTAGCTCGATGACAGAGGTTGGGGTGGTCTTGGACATGACCTGGAGACGGCGAAGGTTGAACAGGTTCCAACTGATTCTGTAGTTTAGTTCCACTCCAGCGGGGAGCTTGTTGACTGTGAGGTGGAGCATGGCAACGAGAAAGATTGAGAAGAGGATTGGGGCGATGACGCAGCCCTGTTTGACCCCGGTCTGGACGTGGATTGAGTCTTTGATAGATCAATTGGTAACGATCATGGCCTGCATGTCATCGTGGTGTAGGCAGAGGATGGTGACGACTTTCTCAGTGGTTGATAGCAGGGAGGTTCCTCTGTAGTTGCCGCAGTCGGACCTGTCCCCTTTTTTAAAGATGGTCACGATTACTGCATCTCTGAGATCCCCCAGCATGCTCTCCTCCCTCCAAATGAGAGCGATGAGGTTGTGTATTCGCGCCAGCTGTGCCTCTCCACTATACTTCGATGTGTCAGCACGGATTCCATCCGGACCAGTAGCATTGTTGTTTTTAAGCTGCCTTATGGCTTTTTCTACCTCGTGCAGTGTTGGGGTTTTACTGAGGTGGTGGCAGGTAGCATGCTGCGGGATGGAGTCGTGAACACTCGAGTCAAAGGTAGAGTCTTTATTGAGGAGATCTTCGAAGTGCTCCTTCCAGTGGGCCCTGACTGCCTCGGTGTCCTTGATGAGTGTTTCCCCGTTCCTGGCCAGCAGTGGGGTGGGGCCTTGGGTGTTTGGCCGGTAGGTGGCCTTGAATGCGAAGAAGAATCCTCTTATATCATGGTTGTCGGCCAGCTGCTGTAATTCCTGTGCTTTCTCCATTCACCATCTGTTCTTTGGGTCCCGGGTTTTTTGTTGGACCTCAGCCTTGAGCCGTCTGTAATGCTGGTTTGCTGCTCCCGCGTTGGGTTGTTGCTTGAGGCCCAGAAATGCCCTGCACATGCGATCTATTAGCTCTTAGATCTCCGGGTCATTCTCATCAAACCAGTCCTGGTGTTTCTTGGTTGAGTGACTGAGCGTCTCTTTGTAGGCACTGGTTATGGAGGCCTGGAGGTCAGACCAAGCACTGTGGGCATTCTGCGTCTCGAGGTCATCAAAGCACAACAGGTTAGCTGTGAGGCACTGGCTGTATAGGGCTTTCTTAGCTGGGTCCTTAAGTGCTCTGGCATTGATTTTTTTGTGGCAATGCTTCTGCTGCCTCTCCACTTTGGGACTATGTTGATGTCGATAATGGATCGGATTACATGTTAACGGAGTGGAAGATGCCTGTGCGTGGGATGGTCATTGGGCGAAGTAAATAAGCAAATAACAGAGGCCTTGACCATCATTTTCCAGTCCTCTTTGGATTTGGGCATGCTGCCGGAGGACTGGAGGACTGCTAATGCGGTATCCTTGTTTAAGATGGGAGAAAGGGATAGGCCAAATAATTACAGGCCTGGTAGCTTAACCTCAGTGGTGAGAAAATTATTGGAAAAAGTCCTGAAAGACAGGATAAATCTACATTTATTAGGTACAGTCAGTATGGATTTGTTAAAGGAAGATCGTGTTTGACTAACCTGATTGAATTTTTCGAGGAGATAACCAGGAGGGTCGATGAGGGTAGTGAGTACAATGTAGTGTATATGGATTTTAGCAAAGCTTTTGATAAGGTCCCACATGGTAGACTGGACACAAAGGTAAAAGCCCATGGGGTCCAGGGCAAAGTGGCAAGTTGGATCCAAAATTGGGTTGGAGGTAGTAAACAAAGGGTACTGGTTGATGGATGTTTTTGTGCCTGGAAGGATGTTTCCAGTGGGGTTCCGCAGGGCTCAGTATTGGGTCCCTTGCTTTTTGTGGTATACATCAATGATCAAGATTGAAATATTGGGAGCATGATTAAAAAGTTTGCAGATGAAACTAAAATTGGTTGTGTGGTTGATAATGAAGAGGAAAGTCATCGGCTGCAGGAGGATATCAATCTACTGGTCAGGTGGGCAGAGCAGTGGCATATGGAATTTAATTCAGAGAAGTATGAGGTGATGCACTTGGGGAGGGCTTACACGGAAACAGTAGGCCACCTAGAAGTGTAGATGATCAAAGGGACCTTGGAGTGCTTGTCTACAGATCCCTGAAAGTAGCAGGCCAGCTGGATAAGGTGGTTAAGGCATGTGGAATGCTTGCCTTTATTTGCCGAGGCATAGAATACAAGAGCAGGGAGGTTATGCTTAAATTGTATAATACTCTGGTTAGGCCACAGCTGAAATACTATGTGCAGTTCTGGTCGCCGTATTATAGGAAGCACGTGATTGCACTAGAGGGAGCACAGTGGAGATTTACTAGAATGCTGCCTGGAACGGAGAATCTTAGCTATGCGGACAGATTGGATAGGCTGGGTTTGTTCTCATTGGAACAGAGGAGGCTGAGAGGAGACCTCATTGAGTTGTATAACATTTTGAAGGGCCTGGATATAGTGGATAGCAAGAGCCTATTTTCCTTGGTGGAGGTGTGTCAATTACGAAGGGACATAGTTTTAAGGTGGTTGCTGGAATGTTCAGAGGGGATTTGAGGGGAAGCTTCTTCATGCAGTGGGTTGTGGGGGTCTGTAACTCACTGCCTAGAAGGGTGGTGGATGCAGAAACCCTCACCACATTTAAAGGTGCTTGGATGGTCACTTGAAGTGCAGTAACCTGCAGGGTTACGGACCTAGAACTGCTAAATGGCATTAGACTGGATAACCTCTTGTTGGCTGGCGTAAATACGATGGTACGTACTGCAGGGAATCAAATGCAGCCAGGGCGATCTCCTGGATTGATTTCGATCACCTGGATGGGTCAGAGAGAAATTTTCACAGATTTTTTCCCCCAATTGTCCTGGGGTTTTATGTTTTTTTGCCTCTCCCAGGAGATTGCATGGTTCCAGTTGGGATGGAGTGTAGGATATTGCGGTGTTGCAGTTGGGTGGGGCGGATTGGTTGGGCTGGATGCTCTTTACCTTTCCGCCATTGTTCATTGTTCATAGATTTATATGTAACCTTCAAGGCTGCAGATTGAGGGCCATGTGGCTCTTTGTCGGCCGGCGCAGACACAATGGGCCGAAATGGCCTCCTTCTGCGCTGTAGATTTCTATGTTTCTACGTTTCTATTTTACCAGGTGTAAAAGTTTTAAGGACATTCATTGGGCAGGAGTTGGGCAAATAGTCCACATCTCCGCCCGCGATGGCCCTTCTCCTGGGGATGTATGCGACCTGTCAAAGGAAATTTTGACAGATCGCAAGTGCTGGTTTAGGCGCATGCGCTTCGCGCGTCTAAATCTGGAATTTACGAGGCTTCTTCGGGCACGTGCGCACATCGGACACACCCGGAAAGGCCACAATTTCGTCTCCCCCTACCTCAGCATGGTACAGAAAAGAACACATGCAATTTAAAGTGAAACAGTGAGCTTTTAATGCAGCATCAAAGACTTGATTTATTTATTGACGTTTTTCATCTTTAAATACAAATTTTTAGACAGCTACTTTCTATTTTGTAAACATTTGCAATTAGAAAGTGTTTTATAAAAACATGCAAACAGTTTAAAGTGTCGTTTTTGGTTTCTTAGTGCAATAAAGACTTAACAATCAAGATGTAAACTAGCTATTTTCTACTTTTCAAACAAATTGGTTGGTAATAAAAAAAAGTTTAAAAATGTTTTTACAGTGACTACAGGCTATAAATATTAAATGAAATAGTTAAATAAGAAATAACATAACAATAACATTCAAATAGAACATTAAAGAACACATTTTTATCCGGAGCCCACCTACATGCTTTGGAGCCAGGTTATTGTTCACTAATTGAAATTTTGCACCTCAAATCTGTGGAGCAGATAAGATGACCTCAATCAGTTAATAAGCCATAAAATTTTCCGAGCTCAACTGCCTGTACAATGAAGTCACTTCACAATGGCACTGAAAATTAAATAGTAAACTTACATTTTACCAAACTTTATCTTTTACATTTCAAATAACTGTACAAACCCTGGCAGATCACATCAAATAATTCAATTTTTTGTGACATTGTTCCACTGTCTGTGGAATGGTGGACAAAGCATTAAGAGCCAGCACAACTTCTGTCCAGGCTGCCATTAGTCCTTTGCACGGTGCTTTCGGCTTTGTAGTCCCCGTGACCCGCAGGCACTTCGCCTCAACCTCAGTGAGGAGTGTGGCGAGATCCTCATCAGTAAAATTCTGAGCTCTTTCATCATGAGTATGTTTGATCCTTCCATTTCACTTATCTGTTTAATTATAATTATTGCAAGGTTTTTAAAAGTCTTTAAATTGCTTTAAGTCTCTTTGAAAGTGTTTTAAACAGTTTTAATTTTTTTCAAATCAATTTGAAAGTCTTTAAAATGTTCCAAAAGATTACAATAATCTTTAAAAACTATAAACAAACACTTCCGAGCAATTGTCAATGCTGCAGACTGTGAAAAGTTAAAAAAAATCGGGTGCGTGGTCTATTCAAATTAGCTTTTTGGACAGGTCTTGTGAGCAGGACAATTTTATGAATGAAGCCACAGGCTTCCCGCGTGTAGAGTTCCTGGGTGACATGACGTGATGCGCTGCCCAGGACTCTGCCAGCTCCAAACGAAAATCTCTGTGCGCTCAGGGACTGAAGGTAGGTGCGCATCCCTTTCGGTGGTCAGAGGCTTGTGCCCGCAGGAAGCCAACAACCAAAAGTTTTGGCCCCATATCTTACCTTGGACATAACAAAGCTGCAAAAATAACTACAATGCAAGATGCAGTTATTTATCTTCAATTTTAGAACACTGTGAACATTTTTTTTCGTGAAACCTAGTTTGCCGTGACACATTGTCATTATAACATTGAGTATATTTAAGGTAGAAATTCAGCCATGATCTTATTGAATGGCAGAACAGGCTCGAAGGGCCGAATCGCCTACTCATGCTCCTATTTCTTATATTCTTATGTTCTTATCTGGAGGGAGCTGCTTGACTATTACTGACTGACAATTGCCTGTAATGAAGAAGGCAGTAAGTTAAAGCCCAATTATAGTATGCAATCAACCTAACTTTAAATTATTCCATTCTTGTCATTGGATTGAAGATGACCGAATCATTCCCATGTGACAAATCCTCTTTGTCGGCCAGCGTGGACACGATGGACCGAAATGGCCTCCTTCTGTGCTGTAAATTTCTATGTTTCTACGTTCCTATGTTTCTATGACTACACGTGATGCAAAATTTAGGCTTAACCCAACTCTCAGTTTTATTACACAAAAACTAAATAAAACTACAGAACAAGACTTCTGAGAGAATTGACCAAAGACATACAATCACCCATCCAGTTCGTTACTGTAACCGTAGATTGTAGATTCGTGGTAATTGGTTCTGTGACCGGTTGTTCCTCTTCGATGTTCCCTCTTCTGGTCATTCTCTTCTCTTCTGTTTTTTCTGTGTTTGTTCCATTCCTTTTCGAACGCCCTGAGCTGCTCCCAGCTTGTATATATATATCCATTTTACGAATAAAACATCCACTGAGCTGGGAGTCCCATCGTGGAAGGGCGATCATTTCCTCGATTTCCTCCCTTACTTTTTCGTTCTTTTGGTGTAACATGTAATAACGTTTGTAGCTCGGTCAAATATTTGGGTAACAGTGGGATATCGTATCCAAAACGCAATATGTATTCCTGGAGGTTCGGTAAAGTACCGTTGACTATGACACTTATGTGTTTGTGGTCTGAGATAGGAATTATCCTTTCTTGTGCTATTAGTGTTGAAACAAAAGGTAGAATCTGTCATTGGACACCAAGTGTCCTGGTGTACTCTGTATCGCCTTTCGCTGGTGGTGACACAGTATGTCCCATTTCCCTTGTACGCAAGCTGTGGCAGGACATGGTCGTGAGCCATGTTACAGCTTATAGGGTGCCCATCCTCGTAGTTGAACCCACATACCGGCTGGTCATAAGGATTCAGATGATAGGGGCACAATACCACATGTGTACCTCCTCTCTGACATCCCTCCAGAGTAGCACCGGTTATTGAGTCTCCCAATTTCACCACATACTGAGTGGTTCTATGATGCCTCGGTCAAAATTACCCCAATGTTTTCCACCCAGTATACCGGTACGGGTCGTTGAGATTGATCCATCACCGGTATTCTAAGCACTATCCCCATTATAGATTGTTTACTCTGACCACAGTTGACCGGGACTGGGTACGATTCGGAGGCTGACCATAGCTGGCACGAATTCAGAAGGTTGCTGTCGACACTCAAAGCTTTTAGGTGCTTTTTACTGACCCACGATGGTATGTGGCCTTGTTTTAAATCCTCTAAATTACTGCGTCCTTCATTTAACAACCAAGCTCCGTACATGACACATACGTCATTCTGAGCAGCTTGATCTGACGCGTTTCTACCCTCCTTTATTAAAGCATTGATGGTCTGAGCGTGTGTCCCCATTTCAGCTACCATCTCCTTCAAATAGATTGTCATTAACTGGTCCTCCTGTAGTTTGTGACCCTCTATGTCACTACCCACCTCCAGTATTTTGTTTAACTGGTCCCTTAAGGTATTCACTTGGACTCCCCCCCTTCCGCTCCACTGTAATGTCCACACATGCTCTCCCCCAATCATCGTACCTGAGCGGACACAAGTACCCGGGCTGGGTGCGGCCCCGTCATTTCTGATTTTCCTCCCACAGGCCCTCTCCTTTCGCCGGCAGGGACTTTTACATTCGAGGACTCGAATTGTTGGACCCGCTGGGACAAGATCTCGATCATCTTTTAATAATCGGGGATGCTGGGTTCCTGCCTTCCCCCTTGAGCCCTCTCTGTCTCTTTCCCCATGGCCGGCATAACTCTGCTTCAGGTTATCCCAGGTTCCCTTTCCCATCTTGCGTTCTGCCGGGAGACTCGCATATATGGAGGCTCCGAGGGTGTGCAATAACAACCTCTTCTTTTCCTTAACATCCAGGTTGTATAACCCAGCCATTTGGTCTATTTCCAGGAAATGGCCGATGGAGTCTTTGTCCTCTTCCAGCTTTGGCAAGCCGGATGCGATTTTCCTCAGATCCTCGATATTGTAGGGAACGATGAATTCCCGTTCCATTTGCCCGAGCCCATCCACCCCCACGGCCGGTGGATGATACCGTTTCTGTGTCATTGAATTCATTGGCAAAGGACGCCAATCCCCAGGCTCCCCATATTCTGCCCCTCTGTCATGCGAAGGGTCGTATAATATCTCGCCTACTTCCTCTTTATCTCAGTCACTGTGCACTACCTTCTGCTGTTTGGGCTCCGGTCCCATGGCACAAACGATGCCCCATTAGACCTTCAACTATTCTTTCAGTCCCTTAGTTACTAATCTACACTGAGTGTGATCACTCCGTGTCACCCTGTCTTCCTGTAACTGTTGCTGAGCCACTCTATTGGCTGCCTTTAAATCCTCAGCTGCCATTTCTGCAACATCAGTGCATCCCCTTGGTTCAGCTTCATTCATGGCCCACACATCACACTGATTTTGGTTATTAATGCACTGGCTTTGTAAGAATTGCTTTCTACTGCACCACCTTTCCTTTTCTCAATCGCAGTCCTCTTCTAACCGTTTCTTTGCTTCTTTTTCCTCCTACAGCTCCTTCATAAGCTTGTCTGACTATCGCATTATGATAGCTAGCCTTCTTTCTTACCTCCTCTAACTCCCTTTGTAATTCAGCCTTCATGCACTCATTTCTTCTGCTCTGTCCCTGTAAGGCCATCAGCTAAACAGCATTTTCTATTCTCGACTTGTACGTAGATCCTTTCATCTACTTATCTGCCTTTTTAACTTGGTCATCCCCTTCAATGATGCACCTGGCACAACCCTCCTTCAGAGATACCTTCTGTAATGTCTGTAAGCTTGTAATGTTTGTAGCTCCACACTGTGGATGTGGATGTATTGTGTACTGCAAGTGCAGGGTTAATAATAAACAGAACCAGGCAGATTTCCAGAGGCTTCCGAGAGAGCTGCCAGTTGGAAGCTGTGTGTGCTTGTGCTCTGTGAATATATCACAGTTGGCGATGATGATGGGATTTTTTGGATGATTTAAAGCTTATATATTGTTGGTAAAGGGTTCAGCCAGCCGACAGAGAGACTTTGGACATTTCTGTCTTTGGAAAAAAGCTACAAAATCCGAGGTGAATTACAACACATGGTGTGAACAGCTAGAGATTAAAATGGCAGGTCTGATCGGACTTTTGGGGGAATCTAGACATGACCGGGAATGCTTTCAAACGTATGTCGATCGGCTAGAAATGTATTTCACTGCAAATAACATAATCGAAGTTCCAGACAATGCAGTCCAAAACCAGGCTGTGTTGGAATGTAAGAAAGTGATCTTCTTATCGGTGGCGGGTCCAACATTATACAAAATCCTTGTAAATCTGCTTGTGCCTGACAAGCCAAAGGACACAACGGGTTAAAGAGATTTTAATGAAACTGGAGCAGCACTATAACCTCAAACCATTAGAAATTGCTGAAAGCTATCGTTTTGGGATTCGGAATCAAAAGGCTGATAAATGTATCAGTGATTACATCGTAGCATTAAAAAAGCTATCGATGCACTGTAATTTTGGAAACTTTCAAAACCGAGCATTACGGAATCGTTTTGTTTGTGGGGTGAGAAATGATGTGATCAGAAGGAAGTTATTGACAACAGATGACTTGACTTTTGAGATTGCTTGTTAGACAGCGAGGTCGATGGGCATGGCCAAACAATATTACCGAGAATTAAATAATAATTACGGTCATCAGTCAACTGAGGTAAATCCCCTGCAGGTTCAAAGTAAAAGACGGCCATGGCTGAAAGTCTCAGAAACTGGAAATTATAACAGAGCGTCAAAGTCATGCTATAGGTGCCTGGGACAACACATTGTTCATGTTGTCCATATGTGAAGGCAGAGTGTTTCTTCTGCAGAAAGATTGGGCATCTTGCAAAGACATGCCGACTGAAGGGTAAACCAGTTTTTAAAGCTATGGGCCCAGCGTTCAAAGCTATGAGTCAAAATCCCAAGAGAAGACATAGCATGGAAGAACAATTACAGGACGAGGAGATGTTAGAATTACACGCCATCACGAGCACAAGGTTAACGGACAGCGATTCGGAAAGCATCAAAATCCACATAGATGTTGTGGGATTCAAGGTACCAATGGAAATTGACATGGGTGCATCCGTGAGTGTAGTACCGGAGCCAGTATATCTCGACAAATTGCATGATTTTCAACTGGAGAAATCCAAGATAGAGCTGCGAGGCTACTCGGGAGAGAAAATTCCTGTGGTAGGTCATATCACCATACCGGTGAAATATAAAGATCAATTTCAGAACTTGCCTCTAATAGTAGTGAAAGGAGACAAGTCTGCCTTACCAGGAAGAGTGGTGAAGATATGTAGTCCTCGCACATATTTGGTAAAGATGTTCGATAATGGACAGGTTAGGTTTGTTCATATTGATCATATTTTACCTACAGACATGGAAGGAGTTGAAGGTGGGAATGATTCAATTATTTCTGACTCATCAGATAGTTTTGATACACCAGTAGCAAATCCTAAATCCAACGTACTGGAAACAAATCCAGGAGAGAATCAGAATGAAAGTCTGAGTCTGAGTCAGGAAAACAAAGAGCCTGAAGTTAGAGTGAGTTCAAATGAAAATCAAGGAAATTCCGTGGAGGAAAACATTCCTCAGGATGAGCCTCGAATGAGTGTGAAATCGACACCATGTTTGGAAGGTTCTGTTCGAGAGCGAAGGTATCCTCTTCGAAACAGAAAACAATTGGTAAAGTTAAATTTGTAAATATGGAAAAAAAAAAGTTTATATCCTGCGTTATGTATAAACATGAAAGTTATGTATGATGTTTGTTATAATAACTTCTTCATTAAGGAGGGAGAAGTGTAATGTCTGTAAGCTTGTAATGTTTGTATCTCCACACTGTGGATGTGGACGTATTGTGTACTGCAAGTGCAGGTTTAACAATAAACAGAACCAGGCAGATTTCCGGAGGCTTCCGAGAGAACTGCCTGCCATGTTGGAAGCTGTATGTGCTTGTGCTCTGTTAATATATCACACCTTCCCTGCCATGTATTTGGTCACCATTTCCCCCATGGTTTTGCCTTTCATTATTTTGCCAGTATTCCAGTTTTCAGGCACCAAATCTATAGGATGATAGTTTTGTCCCAGATGAATTTGTTGCAGGCAAGAACAATTAGTAAACCTCACTGACTACTTCTCAGAGTTCGACACTGCAAAATAATGGCAAAACATCAATAAGTATATTATATTTATAGTTACCAGTCCCTTAGTTTCCTGCGTACTCACGATCATCCCAGTAACGTGTCGTGATGCACTTCCTCTGATGACGGACCAGTTCACCCTTCCTTGACCGGAGCCGTGTTCCCATGCGTCTTTATGGAGTCTCTGCCTCAGTTTCCCTGCGCATGCATGATCAACGCGATGATCTGACGGGTTCGTGGAGCACAAGTTCTGATGACTGGCCACGTCATCCATCTCTGATGACTGCAGGCTGCTGTTCCGTTATCTCAGGTGTTGTTTCCATGGCTACAAGCCATTCATCGAATCCTCCCTTTGATCCATCAATGATCTATCTTCTTTGAGCACGCACTTAGCACTTCAAAAACTGGCCTATTGTCTAGTCTTACGCTATTATGGACCTCACTGCGTTCAGCATCGGTGTTTACATTTCTACAAAGGTTTGGTCAGTATCACTGTTTACATGTGCACAAAAGGTTTGTTATAATTAGTATCGTTTCCATTGTGTTGGGATTTATCTTCTGATTACAGTTTGTGTGGTTTTACATTTCCACAAAAGATTTCTCAACAGTCTGTATTGCTTCTGTTGTGTTGGGGTTTCTAGCACAGATTAACATTAAGCATTTTAAACAGGAGTCTCCAGGAGTTCTTGCATATTACAGTAAGTCAGTATTTACAGCTTTCATGTTTTACATTTTATACAGAATGTTGAAAAAAGTTCATCACAGAGTTCGGTTTCCTGGACCTACATAGTGTTTATGTAATAATAGATACACATGAAACATCGGGTTAAAAATTGCATAGCGCCCTGTTTGGTGTGATAACTTTTCAGAGAGTACAAGAGTATCGGCGGCGAAAAAGATTTGCTGTTGCCGGGAAGTTCCGTTTTAGTGCTCCAACAGGTAATTGGAACATTAAATCAAGTGCAACCACTTCTCTTAGAGCGCTAAAGGAAGTGAGAAGGGTGGTATCAGCAGAGCGCTGAGCAATGTTCATTGCAGCACTGCCGTTAATATAGATTCCTTTGCTCGCTTAAAAGGAAGGGCCAATGATGGGTTGAATGATTGTTACTGCTGTCTCTGCAGAGCCACAGAACCTGCACTATGTGCATAGCAGCCCCACGCACTCTAAGTGAGTGCAGGGCTGAGCAAACGCGGGGGCAAAATAAATCAGGAGGCACCAGAACGGGGAGATAAATACATTTTGCCCTACCTGATCACCACTGCCATTAAATATCGCTCCCCAAGCGGCCAGGCAAGGTGACAACACCTCCTGCAGCTGCCGTCGTTGACGCCCGATAATGCTGCAGGGTCAGAGCAAATATCACATCTGAGGCAGTAACGGGGCACTGCGCACCGGATGATGCCAAGACAGTGAGGCGCTAAGTGTCAGTACCAGCGCAAACCCGGCAGGGAAGTTTGCGGGCGTCGGTGAATTTGCTGCTCCCGGTCAGTAACCCTGTTACCGTCCCCTGCAGGCACTGACAGCAGGCGCAAAGCAGGCCAATTTCTAGCCCACAGTGTTGTATTTTAAGTAAGTTTCAAAAACCATTTGATTTGTTAGATTAGTTTCACCATTAACTCTTTCCTCTATGAATCGGGACAACAAAACCAATTTGACTTGTTACTGAATTTCTGATTATATAGTTTTGTTTTTGTCTTTGAATTGTTTGCACAATTTTTCTCTCCTTCAGAAGAACTCACCTCTCCCATAGCTTTTCCGCTTCTTAGATGCTTGCTGCATACACCGTCTCACTTACCCTCCATAGGTATTTCTTTCCTCAACAAATATCTTTCTTTTCCATATGTCTTTTTGTTTGTCTATTTTTCTGTATACTTTATGCCTCTACTCTCTATCCTCCTTTCACACGTTTTCTTTCTTTCTTTCTTTCTTTCTTTCTTTCTCTCTTTCTTTCTCTCTTTCTTTCTTTCTTTCTCTCTTTCTCTCTCTCTCTCTTTCTTTCTGTCTTTCCTTCCCTTTCATCTCCCATGGAATGCTAGAAACCGACTCAGGACTTTCGCACTCCATTGATAAAAGAAATGATGATGCCTCTCCTTGAGAGTGATGGAATGGAGCATATGCCACTTTGTTGCACCTGCATGCGTGGGTCTAGAGCTGTGATGAGTGGAGAATGGAACTCGGGAATAGGCCAAAGAGAAATTTATGCCAAGGCAGGAAACTGGTGGTTGCATCCAGGACTGGATGGGATGCATCCTCGGATATTGAGGGAAGTAAAGGTGGAAATTGCAGAGGTACTGGCCATAATCTTCCAATCCTCCTTGTATACAGGGCTGGTGCCAGAGGAGTGGAGAATTGCAAATGTTACACCCTTGATCAAGAAAGAGTGTAAGGATAACCCCAACAACTACACGCCAGTCAGTTTAACCTCGGTACTGGGGATATTTTTAGAAGAATAATCCAGGACAAAATTATCAGTCACTTGGACAAGTGTGGATTAATTAAGGAAAGCCAGCACAGATTTATTAAAGGCAAATCGTGTTTAACTAACTTGATTTGAGTTTGTTGATGTGGTAACATCATGGTTGATGAGGTCAATGCGGTTGAAGTGGTATGCATGGATTTCCAAAAGGTGTTTGATAAAGTGCCACATAATAGGCTTGCGAGCAAAGTTAAAGCCCGTGGAATAAAAGGGACTGTGGCAGCATGAATACGAAATTAGCAGGAAATAAAGAGTAGTGATGAACGGTTGTTTTTCTGACTGGAGGAAGGTATACAGTGCTGTTCCCTAGGGTCAGCACCAAGATCACTGCATTTCTTGATATATATAAATGACATGGGGCTAGAACCTTCACTTTTGTGGTTAGCGCACAAAAATAGGCGATATTTCCAGCGTGTACAGTAAAAAAGGGTTTTCAGATCGCCGGCTTCTCGTCCATTCTCAAACCACCTGGACTCAACTTTTGAAAATAGGCGTTACCGCGATTCTGGTGGTTAAGGGTCACCATGACATGCGCAGAGGAGGAGACAGAGAGAGAGGGAGCTCAGAGGGACTGAAGGCGTGGCTGGTTGTGGTGTGGCTGCTTTGGGAGGAAGGAGGGAGACTTTAGAGCTTCACAGCAAGTAGGCAAACAAAAAGTAGGTGTTACCAGCCACATATTTGACTAAATTTGACCTATAATGGAGAGAGGGGAGGAGGCATCACAACACGCTGTGGAGACTGACGCTGGAGAGAGCAGTGAGGTGGGAGAGGAGCACAATGGAGGGTGCAAAAGAGCCAGGAGGTTCTTGAACGAGGCAAATGCCTCCCTCCTGCAGGAGGTCGAGTTACACTGGGGTGATTTGACACAGGGAGGGCGTAGGAAGCCCACCCCAAAGGCCTACCAGAGGATATGTGCCGACATAGCCGAGGGGGTTTTGTCAGCGACCAACGAGGTGCGTGAGGGCAACCAATGCCGCAAATGATGGAACGACCTTGCAAGATCCGCAAAAGTATTACATTGATTTATATGTACTTACGTATTTATATAATTTGACTTGCAACAGTCATGAGTAACTATCAGCAGATGTGAGGTCTTGCACTTTTACTGGGAATGTTTTACTCAAAGCCTGCGGTCACGGTGTACGTCTTCAGGTAAAGAATGATAATAATCATAATAATCATGATTACATCTGACGATTATGTGTTGTATCAGTGTCTGTGACAGTAACTAGCAATGATATCATGCAATGATCTCATGCCATGTCGTCCTGTCACCTTTGACAGAAGAAGCTATCGAGGTCCACGCAGAGGCGAACGGGTGGGGGGGGCCACCAGTCCCCAATGACATCACAAAGATGGAGAAGCGAGTGCTCGCACTTGTGGGGAAGCATCCCCGGACAGCCACGGACGCATCTGCAGACCCTGAAGTGATGCCACATGAGTAAAGCTTATACCATTGCATCATGTAAAGTCAATAGATGACACACCCACTCATATCCAAACAATCATATATGATAGATGATTTTTAAAAGTGTCATAGAAATAATGCTGGCCTAATGAAAATCATTGCAATGCACAATGTGTTGATGAAATGTGATGTCTGTGATGATTTTGATAGCGGTGGTGGTTTTGTCCTGCATATGCTGGACTCACCTTGTCACCCTAGCACCCTGTTCTCCTCTAATAACCTCATTTGTGTTTTGCAGCTGAGCCAGCAACGCGACCCCAGGCAAGAGCACAGAGGCCAGAAGGTGGGGGCGCGGTGCAGGAGTCGGCGGACAATCCTACTACATCTGGTGCTGAGGAGCTCCAATTGTCGCCCATTAATCTACTGGGTCTGTTCTCCACGGATGAGAGCACGGACTTCGAAGAACCTGCATCGCCATGCTCCAGAAGCCATTCCACCCCAAGGCCATCTAGTGATCATCCGGTCATTCCCGCCTCCAATCTGGAGGTACCAGCCCTAAGCACCTCTCCACAGGGCATCCCATTTGTCCCCAGGACAGCGCCGATCCTGCGGAGGCCTTGTGGGCGTGGCAGGTCTGTTCCACGAGAGCGACACGACAGCGGAGAGATGGTACAGTTGTCCAGGAGGACTGTAGACATTGGTGACCAGCTCATCAAAGCATTGGGGGGCATATCCCGACAGCTGGCCACCATGACTGAGTACATTCCACGGATGGCGGAGGCCCTGGATGCGATAACGAGGAACATTGCTGCCACAGGCCTCCGAGTGCGGCACTCCACCCCTAGGTTCCGCACCACCACTGCGAACAACAGATGAGAGCAAGGACCAAGATGCTGCTTCTGCATCACAGAATATTGCCCCCTCGGCACCCCCCCCCCCACCTCTCCCATACCCATGCAACCACTGCCTCTGCCTTCATCCCCCCAATGAGGCACCGCCTGAGGAGCTCCTCGGCGAGGCGCTGTGGAGCGAGGAGGGGAAGGGGTAGAGGTGGGGTGAAGAAGGAGAGGGGGGAAGGAAAGTGAGGTGCATGTGCGCAGGTGATGGCTGTGTTATATCTCCATCTTGGTGTATGCAATTTGTTGTAATGTATGAGGGCTGGGGACCACGCTCCTGCTCTGCCTTTGTATTCTGTGTTGCTGGACATGTTGATCATGTGATTTATGTCAATGGTGGAAAAAGTGGGGTGTGGGCGGGGGTTGGGTGCGTGTTATTGGCTGAGATACTTATGATTTCAGACCAATGTTGGTATTAAATTTTTGTTATTGAACATAACCTTGTAGCGCATTGTCTCAGATAGCTGGACCGTTACACACTGATGATTCCTTACCATTAAAGGGTTAAATACAACTTAACATCAATCAATGTTAACTTTAACTGGCACCAAGTTGATGGGCACCATTGATGTCTGAGCTGCACGCACACAGCCGTGTGTCAGCATTGTCACTCACATCAGCGCTCTTTCAGACAAATCTTTCAGATATCAGCTCCTCACATAAGAGTGGGATTTAACAAATGCCACCCACACCGTGGCGTTCGTTCTGGTTAGTTCCACTTTTTGTGGGTGGTTTTTTGAGCGAGCGATATTCTGAGCGATATGTGTGCGATGTGATGAAATTGATGATGGGCAATCTCCATTGCTGCTAGTTTGGGTAAATATGCTCTTTACGACAAAAAACAGTGGCCGGGTGTTAATATTGAATCTCGGCGTTAAATTCGCGCGGAAAGTAACGCTAGGCGATATTATGGGCGTTGATTTCACCCATTCTGCAGATTCTTCCCAAAAAAAGTGGACAGGCGGTAATATTTTTTCCCAGCGTTAAGCACATGGGGAATGTAACGCTCGCCGATAAGTTTTCTAAAAATGTCCGTCAGTTTCCATTTTGTGCCAAAATGGGCAATATCTGGGTGTTATATGTCATTTCAGTGATAAAATGGGTATTAAGTGGGTGTTAAGCATGCAAAAAAAGTGGAAGTTCTAGCCCTTAGACTTGGGTGTACAGGGCACAATTTAAAAATTAGCAGATGACACAAAACTTGGAAGTATAGTGGACAGTGAGGAAGATAGTGATAGACTTCAAGAAGACATAGACAGACTGGTGGAATGGGCAGATACATGGCAAATTAAATTTAATGCAGAAAAGTGCAATTCATTTTGGTAGGAAGAACGAGGAGAGGCAATATAAACTAAAGGGTACAATTGTAACGAGGGTGCATGAACAGAGAGACCTGGGGGTCTATGTGCACAAATCATTGAAGATGACAGGGCAGGTTGAGAAAGCGGTTTAAAAAAGCAGACGTGATCCTGGGCTTTATAAGTAGAGGTATAGAATACAAAAATAAAGACGTTATGATGAACATTTATAAAACACTGGAGTACTGTGTCCATTCTGTGCACCACACTTTAGGAAGGATGTGAAGGCTTTAGAGAGGGTGCAGAAAAGATTTACAAGAGTGGTTCCAAGGACGAGGGACTTCAGTTATGTGGATAGGCTGGGGAAGCTGGGGTTGTTCTCCTCAGAGCAGAGAAGTTTGAGAGGAGATTTGATAGAAATGTTCAAAATAATGAGGGATCCAGACAGAATAGATAGAGAGAAACTGTTCCCATTGGTGGAAGGGTCGAGAACCAGAGGATAAAGATTTAAGGTGATTGGCAGAAGAGCCAAAGGCGACATGAGGAAAAACCCTTTTACGCAGCGAGTGGTTAGGATCTAGAATGCACTGCCTGAAGAGAGGCAGATTCAATCGTAGCTTTCTAAATGGAATTGGATAAGTGCCTGAAGAAAAAAATTTGCAGGGCTATGGGGAAAGGGCGAGAGAGTGGGACTAGTGGAAGTGCTCTTGATAAGAGCCGGCATAGGCTCGACGGGCCAAATGAGCTCCTTCTGTGGTGTAATCATTCTATGATTCTATATATGCCGCATGAAATAAAAGAAATTTGATTGGTTATTTTTGTGACTGATCCAATCAGAAATAACAGTTCTGGAATATGATTGATTTTTGAATCAAGGATTCAATTGGTTGCGGCTACAGTGATTGTTCAAGTTGTAGGTTATGATAGACTGAAGAGACAACAGTGAATGAGCAGATCGTGACTTTGTGCGATAGTGCAACACAGGCGATAGCGAGTTAGCAGCCAGTTTTATTGCTCTCCCAAATGTTATTTCCATTGTAGTCAATCGAGAGAGATGTCAAATGGGGAGGGGGAGGCCGAAGACTTCCTTGAGGAAGCCAGGGAGCACTCCAGCTCCTCCTGAACCACAGGGAGTGCAGTAAAAGACACTTACCTTCCTGAACCAACAGCTCCCGCCTCCATTTTCCTGCTGGGTGTCCCGACAATTTAAATTTTTAATTCTCCCCCAACCCTCATCTGCTCATCGGGGCTGGGGGTTTGGGGAGGTAATATCGAGGCCCATACATTTTTGTTTAAGTTAGTCAAGAGAGAGCAGGACCTGGATCTGGCTGGAGTTCCATCCCCACCGATTGCCCCACCCCCACCGATCACCCCACCCCCACTGATTGCCCAACCTGGCACCGATCACCCCACCCCCACCGATTGCCCCACACGCACCGATCGCCCCACCCCCACCGACTGCCCCACCCCCATTAAAGGGGAGGGCGCACTGTCGCGGCAGCTGTCTTATTTTTTTTTGTCGGCCGCCTGCCAGGTCAGCCCAACAATTATGCCCCCGGGTTCAGCCCCGCATCTCATCTTGTACTCATTGGGCTAGACATTCCACTAGGTGGCCATCGCCCCAAAAAATGGGCCTTGTTCCAGCGAAGTAGGACGTCTCAACCTTACTGATCGCTGGTGCATGGCCCATTATTTTTTTTACGATTTTCCACTCAGCCTTAGGCTAGCGATGTGGAATGGGCAAACTGATTTTTCGGCAAAGTCACGTTTGCCCACCGTAAGAGGAAGTCAAAAGCTTCCCCAGCAATGGCCTCGTGCGCATGTGTGACATTTTTTTTTTTGGCCGACTGGTTTTACCGCATTTCGGGAGGTCAGGAGTCATCACACATGCTCAGAAGGCAGAGGGAGGGGTAGAGAGAGAGAGAGAGAGTGGAGATAGCGAGAGAGGAGCAAGACAGAGCGGAAGAGGCGAGGGAATTGGCTAGTTTTGAAGTATTTGGAGAAATATAATTGCGATAAATTTAACTCCAGTAAAAATAAATAAATATTAGTACTGTAAGTACTGTTTAAATGGCGATTACAAAGTAACTATCAATCGTTTCTCCCTGCAGGACCAATACCCGCTACCAAATGCCGACGACCTCTTTGCAGTGCTGGCGGGAGGAAAGACGTTCAGGAAGCTGGATCTGACTTCAGCCTACATGACGCAGGAACTCGAGGAATCATTAAAGGCCCTCACCTGCATCAACACGTACAAGAGTCTTTTTGTTTATAACAGATGCCCATTTGGAATCCGATCAGTGGTGGCGATATTGCAGAGAAACATGGAAAGTTTACTGAAGTCAGTCCCGCGCACGGTGGTCTTCAAGGACGACATTTTGGTCACAGGTCGGAACACAGTTGAGCACCTGCAGAACCTGGAGGAGGTTCTTAGTCGACTCAACCGTGTGGGGCTCAGGTTAAAATGCTCGAAGTGCGTTTTCCGGGTGCTGGAAGTGGAGTTCTTGGGAAGGAGGATGGCGACGGACAGCATCAGGCCAACCAACGCGAAGATGGAGGCAATCGAGAATGCACCGAGGCCACAGAATGTGAAGGAGCTGCGGTCATTTCTGCGACTCTTGAACTACTTTGGTAATTTCTTACCGGGTCTCAGCACCCTGCTAGAACCACTACATGTCTTACTACGAAATGGGGGCGAATGGGTTTGGGGCCAAAGCCAAGAAAATGCCTTTGTAACAGCGAGAAAATAGTTATGCTCAAACAAATTGCTCGTGTTGTATGATCCATGTAAGCGTTTGACACTAGCATGTGATGCGTCGTCATATGGCATCGGGTGCATATTGCAACAAGCTAATAATTTCGGGAAACTGCAACTGGTTGCTTATGCATCCAGGTGTTTGTCTAAGGCTGAGAGAGCCTACAGCATGATTGAAAAAGTTAGCGTGTGTCTATGAGATAAAGAAAATGCATCAATACCTGTTTGGGCTAAAATTCGAATTGGAAACTGACCATAAGCCACTTTTATCCCTGTTTTATGTGAATAAAAGGATAAATACCAATGCATCGGCCTGCATCCAGAGATGGGCGCTCACGTTGTTCGCATGCAGCTACACCATCCGCCACTGGCCAGGCACAGAAAACTGCGCCAATGCTCTCAGTAGGCTGCCATTGCCCACCACGGGGGTAGAAATGGCGCAGCCCGCAGATCTAAGCATTTGAGAGTGAGCAATCACCCATCACTGCCCGGCAGATCAAAACCTGGACAAGGCAGGACACCTTATTATCTCTAGTCTAAAGCTGTGTGCTTCACGGGAGCTGGTCCAGTGTCCCAGTGGAAATGCAGGAAAAGATAAAGCCGTTCCAGCAGCACAAAGATGAAACGTCTATCCAGGCAGACTGCCTTCTGTGGGGCAATCGAGTAGTGGTCCCCAAGAAGGGCAGAGACACCTTCATCAATGACCTCCACAGTACCCATCCAGGCATCGTAATGATGAAAGCGATAGCCAGATTCCACATGCGGTGGCGCGGAATCGCTGCGGACTTAGGTGAATCCTGCGTTCACAGATGTAATACATGCTCGCAGTTACGCAATGTACCCAGGGAGGCGCTGCTAAGTTTATGGTCTTGGCCCTCCAAACCGTGGTCTAGGGTACACGTCGACTATGCAGCCTGATCTTAGGTAAAATGTTCCTTGTGGTTGTAGATGCGTACTCCAAGTGGATTGAATGTGAGATAATGTCGGCGAGCACGTCCGCTGCCACTACTGAAAGCCTACGAGCCATGTTTGCCACACACGGCTTACCCGATGTCCTGGTGAGCGACAACGGGCCATGTTTAACCAGTGCTGAGTTCAAAGAATTCACGACCCGCAACAGGATCAAACATGTCACATCTGCCCCGTTTAAACCAGCGTCCAATGGTCAGGCAAAGAGAGCAGTGCAAACCATCAAGCAAGGCTTGAAGAGGGTAACTGAAGGCTCACTGCAGAGTCGCCTATCCTGAGTCTTGCTTAGCTACCACACGAGACCCCACTCACTCTCTGGGATCCCACCTGCTGAACTGCTTATGAAAAGAGCACTTAAGACAAGGCTCTCGTTAGTTCACCCTGATCTACGTGAACAGGTAGAGAGCAGGCGGCTTCAACAAAGTGCATACCATGATAGTGCAAATGTGTCACGCAAGATTGAAATCAATGATCCTGTATTTGTATTAAATTATGGACAAGTTCCCAAGTGGCTTCCCGGCACTGTTGTGGCCCAAGAGGGGAGCAGGGTGTTTCGGGTCAAACTTTCAAATGGACTCATTCACCGGAAACACTTGGCTCAAATCAAACTCAGATTCACGGACTATCCTGAGCAACCCACCTTGGACCCTACCTTTTTTGATCCCCCAACATACACACCAGTGGCAACCGGCACCACGTTTGACCACAGAGCGGAATCCATCATCCACAGCAGCCCTGCAGGGCCCAACACACCAGGCAGCCCAGCAAGGCCAGCTGCATAGTAGCATAGCAAGGGCCCAACAAATGATTCAACAACACCAGCTTTCACACTGAGATGATTAACCAGGGCAAGAAGGGCCCCAGATCGACTCACATTGTAAATAATTACACTATTGACTTTGGAGGGGGGAGTTATATATGTGGACTTGTATTTACACTGTACAGCCACCAGAGGGCTCATCCTCTGGAGTACCAAGGGATCCCATAATCCTTTGGGAGCACAGGTATTTAAGGAGGCTTCACAGGTTGGAGGAGCACTCTGGAGACCTGTAGTAAAAGACTAAGGTTACACTTAACTTTGAGCTCACAGTGTTCAGTCTGACTTTTTCTCCATACATAACAGTTCAGCTGGCAATGACAAGGCAGGATATATTGCGAACACCGACCCAACGGAGGTCAGGTCAGTGAGGTGAGCAATCGCCTACTTTGGAAGGGCAGACGGTGTGCTTGATCTCCATGTGCAAGGAGACGGTCGCGATAGGTCGCAAACTTACCCAGGCGTTCCATCAGTTCTTCACGAACTGGAGCCTGTTCTCCATGAACTTCTCCAACTGGTCTGCCATGCATACTGAGTTAGCACGGCAGACCTTGGAGGGGATCCGAGAGCAGACCGCCGCAACCAATGCCCTTCGACATGCATTGCTGGCTGGACATGGTGCTGCACCCCAAGGTGTTGTGTTGGCTCAGAGGGTGACCCCTAGCATTCAAGCGAGTATGGAGGATACAGTTCCTCCTGACTCGGAAGACGAGCCTCAGACTTCGCCTCCCACTCCGTCACCTCCACCACAGCAGGAACTCTTGCCGTCGCCCGCTAACCGCAGCTTCGTCTCAGTCTGCAATGACCAAAATGGGAGGGTGGTGTCAAGACACGGGATGGTAACGTGGCCGCAGGTAGGGAGGGGATTGTTTTTTCAATATCCATGTTAAATTTTTTTAAGTTCTTGCATTCATTGTTGTTTGGGGTGGGGGGTGGGGGGTTGGGAGGTGGTGGGGAGGATGCTTATAAAATATTTTTAAAAATTTGTTTTGTTAATTAAAATTTTTTTTATTGAGTTTAGCAATTGTTGAGCTTTCTGTTATAGTTACGTTAAGCACAACATTTTTACAGTTGTTCTGCATTAGTTGTTCATTCTTTTATTATAACATCAGTTTACTTAAGCTAAAGCATTAATGCAAATGCCAGGCCAGTGCAGGCAAAGCAAAAACGTAACTCAACGCAAATATAACTTTTGCTTAACCTTAACTATAAATGTAAATGTGACTATCCACAATGTAAGTTCATGCAAAGCGTTCATAAATGAGCTGCTGACGCAACAGCTTAGCAGCGGCGTAACTGCCACTGGGTATTGGTCTTCGCGGGTGGGCGCTGGTGGTGGGTACGTGGCTACATCGCAAGGTTGATTGACCTCCCCTCGGTCCTCACCAGCTTCCTCTTTCGTCTCTCCCTCCTCTTGCTCCTCGCCGGCTGGCTCTTCCGTCTCTCCTCCTTCTGGAGGTGGACCTGCAGCCCCATCTAGCATTAGTTGTCCTCTACTTATAGCTAGATTATGCAGCACACAACACACCACAATAAACTCAGCGACCTGGTCAGGGTGGTACTGTAGGCTGCCACCAGAATGGTCCAGGCATCTGATGTGCTGCTTTAAGACTCCATATGCCTTTTCGATGGTGTTGCGTGTCGCTATGTGGCTTTCATGGTAACATTTCTCTGCTTCAGTGACGGGTTTATACAGTGGGGTCATTAGCCAACTGGCAAGGCCATATCCCTTATATCCCAGCATCCAACTATGACCTTCTGGCTGATTGAGGAACAGGTCAGGGATAGCACTCTCACGTGGGATGTGCGCATCATGGATGCTGCCAGGAAATGTAGCGTTTACTGTCATCATTACTTGCTTGTGGTCGACAACAAGCTGCACATTCAAAGGAGTGGAATCCCTTTCTGTACTTTAAAGGGGCTTTCAAGGCAATGTGCGTGCAGTCTATTGCTCCCTGCACCTTGGGGAAGTCTGCTATTCTTGAGTAATGCAAAGCCCTCGCTGTCTGTAGCTCCCTGGTCACAGGGAAGCTTATAAAGTCCATCCTGCGACTGTGAAGGGCTTCAGTCGCCTGCCGAATGCAGCATTGTGTGGCGTACTGAGAGAAATGACAGATGTCGCCAGCTGAAGCCTGAAAAGATCCCGCTGCGTAGAAAGCTAGGGCTGCAGTAACCTTCACTGCAACGGACAGTGCCGTTCTGTTGGTGCTGGAAGGCTGCCGAACCCCCTTGATGTGCTGGCAAATCTCATCGATGACCTCCTTCCGGAAGCACAGGCTCCTAAGACACGCGTTTTCAGACAAGTTGAGTTAAGATTGCGTTTCTTTGTACCTTCGTTGGCTGTATGCTCACTTCCTCTGTCTCCTCTGTTTCCTCTGTCTCTGTCTACTCATTTCTCTGCCACCTCTTCGATTGACCCTTTCAGAAACCAGCTTGTGAGCAGTTACGAGTAATGGCACAGAAAGCGTAGGTCCCATCATTATCAATAATTATTTTCAATTGCTAAAAATGCACTTTTCACAAAAGAAGGTCAATCTATTGAACTACTCCCTCTATACAAGCCCCAGTCCGTATACCAATCTCAGTCTAATACTCTCTCTATTCCAGCCCCAGTCTAAAACTCGGCCCCATCACTTTCAATAATTATTTTCACTTGGTATAAATGCACTTTTCATTAAAAAATGCCTAATCCACTAAGCTACTATTATTAAAATTAAATGTGGTTAATTATCTGAGTAGATAGTCTATACAGCTCCCTTAAATAACTCGCAACTATCTAAGCACGATTGTTCAGCTGCTTCCACCCTTCCTCCGATCTTCAAAATGGCGTCCGTAGTGCCCATTTCCTTCTGTAAAGCCCGGGAAAAGCAACTATTACCCAGCCTTGTTCTCGGCGAGCTATCGGCCTGGCCTTGTGATGGCGATGTGCCGAAAGTTGGGATGGGCCTTGTGTGGGCGATCAGCTCGGTGAAGTGAGCCGAAACTTGGGGGCTTATTTTTCCGGCGATCTTTCTGACCTAGTTTCCACTTTTTCCTCAAAATGGGCATAGGCTGATATATGGGCCATAGATAGGCGATGTGAAATGGAAAGTCTAGCCCATAATCTTCCAGAACTGATATTTGGATAATGCTGCTGATATTTGCTACAAATTGTCCTGTTTGAAAGGTAACTAATCTCGTTTGTATTGATGGCGATACTTATTTAAAGCCCCTGGATCATTGGCTTTCTGGATTTTTGCCTATAAGTTTACTTTGTCAACAATCAGTTTCTACAAAATTTCCAATTAAGACTAGCTTCGTACAGCAACTTCACTTGTCTCATGTTTGCGGTCTGGCAAAACACAACTCAGCCTAGAAATGACAGTTACTGATGTTAGCAGACAAATGTAATCCTGTGACATTGTAGCAGATGCCATTCTCCCACGTACAATAAATGGATTAACAGCCGTGTTAAACTAATGGACTGTTACATGAACGTATAAAGCATTTCTCTGCAAATATCACCAAAACTATTTTCTAATCTCTGGTGTAGACTCCAGTGTGTGCTTTGTAACAGTGCTAAAAACTGTATAGTTTAAAAAGGTTTAAAAGGCTAAATAGTGACCACATGAGTGTACTGTGAATGCTCTGCCCATGATTCCTACGTCCCCTGAGACAAGAAAAGTTGAAAGGAGAGTCAACTTACTCCACTTGTTTTATATTTGTTTGAAAAATACTTATAGTTTTGAGCAGTTTCTGTACAATTTTGTTACACGATGCTTTCAAGCGGATTCAATGCCAAATTTAGGAAGCTGGTACAGTTAAATGTGAGCTAAAAACCACATGCTTTGTGGGGGTCAGCAAGACCTGGTCCTGTCTCTCAGCTTCAGCTGAGTTGGGAAGGTGTCCAGGGCTCTGCCTGTACAGGAGGTGGAGGGAATTTTTCTTTATCTACCTCCCTCATCCACAGTAACAATGCAGATAGTGAAATGAAAGTAGTAACAATAAACTAGCATTAACTTCTCACTCAAGGCCTGCAAAATGCCTTTTGAGTAGGGCTCAAATTAGGCTGCCAACATTCCCTAGGTGAGCGCCTCATGAATCTATGCGAATCTGAGTTCTATGAAGTCGCTAGAACCCGAATGCTATTTTCATCATCACCGGCAACGCATCTACTCTGGCAATGTTATTAATTCATTGATTTTGTAGATTTGAGACTGAAGGATTCAGCTGAGAAGTAATCATAGCAGGCAAAATTGGACTCCTTTGTGCCTTCCGTTAGCGCCTCTAGGGGCGATAACGGGGCGTAAATGGTTTTGCGACCGGGCGCGGTAAGATTAGCATCTTCTGCCATACTCAGCGGGAGTTTTACGATGGCTGTACGAATTTGTGCCCCGATTTCCTTCGCCCGGATATCGTAACATCATCGCCGTGCGCATCGCCCTGGTAGCACCCCGAACCCAAAATTGCGTTCCAGCCCTGGCATCAGCGCCGGGTGAAAACACTGACAGCTGCAGGAGGCATGCATCGGGTGGCCAGCCGCTACGGGGACGATGCTTAAAGGCGAGGTGGCTGAGGTAAGTAAAAAAAAAACTTACCTCCTCTCTTGCAGGTTTTTTCACAGGTTCCTTCCTGCGATCGATTAGCCTGGCACTCTGCTTGAGTGCTGGGCTGATCATGCGGGCTCGCAGCTGCCATCGTGGAGAAGGCAAGATTTATTTTCTTTTGCAGAGCCTGCAGTGATGGCCCTTCCCTTTAAGGGAGGCAAGATACCTTTCAACGCGGCAGAACTGCACGGCCCAGTGTGCAGTGTTTCTCCACTCTATGCCCCGCCTGCTGCCAATCATGCTCCAGAAAGGAAGTGGAGCGCTTGATTTAGCACTCCACTTCCTTCCTGGAGCGCAACCGTCGAATTTTATCAAAGTTTGAAACCATTAGCGCCTGACGCTAATTTTTCAAACTATTAAAAGTTAATGCCCCAAACGGGCCGTTACCGAATTTCTCCCCATAGTATGACAGAAATTTACAGAACAGAAGGAGGACATTCGGCCTATTGTGCCTCTGCTGGCTCTTTGAAAGAACAATCGTATTTAGTCCCACAGCCCAGCTTTTGTCTGCAACTCTAAAAGTTAATCATCCTCAAATACCTGTCCAACTCCCTTTTGAAATTATTTATGGAATCAGCTTCCATCACTTTTTCAGGTCCAGTGTTCCAGATCCTGAAAACTTTCTTTGAGTGAAAATAATTATCAACATCTCTTCTCTACATCGTTTGCCAATTATTTTAAATCTGTACCTTCTGGATATTGACTTACTCGACAGGGGGAATAGTTTTTTCTCGATCGACTCCATCAATACCTCTCATCATCTTGAAAACCTTTATTAGGTCACCTCTTAGATGGGAGAGAATCATTGTACTTCCCAATATCAGCCATCAGCCAAGGAGATCAATACAAAACCTCGAGTCCAGAAAATCCACCAAACTCAACAGCTACCCAGTTCCACCTCTTCCACCACATTGCACTGTCAGACTCCATAACAGACACTTTCAAGGCATCTCAGATTCCTAATCAACACTGATTACAAAACAATGGTTCAGATCCTGCCCACCAGACTGGACACCGTTGCCCCATCCCAATTTAGAAACATAGAAACATAGAAAATAGGTGCAGGAGTAGGCCATTCGGCCCTTCGAGCCTGCACAGCTGTTCAATGAGTTCATGGCTGAACATGCAACTTCAGTACCCCATTCCTGCTTTCTCGCCATACCCCTTGATCCCCCTAATAGTAAGGACTACATTTAACTCCTTTTTGAATATATTTAGTGAATTGGCCTCAACAACTTTCTGTGGTAGAGAATTCCACAGGTTCACCACTCTCTGGGTGAAGAGGGTTCTCCTCATCTCGGTCCTAAATGGCTTACCCCTTATCCTTAGACTGTGACCCCTGGTTCTGGACTTCCCCAGCATTGGGCACATTCTTCCTGCATCTAACCTGTCTAAACCCGTCAGAATATTAAACGTTTCTATGAGATCCCCTCTCATTCTTCTGAACTCCAGTGAATACAAGCCCAGTTGATCCAGTCTTTCTTGATATGTCAGTCCCACCATCCCGGGAATCAGTCTGGTGAACCTTCACTGCACTCCCTCAATAGCAAGAATGTCCTTCCTCAAGTTAGGAGACCAAAACTGTACACAATACTCCAGGTGTGGCCTCACCAAGGCACCTGTACAATTGTAGTAACACCTCCCTGCCCTTGTACTCAAATCCCCTCGCTATGAAGGCCAACATGCCATTTGCCTTCTTAACCGCCTGCTGTACCTGCATGCCAACCTTCAATGACTGATGTACCATGACACCCAGGTCTCATTGCACCTCCCCTTTTCCTAATCTGTCACCATTCAGATAATAGTCTGTCTCTCTGTTTTTACAACCAAAGTGGACAACCTCACATTTATCCACATTATACTTCATCTGCCATGCATTTGCCCACTCACCTAACCTATCCAAGTCACTCTGCAGCCCCTCATAGCATCCTCCTCGCAGCTCACACTGTCACCCAACTTAGTGTCATCCGCAAATTTGGAGATACTACGTTTAATCCCCTCGTCTCAATCATGAATGAACAATGTAAACAGCTGGGGCCTCAGCACAGAACCTTGCGGTACCCCACTAGTCACTGCCTGCCATTCTGAAAAGTACCCATTTACTCCTACTCTTTCTTCCTGTCTGCCAACCAGTTCTCAATCAACATCAGCACACTACCATGTGCTATAACTTTGCACATTAATCTCTTGTGTGGGACCTTGTCAAAAGCCTTCTGAAAGTCCAAATACACCACATCAACTGGTTCTCCCTTGTCCACTCTACTGGAAACATCCTCAAAAAATTCCAGAAGATTTGTCAAGCAAGATTTCCCTTTCACAAATCCATGCTGACTTGGACCTATCATGTCACCTCTTTCCAAATGCGCGGCTATAACATCCTTAATAATTGATTCCATCATTTTACCCACTACCGATGTCAGGCTGACCGGTCTATAATTCCCTGTTTTCTCTCTCCCTCCTTTTTTAAAAAGTGGGGTTACATTGGCTACCCTCCACTCCATAGGAACTGATCCAGAGTCTGTGGAATGTTGGAAAATGACTGTCAATGCATCCGCTATTTCCAAGGCCACATCCTTAAGTACTCTCGCATGTAGACCATCAGGCCCTGGGGATTTATCAGCCTTCAATCCCGTCAATTTCCCCAACACAATTTCCCGACTCATAAGGATTTCCCTCAGTTCCTTCTTCTTACTAGACCCTCTGACACCTTTTATATCCGGAAGGTTGTTTGTGTCCTCCTTAGTGAATACTGAACCAAAGTACTTATTCAATTGGTCTGCCATTTCTTTGTTCCCCATTATGACTTCCCCTGATTTTGACTGCAGGGGACCGACATTTGTCTTTACTAACCTTTTTCTCTTTACATATCTATAGAAGCTTTTGCAGTCCATTTTAATGTTCCCTGCAAGCTTCCTCTCCTACTCTATTTTCCCTGCCCTAATCAAATGCTTTGTCCTCCTCTGCTGAGTTCTAAATTTCTCCCAGTCCCTGGGTTCGCTGCTATTTCTGGCCAATTTGTATGCCACTTCCTTGGCTTTAATATTATGCCTGATTTCCCTTGATAGCCACGGTTGAGTCATCTTCCATTTTTTTTTTACGCCAGACAGCGATGTACATTTGTTGTAGTTCATCCATACGGTCTCTAAATGTCTGCCATTGCCCATCCACAGTCAACTCCTTAAGTATCATTCGCCAATCTATCCTCGCCAATTCACGCCTCATACCTTCAAAGTTACCCTTCTTTGAATTCTGGACCATGGTCTCTGAATTAACTGTTTCATTCTCCATCCTAATGCAGAATTACACCATATTATGGTCACTCTTCCCCAAGGGGCCTCGCACAACGAGATTGTTAATTAATCCTCTCTCATTACACAACATCCAGTCTAAGACGGCCTCCCCCCTAGTTGGTTCCTCGACATATTGGTCAAGAAAACCATCCCTTATGCACTCCAGGAAATCCTCCTCCATCGTATTCTTTCCAGTTTGGTTAGCCCAATCTATATGCATATTAAAGTCACCCATGATAACTGCTGCACCTTTATTGTATGCACCCCTAATTTCCTGTTTGGTGCCCTCCCCAAAATCACTAGTAATGTTTGGAGGTCTGTACACAACTCCCACTAGCGTTTTCTTCCCTTTGGTATTCCGTAGCTCCACCCATACCGATTCCACATCATCCAAGCTAATGTCCTTCCATACCATTGCATTAATTTCCTCTTTAACCAGCAATGCCACCCCGCCTCCTTTTTCTTTCTGTCTATCTTTCTTAAATGTTGAATACCCTTGGATGTTGAGTTCCCAGCTTTGGTCACCCTGGAGCCATGTCTGGAGCACGTGAGTTGATAGAGTCATTGTGAACGTGAAGCGGTCCTTTTTATCTTCAATGCTGCCACATCGTATCCGTTAACTGCTATCTGCATAGTTAATTCGTCCACCTTATTCCGAATACTCCGCGCATTGAGGCACAGAGCTTTCAGGCTTGCCTTTTTATTACACTTTTACCCTTTAAAATTTTGCTGTAAAGTGGCTCTTTTTGTTTTTTGCCTTGGGTTTCTCTGCCCTCCAATTTTACTCATCTCCTTTCTGTCTTTTGCTTCTGTCTCCATTTTGTTTCCCTCTGTCTCCCTGCATTGGTTCCCATCCCCCTGCCACATTAGTTAAATCCTTCCCAACAGCACTAGCAAACACTCCCCCGAGGACATTGGTTCCGGTCCTGCCGAGGTGCAGACCGTCCGGTTTGTACTGGTCCCACCTCCCCCAGTACCGGTTCCAATGCCCCAGGAATTTGAATCCCTCCCTGCTGCACCACTGCTCAAGCCACGTATTCATCTGAGCTATCCTGCGATTCCTACTCTGACTAGCACATGGCACTGGTAGCAATCCCGAGATCACTACTTTTGAGGTCCGACCTTTTTAATTTAGCTCCTAGCTCCTTAAATTCGTCACGTAGGACCTCATCCCATTTTTTACCTATATCGTTGGTACAAATGTGCACCACGACAACTGGTTGTTCACCCTCCCTTTTCAGAATGTCCTGCACTCGCTCCGAGACATCCTTGGCTCTTGCACCAGGGAGGCAACATACCATCCTGGAGCCTCGGTTGTGGCCGCAGAAACGCCTATCTATTCCCCTTACAATTGAATCCCCTATCACTATCGCTCTCCCACTCTTTTTCCTGCCTTCCTGTTCCGCAGAGCCAGCCATGGTGCCTTGAACTTGGCTGCTGCTGCCCTCCCCTGGTAAGTCATCCCCCCCAACAGTACCCAAAGCGGTGTATCTGTTTTGCAGGGGGATGACCGCAGGGGACCCCTGCACTACCTTCCTTGCACTGCTCTTCCTGTTGGTCTTTCATTCCCTATCTGGCTGTGGACCCTTCACCTGCGGTAAGACCAACTCGCTACACGTGCTACTCACATCATTCTCAGCATCGTGGATGCTCCAGATTGAATCCACCCTCAGCTCCAATTCCGCAACGCGGTCCTTCAGGAGCTGGAGGCGGATACACTTCCCACACACGTAGTTGTCAGGGATACCAGAAGTGTCCCTGAGTTCCCACATGGTACAGAAGGAGCATATCACGTGTCCGAGCTCACCTATCATGACTTAACCTTTAGATACACTTAATTTGGCGACAACAATGTTAACAGGTTACTTACTGATATAAAATGAAAAAGAAAAACTACTCACCAATCACCAGCCATAGTTCACCAAACTATTTTAATTCTTGCTCTATTTGGATTCCGGCTGAAAGTAAGTTTAAGAATTTGGTGCTGTTAAAATAGATGACTACGTCAACCAGGATTTGATAAAAATATACTAAAATGTTGCAAAAGACTTCTTCCACACAAGTGATATAACATCTTGCATTTCTACCCATTATTTATACGATTTATTTATTGTTCCATATTGTGGAAACACAGCTGGGCTAATTTTTTAAGATTGATAAAGCGAGGAAGTTAAATCAATATCACCAGACTCATTCGTCATAGCAGCTTTCAACAAGTCGTATAATTTCAATTGCGTTTGCTAATTAAATTCCCTCAGTCTGTTGGACTTTTTTACTCCCGCAAGCTAGTTTTTATCATCGCTTCCTGTTGCAACAAAAAAAACGAACAAATCAACAGAAATAATTAAGGAAAAATAGCTTCATTTTCAAATGTGGTATTGATATTGAATTATTTGTTAATCTGATGAAATCTCTGCCATATCTAGAGATAGGAGAATCCTCTGCATGTCGCTGTGTTGTCATGCAAAGTAAATGGTAATATTCAACAAAAGTCTTATCATCAGCATATTGCTGCACTTCTTATAACCAACAACAATCTAAAATAGATGTTTTGGCTCACTGGAATAAGTTGTCAGAAGTGCTAAATTTAAAGGAGCTCTCACCTTGGAGAAGCTTTTCTGGTGTCTCAGCTTTGACTGCATATATTTTTTTTTTCACTGTTATTGTTGTTGTGTAGGATGCCTGAATTCGCTAGATAACAAATACCCTCTAAGGAATGCTGGGGGAGTAATCCATTTTGGAATTATATCAGAACAACAGCAACGGCTATTCAGTTCTTCAACTGATTCCCCAAAGTTCAGGTGGAATAAATAGGTATTATGTTGCTTTTTAGCCTTTTAGTGCTAACTCTTTGAAATTTGTTTAATAGAAAGGGATTCCATTCCCTGAACATCCAATTAGTTTATGATTAGCAGCAACTGCTTCTCTCTGCAGGGCGTTGACACCGTCTTTTTGTCAAGAGGGAGCCCAGCCTCTCAGCCCTATGCAGGGAAAGCACTCCCCTTGCTTCCAATCTTATGACTCCTCTACAATTGCCTTCCTCAGCAATTGAACATTGGTAGAATGAGGCAAATTCAGCTGCTGGAGTGGTGATTGAGAAGAGCCTTGGGGCACTGACGGCACTGCAGTATGCTCCCAAATATGTTCTGATGTAGCATACAAGCCCAAACGTCACACCCAATCTTCACTCTTTATTGATACTGACTGACTTGTTGTGTACTTCCAGCAGTTTCTGTTTTTGATTTGTGAACATAGTTTGAAGAGAACATTTGAACCCATTCACAATTGATAACAACAAAATAAATTATAAAGCAAAGACTTTCTCATTAATGTAAACAAATGGAGGAAAATATAATACCTGTGTGATGCACTATGCATTATTGTATAGTTGATCTCCAGTGCATTGCACAAATTAGAAATTGTAGCACTGACTTTAACCTGGGGTGGGGTGCAGGTTCCCACACCAACTCCTTGGCATGAGGCCTAGGACCTCATTTAAATTTGTCTGCACTGTTTCCCGCCCAAAGCTGTCAGGAATTTCATAAGATCTGGTGGATTTGGGCGGGAGGCCGACACAAGTGTGGACCCATGGGAACAACCTCTGGCGTAAGGTTAGTGCTGGGAGTGGGATGGGGGGGGGTAGGGTGGGGTCTACAAAGAGCTGCCAGTGTTGGGAGAGAGAGGGAAGGCTAGATCTGGGAGGTCCAAGTATTCCTTCCTGTGCCCAGAGCAGTATTCTTGTTTTTTTTTGACCCACAACGAATTCTCGCAAATTCCTGCTGGCCATTCTGCTGCCTTCCAATAGGTTTTGTTAAAATCACGTTATGTCGCTGATGGCATAATTGGGCTGCGACGTTCACATTTTAATTAGGCCTCCACCTGACTGTAGCAGAGAGCCACCATACTCCCTGAATCCCAGTAGGTAAAATGGTGGAAACACAGCAGCTTCCACGCAGCTGTCATTAGAAGTCCTCCAGTTGCAACATTCCTGCCGGCCAGGCTGGGTTAAAATTAGGGCTTGCATTTCTGGCCTAGTAATTCTCACTTTAATTATTTTTGTGTGTTCCCTATTTTTGAACCTTTTCCGTTCCATTGTTAAAAATTGAATTTGTAGGTGTTTATAGTAAATGAAAATCAACAAACTTGCTGAAATGTAGTTGAAAACATATTTTCTGTGACTAGGGTGCCATCTTTTGTTCAGTGGTCGCACTCTTACTTCTGAGTTCGGAGATCTTGGGTTTAAGCCGCACTCCAGAAACTTGAGCAGACACTGGAGTGCAATACTGAAGGAGTGCTGCACTGCTCAGGGGGTCTTCTTTCAAATGACACTTTAAACTAAGGCCCACCTGTCCTCTCAGCCAGATGTAAAAGATCCTATGGCAACATTCGAAGAAGTGCAGGATGGGTCTCCTGGTCTCCTCGTCAATATTTATCCCTCATCCCATTAGTAAAACAGTTTATCTGGTCAATTATCTTATCGCTGTTTTGGGGACTTTGCTGTGCATAAATTGACTGCCTCCTTTCCTGCATTTTAACATTGACTATACTTCAAAATTACTAGATTGGTTTGATAGCACTTGGGATGTACTGAGGGCGTGAAAGTCGCTTTTTTTGATTGGTTGTTTTTGTTGTTGCTGGTTCATGATTAGCAGAATTTCTTCACTGTCCATATTTGACTAAATCAGCAAGGCAAAAAAAACAAATAGTGGTTAATAGACTCAACCAAAAAATGTTACAGCTGATTTTTCATAAAACAGGTACATTTAAAGTATTACTTACAAACTTAAGGTGTGATTCTGCTGTATACATAAGAAAATAAGAATGAGAAGCAGGAGTAGGTCATTCAACCCCACGAGCCTGCTCCGCAAATTTAGTAAGCTCTTCTACCTCAACTCCACTTTCCTGCTCTATCCCCATATCCCTTGATTCCCTTAATATCCAAAAATGTATTGATCTCTGTCTTGAATATACTCAAAGACTGAGCCTCCACAGCCTTCTGGGGGTAGAGAATTCCAAAGATTCACCACCCTCTGAGTGAAGAAGTTTCTCCTCATCTCAGTCCTAAATGGCCGACCCCTTATTCTGAGACTGTGACCCCTGGTTCTACATTCCCCAGCCAGTGGAAACATCCTCCCTGCATCTACCCTCTCGAGCCCTGTAAGAATTTTGAATGTTTCAATGAGATCACCTCTCATTTTTCTAAACTGTAGAGAATAGAAGGCCTAGTCTAGTCAAACACCCCATCCCAGGAATCAGTCTGGTCAACCATCATTGTACTTACTCTATGGCAAGTATATCCTTCCTTAGTTAAAGAGATCAAGGCCCCGAAATTGCCCCCCGTTTCGAGTGTTTTTACCGCCGTGGTGATTGAGGTGGCGTCTTGAGCGAAATTCCGCTCTTCGTTTTTCTTTCAGGCAGACCGTAAGTCAATCATAATGGGGGCGGAAGTTGAGGCGGTGAGTGCACCAGAGGGGCGGAAGTTGGGGGTGGGGGGGTGAGGGAGTGTAGTGGCCGCCGTGATGACGTCATCACAATGCCGTGTCACCACGGCTCCCCCCTTCACTTAAATGGGACAGCCTCCACGATGTTTTAACTTTGGTCCACTGGGCCACCAGGGAGGGTTTCAGCTGGGCCAGCGGCCTGGCACCCCAAGAGGGAGTGCCAGGCTGCCTGTTGACGGCCCGGCCGAACCCAAGAGCATAATTGTCGGGCCGACGTGGCAGTCGGCCGATAAAAAAAAAACACGGCGGCAGCAGCAATGAGTCCTCCCATTTAATGGGAGCTGTGCCGCCATTGCGGAAGGCCCCAGCCTCACTGGACCAAAGCTTGTTTTAGCACTGCCCACTGTGCCGAAGATTTTCACGGCGGAATTTCGCCATCGGGAGGCTACATCGGTGGTGCGCACTGTGATGACGTACATAGCACGGATCGGTGGCAGCGGATCAGTGGATGGGGGGGAAACGGTGCACCGCCGGGATAACACGGAGTGGAATTTTGACAATGGCGGCCATTACATGAAAAGTTGGCGGCCATTGCACTCCGCAGTGTGGCCGCCACTTTCCGGTATTAAGAGGACTTCAGGAAAGGGGCAATTTCGGCCCCCAAAACTGGACACAATACTCCAGCTGTGGTCTCACCAGGGCCCTATATAATTGCAGAAATTTGCCTTTACTCTTATACTCAAGTCTTCTTGTAATAAAGGCCAAAATATAATTTGCTTTTGTAATTGCTTGCAGTACCTGCATAATAACGTGATTTGTGTACAAGGACCCAGGTCCCGCTGAACACCAACATTTCCCAATCTCTCACCATTTAAAAAATACTCTCCTTTTCTATTTTTCCTACCAAAGTGAATAACTTCACATTTCTCCACATTAAATTCCATTTAAGAATATAAGAACATAAGAAATAGGAGCAGGTGGTAGACATTTGGCCCCTCGAGATCATGGCTTAGTTCCACTTCCCTCTCCGCTCCCCATAACCCTTCACCCTCCTATCACTCAAAAATCTGTCTATCTCCACCTTAAATATGTTCAATGACCAAGCCTCCACTGTTCTCTGGGGCAGATAATTCCACAGATTACAATCCTCTGAGAAGAAATTCCTCCTCATCTCAGATTTAAATAGATGACCCCTTATTCTGAAATTATGCTCTCTAGTTCTAGATTCCCCTACGAGGGGAAACATCCTCTGTGCATCTATCTTGTCAAGCCCCCTCAGTATCTTATATGTTTCAATAAGATCACCTCTCATTCTTCTAAACTCCAATGAGTATAGGCATTACCTTCTCAAACGTTCTTCATAAGTCAACTCCTTCATCGCAGGAATCAACCTCGTGAACCTTCTCTGAACTGCCTCCAATGCAAGTACATCCCTCCTTAAATAAGGAGACCAAAACCCCCAGGTTAAGTGAATGGGAAAATATTTGGCAGATAGAGTATAATGTGTGAAAATGTGAGGTTACCCACTTTGGCAGAAATAATAGAAAACCAAACTTTAATTTAAATGGATAAAAATTGCAAAGTGCTGCAGTATAGAGAGACCTGGGGGTCCTTGTGCATGAAATACAAAAAGTTAGTATGCAGGTACAGCAAGTAATCAGGAAGGCAAATGGAATGTTAGATACATAGAAACATAGAAAATAGGTGCAGGAGTAGGTCATTCGGCCCTTCGAGCCTGCACCACCATTCAATAAGATCATGGCTGATCATCATCTCAGTACCCCTTTCCAGCTTTCTCTCCATACGCCTTGATCCCTTTAGCTGTAAAGGCCATATGTAACTCCTTCTTGAATATATCCAACGAACTGGCATCAACATCTCTCTGCAGTAGAGAATTCCACAGGTTAACAACTCTCTAAGTGAAGAAGTTTCTCCTCGTCTCGGTTCTAAATGGCTTACCCCTTATCCTTAGACTGTGTCCCCTAGTTCTGGACTTCCGCAACATCGGGAACATTCTTCCTGCATCTAACCCGTCCAGTCCCATCACTGAACCCTGCGGCACCCCACTGGTCACTGCCTGCCATTCTGAAAATGACCCGTTTATCCTGACTCTCTGCTTCCTGTCTGCCAACCAGTTCTCTATCCATGTCAATACATTACCCCCAATACCATGCACTTTAAGTTTGCACACCAATCTCTTGTGTGGGACCTTGTCAAAAGTCTTTTGAAAGTCCAAATATGTTATATGTTTCTATGAGATCCCCTCTCATCCTTCTAAACTCCAGTGAATACAGGCCCAGTTGATCCAGTCTCTCCTCATATGTCAGTCCTGCCATCCCGAGAATCAGTCTGGTGAAACTTCGCTGCACTCCCTCAATAGCAAGAAAGTCCTTCCTCAGATTAGGAGACCAAAACTGAACACAATATACCAGGTGAGGCCTCACCAAGACCCTGTACAACTGCAGTAAGATCTCCCTGCTCCTACAGTCAAATCCCCTAGCTATGAAGGCCAACATGCCATTTGCCTTCTTCACCGCCTGCTGTACCTGCATGCCAACGTTCAATTACTGATATACCATGCCACCCAGGTCTTGTTGCACCTCCCCTTTTCCTAATCTGTCGCTATTCAGATAATAGTCTGTCTCTCTGTTTTTACCACCAAAGTGGATAACCTCACATTTATCCACATTATACTGCATCTGCCATGCATTTGCCCACTCACCTAACCTGTCCAAGTTACCCTGCAGCCTCTTAGCATCCTCCTCACAGCTCACACTGCCACCCAGCTTAGTATCATCTGCAAACGTGGAGATATTACACTCAATTCCTTCTTCTAAATCATTGATGTATATTGTAAATAGCTGGGGTCCCAGCACTGAACCCTGTGGCACCCCACTAGTCACTGCCTGCCATTCTGAAAAAGACCCGTTTATCCCGACTCTCTGCTTCCTATCTGCCAACCAGTTCTCTATCCACGTCAATACATTACTCCCAATACCATGTGCTTTAATTTTGCACAGCAATCTCTCGTGTGGGACCTTGTCAAAAGCCTTTTGAAAGTCCAAATACACCACATCCACTGGTTCTCCCCTGTCCACTCTACTAGTTACATCCTCAAAAAATTCTAGAAGACTTTTCAAGATGATTTCCCTTTCATAAATCCATGCTGACTTGGACTGATCCTGTCACTGTTTTCCAAATGCGCTGCTATTTCATCTTTAATAATTGATTCCAACATTTTTCCCACTACTGATGTCAGGCTAACTGGTCTATAATTCCCGTTTTCTCTCTTCCTCCTTGCTTAAAAAGAGATGTTACATTAGCTACCCTCCAGTCCATAGCAACTGATCCAGAGTCGATAGACTGCTGGAAAATGATCACCAATGCATCCAGTATTTCTAGGGCCACTTCCTTAAGTATTCTGGGATGCAGACTATAAGGACCCGGGGATTTATCGACCTTTAATCCCATCAATTTCCCTAACACAATTTCTTTTCACTAGACCCTCGGTCCCCTAGTATTTCCGGAAGGTTATTTGTTACTTCCTTCATGAAGACAGAACCAAAGTATTTGTTCAATGTTGGCCTTTATTTCAAGGGGGATAGAGTATAAAAGCAGAGAAGTCCTGCTACAACTGTACTGGGTATTGGTGAGACCACACCTTGAGTACTGCGTTCAGTTTTAGTCTCCGAATTGACGGAAAAATATACTTGCATTAGAGGCTGTTCAGAGAAGGTTCACTTGGGTGATTCCGGAGATGAGGGGAGTGGCTTATGAGGATAGGTTGAGTCTATACACATTGGAGTTCAGAAGAATGAGAGGCGATCTTATTGAAACTTATAAGATAATGACGGAGCTCGACAAGGTGGATGCAGAGAGGATATTTCCATTCGTAGGGGAAACTAAAGCTAGGGGACATAGTCTTAGAATAAGGGGCCGTCCATTTAAAACTGAGACGAGGAGAAATTTTTTCTCTCAGAGGGTTGTAAATCTATGGAATTCTCTGCTCCAGAGAGCTGTGGAGGCTGGGTCATTGAACATAGTTAAGGCGGAAATAGACAGATTTTTGAGCTATAAGGGAGTAAAGGGTTATGGGAAGCTGGCAGGGAAGTGGAGCTGAGTCAATGATCAGATCAGCCATGATCTTATTGAATGGCGGAGCAGGCTCGAGGGGCCAAATGGCCTACACCTGCTCCTATTTCTTAAGTTCTTATGTTGTTATATTCTTATGTTCCTTTGATCTAATACCATCTTTAACTTCTCATGTTAGCCACGGTTGGACCACTTTTCCTGCGGAGTTCTTCAGCTGGAATTTGGGCTTTTTGGCTTTTGGGGCGTTAATTGCAAGTTAGTGCCTGAAAATAGTCTGTGCCTTTGACTGCAAGTTTTAGCGTAAATGTAAGTTGGAGGAACGTTGGCGTTAAGTCAGGCATTGTACCACTGACTTCCTACGCCCGAGACGAGTCTTGCGGCGTTAAAGGAGTCAGCCATTTTGTGCATGTTTCCCACGTTACAACAGTGACTACACTTCATTTGTTGTAAACTGCTTTGAGACTGCTGGTGGTGTTGAAAAGCACTATATGAATGTAAGTCCTTGTTTCTTTCTTTTTTTCTTTCATGCGCAGTGAATATTTTTGTTCCTGGTCGCAAAATCTAATGCCCGCATTCGCATATAAACCACCCCACTTCAGCAGAGATGGAGGAGCAGGAGGGAAGTCAGCATGCCCGGCGTTTCATCAATGAGGCAAGTGAACTCAGTTGAGAAGAGGTGGTCCTCGCCCCATCTTGCTGAGGCATCAAGACCACTCCTACCTTTTTGGAGGAACATTGCTCAGGATGTGTCTGCTGCAATCTGCTGTCACACAGCGTTATAAAAAGTTCAACGACCTTACCCGCATCATCAGGGCAAGAACCATTTGCATTTAGGTATACCTCCAATAATTCTAACATGACTCTCACACACGATGTGAAGCGTTCATGCATATGGACCCTCTCAACACTCTGTGGGGTGGCTTTGACAATGTATAAGAAAGGTGAAGGCTTACTTTTGCACATACTGGTTTCTAATGATCCATGCACATAAACTCAATCAATTACATCCTTCCTCACAATACACTCCCACTGCTGCTATGCCTTTCAGAAAGGTCACCTACAGCCCCCATGTTACATCCCTCTAACCTCCTAACAATTCCTCATGAAGCACATGCAACATCCAAACAAATTGAACGGAAGCCACAAGAACATTCGCACAGTATCAGCTATTGTACAATGGTCGGCATATGTGCCTATAAGGTTTACACATTTTCACCAAAGGCACAGGAAGAAGCCACAAACTAAAATGGTTTAAAGAAACCTTTGGGACTGCTTGAGTGGGAGAAAAGGGCGCCAGCCTGGGGCAGCTGGTGACTCATTACTGATTAATGAAATTTATGCGGTCAGGAGCTAGAGCTGATCAAACATCGAGACAAAGGGTTTAATACAATCAAACAGAGGAGCCCCTGGATCAATTGGCCGGAGGGGGAAAACAAGTTCCCTATGGAGACTACAAGTCTACGACAATTCAGGGCAATAAAAAGGATCCCACAAGGTGTGTATTTTTGGATAATGGGGCACTAAAGATAAGGAGTTGTCTTTTGCCCTGTCAATGTGTGCAAATTGTGGCTATCGAAACCCATCACCACAGCCATTCAAACAGATCACCATAAAAGATCGAGACCGATCCAGAAGCATTTGCGGAAAAGCAGCCCAGCAGGAGATGTATTCATAAAATGGATATATAGGTAAGAGCTGGAAACAACAGCTCGGAACACAAGAAGAACAAGAAGAACAAGAAGGAAGACTATGGCCAATAAGCAGGACGAGAAGGAGGGAACATCAGAGAGGAACAACCAGTCAAGGAACAATGATCACAAGCCTACAATCGACAACAGCAGCAATTGGCTGGATGGGTGATTGTATGTCTTCGGTCAATTCTCTCAGAAGTCTTATTCTCTAATTTTTAGTTGGTTTTTATGCAATAAAACTAACAGTTGGGTTTAAGCCTAAACTTTGCATTCCGTGGAGTCCTTTCCTATAATTCCCGAGGTCTATGAAGCAAAGTAGAGTGGCAAATGAGCACCCTTCAGCCAAAACATCAGAGAAACCCTTTCTGAACTCTTTCTATTTTTCTTTTTGCAGTCAAAGCACTCCTACAGCAGGAGGGAGCAGCTGCGCACAGGTGGCGGGCCGCCCAATTATTGCCACTGACTGATGTCGAGGAACAGGTGTTGGCCCTCATCGCTGTACCAGCTCGGACAGTTCCTGGGGCCGATGCTGAGCCCCCTTCGGGCAGTGAGGGTATGTAAATGGATAGAGCGACTGAAGAGACTGCATTCAGACATATAATGAAGTGTCAGTGGGCCTTCAAATGAACGTGTGCAATGTCACCTTCCTCATCTCACCCTGCCCTCTCCCCTGCTGCTAACCACATGTCTGTTGTTTGAGACGATGAAGGAGAGTGAAAGCACGAATGTACCCTCCAAGAATCACTCGTCACTCAGGGTCGGTCCATACATCAAAACGGTTTATTACGCCAGCGGGGAGATGAAGCAACTGGTGGGTCCAGGTACCTCTCTCGGTCGAACAAAGGGTTTCATGGATTTTTATATGTTTTACAACAGTTTACTACAGTTACATCAGCCCATTTCGGCCAGACACTATCCAATCATATTGATTATAGATTACATATAGATTCAAATAGACCAATAGAAGTAGTCTCTAAACATTAGGTGACTGCGTGATTGTCTCATGTGTTACTAAGGGTTATTCATGGTCTTGTGACATGGTCTGAGCAACCCTTATCTTACTGTCCTTGGGTGCTGTCTTTGGACAGTTTCCTTATCTTAGTCCTCTGACAGAGTCGTATTGTTCTAACATGAACCAGGACATCTTGTCTGAGGCCTGTTAGCCCGTTTATTAGAGCATCTGAAGAGCTCATGTGTATCCCTGCATGAGAATTACTTGTTTATTTTGGGCGTCTGCTATTGTGCCTAGCTCACTCAACAAATCTATTCCTAATATGGTACCCTCCGTGTTAAGACATACCCAGAATTGTACCGGTAGCATAATGCCACCTACTTCTAACAATTCATATTCACTCTGATAAGCAATGGTTTGGTTTTTTCATCCTCCCTGTACAATAATTGATCGTCGGGTTGTGGGCAAGTCAAGGTTGGTCAGGGACACTGATGCACCAGTATCCATTAGCATTTCGCACCGCCGGCCTCCTAACGATGCGTTGACCCACATACGAGGGTCACGTCCCTGACCGGGGGCCGATGCGATTCAAAGGGGCTGTTTCTGCTGCCGGGTTAGCTGCTGGATAATGTCCAAAAGCTGCTGGTTCCCCAGCTTATTGGCGTCTACTCTTATCTCATTAGATCCATGTTTCTTTCTTCATACCGAGGAAGGTCCCTGACCCTCCTGTCCACCTCCCCTTGACCAACAATCCTTCAGTTCATGTCCCAATCTACCACAGTTCTGACACTTTTTGGGAGACTCCTGCGGTGGGGTTGTATCTTCTCTACGGCACTCCACTTGGCAGTGTCCCAGTTCTTTACACTTAAAACACACTTCAGGTGTTGTTGTGGTAGCTGCTGCACAGATTTCCGTAGTGTCGGCTGCAGCTTTGGATCTCTGCTGATTATCTACCACAGTGGCCCAGTTTTCCAGATCATCATAATTATCAAATACCACTAGCCCTGTTTTCAGAATAGTTTGGTGTGTGGGGCTTAACCCATCTTTATACAGCTGTATGAAAGCCGGATTCTGCCTATCTACGTTTGGGACGCCACTATGTGCTAGTTCCATATTCCTAGTTCCATATTCCTGTGCTCCTTCGCCTTCCTTTTGGGTTACACCGACTATCGAATTCCAGTTCACGGGGACCTGTCCTAGAGCTGTTGTAACTTCTATCTTAAATGTTGTTATGTCTGCTCCCTGCTGTTGCTGGTCAGTGGACAGGTCCTCACACCAAGCCCCGTCTCTATAAGCTGCGGGTAGCCGTGCCCAGTAATTTTCGGGCATTTTAGTTCTAACTAATCCCGCTACGTCCCAGCTGTGAAGTTGGTGGCAAATGCGCATTTCCTTAATTTTTTGCCAAAAAGCCGCATTACTACTTCGACGTACCAGAACGGGTAATTTGTTGAGCATCGTATTCCCGGGAGATAGGGAGATGTATGTCATTTTTACTTGCGGGGGTAGAGCGGCTCGTCCCGGTCCTCCTTGCCCGGGGCGCCACACTGGGATCCCTGGTATGTATTCTAGTTTTATCGGGGCTGCTTTAGCCAAGTATGTCAGGGCATATGGATGGGGCAGGGCATCTCCTTTGCCCCTATCATACTCATTCGTCCCCTCATCTGGGAATCCCCAGTCAATGTCCTCCTCACTAGGTGTTGCGCCCATGCCTTTGGTCAAGGTGGGCAGGACGGTCCGACCGGACATGACCTTCCCCTTCTCCCTTTTCTATCTTATATATTGGTTTACCTTTCCTGTCAATATTACATGGGCCCAGAGGATCAGGACCAAGGCTTTTTCATCTTTATCTTTCCTTTCCTGTTTCCACCACTCTCGCTGATCCTCCGGCGAGTCGTGGGGTTTCCAACCTGATGTAATCATTTGACTTATCATCCTTTTCTGTTTCTCCGCCAAATGGCGGGTAAGGGACCCTTCGGGTCCCCACTCGAGTTCTGTTGTTATATTGGGCATGTTTAGTACTTAGTATTGGAGATAGTTAGAGATCTAACTCTCAGAGGTCCGTCTTCACCAGCGTGACTTGTAGTAGACTGTTTCCAACTCGTAAATTTAGTTTGGGGAGCTCGTTAAAGATCTGACTCTCAGCGGTCCGATTTCACCAGCGTGACTTGTAATAGAACACCTAACTCTCAGCGGTCTGACTTCACCAGCGTGAATTGTAGTAGGCTGTTTTCTAGCTACTGTCAGGTTACGAATCTGCGATTACACAAACTCGCGCAATTCTTAAAATGTGTTTAAGCAATTCCCGCAGTGCTCTACACCTCCTTAATGACTACCTACCACCGTTTTGCATGTTGGTCCGACCCTCCTTACAGATTGGATATTGCGTCGGCCTCTGGACACCACCTGGTCCCTTACCCCCCGGAATCTATTGCCTCCTTCCTTACTGTTTTCGGGAGGTGACGCTTGGTCTCACGATCTTATGGTCTCAGGGAGGTTCCCTACACCTACTTGATCCTGGCCGTCACGTGGGACTAAGTCCTCTTAATTCAGGCTCAGGCTATGTGTGTGAGATACTGGACCATCTATCCGTGTCGATCAATCTGTGCGTTCACCTCCGCCACCCCGCTATTTTTATGCTCGGACTTATACTCACACGGATTCCCCAGGGGTGTCCCAATGGCTTCCGCAATATCCTGCCGACTACGTTATTCATAGCGCGAATGTACCCTCCAAGAATCACTCGTCACTCAGGGTTGGTCCACACATCAAAACGGTTTATTACGCCGGCGGGGAGATGAAGCAACTGATGGGTCCAGGCACCTCTCTCCACCGAACAAAGGGTTTCATGGATTTTTATATGTTTTACAACAGTTTACTACAGTTACATCAGCCCATTTCGGCCGGATACGATCCAATCATATTGATTATAGATTACATATAGATTCAAACAGACCAATAGAAGTAGTCTCGAACCATTAGGTGACTGCGTGATTGTCTCATGTGTTACAGAAAGGAGAATAGTAAAAGTGGAGTGCAGAGAAACCCAAGGCAAAAAACAAAAAGGGCCACTTTGCAGCAAAATTCTAAAGGGTCAAAGTGTGTTAAAAAGGCAAGCCTGAAGGCTCTGTGCCTCAATGCGAGGAGTATTCAGAATAAGGTGGACGAATTTGTCATAAATCTTACATTATTATATATAACTGTATCCTAACATGCTATACATGACTGTAATAAGATATGACCGATAACCACCAGCATACCTTACCACCAGGGGTGCACTTGCAAGAGACAGGTATACAAGGACAGGTCTCAGGCAAGTGCAGCATTCCAGAGCTGTGAAATAAAGGTGCAGGTCCAGAGTGACCTTGACTTCACTACATGCCTCATGTGAATCTGTACTGAGGGTACAGGACTTTACAGTGGCGACGGGTTACGGGATTACAGAATCCACAGAATAGTGAACAACGGATCAGATGAAAAGTACAATGCGGGAGACAATTGGGAGGACTTTATAGAAAGGCTCCAGCAAAGCTTTGTAACCAAAGACTGGTTAGGCGATGATAAGGCAGACAAGAGAAGAGTCCCTCTCTTGACCAGCTGTGGCTCAAAAACATACGATTTAATGAAGGATCTGTTGGCACCCAAGACACCAGCAAGCAAATCGTTTGAAGAATTGAGCACACTGGTAAGAGACCACCTGAAGCCAGCGAGCAGCCTACACATGGCCAGACACAGGTTCTACAACTACAGACACTGTGTGGGCCAGAGCATACCCGACTTCGTGGCGGAACTTCGGAGGTTGGCTAGTTTATATGAGTTCTCCGATGAACTGAGGAGAGAAATGCTGAGAGACTTTTTCATTGAAGGAATAGGCCACGCAGGCATATTCCGAACGCTTATAGAGACCAAGAACCTGACCTTAGATGCAGCAGCACTGGTTGCACAGACATTCTTGGTAGGGGAAAAAGAAACAAGGTTAATTTACAATGCAGGTACGACAACAAACGAAATATTGGAACAAGAAGTTCACAGCACTAAACAAGCTGCTACCCCCACACACAGACAAAACTGGGAGAACAGGCTCTCGACAGCAGGCAGAAGCCATCAAGGACCACAGGAACAGCCGTTCACACCTCATCAACCCACAATGCGAGCAATCAACTACAAACTGAGAGAAGCTCAAGAGAGATCAGCCAGACACAACTCATTCTTTGGGAACTCTTTGAACAATGGAACATGTCTATGCTGGAGGTGTGGGGGTGGGCATTCGTCAAGGGGATGTCGATTTCAGCAGGCTGTTTGCAGAAATTGTGAATATACAGGGTATTTGGCCCACATGTGCAAAATAACGGCAGCTCGGCTGGTATACGAATCAGATGGGTCGGAAAGCGGACCAGAAGATGGTGGGGACAGTACCCGAGACACCGGTGTACAGCGGGTCAACACGATCAATGACCACTGCTCCTACAACAGGACGCCTCCTATAATGATGAGAGTCCTACTCAACGGGATATCTGTCAACATGGAGCTGGATACGGGAGCGAGTCAATCTCTCATGGGCGCTCAACAATTTGAACAACTATGGCCGCATAAAAGAGACAGACCAAAACTCACAAGGGTCGACACCAGACTAAGGATCTATACCAAAGAAATCGTACCAGTCCTCGGCAGCGCCATGCTCTCTGTCACACACAAAGGGACAGTGAACCGACTTCCCCTGTGGATTGTCCCCGGAGACACCCCAGCACTGCTGGGGAGAAGCTGGCTGGCAAAACTAAACTGGAAATGCGATGATGACCATGCCATGTCATTAGAGGAATGGACCTCCTGCTCAACAGTTATAAAGCGATTTGAACATCTCTTTCAGCCAGGTGTGGGCACTTTCAAAGGGGCCAACATGAAAATCTACATCACACAGGATGCTAGACCAGTCCATCACAAGGCCAGAGCTATACCCTATGTGATGAGGGAAAAGATTGAACACAAACTAGACAGGCTTCTGCGGGAAGGCATTATATCACCTGTGGAATTTAGCAACTGGGCAAGTCCCATCATCCCAGTCATGAAGCCTGATGGATCCGTACGAATCTGTGGGGACAACAAATCTACCATAAACAGAGTCTCACTACAGGACCAGTACCCGCTGCCCAGAGCAGAGGACTTATTTGCCACATTGGCTGGAGGTAAACTTTTCTCAAAATTAGACCTCACATCTGCGTATATGACGCAAGAATTGACCGAGGAATCCAAGCTACTCACCACCATCAATACAGATCGAGGCCTTTTCATGTACAATAGATGCCCATTCGGCATCAGGTTGGCAGCTGCCATATTCCAGCGCAACATGGTGAGTTTGCTCAAGTCCATCCCGGAGACAGTTGTATTTCAAGACGACATACTTATCACGGGCAGGGACACCGACTCCCATCTCCGTAATTTGAAGGAAGTACTGAAGCGTTTGGATCGGTTAGGCCTACGAGTCCAGAAATCCAAGTGCCTGTTTCTCGCACCCGAGGTTGAATTTTTGGGCAGAAGGTTTGCCGCTGATTGAAACCGCCCAACAGAGTCCAAAACAGAAGCAATTCGCCTGACACCCAGGCCCCGGAATGTCTCAGAACTATGCGCCTTTTTCGGGCTACTCAATTACGATGGGAACTTTATGCAGAACTTAAGCACGCTGCTGGAGCCTCTCCATGTGCTACTCCGGAAGGGGTGCGATTGGTTTTGGGGGGACGCCCAGGAACATGCCTTCAATAAGGCACGCAACCTTCTGTGTTCCAACAGTGTTTTGACTTTCTTTGACCCAGGTTAAAAAGCTAGTTCTCACAGGCGATGCGTCAGCATATGGGGTCGGGTGCGTTTTGCATCATGTCAATAGTGCGGGCAAATTACAACCCATAGCTTATCCTCCAGGTCACGTTCGTGGGCGGAGCGCGGGTACGGAATGGTAGAGAAGGAGGCGCTCGCGTGCGTGTACGGTGTCAAAAAGATGCACCAATACCTTTTCGGGGCCAAGTTCACATTAGAAACTGACCACAAGCCCCTTACGTCCCTCCTATCCAAGAGCAAGGCAATAAACGCCAACGCCTCGGCGCGAATTCAACGGTGGGCACTCATGCTGGCGACTATACCATAAGGCACAGACCAGGCACAGACAACTGTGCCGACGCACTCAGCAGGCTACCTCTGGCGACTACGGAAGGGTCTGACCAACGGGACTGTGAGATAGTCATGGCAATCAACGCCTTTGAGTCCACAGGTTTGCCCATGATGGCTCGCCAAATTAGAGCCTGGACGGCCAGCGGCCCCACGTTATTTTTAGTAAAAAGATGTGTCCTAACCAGTGAATGGGCAGAGGCTCGCGATGCCTGCCATGAGGAATTAAAACCCTTTCACAGGCACATGCATGAGTTATCACTACAAGCAGACTGGTTGATGTGGGGCAGCCGAGTAGTCATGCCTCTGTGAGGCAGAGAGGCATTTGCCCTGGAGCTCCACCGCGAGCACCCGGGGATCATTCTCATGAAGTCCATAGCCAGATCCCACGTCTGGTGGCCTGGTATTGACGCGGACTTGGAGCTCTGCATCCGAAGGTGCACCATTTGTGCCCAACTCAGCAATGCCCCCAGCGAGGCTCCACTGAGCACCTGGCCCTGGCCTACCAATCCGTGATCGCGGGTGCACATAGAGAATGCGGGTCCATTCATGGGCAAAATGTTCCTCGTGGTTGTAGATGCATTTTCAAAGTGGATCGAATGCACCATTTTAAACTCGAGCACAACCTCCACCACTGTGGAGAGCCTCGCAACCATGTTTGCAATGCACGGAATCCCTGACATATTGGTCAGTGACAATGGTCCGTGCTTCACCAGTGCAGAATTCCAAAACTTTATAATTGACCACTGCATAAATCACGTCAAGATGGCACTGTTCAAGCTGGCCTCCAATGGCCAGGTGGAGAGAGAAGTGCAAATCATTAAACAAGACATGATTAAAATCCAAGGTCCCACGCTGCAGGGTCGCCTGTCGCGACTGCTGCTGGCATACAGATCTCGTCCGCACTCACTGACTGGGATCCCCCCCCCGTGCAACTGTTGATGAAAAGGACTTTAAAAACAAGGCTCTCATTAATCCTCCCAGACATGCATGAAATCGTTGAGGCAAAGCGCCGTAAGCTGACTGAGTACCATGACAGAAATTCGAGGGGGAGATGGAATGAGATAGGGGACAAAGTGTTTGTACTAAACTATGGCAGGGGTCCCAATTGGCTTGCTGGGACAGTAATGGGCAAGGAAGGAAACAGGCTCCTGGTAATACAAATGGACAATGGCAAAACCTGCCGGAGGCATGTAGACCAAGTCAAAAGCAGATTTACCAACAACACTGCGGAACCAGAGGCAGACTACAATGTGGAACTCACACCACACCTGGTGAACAGACAGAGGGAACAACCTGAGGAAAGGGCAATCCCAACAGACAGCCCAGGCGAGTCAACAACAATCACACCAATCGAAACAGACAGCCCAGGCGAGATACCAGAAACCACAGCCAAAGAAAAACAGACACCAAGGCAAACAACTGAACCACAAGTCAGACGCTCCATGCGAGAGCGTAGCCCACCTGAGAGACTGAACCTATAAAGACAATAAGACCTTGGGGGAGGGTGATGTCATGTATCTTACATTATTATATGTAACTGTATCCGAACATGCTATACAAGACTATAATAAGATATGACCTGTAACCACCAGCATACCTTACCACCAGGGGTGCACTTGCAAGAGACAGGTATATAAGGACAGGTCTCAGGCAAGTGCAGCATTCCTAAGCTGTGAAATAAAGGTGCAGGTCCAGAGTGACCTTGACTTCACTACATGCCTCATGTGAATCTGTACTGAGGGGACAGGACTTTACAGAATTAACTGTGCAGATAGCAGTTAACGGATACGATGTTGTTGGTAGCACGGAGACATGGCTCCAGGGTGACCAAGGCTGGGAACTCAACATCCAAGGGTATTCAACATTTAGGAAGGATAGACAGAAAGGAAAAGGAGGTGGGGTGGCGTTGCTGGTTAAAGAGGAAATTAATGCAATTGTAAGGAAAGACATTAGCTTGGATGATGTGGAATCGGTATGGGTGGAGCTACGGAATACCAAAGAGCAGAAAACGCTATTGGGAGTTGTGTACAGACCTCCAAAAAGTAGTAGTGATGTAGGAGAGGGCATCAAACAAGAAATTTGGGGTGCATGCAATAAAGGTGCAGCAGTTATCATCGGTGACTTTAATATGCACATAGATTGGGCTAACCAAACTGGAAACAATACGGTGGAGGAGGATTTCCTGGAGTGCATAAGGGATGGTTTTCTAGACCAATATGTCGAGGAACCAACTGGGGGGAGGCCATTTTAGAATGGGTGTTGTGTAATGAGAGAGGATTAATTAGCAATCTTGTTGTGCGAGGTCCCTTGGGGAAGAGTGATCATAATATGATGGAATTCGACATTACGATGGAGAATAAAACAATTAATTCAGAAGTCATGGTCCAGAATGTAAAGAAAGGTAACTTGGAAAATATGAGGCATGAATTGGCTAGGATAGATTGGCGAATGATACTTAAGGGGTTGACAGTGGATGGACAATGGCAGACATTTAGAGACCGCATGGATGAACTACAACAATTGTACATCCCTGTCTGGCGTAAAAATAAAAAAGGGAAGGTGGCTCAACCGTGGCTATCAAGGGAAATCAGGGATAGTATTAAAGCCAAGGAAGTGGCATTCAAATTGGCCAGAAATAGCAGTGAACCCGGGGACTGGGAGAAATTTAGAACTCAGCAGAGGAGGACAAAGGGTTTGATTCGGGCAGGGAAAATAGGGTACGAGAGGAAGCTTGCAGGGAACATTAAAATGGACTGCAAAAGCTTCTATAGATATGAAAAGAGAAAAAGGTTAGTAAAGACAAACGTAGGTCCCCTGCAGTCAAAATCAGGGGAAATCATAACTGGGAACAAAGAAATGGCAGACCAATTGAACAAGTACTTTGGTTCGGTTTTCACTAAGGAGGATACAAACAACCTTTCGTATATAAAAGGGGTCAGAGGGTCTAGTAAGAAGGAGGAACTGAGGGAAATCCTTATTAGTCGGGAAATTGTGTTGGGGAAATTGATGGGATTGAAGGCTGGTAAATCCCCAGGGCCTGATGTCTGCATCCCAGAGTATTTAAGGATGTGGCCTTGAAAATAACGAATGCCAGTCATTTTCCAACATTCCATCGACTCTGGATCAGTTCCTATGGAGTGGAGGTTAGCAAATGTAACCCCACTTTTTATAAAAGGAGGGAGAGAGAAAAAAGGGAATTATAGACCGGTCAGCCTGACATCGGTAGTGGGTAAAATGATGGAATCAATTATTAAGGATGTCATAGCAGCGCATTTGAAAAGAGGTGACATGATAGGTCCAAGTCAGCATGGATTTGTGAAAGGGAAATCAGGCTTGACAAATCTTCTGGAATTTTTTGAGGATGTTTCCAGTAGAGTGGACAAGGGAGAACCAGTTGATGTGGTGTATTTGGACTTTCAGAAGGCTTTCGACAAGGTCCCACACAAGAGATTAATGTGCAAAGTTAAAGCACATGGGATTGGGGGTAGTGTGCTGACATGGATTGAGAACTGGTTGGCAGACAGGAAGCAAAGAGTAGGAGTAAATGGGTACTTTTCAGAATGGCAGGCAGTGACTAGTGGGGTACCGCAAGGTTTTGTGCTGGGGCCCCAGCTGTTTACATCGTACATTAATGATTTAGACGAGCGGATTAAATGTAGTATCTCCAAATTTGCAGGTGACACTAAGTTGAGTGGCAGTGTGAGCTGCAAGGAGGATGCTATGAGTCTGCAGAGTGACTTGGATAGGTTAGGTGAGTGAGCAAATGCATGGCAGATGAAGTATAATGTGGATAAATGTGAGGTTATCCACTTTGCTGGTAAAAACAGAGAGACAGACTATTATCTGAATGGTGACAGATTAAGAAAAGAGGAGGTGCAACAAGACCTGGGTGTCATGGTACATCAGTCATTGAAAGTTGGCATGCAGGTACAGCAGGCGGTTAAGAAGGCAAATGGCATGTTGGCCTTCATAGCGAGGGGATTTGAGTACAGGGGCAGGGAGGTGTTGCTACAGTTGTACAGAGCCTTGGTGAGGCCACACCTGAAGTATTGTGTACAATTTTGGTCTCCTAACTTGCGGAAGGACATTTTTGCTATTGAGGGAGTGCAGCGAAGGTTCACCAGACTGATTCCCGGGATGGCGGGACTGACATATCAAGAAAGACTGGATCAACTGGGCTTGTATTCACTGGAGTTTAGAAGAATGAGAAGGGATCTCATCGAAACGTTTAAAATTCTGACGGGTTTAGACAGGTTAGATGCAGGAAGAATGTTCCCAATGTTGGGGAAGTCCAGAACCAGGGGTCACAGTCTAAGGATAAGGACCGAGATGAGGAGAAACGTCTTCACCCAGAGAGTGGTGAACCTGTGGAATTCTCTACCACAGAAAGTTATTGAGGCCAATTCACTAAATATATTCAAAAAGGAGTTAGATATAGTCCTTACTACTAGGGGGATCAAGGGGTATGGCGAGAAAGCAGGAATGGGGTACTGAGGTTGCATGTTCAGCTATGAGCTCATTGAATGGTGATGCAGGCTCGAAGGGCCGAATGGCCTACTCCTGCACCTATTTTCTATGTTTCTATGTTATTCATGTTCTTGTGACATGGTCTGAGCCCCCCTTAACTTACTGTCCTTGGGTGCTGTCTTTGGGCAGTCTCCTTGTCTTAGTCCTGTTACAGAGTCCTATTGTTCTACCATGAACCAGGATGTCTTGTCTGAGGCCTGTTAGCCCGTTGATTAGGAACATCTGCAGAGCTCATGTATATCCCTGCGTGAGAAACAGCGGTTACCAGTAACTAAGAATGCAGTCTCTTTCTGCTGGCTGAAATCCCTTGGGGCTTTGCTAAACCACAAGCAGCCACCTTTATACATTTTACACACGCATTTAATATTACAATTGCATATTTTGTTCTAACATTATGCTACAGGTGCTGTTGCTTGTATGGGAAAATCTTTCTCTGCAACAGAGAGGAAGAGAGTATTCTGCCTGAGCCTCAGAGCCCACCAGTTGCCCGTTTGGCCTCACTACATCTGGCATCTCACTACATCTACACGGATTTCCTGGGCTCCTGGCCCCAGTCGCATACAGCAATGCAGTGTCAGTGAGAAATCTCACAGGTCAGCTCTCCAGAGGCTGAGTCGGCAAAGTCAGTTTGCTCAATGACAGGCAGATCTGAAACTGAACTTGGTGGAAATGTCAAGGGAAAGCACAGGAATGCACCATGAGCTTATGCATACATTGGAATGGATCCCAGAACATTGAGAAACTTACTGCGATTGTTGTAGAGGCAGCGTCACAGGTTGTCAGTGTGACTCGGGAGTCCAGCGCAGCCTCGAACAGCGACAGTGACATTCCACAGTATGTGGCGAGTACCCTTGATCACATTGCAGACTTGGGCGCATCGTAGGCACAAGCTTTGCCTCAACTTGGGCAGATGATGCAGTCCATGTCTGCTACCATAATCTCTGCATTCCCCACTGTCCAACGGGGAAGCGATGGTGCTGAAGCAGTCCAGCAAGTATGGAGACACATCATGCTCCAATTGCTCAGGCCCAACCCCGTCAGAGAGTCAGTGGCTGCCAGGAAATGCAAGGTGCTATCTTTCCTCAGGAGGACTGCATTCCGGCTCCATCAATGACTCGCCAACCATGCACCATACACGCTTGACACCCCAACCACCAGTGACTGCTCCTGCCGATGATGAGGCACAGCAGTCCGCAGCTGGGCCTTCTAGGCCAAGAGCTGGTCCAGGGTGTCCTCAGACACCTTCTGCATTGTCTGGCCCCCAAGTTCAGCAGCCCTCTAGCAGCCTTGTTGTTGGCACTGAGGCCTTATTGAGAGGAGCAACCCGCCTATGAGGGGGTTGAAGGGAGAGAGGGGTGGGGAAATGTGGATAAGAGCCATTAAGGTCTAGCACAAGTTGGTGCTCATGGATGTATGTAAAAAATGTACGTACATAGTTGTGTGATAACAATTGACTCATTGAATTTTGTTCACTGAGGAAGCAGTTTTGTATTTATTTACATTTACTTTAACCATTGTATATTTCTGTTTTTTCAGGGGGAAACATTTTTAATTGTTGATGTCTGTAAAAATGTTTGTTTGACCTTTGCCATTAGTCTCATTGCAGAATTAAGTGTAGATTAGCTGGAAAGGTGGCCTAGAGTAGCGAGTCAACGCTGCAACCCCACCTTCCCCATTCAAGCAAACTGGTCAATGATGAGCTGCCGACATAAAGGCTCTTGCTGCAGCCACATCTCCATGCTAACTTCCTTGTGGTTGTGGTCTCACTGCAAGGGGTTCTTCACCAGGCTCCTCTTCCTCATCCTCCTCCTCCTCCTGAGGTGGTCCTGCAATCCCCACTGACAATGCCTGTTCTCTCATGACGGCTAAGTTGTGTAGCATGGAACACAATGATCAGAGACCTGTTGTGGGGAGTATTGAAGGATGCCTCCAGAGCCATCCAGGCATCAGAAGCACTGCTTCGGCATGCCAATTGTCTGTTCGATTATGTTATTTGTGGCTGCGTGGCTCTCATTATAGCGCTGCTCGGCTTCTGTGGTGGGTTTCCTGATGGGAGTCATGAGCAAGGTGGCCAGGCCATATCCTTTTTCCCCGATCAGCCAGCACTGGCCTTGTCTTTGTCTTTGTCACTGAAACATTTGTGAGACACTGCTCTCACACAAGATGAAAGCATCATGTGTGCTTCCTGGATAGCGGGCATTCACTGCGAAAATGCGCTGTAAGTGGTCACAGACCAGCTGTATGTTTAGGGAATGGTATCGCTTTTTGATTTCTGACGACCTCTGCATTGTGTAATGGTGCTTGCAAGCTGACATGTGTGCAGTCAATGGCAACTTGAGACTTGGAGAAGCCTGCAAATCGTCCAAACCCCAGAGCCCTCTCATTCTGGCTGTCCCTGCTCATTGGGAACTTCATGAAGTCCATTTTGCATGCGTATAGTGCCCTTGTAACCTGGCAAATGCAGCAATGTGCAACATGCTGAGAGATACTGCATATGTCCGCTGCTGCTGTCTGGAAGGAGCCGGGGACATAGAAGGCCATCGCCACAGTCACCTTCACCTCAATGGGCAGCACAGTCCTGTTGGTGCTGGTCGGCTGTAGGCCTGCGTGGATAAACTGGCATATCTCTCACAGCACTTCTTTCGGAAGCGCAGCCTTCTAACGCACTTAGCCTCAGAAATGTGGAGGTAAAAGCAATGTTCCTTATTAAGGCCTCCTCCCCATACGTCTGCAACCTCTTCAAATCTATGGCCTAACAAGACCAAGGACCCTTCATCCAACTTGAAGCTGCCTGCCATTAGCAACCAGCATGATACACTGGCGAACCAATATTGCCTCCAAATGAAATCTCTCATTGACCTTGTAAGCGAATTATCAGGGCACATTAAAGAGCTGTTTGCAACTCACAGTCTCACGCAGTGTTCTGCGCACAACTATAGCAGTTACTGACAACTACAATATAATACCCTCCAGCCTCCCTTTAAATATGCCGACAGTAGAGCCTGCTGCACCCTGGGACCGCCTGTTTTTTCAGGCGCTCCCTGGGGAGGGCATTAAATGAGGAGTTAGGGCCAAAAGTTCCATCTGGGGTGCTAGCACAGCCTTGTGCAATGATAATCACGCTGACAACGGAGGGCAGGGTGGTAAGTTTTTGCACCGACCGACACAAACCAATCGGCAAATCTTCCGGTCAGGCACTAAATGCCGAATGCCAGGAATCATGCCACAAACAGCATTTAACAACCCGCTGGGGTGCTAAACGATGCACCAAATAGCCAAAAATCCAGCCCAGGCCTTAAAAGACTGTGGGCTAGATTTTCCACTCTTGTGCTTATCGCCCAAAAATAGGCATTATTTCCGGCGTGGGCAGTAAAAAAGGGTTTTCAGATCGACGGCTGCTCGCCCAGTCTCAAAGCACTTAGTCTCCATTTTTGAAAATGGACGTTACCGAGAGCGATATGAAATGGGCGGTAGTGTTAAATTTTTTTGACCTTCTGCCGCGGTCCTTAGCAACAGCATGACAACACTCGATTCCCGCGATTCAGGAGGTCAAGGGTCATGAAGACATGCGCAGAAGAGGAGACAGAGAGAGGGGGCGCTCAGAGGGACTGAAGACGTGTGTGGGTGTGGTGTGTAATTGTTTGGCTGTTGTGGGAGGCACGAGGGAGATTCACCAGCAGCAAAAAGCCTACGAAGCACCGAGTTTTTGTCAAACAAATAAGATATAACATAGAAGGGATGGTGGAGGCCCTGGAGCTGGTAGCGAGGAACACTGGTGTTAGAGGGCTCCCAGTGTTTTTGAATTACGGCACTCCACCCCAAGGTGCCACACCCACATTTCCAACCACACATGAGAGCCAGCAGCAACATCTTGCTTCTGGCTCAGAGGGCGTTCCCATCTGGGGACCGCCCTCTCCTGTATCCGTCCAAGCAGCGGTTCGACTGTCATCACCCCCACCGCCCACCACAATGAAGCATCGCCTGAGGAGCTCCTCGGCCAGGCGGCTTGGAGTCAGTAGAGGAAGGGGAAGGGTTAGAGGTGGGGAGGAGAACCAGTGGGAAGGAGGAGATGGGGGAGGTGGGAAAGGTTGGTATTTACAGAAATACTGATGATTTCAGACTAATGTTTGGTTGAAATGTTTTTCATTTAACAAAACCTTGTTGCGCATTGGCTCAGTTAGCTGCACCGTTACACGCTGGCGATTCCTCAACATCAAAGGGTATAATGACACTTAACTTCAATCAACTTAAACTTTAACTGTCACCAAGGTGATGCCCACCATTGATGTATCACCTGCACACCCAGCAGTCTGTCAGCCTTGTAAATAACACCAACGTTCTTTCAGGCAAAGTGATCATTGATGAGCTCCTGATGTAAGGCTCTTGCAGCTATCATGCCACCACGAACCCTTTCATGCGGTCTACAGGGGGGCGGGGACATGGCTTCAGCGTCAGTCTGATTGTCTGGGCCGATGTCAGCATCTGCCTCCTCGTCCTCCTCTTCCTCTCTCTGGTGAGGTGGACTGTCAGATTCATCAGGCAATTCTTGTCCCCTCCTGATAGCCAAATTGTGCAGCATGGAGCACACCACCACGAATTGAGCTACCTGCTCAGGGTGGTATTGGAGCTCACCTCCTGAGTGGTCCAGGCATTTAAAGCATTGCTTCAGCACTCCAATGGTTTTCTCCACTATATTGCGAGTTGCTCTGTGGCTCTCGTATCCCCTCTCGGCTTCGGTGTGAGTGTCACACAGGGGGGGTCATCAGCCAGGTGGCGATGCCATATCCTTTGTCACCAAGCATGCAGCATTGACCTTGTGGCTCATTGTTAAACAAGTCAGAGACAGTGCTCTCACACAGGATGTGAGCATCATGGATGCTGCCCAGAAATTGTGCATTTACTGCCAGTTGTAGAATTTACCAATATCTCGCAAAGATTCCAGATACCTTTCCCCTACAGAGGAGAAGAATCCCTTTCTGGGCTTTTAAAATGAGTTTAAAGGGGCAGACGAAGCCTGCGGGGGATAAAAGGGGATGCATTCATTGAGACACCCCCCGCACACCCCCCCCCCCCCCCCAGTGTTTGGACTCATAGGAAAGGGAATTCAAAATGGACATAAATTACAGAAGCTTGAGATCCCCTAAACATCTATGGGAAGGAGCATATCAATTTTAAGATTCTGCAACATTTTGTCTGCGAAAAAGAGTTACCAAATACAGGAGGTGGGGCCAACATCTGAATCAAATTTGTGTTAAGGACCCCAGGCTATTCACCCCCTAAGAGATAATCGAATTACCCAATCAAGCACAATGGAAATCATGGTCAGAAAAACTGGACAATCCTAAAACAATGCAAAACCAGTGATAGCACATTCTCACACCCTAATCGAGTTACTGCTGACAAAGGAGACATTTGAAAATCAATGGACAGAACAGTTTAAACAGAGCCCAAGAGATTTGATGGGAGATAACAGAGCCTTTTTTTGGGGGATATATCTATCCCCCAGTTTTACAAGGAAAGCTAGCAGAACACAGAAACTAGCAGAACACAGGAGCTAGCAGAACACAAGACTAGCAGAACACAGAGCTAGCAGAACACAGACTCGAACAAGGAACAGACTGGAACACAGACAGACACAAGCAGCCGGAGTGAAGAAATGGAGTCGTGAAGGAACCTACAAGAAATCGTCAAGGACCGACTGAGCATGAGGCCCACGAAATGGAAGGTTGTCAGCAACCAAATTGACAAACCCGGCCTACCACAACCAGCGAAACGACCAACCAAAACCATCTCAGCAAAAACCGAGGAATCAACATTTATTTCCACTCTACAATCTATTTCTGAATGGCCAATGGGTGAGAAATTACCTAAAGGACTAACTAAAACCAAAGAAAGTGGATACTTATCCCATACATCCGAAATGCAACTTAGCGCATCAACGGACACACCCCAACCGAAGTCCTCTCCTCCGTCCGGGGTACGGCTCGCCTAGAAGGCCAAGTGCAGCGAACCCCGAAACCGTGATTCACCGGCAACTGTCTAAAGGGATTAGTGAGCATAGCCCCTGAACCCTCAGAGCTATAACTTAGTTAGTTAGGGGAATTGGGAGGGGGGAGGCTGGGATAACTTGTGTAAATGTATCTGCATTCTCCTCTTTACCCCATTTAGAGTTTAAGCTGTATTCTTTTCCCCACAGGCTGTAATTTGACATTTTATTCAATGTGTTGTACCCTTCAGTGTGTATTGGTCTGTGTGTGTTATTAAAGGTGTGCCTTTTACTTCTTTTTAAACACAATAAAGCCATACCTGCTTCCTACCTTGAAACCGATTATCTGTCCAAGTCTGTCACAATCCCTTCATAATTCCAGTGTCTAGAACCAAGGGTGTGGGTGCGATTCGGAACTGCTCATATAAGGTCAGAAGGGAAAGCTGACCGTCTGAAAACCACCCCTTACACAGTATAATTTGTTGGTGGTCGACAACCAGCTGGACATTCAGGGAGTGGAATCCCTTGCAGTTCCTGAAAACCTCAGCATCCGGAAAAGTTGCCTGCATTGCGATGTGCGTACAGTCTATTGCTGCCTGCACCTTGGGGAAGTTTGCAATTCTGGAGAATCCTAGAGCCCTCTCACTCTGTGCCTCCCTGGTCATAGGGAAGCGGATCAAGTCCCTCCTGCGTGAGTACAGGGCTTCAGTGACCTGTCTAATGCAGCAATGTGTGGCATGCTGTGAAAGTCTGCAAATGTCACCAGCTGTGGCCTGAAGAGAACCCGAGGCATAGAACGACAGTGCCGTGGCGACTTTTGACCTTGACTGACAGTGCAGTACTGATGGTGCTGGCAGGCTGCAGATCTCCCCTGATCAGCTGGCATACCTCAGGGATGATCTCTTTGTGGAAGCGCAGTCTCCGTAGGCAGGTGGTGTCGGGCAAGTCAAGGTAAGACCGTTTCTCCCTGTACTTGCGGTGGGTGGAATGTCTGGCCCTCCTTATCAGTCTGGCATATCTTACATTGGGCATATAATGCTGTGGAGCATACCTTCGGCAATCCCAAGTCTACTGCATGTAATTAGTCATCAAGAGAGGGTGAGAAAGGATAGGCCCCATTCCAATAGCTGTCTCTTTTCCACCGATTGGTCACAAAGAATGAATGTCCCGATGAAGATGCCTATTAAATTCCAATCAGTCACAGTATGGTCAAGATGTTTGTAGAGATGCTCACATCAACTCCAACGACCTGCAGAGTACATCTGAACTCCCTTGAGGTTGAAGCAGAACAGCCTTTTAAAGGATGTGACATGTGATATAGAACATGGCATCCATAACACTGTGATTAGTTCCGGTTAGTTCCACTTTTTCTGGGTGGTTTTTTGGGCCAGCGATATTGTCAGCGATATGTGTGCGAGGTGGTGAAAGTGATGCTGGGTGATCTCATGACCGCTAGTTTCGGTAAATATGCTCTTTATGACAAAAAAAAGTGGGCGGGCGGTATTATTGAATCTCGGCATTAATTCTGTGCGGAAAGTAACGCTGGACGATATTATGGGTGTTGATTTCGCCCATTCTGATGATTCCGCCCCAAAAAAGTGGGCGGGCGATATTATTTTTTCCCGGCGTTGTGGACGGCATGTTCTACATCACATGTCGTATCCTTTAAAAGGCTGCTCTGCTTCAACCTCGGGGGGAGTTTGGATGTACTCTGGTGGTCGTTGGAGTTGATGCGAGCATCTCTACAAACATCTTGACCATACTGTGACTGATTGGAATTAAATAGGTGTCTTCGGCGGGACATTCATTCTTTGTGACCAATTGGTGGAAAACAGAGAGCTATTGGAATGGGGCCTGTCTTTTCTCACCCTCTCTTGATGACCAATTACATGTTGCAGACTCGAGATCGCCGAAGGAACGCTCCACAGCATTATGTGCCCAATGTTAAGCACATGCGGAAAGTAACGTTCGGCGATAAGTTTCCGAAAAATGCCCGTCAGTTTCTATTTTGTGGCTAAATGGGCTTTATATGTCATTTCAGCAGTAAAATGGGCATTAAGTGGGCGGTAAGCATGCAAAAAAAATGGAGGTTCTAGCCCTGTATGTTTGTTGTAAATTATGTATTAATTCTTTAAATGCCAGCCATTGCTTGTCTACCATCATACCTTTTAATGTAGTTTCCCAAAAATACCACAGCCAACTCATCCCTCATACCTACGTAGTTTGTTTTGTTAAGATTGAAGAACCTCGTTTCGGATTTAACTAAATCACTTTCAAACTCAATATAAAATTCTATCATATTATGGTCACTCTTCCCTAAAATCCCCTTTACTACAAGTTAATTAATTAACCCTTTCTCAATGCACAATAATAGATCTAAAATAGCCTGTTCCCTCGTTGGTTTCTCAACATACTGATCTAGAAAACCACCTTGTAGACATTCCATGAATTTTCCTCCACACTGTTACTGCATATTTGGTTAGCCCAGTCTATATGTAGATGAAAGTCCCCCATGATTACTGTATTACCCTTGTTACATACACCTCTAATTTCCTGGTTTATACTATGCCCCACATTACCATTACTGCTTGGGGGCCTACAAATGACTCCCACCAATGTTTTCTGCCTCTTGCTGTTTCTTAGCTCCACCCAAACTGATTCTACTTCTTGATTTTCCGAGCTAAGATCCTTTCTCTCTACTGTCTTGATCCCATCCTTTATTATCAGGGCTGCCCCTCCTCCTTTTCCATTTTGCCTATCTCTTCCAAAAGTTATGTATCCTGGAATATTTAGTTCCCAACCTTGGTCACTTTGCAACCACGTCTGCATAATGACTAATTGATCAAACCTATTCATTTCTATCTGCACTATTAATTTATCTATTTTCTTGCGAATGCTTCGTGCATTCAGATATAGTGCCTTTGGCTTTGACTTTTTTCTATTTTCTCTTGATGTCACCTTAGTCAGTAATGCCCGATTACCTTTGTCACCCACTCTGCTTATTTTGACCCAAAACAACACTCTGCTCTTGAACCTTGACATTTCTCTTGCTGCTTTTAAATGTACTCTTTCCTCAATCCTCTCACCCCCCCTTCATTAATTTAAAGCTCTGTATACTGCCCTAGTTATTCAATTCACCAGTATACTGGTTCCAGTCCAATTAAAGTGGATCCCATCCCAACGGAACAGCTCCCTCTTTCCCCAGTACTGTTGTCAGTGCCCCATGAAACAAAACCCCTGCCTCCCACACCACTCTTTGAGCAATGCAGTTAACTTTCTAATCTGCTTGTCCTTATACCAATTGGTGTGTGGCAATCCAGAGATTATTACCTTTGAGGTTCTGCTTTTTAATTTGGACCCTAACTCCTCAGATACCTTCAACAGAACCTCATTCTTAGTTCTACCTATGTCCTACAGGGACCATCAACAGCTGGATCCGCCCCTTCCCACTCCAAATTCTTCTCCAGTTGTGAGGAGATGTCTTTAACTCCGGCACCAGGCAGGCAACACAACCTTCAAAACTCCCGGTCGTGGCTGCAGAGAATTGTATCTATCTCTCTGACTATACTGTCCCCTACCACAACTACATTCGCTTTAACTCCCTCCACTTCAAAGGCCTCCTGCACCATAGTGCCATGATCAGCCTACTCATCCATCCTGCAGGTTTTTCCCTCATCCATACAGGAAATAAAAACCTCATACCTGTTGGAAAAGGCAAATGCCGAGGCTCCTTCAGCATTGCACGGGATTCCCTTATCTGCCTGAGTTGCAGTCACACCCACCTGTCCCTGACCATTAAGCAGATCTGTCCTCCTACATAACCTAAGCGGTGTGACTGCCTCCTGTATGAAAGTGTCCAGGTAAATCTTCCCTTACCTGATGGATTGCATTGTCTGTAGCTCGTACTGCAGCTCAACAACTCTGAGCCGAAGTAACTTGAATTATGTAGATGTTTTCAGCTTTATTATACATTAGATATGTATAATAGGATATATTTAATTCTTAAATGTTCACATCATTTTCATTTTATTTTTTATTATTCATTCTCAGAATATGAGCCTTATATATATTTACTGCCAATCATTAGTTGCCCTGACTGAGTGGCTTACTAAGTCACTTTAGAGGACAGTTAACAGTTAAGAGTCACCTGCATTGATGTGGGACTGGAGTTACATATGAGCCATACCAGTAAGTGTTGTGTTCATACTTTATTTGTTTGTTACAGATTACAGGACGGGCATTAGGACCCTGTGGGAGCTATTCACAGTTGCTGTACTCATGCTGGTTCATGCCGGTTTGGGACACCATTTTGGGTTGTATAAAGCACAGTTAAGTTAAGTTACATTTCTACTGGCTCAGCTTGTCGTTAATTGCGTGTACCCAACATAATTTGGCGATGAGCATGACTCAAATTAACCTCCCTGCTGCCCCCCAGCCCCCGCCCCCCCCCCCGCCCATCTTTCCTCTCCACACCCAGGGAACCTCCAATTCCGTGGCCGAGATGGCTAAAAAAAAATTCTTCATACATCACGGCGAGTGGGTTAGACGATGATAACGTAATACCAGCTCGCCGCTATTCTATACTTATCCACTGCCTCAGCTCCGAAGGCCAATGCATTTTTGGCCAAATCGAAGACACAAAGTCCTATGACAAAACGGTAAACACCCTGGAGAACTATTTTGGGCCATGAGAAGTATCATGATGGAGAGATACCAATTTCGTAAAAGAGGGCAAGGGAAAAATGAACCAATCAAACAGTACATCATTTCATTAACTAAACTGGCTGCTACATGTAACTTTGGAGCACTCACAGTGGAAATGATCAGGAATCAAATTATTGGAAAAACTACGATCCCCCGCATTAGGGAATGCTTGCTAATGGAGGATGATAAATTGACATTAGACAAAGCAACTCATTTGCCCATCCAAATCGAATCAGCGCTTTCTGATTCAAAACGATCAGGTCCCCTGCTCCCACTGTGCTGCAGACTGCAGCTACAGCCCATGTGCAAGGTGCTCGTCCAAAGCGGAAATCACAGCAGAGACCCAGGGCTAGTAATAAGCCACCCACTACGGATCGTGGACCTAACTTCCACTGCTTTAACTGTGGGGACAAATCGCACTCAACAAAGAGTCCAACTGTCCTGAAAGTGAGAAGAAATGCTTTTGCATGTGGAAAATGAACAATTTTGCTTGTGTCTGTCACTCATTGCAACATATTTGGCATGGGGACAACCCTGATAGTGATGAACCCAGTGTGGTTTACACCATTATTGACATTTCGCATATCAGTTCAGGCAAATTCAAGGACTGTGAGGTAAACGTTGATGGCACGCCCTACTGTCTCCGCATTGACCTTGGAGCCAAAGTCTACATATTGAGCGAGGCTGTGTACAAAACCCATCATGCAGTGTCAACTGCAGCCCGCAACTTCCATTCTACATGCGTACTCCAACTCCAAAATTGAGATACTTGGGGTCATATCTGTCCCGATATACTACAAGGCCATAACATTGGAGAACTTTTCCTTTTACGTCGCGAAGGGATGAAGCCTCATGGGTGTTGACCTTTTTGACAAGCTTGGGTTCAAAGTTTATGACCCAACCGGCAAACCTGTGTGCACGGTGGACTTTGACAAGCAGTATCCCTCAATCTTCACAGGGTTTGGAGTGACAACAAAATTCTGCCATCATCCCTGCGTTGACCCTTCCGTCAAACCAGTTACGCAGCGACTTCACCATTTCCCTTTCGCGGTTCGCGGCCAAGTATCCGCAAATTTAATGCAACTTGAATCGCAGGGAATCATTGAGAGCATCGACTCCTCACCCTGGATCTCGAACATAGTCACTGCTTGGTGATAAAATGGGGAGATCTGCCTATGCATTGAACTGAAAGAGGTCAACAAGGCCATCATCCCCGACAAGTACCCTCTTCCTCCCATCGACGAACTGTCTTCACAATTCCACAGCTCAATAGTTTTCATGAAATTCGACATGCACCGCAGTTACCTGCAAATATCCCTAGCAGAGGACAGCAAACCGCTCCCGGCATTCTCGACACATGATGGTCTGTATCAATATGACACATGCCCTACAGACTATCTTCTGCACCATGTACATTTCAGAAGATTGTCACTACTATGTTAGCAGGCACAGAGGGAGCCCTCAATCTGCTTGACAATATCGTCGTCCATGGATGGAAAATGGAAGAACAGGACCAGCGACTATACGCAGTTTTGGCTAGACTTGCTACACATAACATTACACTTAATGCCAATAAGTGTGCATTCTCTGGTGGAGAAATAAACTTTCTGGGCTACAGAGTCACAGCAATGACACCATTGACGCTATCCAGCAAATGCAAGAGGCTACCAACGTCAAAGAACTTTCATCATTCCTCGGCACTTGCAACATCTATCTGAAGCTCGTACCGCACTACTCACATATTGCCAAACCACTTCACAAGTTGCTGCGCAAGGACGTCCCTTGGGAATGGACAGATTCCCAGGCTCAAGAATTCACCATGCTTAAGGAGAAAATCACATCCCCTCCTATCCTCGCGCACTTTGATCCAAATGTCACTACGTACGTCACCATGGATGCACCAGGCACCGCCATGGGTGCCGTGCTCTCGCAATGGATTGATGGCCTGGAATGCCCAGTCGCCTTCTTCTCTTGCACACTCTTGTCTGCAGAACGTCATTACTCTACAGGGGAGTGAAAAGCACTCACTTGCATCTACGCATGCAAATGCTGGCACATCCACATCTATGGCAGGAAATTTATCCTCCGTACAGATCACCAAGCGCTAACTACGCTACTCACTAAAACTGGATCTGGGCACAGACCGCTACTAATCAGCCGATGGTCAGATTGCCTTCATCAGTATAACTTTGATGTACAGTACATCGCTGGCAGTCGCAACCACATAGCTGACATGCTCAGCCGCTCGACACCTGTTTTGGACTCTAGTGCTGATTTCTTCACAGATGACAACACATATGTCACGTCGATCATCACTCAGTCCATCAGAAACCTTGTCTCCTGCGACGAATACAAAACTGTATCACAGAGTGATGCTACGCTCCAGCATATGAGCCATTTCCTCTAGACTGAGTGGCCTAAGCAAATTCCGGAAGAGCTGAAAACATTCCACAGACTTTGCGATGAATTTTCCATTTGGAATGATGGCTGCCTAGCTTATGGTGATAGAGCAGTAATTCTCAAGTCGCTTCAACAGCGCGTTCTCTCATTGGCACATGATGAACACCTTGGCATTGTCCGCGTGAAGCAGAGATGTCGTGATTCAGTCTGATGGCCTGGGATTGACACTCGCATCGAGGAGTTTGTCTCGCACTGCGAAGCACGGAGTCTGAGTGAAAAGGCCACAAACATCCGACCAGCGCCAATGAAGCCCATTCCATGCCCACAAAGTCCATGGCAACAACTTCAGTTGGATATCTTCAGTCCAGTTGAAGCAGCTCCACAGCACCAGCATTTCCTTGTTGTAGTACATGACCTGCATTCCAAATGGCCAGAAAATGCTACAACAAGTTCAGTGACCTCATCAACGATCGTCACTATTCTGCAGTGTATTTTCACGAAGTGGGGCCTCCCAGAGGTCATAATCACTGACAATGGGCCACAGTTTGTGTCCGACCAGTTTGCAGATTTCCTCATTTGTCATGGTATCGAGCATCACCTTACTGCTCGGTACAATCCTCAAAGCAACGGAGATGTGGAGTGTTTTAACCGTGTCATCAAAGAGGATATGAAAGCCAACCTCACAGTAAGCCAAACTTTCGACGAAGCGGTTCAGACCATTCTCCGTACATACTGTTCGACAAAGCACTCGCTAATAGGGAAGACACCCACTGAGCTCATAATTGGGTGGAATCTTCACTGGCTACTGGACATTCTCCAACCCCCAACTAAACCTAGTGTGAAAATAACCACACTCACATCCCAGATATTGGAATGCCAACGAAAAGTGAAGTTGTACACTGACACAAAACGACGCGTTCAAATGCCCCAATTGAAGAACGAAGATTGGGTCAGAGTTAAGCATCCAAACCGTAGTCATAAGCTCGCATCTTCACTTTCGCCTCCTAAACAGATCGGACAAAAGTTCCGCCCTCACACCTACGAGCTCGATGATGGAACTCAATGGAATGCTCGTAGACTGATCCCAACTCACAGGCCAACAGACCAGCAGATGGAACAGAGGCACCGTTCTGTTTCCCAACGGATAATCTCGTTCAAACACCGCAAGCTCCATGCCGGTCTCAGCGTATCAGAACACGACTTGGCTGTCTCAAGGACTTTGTTTGTAGATAGACTGTGATTTTAAAAAGGGGGGAAATATGTTGTGTTCATTCTCTATTTGTTTGTTATAGCTCACAGGATGGGCATTAGGTTCCTGCGGGAGCTATTCACAGATGCAGTACTCATGCTGGTTCATGCCGGTTTGGGACACCATTTTGGGTTGTATAAAGCACAGTTAAGTTAAGATACTTTACTTTACTCCTGGCTCAGTTTGTCAGTTATACAGAGCTCCGTCACGGCAAGCGAGCTCAGGAGGGCAGAGAAAATGCTTCATGGACACCCTAAAAGCCTCCTTGAAAAAATGTAACGTCCCCACCAACTCTTGGGAAGCCCTGACCCATGACCGCTCAAAGTGGAGAAGAAGCATTTGGGATGGCGCCGAACAATTTGAGTCTCTTTGTCAGAAGCACGCGGAAGTCAAGTACAAACAGCAGAAGGAGTGCACGACAACCCACGCACCCCACCCACCCATCCCTTCAATCACCACCTGCCCCACCTGTGAGTGTCTGTAGATCCCGCGTTGGTCTCATCAGTCTCTATAGAACTCATGTGAGTGTAGAAGCAAGTCATCCTCGACTTCAAAGGTCTGCCTATGAAGAGAAGAAGCATTGTTCACACATACTGTAAAACACAAATGCATAGTTTTAGCTCTAAAAGTAAATGGCGTTTCACAACTTCTGAGCTAGAGTGCGACTGGTTGAACGCGGCAAGGTCCTTCAATAACTGATTTTGCACCTGTCCCTCATTTTAGATTAAAGCTGTACTTATCAGAGAATGGCTAATAAACTTCAGATTCCCTCTACTTTGAAAAATGTATTCAAACAGCTGAAGATCTTTTGTACAATCTTGTATACCTACCCTCTATAATGAAAAGTAAAAATCAAGTTCAAATACTGCAGTGAAAGAAAGATAAGGCTTTGTTCTCCACCTTCAAATTTGCATAGTGTTGAATTACACCTAATTTGCATCTGAGTCCATGCTGCTCGGGTATCATGTCAAGTGAGCAGGGCAGGAGTTGAATGGCCATGGAATCATCTCATTACTTGACAGCTGCAAATCTGCTATAAAAGTTGCCACCTCACAGCTGTTCACTTTCCAAGCTCAGAAGCTGTTGCTTACTGCAATTGGAAGAATGATTGAGCTTTATGCAGGTTGCAAGTGTTTGGAGTAAATTCTCCATCCAGTATCATCTCATTGGAACAACCTCTCTCACCATTGATAGATTGCTTTTGTCATCTCAAGTTCTCCCGCCATCTATCCTTGAAACAATCTCACCTTGGTCCTCAGAATCCCACCACGGTCAGCCCCAACACCAGCATCATCAGGGACACCAGCAGCACCAACTACTACAACACTAACCTTTTCCACAATCAACTGAAGCACAGGACACAGGGCATCAGTACATGACCACATTGCTGCCTGTGATGCCAGGGATGGCTTCAACATAGCCAGATTTACTTCACTTCATGCTGTATATCCTGGCTGCCACATGATGTGCCCGGTTGGCACTACCACACACCAACAACATAAAGCATCCTTACAATACCCAAGCCATTCCGTTCACACCCATCACCATTACAGGGGGTACCATTATGTCTCACAATTCATTGCAACTCAGTAAAGCACTTCCAAAGGTGCACACACATCTGTCCAAGAATGCAAAGTGTTAAAAATTAAGGTTTAAATGTTTAACACCACATTAACAGGAACTTTATATGAATATCACATAAACATCCAAGTGCCGACCCTTGTGTGTTGTTAGTTGGTATGATTGGGCTAGGATGAGAGTGAGTGTGTGGGGTGGCTAGTGAGATGGGGAAGTGATAATATAGATGGAGAGGGATGGGTGGTTTTGCAAGGTAAGTTGGTGTGAGTAAGGATGTGCAGGATTAGGGCAGAGTGATGGAATGTGATGAGTGGCACAGCAAGATGAGGTAGAGTGCAGCTTTGCAGTAATGTTTTGTGGTCTACTGAGAACATTGAAATGTTTACACCACTGCAGCTTGGTCCTACTGATAACATCCCTGCTTGTGCCCTCCTGTGGAATGTGCAATCAGGCTGCGTTGTTCTCCTGGGGAGGTCTCTTCTGCCCGAGGGAAGGAAACAGAACCTCCCTGAATGCTGTGACTCACTCCATAAGCATCTGGAGGGAGTCATGGGTGAGCCTGGGTGCAGCCGTGCACCTCTGTGCAGTGCTTGTCAGTGTTTGCAGCAGCTCAATACTGTAGAACACTGACAGCACAAATGTCAAAATTAATTTATGCATGGTCCCTTGAAGAAAGCCGGCTGATGACATGTCATCAAATGAAGTCATCAGATCCACTTCCTTCAATTGGCCAGGAAAAGTGCTGAGCGGGGCTTAACAAGACCAATCAGGGTAAAATGATTTTGGACAGCGGGCTGGAGCTAGCAACAAGGCCGAGACCCGCCACCCGCGTCGCCTGCCCCGGATCTGCCGAGGTTAGTGAAATCCAGCCCAACACCCTTACTGAGCTAGTTTGACAACTTGGAGGAAAGTTTACTTCTGTGGGATAAGTGCAGCAAAATCGTAAACATGTTTGCAAACAAGTGGTTTATGAATGCTCTACAATTATAGCATAGGGCGGAAATCTCCCCTACAACAATACAAAAGCAAAATACTGATGATGCTGGAATCTGAAATAAAAACAGAAAATGCTGGAAATCTCAGTGGGTCAGACAGCATCTGTGGAGAGTAAAATAGAGTTAACGGTTCAGGTCGATGACCCTTCGTCAGAATCTCCCCTGTCATTCAAAAATTTGCCGTGGAATAAAAAATGTAATACAGCTTCAGCAGATTACATCATCACCATCATCATCATAGGTGGTCCCTTGAAACGAGGATGGCTTGCCTCCACATCCTGCAGGGGCCATAAAAGGAGTGGCGTGGAGGCCTTGGGGAGAAGCGTGGAGGCCCCGGCCTGCGTGAGAACACCAGTGGCGCAGATTACATATTACACATATGTGTGCCAACACACGAGTATAACTCAATATTTAAGAATTAAGTTATATAAAAGCATCCAGCAATTTATTACTGCAACTCGTTAATTCTAGCAACAGGTTTATGGTGAAAACGCACCTTAATATTTTTATATTTAAATTTGTTTAGCTTGAGTTTAACAGCTGTTAATCATTTGCTTCACACTAGGATTATATATCTGAAATGATTTAACCTGAGATTAAAGTTCCAATTTTCCATTTCTGTTTACCACTTTCAAAAAGACTTAACTTTTTAGATGAATAGAAAATAAAATCTGGCAGCAAAACTAATTGTTGAAGTGCGTTGGGGATGGGGACATGGGAGAGACAAGCAACGTCTATATCACATTATAGAGCCAAACACTGAATATGTAGAACCTTTAGACTACACTGAAATTCTGTTTGAATAGTCTCACTGACCACAAATGAGCTAGTGCCAATGCATACATAGAAATATAGAAACATAGAAAAATAGGTGCAGGAGTAGGCCATTCGGCCCTTCTAGCCTGCACTGCCATTCAATGAGTTCATGGCTGAACATGCAACTTCAGTACCCGCTTCCTGCTTTCTCGCCATACCCCTTGATCCCCCTAGTGGTAAGGACTTCATCTAACTCCTTTTGAATAGATTCAGTGAATTGGCCTCAAATACTACAGGTTCACCACTCTCTGGGTGAAGACGTTTCTCCTCATCTCGGTCCCAAACGGCTTACCCCTTATCCTTAGACTGTGACCCCTGGTTCTGGACTTCCCCAACATTGGGAACATTCTTCCTGCATCTAACCTGTCGAAACCCGTCAGAATTTTAAACATTTCTACGAGGTCCCCTCTCATTCTTCTGAACTCCAGTGAATACAAGCTCAGTTGATCCAGTCTTTCTTGATAGGTCAGTCCCGCCATCCCGGGAATCAGTCTGGTGAACCTTCGCTGCACTCCTCAATAGCAAGAATGTCCTTCCTCAAGTTAGGAGACCAAAACTGTACACAATACTCCAGGTGTTGCCTCACCAAGGCCCTGGACAACTGTAGCAACACCTCCCTGCCCCTGTACTCAAATCCCCTTGCTATGAAGGCCAACATGCCATTTGCTTTCTTAACCGCCTGCTGTACCTGCATGCCAACCTTCAATGACTGATGTACCATGACACCCAGGTCTCGTTGCACCTCTCCTTTTCCTAATCTGTCACCATTCCGATAATAGCCTGTCTCTCTGTTTTTACCACCAAAGTGGATAACCTCACATTTATCCACATTATACTTCATCTGCCATGCATTTTCCCACTCACCTAACCTATCCAAGTCACTCTGCAGCCTCATAGCATCCACCTCGCAGTTCACACTGCCAACCAACTTAGTGTCATCCGCAAATTTGGAGATACCCTCGTCTAAATCATTAATGTACATTGTAAACAGCTGAGGCCCCAGCACAGAACCTTGCGGTACCCCACTAGTCACTGCCTGCCATTCTGAAAAGTACCCATTTACTCCTACTCTTTGCTTCCTGTCTGACAACCAGTTCTCAATCCATGTCAACACACTACCCCCAATCCCATGTGCTTTAACTTTGCACATTAATCTCTTGTGTGGAACCTTGTCGAAAGCCTTCTGAAAGTCCAAATATACCACATCAACTGGTTCTCCCTTGTCCACTCTACTGGAAACATCCTCAAAATATTTCAGAAGATTTGTCAAGCATGATTTCCCTTTCACAAATCCATGCTGACTTGGACCTATCATGTCACCTCTTTCCAAATGCGCGGCTATGACATCCTTAATAATTGATTCCATCATTTTACCCACTACTGAGGTCAGGCTGACTGGTATATAATTCCCTGTTTTCTCTCTCCCTCCTTTTTTATAAAGCGGGGTTACATTGGCTACCCTCCACTCGATAGGAACTGATCCAGAGCCAATGGAATGTTGGAAAATGACTGTCAATGCATCCGCTATTTCCAAGGCCACCTCCTTAAGTACTCTGGGATGCAGTCCACCAGGCCCTGGGGATTTATCGGCCTTCAATCCCATCAATTTCCCCAACATAATTTCCCGACTAATAAGGATTTCCCTCAGTTCCTCCTCCTTACTAGACCCTCTGACCCCTTTTATATCCGGAAGGTTGTTTGTGTCCTCCTTAGTGAATACCGAACCAAAGTACTTGTTCAATTGGTCTGCCATTTCTTTGTTCCCCGTTATGATTTCCCCTGATTCTGACTGCAGGGGACCTATGTTTGTCTTTACTAACCTTTTTCTCTTTACATATCTATAGAAAGTTTTGCAATCCGTCTTAATGTTCCCTGCAAGCTTCTTCTCGTACTCCATTTTCCCTGCCCTAATCAAACCCTTTGTCCTCCTCTGCTGAGTTCTAAATTTCTCCCAGTCCCCAGGTTCGCTGCTATTTCTGGCCAATTTGTATGCCACTTCCTTGGCTTTAATACTATCCCTGATTTCCCTTGATAGCCACGGTTGAGCCACCTTTCCTTTTTTATTTTTACGCCAGACAGGGATGTACAATTGTTGTAGTTCATCCATGCGGTCTCTAAATGTCTGCCATTGCCCATCCACTGTCAACCCCTTAAGTATCATTCGCCAATCTATCCTATCTTTACATTGGATAAACACATTAAAACCAAACACAAGCAAAAGTCATATATTTGCCAGTCAGTCCTTTTCAATATCAGAAAAATGCAAAATGTGGAAGCAAGCAAACTATTTTTGTAATCATGCCAATTTTCTGAGGTGTATGTGCAGAACAGTGAAAAAAGAGAAAAGAACTAGATTCAGTTCACATTTGCAGCAATTACTTGAAGAATTAAGCAGAACCAAGCCTGATTCCTCAGAACTCGAAAACTGTCGAGTTTAGATTTTTAATTATTCATTCATGGGATGTGGGTGTCACTGGCAAAGCCAGCATTCATTGCCCATCCCAAATTGCCTTTGGGAAGATGGTGGTGAGCAGTCTTCTTGAACCGCTGCAGTCTGTGTGGTGAAGTTGCGGTTGGGAAGGAGTTCCAAGATTTTGACCCAGAGACAATAAAGGAAAGGCGATATACTTCCAAGTCAGGATGGTGTGTGACTTGAAGGAGAACTTGGAAGCGACAGTGTTCCCATGATCGTACTGCACATGTTGATTGAAATAACTGGGATTGATTCATATTCTGAATGGAATTCATAGTTCACTTTCCAAAGCATGCAGTTAAAGATTTATGATCTTTGATCTAAGGGATGTTCACACTGCGGAAAACAGATTAGAAGTTCAGACATGCTCCACTAACTGTTTAGAAAATGCATACTCTTTCTGAGATAAATATTTGATGAAGTTCTTGAAGGTGAGATTGACAGTGTAATACTTGATTGTGCAGATCTTGAAGGTGAAAATATTTCTATTGCACTGTTATTAATTAAACATATCTTTGATGTTCCCCTACGTAGTGCATTGTAGTAACAATGTTAATGAGATGTTACTTTATTCTGCCATGATGTAGATTTGTCAATCTCCTAAAATATAGAATTTTTTTTTTGTCGTTTTTTTCACTGAAATTTATGTTTGTTCTAAAAATACATTATTTGCAGAAAATGTATTAAAACATTTAGAAGTGTAGAAAACAGCGCTTAGGCAGGTCGGAAAATCTTTGTGAACAAGAACTATATGATGTCAACAACAACAACTTGCATTTATATAGTGCGTGAAACACAGAAAAATGACCCAAGGTGTTTTACAGAGACGTAATCAGACAAAAATGGATGCCAAGCCAAAGAAGGAGTTACCACGAGAGGTGACCAAGAGCTTGGCAAAAGCAGTGAGCTTTAAAAAGGGACTTAAAGGAAGAGAATAAAACAGAGAGGTTTAGGGGGAAATTGCAGAGTGTGGAGTCTTGACGGCTGGAAGTAGAGTGAATTGAAACATAGAAAATAGGTGCAGGAGTAGGCCCTTCGGCCCTTCTAGCCTGCACCGCCATTCAATGAGTTCATGGCTGAACATGCAACTTCAGTACCCCATTCCTGCTTTCTCGCCATACCCCTTGATCCCCCTAGTAGTAAGGACTACATCTAACTCCTTTTTGAATATATTTAGTGAATTGGACTCAACAACTTTCTGTGGTAGATAATTCCACAGGTTTACCACTCTCTGGGTGAAGACGTTTCTCCTCATCTCGGTCCTAAATGGCTTATCCCTTATCCTTAGACTGTGACCCCTGGTTCTGGACTTCCCCAACACTGGGCACATTCTTCCTACATCTGATCTGTCTAAACCCATCAGAATTTTAAACGTTTCTATGAGATCCCCTCTCATTCTTTTGAACTCCAGTGAATACAAGCCTCGTTGATCCAGTCTTTCTTGATATGTCAGTCCCGCCATCCCGGGAATCAGTCTGGTGAACCTTCGTTGCACTCCCTCAATAGCAAGAATGTCCTTCCTCAAGTTAGGAGACCAAAACTGTACACAATACTCCAGGTGTGGCCTCACCAAGGCTCTGTACAACTGTAGCAACACCTCCTGCCCCTGTACTCAAATCCCCTCGCTATGAAGGCCAACATGCCATTTGTTTTCTTAACCGCATGCTGTACCTGCATGCCAACCTTCAATGACTGATGTACCATGACACCCAGGTCTCGTTGCACCTCCCTTTTTCCAAATCTGTCACCATTCCGATAATAGTCTGCCTCTCGGTTTTTACCACCAAAGTGGATAACCTCACATTTATCCACATTATACTTCATCTGCCATGCATTTTCCCACTCACCTAACCTATCCAAGTCACTCTGCAGCCTCATAGCATCCTCCTCGCAGCTCACGTTGCCACCCAACTTAGTGTCATCCGCAAATTTGGAGATACTACATTTAATCCCCTCGTCTAAATCATTAATGTACAATGTAAACAGCTGGGGCCCCAGCACAGAACCTTGCGGTACCCCACTAGTCACTGCCTGCCATTCTGAAAAGTACCCATTTACTCCTACTCTTTGCTTCCTGTCTGCCAACTAGTTCTCAATCCACGTCAGCACAATACCCCCAATCCCATGTGCTTTAACTTTGCACATTAATCTCTTGTGTGGGACCTTGTCGAAAGCCTTCTGAAAGTCCAAATACACCACATCAACTGGTTCTCCCTTGTCCACTCTACTGGAAACATCCTCAAAAAATTTCAGAAGATTTGTCAAGCATGATTTCCCTTTCACAAATCCATGCTGACTTGGACCTATCATGTCACCTCTTTTCAAATGCGCTGCTATGACATCCTTAATTATTGATTCCATCACTTTACCCACTACCGATGTCAGGCTGACCAGTCTATAATTTCCTGTTTTCTCTCTCCCTCCTTTTTTAAAAAGTGGGGTTACATTGGCTACCCTCCACTCCATAGGAACTGATCCAGAGTCTGTGGAATGTTGGAAAATGACTGTCAATGCATCCGCTATTTCCAAGGCCACCTCCTTAAGTACTCTGGGATGCAGTCCATCAGGCCCTGGGGATTTATCGGCCTTCAATCCCATCAATTTCCCCAACACAATTTCCCGACTAATAAGGATTTCCCTCAGTTCCTCCTCCTTACTAGACCCTCTGACCCCTTTTATATCCGGAAGGTTGTTTGTGTCCTCCTTAGTGAATACCGAACCAAAGTACTTGTTCAATTGGTCTGCCATTTCTTTGTTCCCCGTTATGACTTCCCCTGATTCTGACTGCAGGGGACTGATGTTTGTCTTTACTAACCTTTTTCTCTTTCCATATCTATCAAAGCTTTTGCAGTCCGTCTTAATGTTCCCTGCAAGCTTCCTCTCGTACTCCATTTTCCCTGCCCTAATCAAATGCTTTGCCCTCCTCTGCTGAGTTCTAAATTTCTCCCAGTCCCCGGGTTCGCTGCTATTTCTGGCCAATTTGTATGCCACTTCCTTGGCTTTAATACTATCCCTGATTTCCCTTGATAGCCACGGTTGAGCCACCTTCGCTTTTTTATTTTTACGTCAGACAGGGATGATGTGGGGATGCAGAAAAGGTTGGCATCAAGAGAAACAGAGAGTTCGGAAGTGAGTTGCATAGTTGGAAGCAGTTACAACAATAGGGAGGGATGACGCCATGAGTGGATTTATACATGAGCATGAGAATTTTACATTTGAGGCATTGGGGACCAGGTGGCAATGTCGGTCAGCAAGAACAGAGCTGATCGATAAGCAGGACTTGGTGTGGGATAGGATACAGGCAGCAGAATTTTGGATCAGTTGAAGTTTACTTAGGGTGCAGAATGGGTTGCTGGCCAGGAAAGCATTAACAGTCAAGTCTGGAGGTGACAAAATCAAATATGAGGGCTTCAGTGGCAGATTGGCTGAGGCAATTTCAGAGGCGGGCATAGTTATGGAGGTGGAAGTTGGCACTCTTTCTGATGGAGAGGATATGGCAGAGGTTGGTGAATCTTTTGAATTCTCTACCCCAGGGGTCTGTGGAGGCTCAATCGTTGAGTATATTCAAGACAGAGATCGATAGATTGTTGGATATGCAGGAAATCAAGGGATATGGGGACAGTGCAGGAAAGTGGAGTTGAGCTAGAAGATCAGCCATTGAATGGCAGAGCAGGCTCAAGGGACCAAATTAACTTCTCCTGCTTCTATTTCTTATGTTCTTATGCTCTTATGAGTGGTTTAAGGAGATGGTTCGTAGTAGAATAAAGAAGCCAGGGGTTATCTTTGGTCTCCAGAATGACCCTGGAATAGTGGACAGTTTAGCAGAGGAGAGTGAGGCCATCTCCCTCATATGGTCCAGAATGGATAACTGACCAGTTGTGCACCAAATGCACTCAAATCCGTAACATTTAGATTTGAAGCAGTGAAGATGGGAACCATACCAGGGAGATTACTTGATTGAAGGTTTTGCTGGGGGCATCCAAGGGCATGAAGGTGGATGTGAGGGAGTGATTGAGCAGAGTGACAGCTGCAGATGTATTGTGGCAAATTGACAGCCAATATCTGGTTAGTTGGGATTTAGAAAATACAGCCGTCTACATGTTTCTTGTCAAAAACATTGCACAGATAAAACTATCACTGTTCTTCGTAGGTGGATTATAGAATGTTTTTGCTATGTTATATCTTAGATGTTACTGATAGCCCACAGACTTATAAGACATAAGTTTACAAACAAGAAATAATACCAACATAAAATAACCATTTAAAGTAGATGGAGAATTTAGGAGGGAGTTAAACCTTACCTAAACTCAATTAATAAATAATCTTGTAAAATTAATGTGATCAAATTTCTTACCTCAACCGATATACACCATTTCAGATCTCCTTGCCTATATGTGCAACCCAGAGCAACTTAATTCATTTTACCAAGATTCTTTAGACTAGCTTCAAAGTCAATCTGGAGCTAGCTGACCCAGAAAGTGCATTATTAGTTGAGTATGCAATCTTTTGAATTAAAAAGTAAAACAAAATAGCCCAAGCTCAAATATTTATGTGCTCTGTGCCTTACACAAACACTAGTTGTAAATAAAACAAATCATGGAATATATTTTATAAGCCCAAATTTTTGTTATATTCATTTTAGTGTTGCATTTAAACCCGAGTTGACACCATGAATGTGTGTAAAACATATTCGACTCGGATCAATACATATAGTGATAATATCCTGGAGTACTTGAATGCCCCAGTACATTTAATATTGATGGTTTCTGGTGAATGTGCATTCAGCTTGTGCTCCAGAGCTCAAATGAGCCTGCTTTGTTTGTATGTCTTCTGTCATCTACTCAGGTGTGCATGGTCCCAGAATCTGAATGATAGATACTTTCACATATGTTCCTTAGCACATGTGAATCAACACTCTGATCTTATGAAGTGGTTCTACTGAATCTAACTCGGGACACGAGTTTGGTTTGGGGATGGTAGAGAAAGCGTCAAGCTCCCCTGACCACACAAGAGTGAGTCCCGGGCAATTTTAATTTGTGGGCATGATTTCCATCTCCCAGGTGAGTCTCTTGTCTAATCTTACCAGGAACCAGGATCTGACCAGTGGGGGGTGGGTTAGATAGGGACCCTGGATTCCTGGATGCAGCAGTCCTCACCTTGCTGTAGCTGGCGGGTTTCATGAGGCGTGTAAAACCCGACCAGTTACAGCTAAACACAAAATGGAGGTTACATCTGAGGTACACAAACTCATTATAATATTTAAATGGGCGATGTGCCTGTTGACAGCGGATTGGCTGCCTGTCTCCCATCCCACCTCCGTTAAAACTGGAAGTGGGTGGGTTGAGGTCGGGATTCTGATTTTTTAGCACTTTAACTACCACCACGTTCACAACCACCCTTTCTTTTAGATTAAAATAACCCCAAGTCAGTCAATTCAAATAAAAAGGCCCCGATATTAATGAGAAGGCGGCTCCCCAGTGGAAGGGGGTTCGGGGTGGGGCAGGAGATAGTATGGTTGTGTGACAATCTCAGACTGCGGAAGCAATGCTCTTTTGAGAGGCCAAGGGACCTAGGTCTCTGTCTGTAGACATGTTACCTGGGTAGTGCCTCCTATGACCCTGGCCCCTCTGTTGGTCTCCTGTCTCCTATGCACCTCTCTCCTGTGCACCTCCCTCCTGTGCACCTCTTTCTGTCCTATGCACCTCTCTCCTGTGTAGGATCCGTTCCCACCGCCCCCCCCGCCAACAGTAAAAATTGGACTATTAAATATAAAAACTCAGAACTGCATTACAGCCGCAAAAAGACCTGGGCAGGAAAGGGTTAATTCAAACATTTCAGCCAAACCATCAGACATCATGAGAGACAATGATACAGGATATCAGCCATCGATCTAAATCCACACAGACAATGGCATCAAAGGATCAAAAGAGAGAGATTCATCATCATACACCAGAAGAGAGACATCCACACCTTCAATGGTCACTATCAAAGGATGAAAGAGGGACATTCACACATGCCTCAACCATCGATACCAAGGAAGGTCCTGCATTGTGCTGCCCAGCGGGAGAGTTAATGTCACAGGAGGGAACAGGAAATCTGTTTCGAGATCAAAAACTGGTTTCTGGAATATAGAAAATCCATTTTCAAAGGCACACAACAGTACAGGAACAGAATTAAAGCAGCAACAGAAGCCAGCAGTGTGTGTTTGGGACAGAAGCTGCAACCAAGAAAAGGGCCTACAGTCAACCTTAGAAGACAGCCGAGGAATTGGTGATTGTATATTTCCAGTCAAATCATAGAAGGGTTTTGTGATTTAGTCTGGGTAACTTTATGTGTAGCAGTCGAATCGCGGACGGGTTTAACTGTGTCAAGTTGTGCCGATGCAAATGATCCTGTCATAGGGGTTTGTATTTTAGGGTTCATTAATCCAATATAAATCATAGTGATTTATACTGTGAAGGTAATTGTGTATATGTTCAATAAAATGAATGAATCTTGGTTGAGCTAAAATCCTGTGCCGTGTGTATTTTGTTCTTATAAATCCTGACGTCAAAGAACTGTATGTAACGGGGGACTAGTTATTTCAAATCCCTTACACCTATGCACCTTTCTCCTGTGCACTTCTCTCCTGTGCACCTCTCTCCCCGTACATCTCTCTCCTCGTACATCTCTCACCTGTGCACCTGCTGATCTCACCACAGCATGTTATTGCTGCCTTGGTTGCTGATGATCTTCTTCTGATGTTAAAAACATCCAAGGTGCCTCCATCTTGTTGGTTTCTGTTTGAAAGCCTCCAAACTTCTCCAAAACTTGTATGGTGATGAGAACTGCCTGCTAAACCTTTGCCAAAGAGAACTGACAAAGCAGCTGTAAGAACTGAGCCTTTATTGAGATCGAGCAATCTGAAGTTGATAGACCCCCATGATGTGTGCCGAAACTCAACTCCCAAGTGCATCACTTCACAGTTCACTGCAGTGAACACCATTTCACCATCTTATCTATGTCATTCTGAAGCTTATAACTATACTTATCCTGATCTACTACTTTGCAAAATTTCATATCATCTGCAAATGTTATAATGCTACTCGCTATGCCAGTGTCGAGGTCATTGATAAAAATTGAAGAGTAAACTGGGCCTTGGAGAACACCACTGCAAACCCCTTCCCAGTCTGAAAAAACATCCATTCACCACCACCATGTTTCCTGTCACTGAACCAATTTTGTATCCATATTGCCACTTTCCTCCTAATTCCATGGGCTGCCATCTTCTCAATAAGTCTCCTGTGTGACACTTTGTCAAATGCCTTCTAAAAGTCCACATATAGAAGATCTACTGAACGACCTTGATCAACCTTCTCTGTTACCTCATCAAAGAATTGAATCAAAGAATTAGCCCGGCACGATTTACCTTAAACAAATCTAGGCTGACTCTCCTTGATTAACCCATGACTTTCCAAATGAAAGTTTATTTTATTCCTGAAAATGATTTCCAATAACTTCACTACCACCGTTGTTCGGCTGACTGGCTAGTAGTTTTCTGGTTTATCCCTCTCTCCTTTCTTGAATAGTGGTATAAAATTAGCAACTCTCCATACCTCCAGCATTACTCCTGTATCCAATTAGGATTGAAATATTGTGGCCAATACCTCTGCGAATTCCACCCTTGCTTCTTTCAGCAACCGAGGATGCATTCCATCTGGACCAAGTGACTTACCAACTTTCAGTCATGCTAATCTTTTTGGCATGTCTTCTCTATCTATCACTATCATGTCCATAACTTCCCTCTCTTTTTTAGTGTAACCTTCACGTCACCCACTTTCTTTGTGAAGACATATGCAAAGTACTAATTTCATACTTTAGCTGTGTCCTCTGCCTCTACATGAAGATTTCCCTTTGGCTCCTTAATAGGCCCAGCTTTTTCGTTAGAAAACCACTTACACTTATATGTTTATAACATGTTTTAGGGTTGAAGTTAATGTTGCCGCCTAATCTTTTCTCATAGCCGCTTTGCCTCCCGTATTAACTTTTCAATTCCCTCCTGTACTTTCCATAACTTTCCTGGTTATTAACTGAACCTTGCTCCTTACATTTGGCATAAGCCTCCTATTTCTGTTGTATTTAGCTAATGTTTCCTTTGTCTTCTAGGGCGCATTAACTTTCTCTCATCATAAGACAGACTTCTCATCCCAGGAATCAATTTAGTGAACTTCTGTTATACGGCCTCCAAGGCAAGTATATCCTTCCTCAGATAAGGAGATCTAAACTGTGCACAGTACTTCAGGTGTGGTCTAATGAAAGTCCTAAAGAATTGTAGCAAGACTTCCTTACTCTTGTACTTTAACCCCATCGCAATAAAGGCCAACATGCCATTTGGCTTCCTAATTGCTTGCTGTACTTGCATGCTAACTCTCTATGTTTCCTACATGAGGACACCTAAATGTCTCTGAACACCAACATTTAATTTATTTTGTTATTTTCCTCAATCTGGTCCCTACAATTTTTGGGATATTTCTAACTTTACTTCTGTTGATATCTCTGCCTCATAATCTCATTGTTGCTCCTTTGTGCTATATTCTGGTTCACCTTCCCCTGCCAAATTAAATTAAAGCCTTCCCAACAGTATTAGTTAAACCTTCAGCGAGAACATTGGTTCCGGCTTTGTTTGGGTACAACCCATCTAACTTGTACAGGTGCCCCTTCCCCCCAAAACTACTACTAATGCCCCAAGAATCTGAAACCCCCTCTCTTGCACCACCCCTCCAGCTATGCATTTTTCTGCACTATCATCTTGTTTCTATACGTAGCAATGGGTGTAATCCTGAGATTACTACCTTCGAGATCCTGTTTTTAATTTTCTTCCAAGTCCCTGAAACCCTGCCTTTAGGAGCTCAAAATTTCTTCGACCAATGTCATTGGTTCCACTATGGACCACAATTCTGGCTGTTCCCCTTTCCCTTGCAGAGTATCCTGCATCTGCTGAGTGATATCCTTTAACCTGGCACCAGGGAGGCAACATACCATTTGGGAATCACATTTGCGGTTACAAAAACGCTGGAAGAGACATGGAAACAGAAAATAGGTGCAGGAGTAGGCCATTCGGCCCTTCGAGCCTGCACCGCCATTCAATAAGATCATGGCTGATCATTCCCTCAGTACCCCTTTCCTGCTTTCTCTCCATACCCCTTGATCCCCTTAGCCATAAGGGCCATATCTAACTCCCTCTTGAATATATCCAATGAATTGGCATCAACAACTCTCTGCGGCAGGGAATTCCACAGGTTAACAACTCTCTGAGTGAAGAAGTTTCTCCTCATCTCAGTCCTAAATGGCCTACCCCTTATCCTAAGACTATGTCCCCTGGTTCTGGACTTCCCCAACATCGCGAACATTCTTCCCGCATCTAACCTGTCCAGTCCCGTCAGAATCTTATACGTTTCTATGAGATCTGCTCTCATCCTTCGAAATTCCAGTGAATAAAAGCCTAATTGATCCAGTCTCTCCCTGGTCTATGCCCCTAGCTATCGAATCTCCTATGACTACTGCATTTGTTTTAACGGTATTGTAAATGTGTTTGTCAGTTAAAGCTCAAAATAATGTCTAGTGTAGTGTTATTCTGCTGAGTTCAAAGACAAGGATAAGTTCATGGAGGCACAGATTGGAACAAATAGCTGAAGTAATTAAAAAAATTAGTTTGTCCCCATTTCTCTTCTGAGGACAAATTAATAATTAACCTAGATTTCCAGATGTGGAAATAACTCTTGACTTAAATTGATTCCTGGGACTTAAGAAACTAGGGCTTATCGACAAAAATAGATTAAAAAGCAGAAGCCATAAGTATTTAAAATAAAATAGCTAAATGAAACCCAAAATATGACAATAATTACCTCAATCCTAGATCAAAATTCAAGCTTCAGATGTGAATGTTTTCAAATTGCAGCCAAACTCTATGACCCAAAATTTGCAGTTGGAGGCTTCACACGGGCCGATGCCTCCGACCTGCAAAAAATAAACAAATTTACCTGGTGGTCCGGAGGTGAGAAACATAGAAATTAGGTACAGGAGCAGGCCATTCAACCCTTCGAGCCAGCACTACCATTCAATAAGATCATGGCTGATCATTCAACCTCAGTACCTCTTTCTTGCTTTCTCTTCATATCCCTTGATCTCTTTGCCGTAAGGGCCATATCTAACTCCCTTTTGAATATATCTAACGAACTGGCCTCAACAACTTTCTGCGGTAGAGAATTCCACAGTTAACAACTCTCTGAGTGAAAAAGTTTCTCCTCATCTCGGTCCTAAATGGCTTACGCCTTATTCTTAGACTGTGACCCCTGGTTCAGGAACTCGCCAGCAATGGGAGCATTCTTCCTGCCTCTAACCTCTCCAATCCCGTCAGAATTTTATATGTTTCTATGAGATATCCTTTCATTCTTCTAAACTCCAGTGGATACAAGCCCAGTTGATCCAATCTCTCCTCATCTGTCAGTCCTGCCATCCCAGGAATCAGTCTGGTGTATCTTCGCTGTACTCCCTCAATAGCAAGAATGTCCTTCCTCAGATTAGGAGACCAAAACTGAACACAATATTCTAGGTGTGGCCTCACCAAGTCTCTGTACAACTGCAGTAAGACCATCCTGCTCCTATACTCAAATCCTTTAGCTATGAAGGCTAACATGTCATTTGCCTTCTTCACCGCCTGCTGTACTGCATGCCAACCTTCAATGACTGATGTACCATGACACCAAGGTCTTGTTGCACCTCCCCTTTTCCTAATCTGTCACCATTTAGATAATATTCTGTCTTCCTGTTTTTGCCAACGAAGTGGATAACCTCACATTTATCCACATTATACTGCATTTGCCATGCATTTTTCCACTCACCTAACCTGTCCAAGTCACCTTGCAGCCTCTTAGCATCCTCCTCACAGCTCACACCCCCACCCAGCTTAGTGTCATCTGCAAAATTGGAAATATTACATGCAATTCCTTCATCTAAATCATTGATGTATATTGTAAATAGCTGGGGTCCCAGCACTGAACCCTGCGGCAACCCACTGGTAACTGCCTGCCATTCTGAAAAGGACCCGTTTATTCCGACGCTCTGCTTCCTGTCTGCCAACCAGTTTTCTATCCATGTCAATACCTTACCCCCAATACCATGTGCTTTAATTGTGCACACTAATCTCTTTGTGGGACCTTGTCAAAAGCCTTTTTATGTCCAAATACACCACATCCACTGCTTCTCCCCTGTCCACTCTACTAGTTACATCCTCAAAAAATTCTAGAAGATTTGTCAAGCATGATTTCCCTTTCATAAATCCATGCTGACTTGGACCGATCCTGTCACTGCTTTCCAAATGCGCTGCTGTTTCATCTTTAATAATTGATTTCAACATTTACCCCACCACCGATGTCAGGCTAACAGGTCTAGAATTCCCTGTTTTCTCTCTCCCTCCTTTTTTAAAAAGTGATGTTACCCTCCAGTCCATAGGAACTGATCCAGAACATAAGAACATAAGAATTAGGAACAGGAGTAGGCTATCTAGCCCCTCGAGCCTGCTCCGCCTTTCAACAAGATCATGGCCAGAGTCAATAGAATGTTGGAAAATGATGACCAATGCATCCACTATTTCTAGGGCCACTTCCTTAAGTACTCTGGGATGCAGCCTATCAGGCCCTGGAGATTTATCGGTCTTCAATCCCATCAATTTCCCTAACACAATTTCCTGACTAATAAGGATTTCCTTCAGTTCCTCCTTTTCGCTAGATCCTCGAACCTCTAGTATTTCTGGAAGGTTATTTGTGTCTTCCTTTGTGAAGACAGATCCAAAGTATTTGTTCAATTTGAAGTTGAAGTTCATCTATGTGATCTATAAATGTCTACCATTGCCTATCCACTGTCAACCCTTTAAGTATAATTTGCCAGTCTATCTTCGCCAATTCACGTCTCAAACCATTGAAGTTACCTTTCCTTAAATTCAGGACCCTCGTCTGTGAATTAACTGTGTCACTCTCCATCTTAATAAAGAATTCTACCATATTATAGTCACTCTTCCCCAAGGGGCCTCGCACAGCAAGATTTCTAATTAGTCCTCTCTCATTACACAACACCCAGTCTAGGATGGCCAGCCCTCTAGTTGGTTCCTTGACATTTGGTCTCGAAAGCCATCCCTAATACACTCCAGGAAATCCTCCTCCACCACATTGCTACCAGCTTGGTTAGCCCAATCTATATGTAGATTAAAGTCGCCCATGATAACTGCTTCACCTTTATAAACTGTACCTTTATTGCACGCATCCCTAATTTCTTGTTTGATGCTATCCCCAACCTCACTACGACTGTTTGGTTGTCTGTACACAACTCCCACTAGTGTTTTCTGCCCTTTGGAATTCCACAGCTCTACCCATACAGATTCCACATCATCCAAGCTAATGTTCTGTGACTAGCAGTCCTGGGCCTTTAGGTGTAGGCCTGTGTAGAAGCCCATGTATCCCAGGGGCTGATGCAGTTCACGAGTGCCTCAATGATTATGTGGGCCGGCCCAACGAATAAAAGAAGGGAATCTCCATTCATACTTTTGGGGAGTTCCGAGCTCCTGCAAGTATGAATGTTGATCACTTAAAAAATACACGGACACATGAAATAAAATTTTAAAAATTACGTATTCAAAATTAATTAAAATGGCATTTTAAACAAAAATTTAAATTTTGGGAAAAAAATTAATGGGGCTAAAAATTAACTTACCTTAATGGACAGGTGTATAAAGAAGTGATAACATTTTATTTTTCTATTTTTTACACTTACACTGGTAAAAGCATGCCTCAAGACAGAGATCAAAAGACTTTTGGATATTAAGGGAATCAAGATGTCTGGGGATAGTGCAGGCAAGTGGAGTTGAGGTGGAAGATCAGCCATGGTCTCACTGAATGGCAGAGCAGGCTCGAGGGGACAAATGGCCTATACCTGCTCCGATTTCTTATGTTCTTATGTAAGAATTTCAAGGGCATTTGCTGGGCAGGAGTTGGCAGTAGCCCAACTCACCACCCATGGAGGCCCTTTCCTTCTGGATTCTTGACAGATCGCAAGTTCCGGGTTTCAACACATGCGCAGTACATACCTAAACCTGGAACTTGCGGGTCCTACGGGCGCCTGCGCACCTCATACGCACCTGTAGAGGCCACAAATTCATCCCCTATAAATTTTCTAAATGGCCCTTCTTATAAATGAGTGCAATGAAAACAATTTTTTTTAAAGTTCATACGATGCAATTATGATTTCCTTATATCCAACTATTTAGAATTGACATTAAAAAATAGAAAAGGATGGAAATATTCAGCAGGTCAGGCAGCATCTGTGGAGAGAGAAAAAGAGTTAACGTTTCAGGTCGAGGACCTTTCATCAGAACTGGAACTTAGAAATGTAACAGATTTTAAGCAAGTGCAGGGGCAGGGAGGGGTAAAGGGAGGAAACAACAAAAGGGAAGATCTGTGATAGAATGGAAGGCAGGGGTGATTACATGACAAAAGGTATAATTGTACAAAGCAAAAGGAGATGGTAATGGGACAAATAAAGAAACACAAGATGGTTTTAGAAGAGGTGTAAATGGGTACAGCAGAATCATCAACAGCTGCCATCTGAAAAAATAGGCACAGAGGTTATGATATGAAATTGTTGCACACGATGTTGAGTCCGGAAGGCTGTAAAGTGCCTAATAGAAAGATGAAGTGCTGCTCCTCGAGCTTATGTTGAGCTTTGTTGGAATAGTGTAAAAAGCCAAGGACAGGGAGGTCAGAGTGGGAATGGAGCATAAAATTAAAGTGACAGGCGACCGGAAGCTCGGGTTCACACTTGCAGAATGAATGGAAGAGTCCCGCAAAGTGTCACCCAATCTACGTTTGGTCTCCCCAATGTATAGGAGACCGCATCATGAGCAGCGAATACAGTATACTAAATTGCAAGAGGTACAAGTAAATCACTGTTTCACCTGGAAGGAGTATATGGGGCCCTAGACGGTGGGAAGGCTGGAGGTAAACGGACAGGTGTTATATCTCCTGCATTTGCACGGGAAGGTGCCGTGGGAAGGGGTTGATTGAGGATGGCACTAGGGTGTTGGGGAAGTCCAGAACCAGAGGTCACAGTCTAAGGATAAGGGGTAAGCCATTTAGGACCGAGATGCGGAGGAACTTCTTCACCCAGAGAGTGGTGAACCTGTGGAATTCTCTACCACAGAAAGTTGTTGAGGCCAATTCACTAAATATATTCAAAAAGGAGTTAGATGAGGTCCTTACTACTTGGGGGATCAAGGGGTATGGCGAGAAAGCAGGAATGGGATACTGAAGTTGAATGTTCAGCCATGAACTCATTGAATGGCGGTGCAGGCTAGAAGGGCCGAATGGCCTACTCCTGCACCTATTTTCTATGTTTCTATGTTTCTATGTTACAGAGGGAGCAATTTCTTTGGAATAATGAAAGGGTAGGAAAGGGGAAGATGTGTTTTGTGGTGGGATCACATTGGAGGTGAAGGTGAGGGAAGTGTGTAAATTGGAAGCAAAGCGAATGAAATTTTCCAGTTCAGGATAAGAGCAGGAAACGGCACCAATACAGTCATCAATGTATCGGAAAGAGAGGTGAGGGAGGGAACCTGAGTCGGACTGGAACAAAGAATGTTCCGCATAGTCTATGAAGAGGCAGGCATAGCTAGGACTTACGCGAGTTTCCATAACAACACCCATTAGTTGGAGGAAAGGAGAAATTGTTCAATGTGAGAACAAGTTCAGCCAGGTGGTGGTGGATGGGGACTGGTTGGGTCTCTGTTCGTGGAAGAAGCGGAGGGCCCTCAGGCCATCCTGGTGGGGGATGGAGGTGTAGAGGGATTGGACGTCCATTGTGAAAAGGAGATGGTTGGGGCCAAGAAACTGGAAACTGTTAAAATGGTGGTGGGCATTGGAACTATCGCGGAGGAAGGTGGGAATAGATTTGATGTTGATAATGTTTATAAACGTTTCCGTAAAATAAAGTACTAAATCTATCGAGAATCTTTCAAACATCCATGCATATAAATTCATCAAATTATACAAGACATAAATGTATAATTCCTCTAAATTTGAATATCTAACAAATGTAAATGACTTTATGATTCAGAATTGCCTGGAGCGTTTTGGTGTAGCTACGGTCTAAGAGCGGTGAAGTTTCTCAATCGTTTGCCCTGCTTCTGAGAAACCCTTCGCCACTCATTTGCATAGCTCCACCATCCATGCAAAAGATCAGTTCATGCGAGTTTGGTGCTGGTATGCTTGTACTACACTGGCGTAGATTTACGTCCAAACATTCAGGTGTAGCACCAACCAAGGTCACCTGATATCAGCGTTACTGAGATTCCTGGAGTTTGATAGAAATATTCTTGAATTTTTCTTGTGAAGACCTGTGCTATATTTAACCAGTGCGCTGCGACTCTCAGTGCACCCAAAATTGCTTGAACCCTGTGCCCCATGCATTTAGATGGGTAGGACAGCTGATATGGCCTGCACAATTGGCATCCCCCTGTTCCAAATAATAATGGCCGGGGAAGAGCAGCAGCAATGTCAAGAGGCTCTGTGAGTCAGGTGCCATGGCACAAAAGAGCAGCCCACTCTCTATTACCCCTATTGGTGGTGGTCCATTTGTGCTTGACTTACACCGGTTTTTATGCGTAGGCAAACGAGCACTGCAGGAAATTTGAGTGTCAGTTCCTGGTGCCAAATCCCGCATAAAAACTGTCATAAATTTTGATATAGTTCCTTCTTAATTTATGGGCTTGTTTCTATAAATATTTATGTAGATATATATCTCGATAAAATATTTGCTTCTGCTTTATTTTTGCTGCAATAGCAATGTTATCATAAGTAAACTAACTTTTACTTTTGCTGATATTGTAGGGGGAATGCAGAGCAAGCTGTCGGTCGCCATTGCTTTTGTGGGTGGCGGGGGAGGGGGTCATGTGGATCCATGTACTGGAAGAGGAATTTGGGAGCAGGTTCCAAAACAAGGCAGTTAATTGGCCACGGCTGAATAGGATGTTATGATCCACAGTAAAAGCGACTAGGGGTATCCATCTGAACAGATCTGCATTTCTGATTTCAAATTAACTCTCACAGATTATGTTATGTTCCAAAGTTTGTCTCATGCTACATCACTAACTGATGTTCCTGCACGGCAAAGTACACAACATAAAGCTATCATATTAATTCATTTTAATTGCTTGTCTCTTTTCAAATGTCACAGGAATCATTATCTGTTCTCCGTTGCATCTTAAATCATGACAGATAAAAGAGTTTAATGTTGATTGATAACATTTGTTAATTTTTGTGCAAGCATGTATCAAGGTGAGGGTTCACAGTGCTGGGGAATTAAAGATTTTCTCATTTTTTGCATCCAGGGACAGCATCAAGGATTGTCTTGTCAAGGAGTGCTTGAATTTGTTTTTGTATCACAAATGTAATCTGGGAACAGCAATTCTTTCACACTACTGAGACCTTAAAAAAACCCATAAATTTAGTTTTAAAATTATATTGTAACCATGCGTTGTTAATAGTTTTGTCATGCCATCACTTGTAAAGATGAGCCGAGCCTACTCTTAACTCTGCTGCAAGTCAGTTATCTAGTCTGCTTCCCATGTGGAGTAATACATTCTACCTCACTGCTGTCCTTGGCATGTCTTCACTGTTCCCTGTGTGGCATAGGTCATACTTGCAGACTGCTATATGTGCAACATTTCCTGCAGTTGATGTATTTTAGTTTGTATTGTTGCTTCAATCCGACCTGAAAAATTAAATTACAGCCATACAATATCATTCTAAACAACTTGCTTGCATTGCTTTTAATCATATCTTACTAATTAAGTGGTCCTTTTCAGTTTAATATTTTGTGCTCTCAACACTCCTTTCAAGCATATGCTGTCTTTTTCAAAAACTAGTAAATTAATATTTAAGTGCTTCAACAGCGAAAAAATGCCATCCGTGAAAATTAGTGAGGTTCAAATGTCATTGCAATGCACAACATATTCAGTGATTGCTGATTCATATCTAAATTAAGTTGAATTGCTAATTACAATTCTCACATGGTTTGTATTTTCTGTAGTCATTCAGATTGCAGTGAATGGTTCATGTGTCAGTAAGTAGTGTCTCTGTTCCTGAAGACAAACCTAATGCACAATCTCATTTCTTACATTTGCCCCTTATCTGTAAGTTCAATTCGGCCATTTATGTGTTGCATAAATTATTGAATATATTTTCATTTGATGTCTTTGTTACTTCTGTTGCTGCACAGATGGAATGAAAAAAGCATTTAAAATGTGTTTCTTCAATTTAACTGTTCAAATTCAAATCATTTAAAAGAGGCTTTTAAATTCTGCTTCAAAATATGATTTAATGTTATCTTTCAGACATCTGTTTTCAAATGACTAGGTTTGTTGTACAATGTAAACACTCATTTTTATATTAAAAACTCTGTCCATTAAGGTAAGTTTACTTTTAACTCTATTAAACATATTTTTAAAAATTGCAAAAAATATTTTTTTTCTAAAACATTTAATTATATTTAATTTCAATTAATTTTAAATATGTGAGATGTTTTATTTATTTAGTATGTTGTGTTTCGGTGCATTGGGAGTTTTTCTTATTGATAGTAATGGGAACTCGTATAAATGGAGTTCCCTTTTTTATCATTGAGAATACTGCATAGTGATTGATGGTCCAGGTCCATGTGACTCCAGCATGTACGTACGTACGTGAAAGATATCACCACATGTGCTGTGCAGCGAATCTAGGCATCCAACTGGAATCCTATGTTCCTCCGGGACCACCAGGTACTTGCGAAGATTTTTTTCAGGTCGAAGGCGTTTGTACGAAGGAAGCCTCTGATCGCAATTTTCCCCTATTATTATGCTACATTCCATTTTTAGATTATTTATGAAGGGGGACTCTTGAAGGCCCACTTTAGTGATATAGTGTTGCAGCATGGGAAAATTGTTTAGAAAGTAGACAAGCCAGTAATGTAGGTACAGGCTGGGTAAAAAACAGATATCAAGTTGCATCTGCCCAGCAACAACTAAGCCAGACCAATCAGATGGCAGTCCACCTGCAAGAGGATGTGGTAGCAGGTTTAGACAGAGAATAACAGGATGCTGACATTAAGAATAGATGCGTGTGGTTAAGTCAAGATGCGCTTTCTAAATGTCATAAAGAGTCTGGGGTCAGTTCTTGGAACTGATGATGCATAACAGATTGTGGTTTTCAGCTTTAAATACTGTAAGCTGGCAGCCAGGCGGAGAGATGCAGTTTGGGTTTTTCTTGATTGCTGTTCTCCCCTTGGCCAAGGTATTCTCAATAAACATATTTTGTTCTTTAACAGACTTATATTGAGCCTGTATTTTGGTTAAACAAAAAATTGGCGACGAGGATGGGATCCGCCGGGAGAAGGACAAATGAATGTCAACAGAAACATCTCGGAGTGAGTAAGTTTAAAGTACCATTCCAAAATTAAATCGATTCTGTGATAAGACGGTCAAGTTAACCGGGGATTCTGAACTTTAAACGTCTGCTAAAAAACAAACCTTGTTGGCGCATGAGTATGATAAGTTAGTTTAAAATCATTGATAAGAACTGTGTTGCGCAGAAAGTATAACGGTGAAATAAGGCTAAGATTTAACATAGAGATTGGATTAAACTACCGATTGAAGAGACAAGAAGTCATCGCACAGGTGACGTAGATCGTCAGACCATATAATGGCATCGGGCAAAGGATTAGACTGGGGGTTAGAGAACTCCCTTACTACATTCTACGCAGATGACCGGAAGGGGTTAATCGACAAAATGTTAAAAGACGGGTGGGACCCATCACAAGAACCAACCGAGCAAAAGGCTTGGTGGGAAAAAGAGAAAAGTAAGAGAGCCAAGAAAGCCGGTCTTATTATAGTGCGACAGTTTTTACAATTTAGTGACAAGATAAAACCCAAAATTGAGGAATTAAGGCAATTAAGGGAAGAAGTAAAGAAACTAAGAGAAGCTAATGAAACACATTGTGTGTTCGGGCTTCTTGGGAGACCCGGAGACTACAACAGGACGAAGGCGGGGAGCCGGAGGCACCCCTGCTTTATGAAAAAGCGGGAGCTATGGCATCCGAGTATGACCTCGAGGATGATACTAAACTCCCTGCAGTCCCATTGTGAACATCTGGCATGGGACAAGAAGCTGACCATAAAGTAACAGTGGAATACATACTGTTTACCCCTTTGGAGAAACATGGGATCCTCAAGGATCTACCTTCTCTGAAAGAAAAACACGGCAATTCTGAATTTTGGAGATTGTTAAGGGAAATGTATGACATCCATGAGATGCATGAGAGAGATGTACATCAGATAATGAGGGCAAAATGCCCACGCCCTAAATGGGAGACATTAAGACAGGATTATAGAAATGGTGAATGGACTCCTTTTAAAAATGCCACTCAGGCAGTCTGACACACAGCATACGATGATTTCACCCGGGCGATCCAAGCCATCTTGGGAACTCCCATTCTCAACTGGGGACTAATTCTGTTAGTCTGCCAGAAGAAAAATGAAAACAGCAGTGAGTATGGTCATAGATTGTGGACCGCGTATCAAGAATACGCGGGTCAGGCAGCCCCAGAAAAGGCAGATCAGGCATTTTTAAAGATGTTTAAAGACGGCCTGTCAGCCGACATCAGAAAATACTTAAGATGGGGGTAGTTAGCACAGATACCTATGATGGACTGGTGAGCTGGGCATGCCAAGTGGATAATGAAGCCAGCCAACACCAGAAACCAATCAAAGTAGAAATAGGAGCGGCATCGAGCAAAAGACCCAGTGGAGTTTGCTGCAATTGTGGCAAACCCGGACACATGTCCAAGGACTGTAAGAGTCCATGTCCCAAGTGTACCAATTGCCAGAAAATGGGGCATAACAAAAAACAGTTTTGGGTGCCAGGTGGGGGTGGTAAATGACCCACACCGCAGGGTAGACCACCCAAATCCCAGAACATGATCAAGGATCAGCTCCTCTAGGCTGTCAAGGACCTGTCAAGGGACTGAAAGCCAGCGGCTCCAGCTCAGGGTGAAGGCAACCCTCGAATCCACATTACAGCATTGTTAAGAGTCCGACAGTGCGACACGCTGGTGGATACAGGCGCTTCTGTCTCAATGACAGATATCAGAGAAGGCATTGATACTTGCATAGATGTCCTATTTTCTATGTTTCTATCAAGGGGTATGGCGAGAAAGCAGGAATGGGGTACTGAAGTTGCATGTTCAGCCATGAACTCATTGAATGGCGGTGCAGGCTAGAAGGGCCGAATAGCCTACTCCTGCACCTATTTTCTATGTTTCTATGTTTCTATCCCCTTACCCACAACTAAACAGACAGTTTTAATCACAGGGTTTGGAGGATCTGCCACAAGGGCATACCTAAACGAAGTAATATTATTGGACGTGGCAGGGATTCTAATCCCCGTACAATTTTAGGTTTGTCCCAATAATGAGGATACAATATGAGGAATCAACCTCCTAGAACAATTGGGAGCGTTGATTGATCCCTGGGGGAAGAAAATAATTTGGAGAAGCACAAATGGGCGCAAAACTACTACCTTTGGGGAACAAAATAAATTGGACAACCATGCGAAGGTGGGGAGCGTACAACTCCTCATCAGGGATTGGGATACCTTAAAAGGGAATGGCCTTATGTGTCTTCAGATTGATGGAGTGTGGGCATGGTTCAAACAAGATTGCGGGCTGGTAAAGATCGACCCAATTATTGTCCCGGGACCTGAACACACCCCTCATAAACAATATCCAATCAAACCTGAAGCCAGGGAGGCAGTCAAACAAATTGTACAAGATTTGCTGGACAGTGGCATACTCCGGGAAGCTGAGAGCACCACCAATTCACCCGTGTGGCCGGTAAAGAAGCCGGACGGCTCATGCCAGCTGACTATAGATTACACGGTTCTGAATAAAGTGACACCTCGTCAGCACCTCATTGTAGCCAGCCCAGCCACAATCTTTAACGGATTGAAACCCGAACATAAAATATTCACAGTGCTTGACATAGCCAATGGATTTTGGTCCATACCTCTGACTTGGGAATCACAGGACAAGTTAGCCTTTACTGTCGGAGAACGCCAGTACAACTGGACATGGATGCCACAGGGATTCCACAATAGCCCGGCAATATTTCACCGGACTGTGTGTCAAGCCCTAGAAAAGATGGACCTAACCCCTTACAGAAGCACAGTCCTAGATGATCTGCTGATCACCTTGGAGGATGAACGGGGACACACGGGCGCTCTCACAGAAATCTTAGAAACCATACAAAGGGTGGGATTTAAAGCCAATCCCAAGAAAGCCCAGATCAGACAAACAGTGGTACAATATTTGGAACATAAGATATCACAAGGGACCAGAATAATGTCTCAAGATAGGAAAGAAGCTATCAGAATCAAGCCCTGCCCAAAGACAGTCTGAGGGGTACGGAAAGTACTGAGACTCTTTATTTACTGCAGAAACTTTATAGCCAACTTTGCAGCCATAGCAACATCCACAGCCCGGGGGGGGGGGGGGGAGGAGGAGGGGGGCATGCCCGCGGGGTTAGGGGGCACGGTCCAGGGGCCTGGGGGTCAACATCCATGGTGTCTGGGGGTCAGGGTTTAGGGGTTTAGGGTCAATATATGAGGTTTAGGGTCAATAATATAGGGTTTAAGGTCAAGATCTGTGGGTTTAAGGTCAATATATGGGATTTAGGGTCAAGATTTAGAAACATAGAAAATAGGTGCAGGAGTAGGTCATCCGACCCTTCGAGCCTGCACCACCATTCAATAAGATCATAGCTGATCATTCACCTCAGTACCCCTTTTCTGCTTTCTCTCCATACCCCTTGATCCCTTTAGCTGTAAGGGCCATGTCTAACTCCCTCTTGAATATATCCAATGAAATGGCATCAACAACTCTCTGTGGCAGGGAATTCCACAGGTTAACAACTCTCTGAGTGAAAAAGTTTCTCCTCATCTCGGTCCTAAATGGCTTACCCCTTATCCTTAGACTGTGTCCCCTGGTTCTGGACTTCCCCAACATCGGGAACATTCTTCCCGCATCTAACCTGTCCAGTACCGTCAGAATTTTAAATGTTTCTATGAGATCTCCTCTCATCCTTCTAAACTCCAGTGATTAAAGGCCCAGTTGATCCAGTCTCCCCTCATATGTCAGTCCAGCCATCCCGGGAATCAGTCTGGTGAACCTTCGCTGCACTCCCTCAATAGCAAGAACATCCTTCCTTAGATTAGGAGACCAAAACTGAACACAATATTCCAGGTGAGGCCTCACCAAGGCCCTGTATAACTGCAGTAAGACCTCTCTGCTCCTATACTCAAATCCCCTTGCTATGAAGGCGAACATACCATTTGCCTTCTTCACCACCTGCTGTACCGGCATGCCAACTTTCAATGACTGATGTACCATGACACCCAGGTTGGACCTCCCCTTTTCCTAATTTGCCGCCATTCAGATAATATTCTGCCTTCGTGTTTTTGCCCCAAAAGTGGATAACCTCACCTTTAGCCACATTATACAGCATCTGCCATGCATTTGCCCACTCACCTAACCTGTCCAAATCACTCTGCAGCCTCTTAGCATCCTCCTCACAGCTCACACCGCCACCCAGTTTAGTGTCATCTGCAAACTTGGAGATATTGCACTCAATTCCTTCATCCAAATCATTAATGTATATTGTAAATAGCTGGGGTCCCAGCACTGAGCCCTGCGGCACCCCACTAGTCATTGCCGCCATTCTGAAAAGGGCCCATTTATCCCGACTCTCTATTTGCTGTCTGCCAATGAGTTCTCTATCCACGTCAGTACATTACCCATATGTGCTTTAATTTTGCACACCAATTTCTTGTGTGGAACCTTGTCAAAAGCCTTTTGAAAGTCCAAATACACCACATCCACTGGTTCTCCCTTGTCCACTCTACTAGTTACATCCTCTGGGGGTTTAGGGTCAATATATGGGATTTCAGTTCAAGATTTGTGGTTTTAGGGTCAAGATTTGAGATTTAGGGTCAAGATTTGGGGGTTTAGGGCCATGATTTGGGATTTAGGGTCACGATTTGGGGGTTTAGGCTCAATATATAGGATTTAGGGTCAAGGTTTGGGTTTTTAGGGTCAAGATTTAGGATTTATGGTCACGATCTGGGGGGGGTGGGGTTAGGATTAATATTTGGGATTTAGGTCAAAATTTGAGGGTTCAGGGTCAATATATCGGATTTAGGGTCAAGATTTGGGGGTTTAGGCTCAATATATAGGATTTAATGTCAAGGTTTGGGTTTTTAGGGTCAAGATTTAGGATTTATGGTCAAGGTCTGGGGTGGGGTGGGGTTAGGATTAATATTTGGGATTTAGGTCAAAATTTGAGGGTTCAGGGTCAATATATCGGATTTAGGGTCACGATTTGGGGGTTTAGGCTCAATATATAGGATTTAGGGTCAAGGTTTGGGTTTTTAAGGTCAAGATTTAGGATTTATGGTCAAGGTTTTGGATTTAGGGTCAAGATTTGGGATTTAGGGTAAAGATTTGGGAGTTTAGGGTCAATATTTAGATTTTAGTGTCAAGGTATGGGGGTTTAAGGTCAATATATAAGATTTAGGGTTACGATTTGGGATTTAGAGTCAAGATTTGTGATTTAGGGTCGTTTGGGGCATGCTGGCCTTCATAGCGAGGGGATTTGAGTGTAGGAGCAGGGAGGTTTTACTGTAGTTGTACAGTGCCTTGGTGAGGCCACATTTTGAATATTGTGTACAGTTTTGTTCTCCTAATCTGAGGAAGGACATTCTTGCTATTGAGGGAGTGCAGGGAAGGTTCACCAGACTGATACCCGGGATAGCAGGACTGACATATGAAGAAAGACTGGATCGACTAGGCTTATGCTCACTGGAATTTAGAAGAATGAGAGGGAATCTCATAGAAACATATAAAATTCTGACGGGATTGGACAGGTTAGATGCAGGAAGAATGTTCCCGAAGTTGGGGAAGTCCAGAACCAGGGGACACAATCTAAGGATAAGTGGTAAGCCATATAGGACCGAGATGAGGAGAAACTTTTTCACCCAGAGAGTTGTGAACCTGTGGAATTCTCTGCGACAGAAAGTTGTTGAGTCCAGTTCATTGGACATATTCAAAAGGGAGTTAGATGTGGCCCTTACGGCTAAAGGGATCAGGGGGGGATGGAGAGAAGGCAGGAGTGGGGTACTGAGGTTGAATGATCAGCCATGATCATATTGAATAGCGGTGCAGGCTCGAAGGGCCGAATGTTCTGCTCCTGCACCTATTTTCTATGTTTCTATGTTTCTACCCACTACAGAAATTGGTGAAAGGAGGGGAAACCCTCCCGAGAGAGTGTAGAAACATAGAAACATAGAAACATAGAAAATAGGTGCAGGAGTAGGCCATTCGGCCCTTCGAGCCTGCACCGCCATTCAATGGGGCCCAGAGGACGAAGCAGCATATGGTAATCTGAAGGAAGCTTTAATGTCTGGAGCTGGCTTGGGACTGCCGAACATGGAGATAACTTTCCACATTTACTGCAAAAATGAGGAAGGATTCTTTGGGGCAGTGGTCACTCAGATGCATGGGGACAGGATGTGTCCTGTAACCTATTACTCAACCCAACAGTCACCAGTGATGGCTGGTCTGTCCCAGTATGTGGCGGCTCTGGACTGTGCAACGTGGGTAGTGAAAGTCAGTGAACCGGTAGTGATGACCGGGGAGATTGTATTGCACACTAAACACACTCTGGTAGAAATGTTCTCAACACCGGGAAACTAAGATCTGTATCCAATGTACGCAGGGCTAAATGGGAGGCAGATTTACTCCCCCATGATGAATCTGTTAAAATAGTATGGGACATAGGAGAAAACCCTGCAAAGTGTCTCCTGGTCACGGGCGAACCCCATGAGTGCCGTGCCCGAGAGTGGGAAGACTCACCCGGTAATATAAGTGAGATCCCACTCGAGGACCCCAATTTAACCCTTTATGTGGGCGGCTCTCGCAAATATATCCACGGGACCCCACATACAGGGTGTGCGGTGGTCAATGGAGCACTTGACACCCTCCTAAGTGGGGGACGGGACAGAGGACTTTCCACACAAGCAGAACTCACTGCTCTGACTAAAGCCCTCCAATTAGCTGAAGGCAAGCAGGCAAATATCTACATGGACAGCCGCTACACTTTTGCAGTAGTACATGACTACATGACCGTCTGGGGGAGGTTGCGGTTTGTCACCTCAGGCGGGGAGGCCATCAAACGTGAAGGCCGGATTACACTGCTGTTAGACGTGGATAGTAAACCCATCGAGGCGGCGGTAATAAAGGTTAAAGCCCACCAGAGAGTGTTGGACAATATCCAAAGAGGAAATGGGGCTGCGGACAAGGCTGCACAGGAAGCAGCAGCCTCGTCCAAAGTGAGGGAGGAATCAGTAAGTCATATGATTACTAAAGGAGATATTGACATTGTAAAATTACATGCAGATGTAAGTGATGAAGCGAAGACAGAATGGAAAAGACAGGGAGGGGCACCAGATCCAGACTCTGTGTGGAGAAAGGACGGTAAGAAGGTGGCAGCCCTCACTTGTATAAGAAAGATGCTCATGGAACTGCACCACGGCGTCAACCATGACGGGCGAAATGCCATGATCAGTAGTGTCTCCAAAGATTGGTGGTGGCCAGGCATGGGATGAGACATTGCTAAATATTGCCAGAAATGCATTACATGTGCTCAACAATGTTATGCATTTAATCCCTTGTAATCTGCATTACACTACCACTAGAAGGCCTACCTGTTGGAGTCCCAAGGGATCTCAGCATCCCTTGGGAGCACAGTATATAAGCAGGCCACCCACGAGGCACTCTAGAGTCTTATTATGGAGCTAAGGGCACACTTGCTCATTGTACACAGTACTCAGTTTTATCCTTTATTATGAATGTATCAATTGGCGACGAGGTAACAAACAACCGCGCAAAATGCAAAGAACAGTTGGTATCCTGGAGAAGTTCTCAGAAGGGGATGATTGGGAGGCCTTCATGGAGAGACTTGACCAATACTTCATGGCCAATGAGCTGAAAGGGGATGAGAACGCTGCCAAAAGAAAGGTGATCCTCCTAACTGTCTGTGGGGCAACAACCTATGGCCTCATGAAGAATCTCCGAGCTCCAGCAAAACCAACAGCTAAATCCTATGAAGAATTGTGTACGCTGGTCCGGGAGCACCTAAATCCTAAGGAAAGCGTTTTGATGGCAAGATATCGGTTCTACACGTGTCAACGGTCGAAGTGGCGAGCTATGTCGCCGAACTAAGGCGTCTCACAGGACATTGTGAGTTTGAGGGATTCCTAGAATAAATGCTTAGACTTTTTTGTACTGGGCATTGGCCATGAGGTAATCCTTCACAAACTGTTGACTGTTGAAACTCCAAATCTAAGTAAAGCCATAACGATAGCCCAGGCATTTATGTCCACCAGCGACAACACCAAACAGATTTCGCAGAGTAAAGAAGTTTCGGCCCGTACTGTGCACAAAGTAATGTCGTTTTTGAGCAGGAATATACATGGTAGAAAGTACATGCCGGCTGCTGCTGCATGACCTCAGGTGACCAAGAGTCTGCCATCAATCGTTAATGCGAGGCAGTTAACACCTTGTTGGCGTTGTGGAGGCGATCATCGGCCTCATCAATGCCGCTTCAAGCACTATGCGTTAAACGGTTGCAGAACAATGGGACACCTCCAATGAATGTGCAGGCGGGCTGCAAACCCTGGAAACCCTGCAAACCACCACGTTGCAGAAGAAGATCGATCCACTGTGGATCAGGCTGAATTGGAGACTCGTACCAAGGAGGCAGAAGTGTATGGTATTATGTATGAATAAAGAGTCTGACTGGATACTGTGAGCTCAAAATAAAGTGTGACCGTAATCTTTTATTGCAGGTCTCCAGAGTGTCTCTCCAGCCTGTGTGGCCTCCTTAAGTACCTGTGCTCCCAAGGGATTGTGGGATCCCTTGGGCCTCCAGGGAATGAGGCCGCTGGTGGCTGTACAAGGTATATACAAGTTTACATATATAACATACGGGATACACACATTCACCACAAAATGTCCACCAATAATGTTGAAAGTTGAACTGAACGGAATTCCAGTATCTATGGAACTGGACATGGGTGCGAGTCAGTCCAGAATTAGTAAAATGGCCTTCAACAGGCTGTGGGGCAAAAAAGGCACACAGGCCCAAGCTCAACCCCATTCATACCAAACTAAGGTCTTACACCAAGGAACTAATCCCTGTAATTGGCAGTGCAGAAGTCAACGTCTCCTATGATGGAGCAGTACATGAACTCCCGTTGTGGATTGTGCCAGGGGATGGCCCCACATTGTTTGGCAGAAGCTGGCTGGAGAAAATCCGCTGGAACTGGGACGACATCAGAGGGCTTTCATCCATTGATGATGCCTCATGTACCCAGGTTCTGAGCAAGTTTCCATCGTTGTTCGAGCCAGACATTGAAAGTTTCTCAGTGGCGAAAGTGCCGATCCATTTGGTTCCCGGTACGCGACCCACAAGGCATGGGCGGTATCATATATGATGCGTGAGAAAGTGGAAATTTAGCTTGACAGGCTGCAGCGAGAAGGCATCACTGTGCCGGTGGAATTCAACGAGTGGGCCAGTCCGATTGTCCCGGTACTTAAAGAGGACGGCACTGTCAGAATTTGTGCGGACTATAAAGTAACGATTAACCGTTTTTCGCTACAGGACCAGTACCTGCTACCCAAAGCAGATGACCTATTTGCGACCCTGGCTGGAGGGAAGACATTCACTAAGGTGGGCCTTACCTCAGCCTACATGATGCTGGAGCTGGAGGAATCTTCGAAAGGCCTCACCTGCATCAACCCGCACAAAGGTCTGTTCATTTATAACAGATGCCCGTTCTGGATTCGGTCGGCCGCGGCAATCTTCCAACAGAACTTGGAGAGCCCGCTAAAGTCGGTTCCTCGTACCTCATTCAGGATGACATACTGGTTACAGGTCGGGACACCATTGAGCACTTGAAGAATCTGGAAGAGGTTCTTAGTCGGTTTGATCGCATGGGGCTCAGGTTGAAACGCTCAAAGTATGTTTTCCTCGCGCAGGGGGTCGAGTTCTTGGGAAGCAGAATCACAGCAGACAGCATCAGACCCACCGACGCCAAGACGGAGGCCATCAAGAACGCGCCGAGACCACGGAACGTGATGGAGCTGCAGTCGTTCCTGGGACTCCTTAACTATTTTGGTAATTTCCTACCTGGGTTAAGCACCCTGCAAAACCCCTACATGCGCTACTGCACAAGGGAGACGACTGGGTACGGGGGAATTCACAAGAGGCTGCCTTTAAGAAAGCCAGAAATCTGTTGTGTTCAAACAAACTGCTTGTCCTGTATGATCCTTGTAAAAGATTAGTGCTAGCTTGCAATGCGTCGTCATACAGGGTTGGGTGTGTGTTACAACAGGCTAACGAATCGGGGATTTTGCAACCAGTCGCTTATGCGCCCAAGAGTTTGTCCAAGGCCGAAAGGGCCTACAACATGAATGAAAAAGAGGTTCTGCCGTGCGTTTACGGGGTAAAGAAAATGCACCAGTACTTATTTGGCATCAAGTTTGAGCTTGAAACTGACCACAAGCCACTAATATTGCTGTTCTCTGAAAGCAAAGGGATTAACACCAATGCCTCTGCCCGCATCCAAAGATGGGCGCTCACGCTGTCGGCATACAATCATGTAATCCGCCACAGATCGGACACAGAGAACTGCGCTGATGATCTCAGTCGGCTGCCATTGCCCACCACCGGAGCGGAAATGGCACAGCCAGCGGACTTGCTCATGGTAATGGATGAATTCGAAAATGAAAAATCCCCCGTTACGGCCCGCCAGATCAGGACCTTGTCCAGCCAGGATCCTTTACTGTCCTTGGTAAAAAAACTGTGTCCTCCATGGGAGCTGGTCCAGCGTCCCAGCGGAGATACAGGAGGTAATCAAGCTGTTCCATTGGCACAAAGACGAAATGTCCCTGCAGGCAGACTGTCTGTTGTGGGGCAATCGCATGGTCTTGCCCAAGAAAGACAGAGATACGTTCATTTGTGAACTGCACAGCACCCACCCAGGCATTGTAATGATGAAAGCCATAGCCAGATCCCATGCGTAGTGGCCCGGCATCGACTCAGATTTAGAGTCATGCGTGCGCCAATGCAACACTTGTTCTCAACTGAGCAATGCACCCAGAGAGGCACCACTAAGTTTGTGGTCGTGGCCCTCCAAACCGTGGTCGAGGATCCACGTGGACTATGCGGGCCCATTTCTAGGCAAAATGTTTTTGGTTGTCGTGGACGCTTACTCAAAATGGATTGAATGTGCAATAATGTCTGTAAGCACATCCATGGCAACTATTGAAAGCCTATGAACCATGTTTGTCACGCACGTCCTGCCCGATGTCCTATTTAGCGACAATGGGCCGTGTTTCACTAGTGCTGAATTCAAGGAATTCATGACCTGCAATGGGATCAAGCACATCACATCTGCCCCGTTCAAGCCCACATGCAATGGCCAGGCAGAATGGACAGTCCAGGCAATCAAGGAAAGCCTGAAACACGTGTCGGAAGGCTCCCTGCAGACCCGACTATCCCATGTGCTGCTCAGCTACCGCACTAGACCCCACTCACTCACTGGGGTTCCTCCAGCCGAGCTGCTCATGAAAAGGGTGCTCAAAACAAGGCTCTCTCTTGTTCACCCTGATCTCCATGATCACGTGGAGGGCAGGCGGCATCAACAAAGTATGTACCATGACCACGCAAATTTGTCACGCGATATTGAGATCAATGATCCTGTGTTTGTATTCAATTATGGACATGGTCCCAAATGGCTCACTGGCACGGTCATAGCCAAATAGGGGAGTAGGGTGTTTCAGGTGAAATTGGCCAATGGACTAACATGCAGAAAACATTTGGACCAAATCAAATTGCGGTTCACCAACAGCTACGAACAACCCAAAGAAGACACCACTAACTTTGACCCTCCAACACACACACAAGTGGCAACTGACATCATGGTTGACCACGAAGCTGAACTCACCATTCCCAGCAGCCTGACAAGGCCGGCTGCCCAACAACCCAGTGAAGAACTGACCAGTCCACCCACACCAGCATTTGTACCAAGACGATCGACAAGGGAGCGAAAAGCCCCAAATCATTTCACCTTGTGAATAAGTGTACTGTTGACTTCACGGGGGAGTGATGTTATGTGTTTAACCCCTTGGAAACTGCATTACACTACCACCAGAGGACCTATCTGTTGGGAGTCCTAAGGGATCCCAGCATCCCTTGGGAGCACGATATATAAGCAGGCCACCCACTAGGTACCTGCACTCTGGAGTCTTATTAAAGGAGCTAAGGCCACATTTGCTCATTGTACACAGTACTCAGTTTCATCCCTTATTATGAACGTATCAAACATAATCCGGGAAAGGCCATCAAAATTAGAATGGCCCATCAACCTCGGCCACGAAGGCCAAGGGAGAATATACAAATTGATTTCACGGGACCACTGCCAAGCACTCGAGGAAAGAAATACTGTCCAGTAATAATTGATTTGTTTACACGGTGAGTGGAAGCTTTTGCTACCCGAAAATGCATTGCAACCACATAAGCTCGTATCTTAGCCGAGGAGGTGATTCCCTGTTGGGGCATCCCCACTCAATAGACTCCGATCAGGAAACCTACTTCACAGGGCAGGTAGTGACATTTCTATGCACCACATGGGGCATTAAACAAAAATTTCACATCCCCTACCATCCGTAGAGTTCGGGGATGGAAGCACGGATGAATCGGACGATAAAGACAGCCTTCTCAAAAACCATCCAAGAAACTGGACAGGCTTGGGCTGAGCTGCTGCCTGCTATCCTGATGAGACAAAGGGCAACCCCAAACCGGACAACAGGATTAACTCCATATGAGCTCATGACTGGTCGGGCAATGTGATTACCCAAAGGTATAATCACAGGAGGGTCCAATGTGGGCCCATTGCGAGATCAGATTCGGATATATGTAATTGAGTAAAGTAAGCAACTTAAGGATATGAGACAGGTAGTAAGAGAACAACAGGCAGGCCGGGACGAACAAGAAGAGTTAGAGTCCCCAGTAGATCTTTCCCAAGTGGGGGAGAAAGTAATGGTTAAGGGGCGACCGGGACCGACCGGATTCGCGCACCGGTGGTCGGGACCATACGAGATATTGATCAGTGGTGACACGTGTGCATGGAAGCATTGGTCCCAGTTGAAAAGCTACACTGACATGTAGTGGATAGCCCAAGGGCGTCCACCCCTTTTTACACGATGACCTGGTGGATGATCATTCTGACACTGTTATGGACGATCGAGACAATGGATCAACACTACGAGGAAGACCCAAGAGATCCCGAATTCAGACGAATAATTGTGGGGGATGGAATCCACATATCGGGGATCTTTTGGTCAGAAGGATGTCTGGTCGGCTTTGGTCTGCCTCCAAATGGCACCATCCGAAGATGCAAGGGCGTCCAACTGAAGATGTTAGGAATCTCTGTGACATCCCACCGAATGGCACGTATATCCTGTAACCTTGCAAGTGTCTCTATATGGACACCCCTTAGCGATCGTAATTATTATTGCGACCATTATTATGACCATAAGGACTTTGAGGAATTTTATGCCTAAAAGATGGAAGAATACTATGGCAGAGATTCACATGTTAAAAATCATAAGCTTAATGTCATTATGGTATGCGTCAAGGCAGAACGAACATTCCGACCCAGGTATTACAATTGCATTTATAAAGATGGGTCATGTCCCTTGCCAATATTACGGCTGAGATGGGCGGGCGAGTGGCCACTAACGACGGCACTGCCCACCTCGCCTACACCAACAAAACCATTAGAATGTCCATACATACGCAGGACACCCAAGCGGGGTGGTCCTGAGAATAGAGGGAATCGTATGAAAATGTACACCATGAGCTATTATCTGTAATAGTAAACCTGACAGATATAGGGCTACCAGAAAAAGTTGTAACCTTAAGGTACGGGCATTGTACACCTGAATGCTTAAGATAGTGTTGCAAGAATCACGGTGTAGTGTATGTCGGCACCTTTAGCAATGACTCCACGAGGCAGGGTATGATACTTAAACTGTGTAGACCTGTAGTCCTTTATTTGCAGCTCCTGAGTGAGGACAAGAAGCTATGAGTTCCTTTTTATACTGGAACTCAGTATAAAGTTCTGAGGTTCTCAGTATAAAGTTTCTTAGGTCTCCAGCAGCAGCACCCTCTGGTGTACAGGTAAGGGGCCCAAGTTTCCACATGATTTGCGCCTGATTTTTAGGAGCAACTGGTGGAGAACGGACTATCTTAGAAATCGCAATTCTCCACATTTTTCTTTCTGCAGTTCTAGTCAGGTAGAACAGTTCTACTTTGGAACAGAATTTTTTCTTCAAAAGGGGGCGTGTCCGGCCACTGACGCCTGATTTCAAAGTTTCCACAGTGAAAACGTACTCCAAACTAACTTAGAATGGAGCAGGTGAAGATTTTTGTAGAACTGAAAAAACCTGTTCTACACATAAAAAAATCAGGCGCAGGTTACAAATTAGGCGTCCAGAACGAGGTGGGGGGGGGGAGGGGGGGGGGAAGGGAAGTCATTAAATCATACAATAAATCCTTATTTATACTTCTACAAATATTATACAAATAAATCCAACCTGAATAAACATTTATAAGCAAGGAAAAGATTAAATAAACCATCTTCCTACCTGTGTGAAAGTGCTTCAGGCACGGAGAATGCTGCAGTCAGCCTGAGGCGCCCGTTCTTCCCGCGGGGGGGGGGGGGGGAAGGAGACAGTGAGAAGGCTGCAAGTGCTGATGTGCTGATGGCAATGTGCTTTTATTTAAAAATGTTCAAAAATTAAACAGCTACAAAGAACTACAAAAATGGCCGAGTGCCAATGTTTCCTTCACACTGCGCGTGTGCGAATGCTTCAACGCGCACGCGCAGCGTTGCCGGCAGGAAAAAAACTAAGTTAAATAGTACCCGCCCCCTCCCACTTACAAAATCGGCGCGAGTGTAGGCTCCGCCCCCCTGGGCGCCGCGTCAAACAGACAAGGAGCTGTAGGACACTCCAGAATTGCGAGGTTTTTTTCCGGTGCCATTTTAGGCGCGAAAAACGGGCGCCCAACTCGGAGGGGCGCCCGTTTTTTATCGTGTGGAAACTTGGGCCCAAGGTGTGTACAGCGTAAGGGTACATTCAGTGTTGCATAACAGTGTTACAGACATCACACAGTAAACAGGCATGCATACACAACATCCGAGATGGCTCAGGGGCATCCAGATACCGGAGCCCTCTGAAAGCGGGTCAGACCCACAGACAGAAACGGGGTCTGATCAATGATGTCTTAATCGGAGTCAACATGGGAACCTCATTTGTAAATGCACCAGACATACAAGCTATACAGGAACAATCAGAAAGCCTTAAAGACACAGTCAGAACGTTGCTGCAGAGGCAGACATTCGCAGCCAAAGGGGCTGTGCGGGAAGACAAAGGGGCAGCAGGGAGCTTAGCCAAAGAGATTACAGTCCTGGAGGGCCATGCAGCCACTATTAACCGCCTGATTGACCGAGAATTCAATGTGTAAAAGACAGAGGATCAGCGAGACCTCTGTCACGCTTAAGGGGGATGAATGATTGGGCAGGTCAGGGAGAACCTGGACCAAATATACAGGGCTGAAGTCCCGGACTGGATTAACAGCACCCACCTGTTCAGCCTAGCACAACACCCAGGGTCACTGGACGCGTGCACCATGAAAGAAATGACAAGAGTTTTTCTGGTGACAGGCAGATGCACAGATTCACATTCTGCCCTGGTGGGGATGGTTCTAATTATTCTGGTAATGGCGAAGGGGGAGTCTGGACCACACCCCCAGTTTGAGGTAGAAGACTTGGGGCTAATCTGGGGTGAGAACTATATGCGGTACTACCCAATGGATCAATATGCGATCAAATGGAACGGAACCATGAGAGGGGTTTCATTATCAGGGTGACGCAGGGTAGGAAGCCTAACTGTATGTCCATATCCAGTAGGCTGGGGAAGCGAGGATGGGTGCGGATTTAATCAAACCATTGGGTGTGCCTTAGAAATAAGCCCATCAGAATCTGAACACACCCACTAAGCCGATCGCGGAAAGCGGAATACTGTGTGGTAACCAACCAGCCAACTTATGACTGTGGTATTAATCAATGTAATATCACTAAGCCCAACGTCTGCTTCACCCCAAGGCTACCGGTTACAATCGGACGACCACCAATGACGTATATCCATGCTCGAGAACATAGAAACATAAAAAATAGATGTAGGAGTAGGCCATTCGGCCCTTCGAGCCTGCACCACCATTCAATAAGATCATGGCTGATCATTCCCTCAGTACCCCTTTCCTGCTTTCTCTCCATACCCCTTGATCCCTTTAGTTGTAAGGGCCATATCTAACTCCCTCTTGAATATATCCAATGAATTGGCATCAACAACTCGCTGCGGTAGGTAATTCCACAGGTTAACAACTCTCTGAGTGAAGAAGCTTCTCCTCATCGCAGTCCTAAATGGCCTACCCCTTATCCTAAAACTGTGTCATCTGGTTCTGGACTTCCCCATCATCGGGAACATTCTTCCTGCATCTAACCTGTCCAGTCCCATCAGAATCTTGTAAGTTTCTATGAGATCCCCTCTCATCCTTCTAAACTCCAGTGTATAAAGGCCCAGTTGATCCAGTCTCTCCTCATATGTCAGTCCCGCCATCCCGGGAATCAGTCTGGTGAACCTTCGCTGCACTCCCTCAATAGCAAGAACCTCCTTCCTCAGATTAGGAGACCAAAACTGAACACAATATTCCAGGTGAGGCCTCATCAAGGCCCTGTACAACTGCAGTAAGACCTCCCTGCTCCTATACTCAAATCCCCTAGCTATGAAGGCCAAAATACCATTTGCCTTCTTCACCGCCTGCTGTACCTGCATGCCAACTTTCAATGACACCCAGGTCTCGTTGAACCTCCCCCTTTCCTAATCTTCCGCCATTCAGATAATATTCTCCCTTCGTGTTTTGCCCCCAAAGTGGATAACCTCACATTTATCGACATTATACTGCATCTACCATGCATTTGCTCACTCACTTAATCTGTCCAAGTCACCCTGCAGTCTTTTAGTGTCCTCCTCACAGCTCACACTGCCACCCAGTTTAGTGTCATCTGCAAACTTGGAGATATTACACTCAATTCCTTCATCTAAATCATTAATGTATATTGTAAAGAGCTGGGGACCCAGCACTGAGCCCTGCGGCACTCCACTAGTCACTGCCTGCCATTCTGAAAAGGACCTGTTTATCCCGACTCTCTGCTTCCGGTCTGTCAACCAATTCTCTATCCACGTCAGTATATTACCACCAATACCATTTGCTTTGATTTTGCACACCAATCTCTTGTGTGGGACCTTGTCAAAACCCATTACCCTGAACCTGACTGATAAAATTAAACAAGATTTGTACCATATGAAAGTGAACTGGCTGCACCAATACCCCACCTGCCCGAAGACCTGAGCGACATAAAGGATCCTCTGCTGGTGAGCATAAAACAACATTATATCTCAAACAGGAGCTGCGCAAACTGGGCAAAGACATTGCAAAAGATCTGCAATATACCCCCTGGTTTTTGAAGGCATGGAACTGGGTACTGAATGTTAATATCCATCCATGGATATGTATCATTTCTCACATATTGGTGGCAGTTCAACTGATTTTGGTACTGTGCTGGCTGATAATTACGTACAGATTGTAGGAAGTATAGACACAGGCAGCAAGCTAAAGCAATCACTCATATGCAAGATAGACTGTTGATGTATGGGGAAATTTAAACCCCGGTTAAGCAATAGACCTCCCAAACTTGGCGGCAGATATCACCGCAAGGGGGTGGGATGCCTAAAGCATTAGATAGCTTAGCTCTAGTGGTCTCATGGGCTGGGATTAGTCAAGGACCAAAGGGGGGATTGAAGGAGGACTCTTAAAGGCCCACTTTAGTGACATGGTGTTGCAGCCTGGGAAGATTGTTTAGAAAGTGGACAAGCAAGTAATGTAGGTGCAGGCTGGGTAAAAACCAGATGTCAAGTTGCATCTGCCCAACACCAACTAAGCCAGACTAATCAGATGGCAGTCCACCTGCAAGAGGATGTGGTAGCAGGCTAAGTAGACTTAGACAGAGAATAACAGGATGCTGACATTAAGAATAGATGCGTGTGGCTAAGTCAAGCTGCGGTTTCTCAATATCACAGAATCTGGGCACAGTTCTTGGAACTGATGACGCATAACGGATTACAGATTTCAGCGTTAAATATTGTAAGCTGCCAGCCAGGCGGTGAGACACAATTTGAGTTCTTCTTAACTGCTATTCTCCCCCTGGCCAAGGTATTCGCAATAAACATAATTTGTTCTTTAACAGACTTGTGTTGAGCCTATATTTTGGTTCCACAACAATTTCTGTAGATCAAAAACATAAAAATTGTAAATGGGTGAAATTGCCCATTATTATAGTTCCATTAGCGCCTCCGGGGGGTGAGATTATCGTCCAGGGGAGGGGTCGATAGCACCTCCGGGGAACTTGCACCAGAAGTTTGTGGGGTGTTGTGTCATTAGTGCCGCGCCCTGCAATTTGTGCCCTGGGCTGGCGCAAGCACGGCGATTATATCATTGCTCTGTGCGCCGACACCTCACTGCCTTCCAGCGATCGCTTTGCGACCGATGGGAGAAATTGTCCAATGGGTGGTGAGGATGGCGAAGCTAGTGGACATCCGCTGCCGGGGCGCCCCTTAAAGGAGAGGCTGTTTGTGCCGTGGCCCGCCATTTTTTTCCGTCAGCCGAATCATCTGTTGGCCCGACAATGGTGGCCCTCGCCTCAACCAGGCCAGCTTTCTGCAGCCGTATACTCCATTATGGGTGCCAGGCTGTTGGCCCGGTCGAGGGCGTCCTTGGTGGCCCAGTGGCAGCTGCCAAAGGGACTGCAGAGCGCGCGGTGGCCCTCCCCTTTAATCGAATGGGAGGGGTGTTCTGCCATGCCAGCACTCGCATAGGGCTGATGTTGCTGGTGTGGCGCTGGGACACCCAATGCAGTGCTGGACTCAGCGCGGCCCCACCCCGGGAGTGCCCCTCCATGAATGCAAAGTGTCTCAGCTTCAGTTTTCTTTTTATTCCTTGCTAATCCAAACCTGCTTTCTGTACAGCTTCGGGTTCATAATGATGCTGAGAGGTGGTTTCCCCTGGCTAGAGAGTCTAGAATGAGAGAGAATCATTTCAGGATAAGGGGTTCAGCCTTTTAAGACTGAGATGGAAAGGAATTTCTTCACTCAAAGGGTTGTGAATCTTTGGAATTCTTTCCCCAAAGCGGCTGTGGATGCTCAGGTTTTGAGTCTGTTCAAAGCTCAGATAGATAGACTTTTGGAATCTAGAGGAATTAAGGGATATGTGGATCGTGCAGGAAAGTGTTGAGCTCAAAGATCAATCAGGATCTTATTGAATAGTAGAGCAGGCCCGAGTATGGCCTACTCCTGCTCCTAACTCTTATAATATTTAGCAGGCCTAGGGACATCTTGCTAGGGACTGGTACTGGAAGTGGTTAAAAGGTCATGGATTCAAAGGCTATAGATTAGTACTGTTTAGAACAGTACAAATGAAGTGAGATCATAACCATAAATGGGGAAGATGAAAGGGAAGGAAGAAATCGGAAGAGCAAGTTGAAGTCAGTTGCTGTAGCAGACTATCCTTCTACAGTGGAATCCTAAGTAACCTCAGTGTTGGCCATGAGAATGTGTAACATCTAGGCCAAGAATTTCCATGTTGGGCACAAGTGGCGATCCAGGAGCAACTTATGCTAGTTTTCAAGGCCCCAAGTTTCCACATGTTTTGCTCCTGATTTTTAGGAGCAACTGGTGGAGAACGGAGTATCTTAGAAATCGGAATTCTCCACATTTAAGTTTTCTGCAATTCTAGTCAGGTAGAACAGTTTCACTTTTGAACAGAATTTTTTTTTCAAAAGGGAGCGTGTCCGGCCACTGACGCCTGATTTGAAAGTTTCCACAGTGAAAACATACTCCAAACTAACTTAGAATGGAACAAGTGAAGATTTTTGTAGGCCTGAAAAAACCTTGTCTACACATTAAAAAATCAGGCGCGGATTACAAATTAGGTGTCAGGAACGAGGTGGGGGGAGTGGGGAGTGGGGGGAGAAGGGAAGTCATTACATTCTACAATAAATCCTTAGTTATACTTATACAAATATTATACAAATAATTCCAACCTGAATAAAAATTTATAAGCAAAGAAAAGATTAAATAAACCATGTTCCTACCTGTGTGAAAGTGCTTCAGGCAGGCCTTTCAGGCAGGGAGAAGGCTGCAGGAAGCCTCACAAGTTGAGGCAGCCGTTCCCGACAGCAGCGGGGGGGAGGCAGTGAGGGCCCGACCGGCGGCAGCGGGGGGAAGGCAGGGAGAAGGCTGCAGGAAGCCTCAGAACTTGAGGCAGCCGTTCCCGACGGCAGGGGGGGGGGAGGCAGTGAGGGCCCGACCGACGGCAGTGGGGGGGAGACAGTGAGGGCCCGACCGATGGCAGCGGGGGGGGGAGGCAGGGAGAAGGCTTCAGGAAGCCTCAGAAGTTGAGGCAGCCATTCCCGACGGCAGGGGGGGGAGGCAGTGAGAAGACTGCAGGAAGCCTCAGAAGTTGAGGCAGCCATTTCCCGACGGGCCCGACCGACGGCAGGGGGAGAAAACTGCAAGAAGCCTCAGTGCTGATCATGGAAGGGCAATGTGGTTTTATTTTAAAATGTTAAAAATTGAACAGCTACAAAGAACTACAAAAATGGCCGAGTGCCAATGTTTCCTTCACACTGCGCGTGCGCGAACGCTCCAACGCGCACGCGCAGGGTTGCCGGCACGAAAAAAACTCATTTAAATGGTACCCGCCCCCTCCTACTTACAAAATTGGCGCGAGTGGTAGGCCCCGCCCCCTGGGCGCCGCGCCAAGCCGACATCGAGCTGCAAAGCGCTCGAGAATAGCGCGTTGTTTTTCAGGCGCCGTTTTCAGTGTGAAAAACGGGCGCCCAGCTCGGAGGGGCACCTGTTTTGCCGCGTGTGGAAACTTGGGGCCCAAGTGTTTTTTCGCTCATGTTTCTGTTCAAGCTCATTTGCATATCACTGAATGGAAAATCTTCCATGAACCAGCGCAATCAGGCAACGTTTTAGAACGTGATTTAAAAAACAAACGTTTGCAATAAAAATTATTCCTTGATATATTTAGGAGTGGTAACTTGGTGCTGATTGATCAATACATCTGAAAATGGGTATATCACAAAAAATAAGTATTTTTAATCAGAGTATCTGGTCCACCACCTGGGAGTTCAATTTTAAATAACTGAAAATTATTTTTTTTTAAACTATACAGAACCATTTACCAGTTACATTGGTGTACAGTAATCAGTTTCTTAATAAATTAAAAAAACAAATAATATTTGCAAGATTTAAAAATATGCCTTTTAGTGCCCTTGCGCCCCCAAAAATATTCAATTTTAAGAGCCTCCTTGAAGGTCTGCACATGAGCGCAATTAGCCAAAACTCACCATAGTAATTACTTTGATCTGGGGATAATTTAAATCTAGCCCAGAATGCTGAGATAAATGATTATTGACTATTTGGGTACTATGTGAAATCAATGTGGATAGTCTCAAGCCAGTTCCTGATGGGAATGGGCCTACAGCCATAAAACTCTTTCTATTTTGGTGCCAATTGACACTAAATTAGTAAAATAACTTAAAGTGCATTTACGTTGCAACTATCACTTAACACCAGTGCTGCAGTTACTGTGCAAATGCAGCCTGAACCAGAGTTGGGCTCTGAATTGACACCAGAGTGAGCTACCTTGGAGGAGGGAGTCTCACTTCATGTTATTCAGAGACAATTTGAGTCTTTGCTGGACAAACTCAATTTTTCTTCAGTAGCAAAATTAGCAAAATCAAAGTTGTTCGGGCCAAAATGACCCCTTTCCAAAAGGCCCCTTATCGCCCCAGCAGGCGCTAACGGGGCGATAAGGACTTTTTGTCTGGGGACAAGTGACGGAAGCAATCCGCCCAGAATTGCCCTCGTGATGATGGCAGTGAAAGCGACTTTGCACTGCACCCTGTAGTTTGCGCGGTAGTGCACATAGCAATGACGTCATTGCCATGTGTGCGACCCCTTTACACCCCGCGGGAAAATTGTCCCACGGGAGTGAGGTTGGCGTTGGACGATGCCACCGACAGCTTTGCGGGTCATGAACCTGTGGTGGCTGGGGTGCCCCATCTGCCATTGAAGGGGAGGACCTTGCGCCACAGTGGCCATCTTTCTTTTTGTTGCCTGACTTTGCAGTCGGCACGACAATGGCGGCTGCTGGTTCACCCAAAACCCTCCCTGTGGCCCAGCTCGTGCTGCTCTCTGAAGTGGTATGCCTCCACGCTGCTTCCAGGCTGCTGCTCGCCGCTCCTTTTATGGCCCCGACCTGCCCCTAGTGTTTTCACGCAGGTCGGAGCCTCCATGCTGCTCCCTGGGGATGGTGGAGGGGGGGGGGGGGAGGGGGGAGGGAAATCCAACCATAGCTATCTAGTAATACATAGATTTAGAAATGTATAAATGGCATTTAACTCTGACCCTCATGATTCTCTCTCTCCCTCCATTCCACCTCTTTTTCTTTGAATGTTTCTTGATTTTTGTACTCTTTCTCTAATGGATGCTTGTGAATGATTTAATTTATTACTGATCTATAGATGATAACAGTTCAAAGACATTGGTTAAGATGATTAATAACAAAAACATACCCCATGATCAAATAAAAGAGCAATATTTGGCAGAAGGTTGGTGGGAGCTACCTGATATAATGGTTCCCTCTGTACAGTTCGCCTTGTTATGTGCTGTTTGTAATACTGTATTTTTTGAAGATTTACACAGCATGGAGGGAAGTTAATAGGTTTCTGCTGTGCAAATGTTTCTCGATAAACATCCGTTAAATATTTGCATCATTCAAATCTCATGAATCTAAAGTGTTCAGATGAGAGTATTGGGTCTCAATAGAACTGTGGAATTGGAGAGAATTTCAAATGAATTTGTTTAACTTTTTCTAAATATTTATCTATTTAAATTCGCAACAATTATATGTCACTTTGTTACATTTATGTAGCAATTATAGGTCACACAATGAAACTTCTACCAATCAAACGGATGTTACTGATAGTTGAGAGGTCACAGCGCTATCATTTCACATGAAAGCTACGCTGCTAAAACTCTTGCATGTTTGACAAGAAATGCTTTGGAATTGGATATTACCTCACTATTGTAAATGATAAGAGGCTCCCGAGATATAGGAAATGGTCCACGTTGTCGAGGGCCGCGCCGTGGATCTTGATGACTGGGGGGCAGTGCTGTGCGGCGGTGACAGGCTGGTGGAGGACCTTTGTCTTACGGATGTTAGGCATAAGTCCCATGCTTTCATATGCCTCAGTGAATACATTGATTATACCCTGGAGTTCAGTCTCAGAATGTGCGCAGACACATGCGTCGTCTGCATACTGCAGCTCAACAACAGAGTGATCTTGGACCTGGCCTGGAGGCGGCATAGGTTAAACAGCTTCTCACTGGTTCTGTAGTTTAGTTCCACTCCAGCAGGGAGCAACATCGCCTGAGGAAAAAAGTGTTTGAAGACCATGCCCTCAAATCTACCGCCAAGCTCATGGTCTACAGGGCTGTATGAATCTGAGGCATGGACGATGTATAGAAGACACCTCAAGTCACCAAAAGTCACCAACGATGTCTCTGCAAGATCCTGCAAATCCCCTGGGAGGACAGGCACATCAACATCAGTGTCCTCGTCCAGGCTAACATTCCCAGTATTGAAGCACTGACCACACTCGATCAGCTTCGCTGGGCAGGCCACATAGTTTGCATGCCAGATACGAGACTCCCTAAGCAAATGCTTTATGCAGAGCCCCTTCATGGTAAACGAGCCAAATGTGGGCAGCGGAAACGTTATAAGGACACCCTCAAAGCTTCCCTGGTAAAGTGCAACATCACCACTAACACCTGGGAGACCCTGCCCGAAGACTGCCCGAGGTGGAGAAAGTGCATCCGGGAGGGCGTTGAGCTCTTCAAGTCTCAACACAAAGAGGTCAAATGCAGACAGCGGAAGGAGCGTGCGGCAAACCAACCGCACCCACCCCTTCCCTCTTCGAATGTCTGTCCTACATGTAACAAGGTCTGTGGCTCTTGTATTGGACTGTTCAGCCATCAAAGAACTCACTTTGGGAGTGGAAGCAAGTCTTTGTCAATTCCGAGGGACTGCCTATGATGACTATTGTAAAATCTGATGCTGATCAAACATCAACACCTCTGCAGCAAACTAAAGTTTAGAGATATTGCCGTTTTAGTTTCAGTATTTTGGGTAGATAAGAATGCTTTTGAGAAATTTTTGTTACTTTGAACTATGTATAAATGACAGGACAGAAATAGGGCCAAATATCAATGTTGGTGTTTGTCCTCACAATGAGTAGTAGTCCTAACCTAATGCCCCTGCTCGCTTCAGAGAGTCCTTTATTCTACTTTCCTTCAACTACTATTCTTAAGTGTTATCACACTCTCTGCTTCAGCCATTAATAACAGTAGTGCTTTCCATAGCCTCACAACTCTCTGTGTAAAAAAGGTTATTTTGCTCTCTGTCCTAAATCTCTTACATTTAATCTTGTATCAATGTTCCCTTGTTGTAGACCCCTCAATTTATAGGCCCATCTGTCTCGATCTGCTCCATCCCATCACTTCATACTTTTAAACACCTCATTTAATGTTGTCTGTCCTCATGACAACAGCTCCAATGTTTTTTGCTTCTTAAGTGAACTATTGCTTCTACATTTCCACTCACTTATTACATGATCACTTTTTTGGGTATAATTTTACTACAAACTGCTTGGGCTAATGTCTGCTAACTAGAAACATTGTCTGGTACATCAGTGGATGTGTCACTGAGAAAACATTACCCAGTCAAGAAAGAGGAGATAAATCAGAGAGGGGAATTATATATATGTTTCCAGTGAACATTTTCCGACTTTCTACAAATGCAGAAATCTATTCTATATGGGAAAATAGCAGTTTGTCTAAATATTGTATGTTGGAAACAAATTAAAATATTATTCTCAAACTGTATGAAGCTGTCATTTTTAACAGCCTTTGGATAGGTTTAGTTCTAAAGGAAAAAAAGAAAGACTTGCAGTTATATGGGGCTCAAGTTTCGGATCCCCCCTAGAATGGCGCACATCGGAGAGGCCAGCCTAATTTGTAGAACTGAAAAAGCGCCAAATACTTACCTTGTAATTCTCCGATATCTGTCGGGCCGTTTCCAGCTCGGCACGGTGCAGCAGGAGCTGCTGGGGGCGTGGTTACTGTCCTGTGCCAAAAACAGTGCCGGCAGCTGCGCACATGCACAGTGGAGGCTGTGCGCGTGCGCAGTAGCTCCTGGCCCTTCCAGCACGTCCGGGTGACGACCTTATCCCTAGACAAAGGGACATCGCCCCTATCCCGGGCCGAGTTGCCTAACAATACTTACCTCTTCCACAGCGCCCCACCCGGCATCTCCTGGGGGCAGGCCCCGCCCTAAGTCTTTGGCGTCAGCTGCGGACCCCTCCCGACTGGCATCTCCTGGGGGGCCCCGTCCCAGCACGCTGTTGGAGGGCTCCCGGTGCAGCAGTCGGTGAGTAGAAACTTAATTTTTTATTTATTGATTGATTTTTTAATTATTTTTTTTTAATTTTTATTTTAATTTTTTAATTTTTTTTGATTGATTTATTGTTTGATTTATTAATTTATTGATTTATTTATCACTTATTATTGATGATGGCTCTTTATTTGTAAAAGTGAAGTGTTTAATGCTTGCAAGCTTCCATTCCCCACCCCACCCCCTACTTCTCGTTCCCTGCGCCTAATTTCTAAAGTGTAGGCAAGGTTTTTCTGAGCGTATAAAAATCTATAGTTACTCCATTCTAAGTTAGTTTGGAGTAAGTTTTCACTGCCTAAACTTGCAAAACAGGTTTAAGTGGCTGGACATGCTTTCTTTTTTAAAAAAAACTGTTCTAAAATGAATCTATTCTAACTCACTAGAACTGGACCAAACTAAATGCTGAGAATTGCAATTTCTAAGATGCTCCATTCTAAACTAGTTGCTTCAAAAAAACAGGAGCAACTCAGTCCGAAACTTGAGCCCAAAGTGCCTTTCACAACCATCGGACAGCCCAAGGTGCTTTTCAGCCAATGAAATACTTTTTCAAGCGTAGTCTCTGTTGTAATGTAGGAAATGCGGCAGCCAATTTTCGCACAGCATGCTCCCACAAAGAGCAATGCGATAATGACCAGATAAACTGTTTTTTTTTAGTGGTATTGATTGAGGGGAAAATATTGTCTTGGACACCAGAGATAACTCCCCTTCTTCAAAATAGTGCCATAAAATCTTTTACACACACCTGAGAGGGCAGACAGGGCCTCGGTTTAACATCTCGTCTGAAAGACGACACCTCCAACTCCAGCTCCCTCAGTATTGCACTGGAGTGTCAGCTTAGATTTTTTGCACTCAAGTCTCTGGAGTGGGACATTCTGACTCAGAGGCAAGGGTGCTGCCAACTGAGTCATGGCCGACACCAGTTTTCCATGAAATACATGTTAGGTTACTTCATAGAAACTTCCTACCTGTACTATTAAATGTGGAGGATTGTTGAGAAATATTATCCTTGAACCTGGATTTTGCTTTGAAAACATTTTTCCCATCAGATATTTATATGGGAGCCCATTTCATGACTGGTTAAGTTAAAGTCCGGTATCCTCAAATGCAATGGCCTTTTAGATCTTTATGCGGTATTCGGATGTTCAAGGTAAGACTTACACACACACACTCATACACACACACACATCGATGCATGCATGCATAAAAAATACATAATAACTACTAGTTAATAATTTGTGGCATTGGGGACAAGTGTAGCCTTCATGTGATGTGCAGTTAGAGTGTCACAGTTAATTGGACTGGAGACATAGATATAATTCATTCAGCATTTAAAAGTCATATATTCTGTAATTTTTATTGAATACTTTGATTTTGTATTAGTATCAGTTAATCTCCTATGGTATTGCACATATGTAATATAATATTCTTATATACATATATACATAGAGTTAGTATTTTATTTAATCTTGTATGATTAAAGATTTTGCTTTTGTTTTACTTATAAATGTCTTGTGGATTTGTACTGTAGCTATAATTAATGAAATTGTTACAATTGTTCATTCCAGGATGCATTACTGTTTAACGTGTCATGGTACAATTTAGCTGACTGTGCATTTTAGCTCTGCTGAAAGAGCAGGGTGTGTGATTCGTGCCTGTTGACTTACTTTTTGTAAATACAATGGGCCCAAGATGGAGATAGGAAATGGGACAATAGGGCCAAGATGATTCGTTACATGAATAATCAAGGTCAGTATGCATAACTAGAGGCCTATAAAGATCTATGAGCTTTTGTTAACAATTTGTAGAGAGCTTCAGGCTTGAGAAGTTCGACAAAGGTTACATCTCGACCAAGAGGAAAAAAAGGGTATTGTGTTTATTTCTCTGTATGTCTACTGCTTAGAGACATTACGTTTGTCAAAGACTTGTTCAAACACATTAAACGGATTACGTTGCAAACCATAATTGGTTGTTAAATTTGAATGTTCTTACATATGATAAGTCAGAAAATGTGATCTCTTTCATACCTGTCTCTGATGTCTTTATGTTGCTGTTCTCTTTGTCTCTCCAAAGACTTGAGCACATAATCTAGGCTGACACTCCAATGCAGTACTAAGGGAATGCTGCACTGTCGCAGGTGGCCTATTTCAGATGAGAAGTTGTACCGAGGCCCTGTCTGCCTTCTCATGCGGACATAAAATATCTCATGGCACTATTTTGAAGAAGAGCATGGGGAGTTTTCTCCCGGTGTTCTGGCCAATATTTAACCCTTAACCAACATCACTAAAACAGATGATCTGGTCATTATCTCATTGGTGTTTGTGGGACCTTGCTGTGCGTAAATTGGCTGCCACTTTTCCTATATTACAAAAGTGACTATGGCCATAATTTTAATTTGGAGGCAGCGGGGGGTGGCTTGAAAGCGGATGGGAAACTCCTGAGAACGGGTTTCCCACAGGCCCTGCCAAATTTAACAGCAAGGCCTGATAGCATTTCAAAGCACTGTTTCCCGCCCACAACCAGCCAGATGGAGAGGCTGGCTGGCTGTCAGCTGGGTAGGCCTAGAGCTCCAGCATAATCCCTTACATCTTTTAATCACTCCTGCCTTCCTTCCTATCACAGACCTTCCCTTTTGTTCTTTCCTCCCCTCCCCCTTTCCCTGTCCCTGTACTTGTTTAGAATCTGTTACATCTCTAATTTTTCCCAGTTCTGACGCAAGGTCATCGACCTGAAATGTTAGCAACTCTGTTTCTCTCTCCACAGATGCTGCCTGACCTGCTGAGTGTTTCCAGAATTTTCTGTTTTTATTTTAAATTTGAAATGGTGGATCATCATGCGACATGGAAGCTCATTATAATATTGAAATGGGTGACCCACCTCCTGGGAGCGGGTGGCTTGGCAGCGAGTTGGGATTGCGATTCAGTTTTTTATCACTGACCACAACCCACCCATTTTTTGGGATTAATGTTCCCTCCTAAACTTCAAAAGTGCGTCATTGACTATAAAGTGCTTTGGAACATCCTTAGTTTGTGAAAGGTGCTATATAGATGCAAATTATTTTGTTATTTAATTTATTTTCCTCTTCTACTTTTGTCTCTCTTCTACTTTTAATTATTTTAAAAATTAATTAATTACTGGCCCCTTATCATCCAGTCCTTCAATCAATCATGTTTCCCTCCAACGCCGCTCCGATTACATCCCTTACCCATTCCCCTTCCCACTACCCCTCCTCTTCCTATCACTTTCTCACTTCCATTAGTACCCCTACCTCTTCCACTTTGAACTACTAGCTTAACCCCAGTATCCTCCCCATCCCCTTCAACTCACCTTTAACTATCCCTTGAGTTCACCCGACCCCCCCCAACCCCACCTCACTGTCCCCAATGGTGGGTGGTGAGAAGCCTGTTCACTTTCAACCCGTTTCCCTGTGCCCTTTTTTACCACTCCTTCCTATCTGTTTTCCTCAAAAACACTTTATTTGTTTTCAAAATTCAACTTCTTTCTTTAAAAAAATTCAAATTAGAATGACAAAAGACACTGCCTGACCCCAACCGGTATTTGATCTTGCCCCTGCTATATCTCTGTCTGTGTATCTCTATCTTTTATACGTATCAGAAAATAGAATCTGTGAATCACAGTTGTAATCAATTGGAACATTTTTTTTCTAACTGTCAACAAAATACAGCTGAAATAATTAGGTGATTTCAAAATCAAACTTGTTTTTTTTTTAATTGAACTGTGTACGTTTATTACTGATGGGCATTTATGAAGGGTTCAATTGCAGGCTTGGCTCAGGGTAGCATTTTTGCATTTAGTCAGAAGATCAAGAAATTGCACACATTATTCAAGCTGGTAATCCAAGTCAGCAATTTATATTAGATTCGGTCTGTGATACTCAGAGACTAGAAGGAGCCTTGTTACAAAATATTTAAATATAATACAAGAAGTAAAGAAGTTATACTTATTAAACAGCAATAGTGTTGATATACGACCTAACTAATATCACAAGGTTGCTCGATGGTATGACTTGGATTGTTTTGCCTTCAATGAAGGATGTTCAATCTCACTTTGAGAAGGTTCAAATAATCTCGGATTTAAATCTTCCTTCTATTCATTTAAAAGGCAACCTTATTCCTAAGGTCCTTGTGGCTCCGAGAGGTCTCCCATCAATCATTTTTGTTGTTTTTAGCCTAACAACCATCTGCTCTACTACCTCATCCTAGACAACACAGTACCTGACCTCTGGCCCTCCAAGCCTTCTTAAAACTATGCTATAAATATAAGATAACAAGATTGAATGAATGCTTCCTTACTTGGAATGCTCCAAGGACTGGCTAGACTAGACAAGGTTTCAATCTGTGACCGGCTAATAATGATACAATGGGGGAGAAATTCGGCTGCTTTGCGCCTCCCATTAGTGCCTGCGGGGGTCAATAATAGGGCGCTGTGGTTTCCGACCAAGTGTGCAAATTTAGTGATGCCTGCAAACTTCCCTGATGATTTTCCGCTTTCGCTAACACTTAACTGCTTGGTCTCCAGTGTCCCATAGATCGTGATGTCATCAAGTGCGCAGTGCCCTGTTACTGCCTTGTATGTGAAATTCGCTCCTGCCCCCTGCTGCATCACCGGGCATCAATAACGGCAGCAAGAGAAGGTTTTGTCACCTTGGCTGGCCACTTGGGGAGCGCTAATTAAAGGCAGTGATGTTCAGGTAGGCCAAACTTTATTCTTTGCATTAGTCTGGTGCCTGCTGAAAGCTTCTGAAACTTCACTGCTGCACGACGTCCAAGCCCTCCACTCTCTGCGAGTGTTTGAGACTGTAATGTCAGTGGCACAGGTCCCCTGGCCACACAGAATGGACTACAGGAATGTTGTAAACTTTAAGCGAGGGAAGGAGCCTCTGATGCCGGCAGCACTGCGCTGTACATTCTTCAGCGCTCTGCCACCACCGCCCCGCTCACACACTTTAGCACACTAAGAGAAGTGGTTAGCACTTGATGTAGCGCTCCACTTCCCTCTTGGGGCACGAAAGCTGAAGGTCCCGGGATCAAAAAAGGATTATCACCTGGCAATATTTTTCACAGATTTCAAAAGTTATCGCCTCAAATGGGGCGCAACAGAATTTCTAGCCCAATGTTTCTATAGAAAACCTTGCTCTAAAATGGAAGCAATATTCTAAAATGAAATCCTGAAATAGTAATTTCCTTTTACTGACACTTCATTTAGCCCCCATCTGCCTGATCAACAAAATGTAAATGATTCCACAGCGCTATTCATAGAATCATAGAAGCTTACGCCACAGAAGGAGGCCATTTGGTCCTTCATGTCCGCACAGGCCTGAAAAGAGCCATGTAGCCTAATAACATTTTCCAGCTCTTGGGCTGTAGCCTTGTAGGTTACAGCACTTCAAATGATAATCCAAATACTTCTAAATCTAATGAAGGTTTCTGCCTCTATCACCCTTTCAAGCAGTGAGTTCCAGACTCTCACCACCCTTTAGGTTAAAAACGTTCTCCTCAACTCCCCTCTAGTCCTTCTACCAATTACTTCAAATCTATGCCCCGTTTACTGACCACTCTGCTAATGGAAATAGGTACTTCCTATAAACTCTATCTCGATCCCTCATAATTTTATACACGTCAATTAACTCTCCCCTCGGCCTCCTTTGTTCCAAACAAAACAAACCCAGCCTATCCAATCTTTCCTCACTGCTAACATTCACAAGTCCTGGCAACATCCTCATAAATTTCCTCTACATTCTCTAGTGCAGTCACATCTTTCCTGTAATGTGGTGTACATAGTACTCGAGCTGTGCCCCAACTAGTGTTTTATACAGTTCTATCATAACCTCACTGCTCTTATATTCTATGCCTCGGCTAATAAAGGAAAGTATACCGTATGCCTTCTTAACCACCTTATCTACCTGTCCTGCTACCTTCAGGGATCTGTGGACATGCACTCCACAAGGTCCCTCTGTTCCTCTACACTTCTCAGTTTACTACCATTTATTATTATTCCATTGCCTTGTTAGCCCTCCCCAAATGCATTACCTCACACTTTTCTGGATTGAATTCCATTTGCCAATTTTCTGCACAATTGACCAGTCCTCTGATATATTCCTGCACTCTACAGGAACATTCCTCACTATCAACCATATGGCCATTTTTTCTATCATCTGCAAACTTCTACATTAATATCTAAATAATTGAAGTATACCACAAAAGCAAGGAACCTAGTATAGGTTGAACCTCCCTTGTCCAGAACTCCCTTATCCGGAACCACTCCTCGTCCAGAACCATTCCCGGCCACCGGGTGGTGCATGCCCACAACTCCAACGTGAACAATTTGAAGTCCTTCCTTGCTGCTGACTCCCGCAATTGCTGGCCTGACCCCGTGATCCATCGCGCCCCCCATGATCTCTCTGCCGCACTCCCAGCCCCGATATCCCCTTGCTCAGTACCTGTACCATCCAATTTAAAGTGATCACCCCTCGTCCGGAAAAATCCCTTATTCAGAACAGGCCAGGTCCCGAGAGTTCTGGATAATGGAGGTTGAACCTATACTGGGCTCAGCAGGACCCCACTGGAAACAGCCTTACAGTCACAAAAAACACCCATCAAATATTACCCTTTGCTTCCTGCCTCTGAGCCAATTTTGGATCCAACTTGCCACTTTCCCTTGGAGCCGATGGGCTTTTAATTTCTGACCAGTCTGCCATGTTAAAAGGCTTTGCTAAAATCCATGTAGTTTGCATCAAACAAACTAGTGCTTCAAAGAGGAGCAGGGAGTTCTGCTGGCAGCCTGATCAATATCTCGCATTCAACCAACAAAACCCAAAATAGGTTTTGCAAGCTTTCAATTATTTCCTATTGCTCTGTGCAAATTAGCTGCTGCATTTGTCTGCACAACAATGGATACACTTCAAATGCGATGGTGTGATTATAAATTTGGGGGGTATTTTATAAATTCAAGTTCTTTCTTTTCATTCATGTTTTGTCATGCTTGAAATACCCTCTTGATAGACAGTCATGCTTGTATTTTCAGATTGAATCCATTTGAATTTTTGAACTATCACAATGGGTTATATATTACTATTCCATGCCTTACTGTAGAAACTGGCTACTCATTATTTTTATACATGGACTTGTGAGAATGCTGAGTTTGGTAAACCTTTAAATCTTACAAGGAATATTCATCAAAAGGCACTGGATGAAACTGTGACCCCTTAACCTTAAATAATTGGCTGTAAAATAACCATTCATATTTAGCGTTTATTGGGTGCTGTGGAAAATACTGCAGCCACTATAGGGTCAAGACATGTTGCCTATACGGGACAAGTCACAACGGAACCAGATGCAATAATCACATTAACATCAAAAGCAAACAAATGGCAAGTCAAAGGCCGCCAACCTTCATCTAATCATAGGGTGCATAATCAGGTCAAAGAAAACATGAGATGCCTTGTGACTACCACAAGATGTTCTGGAAGACTGTGGCCTCAGGTATGAGTCACGCCATGGGCAGGTTGGTGCATGAAGACTAAGTGTAAGACTGATATAAAAGTAGAGAGAAAAGGCTAGTCAACCAGAGAGAACCTAGGAGCAACACCTCGAGAAGCAGGGACCTCAAGTTAGGAACTTGAAGCGGGACACCAGAGCGGAGGCTGATCACCTCTGTTTAAATGGGTAATATAGTATACAAGGTGTGAGGCTTGTGTGGTTTGCTTGTCTGTATTTTACTATTTCCTATTAAAATGTTTCATTGGAATAGATGAGACTTGTTTTAATTATTCTCGACACTCAAAGACCTGAACCGTAATTGGAGTACTGTGGTGAATTACTCGTCAATCTGACACTTAGTTCACAAAATCACAGCCAAAATATAGTAACAGTGCCTAAAATTTAGCTCACTTGTACTATCTTACATTAAATGGTCCAAAATATGTTGACAATCACAGAAATCAACCAACCTTCAGTGCATTAATGACTGAATGATTTAACCTCTTCTTGCCAAAATTATCAAAAAGGAAGTCAGACCATGAAATCATGAAGGAGCATTTTTTAATTGACATTTAAGATAATATAATTTATACCATCTTAAAATTAAATTGCACACAAAGTACTTGAGCATATGTTATTAACTATTAGAATTAGAAACCCTACAAGGGTAATGGTTCAGGATGTTTTTGCGACTAGAAGGCTGTTTCCAGTGAGGTTCCTCAGGGCTCAGTACATGGGTCCCTTGCTGTTTGTAAAATATATTCATTATATAGACTTAAATGTAGAGGGCTTGATAAAGAAATTTGCAGATGATACAAAATTGGCCGTGTGGTCGACAGTGAGGAGGAAAGATTTAGACTGCAGGAAGATATTGATGAACTGGTCAGTTGAGCAGTAAAGTGGAAAATGGAATTCAAGTCAAAGTGTGAGTTAATGCATTTGGGGAGGGCCAACAAGGCAAGGGAATACACATTAAATGGGAGGATAATGAGAGGTGTGGAGGAACAGAGGGATCTTGGGGTGTATGTCCACAGATCCTTAAAGGTAGCAGGACAGGTCGATAAGGTAGTTAAGAAGGCATATGGAATGCTGTCCTTTATTAGCCAAGGCATAGACTTATAAGAGCAGGGAATTTAGGCTAGAACTGTACACAACACTAGTTATGCCACAGCTTGAGTACTGCGTGCAGTTCTGGTCACCACATTACAGGTAAGATAAGATTGCAGTTGAGGGGGTACAGAGTACATTTACGAAGAAAAAGCTGAAGCATTTGCAACAATCTTCAGCCAGACGAGGTGAGTGGATGATCCATACCGGCCTCCTCCTGCCAGCACAGCATTCAGTTCCATTTGAAAATCCTCAGATAATGAAGCAGTCCGTGCCCGCATACAGCAAGACCTGGTCAACATTCAGGCTTGGGCTGATAAACTGTAAGTTGCACTTGACCAGCCACATAATTACTGTGGTTACAAGAGGAAGTGAGAAACTGGGTATTCTCCGGCAAGTACTGCATTTCTGCAAAAGGACCTTGGAGTGCAGGTCCACAGATCCCTGAAGGTAGCAGGCCACATAGATAACGTGGTTAAGAAGGTGTATGGAATACTTGTCTTTATTAGCCGAGGCATAGAATACAAGAGCAGGGAGGTTATGCTTGCACTGTATAAAACATTAGCTTGGCCACAGCGGAATGCTGTTCCGGTCACCACTTTAGAGGAAAGATGCGATTGCACCAGAGAGGGCGCAGAGTAGATTTACAAGCATGTTGCCAGGACTGGAAAATTTTAGCTATGAGGAAAGATTGGATAGGCTGGGGTTGTTTTCCTTGGAACAGAGGAGACTGAGGGGCAGATTTAATTGAGGTATATAAAATTATGAGGGGTCTAGATGGAGTGGATAGGAAGGACGTATTTCCCTTAGCAGAGTGGTCAATAACCAGGGGGTATAGATTTAAAGTAATTGGTAGAACGATTAGAGAGGAAATGAGGAAAAACATTTTCACCCAGAGGGTGGTGGGGATCTGGAACTCACTGCCTGAAAAGGTGGTAGAGACAGAAACCCTCATCACATTTAAAAAGTACTTGGATGTGCACAAAGAGCCATAACCTACAGGGCTACAGACCTAATGCTAGAAGGTGGGATGAAGGTTGGAAGCTCTTTTTTGACCGGCATGGACACGATGGGCCAAATCACCTCCTTCGGCACAGAATTTTCTATGATTCTATGAAGTAAAAAGACAGTTTAAGTGCATCACAATGGCTGGAATTTTGCCTACCTGGGTGGGTCCTGTGTGTGGGCGGGGGGGCGGTGGGGTGGCCACTGTGGGTCGTGACCCTGCCGCTTGCTCCATCCCGCTGCTGAAAGTGACTTTCCCTCACCAAAAAAAACATGGCGGCAGTGGCAGTGCGTCCTCCCCTTTAAGGGAAGCCATAACACTGTTGCAGAAGGCCACAGCCTCACTGGACCACTGGGAATAAACAGGTTTTGGCACCGCCCATCATGTCTGTGCCGGTCAAAAAAGCTTTTCAGAGGGAAATGTCGCCGTCGGAGAGGTAGATCAGCGGTGCACAAGGTGATGATGCACTTAAGACGGATCGGCAGCAGCGGATGGGTAGGGGCGGGGGGGGCGGGGGGAGGCGATCGGGGCACCACCAGGAAAGTTTGGAAGGGAATTTGGGCTAGCAGCGGCCATTCCACAAAAAGTTGGCGGCCACTCCACTCCGCAGCGTGGCCGCTGATTTGCGGTGGTAACAGGTCTTAAGGAGGGAGGCAATTTCGGCTCCCTTGTGTGGCTGAAAAATAGTTTTGAATAACAAGACCACCGTGTAAGTTTATCCAGTCTAGCATGTTGCTGACACACTCATAGCTTTAGCAGCATTATTCGGCGACTTCAGACAGCCTTTTCCTTCTAATTTGGTCATAGTATATTTGGTTGTATCACTTGCCTCTCTTCATGTGTTACCTTGGAGACATTAACTTGTAGATCTCTATCCGTGGATATGGTATACATTTCCTCCTGAGCCAACTGCCTCTCTTCTGCGTAGATCCAACTTGCATGACTGTTGTTACCCCTGGACTAAGCTGTTTCCTTTTTCTCAGGGAAACAGAACTATTATGTAATAGGTGACACAGGTTCAGCGAGAAAGTTGCAAACTCCATTTTAGTATCTTTAAGCTGTTTATCCGACCGATTATTAAATCTGCCATTGGTATTGGTTGGCTGGCACCTGGATGGCAGTTGTTAATGTATACCATTGTCCAGCTGCAGCTTAAACAAGCAGGTCATTCATCCATCACTGTAATGCAGCATGTTTACTGAATATAAACTGATTCAAAATAAAAATATTGTGCAACTTGCTGATAATGAAAGATATAGGCCAAGAAATTCTGTTGCGCCCCGTTTGGGGGCGGTAAAATCCGCGAGGCTATTTGCGCCAGGCGCGGAAGTCCAGCCCCACTCTCGAAATTTGGGTTTTCAGCCCCAAGATGAAGTGGAGTGCAAAAAAACGCACTCCACTTCCTCTCTGGGGTGCTATGGGGCGCACGGGTCGGGAGCGGGACATAGCGTAGCGCTGCCACATAGGAGGGGTTCTTTCCTTCATTAAATGGGAGGGCCCAAGCTGCTAGCTCTCCAGGGCGCTACCTAGACCACCGGGGAGCGGAGTGCCATGCCACCAGCCTGGCACTGAAGCTGTGTGCCGGGCTGCCAGGTCACAGCACAGACCCCGCGTTCAAACCGGCAACGAGCCACGACAAGTAAATCGGCACATTTTATATTGACCCGCCCACCACCTCCCCTTTAACCTGCCTCCTGCCGCACCGTTTACGTTCCCATAAGCTGTCGCTGTCATCGCCTGGCACTGCTTCAGGAAGGGGTTGAGGGCATGGGCCAATTTTTGTTCCGGGGCAAAAACGGGGCGCTGCGCATGGTGATGATGTCGTCATCGCCAACAGAGATCAGCAGCATTTGTGTTATATACAAATATTGTCTCCTTTCATTTTGTCTCCCCAAAACTTTCCTCTTTTCCATAATTACATCATGATTATAATTTTTTTTTTCCCTTCTCCTTTACTGACTTTTCTTGCTAATTTTGTTACAGGTGTAGCACTGCAAAGGGAAGATTTTCCCACAATTCAGTCATCATTGACCAGCACCTGACTAGATGGTTATAAGCTAACAATTGACTGACTCCAACAGCAGTATTTGAAGGCAACCTCACAGCACCTCATAAGCATTCAGTTCTAGTCTTGGCTTTTATGTCAGTCCCATTCAGGAACATAAAAAATATCAAACAACATTGTTACTTCAGAATTTTTATTTAATGGCTTATATTGATCTTTATCATCCTCTGCGGAGGGGAGGGAGCAGGGCAGAGGGCCTCCTTGTAGGACTGCTCCTGGGCCTGGCCAAGGTGGCCATTAACCGGTCCAAGCAGCGGGACGTCGAGGGAATCGACTGCCTATCTCTCTTCTATGTTCGCGAGAGGTGGGCACCAGAGGGACTGGAGTGCATCATCACCCCCGGCAACCAAATTTTAATTTGATCTAAGTTTCCATTAAAGTTTTATTTGGAAATTTGTGGGTTCTAGTGCCCTTGCCAAAAGGGGGCATTTGATTTAAAGTTCTACTTAAAATAGTTAGAGAATGTTGCATTGTGAGTGGCTTAGACAGTCACGTGATGTTCACAAGACTCAATAAAATAACAGTTAGTTGGGTCCAGGTCATCCACAGTGAGGCATGCAGTTGTAAAAAAAAATACTACTTGACAAACCATTCACATTTCTTTAAAATTATGAAAGGTTTTGATACAATAGAAACAGAAAGAGTGTTTCTACTTGTGGGGGAGAGCATAACTGGAGGCCATCAATATAAGATGGTCACCAAGAGATCAAAAGGCGCCAGTGCAGCCTTCGGCCACCTGATGAAAAGGGTGTTCGAAGACCAGGTCCTCAAATCTGCCACCAAGCTCATGGTCTAAAGAACTGTAGTAATACCCACCCTCCTGTATGGATCAGAGACATGGACCATGTACAGTAGACACCTCAAATCGCTGGAGAAATACCACCAACGATATCTCCGCAAGATCCTGCAAATCCCCTGGGAGGATAGATGCACCAACGTTAGCGTCCTCAACCAGGCCAACATCCCCAGCATTGAAGCATTGACCACACTCAATCAGCTCCGCTGGGCAGGCCACATTGTTCGCATGCCTGACATGAGACTCCCAAAGCAAGCGCTCAACTCGGAACTCCTTCACGGCAAACGAGCCAAAGGTAGGCAGAGGAAATGTTTCAAGGACACCCTCAAAGCTTCCTTGATAAAGTGCAACATCCCCACCGACACCTGGGAGTCCCTGGCCAAAGCCTGCCCTAAGTGGAGGAAGTGCATCCGGGAGGACGCTGAGCACCTCGAGTCTCATCGCCGAGAGCACGCAGAAACCAAGCCCAGGCAGCGGAAAGAGCGTCCGGCAAACCAGTCCCACCCACCCTTTCCCACAACTACTATCTGTCCCACCTGTGACAAGGACTGTGGTTCTCGTATTAGAATGTTCAGTTACCTAAGAACTCAATTTTAGAGTGGAAGCAAGTCTTCCTTGATTCCGAGGGACTGCCAATGATGAAATAGGGAATTCAGAAGAAATGTCTTTATCCAGAGAGCGGTGAGAATGTGGAACTCGCGACCACAGGGAATAGTTGAGGCAAATAGTACAGATGCATTTAAGGGGAGTCCAGATAAGCATATGAAGGAGAAGGGAATAGAAGGTTATGCTAATAGAGTTAAATGACGAAAGACGGGAGGAGGCTCGAGTGGAGCATAAACGGCTGCATGGACTGGATGGGCCGAATGGCCTGTTTCTGCGCCGTATAGCCCATGTAATCCTATATAACCCTATTCTGAGGGACTGATTATGATGATGATGATGATGATGATTTTGCTTGTTTGTAAAATATTCTGCCCGTGTCTCAGCATGTTCTGCTTGTTGTAGTTCCACAGGAGCAGGGTGAGAACTGCAACTCCCATGGTGTTCCATCTCCCTCTCACATTCCCATTCACACAGAAGCACAACCTCTACCAGAGCTAGCAGATTTGCGCAGTTAACTATGGACAGTCTCTGCCTCATGCCGTTGAAGTCTGCCTTACCTAAGTCTAGAATCTTAGTGGCTGTTTCACGTTTCTCCCTTTCAAACATTATGTTAAACTCGATCATGTTATGATCGCTATTCGATAAATGTTCATGCACTGTTAGGCTGTTAAGTAAATCTAGCTCATTACTCATTACTAAATCTGATAAGGCACGTCCCCTTGTTGGTTCTGAGACATATTGTTGCAGAAAAATATCCCAGAAACATGGGGAATAGAATGGGAGCATAGGTTGGGGATTGGGAGAGGAGCTGCAAATTGTGTATTGGTTTGGGTGGTGGGGGGCGCGGGGGGAGCAATGGGTGACACGTGGAAACACTTTGAGAGGAGTGTGTACTTTCTTCTCCCTTATCACCATCCTCTCTCCTCTGGGTCTGTGGCAATCTCTCCTGCCCCTCTGTGGCAGACCTGCTTGGACGAGACTAGTGACACCTTGGAAGCCCATGTCTAATCTATCTGCCAACTTGTCAAAGCCGGTAGAGATTTTGGAGGCAGGAGTATGCAAGGTCACCATCTGGGTCTGCAGCAACTCATTTTCACACCATGGTTTAACTTCCATTGAGGCAGCCAATTGCTCAAAGGAAGATTGTATGGTCGAAAAGCCCTGCAACATCACTCAACAAGTGTACCTGGCAGGACTGCCAGCACCTCACACAGTTACTGCTGAGCCTCCAGCAGTCTCCTTTTAATTGCTGGTCCCCCAGGTTCAACATCTCTGACCAGCTGAGCAGAGCTTAGGGAGGACGGTGCCGTCCAACACGGACTCTCCACAGCCATCCCTACCTCCACTGTTCATGCTCACTTGTGCTGCAGCAATCAGGTGACATCCCACCTAACTGTCTTACAGGCCCCACCAATGTGCTCGTATCTGGGCCACTGCCTGAGACGCATGTGTCCTGAGACGGTGGGCCCTCAGCATGAATGAAGAGTCCTCATCATCTCCGGGCAGGGGCTCGTGTTCTTCACATGTTAACCCTTCAGGAGAGAAGAGGATAAGAGAACTTTAAAAATGTTGAAAGGCGCATCATTAAAGTCACTGGGGGTAAAATTGGATTGAGCCTGAAAATAGGTCCGGGGAGCACAAATTGCAATCTGCCCGAGCCTGTTCAATGTGGTGCAGGAGGCACGCAGAAACCGTGCTGCCTGATCATTTCTAATGATGGAAGCACTGGCCTCATCGGTAACCGCGCTGCTGGTTGGCTCAAGAGGGGGCCAATATCGGGTACAGTATACCTGATAATAACATTTTGCCTCGGCTCTCTGCACATTAAAGGGGAGGTACTTTATTGCAGAAGCACCTCATTGCCACTCTGGATGCAGCCATATCTCAATAGGGATAAGAAAGGGTAAGATACTTCTCTGATGCAGCACTGGAGGCCTTGAACCTGGCGGTACACAGGAGATGACAGGTCCTCTACCCGCAAGGGACAACAGAAGGCAGTGGGAGGAGATAACACGTCAGTGCCATTTGTGTTGCCCCAAGGACCTGGATCCAGTGCCGCAAGAAATGTAATTATCTCACACGAGTGGTCAAGGTGAATGAATTCATCTTCAAATGCCATATCCCACCTTCTGCATCACTAGCCTCACACTGCTCAATGCACCAAATCTCCATCACTCACCTACTCTAGCAATCACCACTCAAACCTCACAATTATAGCTTTATCTCACCTTCACTGCTGTAAGCCTCACACACACACATCTCACACCTTGCACACACTGCCAGCTATTCAACCATGACAGGCACATCACCCAAACACATTGTACCACACTCACTGACATACTTCCCTTTTTCTTGCAGGCCAAGATGGTTCACAACCACAGACTGGTGGGGGGGATGCCCGACTTCAAAACCTTACTGCGCTGAGGACGACAGAGGCGCCGTCACTGAGGCTGTGGCGAATGGTATATGGCAAGAATAAAACCATTGCAGATGATGGTATGCTCATAATTAATCCTTTGTCTCACATTCCCCATCCCCCTCATCGCACAATCTCTTCTCACTTACAAGCTGTTGATGGTGTAAGCATACACATCTTACTTTCCCACCCCTTCCTCCTCCGCCACTCCATTCACCACAACCTGACTCTTGTGCCTTTCTCCTTTCAGATACCCAAGAACTGTCAGCATCCCAGTCTGTCCCCGTCCAAGTAGAGAAGTAAAGTGATGGAGAAGTGGTTGCATTTACATGTGTGGAAAGGGGCTTGCAGGGTGTCACAGCAGTCCAGCAATCTGTGCTCCAATAGATAGCAATGCTGAGGTACCACCCCAGGGGAGTGACAGTGGCTCCGTGGAGCATGAATCTGCTTCCTTCTCTCAGGATGACAGCATTCATATTCCCACCCCTGCCACTCCGCCAGTGCCTGTTAGCCAGCCAGTCTGACAGCTGCCACCTATGCTGAGATGATGTGTCCACTGCCGGGCCTTCTAGGCCCAGAGTTGCTTGAGGCCAACTGCAGTCTCCACCAGGATGAGGAAGGGAGGAAGCAGGCAGCAGATCCCCATTCTGTCCATGAGCACCTCATTAGAATCCAGTTCTCCTGAATGAAACCCCTAATCCCCATTACTCACCCTTGCCCCACCTTACCATCCCTCTGTCATGGAACATCGCAGCATCCTCTTGAGCACAAAGCTGAAATGAGAGCCCCCCACAAAACAAACTTTCCAAACATAGTCTATAAATGAATCGATGCAATAGTATATAACAAAGTCAACAAATCACCCTTGACATTCCCTTAGTGCTTGTCTTTCGTGTTCCTTTGCCTATTCTAGTGTTCCAGTGGCTGTAGCATGGCTGATCGAAGGCTGTTGACGGTCATTAGGTGGGCGCACGGGTAAACCCTTTTACCAAGATGGCATCCTGCACACTTGAACAGAAGTGTGCATGCGAATATCGAGCGTTAGGTGGCCACATAATCCCTAAAATACTGGTGCTAGACAGCCCAATTTAGCTTCTGGAGATTTTGGTTAAGTAAGCTTATTAAGGGATACAGAATTAAAGCAGTTAAATGAGGTTAAGATACAGAGCAGCCGTGATCTAATTGAATGACGGAACAGGCTCAAGGGCTTGAATGACATACGCCTATTCCTTTTATTATGCACAGCAAGGTCCCACAAACAGCAATGAGATCAATGACCAGAAAATCTGTTTTAGTGATAGTGGTTGAGTGATAGTGGTTGAGGGATAAATGTTAGCTCAGATACTGGGAGAATCCCCTGCTCTTTTATGAATAGTGCCCTGGTATTGCTACATTCACTTAAGAGAGCAGAAAGGGTTTCAGTTTAACCTCTCGGTTGAAGTACAGCAGCTCCAACAGTCCAACGCTCACTCAGCACTGCACTGGAGAGTCAGCTGGATTGTTGGCTCAATCCTCTGGAACGGGGCTTGATCCCGCAATCTTCTGACTCGGAGGTAAGAGAGCTACCAATGAGCCCAGGATGACACCTTGAAGGATGTTGACATTAGGTAATAATTTGACTACCAGTTCTACTTAACTTCATTTCTGTTGAGTGCTAGCACAAAGCTAAATAATATGCTGAGACAGTGGAGTCTTTGCATTGATGAGAGCTGCTGCACTCTTTTTTTTGTAGCATGAAAATCCTTTTAGCTGGTGGGATTCAGGACATTTAGATAGAATTCAAACCCTTACAACAGTAGAGGTAGCATTTTCGGCTTTTAGCACTTTGGGGCGCAAATCGTGGCGCCGTGCAACGGTTTGCGTCAGGATATAGTTTGCGCCCTCATCATGAATTTTAAGCCAAAAAGTGAAGTGGAGGAGCATTGGCTTTAAGTCAGGTGTTGCACGACTGACTGTGCGCTGGAGCAGAAACTTTCAGCGTTGAAGGAGGCAGCCATTTTGCGCATGCGCATTGAATTTTTAGAATTTTTATACCCCTCTTAGTTTATTTTCCTGTCGCAAACACAAATGCAGGACGCGCCAACTTCCTGCGTACATGAGCATTTAAACCGGCCCACTTCAGCAACTTCTGCTGAGATAGAGGAGCAGGAAGGAAGGCAGCGAGCCAGGCAGTTCTGCCAGGAGGCTATCGAGGTTTTAGTGAGCGTGGAAGAGTGGAGTTGGGCCTCACTCCATCTTACAAGGTGAGCCAGATCAGTCCCACTTTTGTTTCAGAGAATAAGAAGGGACATTGCACAGGAGGTGTCTGCTGCAGACACTGTGCCCAGGACTGGCAAACAGTGCAAAAAAAGTCCAATAACCTCACAAGGATCGTCAGGATGAGTACCATTTGCATCTATGCATGCCTCTATGACTTGTAAAATTAATCTCACACACTATGTGAAGTGTTTCATGTGTCTGGTCCCTCTCAACACTCAATGGGGTGCCTTTCACAATGCATAACAAAGACAAAGGCTTACATCGGCAACCATTGGCTTTTAATGATCTCGGCACATAATTTGTATCATTAACATCAACCTTTGCAATGCACTCCAACTGCTCCTAACGCTTTCTGAAAGATCACTTACATCCCCCATGGTAGGTGCCTCTAACCAGCGAATACTGATGAAACATATGCAAGATCGAAACAGATTGAACGGAGGCCTCTAGAACATTCACACTGTATAACCTGTTCAACTGTGGTAGGCATATGTCGCACAACAGCAGAAAGACCCTTTTTGAACCCTTCCTATTTTTCCCTTTGCAGTCAAAGCACTCCGACAATAGGTGGGAGCAGCTTCAGACTGGTGGGGGTCCGCCTTAAGCAATTCTTCTGGCCGATGTAGAGGAGAGGGTCTCTGCCCTCATCGGCGTCCCAGGTCATACAGTTGCTGGGGGCGATGCTGAGCCCCCTTCGGGTAGTAAGGGTATGTATATGCATCACATGACTGAATGCACTGCATTGCCAGATATAATTGATTTTAGGTGCCCCTCAAATGAACCTGTGCTATGCCACCTTCCTCATGCCTTCTAAACCCCCTCCCCTGCTGCTAACCACTCGTCTGCTGTTTTCTACATCCAGATGACCAACCAGAGCCACAGCATCCCTCAAGAGAGGCCTCCACTTCAGGCCATGCGACCGACAATGAGGCACTGGAGGACACTGCTCCGGCAGAGCATCCGAGCCCACCAGTTGCCCCATCAGGATTAAGTACTTCTGGCGACGACGTTGACTTCCCGAGCTTTGAGGATTGGAGGCTCCTGGCCCCAGTGGCGTACAGCAATGCAGTGCCGAGGTGGAATCTCGCAGGCCAGCTCTCTGGATTGTGAATCAGCAAAGTCGGTCTGCTCACAGACAGGCAGACATTGAACTGGACCTGGTGGAAATGTCCTGAGAAACCACAATGATGCACCACGACTTTATGGATGCATTGGGATCGATCCCAGCGAGCATTGACAAGCTCACTGTGACTGTTGCGGAGGTAGTGTCACAGATTGTCGTTGCGAGTCATGAGACCAGTGAGGCCATCATGGACCACACATAGAGACTGGTGGCCTCGAGCAGCGACAGTGGAGTTCCAGAGTGTGGGGCGCATACCATTGATCACGCCTCAGACTCGGGCACATCACAGACACAAGCTCTGCATCAGCTTGGGTAAGTGATGCAGTCCATGTCTGCTTCCATACTCTGTGTTCCCCACTGTCCCATGGGGAAATGATGGTGCCAAAGCAGGCCAGCAAGTTGTGCATAGACATCATGTTCCAGTTGCTAAGGTCCAGCCCCGTTGGACAATGAGTGGCTCCAAGGAAATGTGAAAGGTGTCATTCCTTAGGATGACAGCATTCTGGATTCCACCACTCACTCGCCATCCATACACGGTTGACACCACATCCACCTGTGAATGGTAACTCCGAGGAAGAGGCACCCCTGTCGAAAGCTGAGTCTTCCAGGCCAGGAGCTGGTCCAGTGTATCTTCAGATGCTGTCTCCATTGTCTGGCCCCCCAAAACAGCAGCCCTCTAGCACGCTTGCCCTATGCTCTGAGGCCTCATTGAGGAGGAATAGCAGGCATGGGAGGGGGTTGAAGGGAAGATGGTGGGAGAAAGTCTGTGCAAGACCCACTCAGGGCTGGCAACAAATCATTGTGCCTTTACATGGATGCAGTTTTTTGTTACTTTAGATGTTGTTGATTGCAGGGATCAGTTATGTTTCCATAAGTGTTTAAGCATTGTATTATTTAAGATTTTGTGGGGGTTGGGGGGGGGATATTGAGAATATTCAGTGTTAGTAAAAATCGTTGTTTGACCTTGTGCAAATGAGACACAAGACAACAATCAGTTGTAGAATAGCCAGCATGGTAGCATAGAGTGGTGAGGCAATGCTCAAACCTACTATTCCACATTCAAGGAAACTGGTCAATGATGAGCTGACGATGTAAGGCTCTTGCAGCCACCACATCTCCACGCTGCCTCGCCTGTGGTTGTGGTGGTTGCGGTATGGGTTACTCGTCCTTCTCCTCCTCCTCCTGAGGTGGTCCTGCAATCCCCATTGGCAATGCCTGTCCCCTAATGATGTCTAAGTTGTGTAGCCTGCAGCACATGACAATGAACTTGGAGAAACACTAAGGGGAGTATTGAAAGTTGCCTCCAGAGCAGTCCAGGCATCGGAAGCACTGCATTATTAAGGAAGCAGTAGTGGGACATTTGGAAAAGCATGATTCAATCAAGTAGAGTCAGCATGGTTTTATGAAAAGGAAATCATGTTTGACAGATTTGAGGATGTAATGAGCAGGGTGGATAAGGGGGAACCAGTGGATGTGATGTATTTGGATTTCCAGAAGGTGCCACATAAGAGGTTACTGCACAAGATAAACACGCACGGGGTTGGCGGTAATATATTCGCATGGGTAGAGGATTGGCTAACTAACAGAAAACAGAGAGTTGGGATAAATGGGTCATTTTCCAGTTGGCAAACAGTGAATAGTTGGGTGCTGGGTCCTCAACTATTTACAATCTATATTAATGACATGGAAGAAGGGACTGAGAGTAATGTAGCCAAGTTTGCTGATGACACAAAGATGGGTGGGAAAGCAAATTGTGTGGAGGACACAAAAATTCTGCAAAGGGATAAAGACAGGCTAAGTGAGTGGGCAAAGATTTGGCAGATGGAGTATAATGTGGGAAAATGTGAGGTTATCCACTTTGGCAAAAATAATATAAAAAACAAATTATAATTTAAATGGAGAAAAATTGCAAAGTGCTGCAGTACAGAGGGACCTGGGGGTCCCTTGTGCATGAAACACAACAAGTTAGTATGCAGGTACAGCAAGTAATCAGGAAGGCAAATGGAATGTTGGCCTTTATTGCAAGGGGGATAGAGTATAAAAGCAGAGAAGTCCTGCTACAACTATACAGGGTATTGGTGAGGCCACACCTGGAGTACTACGTTCAGTTTTGGTCTCCGTATTTAATGAAGGATATACTTGCATTGGAGGCTGTTCAGAGAAGGTTCACTAGGTTGATTCCGGAGATGAGGTTGAGCAGGTTGGACCTATATACATTGGAGTTCAGAAGAATGTGAGGTGATCTTATTGAAGCATATAAGATCATGAGAGAGCTCGACAAGGTGGATTTAGAGAGGATGTTTCCACTCATAGGGGAGACTAATACTCGAGAACATAGGGCTCAATTTTCCCCAGTATTTGCGCTGTTTTTTTTGGAGGAGGCTGCTTTTTCTGGCCTAACTTAAAAATCCCGTTTCCCCAATCAATTTGCACCAGCGTAACTCAGTTAATTACAAATTTTTTAAGTCAGTTTTTTACTCAGCAAAGGGGGGCGTAACCTTATGTTCTTATGTTCAGTACATCAATTGTCTGTTCAATGATATTGCGGGTGGCTGGATGGCTGTCATTATAGCGCTGCTCGACTTCTGTGGCAGAGTTCCAGAGGGGGGTTTTGAGCCAGGTGGCCAGGCCGTATTCTTTGTCCCCGATCAGTCAGCTCTGACCTTGTCTTTGTCGCTGAAACATGTGTGAGACACTGCTCTCACGCAAGATGAAAGCATCATGCGTGTTCCCTGGACAGCGGGCATTGACTGTGAGAATGCGCTGTGTGTGGTTGCAGACCAGTTGAATGTTTAGGGAGTGTTATCCCTTTCAGCTTCGGAAGACCTCAGCATTCTGTGTTGGTGCTCGCAGAGCGACGTGTGTACAGTCAATGGCACCCTGAACTTTGGGGAAGCCTGAAAATCATTCAAACCCTGAAGCCCTATCATTCTAGCTGTCCATGCTCATTGGGAACTTTATGTAGTCCATTCTGCATGCATAGAGTGCCTTGTCACCTGGCGAATGCAGCAATGTGTAGCGTGCTGCGAGATGCATCATATGTCCACTGCTGCTGCCTGGAAGGAGCCGGAGGCATAGAAGGCCACGGTAACCTTCATCTCGACAGGCAGTGCAGTCCTGTTGGCCCTAGTAGGCTGTAGGTCTGCCTATAGGAAATGGCATATCTCTGTCAGCACTTCTTTTTGGAACCACAGCCTTCAGAAATATGGAGGTATAATCGATGTTCCCTGTAAACCTCTAGTGGGTATGACCTCCTTCCCAAACATCTACGACCTCTTCAATTCTGTTGCATACCATGGACAATAAGCCTTCTTCCAGCTTGAAGCCGCCTGACAATAGCAACCAGCATGATTCTCTGCTGAACTAGCATTGCCCTTAGTGTATCCGCTTACTGACATTGGAAACAAAGGATTAAGTCATATAAAAGTGCCGCTTCAAACTGCACACTCACACAGCGTTCTGCGTGCAACTGTGGAAGTCACTGATAACTGCGATATAAGATCCTCTAGCTTCCCTTTAACTATGGCGCCAATTGTGACTGCTGCACCCTGGGACCGCCCTTTTTTCTGGTTGGTTCCTGGAGAGTTCACTAAATCAGGCGTTAGGGCTCTAAGTTTCACCCATGGCGCTAGTGCAGCCTTGCACGACGATTGACATCATCCTGATGGTCAAAACGGAGGGCGTTTTTGCACCACCGCAAAACCAGTACTGAAACTTCTGGCCGGGCACTAAATCCTGGATGTCCCATTTGACAGAAACACCATCTACCACCTCTCCAAAGCGCGAAATGGGGCGCAAGTTAACCGAAAATCCATTCCTAGTAGTCTAAATAGAGTCTTCCATAAGGTGGAAAAACTCCAAAATCTTTCAAGAAAAGTAATGACTAAATTATAGGAAAACAGAGTTCGATTACATTACAATGTTACACTGATTAATTGGAGACACTGCTAATGACCTCGGCTTTTAATTTCCAAATAACAGAGTAGCAATGGTGATTTGTAGCTAGAATAGGGGATGAATAATTTGCAGCTACATCACTTTTTGCACCACATAAAATATAAATCAATTGAGGCCATTAGGATAGATTTTGTGACAACCTGGTTCTCTGAACTTCACTTGCAGATGTTCTAAACTTACAGGTGTTGTATTCATACTCTATTTATTTGTTACAGCTCACGGGACGGGCATTAGGACCCTGCAGGAGCTATTCACAGTTGCTGTATTCATTCTGGTTCATGCCGGTTTGAGACTCCATTTTGGGTTGTATAAAAGCACAGTTAAGTTAAGTTACATTTCTCCTGGCTCAGTTTGTCAGTTACTTATGTGTACACAACAACAGGCATAAGTATTGTATTTGATGTCAGCTAGTTACGAGGAAAGTATACCATCCAAACGGAGACTGAGCTTCTGACAGTTAATTATAATCAATAAGGTCAGAAGAATGAACTTTATTCTAAACAGAGGGATTTTATTAATTATTATTTATCTTGAGGTAGTTGATAATTGCTTAAATGATTACAATAATTATTATGAGTATGAATGGAACTGAAACCATTTAAACTGATTTGTGTAATGTGAAGGTCTGTTGGGTTGAATGTTGCAATTGAATATTTTGCTAGACTAAAACTCATAATAAGTGCAGAAATAATGCACTCGGGTCAAATGTACATGTACTTGCCAGTTGGAACTGTACCTGCACACAAAGCAATGATACATATACTTAAAATTCATGCTGCATACTTCAAATTAATTTTCAGTAAGTAAATTTCAAGTAAAATTGTTAGATATTGTGAAATGTATTTTTATATGTTAATTCTAATACAAATATAAGGACATATTCTTCAGTTATAGGGGTGGTTTTCTGCCTGACAGTAACTTGTAGGCCATGCAGAAAATGGTTGCTTCGGCATAAAATTGTGCAGGACCAGAAACAGTTCTTCAGTCCAGCTGCCCATTCCCATAAATAGCTTATCTCAATTGGTCATTTGCTCAAATATCTATGTAGTTCTCCCGTAAAATTTTCCACACTACTTACTTCAACTCAACAGGTTTGCTGTCCTATGTGTCAAGTAGATAAATCTAAACTCTATGAGCACCTTCCCATTTCTAAGCTTCAGCGGTGACCCATGATTCTAGAGTTTATTCAAATACATTATGTGTTCAATTTATACATTCACTTACGAATCTTGAGTACGTAACCGAATCTTTGCGACTCAAAAGTAAATAATCCCTGGCTCTTTCTAGCTCCCCTTTTTGCTCAGATCCTTTAAGCTATCATGATGGTTGCCTTTTGCTTTCAATGTCTCGATCTCCTTGAGGTAACTAGCAAGTAGAAGTGTAAACAGTATTCTAGAATTGGTATCACCATCTGGAATTGTGCTCTAACCATCTGGTTATCTACCCTGTATATCAAGATCTGGTTAGCTTTCCTTATTGCTGCCACACACAATGCTATTGGTTTCAGTGAGCTATCTATGCATACACTCAGATCACTCTACTGTGTCGTGTCCTGCATTCTAGAACCATTTAGTTTATACTATTATTTATTTTGCCTCTTGTTAGGTTTTCAGTACGACATCACAAACATACAGGCTTTAAGATGGCTGCTAGCTTCAGGAACCCAGTCACCTGACTTGTTCCCTCTTTCTTGTTGTAAACAGCAATGGCTGCAATGTAACATTAGTCCACTTGGTGGAGCTACATATATTACATTTCTCCCTCCTTGATGAACAAGTAATTATAACAAACAATCATCATACATAACTTGCATGGTTATACATAACAAAAGATAGGGACTTATCTTGCCATATTTACAAATCAAGCTTAACCACTTGTTTTCTGTTTTGAAGGGGATACCTTTGCTCTTGAACAGAACCTTCCAAACATGGCGTCGAATTTAGACTCATTCGAGGCTGATCCTGAGGAAAGTTTCCCTCCAAGGGATCTCCTTGATTTACATTTGAACTCTCTACAACTTCAGACTGTTTGTCTGCCTGACTCAGACTCAGACATAAATTCGGACGTTCTCTTGGACTTGTTTCCAGTTCTTTCATGTGGAATATGCTACTGGTACTTGACTTGTATCAAAACTATCTGAAGAGACACAAATAATTGAATCATTCCAACCTTCAACTCCTTCCATGTCTGTAGGTAAAATATGATCAATGTGAACAAATCTAACCTAACCATGATCAAATATCTTGACCAAATATGTGCGAGGACCACATATCTTCACCACTCTTCCTTATAACCACTTTAACCATTTATGCTGATGGTTCTTCACTCTCACCTTCTGATTTAATGTCACACTTCTCTATTATGATTCTCTTTCTGTATTAATTGTTTCAATTCTACGAACTGTGCCAAATTTGGTTTTAACAACGAGAATCTGGTTTGTGGCTGTCGTTTGAGAAACAACTCTGCTGGTGTTCTACCAGTAGTTGTGTGAGGAGTATTACGATATGTAATTAGAAAATTAGCCAATTTATGGTCCAATGACAACTGTTGTTTCTTTGGATTTGGATCCAACATTTGTTTGATGAGGGCACGTTTTACAATTTGTACAGTGCGTTCTGCTGCACCATTTGAAGCAGGATGGTATGGTGGAACCTTGGTATGTTTCACACCGCATTTGCTCGTGAACTGTGCAAATTCTTCTGAACAAAATTGTGGTCCATTATCGAAACAATTTCTTCTGGGAGGCCAAATGAAGAAAATAATCTTCGCAAAATGTCTATTGTTTTACTTGTTATTTTCCGCATTGGAAACACCTCTACCCAGTTCGAATGGCTATCAATCACAATGAACAATTGTTGTCCTTCGAGCTCAGCAAAATCGATATGTAACCTTTGCCATACACTGGGAGGCCATTTCCATGGCTGTAACGGTACTGATGGTGGTTTCTTGCTTACCGATTGACATATCGTACATTGACTGACGATGTATATATCTTTATCTAGACCTGGCCACCATAAGTAACTGAGTACAAAACTCTTGGTCAAGCACATTCCCAGGTGCTGGTCATGAAGATCTCCAAATAATTTGGACCTGAATTTATTTTGTATAATCACTCTTGTACCCCACACGATACAATCTTTATCGATTGATAATTCATTCCTACAAACGAAGAATGGATGAATATCTTTGTCTGTTACCTGGTTTGGCCAGCCATTTGTGATGTGATCATAAACCTTTGAGATAACTGGGTCACATTTGATTGCTCTACAATCTCTTCAGCTGTGACTGGCAGTTCATCAATGTATGAAAAATAGTACACTTCTTCCCTATCGTGTGTCATTTGTGATGGGGAAGGCAATCTAGACATATCATCAGCATTACTTTGATCAGCTGATCATCTGTATTCAAGAGCATATATATATACTGACAAAATCAAAGCCTATCTCTGCATTCGGTTCACAGTTAATGTTGGAACTGGGGACTTTGGATGGAGGATTGCTGCAGGGACTTATGGTCTGCAATAATGGTAAACTTACAACCATACAAGTATTCGTGGAACTTCTTGAACTATGTAGTACATGAGGGATCTCTGCCCCAACTCCATAGGGAGAGGTGTCATATGCTAACTTGATCTCCTTCAATACATCATAGTGAACTAACATGGTGCTCTTTACCAATTGGCTTTTACATTCATTGAATGCTGTGTCGCACACTTCTGTCCACTTGCAATGGACCTGTTTTTTCAATAGTTCATTCAGTGGATGTAATACTGTAGCCAAATTTGGTAGGAACTTTGCATAATAGTTCAAAAGACACAAAAATGATCGAAGTTCAGTGAAATTCTTGGAAGTAAGTGCATTTCTGATTGCATCCAGCTTTCCCTTGGTTGGATGTAAACCATCTTTGTCTACTCTGTACCATAAGTACTCCACTGAGTTTTGAAATAACTCACACTTGGGAGCAGTCATTTGTACTCTGTGCTTCTCTAGCCGTTTGAGGACTTCATTATTATGAATTTGCCTGTTTCGTGCTGAAATTAGTATGTCATCTAAATAACATACTACCCCTTCAATACCTTGCAAAACCTGGTTCATCACCCCTTGAAAAATGGTTGGGGCGGAAGACACTCCAAATGATAGTCTATTAAATTGTTATAGGCCTAGCATGACTTGGACTCCTCATCTAGTTCAAGTTGTAAGTAGGCTTTCTTAAGTTCCAACTTTGAGAAGATCTGACCACCTGTCAGTGTTGTGAACAAATCTTCTACCTTTGGCAATGTAATGGGAAGATTACCATCTAGAACCTGGTTTACTGTTACGTTATAATCATCACACAACTTTACCTTACCATCGGACTTAGGTACAACAACAATGGGTGTATCCCAATTACATAGATCTATCTTAGAGATAATGTTCTCAGTCTTTAGTCTTTTGAGTTCTTGCTCAACTTCCTCCTTGAGTGCATATGGTACAGGACATGGCTTGCAGTAAACTGGTCTAACGTCCTTCTATACCCTGACACTTGCCTTGAAGCCTTGGATCGGACTGCCCGTTTTGCTGAACACCTTCGGATACTTCTTGATGACATCACCTTTGATGCAAATCTCGTTTCAACATGAAAAATCTCAGTCCAATCCAGCTTCAGTGATCCCAACCAATTTCTTCCTAGTAAGGCAGGATTGTCTCCTGCCACTTCTAAGAGAGGCAAGCTCTGAAATTGATCCTTGAAAGTTGGTTTACTCTTCAGTTGGCATGCGTTCGCAAGATGCCCAGTTTTCCTGCAGAAGAAACACTCTGCCTTCACATATGGACAACTTTGAGCAATGTGTTGTCCCAGGCACCGATAGCAGGACTTCAATGCACTGTTACCATTGCCAGTTGCTGAGACCTTGGGGACCAACTGCCACCTGTGCCATGTGGGAATTCCTGGATGCTTCCCGCAATGGGGATGACCACATGTGCAGGAAGTGTCTCCAGCTCCTCCAACTCGAGCGCCGAGTCTCGGAGCTTGAGCGAGGACTGGAGGCACTGAGGAGCATCCGTGAGAACGAGAGGTACGTGGATAGCTCGTTTCAGGCGTTGGTCACCCCACAGGTTAAAAGGGTACAGGAGGATAGGGAATGGGTGACCGTCGCACACAAGAGTATGGCGAGGCAGGTAGTGCAGGAGTCCCCTGAGGCTATCCCGCTCTCCAACCGGTACTCTATTCTGACTACTGGCGAGGGCGGTGATGCCTCTGGGGAGTGCAGCCAGGGCCAAGTACATAGCACCACGGGTGGCTCAGCTGCACAGGGAGTGAGGAAGAAGACGGGAAGGGCTATAGTGATTGGAGATTCAATAGTTAGGGGAGCAGATAGGTGCTTCTGCGGCAGCAAAAGTGACATCAGGATGGTGTGTTGCCTCCCTGGTGCAAGGGTCAATGATGTCACTGAGCGACTGCAGGGCATTCTGGGGAGAGAAGGGGAACAGCCAGTAGTTGTGGTCCACATTGGTACCAACGACATAGGTAGAAAGAGGGGTGAGGTCCTGAAAGCGGAGTTTAGGGAGCTAGTAGTAAGATTGAAAACCAGGACGTCAAAGGTGGTAATCTTGGGATTACTGCCAGTGCCACATACTAGTGAGGGTAGAAATAGGAAGGCTAGTCAGATAAATACGTGGCTGGGGCATTGCTGTAGGAGGGAGGGCTTTAGTTTCCTGAACAATTGGGACCGCTTCTGGGGTAGATGGGACCTGTACAAGTCGGACAGGTTACACCTCAACAGAGACGGGACCATTGTTCTCACAGGTAGTTTTGATAGTGCGGTTGGGAGGGCTTTAAACTAGCTTGGCAGGGGGATGGGAACCCAGGAGAGGGCTCTGAGCTAGTTAGAGTGGATGAGAGCTCAGATGAAGAGAACTCCAAGAAAGAATGCAAAAGACAGGAGGCAACAGAGCAGAGTAGCACTGGGGTAAGTGTAAACCACAACATGATAGGAAGGGACAATATGTATGAATATAAAGGGGCTGCAGGAGGGGTCAAAACTAAAAATCATGGTTTAAAAACTAGTATTAAAACACTTTACCTAAACGCACGCAGCATTCGGCAGCATTCGAAACAAAGTAAATGAGTTGATGGTACAAATCATTACAAATGGGTATGATTTGGTGGCCATTACTGAAACGTGGTTGCAGGATGGCCAAGACTGGGAATTAAACATACAGGGGTATCTGACAATTCGGAAAGATAGACAAGAAGGAAAGGAGGAGGGGTAGCTCTGTTAATAAAGGATGATATCAGGGCAGTTGTGATATTGGCTCTAATGAACAAAATGTTGAATCATTGTGGGTGGAGATTAGAGATAGTAAGGGGAAAAAGTCACTGGTGGGCGTAGTTTATAGGCCCCCAAATAATAACTTCACGGTGGGGCAGACAATAATCAAGGGAATAATGGAGGCATGTGAAAAAGGAACAGCAGTAATCATGGGGGATTTTAACCTATTGCTCAAATCAAATCGCACGGGGTAGCCTTGAGGGGGAATTCATAGAATGCATACGGGATTGTTTCTGAGAACAGTATGTTACAGAACCTACAAGGGAGAAAGCTATCTCAGATCTGGTCCTGTGTAATGAGACAGGAATAATAAACGATCTCCCAGTAAAAGATCCTCTCGGAATGAGTGATCACAGTATGGTTGAATTTGTAATACAGATTGAGGGTGAGGAAGTAGTGTCTCAAATGAGCGTACTATGCTTAAACAAAGGGGACTACAGTGGGATGAGGGCAGAGTTGGCTAAAGTAGACTGGGAACACAGACTAAACAGTGGCACAATTGAGGAACAGTGGAGGACTTTGAAGGAGCTCTTTCATAGTGCTCAACAAAAATATATTTCAATGAAAAAGAAGGGCGGTAAGAGAAGGGATAACCAGCCGTGGATAACCAAGGAAATAAAGGAGAGTATCAAATTAAAAACCAATGCGTATAAGGTGGCCAAGGTTAATGGGAAACTAGAAGATTGGGAACATTTTAAATGACAGCAAAGAATGACTAAGAAAGCAATAAAGAAAGGAAAGATAGATTACGAAATTAAACTTGCGCAAAACATAAAAACAGATAGTAAAAGCTTTTACCGATATATAAAACGGAAAAGAGTGATGAAAGTTAATGTTGGTGCCTAAGAAGATGAGAAAGGGTATTTAATAATGGGAAATGTGGAAATGGCTGAGACTTTAAACAATTATTTTGCTTCGGTCTTCACAGTGGAAGACACAAAAACCATGCCAAAAATTGCTGGTCACGGGAATGTGGGAAGGGAGGACCTTGAGACAATCACTATCACCAGAGGGGTAGTGCTGGACAGGCTAATGGGACTCAAGGTAGACAAGTTCCCTGGTCCTGATGAAATACATCCCAGTGTATTAAAAGAGATGGCGGAAGTTACAGCAGATGCATTCGTTATAATCAACCAAAATTCTCTGGACTCTGGGGAGGTACCATCAGATTGGAAAGCAGCTAATGTAATGCCTCTGTTTAAAAAAGAGGGCAGACAAAAGGCAGGTAACTATAGGCCAGTTAGTTTAACATCTGTAGTGGGGAAAATGCTTGAAGCTATCATTAAGGAAGAAATAGCGGGACATCTAGATAGGAATAGTGCAATCAAGCAGACGCAACATGGATTCATGAAGGGGAAATCATGTTTAACTAATTTACTGGAATTCTTTGAGGATATTACGATCATGGTGGATAGAGGTGCACCGATGGATGTTGTATATTTGGATTTCCAAAAGGCATTCGATAAGGTGCCACACAAAAGGTTACTGCAGAAGATAAAGGTACGCGGAGTCAAAGGAAATGTATTAGCATGGATAGAGAATTGGCTAACTAACAGAAAGCAGAGAATCGGGATAAATGGGTCCTTTTCAGGTTGGCAATCGGGTGGTTAGTGGTGTGCCATAGGGATCGGTGCTGGGACCACAACTGTTTACAATATACATAGATGACCTGGAAGAGGGGACAGAGTGTAGTGCAACAAAATTTGCAGATGACACAAAGATTAGTGGGAAAGCGGGTTGTGTAGAGGACACAGAGATGCTGCAAAGAGATTTAGATAGGTTAAGCGAATGGGCTAAGGTTTGGCAGATGGAATACAATGTCGGAAAATGTGAGGTCATCCACCCTGGCAAAAAAAAACAGTTAAAGGGAATATTATTTGAATGGGGAGAAATTACAACATGCTGCGGTGCAGAGGGACCTGGGGGTCCTTGTGCATGAATCCCAAAAAGTTAGTTTGCAAGTGCAGCAGGTAATCAGGAAGGCGACTGGAATGTTGGCCTTCATTGCGAGAGGGATGGAGTACAAAAGCAGGGAGGTCCTGCTGCAACTGTACAGGGTATTGGTGAGGCCGCACCTGGAGTACTGCATGCAGTTTTGGTCACCTTACTTAAGGAAGGATATATTAGCTTTGGAGGAGGTACAGAGACGATTCACTAGGCTGATTCCAGAGATGTGGGGGTTACCATGATGATAGATTGAGTAGACTGGGTCTTTACTCGTTGGAGTTCAGAAGGATGAGGGGTGAGCTTATAGAAACATTTAAAAAAATGAAAGGGAAAGACAAGATAGAGGCAGAGAGGTTGTTTCCACTGGTCGGGGAGACTAGAACTCGGGGTCGCAGCCTCAAAACACGGGGAAGCCAATTTAAAACCGAGTTGAGAAGGAATTTCTTTTCCCAGAGGGTTGTGAATCTGTGGAATTCTCTGCCCAAGGAAGCAGTTGAGGCTAGCTCATTGAATGTATTCAAGTCACAGATAGATAGATTTTTTACCAATAAGGGAATTAAGGGTTATGGGGAGCGGGCGGGGAAGAGGAGCTGAGTCCACGGCCAGATCAGCCATGATCTTTTTGAATGGCGGAGCAGGCTCGAGGGGCTAGATGGCCTACTCTTGTTCCTAATTCTTATGTTCTTATGTTTTACTTGTAACCTGCACTCGATTGACCTCAGTTATCTGACGACTGGAAATGGTACGAATTTCTCGGGAATATTTGTCGGCCATGTCCATTAACATGCCTGTCTGACAAGCTAAACCAAAAGTCAAGTTCGAAGTCTTCAATAGCTTTCTTCCGATTGCATCATTTTTTTACACCACAAACAAAGCGGTCACGCAACGCTCGGTCCTGAAATTTTCTGAAATTACAGTGAATAGATAGCTTTTTTAATGCTACAATGTACTCACTGATATTCTCGTCGGTTAACTGATCTCGTATTCTGAAACGATAACTTTCAGCAATTTCCAGGGGCTCAGGACTGTAGTGCTGTTCTAACTAGAACCTGCTTAAGTGATGTGTCCTTTGACTTGACATGCACAAGCAAATTTTTCACGGTTTCATACATTTCTAGCTGCTCCACAAATGCTCTGAAATTTTCACGGTCGCGTTGAAACTCCCCCAAGCACCCTATTATTCCCATAGATGTGGCAATGTGGACTCTGGCAGTTCAGCCAAGTGTGCTTGTAATTTACCTTTGACTTTTAGCTGTTAATCAAAACAGAGAAGCTCTCAAAGTCTCTCTGTCGGTTGGCTGAATCATTCACCAACAAAAATTTCAGCTAGCTTATCCGAGTATACTATCCTCATCGCCAAATGTAATGTTTTCGGTATAACTCACAAACACACAGGCATTAAGATGGCTGATAACTTCAGGAACCCAGTCACCTGACTTGTTCCCTCTTTATTGTTGTTAACCGTAATGTCACATTAGTCCACTGGGGGTAGCTATATATATTACAGCCTCGTCTCATTACCTTCTATTTGTCACATTAAATGCAACTTACCAGCTCACCTTCACAACCTCTCCATTGTATTTGTATTTGTTTGCCTCTTCCTTACCATTTGAAACAAATTGGATATCATATGTAGACTGAGAAGTTTGGGCTGTGGTTTAATGCGCAGTCCCGCTCGGAGTGCCTGGGAAACCCAGAAATATGTTAAGCACGTCTGTCAGTGACTTTTTAATGTAACCACTTCATTAGCATTTTATTTCTGGATTTCCCGTCCAATCAGTGGCAGCGGGCGTGATGACGCCCCGCATGACATGATCTCAACTCCAGTATTAGAGGGATGCTCCAAACTTGCAAGTTAAAGGAGCTGCAGTTGGCTGTCAGAGAACTGGAAGTGTTGCAATGAAGTCCAGATCAGTAAAGGCTGTGCACTGCTTCACGGACGCCTCCCTGGATGTGCTGCTGGGGAGCTGTGAGACGTAGTAGAGATATAATTTTCCCTAGCAACAGGAGAAAGGAGCCTGCTGGTGTACCAAGAAGGCATGTTGGAGGTGGCAGAAGAGGTCAACAGCAGGAGCATAGTACCACGCCCCTGGGTCCTGACCTAAACAGGGCAGCATAAGTGAGAGCATTGGCACATTCATTTACTTCCTGATGTGCATATCACAGGTTAGGTTAGGTTAGGTCAAGAGCATGGTACTATGCTCCTGCTATTGACCTCTTCTGCCACCTCCAACATGCCTTCCTGGTATCCCAGCATGCCCCAAACCCCTCATTCTGCCTTCTTAAGCCTACTCCAGCACATAACTCCTCACACCAACTTACCTTGCAGGTGCACCAATCCCTCTCTGTCTATGCACTTCCTCACATCCCCATCTATCCATCCCTCACTGACACTCAACTTCATCTTCATGCAATGTCATGCCCCTTCCTCATAGTCACCCTCAACAAATGCTCTCCACCCATCGGGTGAACACATGCCATTACTCTCACTCATAGGTCTCTTCTTTCCCTTCTTGCAGTTGAAAAGAGCACAGTCACCAGGGAGAGGCAGAGAACCAGATGTAAACCTTCAGTCATTTCACAATTTCCAGCTGCAGAGGAGGAAGTTCTGGAGATTAGCTGAGTCTTGACATACCTGGCTATCGGAGACGGAATTAAATATCAGACACCACATGACATACAACACTCTGTCACGTTTACCTGATGTCAACAGCGAGTGAAATATGATCATGTTCATAATGAGAACTTTCAACATTCTTACATTGACAATACTCATTCGTGTCTTTTATTTCCCACTGGGCCCTCACACATCCAGCAGGAGCTGATTGAAGTTGCTCAAAGGAGCTCAATTCCTCTGAAGGTGCAACATCACATGACTCAAGCAGACCATGCACCAGCTCAGATACTCACACTTCACTGGGATAAGTAAGATAAATATTTGAGTTTTCACGCTTCACAAGTGAGCAAGAGCAGATGCTGGTAGCAGCGACAGCATTGGAGAGTTGGCATTGGAGGGCACAGGCCTCTCCAAGCTCTGCTCAGCTGGACGCAGATGTTGTATCCTGGGCGCTGTCGATGTAGAGGATAATTATTGAGTAGCAGCAGGGAATGTGCAATGTCCTGGCAGGCATTCAAAGTGCACTGTGCATGATTGCAGAGAGATTGGAAGAGTCCATCTGAAGCATCAGTGGGATGCTGTTGCTGCAGGCCATTGTGACTGGCCAAGTACATGAAAGCATCAAACGCAGCAATTTAACGAGTGCATTCAGGACTTGACCAAGTGCTTGCAAACTTTGATGCCACCTTAAATAGGATACCCTAGCTTCACTGATCTGCAGATCTAGCACATTGCTAGCAGGGAAGTGCAGCTGGGCCATGAGAGGGATGATAGCAAAAAGGGTCATGGAAGTAGGAATTCCGCTCAAAACACTTCCATTTCTCACATGTTTCAAACCCTTCAGTCTGTACCCAACATGCTGCCTCGTGTCCTGATGGCCGAGTCTGCCGCTGCACAGGTGCAGGTGGAGCAGTCTTTGGTGGGGCCCTCACGGGCTTCAAAAGCCAGAGGACGTCAGCCAAGAGCATCTGAGCATGTCAGAGCAGGGATGTGAAAAGCCTGCCTCTACCTTTGCTCAATCCATAAGGTTTGCACCATGTAGAAGCACTAGGAAAAGTAAGAATAATGATTTGTAGTTGCACAAGAGTATGAACATTAATGTGTCAACATTGTTATGTTAAGTTTCTTTTCCTCATTTGAAGCACATAAATATTATTGTTTTGCGCCACTTTCACGTCTTGCCCATTCTTGGTTGCTGGCTGGCAAGTGGATATTTCAGTTTTTTCATGATGAATGAGAAGAACCTGAATTGATGGCGACCAATTGGAGAGCAGTGAAAGGGTTGCTTGGTTGTTTTCAGGACTGCTTTGTGTTAGTGTCATTGGGAGGGGGTGGCAGGGGCAAAAGTGGCATTTGCATGTGGTTGTGAGGTGGGTGTACTGTTGGAAACTAAGTGAACCTCACAATAATCCATGCATCCCAGGCAGCAATATTCGGCACTGGCAATGCATTGCGCTCATCACCTTCTGCTTTCTCACCTTCCTCCTCCTCCTCCTCCTCACCTTCCTCCTCCTCCTCCTCACCTTTCTCCTCCTCCTCACCTTCCTCCTCCTCCTCATCTTACTCCTCTTCCTCACCTTCCTCCTCCTCCTCCTCACCCTCCTCCTCCTCACCTTCCTCCTCCTCCTCCTCATCATCATCATCATCATCATCATCATCATCATCACCATCCTCCTCACCCTCCTCACCCTCCTCCTCCTCCTCCTCACCTTCCTCCTCCTCCTCCTCCTCCTCACCCTCCTCCTCCTCACCCTCCTCCTCCTCACCTTCCTCCTCCTCTTCCTCACCCTCCTCCTCCTCCTCCTCACCTTCCTCCTCCTCTTCCTCACCCTCCTCCTCCTCACCTCCCTCCTCCTCCTCCTCCTCACCTCCCTCCTCCTCCTCCTCCTCACCTCCCTCCTCCTCACCTTCCTCCTCCTCACCTCCCTCCTCCTCACCTTCCTCCTCCTCCTCACCTCCCTCCTCCTCCTCCTCCTCACCTCCCTCCTCCTCCTCCTCCTCCTCCTCACCTTCCTCCTCCTCACCTTCCTCCTCCTCCTCACCTTCCTCCTCCTCCTCACCTTCCTCCTCCTCCTCACCTCCCTCCTCCTCACCTTCCTCCTCCTCACCTTCCTCCTCCTCACCTTCCTCCTCCTCACCTCCCTCCTCCTCCTCACCTCCCTCCTCCTCCTCACCTCCCTCCTCCTCCTCACCTCCCTCCTCCTCCTCACCTTCCTCCTCCTCCTCACCTTCCTCCTCCTCCTCACCTCCCTCCTCCTCATCATCCTCCTCCTCCTCACCTTCCTCCTCCTCCTCACCCACCTCCTCCTCATCTTCCTCATCCTCCTCACCTCCCTCCTCTTCCTCCTCACCTTCCTCCTCCTCACCTCCCTCCTCCTCCTCCTCACCTCCCTCCTCCTCCTCCTCCTCCTCACCTCCCTCCTCCTCACCTCCCTCCTCCTCCTCCTCACCTCCCTCCTCCTCCTCCTCCTCCTCCTCCTCCTCACCTCCCTCCTCCTCCTCACCTCCCTCCTCCTCCTCACCTTCCTCCTCCTCCTCACCTTCCTCCTCCTCCTCACCTTCCTCCTCCTCCTCACCTCCCTCCTCCTCCTCACCTCCCTCCTCCTCCTCACCTCCCTCCTCCTCCTCACCTCCCTCCTCCTCCTCACCTTTCTCATCCTCATCCTCATCCTCATCCTCATCCTCATCCTCATCCTCATCCTCACCTTCCTCCTCATCCTCCTCACCTTCCTCATCCTCCTCACCTTCCTCCTCCTCCTCACCTTCCACCTCCTCCTCACCTTCCACCTCCTCCTCACCTTCCTCCTCCTCCTCACCTTCCTCCTCCTCCTCACAATCCTTCAAAGAGGCTCTGCACCTTGGTCCTCCTTCAGGTCCAAACCTCACTGTTGGACAGTATTGTCAGAATGCAGCACACCACAACACTGATGAGTACGACAGGGCACCTCCTGATCTCTCCAGGCACCTGCAGCTCACCTTCACCATGCCAATGGCTTGTTCGATGACACATCTGGTGGTCATATGACATTCATTGTGGCACTCCTGGGCCTCATTACTCGGGTTTCTATCATCAGCATGTTTTAAGTGGGTCTCCCTTATCTTCGAACAGCTAGTCGGTAACTCTCCTTCCAGATGCAAAGGCGTTTGTAATGGTGGATTGGCATAGAACGAAAAGCCATCATGGCAGCTGTCCAGGAATCTTATGCACTCCTGTAGAAAAGATAGTTTTGTGGTTTGCACCCCAGCTGCAAATACAAAAATATCTTTATACAGGTGTGCACAATTGATGAAGTGGAAGCCCTTGCAGTTGGCAAATACTCCTGGGTGATCTATGGTTGCCTTAATTGCCACACGTGTGTGCAGTCGATGCGCCCTACACCTGTGGGAAGCCAGCCAGAGCTGCAAACCTGAGTGCGCACTCATTCTGACTGGCAGGAAAGGTAGAGATAATTGGCGGCCCTAGTAAACAAGTCATAAGTCATCTGTCTTATACATTTGTGTGCTGCTGACTGAGGGTTCCTGCAAATGTCTCGAGCAGAGTCCTGCCCTGCAAAAACATTGAAAGCGGTGGTGACTTTGACAGCCACTGGTAAAGCGTGGCCTCCAGGTCCAGCTGGAAGCAGGTTTTGTTCCAACAGACTGCAAATGCCTGCCACCACCTGATGTGACACCCTGAGCCTTCTGGAAGCTGATCCTCGGCCTGTAGACCCTGTGTGCTGGGTACAGCCTCCAGTGAGCTGCACCTCTCTGCTGATCCCCGCTCGCCAGTGAACCTACAAGTCTGTGACCAGCAGGCTGCTGCTGTTGCTGCTACTGTTGTTGGTGCCGTTGCTGGTCATCTTGGTCTCATCAGGGGTCCAATCTAAGGCAGAATATCTTGATCTGATAGATCTAAGTAGAGATCAGACTTCCAAACCTACAAAGGGTTGAAGAAACTTCCAAAGGGTGTAGTGTAACCTCACAGCAAATCATCATAGGCAGTCCCTCAGAATCGAGGAGGACTTGCTTCCACTCCCAAACTGAGTTCTTTGATGGCTGAACAGTCCAATATGAGAGCCACAGACCGAGTTACAGGTGGGACAGACCTTCGTCGACGGAAGGGGTTGGTGGGGCTGGTTTGCCGCACGCTCCTTCCGTTGTCTGCGCTTGGCCTCTTCATGCTCTTTGCATTGAGACTCGAAGAGCTCAACGCCCTCCCGGATGGACTTTCTCCACCTTGGGCGGTCTGTGGCCAGGTCCCCCAGGTGTCAGTGGTGATGTCGCACTTTACCAGGGAGGCTTTGAGGGTGTCCTTATAATGTTTCCGCTGTCCTCCTTTGGCTCGTTTACCATGAAGGAGCTCCACATAAAGCATTTGCTTAGGGAGTCTTGTATCTGGCATGCGTACTATGTGGCCTGCCCAACAAAGCTGATCGAGTGTGGTCAGTGCTTCAATACTGGGGATGATAGCGTGGTCGAGGACACTGATGTTGGTGCGCCTGTCCTCCCAGGGGATTTACAGGATCTTGCATAGACATCGTTGGTGATATATTTCCAGTGACTTGAGGTGCCTTCTATACATCATCCATGCCTCAGATCTATACAGGAGGGCAGGTATTAATACAGCCTTGTAGAACATGAGTTTGGTGGTAGATTTGAGGGCCTGGTCTTCAAACACTCTTTTCCTCAGATGGCCGAAGGCTGCGTTGGCGCACTGGAGGCGATGCTGAATCTCCGCTTCAATGTCTGCCTTTGTTGATAAGAGGCTCCCGAGATATGGGAAATGATCCACATTGTCGAGGGCCACGCCGTGAATCTTGATGATTGGAGGGCAGTGCTGTGCGGCGGTGACAGGCTGGTGAAGGACCTTTGTCTTATGGATGTTAAGCGTAAAGCCCATGCTTTCATATGCCTCACTGAATACATTGACTATATCCTGGAGTTCAGCCTCTGAATGTGCGCAGACGCAGGCATCGTCCGCGTACTGCAGCTCAACGACAGAGGTTGGGGTGATCTTGGACCTGGTCTGGTGGCGGCGTAGGTTAAATAGCTTCCCACTGGTTCTGTCGTTTAGTTCCACTGCAGCCGGGAGCTTGTTGATTGTACTGTGATCAAACCTTTTCCCACTAGCAGGTAAAAAAGCAGCAGTGAGTACTGAGTATTTATTGACATATTTCCCTGAGATTGCTTCAGCCCCCTCAATTGCCGCTGTGCACTCGCCTTGTTTTCACTGGAGATTTCCAGGAAGCCTGGGAAGCCCATGGACCCAAAGTTAAAGTGACAAATCTGTGTCAATATCGCTCTAATTGAGCGATTATCATATGTTAATAAACAACCCACCTCTCTCTCTCTCTCGGGAGTTGCGCGCACACAGCCTAACACGCTGCAGTGAAATCCGGAAGTTGGCGGGTTGAAGTCAGCTTCCCGGCGCGCTGTCAATTTTTCCAGTTTTAACCCTCACCCCCCACCTGCACCCAAACCCACGCACTCATGCTCATTAAAATCCAGCTCTTCTGTTCTGTCCCCAGATCCAAATCATTTTTATACACTGCAAAAATCAATGTTCCCCACACTGACCCAGGAAGAGACCTTTTTTCTAAACTCTATTCACAACCACTATTTACTTTCTCTGGTTCAGTCCCAAAACAAAAGTGAATTTGTGCAGCAATGTTGACAGATGCTTAACGTGACAGCTATTCTTTTACACCTATGGACTAAAAGCACAATGTGGGAGTGGCTCCAATTCACATTAGTAACACTGCAAATGCAAAATCATTCAGTGGTATAAATCACTCATACCAGGCTTTACTGTAGGCTGGTGGAGTAAAATCTGGGTCATAAAAGGCAAGGTGACTGTGAAGATCTTTTTCATTTTGTCATCCAACCATGTGAATTTTTTTTTTAATAGGACAGTCTCTTTGAGCATTACAGGATTCTCTTTTTGCCATCATTTCATGGAAGCTAACGTAGTTTCTACAGTTCATTAGCATTGAGTTTAAGAAATGTTACTAAATTTCTCAATGAACATTGATGTGCAGGTTTATCCCTCTGGAATTAGGAATAGGTCAGTTCTGAATAAAGGATCTTTCATAAGCGTTGAAACATTGAGAGAGAAAAAGGGAGGCTGCACACATGCTGAAGCAAGTTAGAAGCATAAAAACACTCCAGGAAGTCAAGGTAAGGTGAACCACGGGAAATTGGAGCCTATTGGTTTAACTTCAAGTGCAGAAAAGGAGGCCACCAAGAGCCAGGAACAAACTACCTCGGTGGGATTTTTGTTGGAACTTCTTGGTTCCTTTGTTCACATTTGTAGCTAATTTAGGGGAATCAAAATCCTTGGGGTCAAAATTTGTTTTCTAACACCACCCATTACCATCGGAAAATGGCCGCTAACAGGTGGCTGAGTGCTTACCGTCGGCGGCGACCAGGTTCCTCGGCTCTCAGAAAATTTAGTTGGGTAGTGGGGGCGGCGCCAAGATATTACACTAAGCCGCCACCCACATGGTGACGTCATCGAGTGTGCAACATCGCCTTGCCGCCGTGACTACGAGACTCGGTAAGTACGGTGGCCTTACCGGCAGGCGTTCGTGCAACCTGTAAAAGCTGGCGGGACATCGGGGATCCCTAGGTGGTAGCGTCCAGGAATCAAGGTTAGTGGTTATGTTTATTTTTTTTTAGCTTTTATGTAGTAATGGGACCAGTGGTGAAGTGTGGTGTGTGTGTGTGTGTGTGGGTGTGGGTGTGGGTGTGGGCGAGGGAAAGGGTTGGAACCATTTTTTTTTTCATTTGTTTCATCTCGCTTGCCGACAGCCTACCGTCAGGAAATTCGGTAGGCCTCCTGTGATGCCACTCCATTGGCCGCCGAGGATGTGTGTGCAATGCCATCTTTGGGTGGCAAGACTGAAGTTTGCAGTTTGAGGTGGCCCCTGCCGCCTGCTTTTAAAATCAACACTCAGCCGGTGTCATTGCCTCAAAAACAGCTGGACTGAATTTTGACCCCCTTGTGTTTCAGGGCATTGTGTTGTCTCAATGAAACATCAAGGTATCTAAGTGGGCCGATAAATAACAAGTTCCAGCAGTGAGCGATATTGTTTCTTAGCAAGGCAGGTAAATACCAAAAATGAGACAATCTTGATGAGTAATGCAACTATCTTAAATTAGAATAGCGTTGCACCCCAATTATTCATATGGGGCGAGCAGTTGTTTGCCCTGACAGCACTTAGGGCATCTTTACATTTAAGAAGGATTCATCCAAATTGGGAATTCAGAGAAAACATGGTTACCTCTCTCTTCCTTCAGACCCTACTTTTCGCATTAGGCAGCTGCTTTCGAGTGACAGATTGATTTCTACTTTGGTATAAATGAAAACCTTTACTGCCATATAATTGTCTAAAGGGGCTCAATGCTCCCTAGACAGATTGTCACCTTTACTTCTTTTACCAATATTTTTATGAGGAAGTTCAACCATGCAAGTTGAGTTTTAAAGATAAGATTAATATTAGCCCTTTTATACAGCAAATAACAAAAATTTCAAAATGTTGGTAAAAAAATGAATATACGAACAAAAAACCAGGACTATCCAACTCTGGATTAATGCTACATGCAGTCATTTCTAACCCTTTCTTAATGTCCATTTTAGACTGTTCATTTATCCTATTGAGGCTTTAACCAAGCCTCATTTATTATGCCTGAAGCATTGATCCAATCCGGTACTCATCTATTTCCTCCTGATTGAGAAACAGAGGAAATACTTATTAAGTATCATTGCCATTCCTTTACTCTAAATTACAACACAAAGCAGTCCCAGACCATCTTTGACAATCCTTCTACTTATGTGCATTTAAAAGCCCTTGCTATTTTGGCTTAAATTGACTGCCAACTTTTTTACTCCCTCTTAACCTTTCTACTCTTCCTTTTAGCCTCCGATCTATACATTTAATATTGCTCATTTTTCTCTTCTGTATTAAACACTTTAGCTCCAGATATTCAGTTGCCTAGCGCCCTGACATAAGTGTGAAACGCCTCCCTTAGCGCTCCACTCCACTGTCAGGACACAACTGCTGAATTTTTTGACTGCCAATGCAAACTATTTCCCAGCGCTAAATTTATCCACCGCTCGACATTAACGCCTCAAAAAACCGTCAGCCTAATTTCCACCCAAACAGCTTTGATGCAGTCTCTTTACTCCTTGTTGGAATGTATTTAACCTGTACCTGAATAAAGCATGAACAGTTGAATAATAAATTCCAGTTATATTGAAAATCATATATTAAATAACAATAGTTTTGTAACTTATACATTTTCACCAGCATTTAGTGAAATTGAAATTCAAACTTTATTGATTCTTTTAGAAACCACCAATAGTTCTAGAGGGTTTAATTATGATACAGGTTTTGAAAGCTGGATCATGGCCAGGATTCATCAAAATATGCAAGCATCCATGTAGTTTGTGAAAGAAACAGCAGTGTAAATATAAACGTGTAAAAATATTGTGTACAGTTCTGGAAACTCCAATATAATATAAATATTGGTTCAAAAAGGTAGGAAAGTGAAGATTTACTAGAATGACATCAAAAATGAAAGTTTCTTGTTGTGAAGAAAAGCTTGAACAATTGGAGCTTATTTCACTGAAACAAAGGTTGAGAGAGGACTGTAATAGACTTTATTCAAAATTATGAAAGATTTTGAGAATGTAAGTAAGGAAAGATTGTTTTAATTAATTTCCACGTTGGTGATGTGGGGGCATCTCTAGAAGAATGAATGGGTGTAATATCTTCAGAGAGCACACAACACACAACCTGTAAGATGACTGCCAGTTCCGGAAACTTCTGACCTGCTGGTCAGGTGACCTGCTCTTTATTAAACAGCAATAGCTGCAGTAACACAGGCGTCCACAGTATGAAGCTACAGACATTACACTTCTCCTTCCTTAATGAAAACGTAATTATAACAAACAATCATCATACATAACTTGCATGGTTATACATAACAAAGGATGTGGACTTATTTTACCATATTTATAAATCAAGCTTAACCACTTGTTTTCTGTTTCGAAGAGGATACCTTCGCTCTCGAACAGAACCTTCCAAACATAGTGTCGAATTTAAACTCATTCGAGGTTGATCCTGAGGGAAGTTTTCCTCCAAGGGATGCCCTTGATTTCCATTTGAACTCAGCCTAACTTCAGACTGTTTGTTTTCCTGACTCGGACTCAGACTTAAATTCTGACTTTCTCTTGGATTTGTTTCCAGTACATTGGATGTAGGATATGCTGCTACTGGTGTATCAAAACTATCTGATGAGTCAGAAATAATTGAAACACTCCCACTCTCAACTACTTCCATGTCTGTGGGTAAAATATGAGCAATGTGAACAAACCTAACCTGTCCATTATCAAACATCTTGACTAAATATGTGCGAGGACCACATATCTTCACCACTCTTCCTGGTAACCACTTTAACCATTTATGGTGATGGTTCTTTACTCTCACCTTCTGGTTTAATGTCACACTTCTCTCTTTTACTCTACCTCTATCATGATTCTCTTTCTGTCTTAATTGTGTCTCTTCTACGGACTGTGTCAAGTTTGGTTTTAACAACAAGAATCTGGTTTGTGGCTGTCATTTGAGAAACAACTCTGCTGGTGTTCTACCAGTAGTTGTGTGAGGAGTAATCCGATACGTTATTAGAAAATTAGCCAATTTATAGTCCAATAACAGCTGTCGTTTCTTTGGATTTGGATCCAACATTTGTTTGATGAGGGCACGTTTTACAATTTGTACAGTGCGCTCTGCTGCACCATTTGAAGCAGGGTGGTATGGTGGAATCTTGGTATGTTTCACATCATTTTTGCAAACTGTGCAAATTCTTCTGAATGAAATTGTGGTCCATTATTCGAAAGAATTTCTTTGAGAGGCCAAATGAAGAAAATAATGTTTACAAAATGTTTAATGTTTTACTTGTTGTCATTTTCCACATTGGAAACACCTCTACCCACTTCGAATGGCTATCAATCACAATGAGCAATTGTTGTCCTTCTAACTCAGCAAAATCAGTATGTTGGCTTTGCCACATCCTGGGAGGCAATTTCCATGGCTGTAATGGTACTGATGGTGGTTGCTTGCTTACCAATTGACATGTCGTACACTGACTTATGATGTACTCTATAGCTTTATCAAGACCTGGCCACCATAAAAAACTGCATGCAGAACTCTTGGTCAAGCTCATTCCCAGGTGCTGGCCATGGAGGTCTACTAATACTTTGGACCTGAATTTATTTGGTATAACCACTCTTGCACCTCACATGATACAATCTTTATCGACTGATATTTCATTTCTATGAATGAAGAATGGATGAATATCTTTGTCTGTTACCTGGTTTGGCCAGCCATTTGTGATGTGAACATACACCTTTGAGATAACTGGGTCATATTTGGTTGTTCTACTAATCTCTTCAGCTGTGACTCACAGTTCATCAATGTATGAAAAATAGACCACCGGTACGCTCGCGGCCTTCCGCGAGAGGTGGGCGCCGAAGGGACTGGAGTGCATTATCACCCCCGGCAACCAAATTTGAATTTGATTTTATGTTTTATAGTTTAATTTGTTTTAATTGCTGGTGTTTTTTGTGTCCCCCTCCCCTTTTATAGGGGGCACTTGGAAAAAAAAAATTGATTTTAGTGCCCAAAAAAAAATACAAAATAAACAAAAAAAAACACAACAAAAAAAAGGGCCTTGAAAATGTTTGGTGTGTCCCCCAGATCGGGGGCACGATTTAATGTTTAGTGTTTCTCCCGAAAGAGTTGTATGAAAAATAGATCACCTCTTCCCTATCGGGGGTAACTTTTGATGGGGAAGGCAATCTTGACATAGCATCAGCATTACTGTGATCAGCTGATCGTGTGTATTCAATATCATATGTATGTGCTGACAAAATCAAAGCCCATCTTTGCATTCGGGCTGCAGCTAATGTTGGAACTGGGGATTTTGAATGGAGGATTGCTGTCAGGGGTTTATGGTCCGTAAGGAGAGTAAACTTAGGACCATACAAGTATTTGTGAAACTTCTTGACCCCAAAAATTAATGCCAAAACTTCCCTTTCGATTTGCGCATAATTACCCTCACTGGCACTAAGAGTGCATGAAGCAAATGCAATTGGTCACTCCTCCCCACTATGTAATACATGAGAGATTACTACCCCAACTCCATATGGAGAGGCATCACATGCAAGCTTGATCTCCTGAGATACGTCATAGTGAACTAATATGGTGCTCTCTACCAAGTTGCTTTTATACTCCTTAAATGCTGTATCGTATTCTTTTGACTACTTCCAATGGACCAATTTTTTCAATAGATCATTCAGTGGATGTAATATTGTTGCCAAATTTGGTAGGAACTTCCTGTTATATATGTGAATAAAGAGTCTGACTGGATACTGTGAGTTCAAAGGAAAGTGTGACCTTAGTCTTTTATTGCAGGTCTCCAGAGTGCCTCTCCAGCCCGTGAGGCCTCCTTAAGTACCTGTGCTCTTGGGACTCCAGTGGATGTGCCCTCTGATGGCTGTACAAGGTATATACAACTTTACATACATAACAATGCCTTCCCCCCAGCCCTCCCCCAAAGTCAATAGTGTAATTATTTATAAGGTGAGTCGATCTGGGGCCTTTCTTTCCCTGGTTGATCGTCTCGGTGCAAATGCTGATTTTGGGGAATCGTTTGTTGGGCCCTCGCTGGGCTACTGTGCAGCTGGCCTTGCTGGGCTGCCTGGTGTGGTGAGTCCTGCTGGGCTGCTGCGGGTGATGGGTTCTGCTTCATGGTCAACCGCGGTGTCGGTTGCCACTGGTGTGTATGTTGGGGAATCAAAAAAGATAGCGTCCAAAGTTGATTGCTCAGGATAGTCCGTGAATATGAGTTTGATTTGTCCAAGTGTTTCCGGTGAATGAGTCCATTTGAAAGTTTGACCCGAAACACCCTGCTCCCCTCTTTGGCCACAATAGTGCCGGGAAGCCACTTGGGACCTTGTCCATAATTCAATACAAATACAGGATCATTGATTTCATTTTTGTATGACACATTTGTGCTATCATGGTATGTACTTTGTTGAAGCCGCCTGCTCTCTCTCTACCTGTTCATGTAGATCAGGGTGAACGAACGAGAGCCTTGTCTTAAGTGCCCTTTTCATGAGCAGTTCATCAGGTGGAATTCCGGTGAGCGAGTGGGGTCTCGTGCGATAGCTAAGCAGAACTCGGGATAGGCGAGTCTGCAGTGAGCCTTCAGTTACCTCTTCAAGCCCTGCTTCATAGTTTGCACTGCTCTCTCTGCCTGACCATTGGATGCTGGTTTGAACAGGGCAGATGTAACATGTTTGATCCCGTTACGGGTCATGAACTCTTTGAACTCGGTACTGGTAAAACATGGCCTGTTGTCGCTCATAAGGACATCAGGTAGTCCGTGCGTAACAAACATGGCCCGCAGGCTTTCAATGGTGGCAGCGGACGTGCTTGCCGACATTATCTCACATTCAATCCATTTGAAGTACGCACCTACAATCACAAGGAACATTTTACCCAAAAACGGGCCTGCATAGTCGACAGGGACCCTGGACCATGGTTTGGAGGGCCACGACCATTAACTTAGTGGTGCCTCCCTGGTTGCATTGCTTAACTGCGAGCATGTGTTACATTGTGCATGCAGGTTCTAAGTCCGCATCGATACCGGGCCAACACACATGGGATCTGACTACCGCTTTCATCATTACGATGCCTGGGTGGGTACTGTGGATGGAAAGTCCTGTCCCCTCAGTACAGATTCACACAAGGCATGTAGTGAAGTCAAGGTCACTCTGGACCTGCACCTTTATTTCACAGCTCTGGAATGCTGCACTTGCCTGAGACCTGTCCTTATATACCTGTCTCTTGCAAGTGCACCCCTGGTGGTAAATAGGTATGCTGGTGGTTACAGGTCATATCTTATTACAGTCATGTATAGCATGTTAGGATACAGTTAAAAATAATAATATAAGATACATGACCGTGGAGATCACTGATGAAAGTGTCTCTGCCCTTCCTGGGGACCACTACCCGACAGAAGGAAGTCTGCTACGGCTTTATCTCTTCCTGCATTTCTACTGGGACACTGGACTAGCTCCCATGAAGCAAACAATTTTTTACTAGGGACAGTAAGAGGTCCTGGGTTGTCCAGCTTCTAATCTGTCGGGCTGTGACGGGTGATTGCTCACTCTCAAATGCTTCCATAACCATGACTAAATCTGCAGGCTGCGCCATTTCCACTCCCGTGGTGGGAAATGGCAGCCGACTGAGAGCGTCGGCACAGTTTTCTGTGCCTGACCTGTGGTGGATGGCGTAGTTGTATGCGGACAACGTGAGCGCCATCTCTGGATGCGGGCTGATGCATTAGTATTTATCCCCTTACTCTCGGAAAACAGGGATATGTGACTTATGGTCCATTTCCAATTCAAATTTTAGCCCAAACAGATATTGATGCATTTACTTTACCCCATAGACACACACTAACGCTTCTTTTTCAATCATGCTGTAGGCTTTCTCAGCCTTAGATAGACTCCTGGATGCATAAGCAACCGGTTGCAATTTCCCAGATGCATTGGCTTGTTGCAATACACACCCGATGCCATACGACAACGCATCACATGCTAGTAACAAACGCTTACATGGATCATACAACACAAGCAATTTGTTTGAGCATAACAATTTTCTAGTTTTTACAAAGGCATTTTCTTGGCTGTTGCCCCATACCCATTCATCTCCTTGACGCAGTAAGGCATGCAGTAGTTCTAACAGTGTGCTAAGACCCGGTAAGAAGTTACCAAAGTAGTTCAGGAGTCCCGGAAACAACTGCAGCTCCGTCAGGTTCTGTGGCTTCGGTGCCTGCTCGATTGCCTGTCTTCGAATCGGTGGGCCTGATGCCGTCTGCCGTGATTCTACTCCCTAGGAACTCCACTTGAGGTGCCAGGAAAACGCACTTCAAGTGTTTCAACCTGTGCCCCACACGGTTGAGTCGTCTAAGAACCTCCTCCAGGTTCTGCAGGTGTTCGACTGTGTCCCAGCCTGTAACCAAGATGTTGTCCTTGAAGACCACTGTGCACGGAACCAACTTCAGTAAGCTTTCCATGTTTCTCTGGACTATCGCCGCGGCTGATCGAATTCCAAACGAGCATCTGTTATTAATGAAGAGACCTTTGTGTGTGTTGATACAGGTGAGGCCCTTCGATGATTCCTCCAGCTCCTGCGTCATGTAGGCCGAGGTCAAGTCCAGCTTCATGAACATCTTTCCTTCTGCCAGCAGAGCAAAAAGGTTGTCAGCCTTTGATAGTGGGTATTTGATCCTGCAGGGAAAAACGATTGATAGTTACTTTGTAATCATAGAAACATAGAAACATAGAAACATAGAAAATAGGTACAGGAGTAGGCCATTCGGCCATTCTAGCCTGCACCGCCATTCAATGAGTTCATGGCTGAACATGCAACTTCAGTACCCCCTTCCTGCTTTCTCGCCATACCCCTTGATCCCCCGAGTAGTAAGGACTTCATCTAACTCCCTTTTGAATATATTTAGTGAATTGGCCTCAACTACTTTCTGTGGTAGAGAATTCCACAGGTTCACCACTCTCTGGGTGAAGAAGTTTCTCCTCATCTCGGTCCTAAATGGCTTACCCCTTATCCTCAGACTGTGACCCCTGGTTCTGGACTTCCCCAACATTGGGAACATTCTTCCTGCATCCAACCTGTCTAAACCCGTTAGAATTTTAAATGTTTCTATGAGGTCCCCTCTCATTCTTCTGAACTCCAGTGAATACAAGCCCAGTTGATCCAGTCTTTCTTGATAGGTCAGTCCCACCGTTCCGGGAATCAGTCTGGTGAACCTTCGCTGCACTCCCTCAATAGCAAGAATGTTCTTCCTCAAGTTAGGAGACAAAAACTGTACACAATACTCCAGGTGTGGCCTCACCAAGGCCCTGTACAACTGTAGCAACACCTCCCTGCCCCTGTACTCAAATCCCCTCGCTATGAAGGCCAACATGCCATTTGCTTTCTTAACCGCCTGCTGTACCTGCATGCCAACCTTCAATGACTGATGTACCATGACACCCAGGTCTCGTTGCACCTTTCCTTTTCCTAATCTGTCACCATTCAGATAATAGTCTGTCTCTCTGTTTTTACCACCAAAGTGGATAACCTCACATTTATCCACATTATACTTCATCTACCACGCATTTGCCCACTCACCTAACCTATCCAAGTCACTCTGCAGCCTCATAGCATCCTCCTCGCAGCTCACACTGCCACCCAACTTAGTGTCATCCGCAAATTTGGAGATACTACATTTAATCCCCTCGTCTAAATCATTAATGTGCAGTGTAAACAGCTGAACCCTGCGGTACCCCACTAGTCACTGCCTGCCATTCTGAAAAGTACCCATTTACTCCTACTCTTTGCTTCCTGTCTGACAACCAGTTCTCAATCCATGTCAGAACACTACCGCCAATCCCATGTGCTTTAACTTTGCACATTAATCTCTTGTGTGGGACCTTGTCGAAAGCCTTCTGAAAGTCCAAATATACCACATCAACTGGTTCTCCCTTGTCCACTCTACTGGAAACATTCTCAAAAAATTCCAGAAGATTTGTCAAGCATGATTTCCCTTTCAAAAATCCATGCTGACTTGGACCTATCATGTCACCTCTTTCCAAATGCACTGCTATGATATCCTTAATAATTGATTCCATCATTTTACCCACTACTGAGGTCAGGCTGACCGGTATATAATTCCCTGTTTTCTCTCTCCCTCCTTTTTTAAAAAGTGGGGTTACATTGGCTAACCTCCACTTGATAGGAACTGATCCAGAGTCAATGGAATGTTGGAAAATGACTGTCAATGCATCCACTATTTCCAAGGCCACCTCCTTAAGTAATCTGGGATGCAGTCCATCAGGCCCTGGGGATTTATCGGCCTTCAATCCCATCAATTTCCCCAACACAATTTCCCGACTAATAAGGATTTCCCTCAGTTCCTCCTCCTTACTCGACCCTCTGACCCCTTTTATATCCGGAAGGTTGTTTGTGTCCTCCTCAGTGAATACCGAACCAAAGTACTTGTTCAATTGGTCTGCCATTTCTTTGTTCCCCGTTATGACTTCCCCTGATTCTGACTGCAGGGGACCTACGTTTGTCTTTACTAACCTTTTTTTCTTTACATATCTACAGAAACTTTTGCAATCCATCTTAATGTTCCCTGCAAGCTTCTTCTCGTACTCCATTTTCCCTGCCCTAATCAAACCCTTTGTCCTCCTCTGCTGAGTTCTAAATTTCTCCCAGTCCCCGGGTTCGCTGCTATTTCTGGCCAATTTGTATGCCACTTCCTTGGCTTTAATACTATCCCTGATTTCCCTTGATAGCCACGGTTGAGCCACCTTCCCTTTTTTATTTTTACGCCAGACAGGAATGTACAATTGTTGTAGTTCATCCATGCGGTCTCTTTAAATGTCTGCCATTGCCTATCCACTGTCAATCCCTTAAGTATCATTCGCCAATCTATCCTCGCCAATTCACGCCTCATACCTTCAAAGTTACCCTTCTTTAAGTTCTGGACCATGGTCTCTGAATTAACTGTTTCATTCTCCATCCCAATGCAGAATTCCATCATATTATGGTCACTCTTCCCCAAGGGGCCTCGCACAACGAGATTGCTAATTAATCCTCTCTCATTACACAACACCCAGTCTAAGATGGCCTCCCCCCTAGTTGGTTCCTCGACATATTGGTCTCGAAAACCATCCCTTATGCACTCCAGGAAATCCTCCTCTACCGTATTGCTTCCAGTTTGGCTAGACCAATCTATGTGCATATTAAAGTCACCCATTATAACTGCTGCACCTTTATTGCATGCACCCCTAATTTCCTGTTTGATGCCCTCCCCAACATCACTACGACTGTTTGGAGGTCTGTACACAACTCCCACTAATGTTTTTTGCCCTTTGGTGTTCTGCAGCTCTACCCATATAGATTCCACATCATCCAAGCTAACTATTGCATTAATCACCTCTTTAACCAGCAATGTTACCCCACCTCCTTTTCCTTTTATTCTATCCTTCCTGAATGTTGAATACCCCTGGATGTTGAGTTTCCAGCCCTGATCATTCTGGAGCCACGTCTCCGTAATCCCGATCACATCATATTTGTTAACATCTATTTGCACAGTTAATTTATCCAACTTATTACGGATACTCCTTGCATTAAGACACAAAGCCTTCAGGCTTGTTTTTTTAACACCCTTCATCCTTTTAGAATTTTGCTGTACAGTGGCCCTTTTTGTTCTTTGCCTTGGGTTTCTCTGCCCTCCACTTTTCCTCATCTCCTTTCTGTCTTTTGCTTTTGTCTCCTTTTTGTTTCCCTCTGTCTCCCTGCATTGGTTCCCATCCCCCTGCCATATTAGTTTAACTCCTCTCCAACAGCACTAGCAAACACTCCCCCGAGGACATTGGTTCCGGTCCTGCCCAGGTGCAGACCGTCCGGTTTGTACTGGCCCCAACTCCCCCAGAACCGGTTCCAATGCCCCAGGAATTTGAATCCCTCCCTGCTGCACCACTGCTCAAGCCATGTATTCATCTGCGCTATCCTGCGATTCCTACTCTGACTAGCACGTGGCACTGGTAGCAATCCCGAGATCACTACTTTTGAGGTCCTACTTTTTAATTTAGCTCCTAGCTCCTTAAATTCGTTTTGTAGGACCTCATCCCTTTTTTTACCTATGTCGTTGGTACCAATGTGCACCACGACAACTGGCTATTTTCCCTCCCTTTTTAGAATGTCCTGCACCCGCTCCGAGACATCCTTGACCCTTGCACCAGGGAGGCAACATACCATCCTGGAGTCTCGGTTGCGGCCGCAGAAATGCCTATCTATTCCCCTCACAATTGAATCCCCTATCACTATCGCTCTCCCACTCTTTTTCCTGCCCTCCTGTGCAACAGAGCCAGCCACGGTGCCATGAACTTGGCTGCTGCTGCCCTCCCCTGATGAGTCATCCCCCTCAACATTACTCAAAACGGTGTATCTGTTTTGCAGGGGGATGACCGCAGGGGACCCCTGCACTACCTTCCTTGCACTGCTCTTCCTGCTGGTCTTCCATTCCCTATCTGGCTGTGGACCCTTCACCTGCGATAAGACCAACTCACTACACGTGATACTCACGTCATTCTCAGCATCGTGGATGCTCCAGAGTGAATCCACCCTCAGCTCCAATTCCGCAACGCGGTCCGTCAGGAGCTGGAGGCGGATACACTTCCCGCACATGTAGTCGTCAGGCACACCGGAAGTATCCCTGAATTCCCACATAGTACAGGAGGGGCCTATCACGTGACCGAGCTCTCCTGCCATGACTTAACCCTTAGATACCCTTAAATTGACAACAACAATGTTAAAAGTTACTGACTGATATAAAAAAGAAAAAGAAAAGCTACTCACCAATCACCAGCCAATCACTTACCCCCTTGGCTGTGACGTCACCTTTTGATTTCTTTCTACTTCTTTTTGCTTTCTCTCCCAGCTGGAGCTGTGCAAACACGCCTCTCTCGACGCTCCCAGGTCTGCCCGACTGCTGAGCCTTTATAGGCCGCTGCCTCTCGCCGACTCCTGCCTCTCTCGACGCTCCCCGGACTGTCCGACTGCTGAGCCTTTATAGGCCGCTGCCTCTCACCGACTCCCGCCTCTCTCGATGCTCCACAGATTCTGACGGTGCCGTCTCCTTTGAGGACGAGAACAATCAGACTGGCCCACTCATTGAATTCGATCGGCGAAATGATGCCCTCTCGTTGCAGCCGGTCCAAATCGATCTCTACCCTTTCTCTCATCATGTACGGTACTGCTCTTGCCTTGTGATGGATGAGTCACGCCCCTGCAATTAGGTGGATCTGCACTTTTGCTCCTTGGAACTTCCCAATGCCTGGTTCGAACAGCAAAGGGAATTTGTTTAAGACCTGGGCACACGAAGTGTTGTCAGCGGGCGAGAGCGCTCGGACGTCGTCCCAGTTCCAGCATATCTTTCCCAGCCAGCTCCTACCGAGCAGCGTAGGACCATCGCCCGGTACCATACAGAGTGGTAGCTTGTGCACCGCTCCATCGTAGGAGACCTTTACAGTAGCACTGCCGATTATGGGAATCTGTCCCTTTGTGTAAGTTCTCAGTTTCGTGCGAATGGGAGTCAAGACTGGCCTTGAGACCTTGCTGCACCACAATTTTTCGAAAGTCTTTTTGCTCATAATGGACTGGCTCGTGCCCGTGTCCAGCTCCATTGACACCGGGAGTCTATTTAATTCAACCTTTAGCATTATCGACAGACACTTTGTGGTAAATGTGTGCACCCGATATACCTCTGCCTCCTCGGTGTAAGGCTCTGGTTCGTCGTGATCCGCTGTGGATCTGTTCTCCTCTGCAACATGGTGGTTTGCAGGATTAACAGGGTTTGCAGCTCACCTGCACATACATTAGAGGTGTCCCATTGTTTCACAGCCCTTGCAAACGTACCCTTTGAAGCGGCATGAATGGAAACAATGATCACCCCTGCAGCACCAACAAGCTGTTAATGGCTTTGCATTCATCACCCTTGATGGTGGACTCGGTGACACCTGCAGACGTGCAGCTGCAGGTAAGTGGGGTCTGCCCTGTACGTTGCGATTTGAAAACAACATCACTTTGTTCACAGTATTTGTAGTAGCACTTGTGTGCTGAGAGATTTGCTTAGTATTGTCACTAGTGGCAATGAACGCCTGAGCATTCGCTATGGCCTTACTTAAGGTTGGGGTCTCTCCAGTCAAAAGTTTGCGAAGTATCACTTCATGGCCAATGCCAAGAATGAAAAAGTCTCTGATCATGTGCTCCAAATGTCCTTCAAATTCGCAATGTCCTGCAAGGCGTCTTAGCTCGGCAACATATCTGGCCATTTCCTGGCCTTCAGACCTTTTGTAGGTGTAGAACCGGTACCTCGCCATCAGAACGCTTTCCTTCGGGTTCAGATGCTCCCGGACCAACGTGTACAAATCATTGTACGATTTCTCTGTGGGTTTCGCTGGAGCAAGCAGATTTTTCATGAGGCCATATGTTGATGCCCCGCAGACAGTGAGAAAAATCACCCTTCGTTTGGCAGCATTTGCTTATCCTTTCAGCTCGTTGACCACGAAGTATTGGTCGAGTTGCTCCACGAAGGTTTCCTAATCATCTCCCTCCGAGAATTTCTCCAGGATGCCCACTGTTCTCTGTAACGTTGGGTTCGTTATTTGTATCTCATTGCCAGTTGTTATATATGTGAATAAAGAGTCTGACTGGATACTGTGAGCTCAAAGTAAAGTGTGACCATAGTCTTTTATTGCAGGTCTCCAGAGTGCCTCTCCAGCCTGTGAGGCCTCCTTAAGTACCTGTGTTCCCAAGGGATTGTGAATCCCTTGGGACTCCAGGGGATGAGCCAACTGGTGGCTGTACAATCTATATACAAGTTTACATATATAACACTTCCCATAATAGTTCAAAAGACCCAAAAATGATCGAAGTTCAGTGACATTCTTGGGAGTGGGTGCATTTCTGATTGCATCCGGTTTATCCTTGGTTGGATGTAAACCGTCTTGTCTACTCTGTATCCTAAGTACTCCACTGAGTTTTGAAGTAACTCACGCTTGTGAGCAGACACGCGTACTCTGTGCTTCTCTCGCCGTTTGAGGACTTCATTCAATATGTTATTCTGAATTTGCCTATTTGGTTTCTGAAATTAGTATGTCATCTAAATAACGTACTACCCCTTCAATATCTTGCAAAATCTGGTTCATTACCCCTTGGAATGTGGCAGGGGTGGAAGATACTCCAAATGGTAGCATATTAAATTGATATAGGCCTAGAAGGGTATTTATAGTTAAACATGACTTGGACTCCTCATCTAGTTCAAGCTGTAAGTTGGCATTTGTAAGATCCAACTTTGAGAAAATCTGACCCCTTGTCAGTGTTGTGAACAAATCTTCTCGATTTGACAATGAATTGGGGACATTAATCTCTAGAACCTGGTTTATGGTTACTTTATAATCACCAAAAAATCTTACCTTGCCATTGGACATAGATACAACAACAATGGGTGTAGCTCAATTATATCGATCTTTCTTAGAAATAATGTTCTCAGTCTCTAGTCTTTTGAGTTCTTGCTCAACTTTCTCCTTAAGTGCATATGGTACAGAACGTGGCTTGCAGTAAACTGATCGAGCATCCTTCTGTACCCTGACACTCGCCTTGAAGCCTTGGATCGGACTGCCCGTTTCGCAGAACACCTTCGGATAATTCTTGATGACATCATCCTTTGACGCAAATCTTGTTTCAACACGGAAAATCTCACTCCAATCCAGCTTCAGTGATCCCAACCAATTTCTTGCTACTAAGGCAGGCTTGTCTCCTGCTATCACTATTAGAGGCAAGCTCTGAACGTGATTCTTGTATTTCACATATATGGTGATACGACCTACCACCAGAATGTTCTCTCCCAAGTAACCTCGAAGCTCTATCTTGGCCTTCTCCAATGGGAAATCCCGCAGTTTTCTGAGGTATAGCGACTCCGGTACTATACCCATGGATGCACAAGTGTCGATTTCCATGGGTATCTTGAATCCTGCAACATCTACGTGGATTATGATACTTTTCAAATCGCCGTCCGTTATGCTCCTGATGACGTTTAACACGAACATCTCCTCGTCCTTTTGCTGTTCTTCCATGCTATGTAGTCTCTGGGGACTTCTACTCATAGCTTTGAAAGCTGGTTTACCCTTCAGTCAGCATGCCTTCGCAACATGCCCAGTTTTCCTGCAGAAGAAACACTCTGCCTTCACATTATGGACAACTTTGAGCAATGTGTTGTCCCAGGCACCGATAGCAGGACATCAATGCTCTGTTCCCATTTCCAGTTTCTGAGACTTTGGGGCCCCACCTCCTTTTACTTTGAACCTTGGTTGCCTGATGACTAAAATGAGTATGAAATTCTTGGGAATATTGGTTGGCCATGCTCGTCGACCTAGCTGTCTGACAAGTAAATCAAAGTCATGTTAAGCGTTGTCAATAACTTTCTTCTGATCGCATCATTTTTCATCCCACAAACAAAGCAGTCTCGCAATGCTGGGTTCTGAAAGTCTCCGAAATTACACTGAATAGATAGCGTTTTTAATGCTACAATGTACTCAGTGACGTTTTTTTCGGCCTTCTGATTTCGTATTCCGCAATGATAACTTTCAGCAATTTCTAATGGAATGGGGCTGTAATGTAGTTAGAATCTGTTTCAGCATTGTATCCTTTGGCTTGTCAGGCACAAGCAAATTTATCAGTGTTTCATACAACTCGGGCCCAGCCTCAGTTAAAAGTATAGCTCTTTTTCGTTCCAAAACCACTCGGTTATTGTCTTCATTACCGGGGATTTCAAAGATATTATTTGCAATGAAAAACATTTCTAGCCACATACACTCTGAAACTTTCACGGTCGCATTGAAATGTCCCCAAATGCCCTATAACTCCCATAGGGGCAGCCATTTTGACTCTGGCAATTTAACCAAGTGTGCTCATAAATTACCTCGGATTTGTAGCTGTTTCCAAAAACAGAGAAGCTCGCAAAGTCTCTCTGTCGGCTGGCTGAATCCTTCACCAACAAAAAATTCAGCTTTGTATGATCCGATCACATCCCATTCTTGTTGCCAAATGTAATATCTTCAGAGAACATACAACATACAACCTGAAAGATGGCTGCCGGTTCTGGAAACTTCTGACCTGCTGGTCAGGTTACCTGCTCTTTATTAAACAGCACTAGCTGCAGTAACACAGGCATCCACAATGTGGAGCTACAGACATTACAGTGGGGAATTTGGAAAAGTTTTTTTTCCACGGAGGGTTTTTCGAACATGGAGGGCTAGCAATTTGGTTGCATAGTGCCTATTGTTTGGGCGCCATGGATGCCGTTTTGTCTCAAAAATGGCATCCGAGCAGCACACGCACACTTCTGAAGTGGGCCGTGCTGGACGCCATTTTGGTAAGCGCATTAGTGTCAGTGCTGGGAGCATGTGCTGGGAGCTTGCAGATTATGCAGATCGTGACATCAGTAAGTGTGTAATGCTGATTTGATGCTCGTACTGCATTTTCGACCTTAAAGCTGGTTCTCTCTCTTAACCATACACAGCTGAACATGCATTCAGCAGTAGGAAGGACCGCACACCCCACCCCCAACAGCACTATTTAAAGAGATCATCACTTACTTACAAGTTAGTTGTTGATTAATTTTTATTAGCTGTTGTTGAATTTATAGATGTGCTTCGTGTTTTCCAAACTTCTTTAAATTTGCCTACAGGCTACAAGGAGTGGTGTGGCAGGTGCTCAAGGATTTGGTACTGACTTGCAATGTGTCTGCTCAGACCAGTTGCTCCCAGACATGGATGCAATAATTTGTATCCCTCTTGGCCTGCAGCGTGACAGGGAGAATAAGCAGAGGTGACACAGAGCAGGACATGGTGCTTGAAGTGGCAGGAGGAAGAGGGGGTGAAGGGCTCTCATCAGGTGGCCATGTTCACCCAAGTTCTTCAGGGAGCAATTCTCCCACCTCAACCTCAGCGAGGAACAGTGCATCTGATGTCTCCTTGTGCATGTGACTGTGTCTTTGAACCTCTTCACATCAAGCTCTTTCCAGGTTGGAGCAGGCAACATCAGTAACATCACCCAGTTCACCGTCCACTCTTGTATAAATGAGGGGATACAAGGAGAGCTGAATACAATTAATTCTCTCTTGCCAGAGAAAAGCAGGCAGAGCAAGCATGCGGCTTTGTCAGGATAGCAGGCTTCCTTCCCCAAGTTGCAGGATGCCATTGCCTGTACACAAATTGTGTTGTGGGTGTTGCATCTCGATTCGGAGTTTTACTGCAACCGGAAGAAATTCCACTCCCTCAATTTCCAGTGCGACCATACTCAGCACATCAAGCAGGTCAATACGCAATAACCTGGCAGTAGCCATGATGTCTTCATAACATAAAACATAAGAAATAGGAGCAGGAGTAGGCCATACAGCCCCTCAAGCCTGCTTCGCCATTTATTACAATCATGGCTGATCCGATCATGGACTCAGGTCCACTTCCCTATCTGCTCTACCATCACCATTTGAGCCACCACGGCATACCAGAGGGTAGCTACTGGGCAGCAAGGGCTATCCGATAATCACCTAGCTGATGACTCCACTGCGCAACCCATGCACATGTGTGCAGCATGCATGCAATAAGAGCCATGCTTCCACACAGAATCTGATGGAGCAGACCATTGGTGTCCTTAAACAATGCTTCCACTGCCCAGATCGCTCTGGAGAAACCTGCAGTTCTCACCAGAGTGCGTCTGGAAATTTGTTGTGGTCACATCTCTTGCCACCAGGTATATGGCGACTAGCTGAGGAGGAGGAAAAGGAAGATGAAGAGGAAGAGGAAGAAGCAGAAGAGGAGGAACAAGAGAGGCATTCCAGCTCCAGCTTTGTGGGATCGCCTTTGCTCCAGTTCCACTCATCTATCCGTTCATAACCAGTGCATCTTCAGGAATGTCTTGCCTTCTGCCCCCAAACTGTTATCTCCAGAATCTCCCAAGGATCTTTCTTGGGGCCCCTCTTCTTTTTTATCCACATATTGCTCCTTTGTGACATCATCTGCAGACATCGAGTCAGCCTTCACATGTATGCTGATGCCATCCAATGCTACCTCTCCACCATGTCTCTTGACTTGTTCTTCCTCTCTGTGTTGTCAGACTGCTTAGATGAGCTGCAATTTCCATGAGTTGACATTGGGAAGACTGGAGCCTTCATATTCAGCCTCTGTCACGTATTCCATTTCTTCACCACTGATTCCATTCCCTTCCCCTGCCATTGTCTCCGGCTGAACCAGGCTGTTCGCAACCTTCCGACCCCAGCTTCCGACCCATATCCTCTCCATCATCTACTTCTACCTCCATAACCTGCCTCATCCCATCTGCCACTGAAACTCTCATCATGCTTTTATCCCCTCCAGACTTGGTTGTTCCAATGCTCTGCTTACTGACCGCCTATTCTCCACCCTCTAAACACAGCACATTTTTGTGAAGCGCCTTGGGACATTTGTCCATCTTAAATGCACTATTGTTGTTTTTGATGCTGTTGTTGATGGACAAACAAGTTCCTTCTGTGCAGTAATTTCTATGGTTCTATAAATATATTTTAAGTAAAGGGACAACAATTCTAAGACTATTAATTATTATAAGTGTAGGTCATGATTATAGATGGTCAGCAGTGCAATGTGCCAATTTACTATGAATAAGAACAACCTGACTTTTGCTCTCATGAGTTATTTCCACAATTCTGAATGAAGCATAAAACACTTTCTACTGTATAATCTTTCATACCTCTTTCTATAATACATGGAATTTTTTTTCCCCAAGTATAATAGCAACAATATATTGATTTTAATGAAACATTGAGCTCTGTATTGTTCAAAGCTATTCAGAACAAAAAAATAAATATCTTTGCTGCAAGCCTTGGCTCTCACATTGGGCTTTAAATCCCTCGCCAGAGACTTGAGCACATAATCTAAGCTGAAATTTCAGTGCAGTACCGAGAGAGTACTGTACTATAGGAGATGCCATCTTTTGGATGAGATGTTAATCCAAAGTCCAGTCTGCCTTCCCAGGTGGCCATCCAAGAAGAACAGGGGAGTTCTACAATGTCCTGGCCAATATCCTCAGGCTCAATTATTTACAATCTAGGGAAATCGTGTTTGACAAATTTATTGGGAGTTTTTTGAGGATGTAACGAACAGGGTGGATAAGGGGGAACCAGTGGATGTGGTGTAATTGGCTTTCCAGAAGGCATTAGATAAGGTGCCACATAAAAAGTTAGTGCACAAGATAAAAGTTCATGGGGTTGGGGGTAATATATGAGCATGGATAGAAGATTGGCTAACTAACAGAAAACAGAGTCAGAATAAATGGGTAATTTTCCAGTTGGCAAACAGTAACTAGTGGGGTGCTGCAGTGATCGGTGCTGGGGCCCCAACTATTTACAATCTATATTAATGACTTGAATGAAGGGACTGAGTGTAATGTAGCCAAGTTTGCTGATGATACAAAGATGTGTTGGAAAGAAAATTGTGAGGAGGACACAAAAATTCTGCAAAGAGATATAGACAGGCTAAGTGATTGGGAAAACATTTAGTAGATGGAATATAATGTCAGAAAATGTGAGGTCATCCACTTTTGGAGAAAAAACTAGAAAAGCAAATTATAAGTTAAATGGAGAAAAATTGCAAAGTGCCACAGTAAAGAGGGACGGACCTGGGGGTCCTTGTGCATGAAACAAAAAGTTAGTATGCAGTACAGCAAGTAATCAGGAAGGCAAATGGAATGTTGGCCTTTATTGCAAGGGGGATAGAGTATAAAAGCAAAGAAGTGCTGCTACAACTGTACAGGGTATTGGTGAGGCCACACCTGGAGTACTGTGTTCAGTTTTGGTCTCCGTATTTAATGAAGGATATACTTGCATTGGAGACTGTTCAGAGAAGGTTCACTAGATTGATTCCAGAGATGAGGTGGTTGACTTATGAAGATAGATTGAGAAGGTTGGGCCTATACTCATTGGAGTTCAGAAGAATGAGAGGTGATCTTATTGAAACATGTAAGATAATGAGGGGGCTTGACAAGGTAAATGCAGAGAGGATATTCCCACTCATAGGGGAAGTTAAAACTAGGGGGCATAGTCTCAAAATAAGGGGCCGCCCATTTGAAACTGATGAGGAGGAATTTCTTTTCTCAGGGGATTGTAAATCTATGGAATTCTCTGCCCGAGAGAGCTGTGGAGGCTGGGTTATTGAATATATTTAAGACGGAGATAGACAGATTTTTGAGCGATAAAGGAATAAAGGGTTATGCGGAGTGGGAAGCGAAGTGGAGTTGAGTTCATGATCAGGTCAGCCATGATTTTATTAAATGGTGGAGCAGGCTCGAGGAACCAAGTGGCCTATTCCTATTTCTTATGTAATATGTGTCCCTCAACCAACATAGCTAAAATAGTTGAATTGGTTATCCATCTCTTTGCTCTTTGTGGGAACTTGCTGTGTGTAAATTAGCTGCCATTGTTTCCATATATTACAACAGTTTTCTAGCTTAGATATAATAAATCGCATTTTTATCTGAATTGTAGAAACAATATTAATGTAACGGCGGGTTCCGTGCGGGATGATCGAATTGTGTGGCCAAAACGCAGAAGTATATTCAACAGGTCGGATCCTCTGCATTCAGCTCAATTGAGGCAATAAATTTTGACGTCCGTGTTTCATGTCTCTAAGCTGTGCAGCAGGCAAAATGCACATCTACATGATGCGATTTGAAGTCCACTATTTTAAGGCCAAAGTAGAAATGGAATTTCAGAGGATCCCGTAGGTGTGCACGATAGATAGAGCAAGGCTAGCACCCAGATTTAATTATGCTTCCCTGGAATTACTGTTGGATGCAGTCAGGAGCCAGAGGGACATACTTTCCTTCAGCAATGGGAGGAAGAAACCTGCTGCTCTAACCAAAAAGGCATGGTTGGAGATTGCTGAAGAGGTGAGCAGCAGGAGCATTGTTTCCTGGTCTTGGATGCAGTGCACAAAGTGGATACATTCGCTGATACAGCTACATCCTGTGGTTTTAGCCCCCGCCTCCTTTCATTCTGTCTTGACAAGCGTACTCTATCACATCACTCCTCATACCCACTTAAACTTCAGCATCACTCAGCCTTCACTTTCTATGCAATCCCTCAGCTCTGCATTTATCCATCCACCGGTGCCACTAACCGCAATTGTTATGCAATGTGATGCATCTGTCTCAGAGTCATCCTCACTAAATTGCATCCATCGGGTGAATACCTCATCTTCACTTAGAGATATGTTTGTTCGCCCCTTGTAGGAGAATAGAGCACAAAACAGAAGGCAGAGGGCGAGGACTAGAGGTGGGCTGCCACAAATAGTCCAGCTAATAGATACAAAGGAGGATGACCTGGAGATAAGTGGCACATCTGTATTGCTGTCAATCGGAGATGGAGCGACAGAGAACTCACATACCTGGTGACAGAATTACACATATCCATGCTGACTTTATTTCATCAACGACTGAACTATGAGAAAACTGAATATGTTGATTGTCAAAATCGTTTTTTGCCACAACCAACTCGCATCTCGTTCTTCCATGGCCTTCACGTGCACAGCAAATTTTGTTGAACATGCATGAGGATGATTCCTCAGCGGACTTCATTCCTTTTGAGAGTGCACCATCACAAAGTGCAACCATGCTCCAGCACAGATGCTCATACTTCAGTGGGTCCCATTAGAGAGCTAGTTGGGTTTTCATCTGGTGATTCACAATTCACAAGTGAGTACAAGCAGACACTGGTGGCAGGGACAGTTGTGGAGAGTCAGGCGGCGAAATCTTCTGCAAGCTCTGTTCAGTTGGACACAGGTGCTGAAGTTCAGGTTCAGCGTTAGGAAGGAAAATGCTACAGGGGCATCAGCAACTGAGAGATGTGCCACACACACTCGCCACAATAGTGGAGAGGATGGAGGAGTTCAACTCGATCACTAGTGGATTGATGGTGCTTGGGATTGCAAGAATGTCAGCCATAGGGAGAGTGGCCGAACCCATGGAGCAACGGCATGGCAACGCTCGATTCCCGCGATTCAGGAGGCCAAGGGTCATCATAACATGTGCAGAAGAGGAGACAGAGCGAGAGGGAGCTCAGAGGGACTGAAGGCATGTCTGGGTGTGGTGTGGCTGCTTTGGGAGGAAGGAAGGAGACTTTAGAGCTTCACAGCAAGTAGGGAAACTAAAATGAGCTGTTACCAGCCACACATTTGCCCGAATTTGACCTATAATTGAGAGAGAGGAGGAGGCATCACAGCACGCTGTGGAGACTGACACTGAAGAGAGCAGTAAGGTGGGAGAAGAGCACATTGGAGGGCACAAAAGAGGCAAATGCCTCCCTCCTGCAGAAGGTCGAGTCATGCTGAGGTGATTTGACCCAGGGAGGACATGGGAAGCCCATCCCAAAGGCCTACCAGAGGATATGGACCGAGATAGCAGAGGTGGTTTAGTTGGTGACCAACGAGGTTCGTGAGGGCAACCAATGCCGCAAATGATGGAACGACCTTGTGGGATCCGCAAGAGTAATTAGTACATTTATTTACATATGTATTGATATAATTTGATTTGTAACAGTCATGAGTGACGATCAGCAGATGTGAGGGCTTTCACTTTTACCGGGAATGTTTTACTCAAAGCCTGCGGTCACAGTGCATGACTTCAGGTAAAGAATGATCATTTTCATAATAATCATGATTACATCTGTCGGTTATGTGTTGTATCAGTTTCTGTGACAGTAGCTAACAATGATATCACGCAATGATCTCATGTCATGTCGTCCTGTCACCTTTTACAGAAGAAGCTATTGACGCTGAGGTCTGTGCAGAGGCGAACGGGTGAGGGGGCGACCAGTCCCCAGCGACATCACTGAGATGGAGGAGCGGGTGCTCGCACTCTTGGGGAAGCACACCCGGACAGCCACGGACGCATCTGCAGACACTGAAGCGATGCCACGTGAGTAAAGCTTACACCGTTGCATGATGTGAAGTCAATAGATGCCACACCCACTCATATCCAAACAATTAAATACGATAGATGATTTCTAAAATTGTCACAGAAATAATGCTGGCTAAAGAAAATCATTGCAATGCAGAATGTGTTGATGGTCATGAAATGTGATGTCTGCGATGATTTTGAGAGCGGTAGTGCTTTTGTCGTGCATGTACTGTGTGTAGCGCTGGACTCACTTTGTGACCCTAGCACCTCCTGCTCCTCTAATAACCTCATTTCTATTTTGCAGCTCAGCCAGCAACGCAGCACCAGGCAAGACCACAGAGGCCAGAAGGTGGGGGCATGGAGCCCAACTCTCCAGACAATCCTACATCTGGTGCTGAGGAGGTTCGATTCTCGCCCGTCAATCCGCGGATGAGAGCGCGGACTTCGAGGAATCTGCATCGCCACGCTCCAAAAGCCATTCCACCCCATGGCCATCTAGTGGTCCTCCGGTCATTCCCACCTCCACGCTGGAGGTACCGGCCCCAAGCTCCTCGCCACAGGGCACCCCATTTGTCCCCAGGACAGTGCCAACCCCGCAGAGGTCTCGTGGACGTGGCAAGTCTGTTCCGCGAGCGCCACATGACAACAGAGATATGCTACAGTTGTCCAGGAGGACTGTAGACATTGGTGACCAGTTCATCGAAGCATTGGGGGGCATATCCCGACAGCTGGCGGATGGCGGAGGACCTGGATGCGATAGCCAGGAACACTGCTGGCACAGGCCTCCCAGTGGTCCCCGACTGCTTCACTCCACCCCTAGGTTCTGCGCCACCACTGCGAACGACAGATGAGAGGTAGGACCAAGATCCTGCTTCTGCATCAGAGAATGCTTCCCCCTCGGCACCCCCTGCTCCCGTACCCGTGCAACAACTGCATCTGCCTTCATCCCCCCCAATGAAGCACCACCTGAGGAGCTCCTCGGCCAGGTGCCGTGGAGCGAGGAGGGAAAGGGGTAGAGGTGGGGAGAAGAAGGGGAGGGGGGAAGGAAAGTGAGGTGCATGTCCGCAGATGATGGCTGTGTTTTATCTCCATCTGGGTGTATGCAATTTGTCACAATGTACGGGGGCTGGGGACCACCCTTCTGCTTTGCCTTTGTATTCTGTGTTGCTGGACATGTTTGACATCAATCAAATGTTCATGGTGGAAAAAGTGGGGTGTGGGCTGGGGTTGGGTGCTATTGCCTGTGATACTTATGATTTCAGACCAAGGTTGGTATAAAATGTTTTTAATTGAACATAACCTTGTTGCACATTATCTCAGATAGCTGGACCATTACACACTGGTGATTCCTTAACATGAAAGGGTTAAATACAACTTAACTTCAATCAATGTAAACTTTAACTGGCACCAAAGTGATGGACACCATTGATGTCTGAGCTGCAAACACACGGCAGTGTGTCAGCGTTGTCACTCATATCAACGTTCTTTCCGGCAAATCGTTCAGATATCAGCTCCTCACGTAAGAGTCTTGCATCTATGTAGCCACCACGGGCCCTTTCCTGTGGTCTGGAGGGCGTCGTCGGCAGGTTGCATAGCCAGCCTGATTTTCTGGCCCTAGGTCAGCATCCAGCCCCTCATCGTCCTCTTCCTCTCTCTCCTGAGGTGGAGCATCAGTGCCTTCTGGCAATTCTTGGCCCCTCCTGATAGCCAGACTGTGCAGCATCGAGCACACGACCACGAATTTACCTACTTGCTCAGGGTTGCATTGTAGCTTCCCTCCTGAGTGGTCAGGACATCTGAAGCGCTGCATAAGCACAGTTATTGTTTGCTGGCCCCATTGCATTGAAAGTATAATAGCGATTGATCAGAAGCAATGATTTCCTCACTAAAATACATCTGGAGTAAACCCCCAATAGTCCAGAGTCTGAAAATATGTTTGTTGAGATGTTCACTTCACCTGAGAAGAACTCTAGAATTAATACAAACTCCCCCGAAGTTGAAGCAGCGTTTTGAATGAAGCGATGTGCGATTTTAAAAATGCCAGCCACACCGCTGGCGTTCATTCAAAACAGTTCCACTTTTTGTGGGCGTTTTTTTTGGTGAGCGATATTGTGGGCGATATGTGTGCGAGGTGGTGAAAGGTGGGCGATCTCCTGGGCGTTAGTTTTGCTAAATGTGCTCTTTACGACAATAAAATGTGGGCAGGCGGTACTATTGAATCTCAGCGTTAATTCCGTGCAGAAAGTAATGCCGGGTGATATTATGGCTGTTGATTTCGCCCATTCTAATGATTCTGCCCAAAAAAAGTGGGCGGGCAGTAATATTTTTTCCTGGCATTAAGCACACAGGGAAAGTAACGCTCGGCGATAAGTTTCCTACAAATGCACGTCAGTTTCCATTTTGTGCCAAAATGGGCGATAGACGTCATTTCAGCAGTAAAATGGGCATTAAGTGGGCGTTAAGCATGCAAGAAAACTGGAGCTTCTGGCTCCATGTCTCTGAAGCATATAGGTGGCCAGGTATCACTACTACTCTGTGAGATCATGATCTTCGAACTCTCTTCACCTCAGGCGACCGAAGACTGCACTGACGCATTGAAGACAGTGTTGGCCTTCATCATCGAAGTCTGTCCTTGCTGAGAGTGGGCTCCCAAGGTATGGGAAGTGGCTGAAAAGGCCATCTGACAACTGAACAACAAGGCCTAAGGAGCATATTGAATCCCTGCCAAAGTACTAAAGCAGGGTGGAGAAGTACTCAGCGCGAATCCATAACCTCATCTTACTTATCTGGAAGGAGGAGGGCATGCCAGGGGATTTCAAAAACGCCATAATTGTGACCATCTTCAAGAAAGGTGACAAGTCCGATTGCAGTAATTCCAGTGGAGTTTCCCTGCTGTCTGCTACAGGGAAAATTCGTCACAATAACCCTCCTCTATTGCCTCCTCCCAGTGGCTGAAGAGCTCCTCCCAGAGTCACAATGCGGATTCCGCATGATCTTCACTGCACGATAAATTCAAGAAAAATATAGGGAGCAGCATCAACCTCTGTACATAGCTTTATTTGACCTCACAAAGGCCTTCGAATCTGTCAGCTGTGAGGGATTATGGAGTATCGTCCTCAAATTTGGCGGTCCTCAAAACATTTTTCAATATCCTCTGCTTGTTTCACAACGAAATGCGAGCCATGATTATTACCAATGGATCAACCATAAACCCAAAATAAGTGCAGACCGGGGTCAAGCAAGACTGTGTCATCACATAAACCAGACAAAAGTTTTAGCTGCTTAGGCCTCAAGCTCTGGAATTCCCTCACTAAACCTCGCCACCTGCCTACCACTCTCTCTCCCCCTTTTTGACGTGTCTTAAAACCCATTTCTTTGACCAAGCTTTTGATCATTTGTCCTAATATCTCCTTATGTGGCTTGACGACAAATTATGTTTGATAACACTCCTGTGAAGAATCTTGGAATGTTTCACTATGTTAAAGGCACTATATAATTGCAATTTGTTATTGCTGATTTCCCATTCTGTCTTTATCTACCTTCAGTGACTCAGGGGCCGAAATTCAGGGTCCCGGGAAGGACCGTTACCGTGGGTTTTTAGCGGCCAATTGCCAAATTCGATTGGCCAACGCATTCTGGTCCATTGGCACCCCCCTCCACCGACGCATATTCAATGCGGGGGATTTTCCAGCGGTGAGGACTTCCAACAAAATCCGCCAACTTCCGCCATGGTAAGGGGCTTGTGGCCGTGGTGAATTCATCATCAGGGTGTGCACTGCTCTACACAGCCATGCCATCCATATGCAGCACATTTGGAAAGCAGTGACAGGATCGGTCCAAGTCAGCATGGATTTATGAAAGGGAAATCATGCTTGACAAACCTTCGAGAATTTTTTGAGGATGTAACTGGTAGAATGGACAATGGAGAACCAGTGGATGTGGTGTATTTGGACTTTCAAAAGGCTTTTGACAAGGTCCCACACAAGAGATTGGTGTGCAAAATTAAAGCACATGGTATTGGGGGTAATGTACTGACGTGGATAGAGAACTGGTTGGCAGACAGGAAGCAGAGAGTCAGGATAAATGGGTCCTTTTCAGAATGGCAGGTAGTGACTAGAGGCGTGCTGCAGGGCTCAGTGCTGGGTCCCCAGCTATTTACAATATACATTAATGATTTGGATGATGGAATTGAGTGTAATATCTCCAAGTTTGCAGATGACACTAAGCTGGGTGGCGGTGTGAGTTGTGAGGAGGACGCTATAAGACTGCAGGGTGACTTGGACAAATTAGGTGAGTGGGCAAACGCGTGGCAGATGCAGTATAATATGGATACATGTGAGGTTATCCACTTTGGTGGCAAAAACGCGAAGGCAGAATATTATCTGAATGGCGGCAGATTAGGAAAAGGGGAGGTGCAATGAGACCTGCGTGTCATGGTACATCAGTCATTGAAAGTGGGCATGCAGGTACAGCAGGCGGTGAAGAAGGCAACTGGTATGTTGGCCTTCATAGCTCGGGGATTTAACTATAGGAGCAGGGAGGTCTTACTGCAGTTATACAGGGCCTTAGTGAGGCCTCACCTGGAATATTGCGTTCAGTTTTGGTCTCCTAAGCTGAGGAAGGATGTTCTTGCTATTGAGGGAATGCAGCGAAGTTTCACCAGACTGATTCCCGGGATAGCAGGACTGACATATGAAGAGAGACTGGATCGACTGGGCCTGTATTCACTGGAGTTTAGAAGGATGAGAGGGGATCTCATAGAAACATATACAATTCTGATGCGACTGAACAGGTTAGATGCAGGAAGAACATTCGCAATGTTGAGAAAGTCCAGAACCAGGGGGCCTAGTCTAAGGATAAGGGGTAAGCCATTTAAGACTGAGATGAGGAGAAACTTCTTCACTGAGAGAGTTGTTAACCTGTGGAATTCTCTACCGCAGAGAGTTGTTGAGGCCAGTTCATTGGATACATTCAAGAGGGAGTTAGATATGGCCCTTATGGCTAAAGGGATCAAGGGGTATGGAAAGAAAGCAGGAAAGGGGTACTGAGGTGAATGATCAGCCATGATCTTATTGAATGGTGGTGCAGGCTTGAAGGGCCGAATGGCCTACTCCTGCACCTATTTTCTATGTTTCTATATTTGTATGCAACTATAAAAAGAGAGGTTTTTTGTCGGTGTCCCTGCCAGCTTTTTGGGTCAGTACACTTTGCCGTGATACTCGACACCGCTGGTGGAGGACAACGGAGGATTCCCGCGATCGTGCGTATTTTTGCTGCAAATTTTTGGTGTTGGTTTTGTGGATTTATTTAATCTGCTGAGTTCTCTATCATTTTTTGGAGACTTTTCAGGACTTTGAGTTTTGACTCGTTAGGTTTCATTCTGTACTCCAGAGGCCTGCTTGTCAGAGTGCAGCCAAAACACACAATGGGATCAGTGTTGGCAGGGGAATACCTTGCCCACCTTGTCAGACGCAGGGCGGCATGCAGGAGAAGGTGGCGATATCAGCAACTTGCAGAGAGGCAGCGGGAAAGGAAGGTTGTAGCCATGCCTGCCCAACATCCAGAAGGGCCTGCAGATGTGCGCAGACCTGCACATAGAGAGGCTGTCCAGGAGGGAGATGGTATCAGGAGGTGGGTCAGGTATGCTGACCGCCCCCCCAACCACATACTGGGCCAAGAGCCGTCCCAGCAACAGCCTGCAGAGGCGCCTGAACATGAGGAGGACCAGGGAGATGGCCATCATCAAGCTGCCATGGGAGGTGGCCAACACAGAGCTGGGGGAAGTAGGCCTTACCCTTAAAGGATCTACAGATGCCAGTTCTCTTTCCTCAAGCTCAGTGATGAGCAATGCCTGCAAAGGCTGAGATTCAGGAAGGAGATACTGAGGGAGCTCTGCAATGACCTGCGCCAAGATTTGGAGCCTCACAACTGCGCTGACCGTTGTGACCAAGGTCACCATAGCTCTGAACTTTTATGCTGCAGAGTGGGGCCAGGAATGTTGTGATCCTAAGAGAGCACATCATCAGCATGCTGAATTTCTCTGAGCTCATTCCGCTTCAATTAACATACCCACACCGTTACAAAGTACAGTTTGGAGGCGCTCGTTAGCGCAGGAAACCATTTTAAAACTTTTTTGGCTGAATGTCGATCGGGGCACTGCCGAAAAAATGATGGCCTCAAAAAATCAGAAGATGAGCCAGCTTTCTTGCGCAAGTGAATTTCAGCCCCTCAGTTTGCACTTGTCTATCAGTTAAGCGCATTATACAGGATGGGATAATCAGTTTAAAAAAAAAGCCAAATTGCTTCTAGTGATGTCTGTTATCTATGCAATGCCTTGTAATCAGCATTCTACCACCACCAGAGGGCATATCTGTTGGAGTCCCAAGGGATCCCAGCATCCCTTGAGAGTACTAAATATAAGCAGGCTTCCCATGCTGTGCAGCCACTCTGGAGTCAGAATAATGAGACTAAGGTCACACTTACTCAAATCTTTAGTACTCAGTCACATTGCTTTATTTGAGACATAACAACTGGCGACGAGTAATAGACAATGAACCATCACACGAAACTGCAGAGAACTGTTGGTATCCTGGAGAAATTCTCAGAAGTTGATGATTGGGAAGCCTTCGTGGCGTGACTCAACCAATACTTCATGGCCAATGAGCTGGAAGGGAATGAGAACGCTGCCAAAAGAAGGATGATCCTCCTCACGGTCTGCGGGGCAACAACCTATGGCCTCATGAAGAATCTTCTTGCTCTGGTGAAACCAACAACCAAATCGTATGAAGAGCTGTGTACGCTGGTCCGGGAGCACCTAAATCCGAAGGAGAGCGTTCTGATGGCAAGGTATCGATTTTATACATTTCGACGGTCTGAAGGCCAGGAAATAGCGAGCTACGTCGCTGAATTAAGGCCCTTTGCAGGACATTGCGAACTTGGTGGATTTTTGGAGCAAATGCTAAGAGACTTTTTTATGCTTGGCATTGGCCATGAGGCTATCCTTCGCAAACTATTGACTGTTGAAAGACCAAACCTGAGCAAAGCCATAACGATAGCCCAAGCATTTATGTCCACCAGCGATAACACCAAACAAATTTTGTAGCATGAAGATGCATCGGCAAATACTGTACAGAAAGTAACGTCGTTTTCAGGCAGGAATGCATATGGCAGAATGTACACGCCTGCAGCTGCATGATCTCAGATGAATCAGAGTCCACCATCAAGCGTAAATGCGAGGCAAGTAACACCTTGTTGGTGCTGCGGAGGTGATCATCGAGCCCATCAATGCCGCTTCAAACACTATGCGTGCAAAGGCTGTGGAACAATGGGACACTTCCAGCGAATGTGCAGACGAGCTGCAAACCCAGGAAACCACCACGTTGCAGAGGAAGACCGATCCATGGTGGATCAAACTGAACTACAGACTCAAACCGAGGAGACAGAAGTGTACAGGGTACACACCTTCACCACGAAATGTCCACTAATCATGTTAAAAGTTGAACTGAACGGAGTTCCAGTATCCATGGAATTGGACACGGGTGCGAGTCAGTCTATCATGAGCAACAATGCCTTCAAGAGACTGTGATGCAAGAAGGCACGAAGGCCCAAGCTGAGCCCTATTCATACCAAGCTGAGAACTTACACTAAAGAGCTGAACCCTGTAATTGGCAGTGCAACAGTAAAAGTCTCCTATGATGGAGCGGTGCACAAACTACCACTATGGATTGTACCAGGAGATGGCCCCACACTGTTCGGCAGAAGCAGGCTGGGAGAAATCTGCTGGAACTGCGACGACATCTGAGCGCTTTCATCTGTCGACGACGCCTCATGTGCCCAGGATTTGAGAAAATTCCCGTCATTGTTTGAGCCAGGCATCGGAAATTTCTCTGGGGTGAAGGTGCAGATTCATTTGGTTCCTGGTACATGACCCATCCACCACAAAGCACGTGCGGTGCCATACATGCTGCAAGAGAAAATGGAGATCGAGTTGGGCAGGCTGCAACGAGAGGGCATCATCGCTCCAGTTAAGGAAATCCTTATTAGCCAGGAAATTGTGTTAGGGAAATTGATGGGATTGAAGGCCAATAAATCGCCAGGGCCTGATAGTCTGCATCCCAGAGTGGTTAAGGAAGAGGCCCTAGAAATAGTGGATGCAATGGTGATCATTTTCCAGCAGTCTATCGACTCTGGATCAGTTCCTTTGGACTGGAGGGTAGCTAATGTAACACCACTTTTTAAAAAAGGAGAGAGAAAGAAAATGGGGAATTATAGACGCTTAGCCTGACATCAGTGGTCACGAAAATGTTGGAATCAATTATTAAAGGTGAAATAGCAGCGCATTTGGAAAGCAGTGACAGGATCGGTCCAAGTCAGCATGGATTTATGAAAGGGAAATCATGCTTGACAAATCTTCTGGAATTTTTTGAGGATGTAACTAGTAGAGTGGACAGGGGAGAACCAGTGGATGTGGTGTATTTGGACTTTCAAAATGCTTTTGACAAGGTCCCACACAAGAGATTGGTGTGCAAATTTAAAGCACATGTTATTTGGGGTAATGAATTGACATGGATAGATAACTGGTTGACAGACAGGAAGCAGAGAGTCGGGATAAATGGATCCTTTTCAGAATGGCAGGCAGTGACTAGTGGGGTGCCGCAGGGCTCAGTGCTGGGACCCCAGCTATTTACAATATACATCAATGATTTAGATGAAAGAATTGAGTGTAATATCTCCAAGTTTGCAGATGACACTAAGCTGGGTGGGGGTGTGAGCTGCAAGGAGGATGCTAAGAGGCTGCAGGGTGATTTGGACAGGTTAGGTGATTTGGACAGGTTCGGTGAGTGAGCAAATGCATGGCAGATGCAGTATAATGTGGATAAATGTGACATTATCCACTTTGGTGGTAAAAACACACAGGCAGAATATTATCTGAATGGCGGCAGATTAGGAAAAGGGGAGGTGCAACGAGACCTGGGCATCATGGTACATCAGTCGTTGAAAGTTGGCATGCAGGTACAGCAGGTGGTGAAGAAGGCAAATAGTGTGTTGGCCTTCATAGCGAGGGGATTTGAGTATAGGAGCAGGGAGGTCTTGGTGAGGCCTCACCTGGAATATTGTGTTCAGTTTTGTTCTCCTAATCTGAGGAAGGACATTCTTGCTATGGAGGGAATGCAGTGAAAGTTCACCAGACTGATTACCAGGTTGTCAGGACTGACATAGGAGGAGAGACTGGATCGACTGGCCCTGTATTCACTGGAGTTTAGAAGAATCAGAGATGACTGGGTATGGGGGAAATCACAAGAGACTGCTTTTGAGAAAGCCAGAACTCTGTTATGTTCCAATATACTGCTTGTTCTGTATGACCCATATAAACGTTTAGTGCTAGCTTGCGATGCGTCTTTGTGCGGGGTCGGGTGTGTGTTACAGCAAGCAAATGAATTGAGAATATTGCAACCGGTCGCTTATACGTCCAGGAGTTTGTCCAAGGCCGAAAAGGCCCACAGCATGATTGAAAAAGAAGTTCTGGCATGCGTTTACGGGGTGAAAAAAATGCACCAATATCTGTTTGGGCTTAAGTTCGAGTTAGAAACTGAACATAAGCTGCTCATATTGCTATTCTCATAAAGCAAAGATATTAATACCAATGCCTCTGCTCACATCCAAAGATGGACGCTCACGTTGTCTGCATATAACTATGTAATTCACCACAGGTCAGGCACAGAGAACGGCGCTGATGCTCTCAGTCGGCTACCATTGCCCACCACCGGGGTGGAAATGGCACAGCCTGCAGACTTGCTCTTGGTGATGGGTGCATTTGAAAATGAAAAATCACCCGTTACAGCCCACCAGATCAGGACTGGGATTAGCTAGGATCCTTTACTGTACTTTGTAAAAAACTGTGTCCTCCATGGGAGCTGGTCCAGCGTCCCAGCGGAGATGCATGAAGAGATCAAGCCATTCCAACGGCGCAAAGACAAAATGTCCATATAGTCGGACTGTCTTTTGTGGGGTAATCGCGTGGTTTTGCCTAAGAAAGGCAGGGAAATGTTTATACGCGACCTATGCAGTACTCACCCAGGCATAGTAATGATGAAAGCTATAGCCAGCTCCCATGTGTGGTGGCCCGGCATCGACTCAGATTTGGAGCCTTGTGTGCACTAATGCAACACTTGCTCTCAACTGAGCAATGCACCCAGGGAGGCACCACTAAGTTTGTGGTCATGGCCCTCCAAACCATGGTCTAGGATCCACGTTGAGTTCGCTTGCCCGTTTCTAGGCAAAATGTTTTTGGTTGCTGTGGATGCTTATTCAAAATGGATTGAGTGTGTAATAATGTCTGTAAGCATATTCATTGCCACCAGCGAAAGCCTACGAGCCATGTTTGCCACGCACAGCCTGCCTGATGTCCTTGTCAGCGACAATGGGCCGTGCTTCACCAGTGCTGAGTTCAAGGAATTCATGACCTGCAATGGGATCAAGCACGTCACATCTGCCCCATTGAAGCCTGCATCTAACGGCCAGGCAGAACGGGCAGTCCAAACTATTAAGCAAAGCTTGAAATGCATATCGGAAGACTCCCTGCAAACCCGCTTGGCCCGAATCCTGCTCAGCTACTGCACGAGACCTCACTCACTCACCGGGGTTCCCCCTACCGAACTGCTCATGAAAAGGGCGCTCTAAACAAGGCTCTCTCTAGTCCAGCCTGATCTTCATGATCATGTCGAGGGCAGGCGGCATCAACAAAGCATGTACCATGATCGTGCAAATTTGTCACACGATATTGAAGTCAATGACCCTGTATTTGTACTCAACTATGGTCATGGTCCCAATGGCTGGCTGGCACTGTCGTAGCCAAAGAACGGAGTAGGGTGTTTGAGGTCATACTTGCAAATGGACTAAATTGCAGAAAGCATTTGGACCAAACCAAACTGCGATTCACAGACAGCCACGAGCAACCTGAAGAGGACACCAGCAACTTCGACCCTCTGATACACACACATGTGGCAACTGACATCACGGTTGACCACGAAGCTGAACTCATCATCCCCAGCAGCCCAACAAGGCCAGCTGCGCAGCGGCCCAATGAAGGCCCAACCAACTCACCTGCACCTGTGTTTGTACCGAGACGATCGACTAGGGAGCGGAAAGCCCCATATCGTCTCACCCTGTAAATAAGTGTACTATTGACTTTGGGATGGAGTGATGTTATGTCTGCAACACTTTCTAACCAGCATTCTACCACCACCAGAGGGCGCATCTGTTGGTCCCCAGGGATTCCAGCATCCCTTGGGAGCACAGCATATAAGCAGGCCGCCCATGCTGTGCCAGCACTCTGGAGTCAGAATAAAGAGACTAAGATCACATTTACTCAAGTCTACAGTACCCAGTCACATTGCTGTATTTGAGACATAACAATGTCCACCTGGTCATTGATCAAGATGAAAAGGAAACTGTGTTTAAGCACACTTCCATGAGGAATCTGTTTAAATGTGAGACAGGTAGAGGAGTAAGAATTAAAAGGAGTGAAGCCTGAGATACTCTAAAACTGAACCAGTAAAACAGTTGCTTGTTGTTCTAGCAGCAATGAATTGATTATGCATTAACCCATTTCAAAACAAAAGTGGATTGTTACTGAGATTTGTCAAATAGAAATATTTGCCTGGAGGGTTTGGAGTTATACAAGAAGGGAATTCTGATCACAAGACAACTATACATGTAAAATACTTTTTTAATCCTCACAAAACAGTGCCCAATTTATTTCCTATTTCTTCCACCCAAATCATGGTTCTTCCTTAAGACAACGGGTGGAATTTTGTCGGTACTCGGTTTCAGGTGTGAAGGCGAGGACAGCAGAACGGGGGAGGCGGGGGGCAGGGGGTGGGGGGGTAGGGAATCTTTTTTTTTTTATTCGCTCATAGGATGTGGCCATCTCTGGCAAAGCAAGCATTTATTTCCCATCCTTAATAGCCCTTGAGAAGTTGGTGCTGAGGTAACTGAGTTGCTTGCTAGGCCATTTCAGAGGACCACATTGCTATGGATCTGGATTCACATATCAGCCAGACCAGGTAAGGATGGTATGTATCCTTCCCTAAGGTCATTAGTGAACCAAGTGGGTTTTTATGACAGTACTGTAGTTTCATGGTCACCATTTCTGATACTATCTTTTTATTCCAGATTAATTAACTGAATTTAAATTCCTCCAGCTGCCATGGTGGGACTTGAACTCACATCTACCAGATTACCAGTCCAGACCTCTGGATTACTAGTCCAGTAACAAAATCACAATGCTACTGTTCCCGTCTCAGCCAGCAGCAGCTGTCAGGAGTGCACTCCTGTTGCTCCTGGCTCAAGAGGAAGGTTTTTGTATATTTGTTTAAAAACCTACCTTTCGATGGCAGGCGATACTTAGGCCGAGAAATGCTGAGAAATCCTGAGCAGGGTAGACCCAACGTTTGTGGCGATCATGGCAGAGCAGTTTCTGTGAGGAGAACTATCACAGGTGTTAGGCCTATCTTTTACATATGGAAGATCGTGCTTCCTGCTTACGAAGCTCAGTAAATCCCTGCACAGCTTGCCTGTTGGCAACCTACATTCTCCTACAAAACAAGCTTTTACTTCATTATCACTGCAAATCTGCTAATGCATACTATTGAAGAGAGGAGCTTCCAGTTTATCTGTTCCACATACTACACGTGCAGTGTGCAACTCTCACCCCATTCAAATGGTCATAAAGGTCAGCCACGTTCCCACATATCAGGAACTAATGCTTTAAAGCTACAGTATTTAATTATTTTTGCTGCAACACATCCTCAAATTTGAGAATTGTGTTAATTTATTCCCTCTCACTTTAGTTAATGGAAAGAGAACAAAAAAGGGATATCAGATAGCATCAGAAGATGATTTGCTACATCCACCAACATACAACCCATTGTGTAAACAGGATGAAACACAGTCACCCGGCAGTGTTGGAGAAGTGTATCCATGGGCTCAAGTTCAACAGAGAAACAATGGTACAGCTATACCATCTGCTTTAAGAAAACTTGCAATTAATCACCTCCATAAGAACAGCACTGCCAGGGATGGTCAATGATGACCACAGCTCTTAACTGTTATGCAGTGTTGCTCTGATAGTGAAGGGGACATCAGTATCAGCCAAATTGTGGTCCACAGAGGCATGAAACGAGAGATTGTTTAGCAGTTCTAACACCTTCATCTCTTTTCTCACTGAACACCATGTCAGGCCTGTGAAATTTAATTGCTCTGTTGCATTCCCAAAGTACAGGGATATCATCCACATTCACCTCGGCCCCGAGGCTCAATGCAATGAACAATGTGAACAAAAACAGTGAAGCATGCAGATCAATGTCCGCTTCTCAGGTAGCAGTTCGGCTGTTTTCATTTTAAGACCTGTCATAAGCTTATTTGAAGGCAAAGGAAGACTAGGAGTATGGCTTCTTGGAGGCCAAGCCAAATTATCTCTAGCTCTAGCTAATGCCATCTTGCTGCATCCCCAGCCAGAAGCAAAGCTCAGATGTAATGCAGCCCATGTTGTGGTCAGGATCATTACTGGCAGCTTGAAGCAGCAATTCAGGTCTCGTGACAGATCAGGGTTGATTTACAGTACAGCCCACCCCTACCCGCCCCCACCCCCCCCCCCCCCCCCATCCAATCAAGGGACCAAACTATGGAGGAGGAGAAGGCCAACATGCACTGAAAGCCAGATATGGATTCAGACACTGATCAAGGAAAGGTATCTGTAGAAGTACCAGTGCCATGAACAATGGTGTGCTCAGCATTCATCCAAGATTCTTTCAGCTAAGGGACACTTCTGTTCACATAGCAACAAGACAGTGGATCCTTCTGTTCACATAGCAACAAGCATCTTTTGCAAAACTGCACTTCCTCAACTACCATTAAAAGTTATTATTTGTTTTGCTGCCACATTCTACACAATCAGAAACAAACTCTATGGACAAAATTGAAATACAATGAAACCAATTTGTGTCATGTGTCAGTCAATGATATTAGTATTATTTTGCATGCTTCCCTTTAGTGTTAGCTTATTGTATGTGACTTCTAACCCTAACCTATGGCTTCTAGTTGTTTATCTGTAGAAGGAGTAACTGTGCTAACTGTTACTCGACGAGGGAGGAAGCATTATTGGATCTGGTTCTGGGGAATGAAGTAGGTCAAGTGGAGCAAGTGTCAGAAGTTGAACATTTAGGGAACAGAAATCATAGTATCATAAGGTTTAGATTAGCCATAGAAAAGGACAGGGAGCAATTTTGAGTAAAATTATTTAACTGGGGGAAGGCTAATTTTCAGTGGGATGAGAAAGAATCTGACTTGGATAAACTGGAATCAAAGACTGGCAGGCACAACTGTAATGGGCTGCCTTTAAAGAGGAAATAGTCTAGGTTCAGTTGAGGTACATTCCCATGAGGAGGTAAGGCAGGGCAACTAAAGTTAAGGCTCCCTGGATGACAAAAGAATTCGAGAATCTGATGAGGCTGAAAAAGTGCACGTATGACAGATGTCGGGTTGTAAATACATCCGAGAATAAGGCTTATATAGAAAAGTAAGAGAAGTGAAAAAAAAATAAGATGGGCAAAGAGAAGTTATGAGAATAGAATGGCAGCCAACATAAAAGGTAATCCAAAAGTCTTCTATATGTATATAAATAGAAAAAGGGTAGTAAGAGGAAGGGTGGGGTCAGTTAAGGACCAAAAAGAAGACCAATGCATGGAGGCAGAGGGTATGGCTGAGGTACTAAATGAGTACTTTGCATCTGTATTCAATAAGCAAGTGCCTTAGACATAGTGAAGGAGGTGGTAGTGGTGATACTTGATAGGATAAACATTGATAAAGAAGTGGTATTCGAAAGACTGGCTGTACTTAAAGTAGCAAAATCACCAGGAGTGGATCGCATCCATCCTAGGATGCTGAGGGAATTGAGGTCGGAAATTGCGGCAGCATTGGCCATAATTTTCCAATCCTCCAGAGGGATGGTGCCAGAGAACTGGAGAATTTAACATTTTACACCTTTGTTCAAAAAAGGGTGTAAAGATAAACCCAGCAACTACAGGCCAGTCAATTGAACCTCGGTAGTGGGGCAGCTTTTAGAAACAGTGATCAGGGACAAAATTAACAGCCACTTGGACAGGTGTGGATTAATTAAAGAAAGCCATCTCAGATTTGTTAAAGGCAAATCATATTTAACCAACTGGATTGAGTTTTTTGATGAGGTAACAGAGAGGGTTGATGAGGGCAATGCAGTTGATGTGGTGTACATGAATTTCCAAAAGGCGTTCGACAAAGTACCACATTGGAGGCTGTCAGAAAAGTTGAAGCCCATGGAATAAAAGGGACAGTGGCAGCATGGATAAGAAATTGGCTAAGTGACAGAAAACAGAGAGTAGCGGTAAACGGTTGTTTTTTGGACCGGAGGAAGGTATACAGTGGTGTTCTCCAAGGGTCGGTACTGGGGCCACTGTTTTTCATGATATATATTAATGACTTGGATGTGGGTGGAGAGGGCACAATTTCAAAACTTGCAGATGATACAAAACACTGTATCGAAAAGTGAAGATAAATAGTGATAGACTGCAAGGTACATAGACAGGCTGGTAGAATGGGCGGACACATTGTAGATGAAATTTAACGCAGAAAAGTGTGAAGTGAAACATTTTGGTAGAAAGAATGAGGAGAGAAAATATAAACTAAAGAGTATAACCCTAAAGTGGGTGTATAAACAGAGAGTACTAGGCGTACATATGCACAAATCATTGAAGGTGGCAGGGCAGGTTGAGAAAGCGGTTAAAAAGCTTACGAGATCCTGGGCCTCATGAATCAAGGTATAGAGTAAAAAAGCATGGAAATTATGATGAACCTGTATAAAACACTGGTTTGGCCTCAACTGGTGTATTGTGTCCAATTATGAGCACTGCACTTTAGGAAGGATGTGAAGGCTTTAGAACATAAGAATTAGGAACAGGAATAGGCCATCTAGCACCTCGAGCCTGCTCCGCCATTCAAAAAGATCATGGCTGATCTGGCCGTGGACTCAGCTCCACTTACCTGCCCGCTCCCCATAACCCTTAATTCCCTTATTGGTTAAAAATCTGTCTATCTGTGATTTGAATTCATTCAATGAACTAGCCTCAACTGCTTCCTTGGGCAGAGAATTCCACAGATTCACAACCCTCTGGGAGAAGAAATTCCTTCTCAGCAAGGGCGCAGAAATTTTTACAAGAATGATTCCAGGGATGTGGATAGACTGGAGAATCTGAGGTTGTTCTCCTTAGAGCAGAGAAGATTGAGAGGAGATTTGATAGAGGTGTTAAAAATCATGAGGGGTCTGGACAGAGTAAATAGAGAGAAACTGTTCTCATTGGCAGAAGGGTCGAGAACCAGGTTTAAGGTGATTGGCAAAAGAACCAAAGGCGACATGTGGAAAAACCTTTTTACACAGCGAGTGGTTAGGATCTGGAGTGCACTGCCTGAAAGGTGGTGGATGCAAACTCAATCACTGCTTTCAGAAGGGAGTTGGATAAGCATCTGAAAGAAAAACATTTGCAGGGCTACAGGAAAGGGCAGGGAGTGGGACTAGCTGAAGCGCTCTTGCAGAGAGCTGGTACGGGCTCAACGGGCTGAATGGCCTTCTTCCATGCTGTAATCTGTTATGTATGTATGAAGACCTTACCCAAATGTAAGACCTGCCACTAGGGGGCACACCTGAGGGAGACCTAAGGGTCACCTGTGCACCCTGGGGCAAGCAGGTATAAAAGGTGATTCACCATGCTGCTTCCTCACTCTAGAGTTTGAATAAAGAGACCAAGGTCACAACAGTTTGAGCTTGCGATATAGTCCTGTGAATTTATTCTGAACATAACAAATTGGCGATGAGTAATGGATCACAAACTTTCACGTGGTAATGGCTACCGTTGGTAATCTTGAGAGATTTGTTGAGTGTGATGATTTGGAAGCCTTCATTGAGCGCCTCGATCAGTACTTCGTGGCCAACGAATTGGACAAGGCTAATACGGCGACCAAGCGCAGGGCGATTCTCCTCACCGTATGTGGTCATAGGTATATGGCCTCCTTAAAAATTTGCTGCCACCGGTCAAAATAACAGACAAATCTTAAGCAGAGCTGTGTTCGCTGGCTAAGGAACATCTCAAGCCAAAGGAGAGCTTCCTGATGGCTAGGTACCGCTTTTACATGCACCGTTGCTCCGAGGGCCAGAACATGGTGAGTTTTGTTGCCAACCTAGGACGCCTTGTGGGGCAGTGCGACTTTGCAGGATCCTTGGGGGAAATGTTGCGGGAATTTTTTTCTGCTTGGAATTGGCCACAAGATCATCCTTCGCAAACTGCTGTCTGCCTAATCCCTAGATCTGAGCAAGCCCATCACGATAGCCCTAGCCCAAGCCTTCATACCGACGAGCGATAACACGAAACAGATATCTTCACAGAATTGAAGCTCACCGGCGAGCATAAAATAATGCAGGCAGAATGGCACAGGGCAGGGCCCACCTGATTACAGAGGCCAGACCTAGGCCTAGAGTGACTCAGAGTCCACCGTGAGGCGTGACTGCGTATCCATTAGCACCATGTTGGCGCTGCAGGGGCAGCCATAGAGCTCATCAGTGTAGATTCAAGCACTACGCGTGCAAGAGCTGTGGAACAATGGGGCACCTCCAGTGAATGTGCAAACGATCTCTGATTCACCACGTGGCAGTCAGCAGAGGACGACCAATCCAGTGAGGATCACGATGAATGAGCAGGAGAGGCAACTGAACCTGAGGATGAAGAGGAAGTATATGGGATACACACCTTCACCACCAAAAGCCCTCCGATAATGTTAAAAGTTGAACTTAACAGCACTCCAGTCTCCATGGAACTAGACACGAGGGTGCATCAATCAGTCATGAGCCAGAAAGCTTTCGAGAGGCTGTGGAGCAACGAAGCACAACAACCCAAGCTGATTCCGATTCAGGCAAAGCTGCGTACCTACACCAAGGAACTGATACCAGTTATTGATAGTGCAGACATAAGAGTATTCCATGAGGGAGCAGTGCACGATTTACCACTGTGGATTGCTTCAGGTGATGGGCCAACGCTGCTTGGCAGGAGGTGGATGGGGAAGATTCGATCGAACTAGGAAGACCTCTGCGTACCCTCTTCAGCGAATGAGGCTGCCCTTTCCCAAAGGCCAGGCAAACCCTCACTTCCAGCTGAACCAGGCATCGAAGTGCAGATTCATTTGCAGATCCCCGAGGCACAAGCCGCTCATCACGACCACGAGGAGTTATATTTCAACCGAGCAGCAGTACAGGCGCGGTACCCACCACCCGAAGCCGACGACCTCTTCGCGACGGTGGAAGAGGCTCCAGGTCAACCATGCGGAGTGGGATTCCGGCCAAAACGATCCCAATGTGTCTTACCGACGCCAGAGGAAAAATACCTGGGGAGGAAGATCACGGCAGTCGGCATCACGGGTACGGACGAGATGACGTCCAGACCATGGGATGAGAAGGTGTCCAGACCACGGGATGAGAGAGCGTGCAGACCACAGAAGGTCGCCGCAACGGAACGGAGGAATGTGTCACTCAGCAAGGAAGATGAATGAGTTTGGGGCAAAGGTAAAGGGGCAGCCGCGGTGAAGGCCAGGAACCCACTACGCTCAAATAAATTGTATGCACCATGTAACCCTTGCGAACGGACTTTCGCGGCCAATGATGGGGTTGGTGATACCTTACAACAAGCCAAAGTAGCGGGCGAACACCAACCGGTTGTATATGTGTCTGACAAAGTACTTGTAACAAGTGATGTGTTATTACAAGGGGTCGGGTGTGTTGTACAACAAGCCAACGTAGCAGGCGAACCACAACCAGTTGTATATGTATCTAACAAAGTATTCGTAGCAAGTGAGATGTTACCGCACGGGGTCGGGAGTGTTGTGCAGCAAGCAAAAGTAGCGGGCAAGCCCGAAATGATTGAACATGTATCAAATAAGTTAAACAAAGCAGCAGCCTGCGTTCATGGGACTAAAGAGACGTATCAAAGAGTGTCCCAATATGTGCTCAAGTCAGACAAGCTGTTCATTCCACAGCTTAGGAGAGCAGAGGCACCATTATCGATGTGTTGTTTCGAGAATGTCCAACACTGTCTGTGCACTGTAATATGATCCGCCACGGGCCAGGTATAGAGAGCGGCACCTATGCTGTCAGTTGGCCACCGTTGCCCACCCCCAGGGTGGAAATGGCACAGCCTGCAGACCCACTCGCAGTCGTGGAAGTGCTAGAAAGTGAGGTATCAACTGTAACGGCCCCCCAGCTTAGGATCTGGACCAGCCAGGATCCTATGTTACCGCCGGCCAAAGGTGGACTGCTAGACGGGATGTGGCAACCTATCCGCCAAAGAGACGATAGACCCATCCCAACGTTGCAAAGTAAGACAGGGCAGCTACACACAGCCAGTGGTCCGGGGCCCCCATATTACGGCCCAATGTCCACGGGGACCACTAGGCCTCCCACCACTACCGAAAGTCTCAAGGCCATTGCGGCCATCCTGGGCTTGCCAGACCCCAGGGTCAGCGACAATAGCCTGGAGCAGGCAGCCCCAATCACTAAACGTAGCATCACGCATGCAACGGTAGACTCCCTACAGACCCGACTATCCTGGGTGTTATGCAATCACCAGACAGAATCACTCAGAAATGAGTGCCATCAGCAGAGAATGCATCATGATTGCACGGTCCCTCCACACGATATCAGAACAAGTGATGTTGACCATGTTCAGGGCCTCAGTTGGGCCGCTAGCACTGCATTAGCCAAAGGGGGGAATGTAGTGTATGTGATGAAAACGGAGCATTTGATTGTAAAAACATGCACTGGGCTAATGAGTAAAGCAGTTGGACAAGAACAAACTGTGAACGATAACCAGGAACCACTGTGAAAGGACCTGGCCCCCAGTGACCCACGAACATGATCAACTTTGCCGTCAACCACAAGGATTAACCCACCACGTCAGGACTTTAACCCAGGCGATCGACCCGGGGACGCAGGGCCCCAGATCGCCTCAACTTGTAAATAACTTGCACATAAGACTTTGGGGGGGGAGTGATGTTATATATGTATGTAGACCTTGCCCTAATGTAAGACTTGCCACTAGGGGGCACACCTGTGGGAGACCTAAGGTTCACCTGTGCATCCTAGGGCCAGCAGGTATAAAAGGTGATTCACCATGCTGCTTCCTCACTCTAGATTCTGAATAAAAAGACCAATGACACTACAGTTTGAGCTTGCGATATAGTCCTGTGAATTTATTCTGAACATAACTTAACCATTCTTTGATTCTTTGATTCTATGGCTGCTGGGTATCAGTGTGAACCAATTCAGATACAAGTGACCCTCCATGTGCTGGTTCCTGAATGGTCTTGCTACTGATTCTGCTACATCTGGTCTTATCTATTCTTCTGGCATAATACTATCTCTTATGCAGGAGGCTGAATGGGTGAGATGTTCAACACCCTGAGAGAATGGGTATGGTACAGGTTCGACCTCCAAAATCTGGAGTTCCAGAATCCAGAATGTTCCAGAGTCCGGACACTGGACCAATCCGTGATGGGGTCGCCGGAAACCGGAAAATGTTCCAAATGAACCGAATTCGCCCGCCCCGACTTCAACACAACTTCGCCTGCCCCGAATTCACGGGGCCCGACTTCGCCCTGGCCCGATGTCGTTCCAGTCCCCCTCCCTCCCCTTTACCTTGGCTGTCCGACCCCACCTACCTCGGGCCAGACAAGGAACTTCTCCTCGGCGGTGGGTCCCCGCCCGAACACTTCCTCGGTGGTGGGGCCTGCCCGTTCAGGTCCTCAGTGGCGGGGCCCCCGCGCGATCACGCCCTCGGCGGCGAGCCACGCCCGATCAGGCCCTCGGCAGCGAGACCCCGCCCGAACAACTCCACGGTGGCGATGCCCCAATCCGGCGAACCAAACAGCTCATCGACGAGCACCCCGCCCCTCTCCCCCTCCCCGCCCTCCCCTTTCTGATGTTCCAAAATCCGGAAATACCCGAACCGGCAAAACGCAAAATCCAGAACGGCCTTGGTCCCGAGGGTTCCGGATTCGGGATGCTGCACCTGTATTGCAACGGACATGGTATTGGACTTGTAATCCACAGGTTGAGTGTTACAATTCTGCTGTGGCAAACTGTGATGTTGAGTTTAATAAATCTACTAACTTGTAGATTACATAAAATTACATGGAAATTACAACACAGAAACAGGACATTCAGCCAACTGGTGATTATGCTCCACACAAGAATATTTTTTTTCAAAAAATAAAGCAGCCTTTTCCAGCTATTCCCTTGCAGATGAGCAGCACCTCAGCATCTTCATTGAACTGTATGAGTGCAAACCCGAGTTCATCAAAGTCCGTGAGGTTCTGCTTCATATTGACCTCCATCTGATAACCACCACGTTGAAGCCAGACATAGAAACATAGAAACATAGAAAATAGGTGCAGGAGTAAGCCATGCGGCCCTTCAAGCCTGCACCACCATTCAATTATATCATGGCTGATCATTCCTCAGTACCCCTTTCCTGCTTTCTCTCCATATCCCTTGATCCCCTTAGCCGTAAGGGCCATATCTAACTTCCTCTTGAATATATCCAATGAACTGGCATCAACAACTCTCTGCGGCAGGGAATTCCATAGGTTAACAACTCTCTGAGTGAAGAAGTTTCTCCTCATCTCAGTCCTAAATGGCCAACCCCTTATCCTAAGACGATGTCCACTGGTTCTGGACTTCCCCAACATTGGGAATATTCTTCGCGCATCTAACCTGTCCAGTCCCGTCAGAATCTTATACGTTTCTATGAGATCCCCTCTCATCCTTCTAAACTCCAGTGAATACAGGCCCAGCTGATCCAGTCTCTCCTCATATGTCAGTCCAGCCATCCCAGGAATCAGCCTGGTGAACCTTCGCTGCAGTCCCTCAATAGCAAGAACGTCCTTCGTTAGATTAGTAGACCAAAACTGAACACAATATTCCAGGTGAGGCCTCACTAAGGCCCTGTACAACTGCAGTAAGACCTCCCTGCTCCTATACTCAAATTCCCTAGCTATGAAGGCCAACATACCATTTGCCTTCTTCACTGCCTGCTGTACCTGCATGCCCACTTTCAGTGACTGATGAACTATGACACCCAGGTCTCGTTGCACCTCCCCTTTTCCTAATCTGCCGCCATTCAGGTAATATTCTGCCTTCGTGTTTTTGCCCCCAAAATGGATAACTTCTCATTTATCCACATCTGCCATGCATTTGCCCACTAACCTAACCTGTCCAAGTTATCCTGCAGCCTCTTAGCGTCCTCCTCCCAGCTCACACCGCCACCCAGTTTAGTGTCATCTGCAAACTTGGAGATATTACACTCAATTCCTTCATCTAAATCGTTAATGTATATTGTAAGAGCTGGGGTCCCAGCACTGAGCCCTGCGGCACTCCACTAGTCACTGCCTGCCATTCTGAAAAGGACCCATTTATCCAGATTCTCTGCTTCCTGTCTGCCAACCAGTTCTCTATCCACATCAGTACATTACCCCAAATACCATGCGCTTTGATTTTGCACACCAATCTCTTGTGCGGCACCTTGTCAAAAGCCTTTTGAAAGTCCAAATACACCACATCCATTGGTTCGCCCTTGTCCACTCTGCTATTTACATCCTCAAAAAATTCCAGGAGATTCGTCGAGCATGATTTCCCTTTCATAAATCCATGCTGACTTGGTCTGATCCTGTCCAAACATGGGAGCCTGTTGAAGATTGGAGTTGAAATCATCTATAGCAGCAGCAACCCTCCTACCCAGAAGTCACAGGGTACTTGGCACATTTAAGTAACTCATGCAGATGATCCTGCTCAGATAACAATCTCCTTTTATATGCAATCTCTTTTGAGGTTCAAATGCCTAGATAATGTAATTGGAGGACAAACCAAGCTCCCCTTCAGCCATGGTATCCTGCTCCTCCTCTACCGTCAGTATTGCCATTCCTCACCCATACATTCGGACTCATTCAGTGATACTTCCTCAAACTTCATTTTTTAATTGTTCGCAAGATGAGAGGGATGCAGGTAAAGCTGTATTGAGAAGGTGATCGTGGGTCATCTCCTTGAAACATTGTGATCTTTATGGTGATGGTGCTCCCAAATGTTGTTAGCTCAGGAATTCCATGATTTTGACCCTAGTCACTTTGCAGCAATGGCAATTTATATGACCAAGTCCTGATGGTATATTCCTTCATTGTCACTGGGTCAAAATCTTTGATCTGACCAAACACCATCAGCAGAAGGGCTGTAGCAGTCTAGGAACAAGAACATACGGTCACATCAGGGCAGCAATGGATGGGTAATAAATACAGATCTGATAGCATTGCTCACTTCGTGAGAACAAATATGTTAAAACAATATCATGTAATCCTGCAACCCAATAAATAGTCCAGAGGACAAAAATAAAGTACTGCTGTTGCTGGAAATCTGAAATCAAATGAGAAGATGCTAGAAATACTCAGTAGATCAGGCAGCATCTGTGGAGAGAGAAACAGGATGACCTTTCATCAGAACTGGGAGAAGTTATTTAACAATTTATAAACAAGTACAGAGCCAGGGAATGAAAGGGTGGGAGGGAGAGGGGAGGAAAGAACAAAAGAAAAGGTCTAGGATAGGGTGGAGGGCAGGAGTGATTAAATGACAAAAGGAATGATGATGGTAAAGCAAAAGGAGAAGGTAGGTGACAAGTAAAGAAACAAAAGATGGATCCAGAGGAGCTATAAATGACAACAGCAGAATCATTACCAGCACCTGCTGTCCACGGAAATGGGACCAGTGGCTAAGGTTTAAAGTTGTTAAACTCAATGTTGAGGCTGGAAGGCTGTAAAGTGCCTAATCAAAAGATTAGGTTCTATCCCTTAAGCTTCCGTTGAGCTTCATTGGAACAGTGTAAGATTCCGAGGTCAGAATTCAGTGTGGAAGTGGGATGAAGAATTCAAATGGCATGTGACCTGAAGCTCAGGGTCAGGCTTGCGGACTGATCGGAAGTGTTCAGCAAAGCGATAAGCCAATCTGCATTTGGTCTCCCTAATGTAGAGGAGACTGCATTGTCAGTGTTATGTGTGTGAACACTACCAATATGTAAGACTTTCCACCAGGGGGCGCACCAGGGTCACCTGCACACCCTGGACAAGCAGGTACAAAAGGCAGACTGCCATGCTGTCTCCTCATTCTGGAGTTACAATAAAAGACCAAGGTCACAACAGTTTGAGCTGAAGATGTACAGTCTTGTGGAGTTATTCTAAACATAACAATTGGCGACGAGTAACAGATCACGAACTTTCACGCAGTCATGGCTGCTGTTGGTATTATTGAGAGATTTGTTGAGGGTGATGATTGGGAAGCCTTTGAAGGAGAGCATCTTGATGGCCAGGTATCACTTTTATATGCACCATCGCTCCGAGGGCCAGGATGTGGCGAGCTATGTCGCCGACCTAAGGCACCTTGCGGGTCCGTGCGTATTTGCTGGATTTTTGGGGGAAGTGTTGCGGAACTTTTTGTGCTTGAAATCAGCCACGAGGTCATTCTCCGCAAACTGCTGTCTGCCGAATCCCTAGATCTGATCAAGGCCATCACGATAGCCCAGGCTTTTATGTTCACGATGAATAACACTAAACATATATCATTGCAGCAGAATTTACCGGCAATTACTGTGCATAAAATAACACCTTCAGCAGGCAGAACTGTACATGGCAGGGCCTACACGCTCACAGAGGCCAGGCCTAGGATGACTCAGAGCCCATCGTGGGGTGTGAATGCGAATCCATTAGCACCATGTTGGCGGTGCGGGGGGTAATCATGGAGCCCATCAAACCCGTCGATTCAAGCACCACGCGTGCAAGGGCTGTGGAACAATGGGCACCTCCAGCGAATGTGCAAATGTGCTGCGACTCACCTCGTGGCAAAGTCGGCAGAAGGTGACCGATCCGGCACAGACCACGCTGAACGAGCAGGGGAGGCAACTCAACCTGAGGATGAAGAGGAAATGTATGGGATGTACACCTTCACCACCAAAAGCCCTCCGATAATGTTAAAAGTGAAACTTAAAGACATTCCAGTCTCCATGGAATTGGACATGGGGGCGAGTCAATCAATCATGAGCCAGAAGTCATTCGAGAGGCTGTGGGGCGACAGAGCACAACGACCCAAGCTGATCCTGATTCAGGCAAAGCTGTCCACCTACACCAAGGAACTGATACCAGTTTTTGGTAGTGCAGACATAAGAGTATTCCATGATGGAGCGGTGCACGATTTACTACTGTGGATTGTTTCAGGTAATGGACCAATGCTGCTTGGTAGAAGCTGGATGGGGAAGATTCGATGGAACTGGGAAGACTTCTGCGTACCTTCTCCAGCGAACGACTTCTCACTTGCTCAAAGGCTGAGCAAATCCCTAGCTTCAGCTGAACCAGACATCGAAGTGCAGATCCATTTACAGATCCCTGAGGCACAGGCCGCTCACCACGACCACGAGGACATAAAAATCAACTGAGCAGCGGTACAGGCACGATACACACCACCCAAAGCCGACGATCTCTTCGCGACGATGGAAGAGGCTCCAGGTCGACCATGCAGAGTGGGACTCCAGCCGAAACGATCCCAATGTGTCTTCCCGACGCCAGAGGCAAAATTTCTGGGGAGGAAGATCGCGGCAGTCGGCATCATGGACACGGACGAGAGTGCGTCCAGACCATGGGACGAAGATGCATTCAGACCACGGGACGAGAGTGCGTCCAGACCACGGGATGTCGCCGCAATGAAACAGAGGCATGTTTTGTCCAGCAAGGAAAACGACTGGGCTTGGGGCAAAGGTAAAGGGGCGGCCGCTGAGAAGGCCAGGAACTCACTACGTTCCAATAAGTTGTTTGCACTGTGTAACCCATGGTTGCACTCATTTGTGGCAAATGATGTATTATCATATGGGGTCGAGGGTACCTTACAAGAAGCCAAAGTAGCAGGCAAGCACCAACCAGTCGTATATGTATCTAACAAATTACTTGTAGCAAGTGATGTGTTACCACACGGGTCGGGCGTGTTGTACAGCAAGCCAAAGTAGCGGGCGAACCCCAACCAGTTGTACGTGTATCCAGTAAGGTACCCAAAGCAGTAGCCTGCGTTCACAGGATAAAAAAGACGTACCAAGTTATGTCCCAATATTTGCTCGAGTCAAGACGCTGCCAATCTCACAATTTTTGGAGAGTAGAGGCACCATTATCAATGCTTTGTCTCAAATAGGTCCAACACCATCTGTGCACTGTAACATGATCCACCACGGGCCAGGCATGGAGAACGGCGCTGATGGCCTCAGTTGGCTACCGTTGCCCACCACCGGGGTGGAAATGGCGCAGCCCGCAGACCCTACTCGTTGCTATGGAAGTGCTAGAAAGGGAGGGGTCAACTGTAACGACTCCCCAGACTAGGACCTGAACCAGCCAGGATTCCACGTTACCGCCTGCTAACAGCGAACTGCTAGCCGGGATGTTGCAGCTTATCCATCGCAAAGACGACAGGCTCATCCCATCACATTGGCCCCTATGGGGCAACCCTGCAACGTTGCAAAGAAAGGCAGGGAGGCTACACACAGTTGGTGCTCCGGGGCCTCCATAGCATGGCCCAGGATCCACGCAGACCACGTGGCCTCCCCTCCACGACTGAAAGTCTCAAGGCCATATCTGCCATCCTTGGCTTGCCGGACCTTAGGGTCAGCGACAATAGTCCGGCGCGGGCATCCCAAATCATAAAGCCGAGCACCACACGTGGCACGGTAGACTCCTCACAGACCCGGCTACCCCAGGTGCAATGCAGTCACCGGGCTGAATCACTCAGAACCGAGCCTTCCGTGTACTATCAGCAGAGAATGCACCATGATCATACGGCTCCACCACGCGACCTCAGAATAAATGATGTAGACCATGATCATGGCCGCAGATGGGGTGCTAGCACTATATTAGCCAAAGAGGGGAATGGAGTGTTTGTGATGAAAATGGAGTGTTTGTTGTGAAACCATGTACTGGGCAAACGCAGAAAGCAAATGGACTAGACCAAACTGCGAACTACAGAAAACCAGGAACTACTGAAAAGGACCTGGCCCCCAATGACCCACTAACACAATCGACCTCGCTGTCAACCATGAGGATGAACCCACCATTCCCGCAATCCAATCAGACCAGCCGCACGGCTGTGCAGCAATGATCTGACCAACTCACCCAGGCCAGGACTTCAACTCAGGCAATCAACCCTGGAACGCAGCACCCCAGATCGCCTCAACTTGGAAATAACTTGTACATAAGACTTTGGGGGGGGCTGATGTTATATATGTAAACACTATCAATGTATAAGACGTTCCACCAGGGGACGCACCTGTGGGAGACCCAAGGGTCACCTGCACACCCTGGGCGAGCAGGTATAAAAGGCAGACTACCATGCTGCCTCCTCACTCTGGAGTTACAATAAAGAGACCAAGATCACAACAGTTTGAGCTGACGATGTACGGTCTTGTGGAGTTATTCTAAATGTAACAGTGAGTAACAAATATAGTGTACTAAATTGACAGAAGTAAATCGAGGAGTGTTTGGTGCTCTGGACGGTGGTAAGGGAGGTGGTGAAAGGGCAGGTGTTGCATCTCCTGCGCTTGCAGGAAGGTGCCGTGGGAAGGCGAGTGGGAATTAGGAGTAATGGAAAAGTGGACCAGGGTATTGCAGAGGAAATGATCCCTTTCGAATGCTGAAAGAGAGTGTTTGATGATGGCATTGCATTGGAGGTGGTGGAAATGGTGGAGGATAATCCATTGAATATGAAGGCTGGTGAGGTGGATAGTAAGGACAAGGGGAATCCTGCCGTGTTTCTGGGAGGGAGGGAAAGGAGTGAGTGCAGAAGTACGGGATATGGGATGGACATGGTCAAGGGCCCTATTAACCACATTGGAGGGGAATCCTCAGTTGAGGAAAAAGGAAGACATATAGGAAACTCTGGTGCAGAATGTGGCATTGTTGGAACAGATACAAAGAATATGAAGAAACATAGAAACATAGAAAATAAGTGCAGGAGTAGGCCATTTGGCCCTTCTAGCCTGCACCGCCATTCAATGCGTTCATGGCTGAACATGCAACTTCAGTACCCCCTTCCTGCTTTCTCGCCATACCCCTTGATCCCCCGAGTAGTAAGGACTTCATCTAACTCCCTTTTAAATATATTTAGTGAATTGGCCTCAACAACTTTCTGTGGTAGAGAATTCCACAGGTTCATCACTCTCTGGGTGAAGAAGTTTCTCCTCATCTCGGTCCTAAATGGCTTACCCCTTATCCTTAGACTGTGACCACTGGTTTTGGACTTCCCCAACATTGGGAACATTCTTCCTGCATCTAACCTGTCCAAACCCGTCAGAATTTTAAACGTTTCTATGAGGACCCCTCTCATTCTTCTGAACTCCAGTGAATACAAGCCCAGTTGATCCAATCTTTCTTGATAGGTCAGTCCCACCATCCCGGGAATCAGTCTGGTGAACCTTCGCTGCACTCCCTCAATAGCAAGAATGTCCTTCCTCAAGTTAGGAGACCAAAACTGTACACAATACTCCAGGTGTGGCCTCACCAAGGCCCTGTACAATTGTAGCAACACCTCCCTGCCCCTGTACTCAAATCGCTTCGCTATGAAGGCCAACATGCCATTTGCTTTCTTAACCGCCTGCTGCACCTGCATGCCAACCTTCAATGACTGATGTACCATGACACCCAGGTCTTGTTGCACCTCCCCTTTTCCTAATCTGTCACCATTCAGATAATCGTCTGTCTCTCTGTTTTTACCACCAAAGTGGATAACCTCACATTTATCCACATTATACTTCATCTGCCATGCACTTGCCCACTCACCTAACCTATCCAAATCACTCTGCAGCCTCATAGCATCCTCCTCGCAGCTCACACTGCCACCCAACTTAGTGTCATCCGCAAATTTGCAGATACTACGTTTAATCCCCTCGTCTAAATCATTAATGTACAGTGTGAACAGCTGGGGCCCCAGCACAGAACCTTGCAGTACCCCACTAGTCACTGCCTGCCATTCTGAAAAGTACCCATTTACTCCTACTCATTGCTTCCTGTCTGACAACCAGTTCTCAATCCATGTCAGCACACTACCCCCAATCCCATGTGCTTTAACTTTGCACATTAATCTCTTGTGTGGGACCTTGTCGAAAGCCTTCTGAAAGTCCAAAATATACCACATCAACTGGTTCTCCCTTGTCCACTCTACTGGAAACATCCTCAAAAAGTTCCAGAAGATTTGTCAAGCATGATTTCCCTTTCACAAATCCATGCTGACTTGGACCTATCATGTCACCTCTTTCCAAATGCGCTGCTATGACATCCTTAATAATTGATTCCATCATTTTACCCACTGAGGTCACTAATTCCCTGCTTTCTCTCTCCCTCCTTTTTTAAAAAGTGGGGTTACATTGGCTACCCTCCACTCGATAGGAACTGATCCAGAGTTAATGGAATGTTGGAAAATGACTGTCAATGCATCCGCTATTTCCAAGGCCACCTCCTTAAGTACTCTGGGATGCAGTCCATCAGGCCCTCGGGATTTATCCGCCTTCAATCCCATCAATTTCCCCAACACAATTTCCCGACTAATAAGGATTTCCCTCAGTTCCTCCTCCTTACTAGTCCCTCTGGCCCCTTTTATCCGGAAGGTTGTTTGTGTCCTCCTTAGTGAATACCGAACCAAAGTACTTGTTCAATTGGTCTGCCATTTCTTTGTTCCCCGTTATGGCTTCCCCTGATTCTGACTGCAGGGGACCTACGTTTGTCTTTACTAACATTTTTCTCTTTACATATCTAAAGAAACTTTTACAATCCGTCTTAATGTTCCCTGCAAGCTTCTTCTCGTACTCCATTTTCCCTGCCCTAATCAAACCCTTTGTCCTTCTCTGCTGAGTTCTAAATTTCTCCCAGTCCCCAGGTTTGCTGCTATTTCTGGCCAATTTGTTAGCCTTGGCTTTAATACTATCCCTGATTTCCCTTGATAGCCACGGTTGAGCCACCTTCCCTTTTTTATTTTTACGCCAGACAGGGATGTACAATTGTTGTTGTTCATCCATGCGGTCTCTAAATGTCTGTCATTGCCCATCCACAGTCAACCCTTTAAGTATCATTCACCAATCTATCCTAGCCAATCCACGCCTCATACCTTCAAAGTTACCCTTCTTTAAGTTCTGGACCATGGTCTCTGAATTAACTGTTTCATTCTCCATCCTAATGCAGAATTCCACCATATTATGGTCACTCTTCCCCAAGGGGCCTACCCCCTAGTTGGTTCCTCGACATATTGGTCTAGAAAACCATCCCTTATGCACTCCAGGAAATCCTCCTCCACCGTATTGCTTCCAGTTTGACTAGCCCAATCTATGTGCATATTAAAGTCATCCATTATAACTGCTGCACCTTGATTGCATGCACCCCTAATTTCCTGTTTGCTGCCCTCCCCAACATCACTACTACTGTTTGGAGGTCTGTACACAACTCCCACTAACGTTTTTTGCCCTTTGGTGTTCTGCAGCTCTACCCATATAGATTCCACATCATCCAAGCTAATGTCCTTCCTAACTATTGCATTAATCTCCTCTTTACCAGCAATGCTACCCCACCTCCTTTTCCTTTTATTCTATCCTTCCTGAATGTTGAATACCCCTGGATGTTGAGTTCCCAGCCCTGATCATCCTGGAGCCACGTCTCTGTAATCCCAATCACATCATATTTGTTAACATCTATTTCCACAGTTAATTCATCCACCTTATTACGGATACTCCTTGCATTGAGACACAAAGCCTTCAGGCTTGTTTTTGTTAACACCCTTTGTCCTTTTAGAATTTTGCTGTACAGTGGCCCTTTTTGTTCTTTTTCTTGGGTTTCTCTGCCCTCCACTTTTCCTCATCTCCTTTCTGTCTTTTGCTTTTGTCTCCTTTTTGTTTCCCTCTGTCTCCCTGCATTGGTTCCCATCCCCCTGCCATATTAGTTTAACTCCTCCCCAACAGCACTAGCAAACGCTCCCCCAAGGACATTGGTTCCAGTCCTGCCCAGGTGCAGACCGTCCGTTTTGTACTGGTCTCACATCCCCCAGAACCGGTTCCAATGCCCCAGGAATTTGAATCCCTCCCTGCTGCACCACTGCTCAAGCCACGTATTCATCTGCGCTATCCTGCGATTCCTACTCTGACTAGCACGTGGCACTGGTAGCAATCCCGAGATTACTACTTTTGAGGTCCTACTTTTTAATTTAGCTCCTAGCTCCTTAAATTCGTTTCGTAGGACTGAGAAGAAATGAAGAAGCAGGGTGGGAGCAAGTGTAAACAAGGTTTTGAGATACTTGAAGTTTTAGGAGCAGCTATATACTGATTGACAGTGTAGTGCAGCGCATCATGCACATTAGTAAATGCACATGCATCATGATGCTGAATTGTGTTATCAAGATTTTCCCTGTAACGTGGTACTTTAGGTTTTGGGTATGGTAACAGTTTCAGATCTAAGTCACAGTGGGCATTTGTGCCTTGCTATATTATGCCCATGCTTATTAAACTCTCATCGGGTTGTAAGATCAAATGAACACTTTTGTTGTTGTAATATCTGTAAGCTTGTAATGATTGTAGCTCCACGCTGTGGATGTGGATGTATTTTGTACTGCAAGTGCAGGGTTAATAATAAACAGAACCAGGCAGATTTCCGGAGACTTCCGAGAGAGCTGCCTGCCATGTTAGGGAGCTGTGTGTGCTGAGCTTTGAGAATATATCACATTTGGCGACTGAGATTGGATTTTTCGGATGATTTAAAGCTTAAGTTTTGTTGGTGAAGGATTCAGCCAGCCGACAAAGAGACTTTGGAAGTTTCTTTCTTTGGAAAAAAGCTACAAAATCCGAGATAAAATACAGCACACGGTGTGAACAGCTAGAGATTAAAATGGCAGGTGTATTGGGAGATTTGGGTGAATATAGACACAACCGGGAACGTTTTAAAGTATATGTGGATCGGCTAGAAATGTATTTGATTGCAAATATAACATAAACGAACTTCCAGACAATGCAGTCCAGAACCAGGCTGTGTTGGAACGTAAAAAAGCGATCTTCTTATTGGAGGCAGGTCCGACATTGTACGAAACCCGTGTAAATCTGCTTGTGCATGACGAGCCAAAGGACACAATGCCTAAAGAGATTTTAACGAAGCTGGAGCAGCACTTTAACCCCAAACCATTAGAAATTGCTGAAAGCTATCATTTCAGGATTCGAAATCAAAAGGCTGACGAATGTATCAGTGATTGCATCGTAGCATTAAAAAAGCTATCGATGCACTGTAATTTTGGAAACTTTCAAAACCAAGCATTATGGATCATTATGTTTGTGGGGTGAAAAAATGATCTGATCAGAAGGAAGTTATTGAGGATGGATGACTTGACTTTTGAGATTGCTCGTCAGACAGCGAGTTCGATGGGCATGGCCGAACAATATTCCAGAGAATTAAATAATAATTACGGTCGTCAGGCAAGCGAGGTAAATCACCTGCAGGTTCAAAGTAAAAGACGGGCATGGCCCAAAGTCTCAGAAACTGGAAATTCTAACAGAGCGTCAAAGTCGTGCTATAGGTGCCAGGGACAACACATTGCTCAAAGTTGTCCATACATGAAGGCAGAGTGCTTCTTCTGCAGAAAGACTGTGCATCTTGCGAAGGCATGCCGACTGAAGGGAAAACCAGCTTTTATAGCTCTGAGTCCAGCGTTCAAAGCTATGAGTAGAAATCCAAAGAGACTACATAGCATGGAAGAACAACAACAGGACGAGGAGATGTTAGAGTTACACGTCATCAGGAGTACGAGGTTAATGGACAGCGATTCGGAAAGTATCAAAATCCACATAGATGTTGTGGGATTCAAGATACCAATGGAAATCGACACAGGTGCATCCGTGAGTGTAGTACCGGAGTCACTGTACCTCGACAAACTGCGTGATTTCGAACTGGAGATATCCAAGATAGAGCTGCGAGGCTACTCGGGAGAGAAAATTCCTGTGGTAGGTCGTATCACTGTACCGGTGAAATATAAAGATCAATTTCAGAACTTGCCTCTAATAGTAGTGAAAGGAGACAAGTCTGCTTACTAGGAAGAAATTGGTTGAGCTCACTGAAGCTGGATTGGAGTAAGATTTTCTGTGTGGAAGCGAGATTTTCCTCAACGGATGAGGTTATCAAGCAGTATCCGAAGGTGTTCTGCGAATCGGGCAGTCCGATCCAAGGCTTCAAGGCGAGTGTCAGGGTACAGAAGGATGCTAGATTGGTATATTGCAAGCCATGTTCCGTACCATATGCACTCAAGGAGAAAGGTGAGCAAGAACTAAAAAGACTAGAGACTGAGAATATTATATGTAAGATAGATCGATGTAATTGAGCTACACCCATTGTTGTTGTACCTAAGTCCGATGGTAAGGTAAGGTTGTGTGGTGATTATAAAGCAACCGTAAACCAGGTTCTAGAGGGTCATGTCCCCAATACATTGCCGAATATAGAAGATTTGCTCACAACACTGACAGGTGGTCAGATCTTCTCAAAACTGGATCTTACGAATGCCTACTTACAGCTTGAACTAGATAAGGAGTCCAAGTTATGTTTGACTATAAATACTCATCTAGGCCTATATCAATTTAATAGGCTATCATTTGGAGTGTCTTCCACCCCTGCCATATTCCAAGCGGTAATGAACCAGATTTTGCAAGGTATTGAAGGGGTAGTATGTTATTTGGATGATATACTAACTTCAGCACCAAATAGGCAAATTCATAATAACATATTGAATGAAGTCCTCAAATGGCTAGAGAAGCACAGAGTACGAGTGTCTGCTCGTAAGTGTGAGTTATTTAAAAACTCAGTGGAGTACTTAGGGTACAGAGTAGACAAAGATGATTTACATCCAACCAAGGAAAAATTGGATGCAATCAGAAATGCACCTACTCCCAGGAATGTCACTGAACTTTGTTCATTCTTGGGTCTTTTGAACTATTATGGGACGTTCCTACCAAATTTGGCTGCAGTATTACATCCACTGAATTAACTTTTAAAAAAACAGGTCCATTGGAAGTGGTCAAAAGAATGCGATACAGCATTCAAGGAGTGTAAAAGCAAATTGGTAGAGAGCACCATGTTAGTTCATTATGACATATCTAAGGAGATTAAGCTAGCATGTGATGCCTCTCCATATGGAGTTGGGGCAATAATCTCTCATGTATTAAATAGTGGGGTGGAGAGACCAATTGCTTTTGCTTCACGCACTCTCAGTGCCAGTGAGAGTAATTATGCGCAAATTGAAAAGGAAGCTTTGGTATTCATTTTTGGGGTCAAGAAGTTGCACAAATACTTGTATGGTCGTAAGTTTACCATCGTTACGGATCATAAGCCCCAACCAGCAATTCTCCATCCAAAGTCCCCAGTTCCAACATTAGCTGCAGCCCGAATGCAGAGATGGGCTTTTATTTTGTCAGCATATACATATGATATTGAACACAGATGATCAGCTGATCACAGTAATGTCTAGATTGCCTTCCCCATCACAAGTTACACCCGATAGGGAAGAAATGTTTTATTTTTCATACATTGATGAACTGCCAGTCACAGCTGAAGAGATTGATAGAGCAACCAAACATTACCCAGTGATGTCAAAGGTGTATGATTATATTGCACATGGCTGGCCAAACCAGGTAACAGACAAAGATTCACTCGTAGGAATGGATTATCAATCGATAAAGATTGTATCATGTGGGGTGCAAGAGTGGTTATACCAAATAAATTCAGGTCCAAATTATTAGGAGACCTCCATGACCAGCACCTGGGAATGTGCTTGACCAAGAGTTTTGCACGCAGTTATTTATGGTGGCCAGGTCTTGATAAAGATATAGAGTACATCGTGAGTCAGTATACGACATGTCAATCGGTAAGCAAGCAACCACCACCAGTACCATTACAGCCATGGAAATGGCCTTCCAGGGTGTGGCAAAGGCTTCATATTGACAACAATTGTTCATTGTGTTTGATATCCATTCGAAGTGGGTTGAGGTGTTTCCAATGTGGAAAATAACAACAAGTAAAACATTGGACATTTTACGAAAATTATTTTCTTCATTTGGCCTCGCTGAAGAAATTGTTTCGGATAATGGACCACAATTTCATTCAGAAGAATTTGCACAATTCATGAGCAAAGATGGTGTGAAACATACCAAGGTTCCACCATATCACCCTGCTTCGAATGGTGCAGCAGAGCGCACTGTACAAATTGTAAAATGTGCCCTCATCAAACAAATGTTAGATCCAAATCCAAGGCATCGACAGTTGTCATTGGATCACAAATTGGCTAACTTTTTGATTACATATCAAAATACTCCTCATACAACTATTTGTAGAACACCAGCAGAGTTGTTTCTCAAACGACAGCCATGAACCAGATTTTCATTGTTCAAGCCAAATTTGGCATAGTCCGTAGAAGAGACACAATTAAGACAGAGAGAGACTCATGATAGAGGTAGATTAAAAGAGAGAAGTGTGAAATTAAACCAGAAGGTGAGAGTGAAGAACCATCACCATAAATGGTTAAAGTGGTTACCAGGAAAAGTGGTGAAGATATGTGGTCCTCGCATATATTTGTTAAAGATGTTTGATAATGGACTGGTTAGGTTTGTTCATATTGATCATATTTTACCTACAGACATGGAAGGAGTTGAAGGTGGGAATGATTCAATTATTTCTGACTCATCAGATAGTTTTGATACACCAGTCGCAAATCCTAAATCCAATGTACTGGAAACAAATCCAGGAGAGAATCAGAATGAAAGTCTGAGTCTGAGTCAGGAAAACAAAGAGCCTGAAGTTAGAGTGAGTTCAAATGAAAATCAGGTAACTTCCATGGAGGAAAACGTTCCTCAGGATGAGCCTCGAATGAGTGTGAAATCGACACCAGGTTTGGAAGGTTCTGTTCGAGGGCGAAGGTATCCTCTTCGAAACAGAAAACAAGTGGTGAACAATTTGTAAATATGGAAAAAAAAGTTTATATCCTGTGTTATGTATAAACATGAAAGTTATGTATGATGTTTGTTATGATGGCTTCTTCATTAAGGATGGAGAAGTGTAATGTCTGTAAGCTTGTAATGTTTGTAGCTCCACACTGTGGATGTGGACATATTGCGTACTGCAAGTGCAGGGTTAATAATAAACAGAACCATGCAGATTTCCGGAGCCTTCCGAGAGAGCTGCCTACCATGTTAGGAAGCTGTGTGTGCTGTGCACTGTGAATACATCACAGTTGTGATGGTCATAATTGATAACAGATTATGAGGAAACACTTTGTGATAGGCATACAAAGCTGTTCCGCCAGGCGTGGGCTAGAATTCTCCATTGTTGCTAGAATTTTAAGGAGAAGATCTCTGCCTAGTGAGAATGCAGCAGTTTAGATGACTGGCGGAGTTTGTTGTTGACCTCATAAACCTCAATTTTGCAGCCTACCATGCGGATGGAAGCTGACACACAGGTATGCAAGTCCCGCATATCAGGAGTAAACAACCATGGAAGTGTAGTCATGGAAACTATCTACAACACACCATTTACCCAAATTTTGCAGCAAGAGGAATTTCCAGGCTGATGTGAGACAATATAGAGATGAAAAATGGTGCTATGTGCAGAAACATGAATATTGCCTCTAGATTTTGACTTGGAATACGTTGTAGTTATCGGATAATTGATGCTTGCTGTGGCAACTGTTTCGGTTGCAGTAACTGAAATCAGACAGTTTAAGATTTTAAATCAGGCATTTATGCATGCCATAATGTAAATAATGCGTGAATACTCTATTAAAGCCGTAGGATCATTCCCTTCAGTAGTATCCAACATAAAATAAAATTTATATTTAAAATTGAATCATCCACAAGGAGTGATGGTGTATGAAAATGTGTCACCGAGGAGTGTTGAACTCATAAATTGTACTGTTGCAGGTGTGAGTGAGTTATGAAGCCTAGCATCATGATTATTCAGATAACCAAACAGAAGCCACCACTACTATCGCTGTTAATTCTTATTAAAATTCTTATTGGATTGAAAAGCACTATATCAGTGAAAGCAGCACTGAAAATGTAATCCATCTCATTTTTAGTAATGTCTTGCATAATACATGCAAGAACATAGCTCTTCGCAAGCATAATTATCCCAATCATTTATTTACCGATCAAACACAGTTAATTGCATTAAAAACCCATTCTAAACTATATTTTTGGCACTAAGTGCTTAAGATTCAGGAGTTTGGACTGTTCCATGATTCCAATATTAGTAATGATTGGCACACTAGTCATTTCCCAATGCGGTGAGGTTGCGCTCGATACTTATTTCATTTAGCAGAAGCAAATCAACCAATAAGATTACTCTTTTATGGCACAACGTTAAAGCAGCTTTAATCAATGATAGAGAGAACAGTCATTATTTATTCTGTGAAGCTCACTGCAGCATAGCAGTTAAAATAATAACACATTTATTGGAGAAAAACAACTCAATAAATGCAAACATATCAGATAGAATTGTTTTCAACTGATTTTCGGGGGGAAAGAAAGCTCTTTTAATGTTTTTGCTCTTTCCATTTATTTCTTGCAGACTTGATATTCAAATAGGCATTTCAGTATTTTAAAGTGTAGTCACCTTCGTCATGTGGGAAACGTGGCAGGCAATTTGTGCACAACGAAGTCCCACAAACACCAATGCCATGATGAGCAGATAATGGGCCGTAAATGGGGCCTCTTCGGCTGCGTTCTTTTGACAGATTGCACGTATCCCCTGCAGAGGACCTTCGCAGGCGGAGATTTGGGCTATTTGCCCATCTCTTGCCCAGCGAATGTCCTTCAAAATCTTACACCTGGTAAAAGCAGATGTAAGGCCTGCTTTTACCAGCATAAGAGTTTTAATAGATAGAAAGAATAAATATTATTGCTTATTTTTATATTAAAAACCCTGTCTATGAAGGTAAGTTTATTTTTAACACTATTAAAACATTTCTTTTTAATTTCAAAAAAATAAATTTTTCTCCAAAACATTTACTTTAATGCAATTTTTATTAGTTTTTTTTAAATTTATGTTGATATTTTATTTGATTTTAGGGGTATTCTCATTGATAGTAATGAGAACTTGGAGCTCCCATTACTATGAATGAGAGTATTACATTGTGATTGGTCGTCCAGGCCCACATGATTCCAGGATATGCATACGCTCCTGGAAGACATGGGCCCATATGCTGGACTGCGCAGCTAGGCCTCAGAGCGCAATCCTACATTCCACCGTGACCACCAGGTATTTTTGTTAAAACATAGAAACATATATAGAAACATAGAAAATAGGTGCAGGAATAGGCCATTCGGCCCTTCGAGCCTGCACCACCATTCAATAAGACTATGGCTGATCATTCCCTCAGTACCCCTTTCCTGCTTTCTCTCCATACCCCTTGATCCCTTTAGCCGTAAAGACCACATCTAACTCCCTTTTGAATATATCCAATGAACTAGCCTCAACAACTCTCTGTGGCAGGGAATTCCACAGGTTAACAACACTCTGAGTGAAGAAGTTTCTCCTCACCTCAGTCCTAAATAGCTTACCCCTTATCCGAAGAATATGTCCCCTGGTTCTGGATTTCCCCAACATCGGGAACATTCTTCCCGCATCTAACCTGTCCAGTCCCATCATAATCTTATACGTTTCCATGAGATCCCCTCTCATTCTTCTAAACTCCAGTGTATAAAGGCCCAGTTGATCCAGTCTCTCCTCATATTTCAGTCCAGCCATCCCTGGAATCAGTCAGGTGAACCTTCGTTGCACTCTCTCAACAGCAAGTACTTCCTTCCTCAGATTAGAAGACCTAAACTGAGCACAATATTCCAGGTGAGGCCTCACCAAGGCCCTGTACAACTGCAGTAAGACCTCCCTGCTCCTATACTCAAATCCCATAGCTATAAAGGCCAACATACCATTTGTCTTCTTCACTGCCTGCTGTACCTGCATGCCAACTTTCAATGACTGATGAACCATGACACCCAGGTCTCGTTGCACCTCCCCTTTTCCTAATCTGCTGCCATTGAGATAATATTCTGCCTTTGTGTTTTTGCCCCCAAAGTGGATAACGTCACATTTATCCACATTATGCATTTGCCCACTCAGCGAACCTGTCCAAGTCACCCTGCAGCCTCTTACCATCCTCCTCACAGCTCACACCGCCACTAAGTTTAGTGTCATCTGCAAACTTGGAGATATTACATTCCATTCCACTATTTCTAGGGCCACTTTGTTAAGTACTCTGGGATGCAGACTATCAAGCCCTGGGGATTTATTGGCCTTCAATCCCATCAATTTCCCTAACACAATTTCCCACTTAATAAGGATATCCTTCAGTTCCATCTTCTCACTTGACCCTCTGTCACCTAGTACATCCGGAAGGTTATTTGTGTCTTCCTTCGTGAAGACAGAACCAAAGTATTTGTTCAATTGGTCTGCCATTTCTTTGTTCCCCATTATAAATTCACCTGAATCCGACTGCAAGGGACCTACGTTTGTCTTCACTAATCTTTTTCTCTTCACATATCTGTAGAAGCTTTTGCAGTCAGTTTTTATGTTCCCGGCAAGCTACCTCTCGTACTCTATTTTCCCCCTCTTAATTAAACCCTTAGTCCTCCTCTGCTGAATTCTAAATTTCTCCCAGTCCTCAGGTTTGCTGCTTTTTCTGGCCAATTTATATGCCTCTTCCTTGGATTCAACACTATCCTTAATTTCCCTTATAACCCACGGTTGAGCCACGTTCCCTGTTTTACTTTTACTCCAGACAGGGATGTACAATTGTTGAAGTTCATCCAGGTGAACCTTAAGTGTTTGCCATTGCCTATCCACCGTCAACCCTTTAAGTATCATTTGCCAGTATATTCTAGCCAATTCATGCCTCATACCATCAAAATTATCTTTCTTTAAGTTCAGGACCCTAATTTCTGAATTAACTGTGTCACTCTCCATCTTTATAAAGGATTCTACCATATTATGGTCACTCTTCCCCAAGGGGCCTCGCACAACAAGATTGCTAATTAGTCCCTTCTCATTACACATCACCCTGTCTAGGATGGCCAGCTCTCTAGTTGGTTCCTCGACATATTGGTCTAGAAAAACATCCCTAATACACTCCAGGAAATCCTCCGCCACCGCATTGCTACCAGTTTGGCTAGCCCAGTCAATATGTAGATTAAAGTCGCCCATGATAACTGCTGTACCTTTATTGTACACATCCCTTATTTCTTGTTTGATGCTGTCCCCAACCTCACTACTACTGTTTGGTGGCCTGTACACAAATCCCACTAGTGTTTTCTGCCTTTTGGTATTCCGCAGCTCCACCCATACCGATTCCACATCATCCAAGCTAATGTCCCTCCTTACTATTGCATTAATTTCCTCTTTAAACAACAACGCCACCCCATCTCCTTTTCCTTTCTGTCTATCCTTCCTAAATGTTGAATACCCCTGGATGTTAAGTTCCCAGCCTTGGTCACCCTGGAGTCATGTCTCCGTGATGCCAATTACATCATATCCGTTAACTGCTATCTGTGCAGTTAATTCTTCGACCTTATTCCGAATACTCCTCGCATTGAGGCACAGAGCCTTCAGGCTTGTCTTTTTAACATACTTTGCCCTTTTAGAATTTTTCTGTAATGTGGCCCTTTTTGTTTTTTGCCTTGGGTTTCTCTGCCCTCCACTTTTAATTTTCTCCTTTCTATCTTTTGCTTCTGTCTCCATTTTATTTCCCTCTGTCTCCCTGCATAGGTTCCCATCCCCCTGCCATATTAGTTTAACTCCTCCCCAACAGCACTAGCAAACACTCCCCCAAGGACATTGGTTCCAGTCTTGCACAGGTGCAGACCATCCGGTTTGTACTGGTCCCAGCTCCCCCAGAACCGGTTCCAATGACCCAGGAATTTGAATCCCTCCTTTCTGCACCACTCCTCAAGCCACGTATTCATCTGAGCTACCCTGCGATTCCTACTCTTACTAGCACGTGGCACTGGTAGCAATCCTGAGATTTCTACTTTTGAGGTCCTACCTTTTAATTTAACTCCTAACTCCCTAAATTCATCTCGTAGGACCTCATCCCATTTTTTACCTATATCGTTGGTACCTATATGCACCATGACAACTGGCTGTTCACCCTCCCTTTTCAGAATGTCCTGCACCTGCTCCAAGACATCCTTGACCCTTGCACCAGGGAGGCAACATACCATCCTGGAGCCTCGGTTGCGGCCGCAGAAATGCCTATCTATTCCCCTTACAATTGAATCCCCTATAACTATAGCTCTCCCACTCTATTTCCTGCCTTTCTGTGCAGCAGAGCCACCCACGGTGCCTTGAACTTGGCTATTGCTGCCCTCCCCTGATAAGTCATCCCCCTCAACAGTACCCAAAGCGGTGTATCTGCTTTGCAGGCGGATGACCGCAGGGGACTCCTGCACCTCCTTCCTACGACTGCTCTTCCTGTTGGTCACCCATTCCCTATCTTGTGGTGTACCCTTTACCTGCGGTAAGTCCAATTTGCTAAACGTGCTATTCATGACATCCTCAGCATCGCGCATGCTCCAGAGTGAATCCATCCTCAGCTCCAATGCCACAATGTGGTCTATCAGGTGTTGCAGGCGGATGCACTTCCCACACACGTAGTCGTCAGGGACACTGGAAGCGTCCCTGACTTCCCACATAGTAAGGAGGAGTATAACATGTGTCCGAGCTCTCCTGCCATGACTTAACCCCTCGATTAACAATTTTGGTCGGAGGCGTCCGCCCGCAGGGAACCTGCGACCGCAATTTTCGTGCCAATTTGTTTTAATAGTGTTGGTTGAGGGGTAAATAAAGGTAAACATGCTTTCTGGAAGTCAACCCAATTTTAGAATTAGAAGTACTTTTCTCCAAACGTAGCTTATTTTGTTCTCTTGAATTGGCCTAACTGCCTGCCATACAGAGCAACACACCACACTCCAGTCAACTGATCACATGGCTTTTCTCATGTAACCATACATAGCCTTGTGTCATATAGGAAGGAAGGAAATTAAAATGTATTTTAATTATTTATATTTCATTGCTTTTAATTTGCTTGTTCATTTTCAGATGAAAACACTTCTGATCATGAAGCATACACTTGAGGCTCAGTTTATTGACAGCATCAGCCAGGACATTATTTCATTTACCCTGCAAAGGAGCACATGATGGTAGTTTTGTTAAATTGTTTAAAAAGCTGGAAATGGAACTCCAGACACTCGGCATTTCCAGCTATGGAATTTCAGATGTTGCCGAGGTTTTCATTAACAACGCTATTTTCTCTAATTATTAAACTGTTAAGGATGGTTCTGATGGGTTTATATTTAAAGCTGCAGTAAACCAAGTACCAGAAATAGATAATTTATCTTACAATGAAGACCGACACACAAAATGGATGCTAGAGGCATGTCAGTGTAGGCCATTACTTCGCCTGATAATAGAAGGATCCCTATTCTGAGCTCATCATACTATTTCTTTGAGAAAAAGCATTATGGGGAAACTAGAGCAAAACACATCCACTCGTATTAAAATTTGTTAACTTCTGGGGGAGCAAAAGGAATTCTCGAAAACCCCACATAAATAGAATGCATTGCGATATAAAGCGAGACAAAACCAAGCATCTTTCATCCTACAGGGATTGCCACAAGGGGAGTGTGAGAAGCACTTGCACATGGTAGTTTGTCATTTCTCTGCATACCCAGCACGCAAAGTCAGTGAGCTGATCCAAACACAGCTGCTCAGACCTTTCAAACTCAGAACCAGACATTCTAGGGCAGATCCCACATAAATGACAGAAATCAGTACTGCCTGGTATTGGTGCTACCTGGGTATCCTGGATGGTCAGGAGCACCAGTTTATGTAGAGATATATGTCTTTTATGCTTACCTGGAATCCTTATTTTCATTTCTTAACATTTTTCCACTGGCATGAATAACTTGTTGTATACTTTTAGAGTCTGTCACTCCCATATGTCAATGGTCAGTGACAAATGGGAGCCATTGGGAGCTTCAGTCATGTGGCCACGGAGTGGTGCTGAATGATAAGTGAAATTACAATTCATGAATCCGATGGTTAGAGATATTAGAGATTGACCTTAAGTTATGATGAGGGTCTCCCAGTTCCCTGCCATATCTCCCCCCCCAAAAAAAATAAATGGTGCAAATTCTGCGTAACCCAGTTTTGTGAAAGTTCCACAAGTCTTCCAGTTCAGAACATAGGAACAGAAGTAGGCCATTCAGCCCCTTGAGTCTGATCCAGCATTCAATTAGATCATGACTAATTGGTATCCTAACTGCATCCACCCACCTCGGCTCCATATCCCTTAATACTATGACAGCTTCAAAATGAATGGCCCAAAAATTGCTGTCAAAATAACGGCAAGGCTAATAGCATTCACATTTATTTATGTGCAAATGGCTCATCGAATTCAGTTGAGAGCAGCTATGCAATTAAATGCAGAAATTGAGAAGTTGCTGCCTGAGATGCACTGCTCCACTGTGAACTTCACAAAAACAGCATCTTGCTGTCCATTCAGATGAATTAAATGGCGTGAAGTTCCTGTACTTGCACAGCAGACATGAAGTAAACTGGACTCAGAAAGTTAAGTATTCACATCGCAAGGCTAAGTATCCTTTTAACAGCATGATAAGTTTTAATTTCTGCCAGTCAATCTCTCTGGCAAAGAAAATTAACTATTAAAAATATGGAGTTTCATTCTTTCAGGTTTTAATTGTTGTTGGAGATTTTTTTTAAATTAAATTACTTTTATTTACTTTTTCTTTCTGTCGTTTTTTTCTCTCTTTCCAGTCTCACTTTCCTCCCTTTATTTCTCTTTCTGTACCCAATTTGACATTGAAGTCACCCACTCTTAATTTACACTTCCTTGTTTAGACCTTGCGCTATACATTTCACAATCCTGCAATCTGATTGGTTGAGGAAATATGCAATTGCTTGCCTCAGATCCTAGATGCACTGTAAGGGGTGCTGCATCATTTCCATCTTGCACTTCCAGCAAATTGAAGTGCAAAATATAATGGCGAATAAATGGCCAAAGGCATGTCTAACTAATGGTAGGCACCATTCGCGAATGGTGCCTACCATTAGTTGACAGGCTGCAGGAATTTTTGGGTCATTAATTGAGCTAGCATCTTCTGCTTTTTGGGGGAGAGAGTTCCACATTTCTACTACCCTTTGCATGAAGAAGTGTTTCCTAACTTCACTGCTGAATGGCCTGGCTCTGATTTTAGGTTATGTCCCCTTGTCCTAGACTCTGTCACCAGCAAAAAAGGTTTCTCTCTATCTGAACTATTCTTTCCTTTCAGAATCCTAAAAACCTCAATCAAATCACCACTTAACCTTCTATATTCCAAATAATGCAAACTTTTTTTTCCCCAGGGAAGCCTCTCTTCGGGAGCTCTGAGGCCGGCTCTTCAGCTTGGCATTTTCAGTTACTCAGCCGGCCTAGCCCCCTAAAAGAGGTGTACCTCCCTTCGTGCTCCACTTCACACTCAAGGCCCAGTTGATAAATTTTGCAGCTACAGGCGCAAACCATTTCCCTGCACAAAATTTATTGCACCATTAGTGCTTCAAAAATGGGCAGTACCAAATTTCCATCTCATTACTATTATTCCATTAGACTTTTAGCTCTTTTTTTTGTACTGGATCACTCCATTTAGTGATCTATGCACATGTACCTCTAAATCACTTTGGACCTCCACTGTTTCTAGCTTATCACCATGTAAAAGATATTCGGATCTATCCTTTTTTGTTGAAAATAGATGACCACAAACTTGAAATCCATCTCCGGCAGTTTTGCCCACTCACTTAATTTACCAATGTCTCTTTGCAGTTTTATGCTCCCGTCTACACTATTCACTATGTCACCAATCTATTTGTCATCGGCAAACTTGGATATATGGCTCTCTACTGTTTTATCTAAGTCATTAATAAATTTAGTGAATAGTTGAGTCCCCAACAAAGATCATTGTGGAATCCCACTCGTCATTCTAATTCGAGTACATACCCAGTATCGCTACTCTCTGTCTTCTACCGCCTAACCAACCTTCTAACCAGGTCAATAATTTACCTTCCTTTCCATGAGTTTTAAATTTTGCTAACAGTCTCTTATGGCAGGAAACTGAGAATCAAAATGATTTAGAGCAGTGTAAGATGTAATTTGGCTATAAAACGTTTTTAAATGCATAATTCGCTAGCACAAACATGTACTGAGCAGTAGATGGTTGCCACTGTGAAGACAAAGAACTTATTGCAGTAAATGACAAAAGCAGCGTTAAACATGTAAATGATTAGAGTTCTTTCAAAATAAATTTAAAATAGACAAATTTGAATTGCTTTAGGTTTTCAATTGAATTTGATGCGCAGCTGTTATAGGCATTAAATGTAAAACCTCAGATCATTCCAACTGCATCCATTGAGCAATTGTGGTGCAGCAAGATGGATCAAAATCATGGAAGGATTTGTAAATAGAGCACAAATTTTGTCATTTCATTGCTGAGGAATAGTGATCGAATATTGCTGAGCGAGTTCAGGGTGATGGGCATGTGAGTCTTTGTACAGGAGAGGATGTGGGCTACAAATTTTTGAATTAGCTGATAATTGTGAGTTGAAGAGGCCAGCTAAGAGAGCATTTGCAAAATCAATCCTTGAGCTGATGAATATTTGGATGAGGGTTTTAGTCGTGGAGTGTATGACATAAGGAGCTTAAGCAAATAGGGTTCAGAAGCTGGAAGATGCTTAGTTAGTGAGATACCAGATAGAGAACTGAAAGTTCAGCCTAGTGACAAACAAAGTTGCACGCCACCAGATTAAGTTTGAGTTAGTGTCTGAGGCCACAGATACTGGTGTGTGGTAAGCAGGAAGGTTTCAGTTTTTCCAGTGTTAAGCTGCAGTATTAACCCATTCAGAACTTGGTGTTAGATGGGCAGTGGATGGTACAGAGAGAGGTCCAGGAGGCAATGGTGGGAAGAGAGTAGTTGTACATGTCCAAATTGACCCATTCTTATGGATGGCTTTGAGGAGTCGCATGCAGATGCTAAATGGGAGAAGAACAAGCATAGATCTTTGGGACACAACAGAGAATATTCTGTGGCATGGAAAGAAACAAAGAAAGTACTTGCATTTCTAAAATGCCTTTCACGAACTCAGGACGTCCCAAAGCACTTCACAGCAATGGTGGTCAAGAACTGGGTTGGAAGGAGATTGAGGGATCAAGTAGTTTCATTGATTCTGATGGGAGTTATGGGGGACATGGGGAAAAGAAAGAAAAATCTTGCATTAATATAGTACCTCTCACATCCTAAGTATGCCCTATAGTGCTTTACAGCCATCGAATTACTATTGAAGTCTGTGCACTATTGTTTTGTAGACAAATGTGGCAGATAATTTGCGCACATAAAAATTCCACAAACAGCAATGAGACAACTGGCCAGTTAATCTGCTTTGGTGGAGATATAAATGTTGACCAGGTCATCAAGCAAACTTCCATCTTAGTCTTCAAATGGTGCCATGGGATATTTTTCTTACTGAAAGGGTAGATGGGCCTCAATTTAGCATTTCATCTAAAAGATGGCACCTCCAACAATGCCGTACTCTCAGTACTTCACTGAAGTGTCTGTCTAGGTTATGTGCTCAAGTACTGAAGCAGGGTTTATACCTTCTAATTTAGAGGTGACAGGTGCAGAATATGGAAAGGGGGCTGGATTGGGGAAAAGTTAAGAGCAATGGGGGCAGAGGAGTGGCGAGTGTGTAAAGACAATGATGGCTGAGCAGATGGCTTTAATTTTGAAACAAAAGAGCTAATAAACTCCTCACATCTGGACTCAGGTTAGAGAAAGAAGGTTAGAAAAAATATTCAGTGGCGGTGAAACTGCTTGGGGTTGGACCTGCCCTTCAGAATGAACCTGGGAAATAGGGAGTAATTTGACAATGGGAACAGAAACAGTGGCGCTCTATGGTCAATGAAAATCACACAGTGGATAGCCAATCTGGTTTTACCCCATGTTCTCTAGTCTGCGGCCCATGGATGAGTTTACAATTGGGCAGCGATGTGATGATGAGATCACGTGGGATCTTTTGGTATTGTGCGTGTTAAAGATTGAAGCATGATGGTTATTAAACAACGGAGGCACGGTGTTGATGTGGATAGTGAACCAGAAATTTTCCTTGCTGCCATGTTCCACCTCACAGTCAACAAGCTCTCCGCTGGAGTGGAACTAAACTACAGAACCAGTGGGAATCTGTTCAACCTTCGCCGTCTCAGGCCAGATTCAAGACCACCCCAACCTCTGTCGTCGAGCTACAGTACGCGGACGACGCCTGCGTCTGCGCACGTTCAGAGGCTGAACTCCAGGACATAGTTGACATATTTACTGAGGCGTACGAAAGCATGGGTCTCACACTAAACATCCGTAAGACAAAGGTCCTCCAGCGGCCTGTCCTCGCCGCACAACATTGCCCCCCAGTCATCAAGATCCACGGCGCAGCCCTGAACAACGTGGACAATTTCCCATACCACGGGAGCCTCTTATCAACAAGAACAGACATTGATGACGAGATTCAACACCAGTGCGCCAGTGCAGCCTTCAGCTGCCTGAGAAAAAGAGTGTTCAAAGACCAGGCCCTCAAATCTGCCACCAAGCTCATGGTCTACAGGGCTGTAGTAATACCCACCCTCCTTTATGGCTCAGAGACATGGACCATGTACAGTAGACACCTCAAGTCGCTGGAGAAATACCACCAACGATGCCTCCATAAGATCCTACAAATCCCCTGGGAGGTCAGATGCACCAAGATTAGTGTCCTCGACCAGGCCAACATCCCCAGCATTGAAGAACTGACCACACTTGATCAGCTCCGCTGGGCAGGCGACATTGTCTGCATGCCAGACACGAGACTCCCAAAGCAAGCGCTCTACTCGGAACTCCTTCACGGCAAACGAGCCAAAGGCGGGCAGAGGAAACATTACAAGAACACCCTCAAAGCCTTCCTGATAAAGTGCAACATCCCCACTGACACCTGGGAGTTCCTGGCCAAAAACTGCTCTAAGTGGAGGAAGTGCACCTGGGAGGGCGCAGAACACCTCGAGTCTCATCGCGGAGAGCATGCAGAAATCAAGCGCAGGCAGCGGAAAGAGTGTGCGGCAAATCTATCCCACCCTCCCTTACCCTCAATGACTATCTGCCCACCTATGACAGGGACTGTGGCTCTCGTATTGGACTGTTCAGCTACCTAAGGACTCATTTTAAGAGTGGAAGCAAGTCTTCCTCGATTCCGAGGGACTGCCTATGATGATGATGATGATTGGCAAAAATCTTTTTTTTAACCCCTGGTGATGAAAAGAAAAGGCTATGGGCTAGACTTTCTCGAGAGCCCCTCAATGCCCGATTGCCCACCCATAAAAACCGCTAACATTTTGCAAGTAACGCTGGCGAAAATTTCTATAATTAATTTTAAAATAATCGCCCGCCGAGAAAATGGATCTTGCACCAATATTCTCGGCGGTTAAAGGGGAAACTAAGTGAGACGGGCGCTTCTTAAAATGTTTTTAAAAATTTACTCTGAGGCTGTGGTTGGGCATAGGCAGGGGGGAAAACTTTTTTTTTAAAGTTAAAAAACATTCCCAAGACAGTTTTAAAGCTAATTGCCATTTTATAATTAAAAAAAAAGAAAGAAACTTTAACTTACCTTTCTTTGCAGAGTACTCACCTACCACCCTGTTTAAGCAGCTTTCACAGGGTGGTTCTCTCAGCAATCTGGACGGGCTTCCGTTGAGGCCAAACTTACGCCCTGGTGATTTGCTCGGTGGTGCACGCCAGCGGTTTGCTCCCGGCGGGCATTTTGAGATTTGGGCGGTATCATTCAAAAAGTAAGGGGGAAACCTTTGCTGGTCGGTTTCTCTCTCAAAAACAGTTGTACCACCGAGAAAACTGCCGAAAATGAAGGTGAATGTTTAGCCCTGAGTTAGAGGCAGCTAAAAGAAATTATGTGAACAAGATGAAAAAGAATTGGAATGACTCTGTCCGTGTTTATGAACTTGAAGATGGCAAGGCCTTCTGTACGGGAAAGATTGAACGCATCACTGTGAATGTGGATGAGACAGTTCATGTGGAGGGTAAATTTCAGGAGGAAAGGAGATCAGTGAAAACAGAAAACAGAAAATGCTGGAAATACTCAGTAGGTCAGGCAATATCAGTGGAGAGAGAAACAGAGTTAACATTTCAGGTCAGTGCCATTTTGTCAGAACTTGAAAAAGTTAGAGATACAGCAGGTTTTAACCAAGTGCAGGGGTAGGGAAAGGTGGGAGCGGAGGAACGAACAAAAGGCAAAAAGGATGATGGTGCAAGGCAAAAGGAGAGGGTAATGGGATAAAAGTTATGTAACAAAATATGGGGCTGAAATTGCCCCCCGCCGAAAATGCGGCGCACTTGCCCTGTTTTGACTATTTTCTTTGCCACGGCAGATGTGGTTGCGTCTTGCACGAAATTCCGCTCTTTAGTTTTTTTTCCCAAACTGCCCGGAAGTCAGTCATAATGGGGGCGGAAGTGCAGCGGTGAGCAGATGTTCAGTAAGTAGAGGGATGTAAGTGGATGGCGGGCGGAGTGTCTGATGATGTCATCACGGTGGCACGTCACCACAGGCTACACATTGCATCGTGGTCTATTTTGCCCCAAAATGGGTGGTATTTCCACCGTTAGTGATAATATTTTTTTGGGGGGATTGCCAAAATATCGCCCACTTTAAAACCCACGAGTTTCCATTTTTTAATTTGGGCATTAGCCATGGTGATGTGAAATGGACGTTCGCAATTTATTCCATCGTGCAAGGCCGGCGTTCATAGCAACAGCCGTTCTACGCATGCGTGTTTTTTTTGTGATGAACTTTTCCCATGATTCGGGAGGTCAGGAGTCATCTGCGCATGCGCAGGAGAGAGAGAGAGAGAAGAGTTGTTGTTTGTAGAAAGCTGGTGTGTAGAGTAGCTGGATTTTTTTTAGATTAAAAGAGATTATTGGATTTTTGTGACTGAAATGGATCAAATTGATGAGATGATGACTGATGTGGAGATGGAGGAGGTGGCTGAAGTGTGTAATCTGGGTGTGGTGGGAGAGGAGATGGGCGGTAGAAGGCACGCAAAGCGCTTTTCGGAGGAGGCCAATGCTGCCCTCGTTCAGAAGGTCGAAAGTCGTTGGGTCCAGTTGACCCAGGGTGGTCGTGTGAAACCAGCCCCCCCGCCTCCCCCCCCCCCCCCAGGTGTACCAACGTATCTGGGCGGAGATCGCCGAAGTGATCTCTTCAACTACGCATGAGGTCCATGAGCTGAACCAGTGCCGCAAACGCTGGAACGACCTTGTTGGTTTCGGAAGAGTAAGTATTACGTTTATTAAATAAATTGTAATGATGCAATGTCTCATTAATTCAATTGTAGATCTGTTGGATTGTAATTAGGCTGGTAATCTTGGTATCATGTGTTAGTTCCTAACCTCGATCTTATTAAATTTATTCTCAGACCATAGATATAACCATGCATTCAATTGCTTACAAAACATATTAGCATATAACATTAACGTTAACGATGAATAGCATGGGTGATGACTAATTGGGGATTATCTGTGTGTTCTATGTGTTATGTTGTGTGTGTTGTTTGTAATAGTAATAGGATCTATTAATATCTGTGATATTTGTCATATCTGTAATAGTACCTAGGCTATGAGCTAATGCCATGTTCTTGTCACCTTTGCAGAAGAAATGTCGAAAAACCTATGCCAATTGACCGACCTTGAAGACCTTGAGTGTTGGCCTTAGTGGGGGTCCACAATTGGTCGGCCACCCGTAGTGGTGCTGAACCTGCTCTTCTGCCACGTGAGTAATGTAAAAACCATTGGTGTTTTAAAGTAATTTAATGCCATTTCAGTACAACATATGATTGATGTAATGTTATGTAAAGTTATGTAATTAATGATGGGATCATTGTAATGCAAGGCAGATTCTGTACTATCATGATGTTAATTATATGTGACGTCTGTCAGTGATATTTATAGCAGTAGTGTTGCTCCTCATACATATGACTGCATAGCGTAAGCATTCTCATGTCACCCTGGCATCCCCTTCTCTTCTACTAAACTCATTTATGTTTCCTAGGTTACGAGGCTTCGCAGGCTACCCAGGCTCAGCAGGTGCTCCAGGTTCCCCAGGTTCGTCAGGCTTCGCAGGCTCCACAGCTTCCCCAGGTTCTGCAGGTTGTCTCTGGAGGCAAGGAGGCAAGAGCCTCTCCTGTATTGTTGCAGGTCCTCCTACCCACCGAGGACAGTGAGGAGTTGGAGGAGGAGTTTGCAGCAGGGTCTTCCAATGTTCCTGTGGCCACGGCCTCATCTACCGAGGAAGCAGCGAGGCCAAGCTCTTTGCAGCACGGCACCCCAAATGATTCAATGCCTGCGCCGACCCCGCAGAGGTTGGTTTGGCGAGGTCGGATTGCTCCAAGACCGGCAGATGTCAGCATGGACATGTTGCAACTGTCCAGGATGAGAGTCGACATTGGTCGAGAGCTCCTCCAGGCAATGGGCAGGTTAACTGGACACTTTGCTGCTCTGACTACGATAGTCTCGCAGAAGATGTCGCAGATGGGAGTGGTAATGGAGAGAATAGCCGAGTCCATGGATATCAGACGGCAACCTGTGGTCCTGGAATACGACACTGCACCCCAAGGTGCCGTACTGCCATTGCCACAGATGCATGCAAGTCAGGAGGAAGCAGTTACATCTGACCTCGGAGGATGTTTCATTAGAAACATTCTCTCCATCTTCTCCAGCCCCATATTTGACTCTGCCGTCAGCCCCCACACAGCAGCAGCGTTCGAGGTGCCCTGCTACAAGGTGGCTTGGACTGTGTACAAGGGAGAGAGGTGGGGTTCAGATTAAGGGGGGTAAAAGAAAAGTGAGGCATGGCCGCAAGTGGGGAAGGGTGGGGAATGTATTTTTTTTTACGATTCTTATTACTATTCTTGTTATTAATAAATTTGTTGACTGTTTGGTGCGTGTTTGTTATATTTCTAATTGTTTTTGAAAGTTTGTTGTTATAAGGTTATATATTATGCCGTTGTTAATTGTTACTTATTGTTATTTATTGTTATTTAAAAAATGTTCACTGTTAGGGTGGGGGTGAGGAGGGGGGGTAGATGGGTGTTTATTGTTAAAATAAATTCTTTAAAACTTTTCTATTTATTGACATTTTTTTATTTAACTGAATATTGTTGTGCAGTGTACAACGTTTGCAAACACTGGTGAGGCCAGGCCTGGCAAGGCAAAGATGAAACATAACGTTAACACAACTGTAACTGTCACCAACATAATGCAAAGCGTTCATTTATGAGCTGCAGAAGCAACAGTCTTGCAGCAGTGGAACTACCACAGGGCTATTCCTGCAGTCTAGGGTGGGGTGGGGGCAGGGTTTCAAACCCAGCCTGATTGTCCTCCCCGAGGTCCTCGTCCACCTCCTCATCCTCCTCTTCTGCCTCCTTTCTCTCCTGAGGTGGAGAGGTAACCAGGCTGGTCACCAGAAGCTGTCACTATCACACTCCAATCTGTCACTTCGCTCAGCTGTCTGACTGTTGTCGCTCTTTCCTTCTGGTCTTCTCATTCACCTTGAACTCATTCCATCATTTTCCAAGAGTATCGATCTTCATTCGCAGAGTAGATATGGCCCCGACCTGCGTGAGAACACCAACGGCAGGTCAGGGCCATAAAAGGAGTGGCATGAGGCCCAGGGAGCAGTGTGGAGGCATGCAACTTCGGGGAGCAGTGCGAGCTGTGACGGCAGTGCAGAGTGACGCCATCAAGGTCCAGATCGGTGATTGGAGCGTGGGCAGATGCAGCAGGAGCGGCGAGGTCGGGGCGAAGGAGCAGCGAAAGACTGTAGTGGAATGTGATCGGGGCCCAGGGGAGGCATGAGCTCAGGGCCAGGGGCCCAATGGCAGCACGGTCCAGTCCACACTGCGATATGTGTGCGCGCTAGGTCCGTGCAGCAGAGCAGGTCTCCAGTCGTCTTGGGTAATCCTTGCCACTGGACCAAGACCTAATTCTGTCAAGCCCGTGAGGTGGCTGGTGTGCAACAGTCACCACATGTTAAAAAAACCCACGCACAGGCATCTTCCACCCTTCAGGATATAGTTCAAGACATGGAACATTAGGTCCCTTAATTGGAACACCTGTGAACTTATCCTTTTTTAGCATAGAAGCAAATCATCCTCGTTTCGAGGGACTGCCTATGATAATGGACCACAGTCACATCTGGCAATTCTTGTCCCCTCCTGATAGCTAAGTTATGCAACATACAGCACACCACAATGAACTGAGATGGTATTGTAAGCTACCTCCTGAGTGGTCCAGGCAGCTGAAGTGCTGCTTAAGCACTCCAATTGTCTTTTCGATGATATTGCGTGTGGCTATGTGGCTTTTGTTGTAATGCTTCTCGGCTTCTGTCTGAGGCTTACATAGGGGGTGTCAGTGGCCAGCTGGCAAGGCCATATCCTTTATCCCCCAGCATCCAACCGTGACCTTGTGGTTGACTGTTAAACAGGTCAGAGACAGCATTCTCACGCAAGATGTGCGCATCATGGATGCTGCCTGGAAAATTAGCATTTATTGCCATGATTATTTGGTTGTGGTCGACAACGAGCTGCACATTCAGGGAATGGAATCCTTTTCGGTTCCAAAACACCTCCGCATCCTGTAAAGGTGCTCTCAGGGCGATGTACGTACAATCTATTGCTCCTTGCAACTGAGGGAAGTTTGCTATTCTCGAGGAACCTAAAGCCTTCCTGGCCTGTGCCCCCTGGTCATAGGGAAGTTTATGAAGCCCATCCTGCAAGCATAAAGGGCTTCAGACACCTGTGTATGGCGTGCTGAGAAATATCACAAATGTCGCCAACTGAGGCCTGAATGGAGCCCGATGCAGTAACCTTAATGTCAACGAACAGTGCGGTCCTGATGGTGCTGTTAGACTGCAGATCTCCCTTAATTAGCTGGCATATCTCACTGATTACCTCCTTTCGGAAGTGCAGCCTCCTAACGCACGTGTTATTGGACAAGTCCAGGTATGATCGCTTATCCCTGTAAGTACATTGTGTGTAAGGTCTCCTCCTCCTCAACAGTCTACCATCTCATTGATTGGGCACACAATGCTCTTCAATATACCTTCTCCCATATCTAGTCTGCAGCATGTGAGTAGTCATCAATATTGGCTGAGAAATTACAGGCCCCATTATTATTACTAAATGCCCTATTTACATGTCTTCAAAATTATTAAATTGTCCTCTAAAAATGCAATAAAAAATCAAAATTCACCACAATATGATTGTCATATGGTTGTCAAGAGATTTTAAAACCACCTTAAAAGCACTCACTAATTACTTCAAAGCTCCCATGAACTTGAGGCAGCCTTTTATGAAAAGTCCTGGAATTATAATATGGCATCCAAACCACTGGGTTAAGCTCAGGTGGATGTAACTTTTCTTGAGCGTCTTTTTGGGCAAGCGATCATTTGGGCGGTATATGAGCAAGATGCCGAAAGTAACACTCGGCGATAATCTGGGCGGTATTTGGGCATTAGTTTCCATTATAAACATTCTTCTGGGCTGTGCATGATTGATGACGCCATAATTTAAAAAAAAATATGGGCAGGCAGTTCATAGAAACATAGAAACATAGAAACATAGAAAATAGGTGCAGGAGCAGGCCATTCAGCCCTTCTAGCCTGCACCGCCATTCAATGAGTTCATGGCTGAACATGAAACTTCAGTACCCCCTTCCTGCTTTCTCGCCATAACCCTTGATCCCCCGAGTAGTAAGGACTTCATCTAACTCCCTTTTGAATATATTTAGTGAATTGGCCTCAACTACTTTCTGTGGTAGAGAATTCCACAGGTTCACCACTCTCTGGGTGAAGAAGTTTCTCCTCATCTCGGTCCTAAATGGCTTACCCCTTATCCTCAGACTGTGACCCCTGGTTCTGGACTTCCCCAACATTGGGAACATTCTTCCTGCATCTAACCTGTCTAAACCCGTCAGAATTTTAAACGTTTCTATGAGGTCCCCTCTCATTCTTCTGAACTCCAGTGAATACAAGCCCAGTTGATCCAGTCTTTCTTGATAGGTCAGTCCCGCCATCCCGGGAATCAGTCTGGTGAATCTTCGCTGCACTCCCTCAATAGCAAGAATGTCCTTCCTCAAGTTAGGAGACCAAAATTGTACACAATACTCCAGGTGTGGCCTCACCAAGGCCCTGTACAACTGTAGCAATACCTCCCTGCCCCTGTATTCAAATCCCCTCGCTATGAAGGCCAACATGCCATTTGCTTTCTTAACCGCCTGCTGTACCTGCATGCTAACCTTCAATGACTGATGTACCATGACATCCAGGTCTCGTTGCACCTTCCCTTTTCCTAATCTGTCACCATTCAGATAATAGTTTGTCTCTCTGTTTTTACCACCAAAGTGGATAACCTCACATTTATCCACATTATACTTCATCTGCCATGCATTTGCCCACTCATCTAACCTATCCAAGTCACTCTGCAGCCTAATAGCATCCTCCTCGCAGCTCACACTGCCACCCAACTTAGTGTCATCCGCAAATTTGGAGATACTGCATTTAATCCCCTCGTCTAAATCATTAATGTACAATGTAAACAGCTGGGGCCCCAGCACAGAACCTTGCGGCACCCCACTAGTCACTGCCTGCCATTCTGAAATGTACCCGTTTACTCCTACTCTTTGCTTCCTGTCTGACAACCAGTTCTCAATCCACGTCAGTACACTACCCCCAATCCCATGTGCTTTAACTTTGCACATTAATCTCTTGTGTGGGACCTTGTCGAAAGCCTTCTAAAAGTCCAAATATACCACATCAACTGGTTCTCCTTTGTCCACTTTACTGGAAACATCCTCAAAAAATTCCTGAAGATTTGTCAAGCATGATTTCCATTTCACAAATCCATGCTGACTTGGACCTATCATGTCACCATTTTCCAGATGCACTGCTATGACATCCTTAATAATTGATTCCATCATTTTACCCACTACTGAGGTCAGACTGACCGGTCTATAATTCCCTGTTTTCTCTCTCCCTCCTTTTTTAAAAAGTGGGGTTACATTGGCTACCCTTCACTCCATAGGAACTGATCCAGAGTCAATGGAATGTTGGAAAATGACTGTCAATGCATCCGCTATTTCCAAGGCCACCTCCTTAAGTACTCTGGGATGCAGTCCATCAGGCCCTGGCGATTTATCGGCCTTCAATTCCATCAATTTCCCCAACACAATTTCCCGACTAATAAAGATTTCCCTCAGTTCCCCCTCCTTACTAGACCCTCTGACCCCTTTTATATCCGGAAGGTTGTTTGTATCCTCCTTAGTGAATACCGAACCAAAGTACTTGTTCAATTGGTCTGCCATTTCTTTGTTCCCCGTTATGACTTCCCCTGATTCTGACTGCAGGGGACCTACGTTTGTCTTTACTAACCTTTTTCTCTTTACATACCTATAGAAACTTTTGCAATCCACCTTAATGTTCCCTGCAAGCTTCTTCTCGTACTCCATTTTCCCTGCCCTAATCAAACCCTTTGTCCTCCTCTGCTGAGTTCTAAATTTCTCCCAGTCCCCAGGTTCGCTGCTATTTCTGGCCAATTTGTATGCCACTTCCTTGGCTTTAATACTATCCCTGATTTCCCTCGATAGCCACGGTTGAGCCACCTTCCCTTTTTTATTTTTACGCCAGACAGGAATGTACAATTGTTGTAATTCATCCATGCGGTCTCTAAATGTCTGCCATTGCCCATCCACAGTCAACCCCCTAAGTATCATTCGCCAATCTATCCTAGCCAATTCACGCCTCATACCTTCAAAGTTACCCTTCTTTAAGTTCTGGACCATGGTCTCTGAATTTACTGTTTCATTCTCCATCCTAATGCAGAAATCCACCATATTATGGTCACTCTTCCCCAAGGGGCCTCGCACAATGAGATTGCTAATTAATCCTCTCTCATTACACAACACCCAGTCTAAGATGGCCTCCCCCCTAGTTGGTTCCTCAACATATTGGTCTAGAAAACCATCCCTTATGCACTCCAGGAACTCCTCCTCCACCGTATTGCTTCCAGTTTGGCTAGCCCAATCTATGTGCATATTAAAGTCACCCATTATAACTGCTACACCTTTATTGCATGCACCCCTAATTTCCTGTTTGATGCCCTCCCCAACATCCCTATTACTGTTTGGAGGTCTGTACACAACTCCTACTAACGTTTTTTGCCCTTTGGTGTTCTGCAGCTCTACCCATATAGATTCCACATCATCCAAGCTAATGTCTTTCCTAACTATTGCATTAATCTCCTCTTTAACCAACAATGCTACCCCACCTCCTTTTCCTTTTATTCTATCCTTCCTGAATGTTGAATACCCCTGAATGTTGAGTTTCCAGCCCTGATCATCCTGGAGCCACGTCTCCGTAATCCCAATCACATCATATTTATTAACATCTATTTGCACAATTAATTCATCCACCTTATTGCGGATACTCCTTGCATTAAGACACAAAGCCTTCAGGCTTATTTTTTTAACACCCTTTGTCCTTTTAGAATTTTGCTGTACAGTGGCCCTTTTTGTTCTTTGCCTTGGGTTTCTCCGCCCTCCACTTTTCCTCATCTCCTTTCTGTCTTTTGCTTTTGCCTCCTTTTTGTTTCCCTCTGTCTCCCTGCATTGGTTCCCATCCCCCTGCCATATTAGTTTAAATCCTCCCCAACAGCACTAGCAAACATTCCCCCTAGGACATTGGTTCCGGTCCTGCCCAGGTGCAGACCGTTCAGTTTGTACTGGTCCCACCTCCCCCAGAACCGGTCCCAATGCCCCAGGAATTTGAATCCCTCCCTGCTGCACCACTGCTCAAGTCACGTATTCATCTGTGCTATCCTGCGATTCCTACTCTGACTATCACGTGGCACTGGTAGCAATCCCGAGATTACTACTTTTGAGGTCCTACTTTTTAATTTAGCTCCTAGCTCCTTAAATTCGTTTCGTAGGACCTCATCCCTTTTTTTACCTATGTCGTTGGTACCAATGTGCACCACGACAACTGGCTGTTCTCCCTCCCATTTCAGAATGTCCTGCACCTGCTCCGAGACATCCTTGACCCTTGCACCAGGGAGGCAACATACCATCCTGGAGTCTCGGTCGCGGCCGCAGAAACGCCTATCTATTCCCCTCACCATTGAATCCCCAATCACTATTGCTGTCCCACTCTTTTTCTTGCCCTCCTGTGCAGCAGAGCCAGCCACGGTGCCATGAACTTGGCTGCTGCTGCCCTCCCCTGATGTGTCATCCCCCTCAACAGTACTCAAAACAGTGTATCTTTTTTGCAGGGGGATGACCGCAGGGGACCCCTGCACTACCTTCCTTGCACTACTCTTCCTGCTGGTCTTCCATTCCCTAGCTGGCTGTGGACCCTTTCCCTGCGGTAAGACCAACTCACTACACGTGATACTCACGTCATTCTCAGCATCGTGGATGCTCCAGAGCGAATGCACCCTAAGCTCCAACTCCGCAACTAATTCTCGGCATTACCTGTGTGCCAAAAGTTATGCCGGTAATAAATGGGCAATAATTGGGCATTAGTTTCCATTTATAATTAAATATTGGTGTTAAACTCAATCTCAGCGGTTAAATGGATGGTAACTGGACAGTAACTGGGCAATCCCGATGAAAAGTCTAGGCCCACGTCTCTCCCCTTCACTTAAAGGGGAGAGCCACTGCAATTTTTTGTTCGGCCCACTGGGCCAGCAGGGAGTGTTTCGGCCAGGCCAGTCAACCGACAAAAAAAAATAAGATGCCGACTGCGACAGTAGGTCCTCCCCTTTAATGGCAGCTGCACCGCCATTTTTGCAAGCACTCCAAGCACAGTGCACCGACAGAAAAAGTTGTCGTTGGCACCGAGCAGCGGGATGAAGATTTTCAGTGCGGAATTTCATGTTCCTGGGGCACATCGGCAGTGGTGATGCACTTAGGATGGATCGGCAGCACCAGAGCGGTAACAGGAGCAGCGGGTCACTGCCAGGATACCGCAGGAGCAGAGTTTTCAAAATGGCGGCCATTAGCCTAAAAATTGGCGGCCATTTCACTCCGCAGCATGGTTTCCGATTTACAGTGGTAACAGGCCTTAAGGAAAGTGGCAATTTCAGCTCCGATGAGTCTAGATGAGGTGTAAATGGGAATGGCAGAATCATCAACAGCGGCCATCTGAAAAAAATAGGTCTGAGGTTATGGTCTGAAATTGTTGAACTGAAGTCCAGAAGGCTGAAAAATGCCAAATCGAAAAATGAGGTGCTGTTCCTCGAGCTTACGTTAAGCTTTGTTCGAACAGTGAGAGATCTGTGAGTTTAGTTGAATTACAAAAGTGAATTACTGAGGTTGAGGAGTTAAGTTCAAAGGATGGATTAGAGAAGAAGGGGATTCCTCAAAGAATGTACATAAGGGTGGGTCCACAATGAGGATCTCGAAATAGAAGTTGGAAAGCGTTTTATGGTGAATGTTCAAATGAAGAAAGTTGCCAGAGGCTTATAGGGCTAGGCCAAAATGAGACCTATAAGGCAAAGTGTTGAAGATAAAGATTTCAATGTTTGACAATGTCATGTATCCTACATGGCTACTGTTGGTACTATCACAAGGTGTACCACTAGAGGGCCAGCAGTGGGAGACTTGTAGGTTACCTGTACAGGTGTGCCTGGCCTCGTATAAAAGACAGGCCACCAGGTGTGATCCTCACTCTGGAGTTAACTAATAAAGGACTGCGGTCACTACAGTTCAAGTACAACACAGTGCCTCGTGGAGTCATTATTAGAGCATCTAAGGAGACAACAATTGGCGACGAGATTACGAACTTGCACGCAAAAATGGCTACCTTTGGTATGTTGTAGCAGTTCGCTGATGGTGGTGATTGGGGTGCCTTTGTGGAGAGGTTCGACCATATCTTCACAGCAAATGACCCGGCCACACTGGCTGATAAGCGCAAAGGTATCTTGCTAACCAGTTGTGGGCTCACAATCTATGGCCTCGTCAGGGACTTGCTGGCACCAGCGAAGGCAACGACCAAGACTTACAAGGAGCTCGTAACCCTGATCCAGGAGCAACTCAAGCACAAGGAGAGCATCCTCACAGCCAGACACAGGCTCTACACCCACCGACGGCCCGAAGGCCAGGAAATCGCGAAATACGACGCAGATCTCAGGAGGCTGGCAGCACTTTGCGAGTTCGGCAACGACCTCAACGAAGTGCTGCGGGACATTTTTGTCATTGAATTTGGTCATGAGGGCCTTTTTCATAAGCTACTGTCGGCAGATACCACAGTCACACTGCAGAAGGCCATCTCCATGAGCCAGGCATTCATGACCTCGACCTGCGGCTCTAGGCAGATGACTCACCCTCAGGACTCAAACCCGGCAGGTACTGTGCACAGAGTGGCACCGTTTAGAGACTGGACTGCAAAGCGCAAATACTTTCAGGGAAGAGAGAACAAGCCCCCGAGTCCCTTAACTCAGAGTCCACCGAGGGGGGCTAAACGAGTAGCTCCATGCTGGCGTTGTGGAGGGAATCACAGGGCTCACCAGTGATGCTTTAAAGACTAAGTATGCAAAGGCTGCAGCACAAAGGGCTACCTCCAGTGAATGTGTAAGAGAAATATGACTCACTGTGTCGATGAAGAGTCTGCAGATGGCCATGAATCCAGTGCAGATTATGAAATGATAGGCAGAGAGGCAGCTCAGCCCCACGATGAGGTATATAGCATGTTCACCTGCATCACCAAGTGTTCCCCGCTGAAGATGGAAGTCGAGATAGATGGCATTCCAGTCTTCATGGAAGTGGACACAGGGGCGAGCCAATCACTAATGAATCAAGAAGCCTTTGAGAGGCTATGGGACAATCAAGCTGAACGACCCAAGTTGGTCCCGGTTCAGGAAAAGCTGCGCACCTACACCGATAAAATGATCCCAGTCATTGGTAGTGCGAATGTAAAGGTACTCAATGATGGCACGGTGCACAAGTTACCTCTGTGGATTGTTGCAGGTGATGGACCAACGCTGCTCGGCAGAAGGTGGATGGAGAAGATCCATTGGAAGTGGGAGGACTTCAACCCTCCAGCGATCGGCCTCCTCCGCATTTGGAGGCACAGCAAGCCCTCACTTGAGGGTGGACCCGGCACCAGAGAGCAGATCAGCACAGGACCCGAGACACAGACCACTCAGCACAACTGCGTGTGGATGATCCAGCTGAGACGACCCGAATGCATCTTCCAGACTCCAGTGGCAGGACTCCGGAGGAAGAAAATCGGATCCAGAGATGACTTCCCAGCTTCAGTGGCAGAACCCGGGGAGAAGAGGATCACCGCAGTCGACATCGTGGATGGAGGAAAGATGCCGCCCAAACCACGAGGTGAGGCGCTGAAGATGGAGTCGAGATAGATGGCATTCCAGTCTTCATGGAAGTGGACATGAGGGTGAGCCAGTCAGTAATGAATCAAGAAGCTGAAGAAAAAGATGGCCTCGGCCAGACCATGATGTGCAGCATTGATGGAGCAACACGTGGCACCAAACGAAGCTGAGGATTGGGGTAAAGCAAGCAAGACTCTCTTAAAGGAGGCCTGCAACCCATTACAATTAAAGGGACAGTTCCACACACTTAAGTAATGTAATAGCAACTGTATGTTAGAGACAAAATGTGTAACTGACGATCAGAGTTGTGTACATGCAGTAAGCCAGGAAAAGTCGCGCGATCATGTAAAATGTGTAATTGATTATCTGATTAGCTACATGCAACCAGCGAGGAAAAGTCACGCGATCGGAGCTACAGAGTATCCATCATAAGTAATGAAAAGTTGTGCGATGTAGGATTTCAACTGCACGCAGCCAATGCCGCGGGCAGACACCCATCGGGCGCACTCAGGTACAGCGAGCTACCCAATGTTGTAGCCGGCGTCCCGGGGACCAGAGTTATACAGCATGGAGTGTGGCCACAAGCAGCCAACACATTCGAGCTGCAGAGCCAGCGACCTCAGCAGGGCTATGGCACTGGTATCGATACCCTGCCCCCGATCGACTCCACATCTCAGGCACCTGATGGCACCAACCGCCACGAGCCTGAAAGAGCAGACTGTGACAAGGTGCAGCCCCCAGACTCCATCGCCACCAAGGCCATACCCGTAAACGAAGGGTCACCCGCTACAGTTCCCCCAAAGGGGACCGGGACCAGCCAGGATCCCAAACAAAACAATGCCTAGGCCAGCGAGTCAGCAGTTCCCTGTGCACTGCTAGGCGACAGCGCCTCAGGGAGCAGCAGTGACCCAGGGCTCAAAGAAAGGACAGGGAGGTCACAGGCATCTGTGAACCAGTCCGACGCTAGGAACCACGACAACAGCTCCAAGAGCAGGCAACCTGAGTCAACTGGGTTTCCACTGTCAGCACTGGGCACCGCGCCACCACCAGACTGCAGGGACACCATCCAGCAGTTCTGGAACTAGTTTGTCCTTACGCACCGGTTACCGCATCGATAATATATCTCACCAGTCTAACGTACTTGCCTCACAACGGAACCACTAATGTAATGCAACCTTGTTTTTCTGAATTTGAATGTATACGAATGCAATGAGCGTCCGGCATGATCTATATGTTGGGGGGAATGAGGGGGGGGGCGTGGGGGGGGAGAATGGACTGGTCAGGCATGCACACAAACAGCAACCACCAGCACTCTACTGCACCGACCACGCACCCAAGATTGAAACAACCTGCCAAGGGTCAATCAGATAGAGCCCAGATAGAGCTAAGCCCAGAGCACAATCAATGCAGAGGCGATTTGCACTAAAGGCTCAGGGGAGAGTGATGTTATGTATCCTACATGGCTACTGTTGGTACTATCACAAAGTGTGCCACCGGAGGGCACAGCAGTGGGAGACTTGTAGGTTACCTGTACGTGTGCCTGGCCTAGTATAAAAGGCAGGCCACCAGGTGTGATCCTCACTCTGGAGTTAACTAATAAAGGACTAAGATCACTATAGTTCAAGTACTTCACATTGCCTCGTGGAGTCATTATTAGAACATCTAAGGACACAACAGACAACACATTAACAGAAGTCTTGCATAAACATTGGTTAAAAGATGCAAGTGTGTTGGTGGTTGGTATGATTGGACGAGGATAAGGCTGAGTGTAAGGGATGGCTAGTGAGATGGTGAAGTCCGCATGCCTGATACAAGACTCCTGAACGAGCACTCTACTCTGAGCTCTGTCACGGCAAGCGAGTCCCAGGAAAGCAGAGAAAGTGCCTCAAAATCTCATAGAATAGAAAATAGGTGCAGGAGTAGGCCATTCGGCCCTTCTAGCCTGCACCGCCATTCAATGAGTTCATGGCTGAACATGCAACTTCAGTACCCCATTCCTGCTTTCTCACCATACCCCTTGATTCCCCTAGTAGTAAGGACTTCATCTAACTCCTCCTTGAACAAATGTAACATTCCCACCAATCCTTGGGAATCCCTGGCCCAAGGCTGCTCAAAGTGGAGGAGAAGCATTCGAGAAGGTGCTGAATGCTTTGGGGTAGAAATTCGTTAGCTTAGCTCCCCTGGAAATGGTCGTAACAGGGGCGCTGAAGGAGTTCGGAGCCGCGAGAGCCGGCATTCCTGCCGCTCGGCACGTTCAGTGTGCTGGTGCTAGAGGCACTGACCAGTACCGCCCGGGGGCGGTGAGCCGGTGTGCAACGCCCCTGTTTTCAACATCGCAAGGACTTTTGTTTGGCACTGACCCTGTAGCGCCCCATAGCGTGACCTAGTCGGAACGCCTAAAATACCAGGCTGTCAGAGCTGTCCCAGAGATTGTGAGAGAAGGAATGAATACATCAGGTAAGTGTGATTGTTTTTTTTTTATTTTTGCGATTTATGTTTATGTGGGGTGAGCAAGGTATTGGGAATGTTTCTTGAGGTTTTTTGGATAATTGCTTTGTCCAGGGCACCCTCTCTTAAGGCGCTCCGAGACTGGCTCTTTAGCTCGGGATTTTTAGCTGCTCAGTCAGCCTAGCACCCTTCGCGCTCCGTTCCACATTCAGGGCCCAGGTGATGAATTTTGTGGCTGCAGACGCAAACCATTTCCCAGCGCAAAATTTACCGCCCCGCCACCATTAGCGCCCTAATTAATCTCAAACCGAATTTCCACCTTTCTGAGTTTCTTCATCGGGAGCACGCGGAAACCAAGAGCAAACAGCGGAAGAAGCGTTCGACAAACCAAGCACCCCACCCAACCGTCCCTTCAACCACCACCTGCCCCACCTGTGGCAGAGCCTGTCGATCCTGCACAGGACACATTAGTCATCTGAGAACTCATATTAGTGTGGAAGCAAGTCATCCTCGAGTCCAGTGGACTGTCTAAGAAGAAGATGTGATAATGTATATAGAGAGAGAGGGTTGGGTGGAGGTGCAAGATAAGTTGATGTGAGTAAGGATGTGCAGCAGTAGGGTAGGGAAGGCAGCGTGATGGGGCAGTGATGCATGGCACTGCAGGATTAGGTTGAGTGTGTCTTTGCAGTAATGTTTCATGATCCACTGAGACCATTGAAAGGTTTGCGCCACTACAGTCTGGATTCCCGACGACATCCCTGTTTGTGCCGTCTGTGCAATGTGCAACCAGGCTGCATTGGTATCCTGGGGAAGTCTCTCTCAACCATTGGAAGGGAAGAAACCCTCCCTGCATGCTGTGACTCCATCCATAAGCATATGAAGGGAGTCATGGGAGAGCCTGTGTGCAGCCATGCACCTTTGTGCAGTGCTTGTCAGTGTTTGCATCAACTCAGTGCTGTAGAACAATGGCAGCACCAATGTCAAAATAAAATTGGCCTTTAAGGAAACTGGCTGATGATGCATCATCAAATTACGTCATCAGACCCGCTTCCTTTTAATTGGCCAGGAAGCTCGCAGGACGGGCTTAACAAGCCCAATTAGGGGAAAGTCGTGGGGGAAGCCAACATGCAGTAAAGGAGCGAGGTCGCAGCCCAGCCCAGACATTGCCGACCTATTTCCCGCCTCTGTAGGCGAAATGATGGCCAATGTCTTCGTGCTGTAGTGGAAGCTGAGATTGCTCTCATGCAGTCTCTGCTTGGTGGCGTTCAAGCTCTGACTGCTGCTATCGTGGCAGGGTCTACCACCTTCCACTGAGGCTTTCACGATGTCGCAGCTGGCTAGCAATCTGTGCTCCAACAGACTGCCAGGAATGCTGAGGTGCTGCCCCAGGAAAGTAGCAGTGGGTCCTCCCTCAGAATGAGAGCATTCCTGCTCCCACCACTGCCACTCCACCATTGCTCTTGTCGCTGCCTGGCTTTCAGCCAGCCCTGACTCCTGCCGCACATGCCGAGGTGCAGTGTACAGCCGGACCTTCTAGGTTCAGAGCTGGTCAAAGTCTTCCTGTAAGGCCATCTGAAGCCTCCCACATGGAAACTTAGCAGCTTTCCACCGGCAATGCTGCAGCCACTGGGGGAGCACTGCGTAGGAGCAGGATAGTAGGGAAAGGCACACGAATGACAGGCACTAAAGGATTGCACAAGGGTGTTAGTTAATGTAATATGTGTGAAGATAAATTTATTAATGGAGTTTGGAATCTTTTGTGATGCCTCTTATTTCAGCTTTGCTTCCAAGAGGACACTGTCATGTGGCTACGACAGGGATAGTATGATGGAGATGTGGTGAGTAAAGTCCTGTCCCCTCAGTACAGATTCACACAAGGCATGTAGTGAAGTCAAGATCACTCTGGACCTGCACCTTTATTTCACAGCTCTGGAATGCTGCACTTGCCTGAGACCTGCCCTGAAATGCCTGTCTCTTGCAAGTGCACTCCTGGTGGTAAGATATGCTGGTGGTTACAGGTCATATCTTATTACAGTCATGTATAGCATGTTAGGATACAGTTATATATAATAATGTAAGATACATGACATCACCCTCCCCCAAGGTCTTATTGTCTTTATAGGTTCAGTCTCTCAGGTGGTCTACGCTTTCGTATGGAGTGTCTGAGTTGTGGTTCAGTTGTTTGCCTTGGTGTCTGTTTTTCTTTGGGTGTGGTTGCTGGTATCTCGCCTGGGCTGTCTGTTTCGATTGGTGTGATTGTTGTTGACTCGCCTGGGCTGTCTGTTGGGATTGCCCTTTCCTCAGGTTGTTCCCTCTGTCTGTCCACCAGGTGTGGTGCGAGTTCCACATTGTAGTCTGCCTCTGGTTCCGCAGTGTTGTTGGTAAATCTGCTTTTGACTTGGTCTACATGCCTCCGGCAGGTTTTACCATTGTCCATTTGTACTACCAGTAGCCTGTTTCCTTCCTTGCCCATTACTGTCCCTGCAAGCCATTTTGGACCTCTGCCATAGTTTAGTACAAACACTTTGTCCCCCATCTCATTCCATCTCCCCCTCGAATTTATGTCATAGTACTTAGTCAGCTTACGGCGCTTTGCCTCAACGATTTCGTGCATGTCTGGGAGGATTAATGAGAGCCTTGTTTTTAAAGTCCTTTTCATCAACAGTTGCGCGGGGGGGATCCCAGTCAGTGAGTGCAGACGAGATCTGTATGCCAGCAGCAGTCGCAACAGGCGACCCTGCAGCGTGGGACCTTGGATTTTAAATATGCGTTGTTTAATGATTTGGACTGCTCTCTCCGCCTGGCCGTTGGAGGCCGGCTTGAACGGTGCCGTCTTGACGTGATTTATGCCATGGTCAATTATAAAGTCTTGGACTTCTGCGCTGGTGAAGCACGGACCATTGTCACTGACCAATTTGTCAGGGATTCCGTGCATTGCAAACATGGTTGCGAGGCTCTCCACAGTGGTGGAGGTTGTGCTCGAGTTTAAAATGGTGCATTCGATCCACTTTGAAAATGCATCAACAACTACGTGGAACATTTTGCCCATGAATGGGCCCACATAGTCTACGTGCACTCACGACCACGGTTTGGTAGGCCAGGGCCAGGGGCTCAGTGGAGCCTCCCTGGGGGCATTGCTGAGTTGGGCTCAAATGGTGCACCTTCGGACGCAGAGCTCCAAATCCGCGTCAATACCAGGCCACCAGACGTGGGATCTGGCTCTGGCCTTCATGAGAACAATCTCTGGGTGCTCGCGGTGGAGCTCCCGGACAAATACCTCTCTGCCTCGCAGAGGCATGGCTACTCGGCTGCCCCACATCAGGCAGTCTGCTTGTAGTGATAGCTCATGCAAGTGCCTGTGAAAGGGTTTTAATTCCTCGAGGCAGGCATTGCGAGCCTCTGCCCAGTCACCGGTTAGGACACATCTTTTTATTAAAGATAACGTGGGGTCGCTGGCCGTCCAGGCTCTGATTTGGCGAGCCGTCATGGGCAAACCTGTGGACTCAAAGGCATTGATTGCCATGACTATCTCACAGTCCTGTTTGTCAGACCCTTCCGTGGTCGCCAGGGGTAGCCTGCTGAGCGCGTCGGCACAGTTGTCTGTGCCTGGTCTGTGCCTTATGGTATAGTCGTAGGACACCAGCATGAGTGCCCACCATTGAATTCGCGCCGTGGTGTTGGCATTTATTGCCTTGGTCTCAGATAGGAGGGACGTGAGGGGCTTGTGGTCGGTTTCTAACGTGAACTTGGCCCCGAAAAGGTATTGGTGCATCTTTTTGACGTACACGAGCGCCTCCTTCTCTACCATTCCGTACCCGCGCTCCGCTCTCGAAAGTGACCTGGAGGCATAAGCTATGGGTTGTAATTTGCCCGCACTATTGACATGTTGCAAAATGCACCCAACCCCATACGCTGACGCATCACATGTGAGAACTAGCTTTTTACCTGGGTCAAAGAAAGTCAAAACACTGTTGGAGCACAGAAGGTTGCATGCCTTATTGAAGGCATGTTCCTGGGCGTCCCCCAAAATCCAATTGCACCCCTTCCTGGAGAGGTTCCAGCAGCGTGCTTAAGTTCCCAAAGTAATTGAGTAGCCCGAGAAAGGCGCGCAGTTCTGAGACATCCCGGGGCCTGGGTGCCAGGCCAATTGCTTCTGTTTTGGACTCTGTTGGGCGGATTCCATCAGCGGCAATCCTTCTGCCCAAAAATTCAACCTTGGGTGCGAGAAACAGGCACTTGGATTTCTTGACTCGTAGGCCTACCCGATCCAACCGCTTTAGAACTTCCTCCAAATTACGGAGATGGGAGTCGGTGTCCCTGCCCGTGATAAGTACGTCGTCTTGATCTACAACTGTCCCCGGGATGGACTTGAGCAGACTCTCCATGTTGCGCTGGAATATGGCAGCTGCCGACCTGATGCCGAATGGGCATCGATTGTACATGAAAAGGCCTCGATGTGTGTTGATGGTGGTGAGTAGCTTGGATTCCTCGGTCAATTCTTGCGTCATATACGCAGATGTGAGGTCTAATTTTGAGAAACGTTTACCTCCAGCCAATGTGGCAAATAAGTCCTCTGCTCTGGGCAGCGGGTACTGGTCCTGTAGGGCGACTCTGTTTATGGTAGATTTGTAGTCCCCACAGATTCGTACGGATCCATCAGGCTTCATGACTGGGACAATGGGACTTGCCCAGTCGCTAAATTCCACAGGTGATATAATGCCTTCGCGCCGAAGCCTGTCTTGTTCGTGTTTAATCTTTTCCCTCATCACATAGGGTACAGCTTTGGCCTTGTGATGGACTTAGATTTTGACTTTGGCCCCTTTGAAAGTGCCCACACCTGGCTGAAAGAGATGTTCAAATCGCTTTATAACTGTTGAGCAGGAGGTCTGTTCCTCTAATGACATGGCATGGACATCATCCCATTTCCAGTTTAGTTTTGCCAGCCAGCTTCTCCCCAGCAGTGATGGGGTGTCTCCGGGGACAATCCACAGGGGAAGTCGGTTCACTGTCCCTTTGTGTGTGACAGAGAGCATGGCGCTGCCGAGGACTGGTACGATTTCTTTGGTATAGGTCCTTAGTTTGGTGTCGACCCTTGTAAGTTTTGGTCTGTCTCTTTTATGCGGCCACAGTTGTTCAAATTGTTGAGCCCCCATGAGAGATTGACAGGCTCCCGTATCCAGCTCCATGTTGACAGATATTCCGTTGAGTAGGATACTCATCATTATAGGAGGCATCCTGTTGTAGGAGCATCGGCCAATGATCGTGTTGACCTGCTGTACATCGGTGTCCCGGGTACTGTCCCCACCATCTTCTGGTCTGCTTTCCAACCCATCCGATTCGTATACCAGCCGAGCTGCCGTATTTTTGCACATGCGAGCCAAACGCCCTGTATATTCACAATTTCTGCAAACAGCCTGCTGAAATCAACATCCCCTTGACGAGTGCCCACCCCCACACCTCCAACACAGACCTGTTCCATTGTTCAAAGAGTTCCCAAAGAATGAGCTGCGTCTGGCTGATCTCTCTTGAGCTTCTCTCAGTTTGTAGTTGATTGCTTGCATTGTGGTTTGATGAGGTGTGAACGGCCATTCCTGTGGCCCTTGATGGCTTCTGCCTGCTGCCGAGAGCCTGTTCTCCCGGTTTTGTCTGTGTGTGGGGGTAGCAGCTTGTTTAGTGCTGTGAACTTCTTGTTCCAATATTTCGTTTGTTGTCGTACCTGCATTGTAAATCAACCTCATTTCTTCTTCCCCGACCAAGAATGTCTGTGCAACCAGTGCTGCTGCCTCTAAGGTCAGGGTCTTGGTCTCCATGAGCTTTTGGAATATGCCTGCATGGCCTATTCCTTCAATGAAAAATTCTCTCAGCATTTCTCTCCTCAGTTCATCGGAGAACTCACATAAACTAGCCAACCTCCGAAGTTCCGCCACAAAGTCGGGTATACTCTGGCCCACACAGCGTCTGTAGTTGTAGAACCTGTGTCTGGCCATGTGTAGGCTGCTCGCTGGCTTCAGGTGGTCTCTTACTAGTGTGCTCAATTCTTCAAATGACTTGCTGCTGGTTTCTCGGGTGCCAACAGATCCTTCATCAAAGCGTATGTTTTCGAGCCACAGCTGGTCAAGAGATGGGCTCTTCTCTTGTCTGCCTTATCGTCGCCTAACCAGTCTTTGGTTACAAAGCTTTGCTGGAGCCTTTCTATAAAGTCCTCCCAATTGTCTCCCGCATTTTACTTTTCATCTGATCCGTTGTTCGCCATTCTGTGGATTCTGTAATCCCGTAACCCGTCGCCACTGTAAAGTCCTGTTCCCTCAGTACAGATTCACACGAGGCATGTAGTGAAGTCAAGGTCACTCTGGACCTGTACCTTTATTTCACAGCTCTGGAATGCTGCACTTGCCTGAGACCTGTCCTTATATACCTGTCTCTTGCAAGTGCACCCCTGGTGGTAAGGTATGCTGGTGATTACAGGTGATATCTTATTACAGTCATGTTGGGATGCAGTTATATATAATGATGTAAAATACATGACAGTGAGCAACAGGGATCTCGGGTTTATTCATTCGAATCAGAGCCTGATGAGCCAGTCACGGACTGACCGTACAGACGGCAGATTGTATGGCTGCCTCCTCCCTCCCTCCTGTTGCTCTCCCTCATTCTCCTCTCCCTCGTCCTCCTCGTGAGCTGGCCTCGCAATCCCTGGTGGTAAGGGCTGCGCTCACATGATGACCAATTTGTGAAGCCTGCAGCAAACCACCAGGAAATGGGACATCTGCATGGGTGAGTACTGGAGGGCTCCTCCTGGGTCATGGCAGCAGAACAATTGCTTCAGTCGGTCAATGGTCTGCTCGATGACAGTCTTGATGGCAGCATGGCTGTCATTATATGAGTGCTGGGCATGAGTGCTGTGTTTGCAGAGGGGAGTCATGAGCTAGGTGGAGAGCGGATAGCCCTTGTCTCCGAGCAGCCACCCTCGAGCTCGATGTGATGGCTGGAAGAGTGCTGGCGCAGAATGAAGGCATCGTGGCTGCTGCCAGGATAGAGGGCATTGTCATTGTGGATTTGCTGTGTGTGGTCACACACCAACCGCACATTTAGTGAGTGGTAGCCTTTGTGGTTCCGGAAGATCTCAGGATTGTTATGCGCTGCCTGCAAAGCCACATGGTGCAGTCGATGGCACCCTGCACAATGAGGGGCCCGCTATTCTCCTTCTCTCTGGTGATCAGGAAGCCAATGAAGTCCTTTCTCCTGGTGTAGAGAGCCTCAGTGACCTTCCGGATGCAGTGATGGATGTTGAACTAGGAGCTGTTAGCTATGTCTTCTGCTGCAGACTGGAAGGACCCGCTGGTGAAGAAATGAAGGGCTACGGTGACCTTCAGTGCCACTGGGAGAGCTGAGGTTGTCCTGGTCTGAGACTTGAGGCCTGGTTGCAGGAGGCGGCAAAGTTCTGTGGTCACCTCCTTGGTGAAGCAAAGCCTCCTAATACATTGCTCCTCGCTTAATTGAAGGTAGGAGAAGTGATGTCGGAAGACCCTCAGAGGGTAAGGCCTCCTGTTGAGAGACCGGATGGTCTTCCTCCTCCCTCTGGGCGTATGTCCCCGTCTTTCTTGCTGCCTTCACTCCCTCCTCCATAGATCTTAGAATGTAATGTCGCCAGCCAATACAACCCTCATGACTTTTCACAAGTGTTGTAGTATGAAGCATTTCAAAAATAATGAGGGAGTTTTGTACTTGCCAGAACATTCCCTGATACAAAATAACCTTGAAATGACTAAAGGAAACTCTTGCAGTAGCAGGAATTTGCACACAGCCACTCAAACTTCAAAACCCTGTCAGGTACAAGTGATTGGTGAGGATCCCTTTAAATAGCTTCCTGTTGCTGCACACCACCTTAACGTGTCGCTGCTTTCTCCAGCAGGGAAGTTCAATGGTCAAAATGAAGTTTGGAAATCTGGCGTCAAGTGAGCATTGCACACTCACTGACATCATGATCTCCGTGACTGTGATATCCCTGGTGATCGAGTTTACCGGCAGTGCTACTGACAAGACGGATATGGAGTGCAGCACTGGAAACGCCATCAGCTGGCGGTAGAGATCTAAATGACGTTTTAGCGTCATCTTGTGGTTCGAACGTGTGATGCGAAACACAAATTTCTCGAACGTCCAAATAAGGCGACGTATAAAGAGTAAAGCTTGCTGACCCTTGTTATAATTACACAGGACATAAAAATGGATTGGGCTTCCTAAGCTGTGAACCATAATTGGTATGACAAAATGACATTACTGCGCTCAGAACTTAAATTGGAAACAAAGCTGTTATCAGTCAGAATGGAGTTTGCTAAAATGTAGTGTTCTTGATGTAATTGAGCTCAGCTTCAATTTGGGCTTGTAAATACTTAGAGAGAAAATGCTGGAAAACAGTTTGATGCACATCACTGAAGTTTAACTGTCCTCTGCTGTAATTTGAATAGCAGATTAAATGCTACTGGTGTTTTAAATTCAAAATACAGTCTTTACTTTTTCCATTTCTGTAACCAATCTCAAGTTCTTTGCTAGAAGTGGCTATTTTATCATCCATCGGGTTATGATTTTATTCTAGCTCGCTAGTACTGCATAGCAGCCTCAATCTATCTTCATTTTCTTTCCCTCCACATAGACATCTTTTCCAGCTCCCATTTGCACACAACATGTACAAAGACAAGCGACTGCAGCTCATGGTGGAGTTTCAGCTCTCTGCACCCTGGAATGGTAGGATTTGTTTTCATGTCGGTGACCTTCCATACAGTGTCATGGCCTGGATCAAAGATGTACTGTCGGGAGATAGCGTCATGCAGCCCAGTTTCAGAGGTATATCTGCAGGCAGCTTTTATTGAGTCAGAAGCCACTATAGAAAGATTCCGTTGTAGAGTCAGTGAGGGCCCAGTACAGGTCAGTGAAAGTCCTGAGAGGCTGAATGGTTGTCTGCTGGGAGACCAGTGCTATCCTTTGTGCATTACATTTATACACGGTGCGGGCCGGTGCTTTCCTTTACAAAGTTGGCGACCGTCAGCCTGGGCCTGTTACCACAAAAACACCCTATAATTGCAAATTCGAGACTGGTGTTTCTTAGTCTGGATTGGCGACCAAGGATTGGGCCGCTGGGACTCTGGGGTCGCTGTTGAGGCCAGCTCCGAGCTGGCCGAAGGGACACCGTGGCCGGTGTTTAACCAGCCGAAGGGACACCGTGGCCGGTGTTTAAGCGGCTGAAGGGACTCCGGGGCCGGTCCAGGACAAGAGAGGCCTGGCAGCACCCATGAGCAGTGCCAGAGCAGTAATCTGACTTGCAGCTCAGACTTTTTAATCAATTTTTAATTAACTTTTAATCTATTTTTAAAAAACTTTTAATCAACCTGAGTAACTTTTTGAACAATTTGGAAAACTTTTAAACTTTTAAACTTTTAAACAACTTGGTAACCTTGGAAAAACCTTTAAAAACTTTGGTAAAACTTTGTAAAACATCCCTCGGACTCTTAATCAATCTTAAACTTTTAAACAATTAGGGAAACTTTTATAACCTATTATTGATCTACATCTTAAAATTTTTAACAACTCTCAGAAACTTTTTAAACAAATTGGGAAGTTTTATCAACTTTTAACTCTTAAAATAACTTTGGAAGTGACCTTCCCAATGCCCGCCCCCCCAACCAAGTCTCGGGCCACCTCCCATCAATGGCGCTACTCGGCGCCGAGCTTGCGGCCAATTAGGCTTATACAGCTGTGCCTGGTCTCCAGTTGTCTTAGACCCCCTTGCCACTGGACCAAGACCTTGTTCAGCTAAGCCCGTGTGGTTGCCGGTGTGCAGCGGCCACCCCACATTTAAAGAACTCACACACAGGCATCTTCCACTTCGTCAGTATGAAGTTCGGGACCTGGAACGTCAGGACCCTCATGGACAATTCCAATAGCAACAGACCGGATGGCCGCACCGCCATAATTGCCCGTGAACTCAGACGTTTTGACATTGACAACGCCGCCCTAAGTGAGACCCGGTGGGCAGGGCAAGGCCAGTTGAAGAACATGGTGGAGGTTATATTTTTTTCTGGAAAGGAAAACCAGAGGAAGAACGCTGCTTTCATGGAGTCGGCTTTGCTGTCAAGAATGAACAGGTTGACCACCTCAAAGACCCCCCCTGTGGGGTTAACGAATGCCTCATGACTCTTCGTCTCACCCTATCCCAGAACCAATGTGCCACAGTCATCAGTGCATATGCCCCTACACTCGATGCAACGAACAAGGCTAAAGGTTATTCCAACCTCGAGACATCCCTGTCCCACGTCCCCACGGGCGACAAATTGATCCTCCTGGGTGACTTTAATGTCAGGGTCGTCAAAGACACAGCCCTCTGGGCAGGCGTGATTGGCAGAGAGGGGGTAGGGAAAGCCAACTCCAGTAGTACACTATTCCTGACAAAATGTCTAGAACATGAACTCCTCATCATCAACACCCTGTTCCGCCAGAGGGACAAATACAAGGAATCGTGGCAACATCCTCGCTCCAAACACTGGCATCTACTTGACTATGTCATCGTTCGAGCCAGGGATCGCAAGGAAGTGTGCATCACCCGTGCTATGACAGGAGCTGACAACTGCTGGACGGACCACCGCCTAATCCGATCTATCATCAACATTGACATAGCCCCAAAGCAGAGGGGACAGCAGAGGCAGTGCCACAAAAATGTTCATGCTGGGGCACTTAAAGACCCAGATAAGAGAGCCCTATACAGCCAGCCCCTCACAGCCAACCTGACGTGCCTTGATGACCCTGAGATGCTGAATGCCCACAGCGCTTGGTCTGCCCTCCAGGCCTCTATAACCAGTGCCTGTGAAGAGAAACTTGGTTACTCAACCAAAAAACATCAGGACTGGTTTGATGAAAATGATCAAGAGATCGAAGAACTAATAGATCGCAAGCGCAAAGCATTTCTGAGCCTCAAGCAACAACCCAACTCGGGAGCTGCAAAACAACATTATAGATGGCTCAAGGCTCAGGTCCAACAAAAAACCCGGGACCTAAAGAACAGGTGGTGGATGGAGAAAGCACAGGAATTACAACAACTGGTTGACAGCCCTAATATGCGAGGATTCTTCATTGCAGTCAAGGCCACCTACGGCCCAAGCTCCCAAGGCCCCACCCCACTCCTGGCCAAGAACAGGGAAACACTCATCTAGGACACTGAGGCTGTCAGGGCCCAATGGAAGGAGCACTTTGAAGATCTCCTCAATCAAGACTCTGTCTTTGACTAGAATGTTCTCGACTCCATCTCGCAGCATGCTACCCGCCACCAACTTAGTGAAACTCCAACATTGCACGAGGTAGGCAAAGTCATAAAACAGCTCAAGAATAACAAGGCTACGGGTGTGGATGGAATTCCTGCTGAGGCGCTAAAGTATGGCGGCGAGGCGCTGTTGATGCGGATTCATGACCTCATCTCTTTCATCTGGAGGGAGGAGACCATGCCGAGAGATCTCAGAGATGCAGTGATTGTGAACATTTTTTAAAAAGGGAACAAGTCCGACTACAGCAACTTTAGGAAAATCTCCCTGCTATCAGCCACTGGGAAGGTTGTCGCTCAAGTTCTCCTCAACTGTCTTCTCCCTGTGGCCGAGGAGCTCCTCCCGGAATCACAGTGCAGATTTCGTCCGCAACGGGGCACAACGGACATGATCTTTGCAGCACGACAGCTGCAGGAAAAATGCAGGGAGCAGCGCCAACCCTTATACATGGCCTTCTTCGACCTTACAAAGGCCTTTGACACTGACAACCGCGAGGGTCTTTGGAACGTCCTCCATTTCGGATGCCCCCAAAAGTTTATCAACATCCTTCGACTGCTTCACAACGACATGCAGGCCGTGATCCTTAGCAACGGATCCATTAAAGACCCAATTCACGTCCGAACCGGGGTCAAACACGGCTGTGTTATTGCTCCAACCCTCTTCTCAATCTCTGTCGCCGCCATGCTCCACCTCACAATCAACAAGCTCCCCGCTGGAGTGGAACTAAACTACAGAACCAGTGGGAAGCTGTTTAACTTACAGCGCCTCCAGACCAGATGCAAGATCACCCCAACCTCTGTCGTTGAGCTGCAGTACGCAGACGATGCCTGCGTCTGCGCACATTCTGGGGCTGAACTCCAGGATAGAGTCAATGTATTCACTGTGGCATATGAAAGCATGAGCCTTACGTTTAACATCCATAAGAGAAAGGTCCTCCACCAGCCTGTCCTCACGGCACAGCACTATCCCCAAGATTCACGGCGCGGCCCTCGACAACGTGAAACATTTCCCATATCTCGGGAACCTCTTATCAACAAAGGCAGACGTTGATGCAGAAATTCAACAACGCCTCCAGTGCACCAGTGCAGCCTTCAGCCATCTGAGGAAAAGAGTGTTTGAAGACCTGGCCCTCAAATCTACCACCAAGCTCATGGTCTACAGGGATGTAGTAATACCCGCCCTCCTGTGTGGACCTGAGGCATGGGCATTGTATCGAAGGCACCTCATGTCGCTGGAGATATATATCACCAACAATGTCTCCATAAGATCCTGCAAATCCCCTGGGAGGACAGGTGCACCAATGTCAGTGTCCTCATCCAGGTTAACATCCCCAGTATTGAAGCACTGACCACACTCGATCAGCTTCGCTGGGCAGGCCACATAGTTCGCATGCCAGATACGAGACTCCCTAAGCAAATACTTTATGTGGCGCTCCTTTATGGTAAATGAGCCAAAGGTGGGCAGCAGAAGCGTTACAAGGACACCCTCAAAGCTTCCCTGGTAAAGTGCGACATCACCACTGACACCTGGGTGACCCTGGCCGTAGACCGCCCGAGGTGGAGAAAGTGCATTAGGGAGGGCATTGAGTTCTTCTCAACGCAAAGATCATGAAGAGGTCAAGCGCAGACAGTGGAAGGAGTGCACGGCAAACCAGCCCCACCGACCCCTTCCCTCGACGAATGTCTGTCCCACCTGTGACAGGGTCTGTGGCTCTCGTACTGGACTGTTTAGCCATCAGAGAACTCACTTTGGGAGTGGAAGCAAGTCTTCCTCGATTCCGAGGGACTGCCTATGATGATGATGAATATAGAAATGATCTTAGTAAAACAGAAAATGCTGGAAATACTCAGCAGGTCAAGTAGAATCTATGGAGAAAGGGAAATAGAGCTAACATTTCAGGTCGATGGCCTTTCGTAGAGATATAGCAGGTTATAAGCAAGTTCAGGGGCAGGGAAAGTGGGGAAAGGAGGAAAGAACAAAGTAGAAGGTCCATAATAGGGTGGAAGGCAGGAGTGATTAAATGACAAAGGTATGATAGTACAAAGCAAAACAAGATGGTATGGTAATGGGACAAGTAAAGAAACAAAAGATGAGTCTGCATTGCTCAGCCCATGGAATAACTCCCATCTGTTACACTAGTTTCAAACCATTTAGAATAATTTGAATTTAAACTGCTATTTTGAAAGGAATCACAAGCTCCAGAAAATCACACACGTCTGAGCAAACGTCTCGACAACCACAATCACCAATGAACACGTTAAACACAGAGATCTAAATCAACCATTACAAATGGTCAGTCAGTCATGAAAACAATTTAGATCCTCTATTCATTTCATGATGCTTATGACCTCATCTTGTTGATTCGCTAGAAAATTGGTCATATTTATTTTCATGCTTGATGGTTTTAAGGTGCAAGCATTTCTATTTATGTTGTGATTTAAAACAAAGCACCCTTGACACATATGCACTTATTCAATATGTTGGCCTGATGCTGATCTGTGATTAGATTATCATTGTGCTGTTTATTCAGACCTGATACTTTTATAATTATTTTTGTTCTGTCAGTGTTCTCTATGTTTTATTTGAAGCTCCTTGGTGATGGGTATATAAGATTTCTTAATACATTGTGAATTCAGAGGCAATTAAGTGTAAAGTAAACCGATCACTGTAAGCATAATATCCTCCACTGTATTGACTTTGAACTCAGTGTTCACCTGTTGTTCAGATAATTTAACTCGACGATGCATCTGGATTTGCTGGCCTTCAAACCAGTACTCTGACATTAGCCATGAAATTCGTAGTATTACTGCTGGCCAGTATAGCCCACTTTGGGAAAAAAAATGGTGAACGCCTCAATTCTGCTTGCCTTCGGCACAGTACTCAGCAACCGCCATTCTGGTGAGAGCCATAGTGTTACCGCTGCCCCAGAATTATGAATCAGCAACACCGACTTGACGTCATCATAGAATCATGGGCCCCAAGTTTCCACATGATTTGCTCCTGATTTTTAGGAGCAACTGGCATAGAACGGAGTATCTTAGAAATCGGAATTCTCGTCATTTAGTTTGCTCCAGTTCCAGTCAGTTAGAACAGTTTCACTTTGGAACAGAATTTTTTTTTCAAAAGGGGGCGTGTCCGGCCACTTACACCTGATTTCAAAGTTTCGTGAGTGAAATCTTACTCCAAACTAACTTAGAATGGAGTAAGTGAAGATTTTTGTATGCTCGAAAAAACCTTGTCTACACTTTAGAAAATCAGGCGTAGGTTACAAATCAGGCGCAGGGAATGGTGTGGGGGGAGGTTTAAAGGGAAGTTTACAAACATTAAACACTTCAGTTTTACAAATAAAGAGCCATCATCAATAATAAATGATAAATACATCAATAAATCAACCAATAAATCAATCAAAAAAAATCAATAAATAAAACATTTTCTACTTACTGACTGCAGCACCGGGAGTCCTCCAACAGCGTGCTGGGATGGTCCCCTCAGTGTGTCTCTATCAGTGTCTCTATCTCTTTGTCCGTCTGTGTGTCTCTCATTCTCTGTCTGTCAGTGTCTGTGTTTCTGACAGCGAGGGGAGGGGGAGGAGCGAGGTAGAGGGAGAGAGGGGGGGAAGGGGGAGAAGGGGGAGGGAAGGGGAGAAGGGGGAGGGATGGGGGAGAAGGAGGAGGGGGGGAGAAGGGGGAGGGATGGGGGAGAAGGGGGAGGGGGGGAGAAGGGGGCGGGATGGGGGAGAAGGGGGAGGGATGGGGGAGAAGGGGGCGGGGGCGAGAAGGGGGGAGAAGGGGGGAGGGGGGAGAAGGGGGAGGAGGGAGAAGGGGATAAAGGTGAGAAGGGGAGAAAGGAGATGGGGGAAAGGAGATGGGGGGGGAAGGAGATGGGGGGGAGAAGGAGATTGGGGGGAAGAAGATTGGGGAGGGTGGGGGGGAAGGAGATTGGGGGGGTGGGGGGAAGGAGAATGAAAGAGAAGGGGGGTTGGGGGGGAAGGAGAAGGGGGGGTGGGGGGGAAGGAGAAGGGGAAGGGAGGCTGAACGAGCCGGGCCCGAGACTTGGGGCAGGGCCCGTTCCTAGCACCAGATTTACAGGTAGGTAGCGTTGGGTCGGGTCGGAGGGGTGGTGGGAGGGAGGTCGGTTCGGTTCGGGTCGGGGGGAGGGAGGGAGGGAGGGAGAGGGAGGTCAGGTCGCGGGGAGGGAGGTCAGGTCGGATCCAGTCCGGAGGCGGCGGGGGGAGCGGGTGTTGGGTCCGGTCTGGGGGGGTGCAGGTGTCGGGTCCGGTCCGGGGGCGGGGGTGTGGGGGGTGCGGGTGTCGGGTCCGGTCCGGGGGCGGGGGTGTGGGGGGGTGCGGGTGTCGGGTCCGGTTCGGAGGCGGGGTGGGGGGGGCGGGGGGCGGGAAGCGGGAGTCGAGTCGGGTCGGGAGGAAGCAGGAGCTGGCCGTGGGAGGAGCCTTATTCACACAGCCCCAGTGAGGCCATTCGGCCAGGGCTAGGGGCTGCGTGCTTCGGGCCCCTCCCACACTGTTTCGGGCACCTGGAGCTACTGCACTTGCGTGCCCACTGTAGCGCGCATGTGCAGAGGTCCCGGCACTGTTTTCAGCGCAGGGACCTAGCTCCGCCCCCTACAACTCCTGCTGCGCTACGCCGAGGGCCAGAGGACCTGCAGGGAGGTGAAGAATATGGAGGGTTTTTTTAGGCGCACTTTGTGGCGCGAAAAACGGGCGTCCAGGTCGGGACTGCGATGTTCTAGGCACGGCTCGAAACTTGGGCCCATAGATTCATAGAATCATAGAAGTTTACAGCACGGAAGGAGACATTTCAGCCCATCGTGTCCATGCCGGCCAACAAGAGGCTATCCAGTTTAATCCCAGTTTCCAGCTCTAGAAACGTAACCCTGCAGATTACAGCACTTCAGCTGCACATCCCAAGTACTTTTTAAATGTGGTGAGGGCTTCTGCCTCTACCACCCTTTCAGGCAGTGAGTTATAGATCCTCACAAGCCTCTGCATGAAGAAATTTCCCCTCAAACCCCTCTAAACCTTCTACCAATTACTTTAAATTTATCCCCCTTGGTTGTTGACCACCCTACTAAGGGAAATAGGCCCTTTCTTTCCACCATATCTAGGTCCCTCATAATTTTATGCACCTCAGTGACGTCTCCCCTCAGCCTCCTCTGTTCCAATGAAAACAAATCCAACCGATATAATCTGTCCTCATAGCTTAGATTCTCCATTCCCGGCAACATCCTCGTAACTCTCCAGTGCAATCACGCCCTTCCTGTAATGCGGTGACCAGAACTGCATGCAGTGCTCCAGCTGTGGCCTAACCAGTGTTTTATACAGTTCAAGCATAACCTCTCTGCTCTTGTATTCTATGCCTCGGCTAATAAAGGCAAGCATTCCATATGACTTCTTAACCACCTTTCCTATAATGTGGTGACCAAAACTGCACACAGTACTCCAGCTGCGGCCTAACCAGTGTTTTATACCGTTCGAGCATAATCTCCTTGCTCTTGTATTCCATGCCTCGGCTAATGAAGGCACGCATTCCATATGCCTTCTTAACCAGCTTAGCTACCTGGCCTGCTACTTTCCGGGGTCTGTGGATAGGCACGCCAAGGTCGCTTTGTTCGTCTACGCTTCTCAGCATCCTACCATTTAATGTTTATTCCCTTTCCTTGTCAGCCCCCCCCAAATGCATTAGCTCACACTTCTCTGGATTAAATTCCATTTGCCACTGTTCTGCCAACCTGATCAGTTGATTGATATCTTTCTGCAGTCTGCAGCTTTCTTCTGCATTATCAACCACACAGCCGATTTTAGTATCGTCTGCAAACTTATTAATCATACTCCCTATATTCAAGTCTAGATTATTGATGTGTATCACAAAAAGTAAGGGACCTAGTACTGAGCCCTGCGGAACCCCACTGGAAACATCCTTCCAGTCATAAAAACACCCATCAACCATTACCCTTTGTTTCATGCCTCTGAGCCAATTTTGGATCCAACTTGCCTCTTTGTCCTGTATCCCATGGGCTTTTACTTTTGTGACTAATCTGCCATGTGGAACCTTATCAAAAGCTTTGCTAAAATCCATATACACTACATCATATGCTTTGCCCTCACCGACCCTCCTGGTTACCTCCTCGAAAAATTCAATCAAGATAGTTAGACACGACCTTCCCTTAACAAATCCATGCTGACTGTCCTTGATTAATCCGTGCCTTTCTAAGTGAAGATTTATCCTGTTCTCCAGGATTTTTTCCAATAATTTTCTCACCACTGAGGTTAGGCTGACTGACCTGTAATTATTTGGTCTATCCCTTTTTCCCTTCTTAAACAAAGATACCACATTAGCAGTCCTCCAGTCCTTTGGCACACATCTGAAGCCAGAGAAGATTGGAAAATGATCGTCAAATCCTCTTCCGCCTCCACACACAGATTACCCTCATGGGGCTAGAACCTCCACTTTTGTGCTTATCACCTTCTGCCCTAAAGTGTGGCCATCCTTAGCAACGGCATAGCAACACTAGCTACCTGCGATTCTGGAGGTCAAGGGTCACTATAACATGCGCAGAAGAGGAGACAGAGAGACGGGGAGCTCAGAGGGACTGAAGGCGTGGCTGGGTGTGGTGTGACTGCTTTGGGAGGAAGGAGGGGAACTTTATAGCTTCACACCAAGTAGGCAAACAAAAATTAGCCATTATCAGCCGCATATTTGACTGAATTTGCCCTATAATGGAGAGAGAGGAGGAGGCATCACAGCGCACTGTGGAGACTGAAGCTGGAGAGAGCAGTGAGGTGGGGAAGGAGCACATTGGAGGCTGAAAAAAAGCCAGGAGGTTCTCGGACGAGGCAAATGACTCCCTCCTGCAAGAGTTCGAGTTACGCGGGGGTAATTTGACACAGGGAGAGCCTGAGAAGCCCACCCCAAAGGCCTACCAGAGGATATGGGCCGAGATAGCAGAGGTGGTTTCATTGGCGACCAACGAGGTGCGTGAGGGCTGCAAACGATGGAATGACCTTGTGGGATCTGCAAGAGTAAGTTTTACATTGATTTACATGCACTTATGTATTTCTATAATTTGTTTTGTAACAGTCATGAATGACGTTCAGCAGATGTGAGGTCTTGCACTTTTACCTGGAGTGTTTTACTCAAAGCCTGTGGTCACGGTGTATGTCTTTATGTAAAGAATGATAATAATCATTTTAATCATGATTACATCTGTATCAGTCTCTGTAACAGTACGAGCAATGATATCACGCTATCAGGACGACATGACATGATCTCATGTCATGATGCCCTGTCACCTTTTACAGAAGAAGCTATCGACGATGAGGTCCATGCAGACACGAACAGGTGGGGGGGGCCACCGGCCCCAGAGGAATCACAGAGCTGGAGGAGTGAGTGCTCGCGCTTGTGGGGGAACACCACCGGACAGCCACGGATGCATCTGCAGACCCTGAAATTATGCCACGTGAGTAAAGCTTACACATTGCATCATGTAAAGTCTATAGATGCCACACCCACTCATATGCGAACAATCATATATGATAAATGATTTTTAAAAGTGTCATAGAAATAATGCTGGCCGAATGAAAGTCATTGCAATGCACAATGTGTTGATGGTCATGAAATGTGATGCCTGTGATGATTTTGATAGCGGTGGTGCTTTCGTCATGCATGTTCTATGTGTAATGCTGGACTCACCTTGTCACCCTAGCAACCCCTTCTCCTCTAATAACCTCATTTGTGTTTTGCATCTCAAGCAGCAGCGTGGCCCCAGGCAAGAACACAGAGGCCAGAAGGTGGGGGTGCAGGGCAGGAGTCGGTGGACAATCCTACCACATCTAGTGCTGAGGAGCTTTGATTCTCGCCCGTCAATCCGCTGGGTCTGTTCTCGACGGATGAGAGCACGGACTTCGAAGAACCTGCATCGCCACGCTCTAGAAGCCATTGCACCCCAAGGCCATCCAGTAGTCGTCCAGTCATTCCAGCCTCCACTCTAGAGGTACCGGCCCTAAGTACCTCTCCACAGGGCACCGCATTTGTCCCCAGGATGGCGGCGACCCCGCGGAGGCCTCGTGGATGCATCAGGTCTGTTCCACGAACGTGACGTGACAGCAGAGAGACAGTACAGTTGTCCAGGAGGACTGTAGACATTGGTGACCAGCTCATCAAAGCATTGGGGGGCATATACCGACAGCTGGCCACCATGACCGAGTACATTCCTCTGATGGCAGAGGCCCTGGATGCGATAACCAGGAACATTGCTGCCACAGGCCTCCCAATGGTCCCCGAGCGCGGCACTCCACCCCTAGGTTCCGCACCACCACTGCGAACAACAATGAGAGCAAGGACCAAGATGCTGCTTCTGTATCTCAGACTATTGCCCCCTCGGCACCTCCCGCTCCCGTACCCGTGCAACCACCGCCTCTGCCTTCATTCCCCGCAATGAGGCACCGCCTGAGGAGCTCCTCAGCCAGACGCTATGGAGTGAGGAGAGGAAGAGAGAGCTAGAGGTGGGGAGAAGAAGGAGAGGGGGGAAGGAAAGTGAGGTGCATGTGCGCAGGTGATGGCTGTGTTATATCTCCATCTGGGTGCATGCAACTTGTTGTTATACGTCATTTCAGCGGTAAAATGAACTTTAAGAGGGCATTAAGCATGCAAAAATAGTGGAGGTTCTAGCCCATGGTCGCAAATATGCCCTACCCTTTCTTTAGTTATCCTCTTGTTCTTAATATATTTAAAAAACATCTTTGGGTTTTCCTTGATTTTACTTGCCAAGAATTTTTATGCTCTCTCTTTGCTTTCCTAATATTCTTTTTAAATTCACCCCTGGACTTTCTATAGTCCTCTAGAAATTCTGCAGTATTTAGCCCTCGGTATTTGTCATAAGCCTCCCTTTTATCTTTATCCTGCCCTTGTGTCCCTCAACATGCAGGGGGCTCTAGATTTGTTAGTCCCACACTTTTTCTTTAAGGGCACATATTTAGCCTGAACCCTCCGGATCTCCTTGAATGCCCCCCCACTGCTCTAACACTGATTTATCTTCAAGTAACTGTTTCCAATCCACTGTCGCCAAATCACCTCTCAGCTTAGCAAAGTTGGCTTTTCCCCAATTTAGAAATATTATTCCTGGTCTATCCTTGTCCTTTTCCATAACTACCTTAAATCTAACTGAATTATGGTCACTAGCACCTAAATGCTCTCCCACTGATACCCCTTCCACCTGCCCAGCTTCATTTCTGAAAACTAAATCCAGAACCGCCCCCTCCTGTGTTGGGCTTGGCTAAAAAAGTTCTCTTGAATGCATTTTAGGAATTCCACACCCTCTATACCCTTCACACTAATTTTGTCCCAGTTAATATTCAGATAGTTGAACTCCCCTACTGTTATGGCCCTATATTTTTTGCACTTCTCAGAAATTTGCCTACTATTTGCTCTTCTATCTCCCTCACACTGTTTGGGGGTCTATAGTACATTCCCAGCAGTGTGATCGCCCCTTTTTTGTTTTTCAGTTCGACCCAAATGACCTCGTTTGATGATCCCTCTAACATATCATCCAGCCTCACAGCTGTAATAGTTTATTTAATTAATACTGCGACCCTCCCTCCCTTTTTATCCCGTCTGAAGATCCTGTAACTAGGAATGTTGAGCTGCCATACCTGCCCCTCTTTTAGCCATGTCTCTGTAATAGCTATAATATCAAACTCCCAAGTGGATACCTGTGCTCTCAGCTCATCTGCCTTATTTGCTATACTCCTTGCAATGAAGTATATACCATTTAGTACAGCCAGACCTCCTTGTTGACTAATTTGTAGCCCTTGTTTCCTCTGTCCTTCAAATTTGTTTTCTACATTTTTGCTTTCCAATTCAAGCTTTACTCCACTCCAGACTGAATCTATTCTCAGGTTCCCAACCCCCTGCCAAGCTAGTTTAAATCCTCCCTGACAACACTAGCAAACCCCACCGTGAGGATATTGGTCCAAGCTCTATTGAGGTGCAACCCATCCGTCTTGCACAGGTCCCACCTCCCCCAGAAGCGGTCCCAATGCCTCAGGAATCTAAAGTACTCCCTCCTGCATCATTTCTCCAGCCATGCATTCATCTGCTCTAGCCTCCTATTTCTGTTCTCACTAGCTCATGGCACTGGGTGTAAGCCAGAGATTACTACCTTTGAGGTCCTGCTTTTTAATCTCTCTCCTAAAACTCTGCCTGCAGGACCTCATCCCTCTTTTTACCTATGTCATTGGTAGAAATATGGACCATGACCTCTGGCTGTTCACCCTCTCCCCGCAGAATGCCCTGCAGTTGCTCAATGACAGCCTTAACCCTGGCACCAGGGACGCAACATACCATCCTAGAGTCACATCTGTGGCCGCAGAAACACCTGTCTGCTCCCCTGACTATTGAATCCCCTACCACTATAGCTCTTCCATTCTTCTTCCTCCCCCCTGTGCAGCTGAGCCACCCGTGGTGCCGTGGTCTTGGCCCTAGCTGCACTCCCCGGAGGCACCGTTGCCTTCAACGGTACTCAGAAGAGATTACCGGTTGGAGAGCGCGATGGATTCAGGGGGCTCCTGCACTACCTGCCTTGTCCTCCTCTTCTGTCTGCTGTTCACCCACTCCCTCTCTGCCTGCACACTCTTAAGCTGTGGGGTGACCACCTCTAGAAATGTGCTATCTACATAGCTCTCAGTCTCGTGGATGCACCGCAGTGACTCTAGCCGCCACTTAAGCTCCAAAACGCGGAGCTCAAGTTGGTGCAGCTGGAGACATCTCCTGCACATGTGGAACGTCCAGGACTTTCCACATGCCACAGGATGTGCAGTCCACGGGAATAAGCTGCCCTGCCATCCTTCTAGTTAGACTCGGAACTATCAAGCAAAAATAAACTCTAAACCTTTGCAAAACAAACCCAGCAACTACTCATCAATCAGCTGATTTATTTAATTAGGTTTTTTAGATTAGAAATATCCCTTATCAATTTAATTGTGGCTCCTTTATATAAATGACTAAGAATTAATCTTTATTTAAAAGACTAAGAACTAACTTTATTTAAATACTAAGTACTAACTTAACAGAAAAAAAGCACTCACCCACTACTCACCAATCAGCTACTTCCCTTGTGCCGACGTCACTTATCCCTATCGAATGTTGCCTGTTGAGCCTTGCTTTTAAGCACACTGCCTTGCCAATGCTCCCGCTGCTGCTCCCACACAGGTCCGCTGCCTCTGTCATGTCTGCAAACTTCGAGCTTTTCACTGAGTTTGCTGCCGGGTGCTAAGCACACTCAGAAAAGCTTGCGTGAACCAGCCATGCAGAGACGTTGTCAGTGCTTCTTAAAGGGACCTGCATATCTTACAGGTAAATTTCAATTTAAGCCCTTGGACTGTTGGTTCTCTACTTGATTGAAATAGTGGTTTGGTGCAATAGATGTTAAAATTGTTTAAAGTGTGCAGGGAGTGCCACTAGACACTTGCAAGGTTCCAGATAGTAAACAAAGGCCTCTGAGAAGACAGAAAATACTGGAAATACTCAGCAGGTCAGGCAGCATCCATGGAGAGAAAAACAGAGTTCACATCTCAGATCGAGATGTTGCCTGACTTTCTGAGTATTTCCAGCATTTTATTCAACTTTTATTTTTGATTTCCAGCATCTGCTCGCAGAGGGAAGCGAAGGAGGAGCAAGAAGCAGAATAGGAGGAAGTGGTAGGAAGGCTGCAACCAAACAGTACCTTTCTGCTGTGATATCCGGGATGGAATCATCGCATGCGGTACCAGTGAACACAAACCCAATTCCTCTTTCAAAAATTGTCTCACTCCTTACCTTCCCTCTGTTACTGACCATTACAGTATCCTTTTGGCCACAATGCTGAAATAAACGCCACCACAAATTAACTTTCCAATAAAACTTTATACATATATCCATCCAATATGACATCAAGACATTGACTAATCACCCTTGTGCATTCCCTTAGTGAATATCTTGTTTGTGTCTTTGCCTATCCTACTGATGTCACGAAGTGCTACCCCAGTGGCTGCTGACTTTCAGTGGGGAACACTACAGATGGCCTTGCAGGACGACCTCGTGGAGCTGATGGCTGGGAGTGTCAAACTGAGTGATGGTGTGTCTTCTTCTTCATCCTTTCCCTCTTCTTGGTCAATCAATGGCTGAGCGGGCTGCATTTCTTGGCTGTGTGAAATGAGGAACGCACAAGGGTGGAGTTGCGGTGAGGGGAGGGCAGGAAAGAAAGAGGTGCATGCGAAAAGGAGGATAATGCATGCGGATACCAGAATCTTGCATCCTTTCAGCCCCGCCACTGACCAAGCCATGTGCTGCCAAGAATAGCCAGCATTGTCTCCTCCAAGGGGGTGAGGTGAGGCTCGGAATGGGGGGTGTGTGTCGTGCTTTGGTACATATTATTGGTAGATGAGTGATGCGAGGGAAGGAGTTGACATTGAGAAGTATGTGAGGCTAGTGGTGCAGTTTGCAGGAGACGGCTTTTGAAGATGTATACACTGACCTTGACTACGGGTCTGAGGTCATGAAGCATCTTTGGGCACTAGAGCCAGGTGGAGGGGATGACACTGCTGGCAATGACAGCTTCGGTGATGTGGTCCCACATCGATCTTTATGGAGGGCCTCCTGGCCCCTGTGGCTAGAGGATCTCTGTTGCAATGCTGACCCTATGCACAAAGCTGGAGTGCTGCGGGCGAGACGCTGGGTGCCCCATAGTGAAATAACAGCCTCGTTTTCAGAGCAGGCTGTTCTAGCTGCAATAATACTATGGCCACGTTGAATTGGGGCCTCCTATCGGGACAAACATCACCAGGACGGCATTGCACAGAGAGTTAGCACTGGGTTGAAGTTAATTAGTCCCCAGCACCAACTTTTCGATCCTGCCAGCTCCAGCATTTTCAGCGGCTGTTAACTCCCACTTGCCGTTGCACCGACAGCTTTTGTGGCGGTCATGAATTTCTAGGGCATAGAGTTTTAAACTTGCATTAGTTTTCTGGACCACCTGACCATTGCTGCTGGCCATTTTGAAATTCTTTCCTTGTAATGTTAGTGACAATTGTTATTTCTTTAACGGGTCTTGCTTTCTGTGCCTCCATTGAGCTACCAAATTTTATCTTGTAAAATCTTGTTAAAACAAGAAGAATTTGTTTTATCTTATGAAATACTCAACTTCAGTTTGTGATGTCTTTTTTAACTCAGTTATTACTTAAAAAATTGAAATATTTTCTTTTACAAAATATCAACACTTTTGCCATTTCACCTGACATGACCAGATATATCACTCCATAGAGTAAGTTTGGCCAAAATCAATGAAAAACCAAGTAAAATGAATTTAAACTTAAGAAAGATAGATAATCATCTTTATTGTGTTCAGAATAACTCCACAAGACTGTGTTGTAAGCTCAAACCATTGTGACCTTGGTCTCTTTAATGTAACTCCAAAGTGAGGAAGCAGCCTGGTGGATTGCCTTTTATACTTGCTTGCCCAGGCCCTTAGGTCTCCCACAGGTGTGCCCCCTGGTGGCAAGTCTTACACATTGATGAGGTTTACATCTTTGTCCCATTGCTTAATAGAGAATAATAAATTTGTATCACAGCAAGCATAATTCAGAAACCATGCACCACATAATATTTTATATCTATGAGGTATTAATCAATAATTGTATTTTAGATAGTCTAGAATTCTTGTCATTTGATTCAAATAATCTTCACTCAAACAAAACTCACTGCAGTTTCAGCAATGCTTGATGAAACTATGCGAATTAAAGCAAAATGTAATGAACCATGGAAGTTTGCAGTACAGAAGGAGGTCATTCAGCCCACTGTGTGTGCAACTGCTCTCTGAGAGCAATCCAAAAGTAATTCAATAACAACTTGTATTTGTACAGTGCATTTAACATAGAAACACATTCCAAGGCACCTCACAGATACATAAGGGAAAGAAACATTAATGCCAGAAGAAACACAGAGATATTGACCGGGAATTTCCATGGGAGATTCTCCTAATTGGCCACTGTAACGTTAGTGAATGATCGGCAGAAACCCCATTCATTCTTTGACATGGGGTTTCTGCCAAAGTTATGTGAGCCGGATGGGGGAAACCTTGAAGGGAGAGAGGTGATCAAACGATTGGTCAATAAAGTGGATTTTAAGGATCTTAAAAGAAAAAGGGAGATAGAGAGGCTGAACGATTTGCTGAGAGAATTCCAGAGTATGATGCATCTGCAGCTTCAGGCATGGTCAGCAGTAGTGTGGAGGAAAAAGGGTGGAAGATGCACAAGAGGCCAGAGTCAGCAGAATGAGAATCGGGATGGAAGGGGGTTACAAAGATAGGGAGGGGTGAGGCCATGAAGAGATTTAAACAAAAGGTTAAAAATTTTAAATTCTACCTGGGAGTCAATTTAGATCTGCAAGAGAAGGTGTGATGGGTGAGTGGGACTTGGTACAAAGAAGTTATGCCCAGCAGAGTTTTGAATCAGTTGAAATTTAGGGGGGATGGGAAATGGGAGACCAGCCAGAGCAGCAAATCAGAAATTGAGTCTGGAGATGATAAAGGCATGGATGTGTTTTTCAGCAGCAGATGTCCTAAGGCAGTGGTGAAGGCAGGCATTATTAAAGAGGTGGAATAAAGTAATCTTTGTAATGGTGAGAATATGAGATCAGAAGCTCAATTCAGGGTCAAGTAGAACACTAAGGTTGTGAACAGTCTGATTCAGCCTGAGATGACAACGAGGGAGGGGGTTGAAGTCTGTGACAAGGATACAGAGTTTGTTGCAGAAACTGATGCTGAAGGCTTTGATCTTCCAAATATTACACTGGAGGAAATTGAAGTGCATTCAATAATGGATGTCAGACAAGGAGAGGTGGAGATATAGAGCTTGGTGTCATCTGTGTACATGTGGAAGCTGATCCCATGCCTAAAGATGATGTTACCAAAGGGGCAGCATGTAGATGAGGAAGAGATAATCAAGGAAGAATCATTGATGTGAATGTGTGGGAGTGATAATTAGAGATGTTCTGGCAATGATCAGATATCTAAGAGTGGATATCTTTTCCCTGGAGGATGATTCTGGAGTAATGGGTGCTTTCGGCACAGGAGAGAGCGGTCCAGTGGAGCTTGGTTTGGTCCAGCCAAAGCAGGCGATGGATGGTTAAATCAGTTGTGCGCCAGGTACGCTCAAGTCTATGCCCTTGGACTAGAGGGAGTAAAGATGTGGGTCGTGCTAGGAAGAATAACAGAAATGGAAGACAATAAAGATTTTGCTGAGGACGAGGGCATTGAAGATGGAGGTGAGGCAGCAGTTGTGCAAATCAACAGTTGCAGAATTATCATGGTGAATGAAAACCAAAGGCTGGGCAGTTGGAAGGTTGAGCGTACAGCTGTAAGCAACTAGGGGGAGAATTTTTTCAGGGCAGTGCAGAAGGAAGTGGGTTTGAAAGAGTGTAGGGTGTTTGGTTGATTAGGGATACAAGGAGATGTCATTGTTACTGATTGAGGCCATGAGACACTGTCTCAGACAGGTGCACATATGAGCGCTTCTCCCTGAAAACTTGTTGGTGGTAAGGCCTCCTCCCCATATTTCTGTATCCTCTTTGATTACGCTGATAATGCTGTTGAATAAGCCTTCTGCTAGCTCTCTGCTGGATAGCATAAGCAGTCAGAAAATATGGCACAGATAGAATAGGCCCCATTCTTTTCAATGTCCTTAAGTGTCCTTAAATGCCCTTAAAAACAAAGTTAAAAACTCACAAAAAGCTCAATCTGTCAAACTCAGCTTTCCCTCCAAAAGCTTTCATTCACTGAACTGTAGCTCCGTTTTCCAAGATGGTGCGTTATCGACGATTTCGATCCGACCATGTAAGACAAGTTTTTTTGTGCGGTATTTATCACGGTCCTTAAAAATGTTGTTATTGGCCAAATTCACAAAAACAACGATATTGTTGTTTTTAATGCCGAGTGACATCACAAAAACGGTTTTGAAAAAAGGCGGTCGTTATTTTTTAACAATGACGTTATACCACTGGCTAAATTAGCTAAATATATTTACATTTTTTTCAACACACAAAAAAATAATTTTATCACAAAAAAATGGCATTAAAACATGTGTTTTCCTGGCCAAATTCTAGCCCAAAGTCTCTGGATTGGGACTTGAAACCACAACCTTGTGACTCAAAGGCGAAGGCCACAGCTGATACTGTTGGCCCTGCCATTCACTAAGGTCCCGGATCTCCATAGCCGTCACCATGCTTTCATCAGCTTGCACTTCCACCAAGTTAGATTGCAAAATTTTCTTGAGCTGAGAAGTGTGGGAAAAAGTCTAACTAACTGCATATGCCGCAAGATGCCCCTCTCCAACAAGGTCCGTCCCATGATCAAGGGGTATGGCGAGAAAGCAGGAATGGGGTACTGAAGTTGCATGTTCAGCCATGAACTCATTGAATGACGGTACAGGCTCGAAGTGGCCTACTCCTGCACCTATTTTCTATGTTTCTATGTTTCTATGATGTATTTGAATCTCTGAATCTGTCCATTCATCCACACCCTTTAATGTCTTGCACAATCTAATGGGGAATGCCATTCAGCCCATCTTAATGCATCCATCCAGAACAAGTAATGCACTTCCCTTCAGTGCTACAGTAATAGCTTCTTAAATTATTCCGGAGTTTTCACCTCCACCACTTTGCCTGAAGGTTCATCACAAATATTGCTCAATCTCTGCGTGAAGGACAACCTCCTCACATCAGCTCAAACGTTGCCTTTTGCTAGTTTGAATCTGTTTCCTCAGATTAATTTAAGGTAGTATTCTGGATTAACATTTTCAATACCACTTATTATCTTATTAACCTCTATAAAATCACTTCTCAGATATGCTACTTCCAGGCTGAAAAGCACAAGTATCTCCAATCTTTTCAAATAACTTAGATTCCCAACACTCGGAATCAGCTTTGTGGCTCTTCTTTGCACTGCTTCCAGTGCTTGAATCTCTTCCTGATCTCTCAGTGACCAGAACTAAACACAACATTCAAGGTCTAGTCTGACCAGTTTATCATTCAGTTTGATCATGAATTCCTCTAATGTGTATTCTACTGTTGATACTATGTAGTTTAACATCATTTTTGATTGCTGCTCTCCATTAGCTGAACATGTAGAGCATGGTGTCTACTAAATTTCTTTCAACTTCATCCTTAGTTATTTCAACACCATTCATGAAGTATATATGTTGTCCATTTTTTCCTTATATTATATTTCAGCTGTCATTGTTCAGCTCATCGTATATTTTGTTTTAACTCACTCTGTAATTTCTGGGTTACCTGCTTAGATTCCATTTCCTATCTAAGTTTGGTATCATCTGAATACTTGACGACTTTGCATTGAGTTTCTGAATTTAAGTCATTGATGTAAATTAGAAAACAGCAATAGTCCCAACACTGAGCCAAAGGGCACCCAATACATTACTTTCTCCAATCTTGACATTATTCCTTTAAGCAGTCCCCACTTTTTTCTATTCTTCAGCCAGGTTTTCCCTGAATCCTCAAAAATTTGAGATGAATTATTAAACTTTCATGTGGAATGTTATCAAAAGCCTTCTGGAAGCTTAAATACATAATGTCAGTCGACTTGGGTTGTCACTTCCTCAAAGAAATCAAGAAGATTGGTTAGGCATGATCTTGCCGATCTAAAGCCGTGTTGACTGCTGTTAACTAGTTTGTTGTTGTACAGATAATCCTCAAGTTTACTCCTGGGAACTGATTCCCATTATTTTACACACAAGTGAAGAGTCGTAGGTCTGTACTTGCCTGTGTCTGTTTAGTAACCCTTTTTGAATAAAGGTACGACATTAGCCTATTCTTTGTTGTTCCTCCCAGAATGTTTACCTCACCCTACTCCACTTTAAATTGGTTTTCCCATTCCACTAACCTGTTTATGTATTTCTGAAGCCTTTTGCCAACCTCCTTAGTTTTGCATCATCAATAAATTGTATGATTGTTTCCCCTATGCCTTAGTCTAAATCTAGTCTTAGACCCAGGGATACACCACTTCCAAGTTATTTCCAATCTGAGCAACACCCTTTTACCCTTTTATCCTGTCCATCAACCAATTTACTTTCCACGCTGCTGGATTTCCTCTTATACCATATGCCTGAGCTTCTGTAATAAACCTCCTGTGAGACACCTTATCAAATGTTTTCTTAAAAATCCATAAACACCACATCCACTGCCTTCCCTTTATCTAGCCACTTCTTCAAAAAACACGATTTGGTGTCAAATATGACTTCCCTTTAATAAATCCATGCTGACAGTCCTTGATTAATCCATTCATAAAACACTTGCAAATTTTATCTCAAATTATGGAAATTATTAGATTCAGAAAGATTAAGTCTGCCAAATGTGTCATTATGTCACGCAGCTGCTTCTTGCTTTTCTTTAGGCGTGCCCTGTACTGCCTATAGTACCTCTTTCGTAAGGATGAGTTATTGGGGTAGAAATTCCAATGTCCTGGGCCCGTACATAGTTTCTACGGACCCCGGAAGGCATTGGAAAAGCCAGTTTTCAGCGTGCAATGCGCATACGCTGAAAACCGGCTTTTCCGATCTGTCAAGCTGGAGCTCGTAGATACGTGCGTCTCAGTGCTATTATTGGGAACCTGTGAAATACTTACCTGATTGGCTGAGCAGTCACACGTGACTGCATGGGACCCCTCCGGACAGGAGCGTGCTTCGCAGCGTGGGAAGAGAAGGCCTCCCCACCGGAATCCAAGGCGCCTCCGAGACCACCAGGTAGATTTGTAAAAATTCTCTGGCGAGGAGGCAATTGCCCACAGGAAGACCTCGAGAGGAATTTCTGGGCCAATATCTTTAAGAGACATGTAGGCCCTAACCACTATTTCTCTTGCAAGTGAGCGATGTGCAGAATATGAATACATCATTCAACAGCCGCTTATAAAAATTTAAGAAAATACGTTACATAGCTAATTTCTGCATTTTTGGACGAAACTACCCATGTCACTTAGAATCCAAACAATAAGCATTGAATGGTATTACCATCATAAAGCATTTAGGTGCAGTTGTAATCTAGGAGGGAGGTTTGATTAAAAAATGTTTAGCTACTGCGGTTTATAAAGAAAACTGGTGTATAATCAGTTATTTATATTGAAAAGTGAATAGTTGTCTCTGAATATTTTGTATATTACACTGATTCTTTTATTTATTTTTGTCTTCTCAGTGTATCACAAGACCATTTTTAATGCTCATGATGTATTCTATAATATCCAGTTATTGTCATTTCATTGTCATAATGTATTCTGACAAATACCAGTGTAACTTTGCACATTGAAAATACTTCAATTCAAAAAATAAGTTGCTTTAGAAAAAGGGGACAGAATAAATTAATGTTGCAGCAGGCGCACAGCTCTATGCCAGCAGAGCCTATCACAAATCAACATAATAGCTGTCCCAGTAGAATCTATCATAGATCAGCAGGAAAAACAGCCCTGCAATAGTAGAATTGATCACAAATGAACCGTACAGCAGCTCTGAACCAGCAGAGCCTATCACAGATCTGCAGCTAGAGAATGTGAAGGGTTATGGATTAGCTAATACGTATGAACATACGGAAATGGCATACACGAAAAGACCTACTGATCCATCCAGCCTGTCCCACACAGTTTTGATGCCTTATTAATCACAATACATACACTCCCCACCCAGATGGACCCAGGCAATCTCCTGGGAGAGACAAAAAAACAAGTAAACATGAAGGTCAATTAGGGGAAAATACTTGAAAATTCCTCTCTTTAGGTGATCACATTGAACCTGATTTATATTTTAGAATACTAACTCTTGTATGATGTGATCTCTGCCCCAGCCAAGAACTGGTCCCGCTCTCACTTGAAGGAATATAGAATCAGCATCACCGCATAAACCAGAAACTTGTTCCACAGCTCTGCTATTCTCAAGGGAAAAGATGAACTGCCCAACATCCAACCTAGTTCTGCCCTTATATAACTTGTAACCATGCCCCTGATCTGCTCTAATCTATTCAGTTAAAAACTTGGTCAGCATACATACAATCTAATCCCTTCATTATTTTATAAACCTCGATCAAATCGCTGCTTACAGTATAGAGGCCCAGGGGCCTCTGACACCCTTCAACGCCCCTCCCCTTCGCTTAAAGGCGAGGGCCACTGCGCACTCTGCAAGGCCTCTGATGGCTTCCACTAGGCCACAAGGGTAGCGTGCGACTGGGCCCAGCAGCCCGCCACCCAAAACAGAGGGCCGGGCTGCAAGATGGAGGCCCGGACCACACTAGGGCTGCCATCGTAGAGCTGACGCGAGAGTCATCAATCAGAATAAGATGGCGACCCGGGGTGTAGGCACCCTCCCCTTTAACTGGTGCCCGAGAGCTGATGGCATGTAGCTTTTCACACGTGAAGCTGGCATTGACATTCGCTCGTGCCAGCCTCGCAGTCCGCGAGGCAATTTCCCCCACGGGGTGTTAAGGGGTCGGCGCCATGGGGTGAGGGGTTGCTGTGCATGGCGATGACATAATTGCCGGTTGCGCGGCGGCCCGGGGTGTTAACTGTGAGGCACGACGCTGCCTTGGCAGCGCCTCCACAAACTCCCAGGCAATTTCCCGGGAGGCGGGAGCACCACTCTCCCCCAGCAAAAAGTCTCCTCTGTCCCGTTAGCATTCCCCTTGTCCTCACCTTGAACCCCACCAGTTTCCATATTGAACAGATCATACTCCGTCATTTCCACCACCTTCAGCCAATGGCCATCAGCAAACTTATCTTCCCCTCTCTCCCCTTTCAGCATCACACAAGGACTGTCCCTCCCTGATGTCCTCATCCATTCTTCCATCACCTCCAACACCCGCTCTCTTCACACAGTACCTTCCCATGCAAGCGCAGGAAATGCAACCCCTGCTCTTTCACCTTCTCCTTTCCTGTTGACCTGGGCCCCATTCACACCTTATGGATGAAACAGCGATTTACTTGTACTTCTTTCAATTTAGTATACTGTATTCGCTGCTCACGATGCAGTCTCCTCTACATAGAGGAGCCCAAATGTAGATTAGGTGATTCCTTGGCTGAACACCTCCGTTCAGTCCGCAAGCATAACCCTAAGCTTCCATTTTAATTTCCGCCCTCTTTGTCCTCAGCTTCCTACGCTGTCCGAAAGAAGCCTTCCGGATACAACATTGATTTCAACAGTTTCAGATCATAACAAATGCTGCCCTTTTTTGCAGACAACAGGTCCTGGTATTGATTCCGTTGTTGCCACTTGCACCCATCTTTTGTTTCTTTACTTGTCCCATTACCACCCGCTTTTGCACCATTATTCCCTTTGTCATTTAATTACTCCTGCCTTCCACCCAACACAGACATTCCCTTTTGTTCTTTCCTCCCCTCCCTTCTTTCCCTGCCTCTGCACTTGCTTTAAATCTGTTACATCTGTTATATTTTCCAAAACTGACAAAAAGTCATCGACCTGAAACGTTAACTCTGTTTCTTTCTCCAAAAATACTGCCTGAGCTGCTAAATATTTCCAGCATTTTCTGTTTATATTTCAGATTTCCAACATTCACATTAATTACTCGATTAATTACCTTTGAATTAATCGAGTCCCTTTTCTGCACCCTGAGGAGTTCAAAACGCAGCTGAGTATTTTAACTGAGGTCGAACTATGGTCTTGTACAAGGGCAAAATGGGAGGCTTTGTTTTGCAGTGGATTGTCCTGTGAATACAGCCGAGAACACTACATTGGTCTTGGACTGTAGTATGGACTACTGCTCCATCTAATGGACTACTGTGGAAATGCAACTAATGATGTAAATAATAAGAGGATCATGTGACAAGGGCACATGACAAGTTCCTGTAGAGCCATCTTGCAATCTGTGAGTTTGTGATTTCATAAAGAATATATCACATTGGTGATATAGGATGTAATAATGGGATTCCCTAGCTGACATTGTTGTTGGTGCATAAATCTGCCAACCAACAGAGTGACTTTGAGAGGTTTGTTGTTTTGCAGAGCAGCTAAAAATCAAAGGTAAATTTCAAGCACATTTGGCTGAACTTTTAATCCAAATGGCCGTACCTATGGGAAGAATAGGGTGCTTGGGTGAGTTCCATTGCGACCTAGAGACTTTCGGAGCATATGTAGGGTGGCTAGAAATGTTTTTCACGGCAAATAGTATCGTCGAAGGCGCCGATGATGAAAACCGTAGCTGGGTGGTTTTAGAAAGAAAACGGGCTATTTTCTTGACTGAAGCAGGCCCTGAGGTGTATGAAACCCTGAAAAATGTGCTTGTTCCTGTCAAGCCAAAGTACACACCACTGATGGAGATTCCCTGAGACCCTGGAAATAGCTGAAAGTTATCATTTTGGAATACAAAATCAATTACATGACGAGAGTATCAGTGAGTACATTGTAGCTGTAAAAAAGCTATCCATTCACTGTGGGATGAAACATGAAGCAAGCAGGAGGCCGTTGTTGACAACCCCTAACGACTTTTGATTTAGCTTGTCAGACAGTTATGTCGATGGATATGTATGATCAATACTCCCGAGAATTTTGTGCCATTACCAGTCGTCAGACAACGGAGGTGAATCGCCTGCAGGTTAAAAGTAAAAAGCAGTTGGGCCCCAAGGCCTCAGCAACTGGCCAAGGTAACAGTGCATTGAAGTTATGCTATCAGTGCCTAGAACAATACATTGCTCAAAGTTGTCCATATGTGAAGGCATAGTGGGGCCAAAATTCATTGCAGTCAGAAGGCTGGAAGTGTTAAGACATGTTTTCCCCCGATTAGCGGCGCAAAGTTTGCAGCGGCCATTGGAAACAAATTCAGCTTTTTGATCACAAAAAAATGTTCGAGTCTTATTAGCCCTTCAAAGCTCAAATTTTGCATTCTTAATTTGGGCATTATTTCCATGGGAAATTCACCCTTAGGGCAATGTGGCAGATGCCATTGCAACACAAGCATGAGGGAACGAGCGTATCGGTGCTACTTTGGAGAGGATGGTTGCGACTCTGCAAGAGTCGATGGAGCGTCTAAGTGCTGTCATATCTGGTACCTTTCAGACTGTGGCTGCTCACATGCAGTCTCAGCTGGATGCCCCCCGAGACCTCAGTGCTTTCGCAGCTGGGTCCACCATGGGCCACGGGGGACCTTCCGGTGTGGCATCACAGCACCAACCTGAGCTCCCTCAGATTGGTGGTGGTGGTATTGTGCCACCCCGGTGAGTTATTCAGGCTTCTCGGGCCAGGATACGGATGATGTGCTCCCTCCAACTCACAGCATTCCTGACCCCAGACCTGTCACTCCGCCAGTGCCTCCACGCCTGGTCTCGCCCGAGCCAAGCCAGACTGAACCCTCCCAAGAGGGTGTTGACCAATCTCCAGCTGGCCCTTCTAGGCCAACAGCTGCTAGAAGGACATCTGCAGCTTCCACACATGGAAGACAGCAGCCTTCCCAGATCTATAATGCAGCCACAGGGGAGACACTGAGACGAAGTCGCAGGTTAGGCATGCGTAAGAGGTGTTATGAGGCAATGCACAAGGGTGGTAAATGATGTTTATATGTTATTTTTCTGCACTGTTTACAGTTCTGGTAGTTGTTTGGGGTTATATTGATTAAGTATTAAATCTTTATTTACCGCACCTATATCTGGGCTGCTGTATAATAGAAACATAGAAACATAGAAAATAGGTGCAGGAGCAGGCCATTCAGCCCTTCTAGCCTGCACCGCCATTCAATGAGTTCATGGCTGAACATGAAACTTCAGTACCCCCTTCCTGCTTTCTCGCCATAACCCTTGATCCCCCGAGTAGTAAGGACTTCATCTAACTCCCTTTTGAATATATTTAGTGAATTGGCCTCAACTACTTTCTGTGGTAGAGAATTCCACAGGTTCACCACTCTCTGGGTGAAGAAGTTTCTCCTCATCTCGGTCCTAAATGGCTTACCCCTTATCCTCAGACTGTGACCCCTGGTTCTGGACTTCCCCAACATTGGGAACATTCTTTCTGCATCTAACCTGTCTAAACCCGTCAGAATTTTAAACGTTTCTATGAGGTCCCCTCTCATTCTTCTGAACTCCAGTGAATACAATCCCAATTGATCCAATCTTTCTTGATAGGTCAGTCCCGCCATCCCGGGAATCAGTCTGGTGAACCTTCGCTGCACTCCCTCAATAGCAAGAATGTCCTTCCTCAAGTTAGGAGACCAAAACTGTACACAATACTCCAGGTGTGGCCTCACCAAGGCCCTGTACAACTGTAGCAACACCTCCCTGCCCCTGTATTCAAATCCCCTCGCTATGAAGGCCAACATGCCATTTGCTTTCTTAACCGCCTGCTGTACCTGCATGCCAACCTTCAATGACTGATGTACCATGACACCCAGGTCTCGTTGCACCTTCCCTTTTCCTAATCTGTCACCATTCAGATAATAGTCTGTCTCTCTGTTTTTACCACCAAAGTGGATAACCTGTGAGGTGAGCATCATCATCATCATCATAGGCAGTCCCTCAGAGTCGAGAATGACTTGCTTCCACTCTAAAAGTGAGTTAATAGATGGCTGAACAGTCCAATGCAGTATCTACAGTCTCTGTCACAGGTGGGGCAGACAGTGGTTGAAGGAAAGGATGGGTGGGTAGCCTGGGTTACCACACGCTCCTTCCGCTATTTGCGCTTGGACGTCGCATGCTCTCGGTGACGAGACTTGAGGTGCTCAGTGCCCTCCTGGATGCTCTTCCTCCACTTTTGGGCGGTCTTTGGCCGGGATTCCCAGGTGCCAGTGGGGATGTTGCACATTATAAAGGAGGCTTTGAGGGTGTCCTTGAAGCGTTTCCTCTGCCCATCTGGGGCTTGCTTGCCATCTCGAGGCTCCGAGAAGTGCACTTGCTTTGGAAGTCTCGTGTCAGGCATACGGACTATGTGGCCCACCCAGCGGAGCTCATCGAACGTGGTCAGTGCTTCGATGCTGGGGATGTTGGCCTGAGCAAGAAGACTGATGTTGGAACATCTGTCCTCCCAATGGATTTGCAGGATCTTGTGGAGGCAGCATTGATGGTACTTTTCCAGTGCTTTGAGGTGTCTGCTGGAAATAGTCCACATCTCTGAGCCATATAGGAGGGCGGGTATCGCTACTGCCCAATTGACCATAAGCTTGGTGCCAGATTTGAGGTCCTGGTCTTCAAAAACTCTCTTCCTCAGGCGACCGAAGGCTGTGTTGGCACACTGAAGGTGGTGTTGGACGTCGTCATAGAAACATAGAAACATAGAAAATAGGTGCATGTCTGGGCCATTCGGCCCTTCGAGCTTGCACCACCATTCAATCAGTCACCTCAGCACCCCCTTCCTGCTCTCTCTCCACACCCCTCGATCCCCTCAGCAGCAAGGGCCACATCTAACTCCCTCTTGAATATATCCAATGAACTGGCATCAACAACTCTCTGCGGTAGAGAATTCCACAGGTTAACAACTCTCTGAGTGAAGAAGTTTCTCCTCATCTCAGTCTTAAATGGCCTACCCTTTATCCTTAGACTGTGTCTTCTGGTTCTGGACTTCGCCAACATCGGGAACATTCTTCCTGCATCGAACCTGTCCAGTCCCGTCAGAATTTTATATGTTTCTATGAGATCCCCTCTCATCCTTCTAAACTCCAGTGAATACAGGCCTAGTTGATCCAGTCTCTCCTCATATGTCAGTCCAGCCATCCTGGGAATCAGTCTGTTAACCTTCGCTGTACTCCCTCAATAGCAAGAACATCCTTCCTCAGATTAGGAGACCGAAACTGAACACAATATTCAAGGTGAGGCCTCACCAAGGCCCTGTACAACTGCAGTAAGACCTCCCTGCTCCTATACTCAAATCACCGAGCTATGAAGGCAACATACCATTTGCCTTCTTTACTGCCTGCTGTATCTGCATGCCAACTTTCAATGTCTAATGTACCATGACACCCAGGTCTCGTTGCACCCCCCCTTTTCCTAAACTGTCGCCATTCAGATAATATTCTGCCTTCATGTATTGCCACCAAAGTGGATAACCACACATTTATCCACAGTATACTGCATCTGCCATGCATTTGCCCACTCACCTAACCTGTCCAAGTCACCCTGCAGCCTCTTGGCGTCTTTCTCACAGCTCACACTGCCACCCAGCTTCGTGTCACCTGCAAACTTGGAGATATTACACTCAATTCCTTCATCTAAATCATTCAGGTATATTGTAAATAGCTGGGGTCCCAGCACTGAGCCCTGCGGCACCCCACTAGTCACCGCTTACCATTCTGAAAAGGACCCGTTTATCCCGACTCTCTGCTTCCTGTCTGCCAACCAGTTCTCTATTCACGTCAGTACATTACCTCCCAATACCATGTGCTTTAATTTTGCACACCAATCTCTTGTGTAGGACCTTGTCAAAAGCCTTTTGAAAGTCCAAATACACCACATCCACTGGTTTTCCCTTGTCCACTCTACTAGTTACATCTTCAAAAAATTCCCTTTCATAAATCCATGCTGACTTGGACCAATCCTGTCACTGCTTTCCAAATGCGCTGCTATTTCATCTTTAATAATTGATTCCAACATTTTGCCCACTACTGATGTCAGGCTAACCGATCTATAATTACCCGTTTTCTCTCTCCCTCCTTTTTTAAAAAGTGGTTTTACATTAGCTACCTTCCAATCCATAGAAACTGATCATCGATACCTTCCCTTGCTGATAGTAGGCTCCGAGGTATGGAAAATGGTCTACGTTGTCCAAGGCATCACCGTGGATTTTGATAACTGGGGTGCAGTGCTGTGTGGCGAGGTCAGGTTGGAGGAGGACCTTTGTTATTACGGATGTTTAGTGTAAGGCCCATGCTTTCGTACGACTCGGTGAAGATGTTGATGATGGCTTGGAGTTTGGCCTCCAAGTGTGCCAAGATGCAAGCGTCATCTGCGTACTGTAGTTTGATGACAGAGGAGGGGACAACCTTGGATCTAGCCTGGAGGTGGCAGAGGTGGAACAGATTCCCATTTGTTACCACTCGGAATGCTGAGCTGGGGCAAAGTTTCCAGTCTGAGCCCCTGGATTAAGATTTCAGTTTTCCCTCTCTGAATTTCGGGATCTCTATTTCTCTCTCTCTCAATCAACTTTTCTCATTCTGTTTCACATTCCCTTTCTTCACTTCTATCTCTTTCTCCTTTCTCTTTTGCTCCCTTTCCTCTCTCTCACCCTCTCTCTTTCTCTCACACTCTCCCTCTCCCTCTCTCTCTCTCTATCACCCTCCCTCTCGCCCCCTGAGTGTGGATTCTGTGTTGAACATCCTTAGGTTTGGATCTTACCTTCATGTCTCTCTCCGCGCCCAAGATCTCTGCCACACTGCACCGGCCCTAAAAGCTGGCGGGGGCACCATAATGGCAGGATACAAGTCTGCCTTGATAGGTAGAAATTGGTTGGATCACTGAAACTGGATTGGAATGAGATTTTTTGTGTGGAAACAAAATTTGCATCAAAAGATGACATCATCAGGCAGTATCCGAAGGCGTTCCGCAAAACAGCAGTCTGATCCAAGGCTTCAAGGCGAGTGTTAGAGCACAGACGGATGCAAGACCAGTTTACTGCAAGCCTTGTCCCGTACCATATGCACTCAAGGTGAAAGTTGAGCAAGCACTCAAAATACTAGAAACTGAGAACATTGTGGCAAAACTTGGTTCACTCACCGCCGACTGCCACTGAGATTTCTGGGCGGTCTCCCCTCCGAGTTTGGAGGAGGCCTCCTGCCGGCGGGGAGTGAAGACCACTGGGAACTGCCCGCTGACGTCCACTGGCGCGCAACTCACAAAAGTGTCCTCCCGCCCGCCGAGCTGCCAGTTTGGTCCGGGCAGGAGTCCGCTGTAGCAAGGGGAAGGACTGCTGTGTGGAGGCAGGTCTAACCTCAACGGTAAGTGAGAAGGTTAATAAACTTCTTTTCTTTATTTTTTTTCCAGCGCTTCAGGTGGAAGGCATCCTCCAAAGGTTTTGCAGTATTTTTTTTTGAAAATTTGAACTTTTATGTGTTTCCCCTTGGGCCCGACTCAATCCTCAATGGTACTTTCAATGGCCCAGATTCATAGCGCAAGTTTTTTTGCCGCCGTGCGGTCTTTCCCATACTTTTCCATGAATCTCCCACCCAATGTACCGTCAGATATCTCAGCGGTCCTTTGGGCAGCACTTGGGTGGAACTGAGCTTCCACCAGTTTGGGGCCTTTATCGATAAGAAAGATCTAAGTCATTGGGCTGCACCCATTGTTGTTGTACCTAAGTCATATGGTAAGGTAAGGTTGTGTGGTGATTATAAAGTAACCATATACCAGGTTCTAGAAGGTAATCTACCCAATACATTGCCAAATGTGGAAGATTTGTTCACAATGCTGACAAGTGGTCAGATCTTTACAAAGTTAGATCTCACGAATGCCTACTTACAACTTGAACTAGATGAGGACTCCAAGTCATGCTTGACTATAAATATTTATCTAGGCCTATATCAATTAGATAGGCTACTATTTGGAATGTCTTCCAGGCAAATCCATAATAATGTATTGAATGAAGTGTTCAAATGGCGAGAGAAGCACAGAGTACAAGTGACTGCTCACAAGTGTAAGTTACTTCAAAGCTCAGTGGAATACTTAGGGCACAGAGTAGACAAAAATGGTTTACATCCAACCAAGGGAATGCTGGATGCAATCAGAAATGCACCCAGTCCCAATAATGGAACTGAACTTTGATTATTTGTGGGTCTTTTGAAACATAGAAACATAAAAAATAGGTGCAGGAGTAGGCCATTCGGTCCCTCGACCCTGCACCACTATTCAATAAGATCATGGCTGATCATTCCCTCAGTACCCCTTTCCTGCTTTCTCTCCATACCCCTTGATCCCTTTAGCCGTAAAGGCCATATCTAACTCCCGCTTGAATATATCCAATGAACTGGCATCAACAACTCTCTGCGGTAGGGAATTCCACAGGTGAACAACTCTCTGAGTGAAGAAGTTTCTCCTCATCTCAGTCCTAAATGGCCCGCATCTTATCCTAAGACTGTGTCCCCTGGTTCTGGACTTCCCCATCATCGTTAACATTCTTCCTGCATCTAATATGTCCAGTCCCGTCAGAATCTTGTAAGTTTCTATGAGATCTTATCTCACCCTTCGAAATTCCAGTGTATAAAGGCCCAGCTGATCCAGTCTCTCCTCATATGTCAGTCCCGCCATCCCGGGAATCAGTCTGGTGAACCTTCGCTGCACTCCCTCAATAGCAAGAACGCCCTTCCTCAGATTAGGAGACCAAAACTGAACATAATATTCCAGGTGAGGCCTCACCAAGGCCCTTTATAGCTGCATTAAGACCTCCCTGCTCCTATACTCAAATCCCCTAGCTATGAAGGCCAACATACCATTTGCCTTCTTCACTGCCTGCTGTACCTGCATGCCAACTTTCAATGACTGATGTACCATGACACCCAGGTCTGGTTGCACTTCCCCCTTTCCTAATCTGCTGCCATTCAGATAATATTCTGCCTTCATGTTTTTGTCCCCAAATAACCTCACATTTATTCACATTATACTGCATCTGCCATGCATTTGCCCACTCACCAAACCTGTCCAATTCACCCTGCAGCCTTGTAGTGTCCTCCTCACAGCTCACACCGCCACCCAGTTTAGTGTCATCTGCAAACTTGGAGATATTACAATCAATTCCTTCATGTAAATCATTAATGTATATTGTAAAGAGCTGGGGTCCCAGCACTGAGCCCTGCGGCACTCCACTGGTCACTGCCTGCGAATCTGGAAAGAACCCGTTTATCCCAACTCTCTACTTCCTGTCTGCCAACCAGTTCTCTATCCACATCATTACATTACCCCCAAAAACCATGTGCTTTGATTTTGCACACCAATCGCTTGTTTGAGACCTTGTCAAAAGCCTTTTGAACGTCCAAATACACCACATCCATTGATTCTCCCTTGTCCACTCTACTAGTTACATCCTCAAAAAATTCCAGAAGATTTGTCAAGCATGATTTCCCTTTCATAAATCCATACTGACTTGGACCGATCCTGTCACTGCTTTCCAAATGCGCTGCTATTTCAGCTTTAATAATTGATTCCAACATTTTCCCCACTACTGATGTCAGGCTAACCGGTCTATAATTACCTGTTTTCTCTCTCCCTCCTTTTTTAAACAGTGGTGTTACATTAGCTAACATCCTGTCCATAGGAACTGATCCAGAGTCGATAGACTGTTGGAAAATGATCACCAATGCATCCACTATTTCTATGGCCACTTTCTTAAATATTCTGGGATGCAGACTATCAGGCCCCAGGGATTTATCGGCCTTCAATCCCATCAATTTCCCTTGCACAATTTCCCACCTAATACGGATTTCCTTCAATTCCTCCTTCCCACGAGACCCTTGGTTCCCTCATATTTCCGGAAGGTTATTTGTGTCTTCCTTTGTGAAAACAGAACCAATGTATTTGTTTAACTGGTCCGCCATTTCTTTGTTCCCCATTACAAATTCACCTGAATCTGACTGCAAGGGACCTACGTTTGTTTTCACTAATCTTTTTCTCTTCACACATCTATAGAAGCTTTTGCAGTCAGTTTTTATGTTTCCAGCAAGCTTCCTCTCATACTCTATTTTCCCCCTCCTAATTCAACCCTTTGTCCTCCTCTGCTGCATTACAAAATTCTCCCAGTCCTCAGGTTTGCTGTTTTTCTGGCCAATTTATATGCCTCTTCCTTGGATTTAACACTATCCTTCATTTCCCTTGTTAGCCACGGTTGAGCCACCTTCCCCATTTTATTTTTTATTCCAGACAGGGGTGTACAATTGTTGAAGTTCATCCATGTGATCTTTAAATGTTTGCCATTGCCTATCCACCATCAACCCTTTAAGTATCGCTCGCCAGTCTATTCTAGCCAATTCACGTCTCATACTATTGAAGTTACCTTTCCCCAAGTTCAGGACCCTACTCTCTGAATTAACTGTGTCACTCTCCATCTTAATGAAGAATTCTACCATATTATGGTCACTCTTCCCCAAGGGGCCTCGCACAACAAGATTGTTAATTAGTCCTTTCTCATTACACATCACCCACTCTAGGATGGCCAGCTCTCTAATTGATTCCTCGACATATTGGTCTAGAAAACCATCCCTAATACACTCCAAGAAATCCTCCTCCACTGCATTGCTACCAGTTTGGTTAGCCCAATCAATATGTAGATTAGAGTTGCCCATGATAACTGCTGTACCTTTATTGCACGCATCCCTAATTTCTTGTTTAATGCTGTCCCCATCCTCATTACTACTGTTTGGTGGTCTGTACACAACTCTGACTAGCGTTTTCTGCCCTTTGATATTCCGTAGCTCCACCCATACAGATTCCACATCATCCAAGCTAATGTCCTTCCTTACTATTGCATTAATTTCCTCTTTAACCAGCAACGCCACCTCACCTCCTTTTCCTTTCTGTCTATCCTTCCTAATTGTTGAATACCCCTGGATGTTGAGTTCCCAACCTTGGTCACCCTGAGCCATGTCTCCGTGATGCCAATTACATCATATCCGTTAACTGCTATCTGCGCAGTTAATTTGTCCACCTTATTCTGAATACTCCTCGCATTGACGCACAGAGCCTTCAGGCTTGCCCCTTTAGGTGAACTATTGTGTGAAGTTCCTACCAAATTTGGTTACAGTGTTACATCGACTGAATGGGCTCAAGTTTCAACCTGAGTTGCTCCTATTTTATTGGAGCAACAAGTTTAGAATGGAGCATCTTAGCAATTGCAATTCTCGGCATTTAGTTTGCTCCAATTCGAGTGAGTTAGAATAGTTCCATTTTAGAACAGATTTTTTTTTTCAAAAGGGGGGATGTCCAGCCACCTACGCCTGTTTTGCAAGTTTAGGCAGCGAAAACTTACTCCAAACTAACTTAGAATGGAGTAAGTGTAGATTTTTATACGCTCAGAAAAACCTTGCCTACACTTAGAAATCAGACATAGGGAACGAAAGATAGGTGTGGGGGAGGGAAGTTTACAAATATGAAACACGTCACTTTTACAAAGAAAGAGCCATCATCAATAATAAATGATAAATAAATCAATAAATCAACCAATAAATCAATCAAAAAAATTAAAAAATTAAAAAATTTAAAAAATAATAAAAATATCAATAAATAAAAAATTAAGTTTTTACTCACCGATTGCAGCACCGGGAGCCCTCAAAAAATGTGCTGGGATGGGGCCTCCCCAGTGTCTCTCTCTCTGTCTCTGTCAGTGTCTCTCTCTCTGTCTCTGTCAGTGTCTCTCTCTCTGTCTGTCAGTGTCCCTCTGTGTTTCTGACAGCGAGGGGTGGGGGAAGAAAGCAAAGAAGGGGCAGGGAGAGGAGGGGGAATAAGAGGAGGGGGGAGGGGGGAGGAAGAGGATGGATGAGGGGGAGGGGATGAGGAGAAGGGAGGAAGAGGAGGGAGAGAGGGAGGGGGAGGGATGGGGGAGTGAGGGAGAGGAAGGGAAGAGGGGGAGGGAAGGAGGGAAGAGGACAGGGGAGGGAAGGGGAGGGAAGAGGAGGGAGGGAAGAGGAGGGTGGGGAGAGGAGGGTTGGGGAGAGGAGAGGGGAGAGGAGAGGCGGGAGGGAGGGGAGGAGAGGCGGGAGGGAGAGGCGAGGAGGGGGGAGAAGAAGAGAGGCGTGAGGAGAGGAGGGAGGGAGGGGAAGAGAGGGGGGAGGAGGAAAGGAGGGAGGGAGGGGAGGAGAGGAGGGTGGAGAGGAGAGGGGGGGAGCCGGAACGGACCTGAATGGGGGGGGGGGGGAGAGTGGGGGGACAGCTGGAGCAGGAGCTGAAGATAAAGAGGAGAGACGCCTGAGTCCAATCTTCGCCATCCCAGTGAGCCCATTCAGCTAGGGCTAGGGGCGGCATGCTTCAGGCCCCTCCCATGCAGTCTCAGCGGTCTAGAGCCACTGCACATGCGTGCATACTCTAGCGCACATGTGCAGAGGTCCCAGCACTGTTTTCGGCGCCGGGACCTGGCTCCGCCCCCCACAGCTTATGCTGCGGTGCGCCAAGGGCCTGCAACTTTCCAGCAGCGGGGAGAATACCGAGGTAGGTTTTAAGTGTGTTTTTTTTTCTACAAAGTTGGCGTACCTCATGGAGTTGCGCCGTTCTAAGTGGGGGGGTGGGCAAACTTGGACCCAATGAGCTGTTGAAAAAACAGGTCCATTGGAAGTGGTCAGAAGAATGCAACACAGCTTTCAAAGAGTGTAAAAGCCAATTGGTAGAGAGAACCATGTTAGTTCACTATGACTTTTTTAGGAAATGAAGCGAGCATGTGACACCTCTCCATATGGAATTGGTGCAGTGATTGCTCATGTACTCCATAGTGGGGAGGAGAGACCAATTGCTTTTGCTTCATGCACTCTCAGTGCCAGTGAGTTTAATTATGCACAGATTGAAGGAGAATCTTTGGCATTAATTTTGGGGGACGAGAAGTTGCACAAATACTTATAAGTTTACCATCATTACCGACCATAAGCCTCTGACAGCAATCCTCCATCCAAAATCCCCAGTTCCAACTTAACTGCAGCCCGAATGCAGAGATGGGCTTTAATTTTGGCAGTATATACGTATGACATTGAATGCAGATGATCAGCTGATCACAGTAATGCTGATGCTATGTCCAGTTTGCCTTCCCCATCACAAGTTACGCCCAATACGAAAGAAGTGTTCTATTTTTCATACATTGATGAACTGCCAGTCACAGCTGAAGAGATTGGTAGAGCAACCAAACATGACCCAGTTATGTCAAAGGTGTGTGATTATTTAGCAAATGGCTGGCCAAACCAGAAATCAGAGGAAGCTTTTCATCCATACTTCATTCGTAGGAATGAATTATCAGTGGATCAAGATTGTATCATGTGGGGTGCAAGAGTCGTTATTCCAAATAAGTTCAGGTCCACATTGTTAGAACAATTTCATGATCAGCACCTGGGAATGTGCTTGACCAAGAGTTTTGCATGCAGTCCACGACGACATGCAAGCCGTGATCCTGACCAACGGATCCATTACAGACCCAAACCGTGTCCAGACCTGGGTCAAACAGGGCTGCGTCATCGCCCCAACCCTCTTTTCGATCTTTCTCGCTGCAATGCTCCACCTCATACTCAGCAAGCTCCCTGCTGGAGTGGAACTAAACTACAGAACCAGTGCAAACCTGTTCAACCTTCGTTGTCTCCAGGTCAGATCCAAGATTGTCCCAACCTCTGTCATGGAACTACAGTATGCGGACAACGCATGCGTCTGCACACATTCAGAGACTGAACTCCAAGTCATGGTCAACGTCTTCACTGAGGCATACAAAAGCATAGGTCATACACTAAACATCCATAAGACAAAGGTCCTCCACCAGCCTGACCCCGCCACACAGCACTACCCCCCAGTCATCAAGATCCATGGCGCAGCCCTGGACAATGTGGACCACTTTCCATACCTCAGGAGCCTCTTATCAACAAAGGCAGACATCGATGACGAGATTCAACACTGCCTCCAGTGCACCAGAAGAAAAGAGTGTTAGAAGATCAGGTCCTCAAATCTGCTACCAAACTCATGGTCTACAGGGCTATAGTGATAATCACACTCCTGTATGCCTCATAGACATGGACGATATACAGTAGACACCTCAAATTGCTGGAGAAATACCACCCTTGATGTCTCCGCAAGATCCTGCAAATCCCCTGGGAGGACAGCTGTACCAATGTTAGCGTCCTCGAACAGGCCAACATCCCCAGCATCGAAGCACTGACCACACTCGACCAGCTCCGCTGGGCAGGCCACATTGTTCGCATGTCTGACATAAGATTCCCAAAACAAGCTCTCTACTCAGAACTCCTACACGGCAAGTGAGCCCAAGGTAGGCAGAGGAAATGTTTCAAGGACATCCTCAAAGCCTCCTTGATAAAATTCAACATCTTCACTGACAACTGGGAGTCCCTGGCCAAAGACCACCCTCAGTGGAGGAAGTGTATCCAGGAGAGCATTGAACATGCTGAAACCAAGCGCAGGCATCTGAAGGAGCATGCGGCAAACCAATCCCACCAACCCTTTCCTTCAACGACTGTCTGTCCCGCCTGTGATAGAGACTGTAATTCCTGTATTGGACTGTTCAGTCACCTTAGAACTCATTTTTAGAGTGGAAGCAAGTCCTCCTCAATTTCGAGCGACTGCCTATGATGTACCTGCATGCATTTACTTATGGTGGCCAGGTCTGGACAAAGATAGAGAGTACATTGGTAGTCAGTGTACAGCATGTCAATCAGTAAGCAAGAACCCATCATCAGTACCATTACAGCCAAGGAAATGGCCGCCCAGTGTGAGGCAAAGGTTATATGTAGATTTTTCTGAGCTAAAGGACAACAATTGCTCATTGTGATTGATAGCTATTTGAAGTGGGTAGAGGTGTTCCCAATGTGGAAAATAACAAGTAAGGCAATTTGTGAAGATTGTTTTCTTTATGTGGACTCACAGAAGAAATTGTGTCTAATAATGGGCTGCAATTTTGTTCAGAAGAATCTGCACGTTCATGAGCAGAAATGGTGTTAAACATAGTAAGGTTCAACCATACCACCCTGCTTCAAATGGTACAGCTGAGCGCATAGTACAAATTGAAAAAAGTGCCGCCATCAAGGAAACGTTGGATCCAAATCCAAAGAAACGGCAGTTGTCTTTGGATCACAAATTAGCACATTTTTAAATCACTTATTATAATATTCCTCATACAATTACTGGTAGAACACCATGAACTGTGCAGATTCAAACAGTCTGAAGTTGTAAAGAGGGAAAAAGTTAAACAAGGTATGCCCTTGGAGTAAAAACTCTCCTCAGGACGTTTGACACCAAGTTTGGAAAGTTCTGTTCGAAAGCGAAGTTATCCTCTTCGAAACAGAAAACCAGTGGTTAAGTTTGATTTTTAAATATGGCAAAATAATTCCATGGGCCAGATTTTACACTTATGTGCAGATCACCCAAAAATGGGCCTTATTTCCGGTGTGGGCGGTAAAAATGGGTTTTCAGATCGCCGGCTTGTCGCCCATTCTCAAAGCCCCTAGTCTCCACTTTTGAAATTGGGCGTTACCATGAGCGATATGAAATGGGTGGTAGCGTTAAATCTCTCTGACCTTCTGCTGTAAAATGTCACCGTTCTTAGCAACGGCATGGCAACGCTCGATTCCCGCGATTCAAGAAGTCAAGGGTCATCATGACATGCACAGAAGAGGAACAAAGAGAGAGAGAGCTGAGAGGGAGTGAAGGCGTGTGTGGGTGTAGTGTGGCTGCTTTGGGAGGAAGGAGGGAGACGTAGAGCTTTAGAATAAATAGGGAAACAAAAATTGGCTGTTAATAGCGAGATATTTGCCCGAATTTGGTGCCTATAATGGATCAAGAGGAGGAGGCGACACAGCACGCTGTGGAGACTGTCGCTGGCGAGAGCAGTGAGCTGGGAGAGGAGCACATTGGAGGGCGCAAAAGAGTGAGGAGGTTCTCGGACGATGCAAATGCCGCCCTCCTGCAGGAGATCGTGTTACGCTGGGGTGATTTGACCCAGGAGGGATGTGGGAAGCCCACCCCAAAGGTCTACCTGAAAATATGGGCCGAGATAGCAGAGGTGGTCTCGTCGGTGACCAACAAGGTGTGTGACGTCAACCAATGTTGCAAACGATGGAATTACCTTGTGGGATCTGCAAGAGTAAATATTACATTGATTTACATGTACTTATGTCTTTATATAATTTGTTTTGCAACAGTCATGAGTGACTATCAGCAGATGTGAGGTCTTTCACTTTTACCGGGAATATTGTGTCAAAGCTTGCGGTCACGGTGTAAGTTTTTAGGTAAAGAATGATAATTATCATAATAATCATGATTACATCTGTCGGTTGTGTTGTGTCAGTCTCTGTGACAGTACCGAGCAATGATATCACGCAATGATCTTATGCCATGTCGTCCTGTTACCTTTTACAGAAGAAGCTATTGATGATGAGGTCCATGCAGAGGTGAACTGGTGGGGTGCCACCAGTTCCCAGCGACATCACTGAGATAGTGGAGCGGGTGCCCACACTCGTGGGGAAGCACACCCGGATGGCCACGCAAGCATCTGTAGACCCTGAAGTGATGCGACGTGAGTAATGCTTACACCATTGCGTGATGTAAAGTCAATAGATGCCATACCCACTCATATCCGATCAATCATATATGATAGATGATTTCTAAAATTGTCCTATAAATAATGCTGGCCTAATGAAAATCATTGCAAGGCAAATGTGTTGATGGTCATGAAATGTGATGTCTGTGATGATTTTGATAGCGGAGGTGCTTTTGTCGTGCATATGCTGTGTGTAGCACTGGACTCACCTCGTGACCCCAGCACCTCCTTCTCCTCTAATAACCTCATTTGTGTTTTGCAACTCAGCCAGCAGCGCGGCCTCAGGCAAGACCACTGTAAAACTTGAGTTTCCTCAAAATTCAAAGATTCCCCTTTTGTGTGAAGAAACCCTAAGGAAGGATCATTTTGGACTCGCTTAAAATGAACTTTGGGATTGTTGAAAGATGCATGGGTCTGCAGGGGAAAAAACTGCAAAAACCAGGGGAATATTAACCTCTGAAATGTCCAGTTTTTGGGTATTGGAGCTGTCTGGGATATTCGAGCTAAACAAATTGTCGGAGGAATTGTGTAAACTCCAAAACTCTGCTCCCCAGGAGACATTAACATCGCAACAATTGACCCAGAGATAGCCAGCCATAGCTCTAAGCATGAAACCCATCCAGTACATGCATAATGTTAATCACCTATCCGGCCTGCATGGAAAACCCAGGCCTAGGCAGATAACGTAAACACCAAAAATAATTTGTACAATCGCAACTTGAATTCAACCGATCAACACATCCTAAACAAGTTACCGTTAACGAGCCCGCCAAAATCCAACAAAGAATTACCAAGCCCGCCAAAACTAAGACAAAGAATCAGGTTTGATTTGGCGCACAGATTAAGAAAGGCTCTCAAGGTATAATTAAGGCCCTGTTTTACAGCCAACAAGTCACTTTGCTTCTCCACCAGCTTTGTATGCTTCAGACCTGGCAGACTTCAAGATCAGCACACCAGCTTTCGTTAACCTGGTCCTTCAGAACATCGACCAAGACAGCATCGCAAACAACCAGGACACCAAACACGCCGCGGCAGCAAGAGGCTCATGAAAAAACCACCAAGATATTACCAGCAACCAAATTGGTAATATTGAGCCACCGCGACCAATGATTTCCAAACCGAAGTCAACGCGACAAAAACCCGAAGATTCGCAAGCTGTTTCCACTCTACAAGCTATCCCTGAGCTACCAACGGGTAAAACATTACCTAAAAGAACTTTAAAACCTACTCCTACGAGAAGAAAGTGGGTACTCACCCCATAAATCCAATACGCACCCTACCGCATCAGCGGACACCACCCAACTGAAGACTATGCAGTAAGAAGTCTTCCACGACGTTCGGGGTATGGCAAGAGTCCAGCGAACCCCAAAATTGTGAACCACCGCTGACTGTGAAAAAGAGGATTGGTGAGCATTATCCCTGTTGCCCTAGAGTTTAACCTAGTCAGATTTAGGCATTGGGAGGTGGGAGGTGTATTATCTTCTGTAACCCCTTTTGCATGTGTAATAAAGTGTTCCTTATTGTAGAGATTGTAAGTTTTGACATTGTACTTTCTTTCCTAAATAAAATCAAAGTTTCTTGCACCAAAACCAGTTGTCTGCTGCACTTTGTCACATCCCCAAATAAATCCAAAGTCTCGAACCCAGGGAATGGGAACGATTCGAACCGCTCAGAAGGTCAGAAGGGAACCTAACCCACACACCACCCTCTACACCACAGAGACCAGAAGGTGGGGGCACGAGGCCCGACCCGCTGGACGATCCTACATCTGGTGCTGAGGAGCTCCGATTGTCGCCCGTCAATCCGCTGGGTCTGTTCTCTATGGATGAGAGCACGGACTTCGAGGAACCTGTATCGCCACGCTCCATAAGCCATTCAACCCCAAGGCCATCTAGTGCTCCTCCAGTCATTCCCGCTTCCACTCTGGAGGTACCGGCCCCAGCCTCTTTGCCACAGGGTACCCCATTTGACCCCAGGACGTGCCGACCCCGCGGGGGTTTCGTGGATGCGGCAGGTCTGATCCACGAGCGCCACATGAGAGCGGAGAGATGGTACAGTTGTCCAGGAGGACTGTAGACATTGGTGACGAGATGCTTGATGCATCGGGGGGGGGGGGCGGGGGGCATATCCCGCCAGCTAGCCACCATGACTGAGTATGTTCTGTGAATGGCAGAGGCCTTGGAGGCGATAGCCGGGAACACTGCTGGCACAGGCCTCCCAATGGTCTCAGAGTGCAGCACTCCACCCATAGGTTCCGCACCACCACTGCGAATGACAGATGAGAGGCAGGACCAAGATCCTGCTTCTGGATCAGAGAATGTTCCCCCCTCGGCACCTCCCACTCCCGTACCCCTGCAACAGCCGCCTCTGTCTTCATCCCCCCCATAAGGCACTGCCTGAGGAGCTCCTCAGCCAAGCGCCGTGGAGTGAGGAGGGGAAGGGGTAGAGGTAGGGAGAAGAAGGGGAGGGAGGAAGGAAAGTGAGTTGCATGTCCGCAGGTAGTGGTTGTGTTATATCTCCATCTGGGTGTATGCAATTTGTTGTAATGTATGGGGGGAGGGGGCCACCCTCCTGCTTTGCATTTTTGAATCTGTGTTGCTGGAGATCGTGACCATTTGATTGATGTCAATGGTCGTAAAAGTCTGGTGTACGCGGGTGTGGGGTGTTTTTGGCCGTGATACATGATTTCAGACCAATGTTGGTATAAAAAATGTTTTATTCAACATAACCTTGTTGCGCATTGTCTCAGTTAGCTGGACCGTTACAAACTTGTGATTCCTTAACATGAAAGGGTTAAATAAAACTTAACTTCAATCAATTTAAACTTTAACTGGCACCAAGTTGATGCCCATCATTGATGTCTGAGCTACACAACCACAACAGTGTGTCAGTGTTGTCACTCATTCAGGCAAATTGTTCAGTTATCAGCTCCTGATGTAAGAGTCTTGCAGCTATGTCGTCACCACGGGCCCTTTCCTGTGGTCTGGAAGGGGTCGTGGGCATGGTTGCATAGCCAACCTGATTGTCTGGCCCTAGGTCAGCATCCAGCCCCTCGTCCTCCTCTTCCTCTCTCTCCTGAGGTGGACCATCAGTCCCTTCTGGCAATTCTTGGCCCCTCCTGATAGCCAGGTTGTGCAGCATGGATCACACGACCACGAATTGAGCTCGTTGCTCAGGGTTATATTGTAGCTCTCCTCCTGAGTGGTCCAGGCATCAAAAACGCTGATTAAGCACAGTTATTGTTTTCTGGACCACATTGCGTGTGTCTCTGTGGCTCTAGTTGTATCGCTTCTCGGCCTTGGTGTGGGTGTCACGCAGCGGGGTCATCAGCCAGGTGGCTAGACCAGATCGGTTGTCGCCAAGCATCCAGCATTGTCCTTGTGGCTGACTCTTAAACATGTCAGAGACAGCGCTTTCACGCAGGATGCGTGCCTCATCGAAGCTGCCCGGACATATAGCATTCACTGCCATTATGATCTGTTGTGGTCAACAACTAGTTGGACCTTCAGGGAGTGAAATCCTTTTCTGTTATGAAAAGGCTCTGGGTCCTGAGATGTTGCCTGCATGGCGATGTGAGTGCACTGTATTGCTCCCTGCAACCTGGGGAACTTAGCAATGCGTTAGAATGCTTCAGCCCTGTCAGTCTGAGCCTCTGTGGTCATGGAGAAGCTGATAAAGTCCATTCCTTCTCACGTAAGGGCCTCCATGACCTGTCTCATGCAGCGATGGGTGGTATGGTGAGACAGAGGGGAAATCTCGACCGCGGAGGCCCGAAAGGAACCGGCGCATTGAAAGACAGTGCCGCAGTGACCTTAATCTCGACCGACACTGATGTCCTGCTGGCAGGCTACATATGTGGCCTGATTAGCTCACATATTTCATTGATCACCACCTTGTGGAAGCACAGTCTCCGAAGGAAGGTCTGCTCAGACACGTTGAGGTAAGGCCTCTTCTCCCTGTAAGTTCGGGGTGTGTAGGGTCTGGTCCTCCTCCTCATTCTAGCACATCTTAAATTCAGCACCTAATGATGTGCATGAAACATTGAGCCATTTGCACTCTGTAGCATCTGCGTATTAATCTGAGAAATGGCTGGCCCCATGGCAATGTAAGTATAATAGCGATTGAACAGATGCAATAATTTCCTCACTAAAATACACCTCCAGTCAACCCCCAATAGTCCAAAGTCTGAAAATATGTCTGTTGAGATGGTCACTTCACCTGAGAAGAACTCCAGAATCAATCCAAATTCCCCTGAAGTTGAACCAGCCTTTTGAATGAAGCAACCTGCATTTTTAAAAATGGCGCCCACACCACTGTGATTCATTCAGATCAGTTCCACTTTTTCTGAGCGGTGTTTTGCACGAGCGATATTGTGGGCGAGATGTCTGCGAGGAGTTGAAAGTAAAGCTGGGCGATCTCCTGGCGTTAGTTTCGGCAAATGCGATCTTTACGACAAAAAAAAGTGGGCAGTTGGTATTATTGAATCTCAGCGTTAATTACGTACGGAAAGTAACGCTGGGCAATATTATCGTCATTGGTTGTGCCCATTCTGATGATTCCACCCAAAAAAAGTGGGCGGGCGGTATTACTTTTTCCTGGCGTTATGCACATGAGGAAAGTAACGCTTGGTGATAAGTGTCCGAAAAATGGGCATCAGTTTCCATTTTGTGGCTAACTGGGCGATATATGGGAGTAATACCTCATTTCAGCAGTAAAATGGATGTTACGCGGACATTATGCTTGCAAAAAAGTATAAAATCTAGCCCCATATCTTTTGATGTGTATAACCATGTAAGGTATGTATAATGATTATTTTATGATTACTTCTTCATTAAGGAGGGAGAAGTGTAATATATAGCTTTCCCTAGTGGACTACTGCTCCACCTAGTAGACTACTGTGGTAATGCAACTAATTATGGAAATAATATAAGGATCACGTGACAAGGTCACATGACAAGTTCCTGTAGAGCCACTTTGTAGTCTGTGTGTTTGCGATGTCGTAAAGAATATATCACAGGGATGTTTCGAGATTGATGCACTAAAACTCGTAGATGTCTTTCTTTCACCACTGTTTTTAATTATTTTCCATGTAGGGTGTACGTATGCTTAGCATTTGACTTGCCCATGTGCATGACATATACTTTTCTAAGTCAAACATCATGGAGTTATTGTCAGCCTGTTTTACATCTCTCCCAATTTTTACCTCCATTGTCTTCAATAAAGATTGCGGAATTGTGAAACAGACGGCCAATTCGCTATCATCCGGTTTACACAATCGGACAAAATCAAGATTACCCCCCATTTGTCAAACATGGACTCAATCCCCCATTTCATCCAGATCTGCTTATGATAGTTGAGCATCCTCTACAGTAGCTAACTCTCATATATATCTTGGTATTGTCCGCAAACTTGCAGATCATTCCCTCAATACTTACATCTGGATCATTAATGAAAATACTAGACAGTAAAGGAACTATCACCAATCCCTACAGGACACTGGAGTTACTGTGTCAGATATTCATACATTTATTGGACATTCTATTCAATTAGCTATGTTTTCTCAAAATTTCTCCCAGTCCCCATTCCACCTTATCATTTAATATTTGCAATCAAAAACATTTCACTTTAAAGAGAATTTTTAATTTATTTTCATCTCACAGTTTATCAAATCAAACTGTGCAGCAGATTCACTACATTTGCTATCCACCTTCATCACAGACATTCTCAGACAGATAGTATTATGGTCACAGCAAATTCTTTGAGTCCTCACCAAAAATCAAATCTTCCAGCAGAGTTTTCAATGAGATTTATCTTTCATTTTATTTTTAATGGGAAAAATAATTTAAAAGAGACTGGAACAGAAGTAGAGGCAAAGGGCATGGCTAAAGTATTAAATTAATACTTTGCATATGTCTTTACAAAGGAAGCGGTTGATGTGAAAGTTATAATAAAAGAGGAGATGGTAGTTATGGACAGAATAGTAATAGATAGAGAAGATGTACTAGAAAGATTAGCATTGCTGAAAGTTGGTGAGTCACCTCGTCTAGATAGAATGCATCCTAGGATGCTGAAAGAAACAAAGGTAAAAATAGGGGAAGCATTGGTCACAATCTTTCAATCCTCATTGGATACAGTAGTCGTGCCGAAGAACTGGAGCCTTGCTCATGTAATACCACTATTCAATAAAGGGGAGAGCGAACAACTAGGAAATTAGTTCTAACTAGAAACTAGCCTAACATCAGTGGTGGGGAAGTTATTGGAAAACCTTACCAGGGATAAAATAAACTTTCATTTGGAAAGGCATGTGTTAATCAAGGAGAGCCAGCATCGATTTGTTTAAGGTAAATTCTGTCTGACTAACTTGATTGAATTCATCGATGATGTAACAGAGAAGGTGGATCAAGTTAATGCAATAGATGTTGTATATATGGACTTTCGGAATGCATTTGACAAAGTGCCACACAGGAGGCTTGTTAAGAAGGTGAAAGCCCATGGAACTAAGGCGGAAGAAGTGGTATAGATATGAAATTGGCTCAATGAAAGGAAGCAGTGGTGGATGGATGTTTTTCAGACTGGGAGGTGGTTTGCAGTGGTGTTCCCCAAGGTTCAGTTTTGGGTCCATTACTCGTTTTAATTTTTATAAACAACCTACACTGAAGTGTTGGGAGCAGCATTATAAAATTTGAAGAATATACACAACTTGGCAATGTAGTAGATAGTGATGAGAATAGTTGTATACTTCTGAATGACTTGGACAAGATGGGGTAATGGGCAGAAGTATGGCAGATGGAGTTCGAAGCAGAGAAGTGATTTAAACTTCAATGTTCGGGGCACGATTAAGAGGTTTGCAGATGATATAAAAATTAGCCATGTGGTTGAAAGTGAGGAAGAAACCTGTAGACTGCAGGAAGATGTCAATGGACTGGTCAGGCAAGCAGAAAAGGGGCAAATGGAATTCAATCTGAAGTGTGAGGTAATGCATTTGGGGAGAACTAACAAGACAAGAGAATACACAATAAATGGTAGAATACTGTGACGTGTAGAGGAACAGAGGGACCTGGAGTGCATGTCCACAGATCCCTGAAGGTAGCAGGGTAGCTGAAGGTGGTTAAGAAGGCATGTAGGATACTTTCCTTTATTAGCCGAGGCATAGAATATAAGAGCAGGGAGGTTATGCTTGAACTGTATAAAACAGTAGTTTAGCCACAGCAATAATTCTTTGTACAGTTCTGGTCACCACATTTCAGGAAAGATATAATTGCACTAGAAAGGGTACATCGGAGATTTACAAAGATGTTGCCAGGACTTGAGAATTTTAGCTATGAGGGAAGAATAGATAGGCTGGGGTTGGTTTCTTTGGAACAGAGGAGGCTGGGGAAGACTTAACTGAGATGTGTAAAGTTATGAGGGACCCAGATAGAGTGGATAGGAAGCACTGATTTCCCTTCACAGAGAGTTCAATAACCAGGTGGCATAGATTTAAAGTAATTGGTGCCGTAAATTTCTATGATTCTATGATGTTAAGTATGTAGTGATGCACATTGGGAGGACTAATATGGAAAGACTATATACTATGAAGGCCATGATTTTGAAAAATGTAGATTAGCAGAGAAAACTTGCTGTCCCTATACACAAATCCTTAAAGGTGGCATGGCAAGTTGAAAAGGTCATTAAAAAAGCACATGGGTTTTTAAATGGAGAAATAAAATATCGGGATCATATTAAAAATACAGGAATCACTGGTTAGGCCTCAGCTGGGGTATTGTGGACAATTCCTGGCACCACACTTCAGGAAAGATGTAAAGGCCTTAGAAAGGGTACAGCGGAGCTTTACCAGGATGTTACCAGGGATGAGGAACTTCAGTTATGAAGAGAGCTTGGAAAAGTTAGGACTGTTCTTCTCGGAACAGCAAAGGTCAAGAGATGACATAATCGAGGCATTCATGAAGATGAGAGGTTTTGATAGCGTAGATAGAGAAAAATTATTCCCTCTGGTGGTTAAAATCATTTTCAAAAATCTAGAGAGATGAGATGAGGAGAATTGTTGTGATCTGGAACATTCTACCTGAAAAGGTGGTGGAAGCTGATTTAATAAATCATTTTAAAAGGGAGTTGGAAAGGTATTCGAGGATGAGAAACTTACAGGATTATGGACAAAAAGCAGGGGGGGAGCTAAGCCCATGATAGCTCTTTCAAAGAGTCGGCACAGGCACAATGGGCCAAATGGCCTCCTTCTGTGCTGTTTGTTTCTATGATTCTAAGTTCAAGAGAATCACAGCAGATGAACATTTAAAATGTTGAAGAGAATCCTTCTATTAACACAACTGAATGCTGTCACTGGTATGATTTTATACAAAGTTGTTATCTAAATGTTTATCTCATTTGTTGCATGCAAACATTTCAAGTAATATTACACAATATCCCATTCATTCTTCAATGATCAATGTAACACAGCATCACTGCAATCTGTTAGCCATTTTTCTCAAAATATTCACTCGGTAAGAACATAAGAAATAGGAGAAGGAATAGGCCATTTGGTCCCTCGAGTCTGCTCCACCATTCAATAAGATCATGGCTGATCTGATCCTAGCTTCAACTCCACTTCCCTGCCTGCTCCCATTACCCTTGACTCCCTCATCTTTCAAAAATCTGTCTATCTCCAATGACCCAGCCTCCACAGCTCTCTGAGGTACAGAATTCCGAAGATTCACAACCCTCTGAGAGAAGAAATTCCTCCTCATTTCTGTTTTAAATGGGCAATCTATTATTCTGAAACTATGCCCCCTAGTTCTAGATTCCCCCACGAGGGTAAACATCCTCTCTGCATCTACCCTGTCAAGCCCCCTCAAAATCTTATACGTTTCAATAAGATCACCTCCAAGTCTTCTAAACTCCAATGAGTATAGGCCGAACCTGCTCAATGTTTCTACATATGATAACCCCTTCAGCTCAGGGATCAACCTCGTGAACCTTCTCTGAACTGCCTCCAGGGCAAGTATATCCTTCCTTAAATAAGGAGACCAAAACTGTACGCAGTACTCCAGGTATGATCTTACCAACGCCCTATACTGTTGGAGCAGGACTTCCCTCCTTTTATACTCCATCCCCCTTGCAATAAAGGCCAACATTCCATTAGCCTTCCTGATTACTTGCTGTACCTGCATATTAACTTTTCATGTTTCATGCACAAGACCCCCAGATTCCTCTGTACCACCGCATTTTGTAATCTCGCCCCATTTAAATAATAATTTACTTTTTGATTGTTCCTACCAAAGTCAATAACCTCACATTTTCCCACATTATACTTCATCTGCCAAATTTTTGCCCACTCACTTAACCTATCTATATCCCTTTGTATATTGTTTGCGTCCTCCTCACAACTTGCTTTCCCACCTATCTTTGTATCATCAGCAAATTTGCCTACATTACACTCGGTCCTTTCATCCAAGTCATTAATATAAATTGTAAATAGCAGAGGCCCCAGCACTGATCGCTGTGGCACCCCATAGTTACAGTTTCCCAACGTGAAAATGACCCATTCATCCCATCTCTCTGCTTTCTGTTAGTTAGCCATTCCTCTATCCATGCTAATATATTACCCCCAACCCTGTGAGCTCTTATCTTGTGCAGTAACCTTTTATGTGCCACCTTATCGAATGCTTTCTAGAAATCTAAATACACAACATCTACTGGTTCCCCTTTAACAATGCTGTTCGTTCCATCCTCAAAGAACTCAAGCAAATTTGTCAAACATGATTTCCCTTTCATAAAACCATACTGATTCTGCATGATTGCATTATGATTTTCCAAAGCTCCTGCTAATACTTCCTTATTGATGGACTCCAGCATTTTCCCAATGACAAATGTTAGACTAACTGGTTTGTAGTTTCCTGCTTTCTGTCTCCCTCCTTTCTTAAATAGAGGCATTACATTTGTGGTTTTCTAGTCCACTAGGACCTCTCCAGAATCCAGAGAATTTTGGTAGATTACAACCAATGCATCCACTATCTCTGCAGCCACCTCTTTTAAGACCCTAGGGTGCAGGCCATCAGGTCCAGGGGATTTGTCCACCTTTAGTCCCATTAGTTTTCCTAGTACTTTTTCTCGACCAATAGTGATTGTTTTAAGTCCCGCCCCCAAACAGCTCCTTGATAATCAATTATTGGAATGCTTTTAATGTCGTCTACCATGAAGACCGATACAAAATATTTGTTCAAAATCTCCGCCATTTCTCTGTTTCCCATTATTAATTCCCCAGTCTCATCCTCTAAGTGACCAATGCTTAATTTAGCTACTTGCTTCCTTTTTATATACCTCTAGAATATTTCTTGCGAGTTTACTATCATACGCTATCTTCTCTCTCTTTATCATTGTTTTAGCCGCCCTTTGCTGGTTTCTAAAAAATTCCCAATCCTCTGGCCCACTGTTCTTTGCAACATTGTATGCCTTTGTTTTCAATTTGATACCATCCTTTACTTCATTAGTTGGCCACGGATGGTTCATCTTTCTCTTGCAATCTTTCTTTCTCACTGGAATATATCTTTGCTGAAAGTTATGAAATATTTCCTTAAATGTTTGCCACTGTTTTTCTACAGTCTTAAACTTTAATATATTTTCCCAGTTCACTTTAACCCGCTGTGCCTTCATATCTTTGTAATGACCTTTAGTGAAGTTCAGGACATGAGTTTGAGAACTAGTTTTCTCACCCTCAAACTGAATATGAAATTCTACTATATTATGATCACTCTTCCCAAGAGGATCCATCACTACAAGATCATTAATTATACAGACTTGTTACACATTATCAGATCTAAAATTGTTTGCTCCCTGTTTGGTTCCACAATGTATTGTTCCAAGAAACGATCCTGCATACACTCTATAAGTTTAGACTTTCCACAAACAACGATCCTGAAAAATAAAAAATGCACTATCGCCCTTTTAAAAAACCAATAGTTTCGACTTTTAAAATTTGGATGATAGCCTTAGCGATGTAAAATGGGTGACAGCGATGTATTCAGTCATGCAAGGCTGGCATCCATAGCAACGGTTGTTCTATGCATGCACTTATTTTTTCAGGCAAAGAACATTTCCCGCGATTCGTGAGGTCAGGGGTCATCTGTGCATGTCCAGATGGCAAAGGGAAGGAGAAGGAGAAGGAAGATTTTTGGAGTCTTATGCATTTGAACGAATTGATACAAAGAATAATCAGATAACATGGAGATGGAGCACGAGGAGTTGGGAGAGAGTGTTGAGGAGGTTGCAGGGAGAAGGAGGGCGAAAACCTTCTCTGAAGAGGAGAACGAGGCCTTTGTCCAGGAGGTGGAGACTCGTTGGATCCAATTAACCCGAGGTGGACATGGGAATCCCCACCCCCGCAGAGTATACCAGCGAATATCGCCGCGATAGTCTCATCGGTAGTCCACGATAGAAGAGAGACAGATTAATGCCGCAAGTGCTCGAGCAGTCTTGTTTCATCCGCAAGAGTAAGTATTGAATTATTAAATTTATATTTGTAATGATGCACTGACTCATTAATTAGAATATAAATCTGCCAGATTGTAATTAAACTGGGTAATCTTGGGTAGCTTCCCTGTTAAGATTTGGAATGGGGTCGGAACCTATGCCCTTTTACTCTACTGTTGCTGAGATGCCTTAAACTTAATCAACAGTATTAATTATTATTTAAATGCTTTGACTGAACCTTTGAGGCCAAAGGAATGACTGGAAACAAACAGACCGCAAACACTCGGCATTTCTACCACTTTAGTTTAGAAGGAGAATTATTAAATTATATCGCTGCTTGTGTGCTGTGAGCAACTCTTTAACATGGGCACCATCTCCTTTTTGGTTAGGTTGGTGGGATGTGGGTACGACAGAGCACTGAGGGGTCCTCTCAGCTTTGCCCAGACTGTGTGAGTCTCTCCAGCTGCTGTCAGTCATACAGTGACCCAGCCTGGACTGGGGGAGAGCTGCCCCACTGTCTTCCCTGGGACTATATGCCTTTGGGACATTAGCTCAAGCCACACAGAGGTCTTCGAGCACAGCCCAGGGACACCGTGCCCCCTCCCCTCATGTTCCTGTCATTGCTGAGCTCACCAGCGGTCCTGATTCCTCCCCCCTTGGGGACCTCCATCGATTCCAATAAACCGCTTCCCTCCACTCAGGCGCCAAATGGCACAGTCCGTGGTTGGGGTCTTTCTTGGGGATTGTATGCAAGACGGTTGGTGGCGAGCATTAGTTCCTAAACATGATCTTATTAAATATTTTCTCTGAACGTAGATGTTATAACCATGCATCCATTGGATACAAAATGTATTAGCATATAGCGTTAACATTAACTGTTATATCTTCAGTAATTCACAAACACACACACACAGCCTTAAGATGGCAGAACACACTGGAACTCAGTCAGGAGACCTGTTCCCTTCTTTATTATAAACAGCACTGGCTGCAGTGCCACAGGAGTCCACAGTTGGAGCTATATATAATTACATTTCTCTCTCCTTAATGAAGAAGTAATTATAATAAAATAATCATCATACATAACTTGCATGGTTATACATAACAAAAGATATGGACTTATGTTGCCATATTTACAAATCAAGTTTAACCACTTGTTTTCTGTTTCGAAGAGGATGCCTTCACTCTCGAACAGAACCTTCCAAACATGGTGTTGTATTTAAACTCATTCGAGGCTGATCCAGAGGAAAGATTTCCTCCAAGGGATGCCCTTGATTTCCATTTGAACTCTCTCTAACTTCAAACTGTTTGTCTGCCTGACTCGGACTCAGACTTAATTCTGACTTTCTCTTGTATTTGTTTCCAGTACATTGGATGTAGGATATGCTACTGGTGTATCAAAACTATCTGATGAGTCAGAAATAATTGAATCATTCCCACCTTCAACTACTTTCACGTCTGTAGGTAAAATATGATCAATGTGAACAAACCTAACCTGTCCATGATCAAACACCTTTACCAAATTTGTGGGAGGACATATTTTCACCACTCTTCCTGGTAACCACTGTAACCATTTATGGTGATGGTTCTTCACTCTCACCTTCTGGTTTAATTTCACACTTCTCTCTTTTACTCTACCTTTATCATGATTCTCTTTCTGTCTTAATTGTTTCTCTTCTACGGACTGTGCCAAGTTTGGTTTTAACAACGAGAATCTGGTGCATGGCTGTCATTTGAGAAACAACTCTTCTGGTGTTCTACCAGTAGTTGTGTGAGGAGTATTATGATACGTAATTAGAAAATTAGCCAATTTGTGGTCCAATGACAGCTGTCGTTTCTTTGGATTTGAATCCAACATCTGTTTGATGAGGGCTCGTTTTACAATTTGTACAGTGCGCTCTGCTGCACCATTTGAAGCAGTATGGTACGGTGGAACCTTGGTATGTTTCACACCATTTTTGCTCATGAACTGTTCAAATTCTTCTGAACGAAATTGTGGTCCATTATCAGAAAGAATTTCTTCTGGGAGGCCAAATGAAGCAAATAATCTTCGCAAAATGTCGAATGTTTTACTTGTTATTTTCCACATTGGAAACACTTTGACCCACTTCGAATGGCTATCAATCACAATGGACAATTGTTGTCCTTCTAGCTCAGTAAAATCGATATGTAGCCTTTGCCACACCTTGGGAGGCCATTTCCATGGCTGTAATGGTACTGATGGTGGTTTCTTGTTTACCGATTGACATGTCGTACACTGACTCACGATGTACTCTATATCTTTATCAAGACCTGGCCTCCATAAGTAACTGCGTGCAAAACTCTTGGTCAAGCACATTCCCAGGTGCTGGTCATGGAGGTCTCCTCATAATTTGGACCTAATTTATTTGGTATAACCACTCTTGCAACCAACATGATACAATCTTTATCGGCTGATAATTCATTCCTACGAATGAAGAATGGATGAATATCTTTGTCTGTTACCTGGTTTGGCCAGCCATTTGCAATATAATCATACACCCTTGACATAACTGGGTCACATTTGGTTGCTCTACCAATCTCTTCAGCTGTCACTGACAGCTCATCAATGTATGAAAAATAGAACACATCTTCCCTGTCGGATGTAACCTGTGATGGGGAATGCAATCGAGGCATAGCATCAGAATTACTGTGATCAGCTGATCATCTGTATTCAATATCATATGTATATGCTGAATTAATCAAAGCCCATATCTGCAAAGACGTTGTGGACAGACGTCGGTCGGACATTAGGTTTGGTTCGGGGAGGCGACCCTGTCTTAGTTATTACTGCAGAAGTTGTTGGTGGACCGGGAGCCAGTGCAGGTCCAGGGGCACAGGAAGGAGGAGTGACTGACAGCCAACTGTGCAGGGAGATCCCAAGGTCGATTCAGGGAACCAAGGCGTTCGGGCCCCAAGTGGCGACCAGGCGTTCGGGCCCCCGACAGAATACAGGCATCCCCAGCGGCGACTAGGCGTTCGAGCCTCCAGCGGCAACTAGGCATTCGAGCCCCCAGCGGCGTCCAGCTGTTCGGGCCCCCAGCAGCGTCCAGCTGTTCGGGCCCCCGGCAGTATCGAGACGTTCAGGCCCCCAGTGGCGTTCAGACCTCTCTTCAGCGGCGTCCAGGTGTTCGGGCCCCCAGAAACGTGCAGACCTCTCCCCAGCGGCGTTCAGGCGTTCGGGCCCCCTTCGGAGACAACTGGGCCTCGACTTCCCCGTAGAGCTCCAGGTGTGGCCTAGCCAGGACTTTGTGCAGATGCAGAGGGCTGGAAGCGCCCATGGAACAGTACCAAGGGAGGTAGCTAAATACTGACTTTCATTTTAAACTTTTAATCAACTTGGGAAACTTTTAAACAACTTGGGAAAACTTTTAAAAATTCAGGAGAAACTTTTGAAACCTCTGGAGGAACTTTTAACTAACTTGGAAAAAATTTTATAAAACTTTGGGAGAAATTTTTAAAACTTCGGGAGATACTTTTATATAACTTGGGAAAACTTTTATAAAACTTCGGGAGAAATTTTTCAAACTTCTGAGGAAACTTTTAACCAGCGTGAAGGAATTTTCAAGAATTATTTTCTTTTAAAAATTTTTATTAAGGAATTGAATACTGTACCCCAATCTAACTAGAAAATAGTTTGGTGTGTTTTATTAGCATCATTTTCAGTCATTTGAAACCGGGTTACTCATGACAATGCCTGGTGAGCAGGTGTTCCTCCAACCAGGCGACCGGGACACCACCACAACCCCTCCTGGGTGGGCCTACATCCCTCCAGTGGCGGGCTCTCATCCCTCCAATGGCAGACCTACACCTGCTGTTTCTATTGAGAAAGCAGGAATGGGGTACTGAAGTTGCATGTTCAGCCATGAACTCATTGAATGGCGGTGCAGGCTAGAAGGGTCGAATGGCCTACTCCTGCACCTATTTTCTATGTTTCTATGTTTCTATCCCTCTCCACGTCGATGGCTGGAACTCAAGTGGACAACTGACCTTCCTATTGCCTGCCCCCAATGCCTGGACCCTCATGGACAACTCCAACAGCGACAGGCCGGAACACCTCACCGCCATAGCTGCCCGGGAACACAGACACTTTGACATCGACATCACTGCCCTAAGCGAGACCTGGTGGGCAGGGGAAAGCCAGCTCAAGGAACAAGGTGGAGATTACACCCTTTTCTGGAAAGGAAAACCAGCAGAAGAACGCCACCTTCCCGGAGTCGGCTTCGCCATCAAAAATGAGCTGGTTGACCGCCTCAAAGACTACCCGGGGTTAACGAACGCCTCATGACTCTTCGACTCACCCTATCCTGGAATCAATGCGTCACAGTCATCAGTGCGTACGCCCCCCCTACACTCAATGCAATGGATGAGACCAAAGAGAGTTTTTATTCCAACCTCGAAACAGCCCTCTCCCGCGTCACCGCGGGTGACAAACTGATCCTCCTAGGTGACTTCGACGCCAGGGTCGGCAAAGACACAGCTCTCTGGGGAGGCGTGATTCGCAGAGAGGGGGTAGGGAAAGCCAACTCCAGCGGTACCTTACTCCTGACAAAATGTCTGGAACATGAACTTCTCATCACCAACACCCTGTTCCGCCAGAGGGACAAATACAAGGCATCGTGGTAACACCCTCGCTCCAAACACTGGCACCTGCTTGACTATATCATCGTCCAAGCCAGGGATTCCAAGTATGTGCACACCACCCGTGCCATGACAGGAGCTGACGACTGCTGGACGGACCACCGCCTAATCCGTTCCAACATCGACATTAACATAGCCCCAAAGCAGAGGGGACAGCAGAAGCGGTGCCGCAAAAAAGTTAATGCCGGGGCACTTAAAGACCCAGCTAAGAGAGTCCTATACGTTCAGTGCCTCACAGCTAACTTGGCGTGCCTTGATGACCCTGAGATGCTGAATGCCCACAGCGCTTGGTCTGCCCTCCAGGCCTCCATAACCAGTGCCTGTGAAGAGACACTTGGTCACTCAACCAGAAAACACCTGAACTGGTTTGATGAGAATGATCAGGAGATCCAAGAACTAATAGATCGCAAGCTCAGAGCATTTCTGAGCTTCAAGCAACAACCCAACTCGGGAGCAGCAAAGCAAAATTACAGGCGGCTTAAGACTGAAGTCCAACAAAAAACCCGGGGACCTAAAGAACAGGTGGTAGCTGGAGAAAGCATAGGAGATACAACAACTGGTCGATAGCCATGATGTGCGAGGATTCTTCATTGCAGTCAAGGCCACCTATGGACCAAACTCTCAAGGCCCCACCGCACTGCTGACCAAGGAAACACTCATCAAGGACACCGAGGCAGTCAGGGCCCAATGGAAGGAAAACTTCGAAGATCTCCTCAATCGAGACTCTGCCTTTGACTCGGTTGTTCTCGACTCCATCCCGCAGCATGCGGCCCGCCACCACCTCAGTGAAACCCCAACGTTGCATGAGGTAGGAAAACCCACAAGACTGCTCAAGAACAACAAGGTTAGGGGAGCGGATGGAATTCCTGCTGTGACGCTAAAGTATGGCGGAGAGGCGCTGTTGGCGCGGATACCTGACCTCATTTCTCTTATCAGGAGGGAGGAGAACATGCCGGGAGATCTCGGAGATGCAGTGATCGTGACCATCTTTAAAAAAGGGGACAAGTCCGACTGTGGCAATTACAGGGGAATCTCCCTGCTATCAGCCACTGGGAAAATTGTCGCTAGAGTCCTCCTCAATCGTCTTCTCCCTGTGGCCAAGGAGCTTCAACGGAGTCACAGTGTGGATTTCGTCACCTACGGGGCACAATGGGTGTGATCTTTGCAGCACGACAGCAGCAGGAAAAGTGCAGAGAGCAGCACCAGCCCTTATTCATGGCCTTTTTTGACCTTACAAAGGCCTTTTTTGACCTGACAAAGGCCTTTGACACTGTCAACTGCGAGGATCTATGGAGCGTCCTCCTCCGTTTCGGATGCCCCCAAAAGTTTGTCAACATCCTTCACCTGCTCCATGAAGACTTGCAGGCCGTGATCCTTACCAACGGATCCATTACAGACACAATCCACGTCCGGATTGGGGTCAAGCAGGGCTGCATCATCGCTCCAACCCTCTTCTCAATCTTCCTCATTGCCATGCTCCACCTCACAGTCAACAAGCTTCCCGCTGGAGTGCAACTAAATTACAGAACCAGTGGGAAGCTGTTTCACCTTCGCCACCTCCAGACCAGGTCGAAGATCACCCCAAACTCTGTCGCCGAGCTACAGTACGCAGACGACACCTGCGCCTGCGCACATTCTGAGGCTGAATTCCAGGATATAGTCGACCTATTTACCAAGGCATAAGAAAGCATGGTCCTTATACTAAACATCCGTAAGAGAAAGGTCCTCCACTAGCCTGTCCTCACTGCACAGCTCTGTCCCCAAGTCATCAAGATCCATGGTGCGGCCCTCGACAGCGTGGACCATTTTCCATATCTCGGGAACCTCTTATCAACAAAAGCAGACATTGCTGAGGAGATTCAACACCGCCTTCAGTGCACCAGTGCAGCCTTTGGCCGCCTGAGGAAAAGAATGTTCGAAGACCAGGCCTTCAAATCGACCACCAAGCTCATGGTCTGCAGGGCTGTAATAATACCTTCTGTCCTATATGGCTCAGAGGCATGGACCATGTACAGTAGACACCTCAAGTCGCTGGAGATATATCACCAACGATGTCTCCGCAAGATCCTACAAATCCCTTGAGAGGACAGGCATACCAATATCAGCGTCCTCATCCAGGCTAACATCCCCAGCATTGAAGTACTGACCACACTCAATCAGCTCCGCTGGGCAGGCCACATCATTCACATGCCAGACACGAGACTCCCAAAGCAAGTGCTCTATGTGGAGCTCCTTCACAGCAAACGAGCCAAAGGTGGGCAGTGGAAACTTTACAAGGACACCCTCAAAGCCTCCCTGATAAAGTGCGACATCCCCACTGACACCTGGGAGTCCCTGGCCAAAGACCGCCCTAAGTGAAGAAAGTGCATCCAGGAGGGCTCTCAGTACTTCCAGTCTCAACGCCGAGAGCGTGCAGAAATCAAGCGCAGGCAGCGGAAAGAGTGTGTGCCAAACCAGTCCCACCCACCCCTTCCCTCAATGACAATCTATCCCACCTGTGACAGAGTCTGTGGCTCTCGTATTTGATTGTTCAGCCACCAAAGAACTCACTACAGGAGTGCAAGCAAGTCTTCCTCGATTCCGAGGGACTGCCTATGATGATGATGCCATCTCTGCATTCGGGCTGCAGCTAATGTTGGATCTGGGGACTTTAGATGGAGGATTGCTGTCAGGGAGTTATGGTCCATAACGATGGTAAACTTATGACCATACATTTGTGGAACTTCTTGACCCCAAAGATTAATGCCAAAGCTTACCTTTCGATTTGCGCATAATTAAGCTCACTGGCACTGAGAGTGCGTGAAGCAAAAATAATTGGTCTCTCCTCCCCACTACGTAATACATGAGAGAACACTGCCCCAACTCCATAGGGAGAGGCATTACATGCTAGCTTGATCTCCTTAGATGCGTCATAGTGAACTAACATGGTACTCTCTAACAATTTGCTTTTACACTCCTTGAATGCTATATCGCATTCTTCTGACCACTTCCAATGAACCTGCTTTTTCAATAGTTCATTCAGTGGATGTAATACTATAGCCAAATTTGGTATGAACTTCCCATAATAGTTCAAAAGACCCAAAAATGAACGAAGTTCAGTGACATTCTTGGGAGTGAGTGCATTTCTGATTGCATCCAACTTTCCCTTGGTTGGATGTAAACCATCTTTGTCTATTCTGTACCCTAAGCACTCCACAGAGTTTTGAATAACTCACACTTGAGAGCAGACACTCTGTGCTTCTCTATCTGTTTGAGGTCTTCATTCAATATGTTTTTATGAATTGGCCTATTTGTTGCTGAAATTAGTATGTCATCTAAATAACATACTACCCCTTTAATACCTTGCAAAATCTGGTTCAACAACCCGTGGAATATGGCAGGGGCAGAATGGTAGCCTATGAAATTGATACAGGCCGAGATGAATATTTATATTCAAGCATGACTTGGACTCCTCATCTAGTTCAAGTTGGAAATAGGCATTCGTAAGATCCAAATACGTAAGATGAATACATGGCTTAAGCAGTGGTGCAGCAGGGAGGGATTCAAATTCCTGGGGCATTGGAACCGGTTCTGGGGGAGGTGGGACCAGTACAAACTGGATGGTCTGCACCTAGGCAGGACCGGAACCAATGTCCTAGGGGGAGTGTTTGCTAGTGCTGTTGGGGAGGAGCTAAACTAATATGGCAGGGGGATGGGAACCAATGCAAGGAGACAGACGGAAACAAAATGGAGACAGAAGCAAAAGACAGAAAGGAGATGAGTAAAAGTGGAGGGCAGAGAAACCCAAGGCAAAAAACAAAAAGGGCCACTGTACAGCAAAATTCTAAAGGGTCAAAGTGTAATAAAAAAGCAAGCCTGAAACCTCGGTGCCTCAATGCGAGGAGTATTCGGAACCCAGGAGAGGGCTCTGAGCTAGTTAGAGTGGGTGAGAGCTCAGATGAACAGGACCCCAAGAAAGAATGCAAAAGGCAGGAGGCAACAGAGCAGAGTAGCACTGGGGAAAGTGTAAACCACAAGGTGATAGCAATGGATAATATGTATGAATATAAAGGGACTGCAGGAGAGATCAAAACTAAAATTCATGGTTTAAAAACTAATATTAGAACACTCTACCTAAACGCACACAGCATTCAAAATAAAGTAAATGAGTTGACGGCACAAATCATTACAGGAAGCAAAGAGTAGGAGTAAATGGGTACTTTTCAGAATAGCAGGCAGTGACTAGTGGGGTACCGCAAGGTTCTGTGCTGGGGCCTCAGCTGTTTACACTGTACATTAATGATTTAGACGAGGGGATTAAATGTAGTATCTCCAAATTTGCGGATGACACTTAGTTGGGTGGCAGTGTGAGCTGTGAGGAGGATGCTATGAGGCTGCAGCGTGACTTGGATAGGTTAGGTGAGTGGGCAAATGCATGGCAGATGAAGTATAATGTGAGGTTATCCACTTTGGTGGTAAAAACAGAGAGACAGACTATTATCTGAATGGTGACAGATTAGGAAAAGGGGAGGTGCAATGAGACCTGGGTGTCATGGTACATCAGTTTCTATCCTTACTACTAGGGGGATCAAGGGGTATGGCGAGAAAGCAGGAATGGGGTACTAAAGTTGAATGTTCAGCCATGAACTCATTGAATGGCGGTGCAGGCTAGAAGTGCCAAATGGCCTACTCCTGCATCTATTTTCTATGTTTCTATGTTTCTATGTTTCAGTCATTGAAGGTTGGGATGCAGGTACAGCAGGCGGTTAGAAAGGCAAATGGCATGTTGGCCTTCATAGCGAGGGGATTTGAGTACAGGGGCAGGGAGGTGTTGCTACAGTTATACAGGGCCTTGGTGAGGCCACACCTGGAGTATTGTGTACAGTTTTGGTCTCCTAACTTGAGGAAGGACATTCTTGCTATTGAGGGAGTGCAGCGAAGATTCACCAGACTGATTCCTGGGATGGTGGGACTGACCTATCAAGAAAGACTGGATCAACTGGGCTTGTATTCACTGGAGTTCAGAAGAATGAGAGGGGACCTCATAGAAACGTTTAAAATTCTGACAGGTTTAGACAGGTTAGATGCAGGAAGAATGTTCCCAATGTTGGGGAAGTCCAGAACCAGGGGTCACAGCCTAAGGATAAGGGGTAAGCCATTTAGGACCGAGATGAGGAGAAACTTCTTCACCCAGAGAGTGGTGAACCTGTGGAATTCTCTACCACAGAAAGTAGTTGAGGCCAATTCACTAAATATATTCAAAAGGGAGTTAGATGAAGTCCTTACTACTACGGGGATAAAGGGGTATGGCGAGAAAGCAGGAATGGGGTACTGAAGTTGCATGTTCAGCCATGAACTCATTGAATGGCGGTGCAGGCTAGAAGGGCTGAATGGCCTACTCCTGCACCTATTTTCTATGTTTCTATGTTTCTAAATGGGTATGATTTGGTGGCCATTACAGAAACATGGTTGCAGGGTGGCCAAGACTGGGAATTAAACATACAGGGGTATCTGACAATTCGGAAAGATAGACAAGAAGGGAAAGGAGGTGGGGTAGTTCTGTTAATAAAGGATGATATCAGGGCAGTTGTGACAGACGATATTGGCTCCAATGAATAAAATGTTGAACCATTGTGGGTGGAGATTAGAGATAGTAAGGGGAAAAAGTCTCTGGTGGGCGTAGTTTATAGGCCCCCAAATAATAACTTCACGGTGGGGCGGACCATAATCAAGGGAACAATGGAGGCATGTGAAAAAGGAACGGCAGTAATCATGGGGGATTTTAACCAACATATCGATTGGTCAAATCAAATCGCACGGGGTAGCCTTGAGGAGGAATTAATAGAATGCATACGGGATTGTTTCTTAGAACAGTATGTTACAGAACCTACAAGGGAGAAAGTTATCTTAGATCTGGTCCTGTGTAATGAGACAGGAATAATAAACGATCTCCAAGTAAAAGATCCTCTCGGTCTGAGTGATCACAGTATGGTTGAATTTGTAATACAGATTGAGGGTGAGGAAGTAGTGTCTTAAACGAGCATACTATGCTTAAACAAAGGGGACTACAGTGGGATGAGGGCAGAATTGGCTAAAGTAGACTGGGAACACAGACTAAACGGTGGCACAATTGAGGAACAGTGGAGGACTATTAAGAAGCTCTTTCATAGTGCTCAACAAAAATATATTGCAGTGAAAAAGAAGGGTGGTAAGAGAAGGGATAACCAACCGTGGATAACCAAGGAAATAAAGGAGAGTATCAAATTAAAAACCAATGCGTATAAGGTGGCCAAGGTTAGTGGAAAACTAGAAGATTGGGAAAATTTTAAACGACAGCAAAGAATGACTAAGAAAGCAATAAAGAAAGGAAAGATAGATTACGAAAGTAAACTTGCGCAAAACATAAAAACAGATAGTAAAAGCTTTTACCGATATATAAAACGGAGGAGAGTGAATAAAGTAAATGTTGGTCCCTTAGAAGATGAGAAGGGGAATTTAATAATGGGAAATGTGGAAATGGCTGAGACCTTAAACAATTATTTTGCTTCATTTTTCACAATGGAAGACACAAAAACCATGCCTAAAATTGCTGGTTATGGGAATGTGGGAAGGGCGGACCTTGAGACAATCACTATCACTAGGGAGGTAGTGCTGGACAGGCTAATGGGACTCAAGGTAGACAAGTCCCCTGGTCCTGATGAAATGCATCCCAGGTTATTAAAAGAGATGGCGGAAGTTATAGCAGATGCATTCAATATAATCTACCAAAATTCTCGGACTCTGGGGAGGTATCAGTGGATTGGAAAGCAGCTAATGTAACGCCTCTGTTTAAAAAAGGGGGCAGACAAAAGGCAGGTAACTATAGGCCAGTTAGTTTAACATCTGTCGTGGGGAAAATACTTGAAGCTATCATTAAGGAAGAAATAGCGGGACATCTAGATAGGGATAGTGCAATCAAGCAGACGCAACATGGATTCATGAAGGGGAAATCATGTTTAACTAATTTACTGTAATTCTTTGAGGATATAACGAGCATGGTGGATAGAGATGTACCGATGGATGTGGTGTATTTAGATTTCCAAAAGGCATTCGATAAGGTGCCACACAAAAGGTTACTGCAGAAGATAAAGGTACGCGGAGTCAGAGGAAATATATTAGCAAGGATCGAGAATTGGTTAACTAACAGAAAGCAGAGAGTCGGGATAAATAGGTCCTTTTCAGGTTGGCAATCAGTGGTTAGTGGTGTGCCACAGGGATCAGTGCTGGGACCAAAACTGTTTACAATATACATAGATGACCTGGAAGAGGGGACAGAGTGTAGTGTAACAAAATTTGCAGATGAAACAAAGATTAGTGGGAAAGCGGGTTGTGTCGAGGACACAGAGATGCTGCAAAGAGATTTAGATAGGTTAAGCGAATGGGCTAAGGTTTGGCAGATGGAATACAATGTCGAAAAATGTGAGGTCATCCACATTGGAAAAAAACACAGTAAAAGGGAATATTATTTGAATGGGGAGAAATTACAACATGCTGCGGTGCAGAGGGACCTGGGGGTCCTTGTGCATGAATCCCAAAAAGTTAGTTTGCAGGTGCAGCAGGTAATCAGGAAGGCGAATGGAATGTTGGCCTTCATTGCGAGAGGGATGGAGTACTAAAGCAGGGAGGTCCTGCTGCAACTGTACAGGGTATTGGTGAGGCTGCACCTGGAGTACTGCATGCAGTTTTGGTCACCTTACTTAAGGAAGGATATACTAGCTTTGGAGGGGGTACAGAGACGATTCACTCGGCTGATTCCGGAGATGAGGGGGTTACCTTATGATGATAGATTGAGTAGACTGGGCCTTTACTCATTGGAGTTCAGAAGGATGAGTGGTGACCTTATCGAAACATTTAAAATAATGAAAGGGATAGACAAGATAGAGGCAGAGAGGTTGTTTCCACTGGTCGGGAGACTAGAACTCGGGAGCACAGCTTCAAAATAAAGGGGAGCCAATTTAAAACCGAGTTGAGAAGGAATTTCTTCTCCCAGAGGGTTGTGAATCTGTGGAATTCTCTGCCCAAGGAAGCAGTTGAGGCTAGCTCATTGAACGTATTCAAATCACAGATAGATAGATTTTTAACCAATAAGGGAATTAAGGGTTATGGGGAGCGGGCGGGTAAGTGGAGCTGAGTCCATGGCCAGATCAGCTATGATCTTTTTGAATGGCGGAGCAGGCTCGAGGAGCTAGATGGCCTACTCCTGTTCCTAATTTTTATGTTCTTATGTTCTTAAATTTGAGAAGATCTGACCACCTGTCAGTGCCATGAAAATATCTTCCACATTTGGCAATGTATTGGGAGATTACCCTTTCGAACCTGGTTTACGGTTACTGTATAATCACCTTATAATCTTACCTTACCATCGGACTTAGGTACAACAATAATGGGTGTAGCCCAATTACATCGATCTATCTTAGAATAATGTTCTCAGTCTCTAGTCTTCTGAGTTTTTGCTCAACTTTCTCCTTGTGCGCATATGGTATGGAACGTGGCTTGCAGTAAACCGGTCTAGCGTCCTTCTGTATCCTGACACTCGACTTGAAGCCTTGGATTGGACTACCTGTTCCACAGAACACCTTCAGATAATTCTTGATGACATCATCCTTTGATGCAAATCTTGTTTCAACACAAAAAATCTCAGTCCAATCCAGCTTCAGTGATCTCAACCAAATTCTTCCTTGTAAGGCACTCTTGTCTCCTGCCACTACTAATCGAGGCTAGTTCTGAAATTGATATTTGTATTTCACCAGTATGGTGATACAACGTACCACCGGAATGTTTTCTTCTGAGTAGCCTCGCAGCTCTATTTTGGATTTCTCCAATAGGAAATCACGCAATTTGTCGCGGTATAGCGATTCCGGTACTACACTCACAGATGCACCAGTGTCGATTTCCATGGGTATCTTGGTTCCTGCAACATCTATGCGGGTTATGATACTTTTTGAATCGCTGTTAGTTAACCTCGTGCTCCTAATGATGTGTAACTCTAAAGCCTCCTTATCCTGTTGTTTTTCCTCCATGCTATATATTCTCTGGGTATTTCTACTCATAGCTTTGAAAGCTGGTTTACCCTTCAGTCGGCATGCCTTCACAAGATGCCCAGTTTTCCTGCAGATAAAACACTCTGCCTTCACATATGGACAACTGTGAGCAATGTGTAGTCCCAGGCACCGATAGCAGGACTTCAATGCTCTGTTACCATTGCCAGTTTCTGAGACCTTGGGGCCTAACTGCCTTTTACTTTTAACCTGTAGGCGATTCATCTCGGTTGTCTGACGACTGGAAATAGTATGAAATTCTCGGGAATATTGATCGGCTATGTTCATTGACATAGCTGTCTGACACACTAAATCAAAAGTCAAGTTAGGAGTTATCAATAACTTTCTTCTGATTGCATCCTTTTTCATCCCACAAACAAAGCGGTCACGCAATGCTTGGTCCTGAAAGTTTCCGAAATTGGAGTGACTAGATAGATTTTTTAATGCTATAATATACTCACTGGTATTTTCTTCAGTGAACTGATCTCATATTCCGAAACAATAACTTTCAGAAATTTCCAGGGTCTCAGGGCTGTAGTGCTGTTCTGCTTAAGAATAGTGTCCTTTGGCTTGACAGGCACAAGCACATTTTTCAGGGTTTCATACACCTCGGGCCCTTTTTCAGTTAAGAAAATTGGCCTTTTTCATTCCAACACCACCCGGTTATGGTTTTCATCATTGGGGACTTCGATGATATTATTTGCAGTGAAAAACATTTCCAGCCGCTCCACATACGCTCTGAAACTTTCACGGGCATGTTGAAACTCCCCAAAATGCCATATTGTTCCCATAGGCACGGCCATCTGGACTTTGGCAGTTCAGACAAGTGTGCTTGTAATTTACCTTGGATTTGTATCTGTTAATCAAAACAGAGAAGCTCTCAAAGTCTCTCTGTTGGTTGGCTGAATCCTCCATCAACAAAAATGTCAGCTTTTTTTCCTCGATAATCCCATTTCCATCACCATTGTTATATCTTCAATAACTCACAAACACACACGCAGTCTTCAGATGACAGAAAACATTGGAACTCAGTCAGGTGACCTGTTGCCTTTATTACAAACAGCATTGCCTGCAGTGCCACAGGAGTCCACAGGTGGAGCTATATTTATTACATTAATGATGAATGGCCTGTGGGGTGACTAATTTTGGATTACAATATCTGTTGTGTTTCCATAATTGTAACTAGGCAATTAGCTTATGCCACGCTCTTGTCACGTTTGTAGAGGAAGATATCTAAGAATCAAGTGGAGCAGAGGCAGACTGGAGGAGGGCCTGCTGACCTTCACACTTTGACCGATCTCAAGGAGCGTGCCACAGCCTTAGTAGGCAGGCATAATTACTCTGTCACCCATGGTGGTGCAGATCCCGTTGTTGCGCCACGTGAGTAATGTGTAATCCATTGGTAATTTAAAGTAATTTAATGCCATTTGATTATAATATATGAATGATGTAATGTTATGCATGCAGCTTCTGTACTCTTCTGTACTCTCATGTTAATTATATGTAACGTTACTCATTCACATTTATTGCAGTAGTGTTGCTCCTCGTACAATATCCATGCACAGCAATTATGTGCCGAAAGTCTAACTTTTCTTCCAGGCTACCTTTGCCAGTTTGATTTGTTCAATCATTATGAAGATTAAAATTGCCCATGATTATTGCCATATCTTTCTTACAAACCTCTATTATTTCTTGATTTAAACTCTGTCCTACAGTGTGGCTACTGTTTGGGAGCCTGTAGACCACTCCCACCAGTGACTTCCTACCCTTACTATTTCTTATCTCTACCCAAACTGATTCTATATCTTGATCTTTTGAGCCAATATCATTTCTCACTACTGCACTGATCTCACCCCTTATTAACAGAGCTACCCCACTTCCTTTTCCTTTCTGTCTATCTTTATGAAATGGCAAATCCCCTGGCTATTCAGTTACAATCTTTGGTCACCTTGCAACCATGTCTCTGTAATGGCAATCAAATTATACCCATTTATTTCTACATGTGCCATCAACTCGTCGATCTTGTTACGAATGCTCCGTGCGTTCAGATATAGAGCTTTTACTTTTGTCTTATGTGTATACGCTCTGTCCCTTCCTGTCACACTCTGGTTATCATTACGCCTATCGCTACCCTGCACTTTTGCCTTCTCCTTTCTCTTTTTACATTTCTGCTCATCGAATCCCTCCACCCGCCTCCGCCCCCCTCCGCCCACTATTTAATTTAAAGCCCTATCTACAGCACTAGTTATTCGATTCACCAGGACTCTGGTCCCAGCCTGGTTCAAGTGAAGCCTGCCCCAATGGAACAGCTCCCTATTACCCCAGTACTGGTGCCAGCGCCCCATGAATTGAAACCCATTTCTCCTACACCAATCTTTGAGCCACGTGTTCATCTCTCTGATCTTATTTACCTGATACAAATTTGCTCGTAGCTCAGGTAGAAATGCAAAGATTATTATCTTTTTGGTTCTGCTTTTTAATTTAGCTCCTAGCTGTTCATACTGCCTCAGCAGAACCTCTTTCTTTGTCCTACCTATGTCGTTGGTACCAACGTGGATCACGATGACTGATCTTCTCCCTCCCACTCCAAGTTCCTCTCCAGACTAAAGGAGATGTCCTTAACCCTGGCACCGGGCAGGGAACCCAGCCTTCGGGACTCACGCTCTCGGCAGCAGAGAACAGTATCTCTCCCTCTAAACTCTGCTGTCCCCTACAGCTATCACATTTCTTTTTACTCCCCCCACTTGAATGGTCACCTGTACCACGGTGCTGTGATAAGTTTGCTCATCCTCCCTGCAGTCCCTCCCTTGTCCAAACAGGGAGCAAGAATCTTGTACCTGTTGGACAAGTGCAAGGGCTGAGGTTCCTCCAATGCTACCTTCCGGATTCCCATACCTATTTCACTTGTAGTCACACCCTCCTGTCCTGGACCACGGACCAAATTTGAATTAATTAATCTAAGGGGTGTGACTGCCTCCTGGAACACAGTGCCCAGGTAATTTTGCTCTCTCTGATGTGTCGCAGTGTCTGCAGCTCGGACTCCAGCTCATCAACACAGAGCCACTGATCGTTGAGCTGCAGACACTTACTGCAGACTTGGTCGCCATGGACCTCAATGGTGCCAACCAGCTCCCACATGCAGCAGCAGTAACACATCGCTTGCCCTGCCATCTCTAATGTATTTAGAAACATAGAAACATAGAAAATAGGTGCAGGAGTAGGCCATTCGGCCCTTCTAGCCTGCACCGCCATTCAATGAGTTCATGGCTGAACATGCAACTTCAGTACCCCATTCCTGCTTTCTCACCATACCCCTTGATTCCCCTAGTAATTACGTTTTCACGTTTTAAAAGTTTAGATTTTTAATCCCAGCTCTTAATTTAAACCGATGCCCAAGAAAAAGAAAGCAATACTCCCTTGCTTTCCTGTGACATCACACTTTGACGCTTTTTACTTCTTATCCTCCCATGTCAGTTGGTGCTGGTTGGGCCTAGCTCGCTTTATCTCCCACTCTGATCGGCGGCTGCTGCTCTCCCGTTGTTGTGTCCTGGCTCCTGCTCGCGCTCCCTTTATCTCCCAATTGGCTGCTGTTCTAACGAGTAAATGGGCATTAATATACTTTTGAGGCACTTGTTATCATTCGGTGATTGTTCCTAAAAGGAAGAGTTTTGTCTGAACTAAGTAATACAGTTAAGTGGCGTGATGGTTTTGTAGATAGCAATTGTTTGTAACATTACACTGTCAGGATATATACATTCACTAGCAGATATCCCATGATGCTGTTCGTGTAGATCAGAAGATGTGGTTTACAAAGCACTTCTTGAATTGGCAGATCATTTTATTGGGATGAATGATCCTTCTAAAAAGGCCAGGCTAGAAGAGGAACGCCATTAATGTCTGCATGTTTCATCTCTTATAAAAAAGAAAAAAAAACAAGTGATTATACCATGCATTGGGCCATAGGCAGTTTAGTTGCTAATGGGTAACTTTGTATAACTTTGTGCATGCTTGGGTGCATTTATGCTACTTCAAATCAGCACTGATATTAAACATAGATTGTGCAAATTGGGTGTCACACATAGTAGAGTCCTTGGAGGAAGACGTCTTACTTCACTTTGCTCCGGTGTCCGATCAGGCCGTAAGTCTGTCACAGGCTGTGGGACACCGCTGTTATAATTGTAGTGTGAATACAGTGCTATAGGTGTAACTGTTGTGGCTCTGTGGGCCAATTAGAGACCAATTATTCTTAAACATATCCTTAAGTTAATGAGAGGTCAAAATTTATATCATTATAAGTATATATTTTTTAAGTGAGATGAGTTCGATGACGTTTCCGATGGTGGCAAGGTTTCTCAGTACACTGGAAATAATTAACTTTATTTTTTATATAAATGTATATGAATGACTCTTAACTGTGGCTATGTGACAGTGTAACATATATATATATATACGATTATTAGGTTACTCCTTCCCTGCGAACGCTATGGGCTCAATTTTCCGCAAAGTTGTTTTTTGGTGTACTTGAAGTTACGCCCGTTGTTTTGGGGCCCATATATGCCAAAAAAAAATCTTACAAGTTTCCCCGTTTGATTTCTTAATTTTGGCGCCACCTAGCCTGTCATTTAGTTTTGGGGGTGGAGCCATGATCTGCGCCAAAAAGATTGGGTTGCCATGGTAACCAGGGACACAATGCAGGCTGGAAAGTGAAACATACAGCCAGTTCGCAACTTGCACAAGCACATTAAAAGACAATTCAGCAACTTACCAAACACATTAAACTTTGCAGCAACTTACCAAGCACAAGCACATTGTAACAACTTACTTACCCTCCGCCTCCCGATGCCAGTGCTGGTCCCTGCACCTATCTGTGGCCGAGTGGCCTACTCCCTCCCAGTCCCCGCACCTATCCCAGGCCGAATGGCCTCCTCCCACCAGACCCTGCACCTATCCCTGGCCGAATAGCCTCCCGGTCCCGGTCCCCGCACCTATCCCTGGCCGAATAGCCTCCTGGTCCCGGTCCCCGCACCTATCCCTGGCCAAATGGCCTCCCGATGCCAGTCCTAGCAGCTATCTCAGGCCAAATGGCCTCCCAATGCTGGTCCCCGTACCTATCCCTGGCCCAATGGCCTACCGGTCCCGATCCCCGCACCTATCCCTGGCCAAATGGCCTCCTCCCTTCCGGTCCTCGCACCTAACTATACCCGAAAGGTGTACCCCACCCTCTCTCACCTCTCCTGCTGCTGCGATCCGGGCATCTGCTGCGCTGATTTACTTACCTGCGCCGATTTCCTTAACATACCAGAAGGTTTTTCTGCAGAGGCCACATAAGCTGGCCTAAGAAGAGCTGGAGTAACTCTGAGCTGGTCAAACTTGCCTAACTGGACAGAATTGGCACGGGTGGCAGGTTACGCTCCCTTTGACTGAAAAAAGAACAAACCTAAAAAAAAATCGTAACTAACTGAGTTATGCTGGTGCAAATTGATTAGGGAAACTTGTATTTTTTAAACTTCGGCCAAAAAAAGTAGCTCACGCCAAAAAACAGTGTAAATCATTGGGGAAAATTGATTTCTATAGTTTTATCAAAGCATTGCTTTATATAGGGGTAATTTGGCACAGACACATGTATTGGTACAGAGAATACCTCATCAACCATGTAATGAGCAGAACAGATTTTGTTCTCTTTTCAATATGTTCTATGGTTGGCTCTGTATCCGCACATGTTAGAAACATAGGGGTCAATTTTGCCCAGGCCCGTTTTCTGGCGTGTTGCCAGAGTTACAACGGGTTTTTAGGGCCAGGAATGTGCCATAAATATTTGTCCAAACTTTCCCAATCTGTAAATGGAATTCGGAGCCGCACAGCATGTCCAGTCGCCTCGGGGGGGTGGAGCCTGCTGTCTGCACCAAAAAATGAGGCCGGGCCTTCTGCCCATGCGTGGGAAAAAAACTTACATTTTTGACGTCGCTCCAATGGATGTGCATGCTCAGTACAGCTCGGATTTGGCAATGTCAATAGGGCTGAGGTAAGGGTGCGAGCCGAGCTTGCCGTGCGGGGACCTGTGTGAGAACACACCACAAGTCGAGGCTATAAAGAGAACTGGAGCGCCAGGCACTGGAACATTGTGGGCCTCCCCGACCTGTGTGAGAGCACCACCGCAGGTCAGGGCGAAAGATAGAGCTCGAGCGACGGGCCCTGGAACATCGTGGGTGAAGGCGCAGTGCCCAGAAGTGCCGAGGGCCCAGGGGCAGCATGGGCCTGCCCATACTGCGATATGTGTGTGCACTAGGTCCGTGCAGGAGAGCAGGTCACCAGTCGTTCTGGTTCAACCCTTGCTAATGGATAAAGGCCTAGTTTCTTTTTATTATTCGTTGCCAATCTTTCCAATTCTTTGTCAGATCACAAACGTCAGAGGTCACCTTGGGCCCATTCAAGGATTCTGTCGAGCCCGTGTGGTGGCTGATGTGCAATGATCACCACACGTTAAAAAAATCCACGCACAGGCATCTTCCACCCCCTCAACTCGATTTCAGGACTGGAACATCGGGTCCTTCATTGAAACTTCTGTGAACTCTTGTGGAAGCAAGTCATCCTCGTTCGAGGAACTGCCTATGATGATAATGATGATGAGGTGCGGGGTTCAGAGGTTTTATTGTGAAGGTATGAAGGTGGTGCCATGCTGGGGCAGCCAGGGAGGGGTAATTTGTGGTGGTATATTAAGCCCGCCAATGGGGTTGCATCAGTGTCTGTAGCCGGGATTGAGGGTATATTTTCGTTGTTGTTTTTAAACATATGTCGATGGGGCTGAGGGAAGGGTGTGAGCCGAACTTGTTGTGTGGGGATCAGAGGTTTTATTGTGAAGGTATGAAGATGGTATCGTGCAGGAGTGGCTGGGAGGGGTGATTTGTGATGGTATATTAATTCTGCTAATGGGGTTGCATCAGTGTCCGTAGCCGGGAAGGAGAGTGTGTTTTCGGTGCTGTTTTTAAACTTATGTCGATAGGGCTGAGGGAAGGGTGTGGGTTGAGATTATTGGACGGGGGGGTTAGAGGTTTCTTTTGCGGTGGTATCAAGACGCTGCCCTGCTAGGGCGTCCTGTGGGGGTGGGGGGTGATTTTGTCGTGGTGAGGGAGGGATTGCACAAGCGCTGCCCATCACTAGCCCAGGCCGAAGGGCTTGCCGATCCGCTCCCCCGCCGACGCTGGCCCCGAACGAATGCACTCCCAGTCCGCTCCCCGCCCCTAGCCCAAGCAGAATGGCCTCCTCCGATTTCCCTACCTGCACCGATTTCTTTAATTCTCCGCAAGATTTTTCTGGAGAGGCCACATAAGCTGTCCTCAGCAAAACTGGAGTAACTCTCAGTTGGCCAAAGTTCCCTAAATGGCCAGAATTGGCGTAGGTGGTTGGTTATGCCCCCTTTGGCTGAAAAAAAACTTACCTAAAAAAATTGTAACGAACTGAGTTGCTCTGGTGCAAATTGATTGGGGAAACTGGATTTTTAAACTTAGGCCAAAAAAAGCAGCCTGCTCCAAAAAAACAGCATAAATCACTGGGGAATATTGAGCCCATAGAAACATAGAAATCTATAGTGCAGCAGGAGGCCATTTCAGCCCATCGTGTCTGCGCCGGCCGACAAAGAGCCACACGGCCCTCGGTCAGTAGCCCTGAAGGTTACATACAAACCTATCAACAATGAACAGTGGCAGAAAGGTAACGAGCACCCAGCCCACCCCACACAACCCCTTCCACCGAAACATTCTATGCTCCACCCCAACCGGAGCCATGTGATTTCCTGGGAGAGGCAAAAACCAGATAAAAAGCCAGGCTAATTGGGGAAAAAAATCTGGGAAAATTCCTCTTCGATCCATCCAGGCGATCGAAACTAGTCCAGGAGATCACCCTGGCCATATTCGATTCGTTGCAGTAACTACCATCATATCTGCACCAGCCAACAAGAGGTTATCCAGTCTAATCCCACTTACCAGCTCTAGGTCCATAACCTTGCAGGTTACAGCACTTCAAGTGCCCATCCAAGCACCTTTTAAATGTGGTGAAGGTTTCTGCATCCACCACCCTTTCAGGCAGTGAGTTCCAGACCCCCACAACCCTCTGCATGAAGAAGCCTCCCCTCAAATCCCCTCTGAACCTTTCACCAACCACCTTAAAACTATGCCCCCATGTAATTGACCCCTCCACCATCGGAAATAGGTCCTTGCTATCCACTATATCCAGGCCCCTTAAAATTTTGTACGCTTCAATGAGGTCTCCTCTGAGCCTCCTCTGTTCCAAGGAGAACAAACCCAGCCTATCCAATCTGTCCTCATAGCTAAGATTCTCCATTCCAGGCAGCATCCTAGTGAATCTCCTCTGCACCCTCTCTAGTGCAATCACATCCTTCCTATAATACGACCACCAGAACTGCACACAATACTCCAGCTGTGGCCTAACCAGAGTTTTATACAATTTAAGCATAACCTCCCTGCTCTTGTATTCTATGCCTCGGCCAATAAAGGAAAGCATTTCATATGCCTTCTTAACCACCTTATCCACCTGGCCTGCTACTTTCAGGGATCTATGGCCAAACACTCCAAGGTCCCTTTGTTCATCTACACTTTTAAATGGTCTACCGCTTAATCTGTAGAGCCATTCCTTATTAGCCCTCCCAAAGTGCATTAACTCACACTTCTCTGAATTAAATTCCATTTGCCACTGTTCTGCCCACCTGACTAGTAGATTGATATCCTCCTGCAGTCCACGACTTTCCTCTTCATTATCAACCACACAGCCAATTTTAGTGTCATCTGCAAACTTCTTAATCATACTCCCTATATTCAAATCTAGATCATTGATGTATAGCACAAAAAGCAAGGGACCCAATACTGAGCCCTGCTGAACCCCACTGGAAACATCCTTCCAGTCATAAAAACATCCATCAACCATTACACTTTGCTTCCTACACTACGCCAATTTTGGATCCAACTTGCCATTTTGCCGTGGATCCCATGGGCTTTAACCTTCGAGGCCAGTCTACCATGTGGGAACTTATCAAAAGCTTTGCTAAAGTCCATATACACTATATTGTACGCACTATCCTCATCGACCCTTCTGGTTACCTGCTAAAAAAATTCAATCAGGTCAGTCAATCATGATCTTCCCTTAACAAATCTGTGCTGACTGTCCATAACTAATCCTTGCCTTTCCAAATGTAGATTTTTCCTGTCTTTCAGGATTTTTTCCAATAATTTTCCCACCACTGAGGTTAGACTGACAGGCGTATAATTGCTCGGCCTATCGTTTTCTCTCTTCTTAAACAAGGATACCACATTTGTACGCATCCAGCACCGCGCCCAAATTCAAGAGGACTGGAAAATGATGGTCAAGGCCTCTGCTATTTTCTCTTTTACTTCGTTCAACAGCCTGGGATGCATTTCATCCGGGCTTGGGGACTTAGCGGCTATCAAAGCTGCTAAACCCCTTAATGGGCCCAAGTTTTGGGCCACGCCTAGAATGGCACAGCCACGACCTGGATGCCCGTTTTTCGCGCTATAAAGTGCGCCTAAAAAATACTTACCTATTCTCCGGCTCCCTGCAGGTCCTCTGGAGCTGGGCGCAGCGCAGCACAAGCTGTGGGGGGCGGATCCAGGTCCCTGCACTGAAAACAGTGCTAGAACCTCTGCACATGCACGGTACAGTGGGCGCGCATGTGCAGTAGCTCCAGGCGCCCAAAATTGTGTGGGAAGGGCCCGAAGCACGCAGCCCCTAGCCTTGGCCGAATGGCCTCACTGGGTGGATCAGGCTGCACCTCCCAAGCCCAGCTCCCTCCCAACCCGACTCGACTCCCCCCACCCCCCGCCGCTCGGACCCGACCCCCGCTAATCATCCCCCCCCCGGCGGACCGGACCAGACTTGACTCCCGGTCCCACCCCCCCCCACGCCCCCTGGACCCGACCCCCCACACCCCCGCCCCCAGACCCGACCCGACCCGCACTCCCTGCCCCGACCCCGGACCCGACCCCCTCCTGCCCCCGGACCCGACCCGACCCCCCCACCCGCCCCGGACCAGTCCGGACCCGACCCATGCTCCCTCCCCTGTCCCTGGACCGGACCCGACCTGAACAGACTCCCACTCCACCCCCGGACCCGACCCCACCCGGGACCCGACCGCCCTGGCCCGGACTGGACCCGATCCGTGCTCCCCACCCCCTGCCCCTGATCCGGACCCAACCCGAACAGACTCCCACTCCCCGCCCCCCGCCCCCGACCCAACCCCCGGCCACCCACCATTAAATCAAGTCTTGGGCCTAGCCCATTCAGCTTCCCTCTCCTCTCTCCCTCCCCTTCCCTCCCCTCCCCTCCCCTCCTCCTCTCCTCTCCCCTCCCCTCCCTACCCTCCCCTCCCCTCCCTCCTCTCCCTTCCTCTACCCTCCCTCCCCTCCTCTCCCTCCCTCCCCTCCCCTCCATCCTCTCCCTCCCCTCCCTCCTCTCCCCTCCCTTCTCTCCCTCCCCTCCCTTTTCACTCCCCTCCCCTCCCTTCTCTCCCTTCCCTCCCTTCTCCCCCTCCCTCCCTCCTCCTCCTCCCTCCCTCTCTCCCTCCCTTCTCCCCCTCCCTCCCTCCCTTCTCTCCCTCCCTCCCATTCCTTCTCCCCCTCCCTCCCTCCCATTCCTTCTCCCCCTCCCTCCCTCCCCCTCCTTCTCCCCCTCCCTCTCCCTCCCTTTCCCCCTCCCTCCCTTCTCCCCCTCCTTCCCTCCCTTCTCCCCCTCCCTCCCTCCTCCCTCCTCTCCCTCCCTCCCCATCCCTCCCTTCCCTCCCTTCTCCCCCTCTCTCCCTCCCTTCTCCCCCTCCCTCCCTCCCCCTCCCTCTCCCTCCCTTTCCCCCTCCCTCCATTCTCCCCCTCCTTCCCTCCCTTCTCCCCCTCCCTCCCTCCTCCCTCCTCTCCCTCCCTCCCCATCCCTCCCTTCCCTCCCTTCTCTCCCTCCCTCACTTCTCCCCCTCCCTCCCTCCCTCCCCCTCCTCTCCCTCCCCTCTCTCCCTCGTTCCCTTCTCCTCCCTCCCTCCCTCCCTTCTCCCCCTCCCTCCTCTCCCCTCCTCTGCCCTCCCTCCTCTCCTCTCCCTCCCTCCCCTCCCTCCCCTCCCTCCCTTCTCCCCCTCCCTCCTTCCCTCCCTTCTCCCCCTCCCTCCCTTCCCTCCCTTCTCCGCCTCCCTCCCTCCCTTCTCCCCCTCCCTTCTCTCCTTCCCTCCCTCCCTCCTTCCCTCCACCTCCTCTCCCTCCCTTCTCTCCCTCCCTCCCTTCTCCCCCTCCCTCCCTCCCTCCATTCTCTCCCTCCCTCCCTTCTCCCCCTCCCTCCCTCCCTTCTCCCCCTCCCTCCCCTCCTCCCCCTCTCTCCCCCTCCCTCTCTCCCCATCCCCCTCCTACCCCCCCCCCCCATCGCTGTCAGAAACACAAACACTGACAGACAGAGAGTGAGAGATACACACACAGACAGGCAGAGAGATAGAGTCACTGACAGAGACACACTGGGGGGCAGGAGGGGCATCCCAGCACGCTGTTGGAGGGCTCCCGGTGCTGCAGTCGGTAAGTAGAACATTTTTTATTTATTGATTTTTACATTTTTTATATTTTTTATTAATTTTTTTTGATTGATTTATTGGTTGATTTATTGATGTATTTATCATTTATTATTGATGATGGCTCTTTATTTTTAAAACTGAAGTGTTTAATGTTTGTAAATTTCCCTTTAAACCTCCCCCATTCCCTACGCCTGATTTGTAACCTACGCCTGATTTTCTAAGTGTAGGCAAGGTTTTTCTGAGCGTACAAAAATCTACACTTACTCCATTCTAAGTTAGTTTGGAGTATGTTTTCACTGCCTAAACTTTCAAAACCGGCGTAAGTGGAAAAAAATCTGTTCCAAACTGAAACTGTTCTAACTGACTAGTACTGGAGCAAACTAAATGCCGAGAATTGCAATTTCTAAGATACTCCATTTTAAACCAGTTGCTCCAAAAAAACAGGAGCAACTCAGGCCGAAACTTGGCCCCAATATCTCCTCTCTCACTATTTATTTCATCCAGAATTTCACACTTCTTCTTGATCGCAGTATCTGCATTGCCCCTTTCCTTTGTGAAAACAGACGTAAAGTATTCATTATCATACCAATATCTTCCGCCTCCACGCAATGATGGTCTCCAATAGGCCCTACACTTTCTTTAGTTGCTCTTAATATATTTATAGAACATCTTTCAGTTTTCCTTAATTTTACTAGCCAAGAATTTTTCATGCTCTCTCTTAGTATTCCTAATATCCTTTTTAATTTTATCTGTTCACTTTCTATATTCCTCCAAAGATTCTACAGTATTTAGCCGTTAGTATATGATACAAGCTTCCCTTTTTTAAAATTTATCCTCCCCTGTAAGTCCCTAGACATCCAGGGGGCTCCAGAATTGTTATTCCCACCCTTTTTCTTTAAGGGCACATGTTTGGCCTGAGTCTTCCGGATCTCCTCCTTGAATGCCTCCCACTGTTCCGACATTGATTTACCCACAAATAGCTGTTTCCAGTCCACCGGAGATTATTACCTTAGCTCCCTAATTTCTGCCTGTATGACCTCATCCCTCTTTCTACCTATGTCATTGGTCCCGATATGGACCACAATCTCTAGCTGTTTACCCTCTCCCCCAGAATGCCCTGCGTCCGATCTGTGTCATCCTTGACCCTGGCACCAGGGAGGCACCATACCATTCTGGAGTCACATCTACGGTCGCAGAAGTGCCTCTCTGTTCCCCTAACTATTGAATCCCCTACCAGTATAGTTCTGCCAGTTACAGATTCTCTTCATATCTCATCAATTTTGCTTTAAATTTCAGAGGAAAACTGCCCCTGTGGGCTAGATAAATTATGGAAAAACAGATATGAAATATAAAAGCAAAACCATGTACCATGTTTGAATCTAACTTCTAAACTGAGAAAGGGCAAAATGAATTTCAAGACATTGAAGAGATGCTGTAGAAAAATTTAGTGACATGGAAATGACGCAAAATGTAAAAATATATTAGGCTTTGTTCCATATTAGGCTTTGTTCCTGATGACTAATACAACATTTCCAAAAAGGAAACTTGTGAAATATTATGCAGAGATAAAAACCAGAACAATGGATCTCAAAAAAGGTCTTGTGGAAGAATCTGAACCCTATCCATTAGCTTCAGTACATTTCTTTTGCATAATGAGCGACAAAATCTATTAGAACATAGGGCCATAGGAAAAGAAGTAGGCCATTCAGCCCCTCGAACCTATTCTGTCATTCAATTGGATCATGGCTGATCTGTATCCTGACTCTATTTACCAACTATGGTTCCATTACCCTTAATACCCTTACCTAACAAAAATCTATCAAACTCAGTTTTGAAATTTTAAATTGACCGAGCTTCAACGGCTTTTTGAGCGAAAGAGTTTCAGATTTTTACTACCCTTTGTGTGATGAAGTGCTTCCTGACATCACCCGGAATAGCCTAGATCTAATTTTAAGGTTATGCACCCTTCTTCTGGATTCCCCCACCAGAGGAAATAGTTTCTCTCTATCGAACCTATCAAATCCTTTAATCGACTTAAACAACTCTATTAGATCACTTCTTAATCTTCTACAGTCAAGGTAATGCAAGCCTAGCCTATGCAATCTGTCCTCATAATTTAACCCTTTTAGCCCCAGTATCAGTCTGGTGAATCTGAGCTGCACCCCTTCTAAGGCCAGAGCTGAACATAGTACTCCAGATGCAGTCGAGCCAGAGCTTTATACAACTGTAGCATAATTTCCACCCCTTTGTATTCCAGCCCCCTTGAGATGAAGGCGGACATTCTAATTATTAGGCTATGTCCTCTAGTGCTAGACTCCCCAACCAGTGAAAATCATTTCTCTCTATCTGCACTATCAGTTCCCTTTAATGTCTCGGAATTTTTGGTTAGTGGCAAAGCAAAGGCACTGACTCTGCCAGAGTTTGTGGGGTCACTCTGGCAACGAAGTTGCATGGGCAGATGATCACAAGCACCACAACAGTCTCAACTCTGGCAGCTACCTGCAGCTGAAAATTCCTGCACTTGGGAAGGAGGTGGCTAAGGCCTAAGCTCTGCTCCCAAACCTGGCCATGTCCTTCTTGGCCCTCGGTGTAAGATCAGACGATCTGAGCTTTATTTTAAAAATTGTGCCGTTTATTTGGGGGGTGTTGACTGCATCATGAGTAGGTCCCACATTTTTTTCCCATTTAGAGGCTGGAATGCTTCATCTCATTCTGCATATCAGGCTCCAAAAATAGTGAGTATCCTGCACCCCAAGCTCCACCCTTGAGCAATGTTTTCCTTTTAAGGGGCAGGTTTAGATTCTTCTTCTTATTCAGCAAATTCGAAGACTCTCAGAACCAGGTGTGATCCACCATGACCGGATCTCCATGGTTTTCCGGAAAGTGCTACCTCACCCATTAAGGTGGAAGATCAGCACATCTGAGAACTTTTGGTCCCAAAATTATTATTTTAGCTTAAGAAAGGACAGAAAATATAAAACCTCAGAACAAAATGCCTGTTTAACAGCTCTATATGACAAAGGCATCAGAAAGTATTGGACAAAGTATGACCATTCAACTGATTACTGAGCCCCAGTTTGTCCATATCTGCTGATCTTCCGTACAGTATTCATTCCACTTAAATATCTGTCCCTGTGTGGGAGGGGCTTATTCTGCTGCCCGCCTTTCACTGGTACACACATGCAAATGCAATGGATGGTGTTCCATGCCTGAATTCTTGCCGCTTTTGTACCCCATTGCACAGAATGGACATTGCTGTAACTTATGCACAAATGTGCTGCATGGAAGTAATTCAAGTCAATGTGCATATAGCTTGAAAATCTTTCTCACCCACTTCCCAAGTGTACCTGCATAATATGAGATTTAAAAATATATATTTTGGGGAGCAGCTGAAGAGCACTTCAAACTGTCAGAGTGAGGGACTCTCTGGGCATCAGCACATTTATAACCTCCACGTTTGTAATAAGGGATAGCATTCAGCATGAGATTTCCAATGGGGATTTGTTTTTGCTACCTTGATGGAGGATAACAGAGGGAAGCAAAAGGAGAGTGAGGCAACATGAAAGAAGGATGAGGCCAACGTGTTAACACTCCCGTCCCCTGTGCACATGCACATAATGTTCCCTGTAATTCTTTGGGGGGGGGGGGGGCCACGCGACCCTTTTAACAGGCTGTGCGGCCCATTCAAACTATTGCGCAGGCATGGTTTTTCTATTTAAAAGCCGGCAAGCCGGCTGTGCGGAACTCCGAGAGTGAGTTTATATAGGCCCTGCAGATTTTATGAGAGGCTGAATGAGGAGCTGTACTTTTAGTAATAACGTTCTAGATGAGTGATGTCATCTAGACAATTAGCTGCAGAACGGATCAATTAACAGAACAGCTCTGTCCATGGATGTCAGAATAATCACAGCTCTCAACTTTTAAGCCACATGTACCTTCCAAACTGCAACTGGAGAATCGTGCTATGTCAGGCCGGGAGACATCTGCATCTGTACATACCTGTTCACTGAGGCCATCTTCAGAATGTCTGGAAAATTCATCCATTTTGGGAAGACTCCAAGGCACCAGAAAGAGAGTACTATTCAGTTCTTGCTTCCCCAAGGTTTAGGGGAGTTATAAATGGCACTGTTTTAAAAAAATTATTTATTCACCCATGGGATGTGGGCATCATTGGTAAGGCCAGCATTTATTGCCCATCCCTAATTGCCCTTGAGAAGGTGGTGGTGAGCTGCCTTCTTGATCTGCTGCAGTCCGTGTGGTGAAGGTATTCCCACAGTGCTGTTAGCAAGGGAGTTCCAGAATTTTGGCCCAGCAATGATGAAGGAACGGCGATATACTTCCAAGTCAGGATGATGTGTGACTTGGAATGGAACGTGGAGGTGGTGGTGTTCCCATGTGCCTGCTGCCCTTGTCCTTCAAGGTGGTAGAGGTCGCGAGTTTGGGAAGTGCTGCTGAAAAAGCCTTGGCGAGCTGCTGCAGTGCATCTTGTAGATGGTACACACTGCAGCCACGGTACGTCTGTGATGGAGGGAGTGACTGTGGTGGATAGAGTGCCAATCAAGTGGAATGCTTTGTCCTAGATGGTGTCGAGCTTCTTGAGTGTTGTTGGAGCTGCAGTCGTCCAGGCAATTAGAGAGTATTCCATCAAACTCCTGCCTGTGAGCTCCTACTATAAAGCCATTCAACTTAATTTAAAGAAAGGGATTTCACTCCCACAGCATTCAAACTGTCTGTGATCAACTTCAATGAATCTTGTGTGTCAATGCCAAATTTTCCAAGAGTTGTCATGATAGAGTCAGCATAAGGAACTCCAGCCTCCCAACGCTATTGAGAAAGACAGTCAAGTGTTAATATGGTATCTGGGAGACAAGGCTTGCTTCCACCTCTCATAACCTTACTTTGATCTGGGAAACAAGGCTTGCTATAAATGCCTCATGATCCTATTTTGACTGCGGAACTCAAGAAACCAAGTCCCATGCATTCACCAGAATAATAATTGAAAGGACGGTGGAGGTTCTGAGGGCAAGGTCTTTCTGCCTTGATGAATCAGGAGGAGTACTGCAGTAAACTTCATATTAGCTCTCCTGCATGGTGGTTGCTACCTGTGTCCTACACAACATCATGACTAAGAAAAATCTGAACATTAAGGCAGTCACAGGTGGGCCTGGATGCTGAGAAACCTGAAGCTCAGTGGAATAAGGATCAATATTTGGACACCTCTTCAGTATCATCTGTCAAGGACATTTGTAGAACATTCTCCTTGGAATAAAGTTGTGCCCAAAATGACATCCTATCATTACATATGCCCAGTCTTCCTGCCAACTCCAATCATTCTGTACACAAATATCAATCGTTATGGCCCCCTTTAACAAAATCCTCATTAGACATCAGGATCTCATGACATAATAAAGCCAAATCAAAGTGCAATATATTTATTTTGAAACTAATTTATCTCCTGTGGCATTGGACATGAGCAGCCAAGATCAAGTACAGACATAGAAACATAGAAACATAGAAACATAGAAAATAGGTGCAGGAGTAGGCCATTCGTCCCTTCTAGCCTGCACCGCCATTCAATGAGTTCATGGCTCAACATGCAACTTCAGTACCCCATTCCTGCTTTCTCACCATACCCCTTGATTCCCCTAGTAGTAAGGACTTCATCTAACTCTTTTTTGAATATATTTAGTGAATTGGCCTGAACAACTTTCTGTGGTAGAGAATTCCACAGGTTCATCACTCTCTGGGTGAAGAAATTCCTCCTCATCTCGGTCCTAAATGGCTTCCCCCTTATCCTTAGACTGTGTCCCCTGGTTCTGGACTTCCCCAACATTGGGAACATTCTTCCTGCATCTAACCTGTCTAACCCCGTCAGAATTTTAAACGTTTCTATGAGGTCGCCTCTCATTCTTCTGAACTCCAGTGAATACAAGCCCAGTTGATCCGGACAGACAGAGCAAGGTGGATAGGAGGCACGTGGAGGGAAAGAGCATGGATTGGGCGAGAGAGGAGGGGATGGAGGAAAGGGAGAATGAAGAAGAGAAGATAGAGGAATTTACAAACTGTGGAGGAGTAGAAAGATTTTAGCAGCCATATACAAAAGTTACTAAAATTATAATGAAATGGTTAATAGAATGTTAGCCTTCATCTCAAGGGAGCTGCAAATACAAAGGGGTGAAAGCAATGCTACAGTCGCATAAAGCTCTGGCTAGACACTTCTGGTGTACTGCATTCAGTTCTGAGTGCTGGAGCTGTGGAAGAATATATTGACATTGGAGGTGGTACAGCACAAATTAACTGAGAATAAAAGGGTGAAATTCTGAATAAAGTTTGCATAGACTAGCCTTGTATTCCCCTGAGTTTAGAGGATTAACAGGTGATGTAATTGAGGTATTTAACATGATTAAAGGATTTGATAGATAGATAGATTAATTTCTCTGGTGGGAGAGTCCAGACAAAGGGACATAACCTTAAAATTAGAGCTAAGCCATCCAGAGGTGATGTCAGAATACACCTTTTCATACAAAGGGTAATGGAAATCTGGAACTTTTTCCCATAAAAAGCTGTTGAGGCTAGATCAATGGAAAATTTCAAAACTGAGATTTGTAGATTTTTGTTAGGCAAGGTCTAAGATGGGTAGACGGAATTAACATACAGGTCAGCCAAGATCTAATTGAATGTCAAAATAGGCTTGAAGAGCTGAATGGCCTACTCCTATTCCTATGTTCCTATGAGAGATGAGGGAAATAGGAGCAAAAGCAGAGGGGAAGAGAAAGGGGAGATGGAACAGCAGAGAGGCAGATGGGGACGAAGCTGACGAGGGGCAAGTGGATGGTGGTGAACGGCAGGAGAAAGAAAGTGAGGGTGGAGGAGGTAGGGTGTGTAGAATGGGGCGGACAATGTTTGGAAGATTAGTAATGGGTGAGGAACAGCTTTCCAGGGTCCATTTTGTGGATCTGTGGGGCTGTGGGTAAGGGCAGGTGTGATGCAATGGGTCAAGAATGATTTTCCTTCTCAGTAGGGAGGAGTGGATTTTGGACTAAGGTTGATTCATCTTTGTGGTGAGGCAGGGACTTCGCATGCTGCTTGAGGGGATGGCATGGTACAGAATTGCGGTGACAGCCCAATTGCTGCTAAGTGGGGAGATGGTTGTGATTTTCCTCAATGAGGCAGGGGGAATGCTACTCAGAACAGAGAGACCAAATTGGGGGTGGGGGAAGAGAATGCTGTTCATTGTGGAGGGAAAGTGAAATGGCAGAATTCAAACTTGGTTGGCAGGAGCTAGATACCTGCTTGGTGGGGGGGGGTTGGGGCTAATGAATTGCAAGGAATTAGGGCATGTGTGGGCTCAAGTTCTGTTGGATGGGGGCCCAGACTTTGAAATGCTCCTGTGGGATATGGGGAATTAAATATTTCTCAGTGAGTGGATGGCAAATGATCGCCAATGCTGGTCAGCAGAAGGGTGTGTCAAAGTGCTGCAGAATGAAGTCGAGAACACTCGAGTCAAAGGCAGAGTCTCAATTGAGGAGATCTTCAAAGTGCTTTTTCCAACAGGCCCTGACTGCCTCGGTGTCCTTGATGTCTCCCCATTCTTGGCCAGCAATGGGGTGGGGTCTTGGGTGTTTGGACCGTGGGTGGCCTTGACTGCAATGAAGAATCCTCACACATCATAGCTGTTGGCCAGCTGCTGTATCTCCTGTGCTTTCTCCATCCACCACCTGTTCTTTGGACCTCAGCCTTGAGCCGTCAGTAATATTGCTTTGCTGCTCCTGAGTTGGGTTGTTGTTTAAGGCTCAGAAATGCCCTGCGCTTGTGATCTATTAGCTCTTGAATCTCCTGATCATTCTTGTCAAACCAGTCCTGGTCTTTCCTGGTTGAATGACCGAGAGTCTCTTTGCAGGCACTGGTTATGGAAGTCTGGATGGCAGACCTAGCGCAGTGGGAATTCTGGATCTCAGGGTCATCAAGGCACGCCAGGTTAGCTGAGAGGTGCTGACTGTATAGGCCTCTCTTAGCTGGGGTCCTTAAGTGCCCCGACATTGAACTTTTGCGGCACTGCTTCTGCTGTCCCTTCTGCTTTGGGGCTATGTTGATGTCAATGATGGATCAGATTAGTTTGTGGTTCATCCAGCAGTCATCATTTCCTGTCATGGCACGGGTGATGCGCACATCCTTGCGATCCCTGGCTTGGACGATGACATAATCGAGTAGGTGCCAGTGTTTGGAGCGAGGGCGTTGCCACGTTGCCAGAATCAGTGGGAACCTGTTCAATCTTCACCGTCTCCAGGCCAGGTCCAAGATCACCCCAACCTCAGTAGTCGAACTACAGTGCGCAGACGACGCCTGCTTCTGCGCACATACAGAGGCTGAACTCCAAGCCATAGTTGACGTATTTACTGAGGCGTACGAAAGCATGGACTTACACTAAACATCCGAAAGACAAAGGTCCTCCAGCAGCCTGTCCTCACCGCACAACACCGCCCCCCAGTCATCAAGATCCACAGCATGGCCCTGGACAACATGGACCACTTTCCCTATCTCGAGAGCCTCCTATCAACAAGAGCAGACATTGATGACGAGCTTCAACACCGCCTCCAGTGCGCCAGCACAGCCTTCGGCCGCCTGAGGAAAAGAGTGTTTGAAGACCAGGCCCTCAAAACTGTCACCAAGCTCATGGTCTACAGGGCTGTAGTAATACCCGTCCTCCTGTATGGCTCAGAGACACGGACCAAGTACAATAGAAACCTCAAGTCGCTGGAGAAATACCACCAACAATGTATCTGCAAGGTCCTACAAATCCCCTGGGAGGACCGACACACCAATGTTAGTGTCCTTGATCAGGCCAACATCCCCAGCATTGAAGCCCTGACCACACTTGATCAGCTCTACGGGGCAGGCCACTTAGTTCGCATGCCAGGCACGAGACTCCCAAAGCAAGCGCTCGACTCGGAACACCTTCACGGCAAATGAGCCAAAGGTGCGCAGCGGAAACGTTACAAGGACACCCTCAAAGCCTTCCTGATGAAGTGCAACATCCCCACTGACACCTGGGAGTTGCTGGCCAAGGACCGTTCTAAGTGGAGGAAGTGCACTTGAGTCTCGTTGCTGAGAGCATGCAGAAATCAAGCGCAGACAGCGGAAAGGGCGTGCGGCAAACCAGTCACACCCATCCCTTCCCTCAATGACTATCTGTCCCACCTGTGACCAAGACTGTAATTCCCGTATTGGACTGTTCAGCAACCTAAGAACTCATGTTAGGAGTGGAAGCAACTCTTCATCGATTCCGAGGGACTGCCTATGATATTGATGGTTGAATGTTTGCCAAAATCCTGATAAGTTAGCAGGAAAATGGGGCTGCCAGGAAATGGGATGGAGGTGCAACGATCAGTTAACTAGGGCGAACATTTGAGGAAGCCAGGACCTGACTATTTGTCACTTGTCTTTGATGCCCAGCTTGATGGGAATGGGGCCTCTGTTATGAAAAAAGAAACACAAACCCCTCCCCCCAGATTTCTAATCAACTTTGTGTTAGCCAGGCAGTTGCTGCTATTTATAAAGCTATGTTTATCACACAATAATTTATGATTACCGTCATAGTCTGTGTTGACACCATATACTTTCAAGTACTGCAAAGGATTCTTGCCAAAAGAGTGAACCATACAAAGTATGTTTGCGCCAATAGTGAAAACAAAAGATGTAAGCGATATAATAATCTGAAAGGCAGCATTTTTCAGTCTTCACCTCAGTGCAGGTTTTATTATTTAGTTCAATGTTGTAGAAAACAGTTGTAACAATAGGGTCATGTTTTAAGCGGGAACGAATTTGCAGCAATGTAATCTGGCACTGAGCAGTAAAACATGATGGCCTGGAAATTTAATTGTGCCCAACATTGGGCACGTATATAGCAATCTTAGTGTTTTCCCAGGCAGCACTTACTGGTCCGAAGAGGTCTGGGAAATCCTGGTTCTCGATGTGCGATGTGCATGCGCCGAGAACGGGCTTTTTCAATCTGTCAAAATTTCATTTGACAGATCGCGCACATCCCCAGGAGAAGGAAATGCGTCGGCGGAGATTTGGGCTATTTGCGCAACTCTTGCCCAGCTAATGTCTTTCAAACTCTTCTGCCTGGTAAAAGGAGGCTTATAGCTTACTTGTACCAGCGTAAGAGTTTTAAAACATAGAAAAATTAAATGTTACGACTTATTTTTATATTAAAAACCCTGTCTATGAAGGTAAGTTTATGTTTAACACTATTAAAACATTTTTTAATAAAATATTTTTTTCTCTATGCAATTTCTATAAATTTTTTTTAAAGTGCTGTTTTTTTAAATTTATGTTTGTTTGTGTTTTATTTGATTTAAGCTGCATTCTCATTGATAGTAATGGGAGCTCGGAGCTCACATTACTATAAATGAGAATATTACATTGTGAATGGTGGACCAGGCATACATGATCCCAGGATACGCATAGGATCCAGGAAGGCATATTCCCGTACGCTGAACTGCAAAACTGGTCCTAGGAGCGCAACCTTATGTTCCTCCAGGACCACCAGGTATTTTCGTTAAAAAAATTTTTGTCAGAGGCATTCGCCCACATGAAGCCTCCGACCACAATTTCCCCCTCAATATTTATGCTGCTATCTAATTATCATGATGCAGCCATCATTACCTGTGCTATTCAGCGGCTGCCAACTTTATGGGGGACTGGATATCGGGAGTCTTGGATTCCACTTTCAGGACAAAGCAGCCCGTTTGATCGGCACCCCATCCACCACCTTAAACATTCACTTCCTTCACCATTGACGCACCATGGCTGCAATGTGTACCATCAACAAGATGCACTGCAACAACTCGCCAAGGCTTCTTCAACAGCGTCTCAGAAACACGCGACCTCTACCACCTAGAAGGACAAGGGCAGCAGACGCATGGGAACACCATCACCTCCAAGTTCCCCTCCAAGTCGCACACCATCCTGATTTTGAAATACATTGCCGTTCCATCATTGTCACTGGTTCAAAGTCCTGGAACGCTCACCCTAACAGTACCTTCATCATACGGACTGCAGCGGTTCAAGAAGGACGCTTACTACCACCTTCTCAAGGGCAATTAGGAATGGGAAATAAATGCTGTGAATGAATAAAATAACTTAAAGGTAGCCAGCAACTCTTAAAGGGGAGGTACACTCTGGCTGAAGACATTAGGGAAACACTTGGAAGGAGAGAAATGGTTGCAGCAAGCACTGAGAGGGCATCAAGGGTATGCTGTTTTAATGGCCCTGGTGCAGGTAGTGAACAGAACATAACATAAGAACATAAGAACATAAGAATTAGGAACAGGAGTAGGCCTCTAACCCCTCGAGACTGCTCCGCCATTCAACAAGATCATGGCTGATCTGGCCATGGACTCAGCTCCACTTACCCACCCACTCCCCATAACCCTTAATTCCCTTATTGGTTAAAAATCTATCTATCTGTGACTTGAATACATTCAATGAGCTAGCCTCAACTGCTTCCTTGGGCAGAGAATTCCACAGATTCACAACCCTTTGGGAGAAGAAATTCCTTCTCAACTCAGTTTTAAATTGGCTCCCCCGTATTTTGAGACTGTGCCCCCTAGTTCTAGTCTCCCCGACCAGTGGAAACAACCTCTCTGCCTCTATCTTGTCTATCCCTTTCATTATTTTAAATGTTTCTATAAGATCACCGCTCATCCTTCTGAACTCCAACGAGTAAAGACTCAGTCTCCTCAATCTATCATCATAAGGTAACCCACTCACCTCCGGAATCAGCCTAGTGAATCGTCACTGTACCCCCTCCAAAGCCAGTATATCCTTCCTTAAGTAAGGTGACCAAAACTGCACGCAGTACTCCAGGTGCGGCCTCACCAATACCCTATACAGTTGCAGCATGACCTCCCTGCTTTTGTACTCCATCCCTCTCGCGATGAAGGGCAACATTCCATTTGCCTTCCTGATTACCTGCTGCACCTGCAAACTAACTTTTTGGGATTCATGCACAAGGACCCCCAGGTCCCTCTGCACCGCAGCATATTGTAATTTCTCCCCATTCAAATAATATTCCCTTTTACTGTTTTTTTTTCCAAGGTGGATGACCTCACACTTTCCGACATTGTATTCCATCTGCCAAACCTTAGCCCATTCGCTTAACCTATCTAAATCTCTTTGCAGCCTCTCTGTGTCCTCTACACAACCCGTTTTCCCACTAATCTTTGTGTCATCTGCAAATTGTGTTACACTACACTCTGTCTCCTCTTCCAGGTCATCTATGTATATTGTAAACAGTTGTGGTCCCAGTACCGATCCCTGTGGCACACAACTAACCACCGATTTCCAACCCAAAAAAAAAACATTTATCCCGACTCTCTGCTTTCTGTTAGCCAGCCAATTCTCTATCCATGCTAATACATTTCCTCTGACTCCCCTTACCTTTATCTTCTGCAGTAACCTTTTGAGTGGCACCTTATCGAATGCCTTTTGGAAATCTAAACACACCACATCCATCGGTACACCTCTATCCACCATGCTCATTATATCCTCAAAGAGTTCCAGTAAATTAGTTAAACATGATTTCCTCTTCATGAATTCATGTCGCATCTGCTTGATTGCACTCTTCCTATCTCGATGTCCCGCTATTTCTTCCTTAATGATAGCTTCAAGCATTTTCCCCACTACAGATGTTAAACTAACCGGCCTATAGTTATCTGCCTTTTGTCTGCCCCCTTTTTTAAACAGAGATGTTACATTAGCTGCTTTCCAATCCACTGGTATCTCCCCAGAGTCCAGAGAATTTTGGTAGATTATAACAAATGCATCTGCTATAACTTCCGCCATCTCTTTTAATACCCTGGGATGCATTTCATCAGGACCAGTGGACTTGTCTACCTTGAGCCCCATTAGCCTGTCCAGCACTACCTCCCTAGTGATAGTGATTATCTCAATGTTCTCCCTTCCCACATTCCCATGACCAGCAATTTTTGGCATGGTTTTTGTGTCTTCCACTGTGAAGACCAAAGCAAAATAATTGTTTAAGGTCTCAGCCATTTCCACATTTCCCATTATTAAATCCCCCTTCTCATCTTCTAAGTGACCAACATTTACTTTAGTCACTCTTTTCCGTTTTATATATCGGTAAAAGCTTTTACTATCTGTTTTTATGTTTTGCGCAAGTTTACTTTCGTAATCTATCTTTCCTTTCTTTATTGCTTTCTTATTCATTCTTTGCTGTCGTTTAAAATGTTTCCAATCTTCTAGTTTCCCACTAACCTTGGCTACCTTATATGCATTGGTTTTTAATTTGATACTCTCTTTTATTTCCTTGGTTATCCACGGCTGGTTATCCCTTCTCTTACCGCCCTTCTTTTTCAATGGAATATATTTTTGTTGAGCACTATGAAAGAGCTCCTTAAAAGTCCTCCACTGTTCCTCAATTGTGCTACCGTTTAGTCTATTTTTCCAGTCTACTTTAGCCAACTCTGCCCTCATCCCACTGTAGTCCCCTTTGTTTAAGCATAGTACGCTCGTTTGAGACATTACTTCTCACCCTCAATCTGTATTACCAAATTCAACCATACTGTGATCACTCATTCCGAGAGGATCTTTTACGAGGAGATCGTTTATTATTCCTGTCTCATTACACAGTACCAGATCTAAGATAGCTTGCTCCCTTGTAGGTTCTGTAACATACTGTTCTAAGAAACAATCCCGTATGCATTCTATGAATTCCTCCTCCAGGCTACCCCGTGCGATTTGATTTGACCAATCGATATGTAGGTTAAAATCCCCCATGATTACTGCTGTTCCTTTTTCACATGCCTCCATTATTCCCTTGATTATTGTCCGCTCCACCGTGAAGTTATTATTTGGTGGCCTATAAACTACGCCCACCAGTGACTTTTTCCCCTTACTATCTCTAATCTCCACCCACAATGATTCAACATTTTGTTCATCAGAGCCAATATCGTCTCTCACAACTGCCCTGATATCATCCTTTATTAACAGAGCTACCCCACCTCCTTTCCCTTCTTGTCTATCTTTCCGAATTGTCAGGTACCCCTATATGTTTAATTTCCAGTCTTGGTCACCCTGCAACCACGTTTCTGTAATGGCCACCAAATCATACCCATTTGTAATGATTTGTGCCGTCAACTCATTTACTTTATTTCGAATGCTACGTGCGTTTAGGTAGAGTGTTTTAATACTAGTTTTTAGAACATGATTTTTAGTTTTGACCCCTCCTGCAGCCCCTTTATATTCATACATATTGTCCCTTCCTATCACCTTGTGATTTACACTTACCACAGTGCTACTCTGGTCTGTTGCCTCCTGCCTTTTGCATTCTTTCTTGGGGTCCTGTTCATCTGAGCTCTCACCCACTCTAACTAGCTCAGAGCCCTCTCCTGGGTTCCAAATACTCCTTGCATTGAGGCACCGAGCTTTCATGCTTGCCTTTTTATTACACTTTGACCCTTTAGAATTTTGCTGTACAGTAGCCCTTTTTGTTTTTTGCCTTGGGTTTCTCTGCCCTCCACTTTTACTCATCTTCTTTCTGTCTTTTGCTTTTGTCTCCATTTTGTTTCCCTCTGTCTCCCTGCATTAGTTCACATCCCCCTGCCATATTAGTTTAACTCCTCCCCAACAGCACTAGCAAACACTCCCCCTAGGACATTGATTCTGGTCCTGCCCAGGTGCAGACCATCTAGTTTGTACTGGTTCCACCTCCCCCAGAACCGGTTCCAATGCCCCAGGAATTTGAACCCCTCCCTGCTGCACCACTGCTCAAGCCACGTATTCATCTGAGCTGTCCTGCGATTCCTACTCTGACTAGCTCGTGGCACTGGTAGCAATTCCAAGATTACTACTTTTGAGGTTCTACATTTTAATTTAGCTCCTAGCTCCTTAAATTCGTCTCCTAGCACCTCATCCCTTTTTTTACCTATATCGTTGGTACCAATGTGCACCACGACAACTGGCTGTTCACCCTCCCTTTTCAGAATGTCCTGCACCTGCTCTGAGACATCCTTGACCCTTGCACCAGGGAGGCAACATACCATCCTGGAGTCTCGGTTGCGGCCACAGAAGCACCTATATATTCCCCTTACAATTGAATCCCCTATCACTATCGCTCTCCCACTCTTTTTCCTGCCCTCCTGTGCAGCAGAGCCAGCCACGGTGCCATGAACTTGGCTGCTGCTGCCCTACCCTGATGAGTCATCCCCCTCAACAGTACTCAAAGCAGTGTATCTGTTTTGCAGGGGGATGACCACAGGGGACCCCTGCACTACCTTCCTTGCACTGCTCTTCCTGTTGGTCTTCCATTCCCTATCTGGCTGTGGACCCTTCACCTGCGGTAAGACCAACTCGCTACATGTGCTTCTCACGTCATTCTCAGCATCGTGGATGCTCTAGAGTAAATCCACCCTCAGCTCCAATTCCGCAACGCGGACCGTCAGATGCTGGAGGCGGATACACTTCCCGCACACGTAATCGTCAGGGATACCGGAAGTGTCCCTGAGTTCCTACATGGTACAGGAGGAGCATATCACGTGACCGAGCTCTCCTGCCATGAGTTAACCCTTAGATACACTTAAATTGGCAACAACAATGCTAAGTTTACTCACTGTTATAGAAGAGAAAAAAGAAAAACTACTCACCAATCACCAGCCAATCACTTACCCCCTTGGCTGTGACGTCACCTTTCTGTTTCTTTCTACTTCTTTTTTGCCTTCTCCCTGTAGCTGCACAAGCCTCTCGCCTCTCCACGCACCTCCGACGCTGCTCCTGACTGCCGCCGCGTTGGGCCTTTTATAGGCCTCTCGCCGACCCCGGACTCATGCCTCTCCATGCACCTCTGACGCTGCTCCCGATTGCCGCCGTGTTTGGCATTTTATAGGCCTCTCGCCGACCCCGGACTCACGCCTCTCCATGCACCTCCGACGCTGCTCCAAAGGAGGGGAGATCTTCTTCCTCAAGGGACAGAAACCTGTCCAGGTAGCATTTCCATCATCAGTGGGAAGACATTGCTGAGGAGGTCAATACCAAAAGCATGATTCCGAGGAAATGCTGAAAGAAGTTCAATGACCTCACTAGAGTTGTCAAGGTAAGAATACTACTCTCTTACTCTCAGCTCACAGCTTACTACTCACAATATTCTCCTCGCCTGTATCCCTACACTTTCCTGAAATCACTGCACCATCTGCACTGTACCTCCTTTGCATCCTACTCACATACATAGGAACATCGGAAGTTGTAGATGAGAAAAGACCAAGGTCTGTCTAGTATGCTTTCTACCTTACAGGCATGATACAATGATAATGGAGTTATTGACTAATACTACCAATAAATGTCTATCAATTAGTCTACAGCAGACCCAGACATGACACGAGGAAAGCCCCAGTGCTGGAGAGCTTTGGGCTATGCACTTACCACGCATCATGTCTCAAATCATTCATATACTATATCTCAAATTTTATTTTCTGAAAGAAATGTATCTAATTTACATTTGAATGAATCAGCATGGATTTCTTCCATTGTCTCTCTCTCTGGAGCCTGTTCCATAGAATAACCATTTGGTCACTGAAATGTAGTTTCCGCAGATTAGTATTGAATTTATCCCTCTTCAAGTGCAGGCTGTGTCCTGCATTTATTGTTTTTTTTAATTCATTCATGGGATTATGGGTGTTGCTGGCAAGGTCAGCATTTACTGCTCATCACTAATTGCCCTTGAGAAGGTGGTGGTGAGCCTCCTTCTTAAACCACTGCAGTCCTTGTGCTGAAGGTACTCCCATAGTGCCGTTAGGGAGGGAGTTCCAGGATTTTGACCCGATGCTGAAGGAACAACGGTATATTTTCATGTCAGGTTGGTGTGTGACTTAGAGGTGATGATGTTCCCGTGTGCCTGCAGCCCTTGTCCTTCTAGGCGATAGAGGTTATGGGTTTGGGAGGTGCTGTCGCAGAAGCCTTGACAAGTTGCTGCAGTGCATCTTGTAGATGGTACACACTGCAGCCAAAGATACATCAGTGGTGGAGGGAGTGAATGTTTAAGGTGGTGGATGGGGTGCCAATCAAGCAGCTGCTTTGTCCTGAATGGTGTTGAGCTTCTTGAGTGTTGTTGGAGCAGCACTCAACCAGGCAAGTAGAGACTATTCCATCACACTCCTGAATTGTACCTTGTAGATGCTGGAGAGGATTTGCAAAGTCAAGAGGTGAGTCACCTGCCATAGAATACCCAGCCTCTGGCCTGCTCTTGTAGCCACAGTATTTATGTGACTGGTCCAGTTAAGCTTCTGGTCAATGGTAACCCCCAGGATGTTGATGGTGGGGGATTCAGCGATGGTAATGCCTTTGAATGTCAAGGGAAGGTGGTTAGATTCTCTCTTGTTGGAGATGGTCATTGCCTGGTACTTGTGCGGCATGAATATTACTTGCCACTTATCAGCCTAAGGCTGAATGTTGTTCAGGTCTTGCTGTATGTGAGCATGGACTACTTCATTTTCTGAGGAGTTGTGAATGGCACTGAACACTGTGCAATCATCAACGAATATCACCACTTCTGACCTTATGATGGAGGGAAGGTCATTGGTGAAGCAGCTGAAGGTGGTTGGGCCTAAGGATTCAAGTGCAATGCTTTGAAATGTGATGAAGAACTCCTATGCTCAAACCCTCTGGAATACACACAAGACTTTTATTGCATTTGTTTTGCCGTGTACAATAAGTTCTACTTCAAATATTACTTTTATTGCATAGGTTTATAGCACAAAAAAGAGAGAAAATAACAGCTTGTTTATTAAGGTCAAGTCTGCCTCTTCATTGTTGATTTTTTAGTTGCTCTGCAGTAATTTATTATGACTGTATTCAATTTAAATGTGAAAAGTACAATCTTGCACTAAAAGTGGGATTTCTGACAAAGTAACTATTCCATTATAAGTCATGCCAAGCGTATAACTTTACACAACAGTGGGTAATTCCAACTATTTCAGCTGCCTCGGCCCTGTACTCTGGAATTCTCTCCCTAACCCTTACTGCCTCGCTGCCTCTCTCCTCCTTTAAAATTCTCCTTGAAACCTACCTCTTTGATCAAGCTTTTGGTCATATGTCCTAATATCTCCTTCCGTGACTATTGTTTGATAATCATTCCTGTAAAGTGCCTTGGGGCATTTTACTATATTAAAGGCATTATATAAATGCAAGTTGCAGTTGTTGATTATATTTTGTTAATGCTATCAATTCTATTCGTTACTGAGCCACATATGAATTGCTTTTTTTTAAACAAAGCTTCTTTGGTAATGGAAATGTTTTTGTCTTTGCCCCATGCCTCCAGTTGCATGTTTTTATTTCTGTCAGAGTGTCTTTCCAGTTGCACAATATGTGCATCTGTTGCCCTCCTACCAGGCTCAATAATAGATGAAATTAAAGGTAATGTCACAAAGTATAATTGTTCAAATTGTTCTGTCTGATGTAATAGTACCAGCAAGGTACCACTTACAGCAGAAAAGTATATCTGCCACCCATCAGTTTTTAAGATAATCGTCAGCTATTTAATGTATCACAAGAAAAAACAAGCTTTTCCTACTGTTTTGGAACTGGTTAAACTGAATCATTCAGATCAATCTGAAGGCAAAACTTGAGGCTCTTAGAGCCAATGAAATCAGTTAAAAGGAAATCAGATATAACTAGTTCTTTTTCCATTGCTGCGCGCGCATTTGAGGCTAAAAGTTTTAAGATGAGCTGATGGTTTTTGAAAATTATTGTTAAAGGCATTTTTATTTCATAAATGCGCCACCGAAACTGGCCTGGAATATCTGTGGCAGTTCTGGCAGACTCCTGTCATAGTTTTGATGTGATTATTCCAGAATAGCCAGAAACTAGACTAATATCTTGATATGCCAAGCACCAACATATCCAGGATCCATGTTGGGGTCAGAGACTCCATCCATCTGAAATATGGCCATCGACCGAAAGGGGAAAGGCCAGATTGAGGACTCTGAGCGTCAGAGTTTCTGCTCCATGGGCCTTCATTGGGACCCATGAATAGTCCATACTAGTATACCAGAGGAGATCAAGCATGCTGACCAACCCAGCAAAGGATGTGGAGACAACTCGGGGTCCAGACTGAGATAGTGGTATGGACCTAAAATTTGCCAGCCATTAAAAACATTATGTGTTTTAAAATGGGACCCTTAACAAGGGGGTATCGGGGGGAGGGGAACTGCACTTCTTCCTGGGGGTTTGGGGCTGCTGGAGTTGGGGGATGCCCTAATTTCTCATCCTGTCTGGGCTCCACAAAAACATTTTCCAGCAGTGTTGAAATGGCAGGCACCTCAGTTGTACTCAGCAACAGTTGGCAAATGAAAGGACTTAACCCATATCCCACATTCTTTGATGGGGTAGAGATGGAAGTCTGGGGCAGGAATATCTCAGCGCTTAAGTCAAGGTGTCCCACCCATGCATTTTGAGGACGATGGCAAAAATACTGATAAAATACAGAGGTTAAGAACTTTACATTTTTTTCAACGTGACCTTCCGGGGCATACCCAGCTGATGGGGCCAAAATTCAGCTCCCCAAAAAGGCATCATACCGCCAGAAATCGGCGGCCGACTTCCGGCTCAATGGCCGCCGCTCGCGAAATTTAGCTCGGGGATTTTACTGGCGGTTCCCACTTCCGCCCCGCTGCTGCCGACCATCATAAGTGCGTCATCAAAGGACACACCACCGATCTCTCGCACCTCCACCACACCACCCGATAAATTTACCTCCAAAAATCGCTAATCCGCCATACGGTTTCCCCATCAACGTTTTCTGTTGGTGCACCTTACTTTCAATCTGTGAGCCATGGCAGCGCGGTGGCCCCTCAAGTGGAGGGTGCACTGCCGTGGCCGCCATGTTTTTTTTTTCGGCTGACTGCTAAGTCAGGCTGACAATTATGCCTCTGGCTTCAGCCGGGCTGCCAACAAAGGCAGCCTGCACCCTCTCTTGGGTACCAGACCGCTGACCTTGCTGAAACACTCCCTGGTGGACCAGTGGACCAAAGTTTCAAAATGCCAAAAAATCTCCCCTTTAAGTTAAGGGAAGAGCATAGTGACACACACGTGTCATGATGTCATCTCTGCTCCAATGCTGATTGACAGCAGTAGCGACACCGTCCCGGGTTCACTTCCACCCCTCTAAAGTACTTACCACCCCACTTCCGCCCCCATTATAATCGACTTCCGGTCTGCTTCCGAAAAAAAAGCCAAAGAGCTGAATTTACAGAAAGAGTTGACCTCATCCGAAGCAGCGGAATAAATACTTCAGGAGCGGAAGGTGCGACCCGTTTCGGGCAAAGGTAAATTTCGGCCAGGTTTTCTTGTAGAAGGTTTGACTTCTTCTTGGAAAGTTTCAGCCATTTATTTTGAGAAGGAAATCAATGGCAATGAAGGAAAAATGGGTGTTACTAAAGGGGGGAGAAAAAGGGGCAGATGTTAGGACTGTGCTTTATGAATGGAAAACAGTTGAGATGCAAGGGCAGTTTGTAAAGAGAGCTAATATTAACAGAGGAGCGAGAGGGATAGCATGTTCTGGTGAAGGGAAGGGAAGAATACCAGCTTGAACAAGGGAGAATCTGCAAGAAGAGTACCATCTTAACTAGGTTGGAGGAGTAAAGAAATGCAAATGGGAGCTGGAAGAGTTTGAGAAGATAATATTGGCCCGGATTTTGCAGTTAGTGGTTCTGACCAGCACCAGCCGTTCATTGCATTTACACTAGCCCAAAAACTTTCTATGGGCTCTGGAACTGGAACTGATTAGAAATCCATTTCAATGCGACACACTCTACAGGGAATCTGGGATTTGTGTGTGCAGGGAAAGCAACTGTGTATCTCATTAAATAAATGAGATTGAATAATTCTTAATGAGCAGTGCAGAGTCTAAACCAGGAAATATATGTTAGAATATTTAATTCAAATCTAAATCATATACAGAAAGCAATATAAAGAGAGGAAGAGAAAGATGGGATTAAAAGAAGAGATAAAATGGACAAAAATAAAAATAAAAACATATTATTTAATTTTAAACAAAATCTCCAACAATGATTAAAATAATTATACTTGTAAAAGTTAATTTTCTATGCCAGAGAGGTTGTTTGACGGTAATTAAGATTTGTCTCATTGTTAAAATTCACTTACACCAAACTGGACAAGCCCTAACTTTTTCTGGCATGTTCAGTTGTGTAAGGTTACTAATCTTCAGAAAAGTACAGAAGGAGACCATGAACTAAAAATTGATCAATCCAAGCTTGTGGAATTTAATACAAGCTTTTGGAATTAAGCTGGACCATTACGAACATTCTGTGGTCAGGAACCAAAACTGACTTCATGCATAACAACAATGGAGTTGTTACATGAGGCCCTGAACTTGATTGACCAGGGTGGGGAAAAACAAACCCACTGGAGACACCAAGTTTGTAAAAAAAACAAACAACAAAGGAACCACATCAGGTGCACAGTTTTTTGGGGACGAGGTGTTAAGATAAGAAATCAACTTGCGCCTTGCAGACTCAGCGTACAAATGGGAAAACAGACGAGTCTATTATTGCAATAAATCAACCAAGGGGACCACAAAACAATGTCTCGATGCAAACACTTTATCAAAACCGCAGTGGTGGGAGATCAGTCAAAACCTGGATATAAATATGCGAGCTAGAAGCAGCTCAGCAGAAGACAGAAGAAGGACAGGAACAGACGGAAGAAGAAGCACACAGAGGAAGTAGAAGAACACGTGTACAGATGGATACAGGTCGGAAGAATGAAGAGACGAATGGACGGACGGACATGTATTACGGAACGTACATGAAAGGAACAGCACTGCAGAGAATGGCCAGAAGAAGAACCAACCGGTCACGGAACTAATGATCACGAACCTACAATAGCTACAGCCAGGAAGGGTGATTGTATGTTTTCAGTCGATTTCTCTCAGAAGTCTAGTCCTGTAGTTTTAGTCGGTTTTTGTGCGTAATAAAACTGACACTGGTTTAAGCCAAAATGTTATGCCACATGTTGTCCTTTCCCACTATAAGTTCCGAGGTCTAAGAATCAGAGTAGAGTGAAAAACAAACACCCTACAGTGGCTATCTGTCACGCAAGTACAGCAACTTCACATCTTTACATGCATTTCAATGGTGAGTCTCTGGGTGAGTTACCAGTATAGCACAGCTTCTGGAGGAACAGGGCAACCAGGACAGAAACTTCCCAATTTCCACATTTAAGAACATAATAACATAAGAAATAGGAGCAGGAGTAGGCCCGACAGCCCACTGAGTCTGCTCCACCATTCAATAAGATCATGGCTGATCATCGTCCTCACTTTCCCACCCTATCTCCATATCGCGTGATTCCACTAGACTCCAAAAATCTATCTATCTCAACCTTGAATATATTGAGAGACTCGGCATCCACAGTGCTCTGGGCAGAGAATTCCAAAGATTCACAACTGTCTGAGTGAAGAAATTCCTCCTCATCTCTGTCTTAAATAGCCTTCCCCTTATCCTCCATTACCTCCAATCCCATGATCCCATACTTTGTGTAATAACCTTTTATGTGGTACCTTTTGGAATGACTTTTGGAAATCCAAATATACTACATCCACTGGTTCCCCTTTAACTACCCTGCAAGTTACATCCTCAAACAACTCTAATAAATTTGTCAAACACGATTTCCCTTTCATTAAACTCTGCCTAATCATGTCATGATTATCTAAGTGCCCTGATACCACTTCCTTAACAATGGATTCCAGCATTTTCCCGATGACAGATGTTAGGCTAACTGGCCTGTTTACTGTCTCCATCCTTTCTTATATAGTGGTGTTACATTTGCTATCTTCCAATCCACTGGGATCGTTCTAGAATCTAGCGAATTTTGAAAGTTGAAAACGAATGCATCCATTATCTCTGCAACCAACTCTTTTAGAAGCCTGCGCATGTGCAGTCGCCAAAGGGTACTGTCTGATATACACGTTATTAACGATGAGCACCAATAGTCTGATCATCATTTTTACCGCAAAATCTGGGCCAATGTATTTATCATTGGATAACATGCCTTGGCCCAGATTTTGCGGTCAGCGGTGAAGGAATTGCACTTGCCTTCCACTACTCTTATAGCTATGCACAGACTTTTTGCAGGTCTTTGAAAAGAAAGCCTTGCATTTAAATAGCGCTTTTCGTGACCACCAGATGTCTCAAAGCGCTTTATAGCCAATGGAGTACTTGTGAAGTGTAGTAACTGTTGTAATGTAGGAAACACGGCAACCAATTTGTGCACAAGCAAGCTTCCACAAACAGCAATAGATAATGACCAGATAATCTGTTTAAGAACGTAAGAACATAAGAAATAGGAGCAGGAATAGGCCATGCAGCCCCTGGAGCCTGCTCTGCCATTTAATACGATCATGGTTGATCCGATCATGGACTCAGGTCCACTTCCCTGCCTGCTCCCCATAACCCCTTATCCCCTTATCACATTATTGTCCCAGCTTCCACAGCTCCCTGAGGCAGCGAATTCCACAAATTTACAACCCTCTAAGAGAAGAAATTTCTCCTCATCTCAGTTTTAAATGGGTGGCCCCTTTTTCTAACATTATGCCCTCTAGCCCTAGTCTCCCCTATCAGTAGAAGCATCCTCTCTGCATTCACCTTGTCAAGCCCCCTCATAATCGTATACGTTTCGATAAGATTATCTCTCATTCTTCTGAATTCCAATGAGTAGAGGCCCAACCTACTCAACCTTTCCTCATAAGTCAACCACCTCATCTCCGGAAACAACCTAGTGAACCTTCTCTGAACTGCCTCCAAAACAAGTATATCCTTTCGGAAATATGGAAACCAAAACTGCACGCGGTATTCCAGGTGTGGCCTCACCAATACCCTGTATAACTGTAGCCAGACTGCTCTGCTTTTATACTCCATCCCCTTTGCAATATAGGCCAAGATTCCATTGGCCTTCCTGATCACTTTCTGTACCTGCATACTATCCTTTTGTGTTTCATGCAAAAGTACCCCCAGGTCTCGCTGTACTGCAGCACTTTGCAATCTTTCTCCATTTAAATAATGACTTGCTCTTTGATTTTTTTCTGCCAACGTGCATAAGCTCACACCTTGCGACATTATAATCCGTCTGCCAAATTTTTGTCCACTCACTTAGACTGTCTATGTCCTTTTGCAGATTTTTTGTGTCCTCCTCACACATTGCTTTTCCGCCCATCTTTGTATCATCAGAAAACTTGGCTACGTTACACTTCCAAGTCATTAATATAGATTGCAAATCTATCTGTCATGTTAATTGAGGGATAAATATTGGCTAGGACATCGAGGATAACCCTCCTGCTCTTCTTTCAAATAATGCCATGGGATCTTTTACATCAACTTCAGAGAGCAGACGGGGCCTCGGTTTCACATCTTATCCGAAAGACTCAGTACTGCATCTGGAGTGTCAGACTAGATTTTTTGTGCTCAAGTCCCTGCAGTGAGACTTGAACCCACAAACCTCTGACCCAGAGGTGAGAGTGCGACCCACTTTAAAAAACAAATGAATATATATTGAATATTAAGAACATTTACATCATGATAATTCCATTGTATCATACACATCCATTCTGCCCCACTGCACAACCATTCCTCCAACACATATTAACATTAAAACCTGAAGTTTAATTTGTCTCCTGTAACATATAATAATCTATTGTACTTTACAAATTGATTATAAATACTATCTTTAAAGTATTTTCTGAATAAAACATCCACAGAGCCTTACAATGATCTTTTAGTTTATATTTAAAATTATCTTTTAGATTTATTCTCCTCCCCTTAAAAAATAGAGCATTCCTTCTGTGCACAATCATAAATTTAGCCAAACTGAACATTAAATTAATTGTCGCTTCGCTAGACTCGGGCAGACACTCTTGCGATCCCCATCTCAAAATTGAGTCCCAAGAGATTCCTATTCTTGCTCTTCGGTCCTCACCCAGCAAGAAAACCTCACACAACTGTCGAACATGGTACTTCAAATCCTTTAACTGCGGACATAACACCAGCAAATGGGACAGAGTCTCATCCCGCGTCCCACGCACTGGGCAAGTTGCCACCTCTACTCGCCCAATCTTACATAAGACTATCATGATAAAAATTCAGTTATGAGCCAATTTGAAATCCAGTTCAATCCACTCTAGACATTTAAAATTTGCCCACATTCCCTTTCAAATCCTGTTGAAGTCCAGTTGTGGGTATATACTCTGTCAAAACTCCTGACCATCAGGTGTCTTAAATCTCCATTCTCTAAACACCTCTTAGAAATCTCAAGTATTACAGTTGTCAAATTGGACCAACTCCTCCCCTTTCTCCAGCAGAAAGCTTGGAAAAGCGGGATGCATTATACCTCCTGCGGAGATTTGCATATTTATTTTGTCAATCCAATCTTGTGGCATTGCCCTCACAATCTTCTCATACATAATCTTAATCACTTTTTCCTCTATCTCCTGATCCTCCTCCCAAACCATATCACTCACTACCACTTCCAGAAACCAACCTGGAATTACTTCATATAATACATCTTTCACATATATAATATCAGCTTTTATAAAGCTTGATTAAATAATACTTCTCCTTCAATGTTGATCCACCTGTTCAAAGATAAGGGCTGTTCTAGAAATTCCTCAGGACCATTCGGCATAAACAGCACACTTTTCAAAAATCAGGCCCAAGTTTCCACAACCCCCTTATAAAACCTAGGGAGAGGTTTAATCGATTTCAGAAACATATTGTTGTATTCCATATAAAATATTCCCTGTCCTCCTATCCTACTTAATTTTAAAAAAATGCTGGAAACTCTTCCAAAATCTTGTAGTTGACTTCTGAAGAAATCTCTTCACCCATTTAATTCTAAAATATTTGTTCTTCAAATCAATATCTGGGAAATTGAGTCTTCCTTGATTTTGCTGTCCAATGAGGGTATTGTAAGTAACCAAGGCTGGTTTCCCTTCCCATAAAAACTATACACAAGCCTCTCGGATAGACTTTTCCATACACTCAGGAATATCCTCCACTGTTAATAAGTACCATAGTTTAGATAGAAGGAGAGCTGCCACAACTGTCACTCTTCCTTGCACTTCCAACCATCTTCTTTCCCATCTTCTCAAAATCTTATTAATTTTCATAACCTTCGGTTCCCAACTTAGTCGATCCATTTCATTCCTATCCTTCTTGCACCCCATATCCACCCCCAGAACTTCTAAAACTTCCACCACCTTAAAAGGGCTTTCCTCCAACCACTTTCCCCCTACTCCTTCCCACAACGAGGCATTGGGAATTAGTATAATTTACTCTGGCTTCTGAAGCTCTACAACACTCCTCCACTACTCCGAAAGCATTCCTTACTGACTCCCCATCTCTCAACGTTAAGGTTGTGTCTGTTATATAGGTAAACCTGTAAATACCTTGTTTAACACCAGAGGCCTCAACCCCTGGAGGCCCAAGGGATCCCACAATCCCTTGGGAGCACCTGTACATAAGGAGGCCTCACAGGCTGGAGAGGCACTCTGGAGACATGTAATAAAGACTTACAGTCACACATTACTTTAAGCTTACAGTATCTGGTCAGATTCTTTAGTCAAGACAAAAGAACTGGCGACGAGATATAGATGACGAACCCCACCGCAACAATGCAGAGAACTGTTGGCATCCTGGAGAAATTTTCGGAGGAAGATGATTGGGAAACCTTCGTGGAGTGACTCGACCAATACTTTGTGGCCAACGAGCTGGAAGGAGAAGCGAACGCTGCCAAGCGACGGGCAAACCTCCTCACCGGTTGCGGGGCACCAACGTATGGCCTCATGAAAAATCTGCTCGCTCCAGCGAAACCCACAGACAAGTCATACAATCATTTGTGCACACTGGTCTGGGAGCATCTAAATCCAAAGGAAAGCATTCTGAGGGCGAGGTACCGGTTCTACATGTGCAAGAGGTCTGAAGGCCAGGAAGTGGCGAGTTACGTCGCCGAGCTAAGGCACCTTGCAGGACATTGCAAATTTGAAGGACACTTGGAGCACATGCTCAGGGACTTCTTTGTACTTGGCATTGGCCATGAAGTAATACTTCAGAAACTTTTGAGTGTAGAGACCCCAATCTTGAGTAAAGCCATAGCGATAGCCCAGGCGTTCATCGCTACCAGTGACAATACCAATCAGATGTCTCAGCACACGAATGCTGCTGCAAGTACTGTGAACAAGGTAATGTTGTTTTCAAAATGTAACGTACAGGGCAGGACTCACATGCCTGCAGCTGCACATCCACAGATGTCTCAGAGTCCACCATCAAGGGTGGTGAATGCAAGGTCATTAATACCTTGTTGGCGCTGCAGAGGTGATCGTCGTTTCCATTCATGCTGCTTCAAAGGATACATTTGCAAGGGCCGTGGAACAATGGGACACCTCCAACGTATGTGCAGGCAAGCTGCAAACCCTGCTAATCCTGCAAACCACCGTGTTGCAGAGGAGGAAAGATCCACGGTGGATCACGATGAACCAGAGCCTCAGACTGAGGAGGCAGAGGTATAAGGGGTGCACACATTTACCACAAAGTGATAATGCTGAAGGTTGACTTAACTGGACTCCCGGTGTCAATGGAGCTGGACACGGGCGCGAGCCAGTCCATAATGAGCAAAAAGACTTTTGATAAATTGTCGTGCAGCAAGGCCTGAAGACCATTCCTGACTCCCATTCGTACTAAACTGAGAACGTACACAAAGGAACTGATTCCCGTAATCGACATTGCTACCGTAAAGGTCTCCTATGATGCAGAGGTGCACAATTTACCACTCTGGGTCATACCAGACGATGGCCCCACGCTGTTTGGCAGGAGCTGGTTGAGAAAGATACGTTGGAACTGGGACGACGTCCCAGAGCTCTCGTCCTTCGACGACACTTCATGTGCCCAGGTACTAAACAAGTTCCCCTTTCTGTTCGAACTGGGCATCGGGAAGTTCCAAGGAGCAAAAGTGCAGATCCACTTGATTCTGGGGGCGCGACCCATCCATCACAAGGCGAGAGCAGTACCTTACATGATGAGAAAGAGGATGGAGATTGAGCTGGATGGGCTGCACCGAGAGGGCATCATTTCGCCAGTCGAAATCAACAAGTGGGCCAATCCGATTGTTCCAGTCCTCAAGGAAGACGGCACCGTCAGAATCTGTGGTGATTACAAAGTAACTATCAATTGTTTATCCCTGCAGGATCAATACCTGCTACCAAAGGCAGATGACCTATTTGCGATGCTGGCGGGAGGAAAAACATTCACGATGCTGGACTTGACCTCGGCTACATGACGCAGGAGCTGGAGGAATCATCGAAGGGCCTCATCTGCATCAACACACACAAAGGTCTCTTCATTTACAACAGATGCCCATTTGTGATTCAATCAGTCATGGCGATATTCGAAAGGAACAAGGAAAGCTTGCTGAAGTCGGTCCCATGTACCGTGGCCTTCCAGACGACATCTTGGTTACAGGTCGGGACACCGTAGAGCACGTGCAGAACCTGGAGGAGGTCCTTAGTTGGTTTAATCACATGGGGCTCAGGCTAAAATGCACGAAGTGCGTTTTCCTGGTGCCTGAAGTGGAGTTCATGGGGAGAAGAATCGTGGCAGATGGCATCAGGCCCACCGATTCAAAGACGGAGGCAATCGAGAATGCACCGAGACCACAGAACATGATGGAGCTGCGGTCATTTCCAGGAATCCTGAACTACTTTGTTAACTTTTTACCAGGTCTTAGCACACTGTTAGAACCACTGCACTCTTTACTGCGTAATGGAGATTAATGGGTATGGGATAAAAGCTAAGAAAATGCTTTTGAGAAAGCTAGGAATCTGTTATGCTCAAACAAATTGCTTGTGTTGTATGATCCATGTAAGCGTTTGGTACTAGCATGTGATGCATCGTCATACGGTGTCGGGTGTGTATTGCAATAAGCTAATGAATCTGGGAAATTGCAACTGCTTGCTTATGCATCCAGAAGTCTGTCCAAGGCTTAGAGTGCCTACAGCATGATCAAAAAAGAAGTGTTAGCATGTGTTTATGGAGTAAAGAAAATGCATCAATATCTGTTTGGGAGCAAATTTGAATTGGAAACCGACCATAAGCCACTTATATCCCTCTTTTCTGAAAGTAAGGGGATAAATACGAATGCATTGGCCCACATCCAGAGATGGGCACTCACGTTGTCCGTATACAACTACACCATCTGCCACAGGCCAGGCATAGAAAACTATGCCGATGCTCTCAGTAGGCTGCCATTGCTCACCACAGGGATGGAGGTGGCACAGCCCGCAGATTTAGTTATGGTAATGGAAGCATTCGAGAGTGAGCAATCACCTGTTACCACCCGACAGATTAGAATTTGCGTGAGCCAGGACCCCTTACTGTCCTTAGTAAAAAACTGTGTGCTCCACGGGAGTTGGTCTAGTGTCCCGTTAAAGATGCAGGAAGAAATAAAGCCGTACCAGCGGCGCAGAAATGAAATGTTCATACAGGCAGATTGCCTCCTATGAGGTAATTGGGTAGCGGTGCCAAAAAAGGGCAGGGACGCTTTCATTCGTGACCACCACAGTACCCACCCAGGCATTGTAATGATGAAAGTGATAGCCAGATCCTGTGTGTCGTGGCCCTGTTTCGATGCAGACTTAGAGTCCTGCGTGCACAAATGTAACACATGTTCACAGTTAAGCAATGCACCCAGGGAAGCGCCACTAAGTTTATGGGCCTGGCCCTCCAAACCGTGGTCTAGGGTCCATGTTGACTGTGCAGAGTTACCGCACAAGACCCCGCTCGCTTACTGGGGTTCCCCCCGCTGAACTTGGGGAAAATGTTCCTTGTGAAAAATGTTCCTTGTGGTTGCAGATGCATACTCCAAATGTATTGAATGTGAGATAATGTTGGCAAGCACGTCCGCTGCCACCATCGAAAGCCTGCGGGCCATGTTTGCCATGCACGGCTTGCCTAATGTCCTTGTGAGTGACAATGGGCCATGCTTCACCAGTGCCAAGTTCAAAGAGTTCATGACCCACAATGGGATCAAACATGTCACATCTACCCCGTTTAAACCAGTGTCCAATGGTCATGGAGAGCAAACAGTGAAAACAATCAAGCAGAGCTTGAAGAGGATAACTGAAGGCTTATTGCAGACTCGCCTAGTCCTGCTTAGTTACCGCACAAGACCCCGCTCGCTTACTGGGGTTCCCCCCCGCTGAACTGCTCATGAAAAGGACACTTAAGACAAGGCTCTCGTTAGTCCACCATGATTATACATCAACAGAATGCATATCATGATCGCGCAAATGTGTCACGCGAAATCAAGATGAATGATTCTGTATTTGTGTTGAACTATGGACAAGGTCCCAAGTGGCTTCCTGGCACTGTCGTGGCCAAAGATGGGAGTAGGGTGTTTCTGGTCAAACTTTCAAATGGACTCATCGGCAGAAAACACTTAGACCAAATCAAACTCAGATTCACGGACTATCCAAAACAACCCACAATAGACTCTACCTTTTCGACCCCCCAACACACACACAAGTGGCAACCGACCCAGCGATTGACCACGAAGCAGAACCCATCACCTGCAGCAGTCCAGCAGGACTCACCGCACCAGGCATCCCTACAAGGCCAGCTGCGCAGCAGCCCAGCGAGGGCTCAACACACGACTCACCAAAACCAACATTTGCACCGATACGATCAACCAGGGAAATGAAAGCCCCAGATTGACTCACATTGCAAATAGTTACACTATTGACTTTGCGGGGAGTGTTGTTATTTATGTAAACCTGTATCACCTTGTTTAACCACCAGAGGGCTCATCCACTGGAGTCCCACTGGAGTCACAATCCCTTGGGAGCACCTGTACATAAGGATTCCTTAGAGACTGGAGAGGCACTCTGGAGACCTGTAATAAAGGACTACGGTCACACATTACTTTAAGCTTACAGGATCTGGTCAGATTCTTTATTTAAGACATAACAGTTTCATCTGCATGTTGATGTATTACCGACATCTGCCCAGAACTGCAATCCTGACTACGCCTTGTTCCTTTCGCATCCTGTAACCTTCTGCTACCAATGTGTACAACTATGGGGACAGGGGACACCCTGTCTCACTGATATCTGTATTGGAAATTACTTGGATAAAAAAGTATTACATTTAACACAGCTAAATGTATTTGAATAAAAAATCCTTATCCATTCAATGACATTTTCCTCCAATGCTTCCAAAACCATCAATAAAAACTCATGAGAGACTCTATCAAAGGCTTTCCCTTGATCCATCTTTAGCACACAAGCTTCTCTCCCACTCTCCTCCATGAGTTCCATCACATCCCGGGTTGAGACCACAGAGTCAGCGATGTACTGGCCTATGATTCCATAGGACTGCGAGGGCAAAACTATCTGCAACATCACCTCCTTCATATGATTTGCCATAACCTTCACCAAGATCTTATAATTCACATTTAATAATGTGTTGGGCCTCTACTTCTACAGATGCCTTCTAACCCCTTTATTTTTATAAGCTAAGCTTATGATACTTCTCCTCATAGATGTGGCCAGGCTCCCCTCAGTTTTAATCTCCTTAAAAACCAATGGACTTAAAATCTCTAAACATTTTTGATAAAATTCTGCACTTAGTCCATCAGATCCTTGGTTTTCCACCCCTGCCACCACCCCCACCCCACCACCCACCCCGCTTCATTCCTTTTATTTCTGCCAATCCTACTTCTTTATCACACATGCTTCTCTCATCCTCCTTTAAAATTTCTTCAATAACCTTCCCCATCGCCAATTTGGAAATATCTTCTTTTGTATATAACTCTTGATAAAAGCTACTAGCTGCCTCCATAAACTCCATTCTTTCATTAATGATCTTTTCCCCAACCTTCAACACTCCAATTAATGATAACCTTTGTTGCAACTTCTTTTGTTCTAGAAAATATCCAGTGCATCTTTCTCCCTCTAATGCATCTTTAATCTTTGCACGGAGAATTGCCCCCCTTGCATTTTTCAGCTTGCAATAATTCCCACTCTTCCTTTAAAACCTTCCACTTAGTCTTTGCTCCCTTATCCCCTCCGTCAACTGCTTTACAGATATCTGTAAACCTTCTGTTTATATTCTCTTCTTGACGCCGGTTAGCTGTTGCTCTTTCCTTCCCATAATGTACCGATAAAACTTTTACCTCATATTTGAAATTGTCCCAGCAAATTCTCTTTTCTTTCAAGAATGTGTGATAGAGCAGCTGATAAGGAGTGCGAGAGTAGGAGGCGGAAGCCCAGAGACCAGCCCAACCAGCTGCAGACAAGGATAAAGGGGTGCGAAATCTAGAGGTGAGTGGTTGGCTGTTCGACTGGTAAGTATAACTCTCTTCTAGACTGACTTTTAGATTGGTTTAATTGGCAGCGAATTGCTAAGTAGCTGTTTGGTGTTTCAGTAAATTTTAGTAAGTAAATTAATTAAAGGGTTAAGTCATGGCAGGAGAGCTCGGACCCGTGTCATGCTCCTCCTGTGCTATGTGGGAAGTCAGGGACACGTCCAGTGTCCCTGACTACTATGTGTGCGGGAAGTGTGTCCAGCTGCAGCTCCTGACAGACCACATGACGGCACTGGAGCTGCGGATGGACTCACTCTGGAGCATGCGTGATGCTGAGAATGTTGTGGATAGCACATTTAGTGAGTTGCTCACACCACAGGTAAGGGTTAGGACAGATAGTGAATGGGTGACCAAGAAACAAGGCAAGAGCAGGAAGGTAGTGCAGGAGTCCCCTGCGGTCATCTCCCTCCAAAACAGATATACTGTTTTGGATACAGTTGGGGGAAATTACTTACCAGGGGAAGGCATCAGCCGCCAGGTTCATGGCACCATGGGTGGCTCTGCTGCACAGAAGGGCGGGAAAAAGAGTGGGAGAGCTATAGTGATAGGGGATTCTATTGCAAGGGAAATAGAAAGGAGTTTCTGCGGCCGCAACCGAGACTCCAGGATGGTATGTTGACTCCCTGGTGCCAGGATCAAGGATGTCTCGGAACAGCTGCAGAGCATTCTGGAGAGGGAGGGTGAACAGCCAGTTGTCGTGGTACATGTAGGTACCGATGATATAGGTGAGAAGCGGGAAGAGGTCCTACAAGCTGAAGTTAGGGAGCTAGGAGTTAAATTAAAAAATAAGACCTCAAAGGTAGTAATCTCTGGATTGCTACCAGTGCCACATGCTAATCAGAGTAGAGGGAGCAGGATAATTAGAATAAATACATGGCTTGAGCAGTGGTGTAAGAGGGGGGGATTCAAATTCCTGGGACATTGGAACCAGTTCTGGGGGAAGTGGGACCTGTACAAAAGGGACGGTCTGCACTTGGGCAGGACTGGAACTGATGTCCTCGGGGTAACATTTGCTAATGCAGTTCTGGAGTGTTTAAACTAATATGGCAGGGGGATGGGAACCTTTGCAGCGAGACAGGGCGAAGTAATAATATGGAGTCAGAAACAGATGGTAGAAAGGTAAAAAGCAATAGTGGAAGGCTGAGTAAACAAAGGCAAGAAACAGAAAGGGCCACACTACATCATAATTCTAAAAGGACAAAGGGTGCTAAAAAAACAAACCTGAAGGCTTTGTGTCTTAAAGCAAGGAGTATCAGTAATAAGGTGGATGAATTAACTGTGCAAATAGATGTTAACAAATATGATGTGATTGGGATTACAGAGATGTGGCTCCAGGATGATCAGGGCTGGGAACTCAACATCCAAGGGTATTCAACATTCAGGAAGGATAAAATAAAAGGAAAAGGAGGTGGGGTAGCATTGCTGGTTAAAGAGGAGATTTATGCAATAGTTAGGAAGGACATTAGCTTGGATGATGTGGAATCTATATGGGTAGAGCTGCAGAACACCAAAGGGCAAAAAACATTAGTAGGAGTTGTGTACAGACCTCCAAACAGTAGTAGTGATGTTGGGGAGGGCATCAAACAGGAAATTAGGGGTGCATGCAATAAAGGTGCAGCAGTTATCATGGGTGACTTTAATATGCATATAGATTGGGCTAACCAAACTGGAAGCAATACGGTGGAGAAGGATTTCCTGGAATGCATAAGGGATGGTTTTCTAGACCAATATGTCGAGGAACCAACTAGGGGGGAGGCCATCTTAGACTGGGAGTTGTGCAATGAGAAAGGATTAATTAGCAATCTCATTGTGCGAGGCCCCTTGGGGAAGAGTGACCATAATATGGTGGAATTCTACATTAGGATGGAGAATGAAACAGTTAATTCAGAGACCATGGTCCAGAACTTAAAGAAGGGTAACTTTGAAGGTATGAGACGTGAATTGACTAGGATAGATTGGCGAATGATACTTAAGGGATTGACAGTGGATGGGCAATGGCAGACATTTAGAGACCGCATGGATGAACTACAACAATTGTACATCCCTGTCTGGCGTAAAAATATAAAAGGGAATGTGGCTCAACCGTGGCTATCAAGGGAAATCAGGGATAGTATTAAAACCAAGGAAGTGGCATACAAATTGACCAGAAATAGCAACGAACCCAGGGACTGGGAGAAATTTAGAACTCAGCAGAGGAGGACAAAGAGTTTGATTAGGGCAGGGAAAATAGAGTAAGAGGAAACTTGCAGGGAACATTAAAACGGACTGCAAAAGCTTCCGGAGATAAGTAAAGAGAAAAAGGTTAGTAAAGACAAATGTAGGTCCCCTGCAGTCAGAATCAGGGGAAGTCATAACAAGGAACAAAGAAATGGCAGACCAATTGAACAAGTACTTTGGGTCGGTATTCACTAAGGAGGACACAAACAATCTTCCGGATATAAAAGGGGTCAGAGGGTCTAGTAAGAAGGAGGAACTGAGGGAAATCCTTATTAGTCAGGAAATTGTGTTGGGGAAATTGATGGGATTGAAGGCTGATAAATCCCCAGGGCCTGATGGACTGCATCCCAGAGTACTTAAGGAGGTGGCCTTGGAAATAGCAGATGCATTGACAGTCATTTTCCAACATTCCATAGACTCTGAATCAGTTCCTATGGAGTGGAGGGGAGCTAATGTAACCCCACTTTTTAAAAAAGGAGGGAGAGAGAAAACAGGGAATTATAGACCGATCAGCCTGACATCGGTAGTGGGTAAAATGATGGAATCAATTATTAAGGATGTCATAGCAGTGCATTTGGAAAGAGGTGACATGATAGGTCCAAGTCAGCATGGATTTGTGAAAGGGAAATCATGCTTGACAAATCTTCTGGAATTTTTTGAGGATGTTTCCAGTAGAGTGGACAAGGGAGAACCAGTTGATGTGGTGTATTTGGAATTTCAGAGGCTTTCAACAAGGTCCCACACAAGAGATTAATGTGCAAAGTTAAAGCACATAGGATTGGGGGTAGTGTGCGAACGTGGATTGAGAACTGGTTGGCAGACAGGAAGCAAAGAGTAGGAGTAAATGGGTACTTTTCAGAATGGCAGTCAGTGACTAGTGGGGTACCGCAAGGTTCTGTGCTGGGGCCCCAGCTGTTTACATTGTACATTAATAATTTAGACAAGGGGATTAAATGTAGTATCTCCAAATTTGTGGATGACACTTGGTTGGGTGGCAGTGTGAGCTGCGAGGAGGATGCTATGAGGCTGCAGAGTGACTTGGATAGGTTAGGTGAGTGGGCAAATGCATGGCAGATGAAGTATAATGTAGATAAATGTGAGGTTATCTACTTTGGTGGTAAAAACAGTGACAGACTATTATCTGAATGGTGACAGATTAGGAAAAGGGGAGGTGCAACAAGACCTGGGTGTCATGGTACATCAGTCATTGAAGGTTGGCATGCAGGTACAGCAGGCGGTTAAGAAAGCAAATGGCATGTTGGCCTTCATAGCAAGGGGATTTGAGTACAGGGGCAGGGAGGTGTTACTACAGTTGAACAGGGCCTTGGTGAGGCCACACCTGGTGTATTGTGTACAGTTTTGGTCTCCTAACTTGAGGAAAAACATTCTTGCTATTGAGGGAGTGCAGCGAAGGTTCACCAGACTGATTCCCGGGATGACTGACATATCAAGAAAGACTGGATCAATTGGGCTTGTATTCACTGGAGTTCAGAAGAATGAGAGGGAATCTCATAGAACCGTTTAAAATTCTGATGGGTTTAGACAGGTTAGATGCAGGAAGAATGTTCCCAATGTTGGGGAAGTCCAGAACCAGGGGTCACAGTCTAAGTATAAGGGGTAAACCATTTAGGACCGAGATGAGGAGAAACTTCTTCACCCAGAGTTCTCTGCCATAGAAAGTTGTTGAGGCCAATTCACTAAATATATTCAAAAAGGAATTAGATGTCATCCTTACTACTAGGGAAATCAAGGGGTATGGCGAGAAAGCAGGAATGGGGTACTGAAGTTGCATGTTCAGCCATGAACTCATTGAAAGGCGGTGCAGGCTCGAAGTGCCGAATGGCCTACTCCTGCACCTATTTTCTATGTTTTTATGTTTAATACAGGTTCCTTCCAAGCATTCTTTATTATATTTAAAATCCCTTCTTTAAAAGCAATTTCTTTCAGGTACTGATTGTTTAAAATCTATTCGGCTCAGTTTTAAAACATCACTCACACAACCTCTTCTGGAGAACTACCTTTTTATGGGGTTCCGATCCCTCCATAAGTCTCTCAAATTTAAATTTGTCATCATGTTTACTCTCATCTCTCTGGAGTTATCATCCTTAAAGTTCATCAGGGCTGAAATGTCCATTCGAAATAAAAATATATTATACCCCGACTATACAAGGGTTTTCTGACTCTGCCACTTCTGTGAATAAGCACCGGAAAAACTCAATGCCGCTTGCAATGGTCATTCGGCACATAGATATTAAAGCGATCACAATTCAATTAATCTATTTATACCTTTAACTGTAAAAATCTCCCCTCAGTGTCCTTATCCACCAATGCAATGTTCTCTTTTATGGACAAACTCGCTAAAACAGCCACTCCTCTACGGTTATTATTTGCCCAACTTGAAAACACTTCACCCTTCTAAACCTTCCGAACTTTTTCGAGGATCTACTCATCCCAAAAGACTTCTTGCAGTGGGCCCGAAATTCACCGTCTCCGAAGAGATGGCAACTGCGGAGTTTGGGCACTCAATCGAAATAAATCGATTGGCCGCCACGGTCAAGAAAGTTTCTCTCCCTGAGCCATATTGAGCTTGTGGGGGGCGGGGGATGGGGCGGGGGCACGGTATTTCAGCGGTTCTTACTTCCGCTGGAAACGGCGGGGTGAAGCCAGAGTGAAGGAGAAGTTTTGTGCGGTAAGGGAAGCAGCGGCCGGGCCACTGGACACCACCTGGATCTTCAGGAGTTCTTCAGGCATTGCCCCCTGCCAGGTATTCGAGTCGGTGCTCGAACGCAACACCACTGGAGTGTTGCTGGGATCAGGGCCCTTTGGCAGGAAAATATTTTAATTAAGTTTTGATTTGAATTTAAAGTGTAATAAGTTGTAGTGAAGGTTTTTGCTTCATTAAACCTGCTGACTGTTTAGTGGAGGCCTGTAGATCTCATTGTGGGCTGCAGAGACCTACTTGACAGGTTTCATCCTCAGGATGGGAGGGGTGTTGGGAGGGCGACACCTTGTATACCTGGCCAGATGCAGGGCAGCACACAGGAGAAGGCGTTGCCATCAGCACCGTGCAGCGAGGCAACGCACAAGGGAGGCAGCAGCCATGACTGCACAACAGAGAGAAGGACGTGCAGACATGCGCAGATCTGCAGCTAGAGAGGGTGGCCAGGAGGGAGAGGGCATCAGGAGGAGGGTGATAGATGCTGCTCCTCCCCGCCCCTCTTCCAAATACAGGGAGAGGAGCCTTTCCAGCAAGAGCCTCCACAGGAGCCAGCGAATGAGGAGGACCAGGGAGATGGCCAGCAGGCAGCTGCCCGGGGAGGTGGTCAATGCAAATGTGGGGGGAGGAGGCCATACCCTCAAGGGACTACAGACCTCAGTTCTCCTTCCTCCAGCTCACTGATGAGCAATGCCTGCAAAGGCTATGATTTCAGATGGAAGTACTGAGGGAGCTCTGCACTGTCCTGCGAGAAGATCTGCAGCCTCAAACATACCTCAGGGCCGCCCTCACTGTCTTAAATTTTTATGCGATGCGCTCTTTCCAGTCTGCCATGACAGATATTGGCAGTGTCTCCCAATTCTCGGCATATCGGTGCATCCAGCAGGTCACAGATGCACTGTACAGGATAAGGGTCCAGTATATCTCCTTCCCGATGACAAGAGACAAACAGGTGGAATGGCAGGCTGGATTTGGCCGAATGGCAGGCTTCTTGAGGGTGCAGGGTGCCATTGACTGGGCACTCATTGGGCTGAGGGCGCCACATCATCACCTCGAAATCTTTGTGACCTGCAATCTCTGAACGTGCAGCTTGTGTGTGACCACCAGTGTCGAATCCTGGCAGTTGATGTGAGGTACCCAGGCAGCAGCCATGATTCGTTCATTCTGCGCCAGACCAGTGTGCCCGCCATCTTCACCGGCCCGAATCAGGATTGCGGTTGGCTGCTTGGGGACAAAGGATATCCCCTGTCCACTTGGCAGCTCACTCCACTGCGGAACCCCAGGACAGCGCCAGAGCATGCATACAATGACGCTCATTGTGTCACCAGGTGCATCATCGAGCAGTGCATAGGCATCCTTAAGCAGAGGTTCCGGTGCCTGCACCGCTCTGGTGGCACCTTGCACTACTCTCCATGATCGTTGTGGTTTGCTGCATGCTGCACAACCTGGCCATCATGAGAGGACAGCCGCTGGAGCTCGAGCCAGCGGTATCACCTGAGGAGGAGAAGGAGGAAGAGGAGGAGGAGGAGGATTTTCATCGCTCCAGGTGGCATCGTCCCCATCGCAATCCTGGAAGGGAGGTGCAGCTGCGTCTCAGATAATCCTATCACACATGACCCTTCAGCTCCCACTTTCAATGGCAATAGCAATGAGTGCCTTAACGCAGAATTGCCCACTCCCAGATGAAACACCTGGGGTTCCGCAGTGGAGTGAGCAGCCAAGTGGACAGGGTATATCCCTTGTCCCCAAACAACCAACCGCAACATGCCAAAAATAAAGATTTATCCAATTATCCAAATCACTGCAAAAACAGACCATAAAGAACAATATAATAATACTGTTACAATGTTTTACCCCTGTGTATCTCACTATAACACCTGTTATGCGTGAATACCCTAATACCATGCCTAACTCTCATCCCTGTGGCTGCATCATGGGTCCAGGAAGGCTGCTGTGGTTGTTGTCTGGGACCGACAGTTGTCCTTCCAGGATGCCCTGGAACATCTCTGAGCCTGGAAGAGCCAGGTGCAGAATGGCCAGCACCCTCCTGGAGGGGTGTGTTCTCACATATATGGAGGTCCCTGACACCTCCCCTGCAATCTCCCTCCATGCATTATGTGCTGGTGGTCTGCCAGGTCTCACCACGTCAGGAAACCGTATTCTTCTCCTGTCCTCCACACCGTCCATCAGTGTCTCCAGCTCCATATCAGTGAACCTGTTGGCTCTCCTTGCACCTCTTACACCAGCCCTCCTTCCAACCTCCTTCCCCCTTCGGGGCCTTGCTGCAAACCCTGGCCTTTAAAAAGGCCAAGCAGCAGCTGGCTCACTAGAAATCTTTACCTGCATGCTGAATTTCTCAGTGGTGATAACACTCAAATTTATACAGCCACACCGCTGAAAAATCCAATTTGGAAGGATTCATTAGTGCTGGAACCCATTTGTTCACTTTTGGAGCTGAATATGGGGTGGCCCAGCCACTAAAATTTTTTTGCGCTAATGGCCACAAAAAGGTGGGGGGAGCACCAGCTTTCCGGCAGTACTGAATTTCAGGCCCAAGATGCCGATGCCTTTAAAATACTGCAAAAACTACTGCAATTTCTTCTTCTCCCTCAGTCCGTTCACATTAACTAAGACCAAGAAGTGTGCCTGATAATCCCCCCATCATCATTTAATCTCTGGCTCTTCCCTCCTCCCATGCTCCTTCCTAACCTTTTGGGCAGCTGTTGCTTTCTCCTGCAACCTCCGGCTCCTTTCATCTCCTGTTTGAACTTCCCCTGCAGTTTCAGCCTCTTACATTACATTTAGGCCGCGGAACTGTCCTTTCTCCCTCCTTCTGCCCCTCACTAACCTTTCCCCTTCCACATGATGCCATCCCCACCCCCATGTCTCCTTCCTCCTCTGACTCCTCACTTTCTTGCTCTTCTGTAATCTCCCATCCTTGTTCCCCGTCAGATACAGAATCTCCCATATAGAGAGTTCTCCTACTAACCTGGTTTCTCCAACAGTGCCACTTCCTTCCGCCTCAACTCCACCGTTTCTTCTCTCTCTGGGACAATGACGCATCTCCACCCATCTTGTGCCCTTTTGGTGTCTTTTTCTCCCCACTCCCATTCTGCTGCCCCTTTAAGGCTCCTACCTCTTGCAGCTTTTCCTGATCTTGCCCCCTCCTGTTCCCTAAGATGTACAACTCCTCGTCTCTCTTTGGAGTACTTGCATTTACCCCGCACCTGCCTCTGCTTCCCCCACAGACACCTGAAGGTGAGCCTTATTATGGCTCGACACTAACCCTGTCCTTGACCGCCACTGATTTTGTCCTGTTCCAAAATGCTTGGTGTGTTTTCCACTATCTCCATCCTGTTTTCTGCCTCTTCTTGCGCTCTTTCCTCATTCCTTTTGGCAGCTGTATACTCCGCCTGCTCCACTCTGCTGCCCACTCCACTCACACCTCCTGCTCCTTCTCCCATCTCCTCGTCATTCAAGGAGCTTCCGTCTGCCTCACACTCACAGCAGGCAGGGCCTTTGTGACAAACCGCACAGCTCTCTCTGTCTTGCAGTTCCAAACGATGTGTCCAGACTTGCCACAGTTATAACAGTGCAGATATTGACAGCTTCTTACTAGATGGTCGTGTCCAAGAAAGTAATAGCAAACCTTCACCTAGTTATCATGCAGAACCCGGAAGTACTGCACTCCTTCAATTTCTCGCATTTCATACTGTAGGGTAATGACTTCATCCCCTCTGCGAACTGTACCTTTACATAATGGGTTCCATCGGCTACCTGCATTCTCGGATAGTATATCCTCTTAATACTGAGCAAAGTTTAACGTCCCTGAACTGCAACTATTTTATCAGCACATCATCCTCAACATAAACTGGCAAGTTTAAGAATGATACCACCACCTTTTTGGAATGCAGCAAAGATACTGTTTTTTTTTCAAACCTCCTCGGATCCTGGCCCAAATCTTTGGGCCTTTTATTCTCCCTTCTCCAGACATTCTCTTCCCTGATTAATTTCATACTGGGAGCATTGTCCTCTGAGTGGCCCAGCACTCCACACCTCTCAGCAGCCACCTGGCTGATGTTTATGGGCCAATAATGCCCTAAAATTAAAAATTAAAAAACATCACCAACTTTTCACAAACCACTCCAACTCCTGCAGTAATCAGCAGCACCTGCTCACTCCTAGCCCCACCCACCTCAAGAGTGTTACCCACTGAGCCACAGCAACTTACTGTCATTGACTGCTTGATCCAGTGTCGTGCTCTCTATAGGGGATCAGAGGCTTCTGTGAGCAGCGCAAGTAACAGTGAGGCTCTTCAACCAATCAGATTGAGGAATCCTCACTGAGCCAGGCAGAGTCTAAACCAAGAAGTATAAACCAAGAATTATAAACCAGGAAGTATAAATTTGAATATTTAATCAATTACAAAATCATGTACAGAAGGCAAAATAAAGTGAGGGATTAAGAGAGAGAGAGACGTAAAAGTGACTGAAGAAAAAGTTTAAAACATTATTTTAATTTTTAATTTCTTTTAAAGTTCCAGCAATAATTAAATACTGATGGCGTAAGACTCTGCCCTTATAAAATTAAATTTTCAGAGCCAGAGAGATTGTTTGGTAGTAATTAAAACTTATTACACCTGCCCTTAATATCGGCAGGACCTTCACTTTCCCGGCCTTCACAACTTCTTCAGCCATTTTTGGCCTCGCCTGCAGGCTCCCCACCTCCCGTAAATATTGGGGCCCTTAACAGAGCCTCAAGCCTTGCTATTCCTACGGGGGAATGCTTGATGCTGACACTGGGTGTCTGAAATAAAATTCTTTTGCCCAGTGCAAATCACAGAGATTAGAAGGTTTCAGAAAGCTTGTTTGACAAGAAAAGTTTTTAAGGTTGAGAGAAAATTGGAGAGATCCAGGTGTTTAGGGAGAGAATGTCAGCGGATAGGGCTGGAAAGAATGGAGGTTAGTGAACATAAGAACATAAGAACATAAGAATTAGGAACAGGAGTAGGTCATCTAGCCCCTCGAGCCTGCTCCGCCATTCAATAAGATCATGGCTGATCTGGCTGTGGACTCAGCTCCACTTACCCGCCCGCTCCCCGTAACCCTTAATTTCCTTAGTGGTTAAAAATCTATCTATCTGTGACTTGAATACATTCAATAAGCTAGCCTCAACTGCTTCCTTGGACAGAGAATTCCACAGATTCACAACCCTCTGGGAGAAGAAATTCCTTCTCAACTCGGTTTTAAATTGGCTCCCCCGTATTTTGAGGCTATGCCCCCTAGTTCTAGCCTCCCCTACCAGTGGAAACAACCTCTCTGCCTCTATCTTGTCTATCCCTTTCATGATTTTAAATGTTTCTATAAGATCACCCCTCATCCTTCTGAACTCCAACGAGTAAAGACCCAGTCTACTCAATCTATCATCATAAGGTAACCCCCTCATCTCCGGAATCAGCCTAGTGAATCGTCTCTGTACCCCCTCCAAAGCCAGTATATCCTTCCTTAAGTAAGGTGACCAAAACTGCATGCAGTACTCCAGGTGCGGCCTTACCAATACCCTATATAGTTGCAGCAGGACCTCCCTGCTTTTGTACTCCATCCCTCTCGCAATGAAGGCCAACATTCCATTCGCCTTCCTGATTACCTGCTGCACCTGCAAACTAACTTTTTGGGATTCATGCACAAGGACCCCCAGGTCCCTCTGCACCGCAGCATGTTGTAATTTCTCCCCATTCAAATAATATTCCCTTTTACTGTTTTTTCCCCCAAGGTGGATGACCTCACACTTTCCGACATTGTATTCCATCTGCCAAGCCTTCGCCCATTCGCTTAACCTATCCAAATCTCTTTGCAGCCTCTCTGTGTCCGCTACACAACCCGCTTTCCCACTAATCTTAGTGTCATCTGCAAATTTTGTTACACTACACTCTGTCCCCTCTTCCAGGTCACCTATGTATATTGTAAACAGTTTTGGTCCCAGCACCGATCCCTGTGGCACACCACTAGCCACCAATTTCCAACCGGAAAAGGACCCATTTATCCCGACTCTCTGCTTTCTGTTCGCCAGCCAATTCTCTATCCATGCTAATACATTTCCTCTGACTCCACGTACCTCTATCTTCTGCAGTAACCTTTTGTGTGGCACCTTATCGAATGCCTTTTGGAAATCTAAATATACCACATCCATCGGTACACCTCTATCCACCATGCTCGTTATATCCTCAAAGAATTCTAGTAAATTAGTTAAACATGATTTCCCCTTCATGAATCCATGCTGCGTCTGCTTGATTGCACTATTCCTATCTAGATGTCCCGCTATTTCTTCCTTAATGATAGTTTCAAGCATTTTCCCCACTACAGATGTTAAATTAACCGGCCTATAGTTACCTGCCTTTTGTCTGCCCCCTTTTTTAAACAGAGGCGTTACATTAGCTGCTTTCCAATCTGCTGGTACCTCCCCAGAGTCCAGAGAATTTTGGTAGATTATAACAAATGTATCTGCTATAACTTCCGCCATCTCTTTTAATACCCTGGGATGCATTTCATCAGGACCAGGGGACTTGTCTACCGTGAGTCCCATTAGCCTGACCAGCACTACCCCCCTAGTGACAGTGATTGTCTCAAGGTCCTCCCTTCCCACATTCCCGTGACCAGCAATTTTTGGCATGGTTTTTGTGTCTTCTAATGTGAAGACCGAAGCAAAATAATTGTTTGCGGTCTCAGCCATTTCCACATTTCCCATTATTAAATCCCCCTTCTCATCTTCTAAGGGACCAACATTTACTTTCGTCACTCTTTTCCATTTGATATATCTGTAAAAGCTTTTACTATCTGTTTTTATGTTTTGCGCAAGTTTACCTTTGAAATCTATCTTTCCTTTCTTTATTGCTTTTTTAGTCATTCTTTGCTGTTGTTTAAAATTTTCCCAATCCTCTAGTTTCCCACTAACCTTGGCCACCTTATACGCATTGCTCTTTGATTTTGATACTCTCCTTTATTTCCTTGGTTATCCACGGCTGGTTATCCCTTCTCTTACCGCCCTTCTTTTTCACTGGAATATATTTTTGTTGCACACTATGAAAGAGCTCCTTAAAAGTCCTCCACTGTTCCTCAATTGTGCTACCATTTAGTCTGTGTTTCCAGTCTACTTTAGCCAACTCTGCCCTCATCCCACTTTGTTTAAGCATAGTACGCTCGTTTCTTCCTCACCCTCAATCTGTATTACAAATTCAACCATACTGTGATCACTCATTCCAAGAGGATCTTTTACCAGGAGAAAATACTCGAGCCAGGTAAGATTCAAACCTACAATCTTCTGATCCCTAGTTAGATGCGTTATCCATTGCCCACTGGCCCAGTGAAGGGAGGAGTCTATGTCAGAGGAGTTTAGAGGTGCAGATGGACGTTGCAGAAATAGGGTGGGCGAGGTTGTGGAGGTATCTGAAGATGAAAACAAAGATATTAGATATAATACAGTGGGAGACAAGGAGCTAAAGTAAGTTAGCAAGGACAGGTGCAATGATTGAGTGGCATTTCATGATTTTTATCAACTCGATGCATGTAAAACAACATTGGCCTCGAAATCCCAGTCTCGCTGGGTCTGTACAGAATGTGTACGGATCAGGGAAGGCATCGCAAAAGCCGATTTTCAATGCACAATTTGCACACACTGAAAAACGGCTTTTCTGATCTGTCAAACTCTGGCTTGACAGATCCTCCATATCCCCACAGCCAGGACATTCACTTCGGCAAGATTGCGGTATTTATCAATCTCTGGCCCAGCGGATGTCCTGAAAACTCTTGCGCCTGATTAAAGCAGGCGCATAGTCTACTTTTACATGCTTAAGAGTTTTAAAACATACAAAAACATAGTAACTTAAAATTTAAAAATCACATTTTAATGTTAAAAACCCTGACCACTTAGGTTGTTTATTTCAAACCATAATTAAAAAACTTTCTAAAAAATCGGAAAAATACTTTTTTTTTATAAGACTTTAATTTAAATGAATCTTAAATATGTGATGTATTTTTTCTATTTTTTATTTGTGTTTGGGTGTTTGTGGGGTTATTTCTCAGTCATAATGAGAACTTATTAATACTATACTGGATTGGCTGCCAAGTGCCATGTGACTCCAGCTCCCACATACAGACGTCTCGATGTGCACGCGCTCCAATGCGTAGGGAGAAGAGGCCTCAGGACAGGGATCGCTGGTGGGTGCAGCAGGAACAGGTAGGTGCGCATCTTTTTTACCTTTTTCTGTGGAGCGGGATTTCAGGGCCATTAAAATAATTAAAGAGCAGTGTTTTTGCTCCTAAACAGGAAGTGCTAATACCTTGGGGGAGAAATTGTGCCCTTTGAGACTCCCGTTAGCACACCCGGAGGGGCACTAATGGGGCGAAGATGACTTCTCGTTCGGAGGACGGGTCCACTACCCCCTCCTGCAAAATTTTGCAGGAGTTAGCTTAGGCGCAAATTGGTAGTGCCCCACTCCTGCCGATAGCACTCCAGGCCGGACGTAGCAACCCGTTTTTGTCCCGGAGCGAAACTTACAGTGGACAACTTACCGGTCACGGTCTGGCCTCGGCAAATTCGCATTGCCTGTGCCGCGATGTTACTGCCCAGCTCACTGCCACAGCACCCCACTCCCTGGTGGTGAAGTGGTGGCCCCTCGCCCCATCGCAGTTTGAAGCATGCCTTTCCCTTTAAGGGGGCCCTGTGCTCCCGCCAGCGCTATGCGGAGCAGAGCATAGCGCTGTAAAATTCATGTAGTTTGCACCGAGTCCCACCCTCGAGAGAAAATAGAGTGCATGACATTGCGCTCCACTTCGTCTTAGGGGCGGTAACCCCAACTTTGCTGCTGAGTGGGACTTCTGAGTCTCACACAAGAAGTTCTGCCTCTCCTCGGTTAACCGGCTGTAATATATAGCTCCATCTAGTGGAGTACTGCTCCACCTTTTGTACTACTGTGGTAATGCAGCCATTGCTGCTTACAATTAAAAAAAGGTCAGGTCATCTGACTGGTTCCTGTGTTAACAGCCATCTTGTAAACGTGTTTGTCATGATATTGTAAAGAATATACTAAATTTGGCAATGAAGGATGGGATAATTAGATTCCATAGCTGAAATTTTTGTTGGTGGATGATTCAGCCAACTGACAGAAATACTTGAGGGCTTCTTTGTTTTGAATAACAGCTAAAAATCCAAGAAATATTTCAAGCACACTTGGTTGAACTGAAGAGCCCAGATGGCTGTGCCTATGGAAATAATAGGACGCTTGGGTGACTTTCAATGTGAACGAGAGACATTCGTAGCTTATGTGGAGCGGCTAGAAATGTTTTACACCGCAAATAGTATCATCAAAGTCCCCGATGATGAAAACCCTAACCGGGTGGTTTTGGAAAGAAAACAAGCTATTTACTTTACCATTCACTGTCATTTTGGAAACTTTCAGAACCAAGCATTACGTAACTGCTTTGTTTGTGGGATGAAAAATGAAGCAATCAGGCGGACGTTGCTGACAACCCCTAACTGGATTTTTAATTTAACTTTTCAGACAGCTATGTCAATGGATATTGCCGACCAATACTCCCGATAATTTCGTACCATTTCCAGTCATCAGACAACCGAGGTAAAGTGCCTGCAGGTTAATAGAAAAAGGCAGTTGGCCCCAAGGCCTCAACACCTCACAAAATTAACAGAGCATTAAAGTCATGCTATTGGTGCTTGGGCCAACACATTGCTCAAAGTTGTCCATATGTGAACGTAGAGTGTTTCTTCTGTAGGAAAACTGGGCATTTTGCGCAGGCATGCCGACTGAAGAGTAAGCCAACTTTCAAGGCTATTCGTAGAAATCCCCACAGACTACATAGCATGGAAGAAAAGCAATAGGATGAGGAGATACATGTCATTGGGAGCACGAAGGTATCTAACAGCAATTTGCGAAGTATCGTCATCCATGTAGATGTTGCAGGAACCAAGGTACCCATGGAAATCGACACTGCTGCATCCGTGAGCGTAGTACCGGAATTGCTATATCTCGACAAATTACGTAATTTGCCATTGGAGAAATCCAAGGTAGAGCTGTGAAGCTGCACAGGAGAGAACATTCCTGTGGCAGGATGTATCTCCGTACTGGTGAAATACAAGGATCAAGTTCAGAGCTTGCCTCGCTTAGTAATGGCAGGAGACAAGCCTGCCTTACCAGGTAGAAATTGGATGGGATCATTGAAGCTGTATTGGAATGAGATTTTTCGTGTTGAAACGAGATTTGCATCAAGGATGATGTTATCAAGAAGTATCTGAAGGTGTTCTGCGAAACAGGCAGTCCGATCCAAGGCTTCAAGGCGAGTGTTAGGGTACAGAAGGACGCTAGATCGGTTTACTGCAAGTTACGTCCCATACCATATGCACTCAAGGAGAGAGTTGAGTAAGAACTCAAAAGACTAGAGACTGAGAACATTATCTCTAAGATAAATCTATGTAATTGGGCTACACCCATTGTTTTGTACCTAAGTCATATGGTAAGGTAAGGTTGTGTGGTGATTATAAAGTAACCATAAACCAGGTTCTAGAGGGTAATCTCCCCAATACATTGCCAAATGTAGAAGATTTGTTCACAACACTGGCAGGTAGTTAGATCTTCTCAAAGTTGGATCTCACAAATGCCGACTTACAACTTAAACTAGATGAGGAATCTCAAGTCATGTTTGATTATAAATACTCATCTAAGCCTATATCAATTTAATGGGCAACCATTTGCAGTGTCTTCCACCCCCACCATAATCCAAGGGGTGATGAACCAGATTTTGCAAGAGATTGAATGAGTAGTATGTTATTTAGATGACATACTCATTTCAGCACCAAACAGCAAAACCATAATAACATATTGAATGAAGTGCTCAAACGGGTAGAGAAGCACAGAGAACGAGTGACTGATCACAAGTGTGAATTATTTCAAAATTCATTGGAGTATGTAGGGCAGAGTGGACAAAGATGGTTTACATCCAACCAAGGCAAAGCTGGATACAATTAGAAATGCACCCACTCCCAAGGATGTCATTGATCTTCGATCATTTTAGGATCTTTTGAACTATTATGGGAAGTTCCTACCAAATTTGGCTATAGTATTACATCCACTGAATGAACTATTGAAAAAACAGGTCCAGTGGAAGTGGTCAGAAGAATGCAATGCAGCATTCAAGGAGTGTAAAAGCCAGTTGATAGAGAGCACCATGTTAGTTCACTATGATGTATCTAAGAAGATCAAGCTAGCATGTGATGCCTCTCCATATGGAATTGGGGCAGTGATCTCTCATGTACTATATACTAGGGAGGAGAGACCAATTGCTTTTGCTTTACGCACTCTCAATGCCAGTGAGTGTAATTATGTGCAAATCGAAAGGGAAGATTTAGCATTAATTTTTGAGATGAAGAAGTTCCACAAATACTTGTATGGTCGTAAGTTTACCATCATTCCTGACTATAAGCCCCAGACAGCAATCCTCCATCCAAAGTCCCCAGTCTCAAACTTAGCTGCAGCACAAATGCAGAGATGGGCTTTGATTTTGTCAGCGTATACATATGACATTGAGTACAGACGATCAGCTGATCACAGTAATGCTGATGATATGTCTAGATTGCCATCCACATCACAAGTTACACTCAGTATGGAAGAAGTGTTTTATTTTTCATACATTGATAAACTGCCAGTCACAGCTGAAGAGATTGGTAGAGCAACCAAACATGACCCAGTTATGTTAAAGGTATATGACAAATGGCTGGCCAAACCAGGTCTCAGAGAAAGATATTCATCCATTCTTCGTTTGTAGGAATGAATTATCAATGGATCTAGATTGTATCATGTGGGGTGCAAGAGTGCTTATCCCAAATAAATTCAGGTCCAAATGATTAGGAGATCTTTCTGACCAGCACCTGGGAATGTGGATGACTAAGATTTTTGCATGCAGTTACTTATGATGGCCAGGTCTAGATAAAGATATCACGTACACCGTGAATCAGTGTACATCATGTCAATCGATAAGCAAGCAACCATCATCAGTACCATTACAACCATGGAAATGGCCTCCCAGAGTGTGGCAAAAGTTACAAATGGATTGTGCTGAGCTGGAAGGACAGCAATTGTTCATTGTGATTGATAGCAATTCAAAGTAGGTTGAAGTATTTCTGATGCAGAAAATAATAAGTAAAACACTAGGCCATTTGTGAAGATTATTTTCTTCACGTGGCCTCCCATAAGAGATTGTGTCTGATAATGGACCACAATTTTGTTTGGGAGAATTTGCACAGTTCACGAGCAGAAATGGTGTGGAACATACCAAAGTTTCACCGTACCGCCCTGCTTCAAATGGTGCAACAGAGCACACAGTACAAATAGTAAAATGTGCTCTCATCAAGCAAATATTGGATCCAAATCCAAAGAAATGACAGTTGACATTGGATCACAAATTGGCAAATTTTTTTATTACGTTTCATAATACTCCTCATACAACTGCTGGTAGAACACAAGCAGCGTTGTTTCTCAAACAACAGCCATGAACCAGATTTTCATTGTTAAAACCAAACTTGGCACAGTCAATAGAAGAGAAAAAAGTTAGGTTTGTTCACATTGATCATATTTTACCTACAAATATGGACGGAGTTGAAAGATGGAATGATTCGGTTATTTCTGACTCATCAGATAGTCTTGTTACAAATAAAGTACCAGTAGCAAATCCTACATCAAATGTATTAGAAACAAGTCCAAGAGCAAGTCAGAATTTAAGTCTGAGTCCAAGTCAGGCAGACAAAGAGTCTGAATGGTAGACAGTTCAAATGTAGATCAAGGGCATCCCTTGGAGGAAGACCTTTATCAGGATCAGCCTTGAATGAGTCTAAGTTCAACAACTTGTTTGGAAGGTTATGTTGGAGAGCGAAGGTATCCTCTTCGAAACAGAAAACCAGTGGTTAAGTTTGCTTTGTAAATGTGGCAAAATAAGTCCATATCTTTTGTAACATATAACCATGTAAGTTATGAATGATGATTGTTTGTTACAATTACTTCTTCATTAAGGATGGAGAAGTGTAATATATAGCTCCATCTAGTGGACTATTGCTCCATCTAGTGGACTGCTGCTCCACCAATTCAACTACTGTAGTAATGCAGCCATTGCTGTTTACCATAATAAGAACATAAGAAATAGGAGCAGGAGTAGGCCCTTGAGCCTGCTCTGCCATTTAATACGATTATGGCTGATCCGATCATGGACTCAGGTCCACTTCCCTGCCCACTCTCCATAACCCCTTATTCCCTTATCATTTAAGAAACTGTCTACTTCTGTCTTAAATTTATTCAATGCCCAAGCTTCCAGAGCTCTCTGAGGCAGCAAATGCCACAGATCTACAACCCTCTGAGAGAAGAAATGTCTCCTCATCTCAGTTTTAAATGGGTGGCACCTTATTCTAAGATAATGCCCTCTAGTTCCAGTCTCCCCTATCAGTGGAAACATCCTCTCTGCATCCACCTTGTCAAGCCCCCTCATAATCTTATACGTTTCGATAAGATCACCTCTCATTCTTCTGAATTTCAATGAGTAGAGACCCAACCTACTCAACCTTTCCTCATAAGTCAATCCCCTCATCTCTGGAATCAATCTTGTGAACCTCCTCTGAACTGCCTCCAAAGCAAGCATATCCATTCGTAATTATGGAAACCAAAACTGCAGGCAGTATTCCAGGTGTGGCCTCACCAATGCCCTGTACAACTGTAACAAGACTTCCCTGCTCTTATACTCCATCCCTTTTGCAATAAAGGCCAAGATTCCATTGGCCTTCCTGATCACTTGCTGTACCTGCATACTATCCTTTTGTGTTTCATGCACAAGTACCCCCAGGTCCCGTTGTACTGCAGCACTTTGCAATCTTTCTCTATTTAAATAATAACTTGCTCTTTGATTTTTTTCTGCCAAAGTGCATGACCTCACACTTTCCAACATTATATTCCATCTGCCAAATTTTTGCCCACTCACTTAGCTTTTCTATGTTTGCAGATTTTTTGTGTTCTCCTCACACATTCTTTTTCCTCCCATCTTTGTATCGTCGGCCAACTTGGCTACGTTACATTCGGTCCCTTCCTCCAAGTCGTTAATATAGATTGTAAATAGTGGGTAATAACAAAGTCTGGTCACCCGACTAGTTCTTGTGTCAAGAGTCATCTCGTAAAAGTGTGTGTTGTGATGTCATACAGAATATACCACACCGCCCCCCCAAAACAATTTCGGCTCCTCTATGTACAAGTCACTGTAATTCAGTTTTTGAATCAAGTGTAGTAAATGCTACGAGAAGAATAATCAATCCACTCAAAACATTTTAATGCAATATGAGATCAAAGAATGGTACCATTAACTGACACTAATGCTTTGAATTTAACTGCACCCAGCTGCCAGAAACTGGGTGGGGGACAGTTAAAATATCAGGGTTCATGTACCCCTCTCCGATCCTGCTTTCTATAGGAGACGTCAGCATTTTATTTAAATGAGGCTCTGCCATTAAGGTCAGCAGGGCCTCTGGGTGGGTTTATGACATGTTACCGAGCTCTCCTGCACCCTCCCCATCTCCCCATTAATATCGGGGCTTTATACTCTCCCAGTGCTTTTGCGCAGGAAGATTTCCTTTACAAGCAGTGGTTCAGACTGCAACACCACATCTGTACTACCATCTACCAATGATCTACAAATGATACTGGAGTATGGAAAACCCTAACCCTCTTGTCAGTGCAGCAATTGACAGAAGTCAATGATGTTGCCGAGCTGCTCTCCTGCAGACTGGAAGCCTACTGTCTGTTGAGCTAGGGAATTTGTGTCATATCTGGCCTCAGTCTGTTCAAATGCAGAATGTAAAATATTATCAAAGATACATTTTTTTTTCATTTTTTCAGACATATGCATTTAAATACATATATGCATGTGTTGATGGATCAGTTATAGTGTTGTCGGGTTTGGGGAGAAAGTAATATATTTCGCACTTCATAAGTGACAGTTTAATACTCAGCAATTTGTTTTCAAGATCTCATCAGTATGGAGGTTTCTAGATTATTTGCCATAGAAGAGAGAAGGCTTCATCCTATGACAGTGAGCCACAGAGCTCAGCAGAGCTGTCACAACAATTAGGAACATGTCTGTCCAGCTGCGTTTCATAATGAATCCCTGACAGTAGCACTAGAATACAATGTGGAACTAATAATTCAACCCGACTTGCCACATGCAAATTGTACTCAGTATTTTCAATACATAAATAACAGCGAGAGCTTTGCTTGGTTAGTAATGCCAAAATAAGAAAGGATTAATAAAATGGTGTGTTAGGTTTTTTTTCAATGTCACAATCATGATATACTGCAATATTTTCTCATATGTTCTATTTTGCTGTTAATATACCCACAAATATTGCAGTATCCTGTATAAGTTTTTTGCTCATTATAATTATCTGAATAATTAAGATTTTCATGCAGAAAAGCACTTTATCTGATTTATTATTTCCTAGCATACTTAATCAGAGGTGTAATAAAAAATCTATAATCAACAAAGAATCTTCTGAAAAAAAATTGTCAGAGGATTAAAGACATTATTAATAGTGTGAAGCATGAAGATTTCTGAGCCAGGCAATTTAAGATTGCAAGCAGCATTAACATATTCCAGTCTCTTAGGCCACGCTTTCACCTAACTTGGCGGGTCCGTGGTGGGTCCCGACCCCACTGTTGGCTCCAGCCCACTGTCCAAAATGATTTTCCCCTGATTGGGCTTGTTCAGCCCACCCAGAGTGTTTGCCAGCCAACTGAAGGAAACGGGACTGGTGACCTAATTTTATGAGACATCATCAGCCAGTTGCCTTAAAGGGGCCATGTCCACATTGATTTTGACAGTTGTGCTGTCACAATTCTACAGTATTAAAGTGCTGCAAACACTGACAAGCACAGAGGTGCACGTCTGCACCCAGACTCTCCCATGATTCCCTCCAAATGCTTATGGATGGAGTCACAGCATGCAGGAAGGTTCTCTTCCCTTCCAATGGGTGGAAGAGACCTCCCCAGGAGAACAACACAGCCTGGTTGCATATTGCACAGGAGGGATGTTGTCAGGAGGGCCAGGCTGCAGTGGTGCAAACCTTTCAATAATCTCAATAGATCACAAAACGTTACTGCAAAGCCACACTTAATCTCATCCTGCTGTGCCACTCATCACATCTCCATCACTCTGCCTTCCCTACCCGACTCCTGCACATCCGTACACCAACTTATCTTGCACCTCTACCCATCCCTCTCAATCTACATTATCACTTCCCCATCTTACTAGCCACCTCTAACACTCACCCTCATCCTTGTCTAATCATACCAACGAACAGCACACAATGGTAGGCACTTGGGTCTTTTATGCAATGTTCATGTAAAATTTCTGTTAATGTGGAATCAAATATTCAAACCTTTACTTTCAACACTTTGCGTTCTTGGACAGATCTGTGTATACCTTTGGAAGTAGCATAATGAGTTGCAGTGAATGGTGAGACATAACGGTAGCCCCCGCAATGGTGATGAGTGTGAAAGGAATGGCTTGGGCATTGTCGGGATGCTTTATGTTGTTGGTGTGGGGTGGTGCCAACCTGGAGCATCATGCGGCAGCCAGGGTGTACAGCATCAAGTGAAGTAAATTTAGCCATGGTGAAGCCATCCCTGGCGTCCCGGCCAACAATGTGGTCGGGTGCTGATATCCTAGTCCTGTGCAGCATCAGTTGATTACGGTGAAGGTTTTGTTGTTGGTGTTGCTGGTGTTGGGGCTGACCGTGGTGGGATTCTGAGGGCCAAGGTGACAGAGTGTAAATGTTTCCCATCCTGATATAGTAGATACCAGTTGAAGGTGAGATGACAGAAGCACTCTGTCAAAGGTGAGAGCGGTTGTTGCAATGAGGTGAGCCTGGCTAGAGAGTTTTCTACAAAGATTTGCCTGCATAAGGTACAATCTGTCTTCCAAAAAGAGAAAACAAATAATTTCTGGGTTTGGAAACTGTGCAGGTTTAAATTATGAGGTTTTATTCAAATGTTAACACTGTTACCAATCATCTGCTTCAATGGCCACTCACCTCAGATGAACAGGCGGGGTCGAGGAGCAGGATGAAATCCGTGGCCGACCTGGTAAAGTTAAAAGGTGTATAAAATATCACTGTTAAGGGCTTCTACACAAGCTCAATTGCCTTCCCGCTGCTGTGTGTCGTGTCTGCTCATTGCAGGCAGGTCCGACATTTGGGAAATGCATGTGGTGGCGGGTTGACCCACTATCAAAAAAACGCAGTTTCCACCTGATGCCAAACACGCCCGCTGACCCCTCAACACCATAGGCAATCCCTTAAAATCGAGGAAGACTTGCTTCTACTCTCAAAGTGAGTTCTCAGATGACTGTACCATCCAATGAGGGAATTACAGTCTCTGCCACAGGTGGTAAAGACGCTCGTTGAAGGAAAGGGTGGGTGTGGAGCTCCTGCTTGCTCCTTCCACTGCCTGCACTTGTTTTGTGCATGTGCTCGTTGATGAGACCCTCCCGAATGCTCTTCCACCAATTAGGGCGGTCTTTGGCCAAGGATTTCCAGTTGTCGATGGGGATGTTGCACTTTATCAAGGAGGCTTTGAAGGTGTCCTTGAAACGTTTCCTCTGCCTACCTGGGGCCCGCTTGCCGTGTAGGAGTTCTGAATAGAGCGCTTGCTTTGGGAGGTTTGTGTCAGGCATGCGGACGATGTGGCATGCCTAACGGAGCTGGTCGAGTGTGGTCAGTGCTTTGATGCTGGCGATGTTGACCTGATCGAGAACACTGACGTTGGTGTGTCTACCCTCCCAGGGGATTTGTAGGATCTTGTGGCGGCATCGTTGGTGGTATTTCTCCAGCAATTTGAGGTGTCTACTGTACATGGTCCACATCCCTGAGCCATATAGGAGGGTGGGTATCACTACTGCCCTGTAGACCATAAGCTTGGTGCCAGATTTGAGGTCCTGGTCTTCGAACATTCTCTTCCTCAGACAACTACATCACCCTTACTGTCACCCCACCAAGCTCAGCAAACTCCAGACCAGGCATCATTTTTCTAGTCTGATAGAAAAGAAAGAACTTGAACTTATACAGCACCTTTCTCAACTTCAGAATGACCCAATGCAATTCACTGCCAATTAAGCATTTTTGAAGTGTAGTCACTGATGTAATGTAGGAAATGAGGCAGCCAATTTGCTGTGGGTTCCACAAACAGAAATGTGATGAATGACCAGATAATCTGCTTTTGTGGTGTTGGTATTCACTGAATAAACATCAGGGGAGACTCTGTAACATTTTACCTACTATTATACCACAAAGAATTCACCCGAAATTGCACATTTTCTACTGACAGAAAGCTAAGACTTCTGATTATAGTTTTACTACAAATAATTGCAAATGACTACCTTAATTATCGCAAGTAAGTCATGTGACCAAGAACAGCTCTGCGATTTTTCTTCCACTCTGCAAAAGAACAGAATATGGAGTTCATAGAATCATAGAATAATACAGCACATAAGAAAGCCATTTGGCCCATCTTGTTTGCACCGGCTCTTTGAAAGTGCTGTCCAATTAGTCCTACACCCTGTTCTAATAGCCCTAAAAAAATTGTTTCCAAGTAGTTTATTAATATCTAAGAAGAAACCACAGTTGCTAACTGCAACTGTATTTCTCGACACCAAAGGCTGCTAATTCGCAATCTACAACTGAATGTTAATAATGTTGGTCAACATCTCAGTTGAGCAGTGAACCAAGTTTCTAAAGTTGCAAGAGTATTTGAAAACAGCGGGAGACACATTACAAACTTAAATTACATCTAAAAAAGACAAAGAGAAAATTCTCTATGCAAGAAACAGAAATGATTAATGAGAAAGAATTGACATGGCACGAACCAAAAATGACATAAAAATTCTACTTGTTGAACAAGGACCTGACTTACTATCTGACTGAAAAAAACAGGTAAATTTTACTTTATGAACCCACTACTCATATCTAAGACATTACAGTCTCTACTATTATCATTCCTTATGGTATAACAAATAATGCTTGTCCTTTAAGGCATATATGAATGTTATTGGTCTAGAATAAGAATCGTAAATTAAAAATCAGTCTTCTTTAATGTTCAAAAGTCAAATATCTGTAACATTTTATCATATAGCTCTGCAGTTTATTTGATATAACTTGAATTCAGTTAAATTTTATCATTATGTCTCCACCAATGATTCACCTGCACCTCCGGCATGACTTCCTCAGGAAGACTGTTTTTGCCAAAGTTACGGTGGCAGGTTATTTCCAGCAGTTTGGTGAATGATTAGAAGGTTAGAATTACTCAAAGGTTGGAATTATTAGAAGGTTAGAATTATTAGGTTACAATTACTCAAATGTTGGAATTAGTAGAAGGTTAGAATTATTAGAAGGTTAAAATTATTAGAAGATTAGATTTATTAGGTTAGAATTACTCAAATGTTGGAATTATTAGGAGGTTAGAATTATTAGAAGGTTACAATTATTAGAAGGTTACAATTATTAGGTTAGAATTACTCAAATGTTGGAATTATTAGAAGGTTATAATTATTAAAAGGCTAAAACTATTAGAAGGTTAGAATTATTAGGTTAGAATTAAGGAAAAACCACCTCAGCTACTCTTCACTAATATTTGGTTCAAACATCTTGTGAGACTTGAGTTAGGACCTACCCGAGGGCAGATCACAACGGACAGATGGATGGATTCTTGGAGATTTCACCTGTGATTATTCACGAGATCAGCATTGGCAGTACAAATTATGCTTGGAATTATTAGAAGGTTAGAATTATTAGAAGGTTAAAATTATTAGAAGGTTAGATTTATTAGGTTAGAATTACTCAAATGTTGGAATTATTAGAAGGTTAGAATTATTAGAAGGTTAGAATTATTAGGTTAGAATTACTCAAATGTTGGAATTATTAGAAGGTTAGAATTATTAGAAGGTTAAAATTATTAGAAGGTTAGATTTATTAGGTTAGAATTACTCAAATGTTGGAATTATTAGAAGGTTACAATTATTAGAAGGTTAGAATTATTAGAAGGTTAGAATTATTAGGTTAGAATTACTCAAATGTTGGAATTATTAGAAGGTTAGAATTATTAGAAGGTTAACATTATTAGAAGATTAGATTTATTAGAAGGTTTGAACTATTAGAAGCTTAGCTAACTATGTTCTAAAAAATATGCAATTATTCAACTGCAGAACATAGGTGGTGAATGTACTGAAATCATGACAACATCTTCATTATCTGAAGCACAGATGTTTTTCTTTTTGAGCATATGTAAAAGGGAAATAGATTGTACATGTAAAGGTGTCATACCCTTTCCCCTGAAATACAAAACTTAAGCTTATTAAGGTTCTAAGTGTCGAGCTAAACATTGCTTGCATTCCCTCTAGTGGCAGCCCTGTATGGTAATGTTGGACAAAATATTAATGGAATATTAGAACTGAAGAAAAGATAGAATGGAAAATGTTTATCTGGCTTATTGAAATAAGCATAATTTGTACTGCCAATGCTGATCTCGTGAATAATCACAGGTGAAATCTCCAAGAATCCATCCATCTGTCCATTGTGATCTGCCCTCGGGCAGGTCCTAACTCAAGTCTCACAAGATGCTTGAGCAAAATATTAGTGAAGAGTAGCTGAGGTGGTTTTTCCTTCCTTTTTCATGTTTTTTTATCTTCAAAGTACCTTCTCCTAGGTGGGTTGCAACTAAGGCTAAAGAGTCCCACCTACCCTTTTACTGTCAATGGGGGTGGGAAGTGGGGGAGGGGCCCCTGAACCCATTGGACACAAGTACCCCCACTGGACGTCAAACCAACATTCAATCCCGCGCTCTAGTCTCCGCTCACTGGAGCAGGGCCTTCTGAATCAGAGGGGGCAAACTGCCACTGAGCCAGTATTCACTCTGTCTATCTGTGTACCTGCTGGTTGTCAACCCAGTATTAGGGACCATACTCGAGTCGCGAATCCTCAAGTATAGTCAATACTAAAATGTCCTCCTCGACTCTCCCAAAGACATTTCAGTAAAAATACCAGCATTATAGTGCACATTGTGCAGCCCTGTCCTGGTGCATTCTACAATTGATACTTGCATGGTCCCAATGGGACTGGATTCAGAGGAGGCAATTTTCAACTTCCACCCATATCGCATGGGTGATGGGCAGGGTCTCTTGTTGTGAGACACAAACCATTTTCAGCTTTGTGCTTCATCACAATATTCATGTTGAGTTGCTGGCGCTAATCACACTAGGTATTGGCAACTTGCCCACAGTTGAAGGGGGAGGAGAAAATCTGTCAGGATTGATGCAATTTAAAGGCATCCTGTACCTTTTAAAGGGGAGGTGCATTTTTTTCAATGCTGGAACTTGCAATTTTGAGAAACTTACTGCAGCCATTGCCTTCCGGTTTTCGGTTGTGTTTATGTGGATGTGCTGGTGAAACATTGGAACAAGAGTAGACCACCCAGACCCTCGAGCTTGTTCCAGCATGCAATTAGATCATGGCTGATCTGCACGTTAACTCCATTTTATCTGCCTTTGATCCATATCCATTGATTCCCTAGAAATTGGGTGCATTTGCACCTCCCAATAGCACCAATGGGGGCACTAATGAGGTGCAAATGCTTTTGCGACCGGGCACAGTACTGACATCGACTCTCGCCATATTGGGCGGGAGTTTAGTGTCGGCGCTACGGATTTATGCACCGATCTCCTGCACCCAGAGATTGTGACATCATCGCTGCATGCATCACTCCATTAGCGGCTTGGACCTGAAATTGACTTTCACCCTCTGCAGTAGCGCCAGACGAAAACATCGGCAGCTGCAGGAGGAGCAGATTAGATGGCCGGTCACTACCGGGGCAATGAGGTGGTCGAGATAAGTAAAAAAAACATAACTTTGTTAATGCCATTGATGTGATAATGACCTGATAATCTTTTAAGTGATGTGGATTGGGGGATAAATATTGGCCAGGACACTGGGGATAACTCCCCTGCTCTTCTTCAAAATAGTGCCATGGGATCTTTTACGTCCACCTGAGAGGACAGATGGTTTAATGTCTCATCTGAAAGATGGCACCTCCAACAGTGCAGCACTCCCTCAGCACTGCACTGGAGTGTCAACCTGGATTTTTGTGCTCAAGTCATTGTTATTACTTTGAAAATATTTTTCATGAATATGACATCAATCCAGGAGCTTGTTAACCAACAATACATGAATCACTTTTTAGATCAAGTCTATTCCAGAAAACCCAAACATATATATTTTTACTTTCTATCCTCAGGATGTCCCAAAGTGCTTCACAGCCAGTTGAACTGTAGTCACTGTTGTTTTGCACAAAACACAGCAGCCAATTTGCAAGATGTCACAAACTGCAAGCAAAGAGATAAATAAATAACCAGTTAATGTGTTATTTGTGGTGTTGCTTGTGGGCTAAATGTTGGCGGGAGCAGCATGCAACAATGAGTTGATGGCACAAATCATTACAAATGGGTATGGTTTGGTGGCCATTACAGAAACATGGTTGCAGGGTGGCCAAGACTGGGAATTAAACATACAGGGGTATCTGATAATTCGGAAAGATAGACAAGAAGGGGAAGTAGGTGGGGTAGCTCTGTTAATAAAGGATGATATCAGGGCAGTTGTGAGAGATGATATTGGCTCTAATGAACAAAATGTTGAATCATTGTGGGTGGAGATTAGAGATAGTAAGGGGAAAAAGTCACTGGTGGGCATAGTTGATAGGCCCCCAAACAATAATTTCACGGTGGGGTGGGCAATAATCAAGGGAATAGTGGAGGCATGTGAAAAAGGAATGGCAGTAGTCATGGGGGATTTTAACCTAAATATCGATTGGTCAACTCAAATCGCACGGGGTAGCCTGGAGGAGGAATTCATAGAATGCATACGGGATTGTTTCTTAGAACAGTATGTTACAGAACCTACAAGGGAGCAAGCTATCTTAGATCTGGTCCTATGTAATGAGACAGGAATAATAAACGATCTCCTTGTAAAAGATCCTCTTGGAATGAGTGATCACAGTATGGTTGAATTTGTAATACAGATTGAGGGTGAGGAAGTTGTGTCAGAAATGAGCGTACTATGCTTAAACAAAGGGGACAACAGTGGGATGAGGGCAGAGTTGGCGAAAGTAGACTGGAAACACAGACTAAACGGTGGCACAATTGAGGAACAGTGGAGGACTATTAAGGAGCTCTTTCATAGTGCGCAACAAAAATATATTCCGTGAAAAAGAAGGGTGATAAGAGAAGGGATAACCAGCTGTGGATAACCAAGGAAATAAAGGAGAGTATCAAATTAAAGACCAATGTGTATAAGGTGGCCAAGGTTAGTGGGAAACTAGAAGATTGGGAAAATTTTAAACAACAGCAAAGAATGACTAAAAAAGCAATAAAGAAAGGAAAGATAGATTACAAAAGTAAACTTGCTCAAAACATAAAAACAGATAGTAAAAGCTTTTACAGATATATCAAACGGAAAAGAGTGACGAAAGTAAATGTTGGTCCCTTAGAAGATGAGAAGGGGGATTTAATAATGGGAAATGTGGAAATGGCTGAGACCTTAAACAATTATTTTGCTTCGGTCTTCACAGTGGAAGACACAAAAACCATGCCAAAAATTGCTGGTCACAGGAATGTGGGAAGAGAGGACCTTGAGACAATCACTATCACTAGGGAGGTAGTGCTGGACAGGCTAATGGGACTCACGGTAGACAAGTCCCCTGGTCCTGATGAAATGCATCCCAGGGTATTAAAAGAGATGGCGGAAGTGAAAGCAGATGCATTCGTTATAATCTACCAAAATTTTCTGGAATCTGAGGAGGTACCAGCGGATTGGAAAGCAGCTAATGTAATGCCTCTGTTTAAAAAAGGGGGCAGACAAAAGTCAGGTAACTGTAGACCTATTAGTTTAACATCTGTAGTGGGAAAATGCTTGAAACTATCATTAAGGAAGAAATAGCGGGACATCTAAATATGAATAGTGCAATCAAGCAGACGCAGCATGAATTCATGAAGGGGAAATCATGTTGAACTAATTTACTGTAATTCTTTGAGGATATAACGAGCATGGTGGATAGAGGTGTACCGATGGATGTGGTGTATTTAGATTTCCAAAAGGCATTCGATAAGGTGCCACACAAAAGGTTACTGCAGAAGATAGAGGTACGCGGAGTCAGAGGAACTGAATTAGCATGGATAGAGAATTGGCTGGCGAACAGAAAGCAGAGAGTCGGGATAAATGGGTCCTTTTCAGGTTGGAAATCGGTGGTTAGTGGTGTGCCACAGGGATCAGTGCCGGGACCACAACTGTTTACAATATACATAGATAACCTTGAAGAGGGGACAAATTGTAGTGTAACAAAATTTGCAGATGGCACAAAGATTAGTGGGAAAGCGGGTTGTGTAGAGAACACAGAGAGGCTGCAAAGAGATTTGGATAGGTTAAGCGAATGGGCTAAGGTTTGGCAGATGGAATACAATGTCGGAAAGTGTGAGGTCATCCACCTTGGGAAAAAAAACAGTAAAAGGGAATATTATTTGAATGGGGAGAAATTACAACATGCTGCGGTGCAGAGGGACCTGGGGGTCCTTGTGCATGAAACTCTTTTGGATGTCCTTGTGCATGAATCCCAAAAAGTTAGTTTGCAGGTGCAGCAGGTAATCAGGAAGGCGAATGGAATGTTGGCCTTCATTGCGAGAGGGATGGAGTACAAAAGCAGGGAGGTCCTGCTGCAGCTGTACAGGGTATTAGTGAGGCCGCACCTGGAGTACTGCATGCAGTTTTGGTCACCTTATTTAAGGAAGGATATATTAGCTTTGGAGGAGGTACAGAGACGATTCACTAGGCTGATTCCGGAGATGAGGGGGTTACCTTATAATGATAGATTGAGTAGACTGGGTCTTTACTCGTTGGAGTTCAGAAGGATGAGGGGTGATCTTATAGAAACATTTAAAATAATGAAAGGGATAGACAAGATTGAGGTGGAGAGGTTGTTTCCACTGGTCGGGGTGACTAGAACTAGGGGACACAGCCTCAAAATACGGGGGAGCCAATTTAAAACCGAGTTGAGAAGGAATTTCTTCTCCCAAAGGGTTGTGAATCTGTGGAATTCTCTGCCCAAGGAAGCAGTTGAGGCTAGCTCATTGAATGTATTCAAGCCACAGATAGATAGATTTTTAACTAATAAAGGAATTAAGGGTTATGGGGAGCGGGCGGGTAAGTGGAGCTGAGTCCACGGCCAGATCAGCCATGATCTTATTGAATGGCGGAGCAGGCTCGAGGGGCTAGATGGCCTACTCCTGTTCCTAATTCTTATGTTCTTATGTTCTTATGCGGCAGCCGGGCCCGGAAATCGGCACGGCCCCAGCCTTCAAGACCATCAGCAGGCCGGGGCCATTGGAGGGAGCAGCGTGCGGTGGCATGCCACTTCACGAAGCAGTGCTGCTGCTGCAGGGGGACGATGGCTGTGAAGCCAGGTCGCTGATTGCAGTGCGGGCAGGCACAGCAGGAGGTGCGAAGGAGTGGCAAGAATTTGTAGAGGGAAGTGACCGGGACCTGGGAGAAGCATGAGTTTGGGGCTCAGTAGAGGCAAGGGCCCAGGGGCAGCACAGACCTGCCCATGTGCGATATGTGCGCGTGCTAGGTCCATGCAGCAAAACTGGTCTCCAGCTTGTCTTGGGTAATCCTTGCCACTGGACCAAGACCTAGCTCTGTCAAGTCCGTGTAGTGGCTGGTGTGCAATGGTCACCACACGTTAAAAATATCCACAAACAGGCATCTTCCACCATTCAAGATGTAATTCGGGATCTGGAATATTAGGTCCTTCATTGAAACACCTGTAAACTCATCTCTTTTTGGCGTGGAAGCAAGTCATCCTCGCTTCGAGGGACCGCCTATGATGATGATGATGATGAAATGTTGGTCACGACTGAATAAACACCCCTGCTGCCCTTCAAAAATTCCATGGGATTGTTTACATCAATCTGAACAGACTATCAGGCCTCAATTTAAATGTCTCATCTAAAGGATGGCACCTCCAACAATTGAGCACTCCCTTAGTACTGCAATGAAATGCCAGTCCAGATTATGAAAGTATGAACCTGAATCATTTCTCCTATTAAGCTTGTTCTTTCCTGTGAGAACATGTCAAATTATTCAGCCCATTCGAAGGTTTAGAATCAATCTTGATGTTCTCTGTCGCTTCTAATATATTACTGGCATTTTGAAAGTAAGAAGTTGAGTGAAAGTTTTCTTGGATACAGACCACCACGGATGTAGATATGCCAGGTGGTCCCTTTAGTGTTCATAGGCATCAGCTGTAGCTGGAGAGGTATCTAGTCAAATAAGACCATAAGTAAGTATGGTAGGAAGTACAGCCTGGCTTTGATGTCTGTGCTTTTGCTAACAAATTGGATTTTTTACTCAAGATGGCAGCTGAAGTTACTGTAAAGATTTGTATGACTCATTCTTTGGAGGTATCTGACTGGAAGGCTGAGCATTGCAGAGGGCAGCTGTGTTTCATCTTAACTGTTGTAGGATTTATTTTCTCTCTTGTTTAGAATACAAAAAGCCAAGGATCAAGCGAGACATTATAGTTATTTCCTAACTTTAAAGAATTTAATTTGACATACAAAGATGACAGTTTTTACCAGAAAGAAAGTACTAACTTTTTATACAATCTTTTTCTAGTGAGTACAGTTCAAGACAAATAATTAATCAAATCTTTTGTTCTTGGGGGGAAAATGAAAGTTATTCTCCATCGCTGTCTTGTCCTGATGTTGCATGTAATTCTCCTGAAAACCATTGTACCTTGGACTGTTTTATATGTTTTCCCTCCATAGTTTGCAGTTGATCACCATACCATACATGGGTTTTCAAACTCTATCATTAAAGAAGTTCTTATCAGTTTGCACACCTTGGCCCCGAAATTCAGTACCGCTGGAAAGCTGGTGCTCCCCCCACCTTTTTGTGGCCATTAGCGCCAAAGTTTTTCCGTGGCTGGGCCACATCATATTTAGCTCCAAAAGTGAACAAATGGGTTCCAACGCTAATGAACCCTTCCAAAGTGGATTTTTCAGGGATGTGGCTGTCTTAAGTTGAGCGATATCACTACTGAGAAATTCAGCATGCAGGTAAAGGCTTCAAACAAGCCAGCTGCTCCCTGGCCTTTTTAAAGGCCCGGGTTTGCAGCAAGACCCTGAGGGGGGAAGGAGTTTGAACATAAGAACATAAAAACATAGGAAATAGGAGCAGGAGTATGCCATACGGTCCCTCGACTCTGCTCCACCATTTAATACGATCATGGCTGATCCGATCATGGACTCAGGTCCACCTCCCTGCCCACTCCCCATAACCTCTTATTCCCTTATCAGTTAAGAAACTGTCTATCTCTGTCTTAAATTTATTCAATGACCAGATTCCACAGCTCTCTGAGGCAGCGAATTCCACAGATTTCCAACACTTTGATGGAAGAAATTCCTCCTCATCTCATTTAACTGGGCAGTACCTTATTCTAAGATTATGCCCCTGTTAGCGCGAATGTTTCCTGGAAGAATCACTCTGGATCGGTTCCATACATCAAAACGGTTTATTACGCCGGCAGGGAGATGAAGCCACTGGTTCAGAAGATTTCATGGATATTTATATGTTTTACAACAGTTTACTACAGCTACTTCAGCCCATTTCGGCAGACATATCCAATCACATTGATTATAGATTACATATAGATTCAATTAGGCCAATAGAATTGGTCTCTAAACATCAGGTGGCCGTGTGATCGCCTCGTGTGTTACTAAGGGTTACTCATTGTCTTGTGAAATTGTCCAGGCCCCCCTTATCTTACTGTCCTTTGGTGCTGTCTGTGTAGTTTCCTTATCTTAATCTTGTTACAGGAGTACTATTGTTCTATCATTCTACCGGGACATCTTGTCTGGGGCTTGGAGGTCTGTTGATTAAAGACATCTGCCGAGTTTGTCTTTTCTGTGTATTCCTGTGTGAGGAACAACAGTTATCAGTAACTAGGAATGTGGTCAATTCTGCTAGCTACAATCCCTTAGTGCTTTACTGAATCACTGGCAGCCATCTTTATTCTATCCTGCCACCATTTTACACACACATATATTTAATTCTAACATTATACCACAGGTGCCTTTGCTCTGTGGAAACGCCCTTCAACAATCCCTCCTTTCGGTAAAGGGGCTAGTCCTTGCCCCTTAAACCGAAACTAATTTATATTATTTATATTTTTGTATCACCCGGTACTCCCTGCCTCAACATGCTGGCCAGTCACATGATTTCAGGAGACCCAGTTGCTTAGATCAAATTGATATAGTTCAAATCGCCCTTCTCATCTGTTACACAGACTTCCTTGCTTATCTGAGCTCTGGTGCTAAACCTCCGTTGTTGTGCATGGTATCTGCAGGACCGGCAAGTCATGACACCCCTTTTAATGCTCGGACTAGCTGTATTCCAACCAGTATATGTGATATTATTCGAATCCAGGGGTGGATGTTGACATTCATCCCCCGGTTCCAAACCCTCCTCCACCAACTCTCATCCTGCAACTCTGTGTCGGTGTCTTTCTCCAGTATTTCAATCTTCGTCTGTAGTTGGTGGTAGAGTTTGACAGACTGGCCTATTCTGAGTCTTAGTTCACTTAACACTTCAGCTAAATGTGGGTAGGGGCCTACTTTGGCTCGTCATAATCCTGCAGGTGATCATGGAGCTGATCGGTAACATTAATGATTTCGATACCTCATCGTCTAACTTGGATAATGCGGGCTTGCCCTACAGTAACGGGTCGTAGGGGCGTAAAGCAGAAGTTTGGTTGCGGGATCTGGCATTGCAAGCCGTTATACTGATATGAACGTTCCGTGGTGGAGACACAGTGTCTCCCTTTATCTCTGAACCTGGCCCGAGCAAAATGTGTTCTACTTTGGGGAGACCAATCGTAGATTGGGTGATCGCTTTGAGGAGCACCTCCGTTCGGTCCGTAAGTGTGACCCTGAGCTTCCGGTCGCCTGTCACTTTAATTTCCCGCTCCACTCCCACTCCGACATCTCTGTCCTTGGACTCCTACACTGTTCCAATGAAGCTCAACGCAAGCTTGAGGAACAGCATCTCATCTTTCGTTTAGGCACTTTACAGCCTTCTGGACTCAACATCGAGTTCAACAATTTCAGATAACCTTTGCCCATTTTTGGCTCCCTTCCCCCCCACGCCCCCCCACGCCCCCCCACCCCCCCCCCCATCTTATGTTTTTTTTCTCTTTGTCTCCAATGGCAGCTGGTCATTATTCCGCCATTCACACCCTATCTAGACTAACCTTTTTCTAACTTCTGCATTACCATTTCAATTTGGCCCATCATCCCTTTTGTCTCTCTTATCTCTCCTGCCTTCAAAAATATCACAGATCTTCGCTTTTCCCCTCCCCCTTTCAGTGCTCCTTAAGAATCTGTTCTTTTCGAACATTTGCCAGTTCTGACGAAGGGTCATCGACCTGAAACGTTAACTCTGGCTGAGATTTCCAGCATTTTCAGTTTTTGTAACATGTTCACCATTAATTCTGTGGGTTCTTATCTTATTCAGAAAGCTAAGATGTGCTTTTTGAAATACCTTCTGAAAATCCGAGCAATGATCTGCTCAACCATTAATTTACTAACCTGATCATATCGCTGCCATAGTTTCATGTGACATGACCTATTGCTTTTAACTCTACACTGACACTCCCCAATGGCCTGTGTGCTCTGGAAATGAACATTAATACAACCCATTAAATAAGATTTTCTTTGCAATTGATGTTAGACAGTTGATTTATAATTGATTATATGTATCAAGGTTATAAAGATTTGACCTATTCCATTCCTTATTTTTGAGGGCTTCAAGGTGTTTTCTTTGTGCCTCTTCTGTAGACTTTTAGACCCCGATATTTACTGGGCCGGGTTGGTGGTGGTTTTGGTTGCGAAATGCTTCCTGCCTCCATTAAAACCGGAAGTGGCAGGTTGGGTTTGACATTTTTTTTTTATGACATCTCACCCAATCCCAACCAATCCTTTCTTTACCCCGTTAAAGCTTTAAAGATTTTTTGTGGAAACATTCCAGATTCAATCTTGACCAGGATTAAGAAGAATTAATTTACTTCTGATCCAATATACTCAATTATATTTCTGCCCATAATTATCCTTCAAAGTACTCCAAGTATTTTGTACAATTCCCCATTCTGTTTCCCAATTCCCTATGAATTATGTGAATTTCGTGGAATTCCAAGTCTTCATCACTTCTAGATTATTTGTGTATCCTATAAAATAATTATTTTAGCATTAATGTTGCTCTTGACCTCCTTGTTCAAAGACTGTGATCAAATTCTGATGAAATAAAGATTGGTGGTGTAGTAAGTATTGTAGATGGGAGCATAACATTCTGATAGATTAGGTGAAACTGTGGCAGATGGATTTCAACACAGGTATGTGTGAGGTCATCAATTGTGGAACAAAAAACGATAGATCCGAATATTGCTTAACTGGTGAAAAGTTAGGAACAGTGGATGTCCACAGAGATTTAGTGGTTCATATACACAGATTGTTAAACTGTAGTAGTCAGATACAAATTATAATCGGAGGGATGTGACACATTGTAATTTTCTACATCAGCGATATGTTGAGGCTGCGTCATTGAATATATTTAAGGTAGAGATAGACAGATTTTTTTGAATGATAGGGGAGTCAAGGATTATGGGGAGCGGGCAGGAAAGTAGAGTTGCGGTCAAGGTCAGTTAACCATGATCTTATTGAAAGGCAGAGCAGGCTCAATGAGCCAAATGGCCTACTCCTACTCTTATATCTAATGTTCTTATGTTATTACAAAAATGCAAATGAAATATTAGTCTTTACAACTAGAGAGCTAGAATATAAAGAGGAGGAAGGTTCGCTACAGCTATTCAAAGCCCAGGTTAGACCACATCGGGAGCTCGAAATTCAAAAAAACAAGAACACAAGAAATAGGAGCAGGAGTAGGCCATTTGACCACTTGAGTCTGTTCCGCCATTTAATAAGAATATGACTGATCTGATCATGGACTCAGTTCCACTCCCTGCCTTCTCCCCATAACCCTTTATTACCTTATCACTCAAAAATCTGCCTTAAATATATTCAAAGATCCAGCCTCCACAGCTCTTTGGAGCAATGAATTCCACAGATTTACAACCCTCTGAGAGAAAACATTCCTCCTCATCTCAGTTTTAAATGGATGGCCCTATATTCTGAGACTATGCCCCCTAGTTTTAGTTTTCCCCATGAGTGGAAATATACTCTCTGCATCAACCTTGTCCTGCCCTCTCAATATCTTACATGTTTTGATAAACTCCAATGAATATAGACCCAACCTACTCAACCTATCTTCAGAAGTCAAACCCCTCCTCTCCGGAATCAACCTAGTGAACCTTCTCTGAACAGCCTCCAATGCAAGCATATCCTTTCTTAAATATGGATACCAAAACTGCATGCAGTACTTCAGGTGTGGCCTCACCAATACCCTGTACAGTTGTCGCAGGACTTCTTTGCTTTTATACTCAACCCCTTTGCAATAAAGGCCAACATTCCATTTGTCTTCCTGATTACTTGCTGTACCTGCATACTAAATTGTTGTGTTCATGCACAAGGACCCCCAGGTCCCCCTGTATTGAAGCACTTTGCAATTTTTCTCCATTTAAATTATAATCTGCTTTTCTATTGTTTCTGCCAAAGTGCATAACCGTATATTTTCCCACGTTATACTCCATCTGCAAAATTTTTGCCCACTCACTTAGCCTGCCTATATCCCATTGCAGATTTTTTGTGTCCTCCTCACAATTTGCTTTCCCACCCATCTTTGTGTCATCAGCGTGGTTACATTGCACTCAGTCTTTTTATCCAAGTCATTAATATAGATTGTAAGTAGTTGAGGCCCCAGCACCGATCCCTGCAGCACCCTACTAGTTACTGTTTGCCAACAGATCCATTTATCCCGACTCTGTTTTCTAATAGTTAGCCAATCCTCAATCCATGCTAATATATTACCCCCAACCCCGTGAACTTTTACCTTGTGCAGTAACCTTTTATGTGGCACCTTATTGATTGCCTTCTGGAAATCCAAATACACTACATCCATTGGTTCCCCCTTATCCATCCTGGTCATTACATTCTCAAAGAACTTCAGCAAATTTGTCAAATATGATTTCCCTTTCATAAAACCATGCTGACTCTGCTTGATTGAATTATGCTTTTCCAAATGTCCTGCTACTGCTTCCTTAATAATGGACTCCAGCATTTTCCCAACGACAGATGTTAGCCTAACCGGTCTATTGCTTCCTGCTTTCTGTCTGCCTCCTTTTTAAGAGGGGCATTACATTTACAGTTTTCTAATCCACTGGGACCTCCCCAGAATCCAGGGATTTTTAGTAGATTACAACCAACGCATCCACTATCTCTGCAGCCACTTCTTTAAGGACCCTAAGATGTAAGCTATCAGGACCAGGGGACTTGTCTGCTTTTAATCCCATTATTTTACCGAGTACTACTTCTTTAGTGATAGTGATTGTATGAAGTTCCTCCCTCCCGATATCCCCCTGATTATCCCCTATTGGGATGTTTTTAATATCTTTTACTGTGAAGACCGATACAAAATATTTGTTCAAAGTCGCTGCCATTTCCCTATTCCCCATTATTAATTCTCCAGTCTCATCAACATACCACCCACTACCGTCTGCTTAACGCCTGCTTGCCGCCAAAAAATACAAGTTTCATCAAAAAACAGGTACATACTGCCAACATACCAACCAGTGGAAGTTTCATGAGTGACATACTGCCGGGCCCGCCCATGTAGAACCGCCCACATACCGCCTAAAAGTGAAAGTTTCTTGACATACCGCTGACATATCGCCGGAACTGCATACTGTCCTGGAGAAGGTGCTTTTAAATGGAACTTAAGTGGGCAGTATGTACAAGAGCTGACAGGTTTGTTTGATATTTCACAGATAGTTCTGTTTGATAGTTCTCCACAGTTTGATGTATTTTTAAATTGATTGTAGTATTTTCTATTGGTCGGCAATACTATAAATGATCTAATAAAGCCTTATTTACTCATTTATTAATGATCCATAATAAAAATATAATTAATCTCTCTCACCCCCCAGTCTCTCTCGCCCCCCCACAGCGATCTCTTCCCCCCACAGCGATCTCCCCCACCCTCCAACAGCGATCTCTGCCCCTCACATTGATCCCTCACCCCCCCACCACAGCTATCTCCCTCCCACAGTGATCGCCCCCTCAAAGTGATCTCTCGCCCCCCCCCACCATAGCTAACTCCCTCCCACAGTGATCGCCCCCTCAAAGTGATCTCTCACCCCCCTGCCACAGCTATCTCCCTCCCACAGTGATCGCCCCCTCAAAGTGATCTCTTGACCCCCCACCATAGCTATCTCCCTCCCACAGTGATCGCCCCCTCAAAGCAATCTCTCGTCCCCCCCATCACAGTGATCTCCCCCACTCCACAGCGATCTTATCCCCCCTCCACAATGATCTTCCCCTGCCGATCCCCCCCCCCACCCCAGCAATCACATGTTGTCAGTCTCTAGCCTCTCGTCAGTGCCTCTCGCGGGGGCGGAGCTTGAATTCCGAAGATTCCTGAGTCGAGAGGCCTCCTCCGCCACACACCGCCCGCTGCACTCTGCCACCACCCGATACACTCCGTTCCTGCTACCGCCGAGAAAGATGGGATGAATTTCCCACCCACTCGGCCCCAGCGGTACCGGGCGGTAAAAAAATCACGCACCACCCGGGGACCAAAGAGCACAGTGCAGATTCACCAGTATGGGCAGTAAATTGCAGCCTCTCCAGGTGCGTACAATATGCACATGCGCCCGAAGAGGCCCTGCAAGTTCTGGGTCGAGGCGCGGGAAGCGCATGCTCCTAAACCCAGCACTTGCGATCACGCATCCCCGGGAGAAGGGCCTTCGTTAGCGGAGATTTGGGCTATTTGCCCAACTCCTGCCCAGCAAATGTCCTTAAAGCTCTTATGCCTGGTGCTTTTACCAGTGTAAGAGTTTTAAAAGATAGAAAAATTACATTTCATCACTAATTTTTATAGTAAAAACTCTGTCCATTAAGGTAAGTTTATTTTTAACCTTATTAAAACATATAAAAACATTTTTCAAAAAAATAAATTTTTTCCTAAAACATTTAATTTAATTCAATTTCAATTAATTTTAATATGTGAGGTGATTTTTAAAATGTATGTACAGGCACCTCTCGATTATCCGTACACGGATCTAGCGTAGAACCCGCTGCAATGGCACTTTTAAAAACTGTGATTCTGTCCCGTGTAGAGCAACATTTGTACTTATTCTGTGAACTTCATTGAAATGTTAAATCTCAATTAAGTACTTAAACATGTGATTTTACAGCCAGGCATATTCAGATTTTTTTACCTTGACTGATATTATTTTTATATTAATATTTATTGAGCTTGTGTGCTAAGCATGGACTGCCAATCAAACTCCTCAATCAAATTAACTTGGACCTGGACAGTCTGTCCGCTCATACTGCGACCCATCCTCACGTTATCAGATCGAAGGCAGTGCTCCCAACCCCGCTCATTTAGGGCACTGTCCAGATCATCACGCTGGAAGGAAGTTCAGAGAGGCAAAAGATTTATCCAACTCTTCCTCCCTTCCCTGCCGTCTTTCTGTTTTCTGACACCTCTGCAACTCTATTCATAGGCAATCAGATCAGAAGACTGTCACTTTACATTTAAATAAATAGGTGGACAATCCAATCCTGGAGTGCACAGAAGCAGAAAAGCATTAAAATATAAATTTGGGAACCCAAACATTCTCGGCAAGTACGTGCACTCGCCCCAGCGGCAAAATCATTTACCCGGAAAAGCCCGATCCCTGAGGACCCCGGATAATCGAGAGTTGCCTGTATTGTGTTTCTGTATTTTTGGAGGTTTTCTTAGGAAGCGTCCGACTGCAATTTCAGGCCCAATATTACCAGGGCTCCAAGGGGTTGATTATGAGGACTGATTACATAAACTAAGCTAGCAGTCAGCCTAACCTCTGTGGTGGGCAAATCGTTGGAAAAAATTCTGAGGGACTGTTATTAATCGTTATTTAGAAAGGCACAGATTAATTAAGTCAGCAAGGATTTGTTAAGGGAAGTTCGTATCTGACTAACTTGATGAATTTTTTGAGGAGGTAACAAGGAGGGCGTATGAGGGTAGCATGTTTGATGTAGTTTACATGGATGGTAACAAGGCTTTTGACAAGGTCCCACATGGCAGACTGGTCTGAAAAGTAAATATCTAGGGGATCCAAAGGAAAGTGGCAAGTTGGATTCAAAATTGGCTCAGTGGCAAGAAGCAAAGGGTAATGGTCGATGAGTGTTTTTGTGACTGGAAGGTTGTTTCCAGTAGGGTTCTGCAGGACTCAGTACTAGATAGAAACATAGAAACATAGAAAATAGGTGCAGGAGCAGGCCATTCAGCCCTTCTAGCCTGCACCGCCATTCAATGAGTTCATGGCTGAACATGAAACTTCAGTACCCCCTTCCTGCTTTCTCGCCATAACCCTTGATCCCCCGAGTAGTAAGGACTTCATCTAACTCCCTTTTGAATATATTTAGTGAATTGGCCTCAACTACTTTCTGTGGTAGAGAATTCCACAGGTTCACCACTCTCTGGGTGAAGAAGTTTCTCCTCATCTCGGTCCTAAATGGCTTACCCCTTATCCTCAGACTGTGACCCCTGGTTCTGGACCTCCCCAACATTGGGAACATTCTTTCTGCATCTAACCTGTCTAAACCCGTCAGAATTTTAAACGTTTCTATGAGGTCCCCTCTCATTCTTCTGAACTCCAGTGAATACAAGCCCAATTGATCCAATCTTTCTTGATAGGTCAGTCCCGCCATCCCGGGAATCAGTCTGGTGAACCTTCGCTGCACTCCCTCAATAGCAAGAATGTCCTTCCTCAAGTTAGGAGACCAAAACTGTACACAATACTCCAGGTGTGGCCTCACCAAGGCCCTGTACAACTGTAGCAACACCTCCCTGCCCCTGTATTCAAATCCCCTCGCTATGAAGGCCAACATGCCATTTGCTTTCTTAACCGCCTGCTGTACCTGCATGCTTTTTCTGATATATATCAATGATTGAGACTTCAATATAGGGGGTATGATTAAGAATGATACAAAAATTGATCGTGTGGTTTGTAAGCATCAGCTACCCAAGCATTGTTGGACATTATCTGGACATTGCGTTTTTGTAAAGTCCTTACTCAATGGCACAAAACCCACATGAGGCGCATTCTATGAATAAGGTCACTCTATGACCTGACCCTTTATTCACAGGACCGAGAAATCATGACCCTGCGTGGGACCTCCCTTTATATACCTGGATGACCAGGTAAGGAGTGTCTCCCACAAGTTCATCCCCTGTGGTCAAGGTGTGCATTGCTTAAGTATGTACAGTATTGCAGTGGTGTTACATAGAGGTTACATACATGACATCACCTCCCCCCCCAAAGTCTTATTGGGATCATAGGTTAAGTCTTTCAGGTGGTCCACGCTCCTTCATGGAGCGGCGCAGTTGGGGCTCTGGTTGTTGAGCCTTGGCGTGAGTGTCTGTCACCTGTGGTGATTCCAGCCAGTCCTGGCTGACCGCCGGGACTGTGCATGCTGCTGAATGTTCTTGTTGCTCGTTCACTGGCGGTGGTGTGAGCACCAGCTCATGATCTATCTCGGGTTCCTCAGAGTCTATGCTGAACCTTTATTTTACTTGATCCAGATGCTGATGGCATATCTGCCCATTGTTAAGTTTAACCATGATGACCCTGTTCCCCTCTTTGTCTATTACAGTACCGTCAAGCCATTTGGGCCCCATGGCGTGATTGAGGACAAATACGGTGCAATTTATTTCTTTACATCTCCCTCTTGAGTTTCGGTCATGGTACTCATTTTGGGACTGGCGCTTGCCCTCAACTATGTCGGTCAGGACTGGGTGAATGAGGAACAACCGAGTTTTGAGTGTTCATTTCATAACTAGCTCAGTGGGCGGGACCCCCATGAGCGAATGCGGTCGGGACCTATAGGCCAGCAGGAGGCGCGATATGTGGCATTGAATGGAGGGTCCTTGAATCCTGAGCATGTCTTGTTTAATGATTTGGACCGCACGTTCTGCCTGGCCATTGGAGGCCAGCTTGAACAGTGCTGTCTTGACATGGTTGATGCCATTACCCAACATGAACTTCCGGAATTCGTAGCTTGTGAAACATGGGCCATTATCGCTAACAAAGATGCCTGGCAAGCCATGGGTTGCAAAGACCACACGCAGACTCTCCACAGTGGTGGATGTCGTGCACGAATTCAAAATGATGCACTCGATCCATTTCGAGTACGCATCTACCACAATGAGAAACACTTTTCCCATGTACGGGCCAGGGCCACGGGCTGAGTGGGGCCTCCCTGGAGGCATTGCCCAGCTGGGCACACGTCGTGCACCTGCGAACACAGTGTTCCAGGTCTGAATCAATTCCCGGCCACCAAACATGTGACCGGGCAATGGCCTTCATCAGAAGGATGCCTGGATGCTCACTGTGGAGTTCCCTGATGAATGCCTCCCTGCCCCTCTGGGGCATTATTACCCGGCTGCCCCATAGTAAGTAGTCAGCTTGGTTGGAGAGCTCATCCATCCGCCTGTGAAACGGTCTGACCTCTTCAGGGCATGCTCTGTGTGCAGGCGCCCAATCCCCAGTCAGGGCACATTTCTTAATCAGAGATACGAGGAGATCTGTTGGTTCAGATTTTGATCTGGTGGGCTGTGATGGGGGAGCCTGCACTGTCAAAGGCATCAACGGCCATGACCATCTCAGTGCTTTGTTCCGATGCCCCCTCGGTGGTGGCCAGTGGAAGCCTGCTGAGCGGGTCAGAACAATTTTCGGTGCCAGGCCGATGCTGGAGTAGTCATAAGCAGCCAGCGTGAGAGCCCATCGCTGTCTGCAGGCTGACGCGTTGGCATTGACAGCCTTGCTGTCTGACAACAGGGATGTTAATGGCTTGTGGTCTGTTTCTAATTCGAACCTCCTGCCAAAAAGGTACTGATGCATTTTTTTACACCATAGACACACGCGAGTGCCTCCTTCTCAACCATCCCATATCTCCGTTCTGCTTGAGAGAGTGACCTGGAAGCATAAGCCACAGATTGTAGTTGGCCCTCAGCATTACTCTGCTGCAACACGCACCCGACCCCATAGGATGATGCATTACATGTCAGACTAATTTCTTACAGGGGTCGTACAGGGTCAATAACTTATTGGAACAAAGTAGGTTCCGCGCCTGATTGAAAGCCCGTTCTTGACAGTCCCCCAAAACCAATCACAATCCTTATGCAGGAGCACGTGAAGCGGCTCCAACAATGTGCTTAAGTTCGACAGAAAGTTCCCGAAATAGTTCAACAGTCCCAGAAATGAACGCAACTCCGATGTGTTGCCGGGCCTGGGCGCTCGTCGAATCGCCTCTGTTTTGGATTCGGTGGGCTGAATCCCATCTGCAGCAACCTTCCTGCCCAGGAACTCAACCTCGGGAGCCAAAAACACACATTTAGACTTCTTGAGTCGCAGGCCTACCTGGTCCAGTCGGCATAGCACCTCCTCCAGGTTTTGGAGATGTTCCTCAGTGTCACGACCCATGATGAGGATGTCGTCCTGAAATACGATTGTTCCAGGAATGGATTTAAGCAGCTTTTCCAGGTTTCTTTGAAAAATCGCGGCCGCTGATTGAATGCCAAATGGGCACTTGTTGTAAACGAACAGTCCCTTGTGTGTAGTGATGATGGTCAGTAGTTTAGATTCATCACTGAGTTCTTGGGTGATGTAGACTGAAGTGAGATCCAACTTGGTAAACAGCTTGCCACCTGCCAGCGTGGCGAAAAGATCCTCCGCTCTCGGGAGCGGGTATTGGTCTTGTAGGGACGCCCGGTTGATAATGCCCTTGTAGTCGCTACAGATCCTGACAGAACCATCCGCTTTTAGGACGGGAACGATGGGGCTCGCCCAGTCACTGAATTCAACAGGTGAGATGATGCCCTCTCTCAGCAATGGTCCAATTCACTCTCAATTTTCTCCCGCATCATATACAGCACCGCTCTGGCTTTGTGGTGCACTGGTCTGGCGTCTGGGGTGATGCGTATCACTACTTTGGTACCTTTGAATGTCCCGACGTCAGGTTGGAATAGTGACTCAAATTGTTGTGGGACTTGTGAGCACAAACTTCGCTCCACAGATGACATTGCGTGCACATCCCCCCATTTCCAGTTCATCTCAGCTAACCAGCTCCTTCCCAACAGTGTGGGACCATTGCTTAGGACAATCCAGAGAGGCAGCCGGTTCACTGATCCATTGTGTGTGACCGCCAACATTGCACTGCTTAGTACTGGAATGATTTCTTTGGTATACGTCCGTAGTTGTGTCTCAATGCGTTCTAGTTTAGGTCAACTGGCCATAGCTTTTCGAATTGTTGAACACTCATGAGTGACTGGCTGGCCCCCGTGTCCAGCTCCATGCATACAGGGATGCCATTTAATAAAACCTTCATCATCATTGGTGGCGATTTGGTATATGAGCTGTGAATGTTTGCCACATGAACCCGTTGAACTTCAGCGTCCATTGATTTGCCTCAAGAGTCATCCTGCATCACAGACCCCTCTTCTGGTCCATCCGCCTCGTAAATTAGCCTGGTTACAGGCTTCCTGCACATTCAAGCTAAATGGCCACTGATGTTACAATTTCTGCAGACAAATTGTTGAAACCTGCAAGTCCTGGCAGAGTGTTTGCTCCCCCACCTCCAGCATGAGCTGAGATTCCCACTGTTGTGAACAAAGGAGCTATGACCCGGCATTCCTCGCTGATTGTCCCTTTGACTGCTCTTGAGTACCCTGTTTGTGGGTGTCAATGGCCCCATCCCGGACCGCATTGTCCACTGTGATGGCGTAAATGTCCGTTCAGCCTGCCATTGTCTCTGTTGAAAACCTGCTCTGGGTTCTATTGCTGCCTGGGGTGTGTCGAACTGCCCTTGCCTGCCTGCGGGGCTCTGAGTCACATTTATGATATTGACTCCCTGATCCCCCGCCGTGTTGGAGGCAGAATTGCACGCATATATTATTTTGGTTTCTTCCTCCCTAAGCCATCAACGCCGCCACTTCCAAGGTCAAGTCCTTGGTCTCAATTAACTTTCGGAAAATCCCCGCATGACCGATGCCCTCAATAAAGAAATCCCATAACATCTCCCCCCTGCAGGCGTCTGTGAACTTACAGAGGCTGGCCAAACGCCGGAGGTCTGCAATGAAGCCCGGTATGCTCTGTCCTTCACGACATCGGTGGGTATAGAATCTGTTTCGGGCCATGTGTATGCTGCTCGCCGGTTTGAGGTGCTCACCGATTAGTTTGCTGAGCTCTTCAAAGGTTTTGTCCACCGGCTTTTCGGGTGCCAGTAGGTCCTTCATGAGCGCGTATGTCTTAGGTCCACAGCTGGTCAGCAGATGTGCCCTTCGCTTGTCGGCCGCTGCATCTCCCAGCCATTATTTCATCACAAAGCTTTGCTGGAGCCTCTCAATGAAATCGTCCCAGCCCTCACCAACACAGTACCATTCCTCTGTGCTACCGGTGCCCATTCTCATGGATTGTTGATTCCTGTTTCTCGTCGCCAATGTAAAGTCCTTATTCAATGGCACAAAACCCACATGAGGCACATTCCATGGACAAGGTCACTTCTATGACCTGAACCTTTATTCACAGGACCGAGAAGTCATGACTCTGCGTGGGACCTCCCTTTATATACCTGGATGACCAGGTAAGGAGTATCTCCTACAAGTTCACCCGCTGTGGTCAAGGTGTGCATTATTTAAGTATGTACAGTATTGCAGTGGTGTTACATAGAGGTTACATACATGACAATTTTAATATTTCTCACTGCAGAAAAGCTGGAAGCCTCTTTGTGAGAAGGGCCCATGTACTTTTCCATGTTGTACTTGAAATCCACATCTGATGGGCGGGGGTCTTCTGGGAAGTTACAATGGCCAGGATAAGGCAACTCATCACAGGTAATGGGCAAAAATGGAGGGTCTATTGTTAAGCAATGTGAACTCGTCAGAGATAGATCAGATATGAACTGGTCAGTGATCAAGCCATTACCTGGATGAGATAACCCCGAGAGGCAGGAAACCAGAACAAAAGAAAACCATTAAGCCTGGACCGGTTGGAAGCGAAGCCCCATCACTAGCCATCACTGGAAAAGACATGGGCTACTCAGACAGAAGCCTCGAAACAAGGAAAACTTTATTGGGCCAGAAGAAGCAAACAAACAGGATCCTCGAAACAAGGAAAAACTTTATTCAGCCAAAAGAAGCAAACAGACTTTGCCTATAAAAGGGGCCATGTTGCCACAGCTCTTTTTCTCTCTTGCTCTTGCTCTTGCTTTGCCTCTACAAGAAATGAGCACTCGTGTGGGACGGAGAGAAGAAACCAGTACGGAACCAGAAGAGACACGTTTTCATCAGGAGAAGCAGTGAATAAGGCAACGAATCGGTGAGCATCACCCCTGTACACACACCTTTAAGATCACAGCCACTGTGTTAAAAGGTGTCGTGCATTCTCCCAACCAAACAGCCATGAACTCATTGAATGGCGGTGCAGGCTCGAAGGGCCGAATGGCCTACTCTTGCACCTATTTTCTATGTTTCTATGTTTCTAAACCTTAGAAGGGTTTCAGTGGGGAGGTTTTGCTGCAAGGACCATAGGGGTAATCCCAGCTGGTTGGTACAGATTCGGGGGTACACTGTGGATCCGAGCAGACGGTTTAGACATTGGGTACTTCGCTATAGGGGCGGTTTAGACATGCCAGGATATTGTATTGTACTACATCGTCACTGTGTTTACTTGTATTGCTGTGTTGAGGTAGCTTTAATAAAAGGATTGCCGGTCAAGACCGAGATATTTGTCCGTGACTCATTCATCTGTTCAGTACAGTAATCACTCCCAGGTCTGGAACTATTGTAATGTGGGAGTGCGTCAAAAATGCCGAGGGTGGTTAAGAAGGCATTTTGGATACTTTCCTTTATTCCAGACTGTTCGTAACCTTGGTGTCATATTTGACCCTGAAATGAGCTTTTGACCACATCTCCGCAGCACAACTAAGACCGCCTATTTCCACCTTCATTGCCCGTCTCCATCCATCCGTGCCTCATTCATCCACTGCTGAAGCCTTCATCCATGCCTTTGTTACCTCTAGACTTGACTATTCCAACTCACTCCTGGCTGGCCTCCCACATTCTATCCTATGCAAACTAAAGGTGATCCAAAACTCGGCTGCCTGTGTCCTAACTCACTCCAAGTCCGGCTCACCCATCACACCTGTGTTCGCTGACCTACAATGGCTTCTGGTTAAGCAATGCCTCGATTTCAAAATTCTCATCCTTATTTTCAAATCCCTCGATGGCCTTGCCACTCCTAATCTTTGTAATCTCCTCCAGCCCCACAACTCCCCGAGATGTCTGTGCTCATCTAATTCTGCCCTCTTGAGCATCGCTGATTATCATCGCTCAACCATTTGTGGCCATGCCTTCTGTTGCCTCGGCCCCAAGCTTGGAAGCTCCCTGCCTAAACCTCTCTGCCTTTCTACATCTCGTTCCTGCTTCAAATGCTCCTTAAAATATTCCTTTTTGACCAAGCTTTTGGTCACCTGCGCTAATTTCTACTTATGCGACTCGGTGTCAAATTTTTAACGCATAATACTCCTGTGAAGCACCTTGGGACGTCTCAGTACTTTAAAGGCGCTGTATAAATGCAAGTTGTTATTGTTATTAGCCAAAGCATAGAATACATGAGCAGTCAGGTTATGCTTGAACTGTATAGAACACTAGTTAGGCCACAGCTGGAGTACTGCATGTAGTTCTGGTCACATCATTACAGGAAGGATGTGATTGCACTAGAGGAGGCACAGTGGAGATTTATGAGGATATTGCCTGGGTTGGAGAATTTTAGCTATGAGGAAATATTAAATAGGCTTGGGTTGTTTTACTTGGGTCAGAGGAGGCTGAGGGGAGATTTAACTGAGGAATATAGCATTATGAGGGGCCTAGATAGAGTGGATAGCAAGAACCTATTTCCCTTAGCAGAGAGATCAATAATCAGGGGGCATAGCTTTAAAGTAATTGGTAGAAGAGGGGAGTTGAGGAGAACGTTTCTCACCCAGGTGGTGGTGGGAGTCTGGAACTCACTGCCTGAAAGGATGTGAGAGGCAGATACCACCACTGTATTTAAAAATACTTGGATATGCAATTGAAGTGCTGTAACCTACAAGTCTACGGACCAAGAGCTAGAAAGTGGGATTAAGCTGGATAGTTCTCTTTCAGCTGGCACAGACATGATGGGCTGAATGGCTTCCTTCTGTGCCATAAAGTTTTATGATTCCCTAGAATAAAGAAGGCTAAGGGGTGATTTGATTAAGGTTTTTAGGAATTTGAAAGGAATTGATAGGGTAGATAGAGAGAAACTTTTTCCACTGGTGGGTGAGTCTAGGACAAGGGGACATAGCCTTAAAATCAGAACCAAGGCATTCAGGAGAGAAATTAGGAAACACTTTTTCATGTGAAGGGCGATAGAAGTGTGGAATTCCATCTCCCCCCCGCCCCCGACGGCAAATAAAAGCAGCAGATGCTAGCTCAATTAATAATTTTAGATTTAAGATTGATAGAAGTTTGCTGGACAAGGATATAAAAGGAAATCGAGTCAAAATAAGTGAATTGGGTTGATACAGATCAGCCACGCTCTCTTTGAACGGTGGAACAGGCTTGAAGAGCTGAATGGCCTACTCCTGTTCCTATATTTCTAAGTTCTTGGTGCTAATACTCATGAGTTTGTCAGTATTGTGTTGCCATTTGAATCAGAATGGTGGTCTGTGTTAATATTTTCTGTTTAGAATGTAGTTCTCTATCATCTATGAAAGGCCTAGTCAGAAGCAGTGGGGTGACACCACTGATGCACTATGCAGGGTAGCAAGGAGTAGCAGGATAGATACATTTTAATTAGTTGACAATCTCAGCCATGGGAATTTACTAAACAAAATTCAGTTGCTTCCTCATAATGAAGAAGAAAGGAACATTGGAGGCATAGTCATTACCTGCCATTCTTTTGCACCTCAGAATGGAGGGTGCAGGACTACCCAGGCAGAGGCATGGGAGCAGATCAACAGTGCTCTCAACTGCAAAACTCAAATATAACATACTTTCATTTTGCATAGCATAATATAATCCAAAGCATCCATAAAATAGGTACTTTTAGCGAGATAGATAGTTTACATCCAGGAGTAGGTTTTCCATAATGGTCACAGATTGTGACAGAACATAAATAGTGGCATCACTTCACATTTCTCTGCATTGAGCTACATCTGCCACGCTTCTGCACATGTCACCATCCTGTCTATGCCATCCTGAAGTCTATAACTATCCTCATCACTATCTACTATGTTGCTAAGTTTTGTATCATCTGCAAACTTTATAATGTTGTTCCCTACATCAGAGTCTAACAGTTTAACAGGTGATTTTCTTGGGCTGTATTGTAAGATGTCCTTTGAAATAAAAATGGAAAATGCTGGAAATACACAACAGGTCAGGCAGCATCTATGGAGAGTGAAACAGAGTTAACGTTTCCGGTCCCACTGATCTGAAATGTTTCTCTTTGCAGATGTTACTTGATCTGCTGAGTAGATTCCAGCATTGTTTTGTTTTTATTTCAGATTTCCAGCACCGCAGTATTTTTTTTGTATAAGATGTTGCTTGATCTGTCTAGGCATTTGAAGCACTGCTTCATGATATCAATAATTTGTTAGATAATCACCCTAGTAGATGCATTGACCTCATAATTACATCAACTTTTTAACAATGGGTCTCGCAAGACTGTCATCAGCCAGGACTGCAGGCCTAACGATCTCCCTAGCTTCCAAGACTGCAGAGCTAAACTTGATCTTCCTAGCTTCCATCATTTGCATCTGCTACAGCCTTTAAATAACACAGGTACAGAGTGTTATAATAAAAGAACCATGACTTGCCTGGGACTGGGCTTTCATTTATGTGATTCTATAGTCACATACGTCATTCATGAATGACATGGCTTTGTGCCTAGGGACCTGGATGGTCACATGGCTGCCAATAATAAATCCCTGGACTTTGGGGAGTTTGGCAAGCCAGAAGAATTCTTTCATTCCACTGTTGCTTTTCCATGGGCAAAATTATGAAGGTGTTTCCAATTTATCAATTTACTGTAGATATACTGACATTGCAGATCTCCCCTGTACTAGCCTGGAAGGAGCTGGAAGCATAGAAATTGAAGCATTGCAATCCTAATTACTACTCTCAGTGCCATCCATGTGGTGATGATTGTTTGCAGATCAACTTGCAGCAGATGGCATAATTTGTGATTGTTTCCCTGGTGAACTTCAATCTACAAAGACAGTTCACCACTGAAAGACCCAAGTGCTTGTGCCTGGATCGGTAGATGTGGGTCAGTGAAAAAGAGCAGCTGTGGGCAGACTGCCTTAGATGCAGAAAAACCTCTTTGTTCATCCTCTTCTTTCACCTCTTAAAAAAATATAGGAATAGAGGATCGCACCCATTTTCACATTTTTTGTTCAGCAATAACATTTCCAGATGGATTAGACTGTTGTTGGCTTCAACACCCATCTTATGTGGGCAAACTAAGTGCACAACAGGAACTACGAGTAAAAGTTGGGAAACTGCAGGAGAACTAACTTGCCGGCAATTTTGCTTCCTATTCACTCATGGTGGCTGAGATTGCTGTAAAGATATAAACAATCAAACTTTAATTTACACCTCCAACAGTAAGGAACATTGTAAAAAGCAGCTGTCAATAGTTTTTGCTTAGAGAACAATGAATATGAAACACCAACATTTTAAATATCTTAATAAAATCAGAAAGCAAACCTTGTTTCCTTTTGGAGCTAGTACCACATTTTGATGATAACTTGCATGATTGCAGTATCTATTTTTGGCGTTGTTGCTAAGGTATGGGGAAAGGTCCAAGCAAATTTTTATAAGTAAACAATAAAAAGAATAAATTCCAAAACAATTATTGCCAGAGTGAATTTGAGGTTGTTTTGAGAAAAATTGCTTCCAGAAGTTGCTTCTTATGGGCTCAAGTTTCGGCCTGAGTTGCTCCTATTTTTTTGGAGCAACTAGTTTAGAATGGAACATCTTAGAAATTGCAATTCTCGACATTTAGTTTGCTCCAGTTCCAGTGAGTTAGAATAGTTTCATTTTAGAACAGATTTTTTTTTCAAAAGGGGGCGTGTCCAGCCACTTGCACCTGTTTTGCAAGTTTAGGCAGTGAAAACTTACTCGAAACTAAATTAGAATGGAATAAGTGTAGATTTTTGTACACTCAGAAAAACCTTGCCGACACTTATAAATCAGGCGTAGGGAACGAGAGATGGGTGGGGGGGAGGGAAGTTTACAAACGTTAATCACTTCACTTTTACAAATAAAGAGCCATCATTAATAATAAATGATAAATAAATCAATAAATCAACCAATAAATCAATCAAAAAACATTTTTTTTTTAAATAAAAAAAATTAATTAAAAAATCAATAAATAAAAAATGAAGTTCCTACTCACCTACTGCAGCACTGGGAGCCCTCCAACAGCATGCTGGGACACCTCCTCACCCGTGTCCCTCTCTCTCTGTCTCTGTCAGTGTCTCTATCACTGTCTCTGTCAGTGTCTCTCTGTGTTTCTAACAGTGAGGGGTGGGGGGAGAGAGGCGGGAGGGGTGGGGGGGGAGAGGGGGCAGGGGGAGGGTGAAGGAGGGGGTGGAGGAGGGGGAGAGGGGGAGAGGAGGGTAGGGGGTGGGGGAGAGGGTGGGGAGGGGAGAGGGGAGAGAGGGGGAGGGGGAGGGAGGGAGAGGGGGAGAAGGAGGGGGAGGGTGGAGTGGGGGAGAAGAGGAGGGGGAACAAGGAGGGGGGTAGAGGAGGGGGGAGAGGGGGGGAGGGGGGAGGACGGGGAGAGGAGGGGAGGGGGAGGAGGGGGGTGCTGAACGGGAGGGAGGGGGGCTGAATGGGAGGGGTGGAGCTGAACGGGAGGGAGGGGGGCTGAATAGGAGGGGGGGCTGAACGGGAGGGGGGCGCTGAATGAGAGGGAGGGAGAGGGAGAGGCTGAATGGGCCCCGCCGCCGCCAACGAAGAAGAAGCCTGACCGCCAACGACGACATTTCGGGCGGGGCCCACCCCCAGCGAGATGCTGGGTGTGCAGGCCCCACCAACGATGTGGAGGGAGGGGGTGAAGGCTGAATGGGAGGGATGGGGGGGAGGCTGAAGGGGAGGGATGGGAGGGAAGGCTGAACGGGAGGGGGGAGGGTGGAAGGCCGACGGGAGGGGGGGGAGAGGCTGAACGGGCCGGGCCGCCACCACCGACACTTCGGGCGGGGACCGCCCCCAGCGAGATGCCGGGTGGGCGGGCTGCACGGGAGGGAGGGAGGCCCGAGTCCCGATCTTCGCCCGGGAGCCCATTCGGCCAGGGCTAGGGCCGGTGTGCTTCGGGCCCCTCCCACGCACTCTAGCGCGCATATGCAGAGGTCCCGGCACTGTTTTCAGCGCCGGGATCTGGCTCCTCCCCAGACCCCTTGTGCTCCGCCACGCCGAGCACGAAGACGTCCTGAGGAGACCGAAGAATCACAAGGTAAGTTTTCAGCACCCTTTTTATTACAGAAAGTTGGCGCACCTTATGGAGGTGCGCCGTTTTTACAGAGGGTGGAAACTTGGGCCCATTATGTTTTCATTTGAAATTCGAACTTTTTGATAAAAATATATTGGGCTGGATTTTCCACAGCATCTCCGCTCGGTTTCTCAGCAGTATTGGTTGGTTTGGGTTGAAAATTTCCAGAAAGAGTTCTGCCGGCAGTTTTGAAATACCGCTGGGGAGCGGACCACCGGTGTGCAGCATCCAAAAACCACAACCGCCTGAGTTTTGACTCAGTGGTGACCTGTCGGTGAGGAGAAGAAAAACGCCCATGAAAAACAGCGGAAGCTGGGCGATAGGTAAGTAGCCCTGCAAAAAAAGGTAAGTTAAAGGGTTTTTAATTCTTATTTTAAAATTATTTGACAGCAATCAAGTTGAAAAGGGTGCTGAGAATGTTTTCTGATTTTTTATTTCATATTTTTGTGAAAAAATATTATTTGTGTTTTTCCTCTCCTCGGCCCAACCCGCCGCCTGGGTCTAAATTAAAGTAATTACCGCCCAATTTGTTTAAGAACCACCCAATCGGCCCAAGATCGCGTTTTCCGCCGAGAATTGGGGTGTAAGGCACATTTTTTTCTCCGGGCGGAATTTTTTCCTTTTTTTGTGGAATTTTTCGCCCGTGGTAATTTTAAAATAATAGCGTTATTTTGCGTGGCAATACAGCTCTGGCAGCTTTTTGGGAAATTCCAGTCCATTGTGATTTTTCTTAAACTAAAGCCACATTAAAGGTGAAACATCAGGGTTTAATTAGAAATTACATTTTGATTGTGTAATATTCAGGAAGACCACTAAGTTGTGTGAATGAACTCTGATTTGTTTTCGCTCTGCATCAAGGATCATGGGTGTTTCAGTTTTTGCCTTGCATTGTGTTTGCTTTACATGGACTTTGAGTGGCAGAGGGCATTCAGTGTTTCAGGGAGGCAGTTGTTGGTTATTTTCTGTGCCAGACTCAGTGTCAGCGTAGCTTAGGGAGGTATTGCTCTATTTGACATGGTGGGCTGGAATGATTCACGAGGACCATTTTATATGTCTGTTTAAATCAGTCTCATGTTCCCACACCGATATTTTGGAATCAAATAATGCTAGGCATTCTAATTAATTACAAACAAAACCAGACCATTGAATGATTAACGCCCCCTCCCCATAAAAAATACTTGTTGAAAAGCAATGAGAAATGTATATCTTAGATTGTGGTACTGCTTTTTGTTGATGAACACACTGTGGTATAATTTTATTGCAACAATAAAATCTTAGGTTTAGAATGTTTGGTAAGAAAATTGTTCAATTAGTTACGAGGAACACTTCGTTCTTCAGAATTACATCATTAACTATAGGCCAGATTTTGCAGTCAGCATCAAATGAATAGCACCAGATGTTTGTTACATTTGCATTCGCCCACAGACGTTTTATGGACTTTTGCATCGGCAGTTCCTGCCAGCCAACTATCAAAAAAGCACAGCCCCCTCTACAGGATATCTGGATCCTGTGTGACCAGGGAAATCAACTGTGTCAGACTGAAGAATCGTAAAGGAGCAGCACAGCGTCTGAACCAAGAAGTGTCAGTTAGATTATTTAATTCAATATCAAATCAGGTACAGAAGGCAAAATAAAGAGAGGGAAAAAGATTGGATTAAGAAAGAGAACAAAATGAGACTGAGAGGAAAAGTAAAAGAACAATTTTTATTTAAATATTTTTATTTTTTATATCTCCAACAATAATTAAAATCTGAACAAATGAGGCTCCATACTTATTAAAGTTAATTTTCAGTGCCAGAGAGCTTGTTTGGCAGCAATTAGACTTTATAAGAACATAACAGCATAAGAAATAGGAGCAGGAGTAGGACATACGGCCCCTCGGGCCTGCTCCGCCTTTTAATACGATCATGGCTGATCCGATCATGGAATCAGGTCCACTTCCCCGCCCGCTCCCCATAACCCCTTATTCCTTTATCGATTAAGAAACTGTCTATCTCTGTCTTAAATTTATTCAATGACCCAACTTCCACAGCTCTCCGAGGCAGCGAATTCCAGACATACAACAGAAGAAATTCCTCCACATCTCAGTTTTAAATGGGCGGCCCCTTATTCTAAGATTATGCCCTCTAGTTCTAGTCTCCCCTATCAGTGGAAACATCCTCTCTGCATCTACCTTGTCAAGCCCCCTCATAATCTTATACGTTACCATAAGATCACCTCTCATTCTTCTGAATTCCAGTGAGCAGAGGCCCAACCTCCTCAACCTTTCCTCATAAGTCAATCCCCTCATCCATGGAATCAACATAGTGAACCTTCTCTGAGCTGCCTCCACAGCATGTATATCCTTTCGTACATATGGAAACCAAAACTGCATGCAGTATTCCAGCTGTGGCATCACCAATAACCTGTATAGCTGTAACAAGACTTCCCTGATTTTATACTCCATCCCCTTTGCAGTAAAGGCGAAGATTCCATAGGCATTCCTGATCACTTGCTGTACCTGCATACTATCCTTTTATGTTTCTTGCACAAGTACCCCCAGGTCCCGCTGTACTGCAGAACTTTGCAATTTTTCTCCATTTAAATAATAACTTGCTCTTTGATTTTTTCTGCCAAAGTGCATGATCTCACACTTCCCAACATTATACATTATCTTGTGCAGTAACCTTTTATGTGGCACCTTGTCAAATGCCTTCTGGAAGTCCAAATACACCACATCCACTGGTTCCCCTTTATCCACCCTGTTTGTTACATCCTCAAAGAATTTCAGCACATTTGTCAAACATGACTTCTCTTTCATAAATCTATGCTGACTCTGCCTGACTGAATTATGTTTTTCCAAAAATCCTGCTACTGCTTCTTTAGTAATGCACTCCAACATTTTCTCAACAACTGGTTGGCAGACAGGAAGCAGAGAGTCGGGATAAACGGGTCCTTTTCAGAATGGCAGGCAGTGACTGGTGGAGTGCCGCAAGGCTCAGTGCTGGGACCCCAGCTCTTTACAATATATATCAATGATTTGGATGAAGGAATTGAGTGTAATATCTCCAAGTTTGCAGATGACACTAAACTGGGTGGCGGTGTGAGCTGTGAGGGGGATGCTATGAGGCTGCAGGGTGACTTGGACAGGTTAGGTGAGTGGGCAAATACATGGCAGATGCAGTATAATGTGGATAAATGTGAGGTTATCCACTTTGGGGGCAAAAACGCGAAGACAGAATATTATCTGAATGGCGGCAGATTAGGAAAAGGGGAGGTGCAATGAGACCTGGATGTCATGGTTCATCAGTCATTGAAAGTTGGCAAGCACATACAGAAGGCGGTGAAGAAGGCAAATGGTATGTTGGCCTTCATAGCTAGAGGATTTGAATATAGGAGCAGGGATGTCTTACTGCAGTTGTACAGGGCCTTGGTGAGGACTCACCTGGAATATTGTGTTCAGTTTTGGTCTCCTAATCTGAGAAAGGATGTTCTTGTTATTGAGGGAGTGCAGCGAAGGTTCACCAAACTGATTCCCGGGATGGCAGGACTGACATATAAGGAGAGACTGGATCAACTGGGCATTTATACGTTGGAGTTTAGAAGGACGAGAGGGGATCTCATAGAAACATATAAGATTCTGACGGGACGGGACAGGTTAGATGTGGGAAGAATGTTCCCGATGTTGGGGAAGTCCAGAACCAGGAGACACAGTCTTAGGATAAGGGTTAGGCCATTTAGGACTGAGATGAGGAGAAACTTCTTCACTCAGAGAGTTGTTAGCCTGTAGAATTCCCTGCCACAAAGAGTTGTTGATGCCAGTTCATTGGATATATTCAAGAGGGAGTTAGATATGGCCTATACGGCTAAAGGGATCAAGGGGTATGGAGAGAAAGCAGGAAAGGGGTACTGAGGGAATGATCAGCCATGATCTTATTGAATGGTTGTGCAGGCTCGAAGGACCGAATGACCTACTCCTGCACATATTTTCTATGTTTCTATGTTTCTATGTTTCTTTGTTATGCTAACTGGTCTATAGTTTCATGCTTTTTGTCTGCCTCCTTTTTTAAAAAGGGGCGTTACATTTGCAATCTGCTGGGACCTCCCAGAATCCCAGGAATGTTGGTAAATTACAACTAATGCATCCACTATCCCTGCACTATCGTGCCCTTAAAGGATACTTAAGGATACTGACTAACTTGATTGAATTTTTTGAGGAGGTAACAAGGAAGGTCGATGAGGGTAGTGCATTTGATGTAGTGTATATGGATTTTAGGTCCCACATGGCAGACTGGTCACGAAAATAAAAGCCCATGGGATCTGGGGCAAAGTGGCAATTTGGATCCAAAATTGGCTCATAGGCAGGAAGCAAAGAGTAATGGTTGATCGGCGTTTTTGTGACTGGAATGTTGTTTCCAGTGGGATTGCTCACGGCTCAGTACTAGGACCCCTGCTTTTTGTGATATATAGCAATGACTTAGACTTGAATGTAGGTGATATGTTGAGAAGTTTGCAGATGATCCTAAAATTGGCTGTATGGTTGAAATGAAGCAGAAAGCTGTAGACTGCAGGAACATATCAATGAACTGGTCATGTGGGCAAAACAGTGGCAAATGGAATTAAATCCAGAGAAGTGTGAGGTAATGCATTTGGGGAGGGCTAACAAGGCAAGGGAATACACATTAAATGGTAGGACACTGAGAAATATAGAGGAACAAAAGGACCTGGGAGTGTTTGTCTACAGATCCTTGATGGTAGCAGGCCAGGTAGATAAGGTGGTCAAGAAGAGTTATGGAATACTTGCTTTTCTTTGCCAAGAGCAGGGAGATTATGCTTGAACTCTATAAAACATCAGTTAGGCCACAGCTAGAGTACTGCTTGCAGTTCTGGTCACCGCATTACAGGAAAGATGTGATTGCACTCGAGATGGTACAGAGGAGATTTCCAAGAATGTTGCCTGGACTGGAGACTTTTAGCTGTGAGGAAAGATTGGAGATGCTGGGTCTGTTTTCTTTGGAACATAGGAAGCTGAGGGATGACCTTATTGAGATGTATAAAGTTATGAGGGGCCGAGATTGAATGGATAGGAAGGACCTATTTCCCTTAGCAGAGGGGTCAACAACCAGGGGGTATAGATTTAAAGTAATTGATAGGAGGTTTAGAGGGGATTTGAGGGGAAATGTCTTCACCCAGTGGTATCGGTCTGGAACTCAAGCCTGAAAGGATAGTAGAGGCAGAAACACTCACCACATTTAAAAATTCCTTGGATGTGCACTTGAAGTGCCGTGACCTGCAGGGCTATGACCAAGAGCTGGAAAGTGGGATTAGGCTGGATAGCTCTTTGTTAACTGGCACAAATACGATGGGTCGAAATGGCCTCCTTCTGTGCTGTAAATTTCTACGATTCTATAACAGACAATTTAAGAAGTCACACCTTTATACTCAATTTTCACTGATCGTTTGTTTACTGTATTGAACATATTTGTGTGGTACTTTACACAAAATCTAAAGCTTAATTGTTAGAAAGTAATTTTAATTTAAATAATGAATCTTAATGATTTCAGATGCAATAAACTTCTGAATGAAACACCTGATTAGATTGAATTATCTTTTTGACTGTCTTTGGGAGTACTATCAGCAATCTTTCTCGGCAGTTGGGTTCTAAAATTGAGTCTCATGTTTAAAGTATTAATACGTTGTGACTGTCACCGGCTGGCCATTGTGCATGGGTGGTCTTTCTGGGGCATTTCATTGTTTTTCAGACATCGATTGGTGGTGTTGCAAGACATTTATGGAGTAAATTTAATATATGTGCATCAGGAAATCAGTTCCTATTGTCTCTTCTTTATATCTACAATGGCCCAGAACTTGCTGGGAAAATAACAGCAAGTTAAATTTGTACAAGTTAAAAACGCAGCAATTTGTGGCAAGGAGGAGAAACGCTATGAGTTGCGAAACACCACAGATTGCATTTACATAGCATATTTAACAACCTCTGAAGATCTCAAAGTGCTTCACAGCTGTTGAAGTACTTTTGAAGTGTAATCGCTGTTGTAATGTAGGAAACACAGCAGCCAATTTGTGCACACAAACAGCAATGTGATAATGACCAGATAATCTGTTTTAGTGATGTTGGTTGAAGGATAAATATTGACCAGGACACCGAGAAAAACTCCCCTGCTCTTCTTTGAAATAGTGACATGGTATCTTTTACGTCCACCTGCAGAGCAGGTGATAAACTTCTCATTTGAAAGGTGTCACCTCTGACAGTGTAGCACCGACTTAGTACTGCACTGGAGTGTCAGCCTAGATTTTGTGTTGAACCCACAATGTTTTTCACTCAGAAGCGATAGTGCAACAACTTAGCCGCAGCTGACACCTAGTTAATCAAAGCTAATTTTGTGACCTCTGTATGCTGTAATGCAATTAATTTTGCGAGATACAAGTAGATTTTCAACAACCGATTTAACAGCCAAAATTGATTTTGCTTCTATTCCCCAACCCTGTCACCAGCAACAGCCTACACTGCCACGGCCCCCATGCCCTCCCACCCCCAACCTCTCCACCCAGGTCTGCCCTCCTCTTGTGGTACTGTTGGGGTTCAGTTTTAGAAGTTAATTCTTGAGATATGGGAATCACTGGCAAGGCCAACAATATTGCACATAGAAACATAGAAAATAGGTGCAGGAGTAGGTCATTCGACCCTTCAAGCCCAAACCACTATTCAGTATGATCATGGCGGATCATGCAACTTCAGAACCCCATTCCTGCTTTCTCTCCGTACCTCTTGATCCCTTTAGCTGTAAGGGCCACATCTAACTCACTTTTGGATATATTTAATGAACTGGCCTCAACAATTTTCTGTGGTAGAGAATTCCACAGGTTCACAATTCTCTGAGTGAAGAAGTTTCTCCTCATCTCATTCCTAAATGACTTACCCCTTATCCTTAGACTGTGACCCCTGGTTCTGGACTTCCCCAACATTGGGAACATTCTTCCTGCATCTAACCTGTCCAATCCAGTCAGAATTTTATATCTTTCTGTGAGATCCCCTGTCATTCTTCTAAATTCCAGTGTATATAAGCCGAGTCGATCCAGTCTTTCTTCATATGTCAGTCCTGCCATCCCGGGAATTAGTCTGGTGAACCTTCGCTGCACTCCCTCAATAGCAAGAATATCCTTCGTCAAATTAGGAGACCAAAAGTGTACACAATATTCAAAGTGTACACGATGCTGAGAATGACGTGAGTATCACGTGTAGTGAGTTGGTCTTACCGCAGGGAAAGGGTCCACAGCCAGATAGGGAATGGAAGACCAGCAGGAAGAGTAGAGCAAGGAAGGTAGTGCAGGGGTCCCCTGCGGTCATCCCCCTGCAAAACAGATACACCGCTTTGGGTACTGTTGAGGGGAATGACTCATCAGGGGAGGGCAGCAGCAGCCAAGTTCATGGCACCGTGGCTGGCTCTGCTGCACAGGAGGGCAAGAAAAAGAGTGGGAGAGCGATAGTGATAGGGGATTCAATTGTGAGGGGAATAGATAGGCGTTTCTGCGGCCGCAACCGAGACTCCAGGATGGTATGTTGCCTCCCTGGTGCAAGGGTCAAGGATGTCTCGGAGCGGGTGCAGGACATTCTGAAATGGGAGGGAGAACAGCCAGTTGTCGTGGTGCACATTGGTACCAACGACATAGGCAAAAAAAGGGATGAGGTCCTACGAAACGAATTTAAGGAGCTAGGAGCTAAATTAAAAAGTAGGACCTCAAAAGTAGTAATCTCGGGATTGCTACCAGTGCCACGTGATAGTCAGAGTAGGAATCGCAGGATAGCGCAGATGAATACGTGGCTTGAGCAGTGGTGCAGCAGGGAGGGATTCAAATTCCTGGGGCATTGGGACCGGTTCTGGGGGAGGTGGGACCAGTACAAACCGGACGGTCTGCACCTGGGCAGGACTGGAACCAATGTCCTAGGGGGAGTGTTTGCTAGTGCTGTTGGGGAGGATTTAAACTAATATGGCAGGGGGATGGGAACCAATGCAGGGAGACAGAGGGAAACAAAAAGGAGCCAAAAGCAAAAGACAGAAGAGTGACCATAATGTGGTGGAATTCTGCATTAGGATGGAGAATGAAACAGTTAATTCAGAGACCATGGTCCAGAACTTAAAGAAGGGTAACTTTGAAGGTATGAGGCGTGAATTGGCTAGGATAGATTGTTGAATGATACTTAGGGGGTTGACTGTGGATGGGCAATGGCAGACATTTAGAGACCGCATGGATGAAGTACAACAATTGTACATTCCTGTCTGGCGTAAAAATAAAAAGGGGAAGGTGGCTCAACCGTGGCTATCTAGGGAAATCAGGGATAGTATTAAAGCCAAGGAAGTGGCATACAAATTGGCCAGAAATAGCAGCGAACCTGGGGACTGGGAGAAATTTAGAACTCAGCAGAGGAGGACAAAGGGTTTGATTAGGACAGGGAAAATGGAGTACGAGAAGAAGCTTGCAGGGAACATTAAGGCGGATTGCAAAAGTTTCTATAGGTATGTAAAGAGAAAAAGGTTGGTGAAGACAAACGTAGGTCCCCTGCAGTCAGAATCAGGGGAAGTCATAACGGGGAACAAAGAAATGGCGGATCAATTGAACAAGTACTTTGGTTCGGTATTCACTAAGGAGGATACAAACAACCTTCCGGATATAAAAAGGGTCAGAGGGTCTAGTAAGGAAGAGGAACTGAGGGAAATCTTTATTAGTCGGGAAATTGTGTTGGGGAAGTTGATGGGATTGAAGGCCGATAAATCCCCAGGGCCTGATGGACTGCATCCTAGAGTACTTAAGGAGGTGGCCTTGGAAATAGCGGATGCATTGACAGTCATTTTCCAACATTCCATTGACTCTGGATCAGTTCCTATGGAGTGGAGGGTAGCCAATGTAACCCCACTTTTTAAAAAAGGAGGGAGAGAGAAAACAGGGAATTATAGACCGGTCAGCCTGACCTCAGTAGTGGGTAAAGTGATGGAATCAATTATTAAGGATGTCATAGCAGTGCATCTGGAAAATGGTGACATGATAGGTCCAAGTCAGCATGGATTTGTGAAAGGGAAATCATGCTTGACAAATCTTCTGGAATTTTTTGAGGATGTTTCCAGTAAAGTGGACAAGGGAGAACCAGTTGATGTGGTATATTTGGACTTTCAGAAGGCTTTCGACAAGGTCCCACACAAGAGATTAATGTGCAAAGTTAAAGCACATGGGATTGGGGGTAGTGTGCTGACGTGGATTGAGAACTGGTTGTCAGACAGGAAGCAAAGAGTAGGAGTAAACGGGTACTTTTTAGAATGGCAGGCAGTGACTAGTGGAGTGCCGCAAGGTTCTGTGCTGGGGCCCCAGCTGTTTACATTGTACATTAATGATTTAGACGAGGGGATTAAATGCAGTATCTCCAAATTTGCGGATGATACTAAGTTGGGTGGCAGTGTGAGCTGCGAGGAGGATGCTATTAGGCTGCAGAGTGACTTGGATAGGTTAGGTGAGTGGGCAAATGCATGGCAGATGAAGTATAATGTGGATAAATGTGAGGTTATCCACTTTGGTGGTAAAAACAGAGAGACAGACTATTATCTGAATGGTGACAGATTAGGAAAAGGGAAGGTGCAACGAGACCTGGGTGTCATGGTACATCAGTCATTGAAGGTTGGCATGCAGGTACAGCAGGCGGTTAAGAAAGCAAATGGCATGTTGGCCTTCATAGCGAGGGGATTTGAATACAGGGGCAGGGAGGTGTTGCTACAGTTGTACAGGGCCTTGGTGAGGCCACACCTGGAGTATTGTGTACAGTTTTGGTCTCCTAACTTGAGGAAGGACATTCTTGCTATTGAGGGAGTGCAGCGAAGGTTCACCAGACTGATTCCCGGGATGGCGGGACTGACCTATCAAGAAAGATTGGATCAATTGGGATTGTATTCACTGGAGTTCAGAAGAATGAGAGGGGACCTCATAGAAACGTTTAAAATTCTGACGGGTTTAGACAGGTTAGATGCAGAAAGAATGTTCCCAATGTTGGGGAAGTCCAGAACCAGGGGTCACAGTCTGAGGATAAGGGGTAAGCCATTTAGGACCGAGATGAGGAGAAACTTCTTCACCCAGAGAGTGGTGAACCTGTGGAATTCTCTACCACAGAAAGTAGTTGAGGCCAATTCACTAAATATATTCAAAAGGGAGTTAGATGAAGTCCTTACTACTCGGGGGATCAAGGGTTATGGCGAGAAAGCAGGAAGGGGGTACTGAAGTTTCATGTTCAGCCATGAACTCATTGAATGGCGGTGCAGGCTAGAAGGGCTGAATGGCCTGCTCCTGCACCTATTTTCTATGTTTCTATGTTTCTATGTTTCACCAAGGCTCTGTACAACTGCAGTAAGACCTCCCTGCTCCTATACTCAAATTTTCTCGCTATGAAGACCAATATGCCATTTGCCTTCTTCACCGCCTGCTGTACCTGCATGCCAACTTTCAATGACTGATGTACCATGACACCAAGGTCTCGTTGTACCTCCCCTTTTCCTAATCTGTCACCATTCAGATAATATTCTGCCTTCCTGTTTTTGCCACCAAAGTGGATAACTTCACATTTATCCACATTATACTGCATCTGCCATGCATTTGCCCACTCATCTAACCTGTCCAAATCACCCTGCAGCTTCTTAGCATCCTTCTCACAGCTCACACTGCCACCCAGCTTAGTGTCATCTACAAATTTGGAGATATTACATTCAATTCCTTCGTCTAAATCATTAATGTATATTGTAAATAGCTGAGGTCCCAGCATTGAACCTTGTGGTACCCCATTAGTCACTGCCTGCCATTCTGAAAAGGACCCATTTATTCCTCTCTTTGCTTCCTGTCTGCCAACCAGTTCTCTATCCACGTCAATACATTACCCCCAATACCATGTGCTTAAATTTTGCACACTAATCTCTTGTGTGGGACCTTGTCAAAAGCCTTTTGCAAGTCTAAATACACCACATCCACTGGTTCTCCCTTGTCCACTCTACTAGTTATATCCTCAAAAAATTCTAGAAGATTTGTCAAACATGATTTTCCTTTCATAAATCCATGCTGACTTGGACCGATCCTGTCACTGCTTTCCAAATGCGCTGCTACTACATCTTTAATAATTGATTCCAACATTTGTCCCACTACCGATGTCAGGTTAACCGGTCTATAATTCCATGTTTTCTCTCTCCCTCCTTTTTTAAAAAGTGGTTTTACATTAACTACCCTCCAATCCAGAGGAACGGATCCAGGCTCTACAGAATGTTGGAAAATGACCACCAATGCATCAACTATTTCTAGGGCCACTTCCTTAAGTACTCTGGGATGCAGACTATCAGGCCCTGGGGATTTATCGGCCTTCAATCCCATCAATTTCCCGAACACAATTTGCTGACTAATAAGGATTTCCTTCAGTTCCTCCTTCTTGCTAGACCCTTGGTCCCCTAGTATTTCCAGAAGGTTATTTGTGTCTTCCTTCGTGAAGACAGAACCAAAATATTTGTTCAATTGGTCTGCGCTTGATTTAGCGCTCCACTTCCCTCTTGGAGCACTAAAGCTGAATTTCCCGGAAGCAGAAATTCAAACGTTATTGCCCCAAACGGGTCGCTACGGAATTTGTAGCCCATTGTCTTTGTATTCAATTCCCCTATTTAGAAAGAAAAACAGCATAGTGGTTATGTTATTGGACTAGCAATCTAGAGACCTGGATTAATGATCCAGAGACATGAGTTCAAATCCCACCACGGCAGTGGGGAATTTAAATTCAGTTAAAGAAATAAATCTGGAATAAAAAAGCTAGTATCAGTAATGGCGACCATGAAACCACTGGATTGTCACAAAAAACCATCTGGTTCACTAATATCCTTTAGGGAAGGAAATCTACAGTCCTTACCCAGTCTGGTCTATATGTAACTCCAGACACACAGCAATGTGGTTCACTCTTAAATACCTCTGAAATGGCCTAGTAAACCACTCAGTTGTATCAAACCTCTATGAAAAACAATAAGAAAAATTAAACCATACGGACCCTTTGGCATCAACCTAGGCACCAGATTCTGAAATGACAAAGGTACACCAAACCCAGTCAACTATGCAAAGTCCTCCCCACTAACATCTGCCAAAATTGGGACTGCGAAAATTCGATGAGCTATACCACAGACTAGTCAATCAGCAGCCTGAGATAGACATACTCAAAGAATCATAACTTTCAGCCAGCATCCCAGACTCCTCCATCACAATGCCTGGATAGGTTCTGACCCACTGGCAGGACAGACCCATCGGAAGTAGTGGCACAATGGTGTCCAGTTGGGAGGAAATGGCCTTGAGAGTCCTCAACATTGACTCCAGACCTCATGAAGTTTCAGGTCAAACATGGACAAGGAAACCTCTTGCTGATTACTACCTACCATCGTCCCTCAGCTGATGAATCAGTACTCCTCCATGTGGAGCAACACTTGGAAGATGGTGAGAGAACCAACACAAGGGCAAAACCTACTTGACCTCATCCTCACCAATCTACCTGTTGCAGATGCATCTGTCCCTGACAGTATTGGTAGGACTGACCACAGCACAGTCATTGTGGAGACTAAGTTCTATTTTCACACTGAGGATACCCTCGACCGTGTGTGTGACACTACCACTGTGCTAACTGGGATAGATGCAGATTCGTTGAATGTTTTCTTGGCCAATCTTTAATTGCAGTCCACCTGTGCTAGATTCCTCAAATCATCGAACTTCCAGTTGGGTATTTTCAATTTTTCTTTCTATTGGTCCTCGGCCATAACTATTTTAAACCTAATTTTATTTTGATCACTATTACCCAGATGTTCTTCCACTGAAACACACTCCACTTAGGAACATAGGAACATAGGAAATAGGAGCAGGAGTAGGCCATTCGGCACCTCAAGTCTGCTTCGCCATTCTATAAGATCATGGCTGATCTGATCTTGGGCTCAGCTCTACTTCCCTGCCCGCTCCCCATAACCCTTCACTGCCGTATCTTTCAAAAATCTGTCTATCTCCACCTTAAATATATTCAATGACCCAGCTTCCACAGCTCTCTGGGGCAGAGGATTCCACAGATTTACGACCCACTGAGAGAAGAAATTGCTCCTCATCCCAGTTCTAAATGGGCGACCCCTTATTCTTAAACTATGCCCCCAAGTTCTAGATTCCCCCACGAGTGGAATCATCCTCTCTGCATCTACCTTGTCGAGCCCCCTCTGTATCTTATGTTTCAATAAGATCCCCTCTCATTCTTCTAAACTCCAGTGAGTATAGGCTCTTTCTTCAAAAGTGAACCCCCTCATCTCAGGAATCAACCTAGTAAACCTTCTCTGATTACAGTATATCTCTCCTTAAACAAGGAGATCAAAACTATATGCTGTACTCTAGGTGTGGTCTCAAAAATACCCTGTACAGTTGCAACAGTACTTTCCTGCTTTTATACTCCATCCCCCTTGCAATAAAACCCAACATTCAATTTGCCTTCCTGATTACTTGCTGTACCTGCATATTAACTTTTCGTGTTTCATGCACAAGGTCCCTCAATACTATAATATATTGTAATCCCTCTCCATTTAAATAAAAAATTGCTTTTTTACTTTTCCTGCATAGTGGATAACCTCACACTTACCCATATTATACTCTATCTGCCAAAGGTTTGTCCACTCACGCAGCCTGTCTATATCCGGTTGTAAATTCTTTGTGTCCTCCTCGCAACTTGCTTCCCCACCCATCTTTGTATCATCAACAAACTTGGCTACATTACACTTGGTCCCTTCATCCAAGTCATTAATCTAAATTGTAAAGAGTTGAGGCCCCAGCACCGATCCCTTTGGCACCCCACTAGTTACAGTTTGCCAATCGGAAAATGACCCTTTTATCCTGACTCTCTGTTTTCTGTTCGTTCGTCAGTCCGCTATCCATGCTAATATATTACCCCAACCCCACGAGCTTTTATCTTGTGCAGTAGCCTTCTATGTGGTAGCTTATTGAATGCCTTCAGGAAATGCAAATGCACCACATCCACTGGTTCCCCCTTATCCACCGTGCTCGTTACATCCTCAAAGAACTCCAGCAAATTTGTCACACGTGATTTCTCTTTCATAAAACCATGCTGACTCTGCTTGACTGAATTATGCTTTTCCAAATGTCCTACTACTGCTTCCTTAATAGTGGACTCCAGCATTTTCCCCAATGACCGATGTTAGGCGAACTTGTCTATAGTTTCCTGCTTTCTGTCTGCCTTCTTTTTTAATTAGGGGTGTTACATTTGCGGTTTTCCAATTGGCTGGCACCTCTCCATAATCCAGAGAACTTTGGTAGATTACAACCAATGCATCCACTATCTCTGCAACCACTTATTTTAAGACCCTGGTATGCAAGCCATCAGGTCCAGGGGACTTGTTCACCTTTAATCCCATTATTTTACCGAGTGCTTTTTCTTTAGTGATAGTGAATGTTTTAAGTTCCTCCTTCCCTATAGCCCCTTGATTATTGGGATGATTTTAGTGGCTTCTATCGTGAAGACTGATACAAAATATTTGTTCAATGTCTCTGCCATTTCCCTGTTCCCCATTATTAATTCCCCAGTCTCATCCTCTAAGGGACTAATGTTTACTTTAGCTCCTCTCTTCCTTTTTACATACCTGTAGAAGCTTTTACTATCTGTTTTTATATTTCTTGCTAGTTTACTCTCATAATCTATCTTTCCTCTCTTTATTATTTTTTTAGTTATCCTGTGATGTTTTTTAAAAATGTCCCAATCCTCTGTCTTCCCACTAATCTTGACCACTTTGTATGCCATTACTTTTAGTTTGACATCATCCCTTACTTCTTGAATTAGCCACGGATGGTATTCCCTTTTCTTAAAATCTTTCCTTCTCACTGGAATATATTGTTGTTAAAAGTTATGACATATCTCCTGAAATGTTGGCCACTGCCTATCAACCTTGTTACATTTTGATCTATTTTCTCAGTCCACTTTCGCCAACTCTGCCTTCATATCTTTATAATCACCTTTATTTAAGATCAGGACACTGGTTTGAGATCCAACTTTGTTACCCTCCAACTAAATTTGAAATTCAACCAGGCTATGATCACTCTTTCCTAGAGGATCCTTTACTCTGAGATCATGTTTTAATCCTGTCTTATTACACAGTACCAGATCTAGGATAGCCTGCTCCCTTGTTGGTTCCGCAATGCACTGTTCAAGGATAGACTTTATGAACTTCCTCAAGGCTACCTTGGCCAATTTGATTTGTCCAATCAATACCTTTCTTACAAGCCTTCATTATCTCTTGAATTATACTCCGTCCAACAGAGTAGCTTCTATTAGTGGGCCTATAGACTATGCCCAGTAGTGACATTCCCCATTATTATTTCTTATCTCCACCCAAACTGATTCTACATCTTGATTTTCTGAGCCAATACCATTTCTCACTACTGCCCTGATCTCATCCTTTATTAACAGAGCTACCCCATCTCCATTTCCCTTCTGTCTATTCTTCCGAATTGTCAAGAACCCCAGAATATTTAGTTGCCAGTCCTAGTCACCTTGCAACCATGTCTCTGTAATGGCTATCATACCCATTTATATCTATTTGTGCCATAAACCGATCTATCTTGTTACAAATGTTGCGTGCATTCCGATAAAGAGCTTTTAAGTTGTCTTTTTATCATTTTTCCCTGTTTGGATCCCACTTTCTGATACCCTCTTATTTGTATACATTCTGTCCCTTCCTGTCACACTCTGGTTATCATTTTCCCCAGTGCTACACTGCTGCTCTATTGCCTTCTCCTTTCTCTTTGACTTTTTACATTTTTGCTCACCTGAACGCCCCCCCCCATTATTTAGTTTAAAGCCCTCTCTACGGGCCCAAGTTTCGGCCTCAGTTGCTCCTGATTTTTTGGAGCAACTGGTGTCGAACGGAATATCTTAGAAATTCAAATTCTCGGCATTTAGTTTGCTCCAGTTCTAGTCAGTTAGAACAGTTTCACTTTGGAACAGAATTCTTTTTTCAAAAGGGGGCCTGTCCGGCCACTTACGCCTGTTTTCAAAGTTTCGGCAGTGAAAACTTACACCAAACTAACTTAGAATGGAGTAAGTGAAGATTTTTGTACGCTCGATAAAACCTTGTCTACACTTTAGAAAATCAGGCATAGGTTACAAATCAGGCATAGGGAATGGCGGGGGGGGGCGGTTTAAAGGGAAGTTTACAAACATTAAACACTTCAGTTTTACAAATAAAGAGCCATCATCAATAATAAATGATAAAAACATAAATTAATCAACCAATAAATCAATCAAAAAAAATTAATAAGAAATATTTTTTTTTAATCAATAAATAAAACATTTTCTACTTACCGACTGCAGCACCGGGAGTCCTCCAACAGCGTGCTGGGATGCCCCCTCCCCCCACCCCCCAGTGTGTCTCTGTCAGTGTCTCTATCTCTCTGTCTGTCTGTCTGTCTGTGTCTCTCACTCTCTGTCTGCCAGTGTCTGTGTTTCTGACAGCGAGGGGAGGGGGAGGAGGGGGGTGGAGGGAGAGAGGGGGGGCAGGGGGAGGGGAGGGAGGGAGGCAGAGGGGGAGGGAGGGAAGGGGAGAAGAGGGAGGGAAGGGGGAGAAGGGGTGGGGGGAGAGAAGGGGGAGGAAGAGAAGGGGAAGGGGGGGAGAAGGAGAAGGGGAAGGGGGGAAGGAGGAGAAGGGGAAGGGGGGAGGAGGAGAAGGGGAAGGGGGAGGAGGGGAAGGGAGGAGGAGGAGAAGGGGAAGGGGGTGGAGGTGAAGGGGAAGGGGAGAAGGGGGGAGGAGAAGGGGAAGGGGGGAGGAGAAGGGGAAGGGGAGGGGGGAGGAGAAGGGGAAGGGGGGAGGAGAAGGGGAAGGGGGGAGGAGAAGGGGAAAGAGAAGGGGGAGAAGGGGAAGGAAAGGGGGGAGAAGGGGAAGGAAAGGGGAAGGAGAGGGGGGGGAGAAGGGGAAGGAAAGGGTAAGGAGAGGGGGAGAGAAGGGGAAGGAAAGGGGAAGGGGGGGAGAGGAAAAGGGGAAAGAGAAGGGGGAGAAGGGGAAGGAGAGGGGGAGAAGGGGAAGGGGGGAGGAGAAGGGGAAGGGGGGAGGAGAAGGGGAAAGAGAAGCGGGAGAAGGGGAAGGAGAGGGGGGAGAAGGGGAAGGAAAAGGGAAGGAGAGGGGGGAGAGGAAAAGGGGAAAGAGAAGGGAGAGAAGGGGAAGGAGAGGGGGGAGAAGGGGAAGGAAAGGGGAAGGAGAGGGGGGTAGATGGGGAAGGAGGGGGGGAGAAAGGGGAAGGGGGGAGAAAGGAGAAGGGGGAAAGGTGAGGGAGGGAAGGAGAGGGGTGGGGGGAGGCTGAACGGGCTGGGCCCATCCGGGCACGGCCGGGCTTCGAGCAGGGCCCGTCCCCAGCACCAGATTTACAGGTAGGTGGCGATGGGTCGGGTGGGTCCGGAGTCCGGGGTCCGGGGTCCGGATTCGGGAGCGCGGGTCGGGTGGGGGGGAGCGCGGGCCGGTCGGGGGGGGGGGCAGAGGGAGGTCGAGTCGGGTCGGGTCCGGGGGGGACGGGGGTCGGGAGCGCGGGTTGGGTCGGGGGGGCGGAGGGAGGTCGGTTCGGTTCTGGTCGGGGGGCGGGGGGAGCCAGAGTCGGGTCGGGGTCGGGAGTAAGGAAGAGCTGGGCGTGGGAGGCAGCCTTATGCACACAGCCCCAGTGAGGCCATTCAGCCAGGGCTAGGGGCTGCGTGCTTCGGGCCCCTCCCACACAGTTTTGGGCGCCTGGAGCTACTGCACATGCGCGCCCACTGTAGCGCGCATGTGCAGAGGTCCCGGCACTGTTTTCAGCGCAGGGACCTAGCTCCGCCCCCTACAGCTCGTGCTGCACCGCGCCGAGGGCCAGAGGACCTGCAGCGAGCCGGAGAATCTAAGTTTTTTTTAGGCGCACTTTCTGGCGCGAAAAACGTGTGTCTAGGACCGGGCTGTGCCGTTCTAGGCGCGGTCCTAAACTTGGGTCCTACAGCCCTAGTTATTCGATATGTCAGGACGCTAGTCCCAGCACGGTCTAAGTGGAGCCCATCACTATGGAACAGCTCCCTATTACCCCAGAATTGGTGCCAGTGTCCCAGGAATCGAAACCCATTACTCTCACACCAGTCTTTGAGCCATGTGTTCATTTCTCTGATCTTATTTACCCTATGTGGCTCAGGTAGTAATCCAGAGATTATTACCTTTGTGGTTCTGTTTTTAATTTAGCCCCTAACTGTTCAATCCTCCCTCAGCAGAACCTTTTTCTTTGTTTTATCTATGTCATTGATACCGACTTGGACCATGACAACTGGAACCTGCCCCTCCTACTCCAAGTTCCTTTCTAGCCCATTTGCTCTATTTCATTTCTGAGCATTAGATCCAGCACTGCTTGCTTCCGCATTGGGCTAGAAACATGTTGATTAAGAAAGTTCTCATTTAAACACTTTAGAAATTCTTCATCCTCCTTACCCTTTACACTTTCCCCCCAGTCTATATTAGTGAAATTGAAGTCCCCTATTACTCTCTATTATTTTTACGTTTATCTGAAATTTACCTACAGATTTTCTCCTCCATCTCCTTCTTTATTTGGAAGGAAACGCCCTGCAATTTAACAGCTTATTTTCTGTTCCTTAACTCTAACCAAATAGATTCAGTCTTCTAACGCTCTAATATATGATACCTCTGTAGAACTGTAATATTATCCTTGATCAATACTGACATCCCCTTCCTTTCCTTTTTCCATCCCTATCGGTCCTGAATATATTGTAGCCAGGAATAATTAGTTCCCATTCCTTCCCATGTTTAAACCATGTCTCTATTATAGCCATTATATCATAACCTCATAGAAACATAGAAAATAGGTGCAGGAGTAGGCCATCCGGCCCTTCGAGCCTGCATCACCATTCAATAAGATCATGGCTGATCATTCCTTCAGTACCCCGTTCCTGCTTTCTCTCCATACCTCTTGATCCCTTTAGCCGCAAGGGCCATATCTAACTCCCTCTTGAATATATCCAATGAACTGGCCTCAACAATTCTCTACGGGAGAGAATTCCACAGATTAACAACGCTCTGAGTGAAGAAGTTTCTCCTCATCGCAGTCCTAAATGGCTTACCCCTTATCCTAAGACTATGTCCCCTGGTTCTGGACTTCCCCAACATCGGGAACATTCTTCCTGCATCTAACATGTCCAATCCTATCAGAATTTTATATGTTTCTATGAGATCCCCTCTCATTCTTCTAAACTCCAGTGAATACAGACCCAGTCGATCCAGTCTCTCCTCATATATCAGTCCTGCCATCCCAGGAATCAGCCTGGTGAACCTTCGCTGCACTCCCTCAATAGCAAGAACGTCCTTCCTCAGATTAGGAGACCAAAACTGAACACAATATTCCAGGTGGGGCCTCACCAAGGCCCTGTACAACTGCAGTAAGACTTCCCTGCTCCTATACTCAAATCCCCTTGCTATGAAGGCCAACATACCATTTGCCTTCTTCACCGCCTGCTGTACCTGCATGCCAACCTTCAATGACTGATGAATCATGACACCCAGGTCTCGCTGCACCTCCCCTTTTCCTAATCTGCCGCCATTCAGATAATATTCTGCCTTCGTATTTTTGCCCCCAGAGTGGATAACCTCACATTTATCCACATGATACTGCATCTGCCATGTATTTGCCTACTGACCTAACCTGTCCAAATCATCCTGCAGCCTCTTAGCATCCTCCTCACAGCTCACACCACCACCCAGTTTAGTGTCATCTGCAAACTTGGAGATATTACACTCAATTCCATCATCCAAATCATTAATATATATTGTAAAGCTGGGGTCCCAGCACCAAGCCCTGCGGCACTCCACTAGTCACTGCCTGCCATTCTGAAAAGAATCCATTAATCCCGACTCTCTGCTACCTGTCTGTCAACAGTTCTCTGTCCACGTCAGTACCTTATCCCCAATACCATGTGCTTTGATTTTGCACACCAATCTCTTGTGTGGGACCTTGTCAAAAGCCTTTTGAAAGTCCAAATACACCACATCCACTGGTTCTCCACTGTCCACTCTACTCGTTACATCCTCAAATAATTCCAGAAGATTTGTCAAGCATGATTTCCCCTTCATAAATCCATGCTGACTTGGACCAATCCTTTCACTGCTTTCCAACTGCGCTGCTATATCATCCTTAATGATTGATTCCAACATTTTCCCCACTACTGATGTCAGGCTAACTGGTCTATAATTACCCGTTTTCTCTCTCCCTCCTTTTTTAAAATATGGTGTTACATTAGCAACCCTCCAGTCCATAGGATCTGATCCAGAGTCGATGGACTGTTGGAAAATTATCACCAATGCATCCACTATTTCTAGGGCTACTTCCTTAAGTACTCTGGGATGTAGACTATCAGGCCCTGGGGATTTATCGGCCTTTAATCCCGTCAATTTCCCTAACACAATTTCCCGCCTAATAAGGATATCCTTCAGTTCCTCCTTCTCACTTGACCTTCGGACCCCTAGTACATCAGCAAGGTTATTTGTGTCTTCCTTTGTGAAGACAGAACCAAAGTACTTGTTCATTTGGTCTGCCATTTCTTTGTTCCCCATTATAAATTCACCCGAATCCGACTGCAAGGGACCTGTGTTTGTCTTCACTAATCTTTTTCTCTTCACATATCTATAGAACCTTTTGCAGTCAGTTTTTATGTTCCCAGCAAGCTTCCTCTCATATTCTATTTTCCCCCTCCTAATTAAACCCTTTGTCCTCCTCTGCTGTATTCTTATTTTCTCCCAGTCCTCTGGCTTGCTACTTTTTCTGGCTAATTTGTATGCCTCTTCCTTAGATTTAACACTATCCTTAATTTCCCTTGTTAGTCACGGTTAAGCCAGCTTCCCCATTTTATTTTTACTCCAGATTGGGATGTACAATTGTTGAAGTTCGTCCATATGATCTTTAAAGGTTTGCCATTGCCTATCCACCGTCAACCCTTTAAGTCACATTTGCCAGTCCAATCTAGCCAATTCGCGCCTCATACCATCAAAGTTACCTTTCCTTAAGTTCAGGACCCTAGTTTCTGAATTAACTTTGTCACTCTCCATCTTAATAAAGAATTCTACCATATTATGGTCACTCTTCCACAAGGGGCCTTGCACAACAAGATTGCTAATTAGTCCCTCATGTAGCAACTTATGCCTGCAACTCGACAACCTCATGATTGCTCACAAAATGAAAACATTGTAATAAATTGCTCTAAAATTACTTTTATTTTGTTGCAGTCAAATCAAAAAGTAATTAGGAACACAGCTCATTACAAAAAACCCTATGTATTACAACCTGTGTTACTGGCACATTACTTTCTTCTTACCTTCCTAAGACTGTTAACACATTTTTAGGTTCAGTTCTATTGCTGTGATTCATTAACTCTTCCATTACTCACTACCATTTAGTTTCTCACATATTAAGCTCCAAATTCACTTACATCACATGGGACAAACAAAGCATAGGCTATTTGAAACCTGGTAAGTCTCTTGCTAGCTTAGGAATAGCAAGAGCAGAAGCCTGAAAGGTCACTGAACCACAATCTTGTGAGATTGACGCTTGGTTAGAAAATAGTGTTTTGCGTGGAATATAAGAATCATAAAATGGAAGAGAATTATAAAAAAAGTAACGTTCTCACTTCTGTGCATTAAATAATATTGTTCACTAATTAGGTGTCAGCTACGGCTCAGTGGGAGCACTCTCTCTTCTGTACCCAGAAAATTTTAGGTTCAAGTCCCATTCCAGACACTTATGTAGAAAATCTAAGCTGGAACTCCAGTGCAGTACTGAGGGAGTGCTGCATTGTCAGAGGCGCCGTCTTTCAGATGAAATGATAAAAAAGAGCCGTGATTGCCCTTTCAGTTGAGCATAAAATATCCCATGGAACTATTTCAAAGAAGAACAGGTGAGCTTTCTCTGGTGCCCTGGCGAAATATTTATCCCTCAACCAACACCTAAAACAGATTGGCCCAGAAATTGCGGTCAGAGGCTTCCCGCAGGCAGATGGCGTCGACCACAAACATTTCTATAAGGTACCTGGTGATCCCGGTGGTTCGGAAACTTATGGTGCTGGGACTCTATGCGTAGGCCTGTGTAGGGGCCGACATATCTCAGGACGTAAGCGGTTAGTACGTGTCGCTGGGATCACATGGGCCGGCCCAACCTATCAAAATGGGGCTATTCCCATTCATAGTGAGTTCCATTTCTACCATGTGGACTGTTCAGCCACCTAAAGACTCATTTTTAGAGTGGAAGCAAGTCTTCCTCGATTCTGAGGGACTGCCTATGATAATGATGATAATGATGACTGGGCATACCCCCAAAACACACAAACACGTTAAATAAATTTTTAAAAATACATTATATAATTAAAATTCATTAAAATGCAATTTAATTAAATATTTTATACAAAAATGTATTTGTTTGAAATGTTTTTAAATATGTTTTAACAGGGCTCAAAATAAACTTACCTTAACGGACAGGATTTTTAATATATAAATGATGATAACATTTTATTTTTCTATTTCTTAAAACTCTTATGCTGGTAAAAGCAGGCTTTACGCCTGCTTTTACCAGGCGTAAGAATTTGAAGGGAATTTGCTGTGCAGGGGTTAGGTAAACAGCCTAACTCTCCGCCCATGGAGGCCCTTTTCCTTCGGATGTGATGGATCTTTCAAGAGATTTCTTGACAGATCGCAAGTTCCAGGTTTAGGCGCATGCACTTTGCGTACCTAAATCCGCAACTTGCAGGGCCCCGATGGGTGCATGCGCACTTCGTATGCGCCCGTAGGGGTCATGATTTCAGGTCCATTGGACTAGATTTTGCATTTTTTTTGCATGCATAACGCCCACTTAGTGTCCATTTTACTGCTGAAATGACGTATAATGCCCATATATCACCCATTTAGCCACAAAATTGAAACTGACGCCCATTTTTCGGTCACTTATCGGCGAGTATTATTTTCCCCAAGTGCGTAAAGCTGGGAAAAAATAATATCGCCTGCCCACTTTTTTGGGGAGGAATGATCAGAATGGGCGAAACCAATGGCCATAATATCACCCAACGTTACTTTCCACACGTAATTAACGCTGAATTTTTTGTCGTAAAGATCACATTTGCCAAAACTAACGCCGAGCAGATTGCCCAGCGTCACATTCACCACCTCGCAGACATCTCGCCCACAATATCGTTTGTCCAAAAACACCGCTCAGAAAAAGTGGAACTGTTCTGAATGAATCACAGCGGTGTGGGTGCCATTTTTTTAATCGCAGGTCGCTTCAATCAAAAGGCTGCTTCAACTTCGGGGGAGTTTGCATTGACATTGGAGTTCTTTTCAGGTGAAGTGACCATCTCAGCAGACATATTTTCAGACTCTGGACTACTGGGGGTTTACTGTAGGTGTATTTTAGTGAGGAAATTATTGCTTCTGATCAATCGCTATTATACTTACATTGCAATGCGGCCAGCCATTTCTCAGCCTGCATCGAGTAATACGCAGATGCTGCAGAGTGCAAATGGCTCAATGTCTAATACATATCATTATGCGCCCAATTTAAGACATGCGAGAATGAGGAAGAAATCCAGACCATACACACCCCGCACTTACAGGGAGAAGAGGTCTTACCTCGACGTGTCCGAGCGCACCTACCTTCGGAGACTACGCTTCCACAAAATGGTGATTAATGAATTATGTGAGCTCATCAGGCCACATATGCGGCCTGCCATCAGGACATCAGTGTCGGTCGAGGTCAAGGTCACCGCGGCACTGTCTTTCTGCATGTCCGGTTCCTTTCGGGCCACCGCGATCGAGATTTTCCCTCTGTCTCACCATGCTACACATCGCTGCATTAGACAGGTCACAGAGGCCCTGTACGCGTGTAGGATGGTCTTTATCAGCTTCCCCATGACCACAGAGGCTCAGACTGACAGAGCTGGAGCATTCTACCGCATTGTTAAGTTCCCCAGGGCGCAGGGAACAATACAATGCACTTACATCGCCATGAGGGCGCCTTCTCACGATCCAGAGCTTTTTCATAACAGAAAAGGATTTCACTCCCTGAAGGTCCAACTAGTTTTTGACCACAACCTGATCATAATGGCAGTGAATGCCAAATGTCCGGGCAGCTTCGATGAGGCTCACATCCTGCGTGAGAGCGCTGCCTCTGACATGTTTAAGAATCAGCCATAAGGACAATGCTGGATGCTTGGTGACAACCGATGTGGCCTAGCCAACTGGCTGATGACGCCCCTGCGTGACACCCATACCGAGGCCGAGAAGCGATACAACCAGAGCCACAGAGACACACGCAATGTGGTCCAAAAAACAATAACTGTGCTTATGCAGCGCTTTAGATGTCTGGACCACTCAGGAGGGGAGCTACAATACAACCCTGAGCAGATAGCTAAATTCATGGTCTTTTGCTCCATGCTGCACAATCTGGCTATCAGGAGGGAACAAAAATTGCCAGAAGTCACTGATGCTCCACCTCAGGAGAGAGAAGATGAGGACGACGAGGGGCTGGACGCTGACATCAGGCCAGACAATCAGACTGGCTATGCAACCATGCCCATGAACCCCTCCAGACCACAGGAAAGGGCCCATGGTGGCTACATAGCTGCAAAACTCTTACGTCAGGAGCTCATAACTGAACGAATTGCCTGAAAGAACGTTGCTGTGAGTGACATCGCTGGCACACTGCTGTGTGTGTGCAGCTCAGACATCAATGGTGGGAATCACCTTGGTGCCAGTTAAAGTTTAAGTTGATTGAAGTTAAGTTTTATTTAGCCCTTTCATGTTAAGGAATCACCAGTGTATAACGGTCCAGCTATCTGAGACAACGCGCAACAAGGTTATGTTGAATTAAAAAAATGTTGTACGACCATTGATCTGAAATCATAAGTATAACGGCCAAAAACACCCACACCCTACTTTTTCGACCATTGACATCAATCAAATGGTCAACATGTCCAGCAACACAGATTACAAATACAAAGCAGGAAGGGGCCCTCTCCCCCCCATAAATAACAACAAATTGCATACACCCAAATTGCATACACCGACACAGCTATCACCTGCGGACATGCACCTCACTTTCCTTCCCCCCCTCCTCTTCTTCTTCCCCACCTCTACCCCTTCTCCTCCTCATTCCACACTGCCTGGCTGAAGAGCTCCTCAGGCGGTGCCTCATTTGGGGGGATGAAGGCAGAGGCGGTGGTTGGATGGGTATGGGAGCCGGTGGGTGCCGAGGTGGGAACATTCTCGGATCCAGAATCAGGAACTTGGTCCTGCCTCTCATCTGTCGTTCACTGTGGTGATGCGGAACCTAGGGGTAGACTGCCGCGCTCCGGGACCACTGGGAGGCCTGTGTCAGCAGTGTTCCTGTCTATCGCCTCCAAGGCCTCTGCTATCTGTGGAACGTACTCAGTCATGGTGGCCAACTGTCGAGATATGCCCCCCAATGCATCGAGGATCTGGTCACCAATGTCTACAGTCCTCGTGGATAACTGTACCATCTCTCCACTCTCATGTGGCACTCGTGGACCAGACCAGCCGCGTCCATGAAACCTCTGTGCGGTCAGCGCCGTCCTGGGGACAAATGGGTTGCCCTGTGGCGAAGTGCTTGGGCACGGTACCTCCAGAGTGGAAGCGGGAATGACCGGAGGAGCACTAGATGGCCTTGGGGTGGAATGGCTTCTGGAGCGTGGCGACGCAGGTTCCTCGAAGTCTGCGCTCTCATCCGTAGAGGACAGACCCAGCGGATTGACGGGCGAGAATCGGAGCTCCTCAGCACCAGATGTAGGATCGTCCGGCGAGTCCGGTCCCGCGCCCCCAACTTATGGCCTCTGTGGTTTTGCCTGGGCCACGCTGCTGGCTATGCTGCAAAACACAAATTAGGTTTTTAGAGTAGAAGGGGGCACTAGGGTCACAAGGTGATTCCAGCGCTACACACAGCATATGCACAACAAAAGCACCACCGCTATCAAAATCAGCCCAGATATCACATTTCATGACTATCAACACATTCTGCATTGCAATGATTTTCATTAAGCCAGCATTATTTATAGGACAATTTTATTAATCATCGATCATATATGAGTGGGTGTGTCATCTATTGACTTTACATCACGCAATGGTGTAAACTTTACTCACGTCGCATCACTTCAGGGTCTGCAGATGCTTGCGTAGCTGTCTCGGGGTGCTTCCCCACGAATGTGAGCACCCACACCTCCATCACAGTGATGTCGCTGGGAACTGGTGGCACCTCACTGTTCGCCTCTGCACAGACCTCATCGTCAATAGGTTCTTCTGTAAAAGGTCATAGGACGATATGGCATGAGATCATTCCGTGATATCTTTGCTAGGTACGTCACAGAGACTGATACAATACATAACCGACAGATGTAATCATGATTATTATGATAATTATCATTCTTTACCTAAAGACGTACACCGTGACCGCGGGCTTTGACTTCAACATTCCCGGTAAAAGTGAAAGACCTCACATCTGCTGATAGTCGCTCATGACTGTTACAAATCAAATTATATAAATACATATGTACATGTAAATAAATATAATACTTACTCTTGCAGATCCGACAAGGTTATTCCATTGTTTACGGCATTGGTTGCCCTCATGCACCTCGTTGGTCGCCGACGATACCACCTCTGCTATCTCGGCCCATATATTCTGGTATGCCTTTGGGGTGGGCTTCCCATGCCCTCCCTGCGTCAAATCACCCCAGCGTAACTCGACCTCCTGCAGGAGGGAGGCATCTGCCTCTTCCGAGAACCTCCTTACTCTTTCACGGCCTCCAATTTGCTCCTCTCGCAGCTCACTACTCTTGCTAGCATCCGTCTCCACAGCATGCTATGTCACCTCCTCCTCTCCCTCCATTATAGGCACCAAATTCGGGCAAATATCTGGCTGGTAACAGCTAATTTTTTCCGCCCAATTTGCTTAAAGCTCTAAACTCTCCCTCCTTCCTCCCAAAACAGCCACACCACACCCACACACGTCTTCACTCCCTCTCAGCTCTCTCTCTACCTGTCTCCTCTTCTGCACAAGTCATGACGATCCTTGACCTCCTGAATCACGGGAATCGAGTGTTGCCATACCATTGCTAAGGACGGCGATAGTTTACAGCAGAAGGTCAGAGAGATTTAACGTAATTTCATATCGCTCGCGGTAACGCCCAATTTCAAAAATGGAGACTAGGGGCTTTGAGAATGGGCGACAAACCAGCGATCCGAAAACCCATTATTACCGCCCACGCCGGAAATATCGCCCATTTTTGGATGATCTGCACAAAGAAATGGCAGACCATTTGAACAAATACTTTGGTTCTATCTTCACTAAGGAAGACACAAATAACCTTCTGAAAGTACTAGGGGACTGAGGGTCTAGTGAGAAGGAGGTACTGAAGGATATCCTTATTGGGCGGGAAATTGTGTTCGGGAAATTGATGGGATTGAAGGCCGATAAATCCCAGGAGCCTGATAGTCTGCATCCCAGAGTACTTAAGGAAGTGGCCATAGAAATAGTGGATGCATTGGTGATCAGTTTCCAATAGTCTATCGAACCTGGATCAGTTCCTATGGACTGGAGGGTAGTTAATGTAACACCACTTTTTTAAAAAGGAGGGAGATAGTAAATGGGTAATTATAGTGGGGAAAATGTTGGAATCAATTATTAAAGATGAAATAACAGCGCATTTGGAAAGCAGTGACAGGATCAGCCAAGTCAACATGGATTTATGAAAGGGAAATCATGCTTGACAAATCATCTGGAATTTTTTGAGGATGTAACTAGTAGAGTGGACAAGGGAGAACTAGTGGATGTGGTGTATTTGGACTTTCAAAAGGCTTTTGACAAGGTCCCAGACAAGAGATTGGTGTGCAAAATTAAAACACATGGTATTGAGGGTAATATACTGATGTGGATAGAGAACTGGTTGGCAGACAGAAAGCAGAGAGTCGGGATAAACGGGTCCTTTTCAGAATGGCAGGCAGTGACTAGTCGAGTGCTGTAGGGCTTAGTGCTTGGACCCAAGCTATTTACAATATACATTAATGATTTGGATGAAGGAATTGAGTGTAATTTCTCCAAGTTTGCAGATGACACTAAGCTGGGTGGCGGTTTGAGCTGTGAGGAGGACGCTAAGAGGCTGCAGGGTGACTTGGACAGGTTAGGTGAGTGTGACAAATGCATGGCATATGCAGTATAATGTGGATAAATGTGAGGTTATCCACTTTGGGGGCAAAAACACAAAGGCAGAATATTATCTGAATGGCAGCAGATTAGGAAAAGGGGAGGTGCAACGAGACCTGGGTGTCATGGTACATCAGTCATTGAAAGTTGGCATGCAGGTACAGCAGGCGGTGAAGAAGGCAAATGGTATGTTGGCCTTCATAGCTAGGGGATTTGAGTATAGGAGCAGGGAGTACTTACTGCAGTTGTACAGGGCCTTGGTGAGGTCTCATTTGGAATAATGTGTTCAGTTTTGGTCTCCTAATCTGAGGAAGGACGTTCTTGCTATTGAGGGAGTGCAGCGCAGGTTCACCAGACTGATTCCAAGGATGGCTGGACTGACATATGAGGAGAGACTGGATCGACTGGACTTTATTCACTGGAGTTTAGAAGGATGAGAGGGGATCTCATAAAAACATATAAAATTCTGACAGGACTGGACCTGTTAGATGCAGGAAGAATATTCCCGATGTTGGGGAAGTCCAGAACCAGGGGATACAGTCCAAGGAGAAGGGGTAAGCCATTTAGGACTGAGATGAGGAGAAACTTCTTCACTGAGAGAGTTGTTAACCTGTGGAATTCCCTACCGCAGAGAGTTGTTGATGCCAGTTCATGGATATATTCAAGAGGGAGATAGATATGGCCCTTACGGTTAAAGGGATCAAGGGGTAATGGAGAGAAAGCAGGAAAGGGGTACTGAGGTGAATAATCAGCCATGATCTTATTGAATTGTTGTGCAGGCTCAAAGGGCTGACTGGCATACTCCTGCACCTATTTTCTATATTTCTATGTTTCGAAAAGTATAAAATCTATCCCATTATCTTCTCATTATCACATTGCTGTTTGTGGAGCCATGCTGTGTGCATAGCACCTGCCATGTTTCCCACATTACAATAGCGACTATACTTGAAAAATATTTCATTGTCGTAACCCTGCTTTGACCAGCCCAAGGCCATGAAAGGTGCTGTATAACTGCATGTCTATCTTTTTCTTTCTTTTCCGATCAAGATGGCCCATCACCAGTTTCTCAGAGCAACTATGAATGGTCAATGAAGGCCATCCTTTCCAGCAAAGCCCACAGCCCAAGAATGAATTAAAAGAAAATTGAAATATATAAAATCATTAATGTTTAACACATCATTAAAAAGGTACTTCGACCAGAATGGATAAGACTTTACTTTCTATGGTGGCTTTAGTTTGGATCTACGATGCAAGTACAACAACTTTACACCATTCACAGTGTTTTATCTGAATTTGTGCTCTATTTGTTTTGTGGCTTTAAACAACAGATTATACACAGTGGTAATGACAGAGTCAGGTCCTGATTGAAACTTCATACTCCTCAAAACCAGTATGAAATCCCCTGAGACACACACTTCACAAAACCAGCGTATGCTGCTAAGGCAGTGTTCACTCACATTTCTGATACTAATTCAGGTCTTTCAACTCTACATTCCATGAATATGATCAATAAATTATTATACATAAAAGATACATACAAATACTAACAGAATGACAATGTAAGCTAAACAAGCAGCCACGCAACCCTCCTGAAATTGCTTTATTGCCGCAATCAACCCTAAACAGAGTTATCAAGTTAACACATTCGGATATGGCTGACTGACTGTTGCATATCCTAAGATTTGAACTTTTAACCCAGCATGTGCTAATCTCATACACTGCACAGAGAGTGAGGTATTCGGGTAATACGGACTTACACTCCCACACAAAGCATTTCAATGGTGAGCCAGACAGCAAGATGCTGTTTTCGCGAAGCTGAAGCTAAAGCCAGTGTGGCACAACTCAGACAGCAACATTTGGATATTTGAATTTAACTATGCGTCTGCCCCTCTCTTCAATTTGCTGTACCAGCTTTACATAAATAATGTCGCGCGCCATTTTCTGCACCATTATTTTAACAGGAAAATTTGACACACTATTTCCTTTATAATTCTTGACTTGTGTTACATTCAGGCAAAAGTAGGGAAACACTGAAAAAATGAAAATGAATGTGCGATTTTGAGATTTCTAACATTAAAACATAAAGAATAACAGTTCTGAGCTAGGTGACGGTATTACACAAGAAAGTTTATAACATATAACATTGAATAGGCTACGTATTTCCAAAAGAAACCCCATATTTAGGGCATTGTCTTGCAATTTATGTAGTACTTTGTACTTGATGTTAAGAAGGGCTAGAAATTCAATGTATTTGCGCCTCCTATTAGCAACCCCAGGGGACAAAAGCCTTACTGTACGAGTGCGTCCCTGACAACGACTTCTGCCATATTGGGCAGGGGTTTAGCGGTGGCACTACAGATTTATGCCCCAATCGCCTGCACCCAAAGATCGTGATGTCATCACTGCATGCTTCACCCCATTAGCACCCCAGCCCCGAAATTCACTTTTGCCCCAAGCAGCAGCTCCGGGTGGAAACATCGGCAGCAGCAGGAGGTGCGGATCGGATAGCCGGCCTCTATCGGGACAAAAACTAAAGGTGATGTGGCCAATGGAAATCACCCCAAAACTTACCTTGGTTTTCCCTCTGCTGCTCCATTTTCATCATAGGGTCCTGCCCATGATCGCTCAGTTTAGCACTCTGCTTGAGTGCCATATTGATCGCACTGCACCACCGCTCTATATTGGTCCACATAAATCCCTTTTTAATTTGCAGGGCCTGAAGCATGGGCCCTTCCCTTTAAGGGTGCAGCACGGCCCAGTGTGCAGCGCTGCTTGATTTAGCGCTTGAAACCCACAATTTCTGAGAGGGGCGAGACTTCAAAGGGGATGGGGTATAAAAGCAGGGAAGTCTTACTACGGCTGAATAAGATATTGGTGAGGCCACACCTGGAATACTGCATGCAGTTTTGGTTTCCATATTGACGAAAGGATATACTTTCTTTGGAGGCAGTTCAGAGAAGGTTCACTAGGTTAATTCTGGGGATAAGGGGGTTGACTTATGAGGAAAGGTTGAGTAGGTTGGGTCTCTACTCATTGGAATTCAGAAGAATGAGAGGTGATCTTATCGAAACGTATAAGATTATGGGGGGGGCTTGACAAGGTGGATACAGAGAGGATGTTTTCACTGATGGGGGAGACTAGAACTAGAGGGCATGATCTTAGAATAAGGGGCCGCCCATTTAAAACAGAGATGAGGAGAAATTTCTTCTCTCAGAGGGTTGTAAATCTGTGGAATTTGCTGCCTCGCAAGAGAGCTGTGGAAGCTGGGACATTGAATAAATTTAAGACAGAAATAGACAGTTTCTTAAACGATAAGGGGATAAGGAGTTATGGGGAGTGGGCGGGGAAGTGGAGCTGAGTCCATGATCAGCTCAGCCATGATCTTATTGAATGGCGGAGCAGGCTCGAGGGGCCATATGGCCTACTCCTGTTCCTATTTCTTATGTTCTTATGTTAAGCGCCTGGTGCTAAGTCTCGCGATTCCAACTGTTAATGCTCCCAAATGGGGCATGAATGAATTTCATCCATTAAGACTGTTCCTGAAAGCTGTGCAAATATTTTCCGTTGTGGTCAAATGGATATCAGAACTGTACAGCCCATTCTTTTTCTAGGATTTCTCTGTACCTTATTTTGAGAAGACATTCAAATTTAATCCTTTAATTGAACAATTAAAGGAAAATTAAATCTAATGAATAAAACTGTGAAGATAAAATGCACATTGTGTGATGTAATTTGCCCTGAATGTAAAAACTACAATAGCATTAAAGTATTGTCAAATGGCCACATTTATCGATTGTACAATCATGAATTAAATTTAAATAATCAGAAAACACATCCCAGGGATTAAAACTTATCCAGCAGGACAATTAAAAAAAAGTTAAAACTAGTAATTATTTTACAACCATATCTTAGGGGTGTTGTTTGGCAAACTATTTCTCATATATTTATAGATACATGATGAAGTAGCATAAATTATGACCAAAATCAGCAGCATTTCACTTGTGACTATTATGCAAATGAGACACAGATCTTGTTGCTGCTGTCTTTTCTGTTTCTTTGAATGCATTTTGATGGCATAAGTATCAATGACATTAAAAACTGAAAAGCTTCTTCGATTGAAGCTTCTTCAACACAATGCACATGAATGATGGTTGAATGAGTCCAGACTTCGATTTTCATTCTTAAAGAAGAAATATATAGGCCGCAATTTCACCCACCGAGGCAAGAGCAAGGTGGGCGATGTCTGTAGTGGGGTAACAACCCACTGCTGGCTCCATCCCGCTCTGTGGAAGTGATTTTACATTGATGTCCGCCAGCGAGGTTCCCATCCAATTAAAAGGAAGCGGGTCTGATGACATCATTTCATAATGCGTCATTCGTCGGTTTCCATAAAAGGACCATGCACAAATTAATTTTGACAGTTGTGCTGTCAGTGTTCTACAGCATTAAAGTGCTGCAAACATTGACAAGCACTGCACAAAGGTGCACGACTGCACCCAGGCTCTCACATGAATCCCTCCATATGCTTATGGCAGCATGCAGGGAGGTTCTCTTCCCTTCTAATGGGCGGAAGAGACCAACAGAGGAGACCGACGCAGCCTGGTTGCACATTGCACAGGAGGACACAAGCAGGGATGTCGTTAGGAGGACCAGGCTGCAGTGGCGCAAAACTTTCAATGACCTCAGTAGATCATGAAACGTTACTGCAAAGTCACACTCAATGTTATCCTGTGTGCCACTCATCACATCTCCATCACTCTGCCTTCCCTACCCTACACCTGCACATCCTTACTCACACCAACTTACCTTATATCTATACCCATCCCTCTCTGTGTACATTATCACTTCCACATCTCATTAGCCACCCCTCACACTCACCCTCATCCTAGTCCAATTATACCAACTCGCAGCACAAAAGGACAGGCTCTTAGGTGTTTTCGTCATGTTCAATTAAAGTTTCTGTTAATGTCAAATGTTGAAATCTTTATTTTCAACACTTTGCCTTCTTGGTCAGATTTATGTGCACTTTTGGAAGTGGCTTAGTGAGTTGCAGTGAATGTTGAAACATAAGAGTACCCCCTGCACTGCTGATGAGTGTGAATAGAATGGCTTGGGCATTGTAGGAATACTTTATGGTGTTGCTGTGGCAACCTGGCGCATTTTGTGGCAGCCAAGGTGTACAGCATCAAGTGAAGTAAATCTGGCCATGGTGAGGTCATCCCTGGTGTCCTGGACAGCAATGTTCTTGGGTGCTGATGCCCTGGTGTCCTATGCAGCATAAGTTGATTGCGGAGAAGATTGGTGTTGTTGTTGGTGCTGCTGGTGTTGGGGCTGATCATGGTGGGAATTTGAGGACAAAGCTGAGATAGTTTCAAGGGCATCGATGCGAATGTAATAGATGGCAGGTGTAGTAGAGATGACAGTAGCGATCTGTCAATGGTGAAAGAGGTTGTTCCAATGAGGTTTGATTGGATAGAATGATTGCAACCTGCATAAAGTTTAATGTGCCTTTCAAATGAGGTAAGCAAGAGCTTCTGATCTTGGAAAGTGAAAAGCTGTGTGATGGGAGCTTTTATAGCATAATTGCAGCTGTCAGGTAATGTAATTAATTCATGTTGACACAACTCCCGACATACTTACCTGACATGATCCCAGGCAGCGGTAACCTATAGAATACCTGTAAAAATGATAAGTTGACCTCAAAATTGTATTTAATAGCCTTTTAACAAGGTCATAATGACCAAACTTGCCCCCACGCCGCTGCATGCTGGGTCTTTTCAGCTTTCTGGTAAAGTAACGTCGAGGCGGGTTGACAGCGGGGTCCTGACTCACTGTCCCGCCTTGACAACTGACCCGCCTCCAATCCCATCTTCTGAGTGCCGGCAAAATTCCGGCCATTGTGTGAGTTTGGCACTTACCTTGGGCTCCAACTGTTTATGCGGACATGCCCATTTTAACATTCAGGCATATTCTATTTAGATTGGCAGCAAATTCCAGCCTATCCTGAGAATTCTCTATGAATGAAAGAAAGAAAAAGAAAGAAAAAGAAAGAAAAAGAAAGAAAGAAAGAAAGAAAGAAAGAAAGAAAGAAAGAAAGAAAGAAAGAAAGAAAGAAAGAAGGAAAGAAAGACTTGTATTTATATAGCGCCTTTCACGACCACTGGACATCCCAAAGCGCTTTACAGCCAATGAAATACTTTTGAAATGTAGTCACTGTTGTAATGTTGTAATATATTGAGAGTCTCATCTAAGTTAACACAAGTACATAGAGACCATTGGTTGATTGAATGTGTCGTTGCCCTGAAATTGCAAAGTAATTGCAGTGCGGTAGTTTTAGATTTTATTGATTTCCTATACATATATTGTTCAGTCTTTATCAATAAATAACTAGTATCACATTTTTACCAATTTCTATTCATGAAATGATAACACCATTCTATACTGTGTAGTAACAAATCCAAAATGTTCATTATTTTCATAGGTTGTTACTCATCTCTTGACCATGATATGGCAACCTGAGTGCACAGACCAAGTTAATTGGTTGCTATGCTTACACCTAAAATTGACAATCAGATCATGAAATGGAAAATATTCACTGAATGAAATACTCAGAAAATTAATACAACATTTTGCTTTCGTGAATATTCCAAAACAACAGGATGAATAGTTTTCTTGTTACACATGTGAAGATGATCTACACATGGAGGAATGTTCAAGACGTGTTATTATAAAATAAACACATCAGGTGCTGTTCTTTCATAAGTGTGCACTGGGTAAGTCTGAGTTCCATTTGTTGGCGAGGTTTGCAAACATCTAGGAACAGCAGTGCTGTGTGCATCAAATTCATCAACTAATGTCATTTTCAACTGTTGAAATCTGATATGCACAGCTGTTGTTTAAATACCAATTAGAGTCTCAGGGGTCATGTTTCGGCTTGAGTTGCTCCTATTTTTTTGGAGCAACTAGTTTAGAATGGAGCATCTTAGAAATTGCAATTCTCAGCATTTAGTTTGCTCCAGTTCTAGTGAGTGAGAACAGTTTCATTTTGGAACAGATTTTTTTTTTCAAAAGGGGGCATGTCCAACCACTTACGCCTGTTTTGCAAGTTTAGGCAGCGAAAACGTACTCCAAACTAACTTAGAATGGAGTAAGTGTAGATTTCTGTACGCTCAGAAAAACCTTGCCTGCACTTAGAAATTAGGCGTATGGAATGAGAGAGAGTGGGGGGTTGAAGGGAAGTTTACAAACATGAAACACATCACTATTACAAATAAAGAGCCATCATCAATAATAAATGATAAATAAATCAATAAATCAACCAATAAATCAATCAAAAAAATTAAAAAATTAAAAATATAAAAAATAATTAAAAAATCAATAAATAAAAAAATAATTTTCTAGTCACCGACTGCAGCCCTCCAACAGCGTGCTGGGAACCCCTTCCCCCCCCACCCCCACCCCCAGTGTCTCGCTCTCTGTCTCTGTCAGTCTCACTCTCTCTCTGTCTGTCAGTATCACTCTGTGTTTCTGACAGCGAGGAGCGGGGGAAGGAAGGGGGGGAGGAGAGGGAGGGGGAGAGGAGGGAGAGGGAGGGGGAGAGGACAGGGAGGGAGGGGGAGAGGAGAGGGAGGGAGGGGGGACAGGGGGAGAGGAGAGGGAGGGAGGGGGGACAGTGGGAGAGGAGAGGGAGGGAGGGGGACAGTGGGAGAGGAGAGAGAGGGTGGGAGAGGAGAGGGAGGGAGAAGAAAGGAGAGGAGAGGAGAGGAGGGGGAAAGAAGAGGGAGTGGGGACGAGAGAAGAGGGAGAGGGAGGAGAGGAGGGAGGGGGAAGGGGAGGAAGGGGGCAGGGGAGGAGGGACGTGGGGAGTCTGAAAGGGCCCGGCCGACGAGAGGAAGCCGGGCCGAAGACTTCGGGCGGGGCCCGCCCCCAGCAAGATGTTGGGCGGGCGGGCCCCGCCGAGGATGTGGAGGGAGGGGGAACGGCTGAACGGGAGGATGGGGCGGGGGGAGCAGACCGAACCGGACCTGAAGGAGGTGGGGGGAGCCGGAGCAAAGAGGGAGCTGAGCGGCGGGAGAGAGCGGAGCTGAACAGGGGGGGGGGAGAGCCGGAGCGGAGCGGGAGCTGAACGGGGGCGGAGGAGTGGGCAGGGGAGAGTGGCAGGCAGCAGACCTAACCTGGGGGGGGGGGAGCCGGAGAGGGAGCTGAATGAGTCCATTCGGCCAGGGCTAGGGGCAGCGTGCTTCGGGGGCCTGGAGGCCTGGAGCTACTACACATGCGCGCACACTCCAGCGCACATGTGCAGAGGTCCCGGCACTGTTTTCAGCGCCGGGACCTGGCTCCGCCCCGCATAGCTTGTGCTGCGCTGCGTTCCAGCAGCAGAGAGAATACCGAGGTAAGTTTAAGGCGCGGTTTTGAGCGCGGAAATCAGGTGTGGCTCGCGGGGCTGCGCCGATCTAGGCGCGTCCCGAAACTTGACCCGGCAGTGTCACCTTAAAGGATTACATTCTCTCTCCAAAACTGTGCAGTATTGACTGTTGGAGTCCTTTGCAGGGCGTCAGCGGGTGCGATTGGTGGCTGGTCAGGTGGGAAAGTGTTTTGTTTTATCCAGCGGATCGGGACCACGCTGATAACCTGCCACCACGCGCCTTTACAAAATGTCGGGTCTGTCAGCGTTGAACAGACCCGAGGCGCAGCAACGGGGGAAGCAATTAAAATCATTAGTGGCTTGTTTACAGCCACTTAACAATTTATTTTTTCCAGCTTTTTAAATTTGACAGGTCACCCACTGTGCCTAGACCTTGTCTGTGAAGCTGAGGTGGGAGGCCACTAGCCATTGTATCAGCTGAAGAGTTGACAGCTTCAAATGTAAGTCAAAGCTCCCAGCTGTTTGAGAAATATTCCCTTAACCAGTAGCTTCTCTAAACTGCATTTCTATTACAGATTCAGGATGCTGCAAGACTTTAAACAAGTCTCCATCCAGTCAGACCTACATTGACAGATCGCTTCTGTTATTACTACTTCATCTGCCATCAATTCCATCAGCATGGGTGCATTTTATACTCTTTCACCTTGGTCCTCAGAATCCCACCATGATCAACCCCAACACCCGAATCACCAGGCACACCAGCAGCAACAACAGCAGCAACAACAGCAACACCAACCTTCTCCGAAATCAACTGATGCTGCACAGGACATGGGGCATCAGCAACCGACCACATTGAAGCCCGGGACTCCAGGGATGACCTCACCATGGCCAGATATACTTCACTTAATGCAGCACACCTTGGCTGCCACATGATGTGCCAGGTTGGCACCATCCCACAGCAACACCGTAAAGCATCCCTACAATTCACAAGTCATTCCATTCACACCCATCACCATTACCATTATGTCTCACTGCAACTCACTAAGCCATTTCCAAAGGTGCACAAAAATCTGACCAAGAACGCAAACTGTTGAAAATAACAGTTTCAATGTTTGACCCCACATTAACAGAAACTTTGCATATACATTGCATAAAACACCCAAGTGCCTACCTTGTGTGTTGTTAGTTGGTATTATTGCTTTGGGATGAGGGTGATTGTGAGGGGTGGCTAGTGAGATGGAGATGTGATCATCTAGATACAGAGGGATGGGTAGAGGTGCAAGGTAAATTGGTGTGAGTAAGGATGTACAGGAGTAGGGTAGGAAAGGCAGAGTGATGAGGAGGTGATGTGAGGCACAGTAGGATGAGGTTGAGTGTGGCTTTGTACTAACATTTTGTGATCTACTTAGATCATTGAAACCTTTGTGGCACTGCAGCCTGGGCCTCCATCAACATCTCTGTTTGTGCCCTCCTGTACAATGTGCAACTAGGCTGTTTTTGTTGTGTCTTGAATAAAGAGTCAGACCAGATGCTGCAAGCTCAAAGTAAGTGTGACCGTAGTCCTTTATTACAGGTTTCAGAGTGCCTCTCCAGCCTGTGAAGCCTCCTTATGTACAGGTGCTCTCAAGGGATTGTGGGATCCCTTGGGACTCCAGGGGATGAGCCCTCTGGTGGTTAAACATGGTATTTACAAGTTTACATATATAACAGTTTTGATCTCCTGAGGAAGTTTTTTCCGCACATTGGAAGGGAAGAGAACCACCCTGTATGCTGTGAGTCCCTTCATAAGCATATGGAGAGACTCATTGGAGAGCCTGGGTGCAGCCATGCACCTCAATGCAGTGATTGCCAGTGTTTGCAGCACCTCAATGCTGTAGAACACTGAGCACAAATGTCAAATTAAAGTTGGCCATGGTCCCTTTAAGGAAAACAGCCAATGACGCATCATTAAATGATGTCACTAGACCCGCTTCCTCTATTTGGCCGGTGTAACGAGATAATGTATAGCGCCTTCTAACTAGGATGTATAGGGAGCAGTATTGAGAGAGAAGGTCTGTGAAAGAATGTCATCTTAAGCTCCACATGGCTGTCTGAGATCTCCAAAATAAATAGAGTTAAGTTGAAATAAGAGTGTTCAAGAAACTATAAAATACATGGTGTCAGAAGCAGAGACTTCCAATCTTTTGTTGAATGAATCTACGACTGAAATATTTGAACTGTAAGACCTTTTCGAGCCAATCAAAATCGATGTTAAGCAGTGCAGTGCAGAACGTGTTTCCTACACATCGCGCGTAGATCTGTGAAGGGCGATAAATAGTAATAAGCTTGTAAAATAATCTAGAGGCATTAGTAAAGTAAATTTAAAGTGGCATAAGTTATTGTAGACCCTTGATTGAAGAAGTATTTCTACTAATACATGGCCATGATATTTTACTATTAGACTTGTTCTAGTCTTCTGGGTATTTGAATTGTATACATGTATGTGACAAACTCAAAGTCCTAAACTGTAGTGAGCTATCATAACCACCACAGTGCCAACTTCCGCACACATTCCTCTCCCACCTTCATTGCTGGTGACTGGCACAAAGAAAGAATTCACAGACAGAGTTCACAAACAATTGCAGATATTGTGGCAAAAGTCGTGAGCTGTCAAAAACAATATGCCTAGCATATAGGAAGACATGCACAAGTTGCGGCAAACTAAATCACTTTTACTCAAAAATGGAGACAGAGTGGATCGAGGCAGAAATCTATGCATAACCCTAAATATAAGGGCAAGCCAAAAGTTCATGCACTATATGAAGTGAATTATGATTCTGATTTTGAGGTCATGACTGTAAAGATTCTTGGTAAAGTTGATTGCACAATCAAGGACAAAGCTGACAAAAAGTATCCTAACAAGATTATTAAAGGTTAAATGATAAAAATGCAAATAGATTGTGGGGCCACATGCAATGTGCTACCTCTGAGATACTTACCTGAAGGCTTAAAAGTAAATGAATCTAAGACAACACTGTCACTATATGACAACCATGCAACCATTCCAGTGTTAGGAACGTAATGTGCCACTGGAAAATACAAGGAAGAAGCAAAAGTACGCTGTGCCCTTTGTGATCATTGAGGGCCAAAGTGCACCACTGATTGGCTCACGCACTGCTGAACAGCTACAATTGGTAAAAGTGCAGCATCAGAATATTGTGGTGGTAAATGAACCACGCCAATCACAAACTACGAACAAGGCAAACATCTCGCTAGCGTCAAAAACTGATGTCAACAATGCGTATCCGGATATGTTTAAGGGACTTGGATACATGCCAGGGACAGTTCACCTTGAACTTAATGAATCAGCAACATCAGCTGTTATGCGACCCAGACAGGTGCCAATAGCAATCAAACAAATACTGAAAGAGGAACTCGGTTGTTTGAAAGAACGACAAATCATCACGAAAGTTGTTGAACCAATGGACTGGGTATCCAGTCTAGTGACTGTACAAAAACTGAATGGAAAGATACGAGTATGTATGTACCCTCAACATCTGAACAATGCCCTGAAACATTGATGTAAAGTCCTGTCCCCTCAGTACAGATTTATACGAGGCATGTAGTGAAGTCAAGGTCACTCTGGACCTGCACCTTTATTTCACAGCTCTGGAATGCTGCACTTGCCTGAGACCTGTCCTTATATACCTGTCTCTTGCAAGTGCATTCCTGGTAGTAAGGCATGCTGGTAGTTACAGGTCATATCTTATTACAGTCATGTATAGCATGTTAGGATACAGTTATATATAATAATGTAAGATACATGACATCACCCTCCCCCAAGGTCTTATTGTCTTTATAGGTTCAGTCTCTCAGGTGGTCTATGCTCTCGCGTGGAGTGTCTGAGTTGTGGTTCAGTTGTTTGCCTTGGTGTTTGTTTTTCTTTGGGTGTAGTTGCTGGTATCTCGCCTGGGCTGTCAGTTTCAATTGGTGTGATTGTTGTTGACTCGCCTGGGCTGTCTGTTGGGATTGCCCTTTCCTCAGGTTGTTCCCTCTGTCTGTCCACCAGGTGTGGTGCGAGTTCCACATTGTAGTCTGCCTCTGGTTCCACAGTGTTGTTGGTAAATCTGCTTTTGACTTGGTCTACATGCCTCCGGCAGGTTTTGCCATTGTCCATTTGTACTGCCAGTAGCCTGTTTCCTTCCTTGCCGTTACTGTCTCTGAAAGCCATTTGGGACCCCTGCCATAGTTTAGTACAAACACTTTGTCCCCTATCTCATTCCATCTCCCCCTCGAATTTCTGTCATGGTACTCAGTCAGCTTACAGCGCTTTGCCTCAACAATTTCGTGCATGTCTGGGAGGATTAATGAGAGCCTTGTTTTTAAAGTCCTTTTCATCAACAGTTGCGTGGGGGGGATCCCAGTCAGTGAGTGCGGACGAGATCTGTATGCCAACAGCAGTCGCCACAGGCGACCCTGCAGTACGGGACCTTGGATTTTAAGCATGCGTTGTTTAATGATTTGCACTGCTCTCTCCGCCTGGCCATTGGAGGCCGGCTTGAACAGTGCCGTCTTGACGTGATTTATGCCATGGTCAGTTGTAAAATCTTGGAATTCTGCACTGGTGAAGCAGGGACCATTGTCATTGACCAATATGTCAGGGATTCCGTGCGTTGAAAACATGGTTGCGAGGCTCTCCACAGTGGTGGAGGTTGTGCTCGAGTTTAAAATGGTGCATTCGATCCACTTTGAAAATGTATATACAACTACGAGGAACATTTTGCCCATGAATGGGCCCGCATTGTCTACGTGCACCCGCAACCATGGTTTGGTAGGCCAGGGCCAGGGGCTCAGTGGAGCCTCCCTGGGGGCATTGCTGAGTTGGGCACAAATGGTGCACCTTCGATGCAGAGCTCCAAGTCCACGTCAATACCAGGCTACCAGACGTGGGATCTGGCTATGGCCTTCATGAGAATGATCCCCGGGTGCTCGCGGTGGAGCTCCCAGACAAATGCCTCTCTGCCTCGCAGAGGCATGACTACTCAGCTGCCCCACATCAGGCAGTCTGCTTGTAGTGACAGCTCATGCATGCGCCTGTGAAAGGGTTTTAATTCCTCGGGGCAGGCATCGCGAGCCTCTGCCCAGTCACCGGTTAGGACACATCTTTTTACTAAGGATAACATGGGGTCGCTGGCCGTCCAGGCTCTGATTTGGCGAGCTATCATGGGAGAACCTGTGGACTCAAAGGCATTGATTGCCATGACTATCTCACAGTCCTGTTCGTCAAACCCTTCCATGGTCGCCAGGGGTAGCCTGCTGAGAGCGCGTTAGCACAGTTGTCTGTGCCTGGTCTGTGCCTTATGGTATAGTCGTAGGATGCCAGCATGAGTGCCCACCGTTGAATTCGCGCCGAGGCATTATCATTTATTGCCTTACTCTCAGATAGGAGGGACGTGAGGGGCTTGTGGTCGGTTTCTAACGTGAACTTGGCCCCGAAAAGGTATTGGTGCATCTTTTTGACACCATACACGCACGCGAGCGTCTCCTTCTCTACCATTCCGTACCCGCGCTCAGCCTGCAAAGTGACCTGGAGGCATAAGCTATGGGTTGTAATTTGCCCGCACTATTGACATGTTGCAAAACGCACCAGACCCCATACACTGACGCATCGCATGTGAGAACAAGCTTTTTACCTGGGTCAAAGAAAGTCAAAACACTGTTGGAACACAGAAGGTTGCGTGCCTTATTGAAGGCGCGTTCCTGGGCGTCCGCCCAAAACCAAACGCACCCCTTGCTGAGTAGCACATGGAGAGGCTCCAGCAGCGTGCTTAAGTTCTGCATAAAGTTCCCAAAGTAATTGAGTAGCCTGAGAAAGGTGTGCAGTTCTGAGACATTCCGGGGCCTGGGTGCCAGGCGAATTGCTTCTGTTTTGGACTCTGTTGGGCGGATTCCATCAGTGGCAATCCTTCTTCCCAAAATTTCAACCTCGGGTGCGAGAAACAGGCACTTGGATTTCTTGACTCGTAGGCCTACCTGATCCAACCGCTTTAGTACTTCCTCCAAATTACGGAGATGAGAGTCGGTGTCCTTGCCCGTGATAAGTATGTCGTCTTGAAATACAACCGTCCCCGGGATGGACTTGAGCAGACTCTCCATGTTGCGCTGGAATATGGCAGCTGCCGACCTGATGCCGAATGGGCATCGATTGTACATGAAAAGGCCTCGATGTGTGTTGATGGTGGTGAGTAGCTTGGATTCCTCGGTCAATTCTTGCGTCATATACGCAGATGTGAGGTCTAATTTTGAGAAAAGTTTACCTCCAGCCAATGTGGCAAATAAGTCCTCCGCAGTGGGTACTGGTCCTGTAGGGAGACTCTGTTTATGGTAGATTTGTAGTCCCACAGATTCGTACGGATCCATCAGGCTTCATGACTGGGACGATGGGACTTGCCCAGTCGCTAAATTCCACAGGTGATATAATGCCTTCCCACAGAAGCCTGTCTAGTTCGTGTTCAATCTTTTCCCTCATCACATAGGGTACAGCTCTGGCCTTGTGATGGACCGGTCTAAGCATTCTGTGTGATGTAGAAACATAGAAACATAGAAACATAGAAAATAGGTGCAGGAGCAGGCCATTCAGCCCTTCTAGCCTGCACCGCCATTCAATGAGTTCATGGCTGAACATGAAACTTCAGTACCCCCTTCCTGCTTTCTCGCCATAACCCTTGATCCCCCGAGTAGTAAGGACTTCATCTAACTCCCTTTTGAATATATTTAGTGAATTGGCCTCAACTACTTTCTGTGGTAGAGAATTCCACAGGTTCACCACTCTCTGGGTGAAGAAGTTTCTCCTCATCTCGGTCCTAAATGGCTTACCCCTTATCCTCAGACTGTGACCCCTGGTTCTGGACTTCCCCAACATTGGGAACATTCTTTCTGCATCTAACCTGTCTAAACCCGTCAGAATTTTAAACGTTTCTATGAGGTCCCCTCTCATTCTTCTGAACTCCAGTGAATACAAGCCCAATTGATCCAATCTTTCTTGATAGGTCAGTCCCGCCATCCCGGGAATCAGTCTGGTGAACCTTCGCTGCACTCCCTCAATAGCAAGAATGTCCTTCCTCAAGTTAGGAGACCAAAACTGTACACAATACTCCAGGTGTGGCCTCACCAAGGCCCTGTACAACTGTAGCAACACCTCCCTGCCCCTGTATTCAAATCCCCTCGCTATGAAGGCCAACATGCCATTTGCTTTCTTAACCGCCTGCTGTACCTGCATGCCAACCTTCAATGACTGATGTACCATGACACCCAGGTCTCGTTGCACCTTCCCTTTTCCTAATCTGTCACCATTCAGATAATAGTCTGTCTCTCTGTTTTTACCACCAAAGTGGATAACCTCACATTTATCCACATTATACTTCATCTGCCATGCATTTGCCCACTCACCTAACCTATCCAAGTCACTCTGCAGCCTAATAGCATCCTCCTCGCAGCTCACACTGCCACCCAACTTAGTATCATCCGCAAATTTGGAGATACTGCATTTAATCCCCTCGTCTAATTTTGACTTTGGCCCCTTTGAAAGTGCCCACACCTGGCTGAAAGAGATGTTCAAATTGCTTTATAACTGTTGAGCAGGAGGTCCATTCCTCTAATGACATGGCATGGACATCATCCCAATTCCAGTTTAGTTTTGCCAGCCAGCTTCTCCCCAGCAGTGCTGGGGAGTCTCCAGGGACAATCCACAGGGGAAGTCGGTTCACTGTCCCTTTGTGTGTGACAGAGAGCATGGCGCTACCTCGGACTGGTAAGATTTCTTTGGTATAGGTCATTAGTTTGGTGTCGACCCTTGTGAGTTTTGGTCTGTCTCTTTTATGCGGCCACAGTTGTTCAAATTGTTGAGCGCCCATGAGAAATTGACTCTCTCCCGTATCCAGCTCCATGTTGACAGATATCCTGTTGAGTAGGACCCTCATCATTATAGGATGCGTCCTGTTGTAGGAGCAGCGACCATTGATCATGTTGACCTGCTGTACATCGATGTCCCGGTTACTGTCCCCACCATCTTCTGGTCCGCTTTCCGACCCATCCGATTCGTATATCAGCCAAGCTGCCGTTTTTTTGCTCATGCGGGCCAAATGTCCTGTATATTCACAATTTCTACAAACAGCCTGCTGAAATCGACATCCCCTTGACGAGTGCCCACTCCCACACCTCCAGCACAGACCTGTTCCATTGTTCAAAGTGTTCCCAAAGAATGAGCTGCATCTGGCTGATCTCTCTTGAGCTTCTCTCAGTTTGTAGTTGATTGCTCGCATTGTGGGTTATGAGGTGTGAACGGCCGTTCCTGTGGCCCTTGATGGCTTCTGCCTGCTGTCGAGAGCCTGTTCTCCCGGTTTTGTCTGTGTGTGGGGGTAGCAGCTTGTTTAGTGCTGTGAACTTCTTATTCCGATATTTCGTTAGTTGTCGTACCTGCATTGTAAATCAACCTCGTTTCTTCTTTCCCTACCAAGAATTTCTGTGCAACCAGTGCTGCTGCCTCTAAGGTCAGGTTTTTGGTCTCTATGAGCTTTCAGAATATGCCTGCGTGGACTATTTCTTCAATGAAAAAGTCTCTCAGCATTTCTCTCCTCAGTTCATCGGAGAACTCACATAAACTAGCCAACCTCCGAAGTTCCGCCATGAAGTCAGGTATGCTCTGGTCCACACAGCATCTGTAGTTGTAGAACCTGTGTCTGGCCATGTGAAGGCTGCTCGCTGGCTTCAGGTGGTCTCTTACCAGTGTGCTCAATTCTTCAAACGACTTGCTTGCTGGTTTCTCGGGTGCCAACAGATCCTTCATTAAAGCGTATGTTTTCGAGCCACAGCTGGTCAAGAGATGGGCTCTTCTCTTGTCTGCCTTATCATCGCCTAACCAGTCTTTGGTTACAAAGCTTTGCTGGAGCCTTTCTATAAAGTCCTCCCAATTGTCTCCCGCATTGTACTTTTCATCTGATCCGTTGTTGGGCATTTTGTGGATTCTGTAATCCCATCCTCGTCGTCACTGTAAAGTCCTGTCCCCTCAGTACAGATTTACACGAGGCATATAGTGAAGTCAAGGTCACTCTGGACCTGCACCTTTATTTCTGGAATGCTGCACTTGCCTGAGACCTGTCCTTATCTACCTGTATCTTGCAAGTGCACCCCTGGTGGTAAGATATGCTGGTTGTTACAGGTCATATCTTATTACAGTCATGTATAGCATGTTAGGATACAGTTATATATAATGTAAGATACATGACAATTGACATGATCCACTTCCTGTGATCGACGACATCTTGCCACAGATGTCAAATGCGCTCACTCCAGTAGAAACACGATACTCTCAAATCAAAAAGGAACTGCTTGCTCAATTCTTCAGAATCGAACAAAACCATCAATATGTATACGGTCGCAAGATCACGCTATTGCTGGGCTATAAGCCTTTGGTTGCTATATGACTCAAGTCATTATCTGCAGTACCCAAGCGATTACAATGTCTGCTCATTCGGCTCAACCAATATCCTCCTACCTCACGACCTTCCAGACTCAATGGGGACGATATCGATATAATAGAATGCCATTTGGCATCAGTCCTGCCCCAGAAATCTTACAACAGAAGCCAGATCAGAACCTCAAGGGTCTAGATGGAGTCTACAAGATTGCAGATGATATCTTGATCACTAGACGGGGTGAGACACTTAAAGAGGCCGATCACGATCATGACACAAACTTACGCAAATTCATGCAGAGATGCAGAGAGCGAAACATCAAACTAAACTTCGATACGTTCGAATACAAGAGCTCCCAAGTGAAATACATGGGACACATACTGTTCAGTGATGAACTCAAAGCTGACCCAAGCATGGTGGTCGCAATCAACAAAACGCAGAAACCGCAGGGTGTCACAGGTGTACAACGATTTGTTGACATGACAAAGTACCTCACAAAGTTCTTTCCAGATCTTTCAGACCTCAGTGGGCCTCTGCGACAGCTTACTCATAAAGACATGGCCTGGAAATGGACTGAAGAACAAGGCAAAGCATTTGAAGCTATCAAACAATGCGTGACAGATTCTCTGTTCTTTGACCACAAACCTGCAACCAAAGATCAAGGAGGTGCTTCGAGTAAGGGTCTTGGGTTCATCCTTCTTCAACAGGGACAACCGATCGCATACACAAGCCCAGCGCTCACTCCAGCAGAAATGCTATACTCTCAAATCGAAAAGGAGCTGCTTGCTCAATTCTTCAGAATAGAACAAAACCATCAATATGTCTACGGCCGTAAGATCACGCTATTGCCGAACTATAAGCCTTTGGTTGCTATACGACTTAAGCCGTTATCTGCAGCACCCAAGTGATTACAACGTCTGCTCATTCGGCTCAACCAATATGACATTGAAATAAAGTATCAACCAGGAAAAGAAATGTACCTAGCAGACACCCTCTCATGTGCATACCTCGAAAATATGGAGAAATCACCACAAAAATCTGCAGTGGAATGCATCCACATGGTGGACTTTCTCCCACTCTCCAAACAAGGACTGACTACACTACAATGTGCAACCGCAAGCGACTCCACGCTACAACTGGTCATACAACAAATCACAACGGGATGGCCAGAACGACACATGAATGCCTGCCTGAAACACATGCATACTTCAAAGTTCGTGACGATCTCACAACATAGGATGGCATAGTCTTCAAAGGCTATTGCTGTGTCATACCAAAAACCCTGAGATCCGAAATTCGTCAGCAAATTCATGCTGATCACACTGGCGCGAGAGCACACTTCGACATGCCTGAGAATCTGTTTACTGGCCAGGACTGGACAGTGGTATAATTCAAAGAACGACTAAAAAAATTATTAAGAAAGGGAAGATAAACTATGAAAGTAAACTCGCACTAAATATAAAAACAGATAGCAAGAGTTTCTATAGGTATATAAACAACTACAGAACCAGTGGGAACCTGTTCAACCTGCGCCGTCTCCAGGCCAGATCCAAGACTACCCCAACCTCTGTCATCGAGTTACAGTATGCGGACGACACCTGCATCTGCACACATACAGAGGCCGCACTCCAGGACATAGTCGACGTATTTACAGAGGCGTACGAAAGCATGGGCCTTACGCTAAACATCCATAAGACAAAGGTACTCCACCAGCCTGTTCTCACCTCACAGCACTACCCCCTAGTCATCAAGATCCGCGGCGCGGCCTGCAGAGAGCAAAATTCACCAGAACCCCCACTGTGTTTGGGCTCATTCGAAAGGGTATTTAATTTGGGACTATCGACTGAAAAGTTTGGAATGCTAAAGTGCTTATGGAAGAAACTATGAACTTTAATAGAATTATGAACTTTTACAAGACAAATTCAAGCCTATGGGCAGACCTAGGGAACAAAAGAAGCCCACTTGATTATTGGAACTGTCTGGGTGTGAGGACTGAGTTAACCTGTCTGGAAGAATGAGTATCACGCAGAGATAGCTCTGCATCAATATGGGTCTGGACAAACCATTTCAGTATGTACATCACAAAGAGGCCCAATCCAGCCTGTATGCGAAAGACTAAGCACAAAAGGACATTGCAATTACCAAACAAACTAGAACCCCCATCCATGTGTTAGCCCCGGGACTCACGGAAGGTCAACTTTGGGAAGCGAACTGGGACAGCTTTGTCAGGAATCTGTTTGAACACCTTAAACAGATTCACTGGCAGGCTGCTAACAACATGGGAAAACAGCATCGGAGCAACCGACTGTTACTAGAACCCCACAAGCACCACGAGTGGGAGATAGGGGACCAGGTTATGGTAAGGAACTACGCTCGAGTAGGGGTCTTTGAGGCACTATATATGGGACCGTACCACATTGTCGACAAGGCAAGCCCCATGGTCTATGCCATAAAATTTCCCCGCCGAACAAAGTGGTTCCACATAAATCAGTGCAAACTTTTCAACCCAGGGCAGCAGCTAAATGTAAGGGACAGCCAAAAACTGTGAACCGCACTAAAGACAGGGACCCCCAGCCAACAGCCCCCGACTGTGGTATTCCCACAGGGGGCGTGGCAGACCCACAGACTGCACCTAGAGGGGCGGTGGACTGTGTTACCGGAGGAGCTGTCCCCCCAATCATTTGGGACTTGGATGCACCCCCAGCAGCCGGAGCCTTAAGAAGGACTCCCCGCACACCACGGCCAAAGACACCGTGGTCACCAGCGCCCCAATTTGAATGGTTCAACCCCGGGAAAGGGACCAGCTGCAAAAGGACACCTAAGGTCAGAGATCAGTCCATGAGCAGGGACACCCAGCCGGTAGCCTCGGGCAACAAGAGACCTTCAGAAGAGATAGCGGTGGAACAGCCACCAAGTGAGAGTCCCCAGCCCATAGTCCTCAACCAGACAGAGCCACCAGGTGAAGAAATGAACCAGACAGCCACACCCAAAGGAACGGTGTGCTGCAGCACCGGAGGGGATGTTCCCCCGATAGTGTGGGACTCAAACCCACGTCCGGTCTGGGTAATTAGGGTTAGATGGTGCAGACCGATCTATCACCTACCTCATTGGACACCCAGTGGGAGAAGAAGAAAGCGAAAAGGCAGGAATTAATCTGGCTACCTGGAGACGGGTGGCAGATGTACATATGTAGCGATATGGATTTAAGAATGTTTAGTGAATAAGTTTAGAATAGTGGAAGATTATGTGTAATGATAGGAATATATGTATTAGTTAACTGAGGTAAAGAAAAGAATCTACCTGTGCAGCTATTAAAAGAAGCACAGGCCGGGTAATCCTGGGAGTAAGAAGAATCTACCGGTATGGCTATTAAGGAATCACCGGTGAGATAACGAGCAAAATGACTGTGAGATAAAGTTAAAAGCAATCAGTCCACAAGGAACGGAATAAGACAGCCGGTCAATTAAAGACTATCAGCCCAAATTAGAACTCGGTCACCTTTGTCAAGCCAGGGAGCTTTCTCAGGGCTAGACAATCTGTTTTTATGTGTCCCTACAGGAAAGAGGTCACCATGGGAAGTATCCTGTTCCTGCTCGCCCTGATAAGGATGAGCAGCGGCAACCGAGGAAACGTGGAAGAATCCCTCATTTACGGATGTTCAGGAGGAAGAGCACCGATCGTAACCGCCGGGGGTGGCCCCCGAGATGTGGAAGAACTCGCCGTTTACGCCCACGAGGGAAGATGGCCAGGGTGGCTGGGATTCAATTCTACCCGCTACTCCAGCCAGGAAGGTTTTACCTACGGGGAGGCCTCAGTTCCATGCCCCCGGATAAGGATCATCGCTGCCCGAGTCAGTGTTACAGAGGGAAAGCGTGTGTGTTTGACTTGCAAAGGGAACATTCACCTGGGAAGATGGTGGTGGCTCAGAAAACTCAGCAAGGACGCATGGGACCAGGAATCGGACTGGGAAAGTCTCAGTAACGATACGTACCGCACCATCACAGGGACACGGGGAGGAGTAAAAGTGTGTTGGGACAAATGGTGGGAATCCGAACAAGGAATTTATGTTTGCATGTGGGAATCAGAGAGTATTTGTCCCACAGGTATATCAATCGCCTTCGCCAGGCAATGGCAAGATGAAGGGGAAGGGATGGGATGGGACTCTAACCTACATGGGTGCGGGGTCCCACACTCCCCACTCCCAATTAACACCACCGAACTAAGAGCACACATTAAGAAACCCCTGCCCACAACCCCGCCAATATGCACAGTAATAGAAAGGTGTCCGACCACCACCAAGGGACCTGGGAACAGACTAGTATTGGTACCGACTGAAAAGGTGTTATTTCAGGGGGTACATTATGCAGTAGCTTCAGTAATATTAAACCTTACCGAGGTACACCTGCCTGTAAGGTGTCCGAAGGAAACAGAGCTGCTATACCATGCCCTACTTAGGGACATGTTCAAGACATTTTATGAGTTCGACTTTGGAAATGTAGACAAAGCAGATCTATACACCCTAAACGCCAGGGACACCATGGGCTCAGGGAGACCTAGAAAGGGAATCATAAACAAAGTTTTCACGACCTACAATACAGCATCCTCTGTAATAAATAGCCTAGATGACATAGACCTGCAAACACAAATAAACAGTTTTAAGATCCAATTGAGAAAAATCCTGAAACAGGAGTATACCTTAGTAGGATCAGAACTACACGAGGACCAGGCTATGACTGTCCATTTAAAAGAAATAGTGGCTGAGCTGGAAAAACATGCACAGACAGTGAATGCACTTAGACGGGAGGATAGAAACGCTTCTGACCAGGCTGCACAGAATGAGGTGTGTGTATTGTATGGGCCATGGTTGTTGGGCGAGGGCCGCAATAACCTGGAGAATTTAAAACCAGGTGTAGTCCACTCTTGGATCAGGAACAAGCACCTCGCAGCCCTCCACCCGTACAGTAATTCACTAAGCCCGTGCCAGCTCTGCCTAGCCTCTGAAGCCTACCCTGTCCCAGTAGACTATGGGAAATTTAACCACACTATTATGGGAATAATATTAAGGATGCCGGTCATGGGTGGGGCAGCCCGACCCGCACAGATATACCGGGTGGAGAACTTTGGAGTTATTCAGGGAGGTGCACACAGTAGTTTCACAGCTGTCCCACCCTATGTCATAAAGTGGGAGCATGCTGTAACGGGTACTGACCTCTCCGGGTGCCAGAGACAGGGTGCACACGTAATACTGCGTCCCCAGTACGTAAGTGCCCATTTAAAGTCACAGTGTGGGTTTAAAGCTGCTGGTGCACAGCCTATTAACTGCACCATGGAGGTAAAGGCACAAGACCATGTCCCTCCACAGGTAGCATACGTAGGGGGTGGGACATATTGTGTCACCACCAGTGCGCCCCACTACCAACATGGGCACTTCTGGTGTCCAGTAAGTGACAGCAGTTTTTGCTTCAAACCTGAGCCATCAGTTCAAGTGGCCCAGGAATGGATTGTCCCCATTCCTGAACCCTCCACTGTCCACCTCACTGTGAAGGAAAACATTACAAACCTGCAGGATTATGTTGTACATTTTGGCTATGCAATTCCCCCTTGACCCGAACATCTTACCGCTCTGCTAAAAGCTGTAATTATCTCACAAAAACACTTCTATACTCTCGAACAGAAAACCATTGAGATAGGGAAAAAGATTCTTGAGATCACCATTTCGCATTGCTGGGACCTTTTCAGAAATATAGAGGTCCCAGTCTGGATCCGAATCGCTTCTCACACTTTAGTTATTTGTCAACTCGCGATTATACTTTACTTATGGAGTCTCACTTGCCGAGTGAAATGCAGAGGCCGTCAGGTCAGGCACCAAAGGGTGCTATACGCTCCTTGGCTGAACTTGGGAATCGCGCAGGGAGGGGTGACACCATACTACCATGTTTAATTTGTGTTTGATTTTACCTGCTGTAAACCGCAACATTGCGAGTGTTGTAAGAGTGTTACTTAAAGGTTTTGACTATGTACCTTTATTTTACTGAACTTAAAACCTGTTTGACTATGGACCTTTTATGCGATTTGAGAATATGTTACTTTGTGTTTTTATTTTACTTTACTTAAAGTTCGGTATGACTGTATGCCGTCATTTTACTGTGAAAACCAAGTAAAAGAGGGACATCATACCCCTCTATGCTATAACCGAATTCTAATGACTGTATTCGCCTGTATATTGCATTGCATTTCAGCGGGGGATGCAGGGTAATGTTTAGCTTGTATAAACGCAGGGAAGGTTGACGCTTGGGAGCAGGAATTTTGCTTACCTTGATTGACACTCAAGGAGTGTAGCGTGTCAACAAGGGGGACTGCAGAGAGCAAAATTCACCAGAACCCCCACAGTGTTTGGGCTCATTCGAAAGGAAATTTAATTTGGGACTATCTACCGAAAAGTTTGGAACTCTAAAGTGCTTATGGAAGAAATTACAATCTTTAATAAAATTATGAACTTTTACAAGACAAATTCAAGCCTGTGGGTGGACCTAGGGAACAAAAGAAGCCCACTTGATTATTGGAACTACCTGGGTGTGAGGACTGAGTTCACCTGTCTAGAAGAATGAGTATCACCCAGAGATAGCTCCCCATCAACATGGGTCTGGGCAAACCATTTCAGCATATACATCACAAAGAGGCCCAATCCAGCCTGTATGCAAAAGACGAAGCACAAAAGGACATTGCAATTATCAAACTAATATTTCCGTCAGGAAACAGTTTTCGAACATCAACCCATCAAAGATATATCAACTTTAACGAGCCCGACAAAATATTACAAAGAAGAACCAAGCCCGACAAAATTATACAAAGGATTGGAAACAGATTGGGTGGCAAGATTAGAACACTGAAATCGTATAACTGGTCACTGTTTTCAGCAGAGAGAGGAGAGAAAAGCGAGAGAGGAGTGAGAGGGGAGAAAGGTGATCGCTCCTACCTCATCAAGACAAGGAGAGAAACCAAAGCGACAGTTGTAAAACTAACTTCTCCAGCCTCAAAGTTTTGAAGTCCTGAAGGAAGAAAGAACATCACCATCTACCATTAACTATCAAAGGATTAGTAAGCATAAGTCCCTGCCTGCCCTAGAGTCTAAGCTAGCTAGAATTAGGTATTGGGAAGTGGGAGGTATAATTTTACTGCAACCCCTTTCGAATGTGTAGTGTATGGTACTTTATGAGAGTGATTATAAGTTTGACCTTGTACCTTTCCTTGTATTGTTCTTTATAAGAACGATTGTAAGTTTGGCTGTATATTTTCTTACTAGAGTAATAAGCCTGTATTACCCTGACTGTAATAAAAACAAAGTGCAGTGTCCTCTGCACTTCTGTCACCGCCCCCCACCCCCCCCACAATAAATCCAGAGTACAGAACCCAAGGGAGTGGGAGCGATTCGAAACCGCTCAAGTTGGTCAGAAGGGAACCTGACCCCCTCATAGAGAACACATCGCCCTCCCCCACCATCTTACAGGCCCTGGACGCCGTGGACCATTTCCCATATCTCGGGAGCCTCTTATCAACAAGAGCAGGCATCAACAACGCAATCCAACACCGTCTCCAGTGCGCCAGAGCAGGAATAGAGTGTTTGAAGAACAGTCCCTCAAAACTGCCACCAAGCTCATGGTCTACAGGGCTGTAGTAATACCTGCCCTCATGTATGGCTCAGAGACATGGACCATGTACAGTAGACACCTCAAGTTGCTGGAAAAATATCACCAACGATGTCTCCGCAAGATCCAACAAAACCCCTGGGAGGACAGGTGCACCAATATCAGCGTCCTCATTCAGGCTAACATCCCCAGTATTGAAGCACTGACTACACTCGATCAGCTCCCCTGGGCAGGCTACATAGTCTGCATGCCAGACACGAGACTCCCAAAGCAAGTGTTCTACTCGGAGCTCCTTCACGGCAAATGAGCCAAAGGTGAGCAGCAGAAACGCTATAAGGACACCCTCAAAGCCTCCCTGATAAAGTGCAACATCCCCACTGACACCTGGGAGTCCCTGGCCCAAGACTGCCCTAATTGGAGGAAGTGCATCCGAGAGGGCGCTGAGCACCTCGAGTCTCAACGCCGAGAGCATGCAGAAAACAAGCGCAGACAGCGGAAAGAGCGTGCGGCAAACCAGTCCCACCCACCCCTTCCCTCAATGATTATCTGTCCCACTTGTCTGTGGCTCTCGCATTGGACTGTTCAGCCAACAAAGAACTCACTTCAGGAGTGGAAGCAAGTCTTCCTTGATTCCGAGGGACTGCCTATGATGATGATGATGATAAAAAGGAAAAGAGTGGCTCAAGTAAATGTTGGTCCCTTAGAGGACGAGACGGGGGAAATGGTAATGGGGAACATGGAGATGGCAGAACCTCTGAACAAATATGTTGTATCAGTCTTTATGGTAGAGGACACTAACAATATTCCGACAGTGCATAGTCAAGGGGCTATAGGGGGGAAGGAGCTTAACACAATCACAATCACTAAGGAGTTAGTACTCAGTAAGATAAAGGGACTAAAGGCAAAAAAATCACCTGGACCTGATGGCTTGCATCCTAGGGTCTTAAGAGAAGTAGCGGCAGGCATTGTGGATGCATTGGTTGTAATTTACCAAAATTCCCTGGATGCTGGGGCGGTCCAAGCAGATTGGAAAACTGCAAATGTAACGCCCTTATTTAAAAAAGGAGGCAGAAAAAAAGCAGGTAACTATGGACCAATTGGCATAACATCTCTGGTTGGGAAAATGTTGGAGTCCATTATTAAAGAAGCAGTAGCAGGACATTTTGAAAAGCAAAATTCGGTCAGGCAGAGTCAGCATGGATTTATGAAGGGGAAGTATTGTTTGACAAATTTGCTGGAGTTCTTTGAGGATGTAATGAACAGGGTGGATAAAGGGGAATCAGTGGATGTGGTGTATTTGGACTTCTAGAAGGCATTTGACAAGATGCCACATAAAAGGTTACTACACAAGATAAAAGTTCATGGGGTTGAGGGTAATATGTTAGCATGGATAGAGGATTGGCTAACTAACAGAGAAGAGAGAGTTAGGATAAATAGTTCATTCTCTGGTTGGCAACCAGTAACTAGTCGGGTGCCGCAGGGATCAGTGCTGGAACCCCAACTATTTACAATCTATATTAACGACTTGAAAGAAGGGACTGAGTATAACATAGCTAAGTTTGCTGATGATACAAAGATGGGAAGAAAAGCCATGTGTGAGGAGAACACAAAAAATCTGCAAAAGGACATAGACAGGCGAAGTGAGTGGGTAAAAATTTGGCAGATGGAGTATTATGACGGAAAGTGTGAAGTCATGCATTTTGGCAGAAAAAAATCGAAGAGCAAGTTATTGTTTAAATGGAGAAAGATTGCAATGTGCCGCAGTACAGCGGGACCGAGGGGTATTGTGCATCAAAGAGAAAAGGATAGTATGCAGGTACAGCAAGTGATCAAGAAGGCCAATGGTATCTTGGCCTTTATTGTAAAGCGGATGGAGTATAAAGGTAGGGAAGTCTTGCTACAGCTACATAAGGTATTGGTGAGGCCACACCTGCAATACTGTTTGCAGTTTTGGTTTCCATATTTATGAAAGGATATTCTTTCTTTGGAGGCTGTTCAGAGAAGGTTCACAAGGTTGATTCCGGGGATGAGGGGGTTGACATGAGGAAAGGATGAGTAGGTTGGGCCTCTACTCATTGGAATTCAGTAGAATGAGTGGTGATCTTATCGAAACGTATAGCATTATTGTTGTGTACGGAGAAAGAGTTAGACTGAACACTGTGAGCTCAAAGTAAAGTGTGACCTTAGTCTTTTAGTGCAGGTCTTCAGAGTGCCTCTCCAACCTGTGAATCCTCCTTAAATACCTGTGCTCCCAAGGGATTATGGGATCCTGTGGGACTCCAGAGGATGAGCCCTCTGTTGGCAGTACAGAGTAAATACAAGTCCACATATATAACAACACTCCCCCCCTGCCCCAAAGTCAATAGTGTAACTATTTACATTGTGAGTCGATCTGGGGCCCTTCTTGCTCTGGTTGATCATCTCGGTGTGAAAGCTGGTGTTGTTGAAATATTTATTGGGCCCTCGCTGGGCTGCTGTGCAGTTGGCCTTGCTCGGCTGCCTGGTGTGTTGGACCCTGCAGGGCTGCTGTGGATGATGGGTTCTGCTTCGTGGTCAAACGTGGTGCCGGTTGCCACTGGTGTGTATGTTGGGGGATCAAAAAAGATAGTGTCCAAGGTGGGTTGCTCAGGATAGTCCGCGAATCTGAGTTTGATTTGGTCCAAGTGTTTCCGGTGAATAAGTCCATTTGTAAGTTTGACCCGAAACACCCTGCTCCCCTCTTTGGCCACGACAGTGCCAGGAAGAAACTTGGGACCTTGTCCATAATTTAATACAATACAGGATCATTGATTTCAATCTCGCGTGACGCATTTGCGCTATCAAGGTATGCACTTTGTTGAAGCCGCCTGCTCTCTACCTGTTCATGTCGATCAGGGTGAACTAACGAGAGCTTTGTCTTAAGTGCTCTTTTCATGAGCAGTTCAGCAGGTGGGATCCTAGTGAGTGAGTGGGGTCTCGTGTGGTAGCTAAGCAGGACTCGGGATCGGCGAGTCTGCAGTGAGCCTTCAGTTACCCTCTTCAAGCCTTGCTTGATGGTTTGCACTGCTCTCTCTGCCTGACCATTGGACGTTTGTTTAAACGGGGCAGATATGACAATTTTGATCCCGTTACGGGTCATGAATTCTTTGAAATCAGCACTGGTAAAACATGGCCCGTTGTCGCTCACCGGGACATCGGGTAAGCAGTGAGTGGCAAACATGGTCCGCAGGCTTTCAGTAGTGGCAGCGGATGTGCTAGCCGACATTAACTCACATTCAATCCACTTGGAGTACGCGTCTACAACCACAAGGAACAGTTTACCCAAGAATGGGCCTGCATAGTCGACGTATACCCTCGACCACAGTTTGGACGGCCAAGACCATAAACTTAGCGGCACCTCCCTGGGTACATTGCTTAACTGTGAGCATGTATTACATCTGTGAATGCAGGATGCAGTCCACATCGATACCGGGCCACCACACGTGGGATCTGGCTATCGCTTTCATCATTACGATGCCTGAATGGGTACTGTGGAGGTCATTGATGAAGGTGCTTCTGCCCTTCTTGGGGACCACTACTCAATTGCCCCACAGAAGGCAGTCTGTCTGGATAGACATTTCACCTTTGCACTGCTGGAACGGCTTTATCTCTTCCTGCATTTCCACTGCGACACTGGAACAGCCCCCGTAAAGCACACAGCTTTTGACTAGAGATAATAAGGAGTCCTGGCTTGTCCAGATTTTGATCTGCCGGGCAATGACGGGTGATTGCTCACTCTCAACTGCTTCCATAACCATGACTAGATCTGCAGGCTGTGCCATTTCTTCCCCCTTGGTGGGCAATGGCAGTCTACTGAGAACATCAGCGCAGTTTTCTGTGCCTGGCCTGTGACGATGGCGTAGTTGTATATGGACAACGTGAGCGCCCATCCCTGGATGCGGGCCGATGCATTGGTATTTATACCTTTACTCTCGGAAAATGGTATAAGTGGCTTATGGTCAGTTTCCAATTCGAATTTTAGCCCAAATAGGTATTGATGCATTTTCTTTACCCCATAGACACACACTAACGCTTCTTTTTCAGTCATGCTGTAGGCTCTCTCAGCCTTAGACAGACTCCTGAATGCATAAGCAACCGGTTGCAGTTTCCCGATATCATTAGCTTGTTGCAATACACACCCGACGCCATATGACGACGCATCACATGCTAGTACCAAATGCTTACATTGATCATACAACACAAGCAATTTGTTTGAGCATAACAATTTTCTCGCTTTTACAAAGGCATTTTTTTGGCTTTTGCCCCAAATCCATTCACCCCCTTTTCGTAGTAAGACATGCAGTGGTTCTAACAGTGTGCTGAGACCTGGCAAGAAGTTACCAAAGTAGTTCAAGAGTCCCAGAAACGACCGCAGCTCTTTACGTTCTGTGGTCTCGGTGCGTGCTCGATTGCCTCCGTCTTCGTGTTGGTGGGCCTGATGCCGTCCGTCGCAATCCTCCTTCCCAAGAACTCCACTCCAGGCAACCGTAAAATGCTCTTCAAGCGTTTTAACCTGAGCCCCAAATGGTTGAGTCGACTAAGAACCTCCTCCAGGTTCTGCAGATGCTCGACTGTGTTCCGACCTGTGACTAAGATGTCGTCCTGGAAGACCACCGTGTGTGGGACCGACTTCAGTAAACTTTCAATGTTTATCTGGAATATCGCCGCCGCTGATCGGATTCCAAATGGGCATCTGTTATAAACAAAAAGATCTTTGTGCGTGTTGATGCAAGTGAGGGCCTTCGATGATTCCTCCAATTCCTGCATCATGTAGGCTGAAGTCAGATCCAGCTTCGTGAATGTCTTTCCTCTCATCAGTGTTGCAAAGAGGCCGTCGGCCTTTGGTAGTAGGTTTTGGCCCTGCAGTAATACAGGGATTACTCGCTACAGATTCTGACGGTGCCGTCTCCCTTGAGGACTGGGACAATAGGACTGGCCCACTCACTGAAGTCAATCGGTGAAATGAGGCCCTCTCTTTGCAGCCGATCTGGCTCGATCTCTACCCTTTCTCTCATCATGTAAGGTACTGCTCTTGCATTGTGATGGATGGGTCGCGCCCCCGGAATTAGGTGGATCTACACTTTTGCTCCTTGGAATTTCCCGATGCCTGGTTTGAACAGCGAAGGAAATTTATTTAACACCTGGGCACACGAAGTGTCGTCAGCGGGCGATAGCACTCGGTCGTTGTCCCAGTTCCAGCGTATCTTTCCCAGCCAGCTCCTGCAGAACAGTGTGGGACCATTGTCCGGTACCACCCAGATTGGCAGCTTGTGCACCGCTCCATCGTAGGAGACCTTTACGGTAGCACCGCCGATTACAGGACTCAGTTCTTTAGTGTAAGTTCTTAGTTTCATGTGAACTGGAGTTAAGACTGGCCTTGAGGCCTTGTTGCACCACAATCTTTCGAAAGTCGTTTTGCTCATGGTGGACTGACTCGCACCAGTGTCGAGATCCATTGACACCGGGAGTCCATTTAGTTCAGCATTCAGCATTATCGGAGGAGAATTCGTTGTGAATGTGTGCACCCCATGTACCTCTGCCTCCTCTATTTGAGGCTCTGGTTCGTCGTGATCCTCCATGGATCTGTCTTCCTCTGCAACATGGTTGTTTAACAGGCTTTGCAGCTCGCCTGCACACTCGTTGGAGGTGTCCCATTGTTCCACAGCCCTTGCAAACGTACTCGTTGAATCGGCATGAATGGAGACGATGATCACCCCCGCAGCGCCAACAAGGTGGTAATGGCCTTGCATTCATCACCCTTGATGGTGGACTCTGAGTCATCTGTGGACGTGCAGCTGCAGGTATGTGTGACCTGCCCTATACGTTATGATTCGAAAACAACATCACTTTGTTCACAGTACTTGTAGCAGTATTTGTGTGCTGAGAGATTTGCTTAGAATTGTCACTGGTGGCAATGAACGCCTGGGCTGTTGCTATGGCCTTACTCAAGGTTGGGGTCCCTACAGTCAAAAGCTTGCGCCGTATGGTTTTGTGGCCATTGCCAAGTATGAAAATGTCTCTGAGCATGTGCTCCAAATGTCCTTCAAATTCGCAATGTCCTTCAAGGCGTCTCAGCTTGGCGACATCACTTGCCACTTCCTGGCCTTCAGACCTTTTGTAGGTGTAGAACCGGTACCTCGCCATCAGAACGCTTTCCTTCGGGTTCAAATATTCTCGGAACAATGTGCACAAATCGTCATATGATTTCTCCGTGGATTTCGCTGGAGTGAGCAGATTCTTCATGAGGCCATACGTTGGTGCCCCACAGATGGTGAGTAGGGTCGCCCATCATTTGGCAGCATTCTCTTCCCCATCTAGCTCGTTGGCCACGAAGTATTGGTCGAGTCGCTTCACAAAAGTTTCCCAATCATCTCTCTCTGAAAATTTCTCCAGGATGCCCACTGTTCTCTGCATCTTTGGGTTTGCTATCTGTATCTCGTCGCCAGTTGTTGTGTATGGAGAAAGAGTTAGACTGAACACTGTGAGCTCAAAGTAAAGTGCGCCCTTATTCTTTTATTGCGGGTCTCCAGAGTGCCTCTCCAACCTGTGAAGCCTCCTTAAATACCTGTGCTCCCAAGGGATTATGGGATCCCTTAGGACTCCAGCGGATGAGCCCTCTGGTGGCTGTACAGAGTAAATACAAGTCCACATATATAACAATTATGAGGGGGCTTGACATGGTGGATGCAGAAAGGATGTTTCCACTGATGGGGGAGACTAGAACTAGAGGACATGATCTTAGAATAAGGGGCTGCCCATTTAAAACAGGGATGAGGAGAAATTTCTTCTCTCAGAGGATTGTAAATCTGTGGAATTCGCAACTTCAGAGAGCTGTGGAAGCTGAGATGTTGAATAAATTTAAGACAGAAATAGACAGTTTCTTAAACGATAAGGGGATAAGGGGTTATGGGGAGCGGGCGGGGAAGTGGAGCTAAGTCCTTGATCAGGTCAGCCATGATCTTATTGAATGGTGGAGCAGGCTCGAGAGGCAATATGGCTACTCCTGTTCCTATTTTTTATGTTCTTATGTAATAGCTATCAATCGAGCCAACCAAAAGAACCATTGAAAAGTCACAACTCCCTCAGAGACCATGGGAAAAGATTGATTGTGACATATTCACACTCGATGGCAAAGACTAATTATGCACAGTGGACTAGTATGTAGACCATTTCAAGATAGACAATCTGCACGGAAAGAAAAATGCCACTGTCATCATCAAACACCTCAAGAAACACTTCTCTAACCACGGTATTCCAGACATGGTTCAATCTGACAATGGACTTCTCTTCAACTCACAACAGTTCACAAATTTTGCCACAGAATATGGATTCGATCACGCACCCTCATCAGAATATCCACAAAGCAGCGGAAAGGTTGAGAACACGGTTAAGCTCGCAAAGCGATTAATCAAGTAGACAGAGAAAGACTGTGGTGACTTCGACATGAACCTTCTCATCTGAAAAATAACACACCAACTGAAGGCCTTGATAGTTCTCCAACACAGTGCTTTCTCATGTTTGTTTGCATCTCACTGTTTCACAATGCTTACTCAGTCGCCGCATAAAGACAAACATCCCAATTGCAAATGAACTACTCAAACAAAGAATCATATCATCAACAAAGAAAGGACCCATGCCAAACAAGCAAACTACTGCAAAAGACGTGCTGCAGCACTTCCTACACGGCAGGAAAGTGGAACAGTGAGACTTAAACAAACGTGAGAAAGCAAAAGATTGGAAAAAGGCTCAGGTTCAGAAACAAGTCGGCATACGATCATATCAGGTCATTACAGAAGATGGCCACGAGTATCGCAGAAATAGGAAATATTTGAGAAAGAGTGCTGAGACATTCATCAAAACTGCAGAGATCTCAGTAATACCCACACACGATCCGCAGACTACACAGCCAACTAACTTCCAAAACAACACTTCAGCAACAACACATGAAAACAGGGATATATTGCCTGATATTTCCCCTCAGCACTGATAAAGGGATTAATGTGATCAGTGCACAGAACATCACTGAAACAACCAGTTTGAGGCAAAACAACAGAATACCTGGACCACTATGTACAGAAATAAGAAATCATGGACACTGGACACTTGGATAAAGAGTTAATAAGATAAGAGTTTTATTGTTTGTTAAACTTATAGTTTAATACACGTATTCATAAAAAGTTAACTGCCTGTTTATATTGAAGCTAACTGTTACGTTTTGAATAAAGAGTCAGGCTAGATATTGCAAGCTCAAAGTAAGGTGCGACCGTAGTCCTTTATTACAGATCTCAGAGCGCCTCTCCAGCCTGTGAGGCCTCCTTATATACAGGTGCTCCAAGGGGTTGTGGGATCCCTTGGGAATCCAGGGGATAAGCCCTCTGGTGTTTAGACATGGTATTTACAGGTTTACACACATGACAATGCTCCCCCCGCAATGTCGATAGTGTAACTATTTACAATTTGAGCCGATCTGGGGCCTTCCTTTCCCTGGTTGATCGTCTTGGTGCAATTGCTGGTTTTGGTGAATCGTTTGTTGGGCCCTCGCTGGGCTGCTGCGCAGCTGGCCTTGCTGGGCTGCTGGGGGTGGTGAGTCCTGCTGGGATGCTGCGGGTGATGGGTTCTGCTTCGTGGTCAACCGCTGGATCAATTGCCACTTGTGTATGTGTTGGAGGGTCGAAAAAAGGTGGAGTCTATTGTGGGTTGTTCTGGATAGTCTGTAAATCTGAATTTGGCTTGGTCCAAGTGTTTACTGCAGGTTAATCCATTTGAAAGTTTGACCAGAAACATCCTACTCCCCTCTTTGGCCACAACAGTGTTGGGAAGCCACTTGTGACCTTATCCATAGTTCAACACAAATACAGGATCATTAATCTCGATTTCGCGTGACACCTTTGCGCGATCATGATATGTTTTCTGTTGAAGCCGCCTGCTCTCTACTGTTCGTGTAGATCAGGGTGGAATAACGAGAGCCTTGTCTTAAGTGCCCTTTTCATGAGCAGTTCAGCGGGAGGGACCCCACTGAGCGAGTGGGGTCTTGTGCGGTAACTAAGCAGGACTCGGGATAAGCAAGTCTGCACTGAGCCCTTAGTTACCCTTTTCAAGCTCTGCTGGATTGTTTGAACTGCTCGTTCTGCCTGACCGTTGGACGCTGGTTTAAATGGGGCAGATGTGACATGTTTGATCCCATTGTGGGTCATGAACTCCTTGAACTTGGCACTGGTAAAGCACGGCCCATTGTCATTTATAAGGACATCAGGCAGGCCCTGCGTGGCAAATATGGCCCTTAAGCTTTCAATTATGGCAGCGGACGTGCTTGCTGACATCATCACACTTTCAATCCATTTGGAGTACGCATCTACAACCACTAAGAACATTTTCCCAAGAATGAGCCTGCATAGTTGGCATGGACCCTGTACCACAGTTTGGAGGGCCAGGACCAAAAACTTAGTGGCGCCTCCCTGAGTGCATTGCTTAACTGTGAACATGTATTACATTTGTGGATGCAGGACTCGAAGTCTGCATCGATACCGGGCCACCACACATGGGATCTGGTTATCGCTTTCACCATTACAATGCCTGGATGGGTGCTGTGGAGATCACTAATGAAAGTGTCCCTGCCCAATTACCCCATAGGAGGCAGTCTGCCTGTATAGACATTTCATCTTTGCGCCGCTGGTACGGCTTTATTTCTTCCTGCATCTCTAATGGGACACTAGACCAACTCTCGTGGAGCACATAGTTTTTTTTACCAAGGACAGTAAGGGGTCCTGGGTTGTCCAGGTTCTAATCTGTCAGATTGCTCACTCTCGAATGCTTCCATTACCATAACTAAATCTGCAGGTTGTGCCATCTCCAGCTCTGTGGTGAGCAATGGCAGCCTGCTGAGAGCATCGGCACAGTTTTCTGTGCCTGGCCTGTGGCGAAATGCGTAGTTGTATGCGTACAATGTGAGTGCCCATCTCTGGATGCGGGCCGATGCATTCGTATTTATCCCTTGCTTTCAGAAAAGAGGCATATAAGTGGCTTATGGTTGGTTTCCAATTCCAATTTGAGCCCGAACAGGTATTGATGCATTTTCTTTACCCTGTAAACACATGCTAATGCTTCTTTTTCAATCATACTGTCGACCCTCTTGGCCTTAGACAAATTCCTGGATGCATAAGCAACTGTTTGCAATTTCCCAAATTCATTAGCTTGTTGCAATACACACCCGACCCCGTACGACGACACATCACATGCTAGTATCAAACGCTTACCTGGATCGAACAATACAAGCAATTTGTTTGAACATAACAGCTTGCTAGCTTTCTCAAAGGCATTTTCTTGGCTTTTACCCCATACCCATTCATCTCCTTTATGCAGTAAACAGTGCAGAGGTTCTAACAATGTGCTAAGACCCAGTAAGAAGTTACCAAAATAGTTCAGAAGTCCTAGAAACGACCGCAGCTCCGTCATGTTCTGTGGTCTTGGTGCGTTCTTGACTCGGTCTTCATCTTTGAATCGGTGGGTCTGATGCCGTCCGCCGCGATTCTTCTCCCCAGGAATTCCACTTCAGGCACCAGGAAAACGCACTTCGAGCGTTTTAGCCTGAACCCCACACGATTAAGCCGACTAAGAACCTCCTCCAGGTTCTGCACGTGCTCGACGGTGTCCCAACCTGTAACCAAGATGTCGTCCTAGAAGACCATGGTGCGCGGGACCGACTTCAGCAAGCTTTCCATGTTACTCTGGAATATCGCCGCGGCCGATCAAATCCTAAATGGGCATCTGTTGTAAATGAAGAGACCTCTGTGCGTGTTGATGCAGGTGAGGCCTTTCGATGATTCCTCCAGCTCCTGCATCATGTAGGTCGAGATCAAGTCCAGCTTCGTGAACTTTTTCCCTCCCGCCAGCAACACAAATAGGTCATCTGCCTTCGGTAGCACATATTGATCCTGTAGTGAGAAACGATTGATAGTTACTTTATAATCACCACAGATTCTGACAGTGCCATCTCCCTTGAGGACTGTAATAATCAGACTAGCCCACTCATTGAATTCGATCGGCGAAATGATGCCCTCTCATTGCAGCCTGTCCAGCTCGATCTCCATCCTCTCTCTCATCATGTAAGGTACCGCTCTCGCCTTGTGATGGATAGGTAGCGCCCCCGGAATCAAATGGATCTGCACTTTTGCTCCTTGGAACTTCCCAATGCCTGGTTCGAACAGCGATGGGAACCTGTTTAGGACCTGGGCACACGAGGTGTCGTCGACGGACGAAAGCGCTCGGAAGTCGTCCCAGTTCCAGCGTATCTTTCCCAGCCAGCTCCTGCCGAACATTGTGGGGCCATTACCCGTGGTAACTCGTGCACTACTCCATTGTAAGAGACTTTTACAGTAGCATTGCCAATTACGGGAATCAGTTCCTTTGTATACGTTCTCAATTTCATATGAACGGGAGTCAGGACTGGCCTTCAGGCCTTGCTGCACCACAACTTATCGAAAGTCTTTTTGTTCATTATGGACTGGCTTGCGCCCGTGTCCAGCTCCATGGACATCGGGAGTCCATTTAATTCAACCTTTAGCATTAGCGGGGGACACTTTGTGGTAAATGTGTGCACCCCATATACCTCTGCCTCCTCGGTCTGAGGGTCTGGTTCATCATGATCCACTGTGGATCTGTCCTCCTCTGCAACATGGTGGTTTTCAGGATTAGCAGGGTTTGCAGCTCACCTGTACATACGCTGGAGGTGTCCCATTGTTCCACAACCCTTGCAAATGTATTCTTTGAAGTGTCTTGAATGGAAATGATGATCACCCCCGCAGCACCAACAAGGTGTGAATGGCCTTGGTTTCATCACCCTTGATGGTGGACTTTGAGTCGTCTGCGGACATGCAGCTGCATGCAAGTCCTGCCCTGTGCATTTCGATTCGAAAACAACATTACTTTGTTCACAGTACTTGCAGCAGCACTCGTGTGCTGAGAAATTTGTTTGGTATTCTCACTGGTGGCGATAAACGCCTGGGCCATCGCTATGGCTTTACTCAAGGTTGTGGTCTCTGCAGTCAAAAGTTTGCAAAGTATTACTTCATGGCCAATGCCAAGTACAAAGAAGTCCCTGAGCATATGCTCCAAGTGTCCTTCAAATTCGCAATGTCCTGCAAGGTGCCTTAGCTCGGCGACGTAGCTCACCACTTCCTGGCCTTCAGACCTCTTGTACGTGTAGAACCGATACTTCGCCATCAGAACGCTTTCCTTCAGGTTTAGATGTTCCTGGACCAGTGTCCACAACTCATCGTACGAGTTGTCTGTGGGTTTCGCTGGAGTGAGCAGATTTTTCATGAGGCCTCAAGTTGGTGCCCCGTAAAGACTGCCCTTCGTTTGACAGCGTTCGCTTCTCCTTCCAGCTCGTTGGCCACGAAGTATTGGTCGAGTCGCCCCACAAAGTTTTCCCAATCATCTCCCTACTAAGATTTCTCCAGGATGCCCACGCTTCTCTGCATTGCTGTGGTGGGGTTCGTCATTTGTATCTCGTCGCCAATTGTTATGTCTTGAATAAAGAGTCATACTAGATACTGCAAGCTCAAAGTAAGGTGTGACCATAGTCCTTTATTACAGATCTCAGAGTCCCTCTCCAGCTTGTGAGGCCTCCTTATATCCAGGTGCTCTTAAGGGATTGTGGGATCCCTTGGGACTCCAGGGGATAAGCCCTCTGGTGGTTAGACATGGTATTTACAGGTTTACATTCATAACACGAACGCTAATTCATTTTTGTTTCTTATGAAAGGAAAGGTATTACTGGATAATGTATAGCATCCTCTAGCTAGGAGGTATAGGGAGTTGTATTGAGAGAGAGGGTCTGTGAAGGAATGTCATCTTATGCTCCACTTGGCTATCTGAGATCTCCCAAATAAATAGAGTTAAGTTGAACTAAGAGTGTTCAAGAGTGTTCAAGAGACTGTAAAATACAACCAGGAAATACACTGGGCAGGCTGAACAAACCCAATCAGGGGAAATTCATTCTACACAGCAGGCTGGAGATAGCAATGGGGCCGAGACCCACCACCAAAGTCCCCCATATTAACCTGCAGAGGTTCGTATTTTGGAGCTATTCCCTGGGTATTTACTGAGGCTCCCATAGAAGCCAACATATTGGTTGTCGTTCACTCGATATTGACTATACAACAGCCAATCATTGTTGCAGCACATTATGGATATCAGAGATTGAGGTATGTTTCTCTTAGATACAGGAAATGATACTTGAGAAGGATCTTTACATTCATTCCAGCCTCTTGTGCTCCATATTGCATATGTTATTGATACTAATCCAGGCCTGCTCTTCAGTGATCTCAAACAACCCTGTGTATGTCGCACATTGAGGCAATCTAATATCTACCTATATGATAGCATGACCCAAAGTGGTAACAATGATATCCCCTTGTGATTTGAGCTGAATATTCAGGGGCCTGAATTTGGTGAAACACAAGTTCCAGCCGTTTTTCGGCGGTCCTCGGGTGGTGCATCATTTTTTATTGCCCGGTACCGCTGGGGCCAAGTGGGCGGGAATTTCATCCCGCTTTTCTTGGGGTAGTGGGAGCAGAGTGCAGCGGGCGGTGGCCGGCGGAGGAAACCTATCGATGTGGAAATCTTCGGCTCCCGAGTTGCGCGCATGCACGCGCGGCTGTCAAGCTCCGACCCCCCGAGAGGCACCGACTAGAGGCTAGAGACTGATGACATAAGATCAGCTGTGGGGGGGAGAGATCGGCTGTGGATGGGGGAGAGATCGCTGTGGGTGGGGGTGAGAGATCGCTGTGGAGGGGAGAGAGATCACTGTGGGTGGGGTGGGTGGAGAGATCGCTGTGCAGGAGAGAGAGGTCACCATGGAGGGGGGAAGAGATCACTGTGGGCGGGGGGGGAGAGATCGCTGTGGAGGGGAGAGAGATCACTGTGGGTGGGGTGGGGGAGAGATCGCTGTGCAGGAGAGAGAGGTCACCATGGAGGGGGGAAGAGATCACTGTGGGCGGGGGGGGAGAGATCGCTGTGGAGGGGAGAGAGATCACCGTGTAGGGGGGAGAGATCGCTGTGGGTGGGGGTGAGAGATCGCTGTGGAGGGGAGAGAGATCACTGTGGGTGGGGTGGGGGAGAGATCGCTGTGCAGGAGAGAGAGGTCACCATGGAGGGGGGAAGAGATCACTGTAGGGGAGGGGGGAGAGATCGCTGTGCAGGAGAGAGAGGTCACCATGGAGGGGGGAAGAGATCACTGTAGGGGAGGGGGGAGAGATCGCTGTGCAGGAGAGAGAGGTCACCATGGAGGGGGGAAGAGATCACTGTAGGGGAGGGGGGAGAGATCGCTGTGCAGGAGAGAGAGGTCACCATGGAGGGGGGAAGAGATCACTGTAGGGGAGGGGGGAGAGATCGCTGTGGCGGGCGAAGGGGGAAAGATCACCGTGGAGGGGGGAGAGATTGCTGTGTGGGGGAAGAGATCACTGTAGAGGGGGGAGAGATCTCTGTGGGGGGGAAGATCACTGCCGGGGGGGGAGATCGCTGTGGGCTGGGGGGGAGAGATCGTTGTGGAGGGGAGAGAGATCACTGTGGGGGGTGGGAGAGATTGAGGGGGCGAGACTGGGGGCTTCAGAGAGACTGGGGGGTGAGAGAGACTGGGTGGTGAGAGAAATTAATAACATTTTTATTATAGTTCATTAATAAAGCAATAAATAATGCTTTATTCGACCATTTATATTATTGCCTAACACTAGAAAATATTACATTCCATTAAAAAATACAGCAAACTGTGGAAAACTATAAAGATCTGTCCAACTTATGTCAATATTTTGATTTATGACACAAGTCTTAATAAGCACATAAGAACTTAAGATAGAGAAACAGGAGTAGGCCCCTCGAGCCAGCTCTGCCATTTAATAAGAATATGGCTGATCTGATAATGGTCTCAGCTCCACTTCCCTGCCCGCTCCCCATAACCCTTTATTTCCTTATCGCTCAAAAATCTGTCTATCTCTGCCTTAAATATATTCAATGACCCAGCCTCCACAGCTCTCTGGGGAAGAGAATTCCACAGATTTACAACCCTCTGAGAGAAAAAATTGCTCCTCATCTCAGTCTTAAATGGGTGGCCCCTTATTCTGAGACAATGTCCCCTAGTTTTAGTTTCCCCTATGAGTGGAAATATCCTCTCAGCATCCACCTTGTCAAGCCCCCTCATTACCTTATATGTTTCGATAAAATCACCTCTCATTCTTCTGAATTCCAATGAGTAGAGGCCTAACCTACAAAACCTATCTTCATAAGTCAACCCCCTCATCTCCGGATTCAACCTAGTGAACCTTCTCTGAACAGCCTCCAATGCAAGTATATCCTTTCTTAAATAAGGAGACCAAAACTGTAGGCCTCACCAATACCCTGTACAGTTGTAGCAGGACTTCTCTGCTTTTATACTCCATCTTCCTTGCAATAAAGGCCAACATTCCATTTGCCTTCCTGATTACTTGCTATTCTTGCATACTAGCAATTTGTGTTTCATGCACAAGGCCAGGTCCCTCTCTACTGCAGCATTTTGCAATTTTTCTCCATTTAAATTATAATTTGCTTTTCTATTTTTTCTGCCAAATTGGATAACATCACATTTTCCCACATTAAACTCCATCTGCCAAATTTTTGCCCACTCACTTAGCCTGTCTATATCCCTTTGCAGATTTTTTGTGCCCTCCTCACAATTGGCTTTCCCACCCATCTTTGTGTCATCAGCAAATTTGGCTACATTACACTCGGTCCCTTCATCCAAGTTATTAATATAGATTGCAAATAGTTGAGGACCTAGCACCGATCCCTGCGGCACCCCACTAGTTACTGTTTGCCAAACAGAAAATGACCTGTTTATCTCTGTTTTCTGTTAGTTAACGAATCCACTATCTATGCTAATATATTACCCCCAACCCCGTGAGCTTTTATCTTGTGGTAGCTTATCAAATGCTTTCTGGAAATCCAAATACCTAACATCCATTGGCTCCCCTTAATCTTCCCTGCTCGTTACATCGTCAAAGAACTCCAGCAAATTTGTCAAACATGATTTCCCTTTCATAAAACCATGCTGACTCTGCTTTATTGAATTATGCTTTTCCAAATGTCCTGCTACTGCTTCCTTAATGGTGGATCCAACATTGTCCCAATGACAGATGTTAGGCTAACTGGTCTATGGTTTCCTGCTTTTTGCCTGCCTCGTTTATTGAATATATCTTTAATTTCCAAGTCCTTTCAATGGAACAATCGTTGAAAAAGCCCCAAAACATGACAGTCAGTTTGCTGCTTCAGCATCTTCACTTTGAACGGCCATTGAATATCATACCTTGGCTTGTGGAGTAGGATGCTTTTGATCTGTTCTTGGCCTCTCCAAACCACTCTCAATAAATGAATGTACTAATCCTCTGTGCTGCTTGAGTGCTTTGCACTGCTGATTAATAATGTTCCACAGATAGTTTTGTCCCTGTACATTTGCGGGCACCTGGCTTTAAAAGGAGCATACAATGTGTGATATAGCAATACTTTGGAATTTGAATAATCCAGTACAGAGAAAAAGATACACTTTTGTATGTCTGCTTGATAGTGCTCGTCACAGGCTCCCAGTTATAGATACACCGCTTCCTAGAACAAGGCTTTAATTTAAATTAAATGAAATCAGATAGTTCAGCACAATTAATATGAAACAATGGCACCGTTTCTAGTTTATCTAGTTCTTTGTGCTTTTTTCCTTACCTTTTGCTTATTAACTAATCCTATTTTGTAGGGGTATACATCCTGAGAGCAACACTCATGACAAACAGATACTTCATTTGTGCTTTCTATTTCTGTTTACTAATATTCGCAAAAATAGTAAAATCTAGCCTTATTTAAAAGAAGGAAGGATACACTCCAAGATGCTTTATTCAGCCTTGGCTATTCTCGCCAGACTGATTGCCAAACAGTTCCCTCACAAATTTCTCCTGTAGGCACTTTACGTCCTTCTTATGTTGTTTTTTGCTGTTTATTGTATCTTGAATCCATTTCCTGATCTCCTGCTACGTTCCACAGTTAATACCCAGTACTCACCTTCTGGTGTTGTCTTCTCCAGGCATGTGGATTGAGGGTATGTACACTTGAGCCAAATATTGATGCACTCCTGGTCTTAATCTTCAACAGTGTTGGGCACCTATGCATTGGCATTATCTCATTTCTTGTAGGGGCCATTTTTTACTTGTTAAGGTGCTAAACTGTGAGAATCATGACTTTGCTATTAGTAGTTTGCAAAATCTCAAGGGGTTGAAATTGCACCGTGGCCCATCTGTGGATACTCACCTTCCCAGCCTGGGTCAATTAACGCCCGGGGCAGAGGCCCTGCCCCAGCATGAAATTGTCGCTTTGTGACCCGGAAACGAGGCTGAGCGCTGTATCGGGTGCTCCAACCCCTTAATTTAAAGGGGAGGGTCGCTGCGGACTGTGCAGCCCCTTTGGTGAGCATCACTGGGCTACCAGGGGCATTTTCGACCAAGCCAGAGACCAGGTGTACAAAAGGCAATGTTGGGCTGCATTATGACGGCCTGGTCAAAACGAGTGCCACCATTGTCAGGCTGACGAGAAGATCGGCCAACGATAAAACATGGCGAACTGGGATGCACAAACCCTCCCCTTTAAGGGGCACCCCGGGTTGATGTCAGCGCCCCATGAAGCTGGCACAGACATCGCCCCACGCTGGCCTGGCATCCCACAGGGTGCAAAGAGGATGGCGTAGGGCGGTGTCAGGTCGGTGCGCATGGCGATGACGTCATCGCCGTGTGCACCTCGACCTACAGCACAAAATGCATGGCACGGCGCTAACTGCCAATCGTCCCCAAAGTCTCAGGGGGAATTTCAGTCGTGGGGCCACTGCCGCCAGCCCCCGGGCAAAAGGGGTTTCCGGCCCGTTATTGGCCACAGCGGCACTAAGGGAGTGCAAAATAGGGGCAATTTTGGCGCCCAAAAGTATTTAAGAACAAAAAGCAGCATTCACATGAGTTTATTAATGAATCACCTTGCAAAGAAATATGGGGGTAGAAATTCAGCTCTGCCCGAAACGGGTCGCACCTACCGCTGTTGATGTGTTTTCACCACCGCTGCAGATGAGGTAGCCTCTTGCGCGAAATTCAGCTCGTTGTCATTTTTTTTCGAGCGGATGGGAAGTCGGTCATATTGGGGGCAGTAGTGCGGCAGTGAACACAGTAGAGGGGCTGAGGTGGAGGCAGGACAGAGTCTCCCCTTCACTTAAAAGGGAGAGATGCTGCGAACTCTGCGATTCTTTTAGCTAGGTCCACTGGGCCACCAGGGAGGGTGTCGGCTGGGCGAGTGGCCTGGGGGTGCCAAGAGGGAATGCCAGGCTTCCTGTTGGCGGCCCAGCCAAATCTGGGGGCATAATTGTCGGGCAGACCAGGCACTCGGCCAACAAAAAAATTAAAATGGCCGCCGCACAGTCATGTCATACATACAGTGAAGAGAGTGCACTGTCAGGGGCACCGCTCGGCGGCTCGAAGATACTTACGGTGAATTTCGATTGAGGCGCGGGAGATCGGCAGTGGTGTTTTGATGACGCACTTAGGAGGGGTCGGCAGCAGCGAGGCAGAAGTGGGGACCACCAGAAAAAGCACCGCGGTGAATTTTTGCGAGCGGCGGCCATTCGACTTCAAATCGCTGGCCATTTGACTCTGCCACGTGGCCACCGCTTTCCAGCAGTAAGAGGCATTTTTGAGAGATTGAATTTCGGTCCCAGGATCTCCACTTAAAGGAGCAGCTAGCTGTTGCAAAGTTTTTTTGTTACATATCCGAAAGCTGGTATCTGGAAACTTGACCCCACTATGAGTGAGTTGCAGGCTCCATGGGCTAGAACCTCCACTTTTGAGCTTATCGCCGAAAAATGGGCGTTATTTCGGGCATGGGCGTTAAAAAAGGGTTTTCAGATCACCAGCTTCTCGCCCATTCTCTAAACACTTAGTTTACATTTCTGAAAATGGGCGTTACCGCGAGCGATATCAAATGGGCAGTAGCATAACATTTTTCGGACCCTCTGCCGTAAAGTGTGGCCGTCCTTAGCAGCGGCATGGCAAGGCTTGATTCCCGCGATTCAGGAGGTCAAGGGTCATCATGACATGCGCAGAAGAGGAGACAGAGAGGGAGGGAGCTCAGAGGCAGTGAAAGTGTGTGTGGCTGTGGTGTGTGCTTGTTTGGCTGTTGTGGGAGGAACGACGGAGATTCACCAGCAGCAAAAAGCCCACTAAACAAATAACATACAAAATGGAAGGGATGGAGAAGGCCCTGGAGCTGGTAGCCAGGAACACTGGTGGCAGAGGGCTCCGAGTGGTCCCGGAGCGCCGCACTGCACCCCAAGGTGACGCACCCCCATTGCCAACCACACATAGCCAGCAGAAACATCTTGCTTATGGCTCGAAGCTCGCCCTCACCTCGGGAGCTTCCTCTCCCGTATCCGTCCAAGCAGCGTTTCGGCTGCCACCACCCCCGTCCCCCACCCCGCCAATGAAACATCGCCTGAGGACCTCCTCGGCCAGGCGGCTTGGAGTCAGGAGGGGAAGGGTAGAAGTGGGGGGAGGTGGAGAAGGGTTGGTTTGTACAGAAATACTGATGATTTCAGACTCATGTTCAGTTTAAATGCTTTTTATTTAACAAAACCTTGCAGTTCATTGGCTCAGATACATTGCACCATTACACGCCGGTGATTCCTTAACATCAAAGGGTATAATCACACTTAACTTCAATCAACGTAAACTTTAACTGTCACCAAGGTGATGCCCACCATTGATATATGACCTGCACACCCATTAGTGTGTCAGCCTTGTAAATAACAACAATGTTCTTTCAGGCAAAGCGATCATTGATGAGCTCCTGACATAAGGTTCTTGCAGCTATCATGCCACCATGAGCCCTTTCATGCAGTCTACAGGGGGGCGGGGGCATGGCTTCAGCGTCAGCCTGATTGTCTGGGCCAATGTCAGCGTCCGCCCTCTTGTCCTCCTCTTCCTCTCTTTGGTGAGGTGGACTGTCAGACTCATCAGGCAATTCTTGTCTCCTCTTGATAGCCAAGTTGTGTACCGTGGAGCAGACCACAATGAATTGAGCTAACTGCTCAGGGTGGTTTTGGAATTCGCCTCCTAAGTGGTCCAGCACTCCAATGGTTTTCTCCATGATATTGCGAGTTGCTCTGTGGCTCTCATTGTATTGCTTCTCGGCCTCGGTGTGGGTGTCATGCAGGGGGGTCATCAGCCAGGTGGTGAGGCCATGTCCTTTGCCCCCAAGCATCCAGCATTAATCTTGTGGCTCATTGTTAAACAAGTCAGATACAGTGCTCTCACGCAGAATGTTTGCATCATGGATGCTGCCCGGAAATTGAACATTCACTGCCAGTATAATTTGCTGGTGGTCGACAATCAGCTGGACATTCAGGGAGTAGAATCCCTTGCAGTTCCTGAAAACCTCAGCACCCTGAAAAGGTGCCCGCATCACGTTGTGCGTACAGTCTATTGCTCTCTGCACCTTGGGGAAGTTTGCAATTCTGGAGAAACCTAGAGCCCTCTCACTCTGTGCCTCCCCGGTCATAGGGAAGCTGATCAAGTCCCTCCTGTATGCATACAGGGCTTCAGTGACCTGTCTAATGCAGCGATGTGTGGCATGCTGAGAAAGTCTGCAAATCTAGCCAGCTGTGGCCTGAAAAGAACCTGACGCACAGTGCAGTTCTGGTGCAGTTCTGATGGTGCTGACAGGCTGCAGGTCTGTCCTTATCAGCTGGCATACCTCAGTGACAATCTCTTTGTAAAAGTGCAGTCTCCGAAGGCAGGTGGTGTCGGTCAAGTCGAGGTAAGAATGCTTCTCCTTGTACTTGTGGGGGGTGTAACGTCATCATCCTCATCTGTCTGTCACTTTGTACATTGGGCACATAATGCAGTGCAGCGCTCCTTCAGTGATGTCGAGTTTGCTGCATGTAATTGGTCACCAAGAGAGGGTGAGAAAGGACATGTCCCATTGCAGTAGCTCTCTGTTTTCCACCGATTGCTCACAAACAAGGAATGTCCCGACGAGCACACCTTTTCAATTCCAATCAGTCACAGTGTGGTCAAGATGTTTTTAGAGATGTTCACATCAACTCCAACGACCTCCAGAGTACATCCGAACTCCACTGAGAGGTTGAAGCACAGCAGCCTTTAAAAGGACGTGACATGTGATCCACTTTTTGTGGCCGTTTTTTTGAGCGAGCGATATTGTGGGCGAAATGTGCGCGAGGTGGTGAAATTGACGATGGGTGGTCTCCATGGCCGCTAGTTTCGGTAAATATGCTTTTTACGACAAAAAACAGTCGGCGAGCGTTAATATTGAATCGCGGTGTTAATTCCGTGCTGAAAGTAAAGCTCGACGATATTATGGCCGTTGAATTTGCCCATCCAGCTGATTCTGCCCCCAAAAAGTGGGTGGGCGATAATATTTTTAATATTCAGCATTAAGCACATGGGGAAAGTAACGCTTGGTGATAAGTTTCCTAAAAATGCCTGTCAGTTTCCATTTTGTGCCAAAATGGGCGCTATATGGGTGTTTTCCGTCATTTTGGTGGTAAAATGTTCATTAAGTGGGTGTTAAGCAGGCAAAAAGAGTGGAGGTTCTAGCCCCATCTCTCTGATTAGCTCTCTCTCCCTAATGAAAATATAAATAGAATGCACAATCATCAAGTGCAACAATCTATGATCACTCGCTAATTGTTTAAAATTAATATAGAATGAGGGCTCATTTTTATTCACTATTGCCCATTTTGCACTACCACCCAAGACAGATTTATACCCCGATGTCACAATAATGAGAGGAGAACAGCACAGGTTTATGAAACTAAATTTGCATTGACTCGTATTCCTAAAAACATTTTTAATGAATCTTTCAATTCAATATTTTTTCTGTCTTGAATTTAAATTTGTACTGATTTGGCAAGTCTTCAACGAGAAACTGAAATATGGTTGAATCCTCGTCTGTATTTTACAGTAGCCACCTTCTTTATTGATACTAAGGGCTAGACTTTCCACTTCTATCGCGACCGCCCAAATATGGGCTGTATTTCCGGCGGTAGTGGATGTCCCACTTTTAAGAACTGCCAGGATATCGCCCATTTTCAAAACCACTAGTTTCAACTTTTTTGAGGGGCAGTGATGGTAGCGGTAGCAAATGGGCGGTATTGTTCTTTTTCGTGCAAGGCCGGTGTACTTAACATCAGCCGTTCTGTGCATGCGTGATTTTTTTTTCTGCACTTCACTTTTCCTGAGATTCAAGGGGTCAGTGGTCACCTGCGCATGCACAGAAGAGGAAGGGAGGGAGAGAGAGAGAGGGACAGACAGAGAAAGCAATGGATATTGAGGAGGGAGTGATAAGCGATGTGGCTGAGGTGGCTAAGGTGGGAAGGAGGAAGAAGGCCAAGCGCTTTTCGGACGAGGCTAACGCTGCCTTGGTCCACGAGGTAGAGACGAGGTGAAGCCAATTTACCCAGGGTGGGCATGGGAAACCATCCCCCAGTGTTTACCAACATATATGGGCGGAGATTGCCGAGGTGGTTTTGTCTGCTGTCCATGACTATCGAGAGCCAAGCCAGTGCCGCAAGCGCTGGAATGATCTTGTTATGTCTGCGAGAGTAAGTACTAACTTTAAAAACTTTAATAACTGTAATCATGCACTGACTCATTGATTAAAATGTAAATCTGCCAGCTTATAATTAAGCTTGGTAAGCTGGGTAAGCTTGGTGTCACGCATTACTTCCTATCCATGATCTTATTACATTGCTTTTCTGAACTAAGATGTGTTCATCATGCACCAATTGCGTTCTAACAGTATTAGCATATAACAAGTCGTCGCTAGAATCCTCCTCAACTGTCTTCTCCCCATGGCTGAGGAGCTCCTTCCGGAGTCACAGTGCGGATTTTGTCCCCTACGGGACACAACGGACAAGATTTTTGCAGCACGACAGCTGCAGGAATAATGTAGGGAGCAGTGCCAGCCCTTATACATGGCCTTCTTCGATCTTACAAAGGCCTTTGACACTGTCAACCGTGAGGGTCTACGGAGCATCCTTCTCCGCTTCGGATGCCCCCAAAAGAACCATCCTCCGCCTGCTCCACGACGACATGCAGGCCGTGATCCTTACCAACGGATCGATCACAGAACCAATCCACGTCTGGACCGGGGTCAAACAGGGCTGCGTCATTGCCCCAACCCTCTTCTCAATCTTCCTTGCTGCCATGCTCCACCTCATAGTCGACAAGCTCCGCGCTGGAGTGGAACTAAACTACAGAATCAGTGAGAATCTGTTCAACCATCACTGTCTCCAGGCCAGGTCCAAGACCACCCCATCCTCTGTCGTCGAGCTACAGTACGCGGACGACACCTGCGCCTGCGCACATACAGAGGCTGAACTCCAGGATATAGTTGACGTATTTGCTGAGGCGTATAAAAGCTTGGGCCTTACACTAAACATCCGTAAGACAAAGGTCCTCCATCAGCCTGTCCTCGCCACACAGCACTGCCCCCTAGTCATCAAGATCCACGGCGCAGCCCTGGACAATGTGGACCACTTCCCTTATCTCGGGAGCATCCTATCAACAAGTGCAGGCATTGACTACGAGATCCAACAACGCCTCCAATGCGCCAGTGCAGCAGGCTTCAGCCGCCTGAGGAAAAGAGTGTTTGAAGACCAGGCCCTCAAAACTGCCACCAAGCTCATGGTCTACAGGACTGTAGTAATACTCGCCCTCCTGTATGGCTCAGAAACATGGACCAGGTATAGTAGACATCTCAAGTCGCTGGAGAAATACCACCAACGATGTCTTCGCAAGATCTTACAAATCCCCTGCGAGGACAGATGCACCAACATTAGCATCCTTGACGAGGCCAATATCCCCAACATTGAAGCACTGATCACACTTGATCAGCTCCGCTGGGCGGGCCACATTGTTCGCATGCCAGACACGAGACTTCCAAAGCAAGCGCTCTACTCAGAACTCCTTCACGGTAAACGAGTCAAAGGTGGGCAGCAGAAATGTAACAAAGACACCCTCAAAGCCTCCCTGATAAAATGCAACATCCCCACCGACACCTGGGAGTCCCTGGTCAAAGACCGCCCTAAGTGGAGGAAGTCCATCAGGGAAGGTTCTGAGCACCTCAAGTCTCATCGCCGAGAGCATGCAGAAATCAAGTGCAGGCAGCAGAAAGAGCGTTCGGCAAACCAGTCCCAGCCACCCCTTCCCTCAACAACTATCCGTCCCACCTATGACAGAGACTGTGGTTCTTGTATTCGACTATACAGCCACTTAAGAATTCATGTTAAGAGTGGAAACAAGTCTTCTTCGATTCCGAAGGACTGCCTATGATGATGATAACATATAACATATGACATTAATGGGACATTGTTGAAAAGCATTGGCGATGGCTAATTGTGGATGTCTATCTGTGTGTTACATACTAGTACCTGGGCAATCAGCTTATACCATACTGTTGTCATTTTTACAGAAGAAGATATCTTCCAATCAACTGATCTCAAGGAGTGGGCCGCAGCCCTCGTTGATGTACATAATCGCTCGGCCACCAGTGGTGGTGCCAATCCGATGTTGGCGGCAGGTAAGTCAAGTACAACCCCAAGATAATTTAATGTAATTTAATGCTATTTGAGTAGAATATATGAATTATGTAATGTAATGTAATGTAATTAATGCTAGGATCATGAAATCTTATTATAATGCCATGCAGTTTCTGTATATTCTGTTCATGTTAATTAAATGTAAGGTCTCTCGTTGATATCTAATGCAGTAGTATTGCTCCTCCTACATATGCCTGCACAGCGTAAGTGTTCTCATGTCAACCTGAGCCTCCTCTCCCCTTCTATTAATCTCTCATATTATGCTTTCTTGCTGTCCAGGTGCATCGGAGATCTTTGGAACCCCCTGGAGCATTGCCCATACTGCTGCAAATTCCATCGATGCCATATGGCAAACGATGGACTCAGTATATGGCAGTGCACCCCAAGGTGATGTACCACATATGCCGGCACCTACTGAGAGTCAGGAGGCAGCAATTGCTTCTGACTCTGAAGACAGGTCTTCGGATACCAATTCTTCTCCGGGATCCCAAGAAATGGCATTGCCACTGTCAACCCCCACCCCCAAAGCAGCAGTGCTCGAGGTGCCCTGCTGCAAGTGGTACTCTCCACCAGAGGGGAGACCACACAGGAGGAGGATCGTTTGGATGAGCCTCAAGCCAGCTCATCAACACAACATCTGGAAGAGGGGGCTCAGGGGACTCAAAAGTCCAAAATACCTGTGGCCACCTCTTCTTCAACCGAGGAAGTAGCAGAACCAAGCGACTTTCATCAAGGCACACCAATGGTCCAGCAGCTATGCCGAATCCATGGTGGTTGATTCGATGAGGTAGGCATGCTCAAAAACAGGCAGACATCAGTATGAACATGGTAGCACTGTCTAGGCGAGTGTCGACATTAGTCAAGAATCCCTCCAGGCGATAGGTAGGTTAACCGGCAACACTGCCACTCTTTCAGCTCGTCATTTGGAGGACATGGCGCAGCTATTGCGGTGATGAGGCGAAACGCAAATTCCATCGATGCCATATGGCAAACGATAGACTCAGTGTATGGCAGTGCACCCCAAGGTGACGTACCACATATGCCGGCACCTACTGAGAGTCAGGAGGCAGCAATTGCTTCTGATTCTGAAGACAGGTCTTCGGATACCAATTCTTCTCCGGGATCCCAAGAAATGGCACTGCCACTGTCAAACCTCCACCCCCAAAGCAGCAGCGCTCGAGGTGCCCTGCTGCAAGATGTCTTGGTGTAAACGTAGGTCGGGCCAGGGGCAGGGGCAACAGAAGGGGGAACGGGTGTGTAAAGGTCAGTGGGAGTAGAGGCAGAGGGAACGGTGGTTGCAGATAAAAAATGTTGCCGTGTTGGCGGGAGGGCTGCTGGTGGGGTGTGTTATCGTTATTTTAATTGTGATTCAAAAATCGTTGACTGTTGAGGGGGGGAGGGTTTGGGGTGTTTCTATTTTGTTTAAATGATTTCAATGTTTGTCTCTGTTAATTGGTTGTTTATTTTAAATTATGTTGTTTTTTTCCTTTAATAATTATTGAATTATAAATTTCTAAAAAAGGATTTTGCAATTTTGTTAAATTATAAAGAATTTTATTACACTTACAATTCTTGTGCAGTGTCTCACTCACTTTTACAAATTGAAGGTTAACAATCAATACAAGGGTTGCAAACAATGGCCAGGTAAGGATGAAACATATTGGACCTGTCACCGATCAAGCAAAGCGTTCATTTATGAGCTGCTGACGCAACAATTTAGCCGTTGCGTAACTACCACGGGGCTTCTCCTGTGGTGTAGGTGGGGTGGGGGCATGGGTTCATCACCGGGCTGATTGTCCTCCTCGAGGAAAGATAGAATAAAAGGAAAAGGAGGTGGGGTAGCATTGCTGGTTAAGGAGGAAATTAAGGCAATAGTTCAGAAGGACATCAGCTTGGACGATGTGGAATCTATATGGGTAGAGCTGCAGAATACCAAAGGGCAAAAAACGTTAGTCGGAGTTGTGTACAGACCTCCAAACAGTAGTAGTGATGTTGGGGAGGGCATCAAACATGAAATTAGGGGTGCATGCAATAAAGGTGCAGCAGTTATAATGGGTGACTTTAATATGCACATCGATTGGGTTAACCAAACTGGAAGCAATACGGTGGAGGAGGATTTCATGGAGTGCATAAGGGATGGTTTTTTAGACCAATATGTCGAGGAACCAACTAGGGGGGAGGCCATCTTAGACTGGGTGTTGTGTAATGAGAGAGGATTAATTAGCAATCTCGTTGTGCGAGGCCCCTTGGGGAAGAGTGACCATAATATGGTGGAATTCTGCATTAGGATGGAGAATGAAACAGTTAATTCAGAGACCATGATCCAGAACTTAAAGAAGGGTAACTTTGAAGGTATGAGGCGTGAATTGGCTAGGATAGATTGGCGAATGATACTTAAGGGGTTGACTGTGGATGGGCAATGGCAGACATTTAGAGACCGCATGGATGAACAACCAAAAATGTACTCTAAATTGACCATAATGTGCTCAGATAATGTTCAAGATTTTCAAACACCCTTAAAATTACTTTAATGCTCCCATCAACTTGAAGCACCCTTTTCATTAAGTTCATCTGATTTAAAACATGGTGTCCGCTGGGTTAGGGTCAGGTGAGTGCAGCTTTTTCTGTGCGATTTTTTGTGCCGGAAGTAATTTGAGTGGTATTTGGGCGAATTGCCAAATTTAGCGCCCTGTGGGATTGGACGGTAGTTTCCATTATAAACATTGTTTTGGACCATACACGACCAATGACATCAGATTTTAATTTTTAAAAATGGGCAGGTGCTTACCGCCAGCGATAATTGACTGCTGAATTTACTGCTGGTGGTATATAGTAAATGGGCAGTAGTTTCCACTTAAATATTATTTTGGGTGGTAACCTGCTTCTCAGTGGTAAAATGGGTGGTAAATGGGCAGAATGATGCTGAAAGTCTAGCCCTTAAAGAGCCATTATTTAATATCTTTCTCTATTTGCAGAAACTTCAAAATGCAATAGATACCCTGCAGAGCATGACACAAAACATAACATAACATAAGAAATAGGAACAGGAGTAGGCCATAAGGCTCCTCGAGCCTGCTCTGCCATTCAATAAGATCATGGCTGAGCTGATCATGGACTCAGCTCCACTTCCCTGCCCACTCCCCATAACCCCTTATCCCCTTATCATTTAGTTCTGTCTTAAATTTATTTAATGTCCCAGCATCCACAGCTCTCTGAGGCAGCGAATTCCACAGATTCACAACCCTCTGAGAGAAGAAATTTTTCCTCATCTCAGTTCTAAATGGATGGCCCCTTATTCTAAGATCATGCCCTCTAGTTCTAGTCTCCCCCACCAGTGGAAACATCCTCTCTGCATCCACCTTGTCAAGCCCCCTCATAGTCTTATAGGTTTTGATAAGATCACCTCTCATTCTTCTGAATTCCAATGAGTAGAGGCCCATCCTACTCAACCTTTCCTCATAAGTCAACCCCCTCATCCCCGGGATCAACCTAGTGAACCTTCTCTGAACTGCCTCCACAGCAAGTATATCCTTTCATAAATATGGAAACCAAAACTGCATGCAGTATTCCAGGTGTGGCCTCACCAATACCCTGTACAGCTGTAGCAAGATTTCCCTGCTTTTATACTCCATCTCCTTTGCAATAAAGGCCAAGATACCATTGGCCTTCCAGATCACTTGCGGTACCTGAATACTATCCTTTTGTGTTTCATGCAGAAGTACTCCCAGATCCCACTGTACTGCAGCACTTTGCAATCTTTCTCCATTTAAATAATAACATGCTCTTTGATTTTTTTCTGCCAACGTACATGACCTCACACTTTCCAACATTATACTCCATCTGCCAAATTCTTGCCCACTCACTTAGTCTGTCAATGTCCTCCTGCAGCCTCTTTATGTCCTCCTCACCCAATGCTCTTCCTCCCACCTTTGTATCATCAGCAAACTTGGCTATGTTACACTCAGTCCCCTCTTCCAAGTCATTAATATAGATTGTAAATAGTTGGGTTCACAGCACTGATCCCTGTGGCACCCCACTCGTTACTGATTGCCAACCAGAGAATTAACCATTGATCCCGACTCTCTGTTTTCTGTTTGTCAGCCAATCTTCTATCCATGCTAATATATTACCCCCAACCCTGTGAGTTTTATCTTGTGCAGTAACCTTTTGTGTGGCACCTTGCCAAATGCCTTTTGGAAGTCCAAATACACCACATCCACTGGTTCCCCTTTATCCACCCTGTTCGTTACATCCTCAAAGAATTCCAGCAAATTTTTCAAACATGACTTCCCCTTCATAAATCCATGCTGACTTGCCTGACCAAATTTTGCTTTTCCAAATGTCCTGTTACTGCTTCTTTAATAATGGACTCCAACATTTTCCCAACCACAGATATTAGGCTAACTGGTCTATAGTTTCCTGCTTTTTGTCTGCCTCTTTTATTGAATAGGGGCGTTACATTTGCAGTTTTCCAATCTGCTGCGACCTCCCCAGAATCCAGGGAATTTTTGTAAATTACAACCAATGCATCCACAATCCCTGCCGCTACTTCTCTTAAGACACTAGGATGCAAGCCATCATGTCCAGGGAATTTATCTGCCTTTAGTCCCATTATCTTACTGAGCACCGCCTCCTTAGTGATTGTGATTGTGTTAAGTTCCTAATCTATGAGAAATTCTATAAAGTAAGATGTGAAAAGTGACACCTGAGGTATGGTACTACGCTGAAGAAAAACATTTTAAAAGATTGCAGTGAATACCCTGCTGGGCTATCAAACAGGATCAAAATTGCTCTTCCATTTTACCCTTTGCTGTAAAGTTATTGAAATAGTGTTAGAATGTATTGTAATGTGGAACTGCAGTATTTTTCTCCCCTGAAAGAATGGAGGGATTTTAATTGCAGGTTCAAGTGAATTAAAGTGGCAGCTGAAGAGACACTTAGTCTGTCGTGAATATTTTACTGAATATGTTTTCATATGTATGAGTTTTAAAAATGAACAGCAACCTGAAAAATAAACACTGAAACTGTCCAATCCATCCAGTGCAGTTGACAATGTTTTCTATTTCTTTCCTGGTGTGTTCCTATTAAATAAACTATTGAGTGTGGTTACCAGAAATCATTTATTACCATTCAGCACAGTTACAACACATTGGGATGACTGTTCCAGGCAGGTAGTGCTGCTATTAGATGTTGATTGTGACTGCAAAAGCATGTGTTAATTAAGTCGGTTCCTATCCAATTCAATAATAATGGAAGGAAATCTAGTTGTAATGGGTAGGAGAGGTTCTATGAACTGATTAATTGCTCTTCTAATGCTTACCTATTACTTTCTCTATTTCAAGTAACTCTACATTAAATACCAACATCTAACAATTAATGCCACATTTTTTTCCAATACTAATTGTATTGAAGATTAGGGAGCCAAAAGATTTTCTTTTTTAGCTATTTTATCTCCTATAATGATTTCCCTGCAACACATGCAACCTGAAGCTGAGAGGCGAATGGATGATCTGTCCCAGAGCTCACTTCATTCTGCTGGGAACTGGCAGCTAGGTGCTGTGCAAGAGTGACATATAGCTGATTTTCCTTTTAATAATTGTCATCTCTCTGCAGGGAAACACCTTGGCCTATAAATTTGGGATCGCCCGTTTTTTGGGTGCTCAGTGGGAGAAGAGTAAGTACGGTGTATCAGAGAAGTGAAGTCCGAGGCCCATTGTTACAGAGCCAGTGCTGTGCAATGGCCTTTCAGCAAGTGCATTGTAGCAGCCCTCAGGTAAGTGGGCCGGGGATCAGGGCCCTGGGCCAAGTTTGGACTATGTGTGGCATCAGGTCGGGGGTCGAGATCGGGGGGCCTGGAGTCATGGGGGCTGGTGGATGGAGATTGGAGTACAGTGGCCCTGGAGCTTGGGCGATCGGAGGTCAGGGCCAGTGGAAGAGGATAATCAGGGGTCTGTGCCAGGGTGGGGCTGGAGGGAGTTGGGTGCATGATTGGAGGTCAGGAGCAGTGACGATGGGGGAGAGATCGGGAGTGTTGGCATTGGGAGGGGCACTCATTCTCCTCCTGGTTCCACCTTCAAGTAAGTTGCTTACCTTTTTGGTTGGCAAGTGTTCTGTAGGGTTAGTTTCACTGAGGTAGCAAGCATCGTTACAAACCAGTATTGTAATGAAAACCTTAAGCAGCTGTTAGCCCCATTACTAATGTATGCTTCAGGCATGGGTAAAAGACACCTCTTATTTGTCCTCACCCAATACAGCGGTTGGCGCATTTCAGGCACAAAGTAATGCGCTACCTGCCCACATTTTGGGGCCTTAGTAGGCCACGTAGAGCCTGAATAAGAGTGTTACACAGGCAAATTGCTAAGCCCTGGTCTCAACTCAGTGCATTGTTTTGGCTGATAGCAGGTGGAAACCTATACCGTGAAATCCTATAGCACTTTGCAAAAAAATGATGTTTTAATATTTTAAAAGAAAGAAAGGCTTGGATTTATATAGCGCCTTTCATGACCACTGAATGTCTCAAAGTGCTTTATAGCCAATGAAGTACTTTTGGAATGTAGTCACTGTTGTAATGTAGGAAACTCGGCGGCCAATTTGTGCACAAGCAATCTTCCGCAAACAGCAATGTGATAATGACCAGATAAGCTGTATTTTTTGTTATGTTGATTGAGGAATAAATATTGGCCAGGACACCGGGGATAACTCCCCTGCTCTTGTTCAAAATAATGTTACAGGATATTTTACATCCACTTGAGAGAGCAGATGGGGCCGCAGTTTAATGTCTCATCCCAAAGATGGCACCTCCAACAGTGCAGCAGAGGCTGCCTCAGCACTGCACTGGAGTATCACTGGAGCCTAGAGTTTTATGCTAAAGTCTCTGGAGTGAGACTTGAACCCACAACCTTCTGACTCAGAGGCAAGAGTGCTACCCATCCAGCCACAGCTGACACTATTACCATTGTTAGTACTTTTTGCATGTAAATTCATAAAAACTGAAATAAGTCCAGCCGAATAAGAATTTAATTCTTCTATGAACTAATATTGAATATGGTTGTTTTGTCAATTTATAGTGAAGAGAATAGATGTCGTTCTTGCTTTATCAGAGCAATGCAACTGATCAGATTCTTCAAAATGCTGAAAAGACTACAAAAACATTTCTATAAAGAATAATATTAAAGTGATGACAGAGTCTTCGTATCTCAGTTATTTAATTAAATAAGAGAATCACGTTGACTCAAACAGTAGATGCTTGTCTTGAAACTGAAAAGTCATGGCTTCATATCTTGGGAATAGTTATTACTTTAACTCCGTTTGGGGGAGGAATACTTTTGCTTTTCTTCATCTATGCCTCCAAGAAGATGTGAGGTATTCCATTTTACCTTTGTGCAAGTGTATGAAATGTACCTTGTTTCAATCGCATTATTGACAAGACAGGACTGGCTTTAGAGAGAAAACTGAAATACAGACAGACCCATTCTCCTGTCTGGAGGGCAATAAGATACAAGCAGCCTGCAATCAAAAAAATATACCACAAAATGGGAAGAAATAATTAATAAACTGGTATGTAATCTATCTGATTTTTTTTTAGGAAAATAATGGAAAGGAGAAAAATTGTATTTAATCCTAGGCACGATGACCTTAAAAGCTCACTGACATTCCAATTCTGTTTAGAGTATCATTATGACATAAACATGAGCTAATCAACTGATTTAAGAAATTAATTCATGGACTTTTCTTCCCTCAGTCCCTCCAAAAAGGCAACTAGAAATCCTATGAATAGATTTAGAACAAAAAAAATCTACTGAGTTACCCGTCTACTTGCATTAAAATGCTCGGTCCTGCCCTGATGTTTGTAATCTATCCAAATGTTAATATTCCCTCGGCACTGTCATTCTTTTGTCTCTACTAGATTTTAATGTGATTCTCCTGCAAAATAAAATCTCGTAATGGAAAAAAGGAGGGCTCTTGGAAATTAAATCGAGAATACAATAGGTTTAGAAAGATAGTGCATAAATATGTGAAACAGAAACAATCAGAGACAGCACAGGCGCACTGTGGCAAACGACCTCCTTCTGTGCTGTGAAATTCAGCTTTTAGTGAAAGAGAAATAGCTCCAGCAACAGTAATATGATGCGTTGTGATTAACCTTTGCAAACACAGCAGTGCTAAGATTGTGTATCTGTATTTTATAAACATTATTAACATATAAAAATGTTTCAATCTCGGACAAGTTCAGTTAATTGATCTCCCCAACATGCGTACTAATTAATTAGCAATTAAGATGTCAGCCATGGCTCAGTTGGTAGTACTCTTACCTTTGAGTCAGAAGACTATGGGTGTCAGCCCCACTCCAGAGACTGGCACTCCTAATCTAGAACCACCCTTCAGTGCAGTACTGAGGAAGAGCTGCACTGTTGGAGGTGCTGTCTTTCGGATGAGATATTCAACCAAGGTTCCATCTGCTTTCTCATATAGATCCCGTGAGACTATTCGAAGAATAGTGGAGTTCTCCCAAAGTCCAGGCTAGTATTTATCATAAAATCATAGAATCATAGACATTTACAGCATGGAAGGAGGCCATTTCAGCCCATCGTGTCCATGCTGGCCAACAGGAGACTATCTAGTCTAATCCCACTTTCCAGCTCTAGGTCTGTGACCTTGCAGGTTACGGCACTCAGGTGCACATCCAAGTACTTTGTAAATGTGATGAGGGTTTGTGGCTCCAACACCCTTTCAGGCAATGTGTTCCAGACCCCCACAACCCTCTGCGTGAAGAAATTTCCCCTCAAATCTCCTCTAAACCTTCTAATAATTACTTTAAATTTATTCCCCCTTGTTGGTAACCCCTCTGCTAAGGGAAATAGGCTCTATCTATCCACTTATCTAGGCCTCTCATAATTTTATACACCTACATGAGGTCTCCCATCAGCCTCCTCTGTTCCAATGAAAACAAATCCAGCCTATCTAATCTGTCCTCATAGCTTAGATTCTCCACTCCTGGTAGCATCCTCGTAACTCTCCTCTGTACCCTCTCCAGTGCAATCATGTCCTTCCTGTAATGCGGTGACCAGAACTGCACGTAGTACTCGAGCTGTGGCCGAACCAGTGCTTTATACAGTTCAAGCATAACCCCCCCTGTTCTTGTATTCTATGTCTCGGCTAATAAAGGCAAGCATTCCATATACCTTCTTAACCACCTTAGCTACCTGGCCTGCTACTATCAGGGATCTGTGGACATGCACTCCAAGGTCTCTTCGGTCATCTACACCTCTCAGTATCCTACCATTTAATGTGTATTACCTTTTGTTGTTAGCCCTCACAAAATGCATTACCTCACACTTCTTTGGATAAAATTCCATTTGCCACTGTTCTGCCCACCTGACCAGTTCATTGATATCTTCCTCAGTCTGCAGCTTTCTTCTTCATTATCAACCACACAGCTGATTTTAATATCATCTGCAAACTTCTTAATCATTCTCCCTATATTCAAGTCCAGATCATTGATGTATATCACAAAAAGCAAGGAACCTAGTACTGAGCCCTGCGGAACCCCACTGGAAACATCCTTCCAGTCGCAAAACACCCATCAACCATTACCCTTTGCTTCCTGCCTCTGAGCCAAGTTTTGATCCAACTTGCCACTTTGCCCTGGATCCATAGGCTTTTATTGTTGTGAACAGTCTGCCATCCTCTTGCTCTTAATATATTTATAAAACATCTTTGGGTTTTCCTTGATTTTACTTGCCAAGAATTTTTCATGTTCTCTCTTTGCTTTCCTAATATCCTTTTTAATTTCACCCCTGGATTTTCTATACTCCTCTAGAGATTCTGCAATATTTAGCCCTCGGAATCTGTCATAAGCCTCCCTTTTTTCTTCATCCTACACTGTATGTCCCTTGACATCCAGGGAGCTCTAGATTGGTTCGTCCCTCCCTTTTTCTTTAAGGGCACATATTTGGCCTGAACCCTAAGGAACTCCTCCGTGAATGCCTCTCACTGCTCTGGCACTGATTTACCTTCAAGTAGCTGTTTCCAGTCCACTATGGCCAAATCACTTCTCAGCTTAGCAAAGTAGGCTTTTCCTCAATTTAGAACTTTAATTTCTGGTCTATCTTGTCCTATTCCATAACTACTTTAAATCTGCCTGAATTATAGTCACTAGCATCTAAGTGCTCTCCTACTGATATCCCTTCCACCTGCCCAGCTTCATTCCCTAAAACTAAATCCAGAACCGCTCCCTCCCGTATTGGGGTTGCTACATACTAGTTAATAAAGTTCTCTTGGATGCATTTTAGGAATTTCGCACCCTCTTTACCCTTCACACTAATTTTGTCCCAGTTACTATTAGGAAAGTTGAAATCCCCTACTACTGTAAGGTTTACACACTTTCACAAAAGGCACAGGAAGAGGCCACAAACTAAAAATGGTTTAAAACCAGCTTTTGGGACTAACTGGGCAAGGGAGGAAAAAGGCACCAACCTGGGGCAGGTGGTGACTCATCACCAATTAAAAACAATCTCTGCATAAACAGGTCAAGAGCCAGACCTGTTTATGCATCAAAACAAAGGGATTAATACAAACCCACCAATGAGCCCCTGGAGTGATTGGCCGGAGGGGGAGAAAAACAGTTCCCTCTAGAGACTATGGGTCCAAGTTTCGAGCCGCGCCTAGAACGGCGCAGTCCCGACCTGGACGCCCGTTTTTCGCGCCACAAAGTGCGCCTAAAAAAAAACTCCAGATTCTCCAGCTCCCTGCAGGTCCTCTGGCCCTCGGCACAGCGCAGCAGGAGCTGTAGGGGTCGGAGCCAGGTCCCTGCGCTGAAAACAGTGCCGGGACCTCTGCACATGCGTGCTACAGTGGGCGCACATGTGTAGTAGCTCCAGGCGCCTAAAACTGTGTGGGAGGGGCCAAAGCACGCATCCCCTAGCCCTGGCCGAATGGCTTTACTGGGGCTGCGTGAATAAGGCTCCTCCCACGGCCAGCTCCTGCTTCCTCCTGACCCGACTCAACTCCCGCTTCCCGCCTCCGGACCGGACCAGACACCGACCTGACTCCCGCTTCCCCCGCTTCCCCCCCCGCCCCCGGACCGGACCCGACACCGACCTGACTCCTGCTTCCCCCCCCACCCCCCAACCCGGACCGGATCTGACCCGACCCGACCCCCCGGACTGGACCCGACCTGACTCCCGCTCCCCCCACCCCCCCGACTGGACCCGACCCGACTCCCGCTCCCCACCCCACCCCCCCGACTGGACCCGACCCGACTCCCGCTCCACCCCCACCCCCCACCCCCCACCTCCGCACCGGACCCGACACCGACCCCGACCCGACTCCCGCTCCCCCCCAGCGCCCCCCCCACCCGCCCCCGCCTCCGCCTCCGGACCCGACACCGACCCCAACCCGACTCCCGCTCCCCGCCCCTGGACTGGATCCGACCTGACCTCCCTCCCCCCGACCTGACCTCCCTCTCCCTCCCTCCCCCCGACCCGAACCGAACCGACCTCCCTCCCACCACCCCCCCGACCCGACCCAACGCCACCTACTTGTAAATCTGGTGCTGGGGACGGGCCCTGCCCGAAGTCTCGGGCCCGGCCCGTTCAGCCTCCCTCCCGCTTCTCCTTTCACCCCCCCCCCAATCTCCTTCCCCCCCCCAATCTCCTTCTCCCCATCTCCTTTCTCCCCCTTCACCCCCCTTCTCCCCCCTCCCCCTTCTCCCCATACCTCCCCCTTCCCTCCCTCTGCTCCCCCCTCTCTCCCTCTACCCCCCTCTCTCCCTCTACCCCCCTCCTCCCCCTCCCCTCGCTGTCAGAAACACAGACACTGACAGACAGAGAATGAGAGACACACACAGACAGACAGAGAGATAGAGACACTGACGAGACACACTGGGGGGGGGGGGCATCCCAGCATGCTGTTGGAGGGCTCCCGGTGCTGCAGTCGGTAAATAGAAAATGTTTTATTTATTGATTAAAAAAAACATTATTTCTTATTAATTTTTTTTGATTGATTTATTGGTTGATTTATTGATGTATTTATCATTTATTATTGATGATGGCTCTTTATTTGTAAAACTGAAGTGTTTAATGTTTGTAAACTTCCCTTTAAACCCCCCCCCCCATTCCCTACGCCTGATTTGCAACCTACGCCTGATTTTCTAAAGTGTAGACAAGATTTTTTCGAGCGTACAAAAATCTTCACTTACTCCATTCTAAGTTAGTTTGGAGTAAGTTTTCACTCACGAAACTTTGAAAACAGGCGTAAGTGGCCGGACACGCCCCCTTTTGAAAAAAGAATTCTGTTCCAAAGTGAAACTGTTCTAACTGACGAGAACTGGAGCAAACTAAATGACAAGAATTCTGATTTCTAAGATACTCCGTTTTACACCAGTTGCTCCTAAAAATCAGGAGCAAATCATGTGGAAACTTGGGGCCTACAAGTCTGTAAGAAACCAGGACAACAAAGGATCCCACAAGACATGCATTTTTGAGAACGGGGCACTTAAGTTAAGGAGTTATCTTTTGCCCTTTACACTCCGTGTACAAATTGAGAACATCCAGGCCCATAATCGCAGTCAGTCAGACGGATCACCACAAACAACAAACAACGAAACCGATCCAGACACATTAATGGAAACCTCAGCTCAGCGGGTGTTTCATTCATAAAATGGATATATATAAACAAGCTGGAAGCAGCTCGGGATGAACGAAATGGAAAGGATGAACACAGAAGAAACAGAAGAGAAGAGAATGACCAGAAGAGGGAACATCGAAGAGGAACAACCAGTCACGGAACCAACGACCACAAACCTACTATCTGCGAGAACAACAACTAACTGGACGGGTCTATGTTTTTGGTCAATTCTCTCAGAAGTCTTGTTTTGTAACTTTTAGTTAGTTTTTGCACAATAAAACTGACAGTTGGGTTAAGCCTAAACTTTGCGTCACGTGTCATCCTTTCCTGTAATTCCCAAGGTCTACGAATCAAGGTAGAGTGTAAAACGAACACCCTACACTATTACTGCCCTATAGTTTTTGTACTTCTCAGAAATTTCTCTACATATTTGCTCTTCAACTCCATTTCACTGTTTGGAGGTCTATAGTACATTCCCAGCAGTGTGATCGCCCTTTTTTTGTTTTTCAGTTCAACCCATATGGTCTCATTTGATGATCCCTCCAGCATATCGTCCCTCCTCACAACTGTGATAGTTTCTTTAATCAATACCATAACCTCCCCTCCCTTTTTTCCCCCCACTCTATCCGGTCTGAAGATCCCGTAACCAGGAATATTGAGCTGCCATACCTGCCCCTCGTTTAGCCATGTCTCTGTAATAGCTATATCATACTCCCAATTGTCTACCTGTGCTCTCAGCTCATATGCCTTATTTGCTATACTCCTTGCATTGAAGTATATACCATTTAGTACAGCCAGACCTCCTTGTTGACTACTTTTTAGCCTTTGTTTCCTCTGTCCTTCAAATTCATTTTCTACATTTTTGCTTTCCAATTCCAGCTTTACTCCACTCCCTGTTGAATCTATTCTCAGGTTCCCATCTCCCCGCCAAGCTAGTTTAAACCCTCCCCAACAGCACTAGCAACACCCACCCCCCCCCTGTCCACCCCGCCACCCACCGTGAGAATACTGATCCCGGCTCTGTTGAGGCACAACCCATCCGGCTTGTACAGGTCCCACCTCCCCCAGAAGCGGTCCCAATATCTCAGGGATCTAAAGCCCTCCCGCCAGCACCATCTCTCCAGCCACATAGTCATCTGCTCTATTCTTCTATTTCTGTACTCACTAGCTCATGGCACTGGGAGTAATCCAGAGATTACTACCTTTGAGGTCCTGCTTTTTAATCTCTCTCCTAGCTCCTTAAATTCTGCCTGCAGGACCTCATCCCTCTTTCTACCTATGTCATTGGTACCGATATAGACCATGACCTCTGTCTGTTCACCCTCTCCCCCAGATTGCCCTGCAGCCGCTCGGTGATATCCTTGACCCTGGCACCAGGGATGCAAAATACCTACCTGGAATCACGCCTGCGGCCGCAGAAACTCCTGTCTGCTTCCCTTACTATTGAATGCCCGACCACTAAAACTCACTGTCGCCCCCACTGGTACTCAGAACAGAATGCTGGTTGGAGAGTGAGATTGACTCAGCGGACTCCTGCACTACCTACACTACCTGCCGAGTCCTCCTCTTCTGTCTGCTGGTCACCCACTCCCTTGCTGCCTGCACACTCTTAGGCTGTGGGGTGACCACCTCTAGAAATGCTTTAACTAACAGCACTACATAAAAAATTACCGATCATGGGAAATTGGCTGTTGCAGTCCCTTACATTATAACAGTGACAACACTTCAAAAGTACTTAATTGGTTGTGAAGTGCTTTGGGACCACCTGAGTTTGTGAAAGGAGCTGTATAAATGCAAGTTTATTCTTTCTTTAATGTCATATTTGGAATGCTGGTGGTTAATGGTCAGATAGAGAATGTACCATCAGTGATCTATGTTTTGGAAAAATGAAAACAAAAAGTGTTGTGGCTTTTTTATATTTTTAAGAGGTGGTATTGCCAGATAAAGGAACGTTTGGATTGGATCAGTTTGTTGAACAGTAAGAGACTGTTGCCGTGATCCTCTGCTATGTTGGCTGTTGAGGAACGTCCCTGCTACTGTGGGTGCTATAAATGTTGTGGGACAAATTGTCAAAAAGCAGTTTTTAAATTTTATCTTTTTGTCAATAATTCCATTGAAAAAATTAATTGCCAACTGCAGTTGATAACACAGCAATGGTGCTTGTGATCAATATTGCTCCCTCCTCCATGTACAAATACAGTAAAGTGTTTTGCAAGATAGTTCCCATTTAATGTCCAAAATATATTTTCATCATAAATGTTTTCAAATTGTTACAAAAATTGATTTTATTGAATCCTGTGCCAAATCAAAGGGCCCAAGCTCAAGCCGCGCCTAGAACGGCGCAGTCCCGACCTGGACGCTTGTTTTTCGCGCCAAAAAGTGAGCCTAAAGAAACCCTCCATATTCTCCATCTCACTGCAGGTCCTCTGGCCCTCGGCGCAGCGCAGCAGGAGCTGTAGGGGGCGGAGCCAGGTCCCTGCACTGAAAACAGTGCCGGGACATCTGCACATGCGCACTACAGTGGGCGCGCAAGTGCAGCAGCTCCAGGCGCCCGAAACTGTGTGGGAGGGGCCCGAAGCACGCAGCCCCTAGCCCTGGCCGAATGGCCTCACTGGGGCTGTGTGAATAAGGCTCCTCCCACGGCCAGCTCCTGCTTCCTCCTGACCCGACTCGACTCCCGCTTCCCGTCTCTGGACCAGACCCGACACCCACTCCCCCGCCCCGGACCTGACACCCGCTCCCCCACCGCCCCAGACCGGACCCGACACCCACTCCCCCCCAGCCCACAGACCGGACCCGACACCCGCTCCCCCCACCCCCCGCCCCCGGACCTGATCCGACACCTGCTCCCCCCCCCGCCCCCGGACTGGACCCAACACCCGCCTCCAGACCGGACCCGACACCCGCTCCCCCCGCCGCCTCCACCTCCGGACCCGACACCCGCTCCCCCCCACCCGCCCCCGGACTGGATCCAACCTGACCTCCCTCCCCCCAACCTTACCTCCCTCTCCCCGACCTGACCTCCCTCTCCCTCCCCCCGACCCGAACCGAACCGACCTCTCTCCCACCACCCCCCCGACCCGACCCAACGCCACCTACCTGTAAATCTGGAGCTGGGGACGGGCCCTGCCCGAAATCTTGGGCCCGGCCCATTCAGCCTCCCTCCCCCTTCTTCTTCCCCCTCCCCATCTCCTTCTCCCCCTCCCCATCTCCTTCTCCCCCTCCCCATCTCCTTTCCCCCCTTCTCCCCTTCTCCCCCCCTCCCCCATCCCTCCCCCTTCTCCCCTTCTCCCCCTTGCTCCCCCTTCCCTCCCACTGCTCCCCCTCTCTCTCCCTCTACCCCCCTCCTCCCCCTCCCCTTGCTGTCAGAAACACAGACACTGACAGACAGAGAATGAGAGACACACAGACAGACAGAGAGATAGAGACACTGACGAGACACACTGAGGGGGGTGTGGATCCCAGCATGCTGTTGGAGGGCTCCCGGTGCTGCAGTCGGTAAGTAGAAAATGTTTTATTTATTGATTTAAAAACAAAATTATTTCTTATTAATTTTTTTGATTGATTTATTGGTTGATTTATTGATGTATTTATCATTTATTATTGATGATGGGTCTTTATTTGTAAAACTGAAGTGTTTAATGTTTGTAAACTTCCCTTTAAACACCCCCCCCCCCACCATTCCCTACGCCTGATTTGTAACCTACGCCTGATTTTCTAAAGTGTCGACAAGGTTTTTTCGAGCATACAAAAATCTTCACTTACTCCATTCTAAGCTAGTTTGGAGTAAGTTTTCACTCACGAAACTTTGAAATCAGGTGTAAGTGGCCGGACACGCCCCCTTTTGAAAACAAATTCTGTTCCAAAGTGAAACTGTTCTAACTGACTAGAACTGGAGCAAACTAAATGACGAGAATTCCGATTTCTAAGATACTCCGTTCTACACCAGTTGCTCCTAAAAATCAGGAGCAAATCATGTGAAAACTTGGGGCCAAAGTGTGGATGCACAGAAATTAGATGTGGTTTTGCAGGGTAAGTGAGATATTTGAGGTTTTAGTGGGGAAGGGAAGGGAAGAATACTAAATAGGAAGATGATAGATCAATTGTTAAATAGAAATGTGTCTCACAATCTGTCTCAGCATATGCTTTGTCTTATTGTCTTTGGCATCTGCATATTGCTGACTCTTCCTCTTTTCTCTTTAAGTTCTCTCTGTGTCTTTCTTTTCTTTTCTGCTTGTCTCTGCATCATCTTTTATTTCTTATCTTATCTTTTTTTCTCGTTCTTTCTCTTCTGTTCTCTCATTGTTGCCTTTTCTCCATGACTTACACGACATAAATCTTTGAAGGAGCCGAGACAAGTTGGTCAGTCTATTAAGAAAGAATAGGGGATCCTTGGCTTCATATATAGAGGCATATAATTAAAAAAAAGAAGGATGTGAAGATAAACCTTTATAAATCACAGGTTAGGCCTCAGCTAGAGTATTGTGTCTAATTCTGGACACCACACTTCAGGAAGGATGTGAAGACCTTGGAGAGGGTGCAGAGCGCATTGACCAGAATGATAACAGGGACTTCAGTTATGTGGAAAGTCTACAGAAGCTGGGATTGTTCTTCTTAAAGCAGTGAAGGTTAAGAGGAGATTTAATAGAAGTGTTCAACATTATGATAGAGTAGATAGAGAGAACTAGCTAACACAGAGTTAAGGTAATTGTCAAAAAAGCATATAAGACTACAGAAGCTGGGATTATTCTCCTTAGAGAAGAGAAGTTTAAGGTTTGATAGATCGTGAGGGTTTTGATAGAGTAGATAATGAGAAAGTATTTCCACTGGGAGGAGCGTTGGTAACCAGAGGACACAGATTGAAGGTAATTGGCAAAAAATCAAGGGAGGAGTTGAGGAGAACTCTTTTTACACATCATAGTGTAATGATCTGGAATGCACTGCCCGAAAGGGTGTTGGAAGAAGATTCATTAATAACTTTGGATATACATGAAAAGGCAAAATTTGTAGGGGTATGGGGAAAGTCCAGAGGAGTGGGACTAATTGGATAGCACGTTCAAAGAGCTGGCAAAGACATGATGGCACGAATAGTCTCCTTCGGTGCTGTATGATTCTATGGGGGTGAAATTCCATTGCGCCCCGTTTAATGGGTGGTAACATTTGGGAGGTGGGATATTTTGCGGCAGGTGCAGAAGTCACTCCCTGCTCGAAAAATGTGGATTAACGCCCCGGAAGGCAAAATAACACGCTCCACTTCCTTTCTGGCGCAGGAGTGAGGCGGATGGGTCAGGAGTGTGGCGTAGCGCCACGCACTGGGCCGCATAGGAGGGACGCTTCCCTTCATTAATGGGAAGGGCCCAAGCTGCAAAGTGAGGAAGCGGTACTCCCTGTACCACTGGAGAGGGGGTGCTGTGCCAACAGCCGGGCTGAACGATTGTGACATGGACCCTGTGATTGAAGCACCAACAGGACACAGAAGAAAGTCATCAGATTTTGTGCTTTAAATCGTCACCACCTCCCCTTTAAGTAACGCCCCGTGAGCAGCCTGCCGCCCGGTTCACAAACCCGGAAGCTGTCGCTGGCATCACCCATCGCAGCTTCAGAAGGTGATGCCCAAGTTAGGGTCTGGAGCCATAACAGGGTGCTACCTATGGTGATGACATAGAAACATAGAAACATAGAAAATAGGTGCAGGAGTAGGCCATTCAGCCCTTCTAGCCTGCACCGCCATTCAATGAGTTCATGGCTAAACATGCAACTTCAGTACCCCATTCCTGCTTTCTCGCCATACCCCTTGATCCCCCTAGTAGTAAGGACTTCATCGGACTCCTTTTTGAATATATTTAGTGAATTGGCCTCAACAACTTTCTGTGGTAGAGATTTCCACAGGTTCACCACTCTCTGGGTGAAGAAGTTTCTCCTCATCTCGGTCCTAAATGGCTTACCCCTTATCCTTAGACTGTGATCCCTGGTTCTGGACTTCCCCAACATTGGGAACATTGGGCCCAAGTTTCGGGACGCGCCTAAAACGGCGCAGCCCAGATCTGGACGCCCGTTTTTCGCGCCAGAAAGTGCGCCTAAAAAAAACTTCCAGATTCTCTTGCTCCCTTTAGGTCTTCTTGAGCTTCGTGCAGTGCATCACAAGCTGTTGGGGATGGAGCCAGGTCCCTGCGCTGAAAACAGTACCGGGAACTCTGCACATGCGCGCTACAGTGGGCACGCATGTGCAGTAGCTCCAGGCGCCCAAAACTGTGTGGGAGGGGCCCGAAGCACGCAGCCCCTAGCCCTGGCCGAATGGTCTCACTGGGGCTGTGTGCATAAGGCTGCCTCCCACGCCCAGCTCCTGCTTCCTCCCGACCCGACTCGATTCCCGATTCCGCCCCCCCCGCCACCCCGGCGACCCGACCTCCGCTTCCACCCACCCCCCCACCACCGACCTCCGCGACTCTCGCTCACCCCCCCCCCCCCCCCACCGGACCTCCGCGACTCTCTCTCACCCACCCCTCCCGGACCTCCGCGACCGCCCCCCCCCACTCCCCCGAGACCCGACGCCACCTACCTGTAAATCTAGCCCGAGGTCTTGGGCCCAGCCGTTCAGCTTCCTTCGCTCCTTCCCCCCCCACTCTCTCCTTCCCCCCCCTCTCTCCTTCCCCCACTCTCTCCTTTCCCCCCCCGCTCTCTCCTTCCCTCCCTGCCCCCTCTCTCCTTCCCTCCCTCCCCTCCCTCCTCTCTCCTTCCCCTCCCTCCCTACATCCTCTCTCCTTCCTTCCCTCCCTCCCTACATCCTCTCTCCTTCTCCCCCCCCCCCCACGCTACTGAAGGACTCCTGGTGCTGCAGTCGGTAAGTAGAAAATGTTTAATTTATTGAGTTTTTAAATTTTTTTTATTTTTTATTAATTTTTTTTGATTGATTTATTGGTTGATTTATGGATGTATCTATCATTTATTATTGATGATGGCTCTTTATTTGTAAAACTGAAGTGTTTAATGTTTGTAAACTTCCCTTTAAACCCCCCCCCCCCCCGCCGTATTCCCTACGCCTAATTTGTAACCTACGCCTGATTTTCTAAATGCAGACAAGGTTTTTTCGAACGTACAAAAATCTTCACTTACTCCATTCTAAGTTAGTATGGAGTAAGTTTTCACTGCCGAAACTTTGAAAACAGGCGTAAGTGGCCGGACACGCCCCCTTTTGAAAAATAAATTCTGTTCCAAAGTGAAACTGTTCAAACTGACTAGAACTGGAGCAAACTAAATGCCGAGCATTTGAATTTCTAAGATACTCCGTTCTATACCAGTTGCTCCAAAAAATCAGGAGCAACTGAGGCCGAAACTTGGGCCCATTCTTCCTGCATCTAACCTATCTAAACCCATCAGAATTTTAAACGTTTCTATGAGGTCCCCTCTCATTCTTCTGAACTCCAGTGAATACAAACCCAGTTGATCCAGTCTTTCTTGATAGGTCAGTCCCGCCATCCCGGGAATCAGCCTGGTGAACCTTCGCTGCACTCCCTCAATAGCAAGAATGTCCTTCCTCAGGTTAGGAGACCAAAACTCTATACAATACTCCAGGTGTGGCCTCACCAAGGCCCTGTCCAACTGTGGCAACACCTCCCTGCCCCTGTACTCAAATCCCCTCGCTATGAAGGCCAACATGCCATTTGCTTTCTTAACCGCCTGCTGTACCTGCATGCCAACCTTCAATGACTGATGTACCATGACACCCAGGTCTCGTTGCACCTCCCCTTTTCCTAATCTGTCACCATTCAGATAATAGTCTGTCTCTCTGTTTTTACCACCAAAGTGGATAACCTCACATTTATCCACATTATACTTCATCTGGCATGCATTTGCCCACTCACCTAACCTATCCAAGTAGCTCTGCAGCCTCATAGCATCCTCCTCGCAGCTCACACTGCCACCCAACTTAGTGTCATCCGCAAATTTGGAGATACTACATTTAATCCCCTCGTCTAAATCATTAATGTACAGTGTAAACAGCTGGGGCCCCAGCACAGAACCTTGTGGTACCCCACTAGTCACTGTCTGCCATTCTGAAAAGTCCCCATTTACTCCTACTCTTTGCTTCCTGTCTGACAACCAGTTCTCAATCCACGTCAGCACACTACCCCCAATCCCATGTGCTTTAACTTTGCACATTAATCTCTTGTGTGGACCTTGTCGAAAGCCTTCTGAAAGTCCAAATATACCACATCAACTGGTTCTCCCTTGTCCACTCTACTGGAAACATCCTCAAAAAATTACAGAAGATTTGTCAAGCATGATTTCCCTTTCACAAATCCATGTTGACTTTGACCTATCATGTCACCTCTTTCCAAATGCACTGCTATGACATCCTTAATAATTGATTCCATCGTCATCGCCGGCACAGCCGAGCGGAGTGCTACAGCTTACCGCCACCGCTAAACTCCCATGGAATTTAACGTGAGTCAATGGCGGCTCTGGGCACCCGGGCGAAAAGACATTTGCACCCCGGGGGCACTAATGGGAGGCGCAAACGACCCCAACATCTCGGCCAAAGATTTTATCCTATGTTTATTTCCTTCTTTGGAATGCAGGGGTTACAGATCGTGGTTCGAATGAAGAATATTCTTATATCCAAGCAATGAACACAGCGCATTAAGGCTTGGATTGCTAATTTCAAATAAACTGTATGCTTAATGAAAATTGTTTGATGTTTGTGAAAATTCTCGTTCATCTGGTTACATTTGTGCAAAATTTGGTGAGTATATTGCTTACTTTCACATTCATTATTACTAATAGAATGAATTCTTTATTCAGACAAACCCAGCAATACAATAGTGTGATATATTTTCCACATTAACTGATATCTGTAATACCCCAAGTGACAGTGCTTAATGAGAGTTGTTTTCCTGTTCTGTTCTAGGTTTGATTTTATAACTCAGGATGGTATGCAATGGTGCCGTTCATTAATGTTGGAAATATCACAATTCTCTGTGGTAATTTACCATCTGGCAAAGATCCAAGAGATTACAGCATCACTGCTTACAATTATCCTTTGAATCTGACAAAAGAGCAGCTGACTGCCAGGTCCTTGTCAGCGCAGATGCAAAATTTAAAAATAATTATCGTGTTCACCTGCAGAGCAGCAAAAGAGATTTGATACTTTACTGCCATCTAGAGCCTAAAATTTGTCAACACTGTTTCACATCTCTGTCCTTCTGTGTAATCTCAACCCTTAACTGCAAACAAAATATGCCAGTGATACGTCTTGTATTGTTAAAAAGTGTCTTTTTGGATTTTTTGCTAATTTTATTTATTATAATATCCCTGTATGTCCATTGAAGGAGATAAGGCTGTCATATATTACCTTCACGTCGATATAAAAGCAACACAAAACAAAACGTCTTGTAACTTGGGAATCAAGCTTGTGATCTGACTCCCGAGTGCTGCAGATCAAGAGATGTGACATCCAGCTGTAGCACTGCTTTGGTTTCACATCGGCTGCAATATAACTGCACCCTGTTGCAAAGCCGCATTTTAAAAATGTCCTTGCAGTGAAACTTCCTTTTATTAATGGCCACATGTTGCTGTAGCAAGGGATCTAATAGTGTATGCAGTTAGTTCTGCTTGCCCATGCACGTTTAGGTTAAGTGGTTTGCATGACAAATTGCTGGAAGTGCGAGCTGATAACGGCGCAGTGAGGGAAACAAAACATTTGCGACCTGAGTGAACAGGACAAGCAACTGTGTGCCTCCTTAAACAATCAGGTTGAAGGATTGTGACATAAACAGCATAAGGACTAAGTGTAAATTAGGGTTGGGTGAATTCAGTGTCAAATCAGGTAGAGAAAGAGAAGTGAAGAAAGGGAAAAAAAAGATTGGATTAAGAGAGAGAGAAAAGAAACAAAAAGGAAAATAAAAAGAAATTAAAATTTTTGCCCTGAAATTGCTCAGAGCTCCCATTAATATGAATGAGAATATTACATCGTGATTGGTGGTCCAAGCCCATGTGATCCCAGGATGCGCATATGCTCCTGGAATACGTGGACCACTCCGCTGGGCTGCACATCAAGGCCTCGGAGAGCAAGGGTTCATTCCTCCGGGACCACCAGGTACTTTTGTTAAAAAAAATTTGGTTGGAGGCATCCGACCACAATTTTTGTTCCTTAAGATTTTACATTTTTTAAATCTCCAACAACAATTAAAACAGGAAGGAATGAGATTCCACAGTTGCAGAGAGGTTGGTTGGCACTAATTCACACTTATCATGTTGTTAAATAGGTGCTTAGAATTGAAATGACTTGACTTAAACTGACAAGTTGAGTTCATACCTACCACGCAAATACAACAACTTCACTGCTCAATGCCTTTCAATGGTGAGCAAGGCAGCGACTTGCTGTTTCCTCGAAGCTAACGGTGAAGGGGTGCAACTCGGACAGCAACTTTGGATTTTTGAGTTTAACCACGCATCTGCCCCTTGCTTGAAGTTGCTGTACCAATTGAACATAAATAACAGCGGGTGCCATTAGTCTCACCATTATTTTGACAGGAAAATCTGGCCCACTGTTGTGACAGAATCAGCACTGCCCTCCGCTCTCTCATTGCTGAATTCTATGTGACCTGCAGTGAGATATAAGCAGCAGTGTAACTCAGATCTGCCGATTGCACATCGCACTGCACAGGTCCTGATATCTTCAATAGAGTGTCAACCTAAAATGCATGATAAGCACTGCATGTGACCAAGATAATTTAACCTAATAGTTTTATCGATAAAATGCTCAACATGTATTTGGAAATCAAACCTAACTGCATTTGAAATTTGCCTAATATATAAGTTTGTTTTAAATCAATAAAGCTTCTAACTGAACCAGATGGTGACATGGCATTAATAAAATATGCAATGAATAGAATTAAAACATTGATAAAGAAATGACATTAGCTTGATACTTAATTATTTAGCTATATAGAAAATAAATGGTACCTGGGAGTGAACATAGATAATAATATAATTGAGAGTTTTAGATGCCATAAACTGCAATAGCATAATTAAAGACATTTATAACTCTTTTCTGAACCCTGGAATTAGGTAACTGCCTTAAATTTATCACAGAATATCTTTTAATAAAATAATTTTATGGGTGGTTTGGTTTGGATCAGATTTTGTGGTGACTGTATATATGCTCAAGAAAGCACAAGAAGATTAAGAATGCCTGCAAATTTATGGAGAAATATTTGTGTTATTGTTAGAACATTCTACAGCCCATATTTTATTGGTTTCAGTGGCTGGCAACTTCCCAGCTCTGCGAGTGCAGATTTGGCCCTGATTGACAGCAGGTCAGGATCCCGCTCCAAACCTGCCTCCGTTTGAGTTTCTCAGCTGTCAGGTCTGCTTTCGGATAGCAGACCCGACAGCAAGTGGCGGGTCTGGTAATTAACATAATTAAAAGGTACTTAAATGATAGTTAAGAGGGTTAAAAGCGGGCACTTACAATTTTACCAATCTTTTGACGGCTTTGCTGTCCCTCAGGTTTCATGCCAGGTAAGTGTGTCGGGTTCTCAGTGACTCTCTATTGCTGTGGCTAGTCGACAGCTGCAGAAGTGGTGGAAAAGCTACCATTTCACAGCTGTTCATTTTCCAATGTCAGAAGCTGAAGCATTCATGGTTTGGAAGAGACTTTTGAGCTGTATGCACTTTGAAAGTATTTGCAGTGAACTCTCTATTCACTGTCACCTTCTTGGAGCAACCTCTCTCACCATTGACAGGGCGCTTCTGTTATCTCAACATCACCTACCAGCTATTCCAGCAGCATCGGTGCCCTTGAAAAAAATCTCACATTGGTCCTCAGAATCCCACCACAATCAGCCCCAACATCAACATCACAAAACACAACAATGTCACAATCAACAACACCAACCGTCTCCACAATCACCTGATGCTGTACAGTACACAGGGCATCAGCACCTGATCACATTGCTACCTGGGAGGCCAGGGATGGCCTCACCATGGCCACATTTACTTCACTTGAAGATGTATACCCTGGCTGCAACATGATGTGCCAGGTTGGCACCACCCCACACCAGCATGTCTGTAATGTCCAACCCATTCCTTTCACACTCATCACCATTGTGGGAGGCACCCTTATGTCTCACCATTCACTAAAACTCACGAAAGCCATTTCCAAAGGTGCTTACAAATCTGTCCAAGAACGCAAAGTCCTGAAAATACAGATTTCAATGTTTGACAACACATCAACATTAATTATACATGAACATTGGCTAAAGCACCCAAGTGCCTACCTTTGTGTGTTGTTAGTTGGTTTGATTGGACAAGGATAAGGGTGAGTGTGAGGGGTGGCTAGTAAAATGGGAAACTGATAATGTAAATAGGTAGAGAGAGAGAGAGGAATGGGCGGAGGTGCAAGGTAAGTTATTGTGAGTAAGGATATGCAGGTGTAGAGTAGGGAAGGCAGAGTGATGGGGATGTGATGAGTGGCACAGCAGGATGAGGTTGAGTGTGGCTTTGCAGTAATGTTTCATGATCTACTGAGATCATTGAAAGGTTTGCGCCACTGCAGCCTGGCCTTCCTGATGACATCGCTGCTTGTGTTCTCCTGTGCAATGTGCAACCAGGCTGCGTTGGTGTCCTGGGGAAGTCCCTTCCGCCCATGGGAAAGGAAGATGACCTCCCTGCGTTTTGTGACTTCTTCCATAAGCATCTGCAGGGAGTCATAGGAGAGCCTGGTTGCAGCTGTACACCTCTGTGCAGTGCTTCTCAGTATTTGCATCACCTCAATGCTGCAGGATGGTGAGAAGAATCGTCAATACCACTGTAGGTCTGGTCCCTTTAAGGAAACTGGCTGATGATGCATCATCAATTGATGTCATCAGACCGGCTTCCTCTTAATCGGCCAGGAAGCCAACAGGCCGGGCTTAACAAGCCCAATCATGAGGAGATTCGGGAGAGAGAGCGGGCTCGAATCAGGAGCAGGCTTTCCACACGCCACCTACCCCGGCCGTACCGACCCCAGCGTGTGTGGAGAAATCGCAGCCATTATATTTCTTATAAAAGCACAAAAGTCTAAAATAAAAATGCATTTGTGAATTGTTAATCTTGTTGCAATTTCCTTAGTGTTTACTCCATCTGTACAAGACAACATTCAATTTATTTTTTCTCTTTTATTATAATTATTGTCGAGATTGTCTCCCATCTGTGTTATTTTCAGATGTTATTTATTTCTGACTGGCTTTGTGCTCTTCTTGATACAGGAATGTTCATAAAGCCAAATAGCTACAGTTTGTCAGTGCGGTGACCCTGCTGTCCACTGGACTGCAAGTTTAGCCTCGGATGTGGTGAGTAATGCTTAGCTACTGAGGATGTTTTAAATCCCACAATAAAAATAGTAAATGAGCAGCCGAAACTAGTGAGAAAATGTTCTTCACCTGAACTGAATTAACAAAATATGCCATTGTTTGGAGCAGGGAGGTCTTACTGCAGTTATACAGGGCCTTGGTGAGGCCTCACCTCGAATATTGTGTTCAGTTTTGGTCTCCTAATCTGAGGAAGGACGTTCTTGCTATTGATGGAGTGCAGCAAAGGTTCACCAGACGGATTCCCGGGATGGCAGGACTGGCATATGAGGAGAGACTGGATCGACTGGGCCTGTATTCACTGGAGTTTAGAAGGATGAGAGGGGATCTCACAGAAATATACAAAATTCTGACTGGTCTGGACAGATTAGATGCAGGAAGAATGTTCCCGATGTTGGGGAAGTCCAGAACCAGGGGTCACAGACTAACGATAAGGGGTAAGCCATTTAGGACTAAGATGAGGAGAAACTTCTTCACTCAGAGTTGTTAACCTGTGGAATTCCTTACCGCAGAGAATTGTTGATACCAGTTCATTGGATATATTCAAGAGGGATTTAGATATGGCCCTTATGGCTAAAGGGATCAAGGGGTATGGAGAGAAAGCAGGAAAGGTACTGAGGGGAATGATCAGCCATGATCTTATTGAATGTTGGTGCAGGCTTGAAGGGCCGAATAGCCTACACCTGCACCTATTTTCTATTTTTCTATGTTTCTACACACAGACACACACAAAAGGGGGCTGAAATTCATCAACTCACCGTCCGTTGCCGCCGACTGCCTCCCACTGCTGCTGACATTCCTTTGGAAGATCCGCCCAGTGCCACTTTGGAGGTGGCCTGGAGCGGGCTGGAGTGGGCGGGAAGAGAGCCACTGGGAACCGCCCGCTGATGTCAACGGACGGCCGAGTGGCGTAACTGACCTCCCACCTGCCGAGCTCTCAGATTCCTGCTGGTGGGACTCGGCAGCAGAATGGGGTTGGACCGCTGGCTGGAGGCTGGTCTGTCCCCAACAGTAAGTATGAAGAACCTGAAAAAAAGGTAAGTGAACATTTTTTTAAAATTTCATCTGCGACTTATCTGGATTGGGTCCACTGAAGATCTTCGGATAGTTTTATTATTTTTTACTGCTGATTTTTTTTTCCAGGTCTTCGGCCCTCCATGGGCCCGACTCCATCCTCGTCAGCTCTTGGGCGGCAAACACCTCTGCCGCCGAGAGTGTGACCTCCCACCTACTGCCGCCTAGATTGGCGGAGTACGTTGTCGATTTGCCGCCCGCTGACCTTCGAGCGATCTCAGCCATGAATATCCCGTCCAAAGTACCATCCGGTACCTCGCCGGCCATTTGAGCGGCACTTGGGCGCATGGAGGGCTTGATGAAAATCAACCCCAATGAAAGGAAAGAAACGCAACCAAAATTTGTCTTTGTGACTTTTTATGAATTGTTTTTTATATTGGTAGTTAAGATGCTGTGCCTTACAGGAAAACAATACAAAAGGTCATGGGTATATACCACGATTGTCAACATGCTGAGACATTGATCTTGCTTTCAAGTTGATTTGCCAAATTGAAGCCGCCTCTCATCCTACAAGTTGACTTTTGGAAATGTGTGTAGACACAAGTATAGAAGCTGTAACTGCTTTCTCAGAAAAAAAAAACTAACATTTTGGCTCCTATATGCCACTGTCACCCTCAATTTGAAAAAGCTCTTGCAACATAACCCAACTAATAAAGTCTATTATCCAAAAATGAGCCAACAAATAAACTCTATTAACCCTTAAAAGATGAATTTTAAGTTTTGTGAGCTGGCCAGTATATTACAATTTCACCTCATACACAGGGGCATGACAATAAATACTAATATATTACAGCTTTAAAACTAGAGGATTTGTTTTTTTCCCTATAATACCTGTTAATTACAATAAGAAGCACAATTTCAAATATGTGCCCTTAAAGTAAAAGGGTGAGACTAACAAATCTCGAGCCGCCTGGATGTCGAGGGACATACAGGGCAGGATATAGAAAAAAAGGAGGCTTATGACAGATTCTGAGGGCTAAATACTGCAGAAACTCTAGGGGAGTATAGAAAGTCCAGGGTTAAATTAAAAAGGATATTAGGACAGTAAAGAGAGAGCATGAAAAATTCTTGGCAAATAAAATCAAGGCAAACCATAAGATGTTTTACATATATATAAGAGCAAGAGGATAACTAAAGAAAGGGCCTATTAGAGACCATGAGGGTAATCTGTGTGTGGAGGTGGAAGATGTGGGTATGGTTCTGAATGAATACTTTGCATCTGTTTCCACAAAAGAGATGGGCGATGCAGACACTACTATCAAGGAGCAGTGTGAAATATTAGATGAAATAAACATAGTGAGAGAGGAGGTATTAAGGGGTTTAGCAGCTTTGAAAGTGGGTAAGTCCCCAGGCCCGGATGAAATGTATCCCAGGCTGTTAAGTGAAGCAAAAGAGGAAATAGCAGAAGCTTTGACAATCATTTTCCAATCCTCTCTGGCTTTAGATGCAGTGCCAGAGGACTGGAGGACTGCTAATGTGGTACCTTAGTTTAAGAATGGAGAACGGGACAGACCAAGTAATTACAGGCCAGTCAGCCTAACCTCAGTGGTGGAATAATTATTGGAAAAAATCCTGAAGGACAGGCTAAATCTTCACTTAGAAAGACACGATTAATCAAGGACAGTCAGCATGAATTTGTTAAGGCAAGGTCGTGTCTGACTAACTTGATTGAATTTTTCGAGGAGGTAACCAGCAGGGTCGATGAAGGGAAAGCATATTATGTAGTGTTTATGGATTTTAGCAAAGTTTTTGATAAGGTCTGACATGGCAGACTGGTCACAAAAGTAAAAGCCCATGGGATCCAGGGCAAAGGGGCAAGTTGGATCAAAAATTGGTTCAGTGGCAGGAAGCAAAGTGTAATGGTTGATGGGTGTTTTTGCAACTGGAAGGATGTTTCCAGTGGGGTTCCGCAGGGCTCAGTACTGGGTCCCTTGCTTTTTGTGATATATATCAATGATCTAGACTGGAATATGGGGGGTTTGATTAAGAAGTTTGCAGATGATACTAAAATCGACTATGTGGTTGATAATGAAGAAGAAAGTTATGGACTGCAGGAAGATATCAATGAACTGGTCAGGTGGGCAGAACAGTGGCAAATTGAATTTAATCCAGAGAAGTGTGAGGTAATGCATTTGGAGAGGGCTAACAAGGAAAGGGAATAAACATTAAATGGTAGGATACTGAGAAGTGTAAAGGAACAAAGGGACCTTGGAGTGCCTATCCCCAGATCCCAGAAAGTAGCAGGCCAGGTAGCTAAGTTGGTTAAGAAGGCATATGGAATGCGGGCCTTCATTAGCCGAGGCATGGAATACAAGAGCAAGGAGATTATGCTTGAATGGTATAAAACACTGGTTAGGCCATAACTGGAGTTCTGTGTGCAGTTTTGGTCACCACATTACAGGAAAGATATGATTGCACTGGAAAGGATGCAGAGGAAATTTACAAGAATGTTGCCTGGACTGGAGAATTTTGGCTATGAGGAAAGATTGAAGATACTGGGTCTGTTTTCTTTGGAACAGAGGAAGCGGAGGGGAGACGTGATTGAGGTGTATAAAATTATGAGGGGCCTGGATAGAGTGGATAGGAAAGACCAGTTTCCCTTGGCAGAGGGGTCAACAACCAGGGGGCAGCGATCTAAAGTAATTGGGGGGAGGTTTAGAGGAGATATGAGGGGAAATTTCTTCACCCAGAGTGTGGTGCGGGTCTGGAACACACTGCTTTAAAGGGTGGTAGAGGCAGAAACCCTCATCACATTTAAAAGATACTTGGATGTGCACTTAAAGGGCCCAAGTTTCCACACGATAAAAAACGGGCGCCCCTCCGAGCTGGGCGCCCGTTTTTCGCGCCTAAAATGGCGCTGAAAAAAAAAAATCGCGATTCTGGAGCGTTCTGCAGCGTTCTGCAGCTCCTTGTCTGCCTGGCGCGGCGCTCAGGGGGGCGGAGCCTACACTCGCGCCGATTTTGTAAGTGGGAGAGGGCGGGTGCTATTTAAATGAGTTTTTTTCCTGCCGGCAACGCTGCGCGTGCGCGTTGGAGCGTTCGCGCATGCGCAGTGTGAAAAAAACATTGGCACTCGGCCATTTTTGTAGTTCTTTGTAGCTGTTTAATTTTTGAACATTTTTTTAATAAAAGCACATTGCCATCAGCACATCAGCACTTGCAGCCTTCTCACTGTCTCCTTCCCCCCCCCCCCCCACGGGAAGAACGGGCACCTCCTCCCCTCCCCGCGGGAAAGAACGGGCGCCTCCTACCCCCCCCCCCGCGGGAAGAACGGGCGCCTCAGGCTGACTGCAGCATTCTCCGTGCCTGAAGCACTTTCACACAGGTAGGAAGATGGTTTATTTAATCTTTTCTTTGCTAATAAATGTTTATTCAGGTTGGATTTGTTTGTATAATATTTGTAGAAGTATAAATAAGGATTTATTGTAGAATTTAATGACTTCCCTTCCCCCCCCGCTCCCCCCCACACCTTGTTCTGGACGCCTAATTTGTAACCTGCGCCTGATTTTTTAATGTGTAGAACAGGTTTTTTCAGTTCTACAAAAATCTTCACTTGCTCCATTCTAACTTAGTTTGGAGTACGTTTTCACTGTGGAAACTTTGAAATCAGGCGTCAGTGGCCGGACACGCCCCCTTTTGAAGAAAAAATTCTGTTCCAAAGTGAAACTGTTCTGCCTGACTAGAACTGCAGAAAAAAAAATGTGGAGAATTGCGATTTCTAAGATAGTCCGTTGCTCCTAAAAATCAGGCGCAAATCATATGGAAACTTGGGCCCAATGTGTCATAACCTACAGGGCTACGGAGCAAGAGCTGGAAAGCTCTTAGTCGGCCGGCACGGACACGAAGGGCCGAAATGGCCTCCTTCCGTGCTGTAAATTTCTATGATTCTATGAGCTGGACTTTACACTTAGATCACTAGGGCCCAAAAAATAGGCGATGTTCCAGCCTTCACAATATTTCAGCCTTCAGGATCGCTGGAACATCGCCCATTTTTGGGATCGCTACTTTCGGCTTGTTTGGATAGCCCTGCGATGTGAAATGGGACTCAGCGATGTGGAAGGCAAGGTTTCCCTAGCAACGGCCTTCTGTGCATGTATTTTTTTTTGCAAGCAAGTTTTCCTGCGATTTGGGAGGTCAGGATTCATCCAAGCATGCACAGAAGACAAAGGGAGGGGGAGAGAGAGAGGAGGAAAGCAGAATGAGAGAAAGAGATAAAGAGATACAAAAGAGATAAAAATAGATAAAGATAAGAGAAAATGTCATCATCAGGCAGTGAAATTAGTGTGCATGATGTGGAGGGAAAAGCCCTTTTCAGACGAGGCAAACGAGGCCTCCATCCAGGAGGTACACTCCCCTTGGGCCACATTAACCTGGGGTGGGTGTGGGAAACCTCCACCCCGGGCATACCACAAGATTTTGGGTGAGAGCGCCGACGTGGTCTCATAGGCATCCCACGAGGCGAGGGGATCCAACCAGTGTCGGAAGCGCTGAAACAGCCTGGTTGCATTGGCAAGAGTAAGTATAAATAGATTTTAAATTGTAATGATCCACATAATATGTAAATCTCCCGGATTGAAATTAAGCTGGTCATTCTTGCATATACTGAGGTGTCCAGTTACCTTTACCCAGACTGTGTCAGTCTCTCCGGCTGCTGTCACTTACACAGTGACCCAGCCTGGACTGGGGGAGAGTTGCCCTGTCTCACTGTCTGATTTGGGGCACTTTGGGACATTAGCTCCTGTCATTGCCAAGCTCACCAGCTGTTCTGATTCCCACCAACCCCTGGGGGCCCTTCAATGGAGATTGTAGTCGAGAGAGATGTTTGTGTCAAGCATTAGATCCTAAACACAATCTTTGTTATAACCGTGCATCATTTGTGGATTCAAACCTTATTAGTATATAACGTTGGAAACTTTTGTCTTTCCATGATAGAATCTAGTCAATTAGCTTATGTCATTCTCTTGTCACGTTTGCAGAGGAAGATAGCTAACAACCGCAGTGAGCAGATGCAGCAGCTGACAGACCTGGAGGAACATGCAGCGGCACTTGTTGTGACACATAGTCGCTCGGCCACCACCCGTGGAGTTGCAGAAACCTCACTTGCGTCACGTGAGTAATGTGTTAAAGTAATGTAACGTCATTTCATTATAATATACGAATTATGTCATGTTATGCATGAAGCTTCTGTGGCTACTCTCAGGTTAACAACATAAGAACATAAGAACATAAGAAATAGGAGCAGGAGTAGGCCATCTGACCCCTTCCCTGACCGCTCCCTATAAACATTCACTCCCTTATCATTCTGTCTATCTCTGATTGATCCAGCCTCCACAGCTCTCTGGGTCACTAAATTCCACAGAGATGTACTACCATATGATGCATTAATCTGTAATGTCTCTTGGTCACACTTATTGGAGCAGTGCTTCTCCTCCTACGTATGCCAGCGCAGCGCAAGATTCATGTGTTTTGCAGGTTGCCCAGCACCAGCGGTGCAAAGGGAGGCCACACCCTCACCTGCCCCTGCATCAGCAACAGCGCCAGCACCGTTGGAGGTGCTCATCACTACGGTTGGTGAGGAGGAGGAGGAAGAGCACGAGACAACCGAGCCAGAGGTGGAAACAAAGGAGGATGCCGCTTACATCCCTCTGACAGTTGTACCGAAGGCCACTTTGTCGGCTTCGAAAGAAGAAGTAGCAGGACCAAGCGGCTTGCAGCCGGCGACACCAAGGCGTATATTAGTGCTCACGCTGACTCCACAGAGGTCGAGTCAGCGAGGTCAGCACATGCCTCCAGTGGCTGATCGGATTGAGGGCTTGACCAGACTGTGCATGGAGAGTGTCGCAATAAGTCGCGACCTCCTCCAGGCGTTCGGGGTTTACACGGGGAACATGTCCCAGGTGTCCACTCGCATATCGGAGGATAGGCAACAGATGATCCGGGAGATGAGTGCGCAGACTGCCTCTGCCCATGCCTTGCGGCATGCGATAGTGTTGGGAGACAGCACTGCACCCCAAGGTGCCGTCCCACAAACCACCAGCACCAGCACAGATGCAAGTCAGCAGGAAATACTTCCTTCTGGCTCAGCAGTCGTTTCTACAGGAAAGTCTTCCCCTCCACCACCCCCTGAGCCAATCGAGCCACTGTCACCCCTCTCATAGCAGGAAGCATGCCCGACTCGTTCCGCTACAGGGGGGGTTAAGACACGGGGGCGGTAAAGGACCTGGAGGGAAATGTGGCCACAAGTAGGGAGGGGTGTGTTTTATTGTTGTTGTTGTTTTTTATAGTTGTTGGGTGATTGTTGGGAGGTGGAGGGGAAATTACAGTGTAAAAGAAATTAGTTATATATTGCTAAATTAATAAAAACATTTATTGAATTTTACAATTGTTGTGCAGTGTCTTCTAATAACGTAAGGTAAGGTAAAAGATGAATACAATTGTTGGAAAACAATGGCCAGTCCAGGCCAGGCAAGGATGAAACATATCGCAACTGCAACTGTTGACTTTCCATAACTGTAACTGTAACTGTCACCAATTTAAGTTCATACAAAATGTTCAGTTATGAGTTGCTGATGCAAAAGATTTGCAACCGCATAACTCCCACGAGGTTTTCCCAGTGTTGCGTGGGGGCGTGGGTCCATCGGCAGGCTGATCGTCCTCTCCGAGGTCCTCATCAACCTCCTCCACAAGGTCCTCATCAACCTCCTCCACCTCCTCCTCCTCTTCCTCCTCTGCCTCTTCTGCCTCCATTCTTTCCTGAGGTGAACTGACAGCCCCATCTGGCAATTGTGGTCCTCTCCTTATAGCTATGTTATGCAACATGCAGCACACCACAATATCTCAGCGACCTGGTCAGAATGGTATTGCAGGCTACCTCCAGAGTGGTCCAGGCATCTGAAGCGCTGCTTCAGTACTCCAATTGTCTTTTCGACGATATTGCGTGTAGCTATATGGCTTTCATTGTAATGCTTCTCGGCTTCTGTCTGGGGATTACAAAGGGGGGTCATGAGCCAGCTGGCATGGCCATCGCCTTGATCCCCCAGCATCCAACTGTGACCTTGTGGCTGACTGTTAAACAGGTCAGAGACAGCGCTCTTACACAAGGTATGAGCATCATGGAAGCTGTCTGGAAAATTAGCATTTACTGCCATGATTATTTGGTTGTGGTCGACAACGAGCTGCACATTCAGGGAGTGGAATCCCTTTTGGTTACGAAACACCTCCGTATCCTGTAAAGCTGCTTTCTGGGCAATGTGTGTACAGTCTATTGCTCCCCGCACCTTGGGAAAGTTTGCTATTCTCGAGAAATCCAAATCCCTCCTGGTCTGCGCCTCCTTGGTCACAGGGAAGCTGATAAAATCCATCATGCGAGCGTAAAGAGCTTGAGTCACCTGTCGAATGGAGCAATGTGTGGCATGCTGAGAGATACCACAAATGTCGCCAGCATAAGCTTGAAAGTAGCCCGATGCGTAAAAGGATAGTGCCACAGTAAACTTTACCTCAACAGGGAGTGTGGTCCTGATGGTGCTGGTAAGCTGCAGATCTCCCTTGATGAGCTGGCATATCTCACTGATGACCTCCTTTTGGAAGCGCAGCCTCCTAAGGCACTTGTTATCAGACAAATTCAGGTATGATTGCACTCTTCACAACTTCAGACTCCAGCATGTGAGCATTTACAAATAATGGTAGAGAAGCTACAGACCCCATCACTATCACTATTTCTATAAATGCCTTGGTACTCAATAAATATAATTATAAATGTAAATATAAATAGAAATATAAATGTGAGTAGATCAATCAGTAAATAAGGCCCTTAAATTACTCACAAATTTCAAATGTCCTGATTGTTGTGTATGTATATACCCTGTACACTCAATGTACAGTTACATAAGACCAATGAATGTATATTTACACTGTATACAATATGCCTGTACTACCAGAGGGTGCAACTTGTGGAGACCTAGAGGTCACCTGCACACCGCAGGTAGCCAAGTACATATAAAAGGGAGCCAACCTTACTGTAACCTCATTCAGGAGCTGCAATAAATGGACTAAGGTCGCAACAGTTCAAGTGCAATACCTTACCTCGTGGAGTCATTACTAGAATGCTTACAGACACTACAATTGGTGATGAGAATATGAATTCCACACAAAAAAATGGCTAACCTTAGCAACTTTCAACAATTCGCTGATGGGGAAGATTGGGATGCCTTTGTGGAAAGGCTAGAACACTACTTCATCGCGAACGACCTGGCTGGAAACACACCAACCTCGCTGGCTGATAAGCGCCGAGCTATCCTGCTCAGCAGTTGTGGGTCCACCGTTCATGGCCTAGCTAGGGACTTACTAGCCCCAGAGAAGATGACAATGAAAACATTCACGGAGCCCGTAAAGCTGATACAGGAACAGCTCAAGCTGAAAGAGAGCATCCTCACAGCCAGACACCGGTTCCACACACATCGGCGGCCCGAAGGCCAAAAAATAGCAAAATATGCTGCAGACCTGAGATGATTGGCTGCACCAGGTGATTTTGGCGACCACCTCACCGGCATCTTTGTTATCGGAATCGACCACGAAGGCCTCCTCCACAGGCTGCTCTTTGTGGACACCACCGTCACCGTGCAGAAAGCAATTGATGTGAGCCAACCATCCATGGCTTCGGCCTGCGATTCCAGAAGGATGATGACTCAACCCCAGGACTCCAACACGGCAAGTACAGTGAACCGAATGGCGCCTTTCAGAGGCAAAACTGCAACTCCGAGTCCCGCAACCCTGAGTCCATCGCAGGGGGCCAAACGGCCAGCCCCATGCTGGCGCCGTGAAGGAAACCACAGAGCATACCAATGCCGATACAGAAACTATACTTGCAAGGGCTGTAACACTAAAGGCCATCGACAGTGAATGTGTAAAAGAAATTTTACTCACAGAGTCGCTGAATAGTTGAATCAGGCTCCAGCACTGATGAAAACGAATAGAGAGTCCAGGAGGCAACTCAGCCCCAGGGTGTACGGAGTGTTTACCTGCTCCACCGAGAACTCCCCATTGAAAATAGAAGTTGCGATCAACGGTGTTCCAGTCTCACTGGAGGTCGACACAGGGGCAAGCCAATCGCTGATGAATCGGTTCGAGCATCTCTAGGACAACCCTATCAAACAACCTAAAATGCTATCAATCCAAGTGAAGCTGCTCACTTACACAAACAACATCATCCCAGTCGGTGACAGTGTGGATGTCCAGGTGTCCTATGGCAGCGTGATGCACAAGCTACCTTTGTGGATCGCTGCTGGTGATGGTCCAACGCTGCTAGGAAGAAGTTGGATGAAGCAAATCCAAATCTGTTGGAGCTGGAAAGCCTCCAGGCCCCGCCAATTGACGTCCTAGGCGGCCCCAAATTTGGATCCATTGCAGCACCTGAAGATCCTACCGTCCAACTCGACTGCGCGGCGACGACACAGATCGCACTACCCAACGGCGAGATGATCCAACCCGAATGACCAGAACTCACTTTCCGGGCCATGGCAGGATTCCGAAAGGAGAAGATCGACGCAGAAGGTAAATCCTCGGTTTCAGTGGCAGAATCTGGGGAGAGAAAGATCACCGCAGCCTACCTCGTGGAGAGAGAAAAGATGGTGCCCGCGCCACAAGGCAAAGTGCCTGAAATCAAGATGGCTGCGACCAGACCATGAGGGGCAGCGTTGAGGGAGCAACACGTGATGCCGAGCAGTGAACCGGATTGGGGTAAAGATTGCAAGGCCCTCTTAAAGGAGACCGGCAACCCAGCACAATTAAAGGGACAGTTCCACTCTTTGTACAGCGATGCCGGTGATACTAATGTGAGAGATGTCATTAACAAATGCAAGTATTTAAATGTACCGTTGAACAGCAATGCCGGTAGGATACGTGGAAAAGATGTAATTGATAAATACAAGTATCTAAATGTAACATTGTACAACGATGCCGGTAATATACAGGGAAAATATGTAATTGAGGGAAAAGATGTAATTGACAAATGTGAACTAGTACCTGAGTGTGATCGGAGCCAATGTATCATGAATGTAAACAATGGAATAATGTGTTGATGCCGGGTTTAATATGCAAGCCGACAAAACCAAGGGCAGTCTCCTGTTTGAAGCACCCAGGTCCAGCGGGCTACCCAATCATGTAGCCTGCACCTCCGGGACCAATGCGATGCCCCAGGGAGTGTGGCCACACACAGAGGGAGCTTACCCACTGCAGGGACAGCAATCAGCGGATGGCTCAGGCACCACTACTGGCACCCTGCCCCAGATCAGCCCTACCCCTCTGGCCACCAGGTTCAGCACTGGGAGCAAGATACCAGTAACCTCCAGCCCTCCCGACGGGACCTGGGATGACCAGGCTCCCACTACTACTGAAGGGCAGCAGGGAGACCCTGCAGCCCTCAAAGGAGGACAGGGAGGCCACACATTCCTGTGGCTCTGCCCACCATTAGGCAACAGCAAAGGCCCTGAGACCCAGCCAAGGAGCGATCTGAGCCCACCCAGCTGGCAGGGGGCACAGCGCCGCCATCAGACAACCTGGACACAGTCCGAATACTCTGGAACTAGCATCCTCACCCACCTGCTCCTACACCCCAGGAGCAAGACTGTAATATCATGTATGTATCTTACCTGTAAAATGCACTTGTTCCATTACTGCAAAACCCAATCAGTGATGTAACCAATCCTGCTTTTTTTAATCCATTCTCTGTACATGTATGTAAATGCAAATGTCGAGCCACACACATAGTCTATGTATGGGAGGGGGAAATGGGGATATGTAGCCATGGACACATGGATCACACCCAGAACCCACTCAAACCTCCACTTCAACCTCCAACAGTCCATTGCTGACTATTTCCCAATGTTGTGGTAATAAAGACTTGGGAGACACAGGGAGAGAGCCATTCCCAAGCACAGACAAAGTGCAAGGGCTTTGGGCACTCAAGTTGAGGGCCAGAGCACCCAGTGCAAAGGCCAGTGGCACAAGACTTAGGGGGGAGTGAGGTTGTGTATGTATATACCCTGTACACTCAAATGTATAGTTACATAAGATCAATGAATGCATCTCTACACTATATACAAAATGTCTATACCACCAGAGGGTGCAACTGGTGGAGACCTAGAGGTCACTTGCACACCGCAGGTGACCAGGTATAAAAGGGAGCCCACCTTACTGTAACCTCATTCAGGAACTGCAATAAATGGACTAAGGTCACAACAGTTCAAGTGCAATACCTTACGTCGTGGAGTCATTACTAGAGTGCTATCAGACATTACACCGATAAGCCCCTTCTTTAAGCAGCCTCTCACTTCCTCCGACATTCAAAATGGCGTCCATAGTGCCGCATTCTGTGAAGAGTACCAGATAGGAGCAGCTTTTCTCCAGCAATTTCCAGCGATCTTCTTGGTGTGCGATCAGCCCGGCAATGTGTGGGCGATGTGGCGAAAGTTGCGGTGGGCGATCAACTCGGTGATGTAAAATTCTTTTGTGCCGAAAGTTGCGCTGGCGATGTTTAGGCAATGTCCCGGCCCAACTTTCCACTTTTCAGGTAAAATGGGCGATAGCCTGCCTATTTGGGTGATAGATGGACGATAGATAGCCCAGCGATCTTCTCTATGATTCTATGATTTTTAATTCTATTAATGAACTAACATTTGTAACGTGAATAAAGTAAAGGCCTTCACTTAATCTTTGTCCTGGACTAAGGGAGAGAAATTTGGGTCAATTGCACCTCATTTACTGCCACTGGGGGGCGCTCACAGGAGGCGCAAACAACTTTACACCCAGGCACGGCACCGCTAACGACTCCCACTAAATTCTGCAAGAGTTTAGCGGTTGTGGTAACTTGTAGCGTCCCGTTCCACTGCACCAACGCTGACAATGTCATCACCGTGTACAGCGACTCATTTTTGCCCTGGAGCGAAAATTTGGAAGCAGCCCCTGAAGCTGTGCCGGGCAATGACAGTGATAACTTCAAGGGGCATGTACTGGGCTGTAAGCCATTTGCTGGGCTCTCATTAAAGGGGAGGTGGCATTGGAAAAAAAAAAATCGTCCGACTTATTGCCCGTTGCAGCGTGGAACACAGGGTCCATACTGCGATCTGATGCCACAGCACCCAGCTCCCCAGTGGTACATGTAGGGAGCCGCAGTGTCCGCAACTTGGCCCTCCCCTTTAATGAAGGGGAGGGCTCCTCCTACGCGGCAGCGCTACGCATCCCATTTCGCTTCCACCCAGCTTGCGCTCCACAGAGCAAATGGAGCACGTTAATTTGCGCTCCACTTGGTCTCGGGGGTGGTAATCCCAATACAATATCGCGAGCGGGGCAGGACCTCCACACTTCGCAGTTGTTACTGCCCCCAAACGGGGCACTATGCAATTTCCCCACTAGGCCTCTTCATCTTTTAAACAATGTTGTTAAATTTAGCTTTTAGAGGGTAACATTTCTTTGTATAATAAAAGTTAAAAATTATATTTCGCACCTGAAAATTATCACTTTAGAAATGCACAGTTTTTAAGATGTGCTGATATTCATTGAAGGAATCCGTATTCAGTATTTTTATTTGTATGCACTGTATAAAATCTCAAAGGGAAAGAGAAGTTCCAACCAATCTTTCACATCAAAGAGCGCCACACTGCAATGATTTTCAGCCAGTAAGTTAATGTTTTTTTTACCCTTGCAAGGTCATGCTCATTAGTGAAATAAATTTGAGGCAATTTCTTTTCAAGCTTTTACAAGGAGCTTCAACTGCATTCAGGTAAATATTTTTACCAGTTTACCCTCATAAACATTTATGAATTGGTCATTAAAAATAAACAGAATAACTGGGTTATAAAAAGTTTCTACTGATGGTTACTGGGAACAAACAATACCAGGGCCAGTGATAACCTAATTTCACACTCGGATATAACAGTAAATGTGTGATACGGTTACACTTGTTATTCTCTCTGTGCACCAGTGGGTGAGAACTCTAACACAGAAGCTCAGGAAAGCAGGTAGGATGGTTGACAAGGGGCCAATTAACTGCATTACTGACATTCTACCTGATTCTCCCCTTTGTCTACAGGAAAGCTCCAAGGGTAGCTCTTCTGTTGTGATGTGTTTTTTTCATGTCGATGATAGATCTCACACCAACATGGATGGCTCTTTACAGCCCTCTGAAGTGGTCTAGCAAGCCACTCAGTTATATTGCACTTCTATAAAGAATATCACATGGACTGCAGTGATTCACCACCACCTTCTCAGGGAGGGTAGGGATGGGCAATAAATACTGGCCTTGCAACTACATCACATCCTGAGATGAACTATAAAAAAAAAATCAATCATCGGGCGAGACAGGGCGGGGTGTGGCATCGCAGCTCTGTCCAATCCTAATCTCATCTGTCCACACATGTACAATTTCCAGCAGGTGTCACTGAACAGTGATCCAGGAACATGAAGTTCTATCTCAGCTACATTGAGGTCAACTTTAGCAGCCCTACAGCTAACTACGGTAGGACATCCTTCTCTTTATTTGTACTTGCAGTGTTTTAACAGTTTAAAAAAAATGGTTGTTGCAACAAAAGGAAAATTACTTAAATATTGCCCCCATTCTCAAAATGGATGGTTGGGTGTGTGAGGCTAACGAAAACAGGCTTTAAACATATTTTAAAGTATCAAAAATTAAAATAGATGGATTATATTAGCGCAGACAGAAATTATAAAATAATAAAATGTTAGAAAAAGAGGGAATGGGGAAAAGGATGGTGGGCTGATCAAAAGTAATGTTTATATTTTATATTTCATAGAGTCATAGTTTCATAGAAGTTTACAGCACGGAAGGCGGCCATTTCGGCCCATCGTGTCTATGCCGGCCAACAAGAGGCTATCCAGCCCAATCCCACTTTCCAGTACTAGGTCCGTAACCCTGCAGGTTACGGCACTTCAGGTGCAAAGCCAAGTCCTTTTTAAATGTGGTGAGGGTTTCTGCCTCTACCACCCTTTCAGGCACTGAGTTCAAGAACTCCACAAACCTGTGTGTGAAGAAATTTCCCCTCAAATTCCTTCTAAACCTTCTACCAATTACTTTAAATTTATGCTCACTGGTTGTTGACCCCTCTGCTAAGGGAAATAAGTCCTTTCTATCCACTATATTTAGGCCCCTCATAATTTTATGCAACTCAATGTGGTCTCCCCTCTGTTCCAATGAAAACGAATCCAGCCTATCTAATCTGTCCTCCTAACTTAGATTCTCCACTCCTGGTAACATCCTCATAAATCTCCTCTGTACCTTCTCCAGTGCAATCACACCCTTAGTTATGCTGCGGATATGTGGTCGAAAGCTCATTTCAGAGTAAAATATGACACCAAGGTTGCGAACAGTCTGGTTCAGCCTCAGACCGAAGTTGGGGAGAGGGATAAAGTCAGTGACTAGGGAACAGAGTTTGTGGTGGGGACCGAAAACAATGGCTTCAGTCTTCCCAATATTCAAGTGGAGAAAATTTCTGCTCATCCAGAACTGTATGCCGGACAAGCAATCTGACAATTTAGAGACCGTGGAGGGGTCGAGAGAAGTGGTAGTGAGATGGAGCTGGGTGTCATCAGCGTACATGTGGAAACTGATGCTGTGTTTTCAGATGATGTTGCCAAGGGGCAACATGTAGACGAGAAATAGGAGGGGGCTAAGGATAAATCATATGTTAATCTAGCCTTGCCTTATATGCATTTATGTTATTCACCTCAACCACTCCCTGTGGTAGCAAGTTTCACATTCTCACCACTCTCTGGGTAAAGAAGTTTCTTCTGAATTCCCTATTTGATTTCTTGGTGACTATTTTGTATTGATGGCCTCTAGTTCCCCATAAGTGGAAACACTCTCTCTGTATCTACTCTATCAAAGCCTTTTATAATTTTAAAGACCATTATTAGGTCACCCCTAGAATTAGATGAGGAAAGTTGGGAGGAGGCTCGTGTGAAGCATAAATGCTGGCATGGACTGGCCTGTTTCTGTGCTGTATATTCTATGTAGTGCTATACTTAGCTACATGAATAGTAACAAATCTAAAGGGATGCATTACTGAGCAACTAATCCTACACCTGCTACTACATTTCAGATAGTAGCTTTGTCAATCACTCTGCAGATGACATTGAAAAATGGAGAAGGTGCAGTCTTGGGGTTATTTAGAAGGTCAAATATTGATTATAGTTCCATAATTTAATGGTAGCACTTTAAAATGATAACTCAGGGCACAGGACTCCACCATTGCAGATAGTATGCATTGAAAATATACATCACCAAATACATCGTGGGAGCAAAATAAGTGAAGTCATGTACAACAAAATAAAGAAAATTTAAGTCAAATTAGAGTATCATTTAGAAAATAGGAGAAAGAAGGGTTAGGGAAATTGAAAAGATTCTGACAATTTTTTTGATGATTCTTGAAAGGGTCTTGCCACAAGAGGGAAACGGAATATTTATGGGAAAGGGTGCCAGGAATAAGTGACTGATCAGTAAGAATAACAGATGAGCATCAGGTTTGTCGCATGGGAGTGTAATAATTGGATTAGGGAGCCAGGTATTGGAAGGCAAATGGAGGAATGGGAGTTAAATATTATTTTAAAGCAATTTGTTAAGCAGCGCTACAGTTGGTAAAATTCTCAACATTTAACTGTGAATTTTGATGGTGCAGGTGCTGTTTAAAAAATGAAAAAATAAAAAATTTATCAAACTGTTGAGGTCAGTAAGATTCCTTATGATTTATGTCTGATATTGCAAAAAATAATTGTTTTCACTGAACAAAGGCATGGTATTTGCTCTTGAATATGTTACAATGGTGTACTGAAGATTTATATTGAAGATGAGTTTGTGGACAACCTGATTCATAGAAACATAGAAACATAGAAAATAGGTGCAGGAGCAGGCCATTCGGCCCTTCGAGCCTGTACCACTATTCAATATGATCATGGCTGATCATTCAACCACAGTACCCCACCCCAGCCTTCCATCCATACCGCCTGATCCTTTTAGCTGTAACGGCCACATCTAACTCCCTTTTGAATATGTCCAACGAACTGGACTCAACAACTTTCTGTGGCAGAGAATTCCACAGGTTCACAACTCTCTGGGTGAAAAAGTTTCTCCTCATCTTGGTCCTATACGACTTACCCATTATCCTTAGACTGTGACCCCTGGTTCTGGACATCCCCAACATCGGGAACATCCTTCCTGCATCTAACCTGTCCAGTCCCGTGAAAATTGTATACATTTCTATGAGATCCCCTCTCATTTTTCCAAATTCCAGTGAGTAAGCCTAGCCGTTCCAGTGTTTCCTCATATGTCAGTCCTGTCATCCCGGGAATCAGTCTGGTGAACCTTCGCTGCACTCCCTCAATAGCAAGCACGTCCTTCCTCAGATTAGAAGACCAAAATTGCACACAACACTCAAGGTGTGGTCTCACCAAGACCCTGTACAACTGCAGGAAGACCTCCCTGCTCCTATATTCTGCTTGCTATGAAGGCCAGCATGCCATTTGCTTTCTTTACTGCCTGCTGTACCTGCATGCCTATCTTCAATGACTGATGTACCATGACACCCAGGTCTCGTTGCACCTCCCCTTTTACTAATCTGTCACCATTCAGCTAATAATCTACCTTCCTGTTTTTGCCACCAAAGTAGATAACCTCACATTTATCCACAATTATACTGCATCTGCCATGCATTTGCCCAATCACCTAATCTATCCAAGTCACCCTGCAGCCTCTTAGCATCCTCCTCGCAGCTCGCACTGCCACCCAGCTTAGTGTCATCTGCAAACTTGGAGATATTACATTCAATTCCTTCGTCTAAATCATTAATGTATATTGTAAATAGCTGGGGTCCCAGCACTGAACCTTGCGGCACCCCACTAGTCACTGCCTGCCATTCTGAAAAGGACCTGTTTATCCCACTCTTTGCTTCCTGTCTGCCAACCAGTTCTCTATCCACATCAATACCATGTGCTTTAATTACCCCCAATACCATGTGCTTTAATTTTGCACACTAATCTCTTGTGTGGGACCTTGTCAAAAGCCTTTTGAAAGTTCAAATACACCACATCTACTGGTTCTCCCTTATCCACTCTACTAGTTACATTCTCAAAAAAACTCTAGAATATTTGTCAAGCATGATTTCCCTTTCATAAATCTATGGTGACTTGGACCGATCCTGTCACTGCTTTGCAAATGCGCTGCTATTACATCTTTAATAATTGACTCCAGCATTTTCCCCACCACTGATGTCAGGCTAACCGGTCTATAATTCCCTGTTTTCTCTCTCCCTCCTCTTTTAAAAAGTGGGGTTACATTAGCTGCACACCAATCCATAGGAACTGATCCAGAGTCCATGGAATGTTGGAAAATGACCATCAATGCATCTACTATTTCTAGGGCCACTTCCTTAAATACTCTGGGATGCAGACTATCAGGCCCTAGGCCTTCAGTCCATTCATTTTTCATAACACCATTTCTTGACTAATAAAGATTTCCCTCAGTTCCCCCTTCTCACTAGACCCTCGGTCCCCTAGTATTTTCGGGAGGTTATTCGTGTCTTGCTGAGTGAAGATAGAACCAAAGTATTTGTTCAATGGGTCTGCCATTTCCTTGTTCCCCATTATGAATTCGTCTGATTCTGACTGCAAGGGACCTCCATTAGTCTTCACTAATCTTTTTCTCTTCACATATCTATAGAAGCTTTTGCAGTCAGTTTTTATGTTCCCTGCAAGCTTACTCTCATACTCTATTTTCCCCCTCCTAATTAAACCCTTTGTCCTCCTCTGCTGAATTCTAAATTTCTCCCAGTCCTCAGGTTTGCTGTTTTTTCTGACCAATTTATATGCCTCTTCCTTGGATTTAACACTATCCCTAATTTCCCTTGTTAGCCACAGTTGAGCCACCTTCCCTTTTTTATTTTTACGCCACACAGCGATGTACAATTGTTGTAGTTCATCCATGTGATCTTTAAATGTCTGCCATTGCCTATCCGCCGTCAACTGTTTAAGTATAATTCACCAGTCTATCTTAGCCAATTCACATCTCATACTGTTAAAGTTTCCTTTCTTTAAGTTCAGGACCCTAGTCTCTGAATTAACAGTGTCACTCTCCATCTTAATGAAGAATTCTACCATATTATGGTCACTCTTCCCCAAGGTGCCTCGCACAACCAGATTGCTAATTAATCCTCCCTCGTTACACAAGACCCAGTCTAGGATGGCCTGCTCTCTAGTTGGTTCCTCGACATATTGGTCTAGAAAACCATCCCTTATACACTCCAGGAACTCCTCCTCCACAGTATTGCTCCCAGTTTGGTTAGCCCAATCCATACAGAGATTAAAGTCACCCATGATAACTGCTGTACCCTTATTGCATGTGTCCCTAATTTCCTGTTTGATGCTGTCCCCAACCTCACTACTACTGTTTGATGGGCTGTACACAACTCCCACTAGCGTTTTCTGCCCTTTGGTGTTTCGCAGCTCTACCCATATAGATTCCACATCATCCACGCTAATGTCCTTCCTTACTATATTGCATTAATCTCCTCGTTCACCAGTAACGCTACCCTACCTCCTTTTCCTTCCTGTCTATCCTTCCTGAATATTGGAATACCCCTGGATGTTTAGTTCCCAGCCTTGGTTACCCTGGAGCCATGTCTCCGTAATCCCAATTACACCATATCCGTTAACTGCTATCTGCACATTTAATTCATCCACCTTATTATGAATGCTCCTCGCATTGAGACACAGAGCCTTCAGACTTCTTTTTTTAATACTCTTTGTCTTTTTAGAACTATGTTGTAATGTGGCCCTTTTTGATTTTTGCCCTTGATTTCTCTGGCCTCCACTCTTGTTTTTCTCCTTCCTACCTTTTGCTTCTGCCCCCTTTTTACTTCCCTCTGCCTCCCTGTATAGATTCCCATCCTCCTGCCATCTTACTTTAAACCTTTCCCAACAGCACTAGCAAACACACCGCCAAGGACATCGGTTCCGGTCCTGCCCAGGTGCAGACCGTCCGGTTTTTATTGGTCCCACCTCCCCTAGAACTGGTTCCAATGTCCCAGGAATTTGAATCCCTCCCCCTTGCACCATTCCTCAAGCCATGTATTCATCTGAGCTATCCTGCAATTTCTGCTCTGACTAGCACATGGCACTGTTAGCATTCCTGAGATTACTACCTTTGAGATCCTACTTTTTAATTTAACTCCTAGCTCCCTAAACTCATCCCATTTTTTACCTATATCGTTGGTACCTATATGCACCACAACAGCTGGCTGTTCACCCTCCCCCTCCAGAATGCGCTGCAGCCGCTTTGAGACATCCTTGACTCTTGCACCAGGGAGGCAACATACCATCCTGGAGTCTTGTTTGCGGCCGCAAAAACGTCTATCTATTCCCCTCACACTGGAATTACCTATCACTATAGCTCTCCCACGCTTTTTCCTGCCCTCTGTGCAGCAGAGCCACCCCTGGTGCCATGGACTTGGCTGCTGCTGCTTTCCCCTGATGAGCCAACTCCCTCAACTGTACCCAAAACGGTGTATCTGTTTTGGAGGGAGGTGACCGCAGGGGACCCCTGCACTACCTGCCTTCCCTTGCTCTTCCTGATGGTCACCCATTCCCTATCTGGCTGTGCAACCTTTACCTGCGGTGTGACCAATTCACTAAACGTGCTATTCATGACATCCTCAGCATCATGGATGCTCCAGAGTGGTTCGCTTTGGTGAATGCTGACTGTACCTTAATATATTGTTACATTTGGCCATAGTGACAGTATTTGCTATTTAGTTTGCCCAACCTTGAGCATTTTTAAAGTTGAATGGTTTGGCCAATATTCCTTCAGCTGTTATTGATGTAACAAACAGTCATTGTTCGTATGGAGGAATCGGGACTAGATTCTGGAGACCTCTTCTTGAATTAACCTTCGTGATCACATGCACCAAACTATTACAGATTAACATTATTTACATCTTGTGCACTGGGCTGGATTTTCGGCTCATTTGCGTCTGGATTAGCGCCCCGGCGGGACGTTAAATGCTGTTTTGGGGCATTATGCCAAATATCCAGGATTTACCGCCCTGGCAGAAGATTCGGCAATTGGTTTGCGTCGGCACAAAAACTTACCACCGCATCCTCCTTTTTTAGCATGATGATTACATCAATCGTCGTGGAATGCTGCGCTCGTGCCCCGGATGGAACATTCGGCCTTAATGCCTCATTTAACACCCATCCCAGGAAACGTCTGAAAAAAACAGATGGCCCAGGATGCGGCAGGCAGTCTTGGCAGCATTTTTAAATGGAGGGATAAGGATCCTGCATCGCAGGTCATATTGACGACAATGGTTGCGCACATAATGCTGTGTGAAACTCCAATTTGCAAACTTCACTTTTATCGATCATTACAGTGCCCTTACAACTTCAGTGAGAGAATTTAATGGGGACATTACTAGTTCTCCAGCATATCATGCTCCATGCTATTGCCAGGCAGTGTCAAGCTAGAGGAAGGACTCTTGGCCATGTCGGCTCACAGATGATGAGAAGCCAAAGACGTCCGGGGAGGAGGGCTTACCCCCATGGGTTTACAGGCACCAAAGCTCAGACCTCCAGCTCTCTGAGGAGCAGTGTGTGAGAAGGCTGCACTTCCAAAAGGAAGTGCTGACAAAGATATGCCATCTCCTACAGGCAGACCCGTAAAGACACATCTCTGGTGAACGTTGGAATGATGCACAAAATACCAATGGCAAATGATGAGTCATAAATTTTACTGCAACAAAGTCACAAAAACATCCCCAACAAAATAAAACCATACAATATAAACATTATGTTGCAGGGCACTAAAAAACAATGAAACTTCTTTACCGCCGCAAGTTTTGGCTCGGGCTCACAACGTCTGTTGTGAAATGCCTGACTTAACGCCAACGCTCCTCCAACTTACATTTTCGCCGAAACTTGCAGTCGGAGGCACAACCTATTTTCAGGCGCTAACTTTAACGCCCCGAAATCCAAAGAGCCCAAAATCCAGCCCTTAAAATTACAGAATTAGCCAATAATTGAGGATGAAAAGCCAAAACTGTAAATTTCCTGAATGAATGGCACAATTATTTAAAGTAAATTATGAACTAGCCTTGACACATTCAAGAATATTACAGCAACGTAGCTGAAATAGTGCATTGATACTTGGCAAGTGCAGATATTATGAAGAGGTGATATACTATTTCCTGTTTTCAGAAGATTGTTCCTTAAATCAACACAGCTTATTCATAGAAAATTGACTTCAGGAAAGTGTACAGTTGTTCAAGTTCACAGGAGTTAAGATAATGATGAACATGGCAGCTGAGATTAACATAAACATGTAGAGCCAGAAATTGCTGGGAAGTCGCATCATTACAATGATGCACTGAGGCCACACATCAATCTTATTTTTTTTAATCCAAGAAATGTGGAGTAAAAGAAAAAGAAAGACTTGCATTCATATTGCGCCTTTCATGACCACCGGATGTCTCAAAGCCTTTTACAGCCAATGAAGTACTTTTTGGAGTGTAGTCACTGTTGTAATGTAGGAAACGTGTCAGACAATTTGCGCACAAGCAAGCTCCCACAAACCGCAATGTGATAATTATCAGTTAATCTGTTTTTTGTTATGTTGATTGAGGGATAAATATTGGCCAGAACACCAGAGATAACTCTTTTGCTCATCTTCAAAATAGTGCCATGGGATCTTTTACGTCCACTTGAGAGAGCAGACACGGCTTGGTTTAACGAAAGACGGCACCTCTGACAGTGCAGTGCTCCCTCAGATGGCACTGGAGTGTCAGCCTGGAATTTTTTGTGCTCATGTTCCTGGACTGGGACTTGAAACCACAATCTCCTGATTCAGAGGCCAGAGTGTTACCCACTGAGCCACAGCTGGCATTAAATGAGATTCTTTACAATTTACAGGAAAATTGGCATCCTCAACGCTGATGACAGTCTGTGAGGCTCCCCATTCAACTTAATGACGATTGTTAACTTGTTGGATTGATGACGTTATTACGATTTTTTTCCGCCGCAGCCATTTAGGGTTGGTAATTAATGTCATAGAGAACAAAAGAACATAAGAACATAAGAAATACGAACATTAGTTGACCACCTGGCCCATCGAGCTTGCTCTGCCATTCAATAAGATCACGGCTGATCTGATCTTTGCCTCAACTCCACTTCCCTGCCCTCTCCCTATAACTCTTGACTCCCTTATTTATCAAAAATATGTCTATCGCCACCTTAAATATATTCAATGACCCAGCCTCCATAGCTCTCTGGGTATTCCACAGATTCACAACCTCTGAGAGAAGGAATTCCTCCTAATTTCCGTTTTAAATGAGCGACACCTTATTCAGAAAATATGCCCCCTAATTCTAGATTCCCCCACAAGAGGAAACATTCTCTCTGAATCTACCCTGTCAAGCTCCCTCAGAATCTTATATATTTCAATAAGATTACCTCTCATTTTTCTAAATTCCAATGAGTATAGTCTCAACCTACTCAACCTTTCTTCATAAGTCAATCCCTTCATCTCAGAAATTAACCTCGGGAACCTACTCTGAACTGCCTCCAATGCAAGTATATCCCGCCTTAAATACGGAGACCAAAACTGTACGCAGTATTCCAGATGTTGTCTCGCCAACATTCTGTACCGTTGTAGCAGGAGTTCCCTACTTTTATCCTCTAGCCTCCTTGCAGTAAAGGCCAACATTCCATTTGCTTTCTTAATTATTTGCTGTATCTGTATGCTAACTTTTTGTGCTCTTGCACAAGAACCCCCAGATCCCTCTTTACTGCAGCATTTTGTAATCTCTCTCCATTTAAATAAGAATTTGTTTTTATATTTTTCCTACCAAAGTGGATAACCTCACATTTTCCCACATTATGCTCCATCTGCCAAATCCCCCGGGGTAGTAGCGACACTGGGGTTCTACAATTGCTTATGTCGTGCTGCATCTTGTATGTTTCACTTTGCAGTCTCAGCTCTTCAGTTTGTTCCTCGTTACCCTGGCAACCTCCGTTTTTTTGGCATAGACCTTAAGCTCCACCCACAGAGCTTAAGGTCTATGTGCCTCGCTCTAAAATGGAAGTTCATTCCGGCGAAACTTGCAACATTTTTTTTGCCGCAGTCGGCCACTAAAAATTTGGATGTACCTCTACAATTGCACCAAGAATCGGCAATGTGGAAAATTGGCCCCGATATCCCTTTGCAGATTATTTGTGTCCTCCTCAAAACTTGCTTTCCCACTTATCTTTGTATCATCAGCAAACCTTGCTACATTACACTCGGTCCCTTCATCCAAGTCATTGATATAGATTGTAAATAGTTGAGGCCCCAGCACCGATCCCTGTGGCACCCTACTAGTTACAGTTTGCTAACCTGAAAATGACCCATTCATCCCAACTCTCTGCCTTCTGTTCTTTAGCCAATCCTCTACCCATGCATTTTAACCCCAACCCCGTGAGCTCTTGTTTTGTGCAGTAACCTTTTATATGGCACCTTATCGAATGCCTTCTAGAAATCCAAATACTCAACATCTACCAGTTCCCCTTTATCCACCCTGCTCGTTACATCCTCAAAGAACTCCAGGAAATTTGGCAAACATGATTTCCCTTTCATTAAACCATGCTGACTCTGCTTGACTGCATTATGGTTTTCTAAATGTCCTGCAATACTTCCTCAATAATGGACTCCAGCATTTTCCCAATGACAGATGTTAGGCTAACTGGTCTATAGTTTCCTTCTTTCAGTCTCCAACCTTTCTCAAATAAGGGTGTTACATTTGCAGTTTTCCAATGCACTGGGACCTCTCCAGAATCCAGGGAATTTTGGTAGATTACAACCAATGCATCCACTTTCTCTGCAGCCACTACTTTTAAGACCCGAGGATGCTGGCCATCGGGTCCAGGGGACTTGTCCATTTTTAATCCCATTAGTTTGCCTTGTACTTTTTCTCTAGTGATAGTGATTGTTTTAAGTCCGCACCCCCCCCCCACCCCCCCCGCCCCCACCAAAAGCCCATTGATTATCAATTTTGGGGATCCTTTTAGTTTCTTCTACCCTGAAGTCCGATACAAAATATGTGTTCAAAATCTTTGCCATTTCCCTGTTTCCCATTATTAATTCCCAAGTCTCATCCTCGATGGGACCAACATTTCCTTTAGCTACTCTCTTCCTTTTTAGTGATTCTGGAGGACCCTGGTAATGATGTGATTTATAGTCCTGACATAATACTCAGCCTTGGAGGCCCATTAATGGACCAATGAAGCTGTGGAGTCTCACAGCAAGTAGTAGCATGACATTTAGAAAATCATAATGCAGTCAAGCAGAGGAAGTGAATTGTCTCTAGAGAATTTTTTTACTTTTTCCCTTAACCCTGGCACCGAGCAGGCAACACAGCCTTCGGGACTCATGCTCTCAGCTGCAGAGAACCATATCTATCCCACTAATGATGCTGTCCCCTACCACTACAATGTTTCTTTTTACTCCCCCACTTGAATGGCCTCCTGTACCGCGGTGCTGTGGTCAGTTTGCTCATCCTCCCTGCAGTCCCTGCTCTCGTCCACACAGGGAGTAAGAGCTTCGAACCTGTTGGACAAGAGCAAGGGCTGAGACTCCTCCATCACTCCATCCTGAGGCCCCATACCTTCCTCACTCGTAGTCATACATTCCTGTCCCTGACCATAGATCGGATTTGAATTAATTACTCTAATTGGTGTGACTAGCTCCTGGATCGCAGCGTCCAGATAACTCCCCCCTCCCTGATGTGTCGTAGTGTCTGCAGCTCGGATTGCAGCTCATCAATATGGAGCCTAAGTTCCTCGAGCTGCAAACATTTGCTGTAAACGTGGTCATGATGGATCTCAATTTGGACAACCAGCTCCCACATGCAACAACAGAAACACATAGTCTGTTCTGCCATCTCTGATGTATTTAATTAATTAGATTTAGTTTTTTGTTGTTAATCCCAGCCCCTAATCTAAGGCCTTTAATTTAAAGCAAGAAAAGAGAGAGAAAAGAGAGAGAAAAAATTTACCAACCAATCACTTTCCTGCTTTCCTGTGACGTCGAATGTACTCGCCCTGTTCTCCTTTGTTGCCCTCTCTTAGCTGCTCACGCTGCTCCCTGCAGTGGCTGGCTGCTCACGCTTCCATGTTCCACTGCTCCTCAGGTTTTCCCTCCTATGTCGGGGGTTTCAGCACTGTCACTTGATGCTGTACAGCCATATGGCTGCCACATGATGTGCTAGGTTGGCACCACCCCACAGCAACACCATAAAGTGTCCCTCCAATGCCCAAGCCATTCCTTTCACACTCATCACCATTGCAGGGGGTACCGCTATGTCTCACCATTCACTGCAACTCACTAAGCCACTTCCAAAGGTGCACACAGATCTGTCCAAGAATGCAAAGTGTTGAAAATAAAGATTTCAATATTTGACACCATATTAACAGAAATTTTACATGAACATTGCATTAAACACCCAAGTGGCTACCCTTGTGTGTTGTTAGTTGGTATGATTGTACTAGGATGAGAGTGAGTGTGAGGATGGCTAGTGAGATGGGGAAGTGATAATGTAGATAGAGAGGGATGGGTGGAGGTGCAAGGTAAGTTGGTGTGAGTAAGGCTGTGCAGGAGTAGGATAGGGAAGGCAGAGTGATGGGGATGTGATGAGAGGCACAGTAGGATGAGATTGAGTGTGGCTTTGTACTAACATTTTGTGATCTACTGAGATCATTGAAAGGTTTGCGCCACTGCACCCACGTTATTCTAACTATATCACTGCTTGTGCCCTCCTCTGCAATGTGCAACGAGGCTGTGTTGATCTCCTGGGTAGATCTCTTCCACCCATGGGAAGGGAAGAGGACCTCCGTGCATACTGGTACAGCCATGCACCTCTGTGCAGTCAATGCTGTAGAACACTGACAGCACAAATGACAAAAATAAAGTTGACCATGATCCCTTTAAGGAAACCTGCTGATGACACATCATCGAATGATGTCACCAGACCCTCTTCATTTAATTGGCCGGAAAACATGCTGGACAAGCTTAACAAGCCCAATCACAGAAACTTCATTTCAGAAGCCGGAATGGAGACAGCAGCGGAGTCGGAAACCGCCATCAACGTCGTTCGCCACGGACCCACCAAGGTTCGTAAAATTGCAGCCTATATTTCTTCTTGTTCCGTCATATGAAATTTTACATTTATCTGAGTTGAATTTCCTATTCGCCTCATTGCTCATCTATCTAACGATCGAAATACTCAACTTAGGTGCATTATTCCTTATTTTCTCTGTTCTAATAATATCCTTAGGCTTATGAGATTTTTCTTGCAATATAATTCTAGAGATCATTAATATACACTAAAGAATAAGTGTTCCAGGAACAATCTTTTTTCATCCAGATAAAATCCTATTTATATTCTTTATCCAGAGATTGGTTAAAATGCTAACAATTGGTGTAGTTGAATCTAAAAATATAGATGCCTTTAAGAAGAAGCTAGACAAGTACTTGAGGGAGAAAGGAATTGAAGGATATGCTGATCGGGTCAGATGAATTAGGGTGGGAAGGCGACTCCATCCACCCCTCACAAAGCAAATGACATTGGCAGGGTGGGGATGCAGCCAGGAGCAAGGAATCCCTACATCAGGAGTTCTTGCTTCATTGTTTCATGTGGGACCTAATGTATCTGTGGAGGCCAATACATCAAATGAGTTGGAGCATAGAGACCTCCCAGATGAATTAATGTGGGTTCCACCAGTGGGGTCCAGGCTAGGGAAATGGCCTGGACATCTGAAGAAATATCATAAAATGTTTCTATTAAAAAACAGATCTGCCACCTTACACAGATCATTAATATACACAAAAGAATACGTGTTCCAGGAACAATCTTTTTTCATCCAGATAAAATCCTCTTCATATTCTTTACCCAGAGATTGGTTAGAATGTGGAACTTGCTAACAATTGGTGTAGTCAAAGTCGAGAGGTGGGAGGTGAGGAAGATAGGGTCAATGTTTGTTGGGAGGCAGGATCTTGGGCAACCTTCCCCTCCCACCCCATAGCTCGCATACACTAGAGTTTTGGGCTGCATGGAGAAGGTGGATGCTAGAGATGTGCTCATTATGGCCCTTGCCCCCAGCTGCCCCATGCTAATTAACACTACATGACCTCGGAAGCTTTCAATATGGCAGACAGAAAGAGCACACTCATTATGAGCTGGAGGTGCACCACCCACCATATTGGTGTAGGCTTCTAGAGCCAACATCCGAAACAGGTGGTAGGTTCTTTGCATGTTCAATTAAGGGGTGTAGCACCCGTTCAAAGCCCCGTTTGCAATATTTGTTTGTCTGAATGCCATTAGTCTACATGCGGCCTAACAGATGATCCATAAAGGGACCACTGCAGGCTGCAACCAACAAGGTAAGTGTTTACACTTTATTTGCATGAATGTGGAGCCAATAGGAGCAGGCCGCAGCTTCCTCATTGCCCTTGCCATCGTTATTGTCATCATGACTTCAACCCCACACCCCCCACTGAACACTTCCATCATTCCCTAATATTACTCTGTATATTCTTAATTAACCACAATGGACTCTGCTGTCTTTTAAATTTTGATTGGTTGGGATAAATATATATTGTAGTCTTTACCAACATTTCCTTAAGTACTTCTAAAAATCTAATACAATTCTCTTAGCCATCATCATGATATTAAACTCATGTTTGCATTTCCTCAAAATCTGCTCTTTTGAGGTCATATTTTTGTTCAGGTTTTGTTACATGTGTCCCTGTGTATTTTATTTCTAATAATATAATGATTACTAGATTCTAGTTCCTTCCCTACTTCTATAAATTTTCAGGGCTATGGGGAAAGAGCAGGGGAGTGGAACTTATTCGAAAGCTCTGAAAGAGTTGGCACAGGCACGATGGGATGAATAGCTTCCTTCTATGCTATTATGCTATTAATCTATTCTATACTATACTATAATAAATCACACCTTTGATACCCTTTGTAAGAGTACATCATTTTCTGCTTTATTTTCACTGTAACTATTCAAAATAGACAAACTTAAAAAGTGGTCAAATCCTTACAATCCAGTATATCTTGCGAGGCCAGAAGAACTCTTTATTGAGTATTGGGAACTTCAGCAGTTACAAAATCATTTTTGAAACCCACAGATTGATTAGATTGCAAGAACAAACTGTTCTTACAGAAGTTACACTGGACTGGAACATAACACATTTTTAATTAAAGAAAAAATAACTGCAGACTTTTTGATAGTCTGGAACATGCACGCAGTGGGCCGGTTGCCAAATTCTTAAGTATAATCACAGTGCGCGAAGACAATACGTCATCGCAGTTAGAGAGAGGGCAGCTTGGTCAGTTGCCAACCACAGAGGCATGGACTAATTATCGGACTCTTGACCACCATTAGTATTAGTTACGTGTGAGTTTTTGCTTAGAATTGCTTGAGTGTAAAGTAAAAAACTGTAGGTAAAGTAAATCTTACAGTGTAGATCTATTCAGGAACTGCTGTGTATTGGTGCTATTGGAATGTTACTTGTATTCTTCTGTTGAATTTCAAGTAAAGGTTGCCCCGTGAGGGGAAACGATATCCTTGTCTTGAGTTGTCTGTTCCATGAGTCTGAACTCAGTAAATTGTTAAGACAGTCTCACACCTTGTCACCACTAAAATCATTACACTCTCTCACCCTAGTTGTTCCTCCTGGTATACTCTTCACTTCTGCTCCCTGAAGTCCAAGGGACGCAGACTTGAACGTCTTTGGTGGCCAACTGGCCTAATCATCCATCACCAGATTTGGCTAGATCATATAAAGCACTACCGGGTCGTGCTCTCATTCACTAAAACTGTCCACTAAGATCATCCAGGACAGCAAAAATAACACCAGGCTTCTCTTTTCCACCACTAACTGTCTTCTCAAACCATCCTCCCCTGCCGCCTCCTTCCTCACCTCCAACAATAAATGTGAGGAGCTCATGGACTACTTTGCTAAGAAGATCGACAACATCCGTTCAACTGCTTCTGCTTTCAATTCGCTCCCCTCGCCCCCAGCTCACCAGACCTTACTTCCTCTCCGTTTTCCCCCTGCCCTAATCCTAAATTTGCATATTTCTCTAATTTCTCTCCTGTCTCCCCTCATATCCTTTCAAAGATCATCCTGTAAATGAGACTGACCTCCTGCTCTCTCGGCCCTATGCCTAATAAATTGCTGACAACCCAATTTTCCTTTCTGGCTCCCATGGCAGTGGATATTGTTCACTGTTCTCCTCCGGTATTGTCCCACTTTCCTTTGAATCTGCCATCATCACCCCTCTCTTCAAAAAAACTACCCTCAACCCTCCGTCTTTGCAAAACTATCATCCCATCTCGAACCTCCCTTTCCTCTCAAGTTCTTGAACGTGTTGTCTCCTCCCAAATCCATGCCCATATTTTCCAGAACTCCATGTTTGAATCCCTCCAATCAGGCTTCTGCCCCTGCCGCAGTACTGAGACTGCTCTTACCAACATCACAAATGACATCCCAATTGACTACAACAAAAGTAATCTATCTTTTCTCATCTTTCTGGCTCTGTCTGCAGCCTTTGACATGGTTGACCACAAAATTCTGCTCCAACGCCTCGCCACCATCGTCCAGCAGGATGGGACTGAACTCACCTGGTTTAATTGCTATCTTTCCAACCGTAACCATAGAATCACCTGCAATGGCTTCTCTTCCCGATCCTGCATTGTCACCTCTGGTGTTCCCCAAGGATCTAGCCTTGGATCCCTCCTATTTCTCATTTACATGCTGCCTGTCAGTGACATCATTCAGCAACACAACGTGAGTTTTGAAATGTACACTGATAATAGCCAGCTCTATCTCTCCTCTTCCACTCGTAAACCCTCCACCATCTCTATACTATCAAACTGCTTGTCCAACATCCAGCACTTGATGAGTAGAAATGTTCTCCAATTAAATATCGGGAAGACCGAAACCATTGTCTTTGGTTCAGGCCACAAATTCCATTCCATTTCCACTGATTCGATCTCTCTCCTCTGCAACTGTCTAAGGCTGACCAAGTCTGTTTGCAACCTTGGTGTCATAGTTGATCACAAATTGAGCTTCCTACCTCATATGCGTTCTATCACCACCTTCGTAATATCGCCCATCTCTGCCCTTACCTCAACTTATCTGCTGCTGAAATCCTCATCCATGCCTTTATTACATCCAGGCTTGACTATTACAATGCACCCCTGGTCGGCCTCTCTAGTTCTACCCTCCATAAGCATGAGGTCATCCAAAACTCTACCGCCCATGTGCTAACTCGCACCAAGTCATGCTCATCCACTTCTCCTGTGCTTGCTGATCTACATTGGCTCCCAGTTAAGCAACGCCTTGATTTTAAAATTCTCATCTTTGCTTTCAAATCCCTCCATGGTCATGCCCTTCCTTATTTCTGAAATGTCCCCCAGCCCTATAATCCTCCTAGACCTCTACACTACACCTATTCTGGACTTTTGAACATCCCTGATTTTAAATCATCCACAATTGGCAGTCGTGCCTTCAGCTGCCGAGGTCTTATGCTCTGGAATTCCCTCCCTAAATCTCTCCACCTCTCTACTTCTCTTTCCGCCTTTAAGACCCTCCTTAAAACTGAGCTCTTCGACCAAGCTTTTTGTCATCTGCCCAAACATCTTATATGGATCGGTGTCAATTTTTTTTTGATAACACTCCTGTGAAGGGCCTTGGGACATTGTGTTACCTTAAAGGCGCAAAATAAATAAAAGTTGTTGTTTGTTGTAATACTTGGATTAGTACTAGAGTTTGGAACTAGACATATCACTGTTCTAAAATCAGAATGCATTAAAATATATTGATTATTAATAATTTATGTTCAAAATGTTATTTAATTCATAGTCCATAATTCCATTATTAAGAAAGCAGTTGCGGGACATTTGGAAAAGCATAATTCAATCAAGCAGAGTCAGCATGGTTTTATGAAAGGGAAATCATGTTTGACAAATTTGCTGGAGCTCTTTGAGGATGTAACGAGTAGGGTAGACAAGGGGGAACCAGTGGATGTGGTGTATTTGGATTTCCACAAGAACTAACTGCACAAGATAAAAGCTCATGGGGTTGGGGGTAATATATTAGCATGGATAAAGGATTGGCTAACTAATAAAAAAACAGAGAGTCGAGATAAATGGTTCATTTTCCGGTTGCCAAACAGTAACTAGTGGGGTGCTGCAGGGATCGGTGCTGGTTCCTCAACTATTTACAATCTATATCAATGACTTGGATGAAGGGACCGAGTGTAATGTAGCAAGGTTTGCTGATGATACAAAGATTGGTGGGAAAGCAAACTTCGAGGAGGACACAAAATATCTGCAAAGAGATACAGACAGGCTAAGGGAGTATAATGTGGGAAAATGTGAGGTTATCCACTTTGGCAGAAATAATAGAAAACCAAATTATAATTTAAATGGAGAAAAATTGCAAAGTGCTGCAGTACAGAGAGACCTGGGGGTCCTTGTGCATGAAACACAAAACGTTAGTATGCAGGTACAGCAAGTAATCAGGAAGGCAAATGGAATGTTGGCCTTTATTGTAAAGGGGATAGAGTATAAAAGCAGAGAAGTCATGCTACAACTGTACAGGGCATTGGTGAAGTCACACCTAGAGTACTGCGTGCAATTTAGGTCTCCATATTTAAGGAGGAATATGCGTGCATTGGAGGCTGTTCAGAGAAGGTTCACTAGGTTGATTTCAGAGATGAGCGGGTTGACTTATGAGGATAGTTTGAGATACGGGAAATTAAAACTAGGGGACAAGGTCTTAGAATAAGGGGCCGCCCATTTAAAACTGAGATGAGGAGACATTTTTTCTCTCAGTGGGTTGTAAATCTATGGAATTCTCTGCCCCAGAGAGCTATGGAGACTGAGTCATTGAATATATTTACTGCGGAGATAGACAGATTTTTGAATGATAAGGGAGCGGGGAGGGAAATGGAGCTGAGTCCATGATCAGATCAGCCATTGAATAGCGGAGCAGGCTCGAGGGGCCAAATGGCCTACCCCTGCTCCTATTTCTCATGTTCTTATGTTCTTCAGGAGAAAGACTGCAAGACATGGGGCAAGAACCTCCACTTTTTTTGCATCCTTAACGCCCACTTAACGCCCATTTTACCGCTGAAATGACGTCTAACGCCCATATATTGCCTATTTTGGCACAAAATGGAAACTGGTGAGAATTTTTCAGAAAGTTATCGCTGACCATTACTTTCCTCATCTGCTTAATGCTGGGGAAAAAAATGACAGCCTGCCAATTTTTGGGGGCGAAATCAGCAGAATGGGTGAATTCAACGCCCATAATATCACCCAGTGTTACTTTCCACATGGATTTACCGCTGAGATTCAATATTAACGCCCGCCCACCTTTTTTTGTCATAAAAAGCATATTTCACAACCTCGCACACATATCGCCCACAATATCGCTCACCCAAAAAAACGCCCACAAAAAGTGCAACTAACCAGAACGAATCACAGCGTTATGGACGCCATGTTCTAGATCACATGTCATGTCCTTTAAAAGGTTGCTGTGCTTCAACCTCGGCGGAGTTTGGATGTACTCTGCAGGTCATTGGAGTTGATGTGAACATCTGTAAAAACAGCTTGACCATACTGTGACCAATTGGAATTGAATCAAATTGCACGGGGTAGCCTGGAGGAGGAATTCATAGAATGCATACGGGATTGTTTCTTAGAACAGTATGTTACAGAACCTACAAGGGAGCAAGCTATCTTAGATCTGGTCCTGTGTAATGAGACAGGAATAATAAACGATCTCCTCGTAAAAGATCCTCTCAGAATGAGTGATCACAGTATGGTTGAATTTGTAATACAGATTGAGGGTGAGGAAGTCGTGTATCAAACAAGCGTACTATGCTTAAACAAAGGGGACTAGAGTGGGATGAGGGCAGAGTTGGCTAAAGTAGACTAGAAACACAGACTAAACGGTGGCACAATTGAGGAACAGTGGAGGACTTTTAAGGAGCTCTTTCAAAGTGCTCAACAAAAATATATTCCAGTGAAAAAGAAGGGCGGGAAGAAAAGGGATAACTAGCCATGGATAACCAAGGAAATAAAGGAGAGTATCAAATTAAAACCAATGCGTATAAGGTGGCCAAGGTTAGTGGAAAAATAGAAGATTGGGAACATTTTAAACGACAGCAAAGAATGACAAAGAAAGCAATAAAGAAAGGAAAGATAGATTACGAAGGTAAACTTGCGCAAAACATAAAAACGAATAGTAAAAGCTTTTACAGATATATAAAATGGAAAAGAATGACTAAAGTAAATGTTGGTCCCTTAGAAGATGAGAAGGGGGATTTAATAATGGGAAATGTGGAAATGGCTGAGACATTAAACAATTATTTTGCTTCGGTCTTCACAGTGGAAGACACAGAAACCATGCCAGAAATTGCTGGTCATAGGAATGTGGGAAGGGAGGACCTTGAGACAATCACTATCACTGGGGGGGTAGTGCTGGACAGGCTAATGGGACTCAAGGTAGACAAGTCCCCTGGTCCTGATGAAATGCATCCCAAGGTATTAAAAGAGATAGTGGAAGTTATAGCAGATGCATTCATTATAATCTACCAAAATTCTCTGGACTCTGGGAAGGTACCAGCGGATTGGAAAGCAGCTAATGTAACGCCTCTGTTTAAAAAAGGGGGCAGACAAAAGGCAGGTAACTATAGGCCAGTTATTTTAACATCTGTAGTGGGGAAAATGCTTGAAACTATCATTAAGGAAGAAATAGCGGGACATCTAGATAGGAATAGTGCAATCAAGCAGACGCAGCATGGATTCATGAAGGGGAAATCATGTTGAACTAATTTACTGGAATTCTTTGAGGATATAACGAGCATGGTGGATAGAGGTGTACCGATGGATGTGGTGTACTTAGATTTCCAAAAGGCATTCGATAAGGTGCCACACAAAAGGTTACTGCAGAAGATAAAGGTATGCAGAGTCAGTGGAAATGTATTAGCATGGATAGAGAATTGGCTGGCTAACAGAAAGCAGAGAGTCGCGATCAATGGGTCCTTTCCAGATTGGAAATCGGTGGTTAGTGGTGTGCCACAGGGATCAGTGCTGGGACCACAACTGTTTACAATATACATAGATGACCTGGAAGAGGGGACAGAGTGTAATGTATCAAAATTTGCAGATGACACAAAGATTAGTGGGAAAGCGGGTTGTGTAGAGGACACAGAGAGGCTGCAAAGAGATTTAGATAGGTTAAGCGAATGGGCTAAGGTTTGGCAGATGGAATACAATGTCGGAAAGTGTGAGGTCATCCACCTTGGGAAAAAAAACAGGAAAAGGGAATATTATTTGAATGGGAAAAATTACAACATGCTGAGATGCAGAGGGACCTGGGGGTCCTTGTGCATGAAACTCTTTTTGGAGTTTACCTGCAAAACATAAACATTAAAACCATGCCACCCACCTGGGTGACACAGCAGACATTTTCAAGGCCCCTTTTTTTTTTTTTGTGGGTTTTTTTTTTGGGGCGCTAAAATCAAATTTTCCAGTGCCCCCTATAAAAGGGGAGGGGGACACGAAAAGCACCGGCAATGAAAACAAATTAAACTTTAAAACGTAAAATCAAATTAAAATTTGGTTGCCGGGCGTGATGATGCACTCCAGTCCCTCCGGTGCCCACCTCTCGCGGAAGGCCGCGAGCGTACCGGTGGACACCGCGTGCTCTATCTCCAAGGACACCCTGGACCAGATGTAAGAGCGGAAGAGAGGCAGGCAGTCAGGTTGAACGACCCCCTCGACCGCCCGCTGCCTGGACCGGCTGATGGCACCCTTGGCCGTGCCCAGGGGCAGTCCTACGAGGAGGCCTTCGGACCTACCCGCTCCCCTCCGCACAGGGTGCCCAAAGATCAGGAGAGTGGGACTGAAGTGCAGCCAGAATTTCAGGAGCAGCCCCTTCAAATAATAAAACAGGGGCTGCAACCTTGTGCATTCCATAAAAACATGGAACACGGACTCTTCCAGACCGCAGAAATTGCAGGCGGCCTGGGAGTCCGTGAACCGGCTTAAAAATTCGTTGCACGGCACTGCTCCGTGCACCACCCTCCAGGCCAAGTCCCCGATGAATAGTGGGAGGATCCCTGCGTAGAGTGCCCTCCATCGGGGACCCCCGCCTCCTCCGGACGGCAAGATGGTACGCCATGGCGTGTCCAGACGGCCGGCGAGGATGGCAAAGTTGAGGGTGTGCAGGAGCAGCCCGTACAGGAAACCCCTCCGCGCGGAACTGAAAGGCACGGAGGGGATTTCCCCGAGGCGGCTCAAGTTGTGAGGCGCCGGCCCCCGAGGGAGGTTCCGGGGTTTGGCGCCGATGAGGAATTCCGTCCGGACGGGGGTCAGATCGGACGGGATCTCCCCACGTGCTTGAGCCTCCTCGATGCACCTAACGGAGTCAGGGCCCAGAGCTGTTTTTAGCGACTCGATGGCATCGGCCGCGTGGCGGACGTTGGCAGAGTTTAGGCGCCGCGCCAGCGTGTCTGGCGCCATCCAGCCCGCTCCTCCGCCATCGAGCAGGTCCCTGACCCTGGTCACCTCACCAGCCACAGCCCTCTCTTCCGACCGCCACATAAAACCTCGGTCGTGGAGGTACGGATTCCCGAGCAGCGGCTCCTGCAGGACAGCCGCCACTCCAGCCGGCGGAGAGCTGCGCTTGGTGGAGACTTTGTTCCAGACCCTGATGAGTTCCCTGTAAAAGACAGGCAGCTCCCGGAGGGCAGTCCTGGCACCCCCCAGGTTCACAAACAGGAGCTGCGTGTCATAATTGAGGTCGCGCTGCTGGCGGAAGAAATACCTCGCCAGAGCACACCACCTAGGAGGGGGCTCGACGTAAAGGTATCTCTGCAGGTCTGAAGACGGAAAGTCGCGAGCTGGGCGCTGACGCACACCAAAGACTGACCGCCCTCCTCAAGCGGGAGACTCAAGACCGCGGCAGAGACCCAGTGCTTCCTGTTGTTCCAGAAGAAGTCCACCAGCTTCTTCTGTATCTTGGCGACAAACGCAGGGGGAGGGGTCAAAGTGACCAGCCGGTACCACAGCATTGCGGCCACCAGCTGGTTTATGACTAGCGCCCGACCCCTGTAGGACAGCACTCGGAGCAGTCCTGGCCAGCGCCCTAGGCGAGCGGCGACCTTGGCCTCCAGCTCCTGCCAGTACGCCGGCCAGGCTCCCTCATCGGGGCTAAGGTAGACTCCCAGATAGAGGAGATGGGTCGTGCTCCAGGCAAAAGGCCTGAGCTCCTCTGGCAGGGAGTCCACCCACCACTGACCCACCAGGAGTCCGGAATATTTCTCCCAGTTGATCCTGGCGGAGGACGCGGCCGAGTAAATCTCCTGGCACTCACGCATCCTCCGCAGGTCAGCGGGATCCTCTACCGCGAGGAGCACGTCATCGGCGTAAGCCGAGAGGACGACCTCCACGCCCGGCCCTTGCAGAGCCAGTCCCGTCAACCTCGTCCGCAAGAGGCGCAGGAAAGGCTCCACACAAACGGCGTATAACTGGCCGGACATGGGGCATCCCTGGCGCACCCCTCTCCTAAAGCGAAGGGGCGCCGTCAAGGACCCGTTAACCTTAATCAGACACTCCGCGGCGGCGTACAAAAGTCGGATCCGGGCGACGAAATGCGTCCCGAACCCGAAAGCGCGCAGAGTTCCGAGCAGATAGTCGTGATCCACCCTGTCGAACGCCTTCTCTTGGTCGAGGGATAGGAAGGCGACCGACAGACCAGCCTCCTGGGAACAATGGATGAGGTCCCGGACCAGATGGATGTTATCGTGGATTGTCCGGCCCGGGACCGTGTAGGACTGGTCGGGGTGAATCATGTGGTCCAGCACGGCACCAAGGCGAGCAGACATCGCCCTGGCGAAGATTTTGTAGTCCGTGCTGAGGAGGGAGACCGGGCGCCAGTTCTTAAGGAGGCGGAGATCGCCCCTCTTAGGCAGCAGGACGATGACTGCCCTGCGCCAAGAGAGGGGCATCTCCCCGGTCGCCAGACTTTCCCCCAGGACCCGCGCGTAGTCGCTCCCCAGGACGTCCCAGAACGCCCTGTGGAACTCCACGGTCAGCCCGTCCAGCCCCGGGGATTTTCCCCTCAAGAGCCGGGCGAGGGCACCGGTCAGCTCCGCCAGGCTTAGCGGAACTTCCAGATTTTCGGCGCCCTCCGGGCTGACCTTCGGCAGGTCCTCCCACAAAACTCTACGTGCTTCCTCGCTGGACGGATCCGGAGAGAACAGAGCCCCGTAATATTCACGGGCCCTGTTGTTGACACCCTCCGGATCCGAGACGAGAGAGCCGTCGTCGGCCAGCAGCGTCAAGAGCTGCTTACGGACACTCTGCCTTTTTTCCAGCGAGTAGAAGAAGGGGGAGCCGCGGTCCAGATCCCGCAGGAACCGGATCCGCGACCTCACGAACGCGCCTCGGGACCCGACGAGCTGCAGGTCCTTCAGCGCGGCCTTCTTCGCTTCGTACACCGTCCGCAGGGCCGGGTCCTGGACGACTTGACCGAGACGGGCTTCCAGGTCGAGCACCTCTTTTTCTAGGCGCCCGACTCTGGCCGCCCGCCTCCTGGTCGACCCCCTCGCGTACTCTTGACAGAAGACGCGGACGTGAGCCTTGCCCACGTCCCACCATAGCCTCAAGGAGGGGAAGCCCCCCTGCTTCCTTCTCCAGTCGGACCAGAATCGACGGAACGAGTCCTGGAACCGCACGTCCTCCAGAAGCCGGTTGTTAAAGTGCCAGTACGCGGACCCCGTCCTCGCGCGGAGCGAAGCGAGCTCCGCCCACACCAGGTGGTGGTCCGAACACGGCACCGGCCGCATGGAGGCCGCCGGGACGCAGGAAACGTACGCCCGAGACACGTAAACGCGGTCGACTCTAGACCATCCAACTCCAGGCCTCACCCAAGTAAAGGCGCTGGAGTCGGGGTGGAGATTTCGCCAGACGTCCACCAAGTCGAAGGACCCGACCAGGTCCCTCAACTTCTCCATCGCCGTCATGCACTGCGGGGCACCGGAGCGGTCCCTCGCCTCGAGGGTGCAGTTAAAATCCCCCCCCGAGGACAATGCAGTCGCCGACGTCGACGGAGCCAAGAAGAGCGGACACCTCTTCAAAGAAGCGCGTTTGCTGCGGGCCGGGCTGAGGGGCGTACACGTTCACGAGATGGAGCGGCACGTCCCCCAGGCGAACCGTTACGTGCAGCAAGCGGCCTGGCACGAGCTCCTCGACCCCCAAGATCTCCGGCTGAAAATGCGGGCCCAGCAAGATGGCCACCCCACTAGAAATGGCGGTGAGGTGGCTCATGCGGACCTCTCCTTGCCATTCCAGGAGCCACGTGGCTTCGTCTCCCGGAACGGTGTGGGTTTCTTGCAGGAAGCACACCGCATATTTCCCCTCCCGCAGGAGCGAAAAATTGTCAAATCTACGGCGTGCCCCTCTGCCGCCGTTGATGTTGAGGCTGGCTATGGTTATCTTCATGGCAAAAGCATAGTGCAACCTCTACCTTAACCTATTGTGGGGGAGGGAGCGGAGTCTTTTGTTGAACTCCGCTCCCTCCGCAGCCCAGCGAGGAGTCCCTCGAGCTCGCGCAGCTCAAGCTGTTGCGCCTTTGTCAAGGGCCCGCCCGCGGCCAAGGTTTTGACGGCGGCGCGGACGGACCCCTTGATCAGCTCTGGCTCGGACCATTTTTCCAGTGCCAGTCAGGCTTGGTTGCAGCGACCCCGGCTCTGGGCCAAAAAGTCCCGGAGTTCCTTTGCAGGAATGAGGATGGTCTCGGCGGCGGCCGCGAGCAGATCCACCGCCTCGCTGGCGGTGGTCTCGAGGTCTTCACCCGCGTCCCCCACCGAGTCCCCGTCCTCCTCCGGGAGGTGGCCGCCAGCAGCCGGCCCATCGACCGCACAAGGTATGGCAAATGAACCGGCCGCTCCAACCGGCCCTGGCTCTGCCCCGATCCCACCCCCAGGATCGTCGGCAGAGGAATCCCCACTGGGCTCTTTTAAAAATGGTGCTGGGTCGGGAAATGACAGCGGAAGGGGTTCCCCCTCCGCCCCAGGAACTGGGGAACAAGGAGAGACCCGGCCATAGGAAATCCCCAGGCTCCCCAAGTGCACCAGCTCCAAAGTAAGGGGCGAGGGTGGGTGTTCCTCCCCCTCCCCGCTGCCACCCCCCGGCCCAGCATCTACAGTGTCATAAATATTTGTTTCGGTTTCTGCCGGGTCGAGCGACTCCCGGGGGAAGTTGGGTATTGGCTGGGCGGGCTCAGGTTCGGCCTTTTCGGCCCCGCCCGCCTCAGTCCCCGGGGCGCCCGGCCCGGCGGCAATGCATTCCTCCGCGGTCCCCACGCCCCCCACGACAGGCAGATCTTCCACGCCATCCCCGGGAGGCAGAGGCTGGGCAGCCTCGACTGTCTCACCCTCCCCGGGGACAGACTCCTCCCGCCTACGGCGCTGCTTGGGGGCGCTGGTGGGGGACGCGGGACACGCGGTGGGCACCGACTCCTCCGCGGAGGGATGTTGTTCCCCCTCCGCCTCAACGGAGCGGCGCCTCCTTTTGTTGCTGGAGGTGCGCTGAGGCAGGGAGACCTCCATGTCTGCCGAGGCCTCCCGCTCCGCCCCCCACTTTTTCTTTTCTTGCCCGCGCCCGGGCCCCTCTGCGGTGTTGTTCAAGGGCTCGGGCACGGGCTCAGGGCACCCCGCGCTCGCCGGTGACTGGGTTGGGCCGAGCGCGGTAAACAAATTGTCTGGCGCACCGAGGGGACCCGTCTCTGGATGTTTTGCCTTGTCCCGCGCCTTCCTTCCGTTCGGACGCTCTCCCTCCCCCCCGCCGGAGGCCCCGAAAACAAAGGCCTCCGACTATGCCCGCGCACCTATGGCTCCCGGCACGCGGACGCAACTAGGGGGAGGGGTGGCGGCGGCGCCAGCCTTGGCCGCCTTCGGTGGTTTGGCGGCCTTGGAGGCGGGGCAGTTCTTGCGAATGTGCCCCACCTCTCTGCAGGCATGGCACCGCACGCCGTCCGACGTCCAGAAGACGCGGTAGGTAGTCCCCTCGTGCACCACATTAAAAGACCCCTCCGTCATCTCCTCCCGCGCCAGCCGGACAAAGAGCTGGCGGCGGAAGGAGAACACGTGGCGCAGGCTGCTCTCCCTGAGGCCGAGTGGTATGGGGTTGATCCCCGACCTTACCTCCCCCAGTTGGTGTAGGTGAGTGAGGAGGAGCTCAGCGGGAACAAAGGGCGGGACATTCGATATGATGACCCTCTGCGCGGTGGCCTCGAGAGGGTCCACCGGCAGGAACGTCCCGCCCACCGTGAGCCCCTTTTCGAGGGCCAGGGACACCGCCCGCTCCGACCCCAGGAAGAACACGGCCTTCCCAGACATCTTGGAGGCTGCGACAATGGCCGAGGGGCCGACCACCCCAGCCATCGCCCGCACGCACTCCTCAATGCTCATTGTGGGGTGAGTGTAGCTCTTGACCCCGTGTTTTCTGGTCATTAATCTGAATGGTGGCAGGGCAGCGGGTGGCGCAGGAGGTGCCGTGGAAGCGGTTGCCACCTGCGCATACGTCTTCGCTGGCCCTGCCACCGGCGTGGATGGGGTCGCCATCACGGGGCCCCTTTAAGGGCTACACCCACCCAAAGTCACAGGCCTTAATGGTCTTGATTGGCCTCGTTTGATTTGACTGAGCAGAGGAGTTCTTAATGAGGCACCTCTCCCCTAGTTGGCAATTGGGGAGGGGCCTTGCTCCCTCTGCTCAGTTGTCTTAATTGTTTTTTTTTATTAATTTGGGAGAAAGGGGCCTCAGAGAGAGAGGGGAGAAACAGAGTAACAGAGAAAGAGAGAGGGGGGTGGGAAGGGGGGGGGGACTGCGAGGGCAGGTCTCCCCTCGCAGCTGTGGGTGGGTGCAATCCCAGATGGCAAAACACAAAGTCTTTGGGGTGGTCTTCAGGTGAGGGGAGAAGATGTCTTCACCTGGGGCAGCTAGAGCCACCAGGCACACACTCCCAATGATGTTTAATTAGGTGATTAAGAAAAAATCTTCAGACTGGTAGCTCCAGCTATCCCAGGCTAGGCAATTGGGGGGGGGGTCCAATTGTGGGGGGGGCCTAGTTGTAAGCAAGGCCCCCACACACACTTCCACACACACACACACCCCCCGCGATGTTCCGGCCCTCAGTGGTCTTCTTTCCTCCCCCCACCGATACAACAAAGTCTGTTTGGGAAATGCACCCACACCGACCTGCAGAAGATGTAGAGTCTCCCTCCTTCCACACTGGTTTGTTGTTGGTTTTTCCCCCTCTCTCCAACTCTTTGCAGAATGGTAAAAGTTGTTTAAAGTTTTCTGTTCTCCTCCTCTCCCTCTGGGTGAAAGTGGTGGTGAAGCCCCTTCCTTCCTTCTCTTCCTGGGCTGGTCTCAGGGCTCTCCAGGCAGGATCTCAAGTTGGTAGCTGCTCCTCTCTCTGCAGCTCAGCTCCTACTGTGCAGGACACGCCTCCACTGCTCCACAATTGGTCCTTGTGCATGAAACTCTTTTTTGGAGTTCACCTGCAAAACATAAAACATTAAACGGTGCCACCCGACCTGGGTGACACTCCAGACATTTACAAGGCCCTTTTTTTTTCCCCCCTTTTTTTTGTTTTTTTTTGTGTTTTTCTTTTTTTTGGTTTTTTTTTTGGGCACTAAAATCACAATTTTCCCCAGTGCACCCTATAAAAGGGAAGGGGGACACTAAAAGCACTGGCAATTAAAACAAATTAAACTTAAAAAAACGTAAAATCAATTTAAAATTTGGTTGCCGGGCGTGATGATGCACTCCAGTCCCTCCGGTGCCCACCTCTCGCGGAAGGCCGCGAGCGTACCGGTGGACACCGCATGCTCCATCTCCAAGGACACCCTGGACCGGATGTAAGAGCGGAAGAGAGGCAGGCAGTCAGGTTGAACGACCCCCTCGACCGCCCGCTGCCTGGACCGGCTGATGGCACCCTTGGCCGTGCCCAGGAGCAGTCCTACGAGGAGGCCTTCGGACCTACCCGCTCCCCTCCGCACAGGGTGCCCAAAGATCAGGAGAGTGGGACTGAAGTGCAGCCAGAATTTCAGGAGCAGCCCCTTCAAATAATGGAACAGGGGCTGCAACCTCGTGCACTCAATAAAAACATGGAACACGGACTCCTCCAGACCGCAGAAATTGCAGGCGGCCTGGGAGTCAGTGAACCGGCTTAAAAATTTGTTGCACGGCACTGCTCCGTGCACCACCCTCCAGGCCAAGTGCCCGATGAATAGTGGGAGGAACCCTGCGTAGAGTGCCCTCCATCGGGGACCCCCGCCTCCTCCGGATGGCAAGATGGTACGCCATGGCGTGTCCGGACGGCCGGCGAGGATGGCAAAGTTGAGGGTGTGCAGGAGCAGCCCGTACAGGAAACCCCTCCGCGCGGAACTGAAAGGCACGGAGGGGAATTCCCCGAGGCGGCTCAAGTTGTGAGGCGCCGGCCCCCGAGGGAGGTTCCGGGGTTTGGTGCCGATGAGGAATTCTGTCCGGACGGGGGTCAGTTCGGACGGGATCTCCCCACGTGTTTGAGCCTCCTCGATGCACCTAACGGAGTCAGGGCCCAGAGCTGTTTTTAGCGACTCGATGGCATCGGCCGCGTGGCGGACGTTGGCAGAGTTTAGGCGCCGCGCCAGCGTGTCTGGCACCATCCAGCCCGCTCCTCCACCATCGAGCAGGTCCCTGACCCTGGTCACCTCACCAGCCACAGCCCTCTCTTCCGACCGCCACATGAAACCTCGGCCGTGGAGGTACGGATTCCCGAGCAGCGGCTCCTGCAGGAGGCCGCCACTCCAGCCGGCGGAGAGCTGCGCTTGGTGGAGACTTTGTTCCAGACCCTGATGAGTTCCCTGTAAAAGACAGGCAGCTCCCGGAGGGCGGTCCTGGCACCCCCCAAGTTCACAAACAGGAGCTGCAGGAGTTGAGGTCGCGCTGCTGGCGGAAGAAATACCTCACCAGAGCACACCACCTAGGAGGGGGCTCGACGTAAAGGTATCTCTGCAGGGTCTGAAGACGGAAAGTCGCGAGCTGGGCGCTGACGCACACCAACGACTGACCGCCCTCCTCAAGCGGGAGACTCAAGACCGCGGCAGAGACCCAGTGCTTCCTGTTGTTCCAGAAGAAGTCCACCAGCTTCTTCTGTATCTTGGCGACAAACGCAGGGGGTGGGGTCAAAGTGACCAGCCGGTACCACAACATTGCGGCCACCAGCTGGTTTATGACTAGCGCCCGACCCCTGTAGGACAGCACTCGGAGCAGTCCTGGCCAGCGCCCTAGGCGAGCGGCGACCTTGGCCTCCAGCTCCTGCCAGTTCGCCGGCCAGGCTCCCTCGTCGGGGCTAAGGTAGACTCCCAGATAGAGGAGATGGGTCGTGCTCCAGGCAAAAGGCCTGAGCTCCTCCGGCAGGGAGTCCACCCGCCACTGATCCACCAGGAGTCCGGAACATTTCTCCCAGTTGATCCTGGCGGAGGACGTGGCCGAGTAAATCTCCTGGCACTCACGCATCCTCCGCAGGTCAGCGGGATCCTCTACCGCGAGGAGCACGTCATCGGCGTAAGCCGAGAGGACGACCTCCACGCCCGGCCCTTGCAGAGCCAGTCCCGTCAACCTCGTCCGCAAGAGGCGCAGGAAAGGCTCCACGCAAACGGCGTATAACTGGCCGGACATGGGGCATCCCTGGCGCACCCCTCTCCTAAAGCGAAGGGGCGCCATCAAGGACCCGTTAACCTTAATCAGACACTCCGCGGCGGCGTACAAAAGTCGGATCCGGGCGACGAAATGCGTCCCGAACCCGAAAGCGCGCAGAGTTCCGAGCAGAGAGTTGTGATCCACCCTGTCGAACGCCTTCTCTTGGTCGAGGGATAGGAAGGCGACCGACAGACCAGCCTCCTGGGAACAATGGATGAGGTCCCGGACCAGATGGATGTTATCGTGGACTGTCCGGCCCGGGACCGTGTAGGACTGGTCGGGGTGAATCATGTGGTCCAGCACGGCACCAAGGCGAGCAGACATCGCCCTGGCGAAGATTTTGTAGTCCGTGCTGAGGAGGGAGACCGGGCGCCAGTTCTTAAGGAGGCGGAGATCGCCCTTCTTAGGCAGCAGGACGATGACTGCCCTGCGCCAAGAGAGGGGCATCTCCCCGGTCGCCAGACTTTCCCCCAGGACCCGCGCGTAGTCTCCCCCCAGGACGTCCCAGAATGCCCTGTGGAACTCCACGGTCAGCCCGTCCAGCCCCGGGGATTTTCCCCTCGAGAGCCGGGCGAGGGCACCGGTCTCCTTGTGCATGAATCCCAAAAAGTTAGTTTGCAGGTGCAACAGGTTATCAGGAAGGCGAATGGAATGTTGGCCTTCATTGCGAGAGGGATGGAGTACAAAAAAAAAAAAAGCAGGGAGGTCCTGCTGCAACTGTACAGGGTATTGGTGAGGCTGCACCTGGAGTACTGCGTGCAGTTTTGGTCACCTTACTTAAGGAAGGATATACTAGCTTTGGAGAGGGTACAGAGACGATTCACTAGGCTGATTCCGGAGATGAGGGGGTTACCTTATGATGATAGATTGAATAGACTGGGTCTTTACTCATTGGAGTTCAGAAGGATGAGGGGTGATCTTATAGAAACATTTAAAATCATGAAAGGGATAGACAAGACAGAGGTAGAGAGGTTGTTTCCACTGGTCGGGGAGACTAGAACCAGGGGGCACAGTGAATTTAAAACCGAGTTGAGAAGGAATTTCTTCTCCCAGAGGGTTGTGAATCTGGAATTCTCTGCCCAAGGAAGCAGTTGAGGCTAGCTCATTGAATATATTCAAATCACAGATAGATAGATTTTTAACCAATAAGGGAATTAAGGGTTATGGGGAGTGGCGGGTAAGTGGAGCTGAGTCCATGGCCAGATCGCCCATGATCTTGTTGAATGGCGGAGCAGGCTCGAGGGGCTAGATAGCCTACTCCTGTTCCTAATTCTTATGTTCTTATGTTATTATGTAAGAGGTGTCTTTATCGGGGCATTCCTTGTTTGTGACCAATCGGTGGAAAGCAGAGAGCTACTGCAATGGGGCCAGTCATTTCTCACCCTCTCTTGCTGACCAATTAAATGCAGCAAACTGATCATCACCGAAGGAATGCTCCACTGCATTATGTACCCCATGTAAGACGTGACAGACAGATGAGGAGGAGGACCAGACATTACACCCCCGGCAAGTACAAGGAGAAGCATTCTTTCCTCAACTTGCCTGACACCAGCTGCCTTTGGAGACTGCGCTTCCACAAAGAGGTTATCAGTGGGATATGCCAGCTGATAAGGGCAGATCTGCAGCCTGCCAGCACCATCAGGACTGCACTGTCTGTCGAGGTCAAAGTCACCGTGGCACTGTTGTTCTATGCCTCGGGTTCTTTTCAGGCCACAGCTGGAGACATTTGCGGACTTTCTCAGCATGCCACACATTGCTGCATTGGACAGGTCACTGAAGCCCTGTACGCACACAGGAGGGACTTGATCAGCTTCCCTATGACCAGGGAGCACAGAGTGAGAGGGCTCTCAGATTCTCCAGAATTGCAAACTTCCCCAAGTTGCAAGGAGCAATAGACTGTACGCACATCGCAATGCGGGCACCTTGCAGAGGTTTTCAGGAACCACAATGAATTCCACTCCCTGAATGTCCAACTGGTTGTCGACCACCAGCAAATTGTACTGGCAGTGAATGCTCAATTTCCAGGCAGCATCCATGATGCTCACACCTGGCATGAGACACTGTAGCCGTTCTACTTTGGTGACAAAGGGATATGGCCTCGCTACCTGCCTGATGATCCCCCTGCGTGGACACCCACACCGAGGCCGAGAGGTAATACAACAGAGCCACAGAGCAACTCGCATATCGGGGAGAAAACCATTGGAGTGCTGAAGCACTACTTCAAATGTCTGGACCACTCAGGAGGCGAGCTCCAATACCACCCTGAACAGGTAGCTCAAGTCGTGGTGGTGTGCTCCATGCTACACAACTTGGCTATCAGGAGGGGACAAGAATTGCCTGATGAGTCTAACAGTCCACCTCACCAGAGAGAGGAGAGGAGGACGAGGCTGACAATGGCCCAGACAATCAGGCTGATGCGGAAGCCATGCCCCCGCTCCCCTGTTGACTGCATGAAAGGACCCATGATAGCTGCAAGAGCCTTACATCAGGAGCTCATCAATGATCGCTTTGCCTGAAAGAACATTGGTGTTATTTACAAGGCTGACCTACTGCTGGGTGAGCAGGTGACACATCAATGGTGGGCATCACCTTGGTGACAGTTAAAGTTTAAGTTGATTGAAGTTAAGTGTGATTATATCATTTGATGTAAAAGAATCACCAATGTATAATGGAGCAGCTATCTGAGCCAATGTGCTACAAGGTTTTGTTAAATAAAAAAAATTTCAACCGAACATTAGTCTGAAATCATCAGTATTTCTGTACAAACCAACCCTTCCCCTCGCCGCCTCCCCCCCCCCGCCCCGCTTCTCCTCTCCACCTCTACCCCTTCCCCTCCTGACTCCAAGCCACCTTGTTGAGGCAGTCCTTAGATGATTCTTCATTGGGAGGGCGTGGTGACGGCTGATGCGCTGCTTGGACGGATATAGGAGAGGACGGTCCCGAGGTGGGAACGTGCTCCAAGCCAGAAACAAGATGTGGTTGGCAATGGGTGTCCGGTACCTTGGGGTGCAGTGCGGCACCCCAGGACCACTGGGAACCCTCTGCCACCAGTGTTCCTGGCTACCAGCTCCAGGGCCTCCTCTATCCCTTCCATGTTCTATCTTATTGTTGGACAAAAAGTCGGTGCCAATTATGGTCTTGGAGCTTTTTGCTCCTCCATCATTCCTCCCGCAACAGCCAGACAAACACACACCACAGCCACCCACGCTTTCACTGCCTCTGAGCCCCCTCTCTCTCTGTCTCCTCTTCTGCGCATGTCATGATGACCCTTGACCTTCTGAATCACGGGAATCGAGCATTGCCATGCCGTTGCTAAGCACACTTTATGGCAGAATGTCAAAAAAAATGTAACGCTACCGCCCATTTAATATCGCTCGCAGTAACACCCATTTTCAGAAATGTAAACTAGTTTTGAGAATGGGCGAGAAGCCGGCGATCTGAAAACCCTTTTTTAACACCCAGGCCGGAAATAAGCACAAAAGTGGAGGTTCTAGCCCTCGAACTGGAAACTTTTAATGACCTTTACTAAATCAATTCTCCCGTAATATTTTTATGTTAACAAAAATAACGTTTAAACTGCAGCTTAAAAAGAAGTCTAACTAGGAATAATTCATTATGGATGATATATCCTTTTCTGCTCTCCCTTTTGTGATGATTATAATTTTTTAATGTCAGTCGCTATTACAGGAAGTAAAACTGTCCATTTAGTTGAGAGGTTTACAAGGAACTTTAAAATTGTCTATAAATTGAACACTGCTTGATGGTAATTTTGAAGTATTACATGTTGCAGCAGGATCTCTTCTCTGTGCTCCCTGGTAGTGAGACTGCAGACCAGGAGCTTTTCCTCATGAAATTTCCATGCTATTTACAGTGTGCAATAATTTATACTTCCAAGAATATTAATGATACCTGCTGTTACATTTGGTCTGTTGACATTTTTTGAAGACATTAAGGGGTAAGATTTTGTGTTAAAAACAAAACTGTATGGTATGATAATAAGAAACTATAAATATTTTCTGTAAATCATCTTTTACAACATACAGAAATCTTTGAAGATGGCAGTACAAGTCAATAAGGCTGTTTAAAAAGCAAATGGGATCCTTGATGTTATAAATAGAGGCACAAAAGCAAGAAAGATAAGCTAAACCTTTATGAATCACTGGTTAGGCCTCAGCTGGAGTATTGTCTCCAATTTTTTGCAGCACACTTTAGGAAAGATGTCAAGGCCTTGGACAGAGTGCAGAAGAGATTTAGGGGGAGAAATTCCTCATCTCCCCAATTGGGGGCAGTAACCTGCTCAAGGCGGGACTTCCTGCACCCGGTGCAAAAGTCCCGCCCCGGCCGCGAAATTGCCCTTACCGCCCCTCAGATGCAGTGGAGCGCAATCTCGGGTGCTTCACTGCCTCTTGGGGCGAGTCCAGCAGCGCTAATGGGGTGCGATTGGCAGCGCTACGCAGATGCTCCACGTAGCACTAACGCGTTTCAACATCCCGCTTTTTTGCTTAAAGAGGAGGAACACTGCGCTTTCTGCATGGGGGAATAGATAGACGTTTCTGCAGCCGCAACCGAGACTCCAAGATGGTATGTTGCCTCCCTGGTGCAAGGATCAAGGATGTCTTGGAGCGGGTGCAGGACATTTTGAAGGGGGAGGGTAAACAGCCAGTTGTCGTGGTGCATATAGGTACCAACGATATAGGTAAAAAACGGGATAAGGTCCTACAAGACGAATTTAGGGAGCCAGGAGCTAAATTAAAAAGTAGGACCTCAAAAGTAGTAATCACTGGATTGCTACCAGCGCCACATGCTGGTCAGAGCAGGAATCGCAGGATAGCTCAGATGAATACACGGCATGAGGAAAGATGCAGAAGGGAGGGATTCAAATTCCTGGGACATTGGAACCAGTTCTGGGGGAGGTGGGACCAGTATAAACCGGATGTCTGCACCTGGGCAGGACTGGAACCAATGTCCTAGGGGAAGTGTTTGCTAGTGCTTTTGGGGAGGGGTTAAACTAATATGGCAGGGGGATGGGAACCTATGCAGGGAGACAGAGGGAAGTAGAATGGGGGCAGTAGCAAAAGATAGAAAGAAGAAAAATAAAAGTGGAGGGCAGAGAAACCCAAGGCAAAAAGCAAAAAGGGCTACATTACAACAAAATCCTAAAAGGGCAAAGGGTGTTAAAAAGCCAAGCCTGAAGTCTATGTGCCTCAATGCGAGGAGTATTCGGAATAAGGTGGAAGAATTAACTGAGCAGATAGCAGTTAACGCAATATGATGTGATTGGCATCATGGAGACATGGCTCCAGGGTGACCAAGGCTGGGAACTCAACATCCAGGAGTATTCAACATTTAGGAAGGTTATACAGAAAGGAAAAGAAGGTTGGGCGGCGTTGCTGGTTAAAGAGGAAATTAATGCAATAGTAAGGAAGGACATTAGCTAAGATGATGTGGACTCTGTATGGTTGGAGCTACGGAATAGCAAAGGGCAGAAAACGCTAGTGGAAGTTGTGTACAGACCACCAAACAGTAGTAATGAGGATGGGGACAGCAACAAACAAGAAAGTAGGGATGCATGCAATAAAGGTACAGCAATTATCATGGGCGACTTCAATCTACATATTGACTGGGCTAACCAAACTGATAACAATGTGGTGGAGGAGGATTTCCTGGAGTGTATTAGGGATGTTTTTCTAGACCGATATGTCGAAGAACCAACTAGAGAGCTGGCCAGCCTAGACTGGGTGATGTGCAATGAGAAACAACTAATTAACAATCTTGTTGTGCGATGTCTCTTGGGGAAGAGTGACCATAATATGATAGAATTCTTTATTAAGATGGAGAGTGACACAGTTAATTCAGAGACTAGGGTCCTAAAATTGGGGAAAGGTAACTTCGATAGTATGAGACGTGAATTGGCTAGAATAGACTGGCGAGTGATACTTAGAGGGTTGGCGATGGATAGGCAATGGCAAACACTTAAAGATCACATGGATGAACTTCAACAATTGTACATCCCTGTCTGGAGTAAAAATAAAATGGGGCAGGTGGCTCAACCGTGGCTAACAAGGGAAATTAAGGATAGTGTTAAATCCAAGGAAAAGGCATATAAATTGGCTGAAAAAGCAGCAAACCTGAGGACTGGGAGAATTTTGTAATACAAGCAGAGAAGGACAAAGAGTTTAATTCGGAGGGGGAAAATAGAGTATGAGAGGAAGCTTGCTGGGAACATAAAAACTGACTGCAAAAGCTTCTATAGATATGTGAAGAGAAAAAGATCAGTGAAAACAAATGTAGGTCCCTTGCAGTCAGATTCAGGTGAATTTATAATGGGGAGCAAAGAAATGGCAGAACAGTTGAACAAATACTTTGGTTCTGTTTTCACGAAGGAAGACACAAATAACCTTCCGGAAATACTAGGGGACCGAGGGTCGAGTGAGAAGGAAGAACTGAAGGATATCCTTATAAATCGGGAAATTGTGTTAGGGAAATTAATTGGATTGAAGCCCGATAAATCCCCGGGGCCTGATAGTCTGCATCCCAGAGTAATTAAGGAAGTGGCCATAGAAATAGTGGATGCATTGGTGATCATTTTCCAACAATCTATCCACTCTGGATCAGTTCCTATGGACTGGAGGGTAGCTAATGTAACACGACTGTTTAAAAAAGGAGGGGGAGAGAAAACGGGTAATTATAGATCGGTTAGCCTGATATCAGTAGTGGGGAAAACGTTAGAATCAATGATTAAAGATGAAATAGCAGTGCATTTGGGAAGCAGAGACAGGATCGGTCCAAGTTAGCATGGATTTATGAAGGGGAAATCATGCTTGACAAATCTTCTGGCATTTTTTGAGGATGTAACTAGTAGAATGGGCAATGGCGAACCAGTGGATGTGGTATATTTGGACTTTCAAAAGGCTTTTGACAAGTCCCACACAAGAGATTGGTGTGCAAAATCAAAACACATGGTATTGGGGGTAATGTACTAACGTGGATAGAGAACTGGTTGGCAGACAGGAAGCAGAGAGTTGGGATAAACGGGTTTTTTTCAGAATGGCAGGCAGTGACTAGTGGGATGCCGCAGAACTCAGTGCTGGGACCCCAGCTCTTTACAATATACATTAATGATTTAGATGAAGGAATTGAATGTAATATCTCCAAGTTTGCAGATGATACTAAACTGGGTGGTGTTGTGAGCTGTGAGGAGGACACTAAAAGGCTGCAGGGTGACTTGGACAGGTTAGGTGAGTGGGCAAACACGTGGCAGATGCAGTATAATGTGGATAAATATGAGGTTATCCCCTTTGGGAGCAAAAACACAAAGACAGCATATTATCTGAATGGCAACAGATTAGGAAAGGGGGAGGTGCAACGAGACCTGGGTGTCATGGTTCATCAGTCATTGAAAGTTAGCATGCAGGTACTTCAGGCAGTGAAGAAGGAAAATGGTATGAAGGCCTTCGTAGCTAGGGGATTTGAGTATAGGAGCAGGGAGGTCTTACTGCAGTTGTACATGGCCTTGGTGAAGCCTCACCTGGAATATTATGTTAGTTTTGGTCTCCTAATCTGAAGAAGGACATTCTTGCTATTGAGGGAGTGCAGCGAAGGTTCACCAGACTGATTCCCGGGATGACGGGACTGACATATGAGGAGAGACTGGATCAACTGGGCTTTTATACATGGGAGCTTAGAAGGACGAGAGGGGATCTCATAGAAACGTATAAGATTCTGATGGGACTGGATAGGTTAGATGCGGGAAGAATGTTTCCGATGATGAGGAAGACCAGAACCAGGGGACACAGTCTTAAGATAAGGGGTCGGCCATTTAGGACTGAGATGAGGAGAAACATCTTCGCTCAGAGAGTTGTTAACCTGTGGAATTCCCTGCCTCAGAGAGTTGTTGATGTCAGTTCATTGGATATATTCAAGAGGGAGTTAGATATGGCCCTTACGGCTAAAGGGATCAAGGGGTATGGAGAGAAAGCAGAAAAGGGGTACTGAGGGAATGGTCAGCCATGATCTTATTGAATGTTGGTGCAGGCTCGAGGGGCTGAATGGCCTACTCCTGCACCTATTTTCTATGTTTCTATGTTTGATGGACTTCACTAGCCCACCAGGGCAGATTGGTACCAAGGCTGTCGCCCGGCACCGGAAACGGAGAGCCGGGCTAAACGATGGCAGCCCAGACCATGCTAGGATACAAAGAATTTAGGCCGACCAGTTAGTCGGCAAAATCACCAACATGGCAGCGCATGGCGCTCGAAACCTCCCCTTTAACTTCCGCCCTGCAAGCAGATGTCAGCATAGTTACCGACCCACAAGGCGCGGGCAATATCCGCCACGGGGCAGAAAGGGGTCGGCGCACAGCAAAAGGGGGTCGCCACACACGGCGATGACATCATTGCTGGGCATCACAAAAAGGGGCAATTTCAACCCCTTAATAGAATGTTACCAGGGATGAGGGACTTCAGTTTGGGAATAGAGGTACTGGGATTTTTCTCCTTAGAGCAGAGAAAGTTAAGAGGAGATTTAATAGAGGTGTTCAAAATCTTGAAGGGTTTTGATAGAGTAAATAAGGAGAAACTGTTTCCAGTGGCAAGAAGGTTAGCAACCAGACGACACAGATTTAGGATAATTGGCAAAAAAACCAGAGGGGAGATGCAGATCATTTGTTTTACACATGATCTGGAATGCCCAGCCTGAAAGCATGGTGGAAAAATATTCAATGGTAAATTTCAAAGACAATTGGATATATACATAAAAAAGGAAACATTTGCAGGGCTATGGGGAAACTGCAAGGGAGTGGGATTAGCTAGATAGTCGTTTTAAAGACCCGGAACAGGCACGATGATCTGAATGGCCTGCTTCTTGATAGTTCCTCTCTCTCTATTTTATCCCATTTAATATTTCAGACTCCTTCTCCTTAACGACAATGTTTGCATTGTCCCTTTCTTCTGTGAAGACAGACGCACAGTATTCATTAAAAACCATACCCATGTCTTCCGCCTCCGCACATAGGTTATCTTTTTTAGTCTCGAATAGGCCCTCATCTTTCCTTCACTATTCTCTTGCTCTTTATGCAATTATAAATTGGCTTTGTATTTTCCTTGCTTGCCAATATCTTTTCATGCCCTCTATTTGCTTTCCCAATTTCCTATCTAATTTCGCCCCTGCACTTTCTGTACTCCTCAAGGCTTTCTGTAGTATTGAGCTCTCAGTATCTGAAAAAAGCTTTCCTTTTTTTCCTTATCCCACCCTGTATGCTCCTCGACATCCAGGGGGCTTTAGATTTGGGAGTCCCACTTGTCATGTACCCTACATGGCACTATTACATGGTGTGCTACCAGAGGGCACTGCAGTGGGAGACTTACAGGTTACCTGTGCAGGTGTGCTTGGCCTAGTATAAAAGGCAGGCCACCAGGTGTGATCCTCACTCTGGAGTTATCAATAAAGAACTAAGGTCACTACAGTTCAAGTTCAAGACATTGCCTCGTGGAATCATTATCAGAGCATCTAAATGACATAACAATTGGCGACAAGACTACGGACTTTCACGAGAAAATGGCTACCCTTGGCACGTTGCAGCAGTTCGCCGATGGTGATGATTGGGACGCCTTTGTGGAGCGGCTCAACCATTTCTTCACAGCAAATGACCTGGCAGGCGATAACCCGGCCATACTGGCTGATAAGCGCAGAGCTATCTTGTTAACCAGTTGTGGGCCCACCGTCTATAGCCTCGTCAGGGACTTGCTGGCACCAGCAAAGACAACAACCAAGATGTACGAGGAGCTCGTAACGCTGATCCAAGAGCAACTCAAGCCCAAGGAGAGCATCCTCACAGCCAGACACCGGTTCTACACCCACCGACGGCCCAAAGGCCAGGAAATCACAAAATATGCTGCAGACCTCAGGAGGCTGGCAGCACCGTGTGATTTCGGCAAACACCTCACCGAAGCACTGCGGGACATCGTTGTCATTGGAATCGGCTATGAGGGCCTTCTTCATCAGCTACTGTCTGCGGATACCACAGTCACACTGCAGAAGGCCATCTCTGTGAGTCTGGCATTCATGACCTCGACCTGCGGCTCTAGGCAGATGACTCATCCTCAGGACTCAAACCCGGCAAGTACTGTGCACAGAGTGGCGCCTTTTAGAGGCTGGACTGTAGAACGCAAACTTTCTCGGGGAAGAGAGAACAGGCCCCCGAGTCCCTTAACTCAGAGTCCGCCGAGGGGGGCTAGTCGAGTAGGTCCATGTTGGCGTCGTGGAGGGAATCACAGGGCTCACCAGTGCTGTTTTTAAGACTACGTGTGTAAAGGCTGCAGCACAAAGGGCCACCTCCAGCGAATGTGTAAGAGAAATATGACTCACTGTGTCGATGAAGAGTCTGCAGATGGCCATGAATCCAGCGCGGATTATGCAATGATAGGCAGAGAGGCAGCTCAGCCCCATAATGAGGTATATAGCATGTTTATCTGTACCACCGAGTGTTCCCCGTTGAGGATGGAAGTCAAGATAGATGGCATTCCAGTCTTCATGGAAGTGGACACGGGGGCAAGCCAGTCAGTAATGAATCAAGAAGCCTTTGCGAGGCTATGGGACAATCAAGCTGAATGACCCAAGTTGGTCCCAGTTCAGGCAAAGCTGCGCACCTACACCAATTAACTTATCCCAATCATTGGTAGTGTGGATGTAAAGGTACTCCATGATGGCGCGGTGCACAGGTTACCTTTGTGGATTGTTGCAGGCGATGGACCAACGCTACTCGGAAGAAGGTGGATGGAGAAGATCCATTGGAAGTGGGAAGACGTCATCCCTCCAGTGATTGACGTTCCCCGCGCTCAGAGGCAAACCAAGTCCTCATCTGAGGTTGGATCCGGCACCAGAGAGTAGACCAGCACAATACCCGAGGCACAGACCACTCAGCACGACTGCGTGGAGATGATCCAGCTGAGATGACCTGAATGCACCTTACAGGCTCCAGTGGCAGGACTCCGGAGGAAGAAAATTGGATCCAAAGGCAACTTCCCAGCTTCGGTGGAAGAACCCCAGGAGAAAAGGATCATCGCAGTCGACATCGTGGATGGAGGAAAGATAGCGCCCAAACCACCAGGTGATGTGCTGAAGAAAAAGATGGCGGCAGCCAGACCACGAGGTGCAGCACTGATGGAGCAACACGTGGCACCAAACAGAGAAGAGGATTGGAGTAAAGAAAGCAAGGCTCTCTTAAAAGAGGCCTGCAACCCACCACACTTAAAGGGACAGTTCCACATTTTCAAACAATGTATGAGCAACGATGATTAGATGTAAAATGTGCAATTGATGATCAGAATTGTGTGCATTCAATAAGCAAAGAAGAGTCTCAATGTAATAGCACATGTGAGCCAAATGTAAGATGTGAAATTGATGATTCGCGTTGTGTACATGAAGAAAAGGCGCGCGATCGTGATAGGAGCTACAGGTTATTTACAATGAGTAATGAAACGTTGTGCGATGTAGGATTTCAACTGCACTCAGTCAATGCAGTGGGCGGACACCCATCGGGAGCACACAGGTCCAGCAAGCTACCCAATGTAGTAGTCTGCATCCCTGGGACCAGAATTATGCACCATGGAGTGTGGCCACAAGCAGCCAATACATACGAGCTGCAGAGCAAGCAATCTCAGGAGGGTAACGGCACTGGTATTGACACCCTGCCCCTGATTGGCTCCACCTCTCAGGTACCCGATGGCACCAGCTGCCATGAGCCTGAAAGAGCAAACTGTGCTAAGGCGCAGCCCCCAGACCCCATCACCATCAAGGCCATACCCGGGAATGAAGGGTCACCCGCAACAGTTCTCCCAAAGGGGACCGGGACCAGCCAGGATCCCAAATCAAACAATGCCCAGGCAAGTGAGTCAGCAACTCCCTGTGCACTGCTAGACGACAGCTCCTCAGGGAGCAGCAGCGACCTAGGGCGCAAAGAAGGACAGGGAGGTCACAGGCATCTGTGAACCAGCCCGACGCTAGGAGCAATGGCAACAGCCCCAAGAGCAGGCAACTTGAGCCAACCGGGTTCCCACTGCCAGCACTGGGCACCGCACCACCACCAGACTGCCTGGACACCATCCAGCAGTTCTGGAACTAGCTTGTCCTTATGCATTGGTTACCGATCCCCAGTATGTATCGATAATGTATCTCACCAGTCCAACGTACTTGCCTCACAACTGAACCAAATGTAATGCAAACCTTTTTTTTCTGGACTTGAATGTATATGCCTTCCGGCATAATCTATATGTCAGGGGGAGAGAATGGAGTGGTCATGGACACACACAAACAGAAACCACCAGCACTCTACTGCCAACAAAACACCAACCACTCACCCAAGATAGAAACGATCCACCAAGGGTCAACCAGATAGAGCTAAGCCCAGAGCACAGTTAATGCAAAGGCGATTTGCACTGAAGGCTTGGGGGAGAGTGATGTCATGTACCCTACATGGTTACTGCTTGCACTATTACAAGGTGTGCCACCAGAGGGCACCACAGTGGGAGACTTGCAGGTTACCTGTACAGGTGTGCCTGGTCTGGTATTAAAAGGCAGGCCACCATGTATGATCCTCACTCTGGAATTATCAATAAAGTACTAAAGTCACTACAGTTCAAATACAACACATTGCGTCATGGAATCATTATCAGAGCATCTAAAGACATAACACCATTCTTTTTCTTTGTGAGAACATATTTGTTCTGACCCTCACTATCTCCGCCTTTAAAGCCTCCCACAGCTCGAATACTGATTTACCTTCAAGTAACATTTCCAGTCCACTTTTGCCAAATCACATTTCAGCTTAATAAAATTGGACTTTCCCCAATCAAGAATTTTTACAACTGGTCTATCTATGTCTTTTTCCATAACTATGCTAAATCTATGAATTATGATCACTACCAACAAAATGCCTTCCCACAGATACCCCTTCCACCTGCCCAGCTTCATTCCCTAAACCGAAGTCCGGAATTGCCCTCTCTCTTGTTGGGCGTGTTAAGTACTGGCTAAACAAGTTCACCTGAATGCATTTTAAGAATTCTGCACCTTCTGTATCTTTTACACTAATTCTAGTTGAAATGTCCTATTGATTTTGTACTTCTCGGAAATTTGCCAACATATTTGCTCTTTTTTTTCTTCCTCTGATCATTTGGGAGTTGGTAGTACACTCACAGCATTGTATTTGCCCCACTTTTGTTCTTCAGTTCAACCTATATGGCCTCATTTGCTGATCCTTCTAACATATCGGCCAGAATTTTCCAGGGGTCAGCGGGTCTGATTGATGGTGGGAAATGTGATATTTCTGACCTCAACTCACTCCCATGAACCTTTCCCAATGTTGGGTCTGTCAGCGCTGAGCATTTGACAGCTTACCCATGAGGTCCACGCTGATTATGGGCCACGTATGTCAAGCTGAGGTGGGAATTCAGTGTCCATTGAATCAGTTGTAGAGTTGGCAGCTTCTAATGTAAAGTAAAAGCGCCCACCTTACAGAGTTATCTTCACTCAGCCACAATCTCTTCCTCACTGTATTTCCACAATAGAGTCACCATGCTGCAAGTCTTTAGACAATTCTACATCCAGTCTGACCTTATTACCTCTCTCACCATTGACAGATTGCTTCTGTCATCTCTACTTTACCTGCCATCTTTTCCATCAGCATGGGTGCCCTTTATAATCTCTCACCGCGGTGCTCAGATTCCCACCATGATCGGCCCCAACATCACCATCACCAGACATACAATAGCACCAACAATGCCAACCTTCTCTGCAATCAACTGACACTGCCCAGGACTAGGGCATCAGTACCCAAGGACATTGCTGCCCGTGAGGCCAGGGATGACCTCACCATGGCTACATTTACTTCACTTGACACTGTATACTCTGGCTTCCACATGATGTGCCAGGTTGGCACCACCCCACTCCAACACCATAAAGCATCCCTACTATGCCCAAGCTATTCTTATCACACACACCACCATTACAGGGTGTACCATTATGTCTCACCATTCACTGCGACACACTAAACCACTTCCAAAGGTGCACACAAATCTGCCCAAGAACATAAAGTATTGAAAATAATGGTTTCAATATTTCACACCACATTAACAGAAACTTTACATGAACATTGCATAAGATACCCAAGTTACTACATTTTGGGTATGTTAGTTGGTATGATTACACTAGGAACAGGGTGATTGTGAGTGGTGGATAGTGAGATGGGGATGTGATAATATAGATAGCGAGGGATGGATGGAGGTCCAAGATAAGTTGGTACGAATAAGAGTGTGCAGGAGTAGGATAGGGAAAACAGAATGATGAAACGCACAGCAGGATGAGGTTGAGTGTGGCTTTGTACTAACGTTTTGTCATCTCCTCTACAATGTGCAACCAGGTTGTGTTGGTCTCTTGGGGAGGTCTCTTCTAACCATGGGAAGGAAGAGGACCTCCCTGCGTGCTTTGACTCCCTACATAAGCATTTGGAGGGAGTCATTGGAGAGCTTGGGTGCAGCCCTGTGCCTTTGTGCAGTCTTTGTTAGTGTTTGCGCATATCAGTGCTGTAGAACAATGACAACACAAATAAATGTGGACATGGTTCCTTTAAGGAACCGGCTGATAACGTGTCATCAAACGACATCACCAGACCAACATTCCTCTAATTGGCCGAGAATCGTGCATGGTTGAGCTTAACAATCAACACCATCACGGGGTGTACCATTATGTCTCACCATTCACTAAAACACACTAAGCCACTTCCAGAGGTGCGCACAAATCTGCCCAAGGGAAGTCTTGCTACAGCTATACAGAGTATTGGTGAGGCCACACCTGGAAGTTTTGGTTTTCATATTTACGAAAGGATATACTTGCTTTGGAGGCAGTTCAGAAAAGGTTCACTAGGTTGATTCCGGAGATGAGGAGGTTGAATTATGAGGAAAGATTGAATAGGTTGAGCCTCTACTCATTGGAATTCAGAAGAATGAGAGGTGATCTTATCGAAACATATAAGATTAGGAGGGGGCTTGATAAGGTGGATGCAGAGAGGTTGTTTCCACTGATGGGGAAGACTAGAACTAGAGGGCATGAATAAGGGGTGGCCCATTTAAAACTTAGAAGAGGAGAAATTTCTTCTCAAAGGATTGTAAATCTGTGGAATTTGTTGCCTCAGAGAGCTGTGAAAGCTGGGACATTGAATAAATTTAAGACAGAAATAGACAGTTTCTTAAACGATAAGAGGATAAGGGGTTATGGGGAGCGGGCAGGGAAATGGAGCTGAGTCCATGATCAGATCAGCCATGATCGTATTAAATGGTGGAGCAGGCTCGAGGGGCCATATGGCCTACTCCTGTTCTTATTTCTTATGTTCTTATGTTCTTATGTAACAAACACTATAAAGGGAGATTCATTTCACCGTGCGGGATGGAACCAGCAACAGGATCGGGTGCCACCACCGACGTTGCCCATCATGGACCCACTGAAGTGAGAACAGTCCTGGCCATCATTCCTCCTCACAGCTGCAATTGTACCTTTAACCAATATTGCGATCCCCCTCCCTTTTTATCCCCCTCTCTATCTCTTCTGAAAACTTTGTAACCAAGAATGTTGAGCTGCCTCTCCTGCCCTTCTTTAAGCCATGTTTTAGTAATAGCTATGATATCATACGTACATGTGTCCATCGATTCCCTCAACTCATCTGCCTTGTTCACTAGACTTCTTGCATTGAAATATATACCATTAAGCACCGCCAAACTCCTTTGTTGGACAATCTCGAATGATGTTTCTGTGGCATAACCTCTTTGAATATAATGCCAACAATTATTTCCAATTTCTAAAACACAGATGCCCAGATTGCCGGATGCCTTTCTCATATTGTACAGTATTCTAGCATGTAGGGAAAACATATTGATGATTTCAGTTTTTATATTCTTTTCATGAAGAAAAACAATTCATTAATTTTTAGTCAGTATGCTAACCCATATGTTCTGTAACTGTTTGGCTGTATCAGAACATTCTGAATGATCTCGGTGTTGGGTATTTCTTTTTTCCTCACATTTTAAGTTCTCAATACTGTGCAGTTTTACGTTACGTTTGATGGAAATCATCTGTAGCCCAATCAGTAAAGGGATTTCTAACTCACAGCTCAAAGCAATTAATTAAAAAACTGTATTTTCCATTTGATCGATTGTTGGTTCAATATAAATAATCGGTATTTGTTCACAGCTCAACAGAACAATTTTTTTAATTTGGTTAAAATGAAAACAAATTGGTCAGACTGTGTGTCTAATGGGCCCATTTATTTTCATCCTTCCTGCCTAAACACATTATTGCACTGTAACTAAATACATGCACAGTCCTCATTTTTTTGTGGTAATTCATTATTATTTTTCATGCCCAGAATAATAAAGATAAATGACTTACTATGGGAAGTAAATATATCATAACATTCTTAGTTTGTATGTCAAATGCCTCCAACAGTGAATTATTCTCACTAATAGACAGCAACGAGCATTTAATATGTGCAAAAAAGGTATCTTTGAAATTATTCTTCATTGCACTGGGCAACATTAGTGGGCACACGATCAAAATAAATAGTAGTGTAACAAAATTGAATAGAATACAGTCTGCAATTGTCAGGCACTGAATGTATACAGAGAATAACTAATAGCTGGAAATTATTTCAAGGCAATAATCTTATCTAAAGGTGAAATTATTAATTTGTGACAGTAAAGATCAAGTGCATCGTGAACGCAACTGAACCCTCAAATCAGATTACAACTTGGAAGTCACTCCCAAGCTTCCATTATTTTATATGTTGGGTTTTGTAAAAGTGGACCACCCTGACCTGCGAGAGGACACCACTGAAGGTCAGGAGCATGAAGAGTTGGAGCATGCCACTACAGCTTTCAGTGCGAGTTGTCCGAAGTGTGCGATGACTTTGAGATGGCCCAGGTCGCCGGTTAGAACATGGGCTGGAACATTGGTGGGGCCCAGGAACAGTGGAGGAGCGGGAAGGTCGTAGCGGAGGTGCAGCAAATGAGGGTACGGGGCCCAGAAGAGCCGAGGGCCCAGAGGCAGCACGGGCCAGCCCACACTGTGATTTGTGTGCGCACTAGGTCCGTGCAGCAGAGCAGGTCTCCAGTCGTCCTGGTTAACCCTTGCCACTGGATAAATCCTACCTCTGTCAAGCCCGTGTGGTGGCTGATGTGCAAATGTAACGTTAAAAAAATCCATGGACAGGCATCTTCCACCCCTGGAGTTCAGGACTGGAATATCGGGTCCTTCATTGAAACATCTATGAACTCATCCCTTTTGATGTGGAAGCAAGTCATCCTCATTCGAGGGACCGCCTATGATGATGATGATGATGATTTATTCCATTTTAGAAGCAGTTTCTGGTCATATTATACTGAATTATCTTATAATCTGTAACACGTAGAAAGGAAGTTTTCTGCCCACTTCCTGGTGCACTCAGGGGTCTTTTATAAATTGAAGAAAAACAATTAGGAAAATGTATGCTGTGCTGAAGAACACCTTCATAAGGAGATGGATTTCCATTTGTCATTCCGTGATGTTTATATTCTCTGATGAAGCAGCGCATTAATTGTTGGTCTCTGATTGTTATGATTGTTTTGGTCCCTTCTTGTGAACAGAAGCCTGTTGTTTGTTGTTTTCCACTTATACGGAACACTGATTGGCAAGATCCCAGCAGAACGCATCCTCCAGCCTGGCCACTCATGACAGCCCTGACGCGATCCATCCCCAAATCTCCATGAATCGGGAAAGCACCTGAATGGATAGCCTCCCTCCTCCTGTCCTCGCTGTTGTGTTTTAATTAGTGTTCACAAACTTTGCTTACATGAAAGAAGGTAGAGTGTTAGTGGTCAACTAGCGAGTTGATTTGAGAAAGTACACATCAAGATTGGATAGTGGTGCCTGCATATGAAAGATGGCAGAGGTGTGAGGAGGCGAAGACAGTACTAGTGAAAAGAGTCGGTGGTGCAGAGTGTGGCATTGGGAGCAGAAGGAAGTGGTGTGAATTGTGCTGCAGTGAATGGAGGAAAATGTTGGTAATCGGGGGGGCGCGGGGGTTGCGGGGTGGGGGGGTAAGAGCACTGTTCCAGAATAAAGAATACCCTGGAAACGTCAAGTAAATTTGGGGCTGGTATCCACATTTTGAAGGAGATTATCTGAATTCCTTGTTCTTGGTCTGAGTTTGATCTTAGTTGATAGTATTCCATGCTCTTTGATACATTCAAGCTAAACTGCATGCTGAATATATCTTTTAAGATATCAATCATTGTTTCCTTGGATGCAGACCAAATGATGATTTGGCATTTCAGCTGAAGCGTATTTTAAGGTGATTAGGGGAATTAATCAATGCTATATTAAAATTGGAGAACACAGCAGATGAGTGGGCCCACTAGAGATTAGAAAGGAGTTTCTAGTATAACCATAATATTTTGGGGGGATTTCTTCTCCACTTTTATGGTGGCAGTTGAAGTTGGATTATGATGAGAATGCATGCAGGAGTAGGTAATGGACTTGTGATTATGATATCTCTGATAATTACACAGACATATACCAGAAACTGATGGTATATAACAGTGGTGCTCATAAAACAGCCGGCGAACTACTTGTAGCCCTCTCGTCCCCTCAACAGTGACCCTCAGCAGAGCTGCCGTTTCACATGTCTCAATTCACTGCCTTCCAGCTCTGTGATATGACTGGAGCCAGGATATATGCAAGATCTGAAACTATGATGCCCAGCTAGCAGCGTGGAGCTTCAGCAGGGTTATGCATGAATCAGGATGTCAGGTGCGCAGGTTTAATTGCCTGATTTGCAGCACACTGTAATTCATGGCAAAGAAAATGGTGTATTGATGGCTAGCAGACGTCTCATTAGAATATTTAAATTATGTAAATTGCATTCCACTCCAAAATTCCCGTTACACTGGTGAACACCACCCCCCCCACATTCAGCTCACCCATATAAAATAAGGGCATGTCCAGCTTGTTGAAGTTTGATTCTTATAGCTAGCTTTGAGTTCTCAAAGTTGACTAGTTCATCTGGCAACAGCAAAAGCAGCTGCAAAGAAGGCTGAGGCTGAATGGAGAAATGTTTCTCCAAATACTTGAAAGAAGACATTGGGTAGAATTTGGTCATGGTCTGTTTTGAGGCACATAACCGACAGCGTGCACCTGATCCAGGAGGCCTGAGGCCCACCCAGAAATAAGCCCTGGGTCTCATTTCAATCATTTGGGTGAGCTGCCCAGCCCTTATGCCTCCAGAGGCAGCTCGTTCAATTCAAGAAAATCAATTGTGGATTGCTTGCCTCACGGGCAGAAAAGTGGAAAGGGGCTGATTGCAGACTAGCAGTGGCCCTTAAAAGTATATAAGAACATAAAAAATAGGAACAGGAGCAGGCCATTCGGCCCCTTGAGCCTGCTCCGCCATTCAATAAGATCATGGCTGATCTGATCATGGACTCAGTTCCACTTCCCCGCCGACTCCACAGAACCCCTTGTTGCCTTATAGTTTAGGAAATTGTCTATTTCTGACTTAAATTTATTCACTGTCCCAGCTTCCACAGCTCTCTGAGGCAGCGAATTCCACAGATTTACAACCCTCTGAGAGAAGAAATTTCTCTTCATCTCTGCTTTAAATGGACGGGCCCTTATTCTAAGATCATGCCCTCTAGTTCTAGTCTCCCCCATCAGTGGAAACATCCTCTCTGCATCCACCTTGTAAAGCCCCCTCATAATCTTATACGTTTCGATAAGATCACCTCTCATTGTTCTGAATTCCAATGAGTAGAGGCCCAACCTACTCAACCTTTCCTCATAAGTCAACCCACTAATCCCTGGAATCAACCTAGTAAACCTTTTCTGAACTGCCTCTAAAGCAAGTATATCCTTTCGTAAATATGGAAACCAAAACTGCACACATATTCCAGATGTGGCCTCATCAATACCTTATATAGCTGTAGCAAAACTTCCCTGCTTTTATACTCCATCCCCTTTGCAATAAAGGCCAAGATACCATTGGCCTTCCTGATCACTTGCTGTACCTGCAGACTATCCTTTTGTGTTTTATGCACAAGTACCCCCAGATCCGGCTGTACTGCGGCACTTTGCAAACTTTCTCCATTTAAATAATAATTTGCTCTTTGATTTTTTCTGCCAAAGTGCATGACCTCACACTTACTGACATTATACTCTATCTGCCCAATTTTTGCCCACTCACTTAGCCTGTCTATATCCTTTTGCAGATTTTTTGTGTCCTCACACATTGCTTTTCCTGCCACCTTTGTATCATCAGAAAACATGGTCACGTTACACTCAGTCCCTTCTTTCAAGTCGTTAATATAGATTGTAAATAGTTGGGGTCCCAGCACTGATCCCTGCAGTACCCCACTAGTTGCTGGTTGCCAACCAGAGAATGAACCATTTATCCTGACTCTCTGTTCTCTGTAGTTAGTCAATCCTCTATCCATGCTAAGATATTATTCCCAAACTCATGAACTTTTATCTTGTGCAGTAACCTTTTATGTGGCATCTTGTCAAATGCCTTCTGGAAGTCCAAATACACCACATCTACTGGCTTCCCTTTATTCACCCTATTCGTTATATCCTCAAAGAACTCCAGCAAATTTGTCAAACATGACTTCCCCTTCACAAATCCACTGACTCTGTCTGACCGAATTTTGCTTTTCCAAATGTCCTGCTATTGATTCTTTAATAATGAACTCGAACATTTTCCCAACCACAGATGTTAGGCTAACTGGTCTATAGTTTCCTGCTTTTTGGCTGCCTCCTTTTTTAAATAGGGGCGTTATATTTGCAGCTTTCCAATCTGCTGGGACCTCCCCAGAATCCAGGGAATTTTGGTAAATTACAACCAATGCATCCACAATCCCTGTCGCTACTTCTCTTAAGACCCTAGGATGCAAGCTATCAGGTCCAGGGGATTTATCTGCCTTTAGTCCCATTATCTTACTGAGTACCACCTCCTTAGTGATTGTGATTGTGTTAAGTTCCTCCCCCGCCATAACTCTTTGACTATCCACTGTCGGAATATTGTTAGTGTCCTCTACCGTAAAGACTGATACAAAATATTTGTTCAGAGTTTCTGCCATCTCCATGTTCCCCATTTGTAATTCCCCGGTCTCGTCCTCTAAGGGACCAACATTTACTTTAGCCACTCTTTTCCTTTTTATATACCTATCGAAACGCTTGGTACCTGTTTTTATATTTTGTGCTAGTTTACTTTCATCGTCTATCTTTCATTGCTTAATCATTTTTTTAGTCGTTCTTTGCTGGCTTTTAAAAGCTTCCCAGTCTTCTGTCCTCCCACTAGTTTTGACCACGTTGTATGCCCTTGTTTTTAATTGGATACCATCCTTTATTTCTTTAGTTAGCCACAGTTGGCTATCTTTTCTCTTACACCCTTTCCTCCTCACTGGAATATATTTTTCGAGAGTTGTGAAATATCTCCTTAAATGTACACCACTGTTCATCAACTTTCTTACACTTCAATCTATTTTCCCAGTCCACTTTACCCAACTCTGCCCTCATACCTTCATAGTCTCCTTTATTTAAGCTTAGTACGCTGGTTAAAGATCCAACTTTTTCACCCTCCATCTGAATTTGAAATTCAATCATGCTATGATCACTCATTCCGAGGGGATCCTTTACTTGGAGATTGTTTATTAATCCTGTCTCATTACACAGGATCAGACCTAAGATAGCCTGCCCCCTGGTTTGTTCTGTTACATACTGCTTAAGGAACCCGTCCCTTATGCATTCTATGAACTCCTCCTCAAGGCTACCCTGACCAATTTGATTTGTCCAATCAATATGGAGGTTAAAATCACCCATGATTATTGCTGTTCCCCTTTTACAAGCCCCCACTATTTCCTGGTTTAAGCTCCGTACAACAGAGTTGCTACTGTTAGGAGGCCTATAGACTACGCACACCCAGTGACTTTTTCCTCTTATTGTTCCTTATCTCCAGCCAAACTGTTTCAACACCCTTATCATTTGAGTCAATATTGTTTCTTACTATTGTAGTGATTCCATCCTTTATCAATAGAGCTACCCCACTTCCTTTTCCTTTGATTGTCAAGTATCCCTGAATATTTAATTCCCAGTCCTGGTCACCTTGCAACCACATCACTGTAATGGCTATCAGATCATACCCATTTGTCTCAATTTGTGCCGTCAACTCATCTATTTTCTGACAAATGCTACGTGCATTTCGACAAAATGCCTTTAAGTTTGTTTTTTTAACCTTTTTTTCTGTTTGTTTCCTCTCTCCTTCAAACTCACTTTTGTTATTTTTGCTTTTGAATTCCAGCTTTACTCCCCTCCCTACTGAATCTACTCTCAGGTTCCCACCCCCCTGCCAAGCTAGTTTAAACCCTCCCCAACAGCACTAGCAAATCCCCCGGTGAGGATATTGATCTCGGCTCTGTTGAGGTTCAATCCATCCTGCTTGTAGATGCCACCTTCCCCAGAGGTGGTCCTAATGCCTCTGGAAACTAAAACCCTCCCACCTGCACCATCTCTCCAGCCATGTATTCCTCTTCTCTATCCTCCTAGTTCTGTACTCACTAGCTCATGGCACTGGGAGTAATCCTGAGATTACGACCTTTGAGGTCCTGCTTTATAATCTCTCTCCTAGCTCCCTAAACTCTGCCTGCAGAGTACTGTGGAGCTGGGAGGGGCACTCCTGCCCCTCCCGGCTCACACATCAAACTTAAAGAGAAATTAACTTAAATAACATAATTTGTCTTATTGGCTTTTCGTAACATGCCTATGCCCAATGAACAACAGAATTTACCAGCACATCACTGCTTCTTCTGCATTCATTTCTTTAACTATTTGTGGATTTATTCAATGAGGTTCTAGTTTTGAATGAATATTCAAGTATTACAGGATTTAAATGGCTATTTAATTCCTAAACTTTATTTTTTCAATCGACACAAATGTACCTCCAAGCCTTTAGTTAGCAGATTAAGAATGCAGCCAATAAGTTATTTAGTGAAAACTTTGAATGAGTAATTCATAATTTCTGCCACTTCTCTTGTAAAACGTACTATTTAGCCTTTAGTACAATTCAGTGCTGTTATGATAGTCAGGATCTAATTGGAATTTTTTTCTGTTTTATTCTACTACTTTTTTGGATAAGAGGATATACCCTTCTGTCTAACCCCATTACTTGTTTGCTCTCTTTCTCCACTGGGACAATTGACATGAAGGACTGGAAGACCGTTAATTAACTGTAATCAACAATATTGGGTGGTTAACATGCCCTGAGGCTTCCACCTTTGCTGCTGTTGAGCCATTTGCCAAGGATTGCAAAAGGGTAGCCCAGGAATGACTATCTCTCTCATTTCCTTTCCTTGGGAAGTACCTGACTTCTTTTTGCTGCTTTTCTACTGCAGCAATGCCACATCCAGTAAACTGGGGAAACCAATGTCAAATTACTTTCAATACAATAGACCTACCCATCATCATCATCATGGGCAATCCCTCGTATTGAGAATGACTTGCTTCCACTCCAAAAAGGGATGAGTTCACAGGTGCTTCAATGAAGGATATAATATTCCAGGTCCCGAACTACATCTTGAAGGGTGGAAGATGCCTGTGCATGGAATTTTTAATGTGTGATGGCTGTTGCACACCAGCCACCACACGGGCTTGACAGAGCTAGGTCTTGGTCCAGTGACAAGGATTAACCAAGACGACTGGAGACCAGCTCTGCTACATGGACCTAATGCGCACACATATTGCAGTGTGGGCTTCCCATGCTGCCACTGGACCCTCTCCTCTTCTGGGCCCCGAACTCACACCTCTCCTGGGCCCCAATCACATCTCTCTATGAACTCTCACCGCTCCTTCGCCCCGACCTCACCACTCCAGCTGTACCTGCTCGCACTCCAATCAGCGACCTGGACTTAAGTGAAGTCAAATCCAGTCACCTTCTTCACAGCTGACACTCTCTGCAGCAGCAGACGCTGCTCCCTGCAGTGGCATACCGCTGCACATTGCTCCCTCTAATGGCCCCGGCCTGCAGATGGTCTTGCAGGTCGGGACCGCGCCAAACTCCGGGCCGGGCCGCAGCACGTTGCTCCTTCTGAACTACTCAGCAGTGTGATAACACAACAATAGTTTAAATAGATGGTTTGGGATTGAATAGATTAGAATGAGATCTTATGACAACTTGATGGATTGTGGGGAATGTACGCATTTGGATTATCCTCAGATAATGCATAAAAATTGCAAGTGAAAATTATGGGCATTATACTATTTCTGGATATGTATGGCCCTCAAAAATTTATTGCTTGTCTCAATATTGAAAGGATTTATTTCTAATCTTGTGTGATAAGTTGCATAAGTGAAGAAACAATATTGCTTAAAAAAAGGTCTTCCGAAATCTAATCTATCTATTTTATAATCCTTTGCTTCTGCTAATACAGGATTGAGTCTAATGATTGCACTAAAGCTTTCTTCAGTGACTGCTCTTTCCATCTTCACCTCTGATTTACCATCAGTACTAGATGAAACCAAAGGGCAGAAAATGCTAGTGGCAGTTGTGTACAGATCACCAAACAGTGGTAGTGAGGTTGGGGATGGCATCAAACAGGAAATTAGGGATGCATGCAATAAAGGTACAGCAGCTGTCATGGGCGACCTTAATCTGCATATAGATTGGGCTAACCAAACTGGTAGCAATATGGTGGAGGAGGATTTCCTGGAGTGTATAAGGGATGATTTTCTCGACCAATATATCGAAGAACCAACTACAGAGCTGGCCATCCTAGAATGGGTCTTGTGTAATGAGAGTGGATTAATTAGCAATCTTGTTGTGCAAGACCCCTTGGGGAAAAGTGACCATAATATGGTAGAATTCTTCATTAAGATGGAGAGTGACACAGTTAAATCAGAGACTAGGATCCTGAACTTAAAGAAAGGTAACTTTGATGGTATGAGACGTGAATTGGCTAAGCTAGACTGGCAAATGATACTTAAAGGGTTGACGGTTGATAGGCAATGGCAGATATTTAATGATCACATGGATGAACTTCAACAATTGTACATCCCTGTCTGGAGTAAAAATAAAATGGGGGAGGTTGCTCAAATGTGGCTAACAAGGGAAAGTAGGGATAGTGTTAAATCCAAGGAAGAGGCATATAAATTGGCCAGAAAAAGCAGCAAATCTGAGGACTGGGAGAAATTTAGAATTCAGCAGAGGAGCACAAAGTGTTTAATTAGGAGGGGGAAAATAGAGTATGAGAGTAAGCTTGCCGAGAACATAAAAACTGACTGCAAAAGCTTCTGTAGATATGTGACGAGAAAACAATTAGTGAAAGCATAGTGAAGGCAAGTAGGTCTCTTGCAGTCAGAATCAAGTGAATTTATAATGGGGAACAAAGAAATGGCAAACCAATTGAATAAATATTTTGGTTCTGTCTTCGTTAAGGAAGACACAAATAACCTTCCGGAAATACTAGGGGACCGAGGGTCTAGCTAGAAGGAGGAACTAAAAGAAATCCCTATTAGTCAGGAAATTGTCTGAGGGAAACTGATGGGATTGAAGGCCGATAAATCCCCAGGGCCTGATAGTCTGCATCCCAGAGTACTTAAGGAAGTAGCCCTAGAAATAGTGGATGCATTGGTGGTCATTTTTCAACTTTCTATAGACTGGATCAGTTCCTATGGATTGGAGGGTAGCTAATGTAACCCCACTTTTTAAAAAAAGGAGGGAAAGAGAAAACAGGGAATTATAAACCGATTAGCCTGACATCGCTAATGGGGAAAAAGTTGGAATTAATTATTAAAGACGTAATAGCAGCGCATTTGGAAAGCAGTTACAGGATCGGTCCAAGTCAGCATGGATTTATGAAAGGGATATCCTGCTTGACAAATCTTCTAGAATTTTTTGAGGATGAAGCTAGTAGAGTGGACAAGGGAGAACCAGTGGATGTAGTTTATTTGGACTTTCAAAAGGCTTTTGACAAGATCCCACACTAGAGATTGATGTGCAAAATTAAAGCACATGGTATTGGGGGTAATGTATTGACGTGGATAGAGTACTGGTTGGCAGACAGGAAGCAAAGAGTAGGAATAAACGGGTCCATTTCCGAATGGCAGGCAGTGACTAGTGGGGTACCGCAAGGTTCAGTGCTGGGCCCCCAGCTATTTACAATATACATTAATGATTTGGATGAAGGAGTTGAATGTAATGTCTCCAAGTTTGCAGATGACACTAAGCTGGGTGGCAGTGTGAGCTGTGAGGAGGATGCTAAGAGGCTGCAGGGTGACTTGGACAGGTTAGGTGAGTGGGCAAATGCATGGCAGATGCAGTATAATGTAGATAAATGTGAGGCTATCCACTTTGGTGGCAAAAAAAGGAGGCAGAATATTATCTGAATGGTGACAGATTAGGAAAAATGGAGGTGCAACGAGACCTGGTGTCATGGTACATCAGTCATTGAAAGTTAGCATGCAGGTGCAGCAGGCGGCGAAGAAGGCAAATGGCATGTTGGTCTTCATAGCGAGAGGATTTGAATATAGGAGCAGGAAGGTCATACTGCAGTTGGACAGGGCCTTGGTGAGTCTACACCTTGAATATTGTGTACAGTTTTGGTCTTCTAATCTGAGGAAGGACATTTTTGTTATTGAGGGAGAGCAGCGAAAGTTCACCTGACTGATTCCCGGGATGGCAGGGCTGACATATGAAGAAAGACTGGATCGACTAGGTTTATGTTCACTGGAATTTAGAAGAATGAGAGGGGATCTCATAGAAACATATAAAATTCTGACAGGACTGGGCAGGTTAGATGCTGGAAGAATGTTCCGGATGTTGGGGAAGTCCAGAACCAGAGGTCACAGTCTAAGGATAAGGGATAAGCCATTTAGGACCGAGATGAGAAGAAATTTCTTCACTCAGATAATTGTTAACCTGTGGAATTCTCGACCACAGAAAGTAGTTGAGGCCAGTTCGTTAGATATATTCAAAAGGGAGTTAGATGTGGCCCTTACGGCTAAAGGGGTCAAGGGGTATGGAGAGAAAGCAGGAAAGGAGTACTGAAGTGGCATGATCAGCCATGATCATATTGAATGGTGGTGCAGGCTTGAAGGGCCGAATGTCCTACTCCTGCACCTATTTTCTATGTTTCTATGTTTCACTTTTCACTTTTAGTTAAACATAAATAAAAACAGCCAACATTTTACCCTCCTTTCGATAACACACTTTTATTTTTTCATCAAATGTCATTAAATTCATCTTTTTGTTCTAATAATCTATAGCATTTCCTAATTTCTCTCAAACAAATGGTTAAAGTATATGACAGAAATCATAGTTAATAATAATAACACAAGTCTGCAGTAAATTATATTAAACTTATTTCCCTTTTCCTCAATTATTTTACTTGATTTTCTGCACTTCAGTCTTGAAAGACGTCTGATTGATGTGGCAAATATGCATTTACCATGTCTGGTGAGTTTTTAATACTTTTTAATGTCATGTTAAATAAACTTAAATTAGAAATGGGTAAAATGCATTCCCACTTACATGAGGCCAGTAATGTAACAAGCCAGCAGCAAGGAAGAAAAGAAAGTAGTTACATTGGAATTGCTAGATGAAAAAAGACCAAGGTCCATCTAGTTTGCCTTCAACTATGCTGGTAAAAAGAAAGACTTGCATTTGTATAGTGCCTTTCATGATCCCAGGACCTCCCAAAGCACTTTACAGCCAATTAAATACATTTGTAGTGTAGTTACGATTGTAATGCATAGCAAGGTCCCACAAACAGCAATGTGATAATCTGATAATCTGTTTTAGTGATGTTGATTGAGGGGCAAATATTGGCCAGGCCACCAGGGAGAGCTTCCCTGCTCTTCTTCAAAATAGTGTAATGAGACACTTTGCATCCACCTGAGCGGGCAAATGGAAACATGGCACCTCTGACAGTGCTGCACTCTGTCAGTTCTGTACCAAAGTACCAACCTAGATTTTGTACTCAAGTCTCTCGTGTGGGATTAAACCCACAACTTTCTGATTCAGAGGCAAGAGTGCTACCACTGAGCCATGGCTGACACAAGTTGTTGCACAATACAATGATAATAGAGTTGTTGACCAGTTATAGCAATCAATCTCGATCAACTGGTATACAAAAGACCCAGACGTGAGTCAAGGAATACCCCAGTGCTGGAGAGTTTCGGGAACAATAGATCCAAAGTTACCTGTCCCACCCAGTATATTACATTTCCGACATGTCATGTCTCATTTTACTCATATAGCTCAATGTCCCATTTGCATTTACTAATACCTGTTGATGGGAGTGATGCAATCAGTTTGAAAAAAATTGCCCCAATTCCAGAGGGTGCAACAGGGTGATGTGATATATTTTGGTCTGTCCTCCTCTACCAAGGAAGTGACAGTGTCTAAATGATGGACTAACATAATCGTCGGTAGGAAAAGTTTTGGTGGATAACTAAAACGTAGTGGAGTGATTACCTAAATTTTCAGACAAAAAGGAGACAAAAGCAAAAGACAGAAAGGAGATGAGTAAAAGTGGAGGGTAGAGAAACCCAAGGCAAAAAACAAAAAGGGTCACTGAATATAAAGGGGCGGCAGGAGGGATCAAAACTAAAAATCATGGTTTAAGGACTAGGATTAAAACACTCTACCTAAACGCATGCAGCATTCGAAATAAAGTAAATGAGTTGACGCCACAAATCATTACAAATGGGTATGATTTGGTGGCCATTGCAGAAACATGGTTGCAGGGTGGCCAAGACTGGGAATTAAACATACAGGGGTATCTGATGATTCGGAAAGATAGACAAGAAGGGAAAGGAGCTGGGGTAGCTCTGTTAATAAAGGATGATATCAGGGCAGTTGTGAGAGACGATATTGGCTCTAATGAACAAAATGTTGAATCATTGTGGGTGGTGATTGGAGATAGTAAGGGGAAAAAGTCACTGGTGGGCGTAGTTTATAGGCCTCAAATAATAACTTCATGGTGGGACGGGCAATAATCAAGGGAATAATGGAGGCATGTGAAAAAGGAACGGCAATAATCATGGGGGATTTTAACCTACATATCGATTGGTTAACTCAAATCGCACGGGGTAGCCTGGAGGAGGAATTCATAGAATGCAAACGGGATTGTTTCTTAGAACAGTATGTTACAGAACCTACAAGGGAGCAAGCTATCTTAGATCTGGTCCTGTGCAATGAGACAGGAATAATAAACCATCTCCTAGTAAAAGATCCTCTCGGAATGAGCGATCACAGTATGGTTGAAGATTGGGATGCTTTTGTGGAAAGATTGGAACATTTCTTTATAGCCAACGACCTGGATGGGGACACACCAGCTACACAACCGAACAAGCACAGGGCCATCTTGCTTAGCAGTTGTGGACCCACCATCTATTGTCTCGTCAGGGACTTACGAACCTCGGTGAAGACAACCACCAAGAGCTATGAGGAATTTGTAATAATCATACAGGAGCAACTAAAACCGAAAGAAAGCATCCTCACAGCCAGGCACCGGTTCTACACTTACCGGCGACCTGAGGGCCAAGAAATTGTCAAGTATGCTGCACACTTAAGAAGACTAGCTGCTCCATGTGATTTTGGAGACCACCTTAATGAAGCACTGAGGGACATATTTGTCATCGGAATCGGCCACGAAGGCCTCCGACACAAATTGCTCTCGGCTGACATCACAGTCACCCTGCAGAAAGCAATCCAAGTAAGCCAGGCTTACATGGTTTCGGCCAGCGATTCCAGGCGAATACTGACCCAGAACTCGAAACCGGCGAGTGCAGCGCACAGCATGGATACTTCTAAAGGCAGAAATGCTGCCCCGAGTCCCGCAACCCGTGGACAATAATCAAGGGAATAATGGAGGCATGTGAAAAAGGAATGGCAGTAATCATGGGGGATTTTAACCTACATATCGATTGGTCAAATCAAATTGCACGGGGTAACCTTGAGGAGGAATTCATAGAATGCATACGGGATTGTTTCTTAGAACAGTATGTTATAGAACCTACAAGGGAGCAAGCTATCTTAGATCTGGTCCTGTGTAATGAGACAGGAATAATAAACGATCTTCTAGTTTCCCTCTGTCTCCCTGCATTGGTTCCCATCCCTCTGCCATATTAGTTTAACTCCTCCCCAACAGCACTAGCAAACACTCCCCTTGGACATTGGTTCCGGTCCTGCCCAGGTGCAGACTGTCCGGTTTGTACTGGTCCCACCTCCCCCAGAACCGGTTACAATGCCCCAGGAATTTGAATCCCTCCCTACTGCACCACTGCTCAAGCCACGTATTCATCTGAGCTATCCTGCACAGATGAATGCACAGCAGCAACTCATCAAGGCTTCTTCTACAAAATCTCCCAAACCCACGACCTCTACCAGCTAGAATGAGTGATCACAGTATGCTTGAATTTGTAATACAGATTGAGGGTGAGGAAGTTGTGTCAGAAACGAGCGTACTATGCTTAACAAAGGGGACTACAGTGGGATGAGGGCAGAGTTGGCGAAAGTAGACTGGAAACACAGACTAAACGGTGGCACAATTGAAGAACAGTGGAGGACTATTAAGGAGCTCTTTCATAGTGCGCAACAAAAATATATTCCAGTGAAAAAGAAGGGCGATAAGAGAAGGGATAACCAGCTGTGGATAACCAAGGAAATAAAGGAGAGTATCAAATTAAAGACCAATGCGTATAAGGTGGCCAAGGTTAGTGGGAAACTAGAAGATTGGGAAAATTTTAAACAACAGCAAAGAATGACTAAAAAAGCAATAAAGAAAGGAAAGATAGATTACGAAGGTAAACTTGCGCAAAACATAAAAACAGATGGTAAAAGCTTTTACAGATATATCAAACGGAAAAGAGTGACGAAAGTAAATGTTGGTCCCTTAGAAGATGAGAAGGGGGATTTAATAATGGGAAATGTGGAAATGGCTGAGACCTTAAACAATTATTTTGCTTCGGTCTTCACAGTGGAAGACACAAAAACCATGCCAAAAATTGCTGGTCACAGGAATGTGGGAAGGGAGCACTAGGGGGGATAGTGCTGGACAGGCTAATGGGACTCAAGGTAGACAAGTCCCCTGGTCCTGATGAAATGCATCCCAGGATATTAAAAGAGATGGCGGAAGTTATAGCAGATGCATTCGTTATAATCTACTAAAATTCTCTGGACTCTGGGGAGGTACCAGCGGATTGGAAAGCAGCTAATGTAACGCCTCTGTTTAAAAAAGGGGGCAGACAAAAGGCAGGCTATAGGCCGGTTAGTTTAACATCTGTAGTGGGGAAAATGCTTGAAACTTTCATTAAGGAAGAAATAGCGGGACATCTAGATAGGAATGGTGCAATCAAGCAGACGCAGCATGGATTCATGATGGGGAAATCATGTTTGACTAATTTACTGGAATTCTTTGAGGATATAACGAGTATGATGGATAGAGGTATGCCAATGGAGGTGGTGTATTTAGATTTCCAAAAGGCATTCAATAAGTTGCCACACAAAAGGTTACTGCAGAAGATAGAGGTACATGGAGTAAGAGGAAATGTATTAGCATGGATAGAGAATTGGCTGGCGAACAGAAAGCAGAGAGTTGGGATAAATGGGTCCTTTTCGGGTTGGAAATCGATGGTTAGTGGTGTGCCAAAGGGATCGGTGCTGGGACCACAACTGTTTACAATATACATAGATGACCTGGAAGAGGGGACAGAGTGTAGTGCAACAAAATTTGCAGATGGCACAAAGATTAGTGGGAAAGCGGGTTGTGTAGAGGACACAGAGAGGCTGCAAAGAGATTTGGATCGGTTAAGCGAATGGGCTAAGGTTTGGCAGATGGAATACAATGTCGGAAAGTGTGAGGTCATCCACCTTGGGAAAAAAAACAGTAAAAGGGAATATTATTTGAATGGGGAGAAATTACAACATGCTGAGATGCAGAGGGACCTGGGGGTCCTTGTGCATGAATCTAAAAAGTTGGTTTGCAGGTGCAGCAGGTAATCAGGAAGGCGAATGGAATGTTGGCCTTCATTGCGAGAGGGATGGAGTACAAAAGCAGGGAGGTCCTGCTGCAACTGTATAGGGTATTGGTGAGGCCGCACCTGGAGTACTGCGTGCAGTTTTGGTCACCTTACTTAAGGAAGGATATACTGGCTTTGGAGGGGGTACAGAGATGATTCACTCGGCTGATTCCGGAGATGAGAGGGTTACCTTATGATGATAGATTGAGTAGACTGGGTCTTTACTCATTGGAGTTCAGAAGGATGAGGGGTGATCTTATAGAAACATTTAAAATAATGAAAGTGATAGACAAGATAGAGGCAGAGAGGTTGTTTCCACTGGTCGGGGAGACTAGAACTAGGGGGCACAGCCTCAAAATACGGGGGAGCCAATTTAAAACTGAGTTGAGAAGGAATTTCTTCTCCCAGAGGGTTGTGAATCTGTGGAATTCTCTGCCCAAGGAAGCAGTTGAGGCTAGCTCATTGAATGTATTCAAGTCACAGATAGATAGATTTTTAACCAATAAGGGAATTAAGGGTTACGGGGAGCGGGCGGGTAAGTGGAGCTGAGTCCACGGCCAGATCAGCCATGATCTTGTTGAATGGCGGAGCAGGCTCGAGGGGCTAGATGGCCTACTCCTGTTCCTAATTCTTATGTTCTTATGTTCTTATTCTGTAGCTAGTACACACTGCAGCCACGATGCACTGGGGGTGGAGGGAATGGATGTTTAAAGTGATGGGTTCGTCGATATGTTAACTGTCAGGATTTTGTTGACATTAGATTTTTGTACCAATCGATTTGTTTGAAGGATATTCTGTGATGTATTGTCTTATAGTTGCTAATATTCTTCGCAAACTTAGTTCTTAGTAACTTGTCTCAGTTCTGACGTAGGGTCATCGACCTGAAACATTAATTCTGCTTTTCTCTCCACAGATGCTGCCTGACCCGCTGAGATTTCCAGCATTTTCTGTTTTTATTTCACATTCCAGTACTCGCAGTATTTTGCTTTTGTCTTTGTAACTTGAGTTCTGTTCTGTGTTACTTTGTTAAAGTAGACCAAAGTTGCCATCATTTTAATTTGGCACAGAAAAAAAGAAAAAATTATATTTGTTATTAAAATGCTGTGAGTTCATCAGTTAACCACATGCTGCGTTGCCCTAACAGTGGTAAGTTTTTGAAATGAAAATTAGACATTGCTGCCAATAATGTTTTATCTCCTGCTGGGGATTGTCACTTGCAACTGTGATAGCCTTTTACTGCGCAATATTGTGTTCACAGCAATAAAGAATCAAAAGTTGTCTGTTCATTGAAATTTAATTGTGTAAGTCCGGAATTCTTTGGTGGGACTTGAACAAAAAAGTTTGTTCGGCATACTCAGCTAGCACGTCAAAAGATGAAATGTAATCATTATATCCTGAAATAGATTAAAAACATGAGAGGGTTTTTAATAACCACATGTGCAAAATGTTAATGTTATAGTTTTAAAATAATATGGGGCTAATCTTTTATCATGTCTGAATTAATATTTCATCATGAAGTTATTCTATGTTTTATTATTCATTCATGAGATATGGGTGTTGCTGGCAAGGCCAGCATTTATTGCCCATCCCTAATTGCTGTTGAGAAGGTGATGGCGAGCCGCCTTCTTGAATCGCTGCAGTCCGTATGGTGAAGATGCTCCTACAATACTATTAGGGAGGGAGTTCCAGGATTTTGACCCAGTGATGATGAAGGGACAGTGATATATTTCCAAGTGAGAATGGTGTGTGACTTGGAGGGGAACTTGGAGATGATGGTGTTCTCATGTGCCTGTTGCCCTTGTCCTTTTAGGTGGTATAGGCCGTGAGTTTGGGAGGTGTTGTCAAAGAAACCTTGGTGAGTTGCTTCAGTGCATACTGCACCAGTGCATCGGTGGTTGAGGGAGTGAATGTTTAAGCTGATGGATGGGGTACCAATCAAGCGGGCTGCTTTGTTCTGGATGATGTCGAGCTTCTTGAGTGTTGTTGGAGCTGTACTCATCCAGGCAAGCGGTGGGTATTCCATCACACTTCTGACGTGCTTTGTAGATGGTGGAAAGGCTTTGGAGGCTATGTACATTATTAATTAGCATATTATAGCTGTGGAATGAGTAGCAATAAAATATCATGAGTGTTGTACTACTTATTTGTACTCTGCAGCGATCATGATTTTTGACTTGAATCGAACATAATAGTGGAAGTAGGAATGGTGGCCTTGAAGGGGCAACATACGATTATTTCTACCGTAGCTAAATTGTATGCAGTCAAGCATCATTACCTATACATACAGTACACAATATTATGACACAGACACATTGAGTATAAAAATACAGTAATAGACTAGCTGGAGTATAATGCATAGCCCACAAGCTGTTAATTCTCTGCGAAACTGTCAACTGTCTGCAAATTGGCAATTGAGACTTCAGAATTACACAATCTCATTTGTTGATATGTTCTTCAACTAGAGTGATCCCCATTGTGTAGTCACTACTTATACAACACATCAAGGTATTTAATAGTCCCAAAATTCCGCTCCAATTTGATTGTGAAAATCATGGCCGAGAATTTCCAGTGCACTGAAAACCTGCGCTTGCCACTGCGGACCGCAGGTAACAGCCGCCCAATTAATAGCGCAGGCAGCACCGTTATTTTGGTGCTGTCTGCTGTTTAACATTCGCTAAACTTATTGTGTAAGGCTAATTTTCTGGCACCATTCTCAGCAGGAGTCTCAATGTAGTGTGGTCGTAGCATCCCTAGAGCAAGAACACGCTTTAGCTGAACTGCGATTTAAAAATAGGCAGTTTTTAGCTGTTAGAGCTCAACTGCCTTCTGAGAAAAAAAATTAAACATTAAAAGTAATTCCCACCTGGCAGACTTCAGCTCTTCAAGCTGACTTATCTTCTGCACCTAAAAAAAATGATAAAAGTGCTTCAGCACCAACATAAAAGGCTCAACAAGCCAGCAAAGGGGCACCCAGGGTCTCGCAAACTGCATTCCAGCTTTTTGCAGGTGGTCAACACCGTAACAGAGGTCCTCTACCCACAAGAGCAAAGTGGGAGTACATCACCTAGGCCGTCAGTGCCAGCAGTGATGCCCCCACAACCTGGTTCCAGTGCCCAAAGAAGCTTCATGAGCTCATACCAATAACAACGCCAACACCAACACCAAAACACCAAAACACCAAAAAAACAAAACTTCCAAACCAACACCAACACACCCACACCACCACACTGACACCGACACCATCTCTGTAGATTTGCTGCATGCTCATTTTTCTGAGCGAACTTATGACCCAGCATTAAAGTAAGCGCAAAGGTCGAAGTTTGCAGACTGTGACTTCAAGTAGACGTTGCACGCCAACTGATGATTTGCATTTCTAGGGCCAATACTGCTAGCGTCAGTGCCCTCACCAAAATGGTAGCTGCTGAGTCCTGTGCCAGAGGCGGGCGGAAGTGAGGTGGCCGCCATATTTTTCCCATTTAATGGAGAGTGCTGAGTCCCTGAATTTCTAGGCCCATACATTCTGGAGGAAAAGTGATTGGAGGGAGAATTCCAGGAAGAACCTGGTACCACTGGGTCTCCACCGCATTCTGCATGATGCAGGTATCCTTGAAGCAAAGTGATGTAAGCAGGGCCCACAATCTTTTTTCCTGTCACCTCTTGTTGTTATCACAAATGAGCTGGATCTATTTTTTGGGCAGGGAGGACTACTGGTTGACTACTGTAACATCACATCCCCTTCTTATTCAATATCAGATCTTTCTACTTGAAAAATAAAATTTCTCAGTGTTGATATTCCTGCGGTGAGTCAAAGCTAATTTGCCAGCTTCTGCAGTTTTTAATCGCACTTTTGAAATAGCCCATTTTGTTAAAATTGAGAAATCAAGCCTGCTGCTGAGATTTAGATCCAGCTGTTTTAAAAATGAATATGTGCTGCCTAATGCTTCACTTATATTTAGTTGCCCAGTCCATCTGTCGGTTTGTCTCTCTGTTGGAGGACTGGCGGAAGAAGTTCAATTTTAAGCTTCCATAGAGAAGAAGGAAATATTGTGTGATGAGTGAATCTGGCCTGTTCTTGCCCGCTCCTTGCAGCCAGCTGCTGACAGAATTAGCAGCAGGCTGAGGTGCATCATGAGTGGATTCATGAACCTTACCTAACCTCCGACTATTCGATTAGCAATGTTGCTGCTACACCAACTAAAAACAGAGCAACCAGTTTCCTTTTAAATAAAATATCCAACTTTACTTTTATTTTTCAATCCAGCACAATAGATAACAAAAAAAAGATCTGTTTTACTTTAAGAGGTGGAATACCATTGCTGGTGAGGTGTTTCATGAGGGATTATCTCTAGTTAGAGATCATCTCCTGTGTATGGTCTCCTGTGTATGGTCGAATACTGTCCATCTGGAGGAAGATATTTAACTCCAATAGGAGTTGCATCTCGCCTTACATCCAGCAGATCATGGTTCTACACAGTTGGTGTTTATATTAGCAATCTGTAAAAGACTCATTTTTGCCAGAATTTTCTAGCGGTCAGCAGGCAGGATCGCTGGCGGGTCGGGTGGAAACATTTTTGACACTGGTTTGGGACCCCACTGTCATGATGCCGCAACACGCCATTACCAATGGCACGTGTGTGATCTCCATACCAACCAGACCCGCAGAGGCAGGTGATCCACTTAAACCAAGAATTGGGTTGTTGACAGACGCTTAATAATGATTTTAACCTTAGCCTTTAAGGTTAACTGCTCGCCCATGGAGTCCACGCTGCTCGGGAACCACGTCTGTGAACCTGAGGCAGGAGTTGAATGGCCCAGCTGACGACTTGACAGCTTCAAATGTACAGTAAAAGCTCCCACCTGACAGATGATCACTTTCCTCAGCCACAAGCTGTTTCTCAGTCTATTTCCAGCACAGATTCTGCAGCCTTGCCACTTTCCACTCTCCATCCACTCTCACCTCATTGGAAAAACTCACTCACCATTGACAGAATGCTTCTGTCATCACTACTTCACCTGCCATCTATTACATCAACATGGGTGACCATTCTACTGTCTCACCTTGGTCCTCAGAATCCGACCGTGATCAGCACCAACACCAGCAACACAAGTCACACCAGCAGCACCAACAACAACAACCTTCTCCGCAATCATCTGATACTGCACAGGACACAGGACACTAGCACCTGATCACATTGCTGCCTGCAAGGCTAGGGATGGCCTCACCATGGCCAAATTTACATCACTTGATGCTGTACACCCTGCCTGCCACATAATAAAAACATAACATAAGAAATAGGAGTAGGAGTAGGCCATTTTGCCCCTTGAACCTGCTCTGTCATTCAATAAGATCATGGCTGATCTGATCATGGACTCAGCTCCACTTCCCTGCCCACTCCCCGTAACCCTTCACTCCCTTATCGCTCAAAAATCTGTCTATCTCCCCCTTAAATATATTCAATGACCCAGCCTCCACAGCTCTCTGGGGCAGAGAATTCCACAGATTTACAATCTTCTGAGAGAAGAAATTCCTCCTCATCTCAGTTTTAAATGGGCGAGCGCTTATTCTGAAACTCCGATAGTTTCCTTGAACAGCACGTTGCGGAACCAACCAGGGAGCAGGCTATCTTAAACCTGGTACTGTGTAATGAGACAAGATTAATAAATGACCTCCTGGTAAAGGGTCCTCTAGGAATGGGTGATCGTAACTGAATTTCAAATTCAGTTGGAGGGTGAGAAAGTTGGATCTCTAACCAGTGTCCTAAGCTTAAATAAAGGAGACTACAAAGGTATGAAGGCAGAGTTGGCTAAAGTGGACTGGGAAAATAGATTAAAGAGTGGGATGGTTGATGAGGCAGTGGCAGACATTTAAGGAGATATTTCATAACTTGCAACAAAAATATATCCCAATGAGAAGGAAAGACTGTAAGAAAAGGGATAACCATCCGTGGCTAACTAAGGAAATAAGGGATGGTATCAAATTGAAAACAAGGGCATACAATATGGCCAAGACTAGTACGAGGCCAGAGGATTGGGAAACTTTTAAAAGCCAGCAAAGAACAAATAACAAAATAATAAAGTAAGGGAAGATAGATTATGAAAGTAAACTAACACGAAATCTAAAATAAAAGTAAGAGTTTCTACAGGTACATAAAAAGGGAAAGAATGGCTAAAGTAAATGTTGGTCCACTAGAGGATGAGACAGGGGAATTAATAATGGGGAACAGGGAAATGGCAGAGACATTGAACAAATATTTTGTATCGGGCTTCACGGCAGAAGACACTAAAAACATCCCAATAGTGGATAATCAAGAGGCTATAGGGAGGGAGAAACTTAATACAATCACTATCACTAATGAAGTAGTACTAGGTAAAATAATGGGACTAAAGCCAGACAAGTCTCCTGGACCTGATGTCTTACATCCTAGGCTCTTGAAAGAAGAGGCTGTTGAGATAGTGGATGCATTGGTTGTAGTCTACCAAAATTCCCTAGATTCTGGGAAGGTCCCAGTGGATTGGAAAACCACAAATGTATGGTCCCTATTTAAAAAAGCTGGCAGACAGAAAGCAGGAAACTATAGACCAGTTAGTCTAACATCTGTCATTGGGAAAATGCTGGAGTCTATTATTGAGGAAACAGTAGCGGGACATTTGGAAAAGCATAATTCAATCAAGTAGACACAGGATGGTTTTTTGAAAGAGAAATCATGTTTGACAAATTTGCTGGCATTCTTTGAGGATATAATGAGCAGGATGGATAAGGGGGAACCAGTGGATGTGGTGTATTTGGATTTCCAGAAGGCATTCGATAAGGTACACATAAAAGGTCACTGAACAAGATAAAAGTTCACGGAGTTCGGGGTAATATATTAGCATGGATACAGGATTGGCTGACTAACAGAAAACAGAGATTCGAGATAAACGGGTCATTTTCCGGTTGGCAAACAGTAACTAGTGGGGTGTCACAGGGATCGATGCTGGGGCCTCAACTATTTACAATCTATTTTAATGACTTGGATGAAGGGACCGAGTGTAATGTAGCCAAGTTTGCTGATGATACAAAGATGGGTGGGGAAGCAAATTGTGAGGAGGACACACAAAATCTGCAAAGGGATATAGACAGGCTAATTGTGTTTGCAAAAATTTGGCAGGTAGGGTTTAATGTGGGACAATGTGAGCTTATCCACTTTGCCAGAAAAAATAGAAAAGCAAATTCTAACTTAAATGGAGAATAATTACAAAGTGCTGCAGTACACAGGGAACTGGGGGTCCTTGTGCATGAAACACAAAAAATTAGTGTGCAGGTATCGCAAATAATCAGGAAGGCAAATGAAAGGGGGATAGAATATAAAAGCAGAGAAGCCCTGCTACAACTGTACAGGCTATTGGTGAGGCCACACCTCGAGTACTGTGTACAGTTTTGGTCCCCGTATTTAAGGAAGGATATACTTGCATTGGACGCTATTCAGAGAAGGTTCACTAGGTTGATGAGTGGGTTGACTTATGAAGATAGTTGACCTTCCCCAGTTCTCTGTTATTCTGCAAATTAAGTCGTGAAAATACAATCTCCAATAAAGAATAGTTTTGAAATAGCTTTTTTTTTCTTTTAAGAATGGTTTAATTTTAGAAAGTGGTTTTCACTATAATATGCCCTAAAAGTGCAACAATGATGGAGAAAAGTAGAAAAGAAAATGACCCATTTAATAGCCTGACATTCATCTACTCAGAAATGCGACAAACACAATTGACTGAAGGTTTGCCTCCACCAATTATCCTGGTGCATGCTTGCATATGAATATTCAAGCAGGTTTTAAAAAGTTACATATTATAAAGTAGTCAGTGAAGATTGACAAAGTTCATTCTGCTAAAGTTCATTATGAAGCATATATAATTCTGGTACTATGGACCCAAGTTTCCCGAATAAAAAATAATGGCGCTCACTCACCTGGATGCCCGTTTTTTTTTTGGCCCTTAGGCACTGAAAATAAAAATCCTAAGTTTTCTTCCAGCATGCACACCATCTGGCACCGGTGCTACCTGAGTCAGGGCGGGGCTTCCAGTGTGCACCTGAAATGCACAGTGCATGCGCTCCCCCCCAAAAAAAATCTGCACATGCGCAGTACAAAGGCCAGGGGCTAACAGCAGCTGCAGTCGACGGCGTGGAGAATCGGGAGAAGGTTTTACTTGATGGTTAAAGAAGAAGACTCCGATTTGTTTGCTGCTTTTTATACCTGGTGGATGTAAAAGGCTTCCCTGCACTTTTTGGAAGATTTTGGGCAATGAGAACATCGCTGGAAAAAGATGAAGATTTTTTATTTTATTGCCAGCTTACATTTATCATCGCAGGAACAGCATTATTGGTAAGTTTACATTTATTTTTATTTTTATACTTGCTTGTAGTTCATGTTCGCTTTTTTAAATTCCTTAAAAATTTATGTCTAAGAGACAGGGTGTCCCTTCGGCCGGGATAGGAGCAGGCCAGCATGGATTTCTCCAACCGCAGGTAAGGGTTTTTCCTACGGTCCTTCTAGGGTCCGTGCGCCAGTTTTGAAAAATGTTGTTCTTGTGGAAAGTTTGCCTCATGCACAGAAATGGCGCGGAACCTTATTGTACAGGTACACCAGTGCCAAAATGTATGGCGCCAAACATTCTGGCACTGGTAATAGACGCCGTGCCCAAACATTGGGGAATCTTTCAACTGAGCTTCAGTGCCAAAAAAATCACTGGGAAAAACGGCGCCCAGTGCTGGGCAAAATTGGGGCCTATAACACTCTATTCCAATTTTCTATCAATTCTGAATGGATGTTTGAATTGCAGGTCTACACAACTGAACAAACCCTCAAGCCATCGAGTTATTGAAATGTTAAATAACCTGCACTTACTTTCACAATGATAATTTTTATTAAATTATTTTTCATCTCGATGGAAAAAATAACTATTTTATAACCAAAGAAAAATGGAGACATTTTTACATTCCCAGTCAAGCCTGAAGCAACTGTACCAAATAGTCTTGTGATACTCAAGTGCCCTAGTTTCAAAGCCGATGCAAATGCATCAAGAATTCCCGGTGTTAATCCATTAATTATGTTATTCATCCCACAAGTGAAGAGAACCAAATACTCATCAACACGTTGGCCCAAGTGAGTTGAGTCAAATGCACCATTGAGTTATGCAAGTTCTATGTTCAAAGCTTAAATACTGATTATTCTGTTTGATACTAAAAGTTTAAGACATTAAATAGAAAATAAGTTTAATTTTGTTTTAATCCTGGTGCTGTAATATCTCTCGTACCTATATGTGAAGCATCTTTTCAAAGATATAACGCAGCAGGAGTGCATCACCCAATTGGGCCTTTGATGGTGTTCACTCTCAAATCTAATCCCATTTCTTTATCCTTCTCCCCATCCTTTCATATTCTTTTTAACTACTTGTCAAATTCCATGTTAAATGATATTATATTCTCTGCCTCAATAATTAATTATGGCAAAATATTCCATCTTTTAACAACTCTGTTTGAAGGAAAATTCTTACTTCTCTCCTTTATTTTTCTATTAACACTCCGGAACCTATGGCCTAGAAATTCTATCACGCAGCACCCAGTTTTCAGTGCTAAATGGTCTCATAAGCTTCTAATATGGCAGGCAGGAAGAACACACACATTACCAGTTTGAAGGGCGCCAGCCGCCATATGCCTAGGCAATTCAATACTATATTGGTATAGTCAGAGATGCATGTCAGCATTATGTTAATAGCTGAATATCTTATTTAAATTAGATTCCTACACTTCTTACAGGACCTGTTTTTGATTCTGAAATTTCCCAGCAAATGACTCACCACATGCTGAACTTGTCCAGCAACATGTGGGACTAACCGACAGGAAAAAACCCTCGCCTCTTAAATCAAATTTATCAAACACATACTGTCACAGTATATGGTTTAGCTAACAAAAGACAGGACTAATCACCCTTGTGCCAGCCCTTAGTACCTGTCTTGCATGATCCTTTTCCTATCCTGATGCTCCTACAAAGTGTTTCCCCAATAGGTACAGCTGTTTTTCCATTGAGGACTCTTCAGATGGTCGCGGAGGACAACCTTCAGTAGCTCGGGGCCTTGAAGACTTGGCTACAGACTGCAGCATCTTGGTGTGGGCTGGGGAAATATGGCCCATTTGGCTGTATAGCACTAACAAGGACACTGGTGGAGTTGGTGGCAGGGAAGCAGCCATGCTGTTGTACTGATAGAGCCAACACCACACTTCCAATACGGCATGTCAGAACAACAGAGTGCAAGAGTGAAGTGAGGCTCAGGAAACTCATGTCAACAGTTGGCACCTAAGCCACGATGTCAGCTATCTGAGCTTCCATGACAGGTGTGAGAGCTGTCAGAAGATGATCCATGATGGTTTGGCATCTCTGTGTTTTTGATGGTGTTGAGCATTCTGTCCATCCTGGTGTATGTTCATGAGCCTTCTTCTGGGCTGGGCCCTAAAAGCCAGCAACTGAGTTCTCTGCAGCTCAACTAGTATGCAACATCACCTTCCAGCAAGCTGCCACCTGTGGCATCCTATCCCCTGCCCCAGCTCCTATCCATTGGACCCAAGATTCAATACATAGCAACCACTTCTCTAACTTAGCCTGTAAAGTACATTTGGTGCTAGTATCTGAGCTGGTGCTTGCGAGGGTGAAATTGAGTAATGCTGTATCATCTGGAAAACTTTTCTCCTCTTCCATTTCTTCAGAACCAGAAATCAAAGAGAAGGACAGGTTTAGCTTGTTTTGTGAAGGGAGAGGCGAGAGAGGGAGAGGGAGAGGGAAGTCACTGGTAAAAGCAGCTGTAGTTTGTAGAAGTGAGAAGGAAAATAAGAGAATAAGGCATGAAGAAATCCTGTGCAATGTCTCCTCCAGGATTACCAGTCACCACAGACTTTCCCCCTGCCTAAGATCACCAGTACGTTCTCTTTGAGGAGGGAAGAGGGTAAGCAAGTGGGCTTGGCCACCTTCAGTGGCAGCTTCCTGGTGTATGACCTTCTCCTGCAGGGAGAACGGAAGTTTTTTAGTCACAATCTTGTGATATGTTTCGAGAATGTGTTCATCATGGTGGAGTAGCTTGTCTACAGTGTGTCAGAGGTGATGGGTAGGGAAGTGAGGGTAGGAATAATGAGTGTGAGGAAAAGGAGGTGTAGTGAAGCATGGTGCAGTAAATGTAAGAGAGTGAAGGGAGGCAGGTGTGAGAGCCTTGTGAGTAGTGAGGTTGGAGATTGTGGAGATGTGTGTAGTGAGGTTGGAGGTTGTGAAGGTGTAAGTAGTGAGGTTGGAGGTTGTGAAGGTGTGAGTAGTGAGGTTGGAGGTTGTGGAGGTGTAAGTAGTGAGGTTGAAGGTTGTGGAGGTGTGAATAGAGAGTAAGAGAGCAGTGTTCTTACCTTGACAACTCTAGTGAGGTCATGGAGCTTCTTCTGGCATTATAGCTACAAAGTCCTTGCACAATACCACAAATCCACATGAGGCACATTCTATGGACAAGGTCACTCTGTGACCTGCACCTTTATTCACAGTACCAAGAAGTGATGACCCTGCGTGGGACCTCCCTTTATATACCTGGATGACCAGGTGAGGAGTGTCTCCCATAAGTTCACCACCTGTGATCAAAGTGTGCATTTCTCAAGTATATACAGTATTGCAGTGTTGTTACATGAAGGTTACATACATGGCATCACCTCCCCCGCCCCCAATGTCTTATTGGGATCACAGGTTAAGTCTCTCGGGTGGTCTGCGCACTCTCGTGGAGCACTGCAGTTGGGGCTCTGGCTGTTGAGCTTTGGCCTGTGTGTCTGTCCCCTGTAGTGATTCCGGCCTGTCCGGGCTGACCGCAGGGACTGTGCATGCTACTGAATGTTCTTGTTGCTCGTTCACTGGCGGTGGTGTGAATACCATCTCATGATCTTCCTCAGGTTCCTCAGAGTCCATGCTGAACCTTTTTTTGACTTGGTCCAGATGCTTGCGGCATATTTGCCCATTGTTAAGTTTAACCACGATGACCCTATTCCCCTCTTTGTCTATTAGAGTATCTTCAAGCCATTTGGGCCCCAAAGCGTGATTGAGAACAAATATGGGGTCACCAATTTCTATACATCTCCCCCTTGAATTACGGTCATGGTACTCATTTTGGGACTGGCGCTTGCCTTCAACAATGTCGGACAAGACAGGATGAATGAGGGACAGCCGAGTTTTGAGTGTTCATTTCTTAAGGAGCTCTGCGGGCGGGACCCCCATGAGCGAGTGCGGTCGGGACCTATAGGCCAGCAGGAGGCACGACAGGCGGCATTGAAGGGAGGGACCTTGAATCCTGAGCATGTCTTGTTTTATGATTTGGACCGCACGTTCCGCCTGGCCAATGGAGGCCGGCTTGAATGGTGCTGTTCTGACATGGTTGATGCCATTACCCGACATGAACTCCTGGAATTCGTAGCTCGTGAAACATGGGCCATTATCGCTAACAAGGATGTCCGGCAAACCGTGGGTCGCAAAGACTGCACGTAGACTCTCCACAGTGGTGGATAGCGTGCACAAATTCAAAATGATGCACTCGATCCATTTCGAGTATGCATCAACCACGATGAGAAACATTTTCCCCATGAACGGGCCCGTGCAGTCTATGTGAATGCGTGACCATGGCCTGATGGGCCAGGGCCACGGGCTGAGCGGGGCCTGCTGGAGGCACTTCCCAGCTGAGCACATGTCGTGCACCTGCGAACACAGTGTTTCAGTTCTGAATCAATTCCCGGCCACCAAACGTGTGAACAGGCAATGGCCTTCATCAGCACGATGCCTGGGTGCTCGCTGTGGAGTTCCCTGATGAAAGCTTCCCTGCCCCTCTGGGGCATGACTACCCGACTGCCCCATAGTAGACAGTCGGCTTGGATGGAGAGCTCATCCATCCGCCTGTGAAACGGTCTGACCTCCTCGCGGCATGCTCCGTGTGCGGGCTCCCAATCCCCAGTCAGGACACATTTCTTAATCAAAGATTTGGAGAGGATCTCTGTTGGTCCAGATTTTGATCTGGCGGGCAGTGATCGGGGAGCCTGCGCTGTCAAAGGCATCAACGGCCATGACCATCTCAGCGCTTTGCTCCGCTGCCCCCTCAGTGGTGGCCAGTGGAAGCCTGCTGAACAAGTCAGCACAATTTTCAGTGCCTGGCTGCTGCCGGATGGTGTAGTCATACGCAGCCAGCGTGAGAGTCCATCGCTGTATGCAAGCTGATGCATTGGCATTGAGAGCCTTGCTGTCTGACAACAGGGATGTTAACGGCTTGTGGTCCGTTTCTAACTCGAACCTCCTGCCAAAAAGGTACTGATGCATCTTTTTCACCCCATAGACACATGCGAATGCTTCCTTTTCAACCATCCCATATCCATGTTCTGCTTGAGAGAGCAACCTGGAGGCATAAGCCACAGGTAGGAGTTGCCCTTCAGCATTGCACTGCTGCAACACGCACCCAACCCCATAGGACGATGCATCACATGTCAGAACCAATTTCTTACAGGGGTTGTACAGGGTCAACAACCTATTTGAACAGAGTAAGTTACGCGCCCGATTGAAAGCCGTTCTTGACAGTTCCCCAAAACCAATCGCAACCCTTACGCAGGAACACGTGTAGCGGCTCCAACAATGTGCTTAAGTTCGGCAGAAAGTTCCCGAAATAGTTCAAGAGTCCCAGAAATGAACGCAACTCTGATGTGTTGCAGGACCTGTTTTGGATTCGGTAGGCCGAATCCCATCGTAGCAACCCTCCTGCTCAGAAACTCGACTTCGGGAGCCAAAAACACACACTTAGGTTTCTTGAGTCACAGGCCTGCTCGGTCCAGTCGGCGTAGCACCTCCTCCAGGTTGTGGAGGTGTTCCTTGGTGTCCCGACCCATGATGAGGATATCGTCCTGGAATACGATCGTTCCAGGAATAGATTTGAGCAGTCTTTCCATGTTTCTTTGAAAGATCACGGCCACTGATCGAATGCCAAATGGACACCTGTTGTAAACAAACAGTCCCTTGTGCGTGGTGATTATGGTCAATAGTTTGGATTCGTCGGCCAGTTCTTGGGTCATGTAGGCTGAAGTGAGGTCCAACTTGGTGAATAGCTTGCCGCCTGCCAGTGTGGCAAAAAGATCCTCCACTCTCGGAAGCAGGTATTGGTCTTGTTGGGACACCTGGTTGATAGTGGCCTTGAAGTCGCCACAAATCCTGACCGAGTCATCCACTTTTAGGACGGGAACATTGGGGCTCGCTCAGTCACTGAATTCAATGGACAAGATGATGCCCTCTCTCAGCAAACGGTCCAATTCGCTTTCAATTTTCTCCCGCATCACATACGGCACAGCTCTGGTTTTGTGGTGCACTAGTCTGGCGTCCGGGATGATGCGAATCACTACTTTGGTACCTTTGAACGTCCCGACGCCAGGTTGGAATAGCGACTCAAATTGCTGTAGGACCTGTGAGCATGAACTTCGCTCCACAGATGACACTGCATGCACATTCCCCCATTTCCAGTTCATCTCAGCTAACCAGCTCCTCTCCAATAGTGCGGGACCATTGCCCGGGACAATCCAGAGCGGCAACTGATCCATTGTGTGTGACAGCCAACATTGCACTGCCTAGCACTGGAATGATTTCTTTGGTGTACATCCGTAGTTGAGTCTCAATGCGTTCTAGTTTGGGTGTGCAGGCTTTGAGTGGCCATAGCTTTTTGAATTGTTGAACGCTCATGAGTGACTGGCTGGCCACCATGTCCAGCTCCATGCGTACCAGGATGCCATTTAATAGGACCTTCATCATCATAGGTAGCGTATTGGTATATGAGCTGTGAATGTTTGCTACATGAACCCGCTGAACTTCAGCGTCCATTGATTTGCCCCACGCGTCATCCTGCCTCGCAGACCCCTCTTCTGATCCATCCACCTTGTAAATTAGCCTGGTCGCAGACTTCCTGCACACTTTAGCTAAAAGGCCAGTGAGGTTACTGTAGTGTCTCTGCAGCTTGTTACAAACTCACACGAGGCATGTATATAATCAGACACGGTCACTCTGTGACCTTCACTTTATTCCCAGGACCAAGGAGTGCTGACCCTGGGTGCGGCCGGGACCTGTAGGCCAGCAGGAGGTGCGATAGGCGGTACTGAAGGGAGTGTCCTTGGATGTGTAGCATGCCCTGCTTTACGACTTGGACCGTCCGTTCTGCCTGGCCATTGGAAGCCGGCTTGAATGGCGCTGTCCAGACATGCTTGATCCCATTGCTCGACATAAACTCCTGGATTTCATGGCTGGTAAAACACAGGCCATTGTCGCTGACCAGGATGTCCGGCAAGCCGTGGGTCGCGAAAACCGTACGCAGACTCTCCACAGTGATGGATGTCGTGCACGAGTTCAATATGATGCACTCGCTCCACTTCGAGTATGCATCGACAATGATTAGGAACATTTTCCCCATGAACGGGCCCGCATAGTCTACGTGAATGCGTGACCATGGCCTGATGGGCCAGGGCCACGGGCTGAGTGGAGCCTCCCTGGGGGCATTGCCCAGCTGGGCACACGTCGTGCACCTGCGAACCCAGTGTTCCAGGTCTGAGTCAATCCCCGGCCACCATACCTGTGACCGGGCAATGGCTTCCCTTAACACGATGCCAGGGTGCTCGCTGTGGATTTCCCTGATGAACGCTTCCCTTCCTTTCTGGGGCATGACTACCCAGCTGAAACGGTCTGACTTCCTCGGGGCATGCCCTGTGCGCGGGCACCCAATTCCCAGTCAGGACACATTTCTTTATCATGGATAGAAGGGTGTCCCTGTTGGTCCAGAGTTTAATCTGTCAGGCTGTAATGGGGGAGCCCGCAGTGTCAAAAGCCTCAACAGCCATGACCATCTCAGCGGTCTGCTCCGATGTCCCTTTGGTCGTGGCCAGTGGGAGCCTGCTGAGTGCATCAGCGCAATTTTTGGTGCCTGGCCGGTGCCGTATGGTGTAGTCATACGCAGCCAGCGTGAGAGCCCATCACTGTATACGAGCTGAAGCGTTAGCGTTGACAGCCTTGCTGTCGGACAACAGGGATGTTAACGGCTTGTGATCCGTCTCTAGTTCGAACTGTCTACCGAAAAGGTACCGGTGCATCTTTTTCACACCGTAAACACACGCGAGTACCTCCTTCTCGACCATGCCATATCCACGCTCTGCCTGGGAGAGCGACCTGGAGGCACAAGCCACCGGTTGGAGTCGGCCGTCATCGGTACCCTGCTGCAACACACACCCAACCCCGTAGGATGATGCATGTTAAAACCAGTTTTTTACAGAGGTCATACAAAGTCAACACTTTGTTGGAACACAGCAGGTTCCTCGCCTTATTGAAATCCCGTTCTTGGCAATCCTCCCAAAACCATTCACACCCTTTACGGAGGAGCATGTGTAACGGCTCCAACAATGTGCTGAAGTTCGGCAGAAAGTTCCCAAAATAGTTCAAAAGTCCCAGGAATGATTGCAACTCTGACGTGTTGCCGGGCCTGGGTGCCCGGAAAATCGCCTCAGTTTTCGATTCAGTGGGCCGGATTCCATCTGCGGCAACCCTCCTGCCCAAGAACTCGACCTCTGGGGCCAAAAACACGCACTTGGCCTTTTTCAGCCGCAAGTCTACCCGATCCAATCGGCGTAGCACCTCCACCAGGTTGCGGAGGTGTTCCTCGGTGTCTCGTCCCGTTATAAGGCTGTCATCTTGGAATACGACCGTTCCAGGGATGGACTTGAGCAAGCTTTCCATGTTTCGCTGAAAGATAGCCGCTGCCGAACGAATGCCAAACGGGCACCTGTTGTAGACAAATAATCCCTTGTGCGTCGTGATGGTGGTCAGAAGCTTGGAATCTTCTGCCAGTTCCTGAGTCATGTAGGCCGAAGTGAGGTCCAGCTTCATGAACATCTTGCCACCTGCCAGCGTGGCAAAAAGGTCCTTCGCTCTCGGGAGCGGGTATTGGTCTTGCAGCGACACTCGGTTGATGGTGGCTTTGTAGTCGCCACAAATCCTAACCGAGCCATCTGCTTTGAGGACAGGAACGATGGGACTTGCCCAGTCGCTGAATTCAATGGCCGAAATTATGCCCTCTCTGAGCAGCCTGTCCAGATCACTTTCAATTTTCTCACGCATCACGTACGGCACCGCTCTGGCTTTGTGGTGCACTGGTCTGGCGTTCGGAGTGTTGCGTATCACTACTTTCGTCTCCTTGAACGTTCCGACACCGGGTTGAAAGAGTGACTCAAATTTTTGCTACACCTGTGAGCATGAACTTCACTCCACGGATATAATGGCGTGCACATCCCCCCCATTTCCAATTCACCTCAGCTAGCCAACTCCTCCTCAAAAGCGCGGGGCCATTTCCCGGAACAATCCAGTGTGGCAGCTGGTTCTGTAATCCATTGTGCGTTACCACCAAGTTTGCACTGCCCAGCACTGGGATTCTCTCTTTGGTGTATGTCCGTAGCTACGTCTCAATGCGTTCCAGTTTGGGCCTGCTAGCTCTGTGTGGCCATAGTCTCTCAAATTGTTGGGCGCTCATGAGAGACTGGCTAGCTCCCGTATCCAGCTCCATGTGCACCGGGATGCCATTCAGTAAGTCTTTCATCATCATGGGTGGCGTTTTAGTGTATGAGCTGTGGATGTCAGCCACATGAACTCTCTGAACTTCAGCATCCATGGTTGTTCCCCAGGCTTCATCCTGCATTGCAGACCCCTCGTCTGGTTCCTCTGTCTCGCAGACTAGCCTCGCTACTGCCTTTTTGCACATCCTGGCCACTGACATTACAAATCGTACAGGTATAAAGCTGGAACCTGCAGCTTTTGGCAGTGTGTCTGCCCCACATCTCCAGCATGAGCTGAGATTGCTGTTAACAAAAGGACTATTCCTGGGCTTTCCTCTCATGATGGCCAGTTTGGCTGCTTCTAAGCACTCTGATGGGGGATGTTAATGGTCCCATCACGGGATGCATTGTTCCTCGTGATGGCGTGAATTGTCGATCCCCTTTCCATTGTCCCTGTTGTGGACCCACCCTGGAGCTTGTTGCTGCCTGGGCAGTGTCGAATTGCCCTTGCCTACCTGCCTGGGCGGTGTTGAATTGCCTTTGCCTGCCTGCGGGGTTCTGTATCACTTTTACAACATTCTCTCCCTGGTTCATCGCAATGTTAAAACCAGGCCTGCGTGCGAAAATTAGCTTAGTCTCCTCTTCCCCTGCCATAAAGATCTGAGCTTTCAACGCCGCCCCTTCTTAGTCTTTATGAGCTTCCTGAAAAGGCCAGCATGATTAATGCCCTCGATGAAAAAGTCCCTTAACATCTCCCCGCTGCAGGCATCGGAGAACTTACAGAGACTGGCCAAACACCGCAGTTCTGCCACGAAGTCTGAGACGTTTTGACCCTTCCGACGCCGGTGAGAGTATAACCGGTGCTGGGCCATGTGTACGCTACTTGCTAGCTTGAGATGCTCACTGATCAGCTGGCTGAGCTCTTCGAAGGACTTGTCCGCTGGCTTTTGGCGTGCGAGCAGGTCTTTCATCAGCACATACGTCTGTGGACCACAGCTGGTCAGTAGATGCGCTCTCAGCTTGTCAGCCGCTGTCACTTCCAGCCAGTCCTTTGCGACAAAGCTCTGCTAGAGTCTTTCCACAAAGTCATTCCAGTCCTCTCCCACACAGTAGCGTTCCTCTGTGCCACCGGTGGCCATCCTCGTGGTTCGGTGATTCCCGTTTCCCGTCGCCAAAATGCCACCAATGATGATGAAGGTTTTTGTGGTGTCTGCACCTTGTTACAAACTCACACGAAGCATGTATATATCAGACACGGTCACTCTGTGACCTTCACTTTATTCCCAGGACTAAGGAGTGCTGACCCTGGGTGGGACCTCTCCTTGTATAGCTGGAAACCTAGGTGAGGAGTATCTCCTGCAAGCTCACACTCTGTGGTCAGGGTGTGAATTTCAAGGGTACAGGTTCAGTGTGCATGAGTTACAGTTACATAACTATTGTCATTGCAAGATGGTGAAATACATGACAGTTACAATTTCTGCAGGTGAACTGTTGAAACCTGCAAATCCTAGCAGCATGTCTGCCTCCACACCTCCAGCATGAACTGAGATTCCCATTGTTGTGAACAAAAGTGCTGTTACCAGGCATTCCTCACTGATTGTCCCTTTGACTGCTCTTGAGCGCCCTGTTAGTGGGTGGCAATGGCCCCAGCCGAGAACGCATTGTCCACTGGGATGGCGTAAATGACCGTTCAGCCTGCCATTGTCTGTGTTGAAAACCTGTTCTGGGGTCTATTACTGCCTGGGGTGTGTCAAAATGCCCTTGCCTGCCTGCTGGGCTCTGAGTCGCATTTATGATATTGACCCCCTGATCCATCGCCACGTTGGAGTCAGAGTTGCGCGCATATATTATCTTGGTTTCCTCCTCCCGTTAACAATGGGCAGATATGCCACAAGCATCTGGACCAAGTTTAAAAAAAGGTTCAGCATGGACTCTGAGGAACCTGAGGAAGATCATGAGATGGTATTCACACCACCGCCGTAAAGTCTGAGCCAGCAACACCGCCGTTTCCAAGTTCAAGTCCTTGGTCTCGATTAACTTTCTGAAAATCCCGACATGAGCGATGCCCTCAGTAAAGAAATCTCTGCGCATTTCCCCCCTGCCGGTGTCTGTGAACTTAGAGGCTGGCCAAGCGCCGTATGTCCGCAACAAAGTCCGGTATGCTCTGTCCTTCCCGACGTCGCTGGGTATAAAATCTGTGTTGGGCCATGTGTATGCTGCTCGCCGGTTTGAAGTGCTCACTGATTAGCTTGCTGAGTTCTTCAAAGGTTTTGTCCATCGGCTTCTCGGGTGCTAGCAGGTCTTTCATGAGCGCGTAAGTCTTAGATTCACAGCTGGTCAGTAGATGAGCCCTTCGCTTGTCGGCTGCTGCATCTCCCAGCCAGTCCTTCATGACAAAGCTCTGCTGAAGCCTCTCAGTGAAATCGTCCCAGTCCTCACCAACACAGTACTGTTCCTCTGTGCTACCGGTGGCCATTCTCGTGGGTTGTTGATTCCCCTTTCTCGTCGCCACTGTAAAGTCCTTGCACAATACCACAAATCCACACGAGGCACATTCTATGGATAAGGTCACTCTTTGACCTGCACCTTTATTCACAGTACCAAGAAGTGATGACCCTGTATGGGACTTCCCTTTATACACCTGGATGACCAGGTGAGGAGTGTCTCCCACAGGTTCACCCCCTGTGGTCAATGTGTGCATTTCTCAAGTATATACAGTATTGCAGTGTTGTTACATGAAGGTTACATACATGACAACAGCATGACCTGGGTGCTAAGCTACTGGCAATACGACCTATTCCCACTGCCCCTGAATTTATGCCCAGTAGGCTTCCTATCCGTAGTTTAAAGAGGATGTCCCTTCTCCTGTTCACGGCATCGACCAGGGAATTCAGCAAGGCATCAGGGAAATTAAGTGCCCTCTCAGTGCTCGCTGCAGCTATTTTTTCCACTTTCAAGTGTTTCCTTCCTTCTGCAGCCTTTATGAGGTGCTGCCTGCCTTTAAGTGACATCAGAGACACCCTTTGGGCCCAAATTTGGCCGTCCGTTTTTTTTGGCGTACTCACGTGAGGTGCGCCGACTTGCTACGCTCAAAACGGCGCTGAAAAGATATCCCCGTATTCTCCCCGCTCCATCAACTGTCCTTGTGTTTGGCGCGGCATGCCAAATCCATTGGAGGGGCGGAGCTAGGGCCATACAGCTGAAAGAGTGCTGGCGGGGCTAGGGCCCAGCACATGTAACAGTGCCGGCAGCGTTGCGCATGCGCAGTAGGGAATAACATTGGCAATCAGCCATTTTTAAAGAGAAAGCCTTCTGATTGATTTTTGGTGCCTGAAGGAGTGCTGTGAGGAGTGTTGTGGAAGAAATCAGCTGCTGGAATCAGTGAGTGCTCTGTGTTGCTGCTAAAGTTCCAGAAGGAATGCTGCATAGGTGAAAATCATTGCTACATGCAAAATAAGGACTGTGTGTTTTGAAAAATCACTGAATGTCAATTCAATACAGCAATGCAACAACGTGCACCAAGAACAGAGAATTTCTTGCATGACGAAGTGGAGATACTAGTTAATGTCATTGAGAACAGATGGCAGGAGCTGGATGCCAGCAAGAGAGGTCGCACGAAAGTGCCACCCAAAGAAATGAAGAAACACTGGAACCAAGTTGCAGAAGATTACTGCGCAGTGGTGAATACCACAAGATCTGGAAGCCAGTGTAAAAAGAAATGGCAGGCCATTGGTCAAGTAGTTAGTGTAAGTAATATTTTCATTTATTCAATGCAATTGCAATTGTAAATGTGACCAGTTGCATATGTCCCACCCAGCAGAAAGACACTCTCTCCAAAAAGTTGCATTTTCATCTCTGCTGAAGAAATTGGCCCACAACAAAAGGAAAAGAACTCGAACAGGAGGAGGCCCGGCAAATCTGCATCCACTAACACCCTTGGAACAGAGGGTCGCTGCTTTGATGGGCCCTACCTGAAGAAAAACAATCAGTACTGCACAAGCTGGGTCCACATGTGAGGGAGAGGATAAGTCCTGAAAATTAACCGTGGCTCTACAAATCAACCTGCTACCTGGCCTGCTATGTGTGACCCTACTCATGCCACCCATCCTGCCCCCTCCTCTGCTGCTAACCATTTGACTGTTGTGTTATATTTTGCAGAACCTGATGCCAATCCTGAAGATCCAGAAGAAGATTCAGACGCGTACGAGCCAGACCAACTTCGGGGGCGGGGGGGGGGCGTGGGGGGACGGTGGGAATGGAAATGTATGAAGGGAACAATGATGAAATTAATATGGTTGAGGCCACGGTACACGACTTTGCGTTGCCAAACATTTCCATGAGCTCTGGTGCGACATTCTTTGGTTTCAGCCCGTCCCCGTCCATATATAGTGCTTTAAGTTCTGATGTGGTTTCCCAAGTGCCGAGGTCGCGGGTCCCAGTGGTGGTGGAATGCAGCATGGAACACGCAGTGCCCCATGGTCAAGCTTGCTGGTCCCACTGCTGGTGGGATGCAGTATGGAACATCCAGGGCCCCACCGTCCGAGGTTGCGCCTCCCAGTGCTGGTGGGATGCAGCATGGAACACCCAGGGCCCCACCATCCCAGCCTGCGCCTCCCACTGGAGGGGTGCCACGAGGCAGACCCAGGGTGAGGGGAAGGAGAATTCGACTACCTCTCCTGAGATGCAGCATGCAACAGATGTGGTTCAGATGATGGCATTGGGTGTGGAGAGCAATGACCTTACCCGATCACTCGTGCACACCATCAGTGGGGTGGGTGATGAGGTAACGGGACTGTCGGGAGAAATAGCAGTAACGACACGGGAAATGAAGGAGGTAATTTCAGAGGCAGTGAGAACGACGGCACAGGCCATTAGGGAGGGCATGTGTGAGGTAGCTGCTGCAATAATGGAACACAGCCAGGCCAATCAGCTGCAACTCCCACTGCAATCCCCGCATCAGCCTCTGTCGAGACCTGAGCCTGGCCGTCCACATTAACACCTGCCCCCGCCGCCATGAAGAAATTCCGAGATGTGGATGAGAGATGGGTGCAGCCTTTCTTTGCTGTTGTTGTTGTTGTTGTTGATGTTACTGTTGTAACTGTTTTCACATTGAAAGTTTTTGTAAGTTGTGTAAATTTACAACTTTATAAGTGATCTTAAAGTTTTTAAGTGATCTTAGAGTGTACGTATTTTCAAATTGAAATTTTTTGATAATTTTTTTAAATTTATAAGTTTATGTGATCTTAAAGTTTTTAAGTGATCTTAAAGAGTCCTATTAAAGTAAAGTTTGATGCAAGAATTATTTTATTACACTAAAGTGAAGTACATTGTAAACTTTTCAATAAAATATATTTTACATTAAAACTGAATCATCTTCCATTAACACAACACAACATTTAGGAACAACTGCAAAAAATAAACATGTTCATGCGGAATAGTTGTTGCTGAGCCCTCAGGCATCAGTAAAGCATTCACATATGAGCTGCTGGCGCAAGGCTCGAGCAATCATTAAAGGAGCACGATGGCCCATAGAAACATAGAAACATGGAAAATAGGTGCAGGAGTAAGCCATCCGGCCCTTCGAGCCTGCACCGCCATTCAATATGATCATGGCTGATCATGCAGCTTCAGTACCCCATTCCTGCTTTCTCTCCATACCCCTTGATCCCTTTAGGCGGAAGGGCCACATCTAACTCCCTTTTGAATATATCTAACGGACTGGCCTCAACAACTTTCTGTGGTAGACAATTCCACAGGTTCACAATTCTCTGAGTGAAGAAGCTTCTTCTCATCTCAGTCCTAAATGGCTTACCCCTTATCCTTAGACTGTGACCCCTGGTTCTGGACTTCCCCAACATCGGGAACATTCTTCACGCATCTAACCTGTCCAATCCCGTCAGAATTTTATATGTTTCTATGAGATCCCCTTTCATTCTTCTAAATTCCAGTGAATATAGGCCTAGTCGATCCAGTCTTTCTTTATATGTCAGTCCTGCCATACCGGGAATCAGTCTGGTAAACCTTCGCAGCACTCCCTCAATAGCACGAATGTCCTTCCTCAGATTAGGAGACCAAAACTGCACAAATACTCAAGGTGTGGTCTCACCAAGGCCCTGTACAACTGCAGTAAGACCTCCCTGCTCCTATACTCAAATCCCCTCACTATGAAGGCCAGCATGCCATTTGCTTTCTTTACTGCCTTCTGTACCTGCTTGCCTATCTTCAATGACTGATGTACCATGACACCGAGGTCTCTTGCACCTGCCCTTTTACTAATCTGTCACCATTAAGACAATAATCTGCCGTCCTGTTTTTGCCGCCAAAGTGGATAACCTCACATTTATCCACATTATATTGCATCTGCCATGCATTTGCCCATTCACTAACCTGTCCAAGTCCCGCTGTACATAAGAACATAAGAACATAAGAGTTAGGAACAGGAGTAGGCCATCTAGCCCCTCGAGCCTGCTCCGCCATTCAACAAGATCATGGCTGATCTGGCCGTGGACTCAGCTCCATTTACCCGCCCGCTCCCCATAACCCTTAATTCCCTTATTGGTTAAAAATCTATCTATCTGTGATTTGAATACGTTCAATGAGCTAGCCTCAACTGGGCAGAGAATTCCACAGATTCACAACCCTCTGGGAGAAGAAATTCCTTCTCAACTCGGTTTTAAATTGGCTTCCCCGTTTTTTGAGGCTGTGCCCCCTAGTTCCCCAACCAGTGGAAACAATCTCTCTGCCTCTATCTTGTCTATCCCTTTCATTATTTTAAATGTTTCTCTAAGATCACCCCTCATCCTTCTGAACTCCAACGAGTAAAGACCCAGTCTACTCAATCTATCATCATAAGGTAACCCCCTCATCTCCGGTATCAGCCTAGTGAATCATCTCTGTACCCCGTCCAAAGCTAGTATATCCTTCCTTAAGTAAGGTGACCAAAACTGCACACAGTACTCCAGGTGCGGCCTCACCAATACCCTATACAGTTGCAGCAGGACCTCCTAGCATCCTCCTCGCAGCTCACAATTCCATCCAATTTAAGGACATGGTATGGGGGTGATGTATTGATGAATATAGAGAACTGGTTGGCAGACAGGAAGCAAAGAGTGGGAATAAACCGGTCCTTTTGAGAATGGCAGGCAGTGATTAGTGGGGTGCCTAGTTAGGTGCCGCAGGGTTCAGTGCTGGGACCCCAGCTATTTACAATATACATTAATGATTTAGACAAACTGCAAACTTGGAGATATTATATTCAATTCCTTCATCTAAATCAATAATGTATTTTGTAAATAGCTGGGGTCCCAGCACTGAACCCCACGGCACCCCACTAGTCACTGCCTGCTATTCTGAAAAGGACCTGTTTATTCCCATTCTTTGCTTCCTGTCTGCCAACCAGTTCTCTATCCACGTCAATACATTACACCCAATACCATGTGCCTAATTTTGCACACTAATCTCTTGTGGCTCCTTATCAAAAGCCTTTTGGAAGTCAAAATACACTACAACCACAGGTTTACCCTTATCCACTCTACTAGTTACATCCTCAAAAATCTCCAGAAGATTTGTCAAGCATGATTTCCCATTCATAAATCCATGCTGACTTGGACTGATCCAGTCACTGCTTTCCAAATGCACTGCTATTACATCTTTAATAATTGATTCCAGCATTTTTCCCACCACCGATGTCAGGCTAACTGGTCTAGAATTCCTTGTTTTCTCTCTCCCTCCTTTTTTAAAAAGTGGGGCTACATTAGCTACCCTCCAATCCATAGGAACTGAATCAGAGTTCATTGAATGTTGGAAAATGACCACCAATGCATCTATTATTTCAAGGGCAACTTCCTCACTTACTCTAGGATGCAGACTATCAGGCCCTGGGGATTTATCGGCCTTCAGTCCCTTCAATTTCCCTAACACCATTTCCTGACTATTCCCTCAGTTCCCCCTTCTCGCTAGACCCTCAGTCCCCTAGTATTTTCGGGAGGTTATTCATGTCTTCCTTAGTGAAGACAGAATCAAAGTATTTTTTCAATTGGTCTGCCATTTCCTTGTTCCCCATTATGAATTCCCCTGATTCTGACTGCAAAGGACCTACATTAGCCTTCACTAATCTTTTTCTCTTCACATATCCATAGAAGCTTTTGCAGTCGGTTTTTATGTTCCCTGCAAGTTTCCTCTCGTACTCTATTTTCCCCCTCTTAATTAAACCCTTAGTCCTCCTCTGTTGAATTCTAAATTTCTCCCAGTCCTCAGGTTTGCTGCTTTTTCTGGCCAATTTATATGCCTCTTCCTTGGATTTAACACTTTCCCCAATTTCCCTTGTTAACCACAGTTGAGCCACCTTCCCTTTTTTATTCTTATGCCACATAGGGATGTACAATTGTTGTAGTTCAGCCATGTAATATTTAAATGTCTGCCGTTGCCTATCCACTGTCAACCCTTTAAGTATCATTCTTCAATCTATCCTAGCCAATTCACGTCTCATACCATCGAACTTTCCTTTCTTTAAGTTCAGGACCCTAGTCTCTGAATTAACTGTGTCACTCTCCATCTTAATGAAGAATTCTACCATATTATGGTCACACTTCCCCAAGGGAAGACCAGATTGCTAATTAATCCTCTCTCGTTACACAAGACCCAGCATAGGATGGCCTGCTCTTTAGTTGGTTCCTTGAAATATTTGTCGAGAAAACCATCCCTTATATATGCCAGGAAATCCTCCTCCACAGTATTGCTACCAGTATGGTTAGCCCAATCAATATGCAGATTAAAGTCACCCATGATAACTGCTATACCCTTATTGCACGCATCCCTAATTTCCTGTTTGATGTCATCCCCAATCTCGTCACTATGTTTAGAGGTCTGTACACAACTCCCACTAACGTTTCCTGCCCTTTGGTGTTTCACAGCTCTACCCATATAGATTCCACATCATCCAAGCTAATGTGCTTCCTTACTATTGTGTTAATCTCCTCTTTAACCAGTAACGCTACCCCACCTCCTTTTCCTTCCTGTCTGTCCTTCCTGAATATTGAATACCCCTGGATGTTGCGTTCTCAGCCTTGGAGACCTTCGAGTCATGTGTCCGTAATCCCCATATCCGTCAACAGCTATCTGCGCAGTCAATTCATCCACCTTATTACGAATGCTCCTCGCATTGAGACTCTTGCCTTCAGACCTGTTTTTTTTAACACTCTTTGTCCTCCAATGTCGTGCTCCGTTCTCAGGTACTTGTATGGTTTCCTGATCGTCGTCATCATTCTCCTCCACCACCTCCTCCTGCTCGTCATCTGCATCTTCCAAATCATTATCACCAGGCACTCTCACCGCAGGTGGATCTTCCACTACCAGCTGCTGCTGCCTCATGATGGCTAAGTTATGCAGCATGCAGCACACAACAGTGAACTGACCAAAAATCTCAGGGGAATATTGCAAGTAGTCTCCGGAATGGTCCAGGCATTGGAAACGCTGTTTCAAGATGCCAATGCTCCTGTCTATGATGCTACATGTCGTAATGTGCAACATGTTGTATTGATGGTCAGCTTCCGTCTGGGCTACACGTCGAGGCGTCATGAGCCAGGTGGTCAGGCCGTACTCTTTGACTCCCAGTAGCCAACTCTGCCTTTCTGGCTGCTGCTCAAACATGTCAGATATAATGCTGTCGCGTAGGATGAACGCATCATGGGTGTTGCCAGGGTATCTTGCATCGACTGACATGATGCGATGCAGGTTGTCACACACGAGATGCACATTAATGGAGTGGAAGCCTTTTCTATTCCTGAACTGCTCGGCATCCTCCACAGGTGCTCACAAGGTGATATGGGTACAATCAATGCTGCTCTGTACCTTTGGAAAGCCAGCAATCCTTGAGAACCCACAGCCCTGTCATGGATTGCTTGGGCGGTCATTGGGAACTTGATGAAGTCATTCCTCCACGCATACAGTGCAGCCGTGACCTGGCAAATAGAGACCTGTATTCCATGTTGAGAGATGGCGCACACATCTCCAGTTGTATCTTGAAATGATCCCGAGGCATAGAAGGAAAGTGCAGCTGTTACATTCACTTCAACAGACAAGACAGTCCACCTGCCACTTCTCAGCTGTAAATCTGGTCTCAGCAACTCACAGATCACACGGACAACTTCTCTGCGGAAACGTAGCCTTCTGACACAATCTGTCTCACTCAGATCCAGGTACGAACTCCTGACTCGAAATTGCCGAGGTGAGTAAGGCTGCCTGCCCAGCAGCCTACGGGCTCTGATGTTCCTGATGTGATGAGCTCTAATCAATTCTCTCCTACGTAGCACAATGATGTCGAACCATTACAAAATTCATGGCATTGATATTGCTCCACCCATAGTTAAAGTAAAAGTTAAACTTTCAAAGGTCAAAGAAGGTGAAAAATGGCTGCAAAGCAGACAACACAGCAGAGTTTTGCCCTTCTCCCTCCCCCCAAGGCATGTATATGGACCACACCCAAAGGTCTTTTGTTCTCTCCCCCTCTCCCCTTCAGTCATGTGACTTCTCTCTCCCTCATCGACCACCACCTGTGCCCCACCCCACCGCCCCGCCAGCCTGTTGCAGCCTGGTTCATTCCTGCAGCCTGTGTGTTCTGCCGAGCCCAGCACCCCTTAAAGTTGACTCCTGCAGCCTCCGTGTTCTGCGAGCCCAGCCTGCTGTGTGTTGTGTGTGGCCAGTTCCCTGAGCTCTCTCTCCTGCGCGTGCGTCCCACCCACCCGCACCTCTCCCCAATAGAGTGGCCTCTCCCACCAGCCGGCTGGCTCCTGCAGCCTCCGTGTTCTACCGAGCCCAGCCCCGCCTTTAAGTTCCCTCCTGCAGCCTCCGTGTTATGCGAGCCCAGCCTGTTGTGTGTTGTGTGTGGCCAGATCCCTGTGTTTTCTCTCCCGCCTGGGCGTCCCATCCACCGGCACCTATCCCCAATAGAGTGGCCTCTCGCACTGGCAGACCCGCTGACTTCCCAGGCCGAGTTATGAAGGTAGGACTTAAGTTTTATTTTTTATTTTTTATTTATTTATTTTTAATTTATTATTGATGGTTTTTATGCTTCTTGAATGTTGTTGTGAAGGTGTTTAGTGCTTTTCAAGGTCCTCTCCACTTCCCTTTCCTCCCCCTATCTCTGGCTACATAGAAACATAGAAACATAGAAATTTACAGTGCAGAAAGAGGCCATTTTGGCCCATCGTGTCTGCGCTGGCCGACAAAAAGCTGCACAGCCCTTTGTCAGCAGTCCTAAAGGTTACATACAAACCCATGAACAATAGCGGAAAGACAAAGAGCATCCAGCCCAACCATTCCGCCCCACACCACTGCAACACCCACTTACACTAAAAACATTCTACACTCCACCCCAACTGGAGCCATGCGATTTCCTTGGAGGGGTAAAAGCCAGATAAAAACCCAGGCCAATTCAGGGAGAAAAAATCTGGGAAAATTCCTCTCCGACCCATCCAGGCGATCAAAACTAGTCCAGGAGATCACCCTGGCCGTATTCTATTCCCTGCAGTACTTAACATTACATCTGCACTGACCAACAAAAGGTCATCCAGTCTAATCCCAATTACCAGCTCTAAGTCCGTAACCCTGCAGGTTACGGCACTTTAAGGGCCCATCGAACCATCTCTTACAAGTGGTGAAGGTTTCTGCATCCACCACTCTTCCAGGCAGCGAGTTCCAGATCCCCACAACCCTCTTCGTAAAGTAGCACCCCCTCAAACCCCCTCTAAACCTTCCACCAACCACCTTAAAACTATGCCCCCTCGTAATAGCTCCCTCCACCAATGGAAATAGACCCTTACTATCCACTATGTCCAGGCCCCTCAATATTTTGTACACCTCAATGAAGTCTCCGCTCAACCTCCTCTGTTCCAGTGAGAACAAACCCAGTCTATCCAATCTGTCCTCATAACTATGATTCTCCATTCCAGACAGCATCCTAGTAAATCTCCTCTGCACCCTCTCAAGTGCAATCACATCCTTCCTATAATACGGTGACCAGAACTGCACACAGTACTCCAGCTGTGGTCTAACCAAAGTATTATACAATTTCAGCATAACCTCCCTGCTCTTATATTCTATGCCTTGGCCAATAAAGGCAAGCATTCCATATGCCTTCTTAACCACCTTATCCACCTAGCCTGCTACTTTCAGGGAATCTGTGGACCAATGGTGGAGCTATTGGAGGCATGGCCGATTCACTTGGAGCTGTGCTGTAGTGAGAGAAGGAGCTCCCTGCTGTTGCTCCTGCCTGGAAGGCCTTTGTGAGCCCTGTGAAACAGCCCAGGAAGAGGAGGAAGGGGTTTACTTCATTACAATCCATCCAGAGGGAGAGGAGGAGAGCAGGTAATTCAACATCAATATTACTTTTACAAAGAGTTGGAGAGAGGGGGAAAAGAATAACAACTAGCCAGTGTGGAAGGAGGGAAAGACTTCATCATCAAAAGGTGTGTGTATTGGTGCATTCCCCGAAAGACTTTGTTATATCGGTGGGGGGAGAAAAGAAGATTTCTTCGAGGCCCGGAACATCGCGGGGGGTGTGTGTGTGTGGAAGTGTGTGTGGGGTCTTGCTTACAGCTAGGCCCCACACACCACTGAAGCACCCCTCCCCCATTGCCTAGCCTGGGATAGCTGGAGCTACCTGGCTGAAGAATCATTAATCACCCTATTTAAATATCGTTGGGAGTGTGTGCCTGGGTGGCTACAGCTACCCCAGGTGAAGACATCTTCTCCCCCCACCCGAAGACCATCCTATAAGACTGTGTCTGTTTTTTTCCATCATCTGGGGAGTGCACCCCAGAAAGCGTCCACCCATCGCTGTGAGGGGAGACCTGCCCTCGCAGCTTCCCTCTTTCCCACCCCCCACTCTCTCTCTCTGTCACTCTCTCTGTCTCTCCCCTCTCTCTCTGAGAGCCCCTTTCCTCCTTAAATTAAAGTTAAATTCAGACAACTGAGCAGAGGGAGCAAGGCCCCTCCCCAATCGTTAACTAGGGGAGAGGTGTGCCCCACTAAGAGCTCCCTCTGCTCAAACACCAACGAGGCCAATTAAAGACCATTAAGGCCTGTGACTTTGGGGTGGATGTAGCCCTTAAAGGGACCCCGTCATGGCGACCCCATCCAAGCCGGTGGCAGGGCCAGCTAAAACGCACGCACAGGCGGCATCCACATCCACGGCGCCTCCTGCGCCTCCTGCTGCCCTGCCACCATTTAAACTAATTACGAAAAAACACGGGGTCAAGAGCTACACTCACCCCACAATGAGCATTGAGGAGCGCGTGCGGGCGATGGCTGGGGTAGTCGGCCCCTCGGCCATTGTCGCAGCATCCAAGATGTCTGGGAAGGCTGTATTCTTCCTGGGGTCGGAGCGGGCGGTGTCCCTGGCCCTTGAAAAGGGGCTCACGATGGGCGGGACGTTCCTGCCGGTGGACCCTCTCAAGGCCACCGCGCAGAGGGTCATCCTTTCAAACGTCCCGCCCTTTGTTCCCGCTGAGCTCCTCCTCCCTCACCTACACCAACTGGGGGAGGTAAGGTCAGGGATCAACCCCATACCGCTCGGCCTCAGGGAGAACAGCCTGCGCTATGTGTTCTCCTTCCGCCGCCAGCTTTTTGTCCGGCTGGCGCGGGAGGAGACGACAGAGGGTAATTTTAATGTGGTGCATGAGGGGACTGCCTACCATGTCTTCTGGACGTCGGACGGCGTGCGGTGCCATGCCTGTAGGGAGGTGGGGCATGTTCGCAAGAACTGCCCCGCCTCCAAGGCCGCCAAACCACCGAAGGCGGCCAAGGCTGGCGCCGCCGCCACCCCTCCCCCTAGTTGCGTCCGCGTGCCGGGAGCTGTAGGTGCGCGGGCATCGTCGGGGGCCTTTGTTTTCATGGCCTCCGGCGGGGGGGAGGGAGAGCGTCCGATCGGAAAGAAGGCGCGGAGGAAGGCGAAACATCTCGAGGCGGGTCCCCTCAGTGCGCCAGACAGTTTGATCACCGCGCTCAGCCCAACCCAGTCATCGGCGAGGGCGGGGTGCCCTGAGCCCGTGCCCGAGCCCTTGACCAATACCGCAGAGGGGCTCGGGCGCCGGCAAGATAAGAAAAAGTGGGGAGTGGAGCGGGAGGCCTCGGCAGACATGGAGGTCTCCCTGCCTCCGCGCACCCCCAGGAACAAAAGGAGGCGCCGCTCCAATGAGGCGGAGAGGGAACAACATCCCTCCGCGGAGGAGTCGGTGCCTGCCGCGTGTCCCGTGTCCCCCATCAGCGCCCCCAAACTGCGCTGTAGGCAAGAGGAATCTGTCCCCGGGGAGGGTGGGGCAGTCGAGGCTGCCTAGCCTCTGCCTCCCGGGGATGGCGTGGAAGATCTGCCTGTCGTGGGGGGCGCGGGGCCAGCGAAGGAATGCGTTGCCGCTGGGTCGAGCGTCCCGGGGACTGAGGCGGGCGGGGCTGAAAAGGTCGAACCTGAGCCCGCCCAGCCTTTATCCAACTTCCCCCGGGACTTGCTTGACTCGGCAGAAAATGAAAATTAAAAAAATTTGAACATACATCCACACGCTGGGCCGGGGGGTGGCGGCGGGGACGGGGAAGAACACCAACCCTCGCACCCTACTTTGGAGTTGGGGGACTGGGTAGACCTGGAGAATTTCCTAAACCAGGTCTCTCCATGGCCCCCGGTTCCTGGGGCGGAGGGGGAACCCCTTCCGCTGTCACTTCCCAACCCAGCACCGCTTTTAAAAGAGCCCAGTGGGGACTCCTTTGCCGACGATCCTGGGGGTGGGATCGGGGCAGAGCCAGGGCCAGATGGAGCGGCCGGGCCGTTTGCCGTACCTCGTGCGGTCGACGGGCCGGCTGCTAGCGGCGACCTCCCGGAGGGGAACGGGGACTCGGTGGGGGACGAGGGAGAAGATCTAGAGTCCATCGCCAGTGAGGCGGTGGATCTCCTCGTGCCCGCCGCTGAGTCCCTCCTCATTCCTGTAAAGGAACTCCGGGACTTTTTGGCCTAGAGCCAGGGTCGCCACAACCGAGCCCATCTGGCCCGTGAAAGATGGTCCGAGCCGGGGCTGCTCATCGTGTCCGTCCGCGCCGCCGCTATAACCATGGCCGCGGGCGGGCCCTTATCAAAGGCGCAAGGCCTTGAGCTGCGCCGGCTCAAAGGGTTCCTCGCTGGGCTGCTGAGGAAGTGGAGGTCAACAAACGACTCCATTCCCCCCCCCCCCAGAATAGGTTAAGGTAGAGGTTGCACTATGCTTTTGTCATGAAGATAACCATAGCCAGCCTCAACATCAATGGCGGCAGAGAGGCATGCCGTAGATTTGACAATTTTTCGCTCCTGCGGGAGGGGAAATATGCGGTGTGCTTCCTGCAAGAAACCCACACCGTTCCGGGAGACGAAGCCACGTGGCTCTTAGAATGGCAAGGAGAGGTCCGCATGAGCCACCTCACCACCACTTCTTGTGGGGTGGCCATCTTGCTGGCCCCGCATTTTCAGCCGGAGATCTTGGGGGTCGAGGAGCCCGTGCCAGGCCGCTTGCTGCATGTCATGGTTCGCCTGGGGGACGTGCCGCTCCATCTCGTGAACGTGTACGCCCCTCAGGCCGACCCGCAGCAAACGCACTTCTTCGAAGAAGTGTCCGCTCTTCTTGGCTCCGTCGACGTCGGCGACTGCATTGTCCTCGGGGGGGATTTTAACTGCACCCTCGAGGTGAGGCACCACTCCGGTGCCCTGCAGAGCATGACGACGATCGAGAAGTTGAGGGACCTGGTCGGGTCCTTCGACTTGGTGGACGTCTGGCGGAATCTCCACCCCGACTCCAGCGCCTTTACTTGGGTGAGGCCTGGAGTAGGATGGTCCAGAATCGACCGCCTTTACATGTCTCGGGCATACGTTTCCTGCGTCCTGGCGGCCTCCATGCGGCCAGTGCCGTGTTCGGACCACCACCTGGTGTGGGCGGAGCTCACTTCGCTCCGCGCGAGGACGGGGTCTGCGTACTGGCGTTTTAACAACCAACTGCTGGAGGACGTGCGGTTCCAGGACTCGTTCCGTCGTTTCTGGGCCGACTGGAGAAGGAAGCAGAGGGGCTTCCCCTCCTTGAGGCTATGGTGGGACGTGGGCAAGGCTCACGTCCGCGTCTTCTGTCAAGAGTACGCGAGGGGGTCAACCAAGAGGCGGGCGGCCAGGGTCGGGTGCCTAGAAAAAGAGGTGCTCGACCTGGAGTCTCGTCTCGGTCAAGTCGTCGAGGACCTGGCCCTGCGGACGGTGTACGAAGCGAAGAATGCCGCACTGAAGGAACTGCAGCTCGTCGGGTCCCAAGGCGCGTTCGTGAGCTCGCGGATCCGGTTCCTGCGGGATCTGGACCGCGGCTCCCCATTCTTCTACTCGCTGGAAAAAAGACAGAGTGTCCATAAGCAGCTCTTGACGCTGCTGGCCGACGACGGCTCTCTCGTCTCGGATCTGAAGGGCGTCAACAACAGGGCCCATGAATATTACGGGGCTCTGTTCTCTCTGGAGCCGTCCAGCGAGGAAGCGCGTAGAGTTTTGTGGGAGGACCTGCTGAAGGTCAGCCCGGAGGGCGCCGAAAATCTGGAAGCTCCGCTAAGCCTGGCGGAGCTGACCGGTGCCCTCGACCCGCTCTCGAGGGGAAAAGCCCCGGGGCTGGACGGGCTGACCGTGGAGTTCCACAGAGCGTTCTGGGACGTCCTGGGGGGCGACTACGCGCGGGTCCTGGGGGAAAGTCTGGCGACCGGGGAGATGCCCCTCTCTTGTCGCAGGGCAGTCATCGTCCTTCTGCCTAAGAAGGGCGATCTCCGCCTCCTTAAGAACTGGCGCCCGGTCTCCCTACTCAGCACGGACTACAAAATCTTCGCCAGGGCGATGTCTGCTCGCCTTGGTGCCGTGCTGGACCACATGATCCACCCCGACCAGTCATACACGGTCCCGGGCCGGACAATCCACGATAACATCCATCTGGTCCGGGAACTCATCCATCGTTCCCAGGAGGCTAGTCTGTCGGTCGCCTTCCTATCCCTCGACCAAGAGAAGGCGTTCGACAGGGTGGATCACGACTATCTGTTCGGAACTCTGCGCGCTTTCGGGTTCGGGACGCATTTCGTCGCCCGGATCCGACTTTTGTACGCCACCGCGAAGTGTCTGATAAAGGTTAACTGGTCCTTGACGGCGTCCCTTCGCTTTAGGAGAGGGGTGCACCAGGGATGCCCCATGTCCGGCCAGTTATATGCTATCTGCGTGGAGCCTTTCCTGCGCCTCCTGCAGACGAGGTTGATGGGACTGGCTCTGCAAGGGCCGGGCGTGGAGGTCATCCTCTCGGCTTACACCGATGACGTGCTCCTTGCGGTAGAGGATCCCGCTGACCTGCGGAGGATGCGTGAGTGCCAGGAGATTTACTCGGCTACATCCTCCGCCAGGATCAACTGGGAGAAATGTTCCGGACTCCTGGTGGGTCAGTGGCGGGTGGACTCCCTGCCGGAGGAGCTCAGGCCTTTTGCCTGGAGCACGACCCATCTCCTCTATCTGGGAGTCTACCTTAGCCCCGACGAGGAAGCCTGGCCGGCGAACTGGCAAGAGCTGGAGGCCAAGGTCGCCGCTCGCCTAGGGCGCTGGACAGGACTGCTCCGAGTGCTGTCCTACAGGGGTCGAGCGCTAGTCATAAACCAGCTGGTGGCTGCCATGTTGTGGTACCGGCTGGTCACTTTGACCCCTCCCCCTGCGTTTGTCACCAAGATACAGAAGAAGCTGGTGGACTTCTTCTGGAACAACAGGAAGCACTAGGTCTCTGCCGTGGTCTTGAGTCTCCCGCTTGGGGTGGGCGGTCAGTCGTTGGTGTGCGTCAGCACCCAGCTCGCGACTTTCCGTCTTCAGACCCTGCAGAGATACCTTCACGTCGAGCCCCCTCCCAGGTGGCGTGCTCTGGCGACGTATTTCTTCTGCCAGCAGCACGGCCTCAACTACGACACGCAGCTCCTGTTTGTGAGCTTAAGGGGCGTCAGGACCGCCTTCCAGGAGCTGCCTGTCTTTTACAAGGAACTCATCAGGGTCTGGAACAAAATCTCCACCAAGCGCAGCTCTCCACCGGCTGGAGTGGCGGCCGTCCTGCAGGAGCCGCTGCTCGGGAATCCGTACCTCCACGACCGAGGTTTTAGGTGCCGGTCGGACGAGAGGGCTGTGGCTGGTGAGGTGACCAGGGTCAGGGACCTGCTCGATGGCGGAGGAGCGGGCTGGATGGCGCCGGACACGCTGGCGCGGTGCCTAAATTCGGCCGACGTCCGCCGCACGGCCGATGCCATCGAGTCGCTAAAAACAGCTCTGGGCCCCGACTCCGTTAGGTGCACCGAGGAGGCTCAAGCACGTGGGGAGACCCTGTCCGAACTGAGCCCCGTCCGGAGGGAATTCCTCATCGGCGCCAAACCCCGGAACCTCCCTCGGGAGCAGGCGCCTCACAACTTGAGCCTCCTCGGGGAAATCCCCTCCGTGCCTTTCAGTTCCGCGCGGAGGGGTTTCCTGTACGGGCTGCTCCTGCACACTCTCAACTTTGCCATCCTCGCCTGCCGTCCGGACACGCCATGGCGTACCATCATGCCGTCCGGAGGAGGCGGGGGTCCCCGATGGAGGGCACTCTACGCGGGAGTCCTCCCGCTATTTATTGGGGACTTGGCCTGGAGGGTGGTGCACGGAGCAGTGCCGTGCAATAAATTTTTAAGCCGGTTCATGGGCTCCCAGGCCGCCTGCAATTTCTGCGGTCTGGAATAGTCCGTGTTCCATGTTTTTACCGAATGCATGAGGTCGCAGCCCCTGTTTTATTATTTAAAGGGGCTGCTCCTGAAATTCTGGCTGCACTTCAGTCCCACACTCCTGATCTTTGGGCACCCTGTGCGGAGGGGAGTGGGTAGGTCCGAGGGCCTCCTCGTAGGACTGCTCCTGTGCACGGCCAAGGGTGCCATCAGCCGGTCCAGGCAGCGGGTGGTCGAGGGGGTCGTTCAGCCTGACTGCCTGCCTCTCTTCCGCGTGTACATCCGCGCCAGGGTGTCCTTAGAGATGGAGCACACGGTGTCCACCGGTACGCTCGCGGCCTTCCGCGAGAGGTGGGCGCCGGAGGGTCTGGAGTGCGTCGTCACCCCCGGCAACCATATTTTAATTTGATTTTATGTTTTAAAGTTTAATTTGTTTTAATTGCCGGTGTTTTTAGTGTCCCCCTCCCTTTTTATAGGGGGCACTTGGAGAAAAAAATATGATTTTAGTGCCCAAAAAAAAACTTTAAAAAAACACAAAAAAAAACAAAAAATAAAGGGCCTTGAAAATGTTTGGTGTGTTCCCCAGATCGGGGGGACACGATTTAATGTTTTAGTTTCCTCCCAAAAAGAGTTCTGAGAACAAGCACTCCAAGGTCCCTTTGTTCATCTACACTATTAAGCGGCCTACCACTTAATGTGTATCCCCTTTCCTTATTAGCCCTCCCAAAGTGCATCACCTCACACTTCTCTGAATTAAATTCCATTTGCCACTGCTCTGCCCACCTGATCAGTAGATTGATATCCTTCTGCAGCCCATGACTTTCCTCTTCATTATCAACCACACAACCAATTTTAGTTTTGTCTGCAAACTTTTTAATCACACTTCCTATATTCAAATCTAAATCGTTGATATATACCACAAAAAGCAAGGGACCCAGTACTGAGCCCTGCGGAACACCACTGGAAACATCCTTCCAGCCACAAAAACATCCATCAATCATTAGCCGTTGTTTTCTACCTTCAAGCCAATTTTGTATCCAACTTGCCACTTTGCCCTGTATCCCATGGGCTTTAACTTTCATGACCAGTTACCATGCAGGACCTTATCAAAAGCCTTGCTAAAGTCCATATATACTGCACTGTACGCACTACCCTCATCAACCCTCTCGGTTACCTCCTCAAAAAATTCAATCAGTTTAGTCAAACACGATCTTCCCTTAACAAATCCGTGTTGACTGTCCCTAATTAATCCTTGCCTATCCAAATGCAGATTTATCCTGTCTTTCAGGACTTTTTCCAATAATTTTCCCACCACTGACGTTAAGTTGACAAGCCTGCAATTACTCAGCCTATCCCTTTTTCTCTTCTGAAACAAGGGTACTACATTAGCAGTCCTCCAATCCTCCAGCACCATGCTCATATCCAAAGAGGACTGGAAAATGATGGTCAAGGCCTCTGCTATTTCTTCTTTTACTTCTCTCAACAACCTGGGATGCATTCCATCCGGGCCTGGGGACTTATCTACTTTCAAAGCTGCTAAACCCCTTAATACTTCTTCTCTCACTATAGTTATTTTATCCAGAATATCACATTTCTCCTCTATAGCAGTATCTGCATTACATCCTTCCTTTGTGAAAACAGATGCAAAGTATTTATTAAGAACCCTACCAACATCTTCCACATCGTCATAAAGATTACCCTCATGGTCTCTAATAGGCCCTACCCTTTCCTTAGTTACCCTCTTAATCTTAATATATGTATCGAAAATCTTAGGGTTTTCCTTAATTTTACTGGCTAAGAATTTCTCATGCTCTCTCTCTTAGCATTCCTAATATCCTTTTTAATTTTATCTCTTATCTTTCTATATTCCTCCAAAGATTCTATAGTATTTAGCCGTTGGTATGTGACATAAGCTTCCCTTTTTTTCTTAATTCTCCCCTGTAAGTCCCTAGACATCCAGGGGGCTCTAGAATTATTTTTCCCAGCTTTTTTCTTAAAGGGCACATGTTTGGCCTGAACCTTTCGAATCTCCTCCTTGAATGCCTCACACTGTTCCGACACCGATTTACCCACAAGTATCTGTTTCCAGTCCACTATGACCAAATCACTCCTTAACTTAGCAAAATTAGCTTTTCCCCAATTCGGAACTTTTATTCCAGGTCTATTCTTGTCCTTATCCATAACCAACTTGAATCTGACTGAATTATGGTCACTTACACCCAAATGCTCCCCCACTAATACTCCTTCAACTTGCCCAGTTTCATTCCCAAAAACTAAATCCAAGACCACCCCCTCTCATGTTGGGCTTGCTATATTCTGACTAAAAAAGTTCTCTTGAATGCATTTCAAGAATTTTGCACCCTCTATACCCTTCACACTAAATTTGACCCAATTAATATTCAGATAGTTAAAATCCCCTATGGTTTTTAGACTTCACCGCAATTTGCCTAAATAGTTGCTCCTCTATCTCCCTCCCACTGTTTGGGGGTCTATAATACACTCCCAGCACTGTGATCGCCCCTTTTTCATTTTTCAATTCGACCCATATGGCCTCAGTTAATGATCCCTCTGACATATCATCCCTCCTCACCGCTGTAATAGTTTCTTTAATTAGTACTGCACCCCCCTCCCCCCCGACTTTTACCCACCTCTCTATCTTGTGCAAAAATCCTGTAGCCAGCAATATTAATCTGCCAAACCTTCCCCTCCCCTCTTTCAGCCATGTTTCTGCAATGGCTATAATGTCATACTCCCAAGTGTCGACCTGTGCTCTTAGCTCATCCACCTTATTTGCTATACTCCTTGCATTAAAGTATATACCATTCAGCACAGGAAGACCTCCTTGCTTACTGCATACTAAGCCCTGTTTCCTTTGTCTTACAGATTCGTTTTCTAGATTCTTGCTATCCAACTCCTGCTTTACTTCCTTCCCTTTTGAATTCGTTCTCAGCTTCCCATCCCCCTGCCAAGCTAGTTTAAACTCTTCCCAACAGCATCAGCAAAACTTCCCGCGAGGATATTGGTTCTGGCGCTGTTGAGGTGCAATCCGTCCAATTTGTACAGGTCCCATCTCCCCCAGAAGTGGTCCCACTGCCTCAAGAATTTAAAGCCCTCCCTCCTATTTTTCCAACCATGTGTTCATTCTCTCTATCCTTCTATTCTTGTACTCATTAGCACGTGGCACCGGTAATAACCCGAAGATTACTATCTTTGAGTCCTACCTTTTAATTTTCTTCCTAGCTCCCTAAATTCTTCCTGTTGAACCTCATCCCTCATTTTACCTATGTCGTTGGTCCCGATATGGACCACAACCTCTAGCTGTTTAACCGTCCCCCCCAGAATGCCCTGCGTCCACTCTGTGACATCCTTGACCCTGGCACCAGGGAGGCACAAAACCATTCGGGAGTCACGTCTATGGCTGCAGAAATGCCTCTCTGTTCACCTAATGATAGAATCCCCTATCATTAGAGATTTTTTGTTCTTCGTCTCGCCCTCCTGTGCGGCCGAGCCACCCATGGTGCCTTGGAATTGGCTCCGGCTGCACTCCCCAGAGACACCATCATCCTTACCGATACTCAGAATTGAATATTGGTTTGAAAGTGAGATGGACTCACAGGGGGACTCCTGCACTACCTGCCTAGCATACTTAGTACGTCTGGTGGTCACCCACTTCCCCTCCAACTGCACGCCTTTAAGCTGCGGAGTAACTGTTGTGTATCTGTAAAGCATGCACTTCCATGTTCCTCCACCAGGGAGCGCATCTGCTGAAGTCCCAAGGGATCCCAGCATCCCTTGGGAGCACCGTATATAAGCCGGCCTCTAAGGCCTGTTCCTCACTCTGGAGTGTCTTAATAAAGACTGAGGTCACTATTACTTTAAACGCCCTGTGTGCATTTTCATCTGTGTTATGAACACAATAACTGGCGACGAGAATATGAATCCAATGTAAAGATGCAGCAAACTGTGGGCATCCTGAAGAAGTTCTCGGAGGGTGAGGACTGGGAAGCCTATGTCGAACGGCTAGACAAGTACATTGTAGCCAACGAGCTGGATGGAGAAGGAAGCGCTGAAAAAAGGAGGGTGGTCCTCCTCACGGTCTGCAGGGGCACCGACCCGCAACCTCATGAATAATCTTCTGGCTCCGGTGAAACCCACAGATAAGTCGTATGAGGAGCTGTGTACACTGGTTCGGGAGCATCTTAACCCAAGGGAGAGCGTGCTGATGGCGAGGTATCGGTTCTACACATGCCAGCGATCTGAAGGTCAGGAAGTGGCGAGCTACGTCGCCGAGCTAAGGCGACTTGCAGGATAATGTGAGTTTGATGGCTACCTGGAGCAGACGCTCAGAGACTTTTTTGTACTGGGCATTGGCCACGAGATCATCCCACAAAAACTTTTGACTGTAGAGATACCGACCCTCAGCAAGGCCATTGCGATAGCACAGACTTTTATGTCCACCAGTGATAACACCAAATAAATCTCTCAGCACACAAGTGCTAGCAATGTTCATAAATTAACGGGAACTGTGTTTGTGAGCAGAAATGTACAGGGCAGAAACCACGAGTCTGCAACTGCCAGCAGGCCTCAGGTGACCCAGATGACTCAGAGTCCGCAACAAAGGCTGAATGCAAGGCAATTCACACCTTGTTGGCGTTGTTGAGGCTTCCATTCAGCCTATTCATGCCATCTCAAAGGGTATGTTTGCAAGAGCTGTGGAACAATGGGACACCTCCAACGAGCTTGCAGACGAGCTGCAAGCTTTGCAAAACCTGCTAACCACCATGTGGCAGATGAAGATCAGCCCATGGTGGATCAAAGCAATTTCGAGCCTCAGAGAGAGGAGGCAGATGCTGAAGCATACATTTTCGACAAAATGTCCACCTATAATGCTAAATGTAACATTAAATGGCTTACCCATAGCCATGGAACTGGACACTTGTGCTAGCCAATCCATCATGAGTAAAAAGATGTTTGAGAGACTGTGGTGCAACAAGGCACTCAGACCAGCCCCGAGACCCATCCACACGAAACTGAGAATGTACACCAAAGAGCTTATCACTGTCCTGGGCAGCGTCATGGTCAAGGTCACCTACGAGGGCACGGTGCACGAACTGCCACTCTGGATTGTTCTGGGCGATGGCCCCACACTGCTTGGAAGGAGCTGCCTAGGCAAAATCCGCTGGAACTGGGATGACATCCGAGTGCTATCACATGTCGATGAGGCCTCATGTACCCAGGTTCTGAACAAATTTCCTTCCCTTTTTGAGCCAGGCATTGGAAACTTTTCCGGGGCGAAGGTGTGGATCCACTTGGTCCCAGAGGCATGACCCATCCACCACAAGGCACGAGCGGTACCTCACATGATGAGGGAGAGAGTAGAAATTGAGCTGGACAGGCTGCAACGCGAGGGAATCATCTCCACAGTGGAATTCAGTGAGTGGGCCAGCCCGATTGTTCCAATACTCAAAAGTGATGGCACGCCGATTATAAAGTAACTATTAATCGTTTCTCGATACAGGACCAATACCCGCTACCTCAGGCAGATGACCTTTTTGCGATGCTGGCAGGAGGCAAGACTTTCACCAAGCTCGATCTGACTTCGGCCTACATGACGCAGGAACTGGTGGAGTCTTCGAAGGGCCTCACCTGCATCAACACGCACAAGGGACTGTTCATCTACAACAGATGCCCGTTTGGAATTCGGATGGCTGCAGTGATCTTCCAGAGAAACATGGAGAGCCTACTCAAGTCGGTACCACGCACGGCAGTTTTTCAGGACGACATATTGGTCACGGGTCGGGACACCGTCGAGCACCTACAAAACCTGGAGGAGTTCCTCCAGCGACTGGATCGCGTAGGGCTGCGGCTGAAAAGGTCGAAATGCGTCTTCATGGCAACAGAAGTGGAGTTGTTGGGGAGAAAGATCGCGGCAGTCGTCATTCGGCCCACAGACACCAAGACAGAGGCTATCAGGAACGTGCCCAGGCCACAGAACGTCACGGAGCTGCGGTCGTTCCTGGGACTCCTCAACTATTTTGGTAACTTCCTACTGGGGTTAAGCACCCGCTTAGAGCCCCTACATGTGTTATTGCGGAAAGATGAGAACTGGGTATGGGAAAAAAACAAGTAATTGATTTTGAGAAAGCCAGAAACATTTTATGCTCCAAGAAGCTGCTTGTATTGTATAACCCGTGAAAAGACTTCTGCTAGCATGTGATGCATCGTCGTACGGAGTCAGGTGTGTATTATGACAAGCTAATGTTGCGGGGAAGTTGCAACCTGTCGCCAAAGCCTCCAGGAGTTTGTCTAAGGCCGAGCGGGCCTACAGCATGATTGAGAAAGAGGCATTAGCGTGTGTGTGTTCGGGGTAAAGAAAATGCATCAGTACCTGTTTGGCTTCAAATTTGAGCTGGAAACCGATCACAAGCCCCTCATATCCCTGTTCGCTGAAAACAAGGGGATAAATACTAATGCCTCAGCCCGCTTACAAAGGTGGGCACTCGTGCTATCAGCATATCACTATACCATCCGCCACAGGCCAGGCACCGAGAACTGTGCGGATGCTCTCCGTTGGCTACCATTGCCCACCATGGGGGTGGAAATGGCGCAATTGTTGATGGTGGCGCAGCCCACAGACTTGTTGATGGTCATGGAAGTGTTTGAAAATGATAAATCACCTGTCACAGCCCGCCAGATTAGGACTTGGACCAGCCAAGATCCTCTGCTGTCCCTAGTAAAAAAACTGTGTACTGTATGGGAGCTGGGCCAGCATCCCCGTTGAAATGCAAGAGCTAATCAAGCCGTTCCAGCGGTGAAAGGACGAGTTGTCCATTAAGGCAGACTGCCTGTTGTGGGGTAACGACGTAGTGCTACCCAAAAAGGGCAGGGAGACGTTCATCTCGGATCTCCACAGCACACACCCAGGTGTAGTAATGATGAAAGCGATAGCCAGATCCCACGTGTGGTGGCCCGGTATCGACTCTGACTTTGAGTTCTCTGTACGGCAATGCAGCGTGTGTGCTCAGTTGAGCAACGCACCCAGAAAGGCACCACTAAGTTTGTGGTCCTGGCCCTCCAGACCGTGGTCGAGGATCCATGTCGACTATGTGGGCCCGTTTCTCGGTAAAATGTCCCTGGTGGTGGTGGATGCTTTTTCAAAATGGATTGAATGTGAAATTATTTCGGGAAGCACTGCCACCACCACCATTGAAAACATGAGGGCCATGTTTGCCACCCATGGTCTGCCTGACATACTGCTCAGTGACAACGGGCCATGTTTCACCAGTGCCGAATTTAAAGAATTCATGACCCGCAATGGGATCAAACATGTCACCTCGGCCCCGTTTAAACCAGCCTCCAATGGGCAGGCAGAGCAGGCAGTACAAACAATCAAACAGAGCCTCAAACGAGTCACAGAAGGCTCACTCCAAACCCGCCTGTCCCGAGTACTGCAAAGCTACCGCACGAGACCCCACTCGCTCACAGAGGTGCCCCCGGCTGATCTACTCATGGAAAGGACACTGGTTCGCCCCAACCTGCATGATCAGGTAGAGAGCAGGTGGCAGCAACAAAATGTAAACGATGATCGCGCCACTATGTCACAGGAAATTGATCTGAATGACCCTGTGTATGTGCTAAACTATGGACATAGTCCCAAGTGGATCGCGGGCACGATGATAGCTAAAGAAGGGAGTCGGGTGTTTGTAGTCAAACTAGACAATGGATAAATTTGCAGAAAGCACCTGGACCAAACGAGGCTGCTGTTCACAGACTGCCCTGAAAACCCACAGCAGATACCACCTTTTTCGAGCCCACAACACACATCCAAAGGATCAACGACACCACGCCGGACCAGGAAATTGAACCCATCATGCCCAACAGCCCAGCAAGGCCAGGCTCAGCCAGCAGCCCTGCAGGGCCAACAACATGCCAGACCAGCGAGGGCACAGCCAACACACCAGAACAGACATTTGTACCGAGGCGGTCCACCAGGGAAAGAAAGACTCCCGACTGCCTCACCTTGTAAATAGTTTTCACTTTGACTTTGACGGGGGAGTGATGTTGTGTATCTGTAAAGCATGCAGTCCCATGTTCCGCCACCAGGGAGCGCATCCCCTGTCGTCCAAGAGATCTCAGCATCCCTTGGGAGCACTGTATATAAGTCGGCTCCTAAGGCCTGTTCCTCTCTCTGGAGTGTCTTAATAAAGACTGAGGTCACTGTTACTCTAACCTCCCTGTGTGCAGTCTCATTTGTGTTAGGAACACAATAGTAACCACCTCCTGAAACATGCTATCCACATAGTTCTCAGCCTCGCGGATGCACCTTATTGACTCCACTCGCTGCTCCAGCTCCGAAACGTGGAGCTCGAACAGTTGAAGCTGGAGACACCTCCTGCACACATGGTTGTCTAGCCTGCGATGACCGTCCAGGACTTCCCACATGCCACAGGATGTGCACTCCACGGGGCTGAGCTGCACTGCCATCCATCTAGTTAGACTTATCTAGTTTAAAATCTACTTAAAAAGAAATAGAGAAAAGAGAGTCACTCACCAACTCACCTCACCGACCTCTGTGGCCTCCCGAACCCACTGACCTCTGTGTCCTCCTGACCTCTTGGCCTCTGAACTCCCGACCTCCTTAAAAAGAAAGAAAATAGAGAAAAGAGAGCTACTTACCAACTCACCTCAATGACCTCCCGGCCTCCGAACTCCCGCCCTCCGAACTCTCAACTCGCTGACCTCAGGGCCTACCTACTCACCGACCTCAGGGCCTACCTACTCGCCGACCTCAGGGCCTACCGAATCACTGAACTTTGGGCCTACTGAATCAACTGACCAGGAGGACACAAAAAATCCTGCCACAGTATATGTCTCTCTGGGCCACAGCTCTCACATAGGCTTGCCAGCTCTACCTGTGCTGATTTCTTAACTCTCCGCAAGGGTTTTCTGTGCGGCCAGAAGTGGCCACATACGCTCGCCTGAGATAGGTTGGAGCAATTATTAGCTGTCCCAACTGGCTTAAATGGTCAAAAAGGGCGTAGGTGGTTGGTAACATCGCCTTTTGAAAAGTAAACTAAACTAAAAAAAAATCCTAACTAACTCACATACATTGGTGCAAATTAAATGTGCAGAATGCGGATTTTTAAGATACTCCAGAAAAATCAAGTTGTTGCAAAAAAAGCGGAGCAACTCCTGGGAAAATTTGGGCCCATTATCTGCCCACCAGATGGGCATGCAGCCAATGAATAGTGTTGGCAGTGCTGGCTGCATGCCTGAGTGGTTATAATCAGCAGGCAGGACAGATATTGCCGTAGTGCCTGAGTCAACATGAACAGACACGTGCAGTGTGCAGCCCCGCCCAGTGCCCCCATTTCTGGGTACAGTTGATTTTCTAGGCCTATGTTCCTATTTTGTCTGGCATCATAAAAATTCTGTTTAGCAGGTATAAATTCTGCATTCACTTTGCCGAACTGCAGTATAGGGCCAGTTTTCCTGCCCCTTGGTCTCATGGAAATGTGCAGTTCTGTAAGTGCAAAGGCCAGGAAAAAGGGGCTGAGATCTGAGTTCTTCATGATCGCCTCCAACCCCACCCCATGGATGTTTCAGTCCAATCATGACCTTCTATCTGGCGTTCTCCATAGGCAACCAGAAGATCTCAATCACCAAGACTAGGCTGCAGGCCTGAGAGGCCGATGTTTAAGCTTGTCACGAAGCTGCTTCTAACTTTCCGATTTACTATTTATTTACATTTTTGTAAAATGTATATAGTGCAATGTGCCACAGAGCTTGAAATATAAAACAAATGATAAAGTATTAAAATTTACTATTTTCAAAGCATTGACTCAGGTTACTTCAGCGACCGAGTAAAGTATAGAAAAATATTCCAAGTGCAAGGATCTAAGTAAATCAACTGAATAACAAAATTACACTTAAAAGTTTATATTCCCAAATGAGTAGCATTAGCTGAAAATTCCAAATCTCTGAATTCGTATGCTGCTTCTGGATTGAAATACATATTCATTTGTTCTGACTGTACGTTGTTTTAGTACACAAAATAATTTGAATTCTTTGACTACTAATCCATTGCAAGTCCTTTGCAGATGAAGACCGCTTTCAAAATTCATTGAACTGGGATCATGTGGGCAAGAATCTCTTGGCAATTGTATTTGAAGGCAGAGTGCGCTTTATGTCCACTCTGTTCTACAGTACAGGTTTTTCATTAAACCAAGTTCAGAAATCTCTGCTACTTAACCTCTTCAGCACTGCACATATGTTTCACCTTAACTTGTACACAGACACATTTTAAGAGCAATTGGGTGTTCAGGTGTTTAATCCCATTTTAATTATTTGGCTTTTTTTGCCAAAATAAATATCGATAATGGTTTTGAAAGGATTTGAGCTTTGTCGTGAATAAATGATTTTTATTGGCAGGGTTACCTTGCCTTGCTATGATCTTTCACTGTGGGACTGTGCTTGAGGAGTGGTGCAGAAGGGAGGAATTCAAATTCCTGGGACATTGGAACCGGTTCTCGGGGAGGTGGGACCAGTACAAACCGGACGGTCTGCACCTGGGCAACACCGGATCCAATGTCCTAGGGGGAGTGTTTGTTCGTGCTGTTGGGGAGGAGTTAAACTAATATGGCAGGGGGATGGGAACCTATGCAGGGAGGCAAAGGGAAATAAAAGGGAGACAGAGGCAAAAGATAGAAAGGAGAAAATTAAAAGTGGAGGGCAGAGAAACCCAAGAAAAAAAAAGGGCCACATTACAGCAAAATTCTAAAGGGGCAAAGTGTGTTAAAAAGACAAGCCTAAAGGTTCTATGCCTCAATGCAAGGAGTATTCGGAACAAGGTGGACGAATTAACTGCGCAGATAGCAGTTAATGGATATGATGCAGTTGGCATCACGGAGACATGGCTCCAGGGTGACCAAGGCAGGGAACTCAACATCCAGGGGTATTAAACATTTAGGAAGGATACACAGAAAGGAAAAGGAGGCGGGGTGGCATTGCTGGTTACAGAGGAAATTAATGCAATAATAAGGAAGGACATTGGTTTGGGTGGTGTGGAATCGGTAAGGATGGAGCTACGGAATACCAAAGGACAGAAAACACTGGTGGGAGTTGTGCACAAGCCACCAAACAGTAGAAGTAAGGTTGGGGACAGCATCAAACAAGAAATAAGGAATTTGTGCAATAAAGGTACAGCAGTTATCATGGGCGACTTTAATTTACTTATAGATTGGGCTAACCAAATTGGTACCAATGCGGTGGAGGAGGATTTCCTGAAGCGTATTAGGGATGGTTTCTTGACCAATATGTCAAGGAACCAACTAGAGAGCAGGTCATCCTAGACTGGATGATGTGTAATGAGAAGGGACTGATTAACAATCTTGTTATGCGAGGCCCCTTGTGGAAGAGTGACCATAACATGGTAGAATTCTTTATTAAGATGGAGAGTGACACAGTTAAATCAGAAACTAGGGTCCTGAACTTAAGGAAAGCTAACTTCGACGGCATGAGGCGTAAATTGGTGAGAATAGACTGGCGAGTGATACTAAAAGGGTTGATGGTGGTTAGGCAATGGCAAACATTTATAGATCACATGGATGAACTTCAATAATTGTACATCCCTGTCTGGAGTAAAAATAAAACAGGGAAGGTGGCTCAACCGTGGCTAACAAAGGAAACTAAGGATAGTGTTAGATCCAAGGAAGAGGCTTATAAATTGGCCAGAAAAAGCAGCAAATCAGAGGACTGGGAGAAATTTAGAATTCAGCAGAGGAGGAAAAAGGGTTTAATTAGGAGGGGGAAAATAGAATACGAAGGGAAGCTTGCTGGGAACATAAAAACCGACAGCAAAAGCTTCTATAGATATGTGAAGAGAAAAAGATTAGTGAAGACAAACGTAGGTCCCTTGCAGTCAGATTCAGGTGAATTTATAATAAGGGACAAAGAAATGGCAGACCAGCTGAACAAATACTTTGATTCTGTCTTCACGAAGGAAGACACAAATAACCTTCCGGATGTACTAGGGGACCGAGGGTCTAGTGAGAAGGAGGAATTGAAGGATATCCTAATTAGGCGGGAAATTGTGTTGGGGAAATTGATGGGATTGAAGGCCGATAAATCCCCGGGGCCTGATTGTCTGCATCCCAGAGTACTTAAGGAAGTGGCCCGAGAAATACTGGATGCATTGGTGATCATTTTCCAACAGTCTATTGACTCTGGATCAGTTCCTATGGACTGGAGGGTAGCTAATGTAACACCACTTTTTAAAAAAGGAGGGAGAGAGAAAACGGGTAATTATAGACCGGTTAGCCTGACATCAGTAGTGGGGAAAATGTTGGAATCAATTATTAAGGCTGAAATAGCAGCGCATTTGGAAAGCAGTGACAGGATCGGTCCAAGTCAGCATGGATTTATGAAAGGGAAATCAGGCTTGACAAATCTTCTGGAATTTTTTGAGGATGTGACGAGTAGAGTGGACAAGGGAGTACCTGTGGTTGTGCTGTATTTGGACTTTCAAAAGGCCTTTGACAAGGTCCCACATAAGAGATTGGTGTGCAAAATCAAAGCACATGGTATTGGGGGTAATGTACTGGCGTGGATATAGAATTGGTTGGCAGACAGGAAGCAGAGAGTCGGGATAAACGGGTCCTTTTCGGAATGGGAGGCAGTGACTAGTGGAGTGCTGCAGGGCTCAGTGCTGGGACCCCAGCTCTTTACAATATACATCAGTGATTTGGATGAAGGAATTGAGTGTAATATCTCCAAGTTTGCAGATGACACTCAACTGGGTGGCAGTGTGAGCTGTGAGGAGGATGCTCACAGGCTGCAGGGTGGCTTGAACAGGTTAGATGAGTGGGCAAATGCATGGCAGATGCAGTATAATGTGGATAAGTGTGAGGTTATCCACTTTGGAGGCAAAAACACGAAGGCAGAATATTATCTGAATGGCGGCAGATTAGGAAAAGGGAAGGTGCAACGAGACTTGGGTGTCATGGTTCATCGATCATTGAAAGTTGGCATGCAGGTACAGCAGGCAGTGAAGAAGGCAAATGGCATGTTGGCCTTCATAGCTGGGGGATTTGAGTATAGGAGCAGGGAGGTCTTACTGCAATTGTACAGGACCTTGGTGAGGCCTCACCTGGAATATTGTGTTCAGTTTTGGTCTCCAAATCTGAGGAAGAACGTTCTTGCTATTGAGGGAGTGCAGCGAAGGTTCACCAGACTGATTCCAGGGATGGCTGGACTGACATATGAGGAGAGACTGGATCAATTGGGCCTTTATACACAAGAGTTTAGAAGGATGAGAGGGGATCTCATAGAAACGTATAAGATTCTGACGGACGGGACAGGTTAGATGCGGGAAGAATGTCCCCGTTGTTGAGGAAGTCCAGAACCAGGGGACATAGTCTTAGGATAAGGGGAAAGCTATTTAGGACTGAGATGAGGAGAAACTTCTTCACTCAGAGAGTTGTTAACCTGTGGAATTCCCTGCCGCAGAGAGTTGTTGTTGCTAGTTCATTGGATGTATTCAAGAGGGAGTTAGATATGGCCCTTACGGCTAAAGGGATCAAGGGGTATGGAGAGAAAGCGGGAAAGAGGTACTGAGGTGAAGGATCAGCCATGATCTTATTGAATGGTGGTGCAGGCTCGAAGGGCCGAATGGCCTACTCCTGCACCTATTTTCTATGTCTATGTTTCTATGTGCCACAGGTGGTTTGAAGGCTCAACATGCCTTCGAACCATTCAATTCCAATCTTACACAACCAAGATCTGGAATCAAGTATATTAAAAATCTTTTGGATTAAGTATTTTATGGGGAGAGTTGCATTCGGCAACAGCTAAATGTCATCTGTTGGTTGTGCCTTCACCCATCTGTCAGATACCATCAACGGAACTCAGTCTTCTGCATTAATTGCTGTTCTGAGGATTAGCTAAGAAGCAAAATACAAATATCTTCATGGTGATATTGCAGCTTTCTGAGCTGCTTACAGCTTCACCTAGCTGATTTACCGTGAAACTAGTGGCCATGCCCAGTAGAATAGCTGTCCCTCAATTAATTAAAAGCACTCACCAATGCATCAATTGTCTTGCTTGAGCACCATTCAAGATGCAAACAGGACATCACTGATATATGGGAAGGAACAGCACTATTTTTGCATGTACAGCCAAACTGGAGCAGGAACGAGCAACTTTATGGAATGAAACCGTTTTGACTTGCACAATTTTAAAATTTCGACGTAAGTTTAAGTGAATCTGAATTTTGGACTAAATCTTGATCAAAAGTATAATTGACCCAAATTTCCATTCCTTGCAGAAACACCTTAGTGGAGTATAATATATAACAATATTGAGTGATTATGAAATAGATATGATTTAAGAATTCAGATCATGATGATTGCAGCTTCTGAAGGGTTAAATATATCACATCTCAGAGTTTGGAAGAAAGTGATGAGCTATAATTTACTGTCCAGCCACTGACATAAATCACAACACACTATAGTGTCAATAAAGTGAAACTGTGTAATGATAGTTAAAAATAGAACTGAGATTACATGGAGGCTGTGAAAGGTATTTGCAATGACCTTACTGCCCTGTCAGCTGTGATTGAAGTAAAAGTAGACATTAGTGTCCTAAATGCACAGTTAGATGTAGGATTCTGAAAAATGCATTCCATTGAGACCGAAATGATAAATCATTATAGTACTCCTGACAAATCAGGAGTGCCACATCCAGCCTCAAGGCACTTTCAACAAGCAGGGAGGTGCCTACAACATATGCTCTTAGCCCCTGTGGTACCATGGAGCCTCTTTATTAACTTACTGGCTGCACTTACAAAAATATTGAAACGTGGAAGTACTTACATCCAATCTGAGATGTGTGTTCTGTTTTTCCCTGTAAACTAAAACTATTCAGCTAAAGTCTGCTAGGTCCAAAGCATGGGTGGGATTTCTCAGATTAGATTAAATGCCTCTAAGTGCTATTATTTTATTGTAGCATATACAGATGAACAGGGAAATGTTCTGCAATATTGACAATTAAGAGCTTCGTATCTTTATAATATTTCTGTGTCAGTTGTGAATGCCGAGTCTGTGATCTAAATCATGAGCATTAAACCAATGGTCAATTTTCTTCTTACTTGTTTCATTTTATTGTTTTCTGCTTTCTAATAGGTTGCTGTTTACTTTTATTCTAATTCTGTAATTCACCACGCATATTACATACATAGCACTGGAAAGAATTTACATTCAACCCAATCACAAAAAAATCTCCAAGATACAGTGCCGGGATAGGTAGTTCATCGTCCATCCCACTATATATCACTAAAGATAGAATTTTCAGCATAACAAATTACAAAAAATTATCTATAAATTTGGATGCAACAACTTTCCTGAATTCCTCAAACAGTTCAGTGCACCCCAAATGCCCCTCAGCAGTGGGAGTCTGGGTGCACTCTTCGCATACTTCATCTCTATCTGGCCAGCTGTTTGCCATGTCCAGATGCCGGTATAAGGGTTCTGATGTAAATAAACAAAATGTAAAGGGGCTCAGAGTAAAAAAGAAAAACAGATGGAAGATGGAAGTGAAACAGTAACAGGGAGAGGGAGAAACAGCAATGACGAATAATAGCTGAGAAATAGAAGTAGAGAAAGAAAGAGAGAGAAAAATAACAGCAAGAAAAAGAAACAAGAGTGAAAGAATACAACAAGAGAAAAGCAGGACTGAAGGTAAACAAGAAAGTAACATACGTGAAGTAGAAGGAAAAACAAAAGAGAAGGAAGGATGAGAGAGGAGAGGGAAAAATTGAAATAAAGGAGAGAGATGGAAAAGCAGAAATGAGAGAAGAGGGAGAGGAAGAGGAAGGAAGAGAGCCTACCAGTGTTAGCTAGCGGGACTACTCTGTGACTGCTGTGATGTATGCGTGCACAGGAATCCACCTCTAATGAACAAATTTTAGGGGAAAAATTAACCTTTTTTATAGCCCTATTAGTACCTCCAGGGGGGTGCGATAATGGGACGCAATAAGGTTATCGTCTGGGGGTAGGGGTCGACAGCACCTCCGGGGAAATTGCCCCGGAGGTTTGGGGGTCTTTCTGTCATTTGCGCCGCACCCTGCGCTTTGCGCCCTGCGCTGGCGCACACCTGGCGATGACATCATCACCGTATGCACTGACCCTTCACCGTCCCGCACTGACCCCTTTGCGCCCCATGGAAGAATTGCCCTGTGGGTGGCGAGGATGGCACCGACCGATGTCTCCGCCAGCTTCACGGGTTGTGATGCTGGCGGAGATACGCTGCCGGAGCAGCAGTTAAAGGGGCAGCCATTTGTGCCGCAGGCTGAAATATTTTTCTGTCGCCGACTCTTCTGTTGGCCAGACAATGGCGGCCCTCGCCTCGACTGGATCTCCATCCTGTAGCTTGGCATCCCGTAACGGGTGCCGGGCTGTTGGCCCAGTCAGTGGCATCCTTGAGGGCCCGGTGGCAGCCACCAAAGGGACTGCAGAGCGTGCAGTGGCCCTCCCCTTTAATTGAAGGACAGGGGCATTCTGCCGCGTCAGCGCCATGCGTAGTGCTGATGTTGCTGGTGAGGCGCTGGGCTCTGGAGCGCGGTGTAGGGTACGTTTATCTTCCACAAGTGAGTTGACCCAGCGCCGCTCTACCGCCCCAGGAGCGCACCTCCATGGATGCGGAGCGCCTCCGATAATGCTTCGGCTCCGTTGATAAACGGAAGGACAAATTCCATGCCAGGGACAGAACCCGGAAGGTTACCGCCTTCAAACAGGGCGCGGGGCAATTTTGCCCTCTTTATTTTAAGATAGGGGAGAGTGAAAATAATACAGTTCTTGTTTTTTCTCTTGCTGGTACTTCTACTGCCAAACTTGCCAGTGCACAACCTGGTAACATTAGCATCAGCCAGGAAAAATTATTTTCCTTTTGCACAAATTGCCAATATGGATGAAATATGGTGGGATATCGACTTTCAGCTTTTTCTCAATTTGCAATGAGTTTAGCTTTTATCACACCATTCATATCATTTTAAATAAATCCATCATCTTCCACTGCATAAACCAGCAAGTTATATTAAAGAGGGTAATAATCATTTTTGTGTTTGTCACCTGACTGAACTTTTTCATCTGCCAGCCAGACAATCTTCTCACTTCCCACTAACAGTGTTCTTTTCTGGTGTAAAAATGGCTGAAACACACCAGTGAAATATTTAACGGAACAAGCATAGAGTTTATGGACAGCCATATAAAGTGCCTGTGGTGCATAATTTAACTGTTCACCACAGTTCTTTCCAAACACTGACAGGATAATACAAGTTTAAAGATTAATTTTTTTCTGTATTGAATAGTTCCGATTTAATAATTATTGGTGTCAACTAGAACTGATATAATTTTCTGCCGACTAGGTCTGTGAAAGTGGATCTTCAGTCTTTCTTGATTCAAATCAAGTCTGTTAAGCTCATATGTGTAATTTGTATGTGCAAGTTTTTTTATATTTTGCAGATATTTAATATATAGATCTATAATATACAGGACAGCAACTATTGGGTGACGTCAATGAAATGTAATTCTTAATAAAAGGAATACATTTTCTTATCAATTATCATGAGAAATCAGCAATGTGCTGATCTACCTCAGCCTAAATATGACCGATTTTAAAAGTATTTTCTAGATGCAAAAATCAAAACTGACCACTCAGACAAAAACAATTACATTTATGTCACCCTATATAAGGACAATAAAAAGGTCAATGGAAAGTTAAATTGAGCAGTGTGTAAAACAGTTGACTGATCTGATCACTCCTATTTCCCATTGGGTGAGTGAAGTTAAATGACCCCCTTGCTTGTCCTAATAGCATTTAATTGCGTTATTTGGTAATCTAATTATCTTTGCCTTATTTGGTAGATTGTTCCAAACCTTAATCACTTTTTGAGTTAGCAATATATTGTTTTAAGTATGCAGTAATCATATAAGGATGATATAAGGCCGAACTGTAAGGCATCACAATGGCCGAATTGCCCATTGGCAATATTCTGAATTTTGAAACAGTTTAGGATTAGCATCAACTCTAACCTCATTGGGGATGATTTTTTTCTGTCTACTACCCCTTTTTAATGTGAACAGTGAGACAGTGGGCTGCAAATTGGGGAAAACAATGCCGGATTTTTGCCTAAGGCCCAGCTGTTGCGATTTTGAAGTTGGCCTTGAATTAGGCCATGAGCACTCCCACCAGAAACAGATGGAAGCTTTATACATATATTTAAATCAGGGTTGCATGATGTACTTATGAACACAATGCATTTTTGAACTTACACTGGACACAGCACTCCCTGTATAAGCCCCACTCAGTGGAATTGAATATGGAGCAGCTAAACCAACAGTCCATAAACGGACTGCTGGAGGCGGTTCCAAAAATCTTTCGCACTGGTAGCTCCCTGAGTTTATTTCAATGAGGCCTGATCCACAAAATGGATCAGGCCCAGAATAATTTCAAGCCCAAGGTATTTTTAATGCCTTAGACTTTGTGTTCCCAAAATAAGAGCATTTAATACATTTCTCTAAGATATCTCACTCTGGTATTTAAGTGAAAGGGAATGTTTTCATTGAAATTAGAGCGAGGGGTGTCAAGGAAATGTACTAAGCATATACATGCTGGTATCCCACAGTATAATTCAAAGCCATGGATATTAAGGTTTGGTTATTAAAGAGGAAGTGGTGTGAATCCCGTATAAAGAGGAAGTGGTGTGACCCCCCAAACAGTCAGAGGGAGATAGAAGAGCAAATATGTAGCCAAATTTCTGAGAAGTGCAAAAACTATAGGGCAGTAATAGCAGGGGATTTCAACTACCCTCGTATTAACTGCGATAAAATTAGTGTGAATGGTATGGAGGGTGCGGAATTCCGAAAATTCATTTAGGAGAACTTTTTAGCCAGTATGTAACAAGCCCAACATAGAAAGGGGCAGTTCTGGGCATAGTTTTAGGGAGTTAGGCTGGGCAGGTGGAAGGGGTATCAGAGGGAGAGCATTTTGGTGCTAGTGATTATAATTCAATTAGATTTAGGGTAGTTATGGAAAAGGACAAAGATAGACCTGAAATAAAAGTTCTCAATTTTGGCAAAAAAACAATTTTACTAAGCTGAGATGGGATTTAGCCACAGTGCACTGGAAACAGCTACTTGAAGGTAAATGAGTGTTAGAGCAATGGGAGGCATTCGAGGAGGAGGTCCTGAGGATTCAGAGCAAGCATGTTCCCTTAAAGAAAAAGGATGGGACTAACAAATCTGGAGCACCTTGGATGTCAAGGATAGGATAAAGAAAAAAAGGGGAGGCTAATAACAGATACCAAGGGCTCAATATTGCAGAATCTCTAGAGGAATATAGAAAGTGCAGGGGTGGAATTAAAAAGGAAATTAGGAAAGCAAAGAGAGAACATTGAAAAAATCTTGGCAAGTAAAATCAAGGAAAACCCAAAGATGTTTTACAAATACATTAAGAGCAGAGGATAACTAAAGAAAGGGTAGGGCCCATTAGAAATCATAAAAGGTATTCAGTGTGCGGTGGCGGAAGAAATGGGTGTGGTACTTAATGAATACTTTGCGTCTGTTTTCACGAAATTGAGGAGTGATGCAGACTTTGCAACGAGGGAGGAGGAGTGTGAAATATTAGATGAAATAAACATAATGAGAGAGGAACTATTAAGGGGCTTAGCAGCTTTGAAAATTGATAAATCCTCAGGCCCAGATGAAATGTATCCCAGGCTGTAAAGAAAAGCGAAAGAGGAAATAGCAGAGGCTCTGACCATCATATTCAAATCCTCTCTGGCTACAGATGTGGTGTCAGAGGACTGCTAATGTTGTACCTTTGTTTAAAAAGCGAGAAAGGAATAGACCGAGTAATTACAGGCCAATCAGCCTAACCTTGGTGATGGGAAAATTATTGGAAAACATTCTGAGGGACAGGATAAATCTTCATTTAAAAAGACATGGATTAATCAAGGTCAGTCAGCATGGATTTGTTAAGGGAAGGTCAAATCTGACTAATTTAGTTCAATTTTTTGAGGATGTAACAAGGGGTGATGAGTGTAGTGCATTTGATGTCGTGTATATGCATTTTAGCAAGGCTTTTGATAAGGTCCCAAATGGCAGGCTGGTCATTAAAGTAAAAGCCCATAGGATCCAGGGCAAAGTGGCAAGTTGGATCCAAATTTGGCTCAGAGGCAGGAAGCAAAGGGTAATAGTTGATGGGTGTTTTTATGACTGGAAGACTGTTTCCAGTGGGGTTCCGAAGGGCTCAGTACTAGGTCCCTTGCTTTTTGTGATATATATCAATGATTTAGAGTTGAATGTAGGGGGCATGATTAAGAAGTTTGCAAATGATACTAAAATCGGCTGTGTGGTTGATAATAAAGAAGAAAGCTGCGGACTGCAGGAAGATACCAATGAACTAGTCAGGTGGGCAGCAGTGGCAAATGGAATTCAATCCAAAGAAGTGTGAGGTAATGCATTTGGGGAGGGCTAACAAGGAAAGAGTATACACACAATAAATGGTAGGACACTTAGAAGTGTAGAGGCGTAAAGGGACCTTGTAGTGCAGGTCCACAGATCCCTGAAGGTAGTAGATGAGGTAGATAAGGTGGTTAAGAAGGCAAATGAAATAATTGTCTTTATTAGCTGAGGCATAGAGTACAAGAGCAGGGCGATTATGCTTGAACTCGTTAACTAGAGTACTGTGTGCAGTTCTGGTCACCACATTACAGGAAAGATGTGATTGTACTGGACAAGATGTAGAGGAGATTTACAAGAATATTGCCTGGACCGGAGAATTTTAGCTATGAGGATCAGAGAAGGCTGATTGTATAAAATTATGAGGGGCCGAGATAGAATGGATAGGAAGGACCTAATTCCCTCAGCAGAGGGGTCAACAACCAGTTTTAAAGTAATTGGTAGGAGGTTTTGAGGAGATATGAGTGGAATTTTCTTCATCCAGAGGGAGGTGGGGTCCTGGAACTCACTGCCTGAAATTGTGGTAGAGGCAGAAACCCACCACATTTTAAAAGTGCTTGGATGTGCATTTGAAGTGCCATAACTTACAGGGCTACGGACCAAGAACTGGAAAGTGGGATTAGGCTGGATAGCTCTTTGTCAGCTGGCGTGGAAACGATTGGCCAAAATGGCCTCCTTCCATGCTGTAAATTTCTATAATTCTATGAACTGCACTTCTCTTAGGAACAATATTGGATTTAGAAAGGCAAGTTGCTACGTAATATAAAAGCAAAATACACTGGATGCTGGAATCTGGAATAAAAACAGAAAATGCTGGAAATCTCAGCAGTTTCTGTTTTTATTGCTATCTATTTAATATTTTTGACTTCCTTGATAATTTTACAGAAAAGAAAACCCACTCAGGAATCTTCAGGACCCCATGGCTGCCAACAACAGGTACGGTTTTTCGACACCAAACCTTTCTATGGAGTCAGGAGGAGCAGGAATGCTCCCCCTCACTCCATAGTCCTGGTGATTGGCCCCCTCTTTGCCTGCTCCATCCCCCCTCCCACAGCCTAATCACTGCCTGAAATTCATTTTTCTTGTGGGGTAAGCTGCCTATGGAGGCAAGCTAGGCACTAGTAGATTACCTTGAAGCTATATCTGAGGCCTGAGGGCCAAATTTTGGATGGACTTTTGACACTCCGTTCGGGTGCATTCTGATATAAAACTTTGCTGCACCTATCTGCTTGGAATACTTGTTCAGTATTTCAAAGTCCTCAAATAATTTAACTGAGGGCAGTTCCAATGCATAAAATGTTATACATTAGCCCTTTAAAACATTTAACTTCTAACTGGAAAAACATTGTAGTGTGGCAAAACTTAATATACCTGTTGTGATCATTGGTTATGAGATCAACGTGAGCATGAATGCTCCAAAACACATTTCAGAAAGAACATTTTCGATTGTAATGTGGAGCTGTAAACATGACCTATATATCTTTTCCAGTAAGCTGTAATTTCTGGAATATTTGTATATGTGCACAAGATTTGAGAGGATTTGTTTCAGTTGTTTATCGTAGTATAAATAGAGCAGATTAAATATATGGAGCCTGACTAGTTTAAGTCGATACAAGAGGCTTGAGTATGATGAGACTTTCAATGTACTAAACAGCCCTGAAATTACATAGAAACATAGAAAATAGGGGCAGGAGTAAGCCATTCGGCCCTTCGAGCCTGCACCACCATTCAATAAGATCATGGCTGATCATTCCCTCAGTACCCCTTTCCTGCTTTCTCTCCATACCCCTTGATCCCCTCAGCCGTAAGGGCCATATCTAACTCCCTCTTGAATATATCCAATGAACTGGCCTCAACAACTCTCTGCGGCAGGGAATTCCACAGGTTAACAACTCTCTGAGTGAAGAAGTTTCTCCTCATCTCAGTCCTAAATGGCCTACCCCTTATGCTAAGACTGTGTCCTCTGGTTCTGGACTTCCCCAACATCAGGAACGTTCGACCCGCATCTAACCTGTCCCATCCCATCAGAATCTTATATGTTTCTATGAGATCCCCTCTCATCTTTCTAAACTCCAATCATATATCACTCCTGCCATGCCGGGAATCAGTCTGGTGAACCTTCGCTGCACTCCCTCAATAGCAAAAACATCCTTCCTCAGAATAGGAGACCAAAACTGAATGCAATATTCCAGGTGAGGCCTCACCAAGGCCCTGTGCAACTGCAGTAAGACCTTCCTGCTCCGATACTCAAATCCCCTAGATATGAAGGCCAACATACCATTTGCCTTCTTCACCGTCTGCTGTACCTGTAGCCAACGTTTAGTGACTGATGAACCATGACACCCAGGTCTCGTTGTACCTCCCATTTTCATAATCTGCCACCATTCAGATAATAATCTGTCTTTGCGTTTTTGCCTCCAAAGTGGATAACCTCACATTATCCACATTATACTGCATCTGCCATGAATTTGCCCACTCACCGAACCTGTCCAAGTCACCCTGCAGCCTCCTAGCATCCCCCTCACAGCTCACGCCGCCACTCAGTTTAGTGTCATCCGCAAACTTGGAGATATTACACTCAATTCCTTCATCCAAATCATTGATGTACATTGTAAAGAGCTGGGGTCCCAACACTGAGCCCTGCGGCACTCTACTAGTCACTGCCTGCCATTCTCAAAAGGACCTGTTTATTCCGACTCTCTGCTTCCTGTCTGCCAACCAGTTCTCTATCCACGTCAGTATATTACCCCCAATACCATGTGCTTTGATTTTGCACACCAATCTCTAGTGTGGGACCTTGTCAAAAGCCTTTTGAAAGTCCAAATGCACCACATCCACTGGTTCTCCCTTGTCCACTCTACTAGTTACATCCTCAAAAAATTCCAGAAGATTTGTTAAGCATGATTTCCCCTTCATAAATTCATGCTGACTTGGACCGATCCTGTCACTGCTTTCCAAATGCGCTGCTATTTCAGCCTTAATAATTGATTCCAACATTTTCCCCACAACTGATGTCAGGCTAACCGATCTATAATTATCTGCTTTCTCTCTCCCTCCCTTTTTAAAAAGTGGTGTTACATTTGCTACCCTCCAGTCCAAAGGAACTGATCCAGAGTCAATAGACTGTTGGAAAATGATCACCAATGCATCCACTATTTCTGGGGCCACTTCCTTAAGTACTCTGGGATGAAGACTATCAGGCCCCAGGGATTTATTGGCCTTCAATCCCATCAGTTTCCCTCACTCAATTTCCCGCCAAATAAGGATTTCCTTCAGTTCCTCCTTCTCACTAGAACATTGGTCCCCTCGTACTTCCGGAAGGTTATTTGTGTCTTCCTTTGTGAAGACAGAACCAAAGTATTTGTTCAATTGGTCTGCCATTTCTTTGTTCCTCATTATAAATGAATCCTGAATCCGACTGCAAGGGACCTACATTTATCTTCACTAATCTTTTTCTCTTCACAAATCTACAGAAGCTTTTACAGTCAGTTTTTATGTTCCCGGCAAGCTTCTTCTCGTACTCTATTTTCCCCCTCCTAATTAAACGCTTTTTCCTCCTCTGCTGAATTCTAAATGTCTCCCAGTCCTCAGGTTTGTTGCTTTTTTTGGCCAATTTATATGCTCTTCCTTGGATTTAACACTATCCTTAATTTCCCTTGTTAGCCACGGTTGAGCCATCTTCCCCGTTTTATTTTTACTCCAGACAGGGATGTACACTTGCTGAAGTTCATCCATGTGATGTTTGAATGTTTGCCATTGCCTATCCACCGTCAACCCTTTAAGTATAATTTGCCAGTCTATTCTAGCCAATTCATGCCTCAAACCATCGAAGTTACCTTTCCTTAAGTTCAGAACCCTAGTTTCTGAATTAACTGTGTCACTCTCCATCTTAATAAAGAATTCTACCTTGTTATGGTCGCTCTTCCCCAAGGGGCCTCGCACAACAAGATTGCTAATTAGTCCTTTCTCATTACACATCACCCAGTCTAGGATGGCCAGCTCCCTAGTTGGTTCCTCGACATATTGGTCTAGAAGCCATCCCTAATACACTCCAGCAAATCCTTCTCCACCGCATTGCAACCAGTTTGGTTAGCCCAATCAATATGTAGATTAAAGTCACCCATGATAACTGCTGTACCTTTATTGCATGTGTGGTGTCCCTGCACCGTACTACAAATTCACATGAGGCATGTACTGCAGACATAATCACTATGTGACCTTAACATTTATTCCCCGGACCAAAGAGTCTGACCCTGGGTGGGACCTCCCCTTTTATACCTGGAAACCCAGGTGAGGAGTGTCTCCCACAAGTTCAACCCCTGTGGTCAGGGTGTGCATTTCTAGGGTATAAGTACAGTGTACAGGAGTTGCATGAAGGTTACAGTTACATGAAGATTACCGTTGGATGATGGTTACATGCATGACATCATGCATCCCTAATTTCTTGTTTGATGCTGTCCCCAACCTTACTACTACTGTTTGGTGGTCTGTACACAACTCCCACTAGCGTTTTCTGCCCCTTGGTATTCCGTAGCTCCACCCATACTGATTCCACATCATCCAAGCTAATGTCCTTTCTTACTATTGCATTAATTTCCTCTTTAACCAGCAATGCCACCCCGCCTCCTTTTCCTTTCTGTCTATCCTTCCTAAATGTTGAATACCCGTGGATGTTGAGTTCCCAGCCTTGGTCACCCTGGAGCCATGTCTCTGTGATGCCAATTACATCATATCCGTTAACTGCTATCTGCGCAGTTAATTCATCCACCTTATTCAGAATACTCCTTGCATTGAGGCACAGAGCCTTCAGGATTGTCTTTCTAACAAACTTTGCCCCTTTCGAATTTTGCTGTAATGTGGCCCCTTTTGCTTTTTGCCTCAGGTTTCTCTGCCCTCCACTTTTACTTTTCTTCTGTCTATCTTTTGTTTCTGCCCCCATTCTACTTCCCTCTGTCTCCCTGCATAGGTTACTATCCCCCTGCCATATTAGTTTAACTTCTCCCCAACAGCACTAGCAAACACTCCCCCGAAGACATTGGTTCCGGTCCTACCCAGGTGCAGACCGTCCGGTTTGTACTGGCCCCACCTCCCCCAGAACCGATTCCAATGTCCCAGGAATTTGAATCCCTCCCTTGTGCACCACTCCTCAAGCCACGTATTCATCTGACCTATCCTGCGATTCCTACTCTGACTAGCACGTGGCACTGGTAGCAATCCTGAGATTACTACTTTTGAGGTCCTACTTTTTAATTTAGCTCCTAGCTCCCTAAATTCATCTTGTAGGACCTCATTCCATTTTTTACCTATATCGTTAGTACCTATATGCATCACGACAACTGGCTGTTCACCCTGCCTTTTCAGAATGCCCTGCATCCGCTCCGAGACATCCTTGACCCTTGCACCAGGGAGGCAACATACTATCCGGAGTCTCCGTTGCGGCTGCAGAAACGTCTATCTATTCCCCTTACAATTGAATCCCTTATCACTATAGCTCTCCCACTCTTTTTCCTGCCCTCCTGTGCAGCAGAGCCACCCAGGGGTAGATCTTAATGTGATAGTGTAAAACAACTGATAGGAAATCAGCCACCCATTTTACATCTTTCTTGATTGACTTCAATGGAAATAAAAATCAGGAGAGATGTAAAAGGGACTGCCGGCTCACAATAACCTGTTTTACACTATCGCTCAAATTCAAGATCTGATCCCAATGTGTGGAACTAGCTTATGAACTGAAAACCCCTTTCTACTATTCGAGCAGACTTCCTATTTATTTAAAATAAATGGGTTCCAGTCTCCATGAAAGTGCTTTTTTATTTAAAATATATATTTTATTCATAAATTTATCAAAGTACATTACAATACAATCCACAAATCACATTGCATATAGCACAATACAGATTAAATGCTATACATGGCACTCTATTTACAGAATCAGATTACAAGTACATTTTCATTGAACCATTTTCTAAGTCATACAGCCCAAAGTGTGCAGTGGTGGGAGGGCCTTAACTGTGGCCTTTCCCCATTGTGGCTTTGCATCAGCTGCACCAAGCTTTAGTGCATCCCTCATCACGTAGTCCTGGACCTTGCAATATCCAGTCTGCAACATTCGGTCGTAGACAGCTCCTTGCACTGGAAGACCAGCAAGATTTGGACAGAGCAAAGAGCGCCTTTGACTGAGTTGATGGTCCTCCACAAGCAATTGATGTTTGTCTCGATGTGCGTCCCTCCGAACAGTCCATGGAGCTGCTCCGGATGAACTTCGACAAAAACCACTGCATCTCTTTCGAGACCTTCATTTTAAATGCACATTCCAGAAGAAGATGGATGATGGTATCCACTAAAGTGTCAATACGCTAACATCTCAGGGAGGTTTTCAGGGATGTGGAGATTACCGGACTTTCTCTAAGGTGTCACTTGGATCTGATTATTTAATGCGTATAAGGTGGCCAAGGTTAGTGGGAAAATAGAAGATTGGGAACATTTTAAACGACAGCAAAGAATGACGAAGAAAGCAATAAAGAAAGGAAAGATAGATTACGAAGGTAAACTTGCGCAAAACATAAAAACGGATAGTAAAAGCTTTTACAGATATATAAAACGGAAAAGAGTGACTAAAGTAAATGTTGGTCCCTTAGAAGATGAGAAGGGGGATTTAATAATGGGAAATGTGGAAATGGCTGAGACATTAAACAATTATTTTGCTTCGGTCTTCACAGTGGAAGACACAAAAACCATGCCAAAAATTGCTGGTCACAGGAATGTGGGAAGGGAGGACCTTGAGACAATCACTATCACTAGGGGGGTAGTGCTGGACAGGCTAATGAGACTCAAGGTAGACAAGTCCCCTGGTCCTGATGAAATGCATCCCAGGGTATTAAAAGAGATGGTGGAAGTTATAGCAGATGCATTCATTATAATCTGCCAAAGTTCTCTGGACTCTGGGGAGGTACCAGTGGATTGGAAAACAGCTAATGTAACGCCTCTGTTTAAAAAAGGGGGCAGACAAAAGGCAGGTAACTATAGGCTGGTTAGTTTAACATCTGTAGTGGGGAAAATGCTTGAAACTATCATTAAGGAAGAAATAGCGGGATATCTGGATAGGAATAGTGCAAACAAGCAGACGCAGCATGGATTCATGAAGGGGAAATCATATTTAACTAATTTACTGGAATTCTTTGAGGATATAACGAGCATGGTGGATAGAGGTGTACCGATGGATGTGGTGTATTTAGATTTTCAAAAGGCATTCGATAAGGTGCCACACAAAAGGTTACTGCAGAAGATAAGGGTACGCGGAGTCAGAGAAAATATATTAGCATGGATAGAGAATTGGCTGGCGAACAGAAAGCAGAGAGTCGGGATAAATGGGTCCTTTTCGGGTTGGAAATCGGTGGTTAGTGGTGTGCCACAGGGATCGGTGCTGGGACCACAACTGTTTACAATATACATAGATGACCTGGAAGAGAGGACAAAGTGTAGTGTCACAACATTTGCAGATGACACAAAGATTAGTGGGAAAGCGGGTTGTGTAGAGGACACAGAAAGGCTGCAAAGAGATTTAGATAGGTTCAGCGAATGGGCTAAGGTTTGGCAGATGGAATACAATGTCGGAAAGTGTGAGGTCATCCACCTTGGGAAAAAAAACAGTAAAAGGGAATATTATTTGAATGGGGAGAAATTACAACATGCTGCGGTGCAGAGGGACCTGGGGGACCTTGTGCATGAATCTCAAAAAGTTAGTTTGCAGGTGCAGCAGGTAATCAGGAAGGCAAATGGAATGTTGGCCTTCATTGCGAGAGGGATGGAGTACAAAAGCAGGGAGGTCCTGCTGCAACTGTATAGGGTATTGGTGAGGCCGCATCTGGTGTATTGCGTGCAGTTTTGGTCACCTTACTTAAGGAAGTATATACTAGCTTTCAAGGGGGTACAGAGACGATTCACTAGGCTGATTCCGGAGATGAGGGGGTTACCTTATGATGATAGATTGAGTAGACTGGGTCTTTACTCGTTGGAGTTCAGAAGGACGAGGGGGGATCTTATAGAAACATTTAAAATAATGAAAGGGATAGACAAGATAGAGGCAGAGAGGTTGTTTCCACTGGTTGGGGAGGCTAGAACTAGGGGGCACAACCTCAAAATACGGGGGAGCCAATTTAAAACCGAGTTGAGAAGGAATTTCTTCTCCCGGAGGGTTGTGAATCTGTGGAATTCTCTGCCCAAGGAAGCAGTTGAGGCTAGCTCATTGAATGTATTCAAGTCACAGATAGATAGATTTTTAACCAATAAGGAAATTAAGGGTTACGGGGAGCGGGCGGGTAAGTGGAGCTGAGTCCATGGCCAGATCAGCCATGATCTTGTTGAATGGCAGAGCAGGCTCGAGGGGCTAGATGGCCTACTCCTGTTCCTAATTCTTATGTTCACATGTTCTTATGATTAGTACCTTGTATCATGAACAGATACATGTGGGATATTGTGCTATGTTGCAAAATATTAAGTACAAACAGGACCAAAGCGAAATAAAATCTCAATTTCTGACATTTCTTTTAGCAAACCAAAAAAAAAATGTCCTTATCCAAGTAATTCTGATGACATGAAAATCTGCATTTTTACTTTAAGTGAGAGCAAAGGCAAACAATATTTGCAAACACGAAAGGCACTGGACTATCAATCAACAGTTTCCGAACCAGGAACTTCTTCCATTCTTTATAGCTGTAAAACACATAATATCAAATTTATACTTTTAGATTATTGTGTGCATGAGAGCTGCTGCAACAACCCTCTCAAGCCTGAAGTTTTGACTAGCTCCCTGCTGACAATTCCACAGCATCCTTCCAAAACAAGATGGGTAAGTCTGCAGGAGGCACTTCCAGCTTGTTACAAAAGGGTATGAGTGAGTAGACTCCCAGCCAGAGTTGTCAACTTAACACCAAAAGGATTTCAGTATCAAGAGCCACGTTAACAACTAACAAACTCACCACGTGCATGACTGCCAGGAAAATTGTTTCCCATTGGGATCTGGACAGATACAGAGGTATGAGCTGAAGTGAGTGTAAAATACAGTTTAGAAATGATTCGATTACATTTTCTGCTAATTAGACTTTTAAGTCAAAAACCTAAATTTGATTTATGCATAACATAGTCAATACTACCATGTACAACCCATAGACATTACACTTGGTGATAGTCACATGCTGGTGTCTTGCAGTATCACCGGAAAATAATTCGATGCCAGTTTGTAAGGGATAATAGTTTGATGCCAAGTAACGTTTGCCTGATCTAAATATAGTTCTTATCCAGACACAGTATCATAATGGACCAAATCACTTTCCATTACTCTCATTATGCAGGATTCCTAACACAGACATGTGCATGCCACATTTTATATGACATGACACGAGACAACACGAGACTCCCAAAGCAAGCACTCTACTCGGAACTCCTACACGGCAAACGAGCCCCAGGTGGGCAGAGGTATCATTTCAAGGACACCCTCAAAGCCTCCTTGATAAAGTGCAAAATCCGCACCAACATCTGGGAGTCCCTGGCCCGAGACTGCCCTAAGTGGAGGAAGAGCATCCAGGAGGGCGCTGAGCACCTCGAGTCTCTTCACCGAGAGCATGCAGAAACCAAGTGCAGGCAGCGGAAGGAGCATGCGGCAAACCAGACTTCCCACCCACCCTTTCCTTCAGCGACTGTCTGCTCCACCTGTGATAGAGACTGTAATTCCCATATTGGACTGTACCTGAGAACTCACTTTGAGAGTGGAAGCAAGTCTTCCTTGATTTCATGGGACTGCCTATGATTATGATGCAGACAGCTGGTCATTCTAGAGGGCTGCTCTTCTTATGTGAAAATATTAATTGTGTTTTTAGTTGTGAGCTATTATGCTTCTTTGTGTGTGTATATGTGTGGGCATATCTGTTTTTGTCTGTGTGTATATGCCTGTGTGTGTGCTTGTGTTTGTGTAGATGTGTTTATGTGTATGTGCTTGTGTATATATATGTGTGTGTGTGTGTGTGTGTTTATGTCTATATGTGTGTGTGTTCAAATGTAATTACTAAATCATTGGGCTGTGGTTGAAATATTTGTAAGTCTGCAATTTTTATCTGTAGCTCATAGAAATCCTGACCAAAGCATAAAATAACTTGTCAAAATGTATGCTTAACAGGATTCAGCAGTTGATGATTTGTTTTTTTAATACAGTACCAATGTTGTGGCAACTAATTACTTTAGCCATTAATTATTTCAAAAAATCTTGAGGTCATTTTATGTTGGCTATCTGAAGTGCCCAGAGTACAAGACCTCTTCTTATTTGACTTCTCCACACTAACGTGCTGCTGTTGCACTGTTTAGCTTTATTTCTACCGAAAACTACAGCACTAAACTTAAAATGTGCAGATAGATGTTGTTCTTTACTTTGCATTTGCAAGAAAGCAATCTGTTGTGGTCCAAGGTATGAATGATGGGCATGGATGTCAAGCAGTGGTTTATGGCTTCAATGAATGCCACCTTTTCTTCCTAGAATCCCTGTGCTGCATTAGTGTTAGGTGGTTAGTCTCACAGCTGTCAAACAATCAGAAAAAATACATGAATATCAATCATATTAGGAATATGATAACACAAAGAAACAGATTGGACAGAGATAAGGTCAAAAGAGACACTCGAAGTGTTTCAATCTTCAAAAGCTTTTATTTTCACACAACTAAATCAGCGTCAGTAATTTCCACAGGGGTTCTCCCGATTGTTTATTGCGACAGTAGTCAGAGATTGGGAGATAGCACGAGAAACAGCATTAATGGTCATTTACAGCGTATCGCTGGGGTTTGCAGCAAAGTTACACCAGGAGATTGGGGAAGTTCCTGCAGGAATTCTACCCTCCAGGTTTATGAAATGTGCTGCTGTCAACCAAGACTTACGCTCACACTCGCCAGGACCAGCGATGATGCTTCTTCCTTGCCCGTCACTTGCAAATGGTGGTGGAGGAGTGAGGTCCAGGTCCTGGGAGGATTTCTCTTCCATTCATCTCACTTAACACCATCTGATCGGCCTGCCACGTGGATTGTGGTGATGGGCCCCGGAAATCGTTGGTAAAATTCCCGAGTTCCCCCGATAGAGGGAAAGGGCTTAGTCGTGGCCTCCTCTCCCTCCAAATGAAACGCAACACTTAACCTGACCAAGGTTTCAGTCTTGGCCGAGGCCTTCAGTGGGAGTCTTGCTACCATCTTTAAGGCACTTTTCCCATTTTACGCACCCTCGCCATTTCTTCTGGTGCTGCAGCAGTGCTTCCAATGGCTGTACTGCATGGTTTGTCCCCCCTTACATTGGCAGGCTGCCTCTTGGCGGCAGGAATCCCACCAGGATCCACTCTGAGTATAGAATGACCATGACCCAGGAAAATGTGGATGAGTGAGCAGAAGCTGAACCCCATCAGAACTCTCCCCCACTATGTCTAAAATGGCAATAAAATCACATATTGGGACTTCCATCCTTCATTACTAATGCCTTTTGTCCCTAATCTCCCATTGAACAAAGCTTTCTGCCAGGAGTACTCAATCATAGAATTCAACAGTATAAATAGAGTGCAAAACATGCATCAGTGCCTCATGGAAAATGCATTACTTTTATCATGATCAGAATACTTGATTCATACCTACGGCTCTGGTGCATTAAGTAGTCAATGTCATTCAGTGGCTCATTTTCCATAAATTATCAGTTCCAAAGTGCATCCTCTTTTAATCCCATGTTTTGCAACTTAATTATATAATGTTTTTCTATTTAGATTAGTGACTTTTAATTGTAACTATTAGAAAGAAATGCATTTGCGGCAAATTGGATTTTTGCCTGGGTTGAAATTTTGAACATTATTTGTAACGCTATATTCAATGTATAAGGAGCTAACACCGAAAACTACTAATGACATTTTTCCCCAACAATAAGCTAGCAGCCTGGAACTGGTCTCAACACTCATGATTTGAAATGCTAGTTCATTACAGAGGGAGGGCAATTATGCATAGTCTGATTGTGGTTCACACAGATGATTTGTCCTATTGCATGTATTACGCCAAGGGGTAATTTTCTGACTTCACACTCCCAGTGGGGAGCCTTGTTCAGCAGGTGTGCATGTCATAAGTTTGGAAGCACACTGTGATTGATTTTCCAACCACTAATTTAAGTGCTTGGAGGTTTGTGAGCACCAAGATTTGCAGCATGAACTTCTGCTGGGTAAGACTTCTCAGTGTGAGCTTGTCCTACCCCAACAGGGCCACTGGAGACTGAATAAGTCAAATTCCCTTTTTATTACCTAATATCTGGGATTTTACCAAGATATTTACTGCTGCTTTGGGGGTCACAGTCTGCAATTCTATCCATGTTTCTGTGAAAACCATAAGCCAGTAACCTTGCAGTGACCTTGAAGTACTTTTCAGCTGTTCGTCCTGGCTTCTGGGGCATGTCAGAAAAAAATCTTGATCCAAAATTACAAGCTGTTTAGGTAGAGTGTGCAGAGCTGTTCATATGACATTCATTTTACCATATTGTCAAAATTACAAAAAGTATTTGGTATCAACTTGAAAAATATTAAACTATTTAAACCCAATCCTTAACCAAATATAGCACGTTTATGTAATTTTAGCTAAGAAATTTCTCCTGCACAATTCTATATTTCTTTTTATTTATTAATGTTTTTGAAAAAAAGTTCTCAATTTCATTGAACATTTAAACCAAATTTAGGGAAATCAGGTTATGTAAAATTATACATTGTGTATAAATTCCAAACTTAATGTGGCCCAGAAGATCAGTTAAGTAATGAAAAAAGTTTGTTTAAGAAGTTCTTAGGGCTCCATTTTTCTCTTTGCTGATTTTTGGTGCCCAGGAGGATGTATGGCAGATTTTTTTGTGTCCGATTGCACCGAAAAAAAAATACAACTTTCGCCAAAGTAAAATTTAATTTTGCCGCTGCGGTACCCGAAGTTAAATCTGGGGTGGAGCTTCAAGTGCTGATCTTCCTTGATGAGTTGGCATATTTCACTAATAACCACTTTGTGGAAGCGCAGTCTCCGAATACAGGTGTTCTCGGATAAATCGAGGTAAGACCGCTTCTCCCTGTAAATGCGGGGTGTGCATGGTCTGGGATATCAATGGCTTATGGTCAGTTTCCAATTCAAATTTGAGCCCAAACAGATATTGATGCATTTTCTTCACCCCATAAACACATGCCAATGCTTCTTTTTCAATCATGCTATAGACCCTCTCAGCCTTCGACAGATTTCTGATGCATAAGCAACCGGTTGCAATTTCCCAGAATCATTAGCTTGTTGCAATACACACCCAACACCGTATGACGATGCATCGCATGCTAGTACCAAACGCTTGCATGGATCATACAACACAAGCAATTTCTTTGAGCATAACAGTTTTCTGGCTTTTACAAATGCATTTTCTTGGCTTTTACCCCATATGCATTCATCTCCTTTCTGCAGTATTGGGTGCACTGGTTCTAACAGTGTGCTGAGACTCGGTAAGAAGTTACCAAAGTAATTCAGGAGTCCTAGAAATGACCGCAGCTCCATCACGCTCTGTGGCCTCGGTGCGTTCTCGATTGCCTCCGTCTTCGAATCAGTGGGCCTGATGCTGTCCGCCGCGATTCTTCTCCCCAGGAACTCCACTTCAGGTGCCAGGAAAACGCACCTCGAGCGTTTTAACCTAAGTCCCATGCGGTTGAGCCGACTGGGAACTCCTCCAGGTTCTGCAGATGCTCGACTGTGTCCAGACCTGTAACTAAGATGTCATCCTGGAAGACCACGGTATGCGGGACCGATTTCACTAAGCTTTCCATGTTTCTCTGGAATATTGCCGCAGCTGATCGAATCCCAAACGGGCATCTGTTGTAAATGAAAAGACCTTTGTGCATGTTGATGCAGGTGAAGCCCTTCGATGATTCCTCCAGCTCCTGCATCATGTAGGCCGAGGTCAAGTCCAGCTTCGTGAATGTCTTTCCTCCCACCAGCATTGCAAAAACGGTCGCCTGTCTTTGGTAGTGGATATTGATCCTGCAGGGAGAAACGATTGATCGTGATTTTGTAATCACCACAGATTCTGACGGTGCCATCTCCCTTGAGGACAGGAATGATTGGATTGGCCCAGTCGTTGAATTCGATCGGTGAAATGGTGCCCTCTCATTGCAGCCGGTCCAGCTCGATCTCCATTCTCTCTCTCATCATGTACGTTACTGCTCTCACCTTGTGATGGATGGGTTGCGCCCGCAGAATTAGGTGGATCTGCACTTTTGCTCCTTGCAACTTCCCAATGCCTGGTTCGAACAGCAAGGGGAACTTGTTTAAGTCCTGGGCACATGAAGTATCATCAACGGATGAGAGCGCTCAGTCGTCGTCCTCGTTCCAGCGTATCTTTCCTAGCAAACTCCTGCTGAGCAGCGAGGGACCATCGCCCGGTACCACACAGAGTGATAGCTTGTGCACCGTTTCATTGTAGGAGACCTTCACAGTAGCACTGTCGATTACGGGAATCAGTTCATTTGTGTAAGTTCTCAGTTTAGTGCAAATGGGAGTCAGAACTGGCCTTGAGGCCTTGCTGCACCACAATTTATTGAAAATCTTTTTGCTCATAATGGACTGGCTCGCACCCGTGTCCAGCTCCATTGACACAGGGAGTCCATTTAGTTCAACATTCAGCATTATCGGGGGACACTTTGTGGTGAATGTGTGCACCCCATATGCCTCTGCCTCCTCGGTCTGAGGCTCTGGTTCATTGTGATCCACCGTGGATCTGTCCTCCTCTGCAACATGGTGGTTTGCAGGATTAGCAGGGTTTGCAGCTCACCTTCACATATGTTGGAGGTTTCCCATTGTTCCACAGCTCTTGCAAATGTATCCTTTGAAGCGGCATGAATGGAAATGATGATCACCCCCGCAGTGCCAACAAGGTGTTAATGGCCTTGCATTCATTACCCTTGATGGTGGACTCTGAGACATCTGCAGACGAGCAGCTGCAGGCCTGTGAAGCCTGCCCTATGCGTTGCAATTCAAAAACAACATCACTTTGTTCACAGTACTTGTACCAGCACTCATGTGCTGAGAGATTTGCTTGGTATTGTCATGGTGGCAATGAATGCCTGGGCTATCGCTTTGGCTTTACTCAAGGTTGGGGTCTCTACAGTTGAAAGTTTGCGAAGTACCTCTTCATGGCCAATGCCAAGTACAAAGAAATCCCTGAGCATGTGCTCCAAATGTCCTTCAAATTCGCAATGTCATGCAAGGCGTCTTAGCTCAGCAACATAGCTCACCACTTCCTGATCTTCAGCACTTTTGTACGTGTAGAACCAGTACCTCGCCATCAGAACGCTTTCCTTCGCGTTCAGATGCTCCCAGACCAGTGTGCACAAATCATCGTACGATTTCTCTGTGGGTTTCGCTGGAGCAAACAGATTTTTCATGAGGCCATATGTTGGTGCCCCACAAAAGGTGAGAAAAATCGCACTTCATTTGGCAGCATTCACTTCTCCTTCCAGCTCGTTGGCCACGAAGTATTGGTCGAGTCGCACCACGAAGGTTTCCCAATCATCTCCCTCTGAAAATTTCTCCAGGATGCCCGCTGTTCTCTGCATCATTGGGTTAATCATCTGTATCTCGTCACCAGTTGTTCTGTATGAATAAAGAGTCTGACAAGATACTGTGAGCTCAAGGTATAGTGTGACCTTCGTCTTTTATTGCAGGTCTCCAGAGTGCCTCTCAAGCCTGTGAGGCCTCCTTAAGTACAGGTGCTCCCAAGGGATTGTGGGATCCCTTGGGACTCCAGGGTATGAGCCCTCTGGTGGTTACACAAGGTATTTACAGGTTTACATATATAACAGTGATCTTTACGACAAAAAAAAGTGGGCGGTCGGTATTAATTTTTCCCCGCATTATGTACATGGCGAAAGTAACACTCAGTGATAAATGTCTGAAAAATGGGCATCAGTATCCATTTTGTGGATAAATGGGCAATATCTGGGCATTATATCTCATTTCAGCGTTAAAATGGATGTTAATTGGGCATTATACACGCAAAAATAATGGAAAATCTAACCCATGGTCCTGAAAACTAATTTTTATTTTGTGGAATGTCAAATTTTTCCATAATGATGAAAATTGCAAGTTTTAAGAAACTTTAAAAAAATGTTTATGGGTCTGATATTCCGACCTTGCTGGGTCCGTATGAAGTGCGCACGGACTCGCAAAAGCCGGTTTTTGGGGCGCGATGCGCATGTGCCGAAAAGCAGCTACTCTGATCTGTCAAGATTTCTCTTGCATCTCCAGGAGAAAGACATTCGCGCAGGAGAGATTGGGCTATTTGCCCATCTCCTGCCCAGTGAATGTCCTTCAAACTTTTATGCCTGGTAAAAACAAGTGTATAGCTTACTTTTGGCAGCTTAAGAGTTTAAAAACATATAAAAATTAAATATAATCATATATTTTACTTTAAAAACCCTGTCCATGCAGGTAAGTTTATTTTCAACCCTATTAAAACACATTAAAAAAAATTCTAAAAAAAAATTTTTTTTTCTAAAACCTTAACTTTAATTTCAATTAATTTAAATTTCAATTAATTTTAAATATGTGAGGTGTTTTTTAAATTTATTTTGTTGTGTTTCTTGTCTTATGGGGTTATTCTCATTGATAGTACTGGAAACTCGTAAAAAACAGAGTTCATAGAAACACAGAAAATAGGTGCAGGAGTAGGCCATTCGGCCCTTTGAGCCTGCACCACCATTGAATAAGATCGACACAGAAAGACACCATTGTTGATGATTATTCATCTCAGTACCCCTTTCCGGCTTTCTCTCCATAACCCTTGATCCCTTTAGCCGTAAGGGCCACATCTAATTCCCTCTTGAATATATCCAATGAACTGGCATCAACAACTCTCTGCGGTAGGGAATTCAACAGGTTAACAACTCTCTGAGTTAAGAGGTTTCTCCTCATCTCAGTCCTAAATGGCTTACCCCTTATCCTTAGACTGTGTCCCCTGGTTCTGGACTTCCCCAACATCGGGAACATTCCTCCTGCATCTAACCTGTCCAGTCCCGTCAGAGTTTTTTTATGTTTATATGAGATCCCCTCTCATCCTTCTAAACTCCAGTGAATAAAGGCACAGTCGATCCAGTCTCTCCTCATATGTCAGTCCAGCCATCCCGGGAATCAGTCTGGTGAACCTTCGCTGCACTCCCTCAATAGCAAGAACATCCTTCCTCAGATTAGGAGACCAAAACTGAATGCAATATTCCAGGTGAGGCCTCACCAAGGTCCTGTACAATTGCAGTAAGACCTCCCTGCTCCTGTACTCAAATCCCCTCGCTATGAAGGCCAACATACCATTTGCCTTCTTCACCGCCTGCTGTACCTGCATGCCAACTTTCAATGACCGATGAACCATGACACCCAGGTCTCATTGCACCTCCCCTTTTCCTAATCTGCTGCCATTCAGGTAATATTCTGCCTTCGTGTTTTTGCCCCCAAAGTGGATAACCTCACATTTATCCACATTACACTGCATCTGCCATGCATTTGCTCACTCACCTAACCTGTCCAAGTCTCCCTGCAGCCTCTTAGCGTCCACCTCACAGCTTACACCGCCACCAAGTTTAGTGGCATCTGCAAACTTGGAGATATCACACTCAATTTTTTCATCTAATTCATTAATGTATATTGTAAATAGCTGGGGTCCCAGCACTGAGCCCTGAGGCACTCCACTAGTCACTGCCTGCCATTCTGAAAAGGACCCGTTTATCCTGACTCTCTGCTTCCTGTCTGCCAACCAGTTCTCTATCCACGTCAGTACATTACCCCCAATACCATGTGCTTTGATTTTGCACACCAATCTCTTGTATGGGACCTTGTCAAAAGCTTTTTAAAAGTCCAAATACGCCACATCCACTGGTTCTCCCTTGTCCACACTACTAGTTACATCCTCAAAAAATTCCAGAATATTTGTCAAGCATGATTTCCCTTTCATAAATCCATGCTGACTTGGATTGATCCTGTCACTGCTTTCCAATTGCGCTGTTATTTCATCTTTAATAATTGATTCCAACATTTTCCCCACTACTGATGTCTGGCTAACTGGTCTATAATTACCCGTTTCCTCTCTCCCTTCTTTTTTAAAAAGTGGTGCTCCATTAGCTACCCTCCAGTCCATAGGAACTGATCCAGAGTCGATAGACTGTTGGAAAATTTTCACCAATGCATCCACTATTTCTCGGGCCACTTCCTTAAGTACTCTGGGTTGCAGACTATCAGGCCCCGGGGATTTATCAGCCTTCAATCCCATCAATTTCCCTAACACAATTTCCCGCCTAATAAGGATTTCCTTCAGTTCCTCCTTCTCACGAGACCCTCGGTCCCATAGTACTTCCAGAAGGTTATTTGTGTCTTCCTTCGTGAAGACAGAACCAAAGTATTTGTTCAGCTGGTCTGACATTTCTTTGTTCCTTATTATAAATTCACCTGAATCTGACTGCAAGGGACCTACATTTGTCTTCACTAATCTTTTTCTCTTCACATATTATAGAAGCTTTTGCAGTCAGTTTTTATATTCCTGGCAAGCTTCCTCTCATATTCTATTTCCTCCCCTATAATTAAACTCTTTGTCCTCCTCTGCTGAATTCTAAATTTCTCCCAGTCCTCAGTTTTGTTGCTTTTTCTGGCCAATTTATATGCCCCTTCCTTGGATTTAACATTATCCTTAATTTCCCTTGTTAGCTACGGTTGAGCCACCTTCCCCGTTTTATTTTTACTCCAGACAGGGATGTACAATTGTTGAAGTTCATCCATGTGGTCTTTAAATGTTTTCAATTGCCTATCCACCGTCAACCCTCTAACTATCATTTGTCAGTCTATTCTAGCCAATTCACGTCTCATACCATCGAAGTTATCTTTCCTTACGTTCAGGACCCTAGTCTCTGAATTAACCGCTTCACTCTCCATCTTAATAAGGAATATTATGTTCACTCTTCCCCAAGGGGCCTCGCACAACAAGATTGCTAATTAGTCCTTTCTCATTACACATCAACTAATCTAGGATGGCCAGGCCTCTTGTTGGTTCCTCGACATATTGGTCCAGAAAACTATCCCGAAAACACTCCAGGAAATCCTCCTCCATCGTATTGCTACCAGTTATTATCAATGTGAATACTACCTAGTGATTGGTGGTCCAGGCCCACCTGACACCAGCATTTTCATACGTATAGGGAAGTCATCTTCCCATACGCTGCGCAGTGAATGAAATTCTCTGACTGGATTTGAGAGCGCCTCCATGACCACCAGGTATTTTCGCAAAATTATTTCAGGTCGGAGGCGTTCGCCTGAAGGAAGCCTCCGACCGGAATTTTCTCCCAAATATTTTTTAAAAGTTTGTTCATCTTTATTTCAGGTTTATCTTTTCCCCATGCGAGAGCCCCAAGATTTGTTTTGCTCTCCACACCAGTTTTAAAAAATAAGAATAAAAGGAGCTTCTTCACTTCCTGGTTCCCTGTCTGTGAGAATTCTACATTGTGATTAGCTGCTTAGCCAGTTTGTTGACGTCACAGTAGCTCGCACTATGGAATTCCCACCACACTGCACTCATCTCAATTGCACATTGAAAAAGCCAAATTTCTTGCCACAGAGATCGTGAGATATTTGTGGGCAGCTTTCTTCTGGACCGGAGGAAAAAGCCTTTGCTTTGCTGCTGACCACAAATTACAGGCCATTGAGCTAGAACCTCCACTTTGGTGCTTATCGCCCAAAAATGGGCGTTATTTCCGGCATGGGAGGCAAAAAAGGTTTTCAAATCACCGGCTTCTCACCCATTCTCAAAGTACCTAGTCTCCATTTTTGAAAATGGATATTACCGCGAGCAATATGAAATGGGCGGTAGCGTTAAATTTTTTTGATCTTCTGCCGTAAAGTTTGGCCGTCATTAGTAACAGCATGGCGACACTCAATTCCTGCGATTCACGAGGTCAAGGGTCATCATGACATGCGCAGAAGAGGAGACAGAGAGAGTGGGAGCTCAGAGGCACTGAAAGCGTATGTGGCTGTGGTGTGTACTTGTCTGGCTGTTGTGGGAGGCACGAAGGAGATTCACCAGTTGCAAAAAGTCTACTAAGCACCAAAAACATAGTTGGCACCAAGTTTTTGTCCAACAAATAATATATAACATGGAAGGGATGGAGGAGGTCCTGGAGCTGGTAGCCAGGAACACTGGTGGCAGAGGGCTCCCAGTGGTCCCGAAGCAACATCTTGCTTCTGGCTCGGAGCATGTTCCCACCTCGGGACAGTCCTCTCCCGTATCCGTCCAAACAGCGTTTCGGCCGTCACCCGCCCCCTCACACCCTGCCAATGAAGCATCGCCTGAGGAGCTCCTCGACCAGGCAGTTTGGAGACAGGAGGGAAGGGGAAGGGGTAGAGGTGGGGAGGAGAAACGGGTGGTGGGAGTGGGGGGGAGAGTTGTTTTGTACAGAAATACTAATGATTTCAAACTAATGTTCAGTTTAAATTTTTTATTTAACAAAACCTTGTAGCGCATTGGCTCAGATAGGTAATTCCTTAACATCAACGGGTATAATGACACTTAACTTCAATCAACTTAAACTTTAACTGTCACCAAGGTGATGCCCACCATTGATGTATGACCTGCACACCCAGCACTGTGTCAGCCTTGTAAATAGCACCAATGTTCTTTCAGGCAAAGCAATCATTGATGAGCTCCTGACGTAAGGCTCTTGCAGCTATCATGCCACCACAAGCCCTTTCATGCAGTCCACAGGGGAGCGGGGCATGGCTTCAGTGTCAGCCTGATTGTCTCGGCCGATGTCAGTGTCCGCCTCCTCATCCTCCGCTTGCTCTTTCTGGTGAGGTGGACTGTCAGACTGATCAGGCAATTCTTGCCCGCTCCTGATAGCCAATTTGTGCAACAAGGAGCACACCACCACGAATTGAGCTACCTGCTCAGGGTGGTATTGGAGCTCGCCTCCTGAGTGGCCCAGGCATTTTCAGCACTCCAATGATTTTCTCCACAGTATTGCGAGTTGCTCTGTGCCTCTTGTTGTATCGCCTCTCGGCTTCGTGTGGGTGTCACAAAGTGGGGTCATCAGCCAGATGGAGAGGCCATATCCTTATTCACCAAGCATCTAGCATTGACCTTGTGGCTGAGTGTTAAACAAGTCAGATACAGTGCTCTCACACAGGATGTGAGCATCATGGATGCTGCCCGGATATTGAGCATTCACTGCCAGTATAATTTGCTGGTGGTCGACAACCAGCTGGACACTCAGGGAGCAGAGTCCCTTGTGGTTCCTGAAAACCTCTGCATCCTGAAAAGGTGCCCGCATCGCGATGTGCGTACAGTCGATTGCTCCCTGCACCTTGGGGAAGTTTGCAATTCTGGAGAATCCTAGAGCTCTCTCAGCCTGTGCCTCCCTGGTAATAGGGAAGCTGATCAAGTCCCTCCTGCATGTGTACAGGGCTTCAGTGACCTGTCTAATGCAGTGATGTGTGGCATGCAGAGAAAGTCCACAAATGTCTCCAGCTGAGGCCTGAAAAGAACCCAAGGTGTAGAATGACAGTGCCACAGTGACTTTGACCTCGACGGACAGTGCAGTACTGTTGGTGCTGGCAGGCTGCAGATCTGCCCTTATCAGCTGCCATACCTCAGTGATAACTTCTTTGTGGAAGCGCAGTCTCCGAAGGCAGGTGGTGTCGGGCAAGTCGAGGTAAGAATGCTTCTCCTTGTACTTGCGGGGGGTGTAATGTCTGATCCTCCTCCTCATCTGTCTGTCACATCTTACATGGGGTACATAGTGCAGTGGAGCGTTCCTTCGGTGATGTCGAGCCTGCTGCATGTAAATGGTCAGCAAGAGAGGGTGAGAAAAGACAGGCCTCATTGCAGTAACTCTCTGTTTTCCATCGATTGGTCACAAAGAAGGAATGTCCCGACGAACACACCCCTTTAATTCCAAAGGGTTACTGTATGGTCAAGATGTTTTTAGAAATGTTCACATCAACTCCATTGACCTGCAGAGTACATCCGAACTCCGCCAAGGTTGAAGCACAGCTGCCTTTTAAAGGATGCGACATGTGATCTACAACATGGTGTCCATAATGCTATGATTAGATTCGGTTAGTTCCACGTTCTCTGGGTGGTTTTTTGGGCAAGCGATATTGTGAGCGATATGTGTGTGAGGTGGTGAAAGTGATGCTGGGCAATCTCATGGCCGCTAGTTTCAGTAAAAATGCTCTTTACGATAAAAAAAAGTGGGCGGGCGTTAATATTGAATCTCGGCGTTAAATCAGTGTAGAACGTAATGCTGGGCCGTTAATTTTGCCCATTCTGATGATTCCGCCCAAAAAAAGTGGGCGGGCGGTAATATTTTTTCCCGGTGTTAAGCACATGGGGAAAGTAACACTCGGTGTTAAGTTTCCTATAAATGCCCGTCAGTTTTCATTTTGTGCCAAAATGGGCGATATCTGGGCGTTATACGTAATTTCAGCAGTAAAATGGGCGTTAAGTGGGTGTTAAGCAGCAAAAAAAGTGGAGGTTATAGCCCACAACTATACTTGGCAATGTGGTCAATGGGAAGCATGTTGGGACTTTCCAAAATGGAAGGTGGTGTCTCTGATTGTGGGGATTTTATTGAGGGCTTTAAAATCATGAAGGGATTAGACTCAGTCCTTTTGTATCGACCAGTCGGGCTAGATAGGTTAGCGAGGATTGGTAGACATAAGTGTATCTTACATAAGCATAAAAATAGGTTAGATTCTAGGACGTGCTTCTTTTCACAGAGAATCATCGATCCTTGGAATATGTTGCGGGCATGTGTAGTGACTGTGGATTCACTGGAAGCATTCAAAAGGGTGGCAAACATATTTACATATTGAAGGTATGTGAGGGGTTGTGTTTCCCACTCATTGCGGTCGCTTCGAACTCATTTGATCGCTATCTGGGGTCGGAGAAGAACCTAGAATTTCTGTCCTAAATTGGCCGAATGATTTTTTCTGTTTTTTATCTTCTCCCAGGAATTTGCATGGCTGTGTGAAGGAGGCACTCAGGGTGCTGGCAGTGCAGGATAGGCTCAATAGAGCAGCTGTCCCATTGTGCGCGAGTTCTAAATGGAGATTGTAAGATTGTCTGAAAGTTAGCTGAAAAGTGACCACATTTTATTCACCAATATGCTTCACGAGAATCAACAGACTTTTTTGCTGAACAAATGTAAATGTCGTTGTTAAATCTGTAAGCTGTTCTGTGTTTTCGAAGACCTGGACAGAACAAATAGTTGTGATTGCAAGGGGTACTCATAGATAAACAAATCCTTTTTTATCTGAGAGAAGTTCCAGATGAAGCGTCTCTGATGGAAAGGCCGCAGGGTCATAAAACGAGACATTTGGGCCTAAAGGGAGGAAACATACCTTGGGAATTCTGCAAAAACCAGAATACAAACTAACGACGTGTGACGTAACCATCTGGTTTACTGCTCTTCTGCAAACTCTTGTGAATAACTGAACAACTTGGAATTTGATTGGTAGAACACCCCTTGCAATCCCTGAATGACTGATAGGAGAAGGGGGAAAAAAATGACACCGGTCAATTCACATGCTGGATGAAACAGATACACACAAAGGGACAGCCCAGGCTTTTTTGCGGTATACAACAGTGCTATGAAAGAATATTGAGTACTGCTGCAGTCGAAAGATAACCTGGTCAGTTGCCAATTAAAGAGCCACGTCTAGCCACCGCCAAATTGATCACTCGTATGTGTTTTTGCTTATCATCACTTGAGTTTTAAGGAAAGGAATAGACCTGTGCATGCTTATCTCATAATCTGGGATTACTGTGTGTGTAATGGTACTATTAGATGCTTGCTTGTAATCTTTTGTTGATTTTAAGTAAAGAGAATTTATTCCAAAAATCTTAGTCTTGAGTTGTCTGTTCCACAAGTCCAAACTCTATAGACTGTTGGATGGGGCAAGAGCTAATTCCGCATGTGCTACTGATTATTGGCACCCGGGGACTGTTCGGAACAAACAATGACAAAGACAATGGATGAGTTGGTCACAAAGTATGTGACGGAGATGTTACCTCTCAGAGACGGGTGGGTACGCCTTATTATAGACGGTGATGATCCAGTTTGTGAGGCCAAACAATGGACACAAGGGTCCACGTTCCGGTCCAGAAAAATGAAGGCCGTCTGGTTGTTAGCCTATTGGAGGCAAGTTAAGAACAATGAGTGTACGAAGATTAAGTTGCAAAAGGAGCTAGAAGATAGGGACAAGAAAATTAGTGAGAAGGAAGTGCAAGTAAACTGACTTTTAAAGGAACTGGAGGAAGAGAGAGGAATAAGAAGGAGTTAGAGGAAGTAAAGGAAAGTAAGAGGAAGCTTGAGGAAAAGTTTGAGAAGGAAAAGGAGAGATGGTATAATAAAGAAAAGTACCTTGAGAGTCAGTGCATTAATAATCAGAATCAGTGCAGTATGTGGGCCATGAATTAAGCAGATCAGAGGCATTGCATAGTAAGGGTTACTGAGGGCCTGAAATCCATATAGATGGTTGCTCAGAAGCAGTTTTTAGAAGAACGGAGCGCTAAAGGTGGTCACATGAGTGCAAAAGGAAAATTAAGGAGTTGGAAGATAAGGTGTGAGTACAAAGGGGTATTGTGTGTGCAATGTCTCCTTGGACAGAAGCAGAAGGACAGGGAAGTGGAGAGAGGGCTGGGAATGTGATGAAGGTGAAGCAGAGTTAGACAAGAACAAAGCCCACCACAAGGATTCCGGACCCGGCCTATGGCTCCGATGCGGCAAAAATGATACCAGCTGCCAGCCAACGGGTGTGACACATGACCTCTGGAAGCACTCAATTGAGAATTTGTGGTTCCATACAATACTGAAGACTTAATGAAAATGGCCAGTGATATGAAAAGGTTGGAGCAGGGGGGATATCCCTAAGGGCACTACTTAAAGGTAGAACAAATAGCTGCTTTGAATAAACACCTGTTGCTTTTTACTCTCAGTCCAGGATTATTTGCCGGCCTTCAGCCAGATAAAAAGGCAGCTTGAGGTAATTATGAGAGCTTGAAAGTGTGAATTGCGCAAGCTTTGAGGGCTGGTAAAGGGGATCTGTTTAAGGCCATAGCATACGTGGAGCAGGGCCTGAACAAATTCCCAGCAGCTTTTGCTGACAAACTGTGGCGCACCTGGGGGACGACTCATCAGGGGAGAGCAGCAGCAGCCAAGTTCATGGCACCATGGGTGGCTCTGCTGCACAGGAGGGCAGGAAAAATAGTGTGAGAGCTATAGTGGTAGGGGATTCAATTGTAAGGGGAATAGATAGACATTTCTGCGGCCGCAACTGAGACTCCAGGATGGTATGTTGCCTCCCTGGTGCAAGGGTCAAGGATGTCTCGGAGCGGGTGCAGGATATTTTGAAAAGGGAGGGTGAACAGCCAGTTGTCGTGGTGCATATAGGTATCAGCGATATAGGTAAAAAACGGGAGGAGGTCCTGTGAGATGAATTTGGGGAGCTAGGAGCTAAATTAAAAAGTAGGACCTCAAAAGTAGTAATCTCAGGATTGCTACCAGTGCCACGAGCTAGTCAAAGTAGGAATCGCAGGATAGCTCAGATGAATACGTGGCTTGAGGAGTGGTGCAGAATGGAGGGATTCAAATTTCTGGGACACTGGAACCGGTTCTGGGGGAGCTGCGATCAGTACAAACCGGAGGGTCTTCACCTGGGCAGGACCGGAACCAATGTACTAGGGGGAGTGTTTGCTAGTGCTGTTGGGGAGGAGTTAAACTAATATAGCAGGGGGATGGGAACCGATGCAGGGAGACAGAGGGATGTAGAATGGGAGCAGAAACAAAAGATAGAAAGAAGAATAGTAAAAGTGGAGGGCAAAAAAACCTAAGGCTAAAAGCAAAAAGGGCCATATTACAGCAAAATCCTAAAGGGGCAAAGTGTGTAAGAAAGACAAGCCTGAAGGCTCTATGCCTCAAAGCGGGGAGTATTCGGAATAAAGTGGACGAAGTAACTGCGCAGATAGCAGTTAACGGTTATGATATAATTGGCATCACGGAGACATGGCTCCAGGGTGACCAAGGCTGGGAACTCAACATCCAGGGGTATTCAACACTTAGGAAGGATAGACAGAAAGGAAAAGGAGATGGGATGGTATTGCTGGCCAAAGAGGAAATTAATGCAATAGTAAGGAAGGACATTAGCTTGGATGATGTGGAATCAGTATGGGTGGAGCTACAGAATACCAAATTGCAGGAAACACGAGTCGGAGTTGTGTACAGACCACCAAACAGTAGTAGTCAGGTGGGGGACAGCATCAAACAGGAAATAAGGGATGTGTGCAATAAAGGTACAACAGTTATCATGGGCGACTTTAATCTAAATATTGATTGGACTAACCAAACTGGTAGCAATGCGGTGGAGATGGATTTCCTGGAATTTATTAGGGATGGTTTTCTGGACCAATATGTCAAGGAACCAACTAGAGAGCTGGCCATCCTAGACTGGGTGATTTGGAATGAGAAAGGATGAATTAGCAATCTTGTTGTGCGAGGCCCATTGGGGAAGAATGACCATAATATGGTAGAATTCTTTATTAAGATGGAGAGTGACACAGTTAATTCAGAAACTAGGGTCCTGAACTTAAGGAAAGGTAAGTTCGATGGTATGAGGTGTGAATTGGCTATAATTGACTGGCAAATGATACGTAAAAGGGTTGAAGGTGGATAGGCAATGGCAAACATTTAAATATCATGTGGATGAACTTCAACAATTGTACATCCCTGTCTGGAGTAAAAATAACATGGGGAAAGTGGCTCAACCATGGCTAACAAGGGAAATTGAAGGTAGTGTTAATTCCAAGGAAGAGGCATATAAATTGGCCAGGAAAAGCAGCAAACTTGAGGACTGGAAGAAATTTAGAATTCAACAGTGGAGGACAAATGGTTTAATTAAGAGGGGGAAAATAGAGTACAAGAGGAACCTTGCCAGGAACATAAAAACTGACTGCAAAATCTTTTATAGATATGTGAAGAAAAAAAGATTAGTGAAGACAAAGGTAGGTCCCTTGCAGTCGAATTCAGGTGAATTTATAATGGAGAACAAAGAAATGGCAGACCAGCTGAACAAATACTTTGGTTCTGTCTTCACGAAGGAAGACACAAATAACTTTCCGGAAGTACTCGGGGACCGAGTGAGAAGGAGGAACTGAAAGATATCCTTATTAGGCGGGAAATTGTTTTAGGGAATTTGATGGGTTTGAATGCCGCTAAATCCCCGAGGCCTGAAATAGCAGTGCATTTGGAAAGCAATGGCAGGATCAGTCCAAGTCAGCATGGATTTATGAAAGGGAAATTATGCTTGACAAATATTCTGGAATTTTTTGAGGATGTAACTAGTAGAGTGGACAAGGGAGAACCAGTGGATGTGGTGTATTTGGAATTTTAAAAGGCTTTTGACAAGGTCCCACACAAGAGATTGGTGTGCAAAATCAAAGCACATGGTATTGGGGGTAATGTACTGATGTGGATAGAGAACTGGTTGGCAGACAGGAAGTAAAGAGTCAAGATAAATGGGTCCTTTTCAGAATGGCAGGCAGTGACTGGTGGAGTGCCTCAGGGCTCAGTGCTGGGACCCCAGCTATTTATAATATACATTAATGAATTAGATGAAAGAATTGAGTGTGATATCTCCAAGTTTGCAGATGCCACGAAACTGGGTGGCGGTGTAAGCTGTGAGGTGGACGCTAATAGGCTGCAGGGTGACTTGGAGAGGCTAGGTGAGTGGGCAAATGCATGGCAGATGCAGTATAATGTGGAAAAATGTGAGGTTATCCACTTTGGGGGCAAAAACATGAAGGCAGTATATTACCTGAATGGTGGCAGATGAGGAAAAGGGGAGGTGTAATGAGACCTGGGTGTCATGGTTCATCGGTCATTGAAAGTTGGCATGCAGGTAATGCAGGCAGTAAAGAAGGCAAATGGTATGTTGGCCTTCATAGCTAGGGGATTTGAGTATAGGAGCAGGCGGTCTTACTGCAGTTGTACAGGGCCTTGGTGAGGCCTCACCTGGAATATTGTGTTCAGTTTTGGTCTCCTAATCTGAGGAAGGACATTCTTGCTATTGAGGGTGTGCAGCGAAGTTTCACCAGACTGATTCCCGGGATGGCTGGACTGACATATGAGGAAAGACTGGATCAACTGGGCCTTTATTCACTGGAGTTTAGAAGGATGAGAGGGGATCTCATAGAAACATATAAGATTCTGACGAGACTGGACAAGTTAGATGCGGGAAGAATATTCCCGATGTTGGGGAAGTCCAGAACCAGGGGACATGATCTTAGGATAAAGGGTAGGTCATTTAGGACTGAGATGAGGAAAAACTTCTTCACTCAGAGAGTTGTTAACCTGTGGAATTCCCTACTGCAGACAGTTGTTGATGCCAGTTAATTGGACATATTCAAGAGGGAGTTAGATATGGCCTTTACGGCTCGGGGGATCAAGGGGTATGGAGAGAAAGCAGGAAAGGGGTACTGAGGGAATGATCAGCCATGATCTTATTGAATGGTGATGCAGGCTCAAAGGGCCAAATGGCCTACTCCTGCACCTATTTTCTATGTTTTTATGTTTCTATTTTGCAGCCATGGGAGGGTTAGTGCGGCACGTAAATTTAGAAGGGCAGCTGCACAAGCATTGGTTGCGCACCCTGAAAACCAAAGTCTGCCCTACCTGCAGGCAGCTATGTCAGATTTTGATCCTGAAGATGGGGAAAGTACGGAGGCTAGGATTTTGAAGAAAATGACCCTGCACGTTGAGGAGCGCCAAGCAGATAAAAGCAATACCAGGGTAATGAATAAGCCAAAGGGCAAGGTATATGAGATAAATGGTGACACCCTTCAGAAATGGCAGCAAGAGGGAACCGCACCAGGAAAGGGGTGGAACCAGGATAAGGAATGCTATAATTGTGGAGAGTTAGGGCATTTTATACACAATTGTAAGAAACCTAGGAGAGAAAAAAACTGAGGCCACACACTCAATGGAGCCTTGACCCAGTGCCCCCAGTTACATGGATTTGATTAAATATTTTGCTAGGCATGTGAAAGAGAAGAGACATATGGAGGACCGCGGGGAAGCACAGGCATGAAGGGACCGCGACCAGCCCGAGTAGCTGTGTCCACTGAGGTATAATGATTGGGGAAGACCATGTACAGACATCATAATAGAGGGATAGAGAGGGGACTATTTAGTAGGCACCGGAGCATCCAGTACAGTAGTCCACTCTCCCCCATCGATAAAAAAATAAAAAAAATAAATAAGCAAATTATTATTTGAAAGATTCCAAAATGCTGAGGTACAGAGGGATCTGGGGGTCCTTGTACATTGAACACAAGAAGTTAGCATGGAGGTACAGCAAGTAATCAGGAAGGCAAATGGAATGCTGGCCTTTATTGCAAGGGGGATGGAGTATAAAAGCAGAGAAGTCCTGCTACAACTGTACAGGGAGTTGGTGAGACCACACCTAGAGTACTGTGTACAGTTTTGGTCTCCGTATTTAAGGAAGGATATAGTTGCACTGGAGGCAGTTCAGAGAAGATTCACTAGGTTGATTCCTGAGAAGAAGGGTTTGTCTTATGAAGAAGGGTTCAGCAGGTTGGGCCTATACTCATTGGAATTTAGAAGAATGAGAGGTGATCTTATTGAAACGTATAAGATCCTGAAGGAGCTTGACAAGGTAGATGCAGAGAGAATGTTTCCCATTATGGGGGAATCAAGAACTAGGGGACATAGTTTCAGAAAATGCATTGCCCATTTAAAACTGAAATGAGGAGGAATTTCTTCTCTCAGAGGGTCGTGAACTTTTGGAATTCTCTACCCCAGAGAGCTGGGGAGGCTGAGTGATTGACACTTTTTAAGGTGGAGATAGACAGATTGTTGAATGATAAGGGAGTCAAGGGTTATGGGGAGCGGGCAGGAAGGTGATGTTGAGGTCAAGATCAAATCAGTCTGGATGGCGGAGCAGGCTCGAGGGGCCAAATGGCCTTCTCCTGCTCCTATTTCTTATGTTCTTATGTCTCTCTGGTTAAGTGCGGCCCCCTATACTATAGGTGGCTTCAGGGGCAACTCAAAGGCTCGGGCGGTGTCAAAACCTTTAAGCTTCAAGGTTGGACCCCTTCAAACAAAGTGGACATGGATATTAATGAACTGGGACCACCCAGGAATGGGAGTGTTGGGTTCCGATTGGATGTTAGCCCATAATTTGAATGTCGATGTGGATAATAACTATTTGTGGGGCGGAGTGGACCACGGTGAGGAAATAGTCATAATACCCCCACAACATGGAGAAGCGTGGGTGGTAACGCCCGCGGGACCCTATGATTTAGAAACATTAATGGCTAGTGTGCCTGAGAGGTACCTAACCATAGTGCGGGATGCTATGGAAGCTTTTGCTAGTCATAAATATGATTGTGGTAGGGAGGCAGGAGTAGTGGTACGGGTGGATGGGGAGCCCATGTCCCAGCCCCAGAAACAATACACGTTCCCAGGGGAAGTTGAGAGAGATTTAGAAAAAGCTGTGGCCTCCTTAGTAGAGCAAGGGCGACTGAGATCCATTGTGACACATGATAACTCATTTGGCCTGGAAAGAAACCAGACAACTCCTGCAGAATGACTGTAGATTATAGAGTCCTGAGTAAGAACATCTCTTCTGTGCTCCTACAGTAGCAGCCGTGGCTGATGTAATCGGCAATATCCCCAGCTCGGCCACTATGTTCACAGTACTGAACATATCAAATGGATTCTGGTCAATTCCCTTACATCTGGAGGACCAGTATAAGTTTACTTTTACCTTTAAGGGGTAGCAGTATGTGTGGACTTGTTTGCCCCAGGGATGTCACAATATCCCCGTCTATTTTCCATCATCGTATGGCTAACTGTCTATCACAATTCAGTTAGCCAGGCCAGCTTGCACAATATGTGGATGATTTGCTGCTGTTTTCAGATGAGAAGGAACATGAGGAACTACTGCAGGAACTGTTAAAATTGCTTAAAGTAGCAGGTTTTAAGATTAACCCCAAAAAGGCACAGATATGACAGCAGGATGTTCAGTTTCTAGGACTAACTCTTCAACTGGGATAGCACACAATAGATGAGGCTAAGCGTAAGACGGTTCAGGAACTGCATCATCTGGTTTCAATTATTGCTCTCCGGTCACTCCTGTGTTTGACAGGGTGCTGTAGAGAATTTATTGAGGAATATGCGACCATGGTAGCTTCCCTATTGAGATTGCTCGGAAAAGGAATAGATTGAGAGTGGGATGAGCATTGTGAGGAGGATTTTGTAAAGTTAAAACGGGACCTACAAACAGCCGCAGCTCTGGGGGCGGTACACTCTACAAAGGATTTTTTTCTTGAAGTGGTGGTGACCGACATCAGTCTGGGCACTGTTTTAATGCAGGAAGTAAATGGCCATATGAGATCGGTTGCTTATGCCTCCAAAGTACTATCGCAGGTGGAGAAGGGATATTCTACCTGTGAGAGGCACTTGCTTGCCATATTTTGGGGCATGAAGCATTTTGCCATATTTATGGGAACCCAGGCCATTATTCACTACTTACCACACGCCGACCCGTCTACTGTTCGAGGTTCGAATTAAAGAGGGAACAGTATCCAGTACTTGGGTAGCTACGTGGACCCTACAGTTAGACGGGGTGGATTTGCGAGTAAAGGTGTTAAGCGATAAAAAGCTAGCGGCCAACCTTAATTATCAAGGGGAACCCCACACCTGTGCAGTAGAAGGGATGTGGGAAACGGATGGCGGATTCAAATCCGGTATCCACCCGGAGGGAAAAGATATATATGTAGATGCGTCTAGTTTTGTGGAAAAGAGAGAACGAAAAACGGGATGTGGTGATGGGAGTGCGGTTATACATACAGTGAAATTAAAATTTCATCCGAGAGTTCCTCCCCCGGTGAATAAAACACAAGCGTGGGTAAAGCAACATGTAACTCAGGTTGTCTGCCCCAAACACACCCAGGGCCAACAAATGGGCTAAAGCTAATCCCAAATCAGATGGTATTGTACCATGATGTGCATCACGAGGTGGTGCCGGTAATATTAAATCTAACTGAGATGGGACTGCTGAACTGGTGCAAGCCAGAGAAAGCACTGTTTTATGGGAGAATGATGCAGGAATGAATAGAGAGATTTTGGGAAAGGGCAGTACTACTCTCGCCGAGACGGAATTAGAACCGTTATATCGCATGGGGCAAGAGAGGGTGATGGTTTGAATAATACTGATGAAAACAAAACTACCAAACTCATTAAAGAGAATGATGTTGGTTATGGGATTAAAGGAAAACATGTCAGAAGATGACGGGGACTAATGATCGATGTTGCAACTGTTTTTAACATTGGAACCTTCCTTGTTAATATTCTTGATTTAGCTAGTTTAAATCCATCTGTGAAGGCAGTCAGAAATCGTCAAAGAGAAATTCTGTACAAGATGATGATTTGGAAAATGGGGAATTAAGGGAAGGCTAAATTATGGCCATCCACCTAAAAGGTGTGGTTAAATACTTAGAATCCCATGCTAAAAAGATAAATAAGATTATAGAGGAAAACGGGAATGCCTCTAACGAGGCCGTGCAAAACGATGTATGTGTAATGTATGAATCTTGGTTAGTGGAACAAGCCCCAGAAAATCTGAAGTGTATTGCTGAAGGGAAACTCCCCTCATGGGTGACTGACCGACATCTGAGGGCAACGTCCACTTACCAACTTACCACAACTATGTGCCAAGTCAGAGGGTTGGTACATGTGTACCCGGTGAAACACGAGTGCCATCTACAGGAACAGACCTATATTATCCCATTATTATATTATCCCATCTTTCCAGAAGAGGTGACGCCAAATCCTCTGTTCCGTGTGGAGAACATAGGAGTACACTGGTGAAACCATTCAGTAGAGTATATTGAACTCCTGAAGTATGTGACCCGGGTGGAAGTAACTACATGGTTGTCCCCAGATCTTACTAAATGTGCTCAAGTTCAGAACACATTCATTTTCCCTTCCGATGTGGTAAAGCATGCAGTCCCAGCATGCGGGTTTGGTTGGGATAGGATAGCATGGAACTGCACCATGTAGGTAATTATGGGACATTATTTCTCCATACGATTGGCATGCAGGGGGAAGGTTGAATATTGTGTCACCACCATGCACCGGGAATAGCAGTATGATAACAACCTGACTTGTCCTATCATGATGGGAACTTTGAGATTGGGGCATGGGTTTTGTTAAGCATTTATTTACATAGGCAAGTAGATATCATTGTAAAAGATGAATTTAAAGAACAATTACATCAGTATGTGACTTGGTTCGGCTATGACATTCCACCTCTGCCAGAACATTTTGTAGAGTTGATGAGATGCATTGGTGACTCCCTAAAGCACTATTACACTTTGGCCCAGAAAAAACGTGATTTACGTAAAGAAGTACCGAAAGTCAGGGATGATTCGTCCAGATGGGATATCGGTATGAATATCGAGGCTCATCCTTGGATTATCTCCCACGTTCTGGTCATTTTTAAGTTGATGATTGTGTTATATCTGTTGATAATAACCTGTTGTGTTGACGGAAGCTACAAGAGTTAGCCTAGCTGTTATAGAAGGTGCCAAAGAAAGAAGACAATGATGACAAAGTGTAAATACCTGTGACCCAAAATTTAGTTGCAGTCACTTGAGGGCGGACTGTAAGATTGTTTGAAAGTTGGCTTAAAATTGACTAAATTTCATTCACCAATATGCTTCACGAGAATCAACAGACCTTTTTGCTGAACAAATGTAAAAGTCGTTAAATTTGTAAACTGTTCTGTGTTTACAAAGACCTGGACAGAACAAATAGTTATGACTGCAGGGGGTACTCATAGATAAACAAATTCTTTTTTATCCAAGAGAAGTTCCAGATGAAGCGTCTCCAATGGAAAGGCCGCAGGGTCATAAAACGAGACATTTGGGGCTAAAGGGAGGAAACATACCTTGGGAATTCTGCAAAAAACAGAGTACAATGTAACATGTGATGTGACCATATGGTCTTCTGCAAACTCTTATGAATAACTGAACTGGGAATTTGATTGGTGGAACGCTCGTTGCAATCCCTGAATGATTGATTAGGAGAAGAGGAAAAAACCCGATGTCGGCCATTACCCATGCTGATGAAACATGTACACACAAAGGGACGGCCCAGCTTTTTTGGGGTATAAAACAATGCTACGAAAGGATATTGTGTCCTGTTTCAGTCAAAAGGCAACCTGGTCAGTTGCCAGTTAAAGAGCCACGTCTAGCCACCGCCGAAGCGACTACTCGCTGTTGTTAGTATATATGAGTTTTTACTTATGATCACTTCAGTTTTAAGGAGAGGAATAGACCTGTGCATGCTTGTTCATCATCCAGGATTACTGCGTGTGTAACGGTACTATTAGATCATTGCTTTTGATCTTTTGTTGATTTTAGGTAAAGAGAATTATTCCAGAAATCTTTGCCTTGAGTTGGCTGTTCCACAACTCCGAACTCTAAAGACTGTTGGACAGGGCAAGGGGCAATTCTGCACACCCTACAAGACTAAGCTTTTACTTATTGGGAGAAATTCAGTAGGGCTGTCATACGCAACCACTCTTGATCACCTGTGAGTCACCATTGACCAGAAACTCAACTGGGCCAGGCACATAAATGCCAGGGCTACTACACCAGGTCAGAGGCTGAGTGTTCTGCAGTGAGTGGCTTATCTCCTGATTCCCCAAAACCTCTCCACCATCTACAAAACACAAGTCAGGAGTGTGAGGGAATACCCTCCGCTTGCCTGGGTGGATGCAGCTGCAACAACTGTCAGGCAGCTCAACACCATCCAAGACAAAGCAATCCGTTTGATTGACAGCCCATGTCATTAACTTAAACTTCCACTCCCTCTAACACTGGCACACTGTGACTGTAGCTAGTTATAGGATGCACTGCAGCAACTCGCCAAGGCTTCTTTGACAGCACTTTCCAAACCTGTGATTTCTACTGCCTAGAAGGACAAAGGCCCCAATACATCATCCAAATTCTTCTCCAACTTACACATCATCCTCACTTGGAAATATATGGGGGAGAAATTTGCCTGGTTTGTGCCTCCTGTTAGTGCCTGCGGGGGGCTGTAGTGGGGTGCTAAGGGGTTACCGACTGGGCACGACAAAATCACCGACATTCGCGAACATCCCTGGTGGTTTTGCACTGGCACTAACACTTACATCCTCGTTCTCTTGCGCCCCATAGATCGTGACGTCATCCGGTGTGCAGCACCCCATTAGTGCCCCGGATGTGATATTCTCTCCCATCCCCACAGCATCGCCAAGCATCAACAACAGCAGCTGCAGGAGGCGTTGTCAGCTCGAGTGGCTGTTTGGGGAGAGATATTTAAAAGCAGTGGTGGTCAGGCAGGGCAAACTTTATTATTCTCCCCAGTCTGGTGCCTTTTGATTGTTTTAACCCTGCGATTCCTCAACCCTCTGCTGCTTTAGAGTGCTTGGGGCTGTAATGCACTCGCGCAGGTCCCGTGGCCCCAGAGAGACAGCATGAAGAATGAGTGAACCCATCATTGGCCCTTCCCTTTAAGCAAGGGAAGGAGCCTCCAAAGACGTCAGCGCTGCACTGAACATTGTTCAGCTAAACAGCCCCTCTGACACAATTTAGCGCTCTAAGGGAAGTGATAGCGCTTGATTTAGAGCTCCACTTCCCTCTTGGAGTACTAAAGCTGAAGTTCACAGGAGTAGCCAATTGTTTTCGACCGGCGATACTTCTGCGTTCCTTCCAAAGTTATCACCCCAGACGGGGTGCTATGCAATTTCTAACCCTGCTGTTGCTTCATTGTTATTGGGTCAAAAGCCTGGAGCTCTCTACCCAACAGCATTCTGGGAGTACCTTCACCATACGGATTGCAAAGATTCAAGAAGATGGTTCACCACCAATTTCTCAAGGACAACGAGGAATGGGCAATAAATGCCGTCCTTGCTAGCGCCGCACATATCCTAAGAATGATTTTTTAAAAACCTCATAGTGGTTGGTTATTGTCTGAAGCAGCTCTGGTAGGAGCTGATGGATGGGACTTTAGTACAGTTCAAAGAGGCCATGAAAAAGGGAAGGGGCAAAAATAATTAAATTCCTTACATATATTTTTAAAAGTTACAATAAAATAAAATTTGAAAGTATAGTTATCAATGATTGTGCTGTACCAAATCAAAATTGCATTATTTTCCAAATTTGGATGTTTTTGGACTATCCCAATTTAGACAAGATCTAATCTTAGAGATGTGAGGGGGAGGGTAAAGGAGTAAAATACTTGGAAGGAGTGAATCATTGATAGTTTACTGTGGGAAGGAAAAGGTTGTGTCAATGTTATTGCAGCTTTCCGTTCCTCAGTACATTGTTAAAATCAACTCTATTAACATCATTTTTTTCCTTCTCTCTCTTCTCCTAACAATATCATATACTCAACTAAGTTACAGTTCCACAGTAGTCATTCTTCTAGTATAAAGCAGCTTTTTTGACCATGAATACACAAACACATAGATCATTGATGAATGTGGGAAGCCGGACCATTATTTTCCCCCTGTGTAGCCCAGAAGTGCTGAGGTCAGTTGCTGGAATTTAATCAGTGCAGATCAGGAATAAAACCTGCCACCATTTTTGATTTATATGACACTGTGTCACATCAGACAGTACACGTATCCACTGAGCCTCTGGGGGAGTTTCAAGAATACACTCCATAGGGGCTCTGAACACAAGGAACTTGAAACAAACACTCAACCTTACCAATAGCAAGCACAATACAATCCAACAAATTTGTTACTGCATGCTGCTAAAATTATCTCCATATTCATTTCATCAGAATAAACTGCAATTATTGTTGCATAATGAAACCATGTATTTATTGATTGTTTAATGAATCAAGGTTGCTCAGGATGTCATTTCATTTCATTACAAACATTTAGACCGAGAAATTCATTATCGTCCCATTAGGGGGCATTAACATCCGGGTGCCAGGCATGGAAACACTGCCCCGCTTGCTAAATTCAGGTTACCGCCCCTGGAAGGAAGTGCAGCGCTCACTCCACTTCCTTCCTGGGGCAGTAATGAGGCGCACGCTTCAGCAGCGCTATCCACTGGGCCGCCCAGCGCTGCCGCATACAAAGTGCTCTTCCTACAATAAAAGGGAAGGGCCAAAGCTGCATACTCTGCCAAAGAAGAAGCCATCTACCTGGACCATTGGGGAGTGGGGGTGCCGCATGATCAGCCCAGCACTCAAACAGAGTGCCGAGCTGAGCGATAGTGACACCAGCCCCGCGAACAAACCGTGACCGGAGCGGCAATGAAAAGGGCAGATTTCTTTTCACAGCAGCCGGCCACCTTTCCTTTCATTTTTGCCCTGGTAGTAGCCGGCCATCCGGTACACATCCCCTGCAGCAGTTGCTGTTATTGCCCCACGCTGCTTCAGGAGCAAAACCCAATTTAGGGGCCAGGGCGCTAATGGGGCAATGCGCATGCGTTGACGTCACGATCTACGGATGCAGGAGATCAGGGCGCAATGTCATAGTGCGTAGTCATTAGCTGCGTCACGCCCAGTCGCAAACTCATTTGCACCCCGTTAGTATCCCCGGGAGCACTAAAGATATACTCAAATGCACCCAATTTCCCCCCTTAATTTTTGAGAATTCAATCATATACTTCCACAATAGATTTTGAAAAAGCTACTCATGAGACTCCCACGATCCCCACAAATGTGGAAGAAAATAAACTAACAATTGTTTACAAAAATAATTCCAGATTGCAAAGAGCTTTGGATGAACTTCAACTTCTGTATCCTATTCCACACCAATTCCACTTGCCTGTCCTGTCCTTTCTGACCAACATTGCTTGGTGGAAGAACATGGCAAAATTAGAGCCCTGAATCCCATAGACCTTATCATAAAATTCAATCCTAGGGAATTTGATGCAAAATCCTGAACAGATTGCAGAGAATTAATTATATTAGCATAGAATATATAGTGATGAATGAAGTCAGCACTACGAATTTAATTGTATTATCTGTCAGAGGAATGGCTCATTAACTGATATTTTCATTGACAGTGCTTTGGTCTAGTGGGAGTCGATGTTGCATCTACAATAACCTTCAAGATGCTGACAAGAGACATTTTGTAATCAGTGAAAATACACACCTAAACAGATACAAGTAAATAAATGCATACCTTCTAAAATTATATATGTATACATCCCATTTCAATTTTATGAGTTTCCCCCTCTTTCAATGAACCCTGTGACATCACCTTCACGTTCCCCTCTAAGACACATACCATCCTGACATGGACATATTTTGCTATTTGTTTATCTTCGCTGGGACAAAATCCTGGAAATCTCTACCAAACAGAATTGTGGGAGCAACTTCACCACACGGACTGCAGCGGTTCGAGAAGAAGGCTCACCACCAGCTTCTTAAGGGCAACTAGGGATGGGCAATGTATACTGGCCTTGTTAACGATGCCCACATCCTGAGAATGAAATAAAAAAATGCACCAGATCCAACCAAGAAGCTTTGCAAGAAGCCTACTTCTCAACATTACTTTATCCAGATGGAAACTACCCAAAGGTGACCCCGTATAATTTAACTAATAATTTTCTTCAGATACTTATTGAGCATTTACTTTCCTTGATGCTTCCTCATCAATAGTCTGAGGGGTTAATTTTGACATTTGGCAATTGTGTTAAATGGATGATATCGGATCAGACGCCCATTATACACCTCTCCAGAATGTCATGAAAAACGGAAGAGGTGTATAACGGTTAGGTGATCCGATATCGCCCATTTTATAGTATTGTCCAAAGTCAAAATTACCCCCTGACTGGGATCTGAAATCCTAGATGAGCAAAATTATGGATTTAAACAGATATCATGCTACACTGGGGCACACAAGTTGCTACACTATTGTCGCTGGCTGCCCACAATTTTAATAGTACCATAAGTTTATGGAAGCTGGTAATGAATTCAAATAAAATGATAACAAAATTGAAAGTCCTACAAATTTCCATTTTAAAAGCAGCTTTGAAAATATCTCAACTTCACAATAAACAAGCTTTGCTAATCCCCAAAATAATGCAGCAGTTCACACACTAGCAGTTTTACTTGTATTTACAACTCCCTCTATGTAGAAAAGATTGAAGATGTTATTCATAATTATGACATAATTTTCTTAATACGAGTCAAAAGTCAGGAAAGAGGTCCATAGTATCAAGAAACTCACCATAATAAGTAAATAATAAGTAACCTAACCCTAACCCTAACCCTAACCCCAACCCTAAATACTGGAAACAATGGGGGAGAAATTGGACTTATTAGCACCATTTTGTGGGCTCTATGAGGGCCCTTAAGGTTCCATATTAATATCCGCAGCGCACATGTACACTTCTGACGTGAAGTGCGCCGGACGCCATATAGTAAAGGCTTTAGCACACGTGCACCTAACATCTGCTGGCAGCATGGAGAGCAGGCAGATGGTAACATTCATCAGAGTACAACGGAGAATAGATGCCATTTTGGAGCTCTATCCTTCAGCATGTTCCCTCTCTTAACCTCGCACAGCTGAGCACGACATTAAGCAGAATTAAGGGCCCTCCACCAGTGTTATACAAAGATTCATCAGCTATTCACATGTTAGTTGCTGGTTTATATCTTCTGGCTGCTTGAAGTGGGATGAGTAGGGCTAACATTATAATAGCAATGCTTGAATTGTTAGTAAAGTACATACCTTTGAAATAAATGCTATAGATAGGACTAGACAAAAAGCTAATGGTAACGATTCATCGCCTACGCATAAGAATATGAGAAATAGGAACAGGAATAGACCATTTGGCCCCACGAGCCTGCTCCGTCATTTAATATGATCATGGTTGATCTGATCCTGGCCTCAACATCACCTCCCCGCCCGCTCCCCATAACCCTTGACTCAGTTATCATTCAAAAATCTGTCTATCTCCATCTTAAATATATTCAAAGACCCAGCCTCCACAGCACTCTGAGGTAGAGAATTCCAAAGATTCATGACCCTCTGAGAGAAGAAATTCCTCCTCATCTCAGTTTTAAATGGGCAACTCCTGATTCTGAAACTATGCCCCCTAGTTTTAGATACCCCCATGAAGGGAAACATCCTCTCTGCATCTACCTTGTCCACCCCCCTCAGAATCATATATGATCCAATAAGATCATCTCTCATTCTTCTAAACTCCAAAGAGTATAGGCCCAACCTGCTCAACCTTTCTTCATAAGACAAGTCCTTCATCTCAGGAATGAACCTTGTGAACTTTCTCTGAACTGCCTCCAATGCAAGTATATCTTTCCTTAAATATGGAGACCAAAACTGTACGCAGTACTCCAGGTGTGGTCTTACCAATGCCCTGTACAGTTGGAGGAGGACTTCGCTACATTTATACTTCACCCCTCTTGCAATAAAGGCCAGCATTCCATTTGCCTTCCTAATTTCTTGCTATACCTGCATGGTAACTTTTTGTGATTCATGTACAAGAACCCTCGGATCCCTCTGTACTATAGCAATTTGTAATTGCTCCACATTTAAACAATAATTAGCTTTTTATTATTTTTCTTACCAAAGTGGATAACCTTACACTTTTCCACATTATATTCCATCTACCAAATGTTTGCCCACTCACTGAGCCTATCTATATCCCTTTGTAGATTCTTTGAATAGTTAAGGCCCCAGCACTGATCCCTGTGGCACCCCACTTGTTACAGTTTGCCAACCTGAAAATGACCCATTTATCCCGACTCTCTGTTTTCTGTTAGTTAGCGAATCTTCTATCCATGCTAATATATTACCCCTAATCCCGTGAGCTCTTCTCTTGCGCGGTAACCTTTCGTGTGGCACCTTATCGAATGTTTTATGGAAATCCAAATATACGGCATGAACTGGTTCTCCTTTATCCACTCTACTCATTAGATCCTCAAAGACCTCCCTTTCCTGATTTTCCCTTCATAAAGCCATGCCGACTCTGCTTGACTGCATTATGATTTTCTAAGTGTCCTGCTACTACTTCCTTAATGATGGATGTTATGTCTCAAATAAAGTAATGTAACTGAGTACTGTAGACATAAGTGTGACCTTAGTTCCTTTATTCTAACTCCAGAGTGTTGGTACAGCATGGGAGACCTGCTTATATATAGTGCTCCCAAGGGATGCTGGGATCCCTTGGGACTCCAACAGATACGCCCTCTGGTGGTGGTATAATACTGGTTACATAGGGTTGCATACATAACATCACTCCCTCCCAAAGTCAATGGTACACTTATTTACAGGGTGAGACAATCTGGGGCCTTTCGCTCCCTAGTCGATCGTCTCGGTACAAATGCAGGTGTAGGTGAGTTGGTTGGTTCTTCGCTGGACTGCTGTGCAGCTATGCAGCTGGCCTTGCTGGGCTGTTGGGGATAGTGAGTTCAGCTTCATGGTCAACCGTGATGTCGGTTACCACTTGTGTGTTTGCCGGAGGGTCGAAGTTGGTGATGTCCTCTTCGGGTTGCTCGTGGCTGTCTGTGAATCGCAGTTTGGTTTGGTCCAAATGCTTTCTGCAAGTTAGTCCATTTGCAAGTTTGACCTGAAACACCCTACTCCCTTCTTTGGCTATGACAGTGCCAGCAAGCCATTTGGGACCATGTCCATAGTTAAGTACAAATACAGGGCCATTGACTTTAGTATCGCATGACAAATTTCAGATCATAGAACATGCTTTGTTGTTGCCTCCTGCCCTCGACGTGATCATGGAGTTCAGGGTGGACAAGAGAGAGCCTTGTTTTGAGCGCCCTTTTCATGAGCAGCTCGGTTGGGGGAACCTCAGTGAGCGAGTGGGGTCGGGTGTGGTAGCTGAGCAGGACTTGGGATAGGCGGGTCTGCAGGGAGCTTTCCAACATGCGTTTCAAGCTTTGCTTGATGGTTTGAACTGCCTGTTCTGCCTGGCCATTGGATGCGGGCTTGAATGGGGCAGATGTGACGTGTTTGATCCCATTGCAGGTCATGAATTTCTTGAATTCAGCGCTGGTGAAGCACAGCCCATTGTCGCTGACGAGGACATCAGGCAGGCCGTGCGTGGCAAACATGGCTCGTAGGCTTTCGATGGTGGCAGTGGACGTGCTTGCAGACATTATTACACACTCAATCCATTTTGAATAAGCATCCACAACAGCCAAAAACATTTTGCCTAGAAACGGGCCAACGAAGTCAACCTGGCTCCTAGACCACAGTTTGGAGGGCCATGACCACAAACATAGCGGTGCCTCCCTGGGTGCATTGCTCAGTTGAAAGCAAGTGTTGCATTGGTGCACGCAAGACTCCAAATCTGAGTCGATGTTGGGCCACCACACATGGGATCTGGCTATAGCTTTCATCAATACTATACCTTGGTGGGTACTGTGTATTTCACGTAATGAACATTTCCCTGCCTTTCTTAGTCAAAACCACGTGATTACCCCACAAAAGACAATCTGCCTGTATGGACATTTCATCTTTGCGCCGCTGGAATGGCTTGATCTCTTCATGCATCTCCGCTGGGATGCGGGACCAGCTCCCATGGCGAACACAGTTTTTACAAGGAGCAGTAAAGGATCCTGGCAAGTCCAAATCCTGATCTGACAGGCCGTAATGGGTGACATTTTGTTTTCAAATGCATCCATCACCAAGAGCAAGTCTGCAGGCTGTGCCATTTCCACCCCGGTGGTGGGCAATGGAAGCCAACTGAGAGCATCAGCGCAGTTCTCTGTGCCTGATCTGTGGCGGATTACAGAGCTAATAGCTAATATCCCACCTTTGGATGCGAGCAGAGGCATTCCTATTAATCCCTTTGCTCTCTGAGAATAGCCATATGAGTGGCTTATGGTCAGTTTCTATCTCAAACTTAAGACCAAACAGATACTGGTGCATTTATTTTACCCCGTAAACGCATGCCAGAGCTTCTTTTTCAATCATGCTGTAGGCCCTTTCGGCCTTGAACAGACTCCTGGACGCATAGGTGACCGGTTGCAATGTTCCCGATTCATTTGCTTGTTGTAACACACACCCGATCCCGTATGAAGACACATGGCAAGCTGGCATTAAAAATTTACATGGGTCATACAGAACAAGCAGTTTGTTGGAACGTAACAGATTTCTGTCTTTCTCAAAAGCAGTCTCTTGTGATTTCCCCCATACCAATCATCTCCTTTGCATAGCAACATATGTAGAGGTTCTAGCAAGGTGCTTAACCCGGGTAGGAAATTACCAAAACAATTGAGGAGTCCCAGGAACAACCGCAGCTTCGTCATATTCTGTGGTTTCGCCGTGTTCTTGATGGCCTCCGTCTTGGCGTCGGTGGGTCTGATGCTGTCTGCAGCGATTCTTCACCCTAAGAACTCGACCTCTGGTGCCAGGAAAACACACTTCGAGCATTTCAACCTGAGTCCCACATGATCTAGCCGACTTAGAACCTCTTCCAGGTTCTGCAAGTGTTTGATGGTGTCCCGACCTGTGATCAATTTGTTGTCCTGGAAAACCACAGTGCGCGGAACCGACTTTAGCACGCTCTCCATGTTCCTTTGAAAAATAGCCGCGGCCGATTGAATCCCAAACGGGCATCTATTGTAGATGAACAGCCTCTGTGCGTGTTGATGCAGGTGAGGCCTTTCGAAGATTCTGCCAGCTCCTGTTTAATGTAGGCCGAGGTCAGATCCAACTTGGTGAACGTCTTTCCTCTTGCCAGCATCGCAAATAGGTTGTCTGGGTAGCGGGTACTGGTCCTGCAGTGAAAAACGGTTAATCGTTACTTTATAGTCCCCACAAAGTCTGACCGTGCCATCGCCCTTGAGGACCGGAACAATCAGACTGGCCCACTCGTTGAACACCATCGGCACGATGATGCCTTCTCATTGCAGCCTGTCCAGCTCGATCTCCGCTTTCTCTCGCATCATATATGGCACCGCCCGTGCTTTGTGGTGGGTGGGTTGTGTACCGGGAACCAGGTGGATCCGCCCCTGATAAACTTCCGATGCCTGGCTCAAATAATGATAGGAACTTGCTCAGAACCTGGGCACGTGAGGCATCGTCGACGGATGAAAATGCTCGGATATCATCCCAGTTCCAGCGGATTTTTCCCAGCCAGCTTCTGCCGAACAATGTGTGGCCATCTCCTGGTACAATCCATAGTTGGAGTTCATGCACTTTCCATCATCAGACTTTTATTGCTGTGCTGCCAATTACAGGGATCAGCTCTTTAGTGTAAGTTCTCAGCTTGACATGAATAGGGCTCAGCTTGGGCCTGTGTGCCTTGTTTCACCACAGCCTGTGAAGGCCTTTTTGCTCATGATAGACTGACTCGCACCCGTGTCCAGTTCCATGCATACTGGAATTCCATTCAGTTCGACTTGTAACATGATCGATGGACATTTCATGGTGAAGGTGTGTACCCCATACACTTCTGCTTCCTCGGTTTGAGTCTCGAGTTCAGTTTGATCCGCCATGGATTGGTCTTCCTCTGCAACATGGTGGTTTGCAGGGTTTGCAGCTCGTCTGCACACTTGGTAAAGGTGTTCCATTGTTCCACAGCCTTTGCATGCATAGTGTTTGAAACGGCATTGATGGACTCAATGATCGCCTCCGCACCGCCAACATGGTGTCAATTGCTTCGCATTAACGCTTGATGGTGGACTCTGGGTCATCTGAGGTTGTACAGCTGCAGGCATGTACGTTCTGCCTTATGCATTCCTGCCTGAAAACGACGTTACTTTGTGTACAGTACTTGCCGAAACCTCTTTATGCTGCGAAGTTTGTTTGGTGTTGTCGCTGGTGGACATAAATGCCTGGGCTATCGTTATGGCTTTGCTCAGGTTCAGTGTTTTAACAGTCAATAGTTTGCGAAGGATAACCCCTTGGCCAATGCCAAGCACAAAAAAGTCTCTTAGCATTTGCTCCAGGAATCCATTGAATTTCCAATGTCCTGCAAGGCGCCTTAGTTCTGCGACATAGCTCGCCACTTCCTGGCCTTCAGACCATTGACACGTGTAAAATCGATACCTTGCCATCAGAACACTCTCCTTCAGATTTAGGTGCTCCCAGACCAGCATACACAGGTCTGCATACGATTTGGCTGTTGGGTTCACCAGAGCGAGAAGATTCTTCATGAGGCCATAGGTTGTTGCTCCGCAGATGGTGAGAAGGATCGCCCTTCGTTTGGCAGCTTTTGTGCTCCCTTCCAGCTCGTTGGCCATGAAATATTGGTCGAGTTGCTCCACGAAGGCCTCCCAATCATCTCCTTCTGAGAATTTCTCCAGGATGCCAACAGTTCTCTGCATTTTTGCCTGGTGGTTCGTTATCTCGTTGCCAGTTGTTATGTCTCAAATAAAGTAATGTAACTGAGTACTGTAGATGTGAGTAAGTGTGATCTTAGTTCCTTTATTCTAACTCCAGAGTGTTGGTACAGCATGGGAGGCCTGCTTATATATCATGCTCCAAGGGATGCTGGGATCCCTTGGGACTCCAACAGGTATGCCCTGTGGTGGCATATAATACTAGTTACATAGGGTTGCACACATAACAATGAACTCCAGCATTTTCCCAATGACAGATGCTAGGCTAACTGGAGTGTAGTTTCCTGCTTTTTGACCCCCTCCTTTCTTAAATAGGAGTGTTACATTTGTGGTTTTCCAGTCTGCTGGGACCTCTCCAGAATTCAGGAAATGTTGGTAGATTACAACCAATGCTTCCCCTATCTCTGCAGCCACTTTTTTTATGACCCTAGGATGCATACCATCAGGTCCAGAGGACTTGTCCACCTTCAGTCCCATTAGTTTTCCAAGTACTTTATCTCTAGTGATAGTGATTGTTCTAAGTCCCCCCGCCCCCCCTACTCCCCTCCCTCTTCCAGCAATAGCTCCTTAATTATCAATTATTGGGATGTTTTTAGTGTCCTCTACCATGAAGACCGATACAAAATATTTGTTCAAATTCTCTGGATCCCTGTTTCCCATTATTAATTCTCCAGTCTCATCCTCTAAGGGACCAATGTTTACTATGGCTACTCGTTTCCTTTTTATATACCTGTAGAAATTCTTACTGTCTGTTTTTTATATTTCTTGCTAGTTTACTTTCATATGCTATCTTCTTTGTCTTTATCATGTTTTTAGTCGTCCTTTGCTGGTTTCTAAAAATGTCCTAATCCTCTGGCTTTCCACTCTCGTTCGCAACATTGTATGCCTTTATTTTCAATTTGATACCATCCTTTACTTCCTGTTAGCCAGGGATGGTTCATCCTTCTCTTAGCATCTTTATTTTTCATTGGATTAAGTTTTTGCTAAGAGTTATGAAATATCTCATTAACTGTTTGCCACTGTGTTTCTACAGTCTTATCCTGTAATATATTTTCCCAGTCCACTTTAACCAACTCTGCCTTCATATCTTTGTAATTAACTTTATTTATGTTCAGGACACTAGTTTGAGGCTTAGCTTTCTCACTCTCAAACTAAATTTGAAATTCTACCATGTTATGATCACTCATCACTACAAGATCATTAATTAACCCAGACTTGTTACACATTACCAGATCTAAAATAGTTTGCTCCCTGGTTGGTTCAACAACATATTGTTTCAAGAAACCACCCCGCAAATACTCTATAAACTCTTCCTCAAGGTTACCATTGCCAATTTGATTTGTCCAATCAATATGAAGATTAAAATCGCCCATGATTATTGCCATACCTTTCTTACAAGTCTCCATTATTTCTTGATTAATACTCTGTGCCACAGATTAGCTGCTGTTTGGGGGGCCTGTAGACACTCCCACCAGTGACTTCTTTCCTTTATTACTTCTTATCTCCACCCAAATTGATTCTACATCTTGATCTTCTGAGCCAATATCATTTCTTACCACGGCACTGATCTCATCCTATATTAACAAAGCTACCCCACCTCCTTTTCCTTTCCGCCTATTCTTACAAAATGGCAAATGCCCTTGAATATTTAGTTCCCAGCCTTGGTCACCTTGCAACCTCGTCTCTGTAATGGCAATCAGATCATACCCATTTATTTCTATTTGTGCCATCAACTCATCTATCTTGTTACGAATGCTTTGTGTGTTCAGATATAGAGCTTTTAATTCTGTTTTGTTTGTGTACGCTCTTTCCCTTTCTGTCACACTCTGGTTATCATTACCCCTACCGCTACTCTGCACTTTTGCCTTCTCCTTTTTCTTTGACTTTTTTAATTTCCGCTTACCGGATCCCTCCCCCCCCGCCCCACAGCTCACCACCTCCATCACCACACCACCCCCCCCCCCCACCCCCCGCCCCGTCTACTATTTAGTTTAAAGCCATATCTACAGTCGTAGTTATTCGATTAGCCAGGACACCGGCCCCAGATTAGTTTAAGTGAAGTCCGTCCTGACGAAACAGCTCTCTCCTATCCCAGTACTGCTGCCAATGCCCCATGAATTGAAACCCATTCCTCCCACACCAATCTTTGAGCCGTGTGTTCATCTCTCTAATCCTATTTACCCTATGCAAATTTGCTCTTGACTCAGGTAGTAATCTCGAGATTATTACCTTTGAGGTTCTGCTTTATAATTTAATCCCTAGCTGCTCATACTCCCTTAGCAGAACCTCTTTGTTTGTTCTAACTATGTCATTGGTACCTATGTGGAACACAACATCTGGATCCTATCCCTCCCACTCCAAGTTCCTCTCCAGCTCAGAGGAGATGTCCTTAACCCTGGCACCGGGCAGGCAACACAGCCTTTGGGACTCATGCTCTTGGCTGCACAGAACTGTATCTATACCCCTCACTATACTGTCCCCTACCACTACAACATTTCTTTTTAATCCCCCCACTTGATTGGCCCCCTGTACCATGGCGCTGTGGTCAGTTTGCTCATCCTCCCTGCAGTTCCTGCTCTCGGCCACAGAGGGAGCAAGAATTTTGTACTTGTTGGACATGAACAAGGGCTGAGACTCCTTCATTGCTTATTCCTGGGTCCTCATACCTGTCTCACTCATAGTCACACCCTCCTGTCCCTGACCACGGACCGAATTTGAATTAATTAATCTAAGGGGTGTGACTGCCTCCTGGAACACAGCGTCCAGGTAACCCTCCCCCTCCCTGATGTATCACAGTGCCTGAAGCTCGGACTCCAGCTCATCAACACGGAGCCAAAGTTCCTCGAGCTGCAGAAACTTGCTGCAGATGTGGTTGCCGTGGACTCACCAACCAATCACTTCCTTGCTTTCCTGTGACATCACATGTTGATTATTTCCATTTCTTAGCTTCCCTGGTGCATTGATGCTTTTTGGGCTGCTTTGTAGGTTTCAAGCCCCGCTCCATTTTCGCGCTGGTTTGTAGGTTTCAAGTTCAGAACAAGAAGATAGGGAGAATGAAGGCCAGACAAGAGTTACCATGGGATTGGGAGGCCCAATGCTAGGAGGAGCAAAGATAATGGAATACATCTGCTAGGCCTGAATAATTCAATTAATTAACTGGGTTGTGAAACTCGGCATGTGATATAAGTGTTGGAATAGAGAGTACTGATTTATGACTGCCGCAAAAACCAAGTTACAGTAACTTGTGCAAGGTAAATATATGTTGCAAACTCTGTATTGTTGAGTGAGGTATCTCAGGCAACTGAGATTCACTCCCTTGCATATGCTCGAATAAACTCTTTACTTGGCTGGACTTAGCAGACACGAGAATGGTTATTTACCACAACAACGGGTGGGTCTGTTTACTTTACCACCCATTAGATAGGGAGGTCGGCATTCAGGATGGAAAACTGATTCGTGGATCAGAATCAAGAGTCTGCGGGTAAAGCAACTATAGAATTGCTGTTGGGTAGAGATAAGTTGTGGCTCCTTGGGTAAAGATTGCTCTCTGGGTAAACGTCCTTGGGTAAATATTGCTCTCCGGGTAAACCTCCTTGGGTAAAGATTGCTCTCTGGGTAAACTTCCTTGGGTAAAGATTGCTCTCAAGGGTGAAATTTCCTTGGGTAAATATTTCTCTCAAGGGTAAAGTAGGTGAAGTAAATAAGTTGCTGAAAATAAAATGTTGTTTAAATGTTTCCAGTCTGTATGAAAGTGTGTGTTTGTATGGAAGTTTTCCTGACCGTGAATGTTTGGTGAGTTAAAGAATTGTTAATTTGTCTGAAAGCCTGTCTTTTAAAAGAAACACAATGTTAGTTTTAGCTCCGCCCACCTTTTCAGACCGAGTGCTGAATGCTTTTTAACCTTGGAGCTATGAAAAATGCACAAAAGGCAGTTTATTTTACAAAAGGTAGACTTCAGCCTTGAAGTTACAGTTGAGATGGTGTCTGGTAAAAAATAAAATGAATTTAAATGTTTTAATTGGATTACAGGACAAAAAATTGCAATTGTCTTATATAGTTTAAATTTAAAAATGTGTGGTCTTGTTTTAAATCAATTTGAATCGTAACAAAGCACTATCTTTTCAATTTGGTTATTGCAAGCCTGAGACGCCCACTTACTTATAGGAAAAAAACACTAAGTCATTGATTACATTGGGTTGAAAGTTACTAAATGTAGTCTATGAATGAGATAAAGAAAGGCAAAGGGAGAGGCCTTTTAAAAGGAGAAGCCTGTGTGGGTTTCTCCAGGCTACAGACTGGGGGAAGCTCCGCCCTCTTTTCTTTTTGTGTAGAATGTGTGTGATTTTTGTTAAATACAAAAACTAATGTTTCTCCAGTTATATTCAGTATTTTTACAGTCAATTGGAAAGGCATCCGAAGAAAGAAGAATATGGAATCTGATGTAACTTACTGTGTTATTTTGTTTTATTTTTATCTGCTCTGTATTGTGTTTAGTTAATAAGAGCTTGGCTATGAAAAAAAAATATTGGTCTGAATTTGATTGGAATTATTGAGGTTAATTAACATATGAAAACCCGACTTTCAATATGGCCATGGTGATATTCTGGTTATTTCAACGTGTGAATGTCTCTAGATCGGGACATGAGACTTTAAAAATAAATGAAATCTTGATAATGATTTTTGCTAGGAAAAATAAAAGTTGCCTTTTGGTTGTTTGGAAAATTGTTATTTTAAATTACATGAAAGCTTCTAATACAGTAAAAGAGATTTAAATAAAAAGATTGTCAGCATTTGAATTGGAAATTTGGAACATGCTGTTTTCTCAAGATAGAAATGCCGTTTGGGGGAGATGAGATAAGATTTGGAAGTAGCCTTGTAATTTAATTATGAGCAATTGAATTGCGAGTACTTGTGTTAGAGACACTTTGTAAACTATCACTTGTTTTTGAAATTGAAATTAACGTGTAACATCGAGAGAGGAAGTTTTGTAGGTAAAAGACTTGGGGAAAAAAAGTATCAGGAAAGGTGTTTTTTAACAAAAGAATACATTACGTGAACTGAATTAATGACAGCAGACAGTGTTTTTCTCTGCCTTCTTATAAACCTAGAAAGAAGTTAACCCTTTTGCTGACATGTGTTTTGTTTAATTCAGCAAGGAAACACTTTTGAATTGCTGAATTAAATTTTAAAGATATTGGAAATGATTATGGTTTAACAAATTAATTCCTTAGGCTCTTAAGTAGAGCTACAATTTAGAAACTCGAGAAAGGAAAATCTAATTGAAGTTTAGTGGATAATTGATCTGTATATAGAAAAGGTTTATGGGTAAATAAAATTGAACATTGACAAAACCTGTCAGTGCAGCAATACTGTTGTTTGGACGTGATAAGTTTGAAATAATATTGCTCATTATAAAGAATTTTTTTTTAAAGTGTTAATAACTTGGACCAAGAGGGAACATTTGATCTATGTTGATTATGGTTAATTTAGTATGGGACAGTAAGGCTACTCCAGAGCTCTTGAGATATGAATATTAATTAATGGGATGCCCCACTTAAGATGCAAGATAGAAACAGGGAACGTACACCACCAAATGGAAATGTTTCTAATATTCTCGTGGAAGTCAGGAAAGTGTAGTTAAGAATAGCAAACTGAAAGCTTTCTCTTGGAGATATTTGTGTCCTTGCCTATGTACTTTTTAAGAAAACTGAATTGGACAGCCTGGCTACTACCCAAGATATTGGGAACATAAGATCACCTGAAAGCCCAAGATGACTTGTATTGGATGGCATTGAGATACCAGTGGGAGTGTGCAGACGTGATTTGCAGTATATGAAGCAATTAGCATATGGAAATGCATGGTGAATTTGCACTGAAGAATGGGTCTCAGACAAGCTCAGTTAATTGACAACACCAAGACATGAAATGTTTAATATGGCTCAGGAAGTGAGACAATTATTAAGCATTGACACATACTCCTTCGAGAAACTATCTAATTAATGGAACAATCAGACAAGAGTTAAACGCCTGGTACCTGCTAGAGGGATTGAAATTGAAGTTGAAGTGAAGAGTTACATGGGATTTAGATTGGGAAAATTGAAGGCCAGGGAGAAATAAATTTAACAAGAATTATCCACAAGATGGATACTAGTAAAAGTGAGATCTGGAGAATCTTTTAAGTCCATGATTGGTTGTTTAAATGTTAAACTTCAGTTTTCTTTACAATGTCTGTTTTCTTTGTCTGCAGCATTGTCGCTTAAAATGCATGTTCTTAGTTGATGTACTAGTGATTGTGAGACTGAATAAATATATACCCCATGTAGCAAGACTTTGATGCATAAGCCAAATTCATACCAACATTCAGAAAGGACAAGATCAGGAAAAAACTCAAGAATCAGAGGATACCCGAGGCAGGGCAGAATTGGAACATCAGAACAGTGAATTAAATTTGGATAAGAGGTCAGAGGTTGCTCCTCGCCCATGGTGGAATGGTACATTAAATATTGACGACGCCCTGGGGAGGGTAGCCCGGATCACGGTAGAAAGGGCCCTCGCCACGACCAGAGGGTTAATTGAACAGAGCTGATAAGCAATCGTGAGGGAAAGGGTGAATCTAGCCACAGGGGTGGCTAGAGTACTGGAGGACTCTGCTAATAATTGGGCCAGCGCGGAAAGAATCCAGTATAATTGGTGGGAAGTAGGGAGGACGGCAGCGACCATTGTATCTATAGTGGTCCTGTTGGTCAGTCTCTGTCTAAGTTGTTACCAGAGACTGATGGTATCACAGGCGGTGCAGAAGGTAATGTTGGCTAATAAAGGGTACACTCCTGTATCGACCACAACCAAGAACATCCCGTGGAAGGGGAAGTGGGGAAACATATATGATTTTGCTATCTAAATAAATGGCGGTTCCAGGACCAGCCGAGGTCATTAGGATCTCGGTGAAGCTGTAAGGGAACTTTAAAATTAAATTAAAGGATCTGAAATTCACTGAACCCCAGAAGGATCCCTGGAGTAATTGGTGGGTAGAGGATCACAGAGGTGTCCCACCTGGGTCAGGGAGTCCTGACCAAGGATCCAAAAGGAGGGACTGAAGTGGGATAAGTGGGGCTAACATTATAGTAGCAATGCTTGAATTGTTAGTAAAGTGGATATCTTTGAAATAAATGCTGTCAATAGTGTGGTATATGCAAGCACTCTAATAACGACTCCATGAGGTAAGGGTATAGTACTGAACTGCAGTGACCTTAGTCCTTTATTGCATATCCTAGAGTGGGGACACCAAGAGGTGAGCTCCCTTTTATACCTGGTTATCTGCAGTGTACAGGTGACTCTTAGGTCTCCAGCAGCAGCACCCTCTGGTGGTACAAGTATGGTGTATACATTCAGTAGTCTAGTGTTACAGTACATACATCAACATACATACATAAAAACACTCCCCCCTACGTCTTTCCCAAGTCCTTATTGCTATGACATGGGGAGGTGATCAGTAGTGGACGGTGGAGGTTGTGGTGAGGGTTGTTTGGATGCTGGGTGTGATCCATATGTTCATGGCTGCACAAATCCATTCCCCCCCCCCGCCTCCCCTCCCATACATAGACCATGTGGGTATGTCACTGTTGGAGGATTCCTCAGTGGTGGAACAAGTACATGTTGTTATGGGAAGTTACATATATTGTTGATTGGGTGGGTGAGGGCATTTAGTGGTGGGTGGAGCCACAGGGTGGTGTGGCCTCCTTGTCCTCCATTGGGGGCTGTAGGGTCACCCTGCTGCCCTTCATGGTAGTGGAAGTCTGGTCATCCCAGATCCCGCTGGGAAAGCTGGAGGGTACTGGCCTCTTGCTCCCGGTGCTGGTCCTGGTGGCCAGGGGGGGTAGGGTCGATCTGAGGCAGGTTGCCAGTGGTGGTAGCTGTGCTGTCCATTGACCGCTGTCCCTGCAGTGGGTATGCTCTCACTGGGTGTATGTGAACCCTCCCTGGGGCATCACATTGGTCCCGGAAGCGCAGGCTACATGATCAGGTAGCCCACTAGACATGGGTGTTTCCCACAGGGGGTTTCCTTTGGCATTGTCAGTATACATGTAGAACCCGGTATAATTTCTCATTCTATCATTAGCGTACATGATACATTGGCTCTGACCGCAACTAGCCGACTCAACATTGTTATTTCTCTTTACACTTCCACATTTGTCTGTTACAATGCTTTCTTGTGTACTATCAGTATCTCTGTGCATGGTTACATTTGGATACCTACCTTTGTTAGTTATATTTGTCTCGTTAGCATTACTAGCATCACTGTTCAACAATACAATTTTGTCACTTACATCACTTTTTGGAGTATTAGTTACATTTTTCTCATTAGCATTATCAACGTCGCCGTTCAACAGTACATTTATATACCTGCATTCATTAATTGCACTTTTAGCATTAGTGTCACCAGCATCTCTGTGCCAAGAGTAGAGCTGTCCCTTTAATTGTTTTGGGTTGCCGGTCTCCTTTAAGAGGGCCTTGCAATCTTTATCCTAATCCAGTTCGCCGCTCAGTAACACGTGTTGCTCCCTCAATGCTGCCCCTCGTGATCTGGTTGCGGCCATCTTGATTTCAGATGCTTCGCCTCGTGGTGAGGGCACCATCTTCTTTCTCTCCACGAGGTAGGCTGCAGTGATCCTTTTCTCCCCAGGTTCTGTCACGGATGCCAGGAATTTACCTTCCGTGCCGATCTTCTTCCCTCGGAGTCCTGGAGCCCGGAATGTGAGGTCTGGTCGTTCAGGTTGGATCATCTCACCGATGAGTTGTGCAGTCTGTGTTGTCGCCGCGCAGTCGAGTCAGACAGTAGGATTTCCAGGTGCTGCGATGGATCCACGTTTGAGGCCACGTAGGACATCAATCGCCGGGGCCTGGAGGTCTTCGTCGCTCCAACAGATTTGGATTGGCTTCATCCATCTTCTTCCCAGCAGCGTTGGATCATTACCGGCAACGATCCACAAAGAAAGCTTGTGGCATTGCGCCGCCATGGGACATCTGGACATCCACGTGCCAGTGGCTGGGATGGTGCCTTTTGCGTAGGTGAGCAGCTTCGCCTGGATTGGAGATATTTTGGGTATTTTGGCGGGGTTGTCCCAGAGTTTATTAAAGGCCATCTGATTCATCAGCGACTGGCTCTCCCCTGTGTCGATTTCCATCGAGACTGGAACACCATTGATTTCTACTTTCGTTTTCCACAGGGAACTCTCGGTGGAGCAAGTATATACTCCGTACATCTCTTCCATGGGACTGAGCCGCTTTGTCTTCATCAGCGCTGGAGCCCGGGTGATCGACCAACTCTTCAGCGACTCGGTGAGTAAAACTTCTTCGACACATTTTCCATAGTCTTTGTATCGGCACTGGTGGGCCCTATGGTTTCCTCCACAGCGCCAGCACGGGGCTAGCCGGTTAATCCCATGTGACGGACTTAGGGTTGCGGGACTAGGGGCAGCAGTCTTGCTTCTGAAAGGCGCCAATCTGTTCAGTGTACTCGTCGGGTTAGAGTCCTAGGTGTGAGTCATCATCCTTTTGGAGTCGCAGACTGAAATCATGAATGCCTGGCTCACTTTGATTGCCTTTTGCAGGGTGACCATAGTGTCCGCAGAGAGCAGTTTATGGAGGAGGCCCTCGTGGCCGATTTCAATAACGAAGATGTGCCTTAGTACTTCGGTGAGGTGGTCACCAAAATCACACGGTGCAGCCAATCTTCTCAGATCTGCAGCATATTTAGCAATTTCTTGCCCTTCGGGCTGCCGGTGGGTGAGGAACTGGTGTCTGGCTATGAGGATGCTCTCTTTAGATTTGAGTTGTTCTTGTATTATAGTTACGAGCTCCGCATAAGTCTTGGTTATTGTCTTCGCTGGGGCTAGCAGGTCTCTGATGAGGCTGTGGACATTGGGCCCACAACTGCTGAGCAGGATGGCTCTGCGCTTGTCCGCCAGCAAGGTCGGTGAGTCCCCAGCCTGGTCGTTCGCGATGAAAAAGTGTTCTAGCCTTTCCACAAAGGCATCCCAATCTTCGCCATCAGTGAATTGCTGCAAGTTGCTTAGGTTAGACATATAGTGCTTGGAAATTCATAACCTCGTCGCCAGTGGTGGTATATGCAAGCACTCTAATAACAACTTCATGAGGTAAGGGTATAGTACTTGAACTGTAGTGACCTTAGTCCTTTATTGTAGCACCTAGAGTGAGGACACCAAGAGGCGAGCTCCCTTTTATACTTGGTTACCTGCAGTGTATAGGTGACCCTTAGGTCACCAGCAGTAGCATCCTCTGGTGGTACAGTTATGGTGTATACAGGGTGAAGGTACATTCAGTGCTCTAGTGTTACAGTACATACATTAACATACATACATAACAGGTAGGACTAGACAATAAGCTAATGGTAAAGATTCCTCGCATACACAAGATGGGATACTTGAACAAGGGTATCTTTAGAGACAGCTAGCTTATTTAGAAGCTTGGGAAAATAAATTACTCATTATTATGTTCAGAACAAGAAGATAGGGAGAATGAAAGCCAGGCAGGAATTACCATGGGAATGGGAGGCCCAAGGCTAGGAGGGGTTAAGATAATGGGAGACATCTGCTGGGCCTGAATAACTCAAGTGATCAATTGGGTTGTGAAACTCGTTATGTGATATAAGTATTGGAATAGTATGTGTACTGATTTATGACTGTCTCAAAACCCAAGTTACAGTAACTTGTGTAACATAAATATATGCTGCAAACTCTGTATTGTTGAGTGAAGTATCTCAGACAACTGAGATTCACTCCCCTGCATATGCTCGAATAAACTCTTTACTTGCCTGGACTTAGCAGACACAAGAGTGGTTATTTACCACAACACTGTTGCTAAAATTCAACATGTTTTGCATGCTTTTTATAGTTGTTTAAAGTTTCAAAAGTATTTGGGGAGTGAAGTACTTTTCTGCTGACTTCAAGGCTTCTGCACAAACCAATTGTTTCCATACATAGGTGGACTAGTAGCCCTTCCTCTTGGCATTGAGCATGATTGGGAGAATGTAGAGAGGCCATGCAAAGCAAGTCAGGCTGCTAGAAGAGGGAGTAGGAGGAGGAGCTGGAGGAGGTGATATCCACCCAGAGGGTTTAGGGAGCAATTCTCCTAGCTTAACTTCTAAGTCAACTGAAGTTTGAGATGTCTGCGCTTCACTAAAGATGTTGACACTGAAATCTGCCAATGGCTGCAGCCACAACTCCAACCATAGAGCAGGGCAAGGACTGCATTGCCAGTGGATGTGCAGGTGACCATGGCGCTGATCTGTTATGTGTCTGGCTCCTTCCAGACTGGTGCTAGAGATATTAGTAATGTTTCACAATTTTCAGTGCACTGCTGCATAAAGGAGTTCATAGAGGCTCTCTATGCAGAGAGAGACAACTTTGTCTCATTCCCTCTTACCAGAGAGAAGCAGGAGGAGTGAGCATGTGGGATTGCAAGGATTGCAGGCTTCCCCATGGTGCAGGATGTCATTGACTGCATACACAATGCTTTCTGTGCACCTCATATCAACTCTGCCCTGTACCTTAACCAAAAGGGATTCCACTCCCTCAATGTGCAGATGGTGTATGATCACAGGCAGTGCATCATACAGCTCAATATCTGGTTTCCAGTCACAATGCATTCATTCAACAGCACTCCTCTGTGTCAGCTGTATTTCAACCACCATGGCAAACCAAAGGGTGGCTACTGGGCAACAAGGGTTATCCATTGACGACATGGCTCATGCCTCCAGTCTGCAACCCACACACCTCTGCACAGCACGCATACAACAAGAGCCATGCTGCCACAACACATCTGATAGAGCAAATCATCGACATCCTGACACAACAATTTTTCTGCCTGGTGGCATTCTATAGAAGAACCATGCAGTACTCAAATAAGTGGGTCTCAAGATTTTGCATGGCATGTCGCATGCTGAACAACCTCGCCAACATGAGGGAACAGCTCTTGCCACTACCTATCGGACGAGATGCTGAGAAGCATCAGCACGAGGAGGAGGAGGAGGTGGAAAAGGAGGAAGAAGAAGGGCGGCTGCAACCTAGACAGCCCCTTTCTGCCCAGACTGTATATAAAAAACAAATTCAAGAGCGATACCAGCAATCTCAATCCCAATTCCCTAATCACCCACAGTCCTACTGCTTCACTGACCATCACATCGTCCTCTTGGTCCCAATGCAAAAATTAAAACCAAAATAAAAGGAGGAAGAAGAAGAAGAAAATATACATTCCATTCCAAATTTAAAATGAAAGCATGCTATGTTGCATGCAAAAGCCAAGTAGTCACCCTTGTGCATTCCCTTAGAGCCTGTCTTCCGTGTGCCCATGCCTGTCCTAGTGCTGCTACGCAGTGTTGCCCCAGTGGCTGCAGCATAGCTGGTGGAAGGCACTGACTTTCAGTGGAGGAGACTGCAGATGGTCTTAGAGGACAACCTTGAGAAGCTCTGAGCCTAGATGGACTGCCTTCAGAGTGGATTATCTCGGCATGGGTAGCAGCAGTCTGGACTGGCTGACTGACAGGCAACAGCAAGGGCACTGGCAGAATGGCAATGCTGCTCTTCTGGGGTGGCGCCTCAGCAATCCTAATAATCTGTTGGAGAGCAGATTGCTGGACTGATGTGAAACCCTGGAATCCCTTTGGAAACTACATCCAGAGCCATGATGGCAGCAGTCTGAGCTTCCACTGCAGCACTCAGACTTGCTAGTGCTGCATTGGAAGCTAAGACATTGACCCTCAGATGCTGCATCATGGTTGGTTCCATAAGTGTATTGATGGAGGTGGCCCGTGCTGGAAACAATGGGTTCTAAGCTCTGCACCATTCACCATTCACACCCAATCTGGACCAACCTTTTCTAACTTCTGCCATTACCATTTCAATTCAACCCATCATCCCTTTTGTCTCTCTAATCTCTCCTGCCTTCCACCCTATCACAGATCTTCTCTTTTGTTCTTTCTTCCCCTCCCCCAATCAGTGCTCCTTAAGAACGTTCTTTTCGAACATTCATCAGTTCTGTCGAAGGGTCATCGGCCTGAAATGTTAACTCTGTTTTCTCTCCACAGATGCTGCCTGACGCACTGAGATTTCCAGCATTTTCTGTTTTTATTTCAGATTCCAGAATCCGCAGTTTTTTGCTTTTGTATTCGTGTGTGGCCTCACTCTCCGGTGAGCTGACATCTGCACTCTCCTTTCCCCCTACCCTGGCTGCAAAACCATGTTCCTGGTACCTCATCGGATGCAGATCCCGCCTCAATGCTATCCTCTAAGATACACGCAGTATCTGAGCAGGTGGCTCCAACTATGAAATCGAGTGACGGTGTGTCTTCATTGTCACTGTCTTCCTGTTGTTCCACCAATACCTGGGCATGTTGCAGTTCCTGGCTATCTGAAATGAAAAAGGGACAAAGTTTGAGTTTTGATGAGGATAGAGGAGAAAGTAAGAAATATATGCTCACACTATCTGCAGCTTGTAAATCAGAAGAGTGTTAGGAATAAGGGAAAGGTGGGATGTGAGAAGGAGGATTAGGTATGAGGATATCGTCATCTTCAATGGCTTCAGCCCCACCAGTGGCCACGGCCTCAGCAATGGCCCTTCCCATGATGCCCAGCACCATGTCCTCCATGAGGGTTCTAATATTTAGGCATGAACCTCCCCCTCCGGTTGTGCACCACCTTCTCCTGTAAGAGAGAGGAAAGTCTGTCGCTGAGTGTGTGCAAGCTGTTTGAATGATGTGGCTATCATATGTGACTAGCTGGGAGTATGTGCAAGGTATGCGATGTGGGTGTGAGGCTTGCAACACAGCTAAGTGTGTGAGGGCGAGGAAAAGTATATGAATGGTTGGGTTGAGTCCTGATAGAGATTATTGTTATGTGAATGATGGAGCGTTTACTGAGGTTAGTGGTGTAGTTGGTAGGATATGACATTTGAAGTTGCATTCACTGACCTGGATCACTCATGTGAGGTCATTAAACTTCTCCCACACTGCATCCTGGTCCTTGAGGCTGCAATTAACATCCGTCGCTATCTGTTACTACTGCCGTCTCATCATGTGTCTGAAAAGCTTTCTGCCCTCCTGAGGACACAGGACATCGCTCCTGCTTTCCATCTATTCCACCAAGACCTCCAGTGCAGCATCCGAAAACCTGGGAGCCGGCGCTCTCCCATGGTCAACCATTCTTCCGTCTTTCCGAGGCCAGGTTCAGTTGCAGAATGTCTCCCTGCACCTCAGTAAGCCACAATGCATCTCCCTTTTAAGTAGAACAAGCTAACTTTAAATAGTGCAAGTTACTAACAATATTGGGCCCCCTGTTGATGTATCCAGCCACTAAACAGCACAGGGAGCACAGGCCGCACGCAGAAATCATTATAATTAGCAGACAGCACTCATTTTCGGGGGATATCCAATTTAACCCTCAGTAACTTATTAATTTCTATAGTGCCTTCAATGTCAAAAATTCCCAAGGTGTTTCACCATTATTGTCCTAAAGGGAGGAATTTCTGAAAGTAATACATTCACCTCCTTTACTGGCAGGTATAAAATGCAATTGTACTGCTAACTGTAAAAAAGATGCAACCCTGCGTCAAATGCCAAAATTTATGCATTTATTTTTTCTTTATTCGTTCTTGGGATGTGTGCATTACTGGCAAGGCCAGCATATATTGCCCATCCCTAATTGCTCTTGAGAAGTTGGTGGTGAGCTGCCACCTTCAACCACTGCAGTCCGTGTGATGAAGATACAGCCACACTGCTATTAGGGACGGAGTTCCAGGATTTTGACCCAGCGACATGAGGGAACAGCAATCTATTTCCAATTTAACTTGCTCCTGTGTAAGTCAGTTAGTTAGGTTTTTTTTTTAGTTTTTTTTTTCTCCGAAAGGGGGCGTGACCAGCCACTTATGCCTGTTTTGGTCATAGAAGCAAATTTGGCCAGCTAAAAGTTACTCCAAATTGACTTAGGCCAGTGTATGTGGCCACTTTTTTCGGCACAGAAAAACCTTAGCTACATTTAAGAAATCAGCGTAGGTAGCCATAGATAGGTTAGAGGATTCTAAAGCACTAAACACCTTCACAGCATCAGCACAACATCAAAACAACTTCAGCACAACATCTTCACGACATCATCAAAAATAAATGAAAGATAAATCAGCTACTGAAAATAGAGCAGTCCTGCCTTGCCAACTGCAGAACGCACCAGCTAGCCCTTCAGCCAGGGCTAGGGGCAGCAGGCAGGCATGACTAAAGAGGTGAGGGATTTTTTTTTTTACAGTTGTTCCTCAATGTTGTGCGGTGATAATGGAACATGATTCAGTCTTAATGCAAACTATATTTTATTGGAAAGTTTACAATGCACTTCAACAACAACAACAACAGCAAAGAAAGACTGCATCCCATCTCTCAGCCACATATCGGGAAATGTGCACTTCCTCATAGGGGAGTGATGGTGGTGGGGGGGGGTGGGGGTGCTGGGGACCCGGCTTGGGTCTCAACAGAGGCTGGTGTGGGGATTCCAGTGGGAGTGGTATTTGATTGTCAGGCCTGTGTGCCCTTATTACAGCTGCTAGCTCCCTCATGGCCTCTGCCATCATTTGCACTCCCTCTGACATGCCCACCCTCAGTTCCCAACTCAGTGCTGATATTTCTCCCGACAGTGTCGCAACCTCATCACGCACCCCACTGACGGCAACCACGAGTGATTGGGTAAGGGCATTGGTCTCCTCACCCAATGACATAACCTGATGTACAGCTGATGAAGGCTGCATCTCAGGAGAGACTGGTCGTCTTCTCCTTCCCCTCACCGTGGGTCTGCATAGCGGCACCCCTCCAGTGCGCGGCGCAGGCTGGGACGGTGTGGCCCTGGATGTTCCAACCTGCATTCCACCACCGCCACTGGGACCCGCAACCTCGGAAGGTGTGAAACCAAGGAATGTTGTGGCAGAGCTCATGGAGGTGTCTGGCAAAGTGACGCCCTGTACCATGGACTGATCCATATCAGGATCAACATTCTCCCGTGATCACAGATCCATGGACCCCTCCTCCCCCCACCCACCTTTGAGCGGACGTATCTGGATCTTCTTGTTGATCTTCAGGATGTTCAGGATTATCTTCTTGTTCTGCAAAATACAACAGATCAGTCAAATGGTTAGCAGGAAAGGAGGGGGCAGGATGGGTGGAATGAGTATTCTCACGCATAGCAGGCCAGTCAGCAGGTTGATTTGAAGGGCGACAATGCATTTTCATGATTAACCCTCACCCTCGCGTGTGGGCCCAGCTTGTGCAGAGCTAATTCTTTTTCTGCAGGTGCGACTCAGCAAGGCAGCGACCCTCTGTTCCAGGGGTGACAGTTGGTGCAGATTTGGCAGCCCTCCTCCAGTTCTAGTTCTCTCCCTTTTGTTGTGGGCCAATTTCTTCTGCAAAGATGAAAATATAATTTTTGCTACATGGTGAGCTTCTGATAGATGAGACATATACAGATGATCACAGTAACAGTTGCAATTACATTTAAAACTCAAGATAATACTTGCACTCACTAGTGACCAATGTCCTGCCATTTCTTTTTACACTGGCTTTCAGTTCTTGCGGTCTTCACCCCTGCGGAGAATTCTTCTGCAACTAGGTTCCAACGTCTCCTCATTTCTTTGGGTGGAAATTTGTGGGACCACTCTTACTGATATCCAGCTCCTGCCATCTGTCCTCAATGAAAGTGACTAGTTTCTCCATCTCCTCATGCAAGAAGTTCTTCGTCCTTGTTGCATGCTCTTGCAAGATTGGTGTATTGGATTCAGGTGATCTTGAAAACACACAGTTCTCACCTTTCATGCATCTATGCAGCATTCCTTCCCACCCCTCCTAAAATCTATTTTTTTGACTGTCTGATTACGTTCCTGTGATGAGCCACGGTCACCACACGTTAAAAAAATTCATGCACAGGCATCTTCCAGCCCCTCAATTGGAGTTCAGGACTGGAATTGGCTCCTTCATTGAAACACCTGTAAACTCGTGGAAGCAAGTCATCCTCGTTTGAGGGACCGCCTATGATGATGCGCCAAGAGATGTTTTTCTATGTACAGTATTTTCACTCAGGCATGAGAAGCACAGTAAAATATGAGCTTTTGTCCTCAGTTTGACACCCCCGATGACCTTGTGAGTGGAACATAACCCTTGAAATGTTATTCTCCTGTGCAAGGTTTTTCCAGACAAAGAGGGAGGTTCAGAAGGTTAGAAAAATTGCCCAACTGAGTGGATTAAATCACTTTTATAGACACATTTTTGTTCATATTCTATCAAATAGCTGTTCCTGAATGTACTTTACCAAGAAATTCTTGTGCCTTCTGTAATATATATATATAGCTCCACCCAATGCACTACTATGATAATGCAACCATTGCTGTTTACAGCAATATAGAGGCAACAGGTCACCTGATAGGATCCTGATGTTATCAACCATCTTAGAGTGTGTATGTTTGTGAGGTCATATAGAAGATAGCACATTGGCAATGAAGGACAGGATTTCTGGATAACCAAGTTGAAATTTTTGTTGGTGGATGATTCAATCAACCGACAGAGAGACTTTGAGGGCTTCTTTGTTTTGATTAACAGCTAAAAATCCAAGGTAAATTACAAGGACACTTGACTGAACTGCCAGAGACAAGATGGCCGCAACTATGGGAATAATAGGGCACTTGGGTGAGTTTCACCACGACCGTGAAACATTCAGAGCATATGTGGAGTGGCTAGAAATTTTTTCACCACGAATAGTATAATTGAAGTCCTTGATAATGAAAACCGTAGCCGGGTGATGTTGGAAAGAAAACAAGCTATTTTCTTAACTGAAGCAGGGCCCGAGGTGTATGAAACCCTGAAAAATGTGTTTGTACCTGTCAAGCCAAAGGACACATCACTTAAGCAGATTCTCAGCACTATAGTCCTGAGCCCCTGGAAATTGCTGAAAGTTATTGTTTCAGAATACGAGATCAATTTATTGACAAAAGTATCAGTGAGTACATTGTAGCATTAAAGAAGCTTCACTGTCATTTCAGAAACTTTCAGGACTGAGCATTGCGTGACCGCTTTGTTTGTGGGATGAAAAATGATGCGATCAGAAGAAAGTTATTGACAACTTTTGGGTACATAAATAAACAGACTAACTGAAACAGGAGAAGTGTAACTAACGGTGTCCTTTATAGCAACTCTCAAAATGATGTCCCAAAACCAGCATGCACCAGCATGTTTACAGCAGTATCTGAATAGCTCCCTCAAGGTCCTAATGCTTGTCTCGTGAGGGTTTGTGTAACAAACAAATAGAGTATGAACACAACATATATCCCCCCCCTCCTTCTGAAAAATACAGTCTATGAACAGACACAGTCCTTGAGATAGCCAGGCCGTGTTCTGATACTCTGAGACCGGCGTGGTGCTTGTGGTGTTTGATCAAGGTTTTCCGTTGGGAAACAGAATGGTGCCTCTGTTCCATCCTGCTAGTCTGTTGGCCTGTGAGTTGGGATCAGTCTATCAGCGTTGCACCGAGTTCCATCATTGAGCTCGTAGATGTGAGGGCTGAACTTTCGCCCGATCTGTTGTGGAGGCGAAATTGAAGATGCGAGCTTATGACTATGACTCTGACCCAATCTCCATTCTTCCGGGGCTTTTGAGTGCGTTGTTTTGTGTCAGTGTACGACTTCGCTTTTTGTTGGCGTTCCAAAATCTGGGATGCCAGTATGGTTATCTTCACGCTAGGTTTGGCTGCGGGTTTGAGAATGTCCAGTAACCAGTGAAGATTCCGCCCTATCATGAACTCAGCGGATGTTTTCCCTGTTAGTGAGTGCTTTGTCAAATAGTATGTGCGGAAAATGGTTTGAACCGCTTCATTGAATGTTTGGCCTGCTGCAAGGTTGGCTTTCAAACCATCTTTGATGACACGGTTAAATAGCTCAACACCTCCATTGCTTTGAGGATTTTACCGAGCAGTAAGGCAATGCTCAATAGCATGATGAGTGAGGAAATCTGCGAACTGGTCAGACACAAACTGTGGTCCATTGTCAGTGATTATGACCTCTGGGAGGCCCCACTTCATGAACACACGCTGCAGAATAGTGACAATCATTGATGAGCTCACTGAGCTTGTTGTAATGATTTCTTGCCAGTTGGAATGCAGGTTATGTACTACAAGGAACCTCTGGTGCTGTGGAGCTGCTTCAACTGGACCGAAGATATCCAACTGAATTTGTTGCCATGGTCTTTGTGGCTTCATTGGCGCTGGTTGGATATTTGTGGCCTTTTCGCTCAGACTGCATGCTTTGCATTGTGAGACAAACTCCTCGATGCGAGTGTCATCCCAAGCCACCATACTGAATCGTGACATCTCTGCTTCATGTGGACAATGCCAGTGTGTTTATCGTGTGCCAATCAGAGAACGCACTGTTGAAGCGACTTGAGAATTACTGCTCTATCACCATGAGCTAGGCAGCCAATGTCCCAAATGGAAAATTCATCGCAAAGTCTGTGGAAGGTTTTCAGCTCTTCCGGAATTTGCTTAGACCAATCAGTCTGGAGGAAGTGGCACATGTGCTGGAGCATAGCATCATGCTGAGTTTGTCTCAGGAGACAAGGTTTCTGATGGACTGAGTGATGATCGACGTGACATATTTGTCATTTTCTGTAAACAAGTTAGCACCAGAGGCCGAAGCAGGTGTCGGGTGGCTGAGCATGTCAGCTACGTGGTTGCAACTGCCAGCGATGTACAGTACATCAAAGTTATGCTGATGAAAGCAATCTGACCATCTGTAGATTCGTAGTGGTCTGTGCCCAGATCCAGCTGTAGCGAGTAGTGTAGTTAACGCTTGGTGATCCGTATGAAGGGTAAATTTCCTGCCATAGAAGTGGATGTGCCAGCATTCACATACGAAGATGCAAGTGAGTGCTTCATGTTCCCCTGTAGAGTATTTACATTCTGCAGATGAGAGCATGCAAGAGGCGAAGGGTACTGGGCGTTCCAGGCTGTCAATCCATTGCAAGAGCACTGCACGCATGGTGGTGCCTGATGCATCCGTGGTGATGTATGTAGTGGCATTTGGATCAAAGTGCGGGAGGATAAGAGGGAATGTGATTTTCTTCTTAAGCATGTTGAATGCCTGAGACTGGGAATCTGTCCATTTTTAAGGCACATCCTCGCGCAGCAACTTGCGAAGTGGTTCGGCACATAGTGTGGGACGAACTTCAGGTAGAAGTTGTAAGTGCCGAGGAATGATGAAAGTTCTTCGACGTTGGTAGCCTCCTGCATTCGCTGGATCACTTCAATGTGCTGTGCCTCTGTAGCCCAGAAAGTTTATTTCTCCAGCAGCGAATGTACACTTACCGACATTAAGTGAAATGTTATGTGCAGCAAGTCTAGCCATAACTGCGTGAAGTCGCTGGTCATGTTCTTCCATTGTCCGTCCATGGACGATGATAGCATCAAGCAAATTGAGGGCTCCCTCTATACCTGCTAGCATAGTAGTGACAATCTTCTAAAATACACAGTGCAGAAGATAGTCCGTAGGGCATGTGCTGATATTGATACAGACCATCATGCGTCGTGAATGCCGTGAGTGGTTTGCTGTCTTCCGCTAGTGGTATTTGCAGATAACTGTGGCGCATGTCGAGTTTCGTAAAAACTATTGAGCCGTGGAATTCTGAAGAGAGTTCATTGTTGGTGGGAAGATGGTACTTGTCAGGGATGATGGACTTGTTGACATCTTTCAGGTTGATGCATAGGCAGATCTCCCCATTTTTACGCCAAGCAATGACTAAATTCGAGATCCAGAGTTGATGCTCTCAATGATTCCGAGATTCGAGTTGTGTTAATTATGCGGATACTTGGTCACGAACCGCGAATGGGAGCTAGCGAAGTTGCTGCGTAACCAGTTTGATGGAAGTGTCAATTCAGGGACGATGGCAGACTTTTGTTGTCACTCCAAACCCTGTGAAGATTGAGGGATATTGTTTGTCAAAGTCTACTGTGTACACAGGTGTACCGGTTGGGTCATAAACTTTGAACCCAAGCTTGTTAAAAATGTCAACACCCATGAGGCTTCGAGCCTTCGCAACATGCAAGGAAAAGTTCTCTAATGTTATGTCCTTTATTGTATATCGTGACAGATATGACCCCCAAGTACCTCAATTTTGGAGTCGGATTATGCATGGAAGTTGCGGGCTGCAATTGACAGTGCATGAAGTAGATATTTCTCTAGGGCGCTTACTGCTTTGTCGTAGGACTCCATGTCTTCGATTTGGCCAAAGGCGCGTTGGTCTTCGGTGCCAAGGCAGTGGATAAGTATTGCACGGCAGCGAGCTTGTGTTACGCTGTTGCTGTCTAATCCGTGATGTGCATGGAAATTCTTTTTATCTATCTCGGCCACGGAATTGGAGAGTCCCCAGGTGTGGAGAGGAAAGGCGGGCTGGGTAGGGAGGTTAATTTGATTCATCCTAATTGCAAAATTATTTTTTGTACATAAATAAACAGATTAACTGAAACAAGTGTTACGAACTGTATCCTTTATCGCAACTCTTAAAATGGTGCTCCAAAACCAGCATGAACAAGCATGTTTAACGCAGTGTAGGAAAAGCTCCCTCAGGATTCTAATGCCTGTCTAGTGAGGGTTTGTGCAACATACAAATAGTGTATGAACACAAAAACAACTCCTAACTTGACTTTTGATTTAGCTTGTCAGACAGCTATGTCAATGGACATGGCCAACTAATATTCCCGAATATTTCGTACCATTTCCAATCGACAGACAACTTCGGTGAATCGCCTGCAGTTAAAAGTAAGAGGCAGTTGGGCCCCAAGGTCTCAGCAACTGGCAATGGTAACATAGAAGCATAGAAAATAGGTGCAGGAGTAGGCCATTTGGCCCTTCAAGCCTAACCACCATTCAATATGATCATGACTGACTATGCACTTCAGTACCCCATTCCTGCTTTCTCGCCATACCCCTTGATCCCCCTAGTAGTAAGGACTACATCTAACTCCTTTTTGAATATATTTAGTGAATTGGCCTCAACAACTTTCTGTGGTAGAGAATTCCAAAAGCTCACAACTCTCTGAGTGAAGAAGTTTCTCCTCACCTCAGTCCTAAATGGCTTACCCCTTATCCTTAGACTGTGAGCCCTGGTTCTGGACTTCCCCAACATCGGGAACATTCTTCCTGCATCTAACCTGTCCAATCCCGTCAGAATTTTATATGTTTCTCTGAGATCCCCTCTCATTCTTCTAAATTCCATTGAATATAAGCCTAGTCGATCCAATCTTTCTTCATATGTCAGTCCTGTAATCTCGGGAATCAGTCGGATGAACCTTCGCTGCACTCCCTCAATAGCAAGAATGTCCCTCCTCAGATTAGGAGACCAAAACTGTACACAATAGTCAAGGTGTGGCCTAACCAAGGGCCTGTACAACTGCAGTAAGACCTCACTGCTCCTATACTCAAATCCTCTCGCTATGAAGGCCAACATGCCATTTGCCTTCTTCACCGCCTGCTGTACCTGTATGCTAACTTTCAATGACTAATGTACTATGACCCCCAGGTGTCGTTGTACCTCCCCTTTTACTAATCTGTCACCATTCAGATAATATTCTGTCTTCCTGTTTTTACCACAAAAGTGGATAACCTTACATTTATCTACATTATACCGCATCTGCCATGCATTTGTCCACTCACCTAACCAGGGTCCAAGTCACCCTGCAGCTTCTTAGCATCCTCAGCACAGCTCACACTGCCACCCAGCTTAGTATCATCTGCAAACTTGGAGATATTACATTCAATTCCTTCGTATAAATCATTAATGTATATTGTAAATAATTGGGGTCCCAGCACTGAACCTTGCGGTACCCAACTAGTCACTGCCTGCCATTCTGAAAAGTACCCGGTTATTCCTACTCTTTGCTTCCTGTCTGTCAACCAGTTCTCTATCCACATCAGTACATTACCCCCAATGCCATGTGCTTTAATTTTGCACACTAATCTCTTGTATGGAACTTGTCAAAAGCCTTTTGAAAGTCTAAATACACCACATCCACTGGTTCTCCCTTGTCCACTCTACTAGTTACATCCTCAAAAAATTCTAGAAGATTTGTCAAGCATGATTTCTCTTTCATAAATCCATGCTGACTTGGACTGATCCTGTCACTGCTTTCCAAATGTGCTGCTATTTCATCTTTCACAATTGATTCCAACATTGTCCCCACCACCGATGTCAGGCTGACTGGTCTATAATTCATTGTTTTCTCTCTCCCTCCTTTCTTAAAAAGTGGTGTTATATTAGCTACCCTCCAGTCCATAGGAACTGATCCAGAGTCGATAGACTGTTGGAAAATGATCACCAATGCATCCACTATTTCTAGGGCCACTTCCTTAAGTACTCTGGAATGTAGACTATCAGGCCCTGGGGATTTATCGGCCTTCAATCCCATCAATTTTCCAAACACAATTTGCTGACTAATAAGGATTTCCTTTCGTTCCTCCTTCTCGCTAGACCCTCAGTCCCCTAGTATTTGTGTCTTCCTTAGTGAAGACAGAACCAAAGTATTTGTTCAATTGGTATGCCATTTCTTTGTTCTCCATTATAAGTTCACCTGATTCTGACTGTAAGGGACCCACATTTGTCTTCACTAATCTTTTTCTCTTCATGTATCGGTAGAAGCTTTTGCAGTCAGTTTTTATGTTCCCTGTAAGCTTACTCTCATATTCTATTTTCTCCCTCGTAATTAAACCCTTTGTCCTCCTCTGCTGAATTCTAAATTTCTCCCAATCCTCAGGTTTGCTGCTTTTTCTGGTCAATGTATATGCCTCTTTCTTGGATTTAACACTATCCCTAATTTCCCTTGTAAACCACGGTTAAGCCACCTTCCCATTTTATTGTTACGCCAGAGAGGGATGTACAATTGTTGAAAGTCATCCATGTGATCTTTAAATGTCGGCCATAGCCTATCCACGGTCAACCCTCTAGTATCATTTGCCATTCTATCCTAGCCAATTCATGTAACAGTGCATTGAAGTCACGCTATCGGTGCCTGGGAAAACACATTGCTTAAAGTTGTCCTTATATGAAGGCAGAGTGTTTCTTCTGCATGAAAATTGTGCATATTGCAACGGCATGCCAACTGAAGAGTAAACCAACTTTCAAGGCTATTTGTAGAAATCTCCAGAGACTACATAGTGTGGAAGAAAAGCAACAGGTTGAAAAGATATACGTCATCTGGAGCACGAGGATATCTAAGTGATTCAAAAAGTATCATCATCCACGTAGATGTTGCAAGAACCAAGATACCCATGGAAATCGACACTGATGCATCCGTGCGCGTAGTACCAGAAAAGCTATATCTCAACAAATTGCGTAATTTCCCATTGGAGAATTCTAAGATAGAACTGCGAGGCTAGTCAGGAGAGAACATTCCTGTGGTAAGTCGTATCACTGTACCGGTGAAATACAAGGATCAATTTCAGACCTTGCCTCTCTTAGTCGTGGCATCAGGCAAGCCTGCCTTATTAGAAAGAAATTGGTTGGGATCACTGAAGCTGGATTGGAGTGAAATTTTTCGTGTTGAAACGAGATTTGCATCAAAGGATGATGTCATCAAGAATTATGCGAAGTTGTTCTGTGAAACAGGCAGTCCGATCCAAAGATTTAAGGCGAGTGTCAGGGTACAGAAGGACGCTAGATCAGTTTACTGAAAGCCACGTCCCGTACCATTTTGCACTCAAGGAGAAAGTTGAGCAAGAACTCAAAAGACTAGAGACTGAGAACATTATCTCTAAGATGTATCTATGTAATTGGGCTGCACCCATTGTTGTTGTGCCTAAGTCCGATGATAAGGTAAGATTGTGTAGTGATTCATCATCATCATATGCAGTCCCTCGGAATCGAGGAAGACTTGCTTCCACTCTTAGCATGAGTTCTTAGGTGGCTGTACAGTCCAATACGAGAACAACTGTCTCTGTCACAGGTGGGACAGACAGTGGTTGAAGGAAAGGTTGGGTGGGGAGTCTGGTTTGCCTCATGCTCCTTCCGCTGCCAGCGCTTGATTTCTGCATGCTCACGGTGACAAGACTCGAGGAGATAAGCGCTCTCCCCGATGCATTTCCTCCACTTAGGGTGGTCTTTGGCCAGGGACTCTCAGGTGTCAATGGGAATGTCGCACTTTATCAGGGAGGCTTTGAGGATGTCCTTGTTACGTTTCCACTGCCCACCTTTGGCTTGTTTGCAGTGGACGAGTTCCGAGTAGAGCGCTTGCTTTGGGAGTCTCGTGTCAGGCATGCGAACTATGTGGCCTGCCCAGCAAAGCTGATCAATCTTCTCAATCTTCCTCACTGCCATGTTCCACCTCACAGTTGACAAGCTCCCCGCTGTAGTGGAATTAATCTACAGAACCAGTGGGTACCTGTTCAACCTTCGCCGTCTCCAGGCCAGGTCCAAGACCATCCCAACCTCTGTCGTCAAGCTACAGTACACTGATGACACCTGCATCTGTGCACATAAAGAGGCTGAACTCCAGGACATAGTCAATGTATTTACTGAGGCGTATGAAAGCATGAGCCTTACACTGAACATCAGTAAGACAAAGGTCCTCCACCAGCCTGTTCTCGCCTCACAGCACTGCCCCCCAGACATCAAGATCCACGGCGCGGCCCTGGACAACGTGGACCACTTCCCTTATCTCGAGAGTCTCAACAAGAGCAGGCATTGACGACAAGATTCAAGACCGCCTCCAGTGCGCCAGTGCAGTCTTCGGCTGCCTGAGGAAAACAGTGTTTGAAGACAAGGCCCTCAAAACTGTCAGCAAGCTCATGGTCTACAGGGCCGTAGTAATACCCGCCCTCCTGTATGGATCAGAGATGTGGACCATGTACAGTGGACACCGCAAGTCGCTGGAGAAATACCACTGTCGATGTCTCCGCAAGATCCTACAAATCCTCTGGGAGGACAGACGCAACAACGTTAGCACCCTCATCCAGGCCAACATCCCCAGCATTGAAGCACTGGCCACACTTGTGGTGATTATAAAGTAACCATAAACCAGGTTGTAGAGGGTAATCTCCCCAATACATTGCCAAATGTAGATGATTTGTTCACAACGAGGATAGGTGATCAGATCTTCTCAAAGTTGGATCTTACGAATGCCTACTTACAACTTGAACTCGATAATGAGTCTAAGTCATGTTTGACTATAAATATTCATCTCGGCCCATATCAATTTTATAGGCTATCGTTTGGAGTGTCTTCCATTTTCCTAGGGGTGATGAACCAGATTTTACAAGGTATTGAAGGGAGAGTATGTTATTTAGATGACACACTAATTTAAGCACCAAACAGGCAAGTTCAGAATAACATATTGAATGAAGTCCTCAAACGGCTAGAGAAGCACAGAGTACGAGTGACTGCTCGCAAGTGTGAGTTATTTCAAAACTCAGTGGAGTACTTAGGGCACAGAGTAGACAAAGATGGCTTACATCCAATCAAGGATAAGCTGGATGCAATCAAAAATGCCCCCACTCCCAAAAATGTCACTGAACTTCGATCATTTTGGGGTCTTTTGAATTATTATGGGAAGTTCCTATCAAATTTGGCTACACTGTTACATCCACTGAATGAGCTGTTGAAAAAACAGGTCCTTTGCAAGTGGTCAGAAGAATGTGATGCAGCATTCAAGGAGTGTAAAAGCCAGTTCGTAGAGAGTACCATGTTAGTTCCCTATGACGTATCTAAGGAGATCAAGCTAGTGTGTGATGCCTCTCCTTATGGAGTTGGGGCAGTGATCTCTCATGTACTACATAGTGGGGAGGAGAGTACCCAGTTCGAACCTTAACTGGAGCTCGAATACAGAGATGGACTTTGATTTTGCCAGCCTATACATATATAGAATACAGATAATCAACTGATCACAGGAATGCTGATGCTATGCTGAGGTTGCCTTCCCCATCACAAGTTACACCCAATAGGGTAGAAGTGTTCTATTTTTCATGCATTGATGAACAGCCAGTCACAGCTGAAGAGATTGGTTGAGCAACCAAACGTGACCCAGTTATGTCAAAGGTGTATGATTATATTGCAAATCAATGGCCAAACCAGGTATCAGAGAAAGATATTCATCCATTCTTCATTTGAAGGAATGAATTATCAGTGGATAAAGATTCTATCATGTGGGGTTCAAGAGAGGTTATACCAAATAGATTCAAGTCCAAATTATTAGGAGAACTTCATGATCAGCACCTGGGAATGTGCTTGAACAAGAGTTTTGCATGCAGATACTTATACATAGAAAATAGTATCAGTAGTAGGCCATTCGGCCCTTCGAGTCTGCACCACCTTTCAATATGATCATGGGTGATCGTCTGTCTCAACACCATATGCCCGCTTTTTCCCCATATCCCTTGATGCCTTTTGTTTCGAGAAATCTATCTATATCCCTCTTAAATATATTCAGTGACTTGGCCTCCACAGCCATCTTTGGTAGAGAGTTCCACAGGTTCACCACCCTCTGAGTGAAAAAAATTCTCCTCATCTCAGTCCTAAATTTACTACCCCAGATCCTGTGACTGTGACCCCTTGTTCTAGACTACCAAGACAGGAGAAACATCCTCCCCACATCCAGTCTATCCAACCCAGTCAGAATTTTACACGTTTCAATGAGATCCGCTCTCATTCTTCTAAACTCTAGGAGATACAGGCCTAGTCAACCCAATCTCTCCTCATACGACAGTCCTGCCATCCCAGGCATCAGTCTGGTGAATCTTCGCTGCACTCTCTCTATGGCAAGTATATTCTTCCTTAGGTAAGGAGACCAAAACTGCACACAATACTCCAGGTGCGGTCTCAACAAGGCACTGTATAACTGCAATAAGACATCCTTGCTCCTGTACTCAAATCTTCTTGCAATGAATGCCAACATACCATTTGCCTTCCTAACTGCTTGCTGCACCTGCATGTTTGCTTTCAATGACTGGTGTACAAAGACACCCAGATCCCTCTGCACATCAACACTTCCCAAGCCATCATCATTTAAATAATACTTTGTCCTTATGTTTTTCCTACCAAAGTGGATAACTTCACATTTATCCACATTATACTGCATCTGCCATGTGTTTGCCCACTCACTCAACCTATCTAAATCACCTTGCAGCATCTTTGTATCCTTCTCACAACTCACAATCCCACCGAGTTTTGTGTCATCAGCAAACTTGGATATAGTACATTTGATTCCCTCATCCAAATCATTTATATATATTGATGGTGGCCAGGTTTACATATAGATATAGAGTACATCGTTAGTCAGTGTATAACATGTCAATCGGTAAGCAAGAAACCACCACCAGTACCATTACAGCCATGGAAATGGCCTCCCAGGATGTGTCAAAGATTATATATCGATTTTGCTGAGCTAGAAGGACAGCAATTGTTCATTGTGATTGATAGCCGTTTGAAGAGGGTTGAGGTGTTTCCAATGCGGAAAATAACAACAAGTAAAACATTCGACATTTTGCGAAGATTATTTTCTTCATTTGGCCTCCCAGACGAAATTGTTTCTGATAATGGACCACAATTTTGTTTCGAAGAATTTGCACAGTTCACAAACAAAAATGGTGTGAAATATACAAGGTTCCACTGTACCACCCTGCTTCAAATAGTGCAACTGAGTGCACAGTGTAAATTGTAAAAGTGCCCTCATCAACAGATGTTGGATCCAAATCCAAAGAAACGACAGTTGTCATTGGACCACAAATTGGCTAATTTTCTAATTACGTATCGTAATACTCCTCATAAAACTACTGGTAGAACACCAGCAGAGTTGTTTCTCAAACGACAGCCACGAACCAGATTCTCGTGGTTAAAACCAAACTTGGCACAGTCCATAGAAGAGAAACAATTAAGACAGAAAGAGTTTTATGAGAGTGGTAGAGCAACACATATCGCAGTGTGGCAGCCCCGACCTGCGAGAAACCATCAGCAGCAGGTCGGGGCCATAAAAAGCGCGGCGAGCAGCGGCCCCTGGACAGCGTTATTTTCCATTGGTTATTTCGTCATTCAGGATGGTGGCTAGAGTAAAGCACACTAAATTTCCAGTTGAGTCCACCAACAATACAATATCATCTGTTTTAAAGAAACACTACATCATGATATGCAGCATCATATAGGTGTGTGTGTAGGAGGCAGCATGGTTCTCCAAGATTGTCTATGAAGAAATTATAGCAGAACCATTATTAAATGACTAGAAGAGGGCTTTGATAAAGTAACATTTTTGTAGCACTTTTTGTAAGAGGGTGGGAGTCCCTGTTGTTCAAAGTCTTTTCTCCCCTTCCCATTTCTGGGATTTAGCTTCACCAAGCATCACTCCCCAGTTGAGATGCAGGGTGGACAGAATTCCCAACGTTCAGCCACTGATACTGCAAAACTGACTGCTGGGGAATGTGTCAACCTGTGATGATCACACACCTGTTTTTTCCTTGTTCTAAGTGATATCTTTCTATAGCATCATGGCTGTCTGCATGAACTGAGAATGAGAGGGACTGAGGACACAATAGCTAATTAACTATTCCATTTAAATCAGGATGTGTGAGGGTATACATATCAGGAAAGGGTGAACAAGCTGGATCTTTTTTCTCTTGAAAAAAAAAGGCTGAGGTGTGACCTAATAGAGGTCTTTAAAATTATGAGAGGTTTTGATAGTGAATATAGAGAGAATGTTTCCACTTGTGGGGAAGAGCATAACAAGAGGCCATCAATATAAGATAGTCACCAAGAAATCCAATAGGGAATTCAGAAGAAATATCTTTACCCAAGGAGTGGTGAGAATGTGGAACTCGCTACCACAGGGAGTGGTTGAAGAAAGTAGTACAGATGCATTTGAGAGGAGGCTAGACAACCATATGAGGGAGTAAGGAATAGAGGGTTATGCTGATAGATTTAGATGAGTAAAAACGGAGGCTCGAGTGGAGCATAAATGCCGGCATGGACTAGTTGGATGGAATGGCCTGTTTCTGTGCCATATACGCTATGTAATCCAAGTCTGAGACTAGCACTGCAGTATCAGTGTAGATCTTGTGAACAAGTGTGGGAGGGGGACTTGCAACCACAACCTCTTGACTGAGTGGCAAAATTGCTATCAACAGAGCCAAAACAACACACAAATACAGTAATCTTTTTCTTTGGAAGCTACTTGAAAGCCATTAGGCCAAGGTTGTTATAAAGAAATGTTGTTTTTGGCACTATAAAGAAAATACACAGTGCAGAACAAGGAAATACAAATTTTGCTCCATATGTAATGACTGAAAAATATGAAATCACAAAGTACATGGAAATCACATGGAAATTTATAGTCAAAGTTTTCCTGTAGATAATCAACATTCCTCCCTGCTATTTGAAACAATTTGAAACAATTGATTGCTACATTTTTATTTGATGGAAACTCTATGTTTTTATTCTGAGTTTAGTCTTTATGTCGAAGCCTGGATCTAAACTTCATTCTAAAATCATCTGTGATGCATTGCACTCTATTTTGGTTCCATGAATTTCAATCTCCATTACCATGAAGCAGATTTTAATGTTGGATGTCAGAGCAATTGACTGAAAGAGTGAGGAATTGTTAGCCTTATCACATGCAAATAATGATTGAGATCTAGTGCATACTTAAGTACAAATTTTATTCCACTTTATTAATCAATGAGCTTCATTACTTTATCAATCAGTACATTAAAATCAGAAGTGCTCAAATAATCTTATAGCAAAAGCTAATTATAGTTGTCTGCATCAGTAAATGTATTCAGAAAGGAAAATGGAATTTAAGGCAATTATTATTTTATAATTGTTATCTTAATTTTAAATTATTTCCAGTTTTGGAGATGTCCATCATGGAGATTGTACACGTCTGAGGCTTCCCTCCAGGCCTGAGTCATATTGGGTTTTGATTGAATAAAAAATAAAATTGACTTTTATTGCATTTTATAATACTTTTACCTGGTCTAATTGATTGAAACATAGAAACATAGAAAATAGGTGCAGAAGTAGGCCATTCGGCCCTTGGAGCCTGCACCACCATTCAATAAGATCATGGCTGATCATTCACCTCAGTTCCCCTTTCCTGCTTTCTCTCCATACCTCTTGATCCCTTTAGCCATCAGGGCCATATCTAACTCCCTCTTGAATATATCCAACGAATTGGCATCAACAACTCTCTGCGGTAGAGAATTCCACAGGTTAACAATTCTCTGAGTGAAGAAGCTTCTCCTCATCTCAGTCCTAAATGGCTTACGCTTTATCCTTAGACTGTGTCTCCTAGTTCTGGACTTCCCCAAAATCAAGAACATTCTTCCTGCATTTAACCTGTCCAGTCCCATCAGAATTTTACATTTTTCTATGAGATCCCCTCTCATCCTTCTAAACTCCAGTGAATACAGGCCCAGTCGATCCAGTCTCTCCTCATATGTCAGTCCTGCCATCCCGGGAATCAGTCTGATGAACCTTCGCTGCACTCCCTCAATAGCAAGAACATCTTTCCTCAGATTAGGAGACCAAAAGTGAATACAATATTCCAGGTGAGGCCTCACCAAGGCCCTGTACAACTGCAGTAAGACCTCCCTGCTCCTATACTCAAATCCCCGAGCTATGAAAGCCAACATGCCATTTGCCTTCTTCACTGCCAGCTGTACGTGCATGCCAACTTTCAATGACTGATGTACCATGACACCCAGGTCTCGTTGCACCTTCCCTTTTCCAAATCTGCCGCCATTCAGATAATATTCTGCCTTTGTGTTTTTGCCACCAATGTGGATAACCTCACATTTATCCAATTATACTGCATCTGCCACTCATTTGCCCACTCACCTAACCTGTCCAAGTCATAACTGCAGCCTCTTAGCGTCCTCCTCACAGCTCACACCGCCACCCAGCTTAGTGTCATGAAGTGAGTGTAAAAAGGTTTGATTTACATTAAAAAGAGTAATTGATGTTTATTACATATATACACCATTTTAATTTATGTCTCCTTTTTGAATATCTTTTTGGTGCTGAAATGCTAATGTGCTTGCCAATGGAGTAAAAAAAGTATCGGGTGTTCACTATCGGGGATTTTGCTGCTGCTCCCCACTTCCACCCCACTGCTGCCGACCATCCTAATTGCGTCATCAAAGGACGCACCGCTGCTCTCCTGCACCTCCATGGCACCCCCCGCGAAATTTAGCTGGAAAAATCATAGATCCGGTGTGCCGTGTCCCCAACACTCTGTGAGCCTTGGCAGCACTGCGGCTCTTCAATGGGAGGGCGCACTGCCGCAGCCGCCATGTTTTTCTTTTGACAGTCAACTTCCTGATCGACCGGACAATTATGGCCCTGGGTTCGGCCTGGGTTTGGAGACAGCCCGGCTGAAACCCTCCCTGGTGACCCAGTGGACCGAAACTAAATAATCGCTGTTTCTCTCTACTTTAAATGAGGGGAGAGACGTGGTGACACACACGTGCACTGACGTCAGCACCGCTCCGCTGCTGACTGACAGCGGTGGAGAATCTGTCCCGCCCACACTTCCGCCCCTCTAGAGTACTTACCGCCGCAATTCCGCCCCGATTATGACCGACTTCCAGTCCGCTACAAAAAAATTGCTAAAGAGCTCAAAATCGATCAAGAGTCCACCGCGTCTGACGCGATGGTAAAAACACTTTGAAAACGGTAGGTACGCCAGGTTTCCGGCAGGGGTGAATTTCTACCCCTCATCTTAACCTTCTCTGCTCTAAGGAGAACAACCCCAGCTTATCTAGTCTCTCCTTGTAGCTGAAGTCCCTTGTATCATTCTAATAAATCTTCTCTGCACCCGCACTAAGGCCTTGACATCCTTCCTAAATTGTGGTCGCCAGAGTTGGCCAAAATATTCCAGCTGGGATATAACCAGTGATTTATAAAGGTTTACTATAACTTGCGTGCTTTCATAGTCTATGCCTCTATTTATAAAACCAAGAGTACTGTATGCTTTATTAACAGCCTTCTCAACTTGTCCTGTCAGCTTCAAAGATTTGTGTACGTGCACCCTCAGGTCTCTCTGTTCCTACATCGCCTTTAAAATAGTATCAACAACACCTTGCATTTATATAGTGCCTTTAATGCAGTAATGCATCCCAAAGTGCTTCACAGGAGTGTTATCAGACAAAATTTGTCATGTGGATATGTTAGTACAGATGATGCAAAGCTTGGTCAAAGATCTCCTCATTCTTCGTAAATGATGTTTGATTTATCAATGAGTGCTTAAAATGAACAATTAGGTTGTAGTGGATGATGTCAAATCAGCTTCTTACAGCATAAAACCACAGAAATGTTTATCATTACTATAATTAGTACTGTGGAGTTACAAAACTTTGCAGATTAATATTATGATCATGATTCAAGCTGTGGCTGTTACTAATGGGCATGTAATAAAAATCATTAGCCTGAAGTGACCACATAATATATCCATTATACATTTACATATATCAGAAATCGGACTGTAATTTTACTTTATTTTATAGTGATGATTAATTATTTATTTGGTAAGAAAACATAGGGCTAGACTTTCCACTTCACATCGTCCATATATGGCCCTTATATCACCCAAAACGGACTTCTATTAGCCATTTTGAGCAAAAAATGGAAACTAGGCCAGAAACATTGCAGGAAAAATAAACCCCCAAGTTTCGGCTCATTTCGCCAAACTGATCGCCGAGCTGATTGCCCAAATATGGCTGATTTGAAGTTTCGGCACATCGCCATCACATGTTCGGGTTGATCACTCGCCGAGAACATCGCTGGGTAATAGTTGCTTTTCCCAGGCTTTACTGAAGGAAATGAGCACTATGGACACCATTTTGAAGTTCGGAGGAAGGGTGGAGGCAGCTAAATAAATCGAGCTAAGATAGTTGTGAGTTATTTAAGGGTCTTTTATAGATAGATATACTCAGATTATTAATTATATCTAATTTTACTGATAGTAGCTCAGTGGATTAGGCATTTTTTTTAATGAAAAATGCATTTATATTAAGTGAAAACAATTATTGATAGTGATGGGGCCTAGTGTTAGACTAGGGCTGTTATAGAGAGAGTAATAGACTGAGACTGGTATACAGTGTTAGACTGGGCTGGTATAGAGAGAGTAGTTTTAATAGATTCGACATTTTTTAGTGAAAAGTGCATTGAGAGCAAGTGAAAGTAATTATTGATAGTGATGGGGCCTATGCTTTCTGTGCCATAAATCGTAATTGCTCACACGCTGATTTCTGAAAGGATCAATCGAAGAGATGGCAGAGTAATGCATAGACAGAGAGAGAGGAGACAGAACATACAGCCAACGAAGGTACTTGGAAAAGCAATCTTACCTCAACTTGTCTGAAAAGAAGTGTCTTAGGAGGCTGCACTTCTGGAAGGAGGTCATCAATGAGATGATTGAAACCCTTTATGCTCGCAGGATGGACTTTATAAGCTTCCCTATGACCAGGGAGGCACAGACCGGGAGGGCTTTGGATTTCTTGAGAATAGCAGACTTCCCCAAGGTTCAGGGAGCAATAGACTGCATGCATATTGCTCGGAAAGCCCCTTTAAAGAACGCGGAGGTGTTTCATAACAGAAAGGGATTCCACTCACTGAATGTGCAGCTTGTTGTTGACCACAACCAAATAATCATGACAGTAAATGCTACATTTCCTGGCAGCACCCATGATGCGCACATCCTACATGAGAGTGCTATCCCTGACCTGTTTGTCCATCAGCCAGAAGGTCACGGTTGGATGCTGGGGGATAAGGGATATGGCCTTGCCAGTTGGCTGATGACCCCTCTGCGTAATCCCGTCACTGAAGCAGAGAAGCGTTACAATGAAAGTCACATAGCGACACGCAACATCGTCGAAAAGACAATTGCAGTCCTAAAGCAGCGCTTCAGATGCCTGGACCATTCTGGTGGCAGCCTACAGTACCACCCTGACCAGGTCGCTGAGTTTATTGTGGTGTATTGTATGCTGCATAAACTAGCTATAAGGAGAGGACAACTAATGCCAGATGGGACTGCAGGTCCACCTCCAGAAGGAGATATCATGTCTGTAACCTTTATGTAACAACACTGCAATACTGTATATATGTAAGAAATGCACACCTTGACCACAGAGGGTGAACTTGTGGGAGACACTCCTCACCTGGTCATCCAGGTATATAAAGGGAGGTCCCACGCAGGGTCATCAATTCTAGGTCCTGTGAATTAAGGTTCAGGTCATGGAGTGACCTTGTCCATAGAATGTGCCTCGTGTGGATTTGTGGTATTGTGTAAGGACTTTACATTGGCGACGAGAAACGGGAATCTACAACCCACGGGAATGGCCACCGGCAGCACAGATGAATGGTACTGTGTTGGTGAGGACTGGGACAACTTCATTAAGGGGCTCCAGCAGAGTTTTGTCACGAAGGACTGGCTGGGAGACGCAGCAGCCGACAAGCGAAGGGCTCATCTGCTGAACAGCTGTGGACCTAAGACTTACGCGCTCATGAAAGACCTGCTAGTACCCGAGAATCCGGCGGACAAAACCTTTGAAGAACTCAGCAAACTAATCGGTGAGCACCTCAAACCGGCAAGCAGCGTAAACAAGGCCCGACACAGACCCTATACCCACCGACGTCGGGAAGGACAGAGCATAACGGATTTCGTTGCTGACCTCCGGCGCTTGGCCAGCCTCTGTAAGTTCACAGACACCTGCAGGGGGGAGATGCTGAGGGATTTCTTTATTGAGGGCATTGGTCATGCTGGGATTTTCAGAAAGCTAATTGAGACCAAGGACTTGACCTTGGAAGCAGCGGCGTTGATGGCTCAGACTTTTATGGCAGGGGAGGAGGAAACCAAGATCATATACGCGCGCAATTCTGCCTCCTACGTGACGATGGATCAGGGAGTCAATATCATAAACGTGACACAGAGCCCCGCAGGCAGGGAAGGGCAGTTCGACACACCCCAGGCAGCAATAGACCCAAGAGTAAATCTCCAACAGAGGCAATGGCAGGCTGAATGGACATTTACGCCCCCCCCAGTGGACAATGCGGCCCGGGATGGAGCCATTGACACCCACTAACAGGGTGCTCAAGAGCAGTCAAAGGGACAATCAGCGAGGAATGCCTTGTAACAGCTCTTTTGTTCACAACAATGGGAATCTCAGTTCATGCTGGAGGTGTGGGGGCAGACATGCTGCCAGGACTTGTAAGTTTCAACAGTTCGTCTGCAGAAATTGCAACCTCAGTGACCATTTAGCCAGAATGTGCAGAAAGCCTGTAACCAGGCTAAAATACGAGGCGTAGGAACCAGATGAGGGGTCTGTGAGGCAGGATGAAGCTTGGGGCAAATCAATGGACGCTGAAGTTCAGTGGGTTCATGTGGCGAACATTCACAGCTCATATACCAAAATGACACCTATGATGATGAAAGTCCTATTAAACGGCATCCCTGTATGCATGGAGCTGGACACGGGGGTCAGCCAGTCACTCGTGAGTGTTCAACAATTCGAAAAGCTGTGGCAACTCAAAGCCAGCAGACCCAAACTAGAACGCATTAAGTCACAATTACGGACGTACACCAAAGAAATCATTCCAGTGCTAGGCAGTACAATATTGGCGGTCACACACAATGGATCGGTGAACCGGCTGCCGCTCTGGATTGTCCCGGGCAATGGTCCCGCATTGTTGGGGAGGAGCTGGTTAGCTGAGATGAACTGGAAATGGGGGGATGTGCACGCCATGTCATCTGTGGAGCGAAGTTCATGCTCACAGGTCCTACAGCAATTTGAGTCACTATTTCAACCTGGCGTTGGGACATTCAAAGGTACCAAAGTAGTGATACGCATCACCCCGGACACCAGACCAGTGCACCACAAAGCCAGAGCTGTGAAGTATGTGATGCGGGAGAAAATTGAGAGCGAGTTGGACAGGTTGCTGAGAGAGGGCATCATCTCGCCCATTGAATTTAGCGACTGGGCGAGCCCCATCGTTCCCGTCCTAAAAGCGGATGGCTCGGTCAGGATCTGTGGCGACTACAAGGCCACTATCAACCGGGTGTCCCTACAAGAACAATACCCGCTCCTGAGAGCGGAGGACCTTTTTGCCACGCTGGCAGGCGGCAAACTGTTCATCAAGATGGACCTCACTTCAGGCTACATGACACAAGAACTGGTGACGAATCTAAACTACTGACCACCATCACCATACACAAGGGACTATTTGTTTACAACAGGTGACTGTTTGGCATTCGGTCAGCGGCTGCGATTTTTCAAAGAAACATGGAAAGCCTGCTCAAATCCATTCCCAGAACAATCTTATTTCAGGACGACTTCCTCATCACCGGTCGTGACACCAAGGAACACCTCCACAACTTGGAGGAGGTGCTACGCCGACTGGACCGGGTAGGCCTGCAACTCAAGAAGTCTAAGTGTGTGTTTTTGGCTCCGAGGTCGAGTTTCTGGGCAAGAGGGTGCTGCAGACGGGATTTGGTCCACCGAATCCAAAACGGAGGCGATTCGACGAGCACCGAGGCCCTGCATCACATCAGAGTTGCGTTCATTTCTGGGACTCTTGAACTATTTCGGGAACTTTCTGCCGAACTTCAGCACATTGTTGGAGCCGATACACGCGCTCCTGCGTAAGGGTTGCGATTGGTTTTGGGGGGACTGTCAGGAACGGGCTTTCAATCGGGCGCAGAACCTACTTTGTTCAAATAAGTTGTTGCCCCTGTACGACCCCCGTAAGAAATTGTTTCTGACATGTGATGCATCGTCCTATGGGGTTGGGTGCGTGTTGCAGCAGGGTAACGCTGAGGGCCAACTACAACTGTGACTTATGCCTCCAGGTCGCTCTCTCAAGCTAAACAGTGATATGGGATGGTTGAGAAGGAAGCACTCGCATGTGTCTATGGGGTGAAAAAGATGCATCAGTACCTTTTTGGCAGGATGTTCAAATTAGAAACTGACCACAAGCCATTAACATCCCTGTTGTCAGACAGCAAGGCTATCAATGCCAATGCATCAGCTCGCATACAGCGATGGGCTCTCATGCTGGCTGCTTTGACTACACCATCCGGCACCGGCCCGGCACTGAAACCTGCGCTGACACGCTCAGCAGGCTTCCACTGGCCACCACTGAGGGGGCAGCGGAGCAAAGCGCTGAGATGGTCATGGCTGTTGATGCCTTTGACAGTGCAGGCTCCCCCAACACAGCCCGCCAGATCCAAATCTGGACCAACAGAGATCCCCTCCTATTCTTGATTAAGAAAGGTGTCCTGACCGGGGATTGGGCACCCGCACACGGAGCATGCCCCGAGGAGGTCAGACTGTTTCACAGACGGAAGATGAGTTCTCCATCCAAGCCGACTGCCTACTATGGGGCAGCCGGGTAGTCAGGCCCCAGAGGGGCAGGGAAGTATTCATCAGGGAACTCCACAGCGAGCACCCAGGCATCGTGCTGATGAAGGCCATTTGGTCACATGTGTGGTGGCCTGGAATTGATTCAGACCTGGTACACTGTGTTCGCAGGTGCACGACATGTGCCCAGCTAGGTAATGCCCCCAGGGAGGCCCCGCTCAGCCCGTGGCCCTGGCTCACCAGGCCATGATCACGTATTCATGTAAATTACGCAGGTCCGTTCATGGGAAAAATGTTTCTCATTGTGGTTGATGTGTACTCGAAATGGATCGAGTGCATCATATTGAATTCATGCACGACATCCACCGTGGAAAGTCTGCGCGTGGTCTTTGCGACCCATGACTTGCCGGACATCCTTGTTAGCGATAATGGCCCATGTTCACAAGCTACGAATTCCGGAAGTTCATGTCGGGTAATGGCATTAACTATGTCAGGACAGCACCGTTCAAGCCGGCCTCCAATGGCCAGGTGGAACGTGCGGTCCAAATCATAAGACAAGGCATGCTCAGGATTCAAGGACCCTCCCTTCAATGCTGCCTATCGCGCCTCCTGCTGGTCTATAGGTCCCGACCGCACTCGCTCATCGGGATCCCGCCCGTGGAGCTACTCATGAAATGAACACTCAAAACTCGGCTGTCCCTCATTCATCCAGTCCTGTCCGACATTGTTGAGGGCAAGCGCCAGTCCCAAAACAAGTACCATGACCGAAATTCAAGGGGGAGATGTATTGAAATTGATGACCCCGTATTTGTTCTCAATCACGCTTTGGGGCCCAAATAAACAAAGAGGGGAATAGGGTCATCGTGGTTAAACTTAACAATGGGCGGATATGCCGCAAGCATCTGGACCAAGTAAAAAAAGGTTTAGCATGGACACTGAGGAACCTGAGGAAGATCATGAGATGGTATTCACACCACCGCCAGTGAACGAGCAACAATAACATTCAGCAGTATGCACAGTCCCTGCGGCCAGCCCAGACAGGCCGGAATCACTACAGGTGACAGACATGCATACCAAGGCTCAACAACCAGAGCCTCAACTGCGGTGCTCCACGAGAGAGCGCAGATCACCCGAGAGACTTGACCTATGATCCTAATAAAATGTTGAGGGGGCAGTGATGTCATGTATATAACCTTTATGTAACAACACTGCAATACTGTGTATACGTAAGAAATGCACACCTTGACCACAGGGGGTAAACTTGTGGGAGACACTCCTCACCTGGTCATCCAGGTATATAAAGGGAGGTCCCACGCAGGGTCATCACTTCTTGGTCCTGTGAATAAAGGTTCAGGTCATAGAGTGACCTTGTCCATAGAACATGCCTCGTGTGGATTTGTGGTATTGTGTAAGGACTTTACAGGAGGGGAGACGGAAGAGCCAGCCGGCGAGGAGCAAGAGGAGGAAGAGGTGTAAGAGGAGGCAGGTGAGGACCGAGGGGAGGTCAATCAGCCTGGCGATCTCGCCAAGGTCCCACCACCTCTCCCTCCTCCCACAGAAGACCAGTACCCAGTGGCGGTTACATGGCTGCTAAGCTGTTGCATCAGCAATTCATTTATAAACGATTTGCATGAACTTATATTGGGGATAGTCACATTTACATTCATCGTTGCGGTTAAACAAATGTTGCATTTGCATTGAGTTACGTTTTTGCCTTGCCTGCACTGGTCTGGCATTTGCATTAATGCATAATTTCAGTAAACTTATGTTATAATAGGAGATTGCACAACAAATGCAGAACAATTGTTAAAATGTTATGCTTAACCTAATTATAAGAAAATGCACAACAATTGTTAAACTCAGTAAAATTTTTTATTTAAAATAACGAATTTAAAAATTATTTTATCAACACCCTCTCTTGGGGTGCAGCGCCGTTTCCAGCCAGCAATGCATGCCGAAGGGCATTGGTTGCGGCGGTCTGTTCTCTGATCCCCTCCAAGATCTGCTGTGCTAACTCCATTTGCATAGCAGACCAGTTGGAGAAGTTCGTGGAGAACTGATGGAACCCCTGGAGAAGCTCGCGACCTATCACAAGCACTCTGTCTGCCCGTCTGAGGTAGGCGATTGCTGACCTCGCTGATCCGACCTCCGTGTGGTCAGCGGCGCATACTGCTTGATCCCGGTGCCTCTTCCCTCTCAACGGAGATGACCGCAGGTTCATCCCCCCCATAACAATGGACGGCTCATGCAGAAGCTCCAGCTCGACGTCCTCCTCATCCTCCTCCTCCTCCTCCTCGTCCTCCTCTTCCTTCTCATCCTCCTCCTCCTCCTCCTCCTCGAAATGAGGAAAGTGCTCCTGTTCCTCCTGTTCCTCCTGCTCCTCTTCCTCCTCCGAGTGTGTCGGTGAAGTTGCTGGTGCCAGCTGAATGTGAATGAGCGTATCAGGTTGACCTTAAAAACACATATAACATTTTTACAGAGCTTATTAGAACATAACGGTGAACATTACTAAGAGACGTTATATATCAATACTTTTCACTACCCCAGAAAGCTGTAGCGGCTGCATCCCCTGCTTCTTATGCACAAGGGATGCATACATGCAAGCATGACATGACATGACATCATTAGTATATCATAAGTACATTACAATAATATTGCATATTGCATTATAATTACAGGACATTAGATTAGTTACTTATTTAAGTTTATAATACTGTTTTACACATTACACATTACACATGAGACCCATGGCTGGGCTCAGCCAGACCGTGGGTGGTGGCCGAACGGCTCTCATGGCCAACCAGCGCGGCCTCACGTTCCTCTATTTCAGTCAGGGGCTGCACATGAGCAGAGTCGCCTCCTGTCCACCTTTGCTCTGTACTGTTGATAGATATCTTCTTCTGCAAACGAGAAAAGAGCATAGCATAGCAGAAGCTAATTGACTAGATAGTATCTTGAAGTCACAACAGTTTAAAACATTACATGCTGCTGGTTCAGAGCACTGTCCGGATCTTAACATGGTTTACATAATACATTTATGAATGACAAACTTAAATTCAATGCAGGAGATTCATTGTTCGAATAAAAATTAGCATGTATCAGTAAAATATAAAATATAAAATATAAAATATAAAATATAAAATGCTACTTGCTCTTGCTGCCGCGACCAAGCTATTCCAGCGTTTTCGGCATTGGTCTCCCCACCTCGCCTCATGAGGCGACATCTGCAATCTCACCCCAAATTTTTCAGTACACACGGGGTGGAGGTTTCCCATGCACACCCCGAGTCAAGTCGGCCCACCTGGAATGGATCTCGTTTACCAGGGCCTCATTAGCTTCGTCACTGCAGGGCTTTGCCCTTTTCCTCTGAATCTCCTTCCACAGACGTAATTTTTGCAAGTATTTTTAAGTTTACAGTGCTCAAGATTGTGGGTTAGCTATTCCCTGTCCTTTCTTTCCTCTCTGCCTTCCTCCTCTACCTCTATCTCCACTCTCTCTCTCTCTGCCTCCCTGTACCTTCTGCTCATGTGTGGATGACCCCTGATCTCCCAAAACACAGGAAATTCAGTCGGCTGGAAAAAAAACCCCACACATGCGCAGAAGCCCGTTGCTAGGGAAGCTTTTGCCTTCCACATTTGGTGGGCGAACGTGACATCGCCGAATTTTCAGATTGCCCATTCCACATCGCTGGCCTATGGTCAAGAGGAAATTTTTTTTTAAAAAGGGCCATATTCCAGCGATCAGTAAGACTGAGACGTTATACATCGCTGGAACAAAGCCCATTTTTTGGGGTGATGGCTACCGAGTGGCAAATCTGGCCCAAAATGTTTTATATGCTTAAGCAGCACTTGCAGCCTTTTGCCAAGTTCTCCATGTGGGTGAGATGTTACAGCTGTTACCAAGCTTGGTTATATGTGCAAACTCCACAGTGTAGTAGTCATCATCGCTCTCACTACAAAATGCAAATGTCTGGCAAAAAAGTAAATTGTTGATAACTGCACACTATTGTTTTAAAATTACATTCATGTTTCAGTCTTTAATGTTTTGCGATTAATTCAAAAAGTGTTGGGCAATCATTCTGAATGAGGATGTAATAATTGGTCACTTCATAATATGAACAATTTGTTACTTAATTCACACTAAATTCCATGAATATGCATCGTAATATTTGCAGGTAATAAGAGTCAAGGGCTAGGTCTCTCTTTGAAGAGTAATCTGATTTTATTACTGGTGGTAGGTTTTTGATTATAAATATCTGTGATCATTTCAAAACCAAGCTATATACACTTATGTAAACATCCTATTTTGCATTTATGTAAATATAGAAGACATTAAGGCAGTTTTAGATTGAATACTATTATTTATGGCACTTTCTGCTAATGATATTGCACAGATTATTTGTTCTATTTAAACCAAACTTTCTGGCTGCAAAATTGGAGCCATCATGAAGGTACAGTCCTTACCACCATGGGTTCTGGGACAACAGTAGCAGCAGGAGGAGGAAGAGGGTTTGTGTCGGGGCATGGTGACCCCGTGTCACCCCTTTAAGGGAAGGGGAGAGATGTTGCGATGCGGCAGCGGGAACACCACATCAGCGCCACGCTGGAGTCATTAGTGCCACGCTGATGTCAAAAGCGCGGCTCTGATGTCGGGAACCCGACGCTGATAGTTCTGGCCCACGAGTGCCGTGCTCAGTGGCCCAACAAAGGCCCGTTACTGCCCCCCATTTCTTTTTAAACTAGAGAAATATTTTGTTGATGCTGATACCGTAGTTCATCATATACATGTCTAAATAAAATTCACCTCTCCAGAAACTTCCAAAGTCTCTCTTTCGGCTGGCTGAATTCTTCCCCAACAAAATTTAAGCTATACATCATCCAAAAAAATCCCATCTCATTGCCAAATGTGATATCTTCACAGAGCACAGCACACATAGCTCCTAACATGGCAGGCAGCTCTCTCGGAAGCCTCCGGAACCTGCCTGGTTCTGTTTATTATTAACTCTGCAGTTGCAGTACATAATACGTCCACATCCACAGTGTGGAGTTACAAACATTACAAGCTTACAGACATTACAATCACCATCGCGGCAGCAACCAACTACAGCCAACATGGTCTCAACAAAAAAACCACCGTGATCGACCAAACTCAAAACAAAACTCCAACAGGAAGAAACCGAAGAATCGAAAGTTTCCACTCTACAATCTAAGGCCTGACTACCAACAGGTGAAAAAGTTACCGAAAGAGACTTAGAACCTATTTCTAACGAAGAAAACCGGGTACTTACCCCATAGATCCAAAATGCACCTTACCGCTTCAGCGGACTCAACCCAACTGAAGATTGCACAACAAGAAGTCTTCTCCGACATTCGGGGTACGGCAAGCAGAACCTACAGAATTCAACGAACCCCGAAACTGCGAAATACAGCTGATTGACCAGAAAGGATTGGTAAGCATAGTCCCTGCCCGCCCTGGAGTCTAACCTAGCTAGAATTAGGTATTGGGAGGTGGGAGGTGTAATTTTTACTGTAACCCCTTTTGAATGTGTGATGTATTGTTCTTCATTAGAGTGATTATAAGTTTGACATTGTATTTTCTTGTCTTTAATATAGTCACAGTTCTTTTGCACCAAACCAGTTGTCCTTTGCACTTTGTCACCAAATATATCCAGAGCCTCGTACGCAAGGGAGTGGGAGCAATTCGAACCGCTCAAGTTGGTCAGAGGTGAACCTGACCCCCGGGACCATCGCCTTACAATATCTACGCCATTATTTTCATGTAAAGAAATCTTACCCTATAGTCTAGAGGTAAACAGCAGTTCAATTGGCCAGCAAGATGCATGGTAGAGGCTCTGCATCTTTCTCGTTTAGTGTTTTGCCTGATCATGTTTTGTGCAATTTTCTGAGCTGCATTTTTGTTCCATTGGGTTTGCTTGATTAATGAATGGAAATTATATTTATAGTATAAATTATAAATATAGAATAACAATAATGAGATGCCTGCACTTAATTGGTCCCCTGGCCAGTAAGATATAATTTTTACAGGCAGGACGAAGTCCTTGCGGGAAATCACAGCACATCGTCAGCAAAAATCGCATTCTTAGCGGATAGTGGAAAATAGTTGAGGATTAACACCTACCCGTGCAAGCGCAGAAAAGCAACACCTGCCCTTTTACCTCCTCCCTTCCCACTGTCCAGGGTCCCAAACATTCCTTCCAAGTGAAACAACGATTTGTACCTCTCGCAATTTAGTACACTGTATTCACTGCTCACGATGTAGTCATCTCAACATTGGGGAGACAAACGCAGATTGAGTGACCATTTTGCGGAACACCTACATTCAGTCCATAAGCATGACCCCGAGCTTTCAGTTCATATATAATTTGCACAGATAGTTGTCTCAATATCAAGAAACAGCTAAGCACACTGAATACAGCAAAAGCTATGGTCATTTCCACTAAGCACTGAAGACTTGTGCACCTCTAGCCAAGCTGTACCAATACAGCTACAACACTGACATCCAGGATGTGGTTAGACTCTCTTGTTGAAGATGGTCATTGCCTGGTGCCTGTGTGGTGCAAATGCTACTTGCCACTTATCAGCCAAAGCTTGGATGTTGTCCAGGTCTTTCTGCATTCAGGCGCGGACTGCTTCATTATCTGAGGAGTAGCGAATGGAACTGAACACTGTGCGATCATCAGCAAGCATCCCCACTCTGACCTGATGATGGAGTGAAGGTCATTAATGAAGCAGCTGAAGATGTAGGGCCTAGGATCTTGCCCTGAGGAACTCCTGTTGTAATGTCCTGGGGCTGTGATGATTGGTTTCCAACAAACATCCTTCTTTGTGCTAGGTATGTCTCCAGCCAGTCGAGAGTTTATCCCTGATCCCCATTGACTTCAATTTTACTAGGGCTCCTTAGTGCCAAACTCAGTCATATGCTCTCTTGATATCAATGGCAATCACTCTCACCTCACCTATGGAATTCAGCTCTTTCGTCCATTTTTGGACCAAGATTGTAATGAGGTATCGAGCCAAGTGAATCTGGCAGAACCCAAACTGTGCATCGGTAAGCAGGTTATTGGTGAGCAAGTGCTGTTTGATAGCACTGTCGACAACACCTTCCGTCACTTTGTTGATGATTGAGAGTAGACTGATGGGGCAGTAATTGGCTGGATTGGAATTGTCCTGCTTTTTTTTTTTACAGGACATGCCTGGGCAGTTTTCCACATTATTGGGTAGATGCCAGTGTCGTAGCTGTACTAGAACAGCTTGGTTAGAGGTTCAGCTATTTCTGGAGCACATTCAGCATTACAGCTGAGATATTTTGGGGTCCATAGGCTTTGCTGTATCCAGTGCGCTCTGCGGTTTCTTGATATCCCGTGGAATGAATTAAATTGGCTGAAGACTCGCTTCTGTGATGGTGGGGTCCTTAGGAGGAGGCCAAGGCGAATCATCTACTTGACACGTCAGGCTGAAGTGGTTGCAAATGCTTCAGCCTTATACTTAACACTCATGCTGGACTTCACCGTCAATGAGGATGGGGATGTTCATGGGGCCTCATCCTCCAGTCGCTTAATTGTTCACCACCATTCAGGACTGGATGTGGCAGGACTGCAGAGCTTTGAACTCTTTCATTGTTTGTGGGATTACTTAGCTCTATAGCATGCTGCTTCCACTGCTAAACATGCATGTAGTCCTATGTTGTAGCCTCACCAGGTTGCCACCTCATATTCAGGTATACCTGGTGCTGCTCCTGGCATGCTCTTCTGCACTCCTCATTGAACCAGGGTTGGTCCCCTGGCTTGATGGTAATGGTAGAGTGAGAGATATGCAGGGCCATGAGTTGACAGATTGTGGAGGAATACAATTGTGCTGCTGCTGATGGCCCACAACACCTCATGAATGCCCAGTTAAGAGCTGTTAGATCTGTTCTGAATCTATCCTATTTAGTACGGTGGTAATGCTACACAACAAAATGGAGGATGTCCTTTGTGTTAAGATGGGACTTTGCCAACATAAAGTGATCATTCCTACCAATACTGTCTTGGACAGATGCATCCGCGACAGGTGGATTGGTGAGGACGAGGTCAAGTAGTTTTCCCTCATGTTGGTTCTCTCACCACCTGCTGCAGGCCCAGTCTGGTAGTTAAGTCCTTCAGGATTCGATCAGCTCAGTCAGTTTAGTGCTACTGAGCCACTCTTGGTGATGGGCATTAAAGTCCCCCAAGTCCCCCACCCTGTAAGGTTACAAATCTTCAGAAAAAGCACAGAAGGAGACCATGAACTAATAATTGATTAATACAAGATTTTGGAATTTAATACAAGCTTTTGGAATTAAACTGGACAATGGAGCAAAAGGGTGCCAGCCTTAGGGCAGGTGGAGACTCACCCCAATTAAGAACATTCTGTGGTCAGGAACAAAAACTGACTTTATGCATAACAACAATGGAGTTGTTACATGAGGCCCAGAACTTGATTGGCCAATGTGCGGGGGGAAACCGAGCTCACTGGAGATGCCAAGTCTGCAAGAAGACCAGACAACAAAAGAATCACCGCAGGTGCACATTTTTGGGGAATGAGGTGTTAAGATGGGGAGTCATCTTGAGTCTCATAGACTCTATGTGCAAACTGGGAACAGTAGAGTCCATTATTGAGGTCAATCAACCAGGATCACCACAAAACAACGTATGGATGCAAACACATTATCAGAAACCGCAGTGGCGGGAGACCAGTCAAAACATGGATATAAATATGTGAGCTAGAAGCAGCTCAGGAGACAGAAGAAGTAGAAGGACACATGTATACACAGAAGAACAGAAGCAGATGGATGCAGAAGAAAGAGAAGGGTACACGTACAGGTACACATACACCCACCACCAGTTGTCCATCATCGTTCGGCGGGAAAACGGAAGTGTGGTGCTGAATCGAGGTACGGAACACACATGGAAGGAATAGCACTGCAGGGAATGGCCAGAAGAATAACCAACTGGTCACGGAACCAACGACCACAAACTTACAATAGCTACAACCAGGAAGGGTGATTGTATGTCTTCAGTCGATTTCTCTCAGAAGTCTAGTTCTATAGTTTTGGTTACGAGGGTGGTGTAGGATGGGATACCTTGGAGACACAAGAGCCAAACGTAGCTGTAGTAATCACTTCTTCACAACATAATGTGATGTGTCCTATGAATCAGCAAAAAATCGGCCCACCCCCACCAAAGGGTGGTACGGCATCATTACAGAGTGACTATGTGAACTCGTACATGCCGCTTCAGCTGCAGGAGATGCTGACAGGTGTAGTAAATTACTCGGTGGGTCGCCTTTTGGCTAAGATCTGCATAACTAACCTGACCAGCCACCATGACTTCCGGGTGGTTTCTCCCTGGTCAGGAAGGTATATGCTTACATTTTTGTAAACAGGAGGTGGGTGGGATTGGTGACCCATCCACCTCCACGGAGGTGTGTGGGGGACCTGACCCATCCACCTCCATGGCACGAACCTGGTATTGCAGTACTTCCAGGAACGGTGCAGTGGCTCTAGGCCTTTTGGCTAAGAGCATTGGCGCAGAGTGATCCTTGACTGGTGCAGGGTGACCTCTGGCGTTTGTGACTTGACAAAGAATTTGAAACGATTGGCTACGAATTTATAAAAAAAAAAAAAAAAATTACTCGGTGGGTCGCTTCTCGGCCTTTTGGCTAAGATCAAGTGTAGTACCGTTTCTGACCAGCCACCATGACCCCAGGGTGGTTTCTCCCTGGTCAGGAAGGTATATGCTTGCATTTTTGGAAACAGGAGGTGGGTGGGGAGGTTTGACCCATCCACCTCCACGGAGGTGTGTGGGGGACCTGACCCATCCACCTCCATGGCACGAACCTGGTATTGCAGTACTTCCAGGAACGGTGCAGTGGCTCTAGGCCTTTTGGCTAAGAGCATTGGCGCAGAGTGATCCTTGACAGGTGCAAGGTGACCTCTGGCGTTTGTGATTTGACAAAGAATTGGAACGATTGGCTATGAATTAAAAAAAAAAAAAAAAAAATTACTCGGTGGGTCGCTTCTCGGCCTTTTGGCTAAGATCAAGTGTAGTACCGTTTCTGACCAGCCACCATGACCCCAGGGTGGTTTCTCCCTGGTCAGGAAGGTATATGCTTGCATTTTTGGAAACAGGAGGTGGGTGGGGAGGTTTGACCCATCCACCTCCACGGAGGTGTGTGGGGGACCTGACCCATCCACCTCCATGGCACGAACCTGGTATTGCAGTACTTCCAGGAACGGTGCAGTGGCTCTAGGCCTTTTGGCTAAGAGCATTGGCGCAGAGTGATCCTTGGCATGTGCAAGGTGACCTCTGGCGTTTGTGATTTGACAAAGAATTGGAACGATTGGCTACGAATTTAAAAAAAAAAAAAAAAATTACTCGGTGGGTCGCTTCAGGAGGTGGGTGGAGTGGCTTGACCCATCCACCTCCACGGAGGTGTGTGGGGGACCTGACCCATCCACCTCCATGGCACGAACCTGGTATTGCAGTACATCCAGGAACGGTGCAGTGGCTCTCGGCCTTTTGGCTAAGAGCATTGGCGCAGAGTGATCCTTGGCATGTGCAAGGTGACCTCTGGTGTTTGTGATTTGACAAAGAATTGGAACGATTGGCTACGAATTTCAAAAAAAAAAAAAAAAATTACTCGGCCTTTTGGAAAAAAAAAATTACTCGGCCTTTTGGCTAAGATCATGCGTAACTGACCTGACAGGGGAGTAACCATGACCCCAACGTGGTTCTCCCTGGATCAGGAAGGTGATTCTCCGATGCTTTTTGGAAATAGGAGGTGGGTGGGGTGGCTTGACCCATCCACCTCCACGGAGGTGTGTGGGGGGCCTGACCCATCCACCTCCATGGCACGAACTTGGTATTGCAGTACTTCCAGGAATGGTGCTTGGGCTCTAGGCCTTTTGGCTAAGAGCATTGGTGCAGGGTGATCCTTGATGTGTGCAAGGTGACCTCTGGCGTTTGTGATCTAACAAAGAATTGGAAAGATTGGCAACGAATTTAAAAAAAAATTAAAGTAAGGAGGTCTCGGCCTTTTGGCTAAGATCATGCGTACCTGACCTGACAGGGGAGTAACCATGACCAGAAAGTGGTTCTCCCTGGATCAGGAAGGTGGTTTTCCTATGCTTTTTGGAAATAGGAGGTGGGTGGGGGGCTTGACCCGTCCACCTCCATGGCACGAACCTGGTATTGCAGTACTTCCAGGAACGGTGCAGCTTTGGCTCTCGGCCTTTTGGCTAAGAGCATTGGCGCAGAGTGATCCTTGATGTGCGCAAGGTGACCTTTGGTGTTTATGATCTGACAAGTTGATCTGACAAAGAATTGGAAAGATTGGCAATGAATAAAACATTAAAAAAAAAATTAAAGTAAGGAGGTGTAAGAATAAAAGTGTTCAGTAATAAAATTGATTCTGTGTGTGTATAAATGTTGAAAGTTTAGACTATATGAAAAAAACAGTTTTGAAAGATTCAAAAATGGAAGCTCACAGACCTCCAGCATGGTGTTTGTGTACTGTGTTAATTGGAAAGCCATTAAACCTAATCAAGGGATGGCTGGGCCAGTCCAGCAGATACCATGAATGAGGAGAGCCAATAAGGAACTGTCCTGGAACCAAGGTCCAATTCTGAGGCTTTCGGTGGAACAATGGACTTAAGGGATATAAAAATTCAAGCCACAGTTTGCTCGGTCTTTTTTTGCTTAAGCATATGGCAAAGCAGACCATCCTCTATAGACCAAGAAGCAGGTCATGTGCTGTGCCAGAGGAAAGTAAAGTATACTGTTTTTATTCTGACCTTATTGTATCTCTGTTGTAACTAGGTAGATCTGTAGGATAACTGACAATTGCTGATAAACGTGCATGTGTATGTTTTTAATAAACTGTTCCAAATAGATTTAAAAGAATCGTCTCACTGTCAATTTAATGCCAGAGATTTAGAAATCTTGCAAATTTGTGGCGAATGCAGATATCTGGCAAGATAGCTTTTTGATGATTCTTTTGAACACTTGGAAATTTTGGGAGTTGCGATTCTAACCTATGTTGCGAAGTATAATTTATAAACGATTAAACGGATCGGGAGAGTAGCGTCTTAGGAGCAGTCGTCTCGATAGCTGTAACTATTTAAGTGGGGACCCACCAGTAGTTATATTCAAAAGACACAGGATGAAGGGATCGGTCATGAACAGAAAGCCAACAATAAAAATAAATTTTGAGGTAGTTTATCAGGAGAAAGTTGTCCAAAAAGTTCCCGATACAAGACATAGAAGAGTTAAAGGCACAGGCACGGTACCTCCACAAGGGTCAACCTGCGTCCTTCGGGGAGCTGGTGGCAGTTATCCAGGAGAAAGTAGATAAAAGCGAGCTAAGGCCAAAACAGGCAAACGGTCTCGTGGCATTCAGCGCATTTTATTGTGTCCGGAGAGATGAGGAATTAATGAGGCAGGAGGCCAAAGTGGTACAAGTTTTAAAAGAATTGCAAGTAAAAGAGATTCAACGAAAAGAAAGAGAGTTTGAAGGTATAAAACAACAAAAAGAAGAAGGCCTCCTTCTCGTGAAGCAGTTAAAAGAGGGAGAAATACAGCATTTAAGACAAGAAATTGGATGATTAAACCACAGTATTAAGCAATTAGAAAGAGGGGCTGAACAGGCAGCTTCATTGCTACAACAAAGCCTCTCAAATTTAAATGCCACATCATAGAAACATAAAAACATAGAAAATAGGTGCAGGAGTAGGCCATTCGGCCCTTCTAGCCTGCACCGCCATTCAATGAGTTCATGGCTGAACATGCAACTTCAGTACCCCATTCCTGCTTTCTCACCATACCCCTTGATTCCCCTAGTAATAGAAACATCAGGCATTGTTGAAGCAGATGAAAACAAATTATAGGTAAAAAATATAAATTGGAAAACTTGAGGCTCCAGCAAGAGATAGAAAATGCAAGGGATGCATTAAGGGAAGTAATTAAGAAGCCACCTAGGGTGGCAGATCACTCCCAGTGCAAACTAGAAATAGCGAGGCTAAAAAGTAAGTTAGGGGAGCAGCAGGCCCTGGTATCCACAGTAACACAGGGAGCCATAACAGAGACAGCAGAAGGGGACAAGGGGGAGACAGATTGGGAAGAGGAAGGCAGTCAGTATAATCCCCAGGAGGGTGGTGAAGGATGAGATACCTTGGAGACACAAGAGCCCAACGTAGCCGTAGTAATCACTTCTTTATGATGTAATGCGCACGGCCACATCACCAGTAACTTTACCGACTCACGGCCCATTTCTAGTGCTGACGCCAAGGCATGTAGCCACGAGTTGGGGCCCATTAATGATGGGCATGACCCACTGGAAGTTAATAGGAGGTGGACAAATTTCAGGAGGGGTCATCCAGAGTTGGAAGAGAGAGACTTAACACGAGTCCAACTGTTGGCCTGTTCCACTTCCCTAAAAGATAATCTGCCAGACGCAGTCCTCCAGCCTGACACAGCAGCCAATGCCCTCATGACCAAGATCCTAAACCATTTAGGGATCCAAAACTTGAACTTAGTGGCTCTGCTTAATTAGACCAAGCAGCGGCAAGAAGAGACCCCTAGAGCCTTCAGTAATCGCCTGTACGATATCTATCAATGTACCCACAAATGCTACAGTAGGAAAGAATGAGGAACAATTTAAATCAATGTTCCTGACCCAACTCCACGCTTTAGTTAAAACCACCCTGTGCATAGCCATGAGGCCCAAAAATCACTGGACATATATAGAAACCAGAGCTCAAATAGCCTGGGAGATGGTAAAAGACCAGTTAAAGGAGAAGTCACCATCCACTGCAAATAAACCAGTGTCAATGGTGGAGGGATCTCAAAACTACCCCTTTAAGGGACAGTGCTTTAATTATAAGAAGATAGGCCATCTAGCAAAAGACTGCAGCAGACCCAGACCAGCACCGAACCATGATCTCATAGAAACATATAAGATTCTGACGGTACTGGACAGGTTAGATGCGGGAAGAATGTTCCCGGTGTTGGGGAAGTCCAGAACCAGGGGACATAGTCTTAGGATAAGGGGTAGGTCATTTAGGACTGAGATGAGGAGAAATTTCTTCACTCAGAGAGTTGTTAACCTGTGGAATTCCCTGCCACAGAGAGTTGTTGATGCCAGTTCATTGGATATATTCAAGAGGGAGTTAGATATGGCCCTTACAGCTAAAGGGATCAAGGAGTATGGAGAGAAAGCAGGAAAGGGGTACTGAGGTGAATGATCAGCCATGATCTTATTGAATGGCGGTGCAGGCTCGAAGGGCCAAATGGCCTACTCCTGCACCTATTTTCTATGTTTCTATGTTTCTATGATGGTATAGATACCTCCTGAGGGACGAATACAAGCCCTCTGGGACAGATCAACAATTGGATCAATTGATAATCCCTTATACAAACCCAAATTGCCATGGGGAGGATGCAAAATCATTTACCGGTGCACACAATCACCGATGCACACTCATTAGAGAGACCCATTCAAGGATTGACCCTATGACAGGGTTTGGCCACCAAAGATTGGTCGGAAGTGGGGTCTTAAAAGGGGGCAGGCAGCAGATTATGCTTATCGATACTGGCTCAGCTGTTACCATCAGCCATACCCCATACACTGAATGCCATGCAGTGGCAGGCAAGGGTTATAGGGTTAAAGGGTTTAACGGTGATACATCCACCGCGTATACAGAGAAGGCCACTGAACTTCAGTTGGGAGGCGTCACCTGTAAGGTCCCAGCGCTGATGCTGATGGCCACCCCCGACGGAAGGGGAATTTTAGGGACTGATGTGTTGGATCAGTATGGCATGGTGATAAATTATAATCAGGACTGTGTTTGGATGGAATTGAGAGATAAGGCAGGAGTGATAGAAATTTCAAATGCTCACTCGGTTTTTGCTGTTAAAAAGCCATGAGTATGACCCTCCGAGGAGCGAAAATAAAGCTGTGGCAAAACTAATTCAGGAACACCTAGCGGTGTTTGCCACATGCAAGCATGACTGTGGAAAAATGGCAGGCAAGGAATCTATTGAGGGATCCCCCCACTCATTCACTAAACAGTACCCCATTCCAAGGGAGAGTCACCCTTACATCCGAGACACCATAAAATCCCCAGTCGAGCAGGGTATTCTTAGGATAGGCACTTTCACGACAAATTCACCCAAATGGATGGTTAAAAAGCCTGATAGCAGCTGGCGACTGACTATTGATTGCAGAAAGTTAAATTCTGTACAGCCAGCCTGCTCACTTGTAGTAAGAGAAACTCCCTTCATATTATCTCAAATTCCTGCTGGTTCCAAGTACTTCTCAACCCTCAACATTGCCAATTGATTCTGGAGTATCCCTGTTAAGAGGGAAGACCAGTACAAATTTGCGTTCACATTTGAGGTCTCGAGCTATATCTGGACATGCCTGCCTCAGGGGTTCCACAATACCCCCATGATATTCCACAAAAGAATGGCTGCAATTTTAAAAGACTTTTCCCGCTCTACCTGCTTGCTGCAATACGTAGATTACCAACTGCTGGCAACTGACAGCATAGAGGAGCATCTGTCCCTTTTGCATAAACTTTTGACATTGTTGACTCAGACGGGACGAAAAGTGAATCCCTGTAAGGCTCAATTAGTAAAAGGACGGGTCACCTTTCTCGGAGTGTCCATTTCTCCAGAGGGATCATCCTCCGACTCTCACAAGGTGGAGATAATACAGCGACTGCCATTACCCACTTCCAAAACAGCCCTACGATGATCCTTTGGTTTGGTGGGGTACCAAAGGATCTTAATCCCAGGCTTTGCAGTGTGTGCAAATCCCCTGTATGATTTAATAAAACTGCAGGGTGATGACATGCGCCCGGCATGGACTGATGCTCACACCCAGTCCGTGGCTAAATTAAAAACTGCACTGATACAGGCCGCATGTCTAATCCCTCCTGATCCCACACAGTCCTTCCATTTGAAGGTCGGGGCCACAGAGCGAAGCCTCACTGCAGTTCTGTGCGAAATGCGAGCTGATCGATTACAGCCCATTGCATATGCGTCTCGAATCCTGCAGGGGGCAGAAAAGACGTATACCGCATGCGAGCGCCACCTACTGGCCGTCTTCTGGTCGATACATCACTTTACCTTTATTACTGCGTTACAGTCTACAATCCTGCACAGCGGACACACACCTCTGAAACTATTAATGAAACCTGGAGATTCGCTAGTTTACTCGCACCTCAACAAATGGACATTGGAACTTATGGAAAGAGACATTGATACAATTTCCAAACCTACCACATTGTTGCCACAATTTGTGATCTATGTGGGGGACCCGCATGAATGTCCGTTACCGCTGATTAACTTTGAGACCCATCCTTTGCAGAAAGAGCCCATACAGGATGCTCCAGATGTCGACATCGATGGGTCCTCATATCACATTGAAGGATCCCCTCACATCGGATATGCTATGGTATTGCCAGAAAGAACCATCCAGCGAAGATACAACAGACAGTCTTCACAATATGCAGAAATTGCCGCACTTCTAACTGCTGTGAAGGAGACCTCAGATAGACCCATGAATATTAGGTCCGATAGTGCCTATGCTACAAACACCATGCTCTCCTTGCCCCTATACCACAAAAATGACTATTGTATGATAAACGGTAAGGCCTTGGTCCATGGCCCCTGGTTAAGCTTGCTCTGGTCATAACTTAAACGGTGATCCCAGCACTGCCTCATAGGAAAGGTAGCAGCCCATAGAAAAGGAGGTCCACATAGTGAGGGAAATTCCAGAGCAAACAGAGCAGCCAAGGATGCTGCGATTGATGGGGAGATAGAGGATATAGTTGTTGAGCCCTGCAATACTGTTAGCAAGGCCTCCCCAACGGATCACCTAGATTTAAAATCCCTGCTGCAGCAATACTGGTCATATGCTGTTGTAAGCACCTGGCACGAAGAAGATAGACCCCTTCCTCAACTGACAGCCTGGGCTCCCAACACCATACTAGACACTGCCCCTGACTCAGATGAGCAGTTGCTGATGTTCAAAAGAAACCCAAACGCCTGCCCGGTGGTGTGTGTTCCACTAGAGGTGGGTCAGGAACTGCTCTCTCCCTTTCACTCCACAGCAGGGCACTATTCGGCCCTGGTAACCTTCTATAAGGTAGCATCCACAGCTTGGTGGCCTTCCATGAGGGAAACAATCAACCAATACGTGGCACGATGCCTACCGTACCTGCAACACAATCCTCCCGCATGCACTAACTGAGTCTTGCTTCAAAGCGCACCCACACCTCAAGGGTCATGGACTCACCTCCAGATAGATTTCATTGGGTCACTTCCACAGACGCAAGGCAATTTTTAGCATGCTCTAGTGGTGGTGGACTAATTCACTAAATGGATCGAAGCATTCCGCTGCCGCACCAACACCACAATCACAGCAGCCAAAACACTATTGAATCATGTGTTTTGTAGGTGGGGAGTACCAATACCAGTGGACAGTGATCAAGGTTCACACTTTACCAGTAACATTTTTACCCATCTGCAGGAAATGTTGGGGATAAAATACAAATTACATATTGCTCTGCACCCCCAGTCATCTGAAGGGGTTGAAAGGGGGATCAGGACCCTCGTTAATGTGAAAAAATTGTGCGCGGACCACCCCACTCAATGGGCTAACATGCCCATATTTGACATGATGGAATGAAACTTCACAGGGTGCAGAGTTGTTGAGGACTCCCGGAGCCACTCCCACCCAGACCACTGTGCCGCCACCTCAGGTGGGTCTGTCCTGGAACTGAGATGGGACATACCCAGGGATGGTGATGGAGGAGTCTACGATTCTGGCTGAAAGGTATGATTCTGTGAGTATGATTATGCTAGGCTGTTGCTTGACTAGCCTTTGGGACAGTTCACCCAATTTTGGCGCAAATCCCCAGATGTTGGCGAGGAGGCCTTTGCAGGGTGTGCCTTTGTCCTGTCCAAATCTGATGCCTAGGTCGAAGCCAGGTTGTCCGTCAGTTTTCTTCTTATACTTTTTTGTGGCAGTTCGATACAACTAAGTGGCTTTCAGTGGGCAGTTAAGAGTCAACCACATCCTGCGGGCCTGGAGTACATATTGGACATTAGTGAACCAGATCGATTTTTACGATAATCCGGTAGTTTCATGGTCACCGTTACTGATACGAGATTTTTTATTCCAGCTTTAGTTAATTCGTTGAATTTAAATTTTCCAACTGCCACGTGAACTCATGTCTCCTGATCATTAATCCAGGCCTCTAGATTACTAGTCCAGTAACATAACCACCATGCTACCTTACCCAAGAAACTATACTAAGCTTTAAAGGATAGGGCGATTCAGTTGTTACATAAACTTGTTTTTCTCAACAGTTGATACCACAATGCATTTTGGCAGCAGCAAGGGTATTTAATGCTTAACTCAATTATATTTTGGCAAATTTAATGATTTGAAATCCTGATTTTCTGCATTGCTGGTAGATAACTCATTTTGCTTGTGCCGGGGAGGATTGGTGGGGGCGGTGGGGGGGGGGAAGAGAGGAGGGACAAAATTAACACGGTGCTTCTTGAAATTTGAAAAAAGCTTCAACCCTGTATGACCCGAATGTCTTTCTTTTTTGCCGTATCTTTCCACAACGTCTTGTATGCTCTATTTGACAGGAAATTTGCCACTTTACAATAACCTGATGCGATGCAGGATAACGTTTACAATATCACAGGGCACCCATTGGGTATGGTTCCATGCCTTAAGCACTCAAATTCAGTTACAAAAGGATGCGTTTATTTGTACTGCCAAAATGGCCAACATGTTCCACCATTTGTTTCTGGTTGGTCCCCTTGGTGGATAAGCCACTCCCCGATCTTTCACAGGAATGTGTCACTGGAATCGCCCATCCCAAGGTCTCACTGACTTTACAAATTCTAACTCAATCCACTTTGATTTCCTGAAGCGACAGAGGACAGAACTCTCCAGAAGACAGCAAGGGTCAGCCAAAGTCTCTTACCCCAGTTCAAGTGCATGCCTCCCCCAGCTGAAGTGCCTTACCCCAGTTCGAGTACATCCCGCCTCCAGTCGAAGTGCCTTACCCCAGTCCAAGTGCAACCCTTCCCCAGCTGAGGTGCCTAACCCCAGTTCAAGAGCATCCTTCCCCCCCACCATAGATGGGGCATTGTGTACGGATTGTTAACAGGTTCATTGGGAATGAAGTGAATAGTGACAGTGCCCCCGCAACCTCTCCCTTCCCCCCCTCCCAGCCTCACTCTCCCCCCCAGCCTTTCATTCACCTCTCCAGCTTCTCACTCTCTCTCCCCAACCCAGCCTCTATCACCCTCCCAATCTCTCACCCCCAAGCTCTCTCCTGCCCTCCCAACCTCACTCTCCCCTGCCCCAGCCTCTTACTCTCCCCCCCGCCAGCTTCTCTCCCCACCCCAAGCTCCCCCCACCACCAGCCTCACTCTACCGCCACCCACCCACCCGCCCCCCGCCCAGTCTCTCTCTCTCTTTCTCTCCCCCCTGTGATATATTCACAGAGCACAGCACACACACAGCTTTCTAACATGGCAGGCAGCTCTCGGAGGTCTCTGGAACTTCTGCTTCTGTTTAATTATTAACTCTGTATTTGCAGTACACAATACATCCACATCCACAGTGTGGAGCTACAAACATTGCAAGCTAACAGACATTACACCCCCCCCCCCCCCCGCCATAGCCTCGCTCTCTCTCTCTCCCCCCTCAGCCTCTCTCTCTTCCTTCCCCAGCCACCCGCCACAGCAGCTGCTCTCTCCCCGCCGCCACTGCCACGTGGGACACGCAGCTTACAGGAGACCCGGTCGGCCAGAGGTGCAGCAGCTCGGTCGAAGAACCCATGGAGCAATAACATGGTCGGACTGATTGCCCAGCCTCTCCTTCACCATCGGGCCCCTCCTGCTGCCATCGGGCCCAGGTCGGCCGGGGGGGGAGAGAGTTGGAGCCTTAGGTCCTGCTTCTGACACCACGTGATACGGTCAGGAGGTGGGTGGGGCTTGAAAGGGGGCGGGCTTTTCACCTGTCGGTCAAAATAGTACAGTATGAGCAATGGAGGTGGGGAGCAGGGCTGGACAGACGTGTGGACATAATTGTTGGGCCAATCTGGCTGTCAACTGACAAAAAATAATAATTTGGCAGCCGTGGCAGTGCGCCCTCCCCTTTAAGGGCAGCCGTGCCGCCATTCTACTGAGAGTGCACCAACACAAAAAGCTGTCGGAGGCACCGACCGGTGGTAGGGCCGCTCCTACGGGGCAATACCAGGAAAGGGGCCATTTCCTGAGGGGCTATTTCATGAGGGCATCCCTGCCAATTGGTAAGGGGTCGGTGTGTGCCTGCCGTGGCAGGAAACTAGGCGGAGCTGTTCCGGGCACAAAACTCACAACGGGCCATTTACAAAATGGCGGCCCCTCCACAGCACCGCCCCGTGGCCGCCAGTTTCAGGAGGGAATTTCAGTCCCAATTAATTCCCTCCACTTGCAAAATTGTACCTGTACTTGACCTTCACTCTACAGTATAGACACTGCTTCAGTCTCACTGAGGAGCAGGACAAGACACTGCATCTAATGTGGTTAAGTACCAGTGTTTCTGTGTAACAATATGGCCATGTTGTATTTCAACAATGCTGCAAACAATTAGGGGCCGAAATTGCCCCCCTCCTTAAGGCCTGCTACGACCGCAAATCAGTGGCCACGTTGCGGAGTGGAGTGACCGCCGACTTTTGGTTGAATGGTCGCTGCTAGCCCAATTGCCCTCCTGTGTTTTCCCGGCGGTGCCCCGATCTCCCTGCTACCACTCCGCTGCTGCCAATCAGTGTTAAGCACGTCATCACCATGCGCACCGCCAATCCACCCCCTCAATGGCGATGTTCCCCTTGGAAAATCTTTGGCTAGCCCAGCTGTGCCAAGCAACCTTTTCCCCAGTGGTCCAGTGAGGCTGTGGCCTTCTCCAGCGGTGGTGTGGCATCCACTAAAGGGGAGGACCTAGTGCCACAGCCGCCATGTTTTTTTTTTGTTGGTCAACTGCTATGTTGACTCAACAATTATGCTGGCGGTGCGGCCAAAACTCTCCCTGGTGGCCCAGTGGGCCGAAGTTTAAAAAGCATGGAGGTTCTCCCCTTTAGTTTATAGGCCCCCAAATAATAACTTCATGGTGGGGCAGGCAATAATCAAGGGAATAATGGAGGCATGTGAAAAAGGAACGGCAGTAATCGTGGGGGATTTTAACCTACATATTGATTGGTCAAATCAAATCGCACGGGGTAGCCTGGAGGAGGAATTCATAGAATGCATACAGGATTGTTTCTTAGAACAGTATGTGACAGAACCTACAAGGAAGCAAGCTATCTTAGATCTGGTCCTAAGTAAAAGATCCTCTCGGAATGAGTGATCACAGTATGGTTGAATTTGTAATACAGATTGAGGGTGAGGAAGTAGTGTCTCAAACGAGCGGACTGTGCTAAAACAAAGGGGACTACAGTGGGATGAGGGCAGAGTTGGAAAAAGTAGACTGGAAACACAGACTAAATGGTGGCACAATTGAGGAACAGTGGAGGACTTTTAAGGAGCTCTTTCATAGTGCTCAACGAAAATATATTCCAGTGAAAAAGAAGGGCGGTAAGAGAAGGGATAACCAGCCGTGGATAACCAAGGAAATAAAGGAGAGTATCAAATTAAAAAACAATGCGTATAAGGTGGCCAAGGTTAGTGGGAAAATAGAAGATTCGGAAAATTTTAAACAACAGCAAAGAATGACGAAGAAAGCAATAAAGAAAGGAAAGACAGATTACGAAGGTAAACTTGCGCAAAACATAAAAACGGATAGTAAAAGCTTTTACAGATATATAAAATGGAAAAGAGTGACTAAAGTAAATGTTGGTCCCTTAGAAGATGAGAAGGGGGATTTAATAATGGGAAATGTGGAAATGGCTGAGACCTTAAACAATTATTTTGCTTCGGTCTTCACAGTGGAAGACATAAAAACCATGCCAAAAAGGGCTGGTCACAGGAATGTGGGAAGGGAGGACCTTGAGACAATCACTATCACTAGGGGGTTAGTGCTGGACAGGCTAGTGGGACTCAAGGTAGACAAGTCCCCTGGTCCTGATGAAATACATCCCAGGGTATTAAAAGAGATGGCGGGAGTTATAGCAGATGTATTCGTTATAATCTACCAAAATTCTTTGGACTCTGGGGAGGTACCAGCGGATTGGAAAGCAGCTAATATAACGCCTCTGTTTAAAAAAGGGGGCAGACAAAAGGCAGGTAACTATAGGCCGGTTGGTTTAACATCTGTAGTGGGGAAAATGTGAGAAACTATCATTAAGGAAGAAATAGCGGGACATCGAGATAAGAATAGTGCAATCAAGCAGACGCAACATGGATTCATGAAGGGGAAATCATGTTTAACTAATTTACTGGAATTCTTTGAGGATATAACGAGCATGGTGGATAGAGGTGTACCGATGGATGTGGTGCATTTAGATTTTCAAAAGGCATTCGATAAGGTGCCACACAAAAAGTTACTGCAGAAGATAAAGGTACGCGGAGTCAGAGGAAATGTATTAGCATGGATAGAGAATTGGCTGGCTAACAGAAAGCAAAGAGTCGGGATAAATGGGTCCTTTTTGGGTTGGAAATCGGTGGTTAGTGGTGTGCCACAGGGATCGGTGCTGGGACCACAACTGTTTACAATATACATAGATGACCTGGAAGAGGGGACAGAGTGTAGTGTAACAAAATTTGCAGATGATACAAAGATCAGTGGAAAAGCGGGTTGTGTAGAGGACACAGAGATGCTGCAAAGAGATTTAGATAGGTTAAGTGAATGGGCTAAGGTTTGGCAGATGGAATACAATGTCGGAAAGTGTGAGGTCATCCATCTTGGGAAAAAAAACAGTAAAAGGGAATATTATTTGAATGGGGAGAAATTACGACATGCTGCGGTGCAGAGGGACCTGGGGGTCATTGTGCATGAAACTCTTTTAGAGTCTACCTGCAAAAAATAAAACATTAAACCATGCCACTCGACCTGGGTGACACACCAGACATTTACAAGGCCCTTTTTATCCTTTTTTTTTTGTGTTTTTCTTTTTTTTGTTTTTTTTGGGGGCACTAAAATCACAATTTTCCCAGTGCCCCCTATAAAAGGGAAGGGGACACTAAAAGCACCGGCAATTAAAACAAATTAAACTTTAAAACGTAAAATCAAATTAAAATTTGGTTGCCGGGCGTGATGATGCACTCCAGTCCCTCCGGTGCCCACCTCTCACGGAAGGCCGCGAGCGTACCGGTGGACACCGCGTGCTCCATCTCCAAGGACACCCTGGACCGGATGTAAGAGCAGAAGAGAGGCAGGCAGTCAGGTTGAACGACCCCCTCGACCGCCCGCTGCCTGGACCGGCTGATGGCACCCTTGGCCGTGCCCAGGAGCAGTCCTACGAGGAGGCCTTCGGACCTACCCGCTCCCCTCCGCACAGGGTGCCCAAAGATCAGGAGAGTGGGACTGAAGTGCAGCCAGAATTTCAGGAGCAGCCCCTTCAAATAATGGAACAGGGGCTGCAACCTCGTGCACTCAATAAAAACATGGAACACGGACTCCTCCAGACCGCAGAAATTGCAGGCGGCCTGGGAGTCCGTGAACAGGCTTAAAAATTTGTTGCACGGCACTGCTCCATGCACCACCCTCCAGGCCAAGTCCCTGACGAATAGTGGGAGGACCACTGCGTAGAGTGCCCTCCATCGGGGACCCCCGCCTCGTCCGGACGGCAAGATGGTACGCCATGGCGTGTTCGGACGGCAGGCGAGGATGGCAAAGTTGAAAGTGTGGAGGAGCAGCCCGTACAAGAAACCCCTCCGCGCGGAACTGAAAGGCACGGAGGGGATTTCCCCGAGGCGGCTCAAGTTGTGATCCTTGTGCATGAAACTCTTTTAGACCTTGTGCATGAAACTCTTTTGAGTTTACCTGCGAAAACATAAAACATTAAACGGTGCCACCCGACCTGGGTGACACTTCAGACATTTACAAGGCCCTTTTTTTTTTCCCCCCCCTTTTTTTGTTTTTTTTTGTGTTTTTCTTTTTTTTTTTTGGGCACTAAAATCACAATTTTCCCCAGTGCCCCCTATAAAAGGGAAGGGGGACACTAAAAGCACCGGCAATTAAAACAAATTGAACTTAAAAAACGTAAAATCAAATTAAAATTTGGTTGCCGGGCGTGATGATGCACTCCAGTCCCTCCGGTGCCCACCTCTCGCGGAAGGCCGCAAGCGTACCGGTGGACACCGCGTGCTCCATCTCCAAGGACACCCTGGACCGGATATAAGAGCAGAAGAGAGGCAGGCAGTCAGGTTGAACGACCCCCTCGACCGCCCGCTGCCTGGACCGGCTGATGGCACCCTTGGCCGTGCCCAGGAGCAGTCCTACGAGGAGGCCTTCGGACCTACCCGCTCCCCTCCGCACAGGGTGCCCAAAGATCAGGAGAGTGGGACTGAAGTGCAGCCAGAATTTCAGGAGCAGCCCCTTCAAATAATGGAACAGGGGCTGCAACCTCGTGCACTCAAGAAAAACATGGAACACGGACTCCTCCAGACCGCAGAAATTGCAGGCGGCCTGGGAGTCCGTGAACCGGCTTAAAAATTTGTTGCACGGCACTGCTCCGTGCACCACCCTCCAGGCCAAGTCCCCGATGAATAGTGGGAGGACCCCTGCGTAGAGTGCCCTCCATCGGGGACCCCCGCCTCCTCCGGACGGCAAGATGGTACGCCATGGCGTGTCCGGACGGCCGGCGAGGATGGCAAAGTTGAGGGTGTGCAGGAGCAGCCCGTACAGGAAACCCCTCCGCGCGGAACTGAATGGCACGGAGGGGATTTCCCCGAGGCGGCTCAAGTTGTGAGGCGCCGGCCCCCGAGGGAGGTTCCGGGGTTTGGCGCCGATGAGGAATTCCGTCCGGACGGGGGTCAGTTCGGACGGGATCTCCCCACGTGCTTGAGCCTCCTCGATGCACCTAACGGAGTCAGGGTCCAGAGCTGTTTTTAGCGACTCGATGGCATCGGCCGCGTGGCGGACGTTGGCAGAGTTTAGGCGCCGCGCCAGCGTGTCTGGCGCCATCCAGCCCACTCCTCCGCCATCGAGCAGGTCCCTGACCCTGGTCACCTCACCAGCCACAGCCCTCTCTTCCGACCACCACATGAAACCTCGGCCATGGAGGTACGGATTCCCGAGCAGCGGCTCCTGCAGGACGGCCGCCACTCCAGCCGGCGGAGAGCTGCGCTTGGTGGAGACTTTGTTCCAGACCCTGATGAGTTCCCTGTAAAAGACAGGCAGCTCCCAGAGGGCGGTCCTGGCACCCCCCAAGTTCACAAACAGGAGCTGCGTGTCATAATTGAGGTCGCGCTGCTGGCGGAAGAAATACCTCGCCAGAGCACACCACCTAGGAGGGGGCTCGACGTAAAGGTATCTCTGCAGGGTCTGAAGACGGAAAGTCGCGAGCTGGGCGCTGACGCACACCAACGACTGACCGCCCTCCTCAAGCGGGAGACTCAAGACCGCGGCAGAGACCCAGTGCTTCCTGTTGTTCCAGAAGAAGTCCACCAGCTTCTTCTGTATCTTGGCGACAAACGCAGGGGGAGGGGTCAAAGTGACCAGCCGGTACCACAACATTGCGGCCACCAGCTGGTTTACGACTAGCGCTCGACCCCTGTAGGACAGCACTCGGAGCAGTCCTGTCCAGCGCCCTAGGCGAGCGGCGACCTTGGCCTCCAGCTCCTGCCAGTTCGCCGGCCAGGCTCCCTCGTCGGGGCTAAGGTAGACTCCCAGATAGAGGAGATGGGTCGTGCTCCAGGCAAAAGGCCTGAGCTCCTCCGGCAGGGAGTCCACCCGCCACTGACCGACCAGGCGTCCGGAACATTTCTCCCAGTTGATCCTGGCGGAGGACGCGGCCGAGTAAATCTCCTGGCACTCACGCATCCTCCGCAGGTCAGCGGGATCCTCTACCGCGAGGAGCACGTCATCGGCGTAAGCCGAGAGGACGACCTCCACGCCCGGCCCTTGCAGAGCCAGTCCCGTCAACCTCGTCCGCAAGAGGCGCAGGAAAGGCTCCACGCAAACGGCGTATAACTGGCTGGACATGGGGCATCCCTGGCGCACCCCTCTCCTAAAGCGAAGGGGCGCCATCAAGGACCCGTTAACCTTAATCAGACACTCCGCGGCGGCGTACAAAAGTCGGATCCGGGCGACGAAATGCGTCCCGAACCCGAAAGCGCGCAGAGTTCCGAGCAGATAGTCGTGATCCACCCTGTCGAACGCCTTCTCTTGGTCGAGGGATAGGAAGGCGACCGACAGACCAGCCTCCTGGGAACAATGGATGAGGTCCCGGACCAGATGGATGTTATCGTGGATTGTCCGGCCCGGGACCGTGTAGGACTGGTCGGGGTGGATCATGTGGTCCAGCACGGCACCAAGGCGAGCAGACATCGCCCTGGCGAAGATTTTGTAGTCCGTGCTGAGGAGGGAGACCGGGCGCCAGTTCTTAAGGAGGCGGAGATCGCCCTTCTTAGGCAGCAGGACGATGACTGCCCTGCGCCAAGAGAGGGGCATCTCCCCGGTCGCCAGACTTTCCCCCAGGACCGGCGCGTAGTCGCCCCCCAGGACGTCCCAGAACGCCCTGTAGAACTCCACGGTCAGCCCGTCCAGCCCCGGGGATTTTCCCCTCGAGAGCCGGTCGAGGGCACCGGTCAGCTCCGCCAGGCTTAGCGGAGCTTCCAGATTTTCGGCGCCCTCCGGGCTGACCTTCGGCAGGTCCTCCCACAAAACTCTACGCGCTTCCTCGCTGGACGGATCCGGAGAGAACAGAGCCCCGTAATATTCACGGGCCCTGTTGTTGACGCCCTCCGGATCCGAGACGAGAGAGCCGTCGTCGGCCAGCAGCGTCAAGAGCTGCTTACGGACACTCTGCCTTTTTTCCAGCGAGTAGAAGAAGGGGGAGCCGCGGTCCAGATCCCGCAGGAACCGGATCCGCGACCTCACGAACGCGCCTCTGGACCCGACGAGCTGCAGGTCCTTCAGCGCGGCCTTCTTCGCTTCGTACACCGTCCGCAGGGCCGGGTCCTGGACGACTTGACCGAGACGGGCACCCAGGTCGAGCACCTCTTTTTCTAGGCGCCCGACTCTGGCCGCCCGCCTCTTGGTCGACCCCCTCGCGTACTCTTGACAGAAGACGCGGACGTGAGCCTTGCCCACGTCCCACCATAGCCTCAAGGAGGGGAAGCCCCCCTGCTTCCTTCTCCAGTCGGACCAGAATCGACGGAACGAGTCCTGGAACCGCACGTCCTCCAGCAGCCGGTTGTTAAAGTGCCAGTACGCGGACCCCGTCCTCGCGCGGAGCGAAACGAGCTCCGCCCACACCAGGTGGTGGTCCGAACACGGCACCGGCCGCATGGAGGCCGCCGGGACACCGGAAACGTACGCCCGAGACACGTAAAGGAGGTCGACTCTAGACCATCCAACTCCAGGCCTCACCCAAGTAAAGGCGCTGGAATCGGGGTGGAGATTTCGCCAGACGTCCACCAAGTCGAAGGACCCGACCAGGTCCCTCAACTTCTCCATCGCCGTCATGCACTGCGGGGCACCGGAGCTGTCCCTCGCCTCGAGGGTGCAGTTAAAATCCCCCCCGAGGACAATGCAGTCGCCGACGTCGACGGAGCCAAGAAGAGCGGACACCTCTTCAAAGAAGCGCGTCTGCTGCGGGCCGGGCTGAGGGGCGTACACATTCACGAGATGGAGCGGCACGTCCCCCAGGCGAACCGTTACGTGCAGCAAGCGGCCTGGCACGGGCTCCTCGACCCCCAAGATCTCCGGCTGAAAATGCGGGCCCAGCAAGATGGCCACCCCACTAGAAATGGCGGTGAGGTGGCTCATGCGGACCTCTCCTTGCCATTCCAGGAGCCACGTGGCTTCGTCTCCCGGAACGGTGTGGGTTTCTTGCAGGAAGCACACCGCATATTTCCCCTCCCGCAGGAGCGAAAAATTGTCAAATCTACGGCGTGCCCCTCTGCCGCCGTTGATGTTGAGGCTGGCTATGGTTATCTTCATGGCAAAAGCATAGTGCAACCTCTACCTTAGCCTATTGTGGGGGAGGGAGTGGAGTTGTTTGTTGACCTCCACTCCATCAGCAGCCCAGCGAGGAACTTTTTGAGCCGGCGCAGCTCAAGGCCTTGAGCCTTTGATAAGGGCCCGCCCGCGGCCATGGTTTTAGCGGCGGCGCGGACGGACGCGACGAGCAGCCCCGGCTCGGACCATCTTTCCAGGGCCAGACGGGCTTGGTCGCGGCGACCCCGGCACTGGACCAAAAAGTCCCGGAGTTCCCCTGCGGGAATGAGGAGGGCCTCAGTGGCGGCCGCGAGCAGATCCACCGCCTCACTGGCGATGGACTCGAGATCTTCACCCGCGTCCTCCACCGAGTCCCCGTCCCCCTCCGGGAGGTCGCCGCTAGCAGCCGGCCCGTCGACCGCACGAGGTACGGCAAACGGCCCGGCCGCTCCATTTGGCCCTGGCTCTGCCCCGATCCCACCCCCAGGATCGTCGGCAGAGGAGTCCCCACTGGGCTCTTTTAAAATTGGTGCTGGGTCGGGAAGCGACAGCGGAAGGGGTTCCCCCTCCGCCCCAGGAACCGGGGAACAGGGAGAGACCTGGTCAAAGTAATGTTCCAGGTCCTCCAATTCCCCCAGCTCCCTCCCCGCCGCCACCCCCCAGCCCAGCATGTACGGATTCCATAAAATTGGCATTTTCAGAGTCGAGCAAATCCCGGGGGCAGTTGGGTATTGGCTGGGCGGGCTCAGGTTCGGCCTTTTCGGCCCCGCCCGCCTCAGTCCCCGGGACGCTCGACCCGACGGCTACGCATTCCTCCGCGGTCCCCACGCCCCCCACGACAGGCAGATCTTCCACGCCATCCCCAGGAGGCAGCGGCTGGGCAGCCTTGACTGCCTCACCCTCCCCGGGGACAGACTCCTCGCGCCTGCAGCGCAATTTGGGGGCGCTGGTGGGGGACGCGGGACACGCGGCGGGCACCGCCTCCTCCACGGAGGGATGTTGTTCCCCCTCCGCCTCATTGGGGCGGTGCCTCTTTTTGTTCCTGGGTGTGCGCGAAGGCAGGGAGACCTCTATGTCTGCCGAGGCCTCCCGCTCCGCCCCCCCCTTTTCCTTTTCTTGCCTGCGCCCGGGCCCCTCCGCAGTATTGGTCAAGGGCTCAGGCACGGGCTCAGGGCACCCCGCGCTCGCCGGTGACGGGGTTGGGCTGAGCGCGGTGGTCAAATTTTCCGGCGCACTGAGGGGACTCGCCTCTTGATGTTTTGCCTTCTTCCGCGCCTTCTTTCCGGTCGGACGCTCTCCCTCCCCCCCGCCGGAGGCCCTGAAAACAAAGGCCTCCGACAATGCCCGCGCACCTACGGCTCCCGGCACGCGGACGCAACTAGGGGGAGGGGTGGCGGCGGCGCCAGCCTTGGCCGCCTTCGGTGGTTTGGCGGCCTTGGAGGCGGGGCAGTTCTTGCGAACGTGCCCCACCTCTCTGCAGGCATGGCACCGCACGCCGTCCGACGTCCAGAAGACGCGGTAGGCAGTCCCCTCGTGCACCACATTAAAGTGCCCTTCTGTCATGTCCTCCCGCGCCAGCCGGACAAAGAGCTGGCGGCGGAAGGAGAACACGTGGCGCAGGCTGTTCTCCCTGAGGCCGAGCGGTATGGGGTTGATCCCCGACCTTACCTCCCCCAGTTGGTGTAGGTGAGGGAGGAGGAGCTCAGCGGAAACAAAGGGCGGGACGTTTGACACGATGACCCTCTGCGCGGTGGCCTCGAGAGGGTCCACCGGCAGAAACGTCCCGCCCACCGTGAGCCCCTTTTCAAGGGCCAGGGACATCGCCCGCTCCGACCCCAGGAAGAAAACAGCCTTCCCAGACACCTTGGAGGCCGCGACAATGGCCAAGGGGCCGACTACCCCAGCCATCGCCCGCACGCACTCCTCAATGCTCATTGTGGGGTGAGTGTAGCTCTTGACCCCGTGTTTTTTGGTGATTAATCTGAAAGGTGGCAGGGCAGCGGGTGGCGCAGGAGGTGCCGTGGAAGCGGTTGCCACCTGCGCATACGTCTTCACTGGCCCTGCCACCGGCGTGGATGGGGTCGCCATCACGGGGTCCCTTTAAGGGCTACACCCACCCCAAAGTCACAGGCCTTAATGGTCTTAATTGGCCTCGTTTGATTAGACTGAGCAGAGGAGCCCTTAATGAGGTACCTCTCCCCTAGTTGGCAATTGGGGAGGGGCCTTGCTCCCTCTGCTCAGTTGTCTCAATTGTTTGTTTGTTGTTTTTTCATTGATTTGGGAGGAAAAGGGCTCTCAGAGAGAGAGGGGAGAATCAGAGTAACAGGGAAAGAGAGAGGGGGGTGGGAAGCGGGGGGGAACTGCGAGGGCAGGTCTCCCCTCGCAGCTGTGGGTGGGTGCACTCCCCAGATGGCAAAACACACAAGCACAGTCTTTGGGTTGGTCTTCAGGTGGAGGGAGAAGATGTCTTCACCTGGGGTAGCTAGAGCCACCAGGCACACACTCCTAACGATGTTAATTGGATAAATGAGAAAAATCTTCAGCCTGGTAGCTCCAGCTATCCCAGGCTAGGCAAATGTGGGGGGTGGGGGGGGTTCCAATTGTGGGGAGGGCCTAGTTGTAAGCACGGCCCCCACGCACACTTCCACACACACACACACACCCCGCGATGTTCCGGCCCTCAGTGGTCTTCTTTCCTCCCCCCACCGATACAACAAAGTCTGTTTGGGAAATGCACCCACACCCACCTGTAGAAAGTGTAGAGTCCCCTTCCTTCCACACTGGATTTTGTTGGTTTTTCCCCCTCTCTCCAACTCTTTGCAGAAATGGTAAAGTTGTTTAAAGTTTTCTTTTCTCCTCCTCTCCCTCTGGGTGAAAGTTGGTGGTGAAGCCCCTTCCTTCCTTCTCTTCCTGGGCTGGTCTCAGGGCTCTCCAGGCAGGAGCTCAAGTTGCTAGCTGCTCTCCTCACTGCTCACAGCTCCAACTGAGCAGGACACGCCTCCACTGCTCCACAATTGGTCCTTGTGCATGAAACTCTTTTGAGTTTACCTGCGAAAACATAAAACATGTATCCGTGCCACCCGACCTGGATGACACACACAAGACATTTACAAGGCCCTTTTTTGTTTTTTTTGGGGTTTTTTTGTGGTTTTTTTTTTTTGGGCACTAAAATCAAATTTTTCCTTTTTTCCAGTGCCCCCTATAAAAGGAGAGGGGGACACTAAAAGCACCGGCAATTAAAACAAATTAAACTTAAAAAACGTAAAATCAACTTAAAATTTGGTTGCCGGGCGTGATGATGCACTCCAGTCCCTCCGGTGCCCACCTCTCGCGGAAGGCCGCGAGCGTACCGGTGGACACCGCGTGCTCCATCTCCAAGGACACCCTGGACCGGATGTAAGAGTGGAAGAGAGGCAGGCAGTCAGGTTGAACGACCCCCTCGACCGCCCGCTGCCTGGACCGGCTGATGGCACCCTTGGCCGTGCCCAGGAGCAGTCCTACGAGGAGGCCTTCGGACCTACCCGCTCCCCTCCGCACAGGGTGCCCAAAGATCAGGAGAGTGGGACTGAAGTGCAGCCAGAATTTCAGGAGCAGCCCCTTCAAATAGTGGAACAGGGGCTGCAACCTTGTGCATTCAATAAAAACATGGAACACGGACTCCTCCAGACCGCAGAAATTGCAGGCGGCCTGGGAGTCCGTGAACCGGCTTAAAAATTTATTGCACGGCACTGCTCCGTGCACCACCCTCCAGGCCAAGTCCCCGATGAATAGTGGGAGGACCCCTGCGTAGAGTGCCCTCCATCGGGGACCCCCGCCTCCTCCGGACGACAAGATGGTACGCCATGGCGTGTCCGGACGGCCGGCGAGGATGGCAAAGTTGAGGGTGTGCAGGAGCAGCCCGTACAGGAAACCCCTCCGCGCGGAACTGAAAGGCACGGAGGGGATTTCCCCGAGGCGGCTCAAGTTGTGAGGCGCCGGCCCCCGAGGGAGCTTCCGGGGTTTGGCGCCGATGAGGAATTCCGACCGGACGGGGGTCAGTTCGGACGGGATCTCCCCACGTGCTTGAGCCTCCTCGATGCACCTAACGGAGTCAGGGCCCAGAGCTGTTTTTAGCGACTCGATGGCATCGGCCGCGTGGCGGACGTTGGCAGAATTTAGGCGCCGCGCCAGCGTGTCTGGCGCCATCCAGCCCGCTCCTCCGCCATCGAGCAGGTCCCTGACCCTGGTCACCTCACCAGCCACAGCCCTCTCTTCCGACCGCCACATAAAGCCTCGGCCGTGGAGGTACGGATTCCCGAGCAGCGGTTCCTGCAGGACGGCCGCCACTCCAGCCGGCGGAGAGCTGCGCTTGGTGGAGACTTTGTTCCAGACCCTGATGAGTTCCCTGTAAAAGACAGGCAGCTCCCGGAGGGCGGTCCTGGCACCCCCCAAGTTCACAAACAGGAGCTGCGTGTCATAATTGAGGTCGAGCTGCTGGCGGAAGAAATACCTCGCCAGAGCGCACCACCTAGGAGGGGGCTCGACGTAAAGGTATCTCTGCAGGGTCTGAAGACGGAAAGTCGCGAGCTGGGCGCTGACGCACACCAACGACTGACCGCCCTCCTCAAGCGGGAGACTCAAGACCGCGGCAGAGACCCAGTGCTTCCTGTTGTTCCAGAAGAAGTCCACCAGCTTCTTCTGTATCTTGGCGACAAACGCAGGGGGAGGGGTCAAAGTGACCAGCCGGTACCACAGCATTGCGGCCACCAGCTGGTTTATGACTAGCGCTCGACCCCTGTAGGACAGCACTCGGAGCAGTCCTGTCCAGCGCCCTAGGCGAGCGGCGACCTTGGCCTCCAGCTCCTGCCAGTTCGCCGGCCAGGCTCCCTCGTCAGGGCTAAGGTAGACTCCCAGATAGAGGAGATGGGTCGTGCTCCAGGCAAAAGGCCTGAGCTCCTCCGGCAGGGAGTCCACCCGCCACTGACCCACCAGGAGTCCGGAACATTTCTCCCAGTTGATCCTGGCGGAGGACGCGGCCGAGTAAATCTCCTGGCACTCACGCATCCTCCGCAGGTCAGCGGGATCCTCTATCGCGAGTAGCACGTCATCGGCGTAAGCCGAGAGGACGACCTCCACGCCCGGCCCTTGCAGAGCCAGTCCCGTCAACCTCGTCCGCAAGAGGCGCAGGAAAGGCTCCACGCAAACGGCGTATAACTGGCCGGACATGGGGCATCCCTGGCGCACCCCTCTCCTAAAGCGAAGGGGCGCCGTCAAGGACCCGTTAACCTTAATCAGACACTCCGCGGCGGCGTACAAAAGTCGGATCCGGGCGACGAAATGCGTCCCGAACCCGAAAGCGCGCAGAGTTCCGAGCAGATAGTCGTGATCCACCCTGTCGAACGCCTTCTCTTGGTCGAGGGATAGGAAGGCGACCGACAGACCAGCCTCCTGGGAACAATGGATGAGGTCCCGGACCAGATGGATGTTATCGTGGATTGTCCGGCCCGGGACCGTGTATGACTGGTCGGGGTGGATCATGTGGTCCAGCACGGCACCAAGGCGAGCAGACATCGCCATGGCGAAGATTTTGTAGTCCGTGCTGAGGAGGGAGACCGGGCGCCAGTTCTTAAGGAGGCGGAGATCGCCCTTCTTAGGCAGCAGGACGATGACTGCCCTGCGCCAAGAGAGGGGCATCTCCCCGGTCGCCAGACTTTCCCCCAGGACCCGCGCATAGTCGCTCCCCAGAACGTCCCAGAACGCCCTGTGGAACTCCACGGTCAGCCCGTCCAGCCCCGGGGATTTTCCCCTCGAGAGCCGGGCGAGGGCACCGGTCAGCTCCGCCAGGCTTAGCGGAGCTTCCAGATTTTCGGCGCCCTCCGGGCTGACCTTCGGCAGGTCCTCCCACAAAACTCTACGCGCTTCCTCGCTGGACGGATCCGGAGAGAACAGAGCCCCGTAATATTCACGGACCCTGTTGTTGACGCCCTCCGGATCCGAGACGAGAGAGCCGTCGTCGGCCAGCAGCGTCAAGAGCTGCTTACGGACACTCTGCCTTTTTTCCAGCGAGTAGAAGAAGGGGGAGCCGCGGTCCAGATCCCGCAGGAACCGGATCCGCGACCTCACGAACGCGCCTCGGGACCCGACGAGCTGCAGGTCCTTCAGCGCGGCCTTCTTCGCTTCGTACACCGTCCGCAGGGCCGGGTCCTGGACGACTTGACCGAGACGGGCTTCCAGGTCGAGCACCTCTTTTTCTAGGCGCCCGACTCTGGCCGCCCGCCTCTTGGTCGACCCCCTCGCGTACTCTTGACAGAAGACACGGACGTGAGCCTTGCCCACGTCCCACCATAGCCTCAAGGAGGGGAAGCCCCCCTGCTTCCTTCTCCAGTCGGACCAGAATCGACGGAACGAGTCCTGGAACCGCACGTCCTCCAGCAGCCGGTTGTTAAAGTGCCAGTACGCGGACCCCGTCCTCGCGCGGAGCGAAGCGAGCTCCGCCCACACCAGGTGGTGGTCCGAACACGGCACCGGCCGCATGGAGGCCGCCGGGACGCAGGAAACGTACGCCCGAGACACGTAAAGGCGGTCGACTCTAGACCATCCAACTCCAGGCCTCACCCAAGTAAAGGCGCTGGAGTCGGGGTGGAGATTTCGCCAGACGTCCACCAAGTCGAAGGACCCGACCAGGTCCCTCAACTTCTCCATCGCCGTCATGCACTGCGGGGCACCGGAGCGGTCCCTCGCCTCGAGGGTGCAGTTAAAATCCCCCCCGAGGACAATGCAGTCGCCGACGTCGACGGAGCCAAGAAGAGCGGACACCTCTTCAAAGAAGCGCGTTTGCTGCGGGCCGAGATGAGGGGCGTACACGTTCACGAGATGGAGCAGCACGTCCCCCAGGCGAACCGTTACGTGCAGCAAGCGGCCTGGCACGGGCTCCTCGACCCCCAAGATCTCCGGCTGAAAATGCGGGCCCAGCAAGATGGCCACCCCACTAGAAATGGCGGTGAGGTGGCTCATGCGGACCTCTCCTTGCCATTCCAGGAGCCACGTGGCTTCGTCTCCCGGAACGGTGTGGATTTCTTGCAGGAAGCACACCGCATATTTCCCCTCCCGCAGGAGCGAAAAATTGTCAAATCTACGGCGTGCCCCTCTGCCGCCGTTGATGTTGAGGCTGGCTATGGTTATCTTCATGGCAAAAGCATAGTGCAACCTCTACCTTAACCTATTGTGGGGGAGGGAGCGGAGTCTTTTGTTGAACTCCGCTCCCTCCGCAGCCCAGCGAGGAGTCCCTCGAGCTCGCGCAGCTCAAGGTGCTGCTCCTTTGTCAAGGGCCCGCCCGCGGCCAAGGTTTTAACGGCGGCGTGGACGGACCCCTTGATCAGCTCCGGCTCGGACCATTTTTCCAGGGCCAGTCGGGCTTGCTCGCGGCGACCCCGGCTCTGGGCCAAAAAGTCCCGGAGTTCCTTTGCAGGAATGAGGAGGGCCTCAGCGGCGGCCGCGAGCAGATCCACCGCCTCCCTGGCGGTGGTCTCTAGTTCTTCTCCCGCATCCCCCACCGAGTCCCCGTCCTCCTCCGGGAGGTGGCCGCCAGCAGCCGGCCCATCGACCGCACAAGGTACGGTAAATGAACCGGCCGCTCCAACCGGCCCTGGCTCTGCCCCGATCCCACCCCCAGGATCGTCGGCAGAGGAGTTCCCACTGGGCTCTTTTAAAAATGGTGCCGGGCCGGGAAGCGACAGCGGAAGGGGTTCCCCCTCCGCCCCAGGAACCGGAGAACAAGGAGAGACCCGGCCATAGGAGATCCCCAGGCTCCCCAAGTGCTCCAGCTCCAAAGTAAGAGGCGAGGGTGGGTGTTCCTCCCCCTCCCCGCTGCCACCCCCCGGCCCAGCATCTACAGTGTCATTAAAATCACTAAATTGTGTTTCCGCCGGGTCGAGCGACTCCCGGGGGAAGTTGGGTATTGGCTGGGCGGGCTCAGGTTCGGCCTTTTCGGCCTCGCCCGCCTCAGTCCCCGGGACGCCCGGCCCGGCGGCTACGCATTCCTCCGCGGTCCCCACGCCCCCCACGACAGGCAGATCTTCCATGCCATCCCCAGGAGGCAGCGGCTGGGCAGCCTCGACTGCCTCACCCTCCCCGGGGACAGACTCCTCCCGCCTACGGCGCTGCTTGGGGGCGCTGGTTGGGGACGCGGGACACGCGGCGGGCACCGACTCCTCCACGGAGGGATGTTGTTCCCCCTCCGTCTCATCGGAGCCGTGCCTCCTTTTGTTCCTGGGGGCGCGCGGAGTCAGGGAGACCTCCATGTCTGCCGAGGCCTCCCGCTCCGCCCCCCCCTTTTCCTTTTCTTGCCCGCGCCCGGGCCCCTCTGTGGTGTTGTTCAAGGGCTCGGGCACGGGCTCGGGGCACCCCGCGCTCGCCGGTGGCTGGGTTGGGCTGAGCGCAGTGGTCAATCTTTCTGGCGCACTGAGGGGACCCGCCTCTAGATGTTTCTTCTTGTTCCGCGCCTTCTTTCCGCTCGGACGCTCTCCCTCCCCCCCGCCGGAGGCCCTGAAAACAAAGGCCTCCGACGATGCCCGCGCACCTACGGCTCCCGGCACGCGGACGCAACTAGGGGGAGGGGTGGCGGCGGCGCCAGCCTTGGCCGCCTTCGGTGGTTTGGCGGCCTTGGAGGCGGGGCAGTTCTTGCGAACGTGCCCCACCTCTCTGCAGGCATGGCACCGCACGCCGTCCGACGTCCAGAAGACGCGGTAGGCAGTCCCCTCGTGCACCACATTAAAAGACCCCTCCGTCGTCTCCTCCCGCGCCAGCCGGACAAAGAGCTGGCGGCGGAAGGAGAACACGTGGCGCAGGCTGCTCTCCCTGAGGCCGAGCGGTATGGGGTTGATCCCTGACCTTACCTCCCCCAGTTGGTGTAGGTGAGGGAGGAGGAGCCCAGCGGGAACAAAGGGCGGGACGTTCGATATGATGACCCTCTGCGCGGTGGCCTCGAGAGGGTCCACCGGCAGGAACGTCCCGCCCACCGTGAGCCCCTTTTCGAGGGCCAGGGACACCGCCCGCTCCGACCCCAGGAAGAAAACAGCCTTCCCAGACATCTTGGAGGCTGCGACAGTGGCCGAGGGGCCGACTACCCCAGCCATCGCCCGCACGCACTCCTCAATGCTCATTGTGGGGTGAGTGTAGCTCTTGACCCCGTGTTTTTTTGTAATGAGTCTGAAAGGTGGCAGGGCAGCGGGTGGCGCAGGAGGTGCCGTGGAAGCGGTTGCCACCTGCGCATATGTCTTCGCTGGCCCAGCCACCGGCGTGGATGGGGTCGCCATCACGGGGTCCCTTTAAGGGCTACACCCACCCCAAAGTCACAGGCCTTAATGGTCTTTCATGGCCTCGTATATTAACTGAGCAGAGGAGCCCTTAACGAGGCACCTCTCCCCTCGTTGACAATTGGGGAGAGGCCTTGCTCCCTCTGCTCAGTTGTCTTAATTGTTTTTTTTTTTTTAAATTAGGAAGAAAAGGGGCCTCAGAGAGAGAGGGGAGAAACAGAGGGTAACGGAGAAAGAGAGAGGGGGGTGGGAAGGGGGGGGGCTGCGAGGGCAGGTCTCCCCTCGCAGCTGTGGGTGGGTGCACTCCCCAGATGGCAAAACACACAAAAAACACAGTCTTTGGGTTGGTCTTCAGGTGGGGGGAGAAGACGTCTTCACCTGGGGTAGCTAGAGCCACCAGGCACACAATCCTAAACGATCTTTAATAGGGTGATCAATGACAATCTTCAGCCTGGTAGCTCCAGCTATCCCAGGCTAGGCAAATGTGGGGGGGTGGGGGGGGTTCCAATTGTGGGGGGGGGCCTAGTTGTAAGCACGGCCCCCACGCACACTACCACACACACACACACCCCCCGCGATGTTCCGGCCCTCAGTGGTCTTCTTTCCTCCCCCCACCGATACAACAAAGTCTTTTTGGGAAATGCACCCACACCCACCTGTAGAATGTAGAGTCTCCCTCCTTCCACACTGGATGTTGTTGGTTTTTCCCCCTCTCTCCAACTCCTTGCAGAATGGTAAAAGATGTTCAAAGAGTTTTCTGCTTTTTCCTCCTCTCCCTCTGGGTAAAAGGTGGTGGTGAAGCCCCTTCCTTCCTTCTTTTCCTGGGCTGGTCTCAGGGCTCTCCAGGCAGGAGCTCAAGTTGCTAACTGCTCTCCTCACTGCTCACAGCTCCAACTGAGCAGGACACGCCTCCACTGCTCCACGATTGGTTCCTTGTGCATGAAACTCTTTTGAGTTTACCTGCAAAACATAAAACATTAAGACCATGCCACTCGACCTGGGTGACACAGCAGACATTTTCAAGGCCCCCCCTTTTTTTTTTTTTTTTTTTTTTTTTTTTTTGGCGCTAAAATCAAATTTTCCCAGTGCCCCCTATAAAAGGGGAGGGGGACACTAAAAGCACCGGCAATTAAAACAAATTAAACTTTAAAACGTAAAATCAAATTAAAATTTGGTTGCCGGGCGTGATGATGCACTCCAGTCCCTCCGGTGCCCACCTCTCGCGGAAGGCCGCGAGCGTACCGGTGGACACCGCGTGCTCCATCTCCAAGGACACCCTGGACCGGATGTAAGAGCGGAAGAGAGGCAGGCAGTCAGGTTGAACGACCCCCTCGACCGCCTGCTGCCTGGACCGGCTGATGGCACCCTTGGCCGTGCCCAGGAGCAGTCCTACGAGGAGGCCTTCGGACCTACCCGTTCCCCTCCGCACAGGGTGCCCAAAGATCAGGAGAGTGGGACTGAAGTGCAGCCAGAATTTCAGGAGCAGCCCCTTCAAATAGTGGAACAGGGGCTGCAACCTCGTGCACTCCATAAAAACATGGAACACGGACTCCTCCAGACCGCAGAAATTGCAGGCGGCCTGGGAGTCCGTGAACCGGCTTAAAAATTTGTTGCACGGCACTGCTCCGTGCACCACCCTCCAGGCCAAGTCCCCGATGAATAGTGGGAGGACCCCTGCGTAGAGTGCCCTCCATCGGGGACCCCCGCCTCCTCCGGACGGCAAGATGGTACGCCATGGCGTGTCCGGACGGCCGGCGAGGATGGCAAAGTTGAGGGTGTGCAGTAGCAGCCCGTACAGGAAACCCCTCCGCGCGGAACTGAAAGGCACGGATGGGATTTCCCCGAGGCGGCTCAAGTTGTGAGGCGCCGGCCCCCGAGGGAGGTTCCGGGGTTTGGCGCCGATGAGGAATTCCGTCCGGACGGGGGTCAGTTCGGACGGGATCTCCCCACGTGCTTGAGCCTCCTCGATGCACCTAATGGAGTCAGGGCCCAGAGCTGTTTTTAGCGACTCGATGGCATCGGCCGCGTGGCGGACGTTGGCAGAATTTAGGCGCCGCGCCAGCGTGTCTGGCGCCATCCAGCCCGCTCCTCCGCCATCGAGCAGGTCCCTGACCCTGGTCACCTCACCAGCCACAGCCCTCTCTTCCGACCGCCACATGAAACCTCGGCCATGGAGGTACGGATTCCCGAGCAGCGGCTCCTGCAGGACGGCCGCCACTCCAGCCGGCGGAGAGCTGCGCTTGGTGGAGACTTTGTTCCAGACCCTGATGAGTTCCCTGTAAAAGACAGGCAGCTCCCAGAGGGCGGTCCTGGCACCCCCCAAGTTCACAAACAGGAGCTGCGTGTCATAATTGAGGTCGCGCTGCTGGCGGAAGAAATACCTCGCCAGAGCACACCACCTAGGAGGGGGCTCGACGTAAAGGTATCTCTGCAGGGTCTGAAGACGGAAAGTCGCGAGCTGGGCGCTGACGCACACCAACGACTGACCGCCCTCCTCAAGCGGGAGACTCAAGACCGCGGCAGAGACCCAGTGCTTCCTGTTGTTCCAGAAGAAGTCCACCAGCTTCTTCTGTATCTTGGCGACAAACGCAGGGGGAGGGGTCAAAGTGACCAGCCGGTACCACAACATTGCGGCCATCAGCTGGTTTACGACTAGCGCTCGACCCCTGTAGGACAGCACTCGGAGCAGTCCTGTCCAGCGCCCTAGGCGAGCGGCGACCTTGGCCTCCAGCTCCTGCCAGTTCGCCGGCCAGGCTCCCTCGTCGGGGCTAAGGTAGACTCCCAGATAGAGGAGATGGGTCGTGCTCCAGGCAAAAGGCCTGAGCTCCTGCGGCAGGGAGTCCACCCGCCACTGACCGACCAGGCGTCCGGAACATTTCTCCCAGTTGATCCTGGCGGAGGACGCGGCCGAGTAAATCTCCTGGCACTCACGCATCCTCCGCAGGTCAGCGGGATCCTCTACCGCGAGGAGCACGTCATCGGCGTAAGCCGAGAGGACGACCTCCACGCCCGGCCCTTGCAGAGCCAGTCCCGTCAACCTCGTCCGCAAGAGGCGCAGGAAAGGCTCCACGCAAACGGCGTATAACTGGCCGGACATGGGGCATCCCTGGCGCACCCCTCTCCTAAAGCGAAGGGGCGCCATCAAGGACCCGTTAACCTTAATCAGACACTCCGCGGCGGCGTACAAAAGTCGGATCCGGGCGACGAAATGCGTCCCGAACCCGAAAGCGCGCAGAGTTCCGAGCAGATAGTCGTGATCCACCCTGTCGAACGCCTTCTCTTGGTCGAGGGATAGGAAGGCGACCGACAGACCAGCCTCCTGGGAACAATGGATGAGGTCCCGGACCAGATGGATGTTATCGTGGATTGTCCGGCCCGGGACCGTGTAGGACTGGTCGGGGTGGATCATGTGGTCCAGCACGGCACCAAGGCGAGCAGACATCGCCCTGGCGAAGATTTTGTAGTCCGTGCTGAGGAGGGAGACCGGGCGCCAGTTCTTAAGGAGGCGGAGATCGATGACTGCCCTGCGCCAAGAGAGGGGCATCTCCCCGGTCGCCAGACTTTCCCCCAGGACCGGCGCGTAGTCGCCCCCCAGGACGTCCCAGAACGCCCTGTAGAACTCCACGGTCAGCCCGTCCAGCCCCGGGGATTTTCCCCTCGAGAGCCGGTCGAGGGCACCGGTCAGCTCCGCCAGGCTTAGCGGAGCTTCCAGATTTTCGGCGCCCTCCGGGCTGACCTTCGGCAGGTCCTCCCACAAAACTCTACGCGCTTCCTCGCTGGACGGATCCGGAGAGAACAGAGCCCCGTAATATTCACGGGCCCTGTTGTTGACGCCCTCCGGATCCGAGACGAGAGAGCCGTCGTCGGCCAGCAGCGTCAAGAGCTGCTTACGGACACTCTGCCTTTTTTCCAGCGAGTAGAAGAAGGGGGAGCCGCGGTCCAGATCCCGCAGGAACCGGATCCGCGACCTCACGAACGCGCCTCTGGACCCGACGAGCTGCAGGTCCTTCAGCGCGGCCTTCTTCGCTTCGTACACCGTCCGCAGGGCCGGGTCCTGGACGACTTGACCGAGACGGGCACCCAGGTCGAGCACCTCTTTTTCTAGGCGCCCGACTCTGGCCGCCCGCCTCTTGGTCGACCCCCTCGCGTACTCTTGACAGAAGACGCGGACGTGAGCCTTGCCCACGTCCCACCATAGCCTCAAGGAGGGGAAGCCCCCCTGCTTCCTTCTCCAGTCGGACCAGAATCGACGGAACGAGTCCTGGAACCGCACGTCCTCCAGCAGCCGGTTGTTAAAGTGCCAGTACGCGGACCCCGTCCTCGCGCGGAGCGAAACGAGCTCCGCCCACACCAGGTGGTGGTCCGAACACGGCACCGGCCGCATGGAGGCCGCCGGGACGCCGGAAACGTACGCCCGAGACACGTAAAGGAGGTCGACTCTAGACCATCCAACTCCAGGCCTCACCCAAGTAAAGGCGCTGGAATCGGGGTGGAGATTTCGCCAGACGTCCACCAAGTCGAAGGACCCGACCAGGTCCCTCAACTTCTCCATCGCCGTCATGCACTGCGGGGCACCGGAGCTGTCCCTCGCCTCGAGGGTGCAGTTAAAATCCCCCCCGAGGACAATGCAGTCGCCGACGTCGACGGAGCCAAGAAGAGCGGACACCTCTTCAAAGAAGCGCGTCTGCTGCGGGCCGGGCTGAGGGGCGTACACATTCACGAGATGGAGCGGCACGTCCCCCAGGCGAACCGTTACGTGCAGCAAGCGGCCTGGCACGGGCTCCTCGACCCCCAAGATCTCCGGCTGAAAATGCGGGCCCAGCAAGATGGCCACCCCACTAGAAATGGCGGTGAGGTTGCTCATGCGGACCTCTCCTTGCCATTCCAGGAGCCACGTGGCTTCGTCTCCCGGAACGGTGTGGGTTTCTTGCAGGAAGCACACCGCATATTTCCCCTCCCGCAGGAGCGAAAAATTGTCAAATCTACGGCGTGCCCCTCTGCCGCCGTTGATGTTGAGGCTGGCTATGGTTATCTTCATGGCAAAAGCATAGTGCAACCTCTACCTTAGCCTATTGTGGGGGAGGGAGTGGAGTCGTTTGTTGACCTCCACTCCATCAGCAGCCCAGCGAGGAACTTTTTGAGCCGGCACAGCTCAAGGCCTTGAGCCTTTGATAAGGGCCCGCCCGCGGCCATGGTTTTAGCGGCGGCGCGGACGGACGCGACGAGCAGCCCCGGCTCGGACCATCTTTCCAGGGCCAGACGGGCTTGGTCGCGGCGACCCCGGCACTGGACCAAAAAGTCCCGGAGTTCCCCTGCGGGAATGAGGAGGGCCTCAGTGGCGGCCGCGAGCAGATCCACCGCCTCACTGGCGATGGACTCGAGATCTTCACCCGCGTCCTCCACCGAGTCCCCGTCCCCCTCCGGGAGGTCGCCGCTAGCAGCCGGCCCGTCGACCGCACGAGGTACGGCAAACGGCCCGGCCGCTCCATTTGGCCCTGGCTCTGCCCCGATCCCACCCCCAGGATCGTCGGCAGAGGAGTCCCCACTGGGCTCTTTTAAAATTGGTGCTGGGTCGGGAAGCGACAGCGGAAGGGGTTCCCCCTCCGCCCCAGGAACCGGGGAACAGGGAGAGACCTGGTCAAAGTAATGTTCCAGGTCCTCCAATTCCCCCAGCTCCCTCCCCGCCGCCACCCCCCAGCCCAGCATGTACGGATTCCATAAAATTGGCATTTTCAGAGTCGAGCAAATCCCGGGGGCAGTTGGGTATTGGCTGGGCGGGCTCAGGTTCGGCCTTTTCGGCCCCGCCCGCCTCAGTCCCCGGGACGCTCGACCCGACGGCTACGCATTCCTCCGCGGTCCCCACGCCCCCCACGACAGGCAGATCTTCCACGCCATCCCCAGGAGGCAGCGGCTGGGCAGCCTTGACTGCCTCACCCTCCCCGGGGACAGACTCCTCGCGCCTGCAGCGCAATTTGGGGGCGCTGGTGGGGGACGCGGGACACGCGGCGGGCACCGCCTCCTCCACGGAGGGATGTTGTTCCCCCTCCGCCTCATTGGGGCGGTGCCTCTTTTTGTTCCTGGGTGTGCGCGAAGGCAGGGAGACCTCTATGTCTGCCGAGGCCTCCCGCTCCGCCCCCCCCTTTTCCTTTTCTTGCCCGTGCCCGGGCCCCTCCGCAGTATTGGTCAAGGGCTCAGGCACGGGCTCAGGGCACCCCGCGCTCGCCGGTGACGGGGTTGGGCTGAGCGCGGTGGTCAAATTTTCCGGCGCACTGAGGGGACTCGCCTCTTGATGTTTTGCCTTCTTCCGCGCCTTCTTTCCGGTCGGACGCTCTCCCTCCCCCCCGCCGGAGGCCCTGAAAACAAAGGCCTCCGACAATGCCCGCGCACCTACGGCTCCCGGCACGCGGACGCAACTAGGGGGAGGGGTGGCGGCGGCGCCAGCCTTGGCCGCCTTCGGTGGTTTGGCGGCCTTGGAGGCGGGGCAGTTCTTGCGAACGTGCCCCACCTCTCTGCAGGCATGGCACCGCACGCCGTCCGACGTCCAGAAGACGCGGTAGGCAGTCCCCTCGTGCACCACATTAAAGTGCCCTTCTGTCATGTCCTCCCGCGCCAGCCAGACAAAGAGCTGGCGGCGGAAGGAGAACACGTGGCGCAGGCTGTTCTCCCTGAGGCCGAGCGGTATGGGGTTGATCCCCGACCTTACCTCCCCCAGTTGGTGTAGGTGAGGGAGGAGGAGCTCAGCGGAAACAAAGGGCGGGACGTTTGACACGATGACCCTCTGCGCGGTGGCCTCGAGAGGGTCCACCGGCAGAAACGTCCCGCCCACCGTGAGCCCCTTTTCAAGGGCCAGGGACATCGCCCGCTCCGACCCCAGGAAGAAAACAGCCTTCCCAGACATCTTGGAGGCCGCGACAATGGCCGAGGGGCCGACTACCCCAGCCATCGCCCGCACGCACTCCTCAATGCTCATTGTGGGGTGAGTGTAGCTCTTGACCCCGTGTTTTTTGGTGATTAATCTGAAAGGTGGCAGGGCAGCGGGTGGCGCAGGAGGTGCCGTGGAAGCGGTTGCCACCTGCGCATACGTCTTCACTGGCCCTGCCACCGGCGTGGATGGGGTCGCCATCACGGGGTCCCTTTAAGGGCTACACCCACCCCAAAGTCACAGGCCTTAATGGTCTTAATTGGCCTCGTTTGATTAGACTGAGCAGAGGAGCCCTTAATGAGGTACCTCTCCCCTAGTTGGCAATTGGGGAGGGGCCTTGCTCCCTCTGCTCAGTTGTCTCAATTGTTTGTTTGTTGTTTTTTCATTGATTTGGGAGGAAAAGGGCTCTCAGAGAGAGAGGGGAGAATCAGAGTAACAGGGAAAGAGAGAGGGGGGTGGGAAGCGGGGGGGAACTGCGAGGGCAGGTCTCCCCTCGCAGCTGTGGGTGGGTGCACTCCCCAGATGGCAAAACACACAAGCACAGTCTTTGGGTTGGTCTTCAGGTGGAGGGAGAAGATGTCTTCACCTGGGGTAGCTAGAGCCACCAGGCACACACTCCTAACGATGTTAATTGGATAAATGAGAAAAATCTTCAGCCTGGTAGCTCCAGCTATCCCAGGCTAGGCAAATGTGGGGGGTGGGGGGGGTTCCAATTGTGGGGAGGGCCTAGTTGTAAGCACGGCCCCCACGCACACTTCCACACACACACACACACCCCGCGATGTTCCGGCCCTCAGTGGTCTTCTTTCCTCCCCCCACCGATACAACAAAGTCTGTTTGGGAAATGCACCCACACCCACCTGTAGAAAGTGTAGAGTCCCCTTCCTTCCACACTGGATGTTGTTGGTTTTTCCCCCTCTCTCCAACTCTTTGCAGAAATGGTAAAGTTGTTTAAAGTTTTCTTTTCTCCTCCTCTCCCTCTGGGTGAAAGTTGGTGGTGAAGCCCCTTCCTTCCTTCTCTTCCTGGGCTGGTCTCAGGGCTCTCCAGGCAGGAGCTCAAGTTGCTAGCTGCTCTCCTCACTGCTCACAGCTCCAACTGAGCAGGACACGCCTCCACTGCTCCACAATTGGTCCTTGTGCATGAAACTCTTTTGAGTTTACCTGCGAAAACATAAAACATGTATCCGTGCCACCCGACCTGGATGACACACACAAGACATTTACAAGGCCCTTTTTTGTTTTTTTTGGGGGTTTTTTGTGGTTTTTTTTTTTGGGCACTAAAATCAAATTTTTCCTTTTTTCCAGTGCCCCCTATAAAAGGAGAGGGGGACACTAAAAGCACCGGCAATTAAAACAAATTAAACTTAAAAAACGTAAAATCAACTTAAAATTTGGTTGCCGGGCGTGATGATGCACTCCAGTCCCTCCGGTGCCCACCTCTCGCGGAAGGCCGCGAGCGTACCGGTGGACACCGCGTGCTCCATCTCCAAGGACACCCTGGACCGGATGTAAGAGTGGAAGAGAGGCAGGCAGTCAGGTTGAACGACCCCCTCGACCGCCCGCTGCCTGGACCGGCTGATGGCACCCTTGGCCGTGCCCAGGAGCAGTCCTACGAGGAGGCCTTCGGACCTACCCGCTCCCCTCCGCACAGGGTGCCCAAAGATCAGGAGAGTGGGACTGAAGTGCAGCCAGAATTTCAGGAGCAGCCCCTTCAAATAGTGGAACAGGGGCTGCAACCTTGTGCATTCAATAAAAACATGGAACACGGACTCCTCCAGACCGCAGAAATTGCAGGCGGCCTGGGAGTCCGTGAACCGGCTTAAAAATTTATTGCACGGCACTGCTCCGTGCACCACCCTCCAGGCCAAGTCCCCGATGAATAGTGGGAGGACCCCTGCGTAGAGTGCCCTCCATCGGGGACCCCCGCCTCCTCCGGACGACAAGATGGTACGCCATGGCGTGTCCGGACGGCCGGCGAGGATGGCAAAGTTGAGGGTGTGCAGGAGCAGCCCGTACAGGAAACCCCTCCGCGCGGAACTGAAAGGCACGGAGGGGATTTCCCCGAGGCGGCTCAAGTTGTGAGGCGCCGGCCCCCGAGGGAGCTTCCGGGGTTTGGCGCCGATGAGGAATTCCGACCGGACGGGGGTCAGTTCGGACGGGATCTCCCCACGTGCTTGAGCCTCCTCGATGCACCTAACGGAGTCAGGGCCCAGAGCTGTTTTTAGCGACTCGATGGCATCGGCCGCGTGGCGGACGTTGGCAGAATTTAGGCGCCGCGCCAGCGTGTCTGGCGCCATCCAGCCCGCTCCTCCGCCATCGAGCAGGTCCCTGACCCTGGTCACCTCACCAGCCACAGCCCTCTCTTCCGACCGCCACATAAAGCCTCGGCCGTGGAGGTACGGATTCCCGAGCAGCGGTTCCTGCAGGACGGCCGCCACTCCAGCCGGCGGAGAGCTGCGCTTGGTGGAGACTTTGTTCCAGACCCTGATGAGTTCCCTGTAAAAGACAGGCAGCTCCCGGAGGGCGGTCCTGGCACCCCCCAAGTTCACAAACAGGAGCTGCGTGTCATAATTGAGGTCGAGCTGCTGGCGGAAGAAATACCTCGCCAGAGCGCACCACCTAGGAGGGGGCTCGACGTAAAGGTATCTCTGCAGGGTCTGAAGACGGAAAGTCGCGAGCTGGGCGCTGACGCACACCAACGACTGACCGCCCTCCTCAAGCGGGAGACTCAAGACCGCGGCAGAGACCCAGTGCTTCCTGTTGTTCCAGAAGAAGTCCACCAGCTTCTTCTGTATCTTGGCGACAAACGCAGGGGGAGGGGTCAAAGTGACCAGCCGGTACCACAGCATTGCGGCCACCAGCTGGTTTATGACTAGCGCTCGACCCCTGTAGGACAGCACTCGGAGCAGTCCTGTCCAGCGCCCTAGGCGAGCGGCGACCTTGGCCTCCAGCTCCTGCCAGTTCGCCGGCCAGGCTCCCTCGTCAGGGCTAAGGTAGACTCCCAGATAGAGGAGATGGGTCGTGCTCCAGGCAAAAGGCCTGAGCTCCTCCGGCAGGGAGTCCACCCGCCACTGACCCACCAGGAGTCCGGAACATTTCTCCCAGTTGATCCTGGCGGAGGACGCGGCCGAGTAAATCTCCTGGCACTCACGCATCCTCCGCAGGTCAGCGGGATCCTCTATCGCGAGGAGCACGTCATCGGCGTAAGCCGAGAGGACGACCTCCACGCCCGGCCCTTGCAGAGCCAGTCCCGTCAACCTCGTCCGCAAGAGGCGCAGGAAAGGCTCCACGCAAACGGCGTATAACTGGCCGGACATGGGGCATCCCTGGCGCACCCCTCTCCTAAAGCGAAGGGGCGCCGTCAAGGACCCGTTAACCTTAATCAGACACTCCGCGGCGGCGTACAAAAGTCGGATCCGGGCGACGAAATGCGTCCCGAACCCGAAAGCGCGCAGAGTTCCGAGCAGATAGTCGTGATCCACCCTGTCGAACGCCTTCTCTTGGTCGAGGGATTGGAAGGCGACCGACAGACCAGCCTCCTGGGAACAATGGATGAGGTCCCGGACCAGATGGATGTTATCGTGGATTGTCCGGCCCGGGACCGTGTATGACTGGTCGGGGTGGATCATGTGGTCCAGCACGGCACCAAGGCGAGCAGACATCGCCATGGCGAAGATTTTGTAGTCCGTGCTGAGGAGGGAGACCGGGCGCCAGTTCTTAAGGAGGCGGAGATCGCCCTTCTTAGGCAGCAGGACGATGACTGCCCTGCGCCAAGAGAGGGGCATCTCCCCGGTCGCCAGACTTTCCCCCAGGACCCGCGCATAGTCGCTCCCCAGAACGTCCCAGAACGCCCTGTGGAACTCCACGGTCAGCCCGTCCAGCCCCGGGGATTTTCCCCTCGAGAGCCGGGCGAGGGCACCGGTCAGCTCCGCCAGGCTTAGCGGAGCTTCCAGATTTTCGGCGCCCTCCGGGCTGACCTTCGGCAGGTCCTCCCACAAAACTCTACGCGCTTCCTCGCTGGACGGATCCGGAGAGAACAGAGCCCCGTAATATTCACGGACCCTGTTGTTGACGCCCTCCGGATCCGAGACGAGAGAGCCGTCGTCGGCCAGCAGCGTCAAGAGCTGCTTACGGACACTCTGCCTTTTTTCCAGCGAGTAGAAGAAGGGGGAGCCGCGGTCCAGATCCCGCAGGAACCGGATCCGCGACCTCACGAACGCGCCTCGGGACCCGACGAGCTGCAGGTCCTTCAGCGCGGCCTTCTTCGCTTCGTACACCGTCCGCAGGGCCGGGTCCTGGACGACTTGACCGAGACGGGCTTCCAGGTCGAGCACCTCTTTTTCTAGGCGCCCGACTCTGGCCGCCCGCCTCTTGGTCGACCCCCTCGCGTACTCTTGACAGAAGACACGGACGTGAGCCTTGCCCACGTCCCACCATAGCCTCAAGGAGGGGAAGCCCCCCTGCTTCCTTCTCCAGTCGGACCAGAATCGACGGAACGAGTCCTGGAACCGCACGTCCTCCAGCAGCCGGTTGTTAAAGTGCCAGTACGCGGACCCCGTCCTCGCGCGGAGCGAAGCGAGCTCCGCCCACACCAGGTGGTGGTCCGAACACGGCACCGGCCGCATGGAGGCCGCCGGGACGCAGGAAACGTACGCCCGAGACACGTAAAGGCGGTCGACTCTAGACCATCCAACTCCAGGCCTCACCCAAGTAAAGGCGCTGGAGTCGGGGTGGAGATTTCGCCAGACGTCCACCAAGTCGAAGGACCCGACCAGGTCCCTCAACTTCTCCATCGCCGTCATGCACTGCGGGGCACCGGAGCGGTCCCTCGCCTCGAGGGTGCAGTTAAAATCCCCCCCGAGGACAATGCAGTCGCCGACGTCGACGGAGCCAAGAAGAGCGGACACCTCTTCAAAGAAGCGCGTTTGCTGCGGGCCGAGATGAGGGGCGTACACGTTCACGAGATGGAGCAGCACGTCCCCCAGGCGAACCGTTACGTGCAGCAAGCGGCCTGGCACGGGCTCCTCGACCCCCAAGATCTCCGGCTGAAAATGCGGGCCCAGCAAGATGGCCACCCCACTAGAAATGGCGGTGAGGTGGCTCATGCGGACCTCTCCTTGCCATTCCAGGAGCCACGTGGCTTCGTCTCCCGGAACGGTGTGGATTTCTTGCAGGAAGCACACCGCATATTTCCCCTCCCGCAGGAGCGAAAAATTGTCAAATCTACGGCGTGCCCCTCTGCCGCCGTTGATGTTGAGGCTGGCTATGGTTATCTTCATGGCAAAAGCATAGTGCAACCTCTACCTTAACCTATTGTGGGGGAGGGAGCGGAGTCTTTTGTTGAACTCCGCTCCCTCCGCAGCCCAGCGAGGAGTCCCTCGAGCTCGCGCAGCTCAAGGTGCTGCTCCTTTGTCAAGGGCCCGCCCGCGGCCAAGGTTTTAACGGCGGCGTGGACGGACCCCTTGATCAGCTCCGGCTCGGACCATTTTTCCAGGGCCAGTCGGGCTTGCTCGCGGCGACCCCGGCTCTGGGCCAAAAAGTCCCGGAGTTCCTTTGCAGGAATGAGGAGGGCCTCAGCGGCGGCCGCGAGCAGATCCACCGCCTCCCTGGCGGTGGTCTCTAGTTCTTCTCCCGCATCCCCCACCGAGTCCCCGTCCTCCTCCGGGAGGTGGCCGCCAGCAGCCGGCCCATCGACCGCACAAGGTACGGTAAATGAACCGGCCGCTCCAACCGGCCCTGGCTCTGCCCCGATCCCACCCCCAGGATCGTCGGCAGAGGAGTTCCCACTGGGCTCTTTTAAAAATGGTGCCGGGCCGGGAAGCGACAGCGGAAGGGGTTCCCCCTCCGCCCCAGGAACCGGAGAACAAGGAGAGACCCGGCCATAGGAGATCCCCAGGCTCCCCAAGTGCTCCAGCTCCAAAGTAAGAGGCGAGGGTGGGTGTTCCTCCCCCTCCCCGCTGCCACCCCCCGGCCCAGCATCTACAGTGTCATTAAAATCACTAAATTGTGTTTCCGCCGGGTCGAGCGACTCCCTGGGGAAGTTGGGTATTGGCTGGGCGGGCTCAGGTTCGGCCTTTTCGGCCTCGCCCGCCTCAGTCCCCGGGACGCCCGGCCCGGCGGCTACGCATTCCTCCGCGGTCCCCACGCCCCCCACGACAGGCAGATCTTCCATGCCATCCCCAGGAGGCAGCGGCTGGGCAGCCTCGACTGCCTCACCCTCCCCGGGGACAGACTCCTCCCGCCTACGGCGCTGCTTGGGGGCGCTGGTTGGGGACGCGGGACACGCGGCGGGCACCGACTCCTCCACGGAGGGATGTTGTTCCCCCTCCGTCTCATCGGAGCCGTGCCTCCTTTTGTTCCTGGGGGCGCGCGGAGTCAGGGAGACCTCCATGTCTGCCGAGGCCTCCCGCTCCGCCCCCCCCTTTTCCTTTTCTTGCCCGCGCCCGGGCCCCTCTGTGGTGTTGTTCAAGGGCTCGGGCACGGGCTCGGGGCACCCCGCGCTCGCCGGTGGCTGGGTTGGGCTGAGCGCAGTGGTCAATCTTTCTGGCGCACTGAGGGGACCCGCCTCTAGATGTTTCTTCTTGTTCCGCGCCTTCTTTCCGCTCGGACGCTCTCCCTCCCCCCCGCCGGAGGCCCTGAAAACAAAGGCCTCCGACGATGCCCGCGCACCTACGGCTCCCGGCACGCGGACGCAACTAGGGGGAGGGGTGGCGGCGGCGCCAGCCTTGGCCGCCTTCGGTGGTTTGGCGGCCTTGGAGGCGGGGCAGTTCTTGCGAACGTGCCCCACCTCTCTGCAGGCATGGCACCGCACGCCGTCCGACGTCCAGAAGACGCGGTAGGCAGTCCCCTCGTGCACCACATTAAAAGACCCCTCCGTCGTCTCCTCCCGCGCCAGCCGGACAAAGAGCTGGCGGCGGAAGGAGAACACGTGGCGCAGGCTGCTCTCCCTGAGGCCGAGCGGTATGGGGTTGATCCCTGACCTTACCTCCCCCAGTTGGTGTAGGTGAGGGAGGAGGAGCCCAGCGGGAACAAAGGGCGGGACGTTCGATATGATGACCCTCTGCGCGGTGGCCTCGAGAGGGTCCACCGGCAGGAACGTCCCGCCCACCGTGAGCCCCTTTTCGAGGGCCAGGGACACCGCCCGCTCCGACCCCAGGAAGAAAACAGCCTTCCCAGACATCTTGGAGGCTGCAACAGTGGCCGAGGGGCCGACTACCCCAGCCATCGCCCGCACGCACTCCTCAATGCTCATTGTGGGGTGAGTGTAGCTCTTGACCCCGTGTTTTTTTGTAATGAGTCTGAAAGGTGGCAGGGCAGCGGGTGGCGCAGGAGGTGCCGTGGAAGCGGTTGCCACCTGCGCATATGTCTTCGCTGGCCCAGCCACCGGCGTGGATGGGGTCGCCATCACGGGGTCCCTTTAAGGGCTACACCCACCCCAAAGTCACAGGCCTTAATGGTCTTTCATGGCCTCGTATATTAACTGAGCAGAGGAGCCCTTAACGAGGCACCTCTCCCCTCGTTGACAATTGGGGAGAGGCCTTGCTCCCTCTGCTCAGTTGTCTTAATTGGTTTTTTTTTTAAATTAGGAAGAAAAGGGGCCTCAGAGAGAGAGGGGAGAAACAGAGGGTAACGGAGAAAGAGAGAGGGGGGTGGGAAGGGGGGGGGCTGCGAGGGCAGGTCTCCCCTCGCAGCTGTGGGTGGGTGCACTCCCCAGATGGCAAAACACACAAAAAACACAGTCTTTGGGTTGGTCTTCAGGTGGGGGGAGAAGACGTCTTCACCTGGGGTAGCTAGAGCCACCAGGCACACAATCCTAAACGATCTTTAATAGGGTGATCAATGACAATCTTCAGCCTGGTAGCTCCAGCTATCCCAGGCTAGGCAAATGTGGGGGGGTGGGGGGGGTTCCAATTGTGGGGGGGGGCCTAGTTGTAAGCACGGCCCCCACGCACACTACCACACACACACACACCCCCCGCGATGTTCCGGCCCTCAGTGGTCTTCTTTCCTCCCCCCACCGATACAACAAAGTCTTTTTGGGAAATGCACCCACACCCACCTGTAGAATGTAGAGTCTCCCTCCTTCCACACTGGATGTTGTTGGTTTTTCCCCCTCTCTCCAACTCCTTGCAGAATGGTAAAAGATGTTCAAAGAGTTTTCTGCTTTTTCCTCCTCTCCCTCTGGGTAAAAGGTGGTGGTGAAGCCCCTTCCTTCCTTCTTTTCCTGGGCTGGTCTCAGGGCTCTCCAGGCAGGAGCTCAAGTTGCTAACTGCTCTCCTCACTGCTCACAGCTCCAACTGAGCAGGACACGCCTCCACTGCTCCACGATTGGTTCCTTGTGCATGAAACTCTTTTGAGTTTACCTGCAAAACATAAAACATTAAGACCATGCCACTCGACCTGGGTGACACAGCAGACATTTTCAAGGCCCCCTTTTTTTTTTTTTTTTTTTTTTTTTTTGGCGCTAAAATCAAATTTTCCCAGTGCCCCCTATAAAAGGGGAGGGGGACACTAAAAGCACCGGCAATTAAAACAAATTAAACTTTAAAACGTAAAATCAAATTAAAATTTGGTTGCCGGGCGTGATGATGCACTCCAGTCCCTCCGGTGCCCACCTCTCGCGGAAGGCCGCGAGCGTACCGGTGGACACCGCGTGCTCCATCTCCAAGGACACCCTGGACCGGATGTAAGAGCGGAAGAGAGGCAGGCAGTCAGGTTGAACGACCCCCTCGACCGCCTGCTGCCTGGACCGGCTGATGGCACCCTTGGCCGTGCCCAGGAGCAGTCCTACGAGGAGGCCTTCGGACCTACCCGTTCCCCTCCGCACAGGGTGCCCAAAGATCAGGAGAGTGGGACTGAAGTGCAGCCAGAATTTCAGGAGCAGCCCCTTCAAATAGTGGAACAGGGGCTGCAACCTCGTGCACTCCATAAAAACATGGAACACGGACTCCTCCAGACCGCAGAAATTGCAGGCGGCCTGGGAGTCCGTGAACCGGCTTAAAAATTTGTTGCACGGCACTGCTCCGTGCACCACCCTCCAGGCCAAGTCCCCGATGAATAGTGGGAGGACCCCTGCGTAGAGTGCCCTCCATCGGGGACCCCCGCCTCCTCCGGACGGCAAGATGGTACGCCATGGCGTGTCCGGACGGCCGGCGAGGATGGCAAAGTTGAGGGTGTGCAGTAGCAGCCCGTACAGGAAACCCCTCCGCGCGGAACTGAAAGGCACGGATGGGATTTCCCCGAGGCGGCTCAAGTTGTGAGGCGCCGGCCCCCGAGGGAGGTTCCGGGGTTTGGCGCCGATGAGGAATTCCGTCCGGACGGGGGTCAGTTCGGACGGGATCTCCCCACGTGCTTGAGCCTCCTCGATGCACCTAATGGAGTCAGGGCCCAGAGCTGTTTTTAGCGACTCGATGGCATCGGCCGCGTGGCGGACGTTGGCAGAATTTAGGCGCCGCGCCAGCGTGTCTGGCGCCATCCAGCCCGCTCCTCCGCCATCGAGCAGGTCCCTGACCCTGGTCACCTCACCAGCCACAGCCCTCTCTTCCGACCGCCACATGAAACCTCGGCCATGGAGGTACGGATTCCCGAGCAGCGGCTCCTGCAGGACGGCCGCCACTCCAGCCGGCGGAGAGCTGCGCTTGGTGGAGACTTTGTTCCAGACCCTGATGAGTTCCCTGTAAAAGACAGGCAGCTCCCAGAGGGCGGTCCTGGCACCCCCCAAGTTCACAAACAGGAGCTGCGTGTCATAATTGAGGTCGCGCTGCTGGCGGAAGAAATACCTCGCCAGAGCACACCACCTAGGAGGGGGCTCGACGTAAAGGTATCTCTGCAGGGTCTGAAGACGGAAAGTCGCGAGCTGGGCGCTGACGCACACCAACGACTGACCGCCCTCCTCAAGCGGGAGACTCAAGACCGCGGCAGAGACCCAGTGCTTCCTGTTGTTCCAGAAGAAGTCCACCAGCTTCTTCTGTATCTTGGCGACAAACGCAGGGGGAGGGTCAAAGTGACCAGCCGGTACCACAACATTGCGGCCACCAGCTGGTTTACGACTAGCGCTCGACCCCTGTAGGACAGCACTCGGAGCAGTCCTGTCCAGCGCCCTAGGCGAGCGGCGACCTTGGCCTCCAGCTCCTGCCAGTTCGCCGGCCAGGCTCCCTCGTCGGGGCTAAGGTAGACTCCCAGATAGAGGAGATGGGTCGTGCTCCAGGCAAAAGGCCTGAGCTCCTCCGGCAGGGAGTCCACCCGCCACTGACCGACCAGGCGTCCGGAACATTTCTCCCAGTTGATCCTGGCGGAGGACGCGGCCGAGTAAATCTCCTGGCACTCACGCATCCTCCGCAGGTCAGCGGGATCCTCTACCGCGAGGAGCACGTCATCGGCGTAAGCCGAGAGGACGACCTCCACGCCCGGCCCTTGCAGAGCCAGTCCCGTCAACCTCGTCCGCAAGAGGCGCAGGAAAGGCTCCACGCAAACGGCGTATAACTGGCCGGACATGGGGCATCCCTGGCGTACCCCTCTCCTAAAGCGAAGGGGCGCCATCAAGGACCCGTTAACCTTAATCAGACACTCCGCGGCGGCGTACAAAAGTCGGATCCGGGCGACGAAATGCGTCCCGAACCCGAAAGCGCGCAGAGTTCCGAGCAGATAGTCGTGATCCACCCTGTCGAACGCCTTCTCTTGGTCGAGGGATAGGAAGGCGACCGACAGACCAGCCTCCTGGGAACAATGGATGAGGTTCCGGACCAGATGGATGTTATCGTGGATTGTCCGGCCCGGGACCGTGTAGGACTGGTCGGGGTGGATCATGTGGTCCAGCACGGCACCAAGGCGAGCAGACATCGCCCTGGCGAAGATTTTGTAGTCCGTGCTGAGGAGGGAGACCGGGCGCCAGTTCTTAAGGAGGCGGAGATCGATGACTGCCCTGCGCCAAGAGAGGGGCATCTCCCCGGTCGCCAGACTTTCCCCCAGGACCGGCGCGTAGTCGCCCCCCAGGACGTCCCAGAACGCCCTGTAGAACTCCACGGTCAGCCCGTCCAGCCCCGGGGATTTTCCCCTCGAGAGCCGGTCGAGGGCACCGGTCAGCTCCGCCAGGCTTAGCGGAGCTTCCAGATTTTCGGCGCCCTCCGGGCTGACCTTCGGCAGGTCCTCCCACAAAACTCTACGCGCTTCCTCGCTGGACGGATCCGGAGAGAACAGAGCCCCGTAATATTCACGGGCCCTGTTGTTGACGCCCTCCGGATCCGAGACGAGAGAGCCGTCGTCGGCCAGCAGCGTCAAGAGCTGCTTACGGACACTCTGCCTTTTTTCCAGCGAGTAGAAGAAGGGGGAGCCGCGGTCCAGATCCCGCAGGAACCGGATCCGCGACCTCACGAACGCGCCTCTGGACCCGACGAGCTGCAGGTCCTTCAGCGCGGCCTTCTTCGCTTCGTACACCGTCCGCAGGGCCGGGTCCTGGACGACTTGACCGAGACGGGCACCCAGGTCGAGCACCTCTTTTTCTAGGCGCCCGACTCTGGCCGCCCGCCTCTTGGTCGACCCCCTCGCGTACTCTTGACAGAAGACGCGGACGTGAGCCTTGCCCACGTCCCACCATAGCCTCAAGGAGGGGAAGCCCCCCTGCTTCCTTCTCCAGTCGGACCAGAATCGACGGAACGAGTCCTGGAACCGCACGTCCTCCAGCAGCCGGTTGTTAAAGTGCCAGTACGCGGACCCCGTCCTCGCGCGGAGCGAAACGAGCTCCGCCCACACCAGGTGGTGGTCCGAACACGGCACCGGCCGCATGGAGGCCGCCGGGACGCCGGAAACGTACGCCCGAGACACGTAAAGGAGGTCGACTCTAGACCATCCAACTCCAGGCCTCACCCAAGTAAAGGCGCTGGAATCGGGGTGGAGATTTCGCCAGACGTCCACCAAGTCGAAGGACCCGACCAGGTCCCTCAACTTCTCCATCGCCGTCATGCACTGCGGGGCACCGGAGCTGTCCCTCGCCTCGAGGGTGCAGTTAAAATCCCCCCCGAGGACAATGCAGTCGCCGACGTCGACGGAGCCAAGAAGAGCGGACACCTCTTCAAAGAAGCGCGTCTGCTGCGGGCCGGGCTGAGGGGCGTACACATTCACGAGATGGAGCGGCACGTCCCCCAGGCGAACCGTTACGTGCAGCAAGCGGCCTGGCACGGGCTCCTCGACCCCCAAGATCTCCGGCTGAAAATGCGGGCCCAGCAAGATGGCCACCCCACTAGAAATGGCGGTGAGGTGGCTCATGCGGACCTCTCCTTGCCATTCCAGGAGCCACGTGGCTTCGTCTCCCGGAACGGTGTGGGTTTCTTGCAGGAAGCACACCGCATATTTCCCCTCCCGCAGGAGCGAAAAATTGTCAAATCTACGGCGTGCCCCTCTGCCGCCGTTGATGTTGAGGCTGGCTATGGTTATCTTCATGGCAAAAGCATAGTGCAACCTCTACCTTAGCCTATTGTGGGGGAGGGAGTGGAGTCGTTTGTTGACCTCCACTCCATCAGCAGCCCAGCGAGGAACTTTTTGAGCCGGCGCAGCTCAAGGCCTTGAGCCTTTGATAAGGGCCCGCCCGCGGCCATGGTTTTAGCGGCGGCGCGGACGGACGCGACGAGCAGCCCCGGCTCGGACCATCTTTCCAGGGCCAGACGGGCTTGGTCGCGGCGACCCCGGCACTGGACCAAAAAGTCCCGGAGTTCCCCTGCGGGAATGAGGAGGGCCTCAGTGGCGGCCGCGAGCAGATCCACCGCCTCACTGGCGATGGACTCGAGATCTTCACCCGCGTCCTCCACCGAGTCCCCGTCCCCCTCCGGGAGGTCGCCGCTAGCAGCCGGCCCGTCGACCGCACGAGGTACGGCAAACGGCCCGGCCGCTCCATTTGGCCCTGGCTCTGCCCCGATCCCACCCCCAGGATCGTCGGCAGAGGAGTCCCCACTGGGCTCTTTTAAAATTGGTGCTGGGTCGGGAAGCGACAGCGGAAGGGGTTCCCCCTCCGCCCCAGGAACCGGGGAACAGGGAGAGACCTGGTCAAAGTAATGTTCCAGGTCCTCCAATTCCCCCAGCTCCCTCCCCGCCGCCACCCCCCAGCCCAGCATGTACGGATTCCATAAAATTGGCATTTTCAGAGTCGAGCAAATCCCGGGGGAAGTTGGGTATTGGCTGGGCGGGCTCAGGTTCGGCCTTTTCGGCCCCGCCCGCCTCAGTCCCCGGGACGCTCGACCCGACGGCTACGCATTCCTCCGCGGTCCCCACGCCCCCCACGACAGGCAGATCTTCCACGCCATCCCCAGGAGGCAGCGGCTGGGCAGCCTTGACTGCCTCACCCTCCCCGGGGACAGACTCCTCGCGCCTGCAGCGCAATTTGGGGGCGCTGGTGGGGGACGCGGGACACGCGGCGGGCACCGCCTCCTCCACGGAGGGATGTTGTTCCCCCTCCGCCTCATTGGGGCGGTGCCTCTTTTTGTTCCTGGGTGTGCGCGAAGGCAGGGAGACCTCTATGTCTGCCGAGGCCTCCCGCTCCGCCCCCCCCTTTTCCTTTTCTTGCCCGTGCCCGGGCCCCTCCGCAGTATTGGTCAAGGGCTCAGGCACGGGCTCAGGGCACCCCGCGCTCGCCGGTGACGGGGTTGGGCTGAGCGCGGTGGTCAAATTTTCCGGCGCACTGAGGGGACTCGCCTCTTGATGTTTTGCCTTCTTCCGCGCCTTCTTTCCGGTCGGACGCTCTCCCTCCCCCCCGCCGGAGGCCCTGAAAACAAAGGCCTCCGACAATGCCCGCGCACCTACGGCTCCCGGCACGCGGACGCAACTAGGGGGAGGGGTGGCGGCGGCGCCAGCCTTGGCCGCCTTCGGTGGTTTGGCGGCCTTGGAGGCGGGGCAGTTCTTGCGAACGTGCCCCACCTCTCTGCAGGCATGGCACCGCACGCCGTCCGACGTCCAGAAGACGCGGTAGGCAGTCCCCTCGTGCACCACATTAAAGTGCCCTTCTGTCATGTCCTCCCGCGCCAGCCGGACAAAGAGCTGGCGGCGGAAGGAGAACACGTGGCGCAGGCTGTTCTCCCTGAGGCCGAGCGGTATGGGGTTGATCCCCGACCTTACCTCCCCCAGTTGGTGTAGGTGAGGGAGGAGGAGCTCAGCGGAAACAAAGGGCGGGACGTTTGACACGATGACCCTCTGCGCGGTGGCCTCGAGAGGGTCCACCGGCAGAAACGTCCCGCCCACCGTGAGCCCCTTTTCAAGGGCCAGGGACATCGCCCGCTCCGACCCCAGGAAGAAAACAGCCTTCCCAGACATCTTGGAGGCCGCGACAATGGCCGAGGGGCCGACTACCCCAGCCATCGCCCGCACACACTCCTCAATGCTCATTGTGGGGTGAGTGTAGCTCTTGACCCCGTGTTTTTTGGTGATTAATCTGAAAGGTGGCAGGGCAGCGGGTGGCGCAGGAGGTGCCGTGGAAGCGGTTGCCACCTGCGCATACGTCTTCACTGGCCCTGCCACCGGCGTGGATGGGGTCGCCATCACGGGGTCCCTTTAAGGGCTACACCCACCCCAAAGTCACAGGCCTTAATGGTCTTAATTGGCCTCGTTTGATTAGACTGAGCAGAGGAGCCCTTAATGAGGTACCTCTCCCCTAGTTGGCAATTGGGGAGGGGCCTTGCTCCCTCTGCTCAGTTGTCTCAATTGTTTGTTTGTTGTTTTTTCATTGATTTGGGAGGAAAAGGGCTCTCAGAGAGAGAGGGGAGAATCAGAGTAACAGGGAAAGAGAGAGGGGGGTGGGAAGCGGGGGGGAACTGCGAGGGCAGGTCTCCCCTCGCAGCTGTGGGTGGGTGCACTCCCCAGATGGCAAAACACACAAGCACAGTCTTTGGGTTGGTCTTCAGGTGGAGGGAGAAGATGTCTTCACCTGGGGTAGCTAGAGCCACCAGGCACACACTCCTAACGATGTTAATTGGATAAATGAGAAAAATCTTCAGCCTGGTAGCTCCAGCTATCCCAGGCTAGGCAAATGTGGGGGGTGGGGGGGGTTCCAATTGTGGGGAGGGCCTAGTTGTAAGCACGGCCCCCACGCACACTTCCACACACACACACACACCCCGCGATGTTCCGGCCCTCAGTGGTCTTCTTTCCTCCCCCCACCGATACAACAAAGTCTGTTTGGGAAATGCACCCACACCCACCTGTAGAAAGTGTAGAGTCCCCTTCCTTCCACACTGGATGTTGTTGGTTTTTCCCCCTCTCTCCAACTCTTTGCAGAAATGGTAAAGTTGTTTAAAGTTTTCTTTTCTCCTCCTCTCCCTCTGGGTGAAAGTTGGTGGTGAAGCCCCTTCCTTCCTTCTCTTCCTGGGCTGGTCTCAGGGCTCTCCAGGCAGGAGCTCAAGTTGCTAGCTGCTCTCCTCACTGCTCACAGCTCCAACTGAGCAGGACACGCCTCCACTGCTCCACAATTGGTCCTTGTGCATGAAACTCTTTTGAGTTTACCTGCGAAAACATAAAACATGTATCCGTGCCACCCGACCTGGATGACACACACAAGACATTTACAAGGCCCTTTTTTGTTTTTTTTGGGGTTTTTTTGTGGTTTTTTTTTTTTTGGGCACTAAAATCAAATTTTTCCTTTTTTCCAGTGCCCCCTATAAAAGGAGAGGGGGACACTAAAAGCACTGGCAATTAAAACAAATTAAACTTAAAAAACGTAAAATCAACTTAAAATTTGGTTGCCGGGCGTGATGATGCACTCCAGTCCCTCCGGTGCCCACCTCTCGCGGAAGGCCGCGAGCGTACCGGTGGACACCGCGTGCTCCATCTCCAAGGACACCCTGGACCGGATGTAAGAGTGGAAGAGAGGCAGGCAGTCAGGTTGAACGACCCCCTCGACCGCCCGCTGCCTGGACCGGCTGATGGCACCCTTGGCCGTGCCCAGGAGCAGTCCTACGAGGAGGCCTTCGGACCTACCCGCTCCCCTCCGCACAGGGTGCCCAAAGATCAGGAGAGTGGGACTGAAGTGCAGCCAGAATTTCAGGAGCAGCCCCTTCAAATAGTGGAACAGGGGCTGCAACCTTGTGCATTCAATAAAAACATGGAACACGGACTCCTCCAGACCGCAGAAATTGCAGGCGGCCTGGGAGTCCGTGAACCGGCTTAAAAATTTATTGCACGGCACTGCTCCGTGCACCACCCTCCAGGCCAAGTCCCCGATGAATAGTGGGAGGACCCCTGCGTAGAGTGCCCTCCATCGGGGACCCCCGCCTCCTCCGGACGACAAGATGGTACGCCATGGCGTGTCCGGACGGCCGGCGAGGATGGCAAAGTTGAGGGTGTGCAGGAGCAGCCCGTACAGGAAACCCCTCCGCGCGGAACTGAAAGGCACGGAGGGGATTTCCCCGAGGCGGCTCAAGTTGTGAGGCGTCGGCCCCCGAGGGAGCTTCCGGGGTTTGGCGCCGATGAGGAATTCCGACCGGACGGGGGTCAGTTCGGACGGGATCTCCCCACGTGCTTGAGCCTCCTCGATGCACCTAACGGAGTCAGGGCCCAGAGCTGTTTTTAGCGACTCGATGGCATCGGCCGCGTGGCAGACGTTGGCAGAATTTAGGCGCCGCGCCAGCGTGTCTGGCGCCATCCAGCCCGCTCCTCCGCCATCGAGCAGGTCCCTGACCCTGGTCACCTCACCAGCCACAGCCCTCTCTTCCGACCGCCACATAAAGCCTCGGCCGTGGAGGTACGGATTCCCGAGCAGCGGTTCCTGCAGGACGGCCGCCACTCCAGCCGGCGGAGAGCTGCGCTTGGTGGAGACTTTGTTCCAGACCCTGATGAGTTCCCTGTAAAAGACAGGCAGCTCCCGGAGGGCGGTCCTGGCACCCCCCAAGTTCACAAACAGGAGCTGCGTGTCATAATTGAGGTCGAGCTGCTGGCGGAAGAAATACCTCGCCAGAGCGCACCACCTAGGAGGGGGCTCGACGTAAAGGTATCTCTGCAGGGTCTGAAGACGGAAAGTCGCGAGCTGGGCGCTGACGCACACCAACGACTGACCGCCCTCCTCAAGCGGGAGACTCAAGACCGCGGCAGAGACCCAGTGCTTCCTGTTGTTCCAGAAGAAGTCCACCAGCTTCTTCTGTATCTTGGCGACAAACGCAGGGGGAGGGGTCAAAGTGACCAGCCGGTACCACAGCATTGCGGCCACCAGCTGGTTTATGACTAGCGCTCGACCCCTGTAGGACAGCACTCGGAGCAGTCCTGTCCAGCGCCCTAGGCGAGCGGCGACCTTGGCCTCCAGCTCCTGCCAGTTCGCCGGCCAGGCTCCCTCGTCAGGGCTAAGGTAGACTCCCAGATAGAGGAGATGGGTCGTGCTCCAGGCAAAAGGCCTGAGCTCCTCCGGCAGGGAGTCCACCCGCCACTGACCCACCAGGAGTCCGGAACATTTCTCCCAGTTGATCCTGGCGGAGGACGCGGCCGAGTAAATCTCCTGGCACTCACGCATCCTCCGCAGGTCAGCGGGATCCTCTATCGCGAGGAGCACGTCATCGGCGTAAGCCGAGAGGACGACCTCCACGCCCGGCCCTTGCAGAGCCAGTCCCGTCAACCTCGTCCGCAAGAGGCGCAGGAAAGGCTCCACGCAAACGGCGTATAACTGGCCGGACATGGGGCATCCCTGGCGCACCCCTCTCCTAAAGCGAAGGGGCGCCGTCAAGGACCCGTTAACCTTAATCAGACACTCCGCGGCGGCGTACAAAAGTCGGATCCGGGCGACGAAATGCGTCCCGAACCCGAAAGCGCGCAGAGTTCCGAGCAGATAGTCGTGATCCACCCTGTCGAACGCCTTCTCTTGGTCGAGGGATAGGAAGGCGACCGACAGACCAGCCTCCTGGGAACAATGGATGAGGTCCCGGACCAGATGGATGTTATCGTGGATTGTCCGGCCCGGGACCGTGTATGACTGGTCGGGGTGGATCATGTGGTCCAGCACGGCACCAAGGCGAGCAGACATCGCCATGGCGAAGATTTTGTAGTCCGTGCTGAGGAGGGAGACCGGGCCCCAGTTCTTAAGGAGGCGGAGATCGCCCTTCTTAGGCAGCAGGACGATGACTGCCCTGCGCCAAGAGAGGGGCATCTCCCCGGTCGCCAGACTTTCCCCCAGGACCCGCGCATAGTCGCTCCCCAGAACGTCCCAGAACGCCCTGTGGAACTCCACGGTCAGCCCGTCCAGCCCCGGGGATTTTCCCCTCGAGAGCCGGGCGAGGGCACCGGTCAGCTCCGCCAGGCTTAGCGGAGCTTCCAGATTTTCGGCGCCCTCCGGGCTGACCTTCGGCAGGTCCTCCCACAAAACTCTACGCGCTTCCTCGCTGGACGGATCCGGAGAGAACAGAGCCCCGTAATATTCACGGACCCTGTTGTTGACGCCCTCCGGATCCGAGACGAGAGAGCCGTCGTCGGCCAGCAGCGTCAAGAGCTGCTTACGGACACTCTGCCTTTTTTCCAGCGAGTAGAAGAAGGGGGAGCCGCGGTCCAGATCCCGCAGGAACCGGATCCGCGACCTCACGAACGCGCCTCTGGACCCGACGAGCTGCAGGTCCTTCAGCGCGGCCTTCTTCGCTTCGTACACCGTCCGCAGGGCCGGGTCCTGGACGACTTGACCGAGACGGGCTTCCAGGTCGAGCACCTCTTTTTCTAGGCGCCCGACTCTGGCCGCCCGCCTCTTGGTCGACCCCCTCGCGTACTCTTGACAGAAGACGCGGACGTGAGCCTTGCCCACGTCCCACCATAGCCTCAAGGAGGGGAAGCCCCCCTGCTTCCTTCTCCAGTCGGACCAGAATCGACGGAACGAGTCCTGGAACCGCACGTCCTCCAGCAGCCGGTTGTTAAAGTGCCAGTACGCGGACCCCGTCCTCGCGCGGAGCGAAGCGAGCTCCGCCCACACCAGCTGGTGGTCCGAACACGGCACCGGCCGCATGGAGGCCGCCGGGACGCAGGAAACGTACGCCCGAGACACGTAAAGGCGGTCGACTCTAGACCATCCAACTCCAGGCCTCACCCAAGTAAAGGCGCTGGAGTCGGGGTGGAGATTTCGCCAGACGTCCACCAAGTCGAAGGACCCGACCAGGTCCCTCAACTTCTCCATCGCCGTCATGCACTGCGGGGCACCGGAGCGGTCCCTCGCCTCGAGGGTGCAGTTAAAATCCCCCCCGAGGACAATGCAGTCGCCGACGTCGACGGAGCCAAGAAGAGCGGACACCTCTTCAAAGAAGCGCGTTTGCTGCGGGCCGAGATGAGGGGCGTACACGTTCACGAGATAGAGCGGCACGTCCCCCAGGCGAACCGTTACGTGCAGCAAGCGGCCTGGCACGGGCTCCTCGACCCCCAAGATCTCCGGCTGAAAATGCGGGCCCAGCAAGATGGCCACCCCACTAGAAATGGCGGTGAGGTGGCTCATGCGGACCTCTCCTTGCCATTCCAGGAGCCACGTGGCTTCGTCTCCCGGAACGGTGTGGGTTTCTTGCAGGAAGCACACCGCATATTTCCCCTCCCGCAGGAGCGAAAAATTGTCAAATCTACGGCGTGCCCCTCTGCCGCCGTTGATGTTGAGGCTGGCTATGGTTATCTTCATGGCAAAAGCATAGTGCAACCTCTACCTTAACCTATTGTGGGGGAGGGAGCGGAGTCTTTTGTTGAACTCCGCTCCCTCCGCAGCCCAGCGAGGAGTCCCTCGAGCTCGCGCAGCTCAAGGTGCTGCTCCTTTGTCAAGGGCCCGCCCGCGGCCAAGGTTTTAACGGCGGCGCGGACGGACCCCTTGATCAGCTCCGGCTCGGACCATTTTTCCAGGGCCAGTCGGGCTTGCTCGCGGCGACCCCGGCTCTGGGCCAAAAAGTCCCGGAGTTCCTTTGCAGGAATGAGGAGGGCCTCAGCGGCGGCCGCGAGCAGATCCACCGCCTCCCTGGCGGTGGTCTCTAGTTCTTCTCCCGCATCCCCCACCGAGTCCCCGTCCTCCTCCGGGAGGTGGCCGCCAGCAGCCGGCCCATCGACCGCACAAGGTACGGTAAATGAACCGGCCGCTCCAACCGGCCCTGGCTCTGCCCCGATCCCACCCCCAGGATCGTCGGCAGAGGAGTTCCCACTGGGCTCTTTTAAAAATGGTGCCGGGCCGGGAAGCGACAGCGGAAGGGGTTCCCCCTCCGCCCCAGGAACCGGAGAACAAGGAGAGACCCGGCCATAGGAGATCCCCAGGCTCCCCAAGTGCTCCAGCTCCAAAGTAAGAGGCGAGGGTGGGTGTTCCTCCCCCTCCCCGCTGCCACCCCCCGGCCCAGCATCTACAGTGTCATTAAAATCACTAAATTGTGTTTCCGCCGGGTCGAGCGACTCCCGGGGGAAGTTGGGTAATAGCTGGGCGGGCTCAGGTTCGGCCTTTTCGGCCTCGCCCGCCTCAGTCCCCGGGACGCCCGGCCCGGCGGCTACGCATTCCTCCGCGGTCCCCACGCCCCCCACGACAGGCAGATCTTCCATGCCATCCCCAGGAGGCAGCGGCTGGGCAGCCTCGACTGCCTCACCCTCCCCGGGGACAGACTCCTCCCGCCTACGGCGCTGCTTGGGGGCGCTGGTTGGGGACGCGGGACACGCGGCGGGCACCGACTCCTCCACGGAGGGATGTTGTTCCCCCTCCGTCTCATCGGAGCCGTGCCTCCTTTTGTTCCTGGGGGCGCGCGGAGTCAGGGAGACCTCCATGTCTGCCGAGGCCTCCCGCTCCGCCCCCCCCTTTTCCTTTTCTTGCCCGCGCCCGGGCCCCTCTGTGGTGTTGTTCAAGGGCTCGGGCACGGGCTCGGGGCACCCCGCGCTCGCCGGTGGCTGGGTTGGGCTGAGCGCAGTGGTCAATCTTTCTGGCGCACTGAGGGGACCCGCCTCTAGATGTTTCTTCTTGTTCCGCGCCTTCTTTCCGCTCGGACGCTCTCCCTCCCCCCCGCCGGAGGCCCTGAAAACAAAGGCCTCCGACGATGCCCGCGCACCTACGGCTCCCAGCACGCGGACGCAACTAGGGGGAGGGGTGGCGGCGGCGCCAGCCTTGGCCGCCTTCGGTGGTTTGGCGGCCTTGGAGGCGGGGCAGTTCTTGCGAACGTGCCCCACCTCTCTGCAGGCATGGCACCGCACGCCGTCCGACGTCCAGAAGACGCGGTAGGCAGTCCCCTCGTGCACCACATTAAAAGACCCCTCCGTCGTCTCCTCCCGCGCCAGCCGGACAAAGAGCTGGCGGCGGAAGGAGAACACGTGGCGCAGGCTGCTCTCCCTGAGGCCGAGCGGTATGGGGTTGATCCCTGACCTTACCTCCCCCAGTTGGTGTAGGTGAGGGAGGAGGAGCCCAGCGGGAACAAAGGGCGGGACGTTCGATATGATGACCCTCTGCGCGGTGGCCTCGAGAGGGTCCACCGGCAGGAACGTCCCGCCCACCGTGAGCCCCTTTTCGAGGGCCAGGGACACCGCCCGCTCCGACCCCAGGAAGAAAACAGCCTTCCCAGACATCTTGGAGGCTGCGACAGTGGCCGAGGGGCCGACTACCCCAGCCATCGCCCGCACGCACTCCTCAATGCTCATTGTGGGGTGAGTGTAGCTCTTGACCCCGTGTTTTTTTGTAATGAGTCTGAAAGGTGGCAGGGCAGCGGGTGGCGCAGGAGGTGCCGTGGAAGCGGTTGCCACCTGCGCATATGTCTTCGCTGGCCCAGCCACCGGCGTGGATGGGGTCGCCATCACGGGGTCCCTTTAAGGGCTACACCCACCCCAAAGTCACAGGCCTTAATGGTCTTTCATGGCCTCGTATATTAACTGAGCAGAGGAGCCCTTAACGAGGCACCTCTCCCCTCGTTGACAATTGGGGAGAGGCCTTGCTCCCTCTGCTCAGTTGTCTTAATTGTTTTTTTTTTAAATTAGGAAGAAAAGGGGCCTCAGAGAGAGAGGGGAGAAACAGAGGGTAACGGAGAAAGAGAGAGGGGGGTGGGAAGGGGGTGGGCTGCGAGGGCAGGTCTCCCCTCGCAGCTGTGGGTGGGTGCACTCCCCAGATGGCAAAACACACAAAAAACACAGTCTTTGGGTTGGTCTTCAGGTGGGGGGAGAAGACGTCTTCACCTGGGGTAGCTAGAGCCACCAGGCACACAATCCTAAACGATCTTTAATAGGGTGATCAATGACAATCTTCAGCCTGGTAGCTCCAGCTATCCCAGGCTAGGCAAATGTGGGGGGGTGGGGGGGGTTCCAATTGTGGGGGGGGGCCTAGTTGTAAGCACGGCCCCCACGCACACTACCACACACACACACACCCCCCGCGATGTTCCGGCCCTCAGTGGTCTTCTTTCCTCCCCCCACCGATACAACAAAGTCTTTTTGGGAAATGCACCCACACCCACCTGTAGAATGTAGAGTCTCCCTCCTTCCACACTGGATGTTGTTGGTTTTTCCCCCTCTCTCCAACTCCTTGCAGAATGGTAAAAGATGTTCAAAGAGTTTTCTGCTTTTTCCTCCTCTCCCTCTGGGTAAAAGGTGGTGGTGAAGCCCCTTCCTTCCTTCTTTTCCTGGGCTGGTCTCAGGGCTCTCCAGGCAGGAGCTCAAGTTGCTAACTGCTCTCCTCACTGCTCACAGCTCCAACTGAGCAGGACACGCCTCCACTGCTCCACGATTGGTTCCTTGTGCATGAAACTCTTTTGAGTTTACCTGCAAAACATAAAACATTAAGACCATGCCACTCGACCTGGGTGACACAGCAGACATTTTCAAGGCCCCCTTTTTTTTTTTTTTTTTTTTTTTTTGCGCTAAAATCAAATTTTCCCAGTGCCCCCTATAAAAGGGGAGGGGGACACTAAAAGCACCGGCAATTAAAACAAATTAAACTTTAAAACGTAAAATCAAATTAAAATTTGGTTGCCGGGCGTGATGATGCACTCCAGTCCCTCCGGTGCCCACCTCTCGCGGAAGGCCGCGAGCGTACCGGTGGACACCGCGTGCTCCATCTCCAAGGACACCCTGGACCGGATGTAAGAGCGGAAGAGAGGCAGGCAGTCAGGTTGAACGACCCCCTCGACCGCCTGCTGCCTGGACCGGCTGATGGCACCCTTGGCCGTGCCCAGGAGCAGTCCTACGAGGAGGCCTTCGGACCTACCCGTTCCCCTCCGCACAGGGTGCCCAAAGATCAGGAGAGTGGGACTGAAGTGCAGCCAGAATTTCAGGAGCAGCCCCTTCAAATAGTGGAACAGGGGCTGCAACCTCGTGCACTCCATAAAAACATGGAACACGGACTCCTCCAGACCGCAGAAATTGCAGGCGGCCTGGGAGTCCGTGAACCGGCTTAAAAATTTGTTGCACGGCACTGCTCCGTGCACCACCCTCCAGGCCAAGTCCCCGATGAATAGTGGGAGGACCCCTGCGTAGAGTGCCCTCCATCGGGGACCCCCGCCTCCTCCGGACGGCAAGATGGTACGCCATGGCGTGTCCGGACGGCCGGCGAGGATGCAAAGTTGAGGGTGTGCAGGAGCAGCCCGTACAGGAAACCCCTCCGCGCGGAACTGAAAGGCACGGAGGGGATTTCCCCGAGGCGGCTCAAGTTGTGAGGCGCCGGCCCCCGAGGGAGGTTCCGGGGTTTGGCGCCGATGAGGAATTCCGTCCGGACGGGGGTCAGTTCGGACGGGATCTCCCCACGTGCTTGAGCCTCCTCGATGCACCTAATGGAGTCAGGGCCCAGAGCTGTTTTTAGCGACTCGATGGCATCGGCCGCGTGGCGGACGTTGGCAGAATTTAGGCGCCGCGCCAGCGTGTCTGGCGCCATCCAGCCCGCTCCTCCGCCATCGAGCAGGTCCCTGACCCTGGTCACCTCACCAGCCACAGCCCACTCTTCCGACCGCCACATAAAGCCTCGGCCGTGGAGGTACGGATTCCCGAGCAGCGGTTCCTGCAGGACGGCCGCCACTCCAGCCGGCGGAGAGCTGCGCTTGGTGGAGACTTTGTTCCAGACCCTGATGAGTTCCCTGTAAAAGACAGGCAGCTCCCGGAGGGCGGTCCTGGCACCCCCCAAGTTCACAAACAGGAGCTGCGTGTCATAATTGAGGTCGAGCTGCTGGCGGAAGAAATACCTCGCCAGAGCGCACCACCTAGGAGGGGGCTCGACGTAAAGGTATCTCTGCAGGGTCTGAAGACGGAAAGTCGCGAGCTGGGCGCTGACGCACACCAACGACTGACCGCCCTCCTCAAGCGGGAGACTCAAGACCGCGGCAGAGACCCAGTGCTTCCTGTTGTTCCAGAAGAAGTCCACCAGCTTCTTCTGTATCTTGGCGACAAACGCAGGGGGAGGGGTCAAAGTGACCAGCCGGTACCACAACATTGCGGCCACCAGCTGATTTATGACTAGCGCTCGACCCCTGTAGGACAGCACTCGGAGCAGTCCTGTCCAGCGCCCTAGGCGAGCGGCGACCTTGGCCTCCAGCTCCTGCCAGTTCGCCGGCCAGGCTCCCTCGTCGGGGCTAAGGTAGACTCCCAGATAGAGGAGATGGGTCGTGCTCCAGGCAAAAGGCCTGAGCTCCTCCGGCAGGGAGTCCACCCGCCACTGACCCACCAGGAGTCCGGAACATTTCTCCCAGTTGATCCTGGCGGAGGACGCGGCCGAGTAAATCTCCTGGCACTCACGCATCCTCCGCAGGTCAGCGGGATCCTCTATCGCGAGGAGCACGTCATCGGCGTAAGCCGAGAGGACGACCTCCACGCCCGGCCCTTGCAGAGCCAGTCCCGTCAACCTCGTCCGCAAGAGGCGCAGGAAAGGCTCCACGCAAACGGCGTATAACTGGCCGGACATGGGGCATCCCTGGCGCACCCCTCTCCTAAAGCGAAGGGGCGCCGTCAAGGACCCGTTAACCTTAATCAGACACTCCGCGGCGGCGTACAAAAGTCGGATCCGGGCGACGAAATGCGTCCCGAACCCAAAAGCGCGCAGAGTTCCGAGCAGATAGTCGTGATCCACCCTGTCGAACGCCTTCTCTTGGTCGAGGGATAGGAAGGCGACCGACAGACCAGCCTCCTGGGAACAATGGATGAGGTCCCGGACCAGATGGATGTTATCGTGGATTGTCCGGCCCGGGACCGTGTATGACTGGTCGGGGTGGATCATGTGGTCCAGCACGGCACCAAGGCGAGCAGACATCGCCCTGGCGAAGATTTTGTAGTCCGTGCTGAGGAGGGAGACTGGGCGCCAGTTCTTAAGGAGGCGGAGATCGCCCTTCTTAGGCAGCAGGACGATGACTGCCCTGCGCCAAGAGAGGGGCATCTCCCCGGTCGCCAGACTTTCCCCCAGGACCCGCGCGTAGTCGCCCCCCAGGACGTCCCAGAACGCCCTGTGGAACTCCACGGTCAGCCCATCCAGCCCCGGGGATTTTCCCCTCGAGAGCCGGGCGAGGGCACCGGTCAGCTCCGCCAGGCTTAGCGGAGCTTCCAGATTTTCGGCGCCCTCCGGGCTGACCTTCGGCAGGTCCTCCCACAAAACTCTACGCGCTTCCTCGCTGGACGGATCCGGAGAGAACAGAGCCCCGTAATATTCACGGACCCTGTTGTTGACGCCCTCCGGATCCGAGACGAGAGAGCCGTCGTCGGCCAGCAGCGTCAAGAGCTGCTTACGGACACTCTGCCTTTTTTCCAGCGAGTAGAAGAAGGGGGAGCCGCGGTCCAGATCCCGCAGGAACCGGATCCGCGACCTCACGAACGCGCCTCGGGACCCGACGAGCTGCAGGTCCTTCAGCGCGGCCTTCTTCGCTTCGTACACCGTCCGCAGGGCCGGGTCCTGGACGACTTGACCGAGACGGGCTTCCAGGTCGAGCACCTCTTTTTCTAGGCGCCCGACTCTGGCCGCCCGCCTCTTGGTCGACCCCCTCGCGTACTCTTGACAGAAGACGCGGACGTGAGCCTTGCCCACGTCCCACCATAGCCTCAAGGAGGGGAAGCCCCCCTGCTTCCTTCTCCAGTCGGACCAGAATCGACGGAACGAGTCCTGGAACCGCACGTCCTCCAGCAGCCGGTTGTTAAAGTGCCAGTACGTGGACCCCGTCCTCGCGCGGAGCGAAGCGAGCTCCGCCCACACCAGGTGGTGGTCCGAACACGGCACCGGCCGCATGGAGGCCGCCGGGACGCAGGAAACGTACGCCCGAGACACGTAAAGGCGGTCGACTCTAGACCATCCAACTCCAGGCCTCACCCAAGTAAAGGCGCTGGAGTCGGGGTGGAGATTTCGCCAGACGTCCACCAAGTCGAAGGACCCGACCAGGTCCCTCAACTTCTCCATCGCCGTCATGCACTGCGGGGCACCGGAGCGGTCCCTCGCCTCGAGGGTGCAGTTAAAATCCCCCCCGAGGACAATGCAGTCGCCGACGTCGACGGAGCCAAGAAGAGCGGACACCTCTTCAAAGAAGCGCGTTTGCTGCGGGCCGGGATGAGGGGCGTACACGTTCACGAGATGGAGCGGCACGTCCCCCAGGCGAACCGTTACGTGCAGCAAGCGGCCTGGCACGGGCTCCTCGACCCCCAAGATCTCCGGCTGAAAATGCGGGCCCAGCAAGATGGCCACCCCACTAGAAATGGCGGTGAGGTGGCTCATGCGGACCTCTCCTTGCCATTCCAGGAGCCACGTGGCTTCGTCTCCCGGAACGGTGTGGGTTTCTTGCAGGAAGCACACCGCATATTTCCCCTCCCGCAGGAGCGAAAAATTGTCAAATCTACGGCGTGCCCCTCTGCCGCCGTTGATGTTGAGGCTGGCTATGGTTATCTTCATGGCAAAAGCATAGTGCAACCTCTACCTTAACCTATTGTGGGGGAGGGAGCGGAGTCTTTTGTTGAACTCCGCTCCCTCCGCAGCCCAGCGAGGAGTCCCTCGAGCTCGCGCAGCTCAAGGTGCTGCTCCTTTGTCAAGGGCCCGCCCGCGGCCAAGGTTTTAACGGCGGCGCGGACGGACCCCTTGATCAGCTCCGGCTCGGACCATTTTTCCAGGGCCAGTCGGGCTTGGTCGCGGCGACCCCGGCTCTGGGCCAAAAAGTCCCGGAGTTCCTTTGCAGGAATGAGGAGGTCCTCAGCGGCGGCCGCGAGCAGATCCACCGCCTCACTGGCGGTGGTCTCTAGATCTTCACCCGCGTCCCCCACCGAGTCCCCGTCCTCCTCCGGGAGGTGGCCGCCAGCAGCCAGCCCATCGACCGCACAAGGTACGGCAAATGAACCGGCCGTTCCAACCGGCCCTGGCACTGCCCCGATCCCACCCCCAGGATCGTCGGCAGAGGAGTCCCCACTGGGCTCTTTTAAAAATGGTGCCGGGCCGGGAAATGACAGCGGAAGGGGTTCCCCCTCCGCCCCAGGAACCGGAGAACAAGGAGAGACCCGGCCATAGGAGATCCCCAGGCTCCCCAAGTGCTCCAGCTCCAAAGTAAGAGGCGAGGGTGGGTGTTCCTCCCCCTCCCCGCTGCCACCCCCCGGCCCAGCATCTACAGTTTCATTAAAATCAGTTTGTGTTTCTGCCGGGTCGAGCAACTCCCGGGGGAAGTTGGGTATTGGCTGGGCGGGCTCAGGTTCGGCCTTTTCGGCCTCGCCCGCCTCAGTCCCCGGGACGCCCGGCCCGGCGGCAATGCATTCTTCCGCTGGCCCCACGCCCCCCACGACAGGCAGATCTTCCACTCCATCCCCAGGAGGCAGCGGCTGGGCAGCCTCGACTGCCTCACCCTCCCCGGGGACAGACTCTTCGCGCCTGCAGCGCAATTTGGGAGCGCTAGTGGGGGACGCGGGACACGCGGCGGGCACCGACTCCTCCGCGGAGGGATGTTGTTCCCCCTCTGCCTCATCGGAGCCGCGCCTCCTTTTGTTCCTGGGGGTGCGCGGAGGCAGGGAGACCCCCATGTCTGCCGAGGCCTCCCGCTCCGCCCCCCCCTTTTCCTTTCCTTTCCCGCGCCCGGGCCCCTCTGTGGTGTTATTCAAGGGCTCGGGCACGGGCTCGGGGCACCACGCGCTCGCCGGTGACTGGGTTGGGCTGAGCGCGGTGGTCAAATTATCTGGCGCACCGAGGGGACCCGCCTCTAGATGTTTTGCCTTCTTCCGCGCCTTCTTTCCGGTCGGACGCTCTCCCTCCCCCCCGCCGGAGGCCCTGAAAACAAAGGCCTCCGACGATGCCCGCGCACCTACGGCTCCCGGCACGCGGACGCAACTAGGGGGAGGGGTAGCGGCGGCGCCAGCCTTGGCCGCCTTCGGTGGTTTGGCGGCCATGGAGGCGGGGCAGTTCTTACGAACATGCCCCACCTCCCTGCAGGCATGGCACCGCACGCCGTCCGACGTCCAGAAGACGCGGTAGGCAGTCCCCTCGTGCACCACATTAAAATTCCCCTCCGTCGTGTCCTCCCGCGCCAGCCGGACAAAGAGCTGGCGGCGGAAGGAGAACACGTGGCGCAGGCTGTTCTCCCTGAGGCCGAGCGGTATGGGGTTGATCCCCGACCTTACCTCCCCCAGTTGGTGTAGGTGAGGGAGGAGGAGCTCAGCAGGAACAAAGGGCGGGACGTTTGAAATGATGACCCTCTGCGCGGTGGCCTCGAGAGGGTCCACCGGCAGGAACGTCCCGCCCACCGTGAGCCCCTTTTCAAGGGCCAGGGACACCGCCCGCTCCGACCCCAGGAAGAACACGGCCTTCCCAGACATCTTGGAGGCTGCGACAATGGCCGAGGGGCCGACTACCCCAGCCATCGCCCGCACGCACTCCTCGATGGTCATTGTGGGGTGAGTGTAGCTCTTGACCCCGTGTTTTTTAGTAATTAATCTAAATGGTGGCAGGGCAGCGGGTGGCGCAGGAGGTGCCGTGGATGTGGACACCGCCTGCGCATACGTCCTTGCTGGCCCTGCCACCGGCGTGGATGGGGTCGCCATCACGGGGTCCCTTTAAGGGCTACACCCACCCCAAAGTCACAGGCCTTAATGGTCTTAATTAGGCCTCTTATCTAAAAGACTGAAGCAGAGGAGCTCTTAACGAGGTACCTCTCCCCTAGTTGGCAATTGGGGAGGGGCCTTGCTCCCTCTGCTCAGTTGTCTTAATTGGTTTTGTTTTTTTTTTGTAAATTTGGAAGGAAGAGGCCTCAGAGAGAGAGGGGAGAAACAGAGTAACAGGAGAAAGAGAGAGGGGGGTGGGAAGGGGGGGGGCTGCGAGGTCAGGTCTCCCCTCGCAGCTGTGGGTGGGTGCACTCCCCAGATGGCAAAAACACAAACACAGTCTTTGGGATGGTCTTCAGGTGGGGGGAGAAGACGTCTTCACCTGGGGTAGCTAGAGCCACCAGGCACACAATCCTAAACGATCTTTAATAGGGTGATTAATGACAATCTTCAGCCTGGTAGCTCCAGCTATCCCAGGCTAGGCAAATGTGGGGGGGTGGGGGGGGTTCCAATTGTGGGGGGGGTGGGCCTAGTTGTAAGCACGGCCCCCACGCACACTACCACACACACACACACCCCCCGCGATGTTCCGGCCCTCAATGGTCTTCTTTCCTCCCCCCACCGATACAACAAAGTCTTTTTGGGAAATGCACCCACACCCACCTGTAGAATGTAGAGTCTCCCTCCTTCCACACTGGATGTTGTTGGTTTTTCCCCCTCTCTCCAACTCCTTGCAGAATGGTAAAAGATGTTCAAAGAGTTTTCTGCTTTTTCCTCCTCTCCCTCTGGGTAAAAGCTGGTGGTGAAGCCCCTTCCTTCCTTCTTTTCCTGGGCTGGTCTCAGGGCTCTCCAGGCAGGAGCTCAAGTTGCTAGCTGCTCTCCTCACTGCTCACAGCTCCAACTGAGCAGGACACGCCTCCACTGCTCCACGATTGGTTCCTTGTGCATGAAACTCTTTTGAGTTTACCTGCGAAAACATAAAACATTAAACGGTGCCACCCGACCTGGGTGACACTCCAGACATTTACAAGGCCCTTTTTTTTTTTTTCCCCCCTTTTTTGTGTTTTTTTTTTGTGTTTTTTTTTTTTGTTTTTTTTTTTGGGCACTAAAATCACAATTTTTCCCCAGTGCCCCCTATAAAAGGGAAGGGGACACTAAAAGCACCGGCAATTAAAACAAATTAACTTTAAAACGTAAAATCAAATTGAAATTTGGTTGCCGGGCGTGATGATGCACTCCAGTCCCTCCGGTGCCCACCTCTCGCGGAAGGCCGCGAGCGTACCGGTGGACACCGCGTGCTCCATCTCCAAGGACACCCTGGACCGGATGTAAGAGCGGAAGAGAGGCAGGCAGTCAGGTTGAACGATTCCTTGTGCATGAATGACAGAAGGATAGTTTGCAGGTGCAGCAGGTAATCAGGAAGGCAAATGGAATATTGGCCTTCATTGCAAGAGGGATGGAGTACAAAAGCAGGGAGGTCCTGCTGCAACTGTATAGGGTATTGATGAGGCCGCAACTGGAGTACTGCATGCAGTTTTGGTCACCTTACTTAAGGAAGGATATACCATCTTTGGAGTGGGTACAGAGACGATTCATGAGGCTGATTCCGGAGATGAGGGGGTTACCTTATGATGATAGATTGAGTGGACTGGGTCTTTACTCATTGGAGTTCAGAAGGATGAGGGGCGATCTTATAAAAACATTTGAAATAATGAAAGGGATAGACAAGATAGAGGCAGAGAGGTTGTTTCCACTGTTGGGGGAGACTAGAACTAGGGGGCACAGCCTCAAAATACTGGGGAGCCAATTTAAAACTGAGTTGAGAAGGAATTTCTTCTCCCAGAGGGTTGTGAATCTGTGGAATTCTCTGCCCAAGGAAGCAGTTGAGGCTAGCTCATTGAATGTATTCAAGTCACAGATAGATAGATTTTTAACCAATAAGGGAATTAAGGGTTACGGGCAGCGGGCGGGTAAGTGGAGCTGAGTCCACGGCCAGATCAGCCATGATATTGTTGAATGGCGGAGCAGGCTCGAGGGGCTAGATGGCCTACTCCTGTTCCTAATTCTTATGTTCTTATGTTCTTATGTTTAAGTGAAGGGAAGAGATGTGGTGACATGGCGTTGCGATGACATCATCGCGGCGGTGAATACACACCGCCTCCAAATGCCGCCCCTCAGTTGCTGTCACCGCCGTGTTGTTGCCCCTTGGGTGTGGTCACCGCCCCCATTATGACTGACATCCGGGTCAAAACTGAAAAAGAAACAAACCGAAATTTCCCGAAAGAGTGGACCTGAACCGCAGCTGCAGTAAAAAACATTGAAACGGGGTTCATGGCCCGTTTCAGTTGGGAGGTAATTTCTATCCCTTAGAGTCAAGCAACTTTCAGAAATACCTAAATGGCGGGATTAATGCCAACTTGCGTATGCTCATTAAAAAAACGCAACTCGTGTATCGCTTTTTCAAAAAATAATTGCGAGATTTAGACGTTCCATTGCGAGATCGCAAGTGAAGCTTTATTTCACTCGGAAATCACATCTCTCGTGATGGAATCAAGAGATGACAGTAGTATAAATGAAACTCCTGGGGGGAGAAATTGGCTTCCTTTAAAGTTTGAGAATGGGTTGAGATCGTTTCGGCCCCAAGACCTCTTATCATTCGCTTTACCAGATAAAACTGCGTGAACTCCGGGGGCGATAAAGGGTTGCTACTGGTTCTGCGACTGGGCGTGGCGAGAATACCAACACCCTCAATCTTGCCTTGCAGGTTAGCAGCAGCGGTAAACCTTAACACCACGTTCTCCTGCGCCCCAGAGATCGTCATCCGGTGCGCAGCGTACCGGTACCACTTCGGATGCGAAATTCGGGTTCCACCCCTGCAGCATCGGCAGGCAGCAACACCGGCAGCTGCAGGAGGCGTTGAAATGTAGGCTGGCCCCTTAGGGCACAGTGTTTAAGGGGATTACCAGTGAGGTAGTGGAAATTTTTTATTGCGCCCTCAGGTCATTTTTTTAACACTTTCTTCTACTGCGATTGATCAGCCCTGTGTCATGTATTCAACTGTCATTGTAACCCATGTATAAACTGACCGAAGTTGTATACCTTGAGAACACTGACCACAGGGAGCGAACTTGTGGGAGACACTCCTAACCTGGACTTTCCGGTATAAAAGGGGAAGCTCCTCCCACCGTCAGTCTCTTGAGGTCTTGGTAATAAAGGTAACTGGTCACAGAGTGATCTTTTCTTAAGTATGGGCCTCGTGTGCATTTATACTGTATAGTAAGGACATATTATTGGCACGAGAAACTGGGATTTAAACCACGCGAGCATGGCCACTAGCAGCACAGAAGAGAGGTACTGTGTTGGTGATGATTGGGACGACTTTATTGCGAGACTACAGCAAAGTTTTGTCACTAAGGAATGGTTGGGACAGGATTCGGCCGACAAACGCAGGGCTCATCTCCTGACGGTTTGTGGATCGAGACCGTACTCCCTGATGAAGGATCTTCCAGCGCCAGAGAAGCGGGCGGACAAGATGTTCGAAGACCTCAGTAAGTTGATTGGGGAATACCTTAAACCGGTGAGCAGCATGCACATGGTGAGACACCAGTTTTACACGCACCGGCGGTGCGAAGGGCAAAGCGTTCCAGACTTTGTGGCAGATCTCTGGCGACTGGTGAGCCTATGTAAATTCTCAGATGCATGCAGAGCGGAGATGCTGCGAGACTTTTTTATTGAGGGCATCGGGCACGCTGGGGTTTTCAGGAAACTGATTGAGACCAAAGACTTGACCTTGGAAGCGGCGGCTCTGATAGCCCAGACATTTATCTCAGGGGAGGAAGAGACCAGAATGATTTATGCCAAAAATCTTGGCTCAAATGCGGCAAACGACCAGGGAGTCAACATTGTTAATGCGACACACAGTTCTCTAGGCAGACAAGGGCAATCGGACATGCCCCAGCATGCAGTTGAACCCAAAGGGGGAATTCAACAGAGACAATGGCTTGCTGAACGGCGATTTATGTCATCGCAATAGACAATGCGGGCAGTAATGGGGCCATCAACAGCTGTTAATGGTGCACTTAAGGACAGTTACAGAGACAGTCAGAGATGATCGACAGGTAATGGACTTTTTGTTTCCAACAACGGGGCCTCCAGCTCATGTTGGAGGTGTGGAGGCAAACATCCAGCCAGAGCTTGCAGGTATCAGTAATATACCTGCAGAAACTGCAACGTCAGCGGTCACTTGTCGCGTATGTGCAGGAAGCCTGCAGCCAGGTTGATGTACGAGGAGGACGGGCCCGATGTAAGCCCTATGAGGCCAAATGAATACGGGGGGAAATCGCTCGAAGCTGAAGTTCAGCTAGTTCATGTGGAGCACATATACAGTTCATATACCAAGACGCCACCGATAATGATGAAAGTGCTCCTCAATTGCATCCCAGTATTAATGGAGCTAGAAACGGGGGCCAGACAGTCCCTGATGAGTATCAAACAGTTCGAAAGGTTGTGGGTGTCCAAGGCCAGAGGCCAAAATTACTGCCGATTGACGCTCTGCTACGGACATTTTCAAAGGAGATCATTCCAGTACTAGGCAGCGCAACGGTAGTCGTGACCCACAAAGATTCGGAGAACAGGTTGCCACTCTGAATTGTCCCGGGGGAAGGTCCCGCACTACTGGGGAGGAGTTGGCTTGCTGTCATGAACTGGAAATGGGGCGATGTCAATGCACTTTCTTCTGTGGAGCGAGTATCATGCTCACAGGTCCTGGACAAATTTGACTCATTATTTCAACCCGGCATCGGCACTTTCATGGGGGCCAAGGTAGTGATTCATATAAACCCAGACCCCAGGCCAGTACACCACAAGGCCAGAGCGGTGCCGTACATGATGCAGGAAAAGATAGAATGTGAATTGGACCTCCTGCTGAGGGAAGACATTATCTCGCCAGTTGAATTCAGTGACTTGGCGAGCCCGATCATGCCGGTGCTCAAGGTGGATGGGTCGGTCAGGATATGTGGCGATTACAAGGCCACCATCAATCAGGTTTCACTCCAAGACCAGTACCCGCTACCGAGAGCGGAGGACCGCTTTGCGACGCTATCCGGTAGCAAACTTTTTGCAAAATTGTACCTGACCTCAGCTTACATGACCCAGGAGCTGGCGAGTGAGTCGAAGAAGCTGACCACCATCACGACACAGAAAGGGTTGTTTGAGTATAACAGATGTCCGTTCGGGATTCGTTCAGCCGTCACGATCTTTCAGCAAAATATGGAAAGCCTCCTCAAGTCGATTCCAAGGATGGTGGTTTTTCAAGACGACATTCTCATCACGGGTCGTGATACTGAAGAACACCTCCACAACCTGGAGGAGGTGCTACGTAGACTGGACCGGGTAGGGCTGCGACTGAAAAAGGCGAAGTGCGTCTTCTTAGCTCCGGAGGTAGAATTCCTGGGGAGGAGGGTAGCAGCAAACAGGATCAGACCTACTACGTCCAAAACGGAAGCGATCTAGAGAGCACCCAGACCCCATAACACGATGGAGCTACATTCATTCCTGGGGCTCCTGAATTATTTTGGTAACTTTCTTCCCAAATTGAGCACGCTGGTTGAGCCGCTACACGTGCTCCTATGCTAAAGTCATGATTGGGTCTGGCGGGGACAACCAGAAAAGGGCTTTTGATAGAGTACACAATTTGTAATGCTCCAACAAACGGTTAATGTTATATGACCCGTGTTAGAAACTAGTTTTAACGTATGATGTGTCGTCCTATGGGGTCGGGTGTGTATTGCAGCATGTGAATGCCAATGGTCAGTTACAGCCAGTAGCTTATGCCTCCAGAAGTCTGTCCCGGGCAGAAAGGGGCTACAGGATGGTAGAAAAGGAAGCGCTAGCATGTGTATATGCAGTAAAAAAAATGCACCAGTACCTGTTTGGCAGGAAATTTGAGCTGGAGCCAGATCACAAACCCTTAGCGTCCCTTTTGGCCGACAACAAGGCCATAAATGCGAATGCATCGGCCCGCATACAGAGGTGGGCACATATGTTAGCCGCCTATGACTACACAATTCAGCACAGACCGGGCACTGAAAACTGTGCCAATGCACTCAGCAGGCTACCACTAGCCACCACTGAGGGGGCAGCTGAGCATGTTGCTGAGATGGTCATGGCTGTTCAAGCTTTCGAAAGCAAAGGCTCACCTGTGACAGCCCGTCAGATTAAAGTCTGGACAAATAAAGACCCGCTACTGTCTTTAGTTAAGAAATGTGTCCTGAATGGGGACTGGGCAGCCACGTACACGGCATACCCTGAGGAGTTTAAACCGTTTCATAGGTGCAAGGATGAACTCTTGATTCAGGCCGATTGCCTACTGTGGAGAAACCGAGTAGTCATGCCCTAGAAGGGCAGAGAGGTCTTTATCAGAGAACTTCACAATGAGCACCTGGGCATTGTCATGATGAACGCAACTGCCAGGTCACACGTTTGGTGGCCAGGGATAGATACAGACCTGGAACTTTGTGTTCGCAGGTGCAACACATGTGCTCAGCTGGGCAACGCACCCAGGGAAGCCCCCCTTCACCCCTGGTCCTGGCCCGCCAAGCCATGGTCATGCATCCATGTGGACTACGCAGGTCCTTTCATGGGAAAAATGTTTTTGGTTGTGGTAGACGCCTACTCCAAATGGATTGAGTGTGCCATTTTAAATTCAAGCACATCCTCTGACACGATAGAAAGTCTACGGGCAATGTTTGCCACCCATTGTCTACCGGACGTCTTGGTCAGCGACAATGGCCCGTGGTTCACAAGCACTTAATTCCAGGACTTCATGGCAGGCAATGGAATCAACCATGTCAGAACGGCACCGTTCAAGCTGGCCTCAAACGGCCAGGCGGAACAGCAGTGCAGATAATCAAACAGGGAATGCTCAGAATCCAAGGGGGTTCCCTACAAAGCCGCTTATCACGCCTCCTGTTGGCCAATAGATCCCGACCACACTCGCTCACAGGGGTTCCACCCGCAGAGCTGCTAATGAAAAGGACGCTCAAAACCAGGTTATCCCTTATACACCCTACTATGAAAGAAATTGTTGAGAGCAGGCGTCAGTCGAGTTTACTCCACCACAGGAACACCGGAACCAAGTGGAGGAGAGCCCAGTCACTGTAGGCAGTCCGGTAGGCCTGAGGCACCGCAAACAGCAGACACTCAGGCCAGCGCCCAACAACCGGAGCCCCAACTCAGGCGTTCTACAAGGGAGCGTAAACTACCAGAGAGACTTAACCTGTTATCCCAATAAGACTTTGGGGGGGAGGTTATGTCATGTATTCAACTGTCATTGTAACCCATGTATAAGCTGACCTAAGTTGTACACCTTGAGAACACTGACCGCAGGGGGCGAACTTGTGGGAGACACTCCTAACCTGGACTTTCCGGTATAAAAGGGAAAGCTCCTCCCACTGTCAGTCTCTTGAGGTCTTGGTAATAAAGGTAACTGGTCACAGAGTGACCTTCTCTCAAATATGGGCCTCATGTGCATTTATACTGTATAGTAAGGACATATTACGTTGCAATTTGTTTAAGTGCTTGGGGATGATCGCTGCGGATTGCAGGTGCCATCCGCGAGTTGCGGAATCGATTTAATGCAGAGCCTGCAACAATAGCCCTTGCCTTTAATGGCGAGAAGGAGCCTCGGATTCCAGCTGTGCAGTGCTCTGCTGCTATTGTCCCTTTTGCCAGGTTTAGCACTCCAAGGGAAGTGGTAGCGCTTGATTTAGTGCTCCAGGTCCCTCTTGGAGCGCTAAACCGGAAGTTTGCATCTGCTAGAATTGGGCAGCGCCCAGCGATACTTTTCTGATATCGCCACGCAATTTCTAACCCCCGGACTCCAGTTGTTTTTAGGTGTACAGCTACTAAGAAGCTTAGCGCCCAGGCAGCTGAAGGCACAGCCATCAATGGTGGAGCAATTAAAATCGGAGATGCACAAGATGCCAGAATTGGAAAAGCGCAGAAATCTCGAAGGCTTGTAGATCTGCAGCAGGCCACAGAGAGAGAAAGTGGCACAGCCATGGAGTGATTTGAAAACAAGGGCTGTAATTTTAATCGGGAGGTGGATTGGGAGCAGGCGGTTAGGAAGTGCTCGGGATACCCGGGAGAACAGGTTTCCTGCAGACCCTGCCGAATTTAACGGCAGGGCCTGATTTGCATTTCAAACCCATGTTTCCCACCTGCAGCCAGCCAGAGGGAGAGGCTGGCTGGCAGCGGGCGAATAAGTCTGCGGCACGAGGCCACAGAGAGGAGGGGGTGGTTGGGGAGGGTGAGATCATCAGGGGGCGGAGGAGGATCAGGGTGGGGGGGTCAGAGCAGGGTCAGGGGGCGGGAGAGAACATCAGATCGGCCTGAAGGCCATTGGTGGCGGGGATGGTGATGGGAGTCCTCGTGTGGTGATCAGAAGTCTGGAGGGGGTGCGATTGGAGGATTTGTGGGTGGGGATCAGATGCCTCGTGGGCAGAGTCTCCGATCGCAGGGGGTGGGTTAGGCAGGAATGCTGGATCCAGGAGGTAAGTGTAAAGGAACTTACCTCCTGGATTCAACAGTCCTCGCTTTATTTAGCTGTCAGGTTTCCCGAGGCCTGCAAAACCCGACGAGCCACAGTTAAATATGAAATGCTGTTTAAATATGAGTTATGCCTGCCTCATATTATTTAAATGCTCGACCCACCGCCTGGGAGTGGGTTGACGGCCCCCACTTCCCCCATCCACCCCCGTACCCCTCTCTCTCCTGCCCCGCCGTCCCGCCTTAGTTTAAAGTGGAAGTGGCAGGGTAGAAGGTGCAGGTTCTGGTTGGGATTCTGTTTTTTAACACTTTAACTTCCCATCCGACCCCAACCCACCTGTTTTTTAGGGGTTAAAATTCCCCACAAGGATGAGAATTTAAAAACTGTTGTTGCTTAACCAGGAGCCAATGTAAGGTAGCAAGCACAGAGGAGAAGGCCGAACTTCATTTTAAAGGGTGGAAGATGCCTGTGCGTGAATTATTTTAACGAGGGGTGACCATTGCACACCAGCTATCACACAGGCTTGACAGAGAAAGGTCTTGGTCCAATGGCGAGGAGATCCAAGATGATTGGAGACCAGGCTCTGCTGCATGGGCCTAGCGCGCACACACACACACACACACACACACACATATATTTCTATGTCCCTCTTGAAAAAGTGCAACATCTCCACTGACACCTGGGAATCCCTGGCCTAAGATCGCTCAAACTGGAGGAGAAGCATCCGGGAAGGCGCCGAACACCTCGAGCCACTTCACTGGGAGCACGCAGAAGCCAAGCGCAAATAGCAGAAGGAGCGCACCACAACCCAAGCATCACACCCACCCATCCCTTCACCCACCCTCTGCCCCACCTGTAGCAAGTCCTGCATTGGTCTCATCAGTCACCTGATGTGGAAGCAAGTCATCCTTGACTCCGAGGGACTGCCTAACAAGAAGAAGATGGGTGAACGGGATTTGGTACGAGTCTGGATGCAGGCAGTAGAGTTTTGAATGAGCACAAATTTATGGAGGTGTAAGACGGGAGGCCAGCCAGGAGAGCATTGGAATAGTCAAGTCTAGACGTAACAAAGCATGGATAAGTATTTCAGCAGCAGATGAGCTGAGCCAGGGCGCAGTCAGGCGATGTTACAGAGGTCGGTAGGTGGTCTTTGTGATATGTGGTCAGAGGCTCATCTCTTGTGTCAAATACCACACCAAGGATAGGGGCATTCTGAAAGTGCATCACATGCTCCCCTCCTTGAGTAACATTACCCTTAATCTACAAAAATATTTTTTTTCTGTTGATAATTCAACTCTGTGTTAACCACTTGGCAGGAGACAATAAAATAAACCACAAAACCATTGCACATGAACTCCAAGTGATTTCAGCCAGTAGCATGCCTTCTAAAAATATTTTTTTGTAATCACTTCTGCCAGTAGAGTGGAAAACAATCATTTTCAACTTGTTTTCACAGAGTAAATAAAATGTTAAAATAAACATTTGTATTAAAATATTATATTGCACAAGTAAATTGCTTATGACATGCTAGCAATTTGGAACACTTCTCCTTCAACTATCAATTACTGAGAGAGATGGGTCATAAAAATGTTAAAATGATCTCTTAAAATAATTCTGCAGTCTATTTCTTCATTCTAGAGGCCTGATGGTTGAGTTACAAATAGCATACCAGACTTTTTAATTCCAAGTCAATTGTCTTAACCTGCAATCACTGGGAGTTTCAGACCAATTTAGAAAGGTGTATACTGCTGGAGTGCAAGTTTATTTGAGTTCGGCATCCAGGATCAACAGAAGCAAGTTTGTGCCTATCGTGAATTGGAGTATTAATTTACATGGCAATAGATTTAAATGAAACTTTTCAGATTCAGCTGGAAAGCTGATGATATCACCATAAATATTCACTGATGTCCTGCCCTGGGCTACGAGTAAGGCTGTAGTTCCAAAATAATGTGTTATTGAGCCCAATATCTTGAGAAACAGATTGGGGCAATTTTGACTTTGGGTGATAGTGTATAAAACGTGATATCGGCTCAGCCACACGTTAATTTTTGCTTCTATTAAAGTAAAATCAGAAGTGTGCTTAACGGGTGGCCGAGCTGATATTGCCCATTTTACACTGTCATCTAAAGTCAAAATTACCCCATTGTCTCTTAACTTGAGTTGCTGAGTTATTTTCCCCTTGTCCCCCTCCTCGACCTTTTTCAACAATGCATGGTAGCAATCTGTAAACTTCAGGCTTATCCAACAGAGTCGAGCAGCAAAGCTCCAATTACTAATGTCACTTTTGATTGACCTCATCGTCTCTTCTATTCTGGGTAGTCTCCTGCACTAAAGCTCCTGCCTTCCCACCTAGCTTTATCAATGAAAATAACTGAAAATATCCGAAATCTCACTATTTTTGAAATTCTCAAATTATGCATTATTTTGTGTTTAAATGTACAGCGTTGTGATAAGTTTACCCTTCTGGCCATGTCCTTTCCAGCACTGATCTGACAGACAGGCAGAATCTATGAAGCTTTTGCAGGAGGTGAATCCTGTTGGATTTTAGTTACCTGTCGAGCATTCTACTACAAGCGGCGGTAATGAGGGTTTGTTCTCAGATTCTATTGCATTCTTCATCTGTTATTTGGCGGCCTAGACTTCATTCCCGTGCTCCATTGAGACTTTCAGTGGGTTCTGTCCATGTTCTGTCCAAGAGGTGTATGGGACAAAGATTTGTTTCTGGCTATGAGAATAAGTAACTGGAGAGAGTTTCCTTTTTACTGAAGTCTGCAAATATGTTTGGTTCCTGTGGAAGAGCTTGCTGGTCTGTGTTTAGAGAGTTTGTGTTTTTTGATTTATATAAATTATTGTAAAATGTGAATGACATAAAGGTGGCTATTATGAAAAACTAGCTCCCAAATAGCTTTCATATTTACTTTACACAATGGATTTCTATTTCTTTGAACAGTTTTGACAGTATTTATACAGTAATGGAACATCTCACTTTACAAAGGAAAAGGGTGGGCATCAAGTAGGAAGTAAGACATTTGGGCAGAAGGATAGGAGGCCAAAGAGAAGGTCATTGACAGAGGCTTTAAAGGGGCTGTTGAAGGCAGGGATAGAGGTCAAGTGATTTTGGAAGAGAATTTCAGAGGGTAGGGATATAATGTCTGAAAAATCAGCTTCTGATCATGCAGTGGAGGAAGTAAGGGGACAAAACAGTAATGCAGAGTCTTAGGCCCCGAAATTGGTGAACTGTAAGGCCCGTCCATTTTCCGGCGGTCCTTGGGTGGCACCTACCTTTTTGAGGCCCGCTGCCACTGGGGCCAGTCGGGAGCGATTTTCGTCTCGGTTGTGTCGACGGCAGCGGCAGCGGGAGGCCGCAGGGGTCAGCGGGCAGGTGTGGGCGTCAGCGGGCGATGGCAGCAGTGGGCAGCAGGTGCAGGCCTCACGAATTGGAGAACTTTGGAGGCCATGCACTGCGCATGCGCAAGACTTGTTTTTTTTTGTAGTTTTATTAAGCAGCTGACGTCAGATTTGGGCCTGCTAGGACATCTGCGCATGTGCTGAAATTCTGCTCACTCCCTTGCAACTGCCAGTTGGAGAGGGGAGAGTGTTGGAAGTACAGAGCTACAAATTTATCATCAGCCACCCATCTAAGGCATTAAAATGAGTGGACAAAAGACTTCAATAAAGACTGGTTTAATGATGAAGAACTGGAGGAGGTGTATCAGAGATGGAGCACAGCTATAAAGATCTCACCCAGGATGGTCGTGGCAAGCCTCCACCACCCCAATACAGATGCATTTGGAGTAAAATTGATGAGGCCGTATCCTCAATGGCCAACATTGTGCGGTTGGACATCAGTATAGGAAACATTGGAACGATGTGGTGGCGTTAGCAAGAGTGAGTAACCATTTATTGGAGTCCTTCCATAGAACACCAAAAGGCTCTGTGCCAGATGTGTCTGTGTGGGAGTGTGTGTGTGCTGCATGAGCAAAAGGGGTTAAGGCTGGCACTTTTCTTTCTGCAGAAGAAAAAACTTCCAAAGCAGCAAGCCTGAGTGTCACGGGAAGGGGCACAGCAGAGCTGATCGAGTTGAGCAGCCTGGAGGAGCGTGCTTTGACATTGTTGGGTGACTACCACCGTGCAACCACAAAGGGTGATGCAAATCCCATGCTAGAGCATGGTAAGGTTATAATAATCTTCGTTGTGCATAACGCTGATGGTATGAAAGGTCATGCAACATTAAGTCAAATGGGAATTCTTGCACATTTTGTCGGCCGTTATTGGTGTGCCAATGTAGAGTTGGAAGTCGTTGATGGCACAATGTCAGCATCACCAACCATCCCCTGCCGCTCCCCCACCCACCCCCCCACCGCATAGACTGAAATGTTGGCCTCTACTTGCGGATGGTGAGTCGGACAGTACCGAGCAATACACACCATCCACTTCTAACACACAACGGAAGCGTGTGGCCTCAACATTTCCCATCCCGACATCACCAGCCCAAGACAGCAGCTCCTTCCTCCATCCCCCCCACCCCGCCTAAGATCATCCATATCCATCGCACCCAGAGTATGGAAGAACAGGAGAGAGATGAAGGGCCCGTGGTCGAGCCACTTGAGGTAGAGGAGCTGAAAGAGGAGGGCAGCAGCCTCCTGACATGTGTGCTACTTGTCCGGAGATCCTCGGAGTCAGGGTCCAAATTCATGGGCTTTGAACTGGAAGAACCAGGAACAAGTGCTGGGAGGCGCAGAGGCCGCAGAGCTCTAAATCAGCTAAGGTGCGTGAACCCACAAACACCCAACAACCACCTGAGGATACAGGATGGCTCACAGCTATTCACAAGATGGTACAGTTATCGAGGATGAGTGTGGAGCTAGGTCGCGATCTGCTGCAGACCATGGCTGGGGTAGCTGCCAGCATCAAGACCTTTGCTCAGCACCATACTGACAAGATGGAATGGCTCATTAGTGCATTGGAGCGCACCAGCGATTCTGTTGAGGCGATGAGGCAAGCGATGGCTTCTGGCCAAGTCGTGCAAGCCCCCGAGCCCACACCCTCAAGGCAGTCAGATCCCGAGGAACCGGAGATGCCGGCGCCTTCAATCATGCCCCAACTTTTCATCAAGACGGACACGTCTACAGAAATCCGGCTGCCTTCCTGCACAACCTGCTCAAGCAGAAGCACTGAGGGGCAGAGGCATGGCACGCCGTGTTGAAGGCGGGGCAAAGAAGAGGACCATGGGCCTCACATCGAGGGGGAGGGTGATAGAGGGGAAAGGGATGAGTGTTGGTCGTGGAAATGTTCTTCATGTTATTATGTTATGTCACTTTTGGTATGCTGGGATTTTCAATATAGCCACATTGTTCACCTGCCCTTGGTCAGTGTCTCACTTTTACATAAGGTGTGGTGCCTTCTGAGAAAACCACAGCTCTCCCTCAGATGTTCTGCCCTAAGAGGAATATCTTGCCCTATACATATGACTCCACTGTATAATGGGTGCTGTCATCATGCCATAGCAACACGACAAGTAAGGGTTACCAATGCGGCAAGGCTGCCAATCAATGACAGTCAGTTGAACTACTTGTAGCGAACACATTAAGACTTGTACTTCAACCCACTTTTCATTGTGCCAAGCATCGCCGAGTGAGACTCCTGAGATGACATGTCCATCAGTGACATTGCAATCCATTATCTGTCTTTTTCCGTCTTCCATACCTCATGCTGTTTTCACTGTCATTTGTCGTGAGCTGCCACATATTCTAACTGTCGCTTATTCACGCTGACATAAGCTCATAACATCTGCGCAGTCACAATCTGTCACTAAATATGGTCCACCTGAAATGATGGCAACACTCTTGTAGGGCATCTCCATTGAGCCTTTAAGATCTTTTGCTGCTTATTGCCGCTTCCCTGACCACACCTTCCCTTCAACGGAGTCATATGTATTTACATTTCTCAACTGTCTGTTTGCAGGTTAAGGTCCGTCCCATCACGATTTCTGAGCCACTTATAATGCTCCAGCATCTGCACGATACCCAGGATGTCAAGTGTTGCAGCAGCCTCAGCATTTCTCCCTGCTGCCCGACTCACAGCCAACTCAAACCAACTTTTTACCAGCCGTCCTTCCGGCAGGCAACAGGGCGATCTTAGTCGATCGTGCCTGAGGAAAATGCCGGATTTCCCACCTCCGGCATGGGCGGGCAGCAGCACGTCACTCCAGCAGAACCTCTGCGACCAATTTCCCACTGGGCAGCAAATGAGCGGCAGATGGGCAGTACCGGAGGAATCTGTAACAAAAAAATATATTTCTGGTGGAACCTCAGCGGCTGTGGGCGACACTTCCACCAATTCCGACCCCTTAGAAACAGAGGATGCAGGAAGGTTAAAAATTCCCTAATTAGGGTAAGTATATGGATCATGATAGGGTTTGAAGTTCATGGGCACAGGAAGCAGTAGAGTTGGGTGAGCTCAGGATTGATGGGTGTGGAGGACTTTGTGTGGACGATGACCCAGACTCCAACGTTCAGATTAGCTAAAGTTATAAAGCGGGGAGGAGAGCAGTCCAGTGAGGAGAACTTTTGGGAAATCATTCCTCGAAGATATATGGGTTTCAGCAGCAGAGACAATGGGGTAGGGGTATAAGCAGAAGAGGTTCTGGAAGTGGAAAAAGTTGGTTCTGGCAATGGATTGGTTGTAGTCGATAAAGTTTAGCTCAAACGTCAAAGACATGTTGGTTGCTCAACAGTGCAAGCAAACAGCCAAGGAGAGATAAGGGGGGAGAAATTGGCTTCCTTTGCGCCTCCCGTTAGCACCTCCGGGGAGCGATAATGGGATGTTACCAGCTCTTCCACCAGGCGCAGTGAGAGTACGAAGGCCCACGATCTTACCTTGCAGATTAGCAGAGACGGTAACCCCAAACAGCACAATCTTCTGCGCCCCAGAGATCCTGAGGCCATCCGTGTGCAGCGCTCCGATACTGCTTTTAGATGCGAACTTGAGTTCTGCTTACTGCAGCTTCGCCGGGCGTCAACACTAGCAGCTGCAGGAGGCATTATAAGGTAGGCCGTCCGCTTGGGGAGCGATATTAAAAGGGATTTCTGGTGAGGGAGGGGAAAAATCTTTATTCAACCCTCAGGTCATTTTTTTAAAACATTTTCTTCTGCCGTGATTGATCAGCCTGGCCCTCTGCTAGAGTGCTTGGGGATGATCATTGTGGATTGCAGGTGCTGTCAGCGAGCAGGGGATTCGGTTTTTTGCAGAGCCTGCAGCAATGGCTCTTCCCTGTAAGGGAGAGAAAGAGCCTCTGTTCCCGGCAGTGCTGCACTGGATATTGTGCAGCGCTCTGCCGCTAGCTCCTCTCTTACCTGGTTCAGCGCTCCAAGGGAAGTGGTAGTGCTTGACTTAGTGCTCCACTCTCTTCCTGAAGTGCTAAACCAGAAGTTTACGTCGGCTTGACTTGCATAGTGCCTGCCGGTATTTTTGCATTCCCACAAAAGTTATCACCCCAAATGGGGTGATACGCAATTCCGAGCCCATGGAATCATCACTTGAGACACAGAGACACTGCTGAGGGACAAACAAGGTGGCTTTAGCTTCGCAGGTACTCGATGGGCATTTTAATTCATCTGGACTTGATGTCAAGCACAGTCAGTTAGCACAACAATTAGCTTGATTTGAATGATGGCAGATAGAGAAGTAGATTTGACTGTTTTCAGTGTACGTGTGAAATATGTTGTATTGCTTGCTGATGATGCAAAGCAGTTGTATAAATAATTCCAATGAAATAAATATAATGGGAATTTTATGAGATTGTACTTCTCACATTATATCCTGGCCAGCAGCAGTGCACAGAGGACACTTGTTCACACACTGCTGACAATTAAACCATGTTAAGTGAGTGTCTGAAATTCAGACTGGAATCCCTTGCAGGTGAGGCTCCATGCTCAGAACACAATTTTGCAATTTTTTTCCTGTCATATATGTATACTCTGTACATACTATGCTGGTACCACTAGAGGGTGCAACAGTGGGAGGCCCAGCCAGCAGCTGTATAAATGGCTGCTCACCACATTGCTGCCGTACTCTGCAGTTTGAATAAAGAGACTGTCACTGCAGTTCAAGCACAGCACTAGGCCTCATGGAGTTATATTACAGATAAGTAGAGACACATTATTTCCCATACCAGCAAAATGGCCGTCCTTATGTCAGGTATCTGCTTCCCTCTGGAGGTGCTCTCTTGATGTAGTTGCACGGAATGGGTCATCCTGGTTGGGTGAGCGACAGATCAGTCCCAGGACTTGCATCAAATTTGCCAGAGCTAGTGTAGGATCTACATGAGCTATCTCATAACCAATGTCATGGGAATGACTTGGCTGAAGGAGGACAGCCAAAGCAGAGAGACAAAATGGCGGGTCTCCATTAATGCAAAAATCAGTGCAACAAAGTTAGAAAATATGGGAGATCATTTAGTGACATTTTAGAAATGAAAATGGAATAATTTGCATGGAAAGAATTGTCCTAGCTTTTCCTCCATCTTTCCAGTTTAATTGATGTACTCATAATGACGACTATGAGTGAAAATACAAATGATGCCTGATGCAATTTCCAAAAATTATGATAAACCTTGTTTTATTTTCGCACCCTGACCCAATAAAGTCACGTGTTTTGAAATTCCTTAGGAACTTGTAAAATAAAAATTGAAAAATCACATAGCAAACTAGCAAAGAGATGGTCTCCATAGTGAAACATAGAAACATAGAAAATAGGTGCAGGAGTAGGCCATTCGGCCCTTCGAGCCTGCACCACCATTCAATAAGATAATGGCTGATCATTCACCTCAGAACCCCTTTCCTACTTTTCCTCCATACCCCTTGATCTCTTTAGCCATAAGGGCCATATTTAACTCCCTCTTTAATATAGCCAATGAACTGGCATCAACAACTCTCTGCAGTAGAGAATTCCACAGGTTAACAACTCTCTGAGTGAAGAAGTTTCTCCTCATTTCAGTTCTAAATGACTTACCACTTATCTTTAGACTGTGTCCCCTGTGTCTGGGAACATTCTTCCTGCATCTAACCTGTCCAGTCCCGTCAGAATTTTATATATTTCTATGAGATCCCCTCTCATCTTTCTAAATTCCAGTGAATACAGGCCCAGTTGATCCAGTCTCTCCTCATATGTCAGTCCTGCCATCCCAGGAATCAGTCTGGTGAACCATCGCTGCACTCCCTCAATAGCATGAATGTCCTTCCTCAGATTAGGAGACCAAAACTGAACACAATATTCCAGGTGAGGCCTCACCAAGGCCCTGTACAACTGCAATAAAATCGCCCTGCTCCTATACTCAAATCCCCAGCTATGAAGGCCAACATAACATTTGCCTTCTTCAATGCCTGCTACAACTGCATGCCAACTTTCAATGACTGATGTACCATGACACCCAGGTCCCTTTTTCCTAATCTGCCGCCAGTCAGATAATATTCTGCCTTCGTGTTTTTGCTACCAAAGTGGATAACCTCACATTTATCCACAATATACTGCATTTGCCATGCATTTGCCCACTCACCTAACCTGTCCAAGTCACCCTGCAGCTTCTTAGCATCCTCCTCACAGCTCTCACCGCCACCCAGCTTAGTGTCATCTGCAAACTTGGAGATATTGCACTCAATTCCTTCTTCAAAATCATTAATGTATATTGTAAATAGCTGGGGACCCAGCACTGAGCCCTGTGGCACCCCACTAGTCACTGCCTGCCATTCTGAAAAGGACCCATTTATCCCGACTCTCTGCTTCCTGTCTGCCAACCAGTTCTCTATCCACATCAGTATATTACCCCCAATACCATGTGCTTTCAATTTGCAAACCAATCTCTTGTGTGGGACCTTGTCAAAAGCCTTTTGAAAGTCCAAATACATCACATCCACTGGTTCTCCCTTGTCCACTCTACTAATTACATCCTCAAAAAGTTCCAGAAGATTTGTCAAGCATGATTTCCCTTTCATAAATCCATGCTGACTTGGACCGATCCTGTCACTGCTTTCCAAAGGCGCTGCTATTTCATCTTCAATAATTGATTCCAAAATTTTCCCCACTACTGATGTCAAGCTAACCAATCTATAATTCACTGTTTTTCTCTCTCCCTCCACTTTTAAAAAGTGGGGTTACATTAGCTACCCTCGTCCATAGGAACTGCTCCAGAGTCGATAGACTGTTGGAAAATAATCACCAATGCATCCACAATTTCTAGGGCCACTTCCTTAAGTACTTTGGGATGCAAACTATCAGGCCCCGGGGATCTATAAGCTTTCAATCCCCTCAATTTCACACAATTTCCCGCCTATAAGAATTTCCTTTGGTTCCTCCTTCTCACTCGACCTTCGGTCTCCTAGTATTTCCGAAAGATTATTTGTGTCTTCCTTCGTGAAGACAGAACCAATGTATTTGTTCAACTAGTCTGCCATTTCTTTATTCCCCATTGTAAATTCACCTGAATCTGACTGCAAGGGACCTATGTTTCTCTTCACTAATCTTTTTCTCTTCACATATCTTTCGAAGCTTTTGCAGTCAGTTTTTATGTTCCCGGTAAGCTTCCTCTCATTATTTCTCCCGGCCTAATTGAACCCTTTGTCCTCCTCTGCTGAATTCTAAATTTCTCCCAGTCCTCAATTTGCTGCTTTTTCTGACCAATTTATATGCATCTTCCTTGGATTTAATACTATCCTTAATTTCCCTTGTTAACCACGGTTGAGCCACCTTCCCCGTTTTATTTTTACTCCAGACAGGGATGTACAATTGTTGAAGTTCATCCATGTGATCTTTAAATGTTTGCCATTGCCTATCCACCGTCAGCCCTTTAAGTATAATTTGCCAGTCTATTCGAGCCAATTCACATCTCATACCATCAAAGTTACCTTTCCTTAAGTTCAGGACCCTAGTCTCTAAATTAACTGTATCACGCTCCATCTTAAAGAATTCTACCATATATAGAGGTGGGACCATTACAAATCAGACGGTCTGCACCTGGGCAGGACTGGAGCCAATGTCCTAGGGGGAGTGTTTGCTAGTGCTGTTGGGGAGGAGTTAAATTAATATGGCAGGGGAATGGGAACCTATGCAGGGAGACAGATGGAAGTAAAATGGAGGCAGAAGCAAAGGATAGAAAGAAGAAAAGGAAAAGTGGAGGGCAGAGAAACCCAAGGCAAAAATCAAAAAGGGACACATTATAGCAAAATTCTAAAGGGACAAAGTGTTTGAAAAAGACAAGCCTGAAGGCTCTGTGACTGAATGCAAGGCGTATTCGTAATAAGGTGGACGAATTAACTGCGCTGTCAGCTATTAATGAATATGATATAATTAGGATTACGGAGACATGGCTCCAGGGTGACCAAGGCTGGGAACTCAACATCCAGGGGTTTTCAACATTCAGGAAGGATAGACAGAAAGGAAAAGGAGGTAGGATAGCATTGCTGGTTAAAGTGGAAATGAACGCAATAGTAAGGAAGGACATTAGCTTGGATGATGTGGAATCTATGGGTAGAGCTGCGGAATACCAAAGGGCAGAAAACGCTATTGGGAGTTGTGTACAGAGCACGAAACAGTGGTAGTGAGGTTGGGGACAGCATCAAACAAGAAATTAGGGATGCATGCAATAAAGGTACAGCATTTGTCATGGGTGACTTTAATCTACATATAGATTTGGCTAACCAAACTGGTAAGCAATATGGAGGAGGATTTCCTGGAGTGTATTAGGGATGGTTTTCTAGACCAATAAATTGAGGAACCAACTAGAGGGCTGGCCATTCTAGATTGGGTGATGTGTAATGAGAAAGGACTATTTAGCAATCTTGTTGTGCGAGGCCCCTTGGGGAAGAGTGACCATAATATGATAGAATTCTTTATTAAGATGGAGAGTGACACAGTTAATTCAGAGACAAGGGTCCTGAACTTAAGGAAAGGTAACTTCGATGGCATGAGATGTGAATTGGCTGGAATAGACTGGCGAATGCTACTTCAAGGGTTGATGGTGGATAGGCAATGGCAGACATTTAAAGATCACATGGATGAACTTCAACAATTGTACATCTCTGTCTGGAGTAAAATAAAACGAGGAAGGTGGCTCAACCATGGCTAACAAGCAAAATTAGGGATAGTGTTAAATCCAAGGAAGAGGCATATAAATGGCCAGAAAAAGCAGCAAACCTGAGGACTGGGAGAAATTTAGAATTCAGCAGAGGAGGACAAAGAAGATAATTAGGATGGGGAAAATAGAGTATGAGAGGAAGCTTGCCGGGAACAGAAATATTGACTGCAAAAACTTCTATAGATATGTGAAGAGAAAAAGATTAGTGAAGACAAACGTAGGTCTCTTGCAGTCAGAATCAGGTGAATTTATAATGGGGAACAAAGAAATGGCAGACCAATTGAACAAATACTTGGGTTCTGTCTTCACGAAGGAAGACACAAATAACCTTCCGGAAGTACTAGGGGACCAAGGGTCGAGTGAGAAGGAGGAACTGAAGGGAATCCTTATTATTCAGGAAATTGTGTTAGGAAAATTGATGGGATTGAAGGCCGATAAAACCCCAGGGCCTGATAGTCTGCATCCCAGAGTACTTAAGGAAGTGGCCCTAGAAATAGTGGATGCATTGGTGATCATTTTCTAACAGTCTATCAACTCTGGATCAGTTCCTATGGACTAGAGGGAAGCTAATGTAACACCACTTTTTAAAAAAGGAGGGAGAGAGAAAACGGGGAATTATAGACCGGTTAGCCTGACATCAGTAGTGGGGGAAATGCTGGAATCAATTATTAAAGATGAAATAGCAGCGCATTTGGAAAGCAGTGACAGGATTGGTCCAAGCCAGCATGGATTTATGAAAGACAAACCTTATAGAGTTTTTTGAGGATGTAACTAGTAGATTTTGACAAGGGAAAACCAGTGGTTGTGATGCATTTGGACTTTCAAAAGGCTTTTGACAAGGTCCCACACAAGAGATTGGTGTGAACAATTAAAGCACATGGTAATGGGGGTAATGTATTGACAGGAATAGAGAACTGGTTGGCAGACAGGAAGCAGAGAGTCAGGATAAACGGGTCCTTATCAGAACGGCAGGCAATGACTAGTGGGGTGTCGCAGGGTTAAGTGCTGGGACTCCAGCTATTTACAATGTACATCAATGATTTAGATGAAGGAATTGAGTGTAATATCTCCAAGTTTGCAGATGACACTTAGCGGGGTGATGGTGTGAGCTGTGAGGATGATGCTAAGAAGCTGCAGGGTGACTTGGACAGGTTAGGTGAGTGGGCAAATGCATGGCAGATGCAGTATAATGTGGATAAATGTTAGGTTATCCACTTTGGTGGCAAAAACACGAAGGCAGAATATTATCTGAATGGTGACATATTAGGAAAAGGGGAGGTGCAACGAGACCTGGGTGTTATGGTACATCAGTCATTGAAAGTTGGTATGCAGGTACAGCAAGCAGTGAAGAAGGCAAATGGCATGTTGGCCTTCATAGCTAGGGGTTTGAGTATAGGAGCAGGGAGGTCTAACTGCAGTTGTACAGGACCTTGGTGAGGCCTCACCTGGAATATTGTGTTCAGTTTTGGTCTCCTAATCTGAGGAAGGACGTTGTTGTTATTGAGTGAGTGCAGCGAAGGTTCACCAGACTGATGAAGAGAGTCTAGATCGACTGGGCCGGTATTCACTGGCGTATCGAAGAATGAGAGGGGATCTCATAGAAACATATAAAATTCTGACGGGATTGGACAGGTTAGATACAGGAAGAATGTTCCCGATACTGGGGAAGTCCAGAACCAGGGGTCACAGTCTAAGGATAAGGGGTAAGCAATTTAGGCCCGAGATGAGGAGAAACATCTTCACTCAGAGAATTATTAACCTGTGGAATTCTCTATCGCAGAGAGTTGTTGAGGCCAGTGTGTGAGGTATATTCAAGAGGGAGTTAGATATGGCCCTTACGGCTAAAGGGATCAAGGGGTATGGAGAGAAAGCAGGAAAGGGGTACTGAGGTGAATGATCAGCCATGATATTGAATGGTGATGCAGGCTCAAAAGGCTGAATGGACTACATCTGCACCTATTTTCTATGTTTCTATGTTTCGATTAGGTCCTTCATTGAAACACCCGTGAACTCATCCTTTTTTGGCCTGGAAGCAAGTCATCCTCGGTATGAGGGACAGCCTATAATGATGATGATGATGACAGCCGGCCAATTTTTGCTGCCAGAAACCGGCAAGCTGGACCATGGTGGCTGCTTGATGCCCGCAGCTCACTGATAAAATGCTAATGCGGCCCAAACCTGAAAGTTGGCCTGGCCTCTTAACTGCCATGATGGGCGAGTGGCACGGGCACATTGCTGATACTGTGTGTCAGCAGTCGAGTCCTGTTATATATTTGAACTTGTATTAATTCTGTACAGCCAGCAGAGGGCATATTCCCCGGAGTCCCAAGGGATCCCATAATCCCTTGGGAGCACAGGTTTTTAAGAAAGCTTCACAGGTTGGAGAGGCACTCTTGGAGACCTGCAATAAAAGACAAAGGTCACACTTTACTTTGAGCTCACAGTGTTCAGTTTGACTCTTTCTCCATTCACAACAACTGGCGACGAGATACAGATAGCGAACCCAAAGATGCAGAGAACAAGAACGGTGGTCATCCTGGAGATATTTTTGGAGGGAGATGATTGGGAAACTTGTGGAGCGACTCGACCAATACTTCATGGCCAACGAGCTAGATGGGGAAGAGAGTGCTGCCAAACATAGAGCGATCCTCCTCACTGTCCGTGGGGCACCAAAGTATAGTCTCATGAAGAATCTGCTCACTCCAGCGAAACCCATGGAGAAATCATATGACGATTTGTGCACACTGGTCCGAGAGCATTTGAACCTGAAGGAAAGAGTTCTGATGGCAAGGTACCGGTTCTACACCTACAAATGTCTGAAGGCCAGGAAGTGGCGAGTTATGTCGCTGAGCTCAGACGCCTTGAAGGACATTGCGAATTTGAAGGACATTTAGAGCACATGCTCAGAGACATTTTCGTACTTGGCATTGGCCACGAAACCATACTTCGCAAGCTTTTGACTGTAGGGACCCCAACCTTGAGTAAGGCCATAGCGATAGCCCAGGCGTTCATTGCCACCAGTGACAATTCTAAGCAAATCTCTCAGCACACAAGTGCTGCTAAAAGTACTGTGAACAAAGTGATGTTGTTTTCGAATCGCAACGTACAGGGCAGTTCACACATACCTGCAGCTACACGTCCGCAGAGTCCACCATCAAGGATGATGAATGCAAGGACTTTAACACCTTGTTGGCACTGCGGGGGTGATCATCGTTTCCATTCATGCCGATTCAAAGGATACATTTGCAAGGGCTGTGGAACAATGGGACACCTCCAATGAGTGTGCAGGCGAGCTGCTAAGCCTGTTAAACCTGCAAATCACCACGCTGCAGAGGAGGACAGATCCACGGAGCATCAGTATGAACCAGAGCCTCGGATAGAGGAGGCAGAGGTACATGGGTACATACATTCACCAAGAATTGTCCCCCGATAATGCTGAATAATGAAATAAATGGACTCCCGGTGTCAATGGAGCTGGACACGGGCGCGAGCCAGTCCATCATGGGCAAAAAGACTTTCGAAAGGTTGTGGTAGAACAAGGCCTCAAGGCCAGCCTTAACTCCAGTTCGCACGAGACTAAGAACTTACATGAAAGAACTGATTCTTGTAATCGGCAGTGCTCCGTAAATGTCTCCGATGATGGAACAGTGCACAAGCTACCACTCTGGGTGGTACCGGGCAATGGTCCCACGATGCTCGGCAGGAGCTGGCTGGGAAAGATATGCTGGAACTGGGATGACGTCTGTGCGCTATCGCCCGCTGCCGACACTGCCCAGGTCTTAAAAAAACAAATTTCCTTCACTGTTCAAACCAGGCATTGGGAAATTCCAAGGAGCAAAAGTAGAGATCCGCCTCATTCCGGGGGTGCGACCCATCCATCACAAGGCAAGAGCAGTACCGTACATGATGAGAGAAAGGGTAGAGATTGAGATAGACCGACTGCAATGAGAGGGCATCATTTCACCGATCGAGTTCAGCAAGTGGGCCGGTCCGATTGTTCCAGTCCTCAAGGGAGACAGCACCGTCAGAATTTGTGGTGATTACAAAGTATCTATCAATCATTTCTCCCTGCAGGACCAATACCCACGAACAAAAGCCGATGACCTCTTTGCAATCCTGGCGGGAGGAAAGACGTTCACGAAGCTGGATCTGACTTCAGCCTACATGATGCAAGAACTGGAGGAATCATCGAAGGCCCTCACCTGCATCAACATGCGCAAAGGTCTTTTTGTTTAAAACAGATGCCCGTTTGGAATCCGATCAGCGGCAGCAATATTCCAGAGAAACATGGAAAGTTGACTGAAGTCGGTCCCGCACACTGTGGTCTTCCATGACAAAACCTTGTTCACAGGTCGAAACACAGTCGAGCACCTGCAGAACCTGGAGCAGGTTCTTAGTCGACTCAACCGCGTGGGGCTCAGGTTAAAACGCTCGAGGTGCGTTTTCCTGGTGCCTGAAGTGGCGTTCCTGGGAAAGAGGATTGCGGCAGACGGCATCAGGCCCACCAACGCGAAGGTGGAGGCAATCGAGAACGCACCGAGGCCACAGAACGTGACGGAGCTGCATTAGTTTCTGGGACTCTTGAACTACTTTGGTAACTTCTTACCGGGTCTCAGCACCCTGCTAGAACCACTACATATCTTACTACGAAAAGGGGGCTAATGGGTTTGGGGCAAAAGCCAAGAAAATGCCTTTGGAAAAGCGAGAAAATTGTTATGCTCCAACAAATTGCTCGTGTTTTATGATCCATGTAAGCGTTTGGTACTAGCATGTGATGCATCGTCATATGGTGTGTATTGCAACAAGCTAATGATTTCGGGAAACTGCAACTGGTTGCTTATGCATCCAGGAGTCTGTCTAAGGCTGAGAGAGCCTACAACATGATTGAAAAAGAAGCGTTAGCGTGTGTCTATGGGGTAAAGAAAATGCATCAATACCTGTTTGGGCTAAAATTCGAATTGGAAACTAACCATAAACCATTTATATCCCTGTTTTCCAAAAGTAAAGGAATAAATACCAACGCATCGGCCCGCATCCAGAGATGGGTGCTCACGTTGTCCGGATACAACTACGCCATCCGCCACATGCCAGGCACAGAAAACTGAGCCAATGCTCTCAGTAAGCTGCCATTGCCCACCGTGGGGGTGGAAATGGCGCAGCCTGCAGATCTAGCCATGGTTATGGAAGCATTTGAGAGTGAGCAATCACCTGTCACTGCCCGGCAGATCAAAACCTGGACAAGCCAGGACCCCTTATTATCTCTAGTCAAAAGCTGTGTGCTTCACGGGAGCTGGTCCAGTGTCCCAGTGGGAATGCAGGAAGAAATAAAGCCAATCCAGGAGCGCAAAGATGAAATGTCTATACAGGCAGACTGCCTTCTGTGGGGCAATCGATTCGTGGTCCCCAAGAAAGGCAAAGACACCTTCATCAATGACCTCTACAGTACCCTCCAAGGCATCATAATGATGAAAGCGATAGCCAGAGCCCACGTGTGGTGGCCCGGTATCGATGCGGACTTAGGGTCCTGCGTTCACAGATGTAATACATGCTCGCAGTTAAGCAATGTACCCAGGGAGGCATCACTAAGTTTATGGTCTTGGCCCTCCAAACCGTGGTCTAGGGTACACGTCGACTATTCAGGTCCGTACTTGGGTAAAATGTTCCTTGTGATTGTAGACGCCTACTCCAAGTGGATTGAATGTGAGATAATGTCGGCTAGCACTTCCGCTGCCACTACTGAAATCCTGCGGGCAATGTTTGCCATACACGGCTTACCCGATGTCCTGGTGAGCGACAATGCATCATGTTTTACCAGTGCTGAGTTCAAAGAATTCATGACCCGTAACGGGATCAAACATCTGCCCCGTTTAAACCAGCGTCCAATGGTCAGGCAGAGAGAGCAGTGTAAACCATCAAGCTAGGCTTGAAGAGGGTAACTGAAGGCTCATTGCAGACTCACCTATCCCGAGTCCTGCTTAGCTACCGCACACTCACTCACTGGGATCCCACCTGCTGAACTGCTCATGAAAAGAGCACTTAAGACAAGGCTCTCGTTAGTTCACCCTGATCTATATGAACAGGTAGAGAGCAGACGGCTTCAACAAAGTACATACCATGATAGCGCAAATGTGTCATGCGAGATTGAAGTTAATGATCCTGTATTTGTATTAAATTATGGACAAGTTCCCAAGTCACTTCCCGGCACTGTTGTGGCCAAAGAGGGGAGCAGGGTGTTTCGGGTCAAACTTTCAAATGGACTCATTCACCGGAAACACTTGGACCAAATCAAACTCAGATTCATGGACTACCCTGAGCAACCCACCTTGGACCCTACATTTTTTGATCCCCCAACACACACATCAGTGGCAACTGACACCACGGTTGACCACGAAGCAGAACCCATCATCCACAGCAGCCCTGCAGGGCCCAACACACCAGGCAGCCCAGCAAGGCCAGCTGCACAGCAGCCCAGCGAGGGCCCAACAAATGATTCAACAACACCAGCTTTCACACCAAGATGATCAACCAGGGCAAGAAGGGCCCCAGGTCGACTCACATTGTAAATAGTTACACTATTGACTTTGGGGGGCGAATGTTGTTATATATGTGGACTTGTATTTACTCTGTACGGCCACCAGCGGGCTCATTCCCCGGAGCCCCAAAGGATCCCATAATCCCTTGGGAGCACAGGTATTTAAGGAGGCTTCACAGGTTGGAGAGGGACTCTGAAGACCTGCAATAAAAGACTACGGTCACACTTTACTTTGAGCTCACAGTGTTCAGTCTGACTCTTTTTCCATACACAAGTCCAAACAAAAAATCTCCTCACTTATAGTTTATGAGTGCTTCAGTGTGAAACGGGTCATCTTTAATTGTAAGTGGAACTGAAGTTTAGAGCATCGCACTCTGAGATTTCTACGATCCTCTAAATCAGGCTGCAAAAAAAAATGGCTGTTGTCATAAAGATTCAGTAAAATTTAAAGCAGCAAAATGATTTGAATGCAACACAAGTAATGTACATCAATTGTATAAATGTATTTATTCAGATGAACTGGACAGGTATCAGTGAGATTTTTGGTACAAAATAGACCATGCAATAAGAATCAAGATAAGACAATCGCCCAAATTTATGTTATATTTACACCATTTCATGGCATAATTGAACAAATATACTGTGATTTGGCAGACATTTAGTCAGGAAAATGAAATAAAGATGATAGTCATGGGCAGTATAGTAAAAGCTTTCTGGGGTACATTTTGTAAATCCACTCATGGCCAGAGATGCCTCAAATGAACTACACAAACTGTGGAGCACTGTGATTTTTCTGCTACATGCTGGCTGTGAGCAAGGGCACTTTAATGCCAACAAATTCCTTTTTGGGGTCACTGAGTTAATGCCAAGTCTTACAAGGTGAAGCTTGTTGTATAAACTGAGAGATGCTACAAGTTACACTACAAGTTTTGTGCTTACAGAGCAGAACTAGTACGAAATGTTAAAGAGTCAATACCTTTGTGAAAATATGACCTGGAAATGTTTTTCTTTTGGGGAGAGAGAAACACTTGAAGGACCATAGCCTCGATTTTAACAGCCCCCATCTGGCGGAAACCAGGTGGTGGGGCAGTTAATATATTGGAATCACTTACCCCTCTAAATCCACTTCCTTCCCAGTGTGCCCCCATATTTACCTACTCCTTTGAGCAGGTGAGCAGGATACGCACAGGAAGGATTTGGCTTCCTGTTTTAACATGCAGATTGGGTCTGAATATTTCCCCCGATTGCTGACAAATCCCCTTCCCTCAATTCCTGACACGCCTCCTCTCCCGATTCATGACACCCCCCCTCTCCCGATTCATGACAGACCCCCTCCCCCCGATTCCTGACACCCTCCTCCCCCCGATTCCTGACACCCCCCTCCCCCCGATTCCTGACACCCCCCTTCCCCCGATTCCTGACACCCCCCTCCCCCCGATTCATGACAGACCCCATTCCCCCGATTCCTGACACCCCCCTTCCCCCGATTCCTGACACCCCCCTTCCCCCGATTCCTGACACCCCCCTTCCCCCGATTCCTGACACCCCCCTCCCCCCGATTCATGACAGACCCCATTCCCCCGATTCCTGACACCCTCCTCCCCCCGATTCCTGACACCCCCCTCCCCCCGATTCCTGACACCCCCCTCCCCCCGATTCCTGACACCCTCCTCCCCCCGATTCCTGACACCCCCCTCCCCCTGATTCCTGACACCCTCCTCCCCCCGATTCCTGACACCCCCCTTCCCCCGATTCCTGACACCCCCCTCCCCCCGATTCCTGACACCCCCCTCCCCCCGATTCCTGACACCCCCCTCCCCCCGATTCCTGACACCCCCCTTCCCCCGATTCCTGACACCCCCCTCCCCCCGATTCATGACAGACCCCATTCCCCCGATTCCTGACACCCTCCTCCCCCCAATTCCTGACAGACCCCCCCCCCGATTCCTGACACCCCCCTCCCCCCGATTCCTGACACCCCCCTTCCCCCGATTCCTGACACCCCCCTTCCCCCGATTCCTGACACCCCCCTCCCCCCAATTCCTGACAGACCCCCCCGATTCCTGACAGTCCCCCCCTCTCCCCAAATCCTGACAGATCCCCCTCCCCCCAATTCCTGACAGTCCCCCCCTCCCTCCGATTGATTAACAGTCCTCGACTTTATTAGTTCGTAAATGATCCAATAACTTGTGGAAAATTGGAACTCATGGTATATCTATTTTTCATCACAAATTGCTGGATTTCTTATGAACTAATAAAGGCGAACGCTTTTAATTTTTCAAGCTGGCCCCTCTTGTATTTATAGTGTCTTTCATTTGCTGATTCACTATCACCCATTTTACACTATCCCACAAAATCAAAATCTACTCCACTGACTTCAGGAGCTTATAATATGAATGGGATCATAGCCGTTCTGTAGCTCGGATAATTTTTTAAATCTTTCTGATATTTGCAATGTTTCCTTTGAGCCCATATGATCAGCTGGAGAGATACCATTAGGGCAAAGACAGCAACTAAAAAGAAAATAAAACAAGATTATTAGCATATGTGCATGTCTTTCCTGCATGGAAATGTTTTAATCCATTAGCATTCCATTAGTGAATAGTTTTGTGCTTTACCTGGAAGTGTTTGGGTCATAACAGTGAAGCTAATCCAGACTCCCATCTGTAGCAAGTAAGAGAACATGAATAAATTTACATTTTAAGGCAGCATAGTTCTGATCAACAGATACCATTGCTTTCAAAAACTATTCCACGGATAGCAGCATACAACTTCCCCTCCTGTCTCAATTGGTAATGACAGTGGCCGAATCCTTTTACTTCCCAACCAAACCCCACAGGCGTTTTAGTGGATTGGGGTGGGGATTGATGGCAAGCCATTCAGGAATGCCTTCCACCACGCTCCTGCCTTCTATATGTTTGCCAGGGCAGATGTCAGTGGTGCAGCGTGTGACAATTTGTTGCTTAAAGGTGCTTCCCACATTTGCTTAGTTTAAATGCTGGACATGTGGCCGTCTGTTCGGCTTTGGGATCCAGCTTTCAAAAGCGGGTGGAGGGAACATCAGGGCTTCAAGGGAAAAAGTGACAGCGCAAGTGCTCATAGAAAAGTTTGCCTTTGTTTCCAGGTGTCAGTAACCCTGTTTGTGCCACTTTCTGGTGTTTTATGATTCTACAGATTAATTTTGCAGGATAATTAGAATTTTTTTTTTAGCTATAATTAACCATCTCAAATATTGTGCCGCAAGTTCTGACAAAAGGTTCACTCTGTTTCTCTATCCACAGATGCTGCCAGACCTGACGAGTATATCCAGCATTTTCTGTTTTTATTTCAAATATTGTGAGGCTAGGCTCCGTGTGCTTGGCATAAAATATCATTCAAATCAGTATACAACATCAAATGATTTAATACCATTAAAATTAAAATAATTCATTACCTCATATGTGTAGTTGGGGCAGGAGACCAGCTTGAAAAGCCAGGTGAAAGGATTGTATGTGGGTCTTACAAAATGAGTCTTAGTACCTCAAGGAAAACAAAATACAGATATTACGGCACTTGACATTAAACAACTTACATTTAAATAATGCCTTTCAAGTCGGAAAGTGCTTTACAGCCAATGTATCCTTTATTTTGACTTGTAGTACCATTGCAATTTGGGAAACACGACAGCAATTATGCACACAGTAAGATCCCACAAACATCCATGAGATACTGTTAGGTAAACTGTTTTAGTGATATTGGTTGATTAAAAAATATTGGCCAGAATAACAGGGAGAACTCCCCATCTCTTCTTAAAATAGTGCCATGGGATATTTTATATCCACCTGAAAGGGTAGACGTCCAAAATACAGAATCTCCAACAGTGCAGCACTCCCTCAGGTCTGCACTGGAGTGTCAGCCTGCATTATGTGCTCAAAGGTTTGGGGTGGGACCCATGGCCCACAACCTCTGACTCGGAGGAGATTTTGCTACCAACGAGCCACAGCTGACACTTATGTAAGCCAATGCTTAAAATGCAATAAAATGTAAAAATCATTCAATTCAAACCAGACAGGATTTCAGATCTCACTAAGTGTTACAGTGAATAAAGGGTCAAACAAGGGTTGCTGCTATTGTTAAGTCATTACAGTTAGTACAGTGTAATAGCAGCAGTTAATGGCAATTAAATGAGAATTGTACTTACTTGTTTTATGCACCTGAACTAAGACACAATTTGTAAAATAATTTCCAGCTCCACAGACCTAGAGGGAAAAGTACAATTATTATTTGTTTTGAATAACTCCTTAAGTGCAAAGCATTAGTGGAATTAACCATCTTACACAATTGCAGAACTTGTAATTAGGCTGTGAGATGAATTAAGAATTTGTCTTGGCCAGGACAGAGATCTGATAAATAGCTCTGCACAAGACTTCTGGGATACCTTTCTCATGAGTTATGATCCATTTTAAAGGCAGAGATATTTATCGTTCATCATTGTTGGCTTTAACCATAGCTTTTTCTTTAAAACAAAGAATAAGTTCAAGTAAATGCCCAAGCCAAGATTTTATGCAATCTGCATCATGACAGAAAGAGCTTGCAGTGAGGCAAATTAATGATCTAATACTGTGCCTTTGACTCATCCAGTTTGCCATGATATATCTCTTCTGGAATGTGTGCCAAAGGAGGAAAACATAAATGTTCCTTTTGTTTCTGTAATATGCCATACATATCACGGTCACACAGCTGCGCAATATGGTGGCTCATTTATGATTTATATAAACAAATAATTATTCCATTTTTAATACATGAGAAAATAACTCTTGTCTTTGTGCAGCGATGCACAAACTACTTCCACCCCGATGCAGATCTTGCCTCCCTGATTCTAACCTAACCCATCTGGTGGAAACTTGGCAGATTTTGATCAGAATGCCTGCTCAATTTAACGCTCCATTGAAGTCACTTTGGCAAAATCCATTTGTACAAGATTACCAACATTCATTTTGCAATGCTGGAAAAACAATCTTTTGAAGTGGTTACAAATTTGCATGAGCAGGAAATAAAATTCAGTCCCAATTTACAAATGTTATTTGTCCTCCTTGCATCAATACGGTTTTTCAATGTTAGGAAGCAGCATAATGCACACTGAGGTTATCAGTTATTCCCCAAAATTTAGTTTCATTAATTGTTATTTTGGAGGAGGCAGGTCCTTCATAATCTTTTCCATTAACGTTACGGATTAAACAATTTCTGAATAAGCTAAGACTCCAGATTGTGCTTTTTCATTTGGAAAGTCTTTTCATAGTAAACCTAAAAGGAAACATATTTTGGGGCTAAAAACATTAGGGCCTACATTGATGAAAGCTAAGTTCCGCCCGGTTATCGGCGATACCTGGGCGGTGCTTGCTTTTTTACCACCCACTACCGTTGGGGCCGATTGGGCACGAGATTTATCCCGGTTTTCTTGGTGGGAGCAGCAGGCATCGGGAGGCAGTGGCCGGTAATGAGCGGTAGCGGGAGTTGGCGGTAGGTGCAGGCCCCTCGGCTCGGGAAAGATCGGAGGCCATGTACTGCGCATGTGCGAGATTTTGAATTTTTTTGGTGTCTTTTTTGAATGCCGACCTCACTTTTCCTGCGATTGGGGCTGAAGGGTCAGTTGCACATGCGTATAGAAGCTTGTGAGTGAATTGCACCTGACAGTTAGAGAAGGAAGCCATTGAGAGAGAGAGAGGGAAGAGAATCATCAGCCATCCACCTTGAAAACCCATCATGAGTGATAGAAAAGTTGCAAGCAAGTCCAATGCAGGGAGGCTCAGAGCTCCCTGGTTTACAGATGATGAACTGGAGGCACTTGTCTCAGAGGTGGAGCGCCGTTACAGAGAGCTCACCAGGGATGGTCGTGCCAAGCCAGCCCCGGCCCAATATAAACGCATTTGGCGGGAGATTTGGGAGGCCGTGTCTGCAGTGGGCACCATGGTTCGGGCAGGAGACCAGTGCAGGAAGAGATGGAATGATGTGGTAACGGCAGCAAGAGTAAATAAAGATCTTACTGATGTACTCCCGTACGACAGAAAAAGTATATGTAGTCATATTGTGTGTGTGTGTGTGTTGCATCTGCAAACTGGTTAAAGATTGCAACTTTTATTTCTGCAGAGGAAAAGAACAGCCAACGTCTCAAAGCAGTGTGGTGCGAGAGGGGGCCCACAAAAGGTCATCAAACTGACTGACATGGAGGAGCAGGCCTTGGCGTTGGTGGGTGACCACCCCCTTGCCACCATACATGGTGGTGCTGATCCCGTGCTGCAGCATGGTAAGTTGATAATAATCTCCAGTCTATGTTACTCTCTTGTCATGCAAGGTCATGTAATATGATGTCAAATGCATTTTAACGTACTGTCTGTCGGCCATTTAGGGTGTGGTGATGCAGCACTGACAGTTCTTGAAATAAGACTGTGATACGTGATGGTGCTCTTGTCAGCATTACCAACCCCGACCCGCCCCTCCCCATTCCGCCCCCCCCCCCCCCCACGTCCCCCGCTGCTAAACACTGAAATGTTGTATTGTACTTGCAGATGATGAATCGGACAGCACTGACCTAAGCACCCCATTACATAAGAACATAAAAAATAGGATCAGGAGTAGGCCATACAGCCCCTCGGGCCTGCTCAGCCATTTTATACGATCTTGGCTGATCCGGTCATGGACACAGGTCCACTTCCCTGCCCGCTCCCCATAACCCCTTATTCCCTTATTGGTTAAGAAACTGTCTATCTCTGTCGTAAATTTATTTAATGTCCCAGCTTCCACAGCTCTCTGAGGCAGATTTACAACCTTCTGAGAAAATAAATTTCTCCTTATCTCAGTTTTCACTGAGCGGCCCCTTATTCTAAGATTATGCCGTCTAGTTCTAGTTTCCCCATCAGTGGAAAATCCTCTTGTCAAGCCCCCTCATAATCTTAAACGTTTCAATAAGATCACCTCTCAATCTTTTGAATTCCAATGAGTAAAGGCCCAACCTACTCAACATTTCCTCATAAGTCAACCCCCTCATCTCCGGAATTAACCTAGTGAACCTTCTCTGAACTGCCTCCAAAGTAAGTATATCCTTTTGTAAACATGGAAACCTAAAATTGCATGCAGTATTCCAGGTGTGGTTTCACCAATACCCTGTATAACTGTAGCAAGACTTCCCTGCTTTTATACTCCATCCCCAAGATTCCATTGGCCTTCCTGATCACTTGCTGTACCTGCATACTATCCTTTTGCGTTTCATGTAGAAGTACCTCAGGTCCCGCTGTACTGCAGCACTTTGCAATCTTTCTCCATTTAAATAATAACTTGCTCTTTGATTTTTTTCTGCCTATGTGCATGACCTCACACTTTCCAACATTATACTCCATCTGCCAAATTTTTTGCCCACTCACTTAGCCTGTCTATGTCCTTTTGCAGATTTTTTGTGTCCTCCTCACACATTGCTTTTCCTCCCATCTTTGTATCATCAGCAAACTTGGCTACATTACACTCAGTCCCTTCTTCCAAGTCGTCACCTCTGGCACGCAAAGGCCACGTGCAATACCAACACCATCCACCTCGACATCAGGAGCCCACCACAGCAGCTCCTTCCACCACTCTGCCCCCCCCCCACTCAACATCCCCCATAGCCCTGCATCCAACCCCGCAACCCACAGAGACGAAGACCAGGAGGAAGAGCAGGAGGAGTTTTGCCCCACTTAAGCTTGAGTAGGTGGAAAAGGAGGACTCCATCGTCTTGACATGTTTGCCACCTGTGCGCACAACATTGGTATCAGGGTCCAAATTTTTGGGCTTCGAGTCGGAGGAAGCGGGACCAAGCGTTGTGAAGCACAGCACCCATGCCGTTAAAGCCACCAAGTCGCATCCACCCAGGTTGATGCAGCAAGGAGCTGATGATGCAAGACGGGCCGAAGCAATGCAGCAAATGGTTCAGCTGTCGAGGATGAACGTCGACCTAGGTCGAGACCTCCTCCAGGCCATGGCTGGGATAGCTGCCAACATCACCTTGTTTGCAGAGCAGCATACCAACAATATGTTGCTGCTGATCACCACGGTGCAACGAACCATCGAGTCTGTCGATGCCATATGGCAATCGATAGTGTTGTAGAGAGTAGAAATATATATATAGACTTAGGCATTAGGCACCTGCTGGATATTTAAAACTCACATAAGCTTAAATGGACACACACATAAAATGGCTGCCCAGGCATTATGGGAAATCAGGTAATCAAACTGTGAACTGTTGAACGTTCACTGACCGAGCAATAACCCTGTGAGGCCCACTGTAGGAATGCCTGGGAAGACAGAGATAAGAAGGAAACCATCTCCTGTGAACAAGGCCATAAACCAATTAATTCCCCAGGAAGAAAGATAAGAGGGAAACCATTTGCTGTAAACAAGGCTATATACCAATTATTTCTCCCAGATGAAAGAACTAGGGAGAGAACCTATAAAGCCATCGATCAGCCCAAGCTGACAATAACCGAACATATGGTTCCCTGGATACTAGGAGAATTCTATTGGGTTAAAAGAACCTATATGTAATCTATAATCGTTGTGATTGGCTTGTGTCCAGCCGTGATGGGCTGTGTAACTGTAGTAAACTGTTTTGTAACTGTTGTGAAACATATAAAGGTACATGTAACTCTTTGTTCTGTGAAGAGAAACCTGGATACGGTCCTGAGTTTTTCCTTCCCGCTGAGCGTAATAAAAGCTGCTTCAGCATTGGAACCGACCCTGAGTGTTGAGTGATTCTTCTAAGAAAACACTAACGCTAACAGATAGTCTCGGGCTATGGCGTGGAATCCCCCCCCCCCATGCCATACCAGCCAGGCCAACAGAACCAGAGGGTCTGGAGATGCCAGTGTCTTCCATCTCACCGCCTACATTCTCTCCCCGACAAACACGACAGCAGTGCTCTGGGTGCACTGCTGCACATCATGCTGGTACCGACGTGGTGAGGGGCAGGGGTATGGGTCGGCGTGGGGATGGGCAATCCATCAAGAGGAGAATGGGGCTCACTTGGAGCGGGGGGAAAAGAGATGGTGGGAGTGGTGAGTTGGGTGTTGGTGATGTTTGTATATATTGATCATGTTGTTGTTGTGTTGGTCTTTAAGATGTTGCCTTTTGATGCTAAATGCACTGTTTGTGAAAATAGTGTAAAATATTTTGCTTGACATGTTTACATCTTCCGCCACTTTTGAATGTTGTACAATTTAACACAGATTTTTTTTTAACCATTCTTAGTCAGTGTCTAACTTTTAGATAATGAGGGGTATGTGCTAAGAAACCCACAAATGTCCTTTAGATGTAGCGCAGTGTGCTAAAATTGTCAAAATCCCTGCCAGCTCCCTATAAGTCGTGCTGCTAAGCCACTGTTGAGCTCTCAGCAGCTTTTAAGGAAATATTCCTGTTTCCAAGATGGAAATCTATACTGAAACAGAAGGTGCACAATAAAAATGAAATGGAAGAGGAAGAGGAGTACAAGACCTGGAAATGTAATTTTCAGATGGATCCTGCTACAGATCAACTGCAAACTGGGAGGCAAGCTGTGAGGTGTGGACATCCCGCTGAAGTAGCTGATGGTGATCGGAATGGACATGTACCATGACCCCATCAGAGGAAAGCAGTCGGTGGTTAGATGCATTGCCAGCCTGAATAAGGCAATGACCAAGTGGTTCTCAAAGGTGGCTTTTCAGATGCCCAATCAGGATAACTCACAAGGAGCCAGTTGTGAAGAAGGGATTAGTGGAGACGCCCATAACTCTGGCAGTAAACGATATCAAGATACACTGCAGGAACGAGGCCGTGTATCAGTATCACTTCATTTTCAGGCCTAATAGAGAATGTTGGAATATACGGTATGAAATGTTGAATGAGCATCGGACGTTTCTGGACAGTCACCACTTTTGATGGCACCATACTCTACCTGCCTGTGAAACTATCCAAAGTGGTTGATCTCAAATCGCAAAGAAAAACTGACGGCTCGGAGGTGAACATCAATATTGAAATGACCAAGATCCTGCAGCCAAACTCTGATCTCTACATCCCCTATGGCAATGTGGTATTCCAGAGAGCTATGAGGAGTCTGGAATTAAAATTGGTCAGACGAATTTTCCATGACCCAAAAAATGCATTTGTTCTCCCTTAACACAGGCTTCTTACTTTATGTAATGGTGGAGCAGAGACCATTGTAGTGAAACCTATTACCTCTCAAATAGTGAGTCAGACCTAGGATGTTTGGTTCTGAACGGCTCAACTCCATTGTCCGTAGCAGCCGCTCAAGGTTGAGATAAGACCACTTTTTACAGAATGGTGTTTCTGGTGAGCGGTAACAGGATATTACATGATCCTAATGATGAAACTTGCATTTTGGGGGATTTTCCCATGGGTGGGCAGTATGGACAACCACCGGCAGTATTTCTCTGTTGAATTTACCACTGGGCTGTTGGTGGGAATAGCAATTCTACAGCCCCCTGGATGTCGAGGGACTTACAGGGGAGAATAAAGAAAAAAAAGGAAGCTTATGTCATATAATTATGGCTAAATACTATAGAATCTTTGGAGGAATATAGAAATTTAAGAGGTAAAATTAAAAAGGATATTAGGAATGCTAACAGAGAGCATGAAAAATTTTTGGCTAGTAAAATTAAGGAAAATCCAAAGATGTTTTATAAATATATTAAGAGCAAGAGGGTAACTAAAGAAAGGATAGTGCCTATTAGAGACCATGAGGGTAATCTTTGTGTGGAGGTGGAAGATGTTGGTATGATTCTGAATGAATACTTTGCATCTGTTTTCACAGAGAAAAGGGGTAATGCAGATACTGCTATCGAGGAGGAATATGAAATTCTGGATGAAATAAACATACTGAGAGAGGAGGTATTAAGGGGTTTAGCAGCTATGAAAGTAGATAAGTCCCCAGGCCCGGATGAAATGCATCCCAGGCTGTTGAGCGAAGTAAAAGAGGAAATAGCAGAGGCCCTGACCATCATTTTCCAATCCTCTTTGGATTTGGGAATGGTGCCGGAGGACTGGAGGACTGCTAATGTGGTACCCTTGTTTAAGAAGGGAGAAAGGGATACGCCAAATAATTACAGGCCTATCAACTGAACTTCCGTCGTGGGAAAATTATTGGAAAAAATCCTGAAAGACAGGATAAATCCCTGTACATCCCTGTCTGGAGTAAAAACAAAACAGGGAAGGTGGCTCAACCATGGCTAACAAGGGAAATTAAGGATAGTGTTAGATCCAAGGAAGAGGCATATAAATTGGCCAGAAAAAGCAGCAAACCTGAGGACTGGAAGAAACTTAGAATTCAGCAGAGGAGGACAAAGGGTTTAATTAGGAGGGGGAAAATAGAGTATGAGAGGAAGCTTGCCGGGAACATAAAAACCGACTGCAAAAGCTTCTATAGATATGTGAAGAGAAAAAGATTAGTGAAGACAAATGTAGGTCCCTTGCAGTCGGACTCCGATGAATTTATAATGGGAAACAAAGAAATGGCAGACCAATTGAACAAATACTTTGGTTCTGTCTTCACGAAGGAAGACACAAATAACCTTCTGGAGGTACTAGGGACCGAGGGTCGCGAGAGAAGGAGGAACTGAAGGATATCCTTATTAGGCAGGAAATTGTGTTGGGGAAATTGATGGGATTGAAGGCTAATAAATCCACGGGGCCTGATTGTCTGCATCCCAGAGTACTTAGGGAAGTGGCCCTAGAAATAGTGGATGCATTGGTGATCATTTCCCAACAGTATATCGACTCTGGATCAGTTCCTATGGACTGGAGGGTAGCTAATGTAACACCACTTTTTAAAAAAGGAGGGAGAGAGAAAACAGGTAATTATAGACCGGTTAGCCTGACATAAGTAGTGGGGAAAATGTTGGAATCAATTATTAAAGATGAAATAGCAGCACATTTGCAGAGCAGTGACAGGATTGGTCCAAGTCAGCATGGGTTTATGAAAGGGAAATCATGCTTGACAAATCTTCTGGAATTTTTTGAGGATATAACTAGTAGAGTGGACAAGGGAGAACCAGTGGATGTGGTGTATTTGGACTTTCAAAAGGCCTTTGACAAGGTCCCACATAAGAGATTGGTGTGCAAAATCAAAGCACATAGTATGGGGGTAATGTACTGACGTGGATAGAGAATTGGTTGGCAGGCAGGAAGCAGAGAGTCGGGATAAATGTGTCCTTTTCGGAATGGGAGGCAGTGACTAGTGGAGTGCCACAGGGATCATTGTTGGGACCCCAGCTCTTTACAATATATATTAATGATTTGGATGAAGGAATTGAGTGTAATATCTCCAAGTTTGCAGATGACACCAAACTGGGTGGCGGTGTGAGCTGCGAGGAAGATGCTAAGAGGCTGTAGGGTGATTTGGACAGGTTAGGTGAGTGGGCAAATGCATGGCAAATGCAGTATATTGTGGATAAAGGTGAGGTTATCCACTTTGGTGGCAAAAACACAAAGGCAGAATATTATCTGAATGGCAGCAGATTAGGAAAAGGGGAGGTGCAACGAGACCTGGGTGTCATGGTTCACCAGTCATTGAAAGTTGGCATGCAGGTGCAGCAGGCGGTGAAGAAGGCAAATGGTATGTTGGCCTTCATAGCTCGGGGATTTGAGTATAGGAGCGGGGAGGTCTGACTACAATTGTACAGGGCCTTGGTGAGGCCTCACCTGGGATATTGCATTCAGTTTTGGTCTCCTAATCTGAGGAAGGACGTTCTTGCTATTGAGGGAGTGCAACGAAGGTTCACCAGACTGATTCCAGGGATGGCTGGACTGACATATGAGAAGAGACTGGATCAATTGGGCCTTTATACACTGGGGTTTAGATGGATGAGAGGGGTTCTCATAGAAACGTATAAGATTCTGACGGGACGGGACAGGTTAGATGCGGGAAGAATGTTCCCGATGTTGGGAAAGTCCAGAACCAGGGGACACAGTCTTAGGATAAGGTGTAGGCCATTTAGGACTGAGATGAGGAGAAACTTCTTCACGCAGAGAGTTGTTAACCTGTGGACTTCCCTGCCGCAGAGAGTTGTCATTGCCAGTTCATTGGATATATTCAAGAGGGAGTTAGATATGGTCTTTACGGCTAAAGGGATCAAGGGGTATGGAGAAAAAGCAGGAAAGGGGTACTGAGGTGAATGATCAGCCATGATCTTACTGAATGGCAGTGCAGGCTCGAAGGGCCGAATGGCCTACTCCTGCACCTATTTTCTAAATCTACATTTGGAAAGGCAAGAATTAATTAGGGACAATCAGCATGGATTTGTTGAAGGAAGATCGTGTTTGACTAACCTGATTGAATTTTTTGAGGAGGTAACCAAAAAGGTCAATGAGGGTAGTGCGACGATGTAATGTATTTGGACTTTAGCAAAGCTTTTGATAAAGTCCCACATGGTAGACATTTCATGGAGGTTAAAGCCTATGGGATCCACAACAAAGTGGCTGGTTGGATCTAAAATTGGCTTTGAGTTAAGAAGCAAAGGGTAATGGTTGATGGATGTTTTTGTGACTGGAAGGATATTTCCAGTGGGGTTCCGCAGGGCTCAGTACTGGGTCCCTTGCTTTTGTGTTATATATCAATGATTTAGATTTGAATATAGGGAGTATGATTAAGAAGTTTTCAAATGCCACCAAAATTGGCTGTGTGGTTGACAATGAAGAGGAAAGTCATGGATTGCAGGAGGATATCAATCTACTAGTTAGGTGGGCAGAGCAGTGGCAAATAGAACTTAATTCAGAGAAGTGTGATGTAATGCACTTGGGGAGGACTAATAAGGAAAGGGTATACACATTAAGCGGTAGGCCACTTAATAGTGTAGATGATCAAAGGGAGCTTGGAGTGATTGTCCACAGATCCCTGAAAGTAGCAGGCCAGGTGAATAAGGTGGTTAAGAAGGCATACGGAATGCTTGCCTTTATTGGCCAAGGCATAGAATATAAGAGCAGGGAGGTTATGCTTAAATTGTATAATACTCTGGTTCGGCCACAGCTGGAGTACTGTGTGTAGTTCTGGTCGCCGTATTATCTGAAGGACGTGATTGCACTAGAGAGGCTGCAGAGGAGATTTACGAGGATGCTGCCTGGAATGGAGAATCTTAGCTATGAGGACAGATTGGTTAGGCTGGGTTTGTTCTCATTGGAACAGAGGAGGTTGAGAGGAGACCTCATTGAGAGTACAGCATTTTGAGGGGCCTGGATATAGTGGATAGCAAGGCGGAGGGGTCAATTAGGAAGGGGGCATAGTTTTAAGGTGGTCGGTGGAAAGTTCAGATGGGATTTAAGGGAGGGCTTCTTCACACAGAGGGTTGTGGGGGTTTGGAACTCACTGCCTGGAAGGGTGGTGGATACAGAAACCCTCACCACATTTAAAAGGTGCTTAGATGAGCACTTCAAGTGCCGTAACCTGCAGGGTTATGGACCTAGAGCTGGTAATTGGGATTAGACTGGATAATTTCTTGTTGGCCGGCGCAGATACGATGGTAAGTACTGCTGGGAATTGAATACGGCCAGGGTGATCTCTTGGACTGGTTTTGATTGCCTGGATGGGTCGGAGAGGAATTTTCCCAGATTATTTTTCCCCAATTGGCCTGGGTTTTTTTCTGGTTTTTGCCTCGCCCAGAAGATCACATGGCTCTGGTTGGGGTGAAGTGTAGAATGTTTCAATGTAAGAGGTGTTGTAGTTGTGTGGGGCAGACTGGTTGGGCTGGGTGCTCTTTACCAAAAAGATTAATTATCTGTTTGGACTTTCTTCCTCCTGATGCATGCTTCCTTCAGATTCTTTGATCTGAAAGTCCTCTAGGTACAAAGGTCAACAGCAGTTTCTTTGGGGTTCCTTTGTTTGGACAGTTATCCTGGAAACTTCAGGAAAATGTGTTGGCTAGCCTGGGCTTACCCATGTCTATCCTAATGACATACCTGTCTTTAGCATATGCCAGTTGCACCACACTTCCCACCCTCCCCAATTTGAGGCAAGCCCTGGAAATCCCAGGGTAGTTTAAAGGGGGTAGAAACCCAACTTCATAGATCTCTGTCCTCCTTTCCTCTTCTTTGCACCTGGTAACTGAGTGTTCCCCAAGCACATTGGAGAGCTATATCAACAACAACAACGTTCTTTTATATAGCACCTTTAGCTTACTCAGAAGATATTAGGACAGGTAGAGTGGCGGAAAGGTTTCGAGAGGAAATTCCAGAGCATAGGGCCAAGGCAGCTAACGGCACTGCCGCCAATGGAGGCGCGAAGGAAATCGGGAATGGACATGAGGCCAGAATTGAAGGAATGCAGAGTTCTCAGAGGGTTGTAGGGCTGGAGGATGTCACAAAGATAGGGAGGGTGAGGCCATTGAGGGATTTGAACACAAGGATTAGAATTTCAAAATTGAGGCCATTAATTTTGACTGCAGCAACAACAATATAAGTGGGTGCATCTAAGATGTTCTCAAGGCCTGGTCTAACGACAATACATATTTGCATCCTCACTAGATCACATCAACATCATCCTTCGCAGGGCCAAGAACCCATTTTAAAAGTGATCACAAGGAATATTCAGTGACAGCACAGATGAAAACATCTTTGCCTTCAAGGATATGTGTTTGAATCCAACCTGAAATCATGGGATGAAAGTTCTTTCTCTCTTAGAGCTGAACAGTCCTCAAATATATATTATTCCCAGTTTAAATTTCAGCAGAATGAATGACGGAAAGCAATAGACAATATAAAGCATATCAAAGTGAAGTAGTTAAGCACAGGACACTTTCCTAAATAAAAAAACTGGCTTTGTACGTACCAGAAAACAAAACATGGCTGGAACAATTTGTCTATTGCCGAAGCCTGGAAAAAAATAATAAAACAACATAATCCTTGGCATCCATCATGTAACTGTAGGCTGCACAATAGAAACAATCACGTCAATAAACTGGAAGGGACTGCTAAATGCAACACAAAACCGTCCTGCTTCTATGCATGTTAATTACTGTTTAACCCACTGTGTGCGGCTTTCTACAGGGTCTGATAAAAAATAATTTCTGATATTTTCAAACTCATCAAAAACAAATGGCGATTTATTAAGAAACACTGTATAAAGGGAGAGCAAAAACAAGACAATTTAAAATATGTGTTAGTCAGAATTGTGAATTAATGTGAGAGGAAAGTTCAAACAAGCCTGGGGAGATTTAAGAACTGTTAATGTTTATTTTTAAACCTTATTGTGGCTCTTTGATCCAGCAAGTATTAGAAGAGTGAGTGTTCTTTCTCCCATCAGATACATAGAGTTTAATTTTTTTTTGAATGTCTGCTTTTGGCATCAAATACTCATTTTTATTAAAAAACCAAGGTAGAGAAATTCACTTTGTTTGCACCTCCCACTGCCGCCTCCCACGACAGCAAAATTTGGCCTATTAATAAAAGGAAAATAGTAACATTTTTAAAGTTTAACTGTAAGGACATTTTTTAAATCCGGCTTTCCAACAGGGTGCAGTTATATTGCAGCCGATGTGAAACCAAAGCAGTGCTACAGCAGCAAGTCACATCTCTTGATCTGTTGCACCCGGGAGTCAGATCACAAACTTAATTCCCAAGTTACACTGACTAATGGCACATGTCGTTCGCTGATCTGTTGCAGCAAATTATGGCCCATTATCTGAATCCTGGTGGGTTAGTGCAACAACACAAAAATTAGCACTAAATTGCTGATGCCAATTTAAAAGAAATTTGAATCATAATACTTGGCATTACTTGGTCTAATTATGATTTTAGTGATGTGTGCCATTTTAAAATTCAGAAACTGAAATTTGATTTGTCAATCCCATAACAATTGGCTGAATTACATTTTTTAGCTCATAACCAGTACTGCATGACCTCCTTAATAAACTTATATCTGAATTTTGAAACTAGCATTAATCAAAAAATGAATTACACAAGAACACAAGAAATAGGAGCAGGAGTAGGTCATTTGACCCTTCGAGCCTGCTCTGCCATTTAATAAGATCATGGCTGATCTGATCATGGACTCAGCTCCACTTTCCTGCCTGCTCCCCACAACCATTTATTACCTTATTGCTCAAAAATCTGTCTATCGCCGCATTAAATATATTCAAAGACCCTGCCTCCACAACTCTCTGGGGCAGTGGATTCCACAGATTTACAACCCTCTGAGAGAAGAAATTCCTCCTCGTCTCAGTTTTAAATGGGCGGCCCCTTATTCTGAGACCCGGTTCTAGTTCTATTCTCCCCCATGAGTGGAAATATACTCTCTGCATCCATCTTGTCGAGCCCTCTCATTTTCTTATATGTTTCGATAAGATCACCTCTCATTCTTCTGAACTCCAATGAGTATAGACCCAACCTACACAACCAATCTTCATAAGTCAACCCCCTCATCAACCTAGAGAATCTTAAATACGGAAACCAAGACTGCATGCAGTACTCCAGGTGTGGCCTCACCAATATCCTGTACAGTTGTAGCAGGACTTCTCTGCTTTTATACTCTATCCTCCTTTCAATAAAGGCCAACTTTCATTTGCCTTCCTGATTACTTGCTGTACCTGCATACTAACTTTGTGCATTTCATGCACAAGGACCACCAGGTTCCTCTTTACTGCAGCCCTTTGTAATTTTTCTTCATTTCAATTATAATCTGATGTTCTGTTTTTTTTGCCAAAGTGGATAACCTCACATTTTCCTACTTTATAATCCATCTGCCAAATCTTTGCCCATTCACTTAGCCTGTCTATATCCCTTTGCAGATTTTTTCTGTCCTCCACACAATTTTCTTTCCCACCCATCTTTGTGTCATCAGCAAACTTGGTTACATTACACTCGGTCCCTTAATGCATGTCATTAATATAGATTGTAAATAGATGAGGCCCCAGCACTGATCCCTGCGGCACTCCACTAGTTACTGTTTGCCAACCGGTAAATGACCCGTTTATGCCGACTCTCTGTTTTCTGTTCGTTAGCCAATCCTCAATCCATGTTAATATATTATCTCCAACCCCGTGAACTTTTATCTTATGCAGTAACCTTTTATGTGGCACCTTATTAAATGCCTTCAGGAAATCCAAATATACCACATCCATTGGTTCCCCCTTATCTACCCTGCTTATTACACCTCAAGAACTCCAGCAAATTTTATCAAATTTAATTTTCCTTTCATAAAACCATGCTGACTCTGCTTGACTGAATTCTGCTTTTCCAAATCTCCTGCTACTGCTTCCTTAATAATAGACTTCAGCATTTTCCGAATGACAAATGTTAGGCTAACTGGTCTATAGTTTCCTGCTTTCTGTCTGCCTCCTTTTTTAAACAGGTGCGTTACATTTGCAGTTTTCCAATCCACTGGGACCTCCTCAAAATCCAGGCAATTTTGGTAGATTACAACCAATGCATCCACTATCTCTGTACCCACTTCTTTAAGGACCCTAGTATGCATGCCATCAGGTCCAGAGGACTTGTCCACTTTTAGTCCCATTATTTTATGAAGTATTACTTCTTTAGTGATAGTGATTGTATCAAGTTCCTCCTTCCCTATAGACCCTCGATTACCTACTATTGGGATGTTTTTAGTGTCTTTTACTCTGAAGACTGATACAAAATATTTGTTCAAAGTCTCTGCCATTTCCCTGTTGCACATTATTAATTCCCCAGTCTCATTCTCTGGGAGACCAACATTTACTTTAGCCAGCCTTTTCCTTTTTGTGTACCGGCAGAAACTCTTACTATCTGTTTTTATATTTTGTACTAGTATACTTTCATAATATATCTTCCCTCTCTATTACTTTTTAGCCATTCTTTGCAGGCTTTTAAAAGTTTCCCAATCCTCTGGCCTCCCACTAATCTTGGCCACATTGTATGCCCTTGTTTTCAAGTTGATACCCTCCCTTATTTCCTTAGTTATCCATGGATGGTTATCCCTTCTCTTACAGCCTTTCCTTCTCATTGGGATATATTTTTGTTGAGAGTTATGAAATATCTCCCTAAATGTCTGCCACTGCTCATCAACCGACCCACTCTGTAATTTATTTTCCTAGTCCACTTTCGCCATCTCTGCCTTGATACCTTTTTAGTCTCCTTTATTTAAGCTTAGGACACTGGTTTGCGAACCAACTTTCTCACCCTCCAACTGAATTTGAAATTCAACTATGTTATGGCCACTCATTCCGAGAGGATCCTTTACTAGGAGATCGTTTAGTAATCCTGTCTCATTACAGAGTACCAGATCTGACATAGCCTGCTCCCTGGTTGGTTCTGCAATGTACTGCTCAAGGAAACTATCTATGAACTCTTCCTCAAGGCTACCTTGGCCAATTTGCTTTGTCCAATCAATGTGAAGGTTAAAATCTCCCATGATAATTGCCGTTCCTTTTTTACAAGCCTCCATTATTTCTTGATTTATACTCCATCCAACAGTGTAGCTAGCGTTAGGGGGCCGAAAACTATGCCCGCCAGCGACTTTTTCCCTTTATTATTCATTATTTCCACCCAAACTGATTCAACATCTTGATCTTCTACCTGCATGCACAAAGCTTTACTTCCTGTTATTATACTTTTGTTACACTTCTCTGTCAACTTTTTTCCAGAATTAATTATTATTAAACTTGTCAAGCTTTAATTAATCCTTCCTGCCTTTAAAACAATCATAAAATCATACAAAGAAGGAGGCCATTCAGCCTATGCCGGCTCTTTGAAAGAGCAATCCAATTAGACCCATTCCACTGTTATTTCCCATTAGCCCTGCTAATTTTCATTTTCATATTTATATTCAATCCCCTTCTGAAAGTTACTCTTGAATTTGCTTCCACCACATTTTCAGGCAGTGCATCCCAAATCAAAACAACGGACTGTGTAAAAATAAAAATTCTCCTCATCTCCCTTGGTTTTTTTGCGAATTATCTTGAATCTGTGTCCCCTGGTTACTGATCCTCTTGCCTGTTGGAAACTTTTGCTCTTTGTTTACCTTATGAAATCCCCTCGTAATATTGAACACCTCTAATTAATCTCTACTCTGAGGAGAACAATCCCAGCTTTTTTAGTCTCTCCACATAATTGAAATCCATTATCCCTGGTATCATGCTGGTAAATCTTTTCTGTACCCTTTCCAAGGCCTTGACATCCTACCTAATGTGTGGTGCCCAGAATTGGACCAATAGTGTGACATTGTAGTACCTTATTTCTGCAGCTCTCAGCTCCTTATCCTGTACTACAAAGAAACTGCTGTGTTGCATCAAAATCTACTTTTCTTTCCAAATTGTTTGAGTTTTGCTATTTCATTATAAGCAATACCCTTGAAATTCCATGCAGTGGAGGGAATTCTCCCAGAATCCCACCATAATTCCAGCAGGAGACCAGAAGAACTCACAACCAAGTGGCAGAAACCTGACATAACTTGGTTATACCAGATCTCTGTTATTTCTGAGGCGTTTCTACTGGTTACGACAGAAAACCAAAAGAACCCCCATGACTTTTCAGGACCAATATGAAAGTATTATATAAAAATAAGGACACAATGTAGGACTATAATACGTCTGCGCACCCTAGTCCAATAATCTCGTGCCCTTCAACACTGCTTCACCTGAAGACTTAACTTAGTTTGAAATCCCTGGCCTAGAAATTAGTTTGTGTCAAACTGGGTGTAGAGAACAGTCCCTGCACCTGTAGGTATGGCTACCTGATATTGAGGCTCGAGCGTCACTTACATGAAGTCGGTGAGCTGCAGATGCCTGCGAGGCAACCCCAGGCGGCTTGCTGGCAAAGAGGATTTCAATTTATGCCTGCTGCATCGCCAGCAGCGAGCCTCGGGTTGGTCCTGGGAGGTTGAAATGACCAGGAAGAGGAGGGGTGACTGAGGCAGGTAGTTGGGGGCAGCACATTCAGGTGAGGGCAGCGATCGGGAGGTGGCCAAGCAGGGGCCAACAACTGTCTTCGAGACTGCAGTGGGGCTGGGAGGAGCACTCCTGCACCTCCTGGCTCCACATTTGTTGACACAAGTATTTTTCTTCAAACTTATCTTTTTGTTGACGGCCTATAACCTAACCTTTAAGGACTGCTGGTTAGGCTGCATGTAGAATACATTATCCTGAATGTCGGTGCTCCGGCACCGGTCTCGGTCAGTCCAATTTTACAAAGGGAGCTTCAAATAGATGTTAGGCTCATTTTATACGCCTAATAAGCGTGCCCTGGATATTGGATGCTTCAGTGCCCATTTTGCACCTGAAATACAGGTGTGGCTCCAGCAAATTTCTCGGCTCCTGTGTGCAACAGTAATTTGCATTGTGTGTGTATGTATGTATATATATGTGTGTGTGTATGTTTATAAGAAGGTGTGGATAGAATGCAGTCGAGTTTGTGTTTGGTGTCACTAGTGGTTCTGTTAGTTATTTAGAAGGGAAAAGAGGAGAGGAAGTCTGACTTCCAACCCTGGAGAAATTCCTGTGCGTCTGCATCAATTTGCGCAGTGGTACAGTGGCAGGCTGTATCCATGTTCCTTGCTGATCTCAGGAGATGTATCTGCCAACAAATTTGCTTTGAGATCACAATTGGGGTTAGATGTCTCAATTTAGCTGCTTGAACATACAATGGGGCCGAAATTCAGGCACACCAGAAAGCTGGCGCACCTATGATTTTTTAACTGTTACTCACCGCTGGAACTCTTGGTGTGGTGAGTAGATCCATTTTTAGAACTTTGAATTTTTTTCAAAGTCCTACAGGAAATGGATCATAATGGAGGCTGGCCTTCGACTCAAAGCCAGGCTGACTGGCTGAAAATGGGTTAGAAGGCCCAGCCGCCATTGTCAATCAGAGTGGTGGTGTCAAACTCATGTGCATCACCACGCTCTCTCCCCTCTGTTAAAGGGGAGAAATGCAATCATTTTTTAACTTTGGCCACTGAGCCACCAGGGAGGGTTTCAGCTGGGCCAGCAGCCTGGCACCGAAGAGGGGATGCCAGGCCGAATACGGGGCCAGTATTTTGCCGGCCAATCGGCAAGTCGGCCAGCAAAAATTCTTGCTCTGCGGCCGAGGCAGTGGGTCCTCCCTTTTAAGGGCGGCCATGCTGCCGGCCAGCAGTCACTCCACAGAGGTGCACCAACAGAGAAAACTGTCGGGGCACCGCACGGCGGGGGATCCATGGAGTGAGGTGAAAATTGCTGTGCAAGTATTTTTATAGTTTTTTTATTGCTTTTATTAGTGGTGATACCTCTTGGGCAATATGGGGTCCAGACTGAAAAATCCCCGACCTGAATTTAGGCTGGGTTGGCCTGTTGAGCCCAAAGCGGCGGCCATTCGATTTTTACGAATGGCCGCTGCAAACGGGCACTAACGGATCTCTTTGAGACCCTGGATTTCGACCCCAATATGTTTCCCATCTGCAGCTGAAATGTGGCTTGAAATTATAAATTCTATTGACTCAGGATTAGTGCATTTATTAAACTAACAAAAAGGACTCTGCAAAACCTGAAAAAGATTTTGAGAGACAACCACATAATCTGCAGCACTCGTCATTGACAATCTGTCATTAATTTTCTCATTTACAAAATTATATCCTCTTATTTATTTACTATTACCTCTGATAACTTTATTGGTCTCCTACATATTTCACAGTAACTGCCTATCACAGCAAGTTCCTTATGGACCCTTGACTACTATATTACTATTGATTTCCTATCCCCAGAGAACAGAGAAGAGGAACAATTATCACAAAAAATATTTCACATGTCTATAAAAAGGTCTACCTAGGTTTAAACTGTCTCCAGTGCTATATGAAATGTACTCTGCACCAATTAGATTAATACACAGTGTGGCCATCTTTAGTCTTTTGGCTCCTTTATCATCCATAACGTAGGTGTTCCCCTCAAAGAAAGCAGAAAATTGTCAGGCAAGTCCTAACTTGTCTTGTGTAATGATGATAAGATCATGAAAGTAATAGGAACCTTTGTTAACACAGATTTTCTCCTGCTGGTATTATTTTTAATTCATCCTGAGAATGTGGGTGTCATGAGCAAGGCCAGCATTTATCGCCCGAGTTGGCCTTGAGGAGGTGATGCTGGGCCACCTTCTTGAACCGCTGCAGTTCTTATGGTGAAGGTATTCGCACAGTGCTGGTAGATAGGGAGTTCTAAGAGTTTGACCCAGCGATGATGAAGGAACAATGATATATGTCCAAATCGGGATGGTGTGTGCTTTGGAGGGTTCCCATGCACCTGCTGCTCTTGTTCTTCTAGGTGGTGGAGATCACAGGTTAGGGAGGTTGTGTTGAAGAAGCCTTGGTGAGTTGCTGCAGTGCAGCCTGTATATAGTACACACTACAGCCACATTGTGCCGGTGGTGGGAGGAATGGATGTTTAAGGTGGAGAGTGCTGCCGATTAAGTGGACTGCTTTGCTCTGGATAATGTCGAGCGTCCTGAATGTTCTGACAGCTGCACCTAACCAGGCAAGTGGAAAGTATTCCATCACACTCCTGACTTGTGCCTTGTAGGTTGTTGAGAAGGTTTAGGGCATCAGGTGGTGAGCCACTCACCAGAGAATACCCAACCTCTGATCTGCTCTAGTAACAATGTCAGTTTTGTGGCTGGTCCAGTTGGGTTTCTGGTATCAGTGCTCCTGTACCTATAGCAATTCCTACATTCCACAAGAAAATTGACAAGTCAAAGAAATCCATTAAACGATAGGGATAAGCGAAATCAAATGAATGAGTCAGAAATAAAAATGGAACAGAGATCCAATATCTCATTTGTAATGAATAAAAGTATATAACCTGTACTGTTTTTCCCAGAGTGTGAAAAATGAGATACTTCTGTTCTCTGAGCACCACTCCATGTGCATTGTGAATTTAGAATGGATCAGGGTTTGTAGAACCAAAACCAATGTAGCAATTTTCAGTCTCAATGGTCCATTGACGAAATGGATCCAATGGTTATGAGGTGTATTGGTCTAAGTCAGGTTAAACTGTTGGATTTATTTAGCAATTGAGAAAATATCCTAACAATTTCATTTTTCCACAAAAAATTCATCTGTATATATAGAAAGCATGCAAAAAATGCAGGAACAAAATGTGGATTAAAAAAGAATATGTGTAATTTTCAATTCTGGGAGCATTACAAACCAGAAAATTATAATTCTCTCCCACTTCCTCTCTATCTACCTCTCTCTATCTCTTGAGCACCAGGGTTAGAGAGCAATGGCTGGCAGGGTACAAGAAAGGACTGCAACAGCCAAAAAAGGGGTGTAGCTTCAGTAGTTATACTGACTTATTACCAGATCTTTCCTGTCATTGGAGCCACTGTTAATAAAGGTCATTCAGAACATAAGGAACATAAGGGGAACATAAGAAATAGAAACAGGAGTAGGCCATACGGCCCCTCGAGCCTGCTCCGCCATTCAATAAGATCATGGCTGATTTGATCATAGACTCAGCTCCACTTCCCCGCCCGCTCCCCATAAGCTCTTATCGTTTAAGAAACTGTCTATTTCTCCATTTAAATAATAACACGCTCTTTGATTTTTTTTTCTGCCAAAGTGCAGGACCTCACACTTTCCAACACTATATACCATCTGCCAAATTTTTGCCCACTCACTTACATAGAAACATCGAAAAGAGGTGCAGAAGTAGGCCATTCGGCCCTTCGAGCCTCCACCACCATTCAATAGCTGATCATTCACCTCAATACCCCTTTCCTGCTTTCTCTCCATACACCTTACCCCTTGATCCCTTTAGCCGTCAGGGCCATATCTAACTCCCTCTCGAATATATCTAACGAACTGGCTTCAACAACTCTCTGCGGTAGAGAATTCCACATGTTAACCAGTCTCTGAGTGAAGAAGTTTCTCCTCATCTCGGTCCTAAATGGCTTACCCCTAACCCCTGGTTCTGGACTTCCCTAATATCGGGAACATTCTTCCTGCATCTAACCCGTCCAGTCCAGTCAGAATTTTATATGTTTCTACGAGAGTCCTCTCATCCTTCTAAACTCCAGTGAATACAGGTCCAGTCAATCCAGTCTCTCCTCATATGTCAGTCCCGCCATCCCAGGAATCAGTCTGGTGAACCTTCGCTGCACTCCCTCAACAGCAAGAACGTCCTTCCTCAGATTAGGAGACCAAAACTGAACACAATATTCCTGGTGAGGCCTCACCAACGCCCTGCACAACTGCATTAAGACCTCCCTGCTTCTATACTCAAATCCCCTAGCGATGAAAGCCAACATGCCATTTGCCTTCTTCACCGCCTGCTGTACCTGCATGCCAACTTTCAATGACTGATGTACCATGACACCCAGGTCTCGTTGCCCACCTCCCCTTTTCCTAATCTGTCGCCATTCAGATAATATTCTGCCTTCGTGTTTTTGCCCCCAAAGTGGATAACCTCACATTTATCCACATTATACTGCATCTGCCATGTATTTGCCCACTCACCTAACCTGTCCAAGTCATCCTGCAACCTCTTAGCATCCTCTTCACAGCTCACACCGCCACCTAGCTTACTGTCATCTCCAAACTTGGAGATATTACACTCAATTCCTTCATCTAAATCATGAATATATATTGTAAATAGCTGGGGTCCCAGCACTGAGCCCTGAAGCACCCCACTAGTCACTGCTGCCATTCTGAACAGGACCCGTTTATCACTACTCTCTGCATCCTGTCTGCCAACCAGTTCTCTATCTACATCAATATATTACCCCCAATACCATGTGCTTTGATTTTGCACACTAATCTCTTGTGTGGGATCTTGTCAAAAGCCTTTTGAAAGTCCAAATACACCACATCCACTGGTTTTCCCTTGTCCACTCTACTAGTTACATCCTCAAAAAATTCGAGAAGATTTGTCAAGCATGATTTTCCTTTCATAAATCCATGCTGACTTGGACTGATCCTGTCACTGATTTCCAAATGCGCTGCTATTTCATCTTTAATAATTGATTCCAACATTTTCCCCACGACTGATGTCAGGCTAACCGGCCGATAATTCCCCATTTTCTCTCTCCCTCCTTTTTAAAAAAGTGTTATTATATTAGCTACCCTCCAGTCCATAGGAACTGATCCAGAGTCGATAGACTGTTGGAAAATGATCAGCAATGGATCGACTGTTTCTAAGGCCACTTCCTTAAATACTCTGGGATGCAGACTATCAGGCCCTGGGGATTTATCGGCCTTCAATCCCATCAATTTCCCTGACACAATTTCCTGAATAATAAGGATTTCCTTCAGTTCCTCCTTCTCGCTAGACCCTCGGTCCCCTAGTATTTCTGGAAGGTTATATGTGTCGTCCTTTGTGACGACAGAACCAAACTATTGTTCAATTGGTTTGCTATTTCTTTGTTCCCCATTATAAATTCACCTGATTCTGACTGCAAGGGACCTACATTTGTCTTCATAATCTTTTTCTCTTCACATATCTATAGAAGCTTTTGCAGTCAGTTTTTATGTTCCCAGCATGCTTCCTCTCATATTCTATTTTCCCCCTCCTTTTTAAACCCTTTGTCCTCCTCTGCTGAATTCTACATTTTTCCCAGTCCTCAGGTTTGCTGCATTTCTCGCCAATTTATATGCCTCTTCCTTGGATTTAACACTATCCCTAATTTCCTTTGTTAGCCACTTAGCCTGTCTATGTCCTTTTGCAGATTTTTTGTGTCCTCGTCACACATGGCTTTTTCTCCCATCTTTGTATCGTCAGCAAACTTGGATATGTTACACTCAGTCCTTCTTCCAAGTCATTGATATAGATTGTAAATAGTTTGGGTCCCTGCACTGATCCCTGCAGCACTCCACTAGTTACTGGTTGCCAACCAGAGAATGAACCATTTATCCCAACTCTCTGTTCCCTGTTAGTTGGCCAATCCTCTATCCATGCTAATATATTACCCCCAACCCTGTGAACTTTTATCTTGTGCAGTAACCTTTTATGTGGCACCTTGTCAAATGCCTTCTGGAAGTCCAAATATACCACATGCACTGGTTCCCCTTTATCCACCCTGTTCGTTACATCCTCAAAGAACTCTAACAAATTTGTCAAACATGACTTCCCCTTCATAAATCCACGCTGACTCTGCCTGACCCAATTTTGCTTTTCCAAATGTCATGCTACTGCTTCTTTAATAATGGACTTCAACATTTTCCCAACCAGAGGTGTTAGGCTAACTGGTCTATAGTTTCCTTCTTTTTGTCTGCCTCCTTTTTTAAATAGGGGTGTTACATTTGCAGTTTTCCAATCTGCTGGGACCTCCCCAGAATCCAGGGAATTTTGGTAAATTACAACCAACGGATCCACAATCCCTGCCACTATTTCTCTTAAGACCCTAGGTTGCAAGCCATCAGGTCCAAGGGAGTTTTATGCCTTTAGTCCCCTTATCTTACTGAGTCCCACCTCCTTAGTGATTGTGATTACATTAATTTTCTCCCCCCCTTTAGCGCCTTGGCTATCCACTGTTGGAATATTGTTCGTGTCCTCTACCGTAAAGACTGATGCAAAATATTTGTTCAGAGTTTCTGCCATCTCCATGTTCCCCATTATTAATTCCCCAGTCTCGTCCTCTAAAGGACCAACATTTACTTTAGCCACTCTTTTCCTTTTCCTTTGTGCTAGTTTACTTTCATAGTCTATCTTCTCTTTCTTAACCTGATCTCATCCTCTCAAATTTGGTCATTGAATCTCTCTTCGGATTCCTCTAAGTTGATTCAATCAAGGGGACCCAAAATTGATGCACTCATCACCCACTGCCGCTGACTGTCTCCCACTGCCGCCGACATTCCTCCTCGGATTCCGACCAGTGCCAGTTTCGATCAAGTCTGGAGCGGGAGGGAGGTGAGAGCCACCAGGAACTGCCCGCTGATGTCAGTGGACGGCCGAGTGGTATAAGTGGACTCCTGCCCATAAACGCATTAAGAGCTATCGGGCTAATCACCGGAGACTATTAGTGGTATGCATGTGCAAATAGACCTATAGAAATCACGAGCCCAGCCCAACGGCCCAAGAGTTTAAACACTGCTCCAACAATGCCAACAGGTGATTTTCCACATTAACACATAATCAATTACTGCTGAACAAGCCCGACAAATTCTGACAAAGAATTTAAGCTCAAAACTAATGAGCAGCTCCCTTGAAACAAAGAGCTGGGCCAGATTTGGTGGGAGATAAGGAAGCCTTTTTGGAGTATATCTGTTCCCAGTTTTATAAGGAAAAGAACTCAAGCAGCCGGAGGTAGGGAGTGAAGAAATGGAGTAGTGGAGAAAACTACAAGAAATCATCAAGGACCGACTGAGCACGAGGCCCATGAAATGGAAGGTTGTCAGCAACCAAATTGTCAACCCGGGCCACCACAACCAGCGAAACGACCAACCGAAACTAACTCAGCAAAAACCGAAGAATTGACATTTATTTCCACTCTACAATCTACTTCTGAACGACCAACGGGTGAGAAATTACCAAAAATGACTAACTAAAGAAAGTGGGTACTTACCCCATACATCCAAAATGCAATTTACCACATCAACGGACTCACCCCAACTGAAGACTACACAGACCGAAGTCCTCTCCTCCCTCCGGTGTATGGCTCGTCTAGAAGGCCAAGCGCAGCGAACCCCGAAACCGCGATTCACCAGCAACTGTCAAAAGTGATTGGTGAGCATAGACCCTGAACCCCCAGAGCTATAACTTAGTTGGTTAGGGGAATTGGGAGGGGGAGGCTGGGATAACTTGTGTAAATGTATCTGCATTCTCCTCTTTACGCCATTTAGAATTTAAGCTGTATTTTTTTCCCCACAGGCTATATGTTGATAATTTATTCAATGTGTTGTACCCCTCAGTGTGTATTGGTATTACTATTCTGTGTGTGCTATTAAAAGTGTGCCTTTTACTTCCTTTTAAACACAATAAAGCCATATCTGCTTCCTACCTGGAAACTGATTGTCTGTCCAAGTCTGTCACAGTCCCTTCATAATTCCAGAGTCTAGAACCAAGGGTGCGGGAGCAATTTGAAACCGCTCAAAGAAGGTCAGAAGGGAAAGCTGACCCCCCCCCGATACATAATGGTGACCACGAAGGGACTCTGGGGCAAGGGACATGATAAGAGAGAGACTGGTTTCAGGAAAAGAAGCAAACTGGAAGAGGGGATTTCCTCGTATGTGTTTAAGAGGGCAAATGTGGCTAAGGAGTGGGTACTCGATCTATTATATGTTGAGCGTCCAGAAGAAGGTGCAGCTCAACGGACCGAGAGCAAGGAACATAAAAGGTCGATAGAGAAGGCCATTTGGCTAATTTGCCTTCAGCGACAGATCCGGCTTCTAGATGAGGCGAATGAGAACTTAAAGGGAGTATTGAGACAGGCAGAAGAGAGGTCCAGTGCAAGGGCCACAGTCAGGGAAAAGCTGTGGACTGAGGTGGGACAGTTAAAGGAAAGTAGAGAGCTCACTAAAAAAAGGCACAAAACCCAACTGGACCTTTTACAGTGTCAGATTATTGAAGCCAAGAATAGCGAACTGGTGTTGCGGGAAAATAATTCCTGCCTCGCCAAGCAAGTTAAAGAGTACAGGGAGAGGGTGAGAGACATTCAGGTAGCCCATAAGGTAGCCAGTACCAGGGAATTTGAGGCAGGAGATCATGGCCCCTGCCAGCAGCAGATCCAAAGCTTGTACCTTGCTCTATCCCGGGCCAAAGGCATGGTGTGCCTGATAAACCCGGGTTTACCCCAGGAACACCTGGTAGAGCAAGGAGAAACCCCTCAGTCACTGCCTGCAGCTCCCAGGAACGGCCCGGAGCAGCAGGGGTGTCAGCCAAAGTGCAGAGCAGGCAAGGATTGCGAACTACCAATACCGGCAGCCCCGAGTTTTAACTCGGCTTGGCAGCAGGGGGAAGCGGGTGAGCCAATACAAGAAGGGCCGGAACCAGGGCCAATGCACCTGGTCCGGCAGCAGAAGTTTGGCCCGCATGGCGTTGATGGGGCAGCAGGACCCCTAGAAAGCAAATTCGTAGTTCCCCCCACGACACCCAAAAACTGAGGGCTATGATAGGCCACCTAAGTAAGCTCACCCAACAGGGGGTTTCCTCGGTACACTTCCTGGAAGTGGAACACACAGAGAATATTAACGGGTGCGATGATTCGGAGCAGGCTAAGATGTTGCTCTTCTCACTAGACACCAAGCTGTGCCATTCCCTCTCTGGAGACAGCAGAAAGGGGCGAAACACGTAAGCTGCGGTTAAGGAGGAGTTTCTAGAGGCCATGGGTATGAAAGACGGGAGTCCTTTCTCCTGAGTGGAGAAGACAGTGCAGCTCTATGGGGAGACTCCACAGGCTTTCGCCGACAGGTTGTGGCCGGTCTACGAAAGGGCCTGTAGTGGGGTTCTTGACCGGGCCCACTCGACCCCTAACGAGCTGGCTCACTGGCTCCGCAGCCTGGTGGCAAACAGCTCACCTGGAATAAAGGCAAAAGCCGAGGTCTGGTTCGATCCAAGAGATCCCAGAACCACTGAGGAGACAGTGGTCAGACAGTTGACCCTGGCTTACCGGAACGGTGGAGGGACAGAGGAGCCCTCCTCTAAAGGGAAGGTCCATGAGATTAAACCCAGCCAAGGCAAGAGAGAGTGGCATCAGGAGGTGGGAACCCTCCCCACAAAGGGGGCGAGTGTTTTGGGTGTGGGAAAAGTGGGCACTGGAGGAAGGACTGTAGGAACCCCTGGAAAGAGATTAAGGGAAAGGCTGCTCCAGCCCCAGCCCGTAAGGCCGGGGCAGGAACACCCAACTCATATGAGACACTCATAGCCGCCCTACAGACACTCATAAACGGACAGGGAGCAGTAGCTATCGCAACCGGTGCAGTAGCCGGTACGGTAGAACCCTCTGCTCCAACCTACCCAGATGCATGACTAGAGCCAGCCCAGCCTGTGTACCTGTGTTCCCTAGAGTACGATGCCTGGAAGAGACCGTGCATTACGATGGACGTGGAGAAAGTGAAATGGACCTACCTGCTAGATACTGGTGCTTCCAGCACCCTTGTACATGCAGATAACCCGGTTACCTCACCTCTATCGAACGGGGTCCCGTACAGTCTAGTGGGGTTCACAGGCAATGAACAAACTGGTTCATTTTCCATCCCACTCACCATTCAGTTAGGGACACTCAAAACCAAATGGAAGTGTGTCCTGATGAAATGGGAGCAGGAGGGAAAAGGGATCCTGGGGGCTGATTTTATCATTGGCCACCAGATCCTAGTAGATCTCAGGAACCACTGTCTATGGGGAGCCATAGGGATAGACAGGGAAAGTGAGGTGGCGGTGATCCCAGAAAAAGGGGCCAAGGGAACGTTGTGTACCGTGAAGCTAAAGGAGGGTTATGACTTGGAATTACTGGTCAGTAACACCCCAGTGGAGTACCAGGCATATGTACGGGCACACCTTGCAGCATTCGCTACGCACAAACATGACTGTGGTAGGGTAATGGGGGTGGAAGTTAGTATAGAAGGGGACCCCATGACCCGACCACAAAAGCAATATAACTTCCCCAGGGAGGCAGAGGCAGACCTGACAATGGCGCTGGGATCACTGGTAGAGCAAGGGGTGTTAAGACCGATAGCTACCCATGTGAACTCTCCACTGTGGCTGGTTAAGAAACCGAACAACTCATGGAGGACCACCGTGGACTATCGAGTACTAAATAAGAATATCCCTGCCTGTGCACCCACTGTAGCAGCCGTAGCGGACCTCATAGGGAGTATTCCAGCATCTGCGACCACTTTCACGGCGCTGGACATTTCAAATGGGTTCTGGTCCATTCCTTTAAAATGGAAGGACCAGTACAAGTTCGCTTTTACCTTTAAGGGCCAATAATACACGTGGAACTGTCTTCCCCAAGGCTTCCACAATAGTCCCAGCATTTTTCACCAATGTATGGCGAACTGTTTAAAGGGCTTTAGCAGACCCCAGCAATTGGTGCAGTATGTGGATGACCTGCTTCTGTTCACCGATCAGGGGGAGGAGCATGGCCCACTGCTGGCCGAGCTGCTGGAGCTGTTAAAAGAAGACAGGTTTAAAGTAAACCCCAAGAAGGCACAGATCGGCCAGAAGGAAGTCAAATTCCTGGGGTTGACTGTGCGCGCTGGGGAAAGGGCCATAGACAAGGCTAGAAGGGAGGCAGTACAGAAGTTACCAGCCCTCAACACAGTGACAGGGGTAAAATCATTTCTAGGGCTCACCGGGTACTGCAGAGATTTTATTTAGGATTATGCAGCCACCGCAGCCCCTCTGCTCAGGCTCCTACACAAGGGTTTAGAGTGGGACTGGGATGAGGGATGCGAGGCAGTATTTAATCAGCTCAAGAAGGACTTGCAGACCGCGCCAGCCTTGGGAGCGATAGTTGTAGGAAAGGAGTTTTTCCTGGGGGTGGCAGCCAGCGGGGATAGTTTGAGCTCAGTGCTGCTTCAAGAGCCGCACGGCCAGCTGAGACTGGTGGTTTACTCCTCCAGGATCCTCACAGATTTGGAGAAGGGGTACTCCAACTGTGAGCGACACCTCCTAGCCACACATTGGGCAGTGAAAATTGGGAAGATCCTTGATCTTCATGGGAGGGTCTCCTCTAACACTCCTAATCCACCACACACCTACTCAGATGCTCCTAGATGGGAAGATTCTCCAAATCTGTGAGGATCCTGGAGGAGTAAACCACCAGTCTCAGCTGGCCGTGCCGCTCTTGAAGCAGCACTGAGCTCAAACTATCCCCGTTGGCTGCCACCCCCAGGAAAAACTCCTTTCCTACATCTATCGCCCCCAAGGCTGGCGCAGTCTGCAAGTCCTTCTTGAGCTGATTAAATGCTGCCTCGCAACCCTCATCACAGGACGGTGAGCAGTGCCCGCATTGCTCACTGGACCATGCTCCTCTCCCAGATGGACCTCAGAGTGGAAGACCCCCGTGAACCAAGGCTCGTAGCCAACCTAATCTACCCAGGGAAAGCTCTATAGAAGGGGTATGTGAGGTGAACATTGGCCTTCGAGCTGGGTTACACCCTACAGGCCGGGACATCTACGTGGACGGGTCCAGCATGGTATCTGCTGGCAAGCGACTCACTGGGTGCGGAATCTATGACCCAAGGGCAGGTATTGCCCTGGCAATCAAGCTCCCCAGCACCATGAACGCCCAGCATGCTGAACTGTCCGCCATACTGTCGTGGGGTAGCATTGCGGGTTAAAGAGGAGATTAATGCAGCAGTTAGGAAGGACATTAGCTTGGATGATGTGGAATCTATATGGGTAGAGCTGCAGAACACCAAAGGGCAAAAAACGTTAGTGCGAGTTGTGTACAGACCTATAAACAGTAGTAGTGATGTTGGGGAGGGCATCAAACAGGAAATTAGGGGTGCATGCAATAAAGGTGCAGCAGTTATCATGGGTGACTTTAATATGCATATAGATTGGGCGAACCAAACTGGAAGCAATACGGTGGAGGAGGATTTCCTGGAGTGCATAAGGGATGGTTTTCTGGACCAATATGTCGAGGAACCAACTAGGGGGGAGGCCATCTTAGACTGGGTGTTGTGTAATGAGAGAGGATTAATTAGCAATCTCGTTGTGCGAGGCCCCTTGGGGAAGAGTGACCATAATATGGTGGAATTCTACATTAGGATGGAGAATGAAACAGTAATTCAGAGACCATGGTCCAGAACTTAAAGAAGGGTAACTTTGAAGGTATGAGGCGTGAATTGGCGAGGATAGATTGGCGAATGATACTTAAGGGGTTGACAGTGGATGGGCAATGGCAGACATTTAGAGACCGCATGGATGAACTACAACAATTGTACATCCCTGTCTGGCGTAAAAATAAAAAAGAGAAGGTGGCTCAACCGTGGCTATCTCGGGAAATCAGGGGTAGTATTAAAGCCAAGGAAGTGGCATACAAATTGGCCAGAAATAGCAGTGAATCTGGGGACTGGGAGAAATTTAGAACTCAGCAGAGGAGGACAAAGGGTTTGATTAGGGCAGGGAAAAAAGAGTACGAAAGGAAGCTTGCAGGGAACATTAAGGCGGACTGCAAAAGCTTTTATCGATATGTAAAGAGAAAAAGGTTAGCAAAGACAAACATAGGTCATCTGCAGTCAGAATCAGGGGAAGTCATAACGGGGAACAAAGAAATGGCAGACCAATTGAACAAGTACTTTGGTTCAGTATTCACTAAGGAGGACACAAACAACTTTCCGGATATAAAAGGGGTCAGAGGGTCTAGTAAGAAGGAGGAACTGAGGGAAATCCTTATTAGTTGGGAAATTGTGTTGGGGAAATTGATGGGATTGAAGGCCAATAAATCCCAAGGGCCTGATGGACTGCATCCCAGATTACTTAAGGAGGTGGCCTTGGAAATAGCGGATGCGTTGACAGTCATTTTCCAACATTCCATAGACTCTGGATCAGTTCCTATCGAGTGGAGGGTAGCCAATGTAACCCCACTTTTTAAAAAAGGAGGGAGAGAGAAAACAGGGAATTATAGACCGGTCAGCCTGACATCAGTAGTGGGTAAAATGATGGAATCAATTATTAAGGATGTCATAGCAGCGCATTTGGAAAGAGGTGACATGATAGGTCCAAGTCAGCATGGATTTGTGAAAGGGAAATCATGCTTGACAAATCTTCTGGAATTTTTTGAGGATGTTTCCAGACGAGTGGACAAGGGAGAACCAGTTGATATGGTATATTTGGACTTTCAGAAGGCTTTCGACAAGGTCCCATACAAGAGATTAATGTGCAAAGTTAAAGCACATGGGATTGGGGGTAGTGTGCTGACGTGGATTGAGAACTGGTTGTCAGACAGGAAGCAAAGAGTAGGAGTAAATGGGTACTTTTCAGAATGGTAGGCAGTGACTAGTGGGGTACCACAAGGTTCTGTGCTGGGCCCCAGCTGTTTACATTGTACATTAATGATTTGGATGAGGGGATTAAATGTAGTATCTCCAAATTTGCGGATGACACGAAGTTGGGTGGCAGTGTGAGCTGCGAGGAGGATGCTATGAGGCTGCAGAGTGACTTGGAAAGGTTAGATGAGTGGGCAAATGCATGACAGATGAAGTATAAGGTGGATAAATGTGAGGTGGCAAAAAGAGAGACAGACTATTATCTGAATGGTGACAGATTAGGAAAAGGGGAGGTGCAACAAGACCTGGGTGTCATGGTACATCAGTCATTGAAGGTTGGTATGCAGGTACAGCAGGCGGTTAAGAAAGCAAATGGCATATTGGCCTTCATAGCAAGGGGATTTGAGTACAGGGGCAGGGAGGTGTTACTACAGTTGTACAGGGCCTTGGTGAGGCCACATCTGGAGTATTGTGTGTAGTTTTGGACTCCTAACTTGAGGAAGGACATTCTTGCTATTGAGGGAGTGCAGCGAAGGTTCACCAGACTGATTCCCGGGATGGCGGGACTGACATATCAAGAAAGACTGGATCAACTGGGCTTGTATTCACTGGAGTTCAGAAGAATGAGAGGGGACCTCGTAGAAACGTTTAAAATTCTGACGGGTTTGGACAGGTTGGATGCAGGAAGAATGTTCCCAATGTTGGGGAAGTCCAGAACCAGGGGTCACAGTCTAAGGATAAGGGGTAAGCCATTTAGGACCGAGATGAGGAGAAACTTCTTCACCCAGAGAGTGGTGAACCTGTGGAATTCTCTACCACAGAAAGTTGTTGAGGCCAATTCCCTAAATATATTCAAAAAGGAGTTAGATGTAGTCCTTACTACTAGGGGGATCAAGGGGTATGGCATGAAAGCAGGAATGGGGTACTGAGGTTGCATGTTCAGCCATGAACTCATTAAATGGCAGTGCAGGCTCGAAGGGCCAAATGGCCTACTCCTGCACCTATTTTCTATGTTTCTATGTTTCTATAATGAACGTGGTGACAAACCCCGAGGAATTCCCTACCCCGTATACAATTTGCTCGGACAGTATGTTCACCTGCAATTCGTGTACGGTGTACCTGGCTATCTGGTCCCGCCGCGGACACATGTCCGCTGATGCGAGACTCCTGGCAATCAAGCCTCTGCTGGAGAAAATCATGACAGCGGTGGGGGAAGAAGGAAAGGTCTACATACATAAGGTGAAGGCCCATTCAAAAACCGAACCCCGTGCAGAGGGAAACCAACAGGCTGACAAACTGGCCAAAGAAGGTGCCCGCACGGGAAAGATCTGGGACCCCTATGACACCGGCCACATAGCAGCGGTCAAGAATAAGAACAGGGCAGCAGAGAGTACAGGGATAGCTTTGGCCTCAGACTTAAAAACTGTTCAGGCACAGGACCCAGTCCTGAAAGCTGTCCTGAATCCGCTAGCTAAAGGAAAGAGAGTAGAAGGTCCGTACGGCACAGCCGCCATTACCGTAAAGGAAGGCATGCTGTTTAAAGAGGAACAATAGGTCTTGCCGCAGCAGCACCAGAGGGAATTCCTAAAACTGGTCCATGAGGGTGCAGGAGCGGGACACCCCGGGCCTGAGACCACCTGGCAACGGGTGGAACAGGCAGGATGGTGGCCGGGACTCAGGGAGGACGTCCACGAGTTCTGTGCGAACTGCCTGGTGTGTGCTGCGAACAACCCTGACCCCCAGAAAAGGAAGGTGTCCCTAGGACACGTCAGGAGGGTAGAGGGACCATGGCAATCAATCCAAATTGACTACATCGGGCCCCTACCCACCACCCAGGGAGGTTACAAATACTGCCTAGTCCTGGTGGACGTGTTCTCAAAATGGGTTGAAGCCTTCCCCTGCTGAACAGCCACCGCACTAGGGACAGCTAAGATTCTAGTGAGGGAAGTGTTCTCCTGGTGGGGACTCCCACAGTATGTGGAGTCAGACCAGGGGAGCCATTACACCGGGCAGGTAATGCAGGCAACCCTTAAGGTGCTCAGCATTGAGGGGAAATGGCACGTTGCCCACAATCCACAGTCATCTGGTATTGTGGAGCGTTTAAACTGCACCATTAAAGAAAGGCTGCGGAAGGAAACGGGAGACTCACCCCAAAAGTGGGTGAAGGTCTTACCGTTGGTCCTAATGGGGATCCGAGCCAGCCAGTCAAAGAGAATGGGGTATTCCCCATACGAGCTCATGACTGGCCGGATCATGCAGTCCCCCACCCATGTCCTAGCCCCGGTGCTCACAGAAGGTCAGCTCAGAGAGGTGAACCGGGACCGGTTTGTCAGGAACCTGTTTAAACCCCTCAAAGAGATTCACTGGCAGGCTGCTAGTAACATGGCCAGACAGCATCGGAGTAACCGATTACTGCTAGAACCCAGCAAACACCACGAATGGGAGATAGGGGACCAGGTCATGGTGAGGAACTATGCTCGGGTCGGGGTTTTTGAAGCATTCTATATGGGGCCATACAGCATTATCGACAAGGCAAGCCCGATGGTCTATGCCATAAAGCTGCCCCGCCGTACTAAGTGGTTCCACATCAGCCAGTGCAAGCTGTACAACCCAGGGTCAGCCAAGCACAGAGAGCAGCCGGGAGGGGTGAACCTCCGTTGGCCGCCCCTGACAGTGGAGGGCCCACAGGGAATGTAGCAGGCTCAGAAACCGTGCCCATAGGGGCGGTGAAGTGCACTACTGGGGGGACTGTCCCACCCATCGTTTGGGTTTCGGACGCATCCCCAGTAACCCAAGCCCTGAGAAGGACCCTCCGTACACCACGGCCAAAGATACCATGGTCACCGGCATCTGAGCCTCAGCGATTCTACCCTAGGAGAAGAGCAGCCCGACAGGAAAGGCCGAAGATCAGGAGTACAGAGGTCGCTCAGAGTAGGGACCCCCAGCCAGCCACCTCCAGCAGTGAGGGTCTCACAGGAGCAGTAGCAACGAGCTGTCCCAGAGACAAGGGTCTCCAGCTCATCGGCTGCGGGGAAACCCTAGCACCCAGGCGGCTATCAGGCCGCGCACGGCATGGGCCTGACAGGGATTAACCAGGCCACCAGGAGACGGATGGCGGTTGTACATAGCTCTAATTTTTAGTTTAAGGCAGCTGACTGCACCGTTTTACATTTTAAGTTTAGTTTAGAATTAAGGTTAATGTTGCAATAATGTTTAGGTGATTGTTTAAAGTTTGTCTGGTGTGTCAGCCAGCCTGAGAGCAGTTCTCAAGGGCAGGATCCAGACATTACCGGGTGATGGACAAACATCAGGAGACCAATTGATGTTCTTTAATTTTATTCTATGTTCTTCCTTTTGTAATGTGGTTGTACGTTGCCTACATGCTGGTGAATATAATGTAACTGTGCTGAAATGTAACTGTGCTGAAATGCAATTGTAGTGATTGAACCCCTCCAAGCTGGAAGGGTGTAAATGTAAAAAGTTTGTACCTGCAAAGGGAAAAGTGTATATCTCTGGTGATGTTGCATAAGTGTAATGCATATTTTGGGCATTAGTTTAGTTAATTTACGGGGAAGGTTATCTCTTGGGAGTCAGGGACTTTGCTCACCTGGAAGATGATACCATAAGTGGTATGGATTCACAGGGGGAAGTGTAGAATTTACCAATATTTCGCAAAGATTCCTTGTACCTTTTCCCCTGCAGAGGAGAAGAATCCCTTTCTGGACTTTTAAAATGGAAGAAAAACTTCGAGACACAAATGAGTTTAAAGGGCAGACGAGGCCTGCAGGGGATAAAAGGGGATGCATTCATGGAGACCCAGCCACCCCCCCCCCCCACTCTGCCCCAATGTTTGGACTCATAGGAAAGAGAATTTAATTTGGAACTCGATGAACATTTTATATCCTAGGAAAAACTCTGAGGAAGATACCTAAGAGCTTTACAAGTTTAAGATCTCTAAAGGAACATTTTGGAACAGACTGCCAGGACAGAGGGTGGGACTTCACTCAGGAATTGGGTATTGGAGCTAATTCGATCTGTCTGGGAGAATGAGTCGATCGATAACTAACAAGAATTGTGAGAGATAAAAATTCGCTCCATAGTGACAATAAACGCATTAAGAGCTATCAGGCTAATCACCGGAGACCATTAGTGGTATACATGTGCAAATAGACCTATAGAAATCACGGGCCCAGCCCAACGGCCCAAAAGTTTAAACACTGCTTCAACAATGCCAACAGGTGATTTTCCACATTAACACATCATAATCAAATTACTGCTGAACAAGCCCGACAAATTCTGACAAAGAATTTAAGCTCAAAACTAATGAGCAGCTCCCTTGAAACAAAGAGCTGGGCCAGATTTGGTGGGAGATAAGGAAGCCTTTTTGGGATATATCGGTTCCCAGTTTTACAAGGAAAAGAACTCAAGCAGCCGGAGGTGGGGAGTGAAGAAATGGAGTAGTGGAGAAAACTACAAGAAATCATCAAGGACCGACTGAGCACAAGGCCCACGAAATGGGAGGTTGTCAGCAACCAAATTGTCAACCCGGGCCACCACAACCAGGGAAACAACCAACTGAAACCAACTCAGCAAAAACAGAAGAATCGACATTTATTTCCACTCTCCAATCTACTTCTGAACAACCAATGGGTGAGAATTTACCAAAAAGGACTAACTAAAACTATTCTTAACCAAAGAAAGTGGGTACTTACCCCATATATCCAAAACGCAACTTACCACATCAATGGACTCACACCAACAGAAGACTACGCACTCAGAAGTCCTCTCCTCCCTCCGGTGTATGGCTCGCCTAGAAGGCCAAGTGCAGCGAACCCCGAAACCGCGATTCACCGGCAACTGTCAAAAGGAATTGGTGAGCATAGCCCCTGAACCCCCAGAGCTATAACTTAGTTGGTGAGGGGAATTGGGAGGGGGAGGCTGGGATAAATTGTGTAAATGTTTCTGCATTCTCCTCTTTACCCCATTTAGAGTTTAAGCTGTATTTTTTTCCCCACAGACTGTATGTTGACAATTTATTCAATGTGTTGTACCCCTCAGTGTGTATTGGTATTACTATTCTGTGTGTGTTATTAAAGGTCTTTTACTTCCTTTTAAACACAATAAAGCCATACCTGCTTCCTACTTTGAAACCGATTGTCTGTCCAAGTCTGTCACAGTCCTTTCATAATTCCAGAGTCTAGAACCAAGGGTGTGGGAGCGATTCGAAGCTGCTCATATAAGGTCAAAAGGGAAAGCTGACCCCCCACCGATAGACCACCCCTTACACTATCTTCCCTTTCTTAATCAATTTTTTAGTCGTTCTTTGCTGGCTTTTAAAAGCTTCCCAGTCTTCTGATCTCCCAGTAGTTTTGACCACGTTGTATGCCCTTGTTTTTAATTGGATACCATCCTTTATTTCTTTAGTTAGCCACGGATGGCTATCTTTTCTCTTACACCCTTTCCTCCTCACTGGAATATATTTTTCTTGAGAGTTGTGAAATATTTCCTTAAATGTACACCACTGTTCATCAACCGTCCTACACTTTAATTATTTTCCCAGTCCACTTTACCCAAATCTGCCCTCATACCTTCATAGTCTCCTTTATTTCAGTTTAGTACACTGGTTAGAGGTCCAACTTTCTCACCCTCGATCTAAATTTGAAATTCAATCATGCTATGACCACTCATTCTGAGGGGATGCTTTACCAGGAGATTGTTTATTAATCCTGTCTCATTACACAGGACCAGATCTAAGATAATCTACCCCTTGGTTGGTTCCGTTACGTATTGCTCAAAGAACCCGTCCCTTACACACTCTATGAACTCCTCCTCAAGGCTACCCTGACCAATTTGATTTGTCCAATCAATATGGAGGTTAAAATCACCCATGATTATTGTTGTTCCCTTTTTACAAACCCCCGCTATTTCCTAGATTATGCTCCGACCAACAGAGTTGCTACTTTTAGGCTGCATATAGACTACGCCCACCACTGAATTTTTCCCTTGTTCCTTATCTCCACCCAAACTGCTTCAACACCCTTATCATTTGAGCTTCTCCATTTATTAGCCATTTTATCCAGACTATTTCTTGGAGAGCAATATCTTCAACACACCTCCATTTTCTATGCATGGATGACACAACCTGTCCCATTCATGAGGGTGATTGCGGAAAATTTCCTCTGTTTGCCACCACAGCAAATCCATAAATGTGTTCCCTATAGACACAATGGGATAGATCTAAATTTTTAATATCAATTTTGAACAAGAGTGGTCCCAGTACTGATCCTTGTGGGACCCCACATCCTTCCTCCTGCCACTCTGGATAGCCACTTTTCACCTGTACTCTCTGCTCCCTGTCTTCAAGCCAGCTAGCTATTTATTCTGCTACTTGACCTCTAACTTCACATGCTCTGACCTTATTCATTAGTCTATTATGTGGCACCTTATTGAAGGCATTTTGGAAATCTAGAAAAATTACATCTATTACATTATCCTTATTTACACCCTCTATCACCTTATCAAAGAATTCAATGAGATTTGTCAAGCATGACTTTCCCTTTTGAAATCTATGCTGACTAATCATTATTATATTTTTCGATTCTAGATGTTTTTCTATTCTCTCCTTTAGTTGAGATTCCATTACCTTTCCTACTACCAATGTTAAGCTGATTGACCTCTAGTTCTTTGGACATATTTTATCTCCCTTCTTAAATATAGGTATAATGTTAGCTATCTGCCAGTTCTCTGGTTCTACACCTTTTTCTAATTTATCAATGAATATCTGTGATAGTACCTCTGCTATTTCTTCCCTAGATTATATTAAAATGCACAGATGCAATCTGTCCAGGCCAGGGGGGTTTATCCTTTTTGAGTTTGAGTAATTTGTTTAATATTTCTACTCTTCTTATTTTAAATGTGATTATATCACATTTGGCCTGGAGTTGCTCTGTTTTTTTTGGAGCAACTTGATTTTTCTGGAGTATTTTAAAGTCCCCATGTTGCACATTCAATTTGCGCCAGTGTAAGTGAGTTAGTTAGGATTTTTTTAGTTTAGTTTAGTTTTGTTCAAAAGGGGGCGTTACCAGCCACCTGCAGCCGTTTTGGCCATTTAAGTCATTTTGCAAGCTAATAGTTGCTCCAAATTAACTCAGGCCAGTGTATGTGGCAACATGTGGCCACATAGAAAACCCTTGCGGAGAGCTAAAAAATCAGCGCAGATAGGTATGTAGGGCTAGAATATCCCTAACCTATTTTTCTGACGCCCTCACCCGAGGTGCACCGCTTTTGTCTGCCTCCAAGCGCGGCGAAAAATGATGTCCGTATTCTGGCCACTCCCCAGCCTCTTCTCTGTCGTGGTGCAACGTGGTCCAATGGATTGGAGGTGGAGCCAGGTCCCGGCGCTGAAAGCAATACCGGGACTTCTGCACATCCGCGCTAGAGTCTGCGCGCATGTGCAGTAGCTTCTGGCAGGCCATTTCTGCAAACACGCACTGCAGGCTGTGTGGGAGGAGCCCGAAGCGCACCGTACCTAGCTCTGGCCGAATGGGCTCCCTCATCGGCAGCCCGCTGCGTTCCCTAATGTAGGACTTACATTTTTTATTTGTTATTTATTGATTGCTTATTACTTTGGTCTTGGTGCTTTAGGGGCAGGGTTCCTTCTATTTTATTTGTTAATTAATTGCTTATTACTTTTTGTGCTTTGTTTGGTGCTTGGTGGTGCTTTAAATGTAGTTACTTGCGCCGATTCCTTAACTGTAAGTAAGGTCTTTCAATGCAGACAAAAGTGGACACATACGCTGCCCTAAGTTAGTTTAGTACAACTTTTTTTCTGGCCAAATTGGCATAAATGATGTAAGTGGCTGGGAACGCCCCCTTTTGAAAAAGAAACTGACCTACACAAAAAACCTAACTAACTCACTTACACTGGCACAAATTAAAAGGCTATATTTGTAATTAAAATGATAGTCCAGGAAAATCAAGTTACACCAAAAAAAACAGTGCATCTCATGGGGAAATTTGGGCCCTTAATGATTTGATTTAAAGAATGTGTATAGGATAAAACAGCTATACAGGACATCATATGACAAACTTCGCAAAGTTAATTTACTATACAACAGAAGCATTCATGGAAGCTTAAACTACAAAAATAAAAGAAGTAAAAAGACAAAGCATATTTACCTAATTTTTTCAAAATATCCAAATGAAAAATAGAAGTACCTCCTGCTCGTAATTCTTATGTTCTTATGTAGGAAAGTATTTTCATCAACAGTGTTAAGAAAAGTCTTGAGTAAGCTCATTAAAATTACAGTTATCACCCTCCACCCTCATCAAAACTCCCCCCTCCAGAAAAACTCCCCCCCCAATGAAAACTCCCTCCGCCAACATCAAAACTCCCCCCCTATCAAAACTCTCCCCTCCCCATCAAAACTCTCCTCACTAAACAAAGTACAACCATCAATAATAAATAAAAAATAAAACTTAAGTCCTACCTTCCTACCTCGGCCCGGGAAGTCAGCGTGCCAGCCGGTGCATGAGGTTACACGGCCGTGGATAAGTGCGGGACTCTCTATGATGTGCAGCAGCCCGGCGCGTGCCGTGAGGCCACTCGGCCTGGGATAGGGGCGGGACATCGGGTCCCACACTGCAAAAGAGCTACTGGGTAGGCGTGAAACCTCCAGTGTGCATACGTTGAGTTGCCGGCACTCTTTTAAGCGCAGGGCCCTAGCTCCACCCCCTAATTGAATTGTCACGTCGTGCCAAGCCATGGGTGAGGCCACAGAGGGGCCAGAATCTGGGATAACTTTTTGGCACCCTTTTCATCCTCGGAAGTCAGCACATCTCACGTGAGTGTGCCAAAAAAACGGGTGGGCCAAATTTGGGCCCAATATTTCAAATTTCATCTTCCGATGTCATGTTCACCTGATCCGTCTCCGTGGAGTGGAAATTAAAATTTGGTACTAAAGTACTCACTAAGAGGCATCGTAAAAACATGATACCTGGACATCTGCCTGAAATCTTATTGGGATATTTTAGTGCCCCATCTTAACTCCAAATTTCCTTTCTTGTAAATGCAGGTATACAAAATACTGAAGCAAAGTAATTATTTAATATTCCGAGCTGAAGTGTTCTTACAAAGAGCTGGCATGAGCTCATGGGCTGAATGGCCTCTTTCTGTGCTGTAACCATTCTATGATTCTGCCATTTCCCTTTGCGCAAATTGTATGAACTGTTGTATTAACTCAACTTGGGCATGCTAGGATTGTGCTTTGTCTGAACTCGGACATATTAGCAGAGCTAAAAGGTTGCACTTTTGCGGACCACCAACATCCCTTATGTCATTTAGTCACTCCTACCTTCCACCCTATCACAGACCTTCACTTTTGTTCTTTCCTCCCCTCTTCCCCTTTTCACTGCCTCTACACTTGCTTAAAACCTGTTAAATCTCTAACTTTTCTCAGTTCTGATGAAAGGTCACTGACCTGAGACGTTGGGCTGGATTTTACTAACCTTGGCGGATCTGTGGCAGGTAACATCGGAGGCGGGACCCGGCCTCGCCTGTTGCCTGAAATGATTTTCTCAATCGGGCTTGTGAAGCTAGCCCAGCGCATTTCACGGCCAATTGAAGGAAGCGGGTCTGATGATGTCATTTGATGACTCATCATCAACCGATTTCTTTAGAGGGACCATGCACACATTTAATTTGACATTTGTGCTGTCAACATTCTACAGCATTGCGTTGCTACAAACACTGACAAGCATGGCACAAGGGTGTTCGACTGCACCTTGGCTCTCCCATGACACCATCCATATGCTTATGGAAGGAGTCTTAGCTTGCAGGGAGGTTCTCCTCTTCTAAAGGGCGGAAGAGACCTCCCCAGCACACAAACACAGCCTGGTTGCACATTGCACAGGAGGGCACAAGCAGGGATGTTGTCAGGAGGACTAGGCTGCAGTGGTGCAAACCTTTAAATGATCTCAGTAGATCATGAAATGTTACTGCAAAGCCATACTCAACCTCATCTTGCCGTGCCACTCATCACATCCCCATCACTCTGCCTCACCTACCCTACTCCTGCACATCCTTACATGAAATTACTTTGCACCTCCACCCATCCCTCTCTATCTGCATTATCACTTCCCCATCTCACGAGCCACACCGCACATTCATCCTCATCCTAGTCCAAAGAACAACAAACAAGGGTAGGCACTTGGGTCTTTTAGCCAATGTTCATATGAAATTTCTGTTCATGTGCTGTTAAACATTGAAATCTTTATTTTCAACATTTTGTCTCCTTGGGCAGATTTGTGTGCAACTTAGGAAATGGCAAAGAATGGTGAGACATAAGCGTACACCCCTTTTTCCTACCCTGCAAAGCTGATGAGTGTGAAAGCAATGGCTTGGGCAATGTTGGGATGCTTTATGGTTTTGGTGTGGGATGGTGCCAACCTGGCACATCATTTGGCAGCCAGGGATGTTGCATCAAGTGAAGTAAATCTGGCCATGGTGAGGCCATCCCGGGCAGCAATGTAGTCGGGTGCTGATGTCCTGTGTCCTGTGCAGCATCACTTGATTGTGGAGAAGTTTGGCGTTGTTGTTGGTGCTGCTGGTGTTGAGGCTGATTGTGGTGGGATTCTGAGGACCAAGGTGAGACAGTATAAACCTTACCCATTCTGATGTAATAAATGGCAGGTGAACTTGAGATGACAGAAGAGATCTGTCAAGAGAGTTTGTTCCAATGAGGTGACACTGAATAGCGAGATTGCTCCAAACACTTGCAACCTACATATAGCTCAATCTGTCTTCCAAATGCAGGAAGCAACAACTTCTGAGATTGGAAAGTGAACGCTGTGAGATGGGAGCTTTTATAACACATTTACAGCTGTCAAGTAATCAGATGATTCCATGGCCATTCAACTCCCGCCCAGCTTACCGGATTTGATCCCCGAGCAGAGTAGACCCCATGGATAACTGTTTAAACTTTGAAGGCGGGCTCAACATAGTTGTTAATCCTCTGTTAACAAGGTAAACATGACCTGAATTGCCTCCCTAACCGCTGCATGTCGGGGTTGCTCAGTGCTGACAGACCCGACATCTGGGAAAGGCGCATGATGGCAGGTTGACAGCAGGGTCACGCCCTGTTGTCCAAAAAAAAACATTTTCCCACCTGATCCACCACTCTGTTTAACTCTGTTTCTCTCTACACAGATGCTGCCTGACCTGCTGAATATTTCCAGCATTATGTGTTTTTATTTGAAGGCAGCATTGTCTGTCTCCAGCCTGACGGCCACCAATTGAAACAAAATAAATATTCCAGTAAGAATGCTAGGTGAATAATGTCCAATTACACTTCCCACTTCCCTACATTGTCTGTACAGTTGTACATTGGTGGGCACCACATTGCCCATAAGTTTAGCCTTACTATAAAGCGTTCTTGTCCAAAACAGGTCAAAATATGTTACTGTGGAGAGATAAGTTACTAAGCCACAGTTGCATGCTTCAATATAGTTGATGGGACAGCCAAACATTATCCCCCAAACATAACACTTCAAGTAACAATAAACAGAGTAAATGTAAGAAAAAAAAATGTACTCTCATGTATCACGTCCCCAGGACATCCCAAAGTAGCTTACAATCGATGAATTATTTTTGAAGTGCAATCACTATTCTGTATAATTTTCCAAACTGATATTGTGCACCTCTATCCTAATTGTTCAAACTTCACTGATTACTTTCAAATATAGTACTGGTGTAAGTAGCATTGGCACATAGGAGAAACAAATCCCTTTATTCACTGAATTGCATATTGAATAAACCATTCCAAAATCGAAGATGAAACATAAAATTGGAAAACAGTTCTGGACAGTTGAATTCTAAATCATGCAATAAATGCTGTACCTACTGGGAGGTGTATATAGAGGGTGGTTGATGTAATAAGCCATCCAAGTCGTGAATCCCCAATAAAAGGCACAGCCCTGGAAATAACAAAACAATAATCTTAAACATTTTCTATGGCATTAAAAGTCCTCTGATACAGGTTGACCTTTAGAAAATATTATTAGGTTTAACAATTCAAAGCATCAAAATTGATTGATACAGTTTCTGAAGGCAGAATGAATTTTTTCATTGTTTCCTCAAATGTCTGTTTGTATCTATCAATATGTAGAAAATTGTTGATCAATATACTTTGTGAGAAAATAAAATTACATTTTATTTCTGTTGTATATGCAATAACTCAATAGACTGAATACTGTAAACTCCGAACAGGTACAAACCTGGCTCTACTATATTAGGGCCCAAAGTGATTCCATTACAAGATGGCTGGCCTTTTATATCTGGGCCACACACACAGCCCAATGACCTCCGACAGTGGTGCCACCTGATGGCTAGTAAACCCAAGGATACATACATGACAATTTCCTTCATTGTCTGACCTTCCAATCTGCAGTTGCAATTTTATTGTGCCCGTACAACAAAGTTTAAGTCTAGATATTTTTTACCTGTCAACTGCCAATTTAAGGGTCTATTTAATTTTAATTTCAATAAAATAAATAATAAAATAAAATTATTTAACCATAACTAATTAATACTTACAACTCGTGAAAAGAATGATACGCCAATGCCTGCAAGGAGTGTGGGTGGGTAATGAAAGCTGGTTCATATATTGATTCATCGCTGCCTCCTTTCCAATTTGAAAAATCTGTACAGCTAAGGCCAAGGTTAGTTTGCCGTTAGTATTACCTTCCCTTTAAAGTAGCCACCTTCTCTGCAGATCAGCCATGTGTGAAAACTCAGCCTTAGAGCAAATTAGAGTTTCTGACCTCTCCTTTAGAAGTGGCCATGTTTCTGCTTCAAACATTGTCAGCACACTGAGATTTGAGTTATTTGAATATTTCAGTTTTCCAGTTACCAATGGAAAATGCTGTCAGGGAAAGATAAATTACCTACCTGGTAGGGTTTTGCTTATTCTTGAAATGATATACATTGTACGGGTGGGTATAGCTTAGCTTTGGAAAACTATATGATGTACATATGGAGGAGTCATGAAGATACTTTCAGTTGAGACGTTGAACCAAGGCTCTGTCTGCCCTCTCAGGTGGACATAAAATAACCCATGGCATTATTTCAAAGAAGAGCAGAGTATTTCTCCCTGGTGTCCTGGCCGATACTTATCCCTCAACAAACACCACGAAATACAGATCATCTGGTCATTATCACATTGCTGTTTGTGGGACCTTGCTGTGCGCTGTCATGTTTCCGACATTACAAAAGTGACTACATATCAAAAAAGTATTTCATTAGCTGGAAAGCACTTTGGAACGTCCTGTAGTCACAAAAGCCACAAAATAAGTGCAAGTCTTTCTTTTCTTTCACTGTAGATAGATGGTATCACATGTGGTCTCCTACTCTAAGGTATTGTTTAAGCAACCTAGATGTTGGTTCTTCGAAGATGCACCTTAAAGGGTGTGTGGCAATCACAGGACAGGTGCTCAGAGCGGTTGGTGGGCCATTCATGCTGGCCATTTCCCCATAAAAAAAACTTGCTACTGCTATTATTGTGAACAACCTGCAGCAGTCCCTCCAAGAACCATTGGTTAAGCCACTCTCCATCGAGTACCAATGGGCAGAACATTGGGACACATTTGTACCTGAAATTTGATTGGATAGTTACATGATTTACATACCATCAGAAAAATGGTGGTGCATGGATCGGAACAGGGCGATACTTTGAGCACCACGCTCTTCAGAATGGTAAAACTATTTCTGCTCAGCAGGAGGAGCGAAAATCAGCTGCTATCTCTGAGCAGCGAGTTCTCAGCATTCAAGTAAATCCACCTTAACTTCCAATGCAGCAAAAATTCCCTCAAAGGAACGGCTGTGAGCATGTGGATTGTCTGGCCTCAGAAAGTCATGAGTGCAAAGTCCATTGATGTGGGAATGTCCAGGAAAGCTGGGAATATCGTCTTCCCTTCTTAGGTAAGTCATCTCCCCAACAGTTGGATACTGTTGGGGGAGATGACTTACCAGGGGAAGGCACCAGCAGCCAGGTTCATGGCATCTTGGGTGGCTCTGCTGCACAGAAGGGTGGGGAAAAAGAGTGGGGGAGCTATAGTGATAGGGGACTCTATTGTAAGGGGAATAGATAGGAGTTTCTGCGGCCGCAACCGAGACTCCAGGATGGTATGTTGCCTCCCTGGTGCAAGGGTCAAGGATGTCTCGGAGCGGCTGCAGAGCATTCTGGAGAGGGAGGGTGAACAGCCAGTTATCGTGGTACATGTAGGTACCAACGATATAGGTAAGAAGTGGGAAAAGGTCCTATAAACTGAATTTAGGGAGCTAGGAGTTAAATTAAAAAGTAGTAGGACCTCAAAGTAGTAATCTCTGGATTGCTACCAGTGCCACGTGCTAATCAGAGTAGAGGGAGCAGGATAGTTAGAATAAATACGTGGCTTGAGCAGTGGTGCAAGAGGGAGGGATTCAAATTCCTGGGACATTGGAATGAGTTCTGAGGAAAGTGGGACCTGTACAAAAGGGATGGTCTGCACTTGGGCAGGACTGGAACTGATGTCCTGGGGGTAACATTTGCTAATGCAGTTCGGCAGTGTTTAAACTAATATGGCAGGGGGATGGGAACCTATGCAGTGAGAAAGGGCAAAGTAATATGGAGTCAGAAACAGATGGTAGAAAGGTAAAAAGCAATAGTGGAAGGTCAAGTAAACAAAGGCAAGAAACAAAAAGGGCCACACTACATCATAATTCTAAAAGGACAAAGTGTGTTAAAAAAACAAGCCTGAAGGCTTTGTGTCTTAATGCAAGGAGTATCCATAATAAGGTGGATGAATTAACTGTGCAAATAGATGGTAACAGATATGATGTGATTGGGATTACAGAAACGTGGCTCCAGGATGATCAGGGCTGGGAACTCAACATCCATGGGTATTCAACATTCAGGAAGGATAGAATAAAAGGAAAAGGAGGTGGGGTAGCATTGCTGGTTAAAGAGGAGATTAATGCAATAGTTAGGAAGGACATTAGCTTGGATGATGTGGAATCTATATGGGTAGAGCTGCAGAACACCAAAGGGCAAAAAACGTTAGTGGGAGTTGTGTACAGACCTCCAAACAGTAGTAGTGACGTTGGGGAGGGCATCAAACAGGAAATTAGGGGTGCATGTAATAAAGGTGCAGCAGTGTAAGAGAAATTTGGCAAGGGTTAAAGTGCTGGTTCCTGCACCGACCCATAAGGAGGTAAAAGGCCCCTCTTATTGTTGAATATTATTGAATTGATAACTTCTGGAGCCTTGGTACAATTCAATAATATTCCGACAGGATACGATGTGAGAACCTAAACAGACATTGATAAGACCTTGCGAAGAGGCTCAAGGCGGACTCACAGGCACCAAGGAGAATCAACAAATTCTGACCTAATGAAGTCATTCTAATCACAGCCTAAGGTGGTCACGAGTGTCTTGGCCTGTCAATCCAAAGTAGCACTAATAAGGAAGTCCAATTAGAGAAGTAGCATTGATAAGGTAGTCCAATTAGAAATCTCGGGAAGTCTTGTCCGGGAACAGAGGGGTTTTTGAAACGTATAAAAGTTGTATGATTGTGCTGTTCCACTCGCAGGCGGCTGTGATGAGGGATGTTCCCGGACGTTCGTAATAAAGATCGTTATACTTTTCCATCCATCTCTGTCTGCTAACTTCGAGAATTACTACATGGGCTGGGGCGAGCGTCGACCCTCTATATCAGTGGGCCCGCTCGTGGGAGAGGAAGCCTTCCCTCTCCCACATCAACATTTGGCGCTACGAGCAGGGTACGGACTTCCCGAATGGAACAATGACCCAGCTGTTGGGGTGAGTATGTTTTAATTTACCACCTTCAAGTTAGAGCTGTGGCATTGTAAACCACAAGGGAAGGACATCTGTACAAAAGAACCATCTGTAGTGAGTCCCAGAGGGATGGAGACGGAGGACAAGGACGATCTAGGGGTGAAAGGGGGTCGAAAGGTGCATCCTAAAACATACGCATGGAGGTAGCACCACAGTGCGAAGGTACGACGCAAGGGAAGACAGAGAGAGAGGTCTATTGACCCAAAGCGGTATGAGCGCACAGTGCAGGGACGAGAGAGAGGGAATAGAGACACCGTCCTGGCAGTGACGGGATATATTGACCCAAAGCGTGCAGTGGTACGAGTGTACGGCGCCAAGGGAAGACATATAAATAGCGTCCTGCATACCTGACACGAATTTAAGGGAGTACGCAAGACCCTCATAGCCCCGAAGAAGATGGGGAACATGGCTAGTAAAAAGGCGAATAAAACCAATCATTAATTGTAACTTGCGTAACTACGTAATGCCATAAAAGCTGATAGTGACTATCTTAACTGACATATGGATCCAAAAATAGAGCCGGCCAAAAAAAATTAATAAGCTTTGTTGAATGAAGAGAGACTTTTATGAATGTCTGTCGTTGAGTGAGAGTCCTTGTGTGATTTTTTGACTGCGGAATTAATTTTTATGTTTTCATGTTTCTGAAGGCCTGTTTGGAAAATTGGTGCAACTGTTTGTTTATTTTAGCTCCTCCCACTTTTACAAACAGAGTGAAAGTTTTTCCAACCCTTTGTAGTGTTGTCCTGTATGTGGGAAGTTTTAAGACATTTTAAGTTCGAAACGCAGGTGTGGATTTATTCGGATGATAAGTTACGGAGCTAGGAAATGCACAAAGGATTGATTACATTGGGTTGAAAGACATAAACCTAGTCTAGGAATGAGATAAAGAATGCCTTTTAAAAAAGCTTCTAGCTCCAAAAAAAAGTGTTTTAAATAAAGATTGAAATTACAACATTTGAATTGGGATTTTGAGATATTAAGAGAAGGCACAGCAAAATACTGAGATGGATTCAAACTAAAAAAAAAGTTATTAAATTAAATCTGATCTCTTAAAGAAAAAAGGATGAAATAAAACTAAAAGGTTTGGAAACAATCTAGAAATACCATCACGGATCAGGTCAAATTCCTGGGCGAGTGGCGAGCTATCTGCAAAGGTGTAAAAGGGACTTTTGAAAATGTTAAAACAGCAAGCTTTAGCAGATTAGAAAAAGATATTTTAACAACCTTGAAACTGGAACATTTTGAGATAACGAAAAGCAGCCCTCAAAGCCTACGTGCCAGATTCCATTCTAGTTATGGAGAAAAGAAAAAGATAAAGATGCAATTTTGAAAGTAAACAAATTGAGCGAATTTGAAAGGAAAAGTGTCTTCGATGGTCTGATGATTTTAAATTAACAAATTTACAGAGACACGAGCCCTCCGTGTAAAATACAAAACCTAATTTGAAGAAAGGAGATGTGGAAAAAAAAAGACATAACGTACTAAAAGCAAAAGAAAGAAAGGAGATGAGGAAAAGTGGAGGACAGAGAAACCTAAGGCAAAGAACAAAAAGGGCTACTGTACAACAAAATTCTAAAAGGACAAAGGGTGTTAAAAAAACAAGCCTGAAGGCTTTGTGTCTTAATGCAAGGAGTATCCGCAATAAGGTGGATGAATTAACTATGCAAATAGATGTTAACAAATATGATGTGATTGGGATTACGGAGACGTGGCTCCAGGATGATCAGGGCTGGGAACTCAACATCCAGGGGTATTCAACATTCAGGAAGGATAGAATAAAAGGAAAAGGAGGTGGGGTAGCATTGCTGGTTAAAGAGGAGATTAATGCAATAGTTAGGAAAGACATTAGCTTGGATGATGTGGAATCTATATGGGTAGAGCTGCAGATCACCAAAGGGCAAAAAACATTAGTGGGAGTCGTGTACAGACCTCCAAACAGTAGTAGTGATGTTGGGGAGGGCATCAAACAGGAAATTAGGGGTGCATGCAATAAAGGTGTAGCAGTTATAATGGGTGACTTTAATATGTACATAGATTGGGCTAGCCAAACTGGAAGCAATACGGTGGAGGAGGATTTCCTGGAGTGCATAAGGGATGGTTTTCTAGACCAATATGTCGAGGAACCAACTAGCGGGGAGGCCATCTTAGACTGGGTGTTGTGTAACGAGAGAGGATTAATTAGCAATCTCATTGTGCGAGGCCCCTTCGGGAAGAGTGACCATAATGTGGTGGAATTCTGCATTAGGATGGAGAATGAAACAGTTAATTCAGAGACCATGGTCCAGAATAAAAGAAGGGTAACTTTGAAGGTATGAGGCGTGAATTGGCTAGGATAGATTGGTGAATGATACTTAAGGGGTTGACTGTGGATGGGCAATGGCAGACATTTAGAGACCGCATGGATGAATTACAACAATTGTACATTCCTGTCTGGCGTAAAAATAAAAAAGGGAAGGTGGCTCAACCGTGGCTATCTCGGGAAATCAGGGATAGTATTAAAGCCAAAGGAAGTGGCATACAAATTGGCCAGAAATAGCAGCGAACCCGGGGACTGGGAGAAATTTAGAACTCAGCAGAGGAGGACAAAGGATTTGATTAGGGCAGGGAAAATGGAGTATGAGAAGAAGCTTGCAGGGAACATTAAGGCGGATTGCAAAAGTTTCTATAAGTATGTAAAGAGAAAAAGGTTAGTAAAGACAAACATAGGTCCCCTGCAGTCAGAATCAGGGGAAGTCATAATGGGGAACAAAGAAATGGCAGACCAATTGAACAAGTACTTTGGTTCGGTATTCACTAAGGAGGACACAAACAACCTTCCGGATATAAAAGGGGTCAGAGGGTCTAGTAAGAAGGAGGAACTGAGGGAAATCTTTATTAGTCGGGAAATTGTGTTGGGGAAATTGATGGGATTGAAGGCCGATAAATCCCCAGGGCCTGATGGACTGCATCCCAGAGTACTTAAGGAGGTGGCCTTGGAAATAGCGGATGCATTGACAGTCATTTTCCAACATTCCATTGACTCTGGATCAGTTCCTATCGAGTGGAGGGTAGCCAATGTAACCCCACTTTTTAAAAAAGGAGGGAGAGAGAAAACAGGGAATTATAGACCGGTCAGCCTGACCTCAGTAGTGGGTAAAATGATGGAATCAATTATTAAGGATGTCATAGCAGCGCATTTGGAAATTGGTGAGATGATAGGTCCAAGTCAGCATGGATTTGTGAAATGGAAATCATGCTTGACAAATCTTCTGGAATTTTTTGAGGATGTTTCCAGTAAAGTGGACAAAGGAGAACCAGTTGATGTGGTATATTTGGACTTTCAGAAGGCTTTCGACAAGGTCCCACACAAGAGATTAATGTGCAAAGTTAAAGCACATGGGATTGGGGGTAGTGTGCTGACATGGATTGAGAACTGGTTGTCAGACAGGAAGCAAAGAGTAGGAGTAAATGGGTACTTTTCAGAATGGCAGGCAGTGACTAGTGGGGTACCGCAAGGTTCTGTGCTGGGGCCCCAGCTGTTTACATTGTACATTAATGATTTAGACGAGGGGATTAAATATAGTATCTCCAAATTTGCGGATGACACTAAGTTGGGTGGCAGTGTGAGCTGCGAGGAGGATGCTATGAGGCTGCAGAGCGACTTGGATAGGTTAGGTGAGTGGGCAAATGCATGGCAGATGAAGTATAATGTGGATAAATGTGAGGTTATCCACTTTGGTGGTAAAAACAGAGAGACAGACTATTATCTGAATGGTGACAGATTAGTAAAAGGGAAGGTGCAACGAGACCTGGATGTCATGGTACATCAGTCATTGAAGGTTGGCATGCAGGTACAGCAGGCGGTTAAGAAAGCAAATGGCATGTTGGCCTTCATAGCGAGGGGATTTGAGTACAGGGGCAGGGAGGTGTTGCTACACCTTGGTGAGGCCACACCTGGAGTATTATGTACAGTTTTGGTCTCCTAACTTGAGGAAGGACATTCTTGCTATTGAGGGAGTGCAGCGAAGGTTCACCAGACTGATTCCCGGGATGGCGGGACTGACCTATCAAGAAAGACTGGATCAACTGGGCTTGTATTCACTGGAGTTCAGAAGAATGAGAGGGGACCTCATAGAAACGTTTAAAATTCTGACGGGTTTAGACAGGTTAGATGCAGGAAGAATGTTCCCAATGTTGGGGAAGTCCAGAACCAGGGGTCACAGTCTGAGGATAAGGGGTAAGCCATTTAGGACCGAGATGAGGAGAAACTTCTTCACCCAGAGAGTGGTGAACCTGTGGAATTCTCTACCACAGAAAGTAGTTGAGGCCAATTCACTAAATATATTCAAAAGGGAGTTAGATGAAGTCCTTACTACTCGGGGGATCAAGGGGTATGGCGAGAAAGCAGGAATGGGGTACTGAAGTTTCATGTTCAGCCATGAACTCATTGAATGGCGGTGCAGGCTGGAAAGGCTGAATGGCCTGCTCCTGCACCTATTTTCTATGTTTCTAAATAGGTGCTGACAAAAAAAAGGGCTGTTTGCGATGGAAAAAGACATAACTTACTAAATACTAGTTGATATCGGCTGTGAAAAAGATATTGGTTTAATTGGAAAAAAAATTGGAGGAGGTAAAAGACACTCTGCATTGACAATGATTTTAAATTACGAGAAAGTTTCACTGCAGTTTGAAAAGATTTCCAAAATGGACGTTTTTTATCAAGAAAAGTCCTGAATAGTCGAAACAAGCAGGAGCGTTTTGAAAATAACGAGGAGAAAAGAAAAAACTGGGAATTAGAAAATCTTACTGAATTTTAAAATTCTTATAGAAAATGAAACTGGCACGGGAGTTTAGATTTTATGCCGAGGGAGATATAAAACACAAGATTTGCCCAGAGTACAGGACTGTAAAAAAACCCGAAATGTTGGCATGTATACAGCTTGTGTGAAAATTGAATTTCAGTAAACAAAATAGCTATTAAAAATGTGTGGTCTCGTTTTAAATCAATTTTTTTAAAAAATGTTTGGCAAGTACTTGAATTATGAGTTTAGAAAATTTGGAGTTTAATCTAAAATGCTGTCTTTCCCGTTGAGAAGACTTTTATTATGACCACTTTATTAATGATTTCTGCTGTTTTAACGGATTCATAATTTCTAAGCAATTTTGAAGGCACTAAGATTTGGATGATTACGCGAAGTCACGTAATGACATGAGGCCTTCTTACAAATCTGTAAAGGAGTTAACCCTTTCCATTGACAGCTGTTTTACACTGGACCTTACTAATTTGAATTTTTTAATAAAATATAGAAGACTCACCTGACAGTCAGAGGAAATGGTGGGATAGTCAGAATAAAAATAAAACAGAACTCGCTGGTCAAGAGTTAAAAGCTAAGATAAACAGGCTGGAAGAGATTTTTTAAAAACGGGATCAGACGGATAGTGCAGTGTGCAGCCATAGCACCATCACCTATGGCAATAGAGCAAATGTACCCCACAGTGGGTAGGTATAGTCCACAAACCCAACCTAACAGTAAAGCAGACTGGGATGTTTGGAGGAATAGTGGTGGCATTGATGTTGATTGGAGTTTGGATAATATTTAGATGGGCCATCGTGCAGACTTGAGCACAGCAGGCTCAAACGCAAAACTGACAGCAGCCCAGACAGGGATATGAAGTGATAGTGATGGTACGACTATAAAGAGTATGGATAACCTAACCCTTACCTCCGATTCCACAAAGTGACCGCGACACAAGTAGACCAGAACCTAACACCTGGTGACGACCAGGCTATCTGTTTAAAATTTGCAGATAAAACACTCACCGAGATGGGACCGCAGCGGCTACTTCGACTCTGGGGACTCATGATACTGGGAACCTTAAGGCCCACGCAAGCACTGGATAATACAGATGGACTACGTGAGATACAGCACACGCAGGAAAAACACAACTACATGAACTATGGGGCTTTGTTTAATTAACTGATGGAGCAAGAACAGAACTTATTTTAACGAATAATGTTAAGCATGAAATTGTGCCGATTCTGATCAATATCTCAGGCATACAAATGCCGGAATATTGTACGGAGCAGGCAAGAAATATGTATAGTGTATTAAGGAAGGTTGTAATGCAGCAGGCTGCCGATGCCATGGGCACCAGTAGGTTCTGAGGACAAGAGCAGGTGCATAGTAATAGGAGAGGAATAGTTAAGTATGCTGCTACCGGTTTTAATACCGGAACTTCCATAGTAAACTCACTGGATATACAGGGGCTGAATGAAAAAATGGAACAGCTTAAAGGGGTGATGAAAGAACTATTAGAGCGGGCAGAACAGCATCAGAAAGACCAAGCTGACTTCGGAAGGGAAGGCATGGAAATACAGCCAGATGGAATTTCAATAATCGAGACACATGCCAAAACAATTAATCGTCTAATTGACAGAGAGAAGGAAGATGTCGGGAAACTAAGGCAGGGACAGCTCTGCCATGCTTATGGTTTGTGGATGGTGGGACAGATACGGCACAACCTTGACCAGATCCAAAGGGGGGAGGTGCCAGACTGGATTGAAAGTTCACAGCTCACTGATAGTTGCTTCTCCTTACACAGGAACACTCAGAAAGAGCTTGTTCAACAGATGTCTTCTATCAGCAACCTCAGGCAAGGTGTCATGGTGGAAGGGTGTACCATGGTACTCCTATAAACAGGATTAAGATAAGGAGGCCGCGCTCCATAGAATCCAAAGATAGTAGATAAGAAAGGGGCCTGGAAAACATCACAAGACCCTGAGCAACCCCGAGCTGTGCACGAAGTGATCACACAGACACATACTCACTAGGGGGGAAATTTGATTGGCCTAGGTAAACCTATATGTAATCTATAATCAATGTGATTGGATATGTCCAGCCAAAATGGGCTGAAGTAGCTATAGTAAACTGTTGTAAAACATATAAATATCCATGAAATCCTTTGTTCGGTGGGGTGTAGTGCCTGGAGTTGGACCAGAGACTTCCTCCCCGCCGGCATAATACAAACCGTTTTAATGTATGGAACCGACCCAGAGTGACGAGTGATTCTTCCAGAAAACATTCACGCTTACAGTTTCCCATATATATTGCTTTATCTTTACTGCACTAATATAACATGCATTTTAATCTGCAATAAAAAATAATTATTTGCGATGTATATGCACATCATAACACCCATTTTTGATTACAAAAATGCCAGGCTTTTATTAGAAAGGCTCCAAACAGCTTTTCTTTTATTTATAAAAAAAAGCTAACATATGTATGTAACAAAAACTATGGCCCTGCAAAGCAATCTGCCTCTCATTTCTTTTGAAAGATGAACTGGGTAAGTCCTATGGGAAATAAAAGGCAGATTACATGCCAGTCCCAGCTCTGTATTATCGTATCTATTTGCACCTTATGCTTTACTCAGCATCAGTGCTGTCCTTCGTGACATTGTAATGGTTCTCTGAAAAACTAAAGCTAAAGCTTCGCCCATGCCATTCAGACAAAGATTTATTGAAAGTACTTGCTGATACCATTGGATTTTCATCCAATTTAGGTGATAAAACATTGAAAAAAGGAATACTGTGAGAACATACCGTAGCTGCACAATAAAATTGCAGTGGGGGGAGGGGAATAAAGAAAGTGCACTGCAGCAAAGACCTTGCATGTGGACTTTGCTTAACAACGAAATACTGGGTGAGTGAATGCTTACCTGCAGCATCTTCTTCAGAGCTGTGTTTCCATTCGAGAAGCTGTGCACAAAGAGGGTCTCGAGGATTTGCTTGATGTAGTGAAGAGAGTGGCAGGCGCAAGCCAAGCTTAAAGGCAAGGTGGAGGGAGACAAAATACAAAAGTGATTTGGAAAGGAAGTATAGTTTTGTGAAGGTTTGTGCACATTGCTATTGATTCAGGACCGAATGCCCTTCTTTTGTTACTTGAGTTATTACACTAATATATATAATCTGGGTTTCTATTGTTCCACTCATGGTATTGGAATCCGGATGGTATCTTTGATTCCAGAAATTGTCTCTGGTTGGCAGGCTAATAAATTCTACAGAATCAAACTCCATTGGCGTCCGAGGCATTAGGCATGAGGAACACAGATGGCAATATAATCTCCCAAGATAAAGGAGAGATCTTTATCTGTCATACAAGGATCCCACTGAGACCCTGGCAAACTGTCTAATCATCCAATTTCTAACCGGCTCATTAACACATGCAGCTGTCGAACAAGCAGTCATTTTCTGAAGTAGGAGCCAGCCTTTGGCTTAGTGGTTGCCGTCCTGCCCCATGAGTTAGGTAGTGCAGGGTTCAAACCCTGCTCCAGATAGTGCCTGCCACTGGAAACCAGAGCTCTAAATTCTGGGCTGACATCAAGCGGGTATCTACCGGGTGTGGTAATCCCCCTCATGGTATGGGCCATGGGAGCTCAAAAAACCCTCCTGTCTTATCGGACTCACCACTCTATCAGCTAATATAATGATGGTTCTGACCATGGAAGGAGTGTTCACGTCGCGGCCTATCAGATTATTAACCAACCTGTGAATTCTTTCACTATTTCACACTGTTCTGCATGGGAAAAGTGCAGAGACATGAAAAATAAAACATTCTCTCAGGTTACCTTGCTGCAGGTGAATGATACTGCAGCAGTGACTTCTGATCAGTTCAAATTTATTTTAGTTTACATTCATTCTCTCACACAAGTTTATACATTTGTTCTTCTTTCAGTCACATTCTGCTTCCTCTGTCTTGCTGAATTTGCCAGATAATCTGCTGAAAATTATGTTGTTTAGCAATATTAAGTGACCAACTCGAGTTCCGTGTTTTGGAGCTTGAGCGGCGGCTGGGGTCACTGCGGTGGATCCATGAAACTGAGAGCAACATGGATAGCACATTTCTAGAGGCGGTCACCCCACAGCTGAAGAGAGTGCAGGCAGATTGGGATTGGGTGACCCCTGGATAGAAGAGGAGGACTAGGCAGATAGTGCAGGAGTTCTCTGAGTCCATCTCGCTCACCAACCGGTACTCTGATCTGAGTACCAGTGGGGGTGATGGTAGCTCTGGGGAGTGCAGCCAGAGCCAAGTCCACAGCATCATGGGTGGCTCAGCTGCATGGTGGGGAGGGGGGGGGGGTGGAGGAAAAAGAATGGAAGAGCTATAGTAGTGGGGGATTCGATAGTCAGGGGAGCAGACAGGCATTTCTGCAGTCGCAGACATGACTCCAGGATGGTATGTTGCCTCCTTGGTGTCAGGGTCAAGGATGTCACTGAGCAGCTGCAGGGCATTCTGCGGGGGGAGGGTGAACAGCCAGAGGTCATGGTCTACATCGGTAACAATGACATAGGTCGGAAGAAGGATGAGGTCCTGCAGGCAGTTTAGGGAGCTAGAAGAGAGATTAAAAAGCAGGACCTCAAAGGTAGTAATCTCCGGATTATTCCCAGTGCCACAAGCTCGTGAGTACAGAAATAGAAGGATAGAGCATATGAATATGTGGCTGAAGATATGGTGCAGGCGGGAGGGCTTTACTTTCCTGAGGCATTGGGATCGCTTCTGGGGGAGGTGGGACCTGTACAAGCTCAACGGGTTGCACCTCAACAGAGCCGGAACCAATATCCTCGCAGGGGGTGGCTAATGCTGTTGGGGACGGTTTAAACTAGCTTGGCAGGGGGGATGGGAACCTGAAAATAGATTCAGTAGGGAGGGGAGTAAAGCTGGAATTCGAAAGCAAAAATAAAGAAAGTGAGTTTGAAGGAGAGAAGAAACAAGCAGGAAAAAAGGGTAAAAATCAAACTTAAAGGCACTTTGTCTAACTGTACGTAGCATTTGTAACAAAATAGATGAGTTGACAGCACAAATTAAGACAAATGGGTATGATCTGATAGCCATTACAGAGACGTAGTTGCAAGGTGACCAGGACTGGGAATTAAATATTCAGGGGTACTTGACAATCCGGAAGGATAAACATAAAGGAAAAGGAGGTGGGGTAGCTCTATTGATAAAGGATGGAATCACTGCAATAGGAAGAAACAATATTGACTCAAATGATAAGGATGTTGAAACAGTTTGAGTGGAGATAAGGAACAACAAGGGGAAAAAGTCACTGGTGGGTGCAGTCTATAGGCCCCCTAACAGTAGCAACTCTGTTGGTCAGAGTATAAACCAGGAAATAGTGGGGGCTTGTAAAAAGGGAACAGCAATAATCATGGGTGATTTTAACCTTCATATTGATTGGACAAATCAAATTGGTCAGGGTAACCTTGAAGACAAGTTCATAGAGTGCATAAGGGATGGGTTCCTTGAGTGGAACCACCCAGGAGGCAGGCTATCTTAGATCTGGTCCTGTGTAATGAGACAGGATTAATAAACAATCTCCTAAAGGATCCCCTTGGAATGAGTGATCATACGATGATTGAATTTCAAATTCAGATAGAGGGTGAGTAAGTTGGATCGCTAACCAGCGTACTAAGCTTAAATAAAGGAGACTATGAAGGTATGAGGGCAGGGTTGGGTAAAGTGGACTGGGAAAATAGATTAACGTGTAGGATGGTTGATGAACAGTGGTGTACATTTAAGGAGATATTTCACAACTGCTATGCTCATAATAAAGGATGAAACTGAGGACTGTGTACAATGAGCAAGTGTGACCTTAGCTCCTGTAATAAGACTCCAGAATGCAGGTACCTCACGGGTGGCCTGCTTATACACCGTGCTCCCAAGGGATGCTGGGGTCCCTTAGGACTCCAACAGGTAGGCCCTCTGGTCGTTGTGTAATACAGGTTACAAGGCGTTAAATACATAACATCACTCCCCCATGAAGTCAATAATACACTTATTTATAAGGCGAGACCATCTGGAGATTTTCGCTCCCTTGTCGATCGTCCCGGTACAAATGTGGGTGTGGGTGAGTTGGTTAGTTCTTCACTGGGCTGTTGGGCGTTCGGCTTCATGGTCAACCATGATGTCAGTTGCCATTTGTGTGTGTGTTGGAAGGTCAAAGTTAGTGGTGTCTTCTTCGGGTTGTTCGTAACTGTTGGTGAATCGCAATTTGATTTGGTCCAAATGTTTTCTGTGCGTTTGTCCATTGACAAATTTGACCTGAAACACCCTACTTCCCTCTTTGGCTGTGACTGTGCCAGCAAGCCATTTGGGACCATGTCCATAATTGAGCACAAACACATTGATCGCAATATTGCGTGACAAACACTTTTTTGATGCCGATTGCCCTCCACGTGATCATGGAGATCAGGGTGGACAAGAGAGAGCCTTGTTTTAGCACTCTTTTCTTGAGCAGCTTGGCTGGGGGAACCCCGCTAAGTGAGTGGGGTCTGGTGCGTTAGCTGAGCAGCACCCGAGACAGCCGGGTCTGCAGGGAGCCTTCCGACACACGTTTCAAGCTTTGCTTGATGGTGTGAACTGGCCATTGGATGCGGGCTTGAATGGGGCAGATGTGACATGTTTGATCCCATTGCGGATCATGAATTCCTTGAATTCAGCACTGGTGAAGCACGGCCCATTGTCGCTGACTAGGACATCAGGCAAGCCGTGCATGGCAAACATGACTCGTAGGCTTTCAAGAGTGGCCGTGGACCGTCTTACAGACATTATTGCACATTCAATCCATTTTGAGTAAGCGTCCATGACAACCAAAAACATTTTGCCTAGAAATGGGCCCGCATAGTCTACGTGGATCCTTGACCACGGTTTGGAGGGTCGTGACCACAAACTTAGCAGTGCCTCTCTGGGTGCATTGCTCAACTGAGAGCAGGTGTTGCACTGGCGCACGCATGACTCTAAATCTGAGTCGATGCCAGGCCACCACACGTGGGATCAGGCTATGGCTTTCATCATTACAATGCCTGGGTGGGTGCTGTGCAGTTCACAAATGAACGTTTCTCTGACTTTCTTGAGCAAGACCACGCGATTGCCCCACAACAGACAGTCCGTCTGCAGGAACATTTCGTCTTTGCACCTGTGGAACGACTTAATTGCCTCCTGCATCTCCGCTGGAACACTGGACCAGCTCCCATGGAGGACACAGTTTTTTACCAAGGACAGTAAAGGATCCTGGCTGGTCCAGGTCCTGATCTGGTGAGCTGTAATGGGGGACTTATCATTCTCGAATGCCTCCATGACCATGAGCAAATCCGCTGGCTGTGCCATTTCCTCCCCCGTGGTGGGCAATGGCAGCCGACTGAGAGCATCTGCGCAGTTCTCTGTGCCCGGTGTGTGGTGGATTAAATAGTTGTATGCCGACAGTGTGAGCGCCTATCTTTGGATGCAGGCAGGGGCATTGGTGTTAATCCCTTTGCTCTCAGAGAACAGCGATATGAGCGGCTTGTGGTCAGTTTCAAGCTCAAACTTGAGGCCAAATAAGTACTGGTGCATTTTTTTTAACCCCGTAAACGCACTCCAGAGCCTATTTTTCAATTCGGCCTTGGACAAAATCCTGGACGCATAAGTGATCGGTTGCAAGATCGCCGATTCGTTAGCCTGTTGTATCACACACCCGACCCCGTATGATGACGCTTCGCAAGCTAGTGCTAATCTGTTACAAGGGTTATGCAGGTCAAGCAGTTTGTTTGAACACAACAGATTTCTGGCTTTCTTAATGGCAGCCTCTTGTGAATTCCCCCATACCCAGTCATCTCCCTTGTGTAGTAGCGCTGTAGGGGTTCTAGCAGGGTGCTTAACCCAGGTAGGAAATTACCAAAATAGTTAAGGAGTCCCAGGAACGACCGCAGCTCCATCACGTTCTGTGGTCATGGCGCATTCTTGATGGCCTCCGTCTTGGCGTCGGTGGGTCTGATGCCGTCTGCCGCGATCCTTCTTCCCAAGAACTCGACCTCCTGCGCCAGGAAAACACACTTCAAGCGTTTCAACCTGAGCGCCCCACGCGATCCAACCGACTAAGACCCTTTTCCAGATTCTTCAAGTGCTCATTCGCTGGAGGTGTCACATTGTTCTTGAACCGTTGCATGCATAGTGCTTGAAGCGGCATTGATGGGGCCGATGATCACCTCCACAACGCCAACAAGGTGTTAACTGCCTCGCAGTAACGATTGATGGCGGACCCTGGGTTATCTGAGGTCAGGCAGCAGCAGCCAGTGTGTACGTTCTGCCATGTATATTTCTGCACGAAACCGATGTTACATTCTGCACAGTACTGGCCGAAACGTCTTTACTCTGCGAAATCTGTTTGGTGTTGTCGGTGGGCTATCAACCTGGGCTATCGTTATGACTTTACTTAGGTTCAGAGTTTCTACAGTCAACAGTTTGCGAAAGATTGTTTCATGGCTAATGCCCAGTACATAAAAGTCTCTAAGCATTTGTTCTAGGAATCCCTCAAACTCACAATGTCCTGCGAGGCGCCTTAGTTCGGCGACATAGCTCGCCACTTCCTGGCCCTCCAATCATTCATACGTGTAAAACCGATATCTCGCCATCAAAATGCTTTCCTTAGGATTTAGGTGCTCCCGGACCAGTGTACACAAATCTTCATAGGATTTCTCTGTTCGTTTTGCCAGAGCTAGGAGGTTCTTCATGAGGCCATAGGTTGTTGCCCCACAGACAGTTAGGAGGATCGCCCTTCATTTGGTAGCATTCTCATCCCCTTCCAGCTCGTTGACCACGAAGAATTGATTGAGTCTCTCCACGAAGGCCTCCCAATCATGATCTTCTGAGAACTTCTCCAGGATACCAACTGTTCTTTACATTTTCACGCAGTTGTACTTTACCTCGTCGCCAATTGCTATGCTCATAATAAAAGATGAAACTGAGTACTGTGTACAATGAGCAACTGTAAACTTAGCTCCTTTAATAAGACTCCAGAGTATAGGTACCTCGTCGTGGCCTGCTTATATACCGTGCTCCCAAGGGATCCCTTGGGTCTCCAACAGGTAGGCCCTCTGGTGGTCATGTAATACAGGTTACAAGGGGTTAAATACAGAACAACAACTCTCAAGAAAAATATATTCCAGTGAAGAGGAAAGAGTGTAAGAGTAAAGATAGCCATCCGTGGTTAACGAAGGAAATTAAGCACGGTATCCAATTAAAAGCAAGGGCATACAAAGTGGCCAAAACTAGTGGGAGGGCAGAAGACTGGGAAGCTTTTAAAAGTCAGCAAAGAACGACTAAAAAAATGATTAAGAAAGAGACTATGAAAGTAAACTAGCACAAAATATAAAAACAGATAGCAAGAGTTTCTATATGTATATAAAAAGGAAAAGAGTGGCTAATGTAAATGTTGGTCTCTTAGAGGACGAGACCAGGGAATTAGTAATGGGCGACATAGAGATGGCAGAAACTCTGAACAAATAGTTTGTATCAGTCTTTACGATAGGGGGCACTAACAATATTCCAACAGTGGATAGTCAAGGGGCTATAATGGGGGAGGAACTTAACACAATCACAATCACTGAGGAGGTGGTACTCAGTAAGATAATGGGACTAAAGGCAGATAAATTCCCTGGACCTGATGGCTTAGAATCTTAAGAGAATTAACGGCAGGGATTGTGGATGCATTGGTTCTAATTTACCAAAATCCCTGGATTCTGGGGAGGTCCCAGCAGATTGGAAAACTGCAAATGTAACACCGCTATTTAAAAAAGGAGGCAGACAAAAACCAGGAATCTATAGACCAGTTAGCCTAACATCTGTGATTGGGAAAATGTTGGAGTCCATTATTAAAGAAGCAGTAGCAGGACATTTGGAAAAGCAATATTCGGTCAGGCAAAGTCTGCATGGATTTATGAAGGGGAAGTCATGTTTGACAAATTTTCTGGAGTTCTACTAGGATGTAACAAACAGGGTGAATAAAGGGGAACCAGTAGATGTAGTGTATTTGGACTTCCAGAAGGCATTTGACAAGGTGCCACATAAAAGGTTACTGCACAAGATAAAAGTTCACGGAGTTGGGGGTAATATATCAGCATAGATAGAGTATTGGCTAACTAACAGAAAACAGAGAGTCAGGATAAATGGTTCATTCTCTTGTTGGCAACCAGTAACTAGTGGGGTGCCGCAGGGATCAGTGTTGGGACCCCAACTATTTACAATCTATATTAACAACTTGGAAGAAGGGACTGAGTGTAATGTAGCCAAGTTTGCTGATGATATAAAGATGGGAGGAAAAGCAATGTGTGAGGAGGATACAAAAAATCTGCAAAAGGACATAGAAAGGCTAAGTGAGTGGGCAAAAAATTTGGCAGATCGAGTTTAATGTTGGAAAGTGTGAGGTCATGCACTTAGGCAGAAAAATCAAAGAGCAAGTTATTATTTAAATGGAGAAAGATTGCAAAGTGCCGCAGTACAGCGGGACCTGGGGGTACTTGTGCATGAAACGCAAAAGGATTGTATGCAGGTACAGCAATTGATCAGGAAGGCCAATGGAATCTTGGCCTTTATTGCAAAGGGGATGGAGTATAAAAGCAGGGAAGTCTTGCTACAGTTATGCAGGATATTGGTGAGGCCACACTTGGAATACTGCGTGCAGTTTTGGTTTCCATATTTACAAAAGGATATAGTTGCTTTGGAGGCAGTTAAGAGAAGGTTCACTGGGTTGATTCTGGGGATGAGGGGGTTGACTTATGAGGAAACGTTGAGTAGGTTGGGCCTCTACTCATTGGAATTCAGAAGAATGAGAGGTAATCTTATCAAAACGTATAAGATTATGAGGGGGCTTGACAAGGTGGATGCAGAAAGGATGTTTCCACTGATGGGGGAGACTAGGACTAGAGTAAGAGGCCATTTAAAACTGAGAGGAGAAATTTCTTCTCTCAGAGGGTTGTAAATCTGTGGAATTTGCTGCCTCAGAGAACTGTGGAAGCTGGGACATGGAATAAATTTAAGACAGAAATAGACAGTTTCTTAAACGATAAGGGAATAAGGGGTTATAGGGAGCAAGCGGGGAAGTGGAACTGAGTCCATGATCAGATCAACCATGATCTTATTTAATGGCGGAGCAGGCTCGAGGGGCCGTATAGCCTACTCCTGTTCCTATTTCTTCTGTTCTTATGTTATGACCTAGGGCAACCAACCTTCATGTTGCCCAAAGTAGGCCCAAGGAGTGCCCAGGGCAGGAAATCTGAGGCACGAGATTCAATCCCATAGTGCAAAACACCAATAAAATTATGGTTAATGATCCCGAGCCTGTTTGTTTCCCTACAGTTGCTAATTCACTTACTCCACACCATATTCCCATTTACGAACCTGTTTTGCCTGACTGAACAATAACAATTTGCACTTATGAAGTAAACTAAAATTTTAATTGGATGATTCTTTAAAAATCATTATACATGCATGAACATTGCATACAAACCAAATATTATTTATTTGGACCTATACAAGCAGATAGATTTTACAGAAAGACGTTTCTTTCCAAACTTAGGGGGTTAATAATTAATCAGCGCCCAGTTTCAGGTGTCTGAAAACAGTCCAACCCAACATCGAGTGAGACGTCCTTGGGACACAAGATGTTGGTCCTTGAAACTGGTCATCGTTGCACCCATATTTGGCCATAAAATGCGTGCACCAAGTCAAATTTCTCGGTCAGAATTTTTTCAACAGGTCTCCACACAGCAACTGTAATTTTTAGCCAAGTTAAAATAAGGAGCTGGAGGATGGAAACTCATTGCTTATGGATCCAAATCAGTCATGTCAGGAGGAGCTGGACAGAATAGCTAGCAGCCATGTTGAGCATCTGTCTGCTCCCAGAAGCACACATCAGGGTCATTTTCTGAGTTCATACTGCCAACTGGGGAACCCTGGCTGGTGCGCACAATTTTCCAACCATTAGCTGTTTTTCGGGATGTTCACGGCCAGTGTGCTGGGCTCACTTACATCAAATTGAGCTGGTGGAATTGTCCCTCCAGTATGAACAGGAATTTTGAACGAACAAGCACAGGGGTGTCTGGCTTAAAAGTAAATTTCAAAAGAAAAATGTTTACTGGCATTGCATAGGTCTGATCCCGCATTGTCTCAAAATCTGACCAGCTCATCAAAAATTAACAACTCATGTTTGTTTGTCTTTCCATTATTAGGTTATTGTTCAGACAATAATATACCAACAGGACTAAACCAATTATGAGACTTATCAAGTCTCATCTATAACATGCATTTCTGCAGACAAGCACAAAAAAATAGAAGTTTAATTAACTCATAACCCTTGGGTAATGCCTGGCAGAACGTGTCTTGTTGTGCACTGAAGAACACATCTGCCAAAAGCTGAGTTTTCATAACATTATTGTTTTTCTTGAGTTTGGAGGATGGCAGGGCAATGAACTAATATAGAAAGATAAGTGGAAAAAGATAACATAAAAATAGTGACAAAGAAAGCAGATGACACATTTTCCGAATCTAATCATGTCAAGGAGCTACCAGTAACATCGTAACTTTTAAAAATTCAAAAATATATATTTTTTACCCTTTGTTTCAGTGTTAGTTCCACACATGTTGCTGGGAAGCAAGTGTCAATAGGTTAACCCTCAGCCCTCTCCACAAGTTGGCCTTCCCCAAATCCCGAGGAACAATGGTCCCAAATTTAGTTGCCCACATCTGGCAGAAGTCAGGTGGACGGGGAGCGAGTTTAAAATAATGCGAGTCACGTCCCCACTCTGATCCCACTGCCTTCCCACCATGTACCAACATTAACCTGCTCTTTTGAACAGGCAAACCTGTTTGGAGCTGGATCCTGGGCCAGAAAAGGACCAGAAGGTAAGTTTTAGGCCGAGAAATTGGCCTCCTAAGTGCCTCCCATTATCACCTCCAGGGGGCGATAACGGGGCGCTAACGACTTACCGACCGGGTGCGGCGAGATGAACGATTACCTCTAACTTTGGCTGGAGGTTTACAGCGGCGGTAGGAGCCTCGATTTGCTTTACCCGGAGTCCAAACACCGATTTTTTAAAAAGCCAGGCATGATTAGCTCCTGGCAATAATGATTCACAACTTTCAAAAGTTAACGCCCCAAACGGGCGGTCCCAAATTTCTCCTGCTTAAAGCTTTAATTTAAGTTTCCTTGAGGGCCAGGAGATGCTGGATTGCTCCTCGGAGCCTCTCAAGGAAGCCTTGGGCCTTTCTTGCGCTGGGCTACCTCCTCCTGATAATTGATATTGATATGAGTTTATTTTTCTTTTTGTTTCTTTTATTTGGTCCTTCGGAATTACCTTGAAGTACCATTCCGGTTTACCTTTGTGTAGGAAGATGTGTTTCATTTCTTAAAGTTTAGAAATAGCTTTCAAATGGAAGCTGTGTTTACTTAGCAAATTTACAAAATGGAGGTCAGGAAATACAGCAAAGGTGGTGAGGGAGGCCGTTTAAGATTAAATCACTTTAATCAGGCAGAATCACGATTAACTACATACAGCTCCCAATCAATTTAGCATTTTTATGGAATCCTTGAACCATGCCATTTTCCATTATCTCACTTTTGACTCTCTCCTAATCACTACTCCCTCTAACCTGTCCAGTCCCGTCAGAATTTTATATGTTTCTATGAGTTCTCCTCTCATCCTTCTAAACTCCAGTGAATACAGGCCCAGTCGATCCAGTCTCTCCTCATATGTCAGTCCCGCCATCCCAGGAATCAGTCTGGTAAACCTTCGCTGCACTCCCTCAATAGCAAGAATGTCCTTCCTCAGATTAGGAGACCAAAACTGAACACAATACTCCAGGTGAGGCCTCACTAAGGCCTTGTACAACTACAGTAAGACCTCCCTGCTCCTGTACTCAAATCCCCAAGCTATGAAGGCCAACATGCCGTTTGCCTTCTTCACCGCCTGCTGTACCTGGATGCCAACTTTCAATGACTGATGTACCATGACACCCAGGTCTTGTTGCACCTCCATTTTTCCTAATCTGCTGCCATTCAGATAATATTCTGCCTTTGAGTTTTTACCACCAAAGTGGATAACCTCACATTTATCCACATTATATGACATCTGCCATGCAGTTGCCCACTCACCTAACCTGTCCAAGTCTCTTAGAATCCTCCTCACAGCTCACACTGCCTGCCAGCTTCGTGTCATCTGCAAACTTGGATATATTACATTCAATTCCTTCATCTAAATTATTGATGTATATTGTAAATAGCTGGGGTCCCAGCACTGAGCCCTGTGGCACCCCACTAGTCACTGCCTGCCATTCTGAAAAGGACCCATTTCTCCTGACTCTCTGCTTCATGTCTGCCAACCAGTTCTCTATCCACGTCAATACATTACCCCCAATACTATGTGCTTTAATTTTGCACTCCAATCTCTTGTGTGGGACCTTGTCAAAAGCCTTTTGAAAGTCCAAATACACCACATCCACTGGTTCTCCCCTGTCCACTCTACGAATTACATTCTCAAAGAATTCGAGAAGTTTTGTCAAGCATGATTTCCCTTTCATAACTCCATGCTGACTTGGACCGATTCTGTCACTGCTTTCCAAAGGCGCTGCTATTTCATCTTTAATAATTGATTCCAACATTTTTCCCACTACTGATGTCAGGCTAACTGGTCTATAATTCCCCGTTTTCTCTCTTCCTCCTTGCTTAAAAAGAGATGTTACATTAGCTACCCTCCAGTCCATAGCAACTGATCCAGAGTCGATAGACTGCTGGAAAATGATCACCAATGCATCCAGTATTTCTAGGGCCACTTCCTTAAGTACTCTGGGATGCAGACCATCAGGCCCTATGGATTTATCAGCCTTCAGTCCCTTCAATTTCCCTAACACAACTTCCCTCCTGATAAGGATATCCTTCAGTTCCTCCTTCTCACTAGACCCTCGGTCCCCTAATATTTCCGAAAGGTTATTTGTGTCTTCCTTTGTGAAGACAGAACTAAAGTATTTATTCAATTGGTCTGATATTTCTTTGTTCCCCATTATAAATTCACCTGGTTCTGACTGCAAAGGACCTACATTAGTCTTCACTAATCTTTTTCTCTTCACATATGTATAGAAGCTTTTGCAGTCAGTTTTTATGTTCCCAGCAAGCTTCCTCTCATACTCTATTTTCTCCCTCCTAATTAAACCCTTTGTCTTCCTCTGCTGAATTCTAAATTTCTCCCAGTCATCAGATTTCCTGCTTTTTCTGGCCAATTTATATACCTCTTCCTTGGATTCAACACTATCCTTAATTTCCCTTGTTAGCCACGGTTGAGCCACCTTCCCCGTTTTATTTTTACTCCAGACAGGGATGTACAATTGTTGAAGTTCATCCATGTGATCTTTAAATGTTTGCCATTGCCTATCCAACTTCAACCTTTAAATATCATTTGCCAGTCTATTCTAGCCAATTCACGTCTCATACCATTGAAGTTACCTTTCCCTAAGTTCAGGACCCTAGTCTCTGAATTAACTGTGTCACTCTCCATCTTAATAAAGAATTCTATCATATTATGGTCACTCTTCCCCAAGGGGCCTCGCACAACAAAATTGCTAATTATTCCTTTCTCATTACACATCACCCAGTCTAGGATGGCCAGCCGTCTAGTTGGTTCCTCGATATATTGGTCTGGAAAACCATCCCTAATATACTCCAGGAAATCCTCCTCCATCGTATTGCTTCCAGTTTGGTTAGCCCAATCTATATGTAGATTAAAGTCGCCCATGATAACTGCTGTACCCTTATTGCATGCATCCCTAATTTCTTGTTTGATGCTGTCCCCAACCTCACTGCTACTTTTTGGTGGTCTGTACATAACTCCCTTGAGCTTTTTCTACCCTTTGGTATTCCGCAGCTCTACCTATACAGATTCCACATCTTCCAAGCTAATGTCCTTTCTTACTATTGCGTTAATTTCCTCTTTCACCAGCAACGCTACCCCACCTCCTTTTCCTTTCTGTCTATCCTTCCTGGATGTTGAGTTCACAGCCTTGGTCACCCTGGAACCATGTCTCCAATATGCCAATTATATCATCACAGAAGAACATAAGAAATAGGAGCAGGAGTCGGCCATTTGGTCCCTCGGGCCTCCTCCGCCATTTAATAAGATCATGGCTGATCTGATCATGGACTCAGCTCCACTTCCCTGCCTGCTCCCCATAACCTTTTATTCCCTTATCGCTCAAAAATCTGTCTATCTCCACCTTAAATAGATTCAATGAACCAGCCTCGACAGCTCTCTGAGGCAGAGAATTCCATAAATTTACAACCCTCTGAGAGAAGAAATTCCTCCACATCTCAGTTTTAAATGGGTGGCATTTTATTCTGAGACTATGGGCTAGACTTTCCATTCGTTTTGCATCGCTCCCATCCACTTAACGTCCATTTTTATGCCGAGATGTGGTATACCGCCCAGATAGCGTCCACTTAACCAAAAAATGGAAATGAACACCCATTTATCGCTCTCTTATCGCCCAGTGTTACTTTCAGCATTTAGTTAACGGCAAGAATTAATAATACCACCCGCCCAATTATTTTTGCTGCAAAGCTCGGAATAGCCGAAACTAACGCCCATAATATCGCCGAGCATTACTTTTGGCATCTCACCCACATGTCGCCGAAAATATCGCTTGCCGAAAAAAACACTGAGAAAAAGTTGCTCTCACCTGAACTAAACCCAGCGGTATGGACGCCATTTTATAAAACAGAGGACATTTTATGTAAAAGGCTGCTTCAACTTCTGGGGATTTTTGATGTAATCTGGAGTTATTTTAAGGTGATTTGAAAATCTGAACAAACATCTTATCATACTGCGGACGATTTGAATGTATTTTAGGTGTTTTAGTAGGTAAATTTATTGTTTATGAACAAAAGGTATAATGCTGATTGTTATTGCAATGGGGCCTGTAATTTCTCAGCCTATCTTGATGACTATGCACATGCTGCAAACGAGAGATGGGAGAAGGTATAGTGCAGAACATTATGTGCCCAATCAAAGAGGTGGCAGACTGTTAAGGAGGACGAGAACTTACACCCGACACACTTACAGGGGGAAGCGGTCTTACCCGAACTTATCCGATAACACGTGCCTTCGGAGACTGTGCTTCCGGAAAGAGGTTATCAGTGAGATATGCCAGCTCATTAGGGGAGATCTGCAGCCTACCAGCACCGTCAGAACCGCACTGTCCATTGCACTTTCCTTTCAAGTCTCAGCTGGCGATATTTCCACTATATCTCAGCATGCCACACATTGCTACATTCAACAGGTGACTGAAGCCCATTACACACGCAGGATGGACTTTACAGCTTCCCTATGACCAGGGAGGCTCAGACTGAGAGGGCTCTAGGATTCTCCAGAATAGCAAACTTCCCCAAGGTGCAGGGAGAAATAGAATATACGCACATCGTCATGCGGGCACCTTTTCAGGATGCTGAGGATTTTCGGAATCAAAAGGGATTCCACTCCCTGAATGTGCAACTCATTGTCGCCCACAAGCAAATTATAATGGCAGTAAATGCAAAATTTCTGGGCAGCAGTCATGATGCTCACATCCTGCGTGAGAGCACTGTATCTGACATGTTTACCAGTCAGCCACAAGACCAATGCTGGATGCTTGGTGACAAAGAATATGGCCTCACCATCTGGCTGTTGACCTCCCTGCGTAACACCCAGACAGAAGCTGAGAAGCGATACAATGAGAGCCACATAGTCACACGCAATATCATCGAGATGACCATTAGAGTGCTTAAGCAGCGCTTTAAATGCCTGGACCACTCAGGAGGCGAGCTCCAATACCACCCTGAGCAGGTAGCTCAATTCGTGGTGGTGTGCTGCATGCTGCACAACTTGGCTATCAGGAGGGGACAAGAATTGCCAGAAGGAACTGCTGGTCCACCTCAGGAGAGAGAGGAAGAGGAAGATGCGGAGGTGGACGATGACCTCGGGGAAGACAATCAGGCTGAGGATGAAACCATGCGCCCTCCCCCCTGTAGATTGCAGGAAAGGGCCCACGGTGACTACATAGCTGCAAGACTTAAGTCAGCATTCATAAATGAGCGCTTTGCTTGAATTAACATTGGTGGTATTTACAAAGCTGCAGGACTGCTGGGTCTGCAGCTCATACATGAATGGTGTACATTACCTCGGTGACAGTTAAAGTTAAAGTTGATTCAAGTTATGTTGAATTATCCACTTTCATGTTAAGGAATCACCAGTGTTTAATGTTACAGCTATCTGAGAAAATGTGCAACAATGTTCTGCTAAATAAAAAAACTTTGATGAAAGCATTTGCATAAATTCATAATTAGAACTGTAAAAACACCCCAACCCACCCCATAACAACTTTATAAAATGTATATAATTTATTAAATTTTTTACATTTCCAATAAGACTACGAACACAAATAACACAAATGCAAAAAAACAAGGTATCCCCCTCCCCTTCCCCCTTCCCCCAAACATCCCAACATTTATTCACTAGCAACAAAAGCAAGATCTATATTGTCACCACTCCGAGTCATGTGGCCATGCACCTCACTATCCTTTTCCCACCCACATCTTCTCCCCACCTCTACCCCTTCCCCTGCCGACTCCAAGCCGCCTTGCCGCAGTGCTCCTCAGGTGCTGCTTCATTGGGGGGGATGATGGCAGATCCACTGGTTGGCCAGAGGCTGGGGAGGACGTTCCTCCAAGCCAGAAGCAAGAGCTTCCTCCTGGCTCGCGTGTGTCGCTAGCAATGGGGGTGCGACACCTTAGGGCTCAGTGCCGCATTCCGGGAACACTGGTGGCCCTCTGGCACCAGTGTTCCTGGCTTTCGCCTCCAGGGCCACCGCCATCCACGGCATGTTCTCCGTCATGGTCACAGATATTGTGACCAGCTGGTGGATTATGCCCCCCATTGTCTGGAGAATCTGCTGACCTATGTAAACACTTTTTGGACAAATGAACCATGTCCCCGCTGAGATCTGCGATCGTGGAGCAGTCCTGCTGCGTCGAACCAACTTCTGCGGGGTCGGCACCAGCATGGAGACACTTGGGGTGCCCTGCGGCAAAATGCTTGGGCCCGCTACCTCCACTGTGGAGCAGGATATGGCCGCAGGAGCACTAAATGTCATCAGTGTGCTTGACATGGAGCATGTTGCTGCAGTCTCCTCAAACTCCTCACTGTTGTCAGTGGAGAAGACGCCCTGCAGCTCAATGGGCGAGTTTAGGGGCACCTGAACACCAGAAGCACGAACCACTGCCGATGTCGCTGCCGGATCATCACCTTGCCTTGGTACTGTTTCCAGTGCCTGTGCTGTTGGCTGAGCTACAAAACATAAATTAGTTTATTAGAGGAGAAGGGGGTGCTAGGGTCACAGGGTGATTCAAATGCTATACACAGCATTTGCACGAGAACAGCACTACTGCTATCAAAATAATCACAGTCTTCACATTTAATGAACATAACAAAATTCTGCATTACAATGATTTTCATGAGCCTATCATTAATTACATATCACTTTCATCAATCATCTATCATATATTGTATGGATATGAGTGGGTGTGGCATCTATTGACTTTACATCACACAATGGTGTATACTTTAGTCACGTAGCATAACATCTGATTCTGCTGCTGCACACGTGGCCGACCGGGGGTGGATCCCCACTAGTGCCAGCGCCCACTCCTCAATGTCGGTGAGGTCACACATGACTGGTGGGCTGCCACCCGTGCGCTGCTGTTCGGCCCTATTCTTCGAAAGCTTCTTCTGCAAAAGGTAATAACAGCACGACATGGCATAAGATCATTGCGTAAGATCATTGCTAGGTACTGTCATAGATACTGATACAACACAGAACCAACAGATGTTATAATTATTATTATTATTATCATTATTAACCAAAAGACATACACTGAAAACATAGGATTTGAGTAAAACATTACCGGTCCAACTGCAATACCTAAGATCTGAATGTATTTACTCATTACACTTGCTATTCCAGTAAATGTACATAAATGTAATACGTACTCTGCTGGAGCCAACAAGGTTGTTCCGGTGCTTGTGGCACTGGTTGCCCTCACGCACCTCATGCGTCACCGACGAGACCACCTCAGCAATCTCGGCCCAAATCTTCTGATACACCTTCGTGATGGGGTTCCCATGCCCACCCCTGGTCAATTGACCCCAACGTGACTCCACCTCCTGTGGAGGGCAGCATTTGCCTTGTTGGAGAATTTCCTAATTGTTTTCGTCCTCCCATCTCCAATTCCTCTCTAACCACACTGCCCACACCAACCTCCTCCAACTCCACATCGTGCTCTCTCGCCTTCTCCATGCCTTCGATTTTATTTTTATTTTTTTTCCGATATTTCTGTATCAACAAACTAAATACTGCTATATTTTATTAGTATTCCTCACAAAACCCATTTCACAATCCCACAACAGCCAAACAAACCACAAAGAACCAGACAACAAACCCACACACACTTTCTCTCCCTCTCTGCTCTCTCTCTCTCTCTCTTTCTTCTTCTGCGCGTGTATTGATGACCCCTGACCTCCTGAAACGCAGAAACAGACCATTGCCATGGCATTGCTATGGATGCCAACATTTTACGAAAGAAGAAAAAAAATGCTAACACCCATTTCACATCGCTACCACTATCGCCCATTTTATAAACTGGAAACTAGGGGTTTTGAAAATGGGCGATAATCTGGTGATCTCAAAGCCTATAATAAACACCAATGCTGGAAATGAGGCCCATTTTTGGGCGATCTGCACAATAATGGAAAGTCTAGCCCATATTTCCCCTCGTTTTAGTTTCCCCTATGAGTGGAAATATCCTCTCTGCGTCCACCTTGTCGAGACCCCTCAGCATCAAGTTTCAATAAGATCACCTCTCATTCTTTCAAACTCCAATGAGCATAGGCCCAACCTACTCAACCTTTCTTCATAGGTCAACCCTCTCATCTCAGAATCAACCTAGTGAACCTTCTCTGAACAGCCTCCAATGCAAGTATATCCTTCCTTAAGTACGGAGACCAAAACTATACGCAGTACTCTAGGTGTGGCCTCACCAATACCCTGTACATTTATAGCAGGACTTCTCTGCTTTTATACTCTATCCCCCTTGCAATAAAGGCCAACATTCCATTTGCCTTCCTGATTACTTGCTGTACCTGCATACTAACTTTTTGTGTTTCATGCACAAGGACCCTCTGTACTGCGGCACTTTGCAATTTTTTCCCATTTAAATTATAATTTACTTTTCTATTTATTCTGCCAAGGTGAATAACCTCACATTTTCCCACATTATACTCCATTTGCTAAATTGTTTGCCCACTCACTTAGCCTGTCTATATCCCTTTGCAGATTTTTTGTGTCCTCCTCACAATTTGCTTTCCCACCCATTTTTGTATCATCAACAAACTTAGCTACATTACACTCGGTCCCTTCATCCAAGTCATTAATATAGATTGTAAATAGTTGAGGGCCCAGCACCGAACCCTGCGGCACCCCACTAGTTACTGGTTGCCACCCGGAAAATGAACCATTTATCCCGATCTTCTGTTTTCTGTTAGTTAGCCAATCCTCTATCCACGCTAATATATTACCCCTAACCACATGAGCTATTATCTTGTGCAATAACCTTTTATGTGGCACCTTTTCGAATGGCTTCTGGAAATCCAAATACACCACATCCACTGGTTCCCCTTTATCCACCCTGCTCATTATAACCTTGAAGAACTCCGCAAATTTGTCAAACATGATTTCCCTTTCATAAAACCATGCTGACTATTCCTTTTCCTTTCTTCACCTCTAACTTGTTTTTCTCTCTGCAGCCATGACCATAGAGAGGCATCATCATCAGGGTTCAGCAGCACTGCTTCCTCCATTCAGAAGGATTTCAGTCTTGGAAATTGATGCTTGTACACAACAGCCAATCTGTTCCTCCTCACTCCTTCATTGTGTTTGTCCCTTCCCAATCTTCCTGGCTAGCCATCAGCACCAGTTTGCAAGTATAGCTAATCTTCCTTTCTGGCTGATCCATCTTGTTAATATTTTTCTTTCTTTCTGCTTCACTTCAATATTTCTGATTTCTGGTGATCTTTTCCTTTCTGGCCCCCTTTCTGATGGATCCAGTCTCTGGTTGATTTATCTCTTCTTTCAACTCATGGATTTTGTTCTCATTTTGACCAGAAGGCTTCTAACCACAGGGGTCGATTGACAACTGCAGCACAGATGAACTTAAAGCCTCTCCAAGTTTCTCATGCTTTCTGGTCTCACTGCATTGTGATTGTGTGTACATGTAATTGGCTCAGTGGTAGTACTCTTGCCTCTGAGTCAATAGGCTGTGGGTTCAAGTCCCACTCCAGAGACTTCAGCACATAATCTAGGCTGGAACTTCTGTCCAGTACTAAGCTAGTGTGGCACTATCAGAGGTATCAGGCCCAAAATTCGCCGTCCCTGAAGGGATGGCTACCGTGGAGTTTGGGCAGTTGATCGAAAAAATCGATTAGCCGTCCCGGTCGGGTACTTTTCCCTCCGTAAGCCATATTCTTCTCGGGGAGGATTTGAGTGGTTTTCACTTCTGCTGGAAATGATGAAGTGAAGCCATTGTAAAGGTAAGTTTCCAGTGGAGAGGGAAGCAGCGTGTGAGCCACTGGAAAGCCATCAGGATAGCGAAATTCACCGAGGAAAAGGTAAAACTTTTCCCGGCAGTGCCCTCGCGAGGTTTTCGATGCAGTGCTCGAATGCAACATCGCTAGGGCCGTTTGCTAGGTAAATAGTTTTATTACTTATTAGTGTTTTGAGTTGATTTTTCAGCATCTGCAGTATGTATCTTTAGATATAGTTTCATTAATTATTAGTGTTTTAATTTTAGTTTCCAGCATCCGCAGTATTTAGCTTTTCATATAGTTTTATTCATTGTTTTGGCTCCACTAAACCTGCTGAATGCTGCTCAGAGGTTTGCACATACCCCTGTACTTTTGTACAACTTTCAGGTCTGACTCTTTCATGGAGTCCTGTGGGCTACAAAGACCTGCTTGGCAGGGTTCACCCTGAGGATGGGAGGAGTGTTGGGAGGGCGACACCTGGTTAGAAGCAGGGTGGCACACAGGAGAAGGTGTCGCTGTCAGCACCGTGCAGACAGGCAGCGGGCAAGGGAGGCAGCAGCCATGATTCATTCATTCTGTGCCAAACCAGTGTGCCTGCCGTCTGCACCAACCCGAATCAGGATTGCGATTGGCTGCTTGGGGACAAGGGATATCCCCTGCTCACTTGGCTGCTCACTGCTCTGCAGAACCCCAGGATAGCGCCAGAGCATGCAGACAATGACGCTCGTTGTGCCACCAGATGCATTATCGAACAGTGCATAGGCATCCTTAAGTAGAGGTTCCGGTACCTGGACCGCTCTGGTAGTACATTGTAGTACTCTCCGCAACGGGTCTCCATAATCGTCAAGGTCTGCTACAGCTGGACAACCTGGCCATCATGAGGGGACAGCCCATGGAGGTCGAGCCAGCAGTACCACCTGAGGAGGAGGAGGAGATGATCCCCGTTGCCCAGAGCTAGGAGGCGTCGACCCATCACCATGCTGGTAGGGTCGGGTGCAGACTGGCCCTCACCCTCCTGGGAGGGTGTGTCCTCACATATATGGAGGTGCCTGACACCTCACCTGCAATCTCCCTCCATGCATTATGTACTAGCGGTCTGCCAGGTCTCCCCACGTCAGGAAACAGTATTCTTCTTGTGTCCTCCACACAGTGCATCAGTGTCTCCAGTTCCATATCAGTGAACCTGTTGACTCTCCTTGCACCCCTTACACCAGCCATCCTTCCAACCTCCTTCCCCCCTCGGGGCCTTGCTGCAAACCCTGGTCTTTAAAAAGGCCAGGGAGCAGCTGGCTCATTAGAAACCCTTACCTGCATGCTGAATTTCTCGGTGGTGATAACACTCAAATTAAGACAGCCACACCGCTGAAAAATCCACTTTGGAGGGATTCATTAGCGCTGGAACCCATTTGTTCACTTTTGAAGCTGAATATGGGGTGGCCCAGCCACTCAAACATTTCGGCGCGAATGGCCACAAAAAAGTGGGGGGAGCACCAGCTTTCCAGCGGTACTGAATTTCGGGCCCATCATCTTTCAGATGAAAAGTTAAACCTCTCAGGTAGATGTTAAAGAACCCACAGCACTATTTGAAGAAGAGCACAGGAGTTCTCCCGGTGTCCTGGCCAACATTGATCTCTCAACAAACATCATTAAAACAGAAGATATGATCATTTATTTAATTGCTGTTTGTGGGACTTTTCTGGGCACAATTTGGCTGCCATGTTTCCTTAAATGAAAACAGTGATTAAACTTCAAAAGTACTTCACTCTCTGTAAAGGCCTTTGGGACATCCTTAGGTCATAAAAAGCCCGACATAAATGCAAGCTTTTCTTTCTTTTTTCCTTATGTATTATGCACCCAATTAATCTGTCTATTCAATATCGGCAGCTCTTTATGTTTAAATGGGTTTGCATTTTTCTTCGCTCATTAATGGAAAATCTGACAAAGAAACTACTCTTGGTATTTTGAACATGCAAGGAAAAATGAATGGGTTATGAAAAGAACTCATGATCTGCCTCTGATTACTTACTTCTGCTTGTAATACTCATGAAATACACAGTCAAGATTAATTATTGTTCATTTTCATAAAACATTTATCCCTGTTGTATTTCCACTATCAATATTAAGTTAAAGAAGTATATCATTTTGTAAAATACATGAGGGAACTTTAGAAAAATCACAAAGGGCAAATGCCTAATAATATGGCTTATCAAATCTAGGTTTTGTGCTATGGCCTATCAGGTAAATTAACCTTCTTGCCAATGTTCCCAATTGCCAAGTGGATCCTGTCCAAAGAAAATTCTAAAACGTCACAGTGGATCTATCAAAACAGATGAAGAATATTAATATTAAGGTATCAAAAGAATTCAAAAACATCAATGAGACATTTATTGTTGCAAAAATCAAAGTGGTTCACTGATGTCCTTCAGCAAGGGCATTGCCACATCTTTACACTGCATGATTGATACAAAAAGGGATGGATAATAAATACTACCTAGCCAGTGCTGCCCATTTCCCAACAACAAATCAAAAACATTTAGAAAAATTAATGATTCAAAAAAAAATTCAAAAAACATCATCAAAAAACATTGGCCCTGAATGTCCTTGCTATCTTCAGCACTTACACTGTTATTATGCAAAGCTAGATTGAGGAAACTCATATTTACACCACCTAATTGTCATTAATGTACCATGACTGCTGTAGATGCGAGATTCTCTGATCTTTTTGATAGCTTTGAAGACCCACCTGCCCAGGATCTGCGGGACATATTTGCGTGGGAGGAATTACCTGCTTTTACATCACTAAGATTCGCACTTGATTTCCCCCCATAGTCCTACAGTCTCACCCCTCTCTGCCACATGATCAAAAGGACTCTGGAGATGGCATAGCATTCCTCATGGGCATACCTCTTTATGCCATGAATGAATAAGAGGAACAGCAGTTTGTGGAGGTGAGGACAATAAGGCATCATGGCAGAAGACACCAGCACACCAGGCACTATTAGCCATAGCATGTCTGCAGGCACCACAGGTACTTTGAGGACCTCTCGTAGGAGCTCTGCACGTGAAGGATTTGATTGACCATAATTGCCATTCTTCGCTGAGGTCTTCAGCCTCACTCTACTGCTATACTGCGAGAATGGCAGTCATACACTATGAAAGGCATCACTGTCCTGAATTCTTTTGGAACTGGATCCTTTCAAGGTACCACAGGCAATCTGTGTACCCAGGATCCAGTACCTCCTGTCTTCTATCTTTTCCAGCAGGCCTTACAGGATTTCCTGTGAAAAAGTCACAGCCCTTTAGTGAGATGTTGCCCTGTCATAGTGCTCTGCAACTGCTCATTGTTCTGGCAATAGACACTGCACATTAGAAGGAGCGATGCCCTTAGTGGATAAAGGACAAAGCAGTTGAGAAAATAATTCTCTCTGGCCTTGCTGTCCCCAAGAGCTTGAATAAAAACTGCAGTTTTGACCGAGGCTGTGCTGCTTATGCACCGAAGTATTCTGGGGCTTAAGATGCTCACTGCTCTATTGGAATGCAATTTCACCAGAGATTACTCCAGACTATTTGTAAATTACCTTTCCCAGAAAACTTGCATGCAACCCCCTCTGCTGGTGAACTTCGTAACCTCGTGGCAGAATGATGATCGGGCAGATAGCAAGAAAATTCAGGGTCGTAGACTTGACAAAAAGATTCAAAGCTAGGCATGCTAAAAAAGGCACGTCAGAAACCTCAACGTGAAAAAAGAAAAAGGTAGAAATTACTTACTGCACCACGGGGTGGCGGCTGCAGTGGTTTATATCCTCCATATCATACAGATTTGGTAAGCGAAAATAAAACAACAGGTAGATTAAGAGAGGCCCAGTGTATTCTGTTAGAAATACCTAAAAAGAGAGGTAATGTATTTCAGCTCTATTGGTGTGATTTCAGAAAAAATATGCTGAAAACATAATTGTATCAAGGGTCCTATTTCTCGGCAAGCAACAATGCACCTGAACTGTTGATGAGAGCGATTCAGTCCGACTAGTATAAGTTATTCCCAAAACTGTGCCATTTACATTTATTTTCTACTTCAGGGTTGTCCAAGAGGCAGTTTGCAGACCAAATCCAATCTATGAGCTCCTTTCATTTGGCCTATGAAACATTTGCCGAATCATTTTACTGATGCTCAAAGATGATTTTGATTCCCGTTCAGCTTCCCGGGGCGAGAGAACTGGAAAATGGCTGCAATTCAACTGGTACACATGAACTAATCTGTGATTACCAATCAAGAATCAGATTGAGACCTGTCAGCCTTTAAAGAGCCAATGCTTAAGCTTCCATGTTTCCAGCCTTCATGCAAAATAAGTGACTTGAATATTTTGATGTATGAGGGGTGGGGGCTTGAATTATTTTGTATACGGGGTGGGGGGGACGAGTCACCTTCTTGGGGCCTGTTGGGCCTGGACTTTTTGTGTGGATGAGAATGGGATATTTTATGTGTGGGATGATTTCATTTTCATGTATTAGGACTGGCATTTCTGTATGCTCATATGCCACACACTCATTGGCTTCAACACTTGTATCTGGACATCATGAAGCCATAGTGACATCCACAGGAATTTTCTCTGCACTTCACATAGATTTATTTTATCAATCTTTTTTTTTTGTATAGAATCCAACAGAGGATGAACATTTCATTGCTTTGCTGGTGCTAACATTCAAGAGTTACTCAGGGAGTAACTGAAATCCAAAGATCCTGATATATAACAAATAGAAGTAGGGGTAGATTTTTGTTTTTATGAGCTGGGGGGGAATGCTGAAACTAAAATCTGGCGGTGGACGATTGCAACTACGAAGATTCGAGCAACAAGGGATAGGAAAATAATCACTGGTCCATCTAGCTTGTCCCACACAACTGCAATATCTTGTGTATCACACCCCACCCAAAATCTATGTAATCTCCTAGGAGAAGCAAAAAACAATTAAATACTCGAGCCAATTGGGAAAACAAAATCTTGAAAATTCCTTTCCGACCCACTTAGGCATTGAAATTAGACCAAGAGACCATTCTGGTCCTAATTAATGTCATACAGCATCTACCTTTTGTATTAGGTGATTTTCGCCCAAGCCAGAAACTGGTCCAGCTTTTGTTTGAGGGCATTCAGCGAATCAGTATTCATCGCACGATTTGTTCCATGGTCCATTCTGGGAAAAGAATGACCTTCTGACATCTCATTTAGTTCTGGCCTTACATAACTTGAAATTGTGATCTCGTGTTCTCCATAACTTATATAGTTGAAACAAAGGCAGAATTGTAGCACACAATTGAGTTGGGTATGGGTCAGAATCCTGACACCAATATATCTCCAACTCGCCTACTTAAGCTTTACGGAGGACAGACAAGGGACGGGCAGCCAATCTGCCTCCAGGAGGTGGGTTGGCACTTTAACCATTTTAATGAGGCTGGCAGCCTCTGATTTAACCCACATTGCAGGTTTTACTGTGGGCGGACGGCAGCTGAAGGGAGGCGAGAACAGCTTCGGGGAGAAGATAAATGCCTTCACAGCACTGCTTATAAGCCAGGAGGATCAGGAGTGCTTACTCCTGCCCATCAAACACCTCATCTTACAAAGGTCCCCCGGGGTCGTGTATCAGACCTACCTGGTCATGCAGCCTGCATAGAGTGCTCCCCACCCGACTGGAAGCCGGGCCTGTCAATCAGGCTGACTTCCGGGCGGGAAACTTGTCAGGGCCAAAAGACGCACATTGTGGAGTTAAAACTGCAGCATGCGGGGGAATTTGGACTTCCGGGTTTCCCGTCCCAAACTCTGCTCTCTCCCCCAACCGCTACATAACAATCCATTCCCATAATCATCTTATAACCCTCAATCATATCACCCCTAAATCTATACTTCTCTAAAGTGTAGCATTCAAGCTGTTTGAGTCTATCTTGATAACTAAAATGCTTCAAACTAGGAATTAAACAAATGGCCCTCCACTGCACCCTTTCTAAACCTCCAATATCACCCACCATGTGAGAAGACCAAAACTGACACAGAATTCTAACCAAGATCTTGTACAAGGATAAAATAGTATGCTTTGTCGTAGAGTTAATTGTCCTATAAATACACCCTAGCACCCTATTTGTTCTAGCTAGGTAACAGAACTGGCATGATTTTATGTCCAGGCAGTAAAGAGAAATTTCTATCCTATATCCTAGAGTGTTACCTGAAGTCAAATGCATTATTATTGATGATATAGATGCACTTGGTCTATTGTCAACCAGATATATTCAATAAGAATGGCCGTCGCCATCAGAGGATGGACATTTCATGGATAGATTTGCCGGTGGAATCCTTACAGTCACACCAGCACCAGCAATCAAAGCCCAACAACTGTAAGACTTCATTCCATATGAGGCGTCTCGCTTCACAGGAATACAGTTTGGCGACTTGGGCACAGAGGTCAATGGCCAGAAAATCAGGAGCTCCACGAATCAGGCACACTCTCAATTCTCTAATCTGTCTATCAAGGATGCCTCAGGGCTGGGAGCAGAGTCTAACAACTTCAAAGCTATTGTACTGTACATCAAAAGAAAAATGTAACTGAAGTAAATTAAGTGATCCTTACATGATAAAAGATTAGTAGATGATAACCACTGGTCTACCTAGCCTATCCATTTATCTCTACTTTTTTGAAACTGTGCTCACAATGTAAAAAATCATCTGTTTGCAGCTTGTAAAACACCTTCACAATTTAAAAAAAACTTATTTTAGTGGCGCTTAGTTTTCTGTTCTCCAAAGGGAAAAGTCCCTGGGTACACAATCACTATTCATATCTCAGTACTCTCATTTCTGGTCTTAACCTTGTTGCAATGAACAAGTAACCTCTAATATACCCACTTAGAAGCAGGGTGCCCAAAACTGGACAAATACACCAGAGGCTGGATTTATGGCTTTTTGTGTTTTCGCCCGTTTCTGGGCACATTTCGCGGCGGAGCCAAAAATTTAGCATCGGGTTAATGTTAGCGCCAGAGCAAGGCACTTTCGCCAAATGAAAGTTCACGAGGAGCGCTAGCGTTAACCCTGGTGTTGCACCACACAATTTGTGCGCCGAAACCAAAAGTTCCGGCGGTAAAAAATCAGCCATTCTGCACATGCGCAAATGTTTTATTTATTTTTTCTTCCCTCCATTCTTGTCTGATCTCCAGTCACAAATGTTAATGCAGGGCGTGGCCACAAGCATGCGCAGTACAATCGGGGCTGAATCAACCATTTTACATTTGGATTTTGATCATGTAGGACGACAATTCCAAACATCATGCCAGGCGATTCAGCCACGAGGCTATTGAAGCTCTAATGGGGGCTGCGGAGAGAAGATGGCAGGAGTTCACCTTCGGGGTGGATCTAGACCATTGCCATCCACATTTAAAATGATTTGGAGGGAAATCGCTGAGGAGGTCTTTTAATTCATGCACTCCTTCATTACTTCAATTATAAATCTGATGCACTATTTGTTCTCATGCTGTTGGTGCCACTCAGCATTCTGTGGGTTGTATCCTAAAATGCATGACACATAGGCAGGCTTAGTTCGGCACCCTAGTTGCCATAAATGATCTTTACATATTATTAAGAATGCTTTCTGAGATCTCAAGATTGCTCCCCACTTCGATGTCCTCCTGATGAACCATGTGTAACTTTCAAGGCCATTAAACAGAGGACTGTATTGTATTCAGACAGTATGGTATAAGTGCTTTGGGGGCTACCTGTGTCATAAAAGTACATGCAATCATTCCCATTTTCATCTTTGCAGGCAAAGAAGTCACACAATCAGCATGAGCAGGTGCGGACAGGTGGCAGACTGCCTCAGACCCTGCCACTCACTGACATTGAGGACAGAGTGGCAGGCCTCATCAGTGTCACAAGTCAGACAGCTGCCACTGGGCTCACTGACCAACATTCGGATACTGAGGATAAGTCCTGCATGCACCCTAGGATAGGTTGGGGCACGGGTCATGCAGTGCCTCTGGACTAGGGTTGGGCCAATGTCTTGCCCACACCTTGGGAGAGGTTTGGGCAATGTCCTGCAGTGGCACTGGACTAGATATAATGGAGTAGCGGCGGTCCTTCAAATGACCTTCCTCATGTCACCCTACTCCCTCCCCTGCTGCTAACCACTCATCTGTTGCTTTCTACTTCCAGATGACCAGCTACAGGTGCAGCAATCCTCAAGGGACCACTCCACGTCAGGCCATCGCCGACTCCGGCACAGCATCCGCGCAACATCAATCCACCCCTGTTCCACCATTGGATCTCAGCTCCTATGAGGACCACGTGATGGTCTCGGGGTTCAACAAATCTGGGGCTCCTGGAACTAGTGGCATGCAGCAACGCAGTACTGGGGTTGAATCCCGCATGCTATCTCTCCGGTGGGTGAGTCGGCAAAGTCGGTCTGCTGACAGACAAGCAGAGGTGGAATTGGATATGGTGGGAATGTCCAGGGAGAGCATCCAGGTCAGTTGTCAGTTCCTTGATGTCTTGAGTAGGATTCCGGCTAGCATTGACAGTCTGAAAGTGACCATTATGGAGGTAGGATTGCAGATTGTCAGTGCGAGCCGTGATACCAGCGAGGCCATACTTGCCCACATGAGGCTGGTGGCCTCCAGCTGTGAAAATGGAGTCCCGGAGAGTGTGGCATGAACCCTTGCAGAATATGGCGCATCACAGGCACAAGCTCTGCTTCAACTTGTGCAGGTGAAGCAGTCCATGCCTGCCGCCAAACATTCTGCGTTCCCCACTGTCACACCCAAACCACCTGTAACTGATGACGCCAATGAAGAGGCTAGCCAGTCAGGAGCTGGACCTTCTACACCACGAGCTGTTCCAGTGCGACCACAGCATCTCCATTGTCCCTCCCCCCAACAGAGCAGTGCCCTGGCAGCCTTGCTGCATGCCATCTTTGTGCAGGAGCAGTAGACAAGGGAGAGGGATAAGGGGAAGGGGGGCAAAAGATGGTGGGAAAAAATAGTGGGGCAGGATATGATGTTGCTGCATTATGTTGTTGATGCTGGATGCATTGTATGTTTTATGTTACAGTATTATTATGTTACAGATTATATTAAAGTATCACACTGAATTATTTTGTTTTGTTGATAATGTTGTTCAATTATCACACTGCTGGATGCAGCTAATTTTAATTTATTAATTTTATTTAAGTCTCACAATACTACAGTAACAATCGAATAAAACCAGCAATAAAGAGAAGTTGCTTATCTCTTGCTGTACATCAAAGATAAAATACAATAATTCCAGACCGATTTGATAAGGAGAATTTACTTACATAACTGTACTTTGCTACTACAGAAGATTCATTTCTGATTAACAAAAGTTACAAATAGTTCTAGCTAAAATGAAGGCAGACCATGCTTTCTCTCTATCTCTCTCTCTCTCTCCTCTGTCTTTCTACCTGTCTGTGTCAAATCGGAAAACACCACCCAGTGGCGGGAAATGTCATGATAGCTATGGTGGCCACAATCAGTCAAGATGCTCCAACCACAAACTCCCCGTCTAAAAATAACAAGGATTGAAATTTTTACTAGTTAGATTTCAGTTCCTCTTAGTTCATGGGATGGCTTCGAGGCAGTCATCATCTGTTTAAGTATGTGTTCAGTCTCGGGTAGCTGCGAAGCGTGTCATCGCTGCAGACCATACCATCCACCTTTTGTACCCTTCCGTCATTGGTGGGGTAGAACTTAGTGATGCGTGCGAGTGGCCAGTTATTCCGGGGAAGTTCTTTTTGCCAGAGGAGAATTACATCCCCAACAGAGGTGCCCATCGTTGTCTCATTTGCCTTGTGTCAAGGCTGCTCGCTCTGCCAATGTTTCTTCCGCCGTTGAATCCAGAATTGATCTGCAGCTCATTGGGCCCATCGCCATTGTCGTTGTCCATACAGATTCGGTTGTGTCAAATTGCCAGCTGGTGCCTGGAGGGGCTGAGTTTTCGGAGCCACGAGCATGGCATGAGTGAGTGCCTGAGGTTCATTGTTGAGAAGTGGAGGGAACTCGGAGTTTCCCTCTGAGTTAAGGTGAGCACCTTCTGTCACGCTCTTAATTGAGTGCTGGTGTCGGATGGTCATGACATTCATGATAGTATGGTTGAAGGAGGCATGGACTTTCTCATTTCCCCCCAAATCTGTCCGGAGACTGCCCAGCCTAGTTCTGTACATTGTGCCCAGTATTCCTCTCAGCCCTTTGCGAGACTCACTGATCTTGAGGGGCTCAGGGCAGTTTCTCCCAATGAATAGGAAGATGGGTGCATCCTCTTTTGGCTCGGGTATCTTTTTCGCCACTGACCTGAGATGGGGGAACTTCTCACAGAAATCGGGACATAGGATCTCGCTTCTGTCTCGGGGGATATGGACATTCTCGAGGATGGTAGGCAGCTATTCTGTCTTTCTATCTGCTATTTCTAGGATATTAGACCGCTTGCTCATCTCCTCTTGGCCATGATCCTGTCTCCGCCGCAGGTGGCAAGCTCATATGGGAAGGCTGGACTTAGGAGGTCTAAAGCATCGAAGATTTCAGGGTCTCCAAAACAGGCATTAGATAGGTTGTCCAGCAACCCGTAGCCAAGGATACATTTCGAGGGATGATCCCTGTGGTAGATTCGACATAGAACAATCTTACAACAAGGTCGTGCAGAAGAGCAAGCCAGGTATCTGGTGCACTTTGCGTTAGCCTTTATGACCTATTGGCCTTTCGTGGTGGTTCTCCCCGCCGTGGGTCTCCCCACCATTCTGTCTCCGCGTCACGTGCATGAAGGAGGTATGCTCTGTGCCTTGGTATTCCTGGCAATGCACCTTGGTCTGGCAGTCTTGCATTTTGAGGTGGTTGCCACACCTGAAACAATTTCAGGTGTGGTGTTTGGCTCTGCAGAATTCTCTTTGCTTTTGAATGGGCTTTCAGCTGAAAGCGATGCAATCCGACAGATGATGGCCTCACCCGTCATGGTAGAGGCACATCTCCGAAGCTAGCAGCATGGGCACGAACTTCGTAGGTGTACGTGTTGCAAAGACATGAAGGGAAGAGCTGGGACTTCTGTGGCTTCCTGTCCTCTCTAAGGTTGGCTGACATACCTGGCTTAATGCGCAAAGGTCGCTGTCGCTGTGCTATCTGGCTTCTTTTTTGAGGAATTTAGCCAGCACGGTGAAAGGAGGGGAACTGCAGTTATCGGTCTTATGTTCTGATATGTGCTTCCTCCATGCATTTCATAGGTAGGCAGGGAGTTTTCCGAGCGTCGGGTGAAGATAGTGGGGGTAGTTAAGCAGCCCCACATCGGGCAAGTCGTCCATCTGTGCTGCAATGTCTGTGCACAATTTGGCAAGTTCAAGAAGTTTGTGGCCCTCTGGGGGAGATTAGATCTCTGGAGAGGACTAGATCATTGGGGGATTAGATCACTGGGGGGATTAGATCGCTGGGGGGGATTAGATCTCTGGGGGGATTAAATCACTGGGGGATTAGACCTCTGGGGGGATTAGATCTCTGGGCTAATTAGACCTCTGGGGGGATTAGATCGCTGGGGGGTTAGATCTCTGGGGGGAATAGATTTCTGGGGGGATTAGATCACTGGGGGGATTAGACCTCTGGGGGGATTAGATCGCTGAGGGGATTAGACCTCTGGGGAGGATTAGATCTCGAGGGGGAATAGATCTCTGAGGGGATTAGATCAATGGGGGGATTAGATCTCCAGGGAGGATTAGATCTCTGGGGAGGAGGACAAGATCGCGGGGGGGGGAGCTTTGTAGTTTACATACCACCGACATTCCACCAGTATAAAACCACCTCTTTTCAGACGGTGTACAGCTCCAGTGATATGTTGGCGGTATGCTACCAATGTCGGACTTTTGGGCAGTCTGTAGGGTGCTCCATGTGGGCAAATGGTATGCATATCGCCCGGCGGTATGTCGCTGATGAATTTCCTGCCGGGCAATATGTGGGCGGTATGCAGGTATTTTTTGAAAATTTCGCGATTTTGGGCGGTGTGTTGGCAGTCTGCGGGCAGTATGCAGTGGTATGTCCACCAATTTCAGCCACTTACACTGGTAAAAGTAGGCAAGAGATATCTTGACAGATCGGGAAAGCTGGTTTTCAGCGCATGCGCATTGCATGCCAAAAACCGGTCTGTGCGAGGCCTCACGGGTCCATATGTATTCTGTATGGACCCGGCAAGGCCGGAATTTCAGGGCCATTAAAACCGTCCGTGAAGCCTCATTCTAGATTTCTACCCGTAATTCTTTAGACAAATGCTAACTTGTGCAAAAAGAAGCTCAATAACTATTAGTAGATTCTCAAAATAAATTCAGAGAAAATGACCTTCATGGCAGGTGTTTGGGGGCAATTGATGGGCAGAGGCTCCCTACTCCCGCTTCTTAGCACTTGTATGGCGACTGGGATGCCATGTGAGTGGTAGAGTACTGGCTTCGCACTGGAGTCCAGGCCAGGCAAGTGGACTGGACAAGGGGCAGGGGGGTGCTGGAAATGGGGAAGTGGGGGGGGTGGGGAACTGGACATGGGGCAGGGGGGGCTGGACAAGGGGCAGGGGAGTGCTGGACATGGGGAAGGAGGGGGCTGGACAAAGGGCAGGGGAGTGCTGGACATGGGGAAGGAGGGGGCTGGACATGGGCCGGGGGGGCTGGACATGGGCCAGGGAGGACTGAACATGGGCCAGGGAGGGGACTGGACATGGGGCAGGGGGCGACTGGACATGGGGCGGGGGGGACTGGACATGGGGAAGAGAGGGGCTGGACATGGGGAAGGGAGGGGCTGGACATGGGGCGGGGGGGCTGGACATGGGGTGGGGGGGACTGGACATGGGGCAGGGGGGACTGGACATGGGGAAGGGGGGCCTGGACATGGGGAAGTGGGGGACTGGACATGGGGCGGGAGGGACTGGACATGGGGTAGCAGGGGACTGTACATGGGGTAGCGGGGGACTGGACATGGGGTAGGGGGGACTGGACATGGGGTAGGGGGGACTGGACATGGGGTAGGAGTGACTGGACATGGGGTAGGGGGGACTGGACATGGGGCGGGGGGGACTGGACATGGGGTAGGAGTGACTGGACATGGGGTAGCGGGGGACTGGACATGGGGCGGGGGGGGACTGGACATGGGGTAGGAGTGACTGGACATGGGGTAGGGGGGGACTGGACATGGGGCAGGGGGGACTGGACATGGGGCAGGAGGGGACTGGACATGGGGTAGCGGGGACTGGACATGGGTTAGGGGGGACTGGACATGGGGTAGGAGTGACTGGACATGGGTTAGTGGGGACTGGACATGGGATAGGGGGGACTGGACATGGGTTAGGGGGGACTGGACATGGGGCAGAGGGGGACTGGACATGGGTCAGGGGGGACTGGACATGGGGCAGGAGGGGACTGGACATGTAGCGGGGGACTGGACATGGGTTAGGGGGGACTGGACATGGGTAGGAGTGACTGGACATGGGGTAGGGGGGACTGGACATGGGGCAGGAGGGGACTGGACATGGGGTAGCAGGGGACTGGACATGGGGTAGCGGGGGACTGGACATGGGGCGGGGGGGGACTGGACATGGGGTAGGAGTGACTGGACATGGGGTAGGGGTGACTGGACATGGGTTAGGGGGGACTGGACATGGGGCAAGAGGGGACTGGACATGGGGTAGCGGGGGACTGGACATGGGGCAGAGGGGGACTGGACATGGGGCAGAGGGGACTTGACATGGGGCAGGAGGGGACTGGACATGGGGTAGCGGGGACTGGACATGGGTTAGGGGGGACTGGACATGGGGCAGGGGGGGAACTGGACATGGGGCAGAGTGGGGCTGGACATGGGGCGGGGAGGGCTGGACATGGGGCAGGGAGGGCTGGACATGTGGCAGAGGGGGACTGGACATGGGGCAGAGGGGGACTGGACATGGGGCGGGGAGGGCTGGACATGGGGCAGGGGGGGACTGGACATGGGGCAGGGGGGGACTGGACATGGGGCAGAGTGGGGCTGGACATGGGGCAGGGGGGGACTGGACATGGGGCGGGGAGGGCTGGACATGGGGCAAGGGGGGGACTGGACATGGGGCAGGGGGTGACTGGACATGGGGCAGGGGGCGACTGGACATGGGGTAGCGGGGACTGGACATGGGTTAGGGGGGACTGGACATGGGGCAGGGGGGAACTGGACATGGGGCAGAGTGGGGCTGGACATGGGGCGGGGAGGGCTGGACATGGGGCAGGGAGGGCTGGACATGTGGCAGAGGGGGACTGGACATGGGGCAGAGGGGGACTGGACATGGGGCGGGGAGGGCTGGACATGGGGCAGGGGGGGACTGGACATGGGGCAGGGGGGGACTGGACATGGGGCAGAGTGGGGCTGGACATGGGGCAGGGGGGGACTGGACATGGGGCGGGGAGGGCTGGACATGGGGCAAGGGGGGGACTGGACATGGGGCAGGGGGTGATTGGACATGGGGCAGGGGGCGACTGGACATGGGGCAGGGGGGGACTGGACATGGGGCAGAGTGGGGCTGGACATGGGGCAGGGGGGACTGGACACGGGGCAGAGGGGGACTGGACATGGGGCAGAGGGGACTTGACATGGGGCAGGAGGGGACTGGACATGGGGCAGGAGGGGACTGGACATGGGTTAGGGGGGACTGGACATGGGGCAGGGGGGGAACTGGACATGGGGCAGAGTGGGGCTGGACATGGGGCGGGGAGGGCTGGACATGGGGCAGGGAGGGCTGGACATGTGGCAGAGGGGGACTGGACATGGGGCAGAGGGGGACTGGACATGGGGCGGGGAGGGCTGGACATGGGGCAGGGGGGGACTGGACATGGGGCAGGGGGGGACTGGACATGGGGCAGAGTGGGGCTGGACATGGGGCAGGGGGGGACTGGACATGGGGCGGGGAGGGCTGGACATGGGGCAAGGGGGGGACTGGACATGGGGCAGGGGTGACTGGACATGGGGCAGGGGGCGACTGGACATGGGGTAGCGGGGACTGGACATGGGTTAGGGGGGACTGGACATGGGGCAGGGGGGAACTGGACATGGGGCAGAGTGGGGCTGGACATGGGGCGGGGAGGGCTGGACATGGGGCAGGGAGGGCTGGACATGTGGCAGAGGGGGACTGGACATGGGGCAGAGGGGGACTGGACATGGGGCGGGGAGGGCTGGACATGGGGCAGGGGGGGACTGGACATGGGGCAGGGGGGGACTGGACATGGGGCAGAGTGGGGCTGGACATGGGGCAGGGGGGGACTGGACATGGGGCGGGGAGGGCTGGACATGGGGCAAGGGGGGGACTGGACATGGGGCAGGGGGTGATTGGACATGGGGCAGGGGGCGACTGGACATGGGGCAGGGGGGGACTGGACATGGGGCAGGGGGGACTGGAAATGGGGCAGAGTGGGGCTGGACATGGGGCAGAGGGGGACTGGACATGGGGCAGAGGGGGACTGGACATGGGGCAGAGTGGGGCTGGACATGGGGCACGGGGGACTGGACACGGGGCAGAGGGGGACTGGACATGGGGCAGGGGGGACTGGACATGAGGCAGGGGGGGGACTGGACATGGGGCAGAGGGGGACTGGACATGGGGCAGGGGGGGACTGGACATGGGGCGGGGGGGGGGGACTGGACATGGGGCAGGGGGGGACTGGACATGGGGCAGGGGAGGGCTGGACATGGGGCGGGGAGGCGGCACACGTGACCATAATGAGGTTTTTACCTGCCCACCACATGTTGTTGAGGTTCCCTCTTGCTAACTACCCAAACTCCAGTTCGGTCAACACTGAATGGCACCATCAGGTGTGACTAAAGCATAACTGCTGGGTTTGCGACCGGAGGAACTTCTGAATTTTTACTCCCATTCCTAAACCTGGAGTATTACATTGTAATGGATGTTAATCCAGAATCGACCTTTTAACTTGATTGTTAACTGCTTGTTAAGCAACAATGGACATGAATGTGCAGTTAATCAGGATTTCTTTCTTTCTACATTTTGTTCATTTCTACAGAATAATATGTTAAAGCCTTGGAGGGAGCTGTGGTAATAAGAAAAGCAGGAAATGTTGCCTGCAGGGTGTCTCTTGATGAATTCTGCAGTGTGACATGCATGTCATATCAAGTCTGTCAATGCTGAATACTTTGGAGGAGAAGAAGCAATGACAGCAGAAGACAATAGCCCAGAAGGATCAAGACCATAGGATGTGGCCTTGCAGGACTCACTATTGACATGACATCTACTTGGATCTGGGTAAGGAACAGTGTGTAAGGCCTTGTTAGCTCTTGTCACCAGACCTGCAGCACTGGAGCAACATTCCAGATGACACTCAGAATTCAACTTCTACGCCACTGGATGTTTCCAGGCACCAAGATGAGGCATCATTTGGATCAGACAATGCACTGCCCATTGGTGGATCATTGAGATGATAGATGGCCTATTCTGCCACATGACAGCATACATCAGGTTCATTTGTGGCATCAAACACCAGCTGAGGAGGCAAAGTTAATTTTATCAGCCACGTGGCACTCCCTGAGTACAAGGTTACATTCACTGCATTCACATTGGGATTTGAGCTGCTGTAGATAGTCCCTCCATTTTATCAACAGATAAAATTACTGCACCCTTAACATTCAAATGATGTACAACCACCATTAAAAGATTAATATGGAACCTCAAAATTCCACATTCCCTATTATCAACACTGTTGATTATCTTTAAACATTTTTTTACCGGGAGTCAATTTTGTATGAACCATTGAACTTTGTTTGAGAGCTTGGGTTCCTGATCCAGCAGAATAAGTAGTCCAGATGTGCCATATCTAACTGAATTTACCATCCATCCAGCTCTGGAGCAGGGGGCTGGTAAGAGTCAGGTGTTTGGATCTCGTAAACCAGCATTTTTTTCAAGAATACCTTAGTTTTGAAATGGGAAAAAGTGAGTCTTAAGTGCACAGGTTTGATTAGCTAATCTAATAGATGAAAACTCACTGAATTGAAGTGCTTGCTACACATAGCAACAATTCTTCCCCCACTGTTTCAGACTGATTACCTTACCTGACAATTTCCATTATCTTCCATCGTTGTCCCCTCTATTACATTGGATAATTAAGATTCTAATCTGACTAACCGAATGCTTAATTTGCAGAGAGTGCTCATCAGACATTGGGCTGAATTTTCCACTGCTGTCCATCTCTGTTTTCATCCGGAGGGGCAGCATTGGCGGCGGTGAGCTCTTCTGGGCAGGCGACCAGCTTCCAGCACCCCACCGGGGTTTACAGGGCTGGAAGAGGTGAGCCGTTGTGCAACGTCCCTGGTTGCGACACTGGCTTGATTTTTTACTCCAGCCCCGACCCGTAGCGCCTTGTAGCATGCCCTGGTGGGAATGCCTGTGAAAGCATGCCTGTGTCGCGGCTGCAGTGAGGAAAGTGTGATTGCTTTTTTCTTTTCTTTTTTTTGCGATTTATGTTGTGGTGGCATGAGTTATTTATTGGGAATGTTTTTGGTGTTTTTTTTTCAGGTTTTTTTTTCTCCCCAGGCATCTCTTACGGTGTTCCGAGGCCGGCTCTTCAGCTCGGGATTTTCACATGCTCAGCCAACCTAGCACCCTAGAGAGGTGTGTAACACTTCCCTTAGCGTTCCGCCCCACACTCAGAGCCTAGCTGCCCAATTTTGCTGACTGATACGCAAGCTTTTTCCAGGCGGTTTCAGGACCGCCCCCATCATTATTAATGCCCCGAAATCCTAAAAACCCCAAATCCAGCCCAAAATCTTTAAGACAGAATCTCAGGGTAGTTTCTGGGAGGTATGAATTACCCACCTCAGGTGTGATTGATTATATCTCTGTAGAACTTCCGCAGGCCAAAAGTGAGTCTTACATTGGTACATATTCATGAGACTGAAATATATCAGCCCTGAATTGGTGGTCGGAGATGCACCTCCGGAATATGCCTTGGACCCGCAAAATATATCTGAACTTACCTCCTGGCTCCACGATGATGGGGAGTTCGGGTCCTGGGCCTCTCGATGTGCGCATGTGTAAAAATCCACTGATCCCAGGGACACAGGTGGTTTGGAAGCATCCCTGGGATCATGTGGGCCAGGTCCTCAAATTAGAAAGGAGGATTACATTGCACTAATTTCCAAACTGAATCCCCTAATTGCAATGGAATTCCCAAATTAATAAAGAATGTAGACAACTCTAATAAAAATTAAAAATTTCATTTTCAAATTTAACTAAAAGTCCCTTGAATATATCAAATACCATAAAAATTAAATTTTTTGAAAAATAGTTCGAAAAATTTTACTCCATGCCAAACTTTGCATAAAGTAACTTTAAGTGTTTGTGCATCATTTTTTATTTTAAAATGATTTATTTAAGATTTATATTAACCCTACCATGGTGAAAGCAAGCCCTATGCCTGCTTTTACCAGCCACGAGTTCTGTGGGAATTTGTTGGGCAGTGATTGGACAAATAGCCCAATTTTGCGCCAGCGAAAATGATTTTACTTTCGGTTTGGTAGGTCTGTCAATGTGTACTTTGACAGATCGCAAGTTCTGGGTTTTCATGCATGCTCAGCCCATGTGAAAATCTGAAACTTGCGGAACCTTCCAGAAAGCTTACGACGGCATACGCTGATTGTACGCCGTCATTGGGAGCCCAAGTTCTGGGCCAACAGGGCGGTACTTTGGCCTCCTGAGACCATGGAGAGTTCTCCCGCTCGTCCAATTCAATTTCAACAGAAGAATTGCAGAATCATCGCAAAACAGTATCAGTGGCATTCATGCCATTTTCCGGCTGACAGGATAGAGGATTGCTCTGGAAATTCAACCCCAACATTGCTAGTATTTGCAATTGTCTGGCGATGCCTTGAATAATGAGCTGAAGTGAGTTGCAGTATGTCGCATCCTGCACCATATTGCCATGGAACGAAGCACACATATGCTTGCTGAAGAAGAGATGCAACAAGACAGGTCCCACAAAGAGAATGATGGAATATGTACCCCTATGCAGCATACAAGTAACGCCTTATGTGGGGCAGCTGTGGTGGACATCGTACAACAACATGATTCATTGATATCTGGACACCCTCTTTCTGCGAACAAGGACAGAATGTCTACGTGCATGAAGGCCTCTGGTGTTTTTTATTGGGCATTAGGCCTAACTTCTATTTGTCAATCTTCGTTCATTTAACAATTCCTATATTCCTATGTACCTTTAAAGGAAAGCTAGACTGGTTTGAGGCTGCAACAGAGATTGGTACAAGAGCTAGGTACCAATTAATATAATTTGTCAGTGTGGTCTCCTGAGCTAGTTTTAATCACCTAGAGAATAATTTTCCAGATTTTATTCCCCTAATAGGCCTGAGGTTTTTGATCTGGTTTCTCACCTCTCCCAGGTCGCTGCATGGCACCTAGGGGTAGCCAGTCTCCTGACCTGATCCATAAAGGAAGGCAACTGTATGGGACAGGCTACATGGGCCAGCTGGTCTTTTACTGTCGGATACTTCAATGTATGTATACATTATGAACAAGAATGGATACTTCTTGTTGGATTTCTGGAGAAAATAATTCAAAAACATCACCTGAATGTCTGTGCAAACTGGCTGGGTGAAAAGGTAGCATCAACATTTTTATAAAAAACGAACATGACCTGCACAAATCCAGAGCAGGACAATTATGTCACACCCTTTAACATTTTCGGTAAGAGTAGACCTAATGGACATGCATTCTCTGTGGCGCTTAATTCTATGGTGCAGTTAAACCTTACCGTGGTCCAGCTTATCTGTGTCCCCAGGTCTCTGAAGTATAATGTAATGATGGAGGAGACTGCAAGGGTCTTAATGACTTTGGATTCTTTCAGAAGAGGACCACCTGTGAATAGGCAAGACCAGGAACAACATTATGTTTACATCATCACTTCGGTAAAGGCAAAGTGAACACTGCAACCATTGCATTACTGTAAGCTGACAAAATAAAGCAAGTTTAGAAAATTCTTGGTGCACAATGCTCATTTAAAAACATGAATGATGGGAGTTTGGAACTCATTGCTACATGGAATGGTTGAAGCATATAGCATTGATGCATTTAAGAAGGGACTTAATGCAAACAGGAGGGAAGAAGGGAATAGAAGGATAAAAGAGCAAAGTGGGAAGAGGTATTTAGAGTTGCAGGAAGCTCATGTAAAGTATAGACACTGGCATAGACCAGTTCGGCTGAATGGTCTGTTTCTGTGCTGTACATTCAAACATAAAACAAGAACATAAGAAATAGGAGCAGGAGTAGGTCATTTGGCCCCTAGAGCCTGTTCCGCCATTCAATAAGATCATGGCTGATCTGATCTTGGGCTCAGCTCCACTTCCCTGCCGTTCCCCATAACTCTTTATTCCCTTATCGCTCAAGAAACTGTCTATCTCCACCTTAAATATATTCAATGGCCCAGCTGCCACAGTTCTCTGGGGCAGAGAATTCCACAAATTTACAACCCTCTGAGAAAAGAAATTCATCCTTATCTCAGTTTTAAATGGGCGGCCCCTTATTCTGAAACTATGCCCCCTCCCCTAGTTCTAGAGTTCCCCACGAGGGGAAGCAGCCTCTCTGCATCCACCTTGTTGAGCCCCCTCAGTATCTTATATGCTTCAATAAGATCACCTCTCATTCTTCTAAACTCCAATGAGTATAGACCCAACTGACTCAACCTTTCTTCATAAGTCAACCCCTTCATCTCAGGATTCAACCTAGTGAACCTTCTCTAAACTGCCTCCAATGCAAGTATATCCCTCCTTAAATAAGGAGACCAAAACTGTACACAGTACTCAAGATGTGGCCTCAATAATACCCTGTACAGTTGTAGCAGGACTTCTCTGCTCTTATACTCCATTCCCTTTGCAATAAAGGCAAACATTCCATTTGCCTTCCTGATTACTTGCTGTACATGCATACTAACTTTTTGTGTTACATACACCAGGACTCCCAGGTTCCTCTATCCTGCAGCATTTTGTACTTTCTTGTCACTTAAATAATAATTTGTTTTTTTATTTTTTCTGCCAAGGTGGATAACCTCACACTTTCCCACATTATACTCCATCTGCCAAATTTGTGCCCACTCACTTAGCCTGTCTATATCTCTTTGCAGATTTTTTGTGTCCTCATCACACCTATCTTTGTATCATCAACAAACATGGCTACATTACACTCGGTCCCTTCATCCAAATCATTAATATAGATTGTAATATTTGAGGTCACAGCACCGATCCCTGTGACACCGCACTAATTATCATTTGCTAACCGGAAAATGACCCATTTATCCTGACTCTCTGTTTTCTGTTATTTTGCCAATCCTCTATCCATGCTAATATATTACTCCTGTGAAATTTTATCTTGTGCAGTAACCTTTTATGTGGCACCTTATCGACTGCCTTCTGGAAATCCAAATACACTACATCTACTGGTTTCCCCTTATCCACCCTGGTCTTTACATCTTCACAGAACTCCAGCAAATATGTCAAACTTGATTTCCCTTTCATAAAACCTGATGACTCTGCTTGACTGTATTATTCTTTTCTAAATGTTATGCTACTGCTTCCTTAAAGACAGATATTAGGCTAACTTGTCTATAGTTTCCTGCTTTCTCTCTGCCTCCTTTTTTAAATAAGGGTGTTCCATTTATGGTTTTCCAATCCGCTGGGACCTCACCAGAATCCAGGGAATTTTGGTAGATTACAACCAATGCATCCCCTATCTCTCCAGCCACTTATTTTAAGACCCTAGGATGTAAGCCATCAGGTGCAGGGGACCTGTCCACCTTTAGTCTCATTATTTTACTGAATAATTTTTCATTAGTGATAGTGATTATTTTAATTTCCTCCCTCCCTATAGCCCCTTGATTATCCATTATTGGGATGTTTTTAGTGTCTTCGACCGTGAAGACCGATACAAAATATTTGTTCAAAGTCTCTGCCATTTTCCTATTTTCCATTATTAATTTCCCAGTCTCATCCTTTACTTTAGCTACTCTCTTCATTTTTATATACTTGTAAAAGCTCTTACTATCTGTTTTTATATTTCTTGCGAGTTTACTTTCATAATATATCTTCTTTTCGATGTGATTCTATATGAATAATTGAAAATCAAAATTTCTATGAATTGCTAACATAATTATGACCATATCCACTCTACCTACTAACAGACTAGGATTAGGAATCATTCATTTACATCCTACTTGATAGTACTATCCAGTTGCTATATTCCAAAAGATAACATTAGCATTAGGTTAAGTTATCTGTTTCTGCACTCCTGTCACATGAAAAATCCCAGTGAGATGGGCCATTTTGTCATATGTGCTCCAGAGGTGCATCCAGAAGCAGAAAACATACCATCAGTGTGACTGACATAGAGAAGATTAGTTGGACCAAGCAGGGGATCACACTGAGCTCAGTTGCCTATCCTCTCATCAATAAATGATTTGTGGACATTTAATTCATCAACACAAACGTGGCTATAAACTGTGTGCTGATGCAGCTATAGATGCCCACTATTCACTTCTAAAAGGAAATAAACTTTACTGCCACATATTTTAAAACCATTCCTTTCTTGACACATTCATGAGGCTGCAGGCCATAGTTATTGCTTAATACTAAATTTAATCACGGCTCTTAGGGCAAAGAAATCTGCTACACTTGGGTATTGTTGGAAGTTGATTATCATTCAGGAGTTGTTATAAAAAGTTCAGTGTTTTAATCATAGTTATAGCAACATTTAGAACACTAGAAATGTTTAGATTTTATTTTTAGGCCTCCCTGCATTTATTTAATGTTTTAATGTGACTCACATTGCAAGAGTTATTGAATAGGCACTATGCTTAGTACTTCTAAATAACAATGTTAAACACATTGATCAGATAATAGATTAGAGTTTTGAATTTCTCCCATGAGCCTCTTGAAATTGTTACTAAAGTATTAATATTGAATTTGGGTTACTATGGTCCTCTTAATTAATGTTCACGGTAAAGTGGAATACGAAATCCTGAACTCAGCACATTGAGAGAAGACATTTGTCTCCCTTACTTGTGTAATGTTTAGCACCTTCTGCGCACAGACTTACAATTGCATCAGAAGACAATGGTTGACAGTCGTACAGAAGACAATGGTTGATCTGCCATGATGAGGTCCTACCCTATATTCTGGCTTTCATATTAAAGAGGGTAAGCTGACATACAACGTTACTCTACTTTGATTTTCCCACCTCCGAGATAAACGCAATGTTATTTACAATCAAATAACCCTCTCCATATATCTTATCCCTGTTTGTGTGCATGGACCTTTGGATTGTCGAATCTGTACCCCCCCCCTCATGTTGAACAAGGCTCTGTGCTGAGAACACTAACTCATAAAATGTACCCTTTGCTGATGTCAATTCCAACACTATACTGCCAGGTATTCCAAACATTAATTAACATCTGGCTGCCAGGCATTTGGACCACCTCAATGACAAGGGATAAACACCACCAACACTGAACTGCAAAAAGTTCTAATAACTTTAACAAATAGTGTATTCGGATGTAAGCTGCGGCCCACCAGAACAGTGAGAGATCAATGAAATATGTTGATGCACACAATTGGTTGCAAGACAGCAAGGACAGATTCACTTGAATCCAAACCTTTTTCAAACCAGCTAAAATCTTTCCATACATCATGTACATTTTCAGGCATCTGTCTGACATGCTGCTTTCCTTGTCAATTGCACAGCAGAAACAGCAGACCTGGAAGGAAAAGGCCCATTTAAGAGCGGAAAGAGCTTGGCTTTCAGTGATGGATGAAATGATTGGAGTGTAGCTTCAAGTCACTGCTCAGGAGCCGCTGGGGCAGGAAGTAGAGCAGCTTGTTCAAACCAATTTTCCTTTCATTCCAATTTGCTTTGAACAATATGATTTTCTTTTTAAAAGGGCTATTGGTGGATTAATCCTGTATGTAGGCGCTAAGTTTATTTGAGCAGTAAGTGCAGGGTAAATGCATCCAACTATAAAAGCAAACCCATGGGACAACAGATGTAGTCACATTAATCAGCTTAAAAACAGTGGGAACATTAGAATCTAAGAGGCATAATATTACCAACGGAAGAGAAAGTCTGATGGGCAGCACTAGCATGATCTGATAAAAGGAGGTAAATTGAGGCACATATTCAGCACAGGCATCAGGGGTTATTTCCTCAACTACCCCCAATCCCACCATTGAGATAATAACAACCTTCCGGATATAAAAGGGGTCAGAGGGTCTAGTAAGGAGGAGGAACTGAGGGAAATGCTTATTAGTCGGGAAATTGTGTTGGGGAAATTGATGGGATTGAAGGCCGATAAATCCCCAGGGCCTGATGGACTGCATCCCAGAGTACTTAAGGAGGTGGCCTTGGAAATAGCGGATGCATTGACAGTCATTTTCCAACATTCCATTGACTCTGGATCAGTTCCTATGGAGTGGAGGGTAGCCAATGTAACCCCACTTTTTAAAAAAGGAGGGAGAGAGAAAACAGGGAATTATAGACCGGTCAGTCTGACCTCAGTAGTCGGTAAAATGATGGAATCAATTATTAAGGATGTCATAGCAGCGCATTTGGAAAGAGGTAATATGATAGGTCCAAGTCAGCATGGATTTGTGAAAGGGAAATCATGCTTGACAAATCTTCTGTAATTTTTTGAGGATGTTTCCAGTAGAGTGGACAAGGGAGAACCAGTTGATGTGGTATATTTGGACTTTCAGAAGGCTTTCGACAAGGTCCCACACAAGAGATTAATGTGCAAAGTTAAAGCACATGGGATTGGGGGTAGTGTGCTGACGTGGATTGAGAACTGGTTGTCAGACAGGAAGCAAAGAGTAGGAGTAAATGGGGACTTTTCAGAATGGCAGGCAGTGACTAGTGGGGTACCGCAAGGTTCTGTGCTGGGGCCCCAGCTGTTTACACTGTACATTAATGATTTAGACGAGGGGATTAAATGTAGTATCTCCAAATTTGCGGATGACACTAAGTTGGGTGGCAGTGTGAGCTGCGAGGAGGATGCTATGAGGCTGCAGAGCGACTTGGATAGGTTAGGTGAGTGGGCAAATGCATGGCAGATGAAGTATAATGTGGATAAATGTGAGGTTATCCACTTTGGTGGTAAAAACAGAGAGACAGACTATTATCTGAATGGTGACAGATTAGGAAAAGGGGAGATGCAAAGAGACCTGGGTGTCATGGTACATCAGTCATTGAAGGTTGGCATGCAGGTACAGCAGGCGGTTAAGAAAGCAAATGGCATGTTGGCCTTCATAGCGAGGGGATTTGAGTACAGGGGCAGGGAGGTGTTGCTACAATTGTACAGGGCCTTGGTGAGGCCACACCTGGAGTATTGTGTACAGTTTTGGTCTCCTAACCTGAGGAAGGACATTCTTGCTATTGAGGGAGTGCAGCGAAGGTTCACCAGACTGTTTCCCGGGATGGCGGGACTGACCTATCAAGAAAGACTGGATCAACTGGGCTTGTATTCACTGGAGTTCAGATGAATGAGAGGGGACCTCATAGAAACGTTTAAAATTCTGACGGGTTTAGACAGGTTAGATGCAGGAAGAATTTGTTCCCAATGTTGGGGAAGTCCAGAACCAGGGGACACAGTCTAAGGATAAGGGGGAAGCCATTTAGGACCGAGATGAGGAGGAATTTCTTCACCCAGAGAGTGGTGAACCTGTGGAATTCTCTACCACAGAAAGTTGTTGAGGCCAATTCACTAAATATATTCAAAAAGGAGTTAGATGAAGTCCTTACTACTAGGGGAATCAAGGGGTATGGTGAGAAAGCAGGAATGGGGTACTGAAGTTGCATGTTCAGCCATGAACTCATTGAATGGCGGTGCAGGCTAGAAGGGCCGAATGGCCTACTCCTGCACCTATTTTCTATGTTTCTATGTTTCTATGTTCATGGCACCAAAAAATGAAACTGATGTTGTGTACAATGATATTAGTCCAGAAATTCATCAGGGCGGTTACCATACAATTATGCCAGGATCATGTCGACTGGTGACCTCTGACATGGCTGCCAGAATATGTAGGGTCAGTGTGAGTTCACCTCATTTAAATATACCCTTGTATGGCTACACATCTTCCCCCGGATGCTGCAAAATCCAGCCGTGGTGGCAAGGTTGGTCATGGGAGGGAAGGTGTTATCCGCAAGCCAGGTGCCGCATTAAACAAAAAAAATTCTCTCCATAATTCTGTGGGGTCCAGGTCATGGTCCCCACAACTACCATTGAGGAGACCGGTTTACCTCTTCCCACTGGGCGGACCAACTTCTGAAGATGCGGCAATAACATTTAGACAGTGACAGGAACTCCCAATATAAAGACAGGGATTTTGCCCCATCCCCAGTTTCATGGCATCATTATCACTAGCCTTTAATAGACAGCCTTGGCCCTTACAAGGTCCTGCGCGAACTCTCAGGCCAGAACCGGTCTATCCAGGTCCTGCTCTATTTTCTGGCTGTTCCACCACATTCCTGCTGGAGTTATTCTCATCCCTTGTTTTCAAATCCCTCCATGGCCTCGCCCCTTCCTATCTCTGTAATCTCCTCCAGCCCCACAATCATTCCGAGATGTTTGCGCTCCTCTAATTCTTCCCGCTTGAGCATCCTTGATTATAATCGCTCAACCATTGGTGGCTGTGCCTTCTGCTGTCTCGGCCCCAAGCTCTGGAACTCCCTGCCTAAACCTTTCCGCCTCTCTACCCCTCTTTTCTCGTTTCAAGACGCTCCTTAAAACCTACCCCTCAGACCAAGCTTTAGATCATCTGCACTAATTTCTCTTTATGCAGCTCATTATGTTATGTCAAATTAAAATTATGTCAAAATTTTAAAATCTCATAAAGCTCCTGTGAAGCGCCCTGGGACATTTCACTTCGTTAAAAACATGATATAAATACAAGTTGATGTTGTTATTGCGAGATGACGTCAGAATTGCTGAGGAAATTCAGCGCCATTATATCTTTTCAGCCAGTATACAAGTTGAAAGGCGACCATTATTACTAGACTAGTGCACCGTTACCCACCTTAATGATTCAGAACTTATTTGGGTCCTTTAAAAACCAGTCTCGATGGATTTTGCTGCAGCCTTCAGTGTCAATGCACTCAAAAGCTGACGCTATTGAAGTTCTTTCTAAAGTCCTATAATTATCAGCACAGTATATTCACTACTGGCAAACATATTTAATGCATAAAATTGACCAACGTTTCTATTATGTCGCATATAAATAACACTAGTTACTGATCTTTGGGGCATTGCTCACAAAGAGTCAAGAGCAAATATAGTCTTCAGATGAAGCGAGGTTGGAGAGCGGGACTACTTGGACCAGGGCATGCAGACATAATTCAGTTGCCAGTTTAAAGCCATACATTCTGTCTCATTTTTGTATAATGTTTTGATGTTATTTTATTATTCATAGTTAAATACCAAGATGTACAACAATTTGGGAAGTGGAGTTGGTTGGAGCATAGAACTATCTCTGCAGTGCAGGCTAAGGAGTTGGAAGATACGAAACCGGGAGGCTACAGCACCACCACTGGTTTGACAAGTTAAACGGTCAGTTTGCATTATAAATGTGGACATCGGAGTTTACAATGGAAAAAGTTGACAACAGGAAGTAAGGTTCTGTAAATATAAAGTGTGCCGAGATGTAATATTTTTCCTAGATTATTAATTTGTTTACATTATCACTTGAAGACTTGTTAAATAAAAGTAATCTGTTTGTCCAAAAAACTGGTTATAATTTTATTTAAATGCTATAAGTTGCCCCTGTGCCCTAAACTTTTTAGAATGTTCTGCCAAATGCATGCACCTTTATCTGCCAGCTCCGAATAGCAGGTTGCTTCGTTCCGTGCTGGGTGATTCATCAAATCAGTTGATTAGTGTAAAGTATCCAGTAGTGCGGAATTTTTCTTCAATCATTGTAGCTAGTTCATAAAATAGTGTACACAACTTAAAAAATTCCTAAAGCTCCTGTGTGGTTATGAGTTATTGTCAATCCCAATAGGGGAATATTGGTGATAGCTTCATGACTAAGCATTCCTTTTACAGTCAAGAGGAATTAAATCTTAACAGCATACATATTTAGTGCACAAAAACTGATGGAAATTCATTGCTAGGCTTAATTTCATCTGTTCCACCCCTTATTTATTAGTTTAATTTGTCATTTTCTGCTGATGCAGCAATAATACATCATATTAATTTATAGTGTAATTCTGCAGCAAAAGATAGAAAAAACAGCCAAAGTACATTTTTCACCCAAAGCATAATCTCCTGCTCAGCACAATGGGCTTTTGGAATTTTAGGACTGAATGTCTCTCGAAGTTGTATCAGTATTTGTAGGGGATCCCTCAAAACGTGTCGATGTTTACTAGGGGTGGGTGGCGGAAATCCCCCAACCTGTGGTGTCAAATCATTCCTTTCGAAAAAAGTTCCATTCTAAAACACTGTGGCGGAGAAATTGGCTAACCCCCACAAACAGGCTTGGGGATCAGGATACACGATTAGCCTGCACCCCTTCATTACATTACAAGCAGCACGTTAAATTGGTGCTACCTGCTCTATTAAATGATTGCTGCATCAGCAGGGGGCCCGATATCACGAACGGCTAGCGCTACTTAAAGGCAGCCTATACCTCTTAAAGGGCCAGGCTATGAAGGCTGAAGGGTGTTCATAATAAAATTCTTGGTGCACTGTAAAGCCTGCCAAAAAGCCTGCACTGAAGGAGCATGCAGGAAACCAATACTAAGTTGGCACAGGGCTTTGCGCAGAGCTTGGAGCCAATCTTTCTTACATGGAACAGGTGGCCATCTCCATCAGCACACCTATGGAACCCAGCAGTGACTGATGGCCAATGTCTCAGCTTCCGTTGCAGCACAAAAAGCTTCCATCACAAAGTCTGAGTGCTGCAGTGCAAGCTCAGACTGTTTTCTAGAAAGCTCATACTGCTGCTATCATGGCTCTGGAAACCTCTGTTCAAAGGGCCTTCCAGGGCATCACAACAGTCCATCCTCTCTCAGGATGACAGCATTCCAGCTCTGCCACTCTGCTAGTGCCTGTCAGCCAGCCAGCCCAGACTTCTGCAGCCCAGGCCGAGATGGTGCAGTCTGAAACTGGCCCTGCTAGGCCCAGAGCTGCTAGAGGTCGCCTTCCAAGGCCAACTGCTGTCTGCTCAATTGGAGTTCAGCAGCCTTCCACCAACCATGCTGCAGCAACTAGCAGAAATACCTCTTTGGAACACTCATAGAGGCAAAGACACACAAAAACAGGCACTCAGAGAATGCACAAGTGTGATTAGTTTATTTTTGTATTCATTGTTATATAGGATTTCATAGGATATACAGCACAGAAACAGGTCATTTGACCAAACCAGTCCATGCTGGCGTTTATGCTCCACTCGAACCTCATCCCATCTTTCTTCATCTAACTCTATCAGCATAACCCTAATGGGGAAATGTGGCTAAGGTTAGTGCTATCGTTCATTAATTATTTAATCATGTAGAGCCCCGGTAGAAATGGTTGACTATGTTGTATCCATCGTTCCTCTTTGTGTTCCTCTACTCCCTGTTGTACTTTCTCCTCCTCCACTTTCTCCAATTTCTCATCCTCCTGCTCCTCAGCTTCTCTCCTGGTGGTAGCAAGGGCTGTTCCCTCATATGACCAGGCTTTATACCATGCAGCAAACTACCACAAATCTTCATCCTCGCTCAATTGAGTACTGCAGTGCTTCTCCAGAGTGGTTCAGGCAGTGGACGCGTTATTTGAGTATGCCGATGGTGTGCTCTATAATGTTCCTTTTGGCACCATGGCTCTCATTATAGTCCTGCTGTGCATGTGTGCATGGGTTCTGGACCAGAATCATGGGCCATATCATGAGTGGATAACACTTGTCGCCAGTGGTGGGTCAAATTTAGGTGGCACAGAGGACTGTTGCAGAATGAAAGGATCGTGACTGCTGTAAGGAATAACGGGTAGTGACTTGCAAGATGCACTACCTATTGTCACACACCAGCTGCACACTGAAGGAATAGATTCCCTTCCAGTTGAGGAAAATGGCAGAGTTCACATGAGGTGTAAGCAAGGCAATATGCGTTCAATCAATGGCATCCTGCATCATGAAGGAGCCTGCAATCCATGCAAATTCTCCTGCTTGCTCCACCTGCTTCTCTTTGGTAAGAGGGAATGAGGTGAAGATGTTTCTCTGTCTGTATAAAACCTCAGTAACCTCTCTTATGCAGCAAACTGCAAGGTGTTGCTTATATCTCCAGCAGCAACCTTGAAGGAGCCAAACGCGTAAAAGTTAAGAACCACAGTCACCTTGACAGCCACAGGCAATAGTGTCTTTGCCCTACTTTGAGAGTGCAGTTGTGGCTGCAGCAGTTGGCAGATTTTAGTTCAACCTGTTTTGTGAAGTGAAGACGTCTCAAGCATTGGTTGTCACTGAAGTTCAGGTAGGAGAGTTGCTCCCTAAAGACCCTCGGCGGAAATGGCCTCCTCCTGAGAACCAACCCTACTCCGCTTCCTCCTCCTCCCTCTTCTAGCAGCTTGTCCTGCTCTGCCTGGCATTTCTTTATTCTCTAAGTGATCCTCAATTCCCAGAGGAAGCCCTACCAGCTCAACCTTGTCTGGAAGCAACTTGTTTCAGCACAAGCTTTTAAATCAATAATAATGTAATTTAGCACGAGCCAGACCATTCCTTGTAGACTATTCAAACTTTAGCCAAGTATAGAAAAGCACCACAATTAGGTACAATTGCATCAGCAGCCAGAATAAGTAATCAAGCAACTAATCTTATCCCTTTTAATAGCACTGGTGGAGGGATCCTTCATTCTGTTTAACGTATGTTCAGTTGTGCGAGATCAAGAGAGGGTGTAGGCTGGAGCAAGGAGTTTAAAAATGGCATCATTTTTGTCAAATCAGCATTGCACGCTGATTAACGTCATTATCTGCCTGCACTGCATGCTGCCGGTAGGCATTAGGTGCATGGTGTGCATGGGCATCTTGAACCCCATTTTTGAGTGTTAGGAGGCCGCATAACATGTAAAAAACGTGCGCTACAGAGTTGAATTTCTCCTCGTTTGTTTTTACATATATATATATATAAGTAGATATTTGTAGCAAAAAAACAGATTTTCTTAAATAGTTCTGTTTAGTTTTGCACTCTCTCCTTTAAACCTTTGAGCACTGCAGACATGCTTACTTAACGTGGCACTGTTGATCTTTTGAGAACACCAAGAAATCTATTTGTCTGCAGTCCCTCTTCTGAATAAAATGCATTGAAGGTCGAACTAGTTGTGCTGCCAATGTTCCAAGCCTGGATGAAATTGAGCTGTGATATTAGTATGCAAGCACTTCAATAGTTCATGTGAAATTCTTCTGACCAGAATTTTTGCAGAGATCATACCCTACTAACACGAACCACAACTCCACCTCATTTTATGACAATCAAAAGCAAGGTTGCAAATACAGACAAAAAGATAAGCAAAATGAGTGTTTGTTTTTTAAAAACTGAAATTATATTTTAAATGCACATTTGTGCTTTAGATAGCATTTCCGTCAGATTATAAAGCAATATTAATTTATTTCAGTGTCTGAGCTGCAAATTTGCAAAATTATTTGAGCTAGGGAGACAGTTATTTCCCTTGACCTTTTATTAGTCTAAGGTTCAATTTGCTCTTGAAATGAAGTGTGATCTATTTCCTTTGGTGTATATACGATGTACATTTCATACAATAATATGGAATCTCCTTTTACATTTTTCACACAATATGTACACTGGGATAGATTCTGTGTTAGCATAGAGCATTTGCACTTCACTATGTTGTGTTACAGGGTGTTAATAGGGTATCAGTTTCCCCTCCATAATCCTGGCTGTGACAAGTTCTGGTCTCAGCTATGCTGGCAGAGGATGAAGCCAAGCACAGGGCAAGCAGCTGCAACATTGACAACCCGTGTTCATCCTGCGATTTTCAGAAGCTTTAAAAATACGATGCACATGGGAAGTTTAAACATAGATTTATACGTATTTGAATTCCCCATGTGTATCACGAGCATGAAGTAACTTCCACATAGCACAGGACTCAGCAAGTATTGGCAACACTGCGGCTCCACATGTGAAACCATTGAATAGTCATTCAGTCCAGGTAACTTTTGCATAGCTTTTAGCTATCATTTTGGACTGGCAGTGACAATCACAGAAGCAACCACACGCTTATTTTATAAGTAATGTTATAGAGTGGGAAGATAACATTAAATAACTTCCACAAAAATAAGGAAAAGAATAGCCATGCAACCAATTTAAAAACTCCCTTAAGGTGAATTATTCTGGTTAATCTTCTTCAATAGATTATTTTCATTTCTAAACATTGATAACAGCTGTCATATCTTAGTAATATTTCTGAAAAGTACTGTCATATTTATTGTGCGTAGAAACGAATAAAGGCAAAATTATTCTGTCTAAAACATTGTTACGGGGAAAACATTAATCCTAAATAAAAGTGAGTGAAGTAAAGTATACATCTTGTGGGCAGATTATTAAAACTCTTTCCTAATTCTTAATGATATATTTATCTTTCCTTTTTCCACTAACCATTTCTCATCTATGACTCCCCTAGATGTTCTACTAGTAATCAATGTCTCTCACTCTCTTATTAATGAAGGAGAAGGTGTGAGTCTAGTCAGCTCCTTGCAGGGCTCCACCTCAGTTATGTGTATCGTAACTTCAGAAGGTGTACGAGCATTCCTGGATAAGCTGAAGCCTCCAAGTGTTCGGATTGTGATGTCCCTGCACCTTGCTACTGAATCACACGAGACATGTACTGCAGATACGGTCACTACATGACCTTTCTTTATTCCCAGGACCCAGAAGTGATGACCCTGTGTGGGACCTCCCTTTAAATACCTGAGTGCTAGGTGAGAGGTGTCTCCCACAAGTTCACCCCCTGTGGTCAAGGTGTGCATTTCCAGGATATATATATATATATATATAGTGTACAGAGTGGTTACATGAAGGTTACAGTTACATGAAGGTTACAGTTGTATGAAGGTTGCATACATGACATCACCTCCCCCCTCGGGTCTTTTTGTGTCAAAGGTTAAGTCTTTCAGGTGGTCGACGCTCCCTCGTGGAGCGTCGCAGTTGGGGCTCTAGTGGCTGAGCCTTGGCATGCATCTCTGTCACCTGAGGTGATTCCGGCCTATCCGGGCTGGCCAGAGGGACTGTGCATGCTGGTGAATGTCCTTGTTGCTCGTCCACTGGCGGTGGTGTGGGTAACATCTCATGCTCTTCCTCAGGTTCCTCAGTGTCTATGCTGAACCTTTTCTTTACTTGGTCCAAGTGTTTGCGGCATATCTGCCCATTGTTGAGTCTGACCACTATTTCCCTCTTTGCCAATTACGGTGCCCTAAAGCCACTTGAGTCCCAAAGCATGGTTAAGAACAAATACTGGGTCATCAATTTCTATACACCTCCCCTTGAGTTACGATCATGGCACTCGGTTTGGGATTGGCGCTTGCCCTCAACAATGTCTTCCAGTGCTGGATGAATGAGGGACAGCCGCATCTTAAGCATGTGTTTCATGAGTCGTTCCGCTGGCGGGACTCCCGTGAGCGAGTGCGGGCGGGACCTATAGGCCAGCAGGAGGAGCGATAGGTGGTACTGAAAGGAGGGTCCTTGGATAGGGAGCATGCCCTGTTTTATGACTTGGACCACACGTTCCGCCTGGCCATTGGAAGCTGGCTTGAATGGTGCTGTCCAGACGTATTTGATACCATTACTCGACATAAACTCCTGGAATTCATGGCTGGTGAAGCACGGGCCATTGTCACTGACCAGAATGTCCGGCAAGCCGTGGGTTGCGAAAACCGTACGCAGACTCTCCACTGTGATGGATGTAGCGCATGAGTTTAATATGATGCACTCAATCCATTTCGAGTATGCATCGACAACAATCAGGAACATTTTTCCCATGAACGGGCTTACATAGTCTATGTGAACACGTGACCATGGCCTGGTGGGCCAGGGCCACGGGCTGAGTGGGGCCTCCATGGGGGCATTGCCCTGCTGGGCACAAGTCGTGCACCTGCTAACCCAATGTTCCAGGTCTGAGTCAATTCCCGGCCACCATACATGTGACCGGGCAATGGCCTTCATTAGCACAATGCCAGGGTGCTCGCTGTGGAGTTCCCTGATGAATGCTTCCCTTCCTTTCTGGGGCATGACTACCCGGCTGCCCCATAGCAGGCAGTCGGCTTGGCTGGAGAGCTCATCCATCCGTCTGTGAAACGGTCTGACCTCCTCAGGGCACGCCCTGTGTGCGGGCGCCCAATCCCCAGTCAGAACACATTTCTTTATCATGGAGAGGAGGGGGTCTCTGTTGGTCCAGATTTTGATCTGTCGGGCTGTGATAGGGGAGTCTGCAGTGTCAAAAGCCTCAACAGCCATGACCATCTCAAAGCTTTGCTCCGACGCCCCCTCAGTGGTGGCCAGTGGGAGCCTGCTGAGCACATCAGCGCAATTCTCGGTGCCTGGCCGGTTCCGTATGGTGTAGTCATACGCAGCCAGCGTGAGAGGCCATCACTGTATGCGAGCTGACGCATTGGCATTGACAGCCTTGCTGTCGGACAGCAGGGATGTTAACGGCTTGTGATCCGTTTCTAACTCGAACCGCCTACCGAAAAGGTACTGGTGTATCTTTTTCACCCCGTAAACACAAGCGAGTGCTTTCTTTTTGACCATGCCGTATCCACACTCTGCCTGGGAGAGCGACCTGGAGGCATAAGCCACCGGTTGGGATCGGCCTTCATCATTACTCTGCTGCAACACGCACCCAACCCCATAGGATGATGCATCACATGTTAAAACAAGTTTTTTACAGGGGTCGTACAAGGTCAACAGCTTGTTGGAACAAAGCAGGTTCCGCGCCTTATTGAAAGCCCATTCTTGACCGTTCCCCCAAAACCATTCACAACCTTTACGCAGGAGCACGTGTAACAGCTCCAACAATGTGCTTAAGTTCGGCAGAAAGTTCCCGAAATAGTTCAAAAGTCCCAGGAATGATCACAACTCCACTGTGTTGCCAGGCCTGGGCGCCCGACGGATCGCCTCCGTTTTAGCTTTGGTGGGTCGGATCCCGTCTGCGGCAACCCTCCTGCCCAAAATCTCGACCTCTGAGGCCAAAAACACACACTTGGGCTTTTTCAACCGCAAGCCTACCCGGTCCAGTCGGCGTAGCACCTCCCCCAGGTTATGGAGGTGTTCCACGGTGTCTCGACCCATTATTAGGATGTCGTCTTGGAATACTATTGTTCCAGGAATGGATTTAAGCAAGCTTTCCATGTTCCTCTGAAAGATAGTGGCCGCCGAACGATTGCCAAATGGACACCTGTTGTAGATAAATAGCCCCTTGTGCGTCGTGATGGTGGTCAGAAGCTTGGATTCTTCAGCCAGTTCCTGAGTCATGTAGGCCGAAGTGAGGTCCAACTTAGTGAACAGCTTGCTACCTGCCAGCATGGCAAAAAGGTCCTTCGCTCTCGGAAGCAGGTATTGGTCCTGTAGTAACACTTGGTTGATGGTGGCCTTGTCGTCGCCACAAATCCTGACTGAGCCATCCGCTTTCAGGACAGGAACGATGGGGTTTGCCCAGTCACTGAATTCAACAGGCGAAATTATGCCCTCTCTGAGCAGCCTGTCCAATTCACTTTCAATTTTCTCATGCATCACATACGGCACCGTTCTGGCTTTGTGGTGCACTGGTCTGGCGTCCGGGGTGATGCGTATCACTACTTTGGTGCCCTTGAAAGTCCCGACAACGGGTTGAAACAGTGCCCTGAATTTCTGTCGGACCTGTGAGCATGAACTTCACTCCACAGATGAAATGGGGTGCACAACCCCCCATTTCCAGTTCATCTCGGCTAGCCAGCTCCCCTCCAAAAGCGCGGGGCCATTTCCCGGGACAATCCAGAGTGACAGCCGATTCTCTGATCTATTATGTGTTACCACCAAGTTTGCACTGCCTAGCACTGGGGTGATCTCTTTGGTGTACGTCCGTAGCTGCATGTAAATGCGTTCCAGTTTGGGCCTGCTAGCTCTGTGTGGCCATAGTCTCTCAAATTGTTGGGCGCTCATAACTGACTGGCTGGCTCCTGTGTCCAGCTCCATGCGTACCGGGATGCCATTCAATAAAACTTTCATCATCATGGGTGGCGTTTTGGTATATGAGCTGCAGACGTCAGCCACATGAACCCGCTGAACTTCAGCATCCATGGCTTTGCCCCAAGCATCATCCTGCATTGCAGACCCCTCGTTTGGTTCCTCTGTCGTGTAGATTAGCCTCACTACAGCCTTTCTGCACATTCTGGCCAATGTCCACTGACATTGCAATTCCTACAGATAAATTGCTGGAACCTGCAGCTTTTCGCAGTATGTCTACCCCCGCACCTCCAGCCTGAGCTGAGGTTGTTGTTAACAAAAGGACTGTTACCAGGCATTACAAAGGGACTGTTAGCAGGCATTCCTCTCAGATAAGAACTACACAGAAGGCTAAGGTCATTACGAGGTCAGGACATGAAAAGCAGGACTCTCAGCAGACATGACTAAACTGATAATGGAGGCAACGTGGAGCCCTAAGATAAGCAATATGTCTGCAGAAGGACAACAAGATATTTAGAGTTGAGATAAGGAAAAAGCTGACCCTCAGGAGGATGGGAGGGGGCTGTCAGAGGTACTCACTCCCCTGTAATTGGACCGTGGAATGGGTAAAAATGATTGACATCAGGTATCCACCAGCCCATCGAAATAAGTTATATAAACGGGTGGCCGAGAGAGGGAAACAGGGGAAGAGTTTCCCCGGGGTGGATGCATGCTGGCTACGGCCGAACACCTTGGTCAGGCTGAACGTCTGGGGTGGATCGATGCTGGTATGGCATGCAGAGGCGATGAAGAATTCGACGCCAATATCGGGGAGACAGATTGATGGGGAGGAAGCCTTATCTTTAGTGAGTCTATAGAGAGAGGCGCTCATACCTTCAACTGAGTGAGGCAGACTGCGTTCGCAACATACGATTCAGAAAGGAGGTCATCCTGAGATCTGCCAACTAATCAGAGCAGACATACGGCCAAGAAGTGGAAGGAGGACTGCCCAGGTAGAAGTAAAAGTAACAGCGGCACTTGCCTTCTATGCTACGGGATCATTTCAAACTTCAACTGGGGACGTATGCTCGATCTTGCAGCATGCTACTCATTCCTGCATTCGCCAAGTGACCAGTTCATCACTTTCCCTATGACCACACAGGCAATGAGAGACAGGGCTGTGGGGTTTGCCAGAATTGCTGGCTTCCCCAGGGTACTGGGTGCCATTGACTGTACCCACATGGCCTTGCGGGCACCCTTGCAAGATTCCTAAGTTTACCGCATCAGGAAAGGGTTCCACTCCCTGAATGTGCAGCTGGTGTGTGACGATCTGCAGTGGATCATGGCAGTAGATGCCAAATATCCCAGTAGCATCCATGATTTTTTCATCCGATGTGAGAGCATTATATCTGCAATGTTTCAGGAGCTGCCAGAAAAGCAGAGCTGGTTGCTCAAGGACAAAGATTATGGGCTCACCACCTGGCTTATGACCCCTCCCCCTATGCAAACCTCGCACTGAGGCAGAGCATCAGTAAAATATGTCCCACATAACGACACAGAGCATCAAAGAGAGAACAATTGGCATTTTAAAGCAGCATTTACGATTCTTGGACCATGCTGGAGGCTACCTGTAATACTCGCCTCACCATGTTGTTCAGTTCACTGTCGTGTACTGCATGCTGCACAACTTGGCCATCATGAGGGAACAGGAAATGAACATTGAAGATCCTCCTCAGGAGAGAGGAGGGATTTGAATTTGGAGGAGGCTGATGACGAAGAGGAGGAGGAGGACCAGCAGCAGGAGGAGGAACCACCTCAAGCCGCAGGACGACGGCTGAGGTGGGTGGGGTGACCAAGGGGACCTATAGCCATAGCTAAAGACTTCCATCAGTAGCTAATCCGTGAACATTTTTCTGCCTGAAGGCTAATGGCGGCACATTTGATTATAGTGTCACACCATGTTGACTGTTTACAGCTGTTTGCACTTTTAATTAAGTTGTGTTGGTTTATGTTGGTCTAATATATACTGTTGGTTAAATTCACAAAATAATGCATTGATTCTGGTTAAATTAAAAGTATAGATTTATTAAACATTTACTTAACTTTAATAAAACATTACTTTTCAATGAAGAAATATCAAACTTTAACATTTTCAATTAACATGTATCAAACTTTAAACTTCTCTCAAAATTTAACATTTTCAATTAACAAAACTTTATTGTATCAAACTTTTTTATTAACAAAACAAGTAACAGCAAGATACAAATATCTCTACAGCCCCATATTCAATGGCCACTAGCGCATAATTCCCCTTTTGCCCGCCCTGGTGCCTCTAACCTTAGCCCTTTCTTTGGCGCAGAGACTTCCTCGGCCCCCCCGGGTGAGCCCAAGGTTATATTTTTTTGTTTTTCGTTGGTTGGGTTGGACAAGGGCAGACCTTTCTGGAAGGCACCTTTCTGGAAGGCCTGGGTTCATCTTCGTCTTCTTTTTCAAGCTATGGATCACCCTGTGGCACAACCCTGAAATTGCTCTTGGGATGATTTGAGTGGCAGCAGTTGATGCTGCCAATTGGTGTTGTTGAATAACGACTTGGGTGTGTTCCCTTATTGCAGCAGCTATCTGCAAATTTCCATCACATATGTCAGACAATTTTCCCATCAAGTGCATCCACCATTCCCTCCCTAATCTGCCCCGCCAGTGGTGGTCCTAATCCTCCAGACAGCGTTGCTACTTCTTCTGACAGTCCCATAACTTCTACCCTCACCTCACCCATGATGTTCAAGAGCGATCTGGTTAGCTGCATACTTTCCCCACTCATCCCGATGACTTCACCATGTCTATCTCCGCTTGTGGTTCAGCTATCCTTTCCACCCTCCTTCGCCGTCTCCCATCTGTGCCTTGCTCCTCAAACCTATTGGGCATCCCTCTCACAGGTGTGTGTTGCTGGACATGCATCCTAATCCATGGGCTCCACCAGCTGCAGTCCAAAATGACCATGTGATCAGTGGGGGATCCTCATGCTGGCCTTCATCCAGATCATCCTGCTCAAAATCAGGAAACAATTCTGGACTCTCTTTTGGATGTCCTTCGGGCGGTACTTCTGCTTGCCCTTCTGCTTTTCCTTCTGCCTCTTCCTGATGTGCAGCGGCTGTAAAACAGATCGAAAACATCCATTAAAGCCTAGCTAACCCACGCAGTATTTAGCCAACCCACAGTGCAAATTGCAGGGCTTACCCCAGCATCCACATTGGTGGATCATCTCCGGTAAGCTTTAATCAGGTCAGAGATCCTCTGTTGCAGCTGGCTCAATTGCAGCTTACTTGGTGGACCACCACCCGTACGATTCCTATGGTTCCTGATATTTGCATTCTTCAACTGCAAAGATGAAAATAGAATTTTTTACGAGGGGGTCCTTTTGTGTGGTGACCACACACACACACACACACACACACACACACACACACACACATACAAATATAATTGCAGTGCATACTTACTTTAACCAATTGTCCTAGGTCCTGCCACTTCTTTTTCAACTGCCCGCCGATTCTCCGGATGATGGCTACTGCATTGTATTCTACAGCAACATCATCCCAATGTTGAGCCATTATAGCAGGTTTTACTTTTTTTCGCTTTTCCCCCTGAGTTGCCAGCAGATCTCATTTCCTCACAATGAAGTCTATTAGGGTACAACTTTGTGTGGCAGAAATAGAATGGCCCTTCCTTCTCCTTGTCCTTCGAATTCCTCTTCCACTTCCCTCTCAGCCATGTTTTGCAGGTTTTAATGCTAAAAATTGCAGAAAGATCCAGCCAGCACGATCCGATCATGAAAGGAAAAATGATCCGATCATAAAGGGCTCTTTAAATATGTCTGATCCAGACCAGGAAGTTTCTTTTTTTGCGCATGGCCAGAGAGATTTTAGCGTAGGCTGGAAGCTCCGCCCCCCCCAGACAACTTCGGAGAGTGTGGCACCAAATTCAAACATTTGTTTGGCGAAAATCCCAATTTTTTGTTCTGCCGCGAACATACACAAAAAAATCAGACGTTAACATGCGCAGACGCAAAAAATCCAGCAAGTGGAAAATAGGGGCCATAGTTATTCATGAAATACAACACAAAGTGAACATTTTTTAATGGTAAAGTAAAATCATGGGGGAAGAAGCAACTAAAAAGATAATCAATATTACATTTTTGGATTTCTTTCATTTTTCATTCGGAAATTGTTTTTGGCAGTCATGCCTCGCCACTATTCCCTTGTTTGAGCTCTAACCTTGTTACAAATGTTATGTCTGCCTAGTAATTCTCTCATGTTTGACATCACGATTACTCCCGTAAGTGAACCTTACATCCTCTATGATCCAGAGTGTACCTTTGCTGCCTAATATCTATTAACAGATAGAGTAACTCAAAGATCCTAATCGTAAACCCATTGTTGTGTGTATTGGATACTATGGGCTCACAGATGATGCCACATATATTCTTCCATGTTTTTGGAAAGCAAACTGAAAATCCTTCTATAGAGCTAAGCCAATTGTGAACTAATAAATGGATTTAATTTACATTACATTTATGAATGAATAGAATACAACATGTATTTCATAGCACTCCTTGTACATGAAACCTCAAAGTAAACTCCTCTATCCTTGTTGTGGACTAAACTCACTTAAATGTTAGCAGCCCCGCAACAGACTACCTTTCCTTACTGTAATTGTTGTACGTGTTCATACCTCAGCCTGGAGTCTCTCGTCTCCCTGGCTGACTTTGTCTCTAACTGTTCCAAAGTCACTGTGAGTGAGAGAGAGTAATAGAAAGAGAGAGAGAGAAGCAGGCAAAGGTTGTCCTCCAATACCACCCTAATCAAAGTTGCCACCTTCAATAATACTCCACCCCCTGTTGTACACCTGAAAACTCATTTTAGAGTGGAAACAAGTCTTCCTCGATTTCGAGGGACTGCCTATGATGATGATGACCCTCTGTCATTGATATGGATGTTCCTGGCTAAGCCCCCCACCCCACCTCACCGCCCTTACTAGGCATAATAAATGAAAACCTGTCTACCATCAGGGTGAAAACTGCTGTGGAATATAATCAATGACACCCCATTGTCTCACAACTGATGTGACATGTATAAGCACATAATTTGATGACTATTCCATGTGGTATTCAACCTAATTGCCTGAATGAAAATTCTAAATGTCTTATGTATATCTGGGAGTTAGCCCTTTGTGAGCTCAACCTGACCATCTATCAACAACATGATGGTCCTGAATTTTCTGGGAGCATTATGTGCACTGCCAGCATGAAATGATCAGGAATACCATGGAGTGGCTGGAAAATTAGGCATGAGTCAGAAATACGAGGTCTCCGCCCAGAAGAGCTGTCATAAATAATTTCTACTGGTGCCTGGAGAGGCTGGAGGTTCTGTCCACCACAAAAAAGGTCCAAAACATCAGAAGGAAGTGGGGCTAGCAAGATGGATTTTGCTATTTGAGTTCTCATGGCTCTTGCACACTGAGCACCCAGTGATTTGGACGCTAGAAAGACACTGTCAAATGGATGCAAACGGGTCCTATTGGGGGTATTCAAGTCTGGATCATGTCTTGACCACCCGAGAAGGCCGCCTGCAGCAATATGGAAAATCAACCCTCTGTAAAGAGGGCCCACTGCCAAATGTTTATCATTCAGACTCCCAAGCAGCATGCCCATGCTGAATCTGCCACTCCTCCGCCCCCACCATGTGCTCAAGTTGTGTTCATACTGGCATGGGTTCCCAGTGGCATTATTTTACTTGTCTGACTCTGCCCAAAACCCAGGATACTCTGATGATATCAAGAGTGGAAATCAATGGTTGAGTGGGCCTGCAAATTTTCAACTTCAACATAAAATAAACCAAAAATCCCCAGACCAATTATGCAAAAGACTCAAAATGTTATACTTCTATGACTCAGAGATTTTTCCCACTTGACCAGCTATCCAGGTAACAACAACTTGTATTTATATAGCACCTTCAATGAAGGAAAATGTCCCAAGGCACTTCAAAGGAGCATAATCTGACAAAATTTAACACCGAACCAAAGAAGGAGATATTAGAAAAGGTGACAAAAATCTTGGTCAATGAGATATGTTTAAAGAAGTGTCTTAAAGGGGCATAGTGAAGTAGAAAGTGAGAAAGATTTAGGAAGAGAATTCCCGAGCTGAGGGCCTTGACAGCTGAAGACACAGCCAATAGTCGGGCGAAGGACGTGGGAAAAGCACAAGAGGCCAGAACTGAGGGAACTCAGAGTTCTCGGAGGGTTGTAGGGCTGGAGGAGATTACAGAAATAGGGAGGGATGAGGCCATGGAAAGATTTGAACACAAAGATGCAACTTTTAAAATTGAGGCATTGGTGGTCATGGAGGTATTGTAGGTCAGCGAGCACAGGGGTGATGGGTGAGCAGGACTTAGTGCAGGTTAGGATATGGGCAGTTTTGGATGAGTTTTCGATGATCTCAAGTTAATGGAGGGTTGAAGATGGTAAGCCCAACAGAAGGTAAATTCTTAGTGTGTCTGAGGATTGAACTGAAAACACTAGAATGCGATTTCAGTTCAAATGATAAAGAAAAAATATTAACAGTAAAAAAAGTTATAATAGCAGTTTTTAAACTTAACGAGCTCCTTAACTCATAGAATATAGCAATAGTTCCCAACTGCCAAGCTAAACCATGATATAAGCAGTTTTCATATTTAATGGCTTTCTTTCTCAGCTTTAATGGAATCAATCTAGCCTAATTAGCCCTGATTAGTCAGGAAATTGTGTTAGGGAAATTGATGGGATTGAAGGCCAATAAATCCCCAGGGCCTGATAGTCTGCATCCCAGAGTACTTAAGGAAGTGGCCTGAGAAATAGTGGACATATTGGTGGTCATTTTCCAACATTCTATCGACTCTGGATCAGTTCCTATGAATTGGAGGGTAGCTAATGTAACCCCACTTTTTAAAAAAGGAGGGAGAGAGAAAACAGGGAATTATAGACCGGTTAGCCTGAAATCAGTGGTGGGGAAAATGTTGGAATCAATTATTAAAGACGTAATAGCAGCGCATTTGGAAAGCAGGGACAGGATCGGTCCAAGTCAGCATGGATTTATGAAAGGGAAATCGTGCTTGACAAACCTTCTGGAATTTTTTGAGGATGTAACGAGCAGAGTGGACAGGGGAGAACCAGTGGATATGGTGAATTTCGAATTTCAAAAGGCTTTTGACAAGGTCCCACACAAGAGATTAGTGTGCAAAATTAAACGACATGGTCTTGGGGGTAATGTATTGACATGGATAGAGAACTGGTTGGCAGACAGGAAGCAAAGAGTAGGAATAAGCGGGTCCTTTTCAGAATGGCAGGCAGTGACTAGTGGTGTACCGCAAGGTTCAGTGCTGGGCCCCCAGCTATTTACAATATACATTAATGATTTGGACGAAGGAGTTGAATGTAATATCTCCAAGTTTGCAAACGACACTAAGCTGGGTGGCAGTGTGAGCTGTGAGGAGGATGCTAAGAGGCTGCAAGGTGAGTTGGAAAGGTTAGATGAGTGGGCAAATGTGTGGCAGATGCAGTATAACGTAGATAAATGTGAGGTTATCCACTTTGGTGGCAAAAACAGGGAGGCAGAATATTATCTGAATGGTGACAGATTAGGAAAAGGGGAGGTGCAATGGGACCTGGGTGTCATGGTACATCAGTCATTGAAAGTTGGCATGCGCGTACAGCAGGCGGTGAAGAAGGCAAATGGCATGTTGGCCTTTATAGCAAGAGGATTTGAGTATAGGAGCAGGGAGGTCTTACTGCAGTTGTACAGGGCCTTGGTGAGGCCACACCTTGAAAATTGTGTACAGTTTTGGTCTCCTAATCTGAGGAAGGACATTCTTGCTATTGAGGGAATGCAGCAAAGGTTCACCAGACTGATTCCTGGGACGGTAGGACTGACATATGAAGAAAGACCGGATCGACTAGGCTTATATTCACTGGAATTTAGAAGAATGAGAGGGGATCTCATAGAAACATATAAGATTCTGACGGGATTGGACAGGTTAGATGCAGGAAAAATGTTCCCGATGATGGCGAAGTCCAGAACCAGAGGTCACAGTCTAAGGATAAGGGGTAAGCCATTTAAGACCGAGATGAGGAGAAACTTCTTCACTCAGTGAATTGTGAACCTGTGGAATTCTCTACCACAGAAAGTTGTTGAGGCCAATTCATTAGATGTATTCAAAAGGGAGTTAGATGTGGCCCTTACGGCTAAAGGGATCAAGGGGTATGGAGAGAAAGCAAGAATGAGGTACTGAAGTTGCATGATCAGCCATGATCATATTGAATGGTGGTGCAGGCTTGAAAGGCCGAATGACCTACTCCTGCTCCTATTTTCTATGTTTCTATGTTTCTCACTAACTCTCTGATGGCTTCAGACAGATTCTATGATTTGATCAGGGTCAGTTCATAGGAACATAGGAACAAAAGTAGACCATTTAGCATCTCAAGCCTGGTCTGCCATTCGATGAAATCATGGCTGATCTGTGACATAACTCTGCATACCTGCCTTTGCCCCATATCCCTTAATACCTTCTATCGAACTCAAAAATTAAAATGAACAATTAATCTAACATTGAACACAAGAGCTTCTCCACTTCTTCTTAGGCAGTCTCCTGGAGTCAATAATGACTTACATAAGAGCATGAGATTATAAGAACTCGGAACGGGAGTAGGTTATCCTGCCCTGCGAGCTTGCTCCACCACTTAATAAGATCATGGCTGATCTACTACCAACTTAACTAGACCTTCCTGCACTATTCCCATATCTCTTGAGTTCATTAGTTTCCAAAAATCTATCGATCTCCGTCTTGAATATGACCAATGACTGGGGTAGAGAATGCCAAAACTTCAGAACCATTTGAGTGAAGAAATTTCACCTCATCTCGGTCCTAAATGGGCGACCCCTTATTCAGAGACAATGGTCTGGATTTTGATCAACTTTTCCGTCACGTTTTTCGGTGGTACTCCTATTTTTCGGTGGAATACCACCCGGTGGGAGTTTCATCCTAATGTTCCGCTGACAGTTTCGAAATACCACTGTGGAGCAGATTGCCAGCGTGCAACACTGAAAAAAAACGCTTCCCCCAAGTTTGGTGGTAGCGGTGATCCGTAGTTGAGGGGAAAAAAACACCCGGGAGAAATCAGCCAGAGCAGTCCTTCGATCGGCGGTTGGTATGAAACCCTACAAAAAAAGGTAAGTGAATGTTTCTTTTAATTCTTTTGCAGCGATTCACTGGAAAAGGATCCTATGAATGTTTTCCGATTTTTTATTTTTTGTGTTTTAGAAAAATATTTTTTGTGTTTTCCCCTCTCCCTCGGCCCAACTCGTAGCCTTGGACTAAATTTGACTAAATATGACTAAATTTGACCAGGATCGCGTTTTCCACCAAGAATCCACATGGAACACTGATTTTTCCCACCAGGCGGATTTTTTTGCATTTTTTGATTAATTTTTCGTCGATCTTAATTGCATAATCATAGCGGTTTTTTGGGTGGTAATCCGATGGTGGTAGTTTTTGATCAAATCCAGCCCATAGACCCCTAGTTCTAGACTCCCCAGCTAGGGGAAACATCCTCCCAATATCTACACTGTCAAGCCCCTTAAAAAATGTTATATCTTTCAATGAAATCAACTCTCATTCTTCTGGGAAATATACGCCTAGTCTACTCAATCACTCCTTATCAGACAATCCCCTCATCCCAGGAATCAGTCTAGTGAACTTGTCTTGCACTCCCTCTAAGGCAAGTATATCCTTCCTTAGGTTATGAGACCAAAACTGCACACAGTACTCCAGGTGTGGTCTCACTAAGGTCCTCAACAACTTTAATAAGGCTTAAGAGTAGTTTGCGGAAGAGAGTTCCAAACATCTATCACCCTGTGTGTGTAGAATTGTTTCCCAACTTCACTCCTGAATGCCTGGGTTTAATGTTTAGGCTATATCTCCTAGTCTTAGACTAGCCAACCAGTGGAAATAATTTCTCTCTATCTTCCTATAGTTTCCCTTAATACCTTGAAAACTTCAATCAAATCACCCCTTAACTTGTTAAATGCCAAGGAATGCTACACTAGTTTGTGTAATCTCTCCTCATCATTTAACCCTGGGAGTCCAGATTACATTCTGTAAAGCTACGCTTCACTCCGTCCAAGGCCAATTTATCTTTCCTATCGTGCAGTACCCAGAACTGTACACAGTAATCCAGGTGTGGCCTAACTAGATCTTTGTATAACTGTAGCATAGCTTCAACCCCCCTTGTATTCTATTCCTCTAGATATAAAGAACAGCAATCCATTAGCCTTTTTATTTATTTTCTGTACCTCTCCATGACATTTTAATGATCTATGTGCATGGCCCCCTAAGTCTCTTTGGACCTCTACTGCATCTAGCTTTTTACCATTTAGAAAGTAATCTGATCTATCCTTTTTATGTCCAAAGTGGATGACCTCATACTTGCCTACATTAAAATCCATTTGCCACAATTTTTCCCATTCACTTAATATATTAATATTTCTTTGTAATGTTATGCTTCCATCTACACTGCTTACAATACCGCCTATCATTGTGTCATCAGTATACTTGGTTATGTGGCTTTCTATCCTATCATCGAAGTCATTAATAAATAGAGTGAATAGTTAGGGCCCAACAGATCCCTGCAGAGACACCATTAGTCACATCCTGCCAATTTGACTACCAACCCATTATCCCTACTCTCTATCTCCTGCCGCTCAGCCAATTTCCTAACAGGGTCAATAATTTACTTTCAATTCCATGAGCTTCAACTTTAGCTAACAGTCTATTATGAGGGACTTTATCAAAGGCCTTCTGGAAATCCATATAAATAACATCCATTGACATTCCCCAGTCCACGACTTTAATCACCTCTTCAAAAAATTCAATCAGGTTCATCAGGCATGACCTACTCTTTACAAATAAATGTTGGCCCTCTATGATCAGCTGCAAATTTTCAAGGTGTTCAGTCACTCTATTCTTAATTTATAGACTCTAAAATTTCCCAACAGCAGATATTAGGCAAACAGGTCTATAATTCCCTGGTTTCTCTCTCTCACCTTTCCTAAATAGTGGAGTGGCATGTACAGTTATCCAATCTAAAGGAACAGTTCCCGATTCGAGAGAACGTTGGAAGGTTATAGTTCGGGCATCTGCAATGCTCTCACCTCCTTCCTTTAAATCCCTGGGATGGAAACCATCTGGTCCTGGGGATTTGTCACTCTTCAGTGCCATTATTTTTTTCATTACTGTTATTTTGCTTATGTTCATTTTGGTGAGTCCCCATCCCTGATTCAATGTTGGTTTCCTTGGAATCTGGAATGCTATCCATTTCCTCTACTGTAAATACGGCAGCAAAGTAATTATTCAACATTTCCGCCATTTCCTTATTTTAATTTACCGTTATCAGTTTTCAATGGGCCCACATTGCTCCTCACCACCCTCTTTTTCCTGATATAATTGTAAACAATTTTTGTGTTGATTTTGATATCTTTTGCAAGTTTATTTTCATATTTCCTTTTTTAGTTCTTACTATTTGTTTTGTCACATTTTGTTGTTCTTTGTATCTCTCCCAGTTGTCAGGATTTGTGCTATTTTTTTACATTTCTGTATGCTTTTTCTTTTAGTTTTATATTGTCCTTCATCTCTTTTGTCATCCATGGTTGTTTTTTGATAAGTAAAGCTCTTGCCCCTGATGGGGAAGTACTGATTCTGTATCACATTATTTTTTTTTTAACACCTCCCACTGATGTTCTGTCGATTTACCCACTAACATGTTTGCCCAGTTTACTGTGGACAGTCTGTGTCTCATTGTACTGAAGTCAGCCTTACCCAAATCTAGAATCTTAGTAGCTGTTTTGCGTTTCTCCCTTTCAAACACAATGTTGAACTTGATCATATTATGATCGCTATTAGATAAATGTTCATGTACCATTAAGCTGTTCATTATTAAACCTGATATTGTCTGCCCCCTTGTTGGTTCTAGGACAAGTTGTTGCAGACAATTATTCTGAACACACTCAAGTAACTTGCTACCTTTCTGACATGACCTTGGCTGCTTATCCTACTCTATATGAAAGTTAAAATCCCTCATTAAAAACACTCTGCCTATACTACATACTTGAATAATTTCTGCATTTATACATTCTGCCACTTCAAATGATACCAGGGGGCCGAAATTCAGCTTCCCGCAAAGGCCTTTTACCGCCAGAAAGTGACGGCCAAAAGGCGGAGTCAAGTGGCCACCGGTTTGGGGTCGAAATGCCGCCACCAGCGAAATTCACCTCGGTGATTTTTCTGGCGGTCCCCACTTCTGCACCACTGCTGCCAAGCCCTCATACGTGTGTCATCCAAAGGATGCACCGCTAATCTCCCACACCTCAATCGCAATTCAGCAAAAAAATCTTTGTGCCGCCAAACGGTGCCCCCGACAGCTTTTTCTGTCAGTGCACCTTGTTTTCAGTGTGTGGGACTTGGCTGCATGGTGGCCATTCAAGGGGAGTGCGCATTGCTGCGGCCGTCATTTTTTTTTTGACTTCCGACTTCCAGACTATTATGCACCTTGGTTTGGCTGGGCTGGGCCGAAACTCTTCCTGGTGACCCAGTGGACCTAACTAAAATCACCACAGAGCATGCAGCAGCTCTCCCCTTTAAGTGAATGGGAGAGAAGTGGTGATGCAGATGTGTCATGATGTCATCACCGCTCTGCTGATGAATGACAGCAGCGGTAACTCTGTCCCGCCTCCACTTCTGCCCCTCTTGTGGTCGATCTTCTGCTTACCGCCCCACTGCCTCCCCCATTATGACCGACTTCCAGTCTGGCAGAAAAAAAAAATGACAATGAGCTGAATTTCGCGAAAGAAGTCACCTCATCCAACGCGGCAGAAAAAAACATTTCAAAAGCGGTAGGTGCGACCCGTTTTGGGCAGACCTGAATTTCTACCCCCAGGAGTCTACACACAACTCCCACTACCATCTAAAATACTTTTGTATTTCTTATTTCTACCCATAAAATCTTCACTGCTTGCTTACCTCTTGTTATATCCTTCCTTATTATTAAAGTAATTTAATCTGCACTCACTAAGGCTACTTCTCGCCCTCTATCTATTTCCCTATCTTTCCTGTAATCCGTATAATCAGGTATAACCTTATAAAGCACCTGCAATTGTTACCGCTGGTGTCCCACAAGATTCTATCCATTGCCCCCTCCTATTTCTCTTCTATATGCTGCCCCTTGGCGATATCATCTGAAAGCATGGTGTCCATTTCATTGACGACACCCAGCTCTACCTCTCCACCACTTCTCTCGACCCCTCCATGGTCTCTAAATTGTCAGACTGCTTGTTCGACATACAGTACTGAATGAGCAGAAATTTTCTCCATTAAATATTGGGAAGATGAAGCCATTGTATTTGGTCCCGGCCACAAACTGCGTTCCCTATCCACCGACTCCATCCCTCTTCCTAGCATCTATCGGAGGTTGAACCAGATTGTTCTCAACCTAGGTGTCATATTTGACCCTCAAATGAGCTTCCGGCCATGTATCCACAACATAACTAAAACCGCCTAATTCCACCTTCATAACGTTCCCCACCTCTGTCCCTGCCTCAGCACATCTGCTGCTGAAGCCCTCATCAATGTCTTTGTTACCTCTAGACTTGATTACTCCAATGCACTCCTGGCAAGCCTCCCACATTCTACCTTACATAAACTTGAGGTCATCCAAAGCTCAGCAGCTGTTGTCCTAACTCGTACCAAGTCCCGCTCACCCATCAGCTCTCTGCTCGCTGATTTAATTTGGCTCCCGGTTAAGTAATGCCTCGATTTCAAAATTATCATGCTTGTTTCCACAATCCCACGAGATGTCTGCACTCCTCAAATTCTGCCCTCAAATTCTGTCCCTGATTATAACTACTCAACCATTTTTAACCGTGCCTTCAGCTGCCTGTGCCCTAAGCTCTGGAACTCCCTCACTAAACCTCTCCACCTCTCTACCTCTTTTTCTTCCTTTAAGACGCTCCTAAAAACCTACCTCTTTGACCAAGCTTTTGGTCATATGCTGTAATTTCTTCTTATGTGGCTTGGTGTGAAATTTATTTGTTTTGTCTTGTAACACTCGTGTGAAGCGCCTTGGGGCATTTCACTACATTAAAGGCATTATATAAATACAAGTTGTTGTTGTTCTTGTTGTATATTCTGTTTCCAGTCCTGAATGGCTTGCAGCCATGTCTCAGTGATAGTTACCATGTCATACCCACTAAGTTGAACTTGCGCTTGCATTTCATTCAATTTGTTCCTTATAGTCTGTGCATTTGTATAAAGAACGCTTATTTGGGCCACACACCCAAACCACTCCTTCTTCTCTAATGTTTTTCTCACACATTTCTTATTTCTCTCTCCTGATTTAATGACTTTACATCTTTAGTTTTCCAGGAATATCACTGGTCTGTGAGCTTACCTTGAAGAAAGTGTTACAAATTTTGGGTCTTGGGTTCAGCACCCCTGGTCACTTTAAGTGATTGTTTAAGCAGTCCCTATGTTTTAGGTTCAGGAATGCACCTACACTGGCCAATATCTAATTATAAAATAGCGTGCCCTTGGGGGTGTAATAGTAAAACCCTGTTGTGATCTAATCTTATCATACACTTCTGGAATCTTTTAGCAGGTTGCCTGGAAACACTTCAGTGAAATGATGCCAGATACAAATCATTAAGCTACTTTATTTTACAGCCAGCAATTGAAGATACAATTAAAATTCCCTTACTTCACAATTTATAAATCCCTCATCATGAATTTAAAAAAATATACCATGAAAACTAGTCCTGGGTTACTGGACTGACTATTACATGCTTTGGTCAGTCCAGCATTGAAAAATAACATGGCTTACATGGGCTTGATCAGCCTTAGTCTTACAATAAACAGCCTATGTTTTTTTTAATGCTCTTCTCTTAACAGACCATCCCAACTTCCTTCTGTGTTCCTTGTCTTTTATTCTTCTTACATTCACAGGAAGCTGGTGCGCGGTTTCTCTCTGAATTCTCTCCCAACTAGAGTTCAGATGGCAGACCTGTCAATTGAACCAGTTACCAAGGCAACTCCTCCTCCACTGAATAGATTGCTACCAGATTACCCTGGCACCTAATCCCTCCTGAGCTGCATGAATAGGATATGTCAACACTATTAGGTGTAGATGCTTGCTGGCAGCTCTGATATAAGATAATAATAGCTCTATTGTTCCTTTTGACACACGTGGCTTGACTATGCTGGACACCGTGAAAGTTAAAAGTTTAACAGTCAAAGTACTTTGCATCTTAAAGCAACAGGTTTTCCTGGAAGTGTTGTAAAAGGAATGCATTGTCAGGTTTTCTGATATAAACAGGATGACTTTGAAGTGTCGTGAGGAGAAGGCATTGCTTGTTTTCTGAAATGCAAAGTGCTTGTGTAAGGGAATAGGTATTAGTGATGACAACACCCATGGTTAATGTTTAGTTTTAAAGTAATAAACATAGGAAGTAGGAATCCATCAGATGAAGATAGCAATTAGTCAAAGAGGCTAGAAAATGTTATGTCAGGATGTCTCTTTTCAGAGAAATAGTTCCGCGGTAAACAATTACAAACTGTTCTCATAGATAATCTGTTTTCAGAGGATTTAGGAATTAGATATGTCATTTTGATATTTTCCTTTGATGTAGTCAAAATATGTGGCTAAACATTCAGGTGCACCCAGTTTGGAGGGTGAGGGGGGTGTGGGGGTAACACTTGCGAGGTGCAAAACTTTGTGCCAGGTACAGAAGTCTCACCTCTTGTGAGAAATTGGGGTTACCACCCCCGAAAGGAAGTAGAGCGTTAAATCAAGTGCTCCAATTCCATTCTGGAATGATAGCGGGGAGGATGCCTCAGGAGCAGGGCGCAAGGCTCAGCAGCGCTACGTACTGGGCCACGTAGCACTGCCGCGTAGGAGGGACTCTTCCCTGAATTAAAGGAAGGGCCCAAGCTGCATACGCTGCAGATTTTAAACACACCTACCTGGACCACCGGGGAGCGGGGGTGCCAACGGGAGGCACCAATGACCCAAAACTCTCCCCCGTGGTGTATAAAGGAGCATGGTTTTCAACAGTTTGTCAGAGTGTACTCGAGAGACATAGAAACCGGTAAAGTCACTCTCTGTATGCAGTTAAGACTGATCACCTTTACTGTGTATCAATAAAGTCTGTTCCATATACTCCACTACGAAGTCTCATGCTTACTCAAAACATGTTGTTGTGAACCAGGGGAGAAAGAAGGTTGCTTAGCAGATTACAAACCACTCTCAGCCAGTTGTCATGGTACATATAGATACCAATGATATAGGTAAAAAACGGGATGAAGTCCTACAAGCTGAATTTACGGAGCTAGGAGTTAAATTAAAAAGTAGGCCTCAAAGGTAGTAATCTCAGGATTGCTAGCAATTCCACGTGCTAGTCAGAGTAGCAATTGCAGGATAGCTCAGATGAATATGTGGCTTGAGCAGTGATGCAGAAGGGAGGGATTCAAATTGGAACATTGGAACCTGTTCTGGGGGAAGTGGGACCAGTACAAACTGGACGATCTGCACCTGGGCAGGACCGGAACCAATGTCCTAGGGGGAGTGTTTGCTAGTGCTGTTGGGGAAGGGTTACACTAATATGGCAGGGAGATGGGAACCTATGCAGGGAGACAGAGGGAAGTGGAATGGGGGCAGAAGCAAAAGATAGAAAGAAGAAAAGTAAGAGTGGAGGGCAGAGAAATCCAAGGCAAAAAGCAAAAAGGGCCACATTACAGCAAAATTCTAAATGGGCAAAGTGTGTTAAAAAGACAAGCCTGAAGGCTCTGTGCCTCAATGAGAGGAGTATTCGTAATAAGGTGGACGAATTAACTGCGCAGGCAGCAATTAACGAATATGATATAATTGGCATCACGGAGACATGGCTAAAGGGTGACTAAGGCTGGGAACTCAACATTCAGGGGTATTCAACATTCAGGAAGGATAGACAGAAAGGAAAAGGAGGTGGGGTAGCGTTGCTGGTTAAAGAGGAAATTAATGCAATAGTAAGGAAGGACATTAGCTTGGATGATGTGGAGTCTGTATGGTTGGAGCTGTGGAATACCAAAGGGCAGAAAACGCATGTGGGATTTGTGTACAGACCACCAAATAGTAGTAGTGAGGTTGGGGACAGCATCAAACAAGAAATTAGGGATGCGTGCAATAAAGGTACAGCAGTTATCATGGGCGACTTTAATCTACATTTAGATTGGGCTAACCAAACTGGTAGCAGTATGGTGGAGGAGGATTTTCTGGAGTGTATTAGGGATGTTTTTCTAGACCAATATGTCAAGGAACCAACTAGAGGGCTGGCCATCCTAGACTGGGTGATGTGAAATGAGAAAGGACTAATTAACAATCTTGTTGTGCGAGGACCCTTGGGGAAGAGTGACCATAATATGGTAGAATTCTTTATTAAGATGGAGAGAGACACAGTTAATTCCGAGACTAGGGTCCTGAACTTAAGGAAAGGTAACTTCAATGTATGAGACGTGAATTGGCTAGAATAGACAGGCAAATGATACTTAAAGGGTTGACGGTGGATAGGCAATGGCAAACATTTAAAGATCACATGGATGAACTTCAACAATTGTACATCTTGTCTGGAGTAAAAATAAAACAGGGAAGGTGGCTCAACCGTGGCCAACAAGGGGAAATTAAGGATAGTGTTAAATCTAAGGAAGAGGCATATAAATTGGCCAGAAAAAGCAGCAGACCTGAGGACTGAGAGAAATTTAGAATCCAGCAGAGGAGGACAAAGTGTTTAATTAGGAGGGGGAAAATAAAGTATGAGAGGAAGCTTGCTGGGAACATAAAAACTGACTGCAAAAGCTTCCATAGATATGTGAAGAGAAAAAGATTAGTAGGACAAACGTAGGTCCTTTGCGGTCAGATTCAAGTGAATTTATAATGGGGAACAAAGAAATGGCAGACCAGTTGAACAAATACTTTGGTTCTGTCTTCACGAAGGAAGACACAAATAACCTTCTGGAAATACTAGGGGACCGAGGGTCTAGTGAGAAGGAGGAACTGAAGGAAATCCTTATTAGGCATGAAATTGTGTTCGGGAAATTGATGGGATTGAAGGCCGATAAATACCCGGGGCCTGATCGTCTGCATCCCAGAGTACTTAAGGAAGTGGCGCTAGAAATAGTGAATGCATTGGTGATCATTTTCCAACAGTCTATCGACTCTAGATCAGTTCCTATGGACTGGAGGGTAGGTAATGTAACACCACTTTTTAAAAAAGGACGGAGAGAGAAAACCGGTTAGCCTGACATCAGTCGTGGGGAAAATGTTGGAATCAATAATTAAAGATGAAATAGCAGCGCATTTGGAAGGCAGTGACAGGATCAGTCCAAGTCATGAAAGGTAAATCATGCTTGACAAGTCTTCTAGAATTCTTTGAGGATATAACTAGTAGAGTGGATAAGGGATACCAGTGGATGTGTTGTATTTGGACTTTCAAAAGGCTTTTGACAAGGTCCCACACAAGAGATTGGTGTGCAAAATTAAAGCATATGGTATTGGGGGTAATGTACTGACGTGGATAGAGAACTGGTTGGCAGACAGGAAGCAGAGAGTCTGGATTAACGAGTCTTTTTCAGAATGGCAGGCAGTAACTAGTGGGGTGCCGCAGGGCTCAGTGCTGGGACCCCAGCTATTTACAATATACATCAATGAATTAGATGAAGGAATTGAATGTAATATCTCCAAGTTTGCAGATGACACTAAGCTGGGTGGCAGTGTGAGCTGTGAGGAGGATGCTGAGGCTGCAGGGTGACTTCGACAGGTTAGGTGAGTGGGAAAATGCATGGCAGATGCAGTACAATGTGGATAAATGCGAGGTTATCCACTTTGGTGGCAAAAACACAAAGGCAGAATATTATCTGAATGGCAGCAGATTAGGAAAAGGGGAGGTGCAACGAGACCGGGGTCTCATGGTACATCAGTCATTGAAAGTTGGCATGCAGGTACAGCAGGCGGTGAAGAAGGCAAATGGTATGCTGGCCATCATAGCTAGGGGATTTGTGTATATGAGCAGGGCTATCTTACTGCCATTTACAGGGCCTTGGTGAGGCCTCACCTGGAATATCGTGTTCAGTTTTGGTCTCCTAATCTGAGGAAGGACATTCTTGCTATTGTGCAGCGAAAGTTCACCAGACTGATTCCCGGGATGGCAGGACTGACATATGAGGAGAGACTGGATCGATTGGTCCTGTATTCACTTGAGTTTAGAAGGATGAGAGGGGATCTCATAGAAACATATAAAACTCTGATGGGACTGGATAGGTTAGATGCAGGAAGAATGTTACCAATGTTGAGGAAGTCCAGAACCAGGGGACACAGTCTAAAGATAAGGAGTAAGTCATTTAGGACTGAGATGAGGAGAAACTTCTTCACTCAGAGAGTTGTTAACCTGTGGAATTCTCTACCGCAGAAAGTTGCTGATGCCAGTTCATTGGATATATTGAAGAGGGAGTTAGATATGGCCCTTACGGCTAAAGGAATCAAGGGGTATGGAGAGAAAGCAGGAATAGGGTACTGAGGTGAATGATCAGCCATGATCTTATTGAATGGTGGTGCAGGCTCGAAGGACCAAATGGCCTTCTCCTGCACCTATTTTCTATGTTTCTATGTTTCTATGTTTCAGATGAAAGCTTGACTTTAATACTTTGTGGACTCACTTGAATTTTAATGCAAACACTTCATTATAATCCATTCCTAAATCCTTTACATAGAAAATGATCAAAAAAATTCAAATCCGAGAGGAGCAAACATCCATTCCATATTTTCAACAGGCACATAAAAGCTCAACAAGGCAAGTTATAAGTGTCTAGCATCAATATCTTTCAACTGCTATCCCTGTTATATTGCTCTTCATCAGCTCACTATTCTTCTCCACAGTGTTTGTTTCTTCCAATTTTCAAATTCATCTGATCAGGAAATGTGCAGCCTCTGTGTGTCTGCTAAAGGTTAACAGAACTATTGGCCATTCTTATTATCTTCCAAAGACTAGTGAGCATCAGATGACAAGCATAGAAAAAGATGATTAGAACCTATAGCTTTGCTCCTCCCAAATATTTTAAGGTTAAAAATGGAACATAATTTTATAGGTACTAATTTCTGAAAACATGTTAACTGTATGATTTTTTTCAGACGGTTCAATCTGATTTATTTTTACAAATTACACAACTGACTATATATTCCCACATACCAGTGAACCGGGATTAGCTGTTCTTTTATTGTCCGAGAGGCATGTGGATGTCTTCAAATCCAGGCACACAAAATTGTGTAGATGGAAGCAGGAAGTTACAAAGGTACATAGTCAAACTAAGTGAGTATGAAAAACTATGGAGCTCAATGTGGGGAGGTGTGAGGTCATCCATTTCAGATCTGAGAAAGACAAATTGGAATATTTTCTTAATGGTGAGAGATGGAGCTTTGGAGGAGCAAAGCTCTTTAGGTACACAAACCAATGAAATATAGCGTGCAGCTTGGCATATAAAAATGAAGAAGTGATGCTCGATCAGACCCCATCTGGAGTACTTTATTCAATTTTTGGCATCAAGAAGGATATATTGGCCTTGGAGAGAAACAAGGCAGATTCACCAGAATTATACAAGGACTGAAGGGTTAAATTATGAGTACAGATTTCAGAAACATGTTTTGTATTCTTTTGAGTTAATAAAGTTGAGGGATGATCTAATCAAGAGTTTAAAATGATGAAGGGGTTTGATAGGGTAGATATATAGAAACTGTTTATTCTGGTGGGGGAATCCCGAACAATGGGGCATAATCTTAAAATTAGCACTTGGTCATTTAGGAGTAAAAATCAGGAAGCACATTTTCACATAAAGGGTGGTGGAAATCTGGAACTCTGCCCACCAATGTTCCCCCAACTTTTTTTTGGCTGCGCGGCACCTTTAAGGAACTGTGTGGACCATTTACAGTTTCATGCATGATCGGATGTTGGAAAAGCCGGTCCTGCGACTGGCAGAGAGCTGCGCGGCTGCACAGCCGAGCAGGTTAGAGCAAATATTGCTGCTCATCCCCCATTCCCAAATGGCTGTGGAAGCTTGGTCAATTGAAATTTTCAAGACTGAGATCGATAGACTTCTGTTAGGTTAAGGTATTGAGAGATATAGATCAAAGCCGAGTAAATAGATTTGAGATGCAGATCAGCCATCATCTAATTGAATCGGAGAACAGGCTTGAGGGGCTGAATGGCCAACTCTTGTTCCTCTATGTAGATCTCAATCTGGACCATTCAAAAGCAAGGTTTAGTATCTGAAATGACCATCTGCCAATCACACCAACTATTCAAACTTGAACAGCTATTTTATTAATTTAGTATTTAGTAGGCATTAATTTTATGACATAAGACACATTTCCACCTTAAATTATAATGAAGCACTTTATCTATCAAGCCATTTAACAAAACTTACTGCATTCCAGTTGAAGGCCAACACGTGAAGGATACCACTGGGGACCTGTAAGAAACACAAAGGTGACTAAAACAACATTTAATATTTTCTAGCGCTAATTAAATCACTTGACTGATTTCAGTGCCACAGTGTTTGTAGTTAGGAGCATTCATTCAGTTTGTACCTGCTAAAAAGCAAAACACCAGTGTCCCTAACAAAGTAATAAACACATTTTAATATAGTTTTAAAATTACTGCTCAGGACATTCTAGATTGATTTTTTCTTGTCTAAAATATTTGTCTTTAATTAAGTATCCTACAGTGCCAGATAATGGCGTAAAGCATAATTAATAAAGGACTGTATATATATTTTTTCCATTGTCTCATCTTCTCTCAGGTGGATGTCACGTTTCCTACATTACAACAGTGACTACACATCAAGTTGGTTGTAAAATGCATTGGGTCATCCTAAGATCATGAAAGGTGTTATATAAATGCAAGTCAGAAATGACACCTTTGGCTGGACTTTTGACTTTTTGGATTTTGGGGCGTTAATCGCAGTGGGGGTTAAAGTTAGTGCCAGAAAATAGTTTGCACCTTCAATTGCAAGTTTTGTCGAAAATGTAAGTTGGAGGAGCGTTGGCATTAAGATAGGTGTTGCACAACGGGCTTCATGCGCCCGAGCCAAAGGTTGCAGCGTTAAAGGAGGCAGCCATTTTGGGCTGGTAATTTTTTTTCTTTTCCCGGTTGCAAAGGCTAATGCAGGGCACGACAGCTTCCTACATGCATGCACATATAAACCATCCCACTTCTGCGAGTGGGGCCTTAGTGAACACAATGGAGAGGAAGTGTTCCCAACTCCATCTTGCTGGGGGAGTCAGACCACTCCCACTTGTTTTTAAGAGACTGTGGAAGGACATTACTCAGGAGGTGTCTGCTGCAGACACTGTGGCCAGAACTGCCACAAAGTGTCGTAAAATGTTTAACGACCTTACTAGAGACATCAGAGTGAGTGCCATTTGCATTTATGTATGTCTCCATTAATTCTAACATGAATCTCACACACTATGTGAAGCTTTCATGCATATGGCCACTCTCAACACTCTGTGGGATGCCTTTCACAATGCATAAGAAAGGTGAAGGCTTACTTCTGCACCCATTGGCTTCTAATGATCCATGCACATAAACTCAATCATTTACATCCTTTCTCACTATACACACCCACTGCTGCTATGCCTTTCAGAAAGATCATCTACAGCTCCCAGGTTACATCCCTCTAACCTCGTAACAATTCCTCACAAAGCTAACGCAACATCCAAACAGATTGAATGGAAGCCATTAGAAAATTCACAAAGTCTAACCTATTGTACTATGGTCGGCATATGTGCCACAACAGCACACGTCCTATTTTTCTCTTTGCAATCGACGCACTCCTACAACAGAAGGGAGCAGCTGTGTACCGGAGGAGGGCTGACCCAATTATTGCCACTGAGTAATGTCGAGGAACGCTTCTCGGCCCTCATGGCTGTACCAGCTCAGACAGTTCCTGGGGGTGATGCTGAACCCCGTTCGAGCAGTGAGGGTATGTAAATGGATAGAGCGACTGAAGAGACTGCATTGAGGCATATACTGAAGATGTGCAATGCCTCATGTCATCCTGCACCCTCCCCTGCTGCTAAGCACATGTCAGTTGTTTTCTACTTGCAGATGACCAGCCACAAGCACAACATCATTCAAGGGAGCCCTCTACATCTGACCATGGAGGAGATGAAGAAGGAGGTGAAGAGAGTATTCTGCCTGAGCCTCAGAGCGCACCAGTTGCCCCATCTGGCCTCACTACATCTGGGGACAACGCAGATTTCTTATGGTTTGAGAAGTCGGAGTCTCCTGGCCCCTATCGCATACAGCAACACAGTGCGAGAGGGGAATCTCGCAGGCCAGCTCTCCAGAGGGTGATTCGGCAAAATCAGTCTGGACTTGATGGAAATTTCCAAGGAAACCAGAGGAATGCACCATGATCTTATGGATGGGTCAGTGGAACTGTATTAGCATGGATCGAAAATTGGCTGGCTAACAGAAAGCAGAGAGTGGGGATAAATGGGTCCTTTTCGGGTTGGAAATTGGTGGTTAGTGGTGTGCCACAGGGATCGGTGCTGGGACCACAACTGTTTACAATATACATAGATGACCTGGAAGAGGGGATAGAATGTAGTGTAACAAAATTTGCAAATGACACAAAGATTAGTGGGAAAGTGGGTTGTGTAGAGGACATAGAGAGGCTGCAAAGAGATTTAGATAGGTTAAGCGAATGGGCTAAGGTTTGGCAGATGGAATACAATGTCGGAAAGTGTGAGGTCATCCACCTTGGGAAAAAAAACAAAAAAAGGGAATACTATTTGAATGGGGAGAAATTATAACATGCTGCGGTGCAGAGGGACCTGGGGGTCCTTGTGCATGAAACTCTTTTTGGAGTTCATCTGCAAAACAAACAACATTAAACGGTGCCATCCGACCTGGGTGACACACCAGACATTTACAAGGCCCTTTTTTTTTTTTCCCTTTTTTTTTGTGTTTTTCTTTTTTTGGGTTTTTTTTTGGGCACTAAAATCACAATTTTCCCCAGTGCCCCCTATAAAAGGGAAGGGGGACACCAAAAGCACCGGCAATTAAAACAAATTAAACTTAAAAACGTAAAATCAAATTAAAATTTGGTTGCCGGGCGTGATGATGCACTCCAGTCCCTCCGGTGCCCACCTCTCGCGGAAGGCCGCGAGCGTACCGGTGGACACCGCGTGCTCCATCTCCAAGGACACCCTGGACCGGATGTAAGAGCGGAAGAGAGGCAGGCAGTCAGGTTGAACGACCCCCTCGACCGCCCGCTGCCTGGACCGGCTGATGGCACCCTTGGCCGTGCCCAGGAGCAGTCCTACGAGGAGGCCTTCGGACCTACCCGCTCCCCTCCGCACAGGGTGCCTCCTTGTGCATGAATCCCAAAAAGTTAGTTTGCAGGTGCAGCAGGTAATCAGGAAGGCGAATGGAATGTTGGCCTTCATTGTGAGAGGGATGGAATACAAAAGCAGGGAGGTCCTTCTGCAACTGTATAGGGTATTGGTGAGGCCGCACCTGGAGTACTGCGTGCAGTTTTAGTCACCTTACTTTAGGAAGGATATACTGGCTTTGGAGGGGGTACAGAGAAGATTCACTAGGCTGATTCCCGAGATGAGGGGGTTACCTAATGATGACAGATTGAGTAGCCTGGATCTTTACTCGTTGGAGTTCAGAAGGATGAGGGGTGATCTTATAGAAACATTTAAAATAATGAAAGGGATAGACAAGATAGAGGCAGAGAGGTAGTTTCCACTGGTCGGGGAGACTAGAACTAGGGGGCACAGCCTCAAAAAACGGGGAAGCCAATTTAAAACAGAGTTGAGAAGGAATTTCTTCTCCCAGAGGGTTGTGAATCTATGGAATTCTCTGCCCAGGGAAGCAGTTGAGGCTAGCTCATTGAATATATTCAAGTCACAGATAGATAGATTTTTAACCAATAAGGGAATTAAGGGTTATGGGGAGCGGGCGGGTAAGTGGAGCTGAGTCCATGGCCAGATCAGCCATGATCTTTTTGAATGGCGGAGCAGGCTCGAGGGGCTAGGTGGCCTACTCCTGTTCCTAATTCTTATGTTCTTATGTTCTTATGCATTGGGACAGATCCCAAAGAGCATTAACAAGCTCACTGTGACTGTTGCGGAGGCAGCGTCACAGGTTGTCAATGTGTGACTCAGGAATCCAGCAAGGCCATCATTGCTGGTAGCCTCGAGAAATGACAGTGGCTTTCCAGGTTGTATTACGCATGTCCTTGAGCACATCGCAGACTCGGGCATATCGCAGGCACAAGCTTTGCTTCAACTTGGTCAAGTGATGCAGTCGATGTCTGCTACTGTGCTCTTTACATTCCCCACTGTCCAACAGGGAAGGGACAGTGCCAAAGCAGACCAGCAAGTTGTGGAGATACATCGTTCTCCGGATACTGAGGCCCAGCCCCATCGGAGTGTCAGTGGTTCCTAGGAAATGGAAGGTCCTTCCTCAGGATGTCAGCATTCCAGCTCCCACCACTAACTCGCCAACCATGCCCCATACATGGTTGACACACCTATTACCACTAACTGCTCCCGCTTAGGATGGGATGCAACAGTCCGCAACCGGACCTTCCAGGCCAAGAGCTGATCCAGGGCGTCCTCAGACACCATCTGCATTGTCTGGCTTCCCAACACAGCAGCCCTCTAGCAGCCTTGCTGTAGGCACCGAGGCCTCATTGAGGAGGAGCAGCAGATGTGGGAGGTGGTTGAAGGGAAGGGGGCAGAAGTGTGGATAAGAGCCATTAAAGCCTGGCACAAGTTGATGCTTATGGATGTATGTAGCTTTGTAAAAAATTTACAAAGTTGTTTGATAAACATTGACTCAATTGGAATTTCTCTTGCTGCAGGAAGGAGTTTACATTTCGTTTACTGCAGGAAGCAGTTTTGTGTTTATTTACATCGTGTTCACTTCAGGAAGCAGTTTTGTGATCATTTCCATTTACTTTAACCATTGTATAGTTTTTTTTAGTAGTGAATATTGTTAATTGATCATGTCTATAAAAATGTTGGTTTGACCTTTGCTGTTGGTGTCTTGTGTCTCATTGCAAAATTAAGTGTAGATTAGCCAGCACGGTGGCATAGAATATCGAGTTAGCACTGCAACCAACCTTCCCCATTCAAGAAAACCGGTCAATGATGATCTGCCGACATCTGCATACTGCCTTCCCTGTGGTTGTGGTCTCACCAAAATGGGTTCTTGCCAGGTGGCTCTTCTTCATCCTACTCCTCCTCTTGAGGTGTTCCTGCAATCCCCACTGACAAAGCCTGGCCTCTCATAATGCTAGGTTGTGTAGCATGCAGCACACGACAATGAATTCAGAGACCTGTTGTGGGGAGTATTGAAGGCTGCCTCCAGAGTGGTCCAGGCATCGAAAGCGTTGCTTGAGCACGCCAATTGTCTGTTCGATGATGTTGCGGATGACTGCATGACTCTCATTATAGCGCTGCTCAACTTCTGAGGTGGGGTTCCGGAGAGGGGTCATGAGCCAAGTGGCCAGGCCATTGTAAAAATAAAAGTGTTTATTAATGATAAAATTGACTTTGTATATATATAAATGAGATTTTACGGAAAGGCTGCTGTTTTGAAATAAACAAAATGGATAACTTCCCCAAGCCCATGTGTTCTCTGGCTGGGCAGAGCTCAAGGAACAAAGGAAACATGGCTTTGAAACACTTTGAAAAGGTGTTAATTGGAAAGCCATTAACCTAATTAAGGAATGGCACCAGGACTCCAGACAGACACATGCATGAGGAAAAGCCAATGGGAATTTCCCTGGAAATAATGCCCAATCCAGAGGCTTCCTGAAAAACAATGGACTTAAGCAATATAAAATGTCAAGCCAAAGATTGCTGGGTCTCTCTTTACTTAAGCACATGGCAAAGCAAGACCTTTCCTCTACAGACCAAGAAGCAAGTTGTGTGCTTTGCCAGAGGGAAGTGAAGTATACCTTTTTATATCTTTTTATGAATCATTATTGTAACATCATTGTATCTGTTGTAACTAAGTAGATCCATAGGAGAGCTGACAACTGCTGTTTCACTTATAGATGTGCATGTATGTATGTTTAATAAACTATTCCAAATTGTTTTAAAAGAATCGGTCTTGTTGTCAATTTGATGCCAAAGATTTAGAAGTCTTACAAAATTGGGGGCTCATTCGGGATCTGGCGAGACAGCTTTTGATCATTCTTTTGAACAATTGGAAATCTCGGAAGTTGTGATTCTAACCTGTGTTGCGAAATTTAAACTATAAACTTTTAAATGGATCAGGAGAAGTAGCGTCTTAAGGAGCAGTCAGCTTAATAGTTGGAACTGTTTAAGTGGGGACCCACCAGCAGTTAAATTCAAAAGACACAGGATGAAGGGATCTGTCATGTATAGAAAGCTAGCAAAAGATGTAGAGTTAGTCTATCAGAAGAAAGTATTTGAAAAAGTATCCATAAAGGACATACAAGAGTTATAGGCACAGACACCATACTTCTGTAAGGGCCAACAAGCGTCCTTTGGGGAGCTCATGGCATTTATCCAGGAGAAAGTAAATCAAGGAGAGCTAAGGCCAAAAGGGGCAAACAATCTTTTGGCATTCAGCACACATTTCTGCGCTCGGAGAAATGAGAAATTCATGAGGCAGGATGCAAAAAAGTTTCAAAATTTAATGGAAGTGATACAAGATTTAAAAGAATTGCAAGTAGCAGAGGTTTGACTAAAAGAAAAAGAGAATCAAAGTGTAAAAGAACAAAAGTAAGAAGGCCTTCAACTTTTTCGACAGTTAAAAGAGGGAGAAATACAGCATTTGAGACACGAAATTGATTGATTAAACCATAGTACTTGGCAATTAGAAAGAGGGGCCGCACAGGCAGCTTCGTTGGTACAGCAACAAAGCATTTCAAATTTAAATGCCACAGCAGCCATCATTGAAGCAAATGAAAACAGATTAGAGTTAAAAAAATATAAATTGGAAAACTTGGGGCTCCAGCAAGAGGTAGGAGATGCTAGGGGGGCCAACTAGAAATAGCAAGGCTAAAAAGTAAGTTAGGGGAGCAGCAGGCCCTGGTATTCATAGTAACACGGGGAGCCATAAGAGAGACAACAGAAGGGGAGAAGGGGCGACAAATTAGGAAGAGGAAGGCAGTCAGTATAATCATTAGGAGGGTGGTGTAGGATGCGATACCTTGGAGACACAAGAGCCAAACGTAGCAGTAGTAACCACTTCTTTATGACATAATGCGCATGGTCACATCACCAGTAACCATACCAACTCACGGTCTGTTATGTATTTAACTCTTTGTAACTTGCATTACACCTGACCACCAGAGGGCCCACCTGTTGGAGTCCCAAGGGATCCCAGCATCTTTTAGAAGCACAGTATATAAGCAGGTCAGCCACTAGGTACCTGCACTCTGGAACCTTAATAAAGGACCTAAGGTCACACTTGCTCATTGCACACAGTACTCAGTCTCACCATTTATTATGAGTATAACAATTGGCGACGAGGTGACGAACAACTGCGCAAAAATGCAAAGAATAGTCGGCATCCTGGAGAAGTTCTAGAAGGGGACGATTGGGAGGCCTTCATGGAGAGACTTGACCAATAATTTGTGGCCAATGAGCTAGAACGGGACGAGAATGCCACCAAACGAAGAGAGATCCTCCTAACTGTCTGTGGGGCAACAACCGATGGCCTCATGAAGAATCTCCTGGCCCTGGCAAAACCAACAGAGAAATCCTACGAAGAATTGAGTACCCTAGTCCGGGAGCATCTAAATCCTAAGGAAAGTGTTTTGATGGCAAGATATCAGTTCTACACGTGTCAACAATCAGAGGGCCAGGAAGTGGCGAGCTACGTCGCCGAACTAAGGTGCCTCGCAGGACATTGTGAGTTTGAGGGATTCCTAGAACAAATGCTTAAAGACATTTTTGGCAGAAGCTGGCTGGGGAAAATCCACTGGAACTGGAAGACATCTGAGCGTTTTTGTCGGTCGATGACGCCTCATGTACCCAGGTTCTAAGCAAGTTCCCATCATTATTAGAGCCAGGCATTGGAAGCTTCTTGGGGGCGAAAGTGCAGATCCATTTTGTTCCCGGTATGCGACCCATCCACCGCAAGGCTTGGGCGGTAACGTACATGATGCGTGAAAAAGTGGAAATTGAGCTGCACAGGCTGCAATGTGAAGGCATCATCGCGCCGGTGGGATTCAATGACTGGGCCAGTCCGTTTGTCCCGGTAATAAAGGAGGACGGTACGGTTAGAATTTGCGGGGACTATTAAGTAATGATTAACCGTTTTTCATTGCAAGACCAGTACCCGCTACCCAAGGCAGACGACCTATTTGCGACCCTGGCTGGAGGGAAGATGTTCACCAAGCTGGACCTGACCTCGGCCTACATGACGCAGGACTTTGAAAGGCCTCACCTGCATCAACACGCACGGAGGTCTGTTTAACTACAACCGGTGTCCGTTCGGGATTCAATCGGCTGCGGCGATCTTCCAATGGAATATGGAGAGCCTGCTAAAGTCGGTTCCTTGCACAGTGGTCTTCCAGGATGACATATTGGTTACAGGCCGAGACACCATGGAGCACTTGAAGAATCCGGAGGAGGTTCTTAGTTGGTTGGATCGCTTGGGGCTCAGGAGGTCAAATTGTTAGGAAGGAGATTTGCAGCAGACGGCATCAGACCCACTGACGCCAAGACGGAGGCCATCAAGAACACACCACGACCACAGAACGTGACGGAGCTGCGGTCGTTCCTGGGAATCCTTAACTATTTTGGTAATTTCCTATCTGAGTTAAGCATCCTGCTAGAACCCCTACATGCACTACTGTGCAAGGGAGACGACTGGGTATGGGGGAAGTCACAAGAGGCTGCCTTTAAGAAAGCCAGAAATTAATTGTGTTCTAACAAACTGCTTGTCTTGTATAATCCATGTAAACGATTAGTGTTAGCTTGCGATGCATTGTCATATGGGGTCGGGTGTGTGTTACAACAGGCTAATGATTCAGGGATTTTGCAACCGGTTGCGTATCATCCAGGAGTTTGTCCAAGGTCGAAAGGGCCTACAGCATGGTTGAAAAAGAGGCTCTTGCGGTTTACGGGTTAAAAAAAATGCACCAGTACTTATTTGGCCTCAGGTTCGAGCTTGAAACTGACCACAAGCCGCATATATCGCTGTTCTCTGAGAGCGAAGGGATTAATACCAATGCCTCTGCCCGCATCCAAAGATGGGCGCTCATGCTGTCGGCATACAACTATGTAATCCGTCACAGACCGGGCACAGAGAACTGCACAGATACTCTCAGTTGGCTACCATTGTCCACCACCGGGGTAAAATGGCATAGCCATCGGACTTGCTCATGGGCATGGAATCATTTGAGAACGAGAAGTTCCCCGTTACGACCTGCCAGATCAGGACCTGGACCAGCCAGGATCCTTTACTGTCCTTGGTAAAAAACTGTGTCCTCCATGGGAGCTGGTCCAGTGTCCCAGTGGAGATGCTGCAAGCGATTAAGCCGTTCCACAGACGCAAAGACGAGTTATCCCTGAAGGCGGACTGTCTTTTGTGGGGCAATCGCATGGTCTTGCCCAAGAAAGGCAGAGACACATTTATTTGCGAACTGCACATCACCCATCCAGGCATCGTAATGATGAAAGCCATAGCCAGATCTCACATATGGTGGCCCGGTATTGACTCAGATTTGGAGTCCTGTGTGCGCCAGTGCAACACCTGCTCTCAGTTGAGCAATGCACCCAGAGAGGCACCGCTAAGTTTGTGGTCATGGCCATCCAAACCGTGGTTGTCATGGATGCTTACTCAAAATGGATTGAATGTGCAATAATGTCTGTGAGCACATCCATGGCCATCATTGAAAGCCTACGAGCCATGTTTGCCATGCACGGCTTGCCTGATATCCTAGTCAGTGACAATGGGCCGTGCTTCACCAGTGCTGAATTCAAGGAATTCATGACCCGCAACGGAATCATACACGTCACATCTGCCCCGTTCAAGCCCGCATTCAATGGCCAGGCAGACCATTAAGCAAAGCTTGAAACGTGTGTCAGAAGGCTCCCTACAGACCCGGTTGTTCCGAGTACTGCTCAGCTACCGCACCAGACCCCACTCACTCGCCGGGATTCCCCCAGCCGAGCTGCTCATGAAAAGGGCGCTTAAAACAAGGCTCTTTCTTGTCCACCCTGATCTACATGATCAACAAAGTATGTACCATGACCGTGCAAATTTGTCACGCGATATTGAAATAAATGATCCTGTGTTTGTGCTCAATTATGGACATGGTCCCAAATGGCTCACTGGCACGGTCACAGCCAAACTGACCAATGGACAAATGCACAGAAAACATTTGGACCAAATCAAATTGCGGTTCACCAACAGCTACGAACAACCTGAAGAGGACACCACCAACTTTGACCCTCCAACACACACACAAGTGGCAACTGACATCACGGTTGACCATGAAACTGAAATGATCATCCCCAGCAGCCCGGCAAGGTCGGCTGCCCAACAGCCCAGTGAAGAACTGACCAACCCGCCCACACCCGCATTTATACCCAGACGATCGACAAGGGAGCGCAAAGCCCCAGATCGTCTCAACTTGTAAATAAGTGTACTGTTGACTTCACGGGGGAGTGAAGTTATGTATTTAACCCTTTGTAACTTGCATCACACCTGACCACCAGAGGGCCCACCAGTTGGAGTCCCAAGGGATCCCAGCATCCCTTGGGAGCACAATGTATAAGCAGGTCACCCACGAGGTACCTGCACCCTGGAACCTTAATAAAGGAGCTAAGGTCACACTTGCTCATTATACACAGTACTGAGTGTCACCATTTATTATGAGTATAACACGGTCCACATCTGATGATAACGCCACGGCAGGTAGCCACAAGTTGCGGCCCATTAATGATGGGGATGGCCCACTGGGAGTTAATAGGATGTGGGCAAATTTCAGGAGACGTCACCCTGAGTTAGAAGAGAGAGACTTAACATGAGTCCTCCTCTTGGCCTGGTCCACTTCCCTGAAAGATAATCTGCCAGATGCAGTCCTCCAGGCTGGCACAGTGGCTGATGCAGTCATGACTGAAATCCTAAACCATTTAGGGATACAAAACTTAAACTTAGTGGCTCTGCTTAATCAGACCAAGCAGCACCCAGAAGCGACCCCTACAGCCTTCAGTAATCGCCTGTACGATATCTATCAACGTACGCAGAACCAGGCACCTGCAAATGCTGCAGTAGGAAAGAATCAGAAACAATTTAAATCGATGTTCCTCACCCAACCCCACTCTTTAGTTAAAACCACCCTGGGCATAGCCATGAGGCCCACCAATCAGTGGACAGAAATAAAGACCAGCGCTTAAATAGCCCGAGAGATGGTAAAAGACTAGTTAAAGGTGAAGTCACCACCCACTGCAAATAAACCAGTGTCAATGGTGGAGGGATCTAGGTGTTACCCCTTTAAGGGACAGTGCTTTAATTGTAAGAAGGTAGGCCACCTAGCAAAAGACTGCAGCAGACCCAGACAGGCACCGGACCACAGAGCAATGTATAGATACCTCCCGAGGGACGAATCCAAGCCCTCTGCGACGGATCAATGATTGGACCAGTTGATAACCCTCATACAAACCCAAATTTCCATGGGGGGATGCAAAATCATTTACCGATGCACGCAATCGCCGATGCACACTCATTAGAGAGACACCTTCAAGGATCCACTTTATGTTGGGGTGCGGCCCCCAAAGATTGTTCGGAAGTGGGGTTCTGACGTGATGGTAGAGGGAGACCAGTAATCCTTGTTGTCTTAAAAGGGGACCAGAAGCAGATTATGCTTATTGATACTGACTCAGCCATTATCATCATCCACACCCTATACCCTGAACGCCATGCAGAGGCGGGCAAGGGTTATATAATCCTTAAAGGGTTTAATGGTCACACAACCACCGCGTATATAGAGAAGGCCACTGAACTTCAGTTGGGACGCCTCACCTGCAAGGTCCCAGCACTGATGCTGATAACCACCCCTGACGGAAGGGGAATCGTAGGGACTGATGTAATGGATCAGTATGGCGCAGTGATAGATAACAATCGAGACTGTGTTTGGATGGGATTGAGAGATAATGCAGGGGTGATAGAAATTTCAGATTCTCACTCGGATTTTGCTATTAAAAAGTCATCTGAGTACGACCCTCTGGGGAGCGAAAATGCAGCTGTGGCAAAACTAATTCAAGAACACCTAGCAGTGTTCGCCACATGCAAGCATGACTGTGGAAAAATGGCAGGCAGAGAATCTATTGAGGGACCTCCCCCAATCATTCATTAAACAGTACCCCATCCTAAGGGAGAGTCACCCTTACATCCGAGACACCATAAAATCCCTAGTCGAGCAGGGTGTTGTTAGGATAGGCACTTTCATGACCAATTCACCCACATAGCCGGTTAAAAAACCTGATAGCAGCTGGCGACTGACTATTGATTACAGAAAGTTAAATTCAGTAACATCAGCCTGCGAAACTCCCATCATATTATTTCAAATTCCTGCTGGTTCCAAGTATTTCTCAATCCTCGACATTGCCAATGGTTTCCGGAGTCCCTGCTAAAAGGGAAGACCAGTAAAATTTGCGTTCACTTTTGAGGACCAGAGCTACACCTGGACATGCCTGCCTCAGAGGTTTCACAATGCCCCCACGATCTTCCACAAAAGAATGGCTGCAATTTTAAAATACTTTTCCTGCCCTACCTGCTTGCTGCAGTACATAGACGACCTACTGCTGGTAACTGACAGCATGGAGAAGCATCTGTCCCTTTTGCACAAACTTTTGATATTGTTGGCTCAGGCAGACTAAAGGTGAATCCCGATAAGGCTCAATTAGTAAAAGAACGGGTCACTTTTCTAGGAGTGTTCATTTCTCCAGAGGGATCGTCCCCCGACTCTCACAAGGTGGAGATAATACAGCGACTGCCATTACCTACTTCCAAAACAGCACTACGATCATTATTGGGTTTGGTGGGGTACCAAAGGAACTTTATTCCAGGCTTTGCAGAGTGCGAAAAGCCCCTGTATGATTTAATAAGCTGCAGGGTGATGACATACTCTGGGCATGGACTGATGCTCACACCGAGTCTGTGGCTAAATTAAAAACTGCAGTGATACAGGCCGCATGTCTGATCCCTCCAGATCCCATGCAGCTCTTTCATTTGGAGGTTGGGGCCACAGAACAAAGCCTCACTGCAGTTCCATGCCAAATGTGAGCTGATCGATTACAGCCAATTGTATATGCGTCTCGAATCCTGCAGGGAGCAGAAAAAAAGTATATCGCATGCGAGCGCCACCTACTGGCCGTCTTCAATCGGTACATCACTTTACTTTTATTACTGGGTTACAGGCTACAATCCTGGCTACTGATGAAACCTGGAGATTCGCTAGTTTCCTCGCAGCGCCTCAGCAAATGGACATTGGAATTTATGGAAAGAGACATTGATACCATTTCCAAACGCATCACATCGCTGCCACAATTTCTTATCTGTAAGGGGGACCCAGATGAATGTCCGTTACACCTGATTATCTTTGAGACCTATCCTGTGCAGTAAGAGCCCATACAGAATGCCCCAGGTGTCTACATCGATGGGATCTCATATCACATTGAGGTATCCCCCCATACCCGGAATGCTGTGGTATTGCCAGAAAGAACCATTCAGCGAAGATGCAATAGACAGTCTTCACAATATGCAGAAATCGGCGCACTTCGAACCACTGTGAAGGAAATCACAGACTGATAGTGCCTATGCTATAAGCACCATGCTCTCCTTGCCCCTATACCACAAAAATGACTATCTTACGATAGATGGTAAGGCCCTGGTCCATGGGCCCTGGTTACGCTTGCTCTGGTCATATCTTAAACAGCGATCCCAGCCCTGCTTCATAGGAAAGGTAGCAACCCATAGAAAAAGGGGTCCACATAGTGAGGGAAATTCTAGAGCAGAAAAAGCAGCCAAGGACATTGTGATTGATGGGGAGATGGAGGATATGGTTGTTGAGCCCTGCCATGCTGTTAGCAAAGCTTCCCCAACAAATCACCTCGATTTAAAATCCCTGCAGCAGCAATATTGGCAATGTGCTGTTGTAAGCACCTGGCACGAGTCAGACTGCAAGAATTCGGCAAAAACATCGAAAGCAAAAGCATAAACTTTTGGACTTAAAGTTTTGGACATTGCTTTAATTTGGCTGTTACTGCACAAGGGCAGACAGCTTGATGTGGGACAGGTCGAAACATGTCCCACAGGAATACACTTCAGGTGGGCAGGAATCAATGGCTGAAATGGCAGGAAGATGGTTGATGGACGGACCCTTTGTCATGTAATCAGTGAGAAATCAAGAAGATTGGTCGGTGCTCAAGACAGAAAGGAAGTTTTTCAACCACCCAGACCTGTTGGAGCCTTATCGAGGAAACAGCCCAGTAACAAAGGAACAGGCCAAAGACATAATTTTGCTCTTTCAGTTGTACTGCCTTTGGCGAAGGACAGTTGAACTTTTGGCACGAGAAGAAGCATTTTGCAGGTATGAGTGAGGCTTTGGCTGCTATCTCTCTCGCTTTCTCTCTCCTCTTCGACGCTTACTCGCTTCATTCAACGCACAAGGACTGAGCAATCCGTCTGGGACGGAGAGAAGAAACACCATCTAAGAGCATAAAAAGCCTCGCTATTTAGACTGGGAGGCTGACCTTGAGACTGGACTTGAATACCACAGATTGGTACAGAACCAGAAGATTCGCCTCATCGGGGAAGCAGCCAGTAAGCCAGAGAGGTAATTGGTGAGCATTTATACCAACCCACGCATCTTTAAGACCACCGCATAGTGTGAAGGGGTGTTGTGTGTCCCAACCAAGGGTTTAGTGGGGAGGTTTCTACACGGATCGTAAGTGTACGCACATTCTGTTGGACAAATTGGTGCTCTTTTGAATCCGAGCAGGGGTGTTTTAACCGTGGGTACTTCGCGTTAGGGGCCTGTTCAGACGGGCCAGGGTTGTGTGTTGTACTGTGTTTGTTTGTTTTACAGCACCAGGGTGTGTTTTACTGGGTGCAGGTGTGTACTTTAACTTGAATGAAAGCATTGTGATGGTTGAAACTAAAAGATCTGGCTATAACTGTGTATTTCTGTTCACCACTATAATTCCAGTGTCTGGAACTGTTGCAAGGGGGGTGATTCGAAACCACCAATGGCAAAATCACTTACAGACCCCCTTCCTCAACCAACAGCCTGGGCTCCCAATACCTTACTAGCCACTGCCCCTGACTCAGATGAGCAGTTGCTGATGTTCAAAAAAAAGCCAAACACCTAGCCAGAGGTGGGTCAGGAACTGCTCTCCCTCTTTCACTCCCACCCCACAGCAGGGCACTATTCGGCCCTGGTAACCTTCTATAAGGTAGCATCCACAGCTTGATGGCCTTCCATGAGGGAAACAATCAACCAATATGTGGCACGATGCCTACCGTGCCTGCAACACAATCCACCCGCATGCACTAACTGAGCCTTGCTTCAAAGCGCGCCCCCACCATAAGGGCCATGGACTCACCTCCAGATAGACTTCATTGGGCCACTTCCACAGGCGCAAAGCAATTTTCAACATGCCCTAGTGGCGGTGGACCAATTCACTAAATGGATCAAAGCATTCCCCTGCCGCTCCAACACCGCAATCACGGCAACCAAAACACTATAAAATCATGTGTTTTGTAGGTGGAGAGTACCAGTACAAGTGGTCAGCGATCAAGGTTCACACTTTACCGGTAAAATTTTTACCCACCTACAGGAAATGTTGGGGATAGAACACAAATTACATATTGCTCACCACCCCCAGTCATCCAGAGGGGTCGAAAGGGGGAACAGGACCCTCAAGTTAATGTTAAAAAAATTGTGCGCAGACCACCTCATTCAATGGGCTAACATGCTGCCAATGTGCTTAATGGCAATGAGGACCACACCTCATAAAACAACAGGGGTCTCCCCATATCAGGCCGTGATGGGGAGGTTCATGCAACACCAGACCAGCTAACACTAACAGGGATGAGTCTCCTGACAATGAAACCATGTAGTTCCAAGTGGCTGGAACAAGTGATAGATCACACCGATCAATTGAATCGATATGTGGCCAACAAATTGGGGAAGTCAAAAAGACAAATTAAAAGGTATTTTGACAAGAAAGTACGTCCCTTTGAATATCAGGTGGGAGACCCAGTAATGATTACAAATTATGGGAAAAAGAAGCATGTCTTTGAGCCCAGGTGGTGGGGACTGCATACGATTATAGACCAATTGAACCCCGCGGTTTATTTGATTCAGTTACTGGGGAAAAAGGGTGTTAAATACAAGAAATGGTTTCACATTAATCAGTTTAAAAAATGCCAAAGAGTAAATACTACACTGATCTTATTTCCCACACACCATGATACAGATCCTCACGATTGTCAGGACGACACTGACCACAATCGAAGCTGAGGGAAGATGGAGAAACGGGAGCTGCAGCATGACTTACGAACATCATCAATGTGCTTAGAGAAGCGATGGTGCACAGAAGATACGGGAAGAGGAGGGTCTCCGCTGGAGATGTTATTGTATTATAGTAAATCCCCTACATGTGGCATACACCTTACGAGGTGGGGATGGAAACAGGCCATCTACTTGTCTCTCTCTTTCAAAGTTTAAAACCTATTCTACAGTGGTCATCCAGCTCACAGAAACATAAAGAGCAGAGCTATCAGAATTCTCTCAATGTCTATGATATGTGAAACCTGAAGAGATAAACCATATGAGGAGTCAATAAGGATATTTCCCCCTCAAGTTGGGGAGCTTGTTCGAATAAAAGTGTTTATTAATGATAAAATTGACTCTGTATATATATATATATATATATATATGAGATTATATGGAAAGGCTGCAGTTTTGAAAGAAACAAATTCGACAACTGCCCCAAGCCCATGTGTTCTCTGACTGGGCAGAGTCCAAGGAACAAAGGAAGTAGGCTTTGAAACTCACCAAACTAGAAAAGGTGTTAATTGGAAAGCTGTTAACCTAATTAAGGAATGGCACCGGGCCTCCAGACAGACACATGCATGAGGAGAAGCCAATCAGGAATGGTCCAGGAAACAATACCCAATCCTGAGGCTTTCTGAAAAACAATGGACTTAAAAGATATAAAAAGTCAAGCCAAAAATTGCTGGGTCTCTCTTTTCTTAAGCACATGGCAAAGAAGCACCTTTCCTCTACAGACCAAGAAGCAGGCCGTGTGCTTTTCCAGAAAGAAGTGAAGTATACCTTTTTATACCTTTATATTTCATGCATTTCATTTCATAGGCGGTCCCTCGAACGAAGATGACTTGCTTCATAGAAACATAGAAACATAGAAAATAGGTGCAGGAGTAGGCCATTCGGCCCTTCTAGCCTGCACCGCCATTCAATGAGTTTATGGCTGAACATTCAACTTCAGTACCCCATTCTTGCTTTCTCGCCATACCCCTTGATCCCCCTAGTAGTAAGGACCTCATCTAACTGCTTTTTGAATATATTTAGTGAATTGGCCTCAACAACTTTCTGTGGTAGAGAATTCCACAGGTTCACCACTCTCTGGGTGAAGAAGTTCCTCCGCATCTCGGTCCTAAATGGCTTACCCCTTATCCTTAGACTGTGACCTCTGGTTCTGGACTTCCCCAACATTGGGAACATTCTTCCTGCATCTAACCTGTCTAACCCCGTCAGAATTTTAAATGTTTCTATGAGGTCCCCTCTCATTCTTCTGAACTCCAGTGAATACAAGCCCAGTTGATCCAGTCTTTCTTGATAGGTCAGTCCCGCCATCCCGGGAATCAGTCTGGTGAACCTTCGCTGCACTCCCTCAATAGCAAGAATGTCCTTCCTCAGGTTAGGAGATCAAAACTGTACACAATACTCCAGGTGTGGCCTCACCAATGCCCTGTACAACTGTAGCAACACCTCCTTGCCCCTGTACTCAAATCCCCTTGCTATGAAGGCCAACATGCCATTTGCTTTCTTAACCGCCTGCTGCACCTGCATGCCAACCTTCAATGACTGATGTACCATGACACCCAAGTCTCTTTGCACCTCCCCTTTTCCTAATCTGTCACCATTCAGATAATAGTCTGTCTCTCTGTTTTTACCACCAAAGTGGATAACCTCACATTTATCCACATTATACTTCATCTGCCATGCATTTGCCCACTCACCTAACCTATCCAAGTCGCTCTGCAGCCTCACAGCATCCTCCTTGCAGCTCACACTGCCACCCAACTTAGTGTCATCCGCAAATTTGGAGATACTACATTTAATCCCCTCATCTAAATCATTAATGTACAGTGTAAACAGCTGGGGCCCCAGCACAGAACCTTGCGGTACCCCACTAGTCACTGCCTGCCATTCTGAAAAGTACCCATTTATTCCGACTCTTTGCTTCCTGTCTGACAACCAGTTCTCAATCCATGTCAGTACACTACCCCCAATCCCATGTGCTCTAACTTTGCACATCAATCTCTTGTGTGGGACCTTGTCGAACGCCTTCTGAAAGTCCAAATATACCACATCAACTGGTTCTCCCTTATCCACTCTACTGGAAACATCCTCAAAAAATTCCAGAAGATTTGTCAAGCATGATTTCCCTTTCACAAATCCATGCTGACTTGGACCCATCATGTCACCTCTTTCCAAATGCACTGCTATGACATCCTTAATAATTGATTCCATCATTTTACCCACTACCGATGTCAGGCTGACCGGTCTATAATTCCCTGTTTTCTCTCTCCCTCCTTTTTTAAAAAGTGGGGTTACATTGGCTACCCTCCACTCCATAGGAACTGATCCAGAGTCAATGGAATGTTGGAAAATGACTGTCAATGCATCCGCTATTTCCAAGGCCACCTCCTTAAGTACTCTGGGATGCAGTCCATCAGGCCCTGGGAATTTATCGGCCTTCAATCCCATCAATTTCTCCAACACAATTTCCCGGCTAATAAGGATTTCCCTCAGTTCCTCCTCCTTACTAGACCCCCCGACCCCTTTTATAACCGGAAGGTTGTTCGTGTCCTCCTTCGTGAATACCGAACCAAAGTACTTGTTCAATTGGTCCGCCATTTCTTTGTTCCCCGTTATGACTTTCCCTGATTCTGACTGCAGGGGACCTACGTTTGTCTTTACTAACCTTTTTCTCTTTACATATCTATAGAAACTTTTGCAATCCGTCTTAATGTTCCCTGCAAGCTTCTTCTCATACTCCATTTTCCCTGCCCTAATCAAACCCTTTGTCCTCCTCTGCTGAGTTCTAAATTTCTCCCAGTCCCCAGGTTCGCTGCTATTTCTGGCCAATTTGTATGCCACTTCCTTGGCTTTAATACTATCCCTGATTTCCCTTGATAGCCACGGTTGAGCCACCTTCCCTTTTTTATTTCTATGCCAGACAGGAATGTACAATTGTTGTAGTTCATCCATGCGGTCTCTAAATGTCTGCCATTGCCCATCCACAGTCAACCCCTTAAGTATCATTCGCCAATCCATCCCAGCCAATTCACGCCTCATACCTTCAAAGTTAGCCTTCTTTAAGTTCTGGACCATGGTCTCTGAATTAACTGTTTCATTCTCCATCCCAATGCAGAATTCCACCATATTATGGTCACTCTTCCCCAAGGGGCCTCGCACGATGAGATTGCTAATTAATCCTCTCTCATTACATAACACCCAGTCTAAGATGGCCTCCCCCCTAGTTGGTTCCTTGACATATTGGTCTAAAAAATCATCCCTTATGCACCAACGCTGCTCGACAGAAGGTGGATGGAGAAGATCCATTGGAAATGGGAAGACTTCACCCCTCCAGTGATCGACGTCCTCTGCGCTCAGAGGCAAAGCAAGCCCTCACCTGAGGGTAGACCCGGTACCGGAGAGCAGACCAGCATGGCACCCGAGACACAGACCGCTCAGCACGACTGCGTGGAGATGATCCAGCTGTTACGACCCGAACGCACCTTCCGGGCTCCAATGGCAGGACTCCGGAGGAAGAAAATTGGATCCAAAGGCGACTTCCCAGTTTCGGAGGCAGAACCGGGGGAGACGAGGATCACCGCAGTCGACATCGTGGATGGAGGAAAGATGGCGCCCAAACCACGAGGTGAGGCACTGAAGACAAAGATGGCCGTGGCCAGACCACGAGGTGCAGCGCTGATGGACAACACGTGGCACCAAACGGAGAAGCGGATTGTGGTAAAGAAAGCAAGGCTCTCTTAAGGGAGACCAGCAACCTATCACAATTAAAGGGACAGTTCCACACACTTAAGCAATGTAATAGTAATTGTAAGTCAGAGAAAAAACATGTAATTGATCATGTAAAATGTGTAACTGATAATCTAATATGTGCACATACAACCAGCGAGAAAATGTCGCACGATCGCAATCGGACCCACAGTGTGTCCAGCATAAGTAATGAAAAGTTGTGCGATGCAGGATTTCAACTGCACGCAGCCAATGCAGCGGGCAGACACCCATCGGGAGCACACGGGTCCAGCGAGCTATTCAGTGCTGTATCCTGTGCCCCGGGGAACAGAGTTATGCACCATGGAGTGTGTCCACAAGCAGCCAACACACACGAGCTGCAGAGCAAGCGATCTCAGCAGGGCAACAGCACCGGTATCAATACCATGCCCCTGATCGGCTCCACCTCTCAGGCACCCGATGGCACCAACTGCCATGAGCCTCAAGGAGCAGACTGTACTAAGGCGTAGTCCCCAGGTCCCATCGCTAACAAGGCCATTCCTGTAGATGTAGTTCCGCCAAAGGAAACATGAACCAGCCAGGATCCCAAACCAAACGATGCTCAGGTGAGCGAGTCAGCAGTTCCCTGTGCACTGCTAGACGACAGCTCCTCAGGGAGCAGCAGCGACCCAGGGTGCAAAGAAAGGACAGGGAGGTCACAGGCATCTGTGAACCGGCCCAACGCCAGGGACCACGGCAACATCCCAGAGAGCAGACTACACGAGCCAAACGGGTTCCCACTGCCAGCACCAGGCACTGCAGCCAAAAGACTGCAGGGACACAACCCAGCAGCTCCAGAACTAGCTTGTCCTCATGCATGGTCACTGCATCGACAAGGCATCTAACTTACTTGTCGCACCACGGAACCACAAAAATAATGCAAAACCCACTCTCCTGAACTTGAATGTACATGAATGCTAGGAGCCTCCGCCATAATCAATGTGATGGAGGGGAGGTGGAGGGGAGAATGGAGTGGTCAGGGACACACACACAAACAGCAACCACCTGCACGCTACTGCACCAACCACTCACCCAAGATTGAAATGACCTGCCAAGGGTCAACCGGACAGAGCCCAAATAGAGTTAAGCCCAGAACACAGTCAATGCAGAGATGATTTGCACTAAAGGCTCAGGGGGGAGTGATGTCATGTATCTTCATGGCTACTGTTTGTACTATCAGAAGGTGTGCCACCAGAGGGCACAGCAGTGGGAGATTTGTAGGTTACCTGTACAAGTGTGCCAGGCCTAGTATAAAAGGCAGGCCACCATGTGTGATCCTCACTCTGGAGTTAATAAATAAAGGACTGTTACTGCAGTTCAAGTACCACGCATTGCCTCGTGGAGTCATTACTAGAACATCCAAGGACACAACAATCTTAACCTCGACGGGCAGCGCAGTCCTGTTGGCGCTGTTAGGCTGTACGTCTGCGTGGATGAGCTGGCATATCTCTGTCAGCATTTCTTTTTGGAAGCCAGCCTTCTACACACTGCACCTCAGAGATGTGGAGGTATGAGCGATGTTCCCTGCAAATCTGTGGAGGTTAAGGCCTCCTCCCCATAAGTCTGTGACCTCTTCAAATCTGTGGCCCAACATGGCCAAGAATCCTTCTTTCAGCTTGAAGCCAATAGCAACCAGTATGATACGCTGGCGAACTAGTATTGTCCCCATTGAAATCTCTCACTGACCTTGTAAACAAATTGTCAGGACTCATAAAAGAGCCGTTTGCAACTCGGGCCTCACGCAGTATTCTATGCTCAACTGTAGCAGTCACTGACAACTGCGATATAAGATCCTCCAGCTTCCGATTAAATGTGCCGCAAGTAATGCCTGCTGCACCTTGGGACTACCTGATTTTTTTAGGTGTTTCCTTGTGTTGTTGTTAAATGAGGCATTAAGGCCAAATGTTCCATCCAGGGCGCTAGCGCAGCCTTGCACGACGATTGATGTCATCATCACGCTGAAAACGGAGGGTGGGACGGTAAGTTTTTGCTCCGGTGCAAACCAATAGCTGAATCCTCTGACCAGGCGCTAAATCCTGGATGCCCAGCATCATACACAGAAACAGCATTTAACGCTCCACCAGGCGCTAAATGAGATGCAAAATAGCCGAAAATCCAGACCCTTGTCTGAGAAAGAACATTGAGCCAGTCATTATGTCGCAACTTAATTTGTCAACACTTTCTTTCAACCAGAAAATGAAGATAGATCTCCCATTTCTCATTTCTGATTAAAACAAGACTCCGTGATTTGTTCAATCACTTACAATTTGCAGAGAAATGAAAGATAGACGACCCCCTCAGTGTTAGTCCTGTTTAGGAATGATTGTCACATATAATTCACTGCATTGATTATGCCAGCGTGAAGTTCAGAGACAGGGAGGTGAGACTCACACTCAGAGTTTCATGCTCATCAAACAGCATGGGCCTCTACCAAATTACATTGCTGAGCTTTTCACTGCTTTAATAAAGCACCATACAACACTTACTCCAACTGAGTCAGAGCCACAGCCCACTGGTACTGTACTTTAAATGTGAAATAAAATGAAATTATATAAATAAATCGCAAGTGCCAGGAGGAAAACTGAACAGACACATTACAATTCTATAGGTTAAATAAACCACCTCCTGATGAGGAAAAATGAATCATTTATAATACAGGTAAACAAAAATAATAGTCTACAGCTCTGTTAATCAGGTAATGTTACTGAATGTTCTGGATCTTCCAACATCTGCGGAGCATTTTAAATTAGAATGGCTGACTTATATCAAAAAGTATGCATGTTCCATTACTATAATTTATTTTTATAATTTGAAAAGATTTGTGTCTCGCACTTTATTAGAACTGTTGGGGCTAGAACTTTGATATCGCCGATTTTGATGCATTGATCCCAGCACGTCAGTAGCCTTGTGAAATATAATGCCGTCTAACGCAAAATTAGGTTTCAGTACCCAAAAACGGAAATGGATCGGTAAATCAGTCAGTGCACAATTCTCTTAGGGCAGTGAAGGGGAAAATTGTAGTGATAAATTCCCAGAGCGAACGTGGATGAGGCGATGCTTGGTAGACATGGCATCAGCTATCATAGCACAGGCCAAAGGCACTTACATAGAAACATAGAAAATAGACGCAGGAGTAGGCCATGCGAGCCTGCACCACCATTCAATAAGATCATGGCTGATCATTCACCTCAATACCCCTTTCCTGCTTTCTCTCCATACCCCTTGATCCCTTTAGTCGTAAGGGCCATATCTAACTCACTCTTGAGGCCTTCGGGATGTGATGCAGTCACTGGTTGGTGGCATGAACTCTCATTCTGCTGCGTTGCAGACTCAGTTTGCTATCACGCAGACTCAGATTGATGTCATGCAAGCACTGATCCTCTGGATCCCCACAGTCCAATGGGGAACTCACGGTGCCAAAGCAGGTCAGCAATCTGTGTTCCAGTTCATGTCCAGGGTGCGAGCGGGGCGTTGCATGCGTACTGACATCATGAGACAATAAATGTTAGCGCCGCCGGTAAAAGTGAACCAAAGTTTGCGGGCACTGCTAAAATCTCTGTGGTCGGGCATTAAGCCATTAGTGATGCTTTACCGCCTCTCTAAGGCGCTAAATGGAGGTGATAGCCAACCGAATTTCTAGCCCTTGGTGCTTGCTTTGTATTTTAATGTAAGAATCTTTGTTGTTGCTGTGTATCATGCAATAACATAATTCTTGATTACTAGCACGCCTTAATCATGTGACTAAATTTCACAGACAATTGCAGCAATCTAATGACACACTTTTAGCATGTTATAAGTGCGAGAAGACATTCAGTTACCATCTGCCATCATTGAATCCCCGCCAGCAAAATCTTGGAGATCACCACTGGAACAGTTATATCAACACGCCGGCTGCAAGAGCAGGGCAGAAGCTGGGTACCCTGTGATGAGTGACTCGTCTTTTGACCCTTCGAAGCCTCTCTGACATCTACAAGGCTCAAGTCAGTAATGAAATACTGGCCACTAGCTTAGATGGATGCAGCTGCAACAACACACAAGCAGCGCGACACCATCCAGATCTGAGAAGTAAGCTTGATTCGTGACTCTGCCCCTTGACTCTATAATCCAACCCTTTCACCACTTGCACACTGTGACTGCGGTATGTATAGGATACGCTGCAGAAACTCACTACTACTTTGGCAGCATCTGCCTCCCCTGTGACATCTACCACTGAGAAGGACAAGAGCAGCAACGTCGTGCGGTGCACCATCACCTACAAGTTACACACCAGTCGCTATTCCTTCATCGTTGCTGGTCAACATCTTTGAATTCACTACCTAATACCAGTGTGGGAGCACCATCAGCATAAGCACTGCAGTGGTTCAATGAGAAGGCCCACCATCATCTTCTCAGGGCATCTAGGGACAGACAATAGATGCAGCCTTGCCAGCTTCACCCACATCCGAAGCACTAATACTAAAATAAATGAAATCTCCATGGCCAAAAAATAGAACAGAAACAAAAAGTCACTCTTATGATTCAGAACTTCTGCTGCAAAGCTTTGTGTGACAATTTCACTGGTGGGAAATTTGCTGCATTGATCACTTTCCCAAATTCTTTACGACACTCCCCTTGCACAAAGCTCTGTGCTTGGATCATTAATCACAGTTATGTCCATGTTCTCTCTGCTTGCAAGAGTGGGAGAATTAATAATTTACTACCGACGAATAAAATTACAGAGGCACATGGTTTGAAACCTACACTTCCTAAGGATGCATTTTGTTCGCAGAAAATTAAAAAAGAGGCTAATTTACTTGGAATAATTATCTTTTAACACTCTTTAAGCAGCTAATGAACCATTTGCCAGTAAAAATGACAAAAAGATTGGTGATACAGTAGTGGAATGTGCAGTGTCAACAATGGCACAGTAAAATGTGAGAGAGCACAATTTTCAGATCCTGGTTACTCTGTTAACTACTGCAATGGAGGAACATGAGCACAATTTGGGTGAGAGAAGATGGCCCTCAAATATGTAAAGAAGGCAACAATCAAATGACTAATGGAATCAATGTGGTGTTAACTTGGTGTATCTGGTAGGAGTTCTGAGGGATATTGCATAATTTTTAAAAATATAAAAATATGGCCTGAATACTACTGTGAAGTAATAATCTTTGAAGTTTTCTGGTAGAGCAACCAAGAGTCTCTTCACAGGGGCTAATTATGGTGGACTTGAGGGTAGACCAGGCACTATGGACACACTGCGGCTCCGGTTCATTGGAAGTCATCAGGTTGGCTGTGAGGCGTTGACTGAGTAGGGATTTCTTTGCAGGGTCTTTGAGTGCTTCAACATTGATTTTTCTGCAGCAGCGTTTCTGTTGCCACTGCCATTTTGAGGCTACGTTGATGGAGATAACAGAACGGATTAGACGGTGGTCAATCCAGCAGTCGTTAGCTCCGGTCATGGCGTGGGTGATGCGGACATCCTTGCAGTCCCTCGCTCGGATGATGATGTAGTCTAGCAGATGCCAGTGCCTGGAACGAGGGTGTTGCCACAAGGCCTTGTACTTGTCTCTCTGATGAAACAAGGTGTTGGTTATGACAAGACCATGTTCTAAGCATTTCGTCAGGAGGAGGATACCATTGGAGTTGGTTTTCCCTACCCCTTCTCTGCCAATCACAGCTCTCCAGAGCACTGTGTCCTTTCCAACTCTGGCATTAAAGTCGCCAAGGAGGATCAGCTTGTTGCCCGTTGGGACCCGGGACAGGGATTATTCAAAGCTGGAGTAGAATTCCTCTTTGGCCTTGTCCGTAGCTACCAGGATTGGGGCATACACACTGATAACAGTTGCATACTGGTTCCGGGTTAGTGTTAGCTGAAGGATCAGGAGGCATTCATTTATCCCAAAAGGGGAGTCACTAAGATGCCAAACTAGCTCATTTTTGATGGCGAAGCCTAGCCCATAGAGACGGCGTTCTTCCTCTGGTTTTCCTTTCCAGAAGAAGGTGTATCCACCACCTTGTTCCTTGAGCTGGCCTTCTCCTGCCCGCCTTGTCTCACTCAGGATGGCAATATTGATGTCATATCATCTGAGTTCCCGGGCAATGATAGCAGTGTGACATTCAGGTCTGACGCTGTTGGGGTTGTCCATGAGGGTCCTGATGTTCCAGGTCCCGAACTCCATTCTAGAGGGTGGAAGATGCCTGTGCGTGAATTATTTTAACGTGGGGTGGCCGTTGCACACCAGCTGCCACCCGAACTTGACAGAGCAAGGTCTTGGTCCAATGGTAAGGGGTCCTAAGATGATTGGAGACCAGGCTCTACTGCATGGGCCAAGCACACACACACACACAAACACACACACACACACACACATAAATATTCCCACTAACTCCCCACCCCACCCCAACCCCCCAGCTCCCCACCCTCCCTCAGGTCCTCTCACCCTGATTTTCAGAGATCACAGTGTAGGTGAGCACATTGAGTTTGGAGCAGTTTGTGGCTCGATGAGAATGACCAGGAGAACCAGAAGCTAATAAACCGCAAACGCAAGGCATTCTTGAATTTGAAACTACTAAAGAGAAAGAAAGCAGATCTATAGACAACTGAAGGCCGAGGTCGAACAGAAAACTCGTGACCTAAAGAACAGATCGTGGGTGGTAAAAGAGCAGCAGATCCAGCAACTAGCTGACAATCACGATGTGCATGGATTTTTTTAGCGCAGTCAAGCCCACCTACGGCCCAAGCACTCAAGGTCCTGTCCCACTGAGAGCTAAGAACAGAAGGGTGCTCATCAAGGACAGAGAGGCAGTCAGTGCCCACTGGAGAAGCACTTTGAAGATCTCCTTAACCAAGACTCTGTCTTTGATGTGAGTGTCTGGACTTCAGCCCACAGTATGCTACTCACCACCACGTCAGCACAATCTCAGCCCGGCATGAGGTAGAAAAGGCCATCCGACAACTGAAAAACAACAAGGCCTCAGGGGCAGATGGAATCTCCGCTGAAGTACTAAAGCATGGCAGAAAGTACTCGGTGCAAATCCACGACCGCATCTCTCTTATCTGGAGTAGAGCATGCCAGGGGATCTTAGAGGTGCCGTAATCGTGACCAGCTCCAAAGAATGTTCAAAATCCAGGAAATCAAACCCGGCACCAAGCTCATGGTCTACAGAGCAGTAGTGATACCTGCCCTCCTATATGCTTCCAAAACATGGACTATGTACAGTAGGCACCTCAAAGCTCTGGAGAAGTACCACCAACACTGCTTCTGCAAAATCCTGCAAATCCATTGGCAGGATAGGTGCACCGATGTCAGTGTTCTCTCTCAGGCCAAAATCCCCAGCATCGAAGCATTGACCATGTTCAATCAGCTCCACGTTGCATTGTCTGCATGCCTGATATTAGACTCCCAAAAAAAGCACTCTACTCCGAGCTCCGTCATGGCAAGCGAGTTCCAGGAGGGCAGAGAAAACACTTCAAGGACACCCTCAAAACCTCTTTGAAAAAATGTAATAACCCCACTGACTCTTGGGAATCACTGGCCCAAGACCGCTCAAAGTGGAGGAGAATCATCCGAAAAGGCGCCGAATACTTCCAGTCTCTTTGCTGGGAGTACACGGGAGCCAAGCAGACAATGCAATGTGGAGCTGATCGAACATGGTCAATGCTTCGATGCTGGGGATGTTGGCCTGAGAGAGAACACTGACATCGGTGCACCTATCCTGCCAGCAGAAGGAGCGTACAACAAACCCACCCACCTGTTCCTCAACCACCACCTGCCCCACCTGTGACAGAGACTGTAGATCCCGCCTTGGTCTCATCAGTCACCTGAGAACTCATATTAGTGTGGAAACAAGTCATCCTTAACTTAGAGGGACAGCCTAAGAAGAAGAAGAGAAAGTAATAATCATAGGACAGAATTGGACATGAAGGAAAACAGCAGCTCTTAATGATGTATGCAAAATAATGGAGCATTGATATAGAAGCAAGAATATAGCAAATTGGTGAAAATTGCATTCAAAGATAGTTCCGCATGAAGGAAATTTCATGGTCCATGTCACCTTATCTGAATTTACACTGCTCACTCCTTATGAGCAAGTTATTGTAGGTGCATCCTACAATAATTCTGCAGAGATTGGAGGAAAGTGCAGGGCACAGATCATATTATTCAGATATTCTGTTATTTACACAATATCTTGCATAAGCATGCTCACTCAAAATCATTGAGCACAAGTGCATAATCATGGAAATTATCACAATGCCGTAATCATATAAATAGGTGTACTCTTTTCACAGAGCAAGGAAAGCTGGTCAGAATCCAGCTGACCCTGAGAGTGTCAATTTAAAACCATCAACACCACAGTAGCAGGGAACATCAGTACAATTGCACACACTGTAGGAACAGTAGCCAGTGATGTTGATGAGAATATTTAAAGTGGGTCTGAGTACTGGCAGGGAAATGATAGCAGTAGCGGTGCTTGTTGAAGACGAATTAGTTGATGCCCAGGTTGCTGAGTGCTCCTCCTGAGTTATACGGGGACACTGTCCATAGTGGACCTACTTTCTGAAAGACAGCATCAGATCCAGTTTAGCAGTTACATGTCTCTTTCCAACTACTTTGGAAGGTACTCGGGGTCATATGGGGGAGTCCAACACCCACATAAACCCTGCCATTTCCTACACAAGTGATGTTATGCAGTAACAATTGTCTGCACTGAAATCTGCCACTGGGTATGTTGTAAGGGCATTGGCATCTACAGTGGAGTCCTCAGGTACACAGCCATAGGGGTCCTCGCAGCACCAATCACAAATGCTCTCGTTGCTGGAGGGAAATTCACAAACTCATATCAGAAACTGTCAACTTCTATTCCCGATGGTTGGTTAATTTCATGCAAGTAACATTGTTTCTGCCCATCACAATATACATTTGGGCAAGATAATTCTCTTATTATCTTTCTTACCTCTGATAGACCTAAATAATTTTTTAGCATTTAGTAATTATGAATTGATTCAAATGCCAGGAATTTGTCTATTTCTTTTTGGAAACCCCTTAAAGTTTCCTGTGTGACCACCTGGTCTAGCACATTGTTGGTTAGCTTTCTGCTGTTTGAATTGTCTATTTACAGTCAGAAAGAAGAAAGAACTTGCATTTATACAGCACCTTTCATTACCTCAGGACATCCCAAAGTGCTTTATAGCCAATGAAGAAGTGTAGGAAATGTGTCAGCCAATTTACACAGAGCAAGGTCCCAGAAACAGCAATGAGATAAATGACCAGCTAATTTGGTTGGCTAGGACACGAGGGATAACTCCGCTACTCTTCTTCAAATAGTGGCATGAGATCATGTACATCCATCTGAAAGGTCAGATATTGCCCTGGGTTAACTTCTCATCAATAGTTTTCTTTAGCTTGAATATATCGCCCCTAGTTCCAGAATTCTATATATGGCAGAAAAAATGTATCCGTTTGCATTTTATCAATCCCCTTCATAGCCATAAAAACTTCTATTTCTTCTTGAGAGAAATGCCTCAGGCTACAAAACCACTCTGTATAGCTCAGTCCTCTAGGTTCCGGTATTAATTTTGCCGTCCTTTGCTGAACTCTCCTCAATACCACAGTAACTCTCTTTGAAATCACAGAAGCAAATATGGGATAATACTCAGAATGCTATCTCACTCATGCCGAGCACAACATGCCGAAAAACAACTGGAAATTTGCTCCCTGAGCCACAGCTCAATTAACTGTGCATCTTGGATGCGCTCCAACCGTAGTGTGAAGCAGCCAACAGATGATCTGCAATTTATAAGGCCCAAAGTTTTTATTGTCCCCAGCCTGGGCTCCCAAGTGGAGCCCAAAACCTTCATTTGGCAGCCTGCTGTACCTGGCTGAGCATAACGCCATCAATGATCTTCCAATCCTCTGAAAGGCTAAGAACGTGGGTAATAAAAACAGAAAATGCTGGAAATACTCAGCAGATCAGTCAGCATCTGTGGAGAGAGAAAAACAGAGTTAAGGTTTCAGGTTGGTGACATTTCATCAAAACTGGAAAAAGTTAGAGCTGTAACAGTTTTTAAGCAAGTACATGGTTGGGAAATGGGAGAGAGGACAAAAGAACAAAAGGGAAGGTCTGTGATAGGGTGGAAGGCTTTCCCAGCCCCCAACCATCGCGCCCACCCACCTCCAGCCCTGCACTTGCTTAATAACTTTTACATCTGTAACTTTTTCCAGTTCTGATGAAAGATCACCGACCTGAAACATGGGCATCAATATTAACTCTGACATGCGTTGGGAATGCGGGCATCCAATATCACATGGGAAACCCTGCAGTTCTCTGTTACTGCTGATGCTGGTCATATTGCTCCTCTTCTATAGTCCAATCTAAGGCAGCCAAGACACAATAGAATCATAGAATCATAGAAATTTACAGCACAGAAGAAGGCCATTTTGGCCCATCATGCCCATGCGGGGCTGAACAAGAGCTATCTAGCCTAATCTCACTTTCCAGCTCTTGGTCCATAGCCCTGTAGGTTACAGCACTTTAAATTCACATCAAAGTATCTTTTAAATGTGGTGAGGGTTTCTGCCTCTATCACCCTTTCAGGCAGTGAGTTCCACTCCACCACCTTTAAATATCTTCTAAACCTCTCACCAATTACTTTAAATCTATTCCCCCTTGGTTGTTGAGCCCTCTGCCAAGGGAAACAGGTCCTTCCTATCCATTCTATCCAGGCTCCTCATAATTTTATACACCTCAATCAGGACTCCCCTCAGCCTCCTCTGTTCCAAACAAAACAGACCCAGCATTTCCAATCTTTCCTCATCGCCTAAATTCTCCAGTCCAGGTAACATTTTGCAAATTTCCTCTGCACCCTTTGCAGTGCAATCACTTTTTTCTTGAAATGCGGTGACCAGAACTGCACACAGTACTCCAGCTGCGGCCTAATCAGTGTTTTATACAGTTCAAGCATGACCCCCCTTGCTCTTGTATTCCATTCCTCAACTAATTAAGGCAAGTATTCCACATGCCTTCTTAACCACCTTATCTGCCTGGCCTACTATCTTCAGGGATCTATGGACCTTTGTTCCTCTACACGTTTCAGTGTCATACCATTTAATGTGGATGCCCTTGCCTTGTTAGACCTTCCCAAATGCATTACCTCACACTTATCCGGATTGAAATCCATTTGCCACTGTTCTGCCCACCTGACCAGTATATTGATATCTTCCTGCAGTCTGCAGCTTTCTTCTTCATTATCAACTGCACAGCCTATTTTAGTGTCATCTGCAAACTTCTTAATCATAACCCCAACATTTAAGTCCAAGTCATTGATATATACCACAAAAAGCAAGGGACTCAACACTGAGCCCTGTAGAACCCCACTGGATACAGCCTTCCAGTCACAAAAATACCCATCAATCATTACCCTTTGCTTCCTACCTCTGAGCCAATTTTGGATCCAACTTGCCACTTTGCCCTGGATCCCATGGGCTATTACTTTTGTGAACAGTCTGCCTTGTGGGACCTCATGAAAAGCTTTGCTAAAATCCATATACACTACATCAAATGCATTGCCCTCATCGACCCTTCTGGTTACCTCCTCGAAAAATTCAATCAATTTAGTCAGACACAACTTTCCCTTAACAAATCTATGCTGACTGTCCTTGATTAATCCATGTCTTTCCAAATGAATATTTATCTTGTCCCTCAAGGTTAGGCTGACTGGCCTGTAATTACTTGGTCTATCCTTTTCTCCCTGTTTAAACAAAGGTACAATATTCACAGTCCTCCAGTCCTCTGGCACCGCACCTGTAGCTAGAGAGGTTTGGAAAATGATGGTCAGAGCCTCTGCTATTTCCTCTTTTACTTCTCTTAACCTCCTGGGATACATTTCATCCGGGCCTGGGGATTTATCCACTTTCATAAGAAAATAAGGACATAAGAAATAGGAGCAGGAATAGGCCATTTAGCTCCTCGATCCTGCTCCACAATTTAATAAGATCATGGCAAATCTGATCATGGACTCAGCTCCACTTCCCTGCCTGCTCCCATAACCCTTTATTCCCTTATCGCTCAAAAATCTGTTGATCTCTGCCTTAAACATATTCAATGACCCAGCTCTCTGGGGTAGAGAATTCCACAGATATACATCCCTCTGAGTGAAAAAATTCCTCCTCATCTCAGTTTTAAATGGACAGCCCCTTATTCTGAGACTATGCCCCCTAGTTTTAGTTTCTCCTATGAGTGGAAATATCCTCTCTGCATCCACCTTGTCAAGCCTCCTCATTACCTTATATGCTTTGATAAGATCGTCTCTCATTCTTCTGAACTCCAATGAGTATAGACCCAACCTACTCAACCCCCTCATCTCTGGAATCAACCTAGTGAACCTTCTCTGAACAACCTTCAATGCAAGTATATCCTTCCTTAAATATTGAGACCACAACTGCATGCAATACTCTAGGTGTGGCCACACCAATACCCTATACAGTTGTAGCAGGGCTTCTCTGCTTTTATACTCTATCCCCCTTGCAATAAAGGCCAACATTCCATTTGCCTTCCTGATTACTTGCTGTACCTGCATACTAATTTTTTGGGTTTCATGCACAAGGTCTCGCTCTGCTGCAGCACTTTTCAATTTTTCTCCATTTAAATTACAATTTGCTTTTCTATTTTTTTCTGCCAAAGTGGATATCCTCACATTTTCCCACATTATAATCCATCTGACAAATTTTTGCCCACCCACTTAGCCTGCCTATATCCCTTCGTAGATTTTTTTGTCCTCGTCACAATTTGCTTTCCCACCCATCTTTGTATCATCAGCAAACTTGGCTACAGTACACTCAGTCCCTTCATCCAAGTCATTAATATAGATTGTAAATAGTTGAGGGCCCAGCACCGATCCCTGTGGCACCATACTAGTTACTGTTTGCCAACCGGAAAATAACACATTTATCCCGACTTTCTATTTTCTGTTAGTTAGCCAATCCTCTATCCATGCTAATATATCACCCCCAACCCCATGAACTTTTATCTTGTGCAGTAACCTTTTATGTGGCATCTTATCGCTCAAAGCTGCTAAGCACCTTAATACTTCCTCTCTCACTATGTTTATCTCATCTAATATTTCTTACTGATCCTCCCTCATTGCAAAATCTGCAACACCCCTCTCTTTTGTGAAAACAGATACAAAGTATTCATTAAGAATCCTACCCATGTCTTCCGACTCCACACACAGATTTCCTTTATGGTCTCTAATAGGCCCCACTCTTCTCTAGTTATCCTCTTGCTCTATTTGTATTTATAAAACAACTTTATATTTTCCCTGATTGTACTTGCCAACATTCTTTCATGCTCTCTCTTTGCTTTCCTTATATCTTTTTTAATTGCACCCCTGCACTTCTTATACTGCTCTAGTGTTTTTGCAATGCTGAGTTATCAGTGTCTGTGAGAAGATTCCCTTGTTTTCTTTACATTATCCTGTATGTCCCTTGACATCCAGGGGGCTCTAGATTTGTTAGCCCCAGCCTTTTTTTTAAGGGAACATACTTGCTCTGTACCCTCCAGGTCTCCTCCTTGAATGCCTCCCACTGCTCTGACGCTGATTTACCATTAAGTCGCCGTTTCCAATCCACTTTGGCCAAATCCCATCTCAGCTCAGCAAAATTGGCTTTGCCCCAATTGAGAACTTTTATTCCTGGTCCCCCTCTGTCCTGTTCCATAACTACCCTAAATCTTACTGAATTATGATCACTAGCAGCAAAATTCTCTCCCACTGATACCCCTTCTACCTGCCCCTCTTCATTCCCCAAAACCAAGTCCAGAACCGCCCACTCCCTTGTTGGGCTTGTTAAATACTGGCTAAAGAAGTTCTCCTGAATGCATTTGTATCTGTACCATTCACACTACCTTTTTCCCAGTTAATATTAGGGTAGTTGATATCCCCCACTATTACAGCTCTATTGTTTTTGCACTTGGCAGCAATTTGCCCACATATTTGTTCTTCTGTCTCACTCTGACTGCTTGGGGTTTTTTCGTACATTTCCAGTCATGTGATCACCCTTTTTTTGTTCTTTAGTTCAACCCATATGGCCTTGTTTGATGACCCCTCTAACATATCATCCCTTCTCATAGCTGTAATTGTTTCTTTAATCAATACTGCAATAGCCCCCCCTCCTTTTTTACCACCATCTCTATCCCGTCTGAAAAACCTGTAACCTGGAATGTTGAGCTGCCAAGCCTGCCCTTCTTTCAGCCATGTCTCAGTAATAGTTATAATATCATACTTCCAAGTGTCAATTTGTGCTCTCAGCTCATCTGCCTTATTTCCTATACTCCTTACATTGAAGTATATATCGTTTAGTATTGTCAAACTCCCCTGTTGTCTATTTTCCAGCCCTCTGTCTTCTCTGTTTCCTCTGTCTTCCAAATTCACTTTCTACCTCTACTTCTCTGCTGCCCAATACCAGCTTTGCTTCTCTCCACACTGAATCTATTCTCCGGTCTCCATCCCCCTGCCAATCTCATTTAAACCCTTCCCAACAACACCTCCCGCGCGGATACTGGTCCCGGCTCTGTTGAGATGCAACCCATCCGGCTTGTACAGGTCCCATGTCCCCCAGAAACAGTCCCAATGTCTCCCTCCCATCCTGATCTGTGTGTGAAAACCCCTAATTGTAGAAAGTAAACGTACTGTGAACAAACCCTTTACTGCTAATAGATAAGAAGGCAGCTGTGAGTACTAAGTCTTTATTGAAGCAGTTGCATAATTTTTAATCAGCCCCATAATTTGCAGTTGTATTCTCGCATTGCTTTCACCGGTGAGTTTCATGATGCCCGAGAAACCTGTGGATGCACCATTAAATTTAAAAGTCTGTTGTAATATCGCTCTAATTGAGCAATTACCATATGTTAGTTGGCAACCTGCCTGTCCCGAGGCGGGTGTGCACAAGCAACCTATAGCACCCAAGTTAAACGTGGAGGTCAGCGGGTTAGAGACAGCTTCCCGACGCACTTGCATTTTTCCCGCCTTTCAAACCCTCCATCTGGACCTGCGCACTCCTGCAGTTTAAAATTTCCCCCGTTAACTCTGTTTCCCACTCCACAGATGTTGCCTGTCTGCTGAGCAATGTACCCCGTAATTTTTTTTTCTGTGTGCGCCTTTACGGGGCTGCGTGACCCATTCACAAACAAAACATAACATTGAAAAAGCTAGTCCCGGACTGTGTGGGACCGGCAGTGAGCTGCTCGGTCGTGCACTGCTGCTGAGTTTTTCCAGCATTTTCTGTTTTTCTTTCAGATTTCCAGCATCTGCAGTATTTTGCTTTTGTATTAGAAATGTGGGTATTCCAGGCATGGGGACCCCAAGCCCTCTTAGGCCACTGGCCTTGATTGGTGGAGAGAGGGTGAACATGAATTCTTGTGTCAGGGTCCCGATCTAATTTTTAGCAGCATTGCACCAGAAGGACTGCGGATTTTGCAGCCGTGGTTCAGTTGGTAGCACTATCAGAGTCAGAATGTTATGGGTTCAAGTCCAAAGAATTGAGCACAAAAATCTAGGCTGACACTCTATTGTAGCATCGAGGGAGTGCATTTAGGGTTAGGGTTAGGGTTGCAGCATTGAAGGAGTGCTGCACTCAGAGGTGCCCTCTTTCAGATGAGACGTTAAACCGAAGCTCTGTCTGGCGGCTCAGGTGTAAAAGATCCCATGGCACTGTTTCAAAGAAGAGATGGGGGGTTATTCTCGGTGTCCTAGCCAATATTTATCCCTCAATCAACATCACTAAAAAAAAACATATCTGTTCATTATCACATTGCTTTGTGTGGGAGCTTGCTGTCCCCAAATTGGCTGCCTTGTTTTCTACATTACAACAGTGACTACACTACAAAAACTACTTAATTGGCTGTAAATTGCTTTGAGACATCCTGAGGTCAATAAAGGTGCTATGTAAATGCAAGTCTTTGTTTCTTTCTTACAGTTTTCTCCCTTTGTCTGCTGATAACACTGAATTACACTGGGATAAGGTTCCAAGGGCAATTGCAGTCTTCTTATCTTCCAATAACTTTCCTGAGTGACATACTTGACAACAACACTTAAGAAGCTCAAACATAGAAACATATTAGCTGAGTCTGAGCCTCAACATCCACATGTGCTCAACTGCAGCAGTAGTTGTTAGATCGTGACCAGGAGTGGGAACTTTGGCTGATTTTTATTTTCCCCTTCTTAGCTTCAAGGCATGGTGGGAAATTGTATTACCCCCTGATTCCCACTATGGCTGCTGTGGTAGAACACTTGTCTCTGAATCAAAAGGTGGTGGGTTCAAGTCCAACTTCAGGGACTTGGACCTTGAAATTGGCCTCCTTAGCGCCTCCTGTTATCACCTCCGTGGGACGATAATGGGGTGCTAACAACTTACTAACTGGGCATGGCGAGATGTACGATTCCTGCTAACTTTGGCAAGAGGTTTGTGGCGGCGATAAGACATTGTGGCCCTATCTCCTGCTCCCTGAGATTGTGACATCATTGCTGTGCACATCGCCCCGGTAGTGCCCTGGTCCGAACTTCGGTTCCATCCCCTGCCACATGGCCAGGCGTAAACACCGACAGCTGCATGAGACGTTGTTCTGGAGGCCGGGCGCTTCGGGGGCGAAAGTATGTTTTTTACATCTCTCTTCGGCCGTGATCCATCAGCCCAGCACTCTGCTATAGTGCATGGGGCTGATCGGGCCAGATCACGGCTGCCGTTGGGAACCAGCTCACTGATCCCAATGTAGAGCCTGCAGTGATGACCCTTCCCTTTAAGGGAGGGAAGGAGCCTCGGAACATGGCAGCACTGCACAGCCCATTGTGCACCACTACCACCCCACCTGTGTCCTGTAGCCCTTCACAAAGGAAGCAGAGTGCTTGACTTAACACTCCATTTCCTTCTTGGAGTGCAAGCACCAAATTTTTTTAAAGCTGGGAATCATTAGCGCCTGGTACTAATGATTCCTAGCTTTCAAAGGTTAGCATCCAGAATTTCTCCCCATTGAGCACATAATCTCAGGCTGATACATCAGTGCAGTACTGAATTAGTGCTGCACTGTTAGAGGTGATGTGCATTTTTTCAGATGAGGCCCTGTTAAACTGAGGCCCTGTCTGCCCTTTCAGGTGATCGTAAAATATCCCATGGCAGTATTTAAAGAAGAGCAGGTCTGTTCTCCCTGGTGTCCTGGCAAATATTTATCCAACCAACATCAATAAAACAGATTATCTGGCCATTACACATTGCTATCTATAGAACCTTGCTGTGTGCAAATTGGTCATTGTGTTGCCTATATAACAACAGTGACTACACTTCAAAAAGTACTTCATTGGCAAATGTCCTAAGGCTGCAAAAGGCACTATATAAATGCAAGTTCTTTCTTTTCTTCTATGGCTGGCATCAGATAACTGAATGCAAGCTCAGAATTGGACCCTAAACCATTCTACCCTTTTGACTAAATAACATGGCAGCTGTAATGTATTTGCTTCATGGATTCTTTACTCAAGAATTTGTATCAACACATTGCTATTAAGAACTAGTTGGGTTATTAGCAAATGTTTAAAAATCACACTACACAATATAAGTCCATCAACCAGGCTCACAACCACATGCCTCATCATGGATCCCCTGAACCCAAGTGGCTGGGGTTTTATTGAATCCTGTGAACATCATGTGGCTGGCTAAGCCACTCACAACTCAACTATTTTTCTAAAACAATAAATCAAGTGGGGCACTAAAATCGACAAATTAAACAAATTAACATTTACATTAATAGTTCAAATTAAAATTTGGTTGCCGGGGGTGATGGTGCACTCCAGTCCCTTCAGCGGCCACCTTTCCGGGAAGGCCGCAAGCATACCGGTGGACACGGTGTGCTCTATCACCAGGGACACTCTCGCTCAAATGTAATCGCGGAAGAGAGGCAGGCAGTCGGGTTGAATGACCCCCTCGACCACCCACTGTCTGGACCGGTTAATGGCCCCCTTGGCCATGCCCAGGGGCAGTTCTATGAGGAGGTATTCCAAACTGCCCGCTCCCCTCTGAACAGGGTGCCCAAAAATCAGGAGTGTGGAACTGAAGTACAACCAGAATTTGAGGAGCAGCTCCTTCAAATATTGGAAAAGGGGCTGCAACCTCGCACATTCAGTAAAAACACGGAACACGGACTCTTCCAGATCGCAGAAATTGCAGGTGGCCTGGGTGCCCGTGTACCGACTTAAAAACTTATTGCACAGGACTACTCTGTGCATCACCCTCCAGGCCAAGTCCCCAATAAATAGAGGGAGGACTCCCGCATAGAGTGCACTCCATTGGGGACCCCCGCCTCCTCCGGACGGCAGACGAGGATGGTAAGGTGGAGAGTGTGCGAGCAGCCCGTACAGGAAGCCCCTCCACGCAGAACTGAAAGGCACGGAGGGGATTTCCCCGAGGAGGTTCAAGTTGTGAGGCGCCGGCTCCCGAGGGAGGTTCCGGGGCTTCGCGCCAATAAGGAATTCCGTCCGGACAGGGGTCAGTTCGGACGGGATCTCCCCACTTGCTTGGGCCTCCTCGACACACCTAAGGAGTCAAGGCCCAGAGCTGTTTTTAGAGATTTCAACAGCTCTACAAGTCTTTTGTTGTACACTAATGGTCAAGTGCCTCCTGATTAAAGGGGGGGGGGGGGGGGGGGGGGGGTACACTCCAAAAACTTTTCAAGGGCCCCCCTTTTTTTGTTTTTTTATTTTTTTTGAGGGCACTAAAACACAAATTATACAAGTGCCCCCTGGCTAAAAGGGGGGGCGGGGAGGCAGCACTAAAACCGACAACTTAAACAAATTAAACTTTAAACAATAGTGGTTGCGGGGGTGATGATGCACTCCAGTCCCTCCGACGCCCACCTCTTGTGGAAGGCTGCGAGCGTACCGTTGGGCACCGCGTGCTCCATCTCCAGGGACACCCTGGACCGGATGTAACCGCGGAAGAGAGGCAGGCAGTCGAGTTGAACGACCCCCTCAACCGCCTGCTGCCTGGACTGGCTGATGGCCCACTTGGCCATGCCCAGGAGCAGTCCTACAAGGAGGCCTTACGACCTGCCCGCTCCCCTCCGCACAGGGTGCCCAAAGACGAAGAGTGTTGGACTGAAGTGCAAACAGAATTTGAAGAGCAGTCCCTTCAAATATTGGAAGTCGGTCTGCAACCTTGCGCATTTGATAAAAATGTAGAAACACGGACTCTTCCAGACCGCAGCAATTGCACGCGGCCTGGGAGCCCGTGGACCGACTTAAAAACTTATTGCACGGGACTGCTCCGTGCACCACCCTCCAGGCCAAGTCCCCCAATAAATAAGGGGAGGACTCCCGTGTGGAGAGCACTCCATTGGGGACCCCAGCCTCCTCTGGACGGTAAGATGGTGCACCATGGCGTGTTCGGATGGAATACGAGGATGGCAACGTGGAGAGTGTGCAGGAGCAGCCCGTACAGGAATCCCTTCTGTGCAGAATGAGATGCCGGCTCCCAAGGGAGGTTTCGGGGCTCGGCGCTGATAAGGAATTCCATCCGGACGGGGGTCAGTTCGGACAGGATTTCCCCACGTCCGTGGGCCTCCTCGACACACCTAAGGAGTCAGGGCCCAGTGCTGTGTTTAGCAACTTCAACGGCTCTACAAACCTGTGAGCATACTCACAGGTCAAACATTACAGCAGCCTGATGCATTTACCTACCAAGCCATTGTGGAAATACAACTAAAATGAATATAATTTAATCACATTTTTGTGTAATTGTTTTGCATATTTTTGTATTGTTTTGCTGGCCTACCTAATAACAGTGATTACACTTCAAAAAAAAAAGTAATGCATTGGCTGTGAACTGCTTTGAGATTTTCTGAGGATATGACTGGCACTGTGTCTTGCAAGCTTTTTTTTTCATCTTCATTTTGAGGATACCAAATGCCATGCTCCAGTTACACCAGAGAAGATGGTCAGGTGATCTGTTCTTTGCCTGCTGCCCATCCTTCTTTGGAAATTGTTTCCAGAGTTACATGGGTATGGATCAGGATGACTCACCCTACATGTTATCTTCTATCTCCAGGCATAAGCATATCGCCTCTGCTTATGGTCTCCCAATGGCATGACTTGATCAGGAAACAAAATTTGTCTCTAAACTCAGAGGTACCAACCTACACCCTACCACCTTATGGCATGATGCACTTAGAAAAATATGCCACTAAACATATGCACGGACATCTCTGTTGAGAATTACGCAGCATATACAACAGAAAAACAACAGACTCAGTCCAACCAGTCCATGCTGGTGTTTATGCTCCATTCGAGCATCCTCCCATCCTTCCTCATCTAAATTTATCAGCATAAATCTCTATTTCCTTCTCCCTCATATGCTTATCTAGCTTCCTCTTAAATGCATCTATACTATTCGCCTCAACTACTCCCTGTAGGAGTGAATTGCACATTCTCACCACTCTCTGGGTAACAAAGTTTCTACTGAATTCCTTATTTGATTTCTTGGTGACTATCTTATATTGCTGGCTTCTAGTTTTGCTCTACCCCACAAGTGGATACACCCTCTCTGTGTTTACTCTATCAAAATCTTTCATAATTTTAAAGATCTCTAGTAGGTCACCCCTCAGCCATCTCTTTTCAAGAGAAAAGAGACGTAGCTGTTCATCCTTTCCTGATAAGTATAACATCGCAGTTCTTTTTTGCAGCCTCTCCAGTGCTTCACTGCTGCTTAAAGTGAATCCAGGTGGCACCTCAACAGTTTACCATGAAGCATCCACCAGATTTTGGATGTTTAATCAAACTAACTTGTGAAAATTCCAGAATTCGCATTATATCTTCATGAAGATCCTAATGTGTAAAAAATATAAAAGACGCATGTATTACTTACAAGCTTTGTGAAACTTGTGCTTTACATCTGCAATGGTAAACGAAGGGAGGATCTGTAAAATATGAAGCAAGAATATGGTTAGCTTTCGGCCCTGCTTCCTACAAAAGCACCTCATTCAACAACCGGACCTACTTTCAGAACCTGTTACTTGGTGCTTTTGGCAGAGAGCTGGGACTATGAAACCCACACTGAAGTACTGAGAACAGTTTTTGTGGGGCTGAGACCATCACCTGCTGTTGGATGAAGGTAAAGCGTCACTCTGGCCTCAGACTTGCTACTTTGCTGGCAGATATCAGCACTTCTGTTTAAATTAAGTTTATTTATTCAGGAATTTTTTTACCCTTAGCGTACTCCAGAGCTTGAAATCTAGGCCCTGCTGCTTTGTCGATAATTTGGCACACTGACTCCTGCAGGTTTATAATGATGAAGCTGCTTATTCTTAGTGTTTGGAGCACTAGTGTAAGGAGGATATGGAGACTCCAAATGGGTCTGCCAAGCAATTCTGTGTCAAGTGGCCTCCTCTGAGTCTGGTACTCATTGATAAAGATTGCTATTTCAGCAGATAAATAAGGTATTTATCATTGTAGCTTTTAATTTTATTTCGAGGGACAGTAATTTTTTTTAAAATTATACGAATAACAAGTAAAGGCAATAGTGAATGAGATGGCTTGAAAACATTTTAAAAGTTTGCAATGTTAGTCTTGGCATAAAACAAATCAGGTGGTGGAATAGATAACCAATAATTTATAAAACCACTAAGTATCTCATGCACTGAAATCATATTTTCATTTTGTGATGTGTAAAGGCATTTTTAATAGGTTCTCTCCTCACCCTCTATAAACCATCTCATCCAATACTCTGCTGCCCATAGCCTGTTCTGCACCAAGTCTTATTCATCCATAACTCCTGCTCTCACTGATCTACATTGTTTAAAACGCTCATCCTTGTGTTTAAATCAATTCATGGCTTAACAACACCTCCTTCAGTCTTATAACACCACCCCACACCGCCCCCCGCCCCCCCCCCACCTCAAACTCTCTGTTCCCCAACTCCAACTCCAGTCTCTTTTTCATGTCCCCATCACCCACCATTGGTAGTTGTGTCTTCAGTCGCCTAGTCCCACACTCGGGAATTCCCTCCCTAAACCCTTCTGTTTCTCCACCTCCTCTCCTTTTAAGACTCTCCTTAAAACCTATCTATTTAACCAAGCTTTGACCACCCTTCTTACAATCTCATTCTTCAGCTCAGTGACTGATCATTTCTAATTATGCCTTTGTGAAAATATGTTTTATGCTTTTCTACGATAAATGTGCTCTATAAATGCAAGTTGTTGTTTTGTTTGAACTTAATGTTGAAATATAAACCTCAGTGCTCTTAGTTTTAGGACAGGAGGCCAGGTGCAGAACAATGAATGGCACTGATGACCGAATTGACCAAGAATGTCAGATGTTTTGCAATAACGTGGTCTCTGACGCGGTCAGGCTCAGCAATGTTTTCAAACAAGAACGTCCCTTCCCCTGATACCTCTTGTTATTTAAACAAACAAAAATAAAAATTTACTAAAATGCAAAATGAAGTAAAAGAAAACTTCACATTTATCATCATTCTTTATGGCCATCTGAGGCTGAACCAGACTGATCGCATCCTTGATCCTGAAATGACCTTTTGACCACATATCCACAGCATAACCAAGACCATCTATTTCGACCTCCTTAACATCGCCCGTCTCCACCCTTGCCTCAGCTCATCCGCTGCTGAAGCCCTCGGCGATTTTTTATTACCTCTAGACTTGAATATAGCAATGTACTCCTGGCTGGACTCCTACATTCTACCCTACGTAAACTAGGTGATCCAAAACTCAGCTGCCCCTGCCCAAGTACCGCTCATCCATCACCCCTGTGCTCGCTGGCCTACATTGGTTAAGCAACGCCTCGATTTCAAAATTCTCATCCCTATTTTCAAATCCCTCCATGGCCTCTCCCTTCCCTATCTCTAATATTCTCCAGCCCCACAAACCCCCGAGATGTCTGCGCTCCTCTAATTCTGCCCTCCTGAGCATCCCTGATTATAATTCATCAACCATTGGTGGCCGTGCCTTCTTTTGCCTAGGCCCCAAGCTCTGGACCTGCATAAACCTCCCTGCCTCTCTACCTCGCTGTCCACCTTCACGACGCTCCTTAAAACATACCTCTTTGGTCACCTGCGCTAATATCTATTTATACAGCTCGGTGTCAAATTTTTATCGCATAATACTCCTGTGAACTGCCCTGCAACATTTCACGAAATTAAAAATGCTATATAAATACAAGTTGTTATTGGTATCTAAATTTTAAAAGAGGTCCCAATGGTAGTCCTGATTTTTAAGAGGTCCTTTTTAAATGAATTGTTTTTTCTCCTGTGCCCATAAGGTGAGAAATTTCAGTTTAGAAATTGCAGCAGAGAATAATCTTAACTTGTTTATACACCTTCTTGAATTATTAATATCTTATCAATGTCCATCCAATAAACAGAGTTCGGGAGGTCCGAGAGTTTGGGAGAGTTCAGGAGAGTTCGGTAGGTCCGCGAGTTCGAGAGAGTCCGTGAGTTCGGGAGAGTTCGGGAGGTCTGAGAGTTTGGGAGAATTTGGGAGATCCGCGAGCTCGGGAGGTCTGAGAGTTCAGGAGGTCCAAGAGTTCGGGAGACCCGAGTGTTTGGGAGAATTGGGGAGATCCGAGAGATTGGGAGGTCCGAGAGTTCGGGAGGTCCAAGAGTTCGGGAGAATTCGGGAGATCCGAGAGTTTGGGAGAATTCGGCAAATCTTAGAGTTTGGGAGATCCGAGAGTTCAGGAGAATTCGGGAGGCATGGGGAAGTCCTGGATACTTCGCATCGCCTAGACAACCATGTGTGCAGGAGTTGTCTCCAGCTTCAACTACCAGAGCATCGAGTTTCCGAACTTGAGCGGCGGCTGGAGTCTATACTGTGAATCCGTGAGACTGAGAGCTCTGTGGATAGCACGTTTCAGGAGGTGGTCATCGCGCAGCTTAAAAGCATGCAGGTAGAAGGGAAGTGGTTGAACACCAAACGGAGGAAGAACGCTAGGCAGGTAGTGCAGGAGGCCCCCAGTGAGTCCATCTTGCTTTCAAACCGATATTCTCTTCTGAGCACCGGTGAGGGCGATGGTGCCTCTGGGGAGTGCAGCCAGAGCCATGTCCAAGGCACCAGGGGTGGCTCAACTGCAAGGGGGCGAGAGACGAAGAATAAAAGAGCTGTCGTTGTTATGTTCAGAATAACTCCATGAGGCTGTGTTGTAAACTCAAACCATTGTGACGTTGGTCTCTTTAATATAACTCCAAAGTGAGGCAGCAATGTGGTGCTCTGCCTTTTATACCTGCTTGCACCAGGGTATAAAAGACAGAGCGGGTGCAGGTAAAGGGAGGGTGAACAGCCAGTTGTCGTGGTGCACATTGGTACCCTCCCTCGGGGGAGTGTTTGCGAGTGTTGTTGGGGAGGAGTTAAACGAATATGGCAGGGGAATGAGAACCAATGCAGGGAGACAGAGGGAAACAAAATGGAGACAGAAGCAAAAGCCAGAAAGGAGATGAGAAAAGTGGTGGGCAGAGAAACCCAAGGCAAAAAACAAAAAGGGCCACTTTGCGGCAAAATTCTAAAGGGTCAAAGTGTGTAAAATAGGCAAGCCTGAAGGCTCCGCGCCTCAATGTGAGGAGTATTCGGAATAAGGTGGACAAATTAACTGTGCAGATAGCAGTTAACGGATACGATGTGGTTGGCATCACAGAGATATGGCTCCAGGGTGACCAAGGCTGGGAACTCAACATCCAAGGGTATTCAACATTTAGGAAGGATAGACAGAAAGGAAAAGGAGGCGCGGTGGCATTGCTGGTTAAAGATGAAATTAATGCAATTGGAAGGAAAGACATTAGCTTGGATGATGTGGAATCGGTATGGGTGGAGCTACGGAATAACAAAGGGCAGAAAACGCCAGTGGGAGTTGTGTACAGACCTCCAAACAGTCGTAGTGATGTTGGGAAGGGCATCAAACAGGACATTAGGGGTGCATGCAATAAAGGTGCAGCAGTTATCATGGATGACTTAAATATGCATATAGATTGGGCTAACCAAACTGGAAACAATACAGTGGAGGAGGATTTTCTGGAGTGCATAAGGGATGGTTTTCTAGACCAATATGTCGAGGAACCAACTAGGGGGGAGGCCATCTTATACTGGATGTTGTGTAATGAGAGAGGATTAATTAGCAATCTCGTTGTGCGAGGCCCCTTGGGGAAGAGTGACCATAATATGGTGGAATTCTACATTAGGATGGAGAATGAAACAGTTAATTCAGAGACCATGGTCCAGAACTTAAAGGGTAACTTTGAAGGTATGAGGCGTGAATTGGCTAGGATAGATTGGCGAATGATACTTAAGGGGTTGACAGTGGATGGGCAATGGCAGACATTTAGAAACCGCATGGATGAACTACAACAATTGTACATCCTGTCTGGCGTAAAAATAAAAAAGGAAAGGTGGCTCAACCGTGGCTATCAAGGGAAATCAGGGATAGTATTAAAGCCAAGGAAGTGGCATACAAATTGGCCAGAAATAGCAGTGAACCCGGGGACTTGGAGAAATTTAGAACTCAGCAGAGGAGGACAAAGGGTTTGATTAGGGCAGGGAAAATAGAGTACAAGAGGAAGCTTGCAGGGAACATTAAAATGGACTGTAAAAACTTCGATAGATATGTAAAGAGAAAAAGGTTAGAATCAGGGGAAGTCATAACTGGGAACAAAGAAATGGCAGACCAATTGAACAAGTACTTTGGTTTGGTATTCACTAAGGAGGACACAAACAACCTTCCGGATATAAAAGGGGTCAGAGGGTCTAGTAAGAAGGAGGAACTGAGGGAAATCCTTATTGGTCAGGAAATTGTGTTGGGGAAAATGATGGGATTGAAGGCCGATAAATTCCCAGGGCCTGATGGTCTGCATCCCAGAGTACTTAAGGAGGTGGCCTTGGAAATAGCGAATGCATTGACAGTCATTTTCCAACATTTCATAGACTCTGGATCAGTTCCTATGGAGTGGAGAGTAGCCAATGTAACCCCACTTTTTAAAAAAGGAGGGAGAGAGAAAACAGGGAATTATAGACCGGTCAGCCTGACATCGGTAGTGGGTAAAATGATGGAATCAATTATTAAGGATATCATAGCAGCGCATTTGGAAAGAGGTGACATGATAGTTCGAAGTCAGCATGGATTTGTGAAAGGGAAATCGTGCTGGACAAATCTTCTGGAATTTTTTGAGGATGTTTCCAGTCGAATGGACAAGGGAGAACCAATTGATGTGGTGTATTTAGACTTTCAGAAGGCTTTCGACAAGGTCCCACACAAGAGATTAATGTGCAAAGTTAAAGCACATGGGATTGGGGGTAGTATGCTGATGTGGATTGAGAACTGGTTGGCAGACAGGAAGCAAAGAGTAGGAGTAAATGGGTACTTTTCAGAATGGAAGGCAGTGACTAGTGGGGTACCGCAAGGTTCTGTGCTGGGGCCCCAGCTGTTTACATTGTACATTAATGATTTCGACGAGGGGATTAAATGTAGTATCTCCAAATTTGCGGATGACACGAAGTTGGGTGGCAGTGTGAGCTGTGAGGAGGATGCTATGAGGCTGCAGAGTGACTTGGATAGGTTCGGTGAGTGGACAAATGCATGGCAGATGAAGTATAATGTGGATAAATGTGAGGTTGTCCACTTTGGTTGTAAAAACAGAGACAGACTATTATCTGAATGGTGACAGATTAGAAAAAGGGGAGGTGCAACGAGACCTGGATGTCATGGTACATCAGTCATTGAAGGTTGGCATGCAGGTACAGCAGGCAGTTAAGAAAGCAAATGGCATGTTGGCCTTCATAGCGAGGGGATTTGAGTGCAGGGGCAGGGAGTTTTACTACAGTTGTACAGGGCCTTGGTGAGGTCACACCTGGAGTATTGTGTACAGTTTTGTTCTCCTAACTTGAGGAAGGACATTCTTGCTATTGAGGGAGTGCAGCGAAGGTTCACCAGACTGATTCCCGGGATGGCAGGACTGACCTATCAAGAAAGACTTGATCAACTGGGCTTGTATTCAATGGAGTTCAGAAGAATGAGAGGGGATCTCAGAGAAACGTTTAAAATTCTGACGGGTTCAGGCAGGTTAGATGCAGGAAGAATGTTCCCAATGTTGGGGAAGTCCAGAACCAGGGGTCACAGTCTAAGGATAAGGGGTAAGCCATTTAGGACCGAGATGAGGTGAAACTTTTTCACCCAGAGAGTGGTGAACCTGTGGAATTCTCTATCACAGAAAGTTGTTGAGGCCAATTCACTAAATATATTCAAAAAGGAGTTAGATGTAGTCCTTACTACTTGGGGGATCAAGGGGTATGGCGAGAAAGCAGGAATGGGGAACTGAAGTTGCATGTTCAGCCATGAACTCATTGAATGGCGGTGCAGGCTCGAAGGGCCGAATGGCCTACTCCTGCATCTATTTTCTATGTTTCTATGTTTCTATGGTACACAGGTGACCCATAGGTCTCCTGCAGGTGTGCCTGTACCCTCTAGTGGCAATTCTTGCACACAGGTGAGGTTCATATACATAACATCAGTTCCCCCCAAAGTCTTGAGTGCAAGTTATTTACAGGTTGAGGCGATCTGGCGGTGTGCGTTCCCTGGTCGATCGCCTGAGTTGACATTCTGGCTTGGATAAGTTGGTCAGGTCACCGCTGTATGGCAGCGTGGCTGGTTTGGTCAGACTGTCGGACAAGGTGGTTTCATTCTCGTGGTTGACAGCGAGGTCACTTGCTGGTTGGGTGTGTGTTGGTGGATCATAGATGGTGGGGTCTTCCTCAAACTGTTCTTGGTAGTCCATGAATCGCAGTTTGGTCTGATCCAGGTGCTTTCTGCACATTTGCCCATTCAAAATTTCACAACAAACAATCTATTTCCCTCCTTGGCTAAGACAGTGCCGACGGTCCACTTGAGACCATGACTATAATTTAGAACAAACATCGGATCAATGTCTTCAAAGTTACGCGAGGCCGCCGTGCGATCATGGTACATATTATGCCTGTGCCGCCAGGTTTCTACGTGATTATTGAGGTCCGGGTGGACTAAGGAGAGCCTGGTTTTGAGTGCTCTCTTCATTAACAATTCTGCAGGTAGAACCCCACTGAGTGAGTGAGCAAGTCTGCGGGTTGCGCCATTTCCACCCAGGTGGTGGGCAATCATAGCCGACTGAGGGTGTCAGCATAGTTCTCTGTGCCTGGTCTGTGACGGATTACATAGTCACATGCAGACAATGTTAGTGCCCATCTTTGGATGCGGGACGAAGCATTGGTGTTGATACCTTTGCTTTCTGATGTGAGCGGTTTGTGGTCGGTTTCGAGCTCGAACTGGAGACCAAATAGATATTGGTGCATTTTCTTAACCCTGTATACACAAGCCAATGCTTCTTTCTTAACCATACTGTAGGCTCTTTCAGCCTTGGATAAACTTCTGGACACATGTGCAACCAGTTGCAGTTTGCCTGACACTTTTGCTTGCTGTAACACACACCCGACCCCATACAACGACGCGTCACATACTAGTACTAAGCGTTTAAATAGGTCATACAATACAAGTAATTTGTTGGAGCACAGCAGGTTTCTGGCCTTGTTAGGCCAGAAACCTGCTGTGAGATTTACTTGAGGTTTACCCCAAACCCAGTTGTCACCCTTGCGTAGCAGAAAATGCAAGGTTTCCAGAAAAGTACTCAACCCCGGTCGAAAGTTACCAAAGTAGTTGAGGAGTCCCAGGAACGAACGCAGCTCCGTCACATTCTGTGGTCTGGGTGCATTCTTGATGGCCTCCGTCTTGGCACCCGTGGATCTGATGCCGTCCATCGCAATCTTTCTCCCCAGAAATTCGACCTCTGGTGCCAGGAAAACACACTTGGAGCATTTCAGCCTGAGTCCCACTCTGTCCAGTCACTTTAGAACCTCTTCCAGGTTGTGCAAGTGTTCGGTGATGTTTCGACCAGTGATCAAGATGTTGTCTTGAAACACCACTGTACATGGAACTGATTTCAGCAGACTCTCCATGTTCCTCTGGAAGATGGCCACCACCGAGCGAATCCCAAAGGGGCATCTGTGATACACGAACAATCCTTTGTGCATGTTGATGCACGTCAACTTCTTTGACAGTTCAGCCAGCTCCTGTGTCATGTACGCGGAGCTGAGGTCTAGCTTGGTGAACGACATTCCCCCTGCTAGCGTTGTGAATAAGTCCTCTGATTTGGGTACTGGGTACTGGTCCTGTAACGAGACTCGATTGATTGTCACCTTGTAGTCCCCGCAGATTCTGACCGTCCCATCGCTCTTTAGTACTGGCACGATTGGACTGGCCCACTCGTTGAACTCAACTGGCGATATGATTTCCTCTCATTGAAGTCTGTCCAGCTTGATTTCGACTTTTTTTCGCATCATGTATGGGACTGTTCGGGCCTTGTGATGAACGGGCCATGCCCCAGAAACAAGGTGGATCTGCACTTTGGCACCAGTGAAGTTGCCGATGCCTGGCTCAAATAAGGCCAGGAATTTGCTTAGCACCTGGGCGCACGGGGCGTCGTGTGCCGAGGACAGTGCTTTGATGTTGTTCCAGTTCCACCGGATCTTGCCTAGCTAGCTCTTGCCGAACAGCATTGGGCCATCGTCTGGTACAATCCATAGTGGTAAATCATGCACCATTCCGTCATAAGATACTTTCACTGCCGCACTGCCAGTAACAGATATGAGTTCTTTGGTGTATGTCATGTCTATGTAACACTACTGCAATACTGTATATACTTAAGCAATGCACACCTTGACCACAAGGGGTGAACTTGTGGGAGACACTCCTTACCTGGTCATCCAGGTATATAAAGGGAGATCCCACGCAGGGTCAAGACTTCTTGGTCCTGTGAATAAAGGTTCAGGTCATAGAGTGACCTTGTCCAGAGAATGTGCCTCGTGTGGGTTTTGTGCCATTGAGTAAGGACATTACATTTGCGACGAGAAACGGAAATCAACGACCCACGAGAATGGCCACCAGTAGCACAGAAGAATGGTACTGTGCTGGTGAGGACTGGGACGATTTCATTGAGAGGCTCCAGCAAAGCTTTGTCACAAAAGAAGGCTTGGAGATGCAGTGGCCGACAAGCGAAGGGCCCATCTACTGACCAGCTGCGGACCTAAGACTTACGCGCTCACGAAGGAACTACTAGCACCCGAAAAGCCGGCGGACAAAACCTTTGAAGACTCAGCAAACTAATCGGTGAGCACCTCAAACCGGCAAGCAGCATACGCATGGCCCGACACAGATTCTATACCCACCGACGTCGTGAAGGACAGAGCATACCGGACTTCGTTGCAGACCTCCGGCGTTTGGCCAGCCTCTGTAAGTTCACAGACGCCAGCAGGGGGGAGATGTTAAGGGACTTCTTTATTGAGGGCATCGGTTATGCGGGAATTTTCCGAAAGTTTATTGAGACCACGGACTTTACTTTGGAAGCGGTGGCGTTGATGGCTCAGACTTTCATGGCGGGAGAGGAGGAAACCAAAATAATATGTGCGCGTAATTCTGCCTCCAACGTGGCAGGGGATCAAGGAGTCAATATCATAAACGTGACTCAGAGTCCCGCAGGCAGGCAAGGGCAGTTCGACACACCCCAGGCAGCAATAGACCTCAGAGTAGGTTTTCAGCAGAGACAATGGCAGGCTGAACAGACATTTATGCCATCACAGTGGACAATGCGGTCCGACATGGGGCCATTGACACCCACTAACAGGGTACTCAAGGGCAGTCAAAGCGACAATCATCGAGGAATGCCGGGTCATAGCTCCTTTATTCACAACAATGGGAATCTCAGCTCATGCTGGAGGTGTGGGGGCAAACACTCTGTCAGGAATTGCAGGTTTCAACAATTTGTCTGCAGAAATTGCAACCTCAGTGGCCATTTAGCTCGAATGTGCAGGAAGCCTGTAACCAGGCAAATTTACGAGGCGGATGGACCAGAAGAGGGGTCTGTGAGGCAGGATGACTCTTGGGGCAAATCAATGGTTCAGCGGGTTCATGTGGCAAACATTCACAGCTCATAAACCAAAACGCCACCAATGATGATGAAGTTTTTTCTGGTGTCTCTGCACCTTGTTACAAACTCACATGAGGCATGTATATAGCAGACACGGTCACTCTGTGACTGTCACTTTATTCCCAGGACCAAGCAGTGCTGACCCTGGGTGGAACCTCCCCTTTTATACCAGGAAACCCAGGTGAGGCGTGTCTTCCCCCGCAAGCTCACCCCCTGTGTATTTCAAGGGTACAGGTACAGTGTGCATGAGTTACAGTTACATAACTATTGTCATTGCAAGATGGTGAAATACATGAAATCACCTCCCCCACTTAAGACTTTTAGTTTCAGTGGTTAAGTCTATCGGGTGGTCGACGCTCTCTCGTGCAGCGCCGCAGTTGTGGCTCTGGTGGCTGAGCCTCAGCACGCATCTCTGTCACTTGAGGTGATTCCAGCCTGTCCGGGCTGGCCGCCAGGACTGTGCATGCTGAGGGCTGTCTTTGTTGCTTGTACGCTGGCAGTAGTGTGGTGCTATCTCATTATGCTGTTCTTCTGGTTCCTCCATGTCTGCACTGAACCTTGTCTTTACTTGGTCCAAGTGTTTGCAGCAGTCAGTCGAGGAGGGGGGAGCTCGGAGCAGCGCGAGTCCGGGGTCGGCGAGAGGCCTATAAAGGCCAGCGGGAGTCGGGCAGTTCGAGCAGTCAGTCGAGGAGGGGGGAGCTCGGAGCAGCGCGAGTCCGGGGTCGGCGAGAGGCCTATAAAGGCCAGCGGGAGTCAGGCAGTTCGAGCAGTCAGTCGAGGAGGCGGGAGCTCGGAGCAGCGCGAGTCCGGGGTCGGCGAGAGGCCTATAAAGGCCAGCGGGAGTCAGGCAGTTCGAGCAGTCAGTCGAGGAGGTGGGAGCTCGGAGCAGCGCGAGTCCGGGGTCGGCGAGAGGCCTATAAAGGCCAGCGGGAGTCGAGCAGTTCGAGCAGTCAGTCGAGGAGGCGGGAGCTCGGAGCAGCGCGAGTCCGGGGTCGGCGAGAGGCCTATAAAGGTCAGCGGGAGTCGAGCAGTTCGAGCAGTCAGTCGAGGAGGCGGGAGCTCGGAGCAGCGCGAGTCCGGGGTCGGTGAGAGGCCTATAAAGGTCAGCGGGAGTCAGGCAGTTCGAGCAGTCAGTCGAGGAGGTGGGAGCTCGGAGCAGCGCGAGTCCGGGGTCGGCGAGAGGCGTGCCGGTGCAGCTACAGGGAGAAGGCAAAAAAACAAAGGTGACGTCACAGCCTAGGGGGTAAGTGATTGGCTGGTGATTGGTGAGTAGTTTTTCTTTTTCTTCTTATATTGGTCAGTAACTTTTAACATTGTTATTACCAGTTTAAGTGTATCTAAGGGTTAAGACATGGCAGGAGAGCTTGGTCGGGTGTTATGCTCCTCCTGTACCATGTGGGAACTCAGGGACGCTTCCGGTGTCCCTGACGACTACGTGTGCGGGAAGTGTATCCGCCTCCAGCTCCTGACGGTCCGCGTTACGGAATTGGAGCTGAGGGTGGATTTACTCTGGAGCATCCACGATGCTGAGAATGACGTGAGTATCACGTGTAGTGAGTTGGTCTTACCGCAGGGAAAGGGTCCACAGCCAGATAGGGAATGGAAGACCAGCAGGAAGAGTAGAGCAAGGAAGGTAGTGCAGGGGTCCCCTGCGGTCATCCCCCTGCAAAACAGATACACCGCTTTGGGTACTGTTGAGGGGAATGACTCATCAGGGGAGGGCAGCAGCAGCCAAGTTCATGGCACCGTGGCTGGCTCTGCTGCACAGGAGGGCAAGAAAAAGAGTGGGAGAGCGATAGTGATAGGGGATTCAATTGTGAGGGGAATAGATAGGCGTTTCTGCGGCCGCAACCGAGACTCCAGGATGGTATGTTGCCTCCCTGGTGCAAGGGTCAAGGATGTCTCGGAGCGGGTGCAGGACATTCTGAAATGGGAGGGAGAACAGCCAGTTGTCGTGGTGCACATTGGTACCAACGACATAGGCAAAAAAAGGGATGAGGTCCTACGAAACGAATTTAAGGAGCTAGGAGCTAAATTAAAAAGTAGGACCTCAAAAGTAGTAATCTCGGGATTGCTACCAGTGCCACGTGATAGTCAGAGTAGGAATCGCAGGATAGCGCAGATGAATACGTGGCTTGAGCAGTGGTGCAGCAGGGAGGGATTCAAATTCCTGGGGCATTGGGACCGGTTCTGGGGGAGGTGGGACCAGTACAAACCGGACGGTCTGCACCTGGGCAGGACTGGAACCAATGTCCTAGGGGGAGTGTTTGCTAGTGCTGTTGGGGAGGATTTAAACTAATATGGCAGGGGGATGGGAACCAATGCAGGGAGACAGAGGGAAACAAAAAGGAGCCAAAAGCAAAAGACAGAAAGGAGATGAGGAAAAGTGGAGGGCAGAGAAACCCAAGGCAAAGAACAAAAAGGGCCACTGTACAGCAAAATTCTAAAAGGACAAAGGGTGTTAATAAAACAAGCCTGAAGGCTTTGTGTCTTAATGCAAGGAGTATCCGCAATAAGGTGGATGAATTAATTGTGCAAATAGATGTTAACAAATATGATGTGATTGGGATTACGGAGACGTGGCTTCAGAATGATCAGGGCTGGGAACTCAACATTCAGGGGTATTCAACATTCAGGAAGGATAGAATAAAAGGAAAAGGAGGTGGGGTAGCATTGCTGGTTAAAGAGGAGATTAATGCAATAGTTAGGAAAGACATTAGCTTGGATGATGTGGAATCTATATGGGTAGAGCTGCAGAACACCAAAGGGCAAAAAACGTTAGTAGGAGTTGTGTACAGACCTCCAAACAGTAATAGGGATGTTGGGGAGGGCATCAAACAGGAAATTAGGGGTGCATGCAATAAAGGTGCAGCAGTTATAATGGGTGACTTTAATATGCACATAGATTGGGCTAGCCAAACTGGAAGCAATACGGTGGAGGAGGATTTCCTGGAGTGCATAAGGGATGGTTTTCTAGACCAATATGTTGAGGAACCAACTAGGGGGGAGGCCATCTTAGACTGGGTGTTGTGTAATGAGAGAGGATTAATTAGCAATCTCATTGTGCGAGGCCCCTTGGGGAAGAGTGACCATAATATGGTGGAATTCTGCATTAGGATGGAGAATGAAACAGTAATTTCAGAGACCATGGTCCAGAACTTAAAGAAGGGTAACTTTGAAGGTATGAGGCGTGAATTGGCTAGGATAGATTGGCGAATGATACTTAGGGGGTTGACTGTGGATGGGCAATGGCAGACATTTAGAGACCGCATGGATGAAGTACAACAATTGTACATTCCTGTCTGGCGTAAAAATAAAAAGGGGAAGGTGGCTCAACCGTGGCTATCTAGGGAAATCAGGGATAGTATTAAAGCCAAGGAAGTGGCATACAAATTGGCCAGAAATAGCAGCGAACCTGGGGACTGGGAGAAATTTAGAACTCAGCAGAGGAGGACAAAGGGTTTGATTAGGACAGGGAAAATGGAGTACGAGAAGAAGCTTGCAGGGAACATTAAGGCGGATTGCAAAAGTTTCTATAGGTATGTAAAGAGAAAAAGGTTGGTGAAGACAAACGTAGGTCCCCTGCAGTCAGAATCAGGGGAAGTCATAACGGGGAACAAAGAAATGGCGGATCAATTGAACAAGTACTTTGGTTCGGTATTCACTAAGGAGGATACAAACAACCTTCCGGATATAAAAGGGGTCAGAGGGTCTAGTAAGGAAGAGGAACTGAGGGAAATCTTTATTAGTCGGGAAATTGTGTTGGGGAAATTGATGGGATTGAAGGCCGATAAATCCCCAGGGCCTGATGGACTGCATCCTAGAGTACTTAAGGAGGTGGCCTTGGAAATAGCGGATGCATTGACAGTCATTTTCCAACATTCCATTGACTCTGGATCAGTTCCTATGGAGTGGAGGGTAGCCAATGTAACCCCACTTTTTAAAAAAGGAGGGAGAGAGAAAACAGGGAATTATAGACCGGTCAGCCTGACCTCAGTAGTGGGTAAAGTGATGGAATCAATTATTAAGGATGTCATAGCAGTGCATCTGGAAAATGGTGACATGATAGGTCCAAGTCAGCATGGATTTGTGAAAGGGAAATCATGCTTGACAAATCTTCTGGAATTTTTTGAGGATGTTTCCAGTAAAGTGGACAAGGGAGAACCAGTTGATGTGGTATATTTGGACTTTCAGAAGGCTTTCGACAAGGTCCCACACAAGAGATTAATGTGCAAAGTTAAAGCACATGGGATTGGGGGTAGTGTGCTGACGTGGATTGAGAACTGGTTGTCAGACAGGAAGCAAAGAGTAGGAGTAAACGGGTACTTTTCAGAATGGCAGGCAGTGACTAGTGGAGTGCCGCAAGGTTCTGTGCTGGGGCCCCAGCTGTTTACATTGTACATTAATGATTTAGACGAGGGGATTAAATGCAGTATCTCCAAATTTGCGGATGATACTAAGTTGGGTGGCAGTGTGAGCTGCGAGGAGGATGCTATTAGGCTGCAGAGTGACTTGGATAGGTTAGGTGAGTGGGCAAATGCATGGCAGATGAAGTATAATGTGGATAAATGTGAGGTTATCCACTTTGGTGGTAAAAACAGAGAGACAGACTATTATCTGAATGGTGACAGATTAGGAAAAGGGAAGGTGCAACGAGACCTGGGTGTCATGGTACATCAGTCATTGAAGGTTGGCATGCAGGTACAGCAGGCGGTTAAGAAAGCAAATGGCATGTTGGCCTTCATAGCGAGGGGATTTGAATACAGGGGCAGGGAGGTGTTGCTACAGTTGTACAGGGCCTTGGTGAGGCCACACCTGGAGTATTGTGTACAGTTTTGGTCTCCTAACTTGAGGAAGGACATTCTTGCTATTGAGGGAGTGCAGCGAAGGTTCACCAGACTGATTCCCGGGATGGCGGGACTGACCTATCAAGAAAGATTGGATCAATTGGGATTGTATTCACTGGAGTTCAGAAGAATGAGAGGGGACCTCATAGAAACGTTTAAAATTCTGACGGGTTTAGACAGGTTAGATGCAGAAAGAATGTTCCCAATGTTGGGGAAGTCCAGAACCAGGGGTCACAGTCTGAGGATAAGGGGTAAGCCATTTAGGACCGAGATGAGGAGAAACTTCTTCACCCAGAGAGTGGTGAACCTGTGGAATTCTCTACCACAGAAAGTAGTTGAGGCCAATTCACTAAATATATTCAAAAGGGAGTTAGATGAAGTCCTTACTACTCGGGGGATCAAGGGTTATGGCGAGAAAGCAGGAAGGGGGTACTGAAGTTTCATGTTCAGCCATGAACTCATTGAATGGCGGTGCAGGCTAGAAGGGCTGAATGGCCTGCTCCTGCACCTATTTTCTATGTTTCTATGTTTCTATCTGCCCATTGTTTAGTCTGACCACCATGAACCTGTTTCCTTCTTTGCCAATTACGGTGCCCTCAAGCCATTTGGGTCCCAAAGCATGGTTAAGAACAAATATCGGGTCATCTAGGTCTATACACCTCCCCCTTGAGCCTCGAACATGGAGCTCGGTTTGGGACTGGCGCTTGCCCTCAACAATGTCTGCCAGGTCTTGCCTAATGAGGGTCAGCCGCATCTTGAGCATGCGTTTCATGAGGAGTTCCGCTGGCGGGACTCCCGTGAGCGAGTGCATCAGGGACCTGTAGGCCAGCAGGAGGTGCGATAGGTGGTACTGAAGGGAGGGCCCTTGGATGCGTAGCATGCCCTGATTTATGACTTGGACCGCCCGTTCTGCCTGGCCATTAGAAGCCAGCTTGAACGGTGCTGTCCGGACGTGCTTGATCCCATTGCCCGACATAAACTCCTGGAATTCATGGCTGGTAAAACACGGGCCATTGTCGCCGATCAGGATGTCCGGCAAGCCGTGGGTCACGAAAACTGTACGCAGACTCTCCACAGTGATGGATGTCATGCACAAGTTCAATATGATGCACTCGATCCACTTTGAGTATGCATCGACAACGATCAGGAACATTTTCCCCATGAACGGGCCCGCATAGTCTATGTGAATACGTGACCATGGCCTGGTGGGCCAGGGCCACGGACTGAGTGGAGCCTCCCTGGGGGCATTGCCCAGTTGGGCACACATCGTGCACCTGCGACCCAGTGTTCCAGGTCTGCGTCAATCCCCGGCCACCATACATGTGACCGGGCAATGGCCTTCATTAACACGATGCCAGTGTGCTCGCTGTGGAGTTCCCTGATGAACGCTTCCCTTCCTTTCTGGGGCATGATTTCCCGGCTGCCCCATAACAGGCAGTCGGCTTGGATGGCGAGCTCATCCATCCGTCTCTGAAACGATCTGACTTCCTCGGGGCACGCCATGTGTGCGGGCGCCCAATTCCCAGTCAGGACACATTTCTTTATCATGGATAGGAGGGGGTCCCTTTTGGTCCAGAGTTTGATCTGTCGGGCTGTGATGGGGGAGCCGCAGTGTTAAAAGCCTCAACGGCCATGATCATCTTGGAGCTCTGCTCCAACGCCCCCTCAGTGGTGACCAGTGGAAGCCTGCTGAGTGCGTCAGCGCAATTTTCGGTGTCTGGCCGGTGCCGTATGGTGTAGCCATACGCAGCTAGCGTGAGGGCCCATCGCTGTATGCAAGCTGACGCATTAGCATTGACAGCCTTGCTGTCGGACAACAGAGATGTTAATGGCTTGTGGTCCGTCTCTAGCTCGTACTGTCGACCGAAAAGGTACCGGTGCATCTTTTTCACACCGTATACACACGCGAGTGCCTCCTTCTCGATCATGCCATATCCACGCTCTGCCTGGGAGAGCGACCTGAAAGCACAAGCCACCGGTTGGAGTCGGCCGTCATCGTTACCCTGCTGCAACACACACCCAACCCCGTAGGATGATGCATCGCATGTTAAAACCAGTTTTTTACAGGAGTCATACAAAGTCAACAGTTTGTTGGAACACAGCAGGTTTCTTGCCTTATTGAAAGCCCGTTCTTGACAATCCCCCCAAAACCATTCACACCTTTTACGCAGGAGCATGTGTAACGGCTCCAACAATGTGCTTAAGTTCGGCAAAAAGTTTCCAAAATAGTTCAAAAGTCCCAGAAATGATCGCAACTCCGACGTGTTGCCGGGCTGGGCGCCCAGCGAATCGCCTCAGTTTTTGATTCAGTGGGCCGGATTCCGTCTGCGGCAACCCTCCTGCTCAGGAACTCGACCTCTGGGGCCAAAAACATGCACTTGGCCTTTTTCAGCCGCAAGCCTACCCGATCCAATCGGCGTAGTACCTCCTCCAGGTTGCGGAGGTGCTCCTCGGTGTCTTGACCCGTTATAAGGATGTCGTCTTGGAATACGACCGTTCCAGGGATGGACCTGAGCAAGCTTTCCATATTTCGCTGAAAGATAGCCGCTGCCAAACGGGCACCTGTTGTAGACAAATAATTCTTTGTGCATCGTGATGGTCGTCAGAAGCTCGGAATCTTCCGCCAGTTCCTGAGTCATGTAGGCCGAAGTGAGGTCCAGCTTCGTGAACAGTTTTCCACCTGCCAGCGTGGCAAAGAGGTCCTCCGCTCTCGGAAGCAGGTATTGGTCTTGCAGCGACACTTGGTTGATGGTGGCTTTGTAGTCGCCAAATCCAACCGAGCCATCTGCTTTGAGGACGGGAATGATGGGACTTGCCCAGTCGCTGAATTCCACGGCCGAAATTATGCGCTCTCTGAGCAGCCTGTCCAGTTCACTTTCAATTTTCTCATGCATCACGTACGACACCGCTCTGGCTTTGTGGTGCACTGGTCTGGCGTTCGGAGTGATGCGTATTACTACTTTGGTGCCCTTGAATGTTCCAACACCGGGTTGAAAGAGTGACTCGAATTTTTGCATTACCTGCGAGCATGAACTTCGCTCCACGGATGAAATGGCGTGCACATCCCCCCCATTTCCAATTCATCTCAGCTAGCCAACTCCTTCCCAAAGGCGCGGGGCTATTTCCTGGAACAATCCAGAGTGGCACCTGGTTCTGTAATCCATTATGCGTTACCACCAAGTTTGTACTGCCCAGCACTGGGATGATCTCTTTGGTGCATCTCAATGCGTTCCAGTTTGGGCCTGCTAGCTCTGTGTGGCCATAGTCTCTCAAATTATTGGGCGCTCATGAGTGACTGGCTAGCTCCCGTATCCAGCTCCATGTGGACCAGGATGCCATTCAGTAAAACTTTCATCATCATGATTGGCGTTTTAGTGTATGAGCTGTGGATATCAGCCACATGAACTCTCTGAACTTCAGCATCCATGGTTGTTCCCCAGGCCTCATCCTGCATTGCAGACCCCTTGTCTGGTTCCTCTGTCTCGCAGACTAGCCTCGCTACTGCCTTTTTGCACATCCTGGCCAAGTGACCACTGACATTACAAATCCTACAGGTATAAAGCTGGAACCTGCAGCTTTTGGCAGTGTGTCTACCCCTACACCTCCAGCAAGAGCTGAGATTGCTGTTAACAAAAGGACTATTCCCAAGCATTCTTCTCTGATGGCCCGTTTGGCTGTTTCTAAGCACTCTGATGGAGGGTGTTAATGTTCCCATCACGAGATACATTGTTCCTCGTGATGGCATGAATTGCCGATCCCCTTTCCATTGTCTCTGTTGCGGGTCAACCCTGGAACTTGTTGCTGCCTTGGTGGTGTCGAATGCCCTTGCCCGCCTGCCTGGGAGGTGTCGAATTGCCCTTGCCTGCCTGCGGGGTTCTGTATCACTTTTACAACATTAACTCCCTGGTTCATCGCAACGTTAAAACCAGGGCTGCGTGCGTAAATTAGCTTGGTCTCCTCTTCCCCTGCCATTAAGGTTTGAACTATCAACGCTGGCCCTTCTAAATTCAGGTCCTTGGTCTTTATGAGCTTCCTGAAAATGCCGGCATGATTAATGCCCTCGATGAAAAAGTCGCTTGACATCTCCCCCCTGCAGGCATCGGAGAACTTACAGAGACTGGCCAAACACCGCAGTTCCGCCATAAAGTCCGAGACGTTTTGACTCTCCTGACGCTGGTGAGAGTAGAACCGGTGCCGGGCCATGTGTACACCAGTTGCCAGCTTGAGATGCTCACTGATCAGCTGGCTGAACTCTGCGAAGGACTTGTCCGCTGGCTTTTGGGGTGCGAGCAGGTCTTTCATCAGCGCATATGTCTGTGGACCACAGCTGGTCAGTAGATGCGCCCTCCGCTAGTCAGCCGCTGTCTCTTCCAGCCAGTCCTTTGTGACAAAGCTCTGCTGGAGTCTTTCCACAAAGTCCTCTCCCACACAGTAGCGTTCCTCTGTGCCACCAGTGGCCATCCTCGTGGTTCGGTGATTCCCGATTCTCGTCGCCAGATGTAGTGTCTCTGCACCTTGTTACAAACTCACACAAGGCATGTATATATCAGACATGGTCACTCCGTGACCTTCACTTTATTCCCAGGACCAAGGAGTGCTGACCCTGGGTGGGATCTCCCCTTTTATACCTGGAAATGCAGGTGAGGAGTGTCTCCCGCAAGCTCACCCCCTGTGGTGAGTGTGTGCATTTCAAGGGTACAGGTACAGTGTGCATGAGTTACAGTTACATAACTATTGTCATTGCAAGATGGTGAAATACATGACAGTTTTATTAAACGGCATCCCTGTGCGCATGGAGCTGGACACGGGGGCCAGCCAGTCACTCATGAGCGTTCAACAATTCGAAAAGCTATGGCCACTCAAAACCAGTAGACCCAAACTAGAACGCATTGAGACACAACTACGGACGTATACAAAAGAAATCATTCCAGTACTAGGCAGTGGTGGTCACGCACACTGGATCAGTGAACCGGCTGGCACTCTGGATTGTCCCGGGCAATGGTCCCGCATTGTTGGGGAGGAGCTGGTTAGCTGAGATGAACTGGAAATGGGGGGATGTGCATGCCATGTCATCTGTGGAGCGAAGTTCGTGCTCACAAGTCCTACAACAATTTGAGTCACTATTCCAACCTGGCGTCGGGACGTTCAAAGGTACCAAAGTAGTGATACGCATCACCCCGGACGCCAGACCAGTGCACCACAAAGCCAGAGCGGTGCCATATGTGATGCGGGAGAAAATTGAGAGCGAATTGGACTGTTTGCTGAGAGAGGGCATCATCTCGCCCGTTGAATTCAGCCACTGAGCGAGCCTCATCGTTCCTGTCCTAAAAGCGAATGGTTCTGTCAGGATCTGTGGCGACTACAAGGCCATGATCAGTCGGGTGTCCCTTCAAGACCAATACCTGCTCCCAAGAGCGGAGGATCTTTTTGCCACGCTGGTAGGCGGTAAGCTGTTTACCAAGTTGGATCTCACTTCAGCCTACATGACCCAAGAACTGGCCAACAAATCTAAACTACTGACCACCATCACTACGCACAAGGGACTGTTCGTTTATAACAGGTACCTGTTTGGCATTCAGTCAGCGGCCGCGATTTTTCAAAGAAACATGGAAAGCCTGCTCAAATCCATACCTGGAACATTCGTATTTCAGGACGGCATCCTCATCATGGGTCGTGACACCGAGGAACACCTCCACAACCTGGAGGAGGTGCTACGCCGACTGGACCGGGTAGGCCTGCGACTCAAGAAGTCTAAGTGTGTGTCTTTGGCTCCTGAGGTTGAGTTTCTGGGCAGGAGGGTTGCTGCAGATGGGATTCGGCCCACCGAATCCAAAACAGGCGATTCAACGAGTGTCCACGTCCGGCAACACATCGGAGTTGCGATCATTTCTGGGACTCTTGAACTATTTCGGGAACTTTCTGCCGAACTTAAGCACATTGTTGGAGCTGCTTCACGTGCTCCTGCGTAAGGGTTGTGATTGGTTTTGGGGGGACTGTCAAGAACAGGCTTTCAATTGAGCGCGGAACCTACTTTGTTCAAATAACTTATTGACCCTGTACGACCCCTGTAAAAAATTGGTTCTGACATGTGATGCATCGTCCTATGGGGTCGGGTGCGTGTTGCAGCAGAGTAATGCTGAGGGCCAACTACAACCTGTGGCTTATGCTTCCAGGTCCCTGTCTCAAGCAGAACGGGGATATGGGATGGTTGAGAAGGAGGCACTCACATGTGTCTATGGTGTAAAAAAAATGCACCAGTACCTTTTTGGCAGGAGGTTCGAATTAGAAACGGACCACAAGACGTTAACATCCCTGTTGTCAGATAGCAAGGCTGTCAATGCCAACGCATCAGCTCGCATAGAGCGATGGGCTCTCACGCTGGCTGCTTATGACTACTCCATCCGGTACCGGCCTGGCACTGAAAATTGCACTGACGCGCTCAGCAGGCTTCCAGTGGCCACCACCGAGGGGGCATCGGAACAAAGCGCTGAGATGGTCATGGCCGTTGATGCCTTTGACAGTGCAGGCTCCCCCATCACAGCCCGCCAGATCAAAATCTGGACAAACAGAAATCCCCTCCTATCTCTGATTAAGAAATGTGTCCTGACTGGGGATTGGGCGCCCGCACACGGAGCATGTCCTGAGGAGGTCAGACCGTTTCACAGGCGGATGGATGAGCTCTCCATCCAAGCTGATTGCCGACTATGGGGCAGCCAGGTAGTCATGCCCCAGAAGGGCAGGGAGGCATTCATCAGGGAACTCCACAGCGAGCATCCAGGCATCGTGCTGATGAAGGCCATTGCCCGATCACATGTTTGGTGGCCGGGAATTGATTCAGACCCGGAACGCTGTGTTCGCAGGTGCACGACGTGTGCCCAGCTGGGTAATGCCCCCAGGGAAGCCCCACTCAGCCATTGGCCCTGGCCCACCAGGCCATGGTCACGTATTCACGTAGACTACGCAGGCCCGTTCATGGGAAAAATGTTTCTCATTGTGGTAGATGCATACTCGAAATGGATCGAGTGCATCATTTTGAATTCGTGCACGACATCCACCACTGTGGAGAGTCTACGTGCGGTCTTTGCAACCCACGGCTTGCCGGACATCCTTGTTAGCAATAATGGCCCATGTTTCATGAGCTACGAATTCCAGGAGTTCATGTCGGGTAATGGCATCAACCATGTCAGGACAGCACCATTCAAGCCGGCCTCTAATGGCCAGGCGGAACGTGCGGTCCAAATTTTTAAACAAGGCATGCTCAGTATTCAAGGACCCTCCCTTCAATGCCACCTAACGCGCCTCCTGCTGGCCTATATGTCCAGACCGCACTCGCTCACGGGGGCCCCGCCCGCTGAGCTACTTATAAAACGAACACTCAAAACTCGGTTGTCCCTCATTCACCCAGTCCTGACCGACATAGTTGAGGGCAAGCACCAGTCCCAAAACGAGTACCATGACCGAAATTCAAGGGGGAGATGTATAGAAATAAATGAACCCGTATTTGTCCTCAGTCACACCGTGGGGCCAAAATGACATGAGGGTACTGTAATAGACAAAGAGGAGAACAGGGTCATCATGGTTAAACTTAACAATGGGCAGATATAAGCATCTGCACCAAGTAAAAAAAGGTTCAGCATGGACATGGAGGAACCTGAGGAAGATCATGAGATGGTGCTCACACCACCACCAGTGAATGAACAACAAGAACATTCAGCAGCATGCACAGTCCCGGCGGTCAGCCCGGTCAGGCCAGAATCACTACAGGTGACAGACACTCACGCCAAGGCTCAACAACCAGAGCCCCAACTGCAGCGCTCCACGAGGGAGCGTGGACCACCTGAAAGACTTAACCTTTGATCCCAATAAGACTTTGGGGGGGGGGGGGGGGAGGTGATGTCATGGATTTAACCTCTATGTAACACCACTGCAATACTGTATATACTTAAGCAATGCACACCTTGACCACAGGGGCTGAACTTGTGGGAGACACTCCTTACCTGGTCATCCAGGTATATAAAGGGAGCTCCCATGCAGGGTCAAGACTTCTTGGTCCTGTGAATAAAGGTTCAGGTCATAGAGTGACCTTGTCCAGAGAATGTGCCTCCTGTGAGTTTTGTGCCATTGAGTAAGGACATTACAGTGTAAGTTTGGGGTAGTTTGAATCAGGCTCAGTTTTGGCCTCTGTGTCTTGTTACTTCACAGTTTCTCAAAGAACTTCTGGCTCATAATCAATTGACTCGCTCCCGTGTCCAATTCCATGGAGGCTGGAATGCCGTTAAGTTTGACTTTTAACATTATTGGAGGGCTTTTGGTGGTGAAGGTGTGTACCCCATACACTTTCTTCTCATCCTCCAGTTAGGTTGCCTCTCCTGCTCGTTCAGCGTGGTCCGCACTGGAGCGGTCACTCTCTGCTGACTTTGCCACGTGGTTAGTCCTAGGTCACTTGCACAATCACTGGAGGTGCCCCATTGTTCCACAGCCCCTGCACATTTAGTGCTCGACATGACATTGATGGGCTCTGTGTCTGCCCCCCGCAGTGCCAGCATGGCGTTAATGAATTCACATTAGCACTCCCTGGCGGCTTCTGAGTTATCCTGGGCCTGGCCTCTGTGGCCGTGTGGGCCCTACCATGTACAGTCCTGCCTGCTGAAGGCATTATTTTAAGCACAGTACTTGCCGGTGAGCTTTGATTCTGCGAAGATATCTGCTTCATGTTGTCGCTCGTGGATGTGAAGGCTTGGGCTATCGTGATGTCCTTGCTCAGATCCAAGGATTTGGTAGATAGCAGTTTGCGAAGGATGCCCCCGTGGCCAATTCCAAGCACAAAAAAGTCCCGCAACATTTCCACTAAGGATCCTGCAAAGTGGCACTGCCCTGCAAGGTGTCTTAGGTCGGCGACGAAACTCGCCATGTTCGGACCTTCGGAGCGACGGTGCATGAAAAAGTGGTACCTGGCCATCAGGATGCTCTCCTTTGGCTTGAGATGTTCCTTAACCAAGGTACACAGCTCTGCGTAATATTTGTCCGTTATTTTGACCGGTGCCAGCAAATTTTTAACGAGGCCATATATCGATGACCCACATACGGTGAGGAGAATCGCCCTGCGCTTGGTCGCCGTCTCAGCCTTGTCAAATTGGTTGGCCACGAAGTACTGGTCAAGGTGCTCAACGAAGGCTTCCCAATCATCACCCTCAATAAATCTCTCAAGAATACCAACGGCAGCCATGTCCGTGTGAAAGTTCATGATCTATAACTCGTCGCCAGTTGTTATGTTCAGAATAACTCCACGAGGCTGTGTTGTAAACTCAAACCATTGTGACCTTGGTCTCCTCAATATAACTCCAAAGTGAGACAGCAAGATGATGCTCTGCCTTTTATACCTGCTTGCACCAGGGCACACAGGAGACCCTTAGGTCTCCCACAGGTGTGCCCTCTAGTGGCAAGTCTTACACACAGGTGAGGTTCACATGCATAACAATAGTGATAGGGGATTCTATAGTTAGGGAAACAAAGAGGCATTTCTGCAGCCATAGGCGTGACTCCAGAATGGTATGCTGTCTCCCTGGTGCCAGGGTCAAGGATGTTGCAGAGCAGACGCAGGACATTCTGCGGGGAAAGGGTAAACAGCTAGAGGTTGTGGTCCATATCGGGACCAACAACATAGATAGAAAGAGGGATGAGGTCCTGCAGGTAGAAGTTAGGGAGCTAGGAAGAAAATTAAAGGGAAGGACCTCAAAGGTAGTAATCTCCACGTTACTACCGGTGCCACGTGCTAATGAATACAAGAATAGAAGAATAGAGAGGATGAATTTGTGGCTGGAGAGTTCATGTAAGAGGGAGGGCTTTAAATCCCTGAGGCATTGGGACCACTTCTGGGGGAGATGGCACCTGTACTAATCAGACAGGTTACACCTCAACAGTGCCGGGACCAATATCCTCGTGGGGAGTTTTGCTAGTGCTGTTGGCGAGAGTTTAAACTAGCTTGGCAAGGTGATGGGAACCTGAGAACAAATTCAATAGGGAAGGAAGTGAAGCTGAAATTGGATAGCAAGAATTTAGAAATCAAATCTGTAAGGCAGAGGAAACAAGGTTTAGTAAGTAGTAATCAAGGAGGTCGTCCTGTGTTAACTGGTATATACTTTAATGGAAGGAGTATAGCAAATAAGGTGGATGAGCTAAGAACACATGTAGACACTTGGGAGTATGACATTATAGCTATTACAGAGACATGGCTAAAAGAGGAACAGGTTTGGCAGATCAATATTTCTGGTTACAGAATTTTTAGACAAGACAGAGAGGTGGGTAAAAAGTAGCGGCGGGGGGGGGCGGGTGGGGGGTTTGTGGTATTGATTAAAGAAACTATTACAGCAGTGAGGAGGGATGATATGTTAGAGGGATCATCAAATGAGGCCACATGGGTTGAATTGAAAAATAAAAAAGGGGTGATCACACTGGTGGGCGTGTATTATAGACCCCCAAACAGTGGGAGAGAGATAGAGGAGCAAATATGTAGGCAAATTGCTGTGAAGTCCAAAAACCATAGGGCAGTAATAGTAGGGGATTATAAATATCCTAATATTGATTGGGACAAATATAGTGTGATGGGGAGAGAGGGTACGGCATCCTTAAAATGCATTCAAGAGTACTTTTTTAGTCAGTATGTAACAAGCCCAACATGAGAGGGGGCGGTTTTGGATTTAGTTTTGGGGAATGAAGCTGGGAGGGATATTAGTGGGAGAGCACTTGGGTGCCAGTGACCATAATTCAGTCAGAATCAAGTTAGTTATGGATAAGGATAAAGATAGACCAGGAATAAAAGTCCCAAATAGGAGAAAAGCTAACTTTGCTAAGTTGAGGAGTGATTTGGCCACAGTGGACTGGAAACAGCTACTTGTGGGTAAATCAGTGTCAGAACATTGGGAGGCATTCAAGGAGATCCGGAAGGCTCAGGCCAAACATGTGCCCTCAAAGAAACAGGGTGGGAATAACAATTCTGGGGTCCCCTGGATATCAAGGACTTACAGAGGAGGATAAAGAAAAAAAGGGAAACTTATGTTATATACTGACAGCTAAATACTGTAAAATCTTTGGAGGAATATAGAAAGTTAAGAGGTAAATTTAAAAAGGATATTAGGAATGCTAAGAGAGAGAGCTTGAAGCATACTTGACTAGTAAAATTAAGGAAAACCCAAAGATGTTCCATGAATATATTAAGAGCAAGAGGACAACGAAAGAAAGGGTAGGGCCTATCAGAGACCATGAGGGTAATCTTTGTGTGGAGGCAGAAGATGCTGGTAAGGTTCTTAATGAATACTTTGCATCTGTTTTCACAAAGGAAAGGGGCAATGCAGATACGGCTATTGAGGAGGAATATGAAATTCTGGATGAAATAAACATAGTGAGAAAGGAGGTATTTAGGGGTTTAGTAGATTTGAAAGTAGATAAGTCCCCAAGCCTGGAGGAAATGCATTCCAGGCTGTTGAGCGAAGTAAAAGAGGAAATAGCAGAGGCCTTGACCATCATTTTCCAGTCCTCTTTGGATTTGGGAATTGTACCGGAGGTCTGGAGGACTGCTAATGTGGTACTCTTGTTTAAGAAGCGAGAAAGGGATAGGCCGAGTAATTACAGGCCTGTCAGCCTAACCTCCATGGTGGGAAAATTATTGTAAAAAATCCTGAAAGACAGGATAAATCTACATTTGGAAAGACAAGGATTAATTAGGGAGAGTCAGCACAGATTGTTAAGGGAAGATCGTGTTTGACTAATCTGATTGAATTTTTTTGACGAGGTAACCAGGAGGGTCAATGAGGGTAGTGCATATGATGTAGTGTTTATGGACTTGAAGAAGGCTTTTGATAAGGTCCTACATGGCAGACTGGACACAAAGGTTAAAGCCCATGGGACCCAGGGCAAAGTGGCTAGTTGGATCCACAATTGGCTTAGAGGTAGGAAGCAAAGGGTAATGGTTGATGGATGTTTTTGTGACTGGAAGGATGTTTCCAGTGGGGTTCCACAGGGCTCAGTACTAGGTCCCTTGCTTTTTATGGTATACATCAATGATCTAGATTTGAATATAGGGAGCATGATTAAAAAGTTTGCAGATGACACTAAAATTGGCTGTGTGGTTGATAATGAAGAGGAAAGTCATGGGCTGCAGGAGGATATCAATCTACTGGTCAGGTGGGCAAAGCAATGTCAAATTCAGAGAAGTGTGAGATGTTGCACTTGGGGGGACTAATAAGGAAAGTATATGCACATTAAGTGATAGGCCACTTAAAAGTGTAGATGAACAAAGAGACCTTGGAGTGCTTCTCCACAGATCCCTGAAAGTAGCAGGTCAGGTAGATAAGGTGGTTAAGAAGGCATACGGAATGCTTGCCTTTATTGGCCGAGCCATAGAATACAAGAGCAGAGAGGTTATACATAAATTGTATAATACTCTGGTTAGGCTATAGCTGGAGTACTGTGTGCAGTTCTGGTTGCCGTATTATAGGAAGGACGTGATTGCACTAGAGACAGTGCAGAGGAGATTTACTAGGATGCTGCCTGGAATGGAGAATCTTAGCTAAGAGGACAGATTGAATAGGCTGGGTTTGTTCTCATTGGAACAGAGGAGGTTGAGAGGAGAGCTCATTGAGGGATACATTATTTTGAGAGGCCTAGATATAGTGGATAGCAAGGGCTTATTTCCCTTGATGGAGGGGTCAATTATGAGGGGGCATAGTTTTAAGGTGGTTGGTGGAAGGTTCCGAGGAGATTTGAGGGGAGACTTCTTCACACAGAGGGTTGTTGGAGTCTGGAACTCACTTCCTGGAAGGGTGGTGGATGCAGAAACCCTCACCAATGCTTGGATGGGCTCTTAAAGTGCTGTAACCTGCAGGGTTACGGAATTAGAGCTGGTAAGTGGGATTAGACTGGATAACCTCTTGTTGGCTGGCGCAGATACGATGGTAAGTACTACAGGGAATCAAATACGGCCAGAGTGATCTCCTGGACTAGTTTTGATCGCCTGCATGGGTTGGAGAGGAATTTTCCCAGATTTTTCCCCCCCCCCAATTGGCCTGGGTTTTTATCTGGTTTTTTGCCTCTCCCAGGAGATCACATGGCTCTAGGTAGGGTGGAGTGTAGAATGTTGCGGTGTAAGGTGTGTCGCAGTTGTGTGAGGTGGACTGGTTGGGCTGGGTGCTCTTTACCTTTCCGTCATTGTTCATTGTTCATAGTTTTATATGTAACCTTCAGGGCTGCTGACCAAGGGCCGTGCGGCTCTTTGTCGGCCGGCGCGGACACGATGGGCCGAAATGGCCACCTTCTGCGCTGTAGATTTCTGTTTTTCTATATTTCTATTTCAGAAGCTGGCCAGGGAAGTTTTGATTTGTTTTTCTTAAAAGGACCAACATATCATGATCAAATTAAGATGGACTGTTCATGATCTTTAATAAGTAGATAACAAAGAACAGTGGGAATAATTTCTGATGACTGAGCACCGCACCACACAATTTAACATTCATTTCCCAGCTTATAACATCGAGAGACAGCTTAATGTTTAATTACTAAAGATACGTTATGCACCTGTTCAGAACAAAACACTTCAGGGCCGTCTTTTGAATATGATTTTTATTTCCACTTGTGAGGCTTATTATTATAGTGTTGCCTTTCTTATGGGAATAAATGCATCAAAACACGGAGCTCTGCGAAGTATTAATCATGCATTGTCCAGCCTCAGTTCACCCAAAGCAATCTAAATTAATCATGTTTATGAGTCGTTCTTGTTCTGCATGCAGCATTAATTAATAATGCTCTGACTAACGATGCTTATGATCAGGTATGAAGAAATGACTTTTCCTTTGTCGATCTATAGTGATGTCCTATGTATCATTTTAGTCATTCTAAAGCAATTATATGAGAATGAGAAATTATTTGTCACTTTCCATTATTGACATTACACATACAGCAGTTTATAAACATGTATATGCTTAACTGTGATAGCAATTATACTTTAGTAGCTTTTGCATGTCAAGCTTTTGATTATAGTGAATAAGAGTAATGAGCTTTAAAAAAAATCATACTACCACTGATTCACACCAACCAACAGAAGTCCTTTTATTTTATTCAGACAATTATCAACAACATGAATACGGGGTAGAGAAATTCTCATAGTATACTGACATCTATTGCTAAGAACAAGAAACCTGCTTATACTCAGTCGAATATGGTTTTAACATTTGTGCAAATTGTGCAGCCATTTTTGTGTTGCTGTAAATCGTTTATGAACGTGCATCAACAGTAATGCAGCAGGACAACTAAGCACTGGCCCCAAAATTCCTGGACTTATGAGGCCACTAACTGGTACAGATCTGGACAAAGGAACTGTAACTTGGGTGGGATCTGGTCTCGTTAGTTTTCCGCCTTTTTCTCCCCATATTCAGAAATACTGATGGGGGATGCATGGTTCTGGTGCGTGGTTACCTCTGTCTGCTCTCCTGATGATATTAAAGGGGCTCAGACTGGTGGGATGATGTCCCCTGCTAGAAATCCCACCAATTACATCTTATTGTTTGGTAGAAATGCCAGCTGCCCTGCCCGCCAACCGCCCCCCTCCCAGAAATTTGGTGTGGGATCAATACGGGGCCAGACTGAGTCCCACCCTGACACCCTTCTGATGGCACAGCATGACTTTGAGAATTTCAGGGGCCTGAGATTTGCTTCAAAAGGTACAGATATAAAAATGGAAATTCAAGAATAAAATGTGAATTTCTGCCTTAAATATTTCGACAAACATTTCTCACAAAACCACAGTGATTTCAAGTTTTATTAAAATTATTCCCAACCATTAGTCTTTTAAGAATAATTTATATAGAACATTTACCTCCTCTTAAAACATTTCCATATGCCAATCTGTCTCTGATGTTATCTGCTTTCCACTCAAACTCCAGTGTTCCCTTTCAGTTCCTGAGCAGCATCCACCCTTGAACCTCCCATTCCTTGTTTATCTCGTTACCTCTTGACTGTCATGTTAATTACAACCTTCACCTTTCTTCACTAAGAATCATTGCCTAACCACACCAGTGCTCTAGGAACCATTCATATTCACAAAGAGCCTGCTAATGTTTTCAAACATAATGACCAGCAATTTGTTTCCAATTGACAATGTTTTTTGTGTGTGAACAATCCACCAATCGAAAATGTTATAGAACAATAGCAGAAAATGGTACTTCAGTAACATTAAAAGTGACTAACAGCCTTAGAGCCAGTATTTTTTGGCCCGAATGCCTTTATATTTGATAGTATGTGACATTGTTAATCAAACTGCATAAAAAGACAACAAACACATAAAGGTCCTTTACGGATACACTTCTGATGTTATAAGCTTGATATGTAAGAAATAAAGAATTTGCATTTACATAATGCCTTTCATGTTGTCAGGACTTCCCAAATCATTTTACAGCCACTGCATTCCTTTTGGAGTGCACTCATTATTGTTATGTAGGAAAGCCTGGCAGCCAATATTCTCACAAGGACCAGTAATCAGCAGTGAGAAGAATGACACAAGTGATCTTTTTTTGGTGCTGCTGGTTGTGAGATAAATGTTTGCCATGACATTGGAAAAATTCCCTGCTTTTCTATAAATAGTGTCATTGGATATTATACATCCACCTGAGGCGGCAGATATTGTTCAATAACTCATCCAAAAGATGGTGGGCCCGAAATTCAGTACCGCTGGAAAGCTGGTGCTCCCCCACCTTTTTGTAGCCATTAGGACTAACATTTTTTCGTGGCTGGGCCACCCCATTTTCAACTCCAAAGTGAACAAATGAGTTCCAGCAGTAATGAACCCATCCAAAGTGGATTTTTCAGCGGTGTGGCTGTCTTAATTTGAGTGTTATCACCACTGAGAAATTCAGCATGCAGGTAAGGGTTTCTAACGAGCCAGCCACGATTGGCCTTTTTAAAGACCAGGGTTTGCAGCAAGGCCCTGAGGGGGGAAGGAGTTTGGAAGGTTGGCTGTTGTAAGAGGTGCAAGGAGAGCCAACAGGTTCACTGATATGAAGCTGGAAACCCTGATGGACGGTGTGGAGGACAGAAGAAGAATACTGTTTCCTGATGTGGGGAAACCAGGCAGACCACCAGTACATAATGCATGGAGGGAGATTGCAGAGGAGGTGTCAGGCACCTCCATATATGTGAGGACGCACCCTCCCAGGAGGGTGCTGACCAGTCTGCATCTGACCCTTCCAGGGTGTCGCTGGGTCGATGCCTCCTAGCTCTGGGGTGATGAGGATCCTCCTCCTCCTCCTCCCCGTCCTTCTCCTCCTCCATCTCCTGTGCCACCTCCTCCTCCTCCTCCTCAGGTGGTACTGCTGGCTCGACCTCCAGTGGCTGTCCCCTCATGATGGCCAGGTTGTGCAGCATGCAGCAGACCATGACAATTATGGGGACCGGTTGAAGAGAGTACTGCAAGGTGCCATCAGAGCGGTCCAGGCACCGGAACCTCTGCACTGCTCGATGATGCACCTGGTGGCACAATGAGCATCATTGTATGCATGCCCTGGCGCTGTCCTGGGGTTCCGCAGTGGAGTGAGCAGCCAAATGGACAGGGGATATCCCTTGTCCCCAAGCAGCCAACAGCAATCCTGATTCGGGCCGGTTAAGATGGCGGGCACACTGGTCTGGCACAGAATGAACGACTCATGCCCGCTGCCTCTCTACATGGTGTGATGCCCGACTCCTTCTCCTGCGTGCCGCCCTGATTCTGAGCAGGTGTACCATGTGTCACCCTCCCAACACTCCTTCCATCCTCAGGGCGAACCCTGCCAAGCAGGTCTCTGCCGCCCACAGGTCTCCACTAAAGAGTCAGACCTGAAAGTTGTAGCAAAGTATGTGCAAACCTCTGAGCAGCACTCAGCAGGTTGACTGGCACCAAAACCAATTAATAAAACAATATGGAAAGATAAATATAGTGGATGATGTAATCTGACATAAAATCACGAATAATTAATAAAACGATATGAAAAGGTAAATACAGTGGATGCTGGAATCTGAAATAAAAACACTAAACTTAATAAAACTATTTCCCTACCAAAGGGCACTGATCGCGGCAAACCTCCAGCAGTGTTGCGTTCGAGCACCAACTCGAATACCTTGCGGGGGCACTGCCTGAAGAACTCCTACCTTTTTGTTGCTGAAAATCCCTGTCCTGGCCGCTTTTCAGTGGCCCACACGCTGCCAACCTCAATGCTGGAAACATATTTCTACAGTGGCTTCACCGCGCCATTTCCGGCGGAAGTGCGCACCACTCAAATCCTCCCCACCGAGCTGAATATGGCTCGTGGAGGGAAAAGTACCAGACTGCGGTGGCCGATTGATTTTTTCGATCGACCGCCCAAACCCCATGGTAGCTGTCCATTTGGGGACGGTGAATTTCGGCATCGGTACCTCAATGCAGCACCCTTTGAGTATTGCACTGTAGTGTGAGGCTATAATATCTACTCAAGCCTTTGTGTGGAGTGCACTTTTATTGTCCTCTGAAAAGGCAGCTTAATGGACCACCTAATGGCCCTCCTAGTTCTCTGCATCTTTTGCAGAAGATCTTCCTCTGTCGACCCTTGGAGCAACATTTAATTCTCGATTGCATTTGTTTGTTGTACCAATCTAACAAACTAGCTCTATCTCAAGCCATATATTGAATCTGGCCAGTTATTTTGATTTTATCTTCTGGTAATTCAAATTTCTTGATGTTCCATATAATAATATTTATATATAAGACAATGTATATGCCATATAATATTGTACCAGTGCATTACACTCGTGTGTACGACACAAGCCCTCCTCACATTATTCCAACTGAGACTTCTTGGGAAGGAAAACGTAAAGATAAGATATTTCTCCTGAGTAAGCAATGGAAACTTGGAGGGTAAATCAACACAAGCGGCACACAAATAATTTTCCTATTGACCAGTTCAGTTCACTGCAGATAGCGTCAACATTTTAAATGATCTCAATGCACTTGCATGATAACATTATATCGCTGGAACTCAGGTTAAAATGCAGATTAAAGAGACAAACGAAGTATTTTTTTCTGACAGTTAAGTACTCTAAATGTGGCTTGGCTAGATCTGATCCCAGAAGATGCTTGTCCACTCAGCATTATTTGCAATTAATTAACTAAACTCACTTAAAAAAATAAGTCCATAAAGGATAGTTAGTGTGCAAAATGTATCAGCCTGGTACAACATAGGGTATAGACATAGAAACATAGGCCCCAAGTTTCCACACGCGGCAAAACAGGTGCCCCTCCGAGCTGGGCGCCCGTTTTTCGCGCCGAAAAAGGCACCTGAAAAAAAACGCGCTATTCTCCAACGCTTTGCAGCTCGATGTCAGCTTGGCGTGGCGCCCAGGGGGCGGAGCCTACCACTCGCGCCGATTTTGTAAGTAGGAGGGAGCGGGTACCATTTAAATGAGTTTTTTTCGTGCCGGTAACCCTGCGCGTGCGCGTTGGAGCGTTCACGCACGCGCAGTGTGAAGGAAACATTGGCACTCGGCCATTTTTGTAGTTCTTTGTAGCTGTTCAATTTTGAACATTTTTTAATAAAACCACATTGCCCTTCCATGATCAGCACTGAGGCTTCTTGCAGCAGTGGGGCCTCCCCCCCCACCGCTGCCATCGGGAATGGCTGCCTCAACTTCTGAGGCTTCCTGCAGCCTTCTCACTGCCTCCCCCCCGCTGCCGTCGGTCGGGCCCTTACTGTTTCCGCCCCCCCCATGCCGTCGGGAACGGCTGCCTTCTCCCTGCCTCCCCCCCCCGCTGCCGTCGGTCGGGCCCTTACTGTTTCCGCCCCCCCCCCATGCCGTCGGGAACGGCTGCCTTCTCCCTGCCTCCCCCCCCGCTGCAGTCGGTCGGGCCCTCACTGCCTCCCCCCACCCATGCCGTCGGGAATGGCTGCCTCCTCCCTGCCTGCCCCCCGCTGCCGTCGGTCGGGCCCTTACTGCCTCCCCCCCTGCCGTCGGGAACGGCTGCCTCAACTTGTGAGGCTTCCTGCAGCCTTCTCCCGGCCTGAAGCACTTTCACATAGGTAGGAACATGGTTTATTTAATCTTTTCTTTGCTTATAAATTTTTATTCAAGTTGGAATTATTTGTATAATATTTGTATAAGTATAACTAAGGATTTATTGTAGAATGTAATGACTTCTCCCCCGCCACCCCCCACCTCGTTCCGGACGCCTAATTTGTAACCTGCGCCTGATTTTTTAATGTGTAGACAAGGTTTTTTCAGGCCTACAAAAATCTTCACTTGCTCCATTCTAAGTTAGTTTGGAGTACGTTTTCACTGTGGAAACTTTCAAATCAGGCGTCAGTGGCCGGACACGCCCCCTTTTGAAAAAAAAATTCTGTTCAAAAGTGAAACTGTTCTAACTGACCAGAAATGCAGAAAACTTAAATGTGGAGAATTGCGATTTCTAAGATACTCCATTCTCCACCAGTTGCTCCTAAAAATCAGGAGCAAATCATGTGGAAACTTGGGGCCATAGAAACATAGAAAATAGGTGCAGGAGTAGGCCATTCAGCCCTTAGAGTCTGCACCGCCATTCAATGAGTTCATGGCTGAACATGCAACTTCAGTACCCCCTTCCTGCTTTCTCGCCATACCCCTTGATCCCTTTAGTAGTAAGGACTTCATCGAACTCCCTTTTGAATATATTTAGTGAATTGGCCTCAACAACTTTCTGTGGTAGAGAATTCCACAGGTTCACCACTCTCTGGGTGAAGAAGTTCCTCCGCATCTCGGTCCTAAATGGCTTACCCCTTATCCTTAGACTGTGACCCCTTGTTCTGGACTTCCCCAACATTGGGAACATTCTTCCTGCATCTAACCTGTCTGAACCCATCAGAATTTTAAATGTTTCTATGAGGTCCCCTCTCATTCTTCTGAACTCCAGTGAATACAAGCCCAGTTGATCCAGTCTTTCTTGATAGGTTAGTCCCGCCATCCCGGGAATCAGTCTGGTGAACCTTCGCTGCACTCCCTCAATAACAAGAATGTCCTTCCTCAGGTTAGGAGACCAAAACTGTACACAATACTCCAGGTGTGGCCTCACCAAAGCCCTGTAGAACTGTAGCAACACCTCCCTGCCCCTATACTCAAATCCCTCGCTATGAAGGCCAACATGCCATTTGCTTTCTTAACCGTCTGCTGTACCTGCATTCCAACCTTCAATGACTGATGTCCAATGACACTCAGGTCTCGTTGCACCTCCCCTTTTCCTAATCTGTCACCATTCAGATAATAGTCTGTCTCTCTGTTTTTACCACCAAAGTGGATAACCTCACATTTATCCACATGATACTTCATCTGCCATGCATTTGCCACTCACCTAACCTATCCTGATACTTGGGAAAAACACATTTATTAAGATAAGGTAGAGACTTATACCCAGTATATAATCTTGACTGTATCAAACTAGTGTGTTTGCTGTTCACATTGAGTGGAAAATGTTAATGTAACAATGACATTCTTCAATAACAACAACTTTGGCTTAATAGGTACCAAGCCAATGGACAGATTAGCATTGGCGACTAAAAGTTTGATCAGAGATGGCTCTTTTAGAGGGTTGTAAAGCAAGAGAGGTTAGTAGAGGGAATTTAAGGAGGGAATTTGAGATTGTGGGACCTTGGCTGCCAATGGCACGGCCATCAATGGCAAGGGCATGGGATTGGCTAACGCACATGAAGCCGAATTCATAAGAAATGTCCTTGCCGACATTTGGCAAGCAAACATTTCACCAAAATACAAGTTTTCTTTCTTGTTTCACAGATTTCTGAAAAAGGCCACTTGACCTGCTTCACAACTTGAGTAGTTAGTTTATATAAGGCAACGTACTCTTTTTTTTCTCTGCAATTTATCTATGATTTGATCTAAAATGTAATTCTTCATATCGCAGTTTAACCTCTATTTAACCTCTATTTTCCCCATGATTTGCTTCTGAATATATCTGCTTGGCCAGTTGATTTGTTGTTTATTGTCATGGTATTTACCTTTTCCAACAACAACAATTTGTAATTATATAGCACGTTTAATGTAGTAAAACATCCCAAGGTACTTCACAGGAGTACTATAAGACAAAAATTTGACACTAAGCCACATAAGGAGAAATTAGGGCAGTTGAACTCTTTGGTCAAAGAGGTCGAAACATTGAAATAAACATAGAAATCTGCAGCGCAGAAAGAGGCCATTTCGGCCCATCATGCCAAGCCGGCCAACATGAGAGCCACACGGCTCTCGGTCAGCAGCCCTGAAGGTTACATATCAACCTATGAACAATGAACAATGGAGGACAGGTAAAGAGCACCCAGCCCAACCGGTCTGTCCCCACACAACTGCGACACCCCTTGCAATGAAACATTCTGCACTCCACCCTACCTAGAGCCATATGATCACCTGGGAGAGGTGAAAAACAGATTAAAAACCCATGCCAATTGGGGGAAAAAATCTGGAAAAATTGCTCTTCGAACCATCCAGGCGATCGAAACTAGTCCTGGAGACCACTCTGGCAATATTTGATTCCATGAAGTACTTACCATCATATCTGTGCCAGCCAACAAGAAGTTAAACAGTCTAATCCCACTTACCAGCTCTAGGTCCGCAACCCTGCAGGTTACGGCATTTCAAATGCCTATCCAAGCACGTTTTAAATGTGGTGAGTGTTTCTGCATCCACCACTCTTCCAGGCAGTGAGTTGCAGACCCCCACAACCCTCTGCGTGAAGAGGCTTCTGTTGTGTATTTAACCCCTGTAGCCTGCATCACACGTGTCCACCAGAGGGCTACCTCTTGGAGTCCCAAGGGATGCTGGGATCCCTTGGGAGCACAATATATAAGCAGGCCACCCACGAGGTACCTGCACTCTGGAACCTTAATAAAGGAGCTAAGATCACACTTGCTCATTACACATAGTACTCAGTTTGACCATTTATTATGAGTGTAATAATTGGCAATGAGGTAACGACAACTGCGCGAAAATGCAAAGAACAGTCGGCATCCTGGAGAAATTCTCAGAGGGAACGATTGGGAAGCCTTCGTGGAGAGACTCGACCGATACTTCGTGGCCAACGAGCTGGAAGGGGACGAGAATGCGACCAAACGAAGGGCGATCCTCCTAACTGTCTGTGGGGCAACAACCTATGGCCTCATGAAGAATCTCCTGGCCCCGGCAAAACAAACAGAGAAATCCTACGAAGAACTGTGTTGCTGGTCTGGGAACATCTAAATCCTAAGGAAAACGTTTTGATGGCGAGATATCGGTTCTACACGTGTCAATGATCGGAGGGCCAGGAAATGGCGAGCTGCGTCGCCGAGCTAAGGCACCTTGCAGGACATTGTGAGTTTGAGGGATTCCTAGAACAAAAGACTTTACTGTACTGGGCATCGGACATGAGATAATCCTTCGCAAACTGTTGACTGTAGAAACTCTGAATCTGAGTAAAGCCATAACGATAGCCCAGGCTGTCCACTAGCGACAACACCAAGCAGATTTCACAGAACAATGAAGTTTCGGCCAGTAATGTGCATAAAGTAACATCGGTTTTGAGCAGAAATGTACATGGCAGAACATACACGCTGGTTGCTGTGGCCCAATCTCAATTGACCCAGAGTCTACCATCATCTGTTAATGCGAGGGAGTTAACACCCTGTTGGCACTGCGGGGGTGATCATCGGCCCCTTCAATGTCAATTTAAGCACTATGCGTGTAATGGCTGCAGAACAATGCGACACCTCCGACACAGGCGAGCTGCAAACCATGCAAACCATGCAAACCCTGCACACCACCACGTTGCAAAGGAAGATCGATCCACAGTGGATCAGAAGGAATTGGAAACTCGTACTGAGGAGGCAGAAGTGTACGGGGTACACACGTTCACGACAAAATGCCCACCAATAATGTTGAAAGTTGAACTGAACGGTATTCCAGTGTCTATGGAGCTGGTGACGGGGGCAAGTCAGTCCATAACGAGTGAAACGACCTTCGACAGGATGTGGGGGAAGAAGGCACACAGGCCCATTCACACCAAACTATAGACTTACACCAAGGAACTAATCCCTGTAATTGGCAGTGCTGAAGTCAAAGTCTTTTATGATGGAGCAGTACACAAACTCCCGCTGTGGATTGTGCCAGGGGATGGCCCCACGTTGTTTGGCAGAAGCTGGCTGGGAAAATCCGCTGGAACTGGGTCAACATTCGAACGTGTTCGTCAGTCGACGACACCGCATGTACACAGGTTCTAACCAAGTTCCCTTCGTTATTCGAGCCAGGCATTGGGAGCTTTTCGGAGACGAAAGTACAGATCCATTTTGTTCCCGGTACGCGACCCATCCACCACAAGGCTAGGGTGGTACCATACATGAAGAGAGGAAAAAGCAGAAATCGAGCTGGACAGGCTGCAACGTGAAGGCATCATCGCGCTGATGGAATTCAATGACTGCGCCAGTCCGCTTGTCCCGGTACTCAAGGAGGACGGTACGGTTAGAATTGGCAGGGACAATAAAGTAATGATTAACCGTTTTTCGCTGCAGGACCAGTACCCGCTACCCAAGGCAGACAACCTATTCGCGACCCTGGCTGGAGGGAAGACATTCACCAAGCTGGACCTGACCTCGGCCTACATGATGCAGGAGCTGGAGGAGTCTTCGAAAGGCCTCACCTGCATCAACACGCACAAAAGTCTCTTTATCTACAACCAGTGCCGGTTCGGGATTCAGTCGGCCGCAGTGAACTTCCAGCGGAACATGGAGAGCCTGCTAAAGTCGGTTCCTTGCAAAGTGGTCTTCCAGGACGACATATTGGTTACAGTTCGGGACACCTTGGAGCACTTGAAGAATCTGGAGGAGGTCCTTAGTCGGTTGGATCGCGTGGGGCTCAGGTTGAAACGCTCGAAGTGTGTTTTCCTGGCACAGGATGTCGAATTCTTAGGAAGGAGAATCGCAGCAGATGACATCAGCCCCACCAATGTCAAGACGGAGGCCATCAAGAACGCGCCGCGACCACAGAACATGACAGAGCTGCGGTTGTTCTTGGGGCTCCTTAACTACTTTGGTAATTTCCTACCTGGGTTAAGCATCCCGCTAGAACCCCTACATGCAAGGGAGACGACTGGGTATGGGGGAATTCACATGAGGCTGCCTTTAAGAAAACCAGAAACATACTGTGTTCTAACAAACTGCTTGTCCTGTATAACCCATGTAAACGATTGGTGTTAGCTTGCGATGCGTCGTCATCCGGGGTCGGGTGTGTGTTACAACAGGCTAAGGAATCGGGAAATTTGCAACCAGTTGCGTATGCATCCAAGAGTTTGTCCAAGGCCAAAAGGGCCTACAACATGGTTGAAAAAGAGGCTCTGGCATGCGTAATACGGGGTTAACAAAAATGCACCAGTACTTACTTGGCCTCAAGTTCGAGCTTGAAACTGACCACAAGCCGCTCATATCGCTATTCTTGGAGAGCAAAGGGATTAATACCATTGCCTCTGCCCGCATCCAAAGATGGGCACTCACGCTGTCGGCACACAACTATGTAATCCGCCACAGACCGGGCACAGAGAACAGTGCAGATGCTCTCTGTCGGCTATCATTGCCCACCACTGGGGTGGAAATTGCACAGCCAGCGGACTTGCTCATGGACATGGAGGTAATTGAGAAAGAGAAATCCCCCGTTACGGCCCTCCAGATCAGGACCTGGACCAGCCAGGATCCTTTACTGTCCTTGGTAAAAAACTGTGTCCTCCATGGGAGCTGGTCCAGTGTCCCAGTGGAGATGCAGGAAGCGATTAAGCCATTCCACAGATGCAAAGATGAGTTGTCCCTGCAGGCGGACTGTCTTTTGTGGGGCAATCGTGTGGTCTTGCCCAAGAAAGGCAGAGACACGTTTATTTGCGAACTGCACAACACCCACCCAGATATCGTAATGATGAAAGCCATAGCCAGATCCCACGTGTGGTGGCCTGACATCGACTCAGATTTAGAGTCATGCGTGCGCCAGTGCAACACTTGCTCTCAGTTGAGCAATGCACCCAGAGAGGCATCGCTAAGTTTGTGATCATGGCAATCCAAACCGTGGTCGAGGATCCTGTAGACTATGCGGCCCATTTCTAGGCAAAATGTTTTTGGTTATCGTGGACGCTTACTCAAAATGGATTGAATGTGCAATAATGTCTGTAATCACATCCACGGCCACCATTGAAAGCCTATGAGCCATGTTTGCCATGCATGGCTTGCCTGATGTCCTAGTCAGCAACAATGGGCCATGCTTCACCAGTGCTGGATTCAAAGAATTCATGACCGCAACGGGATCAAACATGTCACATCTGCCCCGTTGAAGCCCACATCCAACTGTCAGGCAGACCGGGCAGTTCAGACCATCAAGCAAAGCTTGAAACGCGTGACGGAAGGCTCCCTACCGACCTGGTTGTCCCAAGTACTGCTCAGCTACCGCACCAGACCCCACTCACTCACCGGGATTCCACAGCTGAGCTGCTCATGAAAAGGGCATTTAAAACAAGGCTCTCTCTTATCCACCCTGATCTCCATGATCACATGGAGGACAAGCGGCATCAACAAAGTGTGTATCATGACCGCGCAAATTTATCACGCGATATTCTGATCAATGATCCTGTGTTTGTGCTCAATTATGGACATGGTCCCAAATGGCTCGCTGGCACAGTCACAGCCAAAGAGGGGAGTAGGGTATTTCAGGTCAAATTGATCAATGGACAAACGCACAGAAAACATTTGGACCAAATCAAATTGTGGTTCACCAACAGTTACGAACAACCCGAAGAGGACACCACCAACTTTGACCTTCCAACACACACACAAGTGGCAACTGACATCACAGTTGACCACGAAACCGAACTCATCATCCCCAGCAGCCCGGCAAGGCCGGCTGCCCAACAGCCCAGTGAAGAACTCACCCACACCCACATTTGTCCCGAGACGATCGACAAGGGAGCGCAAAGCCCCAGATCGTCTCACCTTGTCAATAAGTATACTTTTGACTTCACGGGGGAGTGATGTTATGTACTTAACCCCTTGTAACCTGCATCACACCTGTCCACCAGAGGGTCTACCTCTTGGTGTCCCAAGGGATCCCAGCATCCCTTGGGAGCACAGTATATAAGCAGACCACCCACGAGGTACCTGCACTCTGGAACCTTAATAAAAGAGCTAAGGTCACACTTGCTCATTACACACAGTACTCAGTCTCACCATTTATTATGAGTGTAACAGCTTCCCCTCAAGTCCCCTCTAAATCTTCCACCAACCACCTTAAAACTATGCCCCCTCGCAATTGATCCCTCCACCAAGGGAAATAGGCCACTATATCCAAACCCCTCAAAATGTTGTACTCCTCAATGAGGTCTCCTCTCAAACTCCTCTGTTCCAATGAGGACAAAGCCAGCCTATCCAATCTGTCCTCATTGCTAAGATTCTCCATTCCAGGTAGCATCCTAGTAAATCTCCTCTGCACCCTCTCTAGTGCAATCACGTCCTTCCTCTAGTGCAATCACGTCTTTCCTACAGCAACCAGAACTGCCCGCAGTATTTCAGCTGTGGCCTAACCAGTGTATTATATAATTTAAGCATAACCTCCCTCCTCTTGTATTCTATGCCTCGGCCAATAAAGGCAAGTATTCCGTATGAGTTCTTAACCACCTTATCCACCTGGCCTGCTACTTTCAAGGATCTGTGGACAAGCACTCCAAGGTCCCTTTGTTCTACACTTCTAAGTGGCCTACCATTTAATGTGTCTACCCTTTCCTTATTAGCCCTCCCCAAGTGCATTACCTCACACTTCTCCGAATTAAATTCCATTTGCCACTGTTCTGCCCACCTGACCAGTAGATTGATATCCTCCTGCAGTCCATGACTTTCCTCTTCATTATCAAACCCACAGCCAATTTTAGTGTCATCTGTAAACTTTTTAAATCATACCCCCTATATTCAAATTTAGATCATTGATGTATACCACTAAAAGCAAGAGACCCAGCATTAGCCATGCGGAACCCCCTGGAAACATTCTTCCAGTCACAAAACATCCATCAACCATTACCCTTTACTTCCTACCTCTAAGCCAATTTTGGAACCACTTTGCCCTGGATCCCATGGGCTTTTACTTTCATGACCAGTCAGCCATTTAGGACCTTATCAAAAGCTTTGCTAAAGTCCATATACAATACATCGTATGTACTACCCGCATTGACCCTCCTAGTTACCTCCTCAAAAAATGCAATCATGTTAGTCAAACACGATCTTCCCTTAGCACATCCATGCTGACTGTCCCGAATTAATCCTTGCCTTTCTAAATGTATATTTATCCTGTCCTTCAGGATTTTTTCCAATAATTTTCCCACCACTGAGGTTAGGCTGACAAGCCTGTAATTACTTGGCCTATCCCTTTCTCCGTTTTTAAACAAGAATACCTCATTAGCAGTTCTCCAGTCCTCCGGCAGCAAGCCTAAATCCAAAGTGGATTATAAAATAATGGTCAAAGCCTCTGCTATTTCCTCTTTTGCTTCGCTCAACAGCCTGGGATGCATTTTTTCTGGGCCTGGAGACTTATCTACTTTCAAAGCTGATAAACCCCTTAATACCTCCTCTCTCACTATGTTTATTTCATCAAGAATTTCACACTCCTCATCGACAGCAGTATCTGCATTGCTCCTTTCCTTTGTGAAAACAGACGCAAAATATTCATTAAGAACATACCCATATCTTGCGCCTCCATACTCAGATTACCCTCATAGTCTCTAATAGGCCTATGCTTTTTTTAGTTATCTTCTTGCTCTTAATATATTTATAGAACCTCTTTGGGCTTTCCTTCATTTTACTTGCCAAGAATTTTTCATGCTCTCCTTTGCATTCCTAATATCGTTTTTAATTATACCCCTGAACTTTCTATATTCCTGCAGAGATTCGACAGTATTTAGCCGTCGGTATATGACATAAGCTTCCCTTTTTTTCTTTATTCTCCCCTAGACATCCAAGGGGCTCTAGTATTTTTATTCCCACCCTTTCCCTTAAAGGGCACATGTTTGGCCTGAGCACTCCGGATCTCTTCCTTGAATGTCTCTCACTGTTCCGACACCTTCAAGTAGCTGCTTCCAGTCACTGTGGCCAAATCACATCTGCCTTGTTCGCTATACTCCTTGCGTTGTATATATAACCATTTAGCACAGGAAGACCTCCTTGATTACGACTTACTAACTCTTGTTTCCTTTGTCTTAATGATTCACTTTATACATTCTTGCTTTCCAATTTCAGCTTTACTTCCTTCCCTATTGAATTTGTTCTCAAGTTCCCATCCCCTTGCCAAGCTGGTTTAAACTCTCCCCAACAGCAACAGCAAAACTTCCCACGAGGATAATGGTCCCGGCGCTGTTGAGGTGCAACCTGTCCGGTTTGTACAGGTCTCATCTCCCACAGAAGCGGTCCTAATACATCAGGAATTTAAAGCACACCCTCCTGCACCAACTCTACAGGCATGCATTCATCCTCTCTATCCTTCCGTTCTTGTACTCATTAGCATGTGGCACCAGTAGTATCCCCGAGATTACTACCTTTGAGGTCCTACCCTTTAATTTTTCCCCTTGCTCCCTAAATTCTGTCTGCAGGATCTCATCCATCTTTCTACCTATGTCATTGGTCCTAATATGGACCACGACCTCTGGCTGTTCACTCTCTTCCCCCAAAATGCCCTGAGTCCACTCTGTGGCATCCTTGACCCTGGCACCAGGGAGGCACCATACCATCCTGGAGTCACGTCTATGGCTGCAGAAACGCCTCTCTATTCCCCTAACTATTGAATCCCCTACCACTAAAGCTATTTTATTATTTGTCCCTGCCCCCCATGCAGCTGAGCCACACCTGGTGCCTTGGATTTGGCTCTGGCTTCACACCCCAGAGGCACCATCACCCTCACCGGTGCTAAGAAGGGGATATTGGTTGGAAAGCGAGATGGACTCAGCAGGGGACTCCTGCATTACCTGCCTAGTGTTCTTCCTCTGTCTGCTGTTCACCCACTTCCCCTCTGCCTGCACGCTTTTAAGCTGCGGGGTGACCACCTCCTGGAACGTGCTATCCACGTAGCTGTCAGCCTCACAGATGCACCATAATGATTCCAGCCGCTCCTGAAGTTCCGAAACGTGGCGCTCGAGTAGTTGAAGCTGGAGCTACCTCCTACATACATGGTTGCCTGGGCTACGCGAAGCTTCCAGGACTTCACACATGACACAGGACATGCACTCCACAGGACTGAGCTGACCTGCCATCCCTCTAATTAGACTTAACTGTTATAAAAGAGAAAGAGAGATACTTATCAACCAGCCAATCACTTACCTGCTCGGACGAGGGCTGTGAGGTATGTTTAAAAGAGCGTCTTGAAGGAGAAAAGCAAGGTCGAAAGGTGGAGAGGTTTAGACAGAGAACTCCATAGCTTAGGGCCTAAGCAATAGAAGGCATGGTCACAATGGTTGAGCGATTATAATGAGGGTTACTCAAGAGAGCAGAATTAGAGTAATGCAGATATCTTGGAGGGTTGTAGAGCTGGAAGAGATTACAGAGATCGGGAGGGGCAAAGCCATGGAGGGATTCAAAAACAAGGATGAAAATTTTGAAATCGCAGTGTTGCTTAACTGGGAGCTAATATAGGTCAGCAAGCACAGGGGTCATGGGTGAGCGGGATTTGATACGAGTAAGGATCCAGCAGCCGAATTTTGGATTACCTCAATTTTACATAGGATAGAACATGAGAGGCCAGCCGGGTTGCATTGGAATGGTCAAGTCCAGAGGTAACAAAGGCATGGAAGAGGGTTTCAGCAACTGGTGAGTTGAGGCAAAGGCGGAAACAGGCAAAGTTACAGAAATGGAAATAGGCGGTCTTAGTTATGCCATGTATATGTGGTCGAAAGCTCATTTCAGGATCAAATATGACACCAATATTGTGAAGAGTCTGGTTCAGCCTCAGACAGATGTTAGAAAGAGGGATGGAGTCAGTGGCTAGGTAAATGGAGTTTCTTGCAGGGATTGAAAACAATGGCTTCGGTCTTCCCAATAATTAATTGGAGAAAATTTCTGCTCATCCAGAACTGGATGTTGGGCAAGCATTCTGACAATTTAGAGACCGTGGAGGGGTCAAGAGACGTGGTGGTGAGGTAGAGCTGGGTGTCATCAGTGTACATGTGGAAACTGATGCTGTATTTTTGAATGATATCGCCAAGAGGCAGCATGTAGATGATAAATAGGAAGGCGACCAAGGAAAAATCCTTGGGGGACACCAGAGGTAAAATTACGGAAGTTGGAGGGGAAGCCATTGCAGATGATTCTGTGGCTATAATTAGATAAATAAGAATGAAACCAAGCGAGTGCAGTCCCCCCCAGCTGGACAATGGTGGAGAGGCATTGGAGGCGGATAGAGTGGTCAACCATGTCAAAGGTTGCAGACAAGTCAAGAAGGACGAAAGGGGTTAGTTTACCTTTGTCACAGTCACAAAGGATGTTATTTACGACTTTGATAGGAAGGGGCGGGTTCTATGACAGGGCCGGAAACCTATTCTGAGGGACTCAACCATGGAGTTGCGGGAAAGATGGGCACGGATTTGGGAGGCAACAATGCGTTCAAGGACTTTGAAAAGAAAAGCAAGGTTGGAGATGGGGCAGTAGTTTGTAAGGATAGAGGGGTCAAGGGTTGGTTATTTGAGGAGAGGTGTGATGATGGCAGATTTGAAAGAGAGAGGGACAGTACCTGAGGAGAGAGAATATAAGATATGTTCAGATAGCTCCAGTTTCACTGAATGATTAGTTCCTAATATCTATTTAATGCATGTTCAGATTGTTTCATTCTCAACTTTTATCTTTCTCAGATGATTTAATGATATTTGGGGATTAAATTGCATATAATTTGCCCTTCAGCGACGTTATCCCTAAATATGGAGTCAGGCTATACCGCTCCACCAGCACCTTTGATTCTATGATGTTTGCTATGTTGCCTGACTGCTGGTATGACATGAAGACATGGATGTACCAGAATTACTTGCAGCTCAACACTAGCACAACAAAATCCATTCTATTTGCACAGTCAAAAATGCTGTACTGCAATACCAATCCCATCCTGCATGACTGATCAGGATCAATCCAACGGTATGCATCCTCAAAGTCCTGCTCGGCTCACATTGAACATTAAATCACACATTCAGTTCATCACCAAGATTGCCTATTTCCTTCTCAGAAACATTGCCCACCTCCATCACAAGGTTATCCCCTCTGTTGCTATTCAGTGCTCTCCTCACCGGTCTCACACTGTATAAACTCCACTCCCTCCAGCTCCCTATCTTGCAGCCTTTTCCCAAATCAGGTTTACTGCGTATTCCTCCCCCACCCTCACCATTGCTGTCAGAGCCTTCAGCCATCTTGCCACCATACTTTGGAACTCTTTCAATAAATAGTGCCACATTACTACAGCTCTTCCCTACCTTTGAAAGCATCTTTAAAACCTACCTTTTTTGTAGGGTGGTGTATTATATAATAAGTTTACAGCTATATAAGGAGTATCATGAGATAGTTAGCAGAGAAGGCTACAGTACAGGAAGAAGTGTAGGAACCACAGGCGTAAATTGCGCATGATTCAGTCGATGGTTTAGAAGATCTAGTATGAAGTAAGGAACTAAAGCTTAACAATAGCGCAGTCAATATTAATGTTGTTGTATTATGAGGGTGTATTCTGTACGATACAGGCTAACACATGGTTTAGATTAGGTTGTTAGAATTCTGCAGGTCAAAGCTAAGCAAGCAGGGTATGTTGCCAGTTTAAGGCAATTTAAGAAGCATCAAAGGATTTGTATAAAGAATTATGGCTAGTTTGGAGACAACATGTCTACTTTAACTCTGGAAAGATGGTGATGTTTATAACCATATAAAATTGTCTTATATTTTGTTGATATGAAATGAAATGCCACCCATATTCTAGTGAGAATGAAGTATGTGAGGTGCAACAATGCCATCTACTGGTGTAGTAGCATATGATTGAGCGGCCCCCAGCCTGCGAGCACCATCGGAGCAGGCTGGGGAGCGGAAGGAGCAGCATGACGGCATATCACTCCAGGGAGCAGCACGTGTTGCAGCAGGAGAGCAACGGCAGTGAAAAGGGACATCACCAAGGTCCAGGTTGGTGATTGGAGCATGGACAGGTACAGCAGGAGCGGCGAGGTCGGGGCGAAGGAGCGGCAAGGTCGGGGCGAAGGAGCGACGAGAGATTGTAGATGGACATGATTGGAACCCAGGAGAGGCGTGAGTTCGGGACCCAGAAGAGGCGAGGGCCGAGGGGCAGCACGGGCCAGCCCACACTGCGATATGTGAGCGCACTAAGTCCGTGCAGCAGAGCTGGTCTCCAGTCGTCTTGGTTATTCCTTGCTACTGGACCAAGACCTAGCTCTGTCAAGCTCGTGTGGTGGCTGGTGTGCAATGGTCACCACACGTTAAAAAAATCCACAAACAGGCATCTTCCACCCTTCAAGATATTTAGTTTGGACCTGGAATTTTAGGTCCATCATTGAAACACCTGTGAACTTTTTGACATGGAAGCAAGTCATCCTCGATTCGAGGGACTGCCCATGAGCATATGACATATAAGGATCACATGACAATAATCTCAGCATTGATCGATTCAGAGCAGGACATCTGTCATTGTCCCTCAAGGTGTATACGTGTCACTTTCAATAACTCTAATATTCTGTACTGAGAACTCACCTGGGTTGGTTAATAATTCGCAGATGGATATCCTTCTTGTAAGTATATAGATAGAATAATTTGCTTTTACTTTCTGTTGCTATTAATAAAACCAACTTGATCTATCTCTGGCATACAAAACTATATCATTTGGACTAAACTGTTCAGTTTATCTAACATTTTTGACTGTGCTTTCAGAAAATTCCTCTGATCATCGTGCTCCTAGACCTGCTTAGGTCCGAACCCCAACTGTGAACCATCTTGGAACATTTTGGTCAATTAAGGATGCTATGTAAATGTATTTGCTTTACTAAAGATATACAACAACAACAACATGTTTGTACACAATGCTTTTAACATAAAAAAATGACACAAGGTACTTATAATGGTAAAAAAAAAATGCCTATCAGCAGTAGAAGAAAAAGGGAAAGCAATGCAAGGTATGGTCGAAGGCATTGCTTTGAAGAGGCCTTTGAAAGTGTTGTGTATCTGTAAAGCATGCACTCCCATGTTCCGCCACCAGGGGGCTCATCCCCTGAAGTCCCAAGGGATCCCAGCATCCCTTGAGAGCACTGTATATAAGCCGGCCCCTAAGGCCTGTTCCTCACTCTGGAGTGTCTTATTAAAGACTGAGGTCAATGTTACTTTAACCTCCCTGTGTGCAGCCTCATCTGTGTTAGGAACACAATAACTGGTGACGAGTATACGAATCCAACACAAAGATGCAGCAAACTGTGGGCATCCTGGAAAAGTTCTCGGAGGGTGAGGACTGGGAAGCCTATGTTGAATGGCTAGACCAGTACTTTGTAGCCCACGAGCTGGACGGAGAAGGAAGCACTGCAAAAAGGAGAGCAGTCCTCCTCACAGGCTGTGGGACACCGACCTACAGCCTCATGAAGAATCTTCTGGCTCCGGTGAAACCCACAGATATGTCATATGAGGAGCTGTGTATACTGGTTTGGGAGCATCTTAACCCAAAGGAGAGCGTGCTGATGGCGAGGTATCGGTTCTACACGTGCCAGCGATCTGAAGGTCAGGAAGTGGCGAGCTACGTCGCCAAGCTAAGGCGACTTGCAGGACAATGTGAGTTTGATGGCTACCTGGAGCAAATGCTCAGAGACTCTTTTGTACGAGGCATTGGCCACGTGACCATCCTACGAAAACTTTTGACTGTAGAGACACCGACCCTCGTAAGGCCATTGCGATAGCACAGGCGCTTATGTCCACCAGTGATAACACCAAACAAATCTCTCAGCACACAAGTGCTAGCAATGTTCATAAATTAACTGGAACTGTGTTTGCGAGCAGAAATGTACAGGGCAGAAACCACGAGTCTGCAACTGCCAGCAGGCCTCAGGTGACCCAGATGACTCAGAGTCCCCAACAAAGGAATACAAATGGAACTAAAAATCACAGATTCATAGCAAAGCACTATGACATAGTAACTATACAAAAGAGTTTCAGCTGTTTTTTTGGGGCCAAAACAATTCATTTTGCAGTTGAAAGAATACAAATATTATAAATAGAACATTATAAATGTGACACATTAGCATGTCCACATAGGAGGCTGATACTGCCCACTTCTAAATGCTACTAATGCTATAGTTAGAATTACAGCTCATCGTAAGACATCATGTAATTTGTTATTGCCTTATTTAATTTTCTGCACTTTTGCAACTGAATTTTTCAACTCATAAAAACTTGATAATTTTTTCAGAAAACAATTGCTTCAAAAATATTCCTTTGTGGGAATGAATGACCTGCTGTCAAGGGCCAGTTCCACATCATTGTGAAAGTCATTAGTTTATTCTTTCCAACAGTTCCTTCAAACTGTTTGCTGATTATTCATCATTGTTCACCATCATACTGATATGTACTCTTTGTTATGTACTCTGCCAGAGGCAGCTGGCCCAAATGGTTATCAAACTTTATCAGCATTAGACCAGAACTCCAACTCACTTCCAAATTGAACTGTTCCTTACAGATTTTTGAAAACGTAAGAAAGTATGGAATGAAAAAAGGTCATTTGGACAATTGAGAGGATCACAGATCACATACAAGTTGCACTGTCATGAACTTTAACCTTGTTTAACATCTTGAATTAGCAAATGACAAAAGTAAAATACTGTGGATGCTAGAAATCTGAAATAAAAACAGCTAATAACTAATGACCATGGATCAAGCTTATGAGAAACCAAATTAAGAAAAACTTACACCACACATACATTTTGAATATTTGAATGGAACAGTACTCCTAAAAAATAACAGCAGCATTGCTTCTGGCCCTTAGTTTTGGACTCTCCCATAAGTGGAAACATCTTTTCTTTGTCTCTGGCCTTGCCCCTCCCGATCTCTGTAATCTCCTTTCAGCCTCACAACCCCCCCGAGATAGCTGCGCTCCTCAAATTCTGCCCTCTTGAGCATCCCTGCTTATAGCTGCTCAAGGCCATGCCTTCAGCTGCCTGGACCCTAAGCTCTGGAGCTCCGTCCCTAAACCTCTTTGCTTCTCTACCCCTCTTTCCTCCTTTAAGACGCTCCTTAAAACCTACCACTTTGGCCAAGCTTTTGGTCGTCTGCCCTAATTTCTTCTTATGTGGCTCGGTATCAAATTTATTTGTTTTGTCTTTTAACACTCCTGTGAAGCACCTTGAGACGTTTTACTACTTTAAAGGCACTATGTAAATACAAGTTGGTGTTGTTGTTGTCTACTCTATCAAACCCTTTCATAATCTTAAAGACCTCGATCAGATTTTTTGCACTTACACCATCAGCCTTTTCTTTTCTAGAAAAAAGAGCCCCAGCCTGTTCAATTGTTCCTGATTGGTATAACCTCTCAATTCTGGTACCAACCTTTCAAATCTTTTTTTCACTTACACCGGTGCCTCGATATCCTTTCTATAATATGGAGACCAGAGCTGTTCACAGTACTCCAAGTGTGGTCCAAACAAGGTTCTATAGAGGTTAAGTATAACTTCTCTACTTTTCAAGTTTACTCCTCTTTAAATGAATCCCTGTGCAGTGAAATGAAACCCTGTGTGTTTAACAAATTTAATAGAGATTTTGGAGGATGTAATTAGCAGGGTAGATAAAGGGGAATTAGTGGATGTAGTATATTTGGATATCCAAAAGGCATTCATTAAGATGCCACATAAAAGAATTCTGCACAAGATGGTGCTCATGGGATTGGTGGTCATATATTAACATGGATAGAGGATTGGTTGACAGACAGAAAACAGAGAGTAGGGATAAACAGATCATTTTCAGGTTGGCAGGCTGTAACTAGTGGGGTGCCGCAAGGTTCACTGCTATAGGTAAAAAAGGGATGAGGTCCTACGAGACGAATTTAAGGAGCTAGGAGCTAAATTAAAACGTAGGACCTCAAAAGTAGTAATCTCGGGATTGCTACCAGTGCCACGTGCTAGTCAGAATAGGAATCGCAGGATAGCTCAGATGAATACGTGGCTTGAGCAGTGGTGCAGCAGGGAGGGATTCAAATTCCTGGGGCATTGGAACCGGTTCTGGGGGAGGTGGGACCAGTACAAACCGGACGGTCTGCACCTAGGCACGACCGGAACCAATGTCCTAGGGGGAGTGTTTGCCAGTGCTGTTGGGGAGGAGTTAAACTAACATGGCAGGGAGATGGGAACCAATGCAGGGAGACAGAGGGAAACAAAGAGGAGACAAAAGCAAAAGACAGAAAGGAGATGAGTAAAAGTGGAGGGCAGAGAAACCCAAGGCAAAAAACAAAAAGAGCCACTGTACAGCAAAATTCTAAAGGGTCAAGGTGTAATAAAAAGGCAAGCATGAAAGCTCGGTGCCTCAATGCAAGGAGTATTCGGAAAACTGGAGTGGACTCTGAGCTAGTTAGAGTGGGTGAGAGCTCAGATGAACAGGATCCAAAGAAAGTATGCAAAAAGCAGGAGGCAACAGAGCAGAGTAGCACTGGGGTAAGTGTAAACCACAAGGTGATAGGAAGGGACAATATGTATGAATATAAAGGGGCTGCAGGAGGGGTCAAAACGAAAAATCATGGTTTAAAAACTAGTATTAAAACACTCTACATAAACACACACAGCATTTGAAATAAAGTAAATGAGTTGACGGCACAAATCATTACAAATGGGTATGATTTGGTGAACATTACAGAAACGTGGTTGCAGGGTAGCCAAGACTGGGAATTAAACATACAGGGATATCTGACAATTCGGAAAGATAGACAAGAAGGGAAAGGAGGTGGGGTAGCTCTGTTAATAAAGGAAGATATCAGGGCAGTTGTGAGAGACGATATTGGCTCTAATGAACAAAATGTTGAATCATTGTGGGTGGAGATTAGAGATAATAAGGGCAAAAGGTCACTGGTGGGCGTAGTTTATAGGCCCCCAAATAATAACTTCACGGTGGGGCGGGCAATAATCAAGGGAATAATGGAGGCATGTGAAAAAGGAACGGCAGTAATCATGGGGGATTTTAACCTATATATCGATTGGTCAAATCAAAATCGCACGGGGTAGCCTTGAGGAGGAATTCATAGAATGCATACAGGATTGTTTCTTAGAACAGTATGTTACAGAACCTACAAGGGAGCAAGCTATCTTAGATCTGGTCCTGTGTAATGAGACAACAATAATAAATGATCTCCGAGTAAAAGATCCTCTCGGAATGAGTGATCACAGTATGGTTGAATTTGTAATACAGATTGAGGGTGAGGAGGTAGTGTCTCAAATGAGCGTACTATGCTTAAACAAAGGGGACTACAGTGGGATGAGGGCAGAGTTGGCTAAAGTAGACTGGAAACACAGACTAAACGGTGGCACAATTGAGGAACAGTGGAGGACTTTTAAGGAGCTCTTTCATTGTGCTCAACAAAAATATATTCCAGTGAAAAAGAAGAGCGGTAAGAGATGGGATAACCAGCCGTGGATAACCAAGGAAATAAAGGAGAGTATCAAATTAAAAACCAATGCGTATAAGGTGGCCAAGGTTAGTGGGAAACTCGAAGATTGGGAACATTTTAAACGACAGCAAAGAATGACAAAGAAAGCAATAAAGAAAGGAAAGATAGATTATGAAAGTAAACTTGCGCAAAACATAAAAACAGATTTTACAGATATATAAAACGGAAAAGAGTGACTAAAGTAAATGTTGGTCCCTTATAAGATGAGAAGGGGATTTAATAATGGGAAATATGGAAATGGCTGAGACCTTAAACAATTATTTTGCTTCGGTCTTCACAGTGGAAGACACAAAAATCATGCCAAGAATTGCTGGTCATAGCAATATGGGAAGGGAAGACCTCGAGACAATCACTATCACTAGGGAGGTAGTGCTGGACAGACTAATGGGACTCAAGGTAGACAAGTCCCCTGGTCCTGATAAAATGCATCCCAGGGTATTAAAAGAGATGGCAGAAGTTATAGCAGATGCATTCGTTACAATCTGCCAAAACTCTCTGGACTCTGGGGAGGTACCAGCGGATTGGAAAGCAGCTAATATAACGCCTCTGTTTAAAAAAGGGGGCAGACGAAAGCCAGGTAACTTTCGGCCGGTTAGTTTAACATCTGTAGTGGGGAAAATGCTTGAAGCTATCATTAAGGAAGAAATAGCGGAACATCTAGATAGGAATCAAGCAGACGCAACATGATTCATGAAGGGGAAATCATGTTTAACTAATTTACTGGAATTCTTTGAGGATATAACGAGCATGGTGGATAGAGGTGTACCGATGGATGTGGTGTATTTAGATTCCCAAAAGGCATTCGATAAGGTGCCACGCAAAAGGTTACTGCAGAAGATAAAGTTACGCGGAGTCAGAGGAAATGTATTAGCATGGATCGAGAATTGGCTGGCTAACAGAACGCAGAGAGTCGGGATAAATGGGTCCTTTTCGGGTTGGAAATTGGTGGTTAGTGGTGTGCCACAGGGATCGGTGCTGGGACAACAACTGTTTACAACATACATAGATGACCTGGAAGAGGGGACAGAGTGTAGTGTAACAAAATTTGCAGATGACACAAAGATTAGTGGGAAAGCGGGTTGTGTAGAGGACACAGAGAGGCTGCAAAGAGATTTAGATAGGTTAAGCAAATGGGCTAAGGTTTGGCAGATGGAATACAATGTGGGAAAGTGTGAGGTCATCCACCTTGGGAAAAAAAACAGTAAAAGGGCATATTATTTGAATGGGGAGAAATTACAACATGCTGCGGTGCAGAGGGACCTGGGGGCCTTGTGCATAAATCCCAAAAAGTTAGTTTGCAGGTGCAGCAGGTAATCAGGAAGGCGAATGGAATGTTGGCCTTCATTGCAAGAGGGATGGAGTACAAAAGCAGGGAGGTCCTGCTGCAACTTTATAGGGTATTGGTGAGGCCGCACCTGGAGTACTGTATGCAGTTTTGGTCACCTTACTTAAGGAAGGATATACTAGCTTTGGAGGGGGTACAGAGACGATTCACTAGGCTGATTCCGGAGATGAGGGGGTTACCTTATGATGATCGATTGAGTAGATTGGGTCTTTACGCATTGGAGTTCAGAAGGATGAGGGGTGATCTTATAGAAACATTTAAAATAATGAAAGGGATGGACAGGATAGAGGCAGAGACGTTGTTTCCACTGGTCGGGGAGACTAGAACTAGGGGGCACAGCCTCAAAATATGGGGGAGCCAATTTAAAACCGAGTTGAGAGGGAATTTCTTCTCCCAGAGGGTTGTGAATCTGTGGAATTCTCTGCCCAAGGAAGCAGTTGAGGCTAGCTCATTGAATCACAGATCGATAGATTTTTAACCAATAAGGGAATTAAGGGTTACGGGGAGCGGGCGGGTAAGTGGAGCTGATTCCACGGCCAGATCAGCCATGATCTTGTTGAATGGTGGAGCAGGCTCGAGGGGCCTTCTAAACTCCTGTTCCTAATTCTTATGTTCTTATGTTCTTATGTTCTTATGTCCTCAGCTATTAACAATCTACATTAATGAATACGATGAAGGGGCCGAGTGCAGTGTATCCAAGTTTGCTGAAGATACAAAGCTGGGTGGGAAAGGAAGCTGCGAGGATCACTCAAAGAGCTTGCAATGGGATATAGAAAGGTTGACTGAGTGGGTAATAAGGTGGCAGATGGAGTATATTGTTGGGAAATGTAAGGTTATTCACTTTGGTAGGAAGAATAGAAAAACAGAATATTTTTTAAATGATGAGAAACTACTAAATGTTGGTGTTCAGAGAGATTTATGTGTCCTCGTACAGGGCTGTATTTTGCTGGCACTCAGAGGGCAGGTTGAGAGGCAGATCCGCTGTCAAAATCTAAAAGATTGACAGCGGGGCGGTATCCCACTCTGAACCCACCTCTGTGTAAGTTTCCCAAATGTTGGGTCTGCCTGCGCTTTACAGACCTGGTACTAAGCGGCGGGTGACTCAATTGAAATAGTTAAGATGGTGTTTAAAGGTAGTTGAACAGCATTTTACCACCTATTAATCATTTTTCCAACTTTTTCACGAGGTTTCCGGCAATCTGGGATCACGTCAGATAAGTATGGCAAGTTTTCAACAACTGTCCATTGCTTTGACTAGTTAACAGCTTCAAAAGTAGTATAAAAGCTACTATCATCATAGTCATAGGCAGTCCCTCGGAATCGAGAAAGACTTGCTTCCGCTCCCAAAGTGAATTCTCTGGTGGCTTATCAGTCCAATACGAGAGCCACAGTCCCTGTCACAGATGGGACAGACATTCGTCGAGGGAAGGGGTGGGTGGGGCTGGTTTGCCACACGCTCCTTCCACTGTCTGCGCTTGACCTCTTCACGCTCTTTGCGTTGAGACTCGAAGAGCTCAACACCCTCCTGGATGCACTTTCTCCACCTCAGGCGGTATTCGGCCAGGGTCTCCCAGTTGTCAGTGGGGGTGTCGCACTTTACCAGGGAGGCTTTGAAGGTATCATTGTAACGCTTCTGCTGCCCACCTTTGGCTCATTTATCATGACGGAGCTCCACATAAAGCATTTGCTTAGGGAGTCTTGTGTGTGGCATGTGAACTATGTGGCCTGCCCAGCGAAGCTGATCGAGTGTGGTCAGTGCTTCAATACTGGGGATGTTAGCCCGGATGAGGACACTGATGTTGGTGCGCCTGTCCTCCCAGGGGATCCACAGAATCTTGCGGAGACATTGTTGGTGATATATCTCCAGTGAGTTGAGGTGCCTTCTATAGATCGCCCATGCCTCAGATCCATACAGGAGGGTGGGTATTACTGCAGCCCTGTAAACCATGAGATTGGTGGTAGAATTGAGGGCCAGGTCTTCAAACAATCTTTTCCTCAGATGGCCGAAGGCTGCACTGGCGCACTGGAGGCGATGTTGAATCTCCGCAACAATGTCTGCGTTTGCTTATAAGAGGCTCCTGAGATATGGGAAGTGGTCCACGTTGTCGAGGGCCGCGGCATGAATCTTGATGGTTGGAGGGCAGTGCTGTGCGGCGGGGACAGGCTGGTGGAGGACCTTTGTCTTACGGATGTTGAGCATAAGCCTCATGCTTTCATATACCTCAGTGAATAAATTAACTATATCCTGGAGTTCATCCTTAGAATGTGTGCAGACGCAGGCATCATCCACGTACTGCAGCTCATCGACGAGGTTACAAACGACAAAGCTACCATTTCACAGCTGTTCACTTTCCAATCTTAGAAGCTGGAGCCATCAGAGTTTGGAATGCACTTTTCACCTTGAGGAAGGTTGGAAGTGTTTGGATTAAACTCTATCCAGTATCACCTCTATGGAGCAAACTCTCACACCATTGACATATCAATTTTGTCATCTCAACTTCTGCTGTCATCTGTTCCAGCAGCATTGGTGCCCTTGAAAAAAATCTCACCTTCGTCCTCAGAATCCCACCACGATCAGCCCCAACACCAACATCACCAGGCACACCAGCATCACTATCATCAACACCAACCTGCTCTGCAATCACCTGATGCTGCACAGGACACAGGGCTTCAACACCCGACCACACTGCTGCCTGGGATGCCAGGGATGGCCTCACCATGGCCACATTTACTTCACTTGGTGTGCCAGGTTGGCACCACTCCACTCCAGCACCATAAAGCATCCCTACAATAAGTAAACCATTCCTTTCACACTCATCACCATTGTAGGGGGTACAATTATGTCTCTCCATTCACTAGAACTCATTAAGCCACTTCCAAAAGAGCACACAAATCTGTCCAAGAAGGCCAAGTATTGAAAATAAAGAATTAAATGTTTGACAACACATTAACAGAAACTTGACATGAACATTGGTTAAAAGACCCAAGTGCCTACCCAAGTGTACTGTAAGTTGGCAAATTGGACAAGGATGAGTATGAGTGCAAGGGGTGGCTCGTGAGGTGGGGAAGTGATAATATAAATAGAGACCACGCCTGGAGTACTGTGCACAGTTTTGGTCTCCTTATCTGAGAAAGGACCTATATGCCTTAGAGGTATGCAACAAAGCTTGAGTAGATTGGGCCTATACTCTATGAAGTTTAGCAAAATGAGAGGTGATCTCATTGAAAAATACACGATTCTGATGGGGATGGACAGGGTAGATGCTGAGAGGTTGTTTCCCCTGGCTGGAGAGTCTAGAACTAGGGGGCATAGTCTCAGGATAATGGGTCAGCTATTTAAGACAGAGATGAGGAGGAATTTCCTTACTCAGAGAGTTGAGAATCTTTGGAATACTTTCAACCAAAGGATTATGGATTCTGAATCGTTGAATATATTCAAAGCTGAGATGGATAGATTTTTGGATTCTAGGGGAATCAAGGGATATGGGAATCAGGGGGTAAGTGATGTTGAGGTCGAAAATGATCTGTGAAATTGAATGGTGGAGCAGGCTCGAGGGGCCATATGGCCTAATCCTACTCCTAATTGCTATGTCCTTATGTTTAATGATTGACGTATCTGTACCTTTATATCCCTTTGCTCCTCTACCCTGACATCAGTAGTGGGGAAAATGTTGGAATCAATCATTAAGGATGAAATAGCAGCGCATTTGGAAAGCAGTGACAGGATCGGACCAAGTCAGCATGGATTTATGAAAGGGAAATCATGCTTGACAATTCTTCTGGAATTTTTTGAGGATGTAACTAGCAGAGTGAACAAGGGAGAACCAGTGGATGTGGTGTATTTGGAATTTCAATAGACTTTTGACAAGGTCCCGCACAAGAGATTGGTGTGCAAAATCAAAGCACATGGTATTGGTGGCAATATACTGACGTGGATAGGGAACTGGTTGGCAAACAGGAAGCAGAGAGTGGGGATAAATGGGTCCTTTTCAGAATAGCAGGCAGTGACTAGTGGAGTGCCACAGGGCTCAGTGCTGGGACCCCAGCTCTTTACAATGTACATTAACGATTTAAATGAAGGAATAGAGTGTAATATCTCCAAGTTTGCGGATGACACTAAACTGGGTGGCGGTGTGAGCTGTGAGGAGGATGCTAAGAGGCTGCAGGGTGACTTGGACAGGTTAGGTGAGTGGGCAAATACATGGCAGATGCTGTATAATGTGGATAAATGTGAGGTTATCCATTTTGGGGGCAAAAACATGAAGGCAGAATATTATCCGAATGGCGGCAGACGAGTAAAAGGGGAAGTGCAACGAGACCTGGGTGTCATGGTTCATCAGTCACTGAAAGTGGGCACGCAGATACAGCAGGCGGAAAAGAAGGCAAATGGTATGTTGGCCTTCATAGCTAGGGGAATTGAATATAGAAGCAGGGAGGTCTTAATGCAGCTGTCCAGGGCCTTAGTGAGGCCTCACCTGGAATATTGTGTTCAGTTTTGGTCTCCTAGTCTGAGGAAGGACATTCTTGCTATTGAGAGAGTGCAGCAAAAGTTCACCAGACTGATTCCAGGGATGGCTGGGCTGTCATATGAGGAGAGACTGGATCAACTGGGCCTTTATACACTGGAGTTTAGAAGAATGAGAGGGGATCAGAATCAGGGGAAGTCATAACGGGGAACAAAGAAATGGCGGACCAATTGAACAAGTACTTTGGTTCGGTATTCACTAAGGAGGACACAAACAATCTTCCGGATATAAAAGGGGTCAGAGGGTCTAGTAAGGAGGAGGAACTGAGGAAAATCCTTATAAGTCGGGAAATTGTGTTGGGGAAATTGATGGGATTGAAGGCCGATAAATCCCCAGGGCCTGATGGACTGCATTCCAGAGTACTTAAGGAGGTGGCCTTGGAAATAGCGGATGCATTGACAGTCATTTTCCAACATTCCATTGACTCTGGATCAGTTCCTATGGAGTGGAGGGTAACCAATGTAACCCCACTTTTTAAAAAAGGAGGGCGAGAGAAAACAAGGAATTATCGAGCAGTCAGCCTGACATCGGTAGTGGGTAAAATGATGGAATCAATTATTAAGGATGTCATAGCAGCGCATTTGGAAAGAGGTGACATGATAGGTCCAAGTCAGCATGGATTTGTGAAAGGGAAATCATGCTTTACAAATCTTCTGTAATTTTTTGAGGATGTTTCCAGTAGAGTGGACAAGGGAGAACCAGTTGATGTGGTATATTTGGACTTTCAGAAGGCTTTCGACAAGGTCCCACACAAGAGATTGGTGTGCAAAGTTAAAGCACATAGGATTGGGGGTAGTGTGCTGACATGGATTGAGAACTGGTTGTCAGACAGGAAGCAAAGAGTAGGAGTAAATGGGGACTTTTCAGAATGGCAGACAGTGACCAGTGGGGTACCGCAAGGTTCTGTGCTGGGGCCCCAGCTGTTTACACTGTACATTAATGATTTAGACGAGACGATTAAATGTAATATCTCCAAATTTGCGGATGACACTAAGTTGGGTGTCAGTGTGAGCTGCGAGGAGGATGCTATGAGGCTGCAGAGCGACTTGGATAGGTTAGGTGAGTGGGCAAATGCAAGGCAGATGAAGTATAATGTGGATAAATGTGAGGTTATCCACTTTGGTGGTAAAAACAGAGAGACAGACTATTATCTGAATGGTGACAGATTAGGAAAAGGGGAGGTGCAACGAGACCTGGGTGTCATGGTACATCAGTCATTGAAGGTTGGCATGCAGGTACAGCAGGCGGTTAAGAAAGAAAATGGCATGTTGGCCTTCATAGTGAGGGGATTTGAGTACAGGGGCAGGGAGGTGTTGCTACAGTTGTACAGGGCCTTGGTGAGGCCACACCTGGAGTATTGTGTACAGTTTTGGTCTCCTAACTTGAGGAAGGACATCTTGCTATTGAGGGAGTGCAGCGAAGGTTCACCAGACTGATTCCTGGGATGGCGGGACTGACCCATCAAGAAAAACTGGATCAACTGGGCTTATATTCACTGGAGTTCAGAAGAATGAGAGGGGACCTCATAGAAACGTTTAAAATTCTGATGGGTTCAGACAGGTTAGATGCAGGAAGAATGTTCCCAGTGTTGAGGAAGTCCAGAACCAAGGATAAGGGGTAAGCCATTTAGGACCGAAATGAGGAGAAACTTCTTCACCCAGAGAGTGGTGAACCTGTGGAATTCCCTGCCGTGGAGAGTTGTTGATGCCAGTTCACTGGATATATTCAAGAGGGAGTTAGATATGGCCCTTACGGTTAAGGAGATCAAGGGGTGTGGAGAGAAAGCAGGAAAGGGGTACTGAAGGAATGATCATCCATGATCTTATTGAATGGTGGTGCAGGCTCAAAGGGCCAAATGGCCTAGTCCTGCACCTATTTTCTATGTTTCTATGTTTCTATGTTTACCCCATTCAGCCTTTTACTTTCCAAGGAATGTGTGGCCTCCTTATTCTTCTGACCAAATGCATGACCACACATGTATCTATATTGAGATTCATTTGTCAATTATTCGGGCATTCTGCACGTTTATTAATGACTTCTTGTATTTTGTCGCAGTCTTCATGTCAAATTGTGAAAAAATTTTTCTGATTCCAAAATCCAAATTGTTTATGTAAATGGTGAACAAGAGTGGTCCTTGTGGAACAGTACTTGCCACCTTTTTCGTGTTTGAGTAACTACCCATAACCCCTACTCTTTGAGGCCTGACCAGGAAAATTGCATCCATCAGGCAGGCAATGGGCATGCACCAACAGCCTTCCTTCTGATCACCCAAATGTCGCACCTCCATGTCTATTACGCGTGTGCCCCGACGACTCAGCAAATTTAAAGTGAGTGGATCCAACATACTAATCAGGGAGGTTTCATGTTCGACAGTCTCTGCTGGATTTGCTGGTCTCAGCCAGACCTCCAATCTAGGTATTAAAATATGCCCCAGTGCCCTGGTTTAGAGAATGTTTCTCTGGCACAGAGTAGGGTACACTCATTGGGCCCAAATTTCCCCAAGTTGCGCCGATTTTGTGCGCTCAAAATGGCGCCAAAAAACTTACTAAGAATTCTGGCTGCTCTGCTGTGTGTCCCGAGTCCTGGCACAGCGTTTCTTGTGGAGCGGGGGGTGGAGCTACAGCCCTGCGCCGAAAACAGTGTCGGCAGCTGCACGCATGCGCAGTGGAGTCTGCGTGTATGCGCAGTAGTTCCTCGCCCTCCCAGCACATCCTGCAGGCTGTGAGCTGGACCCGATGCTCGCCGCCCCTATCCCTGGCCGAAGGGACAACCCGATGTTTGCCGCCCCTATCACTGGCCGAAGGAACGACCTGATAATCTTCAACAGCACCTCCCGATAAAGCATGGTCTAGCAGGCAGCAGTGTGGGGAGAACGTTGCATTTTGTCTGGGCACATGGCAAATCATCATGACCCAACACTGATTAAGTTTTCACTGGAGTCCAGTCCCTCGAAGAAGTCCAGTCTCTTGGAGAGACGTCCAGTCCCTCAGAGAGAAGTTCAGTCCCTCAGAGAGCAGTCCAGTCCTCCGGGGAGAAGTCCAGTCCCTCGGCGAGAAGTCCAGTCCCTCGGAGAGAAGTCAAGTCCCTTGGGAGGCCGAGTTAGGAAGGTAGGACTTAAGTTTTATTTATTTTTATTTATTTTTAATTTTTAATTTATTATTGATGGTTTTATGCTTCTTTAATGTTGTTGTGAAGGTGTTTAGTGCTTTGCAAGATCCTCTCCGCTTCCCTTCCCCCCCATCTCTGGCTACCTGCGCTGATTTCTTAACTCTCCGCAAGGATTTTCTGTGCAGCCACAAGTGGCCACATACGCTGGCCTAAGTTAGTTTGGAGCAACTGTGAGCTGTCCAAACTGGCTTAAATGGCCAAAACAGGCATAGGTGGCTGGTAACGCCCCCTTTTGGAAAAAACAATCCTAACTAACTCACTTACACTGGCGCAAATTAAATGTGCAGATGGGGATTTTTAAGATACTCCAGAAAAATCAAGTTGCTCCAAAAAAAACGGAGCAACTCCTGGCTAAATTTGAGCCCTATGAGAGGGTGGTCTTTGGCCAGAGACTCCCAGGTGTCAGTGGGGATGTCGCACTTTACCAGGAAGGCTTTGAGGGTGTCCCTGTAAAGTTTCCCTTGCCCACCTTTGGTTTGTTTGCTGTGAAGGAGCTCCGCTTAGAGCATTTGCTTTGGGAGTCTCATGTCCAGCATGCAAACCATGTGGTCTGCCCAGCAGAGCTGATTGAGTGTGGTCAGTGCTTCAATGCTGGGGATGTTAGCCTGGACGAGGACGCAGATGTTGGTGTGCCTGTCCTCCCAGGGGATTTGCAGGATCTTGCGGAGACATTGTTGGTGATATATCTCCAGCGATTTGAGGTGTCTGCTGGAGGCCTGGCTGAGACCAGCAAATCCAGCACAGACCATCGAACATGAAACCTCCCTGGTAAGTATGTTGGATCCATTCACTTTAAAATAGCTGAGTCAGGCTACAATATCACAGCAAATAAACATTTTAAAATACTTGCAAATGCCTGACTGTAAAGTGCTTGGGATGCCCTGAAATCTTGAACAGCGCTTTAAAAATGCAAGTTCCTTTCATGCTCCTTGACTCAGTAAAGCCTGACAAATCAGTAGATATATCGAGTGGAGAAAGTGCATCCGGGAGGGCGCTGAGCACTTCGAGTCTCAACGCCGAGGGCGTGCAGAAATCAGGCGCAGATAGCGTAAAGAGCGTGCGGCAAACCAGTCCCACCCACCCCTTCCCTCTATGGCTATCTGTCCCATCTGTGACAGAGTCTGTGGCTCTTGTATTGGACTGTTCAGCCACAAAGAACTCACTTCAGGAGTGGAAGCAAGTCTTCCTCGATTCCGAGGGACTGCCTATGATGAAAACAGGCTGTAATGCTACAACAAATAAAAAATGAACAACTGGAAATCTATGCTGCCTCTTTGAAGGAGCACTCCAATTAGTTCCATTCCTCCAATCTTTCTCCATAAGCGCTGTAATTTTTTTCTTTTCCAGTATTTATCCAATTCCCCTTTGAATCTGCTTCCACCACCCTTTCAAGAAGTGTACTCAGATCATAACAACTCGCTGCAAGAAAATACAAATTCTCCTCATCTCCCCCTGGTTCTTTTGGCCATTATCTTAAGTCTGTGTCCTTTGGTTACCGACCCTCCTGCCAGTGCAAATAGTTTCTATTTATCTACTCTATCAAAACCCCTTATAATTTTGAAAACTTCTATTCAGTCTTCCCTTAACCTTCTCTGCTCTGAGAAAAATCCCAACTCTGCCCACATAACTGAGTTTCATTCTCATAACTCCACTCTGCACCATCTCCAAAACCTGATATCCTTCCTACAGTGTGGTGCCAGAAATGGACATAATACTCCAGCTGAGGCATAAAGAGTAATTTATACAGGGTGAGCATAATTTCCTTGCTTTTGTACTCTGTGGGGCCGAAATTCAGCCTTCCCATAAGACCTCTGGCTGCCAGAAAGCAGGGGTGGTGCTGAATGGCCACCAACTTGCGGCAGCCAGGCCGACGTTCGCTAAATTCAGCTCGGGGCTTTTTGCTGCGGTGTGCCGATCCGCCCCGCTCCTGCAGGTGCATCTTAAAAACGTCATCAGTGCATGCATCGCAACGGAGCTGCCCCGGGAGAGAAATTCACATGGTGAAGTCTCCCAGCCATCGCTCGGTGCCCCCGACAACTTTTTGTGTTGGAGCACTCCTTGTTGGTTGCGGGCTCGGCCGCCCTTAAAGGGAAAGCGACACTGATGGCCACGCCATTTATTTTTTTTGTCAGCCGACTGCCAGATCGGCCGACAATTATGCCCCTGGGTTTGGCCGGGCCGCCAGCAGGCAGCCTGGCACCCCCTCTTGGGTGCCAGGCCGCTGGCACGGCCGAAACCTTCTCTGGTGGCCCAGTGGACATAACTAAAAAAGATGCAGAGTTAGCAGCTGCCCTCCCCTTTTTCTGAAGGGGAGAGACGTGTTGACGCGCCAGCACAATGACATCATCAGCGGGCAGCTGAAACTACATCCCGCCCCTACTTCCACCCCATTAGTGTAGGCCATTCCGCTCCACCCCCAATTCTACCCCCATGAAGAGGCCACTTGCGCCCCACTTGAAAAAAAAGTTTGAGGAGCTGAATTTCTCCGGACAGGCATCCATTGCGGTGGCCAGAAGAGTTCGAAAATGGTAGATCCGCGCCATTTTGAGCGGAGGTGAACTTCGGCCCCTCTGCCTCTGTTTGTAAAGCCATGAATCCTGACTGCTTTTTTTTAACAACCTTTTGAATTTGTCCTGCCAACGTCAAATTTTTTCTGTACATATACACTCAGATCTCGCTGTTCCTGCATCTTTTTAAAAATTGGACCATTTAGTTTACCACGAGCCTCTCATTTTTCCTCCCAAAATGCACCACATCAAAATTCTCTACGTTAAATTTCATCTGCCATGTGTCTGCCCATTTCATCAGTCTGTCTGAGTCCTCTTGAAGTCTGCTGATATCCTCTTCAATGTTTCCTATATTTCCAAGATTTGTGCCATCTGCAAACTTTCAAATTGTGCCCCCTATACCCAATTCCAGGTAATTAATATATATAAAAAATAGCAGTCATCCTATCACTAATGTTCCCTGTAAGCTGCACTTTGTTCTGTGTGGCCTGTTCATGGTAGTGCTCGGTCCCTTTAAATTTCCATGCATGCACGGTATTTACAAAGTTGAAGTCGGTGAGCGTTCTGTGTGGGACCTTTCCCATTGCTGCGCAGCCATGCAGCCTAGAGGGAACATTGCTTATCACCAGTCTGAAAAACATTCACCACCACTCTCTGCTTTCCATCCCTTAGCCAATTTTGTATTCACACTGCCACGATCCTTTTAATCCCATGGACTTCAATTTTGCTGACAAGTCTGTTATGGGGCACTTTACAAATTATTTTTGAAAGTCCATACACACAACATCAACTGCACTACTCTCATTAACCATTATCCTCAGTGAGGCAATGGAAAAGCATTAAAAGATCCTGCAAATGGAATGAATGGGAATACACATTGGGTGGCTCAGCGAACAAAAAAGACAAGATAGTGGGCGAGTTATAAAAAAAGACAAGAGTGCATCACTAAGTAGGGTTGGTGCATGAATTGAGTGTCGATACTGGAGTCATGTTATATGGAGTAGAGTTACATGAGGGACATGTAACTATGCAGTTGTGCATTGCTGGTCGATCTTATTTATTGATTACACAGAAGTGAACAGGTCTGATTTAAGTTGTGGCTTAAATAGTAAGTTCAACACTGGCATTGATTTGGGATTTTTATATTCCAATTTTTCAAAGCAGGAGAAAAGTTATTGTTTCTGAAATCATGTTAAGGTGCAATATCTGTACTTATTTTTCCCAGCATTTTCCTTTTTGTAAATGCTCAAAGCAACTGAAAGGAATGTTAAATCTGATCTATATATCCATCCATCTTTCTGACAACCTAAGCAATTAAAAATGTGCCTTTAGAGCTGTAAAGATTTAGTACTCAGTGTTATGTCTTGAATAAAGCAATATGACTGAGCACTGTAGACATGAGTAAGTGTGACCTTAGTCTCTTCATTCTAACTCCAGAGTACTGGTACAGCATGGGAGACCTGCTTATATACAGTGCTCCCAAGGGATGCTGGGATCCTTTGGGACTCCAACAGATATGCCCTCTGGTGGTGTTTGAATGTTGGTTACATAGGGTTACATACATAATGGGCAATGGCAGACATTTAGAGACCGCATGGATGAACTACAACAATTGTACATTCCTGTCTGGCGTAAAAATAAAAAAGGGAAGGTGGCTCAACTGTGGCTATCAAGGGAAATCAGGGATAGTATTAAAGCCAAGGAAGTGGCATACAAATTGGCCAGAAATAGCAGCGAACCCGGGGACTGGGAGAAATTTAGAACTCAGCAGAGGAGGACAAAGGGTTTGATTAGGGCAGGGAAAATGGAGTACGAGAAGAAGCTTGCAGGGAACATTAAGGCAGATTGCAAAAGTTTCTATAGGTATGTAAAGAGAAAAAGGTTAGTAAAGACAAACGTAGGTCCCCTGCAGTCAGAATCAGGGGAAGTCATAACGGGGAACAAAGAAATGGCAGACCAATTGAACAAGTACTTTGGTTCGGTATTCACTAAGGAGGACACAAACAACCTTCTGGATATAAAAAGGGTCAGAGGGTCTAGTAAGGAGGAGGAACTGAGGGAAATCTTTATTAGTCAGGAAATTGTGTTGGGGAAATTGATGGGATTGAAGGCCGATAAATCCCCAGGGCCTGATGGACTGCATCCCAGAGTACTTAAGGAGGTGGCCTTGGAAATAGCGGATGCATTGACAGTCATTTTCCAACATTCCATTGACTCTGGATCAGTTCCTATTGAGTGGAGGGTAGCCAATGTAATCCCACTTTTTACAAAAGGAGGGAGAGAGAAAACAGGGAATTATAGACCGGTCAGCCTGACCTCAGTAGTGGGTAAAATGATGGAATCAATTATTAAGGATGTCATAGCAGTGCATTTGGAAAATGGTGACATGATAGGTCCAAGTCAACATGGATTTGTGAAAGGGAAATCATGCTTGACAAACCTTCTGGAATTTTTTGAGGATGTTTCCAGTAAAGTGGACAAGGGAGAACCAGTTGATGTGGTATATTTGGACTTTCAGAAGGCTTTCGACAAGGTCCCACACAAGAGATTAATGTGCAAAGTTAAAGCACATGGGATTGGGGGTAGTGTGCTGACGTGGATTGAGAACTGGTTGTCAGACAGGAAGCAAAGAGTAGGAGTAAATGGGGACTTTTCAGAATGGCAGACAGTGACTAGTGGGGTACCGCAAGGTTCTGTGCTGGGGCCCCAGCTGTTTACACTGTACATTAATGATTTAGACGAGACGATTAAATGTAGTATCTCCAAATTTGCGGATGACACTAAGTTGGGTGGCAGTGTGAGCTGCGAGGAGGATGCTATGAGGCTGCAGAGCGACTTGGATAGGTTAGGTGAGTGGGCAAATGCATGGCAGATGAAGTATAATGTGGATAAATGTGAGGTTATCCACTTTGGTGGTAAAAACAGAGAGACAGACTATTATCTGAATGGTGACAGATTAGGAAAAGGGGAGGTGCAATGAGACCTGGGTGTCATAGTACATCAGTCATTGAAGGTTGGCATGCAGGTACAGCAGGCGGTTAAGAAAGCAAATGGCATGTTGGCCTTCATAGCGAGGGGATTTGAGTACAGGGGCAGGAAGGTGTTGCTACAGTTGTACAGGGCCTTGGTGAGGCCACACCCGGAGTATTGTGTACAGTTTTGGTCTCCTAACTTGAGGAAGGACATTCTTGCTATTGAGGGAGTGCAGCGAAGATTCACCAGACTGATTCCCGGGATGGTGGGACTGACCTATCAAGAAAGACTGGATCAACTGGGCTTGCATTCACTGGAGTTCAGAAGAATGAGAGGGGACCTCATAGAAACGTTTAAAATTCTGACGGGTTTAGACAGGTTAGATGCAGGAAGAAGTTTCCCAATGTTGGGGAAGTCCAGAACCAGGGGTCACAGTCTAAGGATAAGGGGTAAGCCATTTAGCACTGAGATGAGGAGAAACTTCTTCACCCAGAGAGTGGTGAACCTGTGGAATTCTCTACCACAGAAAGTAGTTGAGGCCAATTCACTAAATATATTCAAAGGGGAGTTAGATGAAGTCCTTACTACTCGGGGGATTAAGGGGTATGGTGAGAAAGCAGGAAGGGGGTACTGAAGTTGCATGTTCAGCCATGAACTCATTGAATGGCGGTGCAGACTCTAAGGGCTGAATGGCCTACTCCTGCACCTATTTTCTATGTTTCTATGTTTCTATAACATCACTCCATCCCAAAGCCAATAGTACACTTATTTACAGGGTAAGACGATCTTGGGCTTTTTGCTCCCTAGTCGATCATCTTGGTACAAATGCAGGTGTAGGTGAGTTGGTTGATTCTTCGCTGGGCTGCTGCGTAGCTGGCCTTGCTGGGCTGCTGTGGTTGATGAGTTCAGCTTCGTGGTCAACCATGATGTTGGTTGCCACTTGTGTGTGTATCGGAGGGTCGAAGTTGGTGGTGTCCTCTTCGGGTTGCTCGTGGCTGTCTGTGAATCACAGATTGCTTTGGTCCAAATGCTTTCTGCAAGTTAGTCCATTTGCAAGTTTGACCTGAAACATGCAACTTCCTTCTTTGACTATGACAGTGCCAGGAAGCCATTTGGGACCATGTCCATAGTTGTGTACAAATACAGCGTCATTGACTTCAATATCACATGACAAATTTGCGCGATCATGAAACATGTTTTGTTGATGCTGTCTGCCCTCGACCTGATCATGGAGATCAGGGTGGACTAGAGAGTGCCTTGTTTTGAGTGCCGTTTTCATGAGCAACTCGGCTGGAGGAATGCCGGTGAGCTAGTGGGGTCTAGTGCGGTAGCTGTACAGGACTTGGGATAGGCAGGTCTGCAGGGAGCCTTCCGACACGCATTTCAAGCTTTGCTTGATGGTTTGGGCTGCTCGTTCTGCCTGACTGTTGGATTTTCCCGATTCGTTTGCTTGTTGTAACACATACCTGACCCCGTATGAACACGCATCGCAAGCTAGCACTAAACGTTTACAAGGATCATACAGGACAAGCAGTTTGTTGGAACATAACAGATTTCGGACTTTCTCAAAAGCTGCGATTTCCCCCATACCCAGTCATCTCCCTTGCATAGCAACACGTGTAGAGGTTCTAGCAATATGCTAAACCCGGGTAGGAAATTATCAAAATAATTGAGGAGTCCCAGGAACGACCGCAGCTCCGTCACGTTCTGTGGTCTCGGCGCGTTCTTGATGGTCTCCATCTTGGCGTCGGTGGGTCTGATGCCATCTGCCGCGATTCTTCTCCCAAAGAACTCAACCTCTGGTGCCAGGAAAACACACTACAAACATTTCAACCTGAGTCCCACACAATCTAACCAACTTAGAACCACTTCCTGGTTCTGCAAGTGTTCGATGGTGTCCCGACCTGTGATCAATATTTCATCTTGGAAAACCACAGTGCACAGAACCGACTTTAGCAGACTCTCCATGTTCCTTTGAAAAATAGCTGCGACCGATCGAATCCCAAACGGGCATCTATTGTAGATGAACAGACCTTTGTGCGTGTTGATGCATGTGATACCTTTCGAAGATTCCGCCAGTTCCTGCGGCATGTAGGCTGAAGTCAGGTCCAACTTGGTGAACGTCTTTTCTCCTTCCAGCGTCACAATAGGTGGTCTGCCTTGGGTAGCGGGTACTGGTCCTGCAGCGAAAAATGGTTAATCATTACTTTATGCTCCCCACAAATTCTGATCGTGCCATCACCCTTAAGAACTGGAACAATCAGACTGGTCCACTCATTGAACTCCACCGGCGCGATGACGCCCTCTCATTGCAGCCTGACTAGCTTGATCTCCACTTTCTCTCACATCATATATGGCACCGCCTGTGCTTTGTGGTGGATGGGTCGTGTATCGGGAAGCAAGTGGATCTGCACCTTCGCCCCCGAGAAACTTCCGATACCTGGCTCAAACAACGACAGAAACTTGCTCAGAACCTGGGCACATGAGGCGTCATCGACGGATGAAAGTGCTCGGATGTCATCCCAGTTCTACCGGATTTTTCCCAGCCAGCATCTGCCGAACAGTGTGGGGCCATCTCCTGGTACAATCCATAGTGGTAGTTCGAGCACTGCTCCATCATAGGCGACTTTTACTGCTGCGCTGCCAATTACATGGATCAGCTCTTTAGTATTAAGTTCTCAGCTTGGTATGAATAGGGCTCAGCTTGGGCCTGTGTGCCTTGTTGCTCCACAACCTATCAAAGGCTTTTTGCTCATGGTGGACTGGCTCGCACCCGTGTCCAATTCCATGGATACTGGAATTCCGTTCAGTTCAACTTTTAACATGATCGGTGGACATTTCGTACACTTCTGCCTCCTCGGTTTGAGTCCCTAGTTCAGTTTGATCCGCCATGGATCGGTCTTCCTCTGCAACGTGGTGGTTTGCAGGGTTTGCAGCTCGTCTGCACATTCGCTGGAGGTGTCCCATTGTTCCACAGCCTTTGCATGCATAGTGTTTGAACGGCATTGATGGGCTCGATGATCACCTCCGCAGCGACAACAAGGTGTCAATTGCCTCGCATTCACACTTGATGGCGGACTCTGAGTCATCTGATGTCGTGCAACTGCAGGCGTGTATGTTCTGCCATATGCATTCCTGCCTGAAAACGACGTTACTTTGTGTACAGTGCTTGCCGAAACATCTTTATGCTGCAAAATTTGTTTGGTGTATTCACTGGTGGACATAAATGCCTGTGCTATCGTTATGGCTTTGCTCAGGTTCGCTGTTTCAACAGTCAATAGTTTACGAAGGATAACCTCATGGCCAATGCCAAGCACAAAAATATCACTTAGCATTTGCTCCAGGAATCCATCGAATTCATGTGTAAAATTGATACCTTGCCATCAGAATGCTTTCCTTCAGATTTAGGTACTCCCAAACCAGCGCACACAGTTCTTCATATGATTTAATTGTTGGTTTCACCAGAGCAAGAAGATTCTTCATGAGGCCATAGGTTGTTGCTCTGCAGAAGGTGAGGAGCATCACCCTTTGTTTGGCAGCAATCACACTCCCTTCCAGCTCGTTGGCCACGATGTATTGGTCGAGTCGCTCCATGAAGGCCTCCCAATCGTCCCCTTCTGAGAATTTCTCCAGGATACCAACAGTTCTCTGCATTTTCATGTGATAGTTAGCTATCTCGTCAGCAGTTGTTATGTCTTCAATAAAGCAATGTGAGTACTGTAGACATGCATAATTGTGACCTTAGTCTCTTTATTCTAACTCCAGAGTGTTGGTACAGCATGGGAGACCTGCTTATATACAGTGCTCCCAAGGGATACTGGGATCCCTTGGGACTCCAACAAATACACCCTCTGGTGGCGGTAGAATGCTGGTTACATAGGGTTGCATACATAACACTCAGAATGTATCTGTCCATTACACATGTATCTGTCCATTACACATTTAGTACTAGACAGATGTGAAAATGATTGCACCAAAAAATAGCAATAGAAAAATGTAACTTAATGGTCTGGAAATTACAGTGTGATATATTGACTTATTGATGCTCAACTGCTCAACTATTTTAAATGTGTTATTGACTTCACTCAAGTAGCAGACTGCAGAATTTCAGACAAACTGTTAAGTGCTCGCATGCTGGCATCCCAGGGTGTCATTTCAGGGCCAATGTCTGTTAGACAATGTATAGAATCAACTTAGGTTTGTGCCAATCAAAAGTTAAGGGGGGTTAAATTTGATATCTCCCAAAAACGGGCAGGAGGATCACGATGCGCAATTAACCTGCAATTAACCTGCATCTATTGTTTCCAATGCAGGCAGCACGCAAACTTTGTGCTGCCTGCTAATTTAAATGATTGTTGCGTGCTGCCCAGCGCTAAACATGCTGTTGAGTGGCTGTATGCCTCAGCATGGGGCCCAAGTTCGTGTGAGGCTAGCGGCAATTAAATCTAGCCTGCACTACTTAAAGCCAGCCTGTACTTCTTAAAGGGCAGGTGCATTCTGGCAGGAGCAGCTGCTGGAAGTGGCTGTGGAAAATAGTCTGACCTGCAAGAAGAGTGACTAATGGCATAACAACGTTCGCAAACACTGTACTGGAGGCTTTGGTGGAGGAGGTGAACAGAAGGAGAGAAGTCCTCGACCCACAGGGGGCCAGGAGGCACTTCAAACAAACTCTGCGAAGGCAGTGAGAGCAGGTAGCCATGGCGGTCAATGATAGAAACCCCAAGGACCTGGATGCAGTGCATGAAAAAGTTCAATGACCTCACTCGAGTGATCAAGGTCAGTGAATTCATCTTTAAATGCCATATCCCACCAACTGCACCACTAGCCTCACAGACAGCCCAATGAACCACACCCCCATAATTCACCTACCAACAATCTCTATCCAACAGGCTCATACCTCAGATTCATAGCTTCTCCCACACTCACATACATACCACAGCTACAAACCTCACACTCACATCTCACAGCTTACACACACTGCCAGCTATTCAACCATGATAGCTACAGCATCCAAACAGATTGCATCACATTCAATGAACACTTCCCTCTCTCTTGCAGCACAAATTGGCACATAATTGAAGGCAACAGGAGCTAGCCAGTGCGGGAGATGCACACCTGCAAAACGATCATTGGAGCAGCCATCGCTCAGCCTGTGGCCAGCAGTGGGGCATGCACCAATGAAGGTGAAAGATATCCTCATAATTAAGCAGTGTCAGCCGAAGCTCAGCATTCTCGCCTCTGAGTCAGAAGGTTGTGGGTTCAAGTCCTACTTCACAGACTTGAGCACAAAAATCTAGGCTGACATTCCTGTGCAGTGTCTTTCCAATTAAACATTAAAGCAAGGCCCAATCTGCCTTCTCAGGTGGACGTGAAAGATCCCGTGGCATTATTTCGAAGCAGAGCAGGGATTTATTGCCGATGTCCTCGCCAATATTTATCCCTCAATCAACATAACAAAAACAGATTATCTGGTCATTGTCACAATTGGCTGCTGCATTTCCTACATTACAACAGTGACTACACTTCAAAAAGTACTTCATTGGCTGTGAAGTGCTTTGGGATGTCCCACTTACCCCTCATCCCACAATGACTTTTGCTTAAAAAGCATCAGATGGTGTAAGCATGCACTTCTTACTTACCCCCCTCCCCGCACTGTAACATAATCTTGTGCCTTCTTTCAGATACCCAAGAACTGCAACATGGTCAGGGAGTGATGACAAAACAACAGGTTGAAGAGGAATAAGGCAGTGAAGATGAAGGCACAGCGTCATCACTTGATTACACACACACAGACACCAGCTCAGATACTGACACTCCGCATAATTTAGAGGATAGCTTAGACAAGGAATCTCCTAAGAAGATGCTGTGGTGGGACACCAGTTACGAGTGGCCTGCAGCCAGGGCTAGGGGCAAGGGGAGCACAGATGCGAGCTCCTCGGAGGGCGAGGTCTCACATGAATTCTGCTGCAGAGGACTCAGATGAATTCTTTGATGGGGCGGCATACAGAAGAAGATTGAAGGGTATACACAGTGAAATGCTTGATGCAGTGGCAAGCCTGCCAGAAAGCCTGTGTGCAATGTCAAGGAGCGTGGAGCAGTCTGGCAGCTACTTGGCACAGGGCTTTGCGCTGAGCTTGGTGCTCATCCTTTACAGCATGGAAATGGTGGCCAACTCCATTAAGAAACTTGTGGGCCCAACCATGATGCAGCATCTGGTGGCTGGCCGATAACTCAGCTTCCATTGCAGCACAAGCAGAAACCACCTCACATCTGGGTGCTGCAGTGGAAGCTCAGACTTCCGTCATGTGAGCTCAGCTTTCTGCCACTCATGCTCAGATTTTTGCCATTGGGTCTACGGTTACCACTGTGCAAAGAGGCTTGAAGGGTGTCACAGAGTTCAGCAATCAATCCTCCAACAGATTACAAGGATTGCTTAGGCACCGCCCCAGGGGAGTGGCACTGGCTTCATGGAGCATACATCTGTTGTCCTTTCAGGGTGACAGCATTCGTGTTCCCACCCTACCACTCTGCCAGTGCCCTTGCTGTTGCCTGTCAGTCAGCTAGGCCTTCTAAGCCCAGAGCTGTTTGAGGTCATCTTCCAAGGCCATTTGCAGTCTCCCCCACTGAAAGTCAGCAGCTTTCCACCAGCCATGCTGCAGCCATTGGGGTAGCACTGCGTAGAAACACTAGTACAGCTAATGCCATACGGATGACAGGCATTAAGGGAGTGCACAAGGATGATTAGTTTATGTTTGTACACAGTATGTCATGGTTTGATTTATAAATTTGGTTTGGAATGTTTAAATTTGTTGGGTTTTATTTTTGCATTGTGGCCAAGTGAACGCTGTGATGGTCAGTGATGGGAGGTAAGGTGTGGAACTGTTGGTGAATGTGGAATTGGGTTGCGTTTACTATTATTGCAGCTGGATGACTTGGTCATGGATAGACCAGCCAGAAAGGGGTTGTCTGGGTTGCCTCCTCCCTTCCTCTTCTTCATCCTCCTCCTCCTCCTCTTGCTGTCGGCCAAGTAAAATGCCTACCCATGTATTGGACCAAGTGCTCTGTACAGAATCCTTGAAGTCATGACAACATCCTTCAGCACCTGTCACACCACTCCCTGTCGACTTGAGCAAATTTAAATAACTGTACAAACCACCAAACATCTCTACAACTCAGCAACAGCCAGTAGAAATCAAACAGCAACTAACTTATAAGTAGTTGATGGTCCCTTTAACTAGTACTGGAGGGGGTCCTTTCTGCTACTGAACATGTGTTCAGCTGTGCAAGCTTAAGAGAGGGCATAGCTGGAGTGTTGCATTCCAAAATGGCAGTGCTTGCGTCAGATCAACATTACACACTGACTAAAGTCGCGATCTGCCTATTCTGCAGACTTCCGGCGCACACTCACTATGCCCCTGTTCACGCCATCACCAAGGTGGATGCCATTTTGGAGGCAAATTGGCACTCATAGCACCGAAACAATGCATGCCCGGAGTCCAATTTCGCAGCCAAGGGATTAATCACCAAGGGGCTGAAATTGCCCTTTTTTTTTTAGGACCCATTACCAGTCAAACGGGTTTCTGCCATGCCCCATCTTTCCCACCACGCCCGGTGCGCTGGCACCTTACCGGCCGCAGTCGAACCCTTTTGTGTCCCGCGGGTGGAATTGCCTCACGGAAGCGCAGTCAGCGCCGGTCGGTTCCTCCGTGGCCACCATTTTGTTTTAATGTCTCCCCTGAGTCGGCCCAACAATGCCGGCCACTGGTTTGGCTGGGTCGCCGACAGACAGCCCTCTCGGGGGCCGAGCCGCTGGGCCGGCCGAATCCCTCTCTGGTGACACAGTGGGCCCCACAGAGGCCTCACTCAGCCTCGCAGCATCCCTCCTCTCAGTGAAGGGGAGGGACATTGCGACGCGTCAGCGCGAAGCGGTGCGTCCGTGTTGTGCTGATGGACACCACCCCAATCCCGCCCCACTACTGCCTCCAACAGCGGGGGGAGGCATTTTTTGATTTAAAGTGCCCAATTTCCCACCTCTTGCCCCCACCTCCCGCCGGACGGTAATAATTCGAATTATTCCGCCCGAAATGGGGTGGAGGGCAATTTCCCCACCCAAACCTCAAGTTTGTGTTCAACTGGAGCTGTATCCATGGGCCACAAACAAGAGGGGCTCATACCACTTTAACAAATCCAGAAGCTTGTCTGGAGCCAGGCTCCTATTGAGTTGCTAACAGTCGTGCACACACTGCCCCTTCCACTCAGTTTTTCATGTGTCCAATTTTATGATGTAAGATCATTTAACCAAAACAAATTTTTATCACACTTTTTTTATCTCAACCATGGGAAAAGTTCAATATAAATACGAAAGTGTGCTTTATCATTAGTTCATGGTCATTAAACAATCTTTCCTGTTTGCCAACTGTTCTTGAATATCCAATGTTCTTTAATACCAACATTTTTCATTAATACCCAAGATTGTTCTTTAACACCCAATGTCGTATCAGCACACTAATTCACAGACAAGCAGGACCAGTGTGGTAATGCCCTTACTTTAGTCAACACTATTAATAAAAAGGAACTCACTTACCTTTTCCAGGACACAAATCTGCTTCTTTGTGTGAGCATCAAGAATTTCCACTTCAACATAAGAAATTTTCGAATGTTTTTGTATTGCACACTGTCCAACTTGGCCAGAAGTCAATAAAAACTGAGACAGAGAAAGGAATGATTTCGGCTCACTTTGTTTACCAGGTAACATAGCCTCTTCTACAGCAGCTCTTCCTTTATGAAGTGCATGCATTCTCTTCCTGCTCAACTTGACTGCACCAGAACAGATTGTCAAAAGAAGACAATTGTCTAACATTTAAATAGAGACAGAGGCAGACAATGCAGCAAAAGGTCAGGCAACATTCCATTTCAAGTGTATAATCGTATTCGAACATGACTGAAAACAATGGCCCTCTAATCATCTTCTATATTTAACTTGTCATTATGTGATGTGTCAAGAGTGTTCTTTTTTAATAGCAAAATAGTTTTCAGGGAGGATGACTACAACCTATCCTTATCACCAGACCTTCAAAGTGACAGCTCGGCACTGCATTACTGAGATATTCGAGGCAGACAGAAGTCAGGGCCCAGATTAACCAAATTCCACTGGTATCATCAGAACTCGAAGGGTTGAGAACAAAACCTTATATAGTAAAATCATCTAAAGAGGGACAATTTGGATCCCTAAAAATGTTTTTAAATGTATACATAAATAGATGAGACAATATAACCTGCTTAAAATAATTAACTGTACAAATAAATATGTGTCCTAATGGCTCAGTAAGTTATTTACTGAGTAGCTGAGCTACACAGAAAAATAAAAGTTTCCCATTCAATCCCAGTCTGTGCTAAGTAAGATTATCTCAGTGCTGGCCGTGATCGGGTCATTACAGTTGATTTCAGCGTCCATGTTAGGCAGTGGAAAATTGGCCAGAGTTCATCTTTCTGATCACTGCCCAGAGAGCTTTGCTGCAAGTGTATGTGGTTGGACGTCACGTGTGAACAGGATACAATTTGGTCTTGATGCCCCCTTCTGCCCCATGGTAGAATTGTCTTCCAATACTCATTGGCAAAGCTCACCCATGAACAATGGACACTGGTGAGGTACTGGAAGAATGTGTAAAACCGTACCCCAACAGGGAGTCAGTGCCATTTGGCAATGAGAAAATTGGCAGAGGAATTTAAAACAAAATCTATGGCTGACTATTTCAGTTTGGTAATTATTTAATATTTAACATTTTTGTTGCTAAAGGTTTACAGTATTCAAATTTGAGTTTACAAACTGTAATTTACTCCTGTTACATTTAACTATAACGCACCTGACTTTTACAATACATTGGAATGATTCCAGTTACTCAATTTCAGTTAGGAGTCAGCTTTGGCTCAATGCTGGCACATTGCATCTGAGTCGGAAGGTTTTGGGTTTAAGCCCCAAACCACAGTGCCTTTAACATAATAAAACGTCCCACAGCGCTTCATAGGAGTGTTATCAAAAAACATTTTTTGACAACAAACCATATAAGAAGATGTTAAGGCAGATGACCAAAAGCTTGGTTGAAGAGGTAGGTTTTAAGGAGCTGCGTTGTTGGAGGTGGCATCTTTCAGATGCGATATTAAACCAAGGCTCTATCTGCCCTCTCAGGTAAACAGTAAAGATGCCACTCTTCGATAATGAGCAGGCCAATATTTACCTCTCAGCCAAAAGCTAAAAACAGATTATCTGGTCATTTATTTCATTCCTAAAACATACAAATTTCTTACAGGGCTTGACAGGATAAATGCAGGGAGGATGTTTCCTTTGGCTGGGGAGTCTAGAACCAGGGGTCACAGTCTCAGACTAAGGGGTCGGCCATTTAGGACTGAGATGAGGAGAAATTTCTTCACTCAGAGGGTGGTGAATCTTTTGAATTCTCTACCCCAGAATGCTGTGGATGCTTAAGACAGAGCTGATTCTAGACAGAGATCAATAGATTTTTGGATATTAAGGGAATCAAGGGATATTGGGATAGTGCAGGAAAGTGGAGTTGAGGTAGAAGATCAGCCATAATCTTAGTGAATGGCGGAGTAGGTACGAGGGGCCGAATGGCCTATTCCTGCTCCTATTTATTATGTTCTTATGTTCCCATTCGTGGGACTTTACTGAGTGCAAATTGCCTGCCACATTTCCTACATTACAACAGTGACTACATATCAAAATTACTTAATTGTCTGTGAAGTGTTTTATAGTGTCCTGAGGACATGAGAGGCATTCGATAAATATAAGTTCTTTCTTTCAAGCTGGAGAGGTAATAAAAGAAACTCATGAACAACTAAAGAACTGCAGAATTCAGCAAAGGAAATGAGGCAGGGCAAAAGCTGCACAGCAGCAACCAAAAGCCAGCAACAAAATAAAACAAAATTGGTATTTATTCCATGAAAATAATGTGTTTCAGTAAAAGCAAAAACCCATTATAGATCTGCTAGCAGAAGTGTTGATTTTGACATCTAGCTATGTGAATAACATAAATTTCAAATCCAAGCTGTCAGGATCAGCACTTCCTGAGACAGTGAGCCTATACCCACGTTGAATCTGCAACTATGCTTCTCAGAGTATTGAAAGCAACTGTTGGAATGAAAAAGCAACATAGCAACACAAGCAACTTAAATAAACGGGTTAACACCTCCAGTTAAAGAATGAGGAGAAGGGTTTGATATGCATTCATTAATGATTACATTAACCACACATGTGAAACAAAATTTCACAGAAACAACTCACACACAAGTTTAAATGATATTTTCCATTTGTAGATTTACATTCGTCTGAATAAAGTAACTGGAAGCCCACCAATTTTACATAAAAATCAAGAGAACTAATTAAGCCCTGAATGTGGTTCGGGGCTGATCCCTACCGTCAGGAGTTATGGATCAGGGTGTCAGCCTTGGTTTAATGAATCAGAACAGAGAAACAGGGGAGGCCATTCAGCCCCTGGATATTGCCCACCTTGGTTCTCTAACCCTTAATACTCTTGCCTAACAAAATTCTATTAATGTCAGTTTTGAAATTTCCAATTAATCCCCAGCCTCAACAGCTTTTTGGGAGAGAGAGTTCCAGATTTCCACTAACCTTTGTGTGAAGAAGTGCTTCCTGACATCACTCCTGAACAGCCTAGCTCTAATTTTAAGGTTGTGTCCCCTTGTTGTGAGTTCAAGTCCCACTCTGGAACTTGAGCACAAGATCTAGACTGACACGTCAGTGCTGTACTGAGGGAATGTTGCACTGTCAGAGGTACCTTCTTTTAGATGAGACATTATACCAAGGCCCCGTTTGCCATCTCAGGAGGATGTAAAAGATCCCATTATTCATAGAAGGTAGGAGCATAGTGGCCCGTTAGCATCCCTCTCGGGCGCTAAGGATGGCGCTAAGCAACTGAATTTTGGACCCATTTTCTCATCAGTTCATTCATTGCTGTGAGACATTGCTGTGTGCTAATTGGCTGCCACATTTGCCTACATTGTAAAATTGACTTCACTTCAACAATTTGCATTTATATAGCACCTTTAACATAGTAAAACATCCCAAAACGCTTTACAGGAGTGTTATCAGACAAAATTTGACACTGAGCCACATAAGGAGAAATTAGCACTGATGACCAAAAATTTCTTCAAAGAAGTACGTTTTAAGGAGCAGCTTAAAGGAGGAGAGAGAGGTAGAGAAACAAAGAGGTTTAGGAAGCATTGTAGATGGTAAATGTCAGTGCACTTTGCATTGATGCAGGATAATATTGGCACTGCAGGATTGTTGCAAATGTACAGATAGTCAATTTCCAGCTATTGCTGTCTTTCTATTTTACCACTTGTGTGAAGAACATTGCTTGGCTGTTTAAGAGCATTAGCTCTCATTCTGACATTCAGCTTCATTTTCATGTATCGTTGCTTGAAATCTCACTTTTATTTCTGCTGGAGAAAAACACATCTTTGACATTTCTCCAGCCCCTGAAAGGCTATGTTATTCCAGCCACATTGAGAAGTTGGCCTTTATCTCTTGTGGAATACTTCTTGAGGTGCTGAACCGGAAATGCAACTGCCTCAGGGGATCTAAGTGTGGTATGCTAATTGAATGTTTCATATCACAGTAACAATTAAGCATGGATTCCAAAAGGAAATGTGATTGATCTCTTAAGTCTCAACTTCATTAGTAAGCTGGTGGATACCATTAAAAAAGGCAATTGGGCCAAATTCCTCCAGATGTTTTGCCAAATTCCTGCCGCAACTCCAATGGGATTCCAATGGAGTGGTTTGGAAAGAGGCCAAGACCTGGATTAACCGGGGCATGAATTCATTTGGGGAATTTTGCTCGGCCATGTAAGGCTTCCACCCACCCCTTACATTGCCAGCCATGTAAAGACACTCTATGCTTGAAATTCCCACTTCTCCAGTCCAGAAGGAAGTCAGGATAAGACTGCAGACTTGTATCCTGAGTGAGATGAGAAATACCAGATTCCAGAAGAGGAAAAGTAGACCTCACAGGCTTAGATCTCCCAAAGGAGTAGAACATATTTTATCCCAGAGGATTCAAATGAAGACTTTGATGGGCAAGGCTACAGAAGAAGGGTGATCAGTGTACATACCCAAAAGCTTTGTGTACTGAGAACCCTTCTAGAAAGCCTACGCTCGATGTCAAGGTGTATGGAGGAGTCCAGCACAAACTTGGCACAGAGCTCTGCGCAGAGCTTGGAGCCCATTCTTTCCAATATGGAATGGGTGCTCTCCTCCATCAATACATCTGTCAAACCCACCATGATGCAATGTCTGATGCCTGATGTCTCAGCTTATATTGTAGCACAAATAGCTTCCACCTAAGGTCTGAGTGCTGCAGCGAAAGCTCAGACTGCTGCCATGGAAGTTCAGACTGCTATCACCGTGTCTCCAGATACTAGTATTCAAAGAGGTTTCCAGAGCAACACGGCAGTCCAGCAAACCCCCTCCAACAGATTACTAGGTTTGCCGAGGTGCCACCCCGGGAGAGAGGCAGTGGGTCCATAATGAGTCCATAGTGAACCTCCTGTTCTCTCTCAGGACAACAATATTCATTCTCCTCCCCGCTCCACGCCTACCGCAACCAGCCCCAACCCTTTCCCCCACCCGCACCGCCACTCTGTCAGCTAGCCAGCCCAGATAAAACTGTCACACTTTGTATAGAGAGCCTCTTTGTTGCTTTTATCTCCAGCAGCAGACTGGAAGGAGCAAGACACATAAAAGTTAAGAACCACAGTGACATGGACAGCCATTTGCAATGCAATCCTTGCTTTGTTTTGTGGTTGCAGTTGTGGCTGCAGAAGTTGACAGATTTCATTTACAACAACATCTTTAGTGAAACAACTACATCTCATGCATTGGTCCTCGCTGAAGTTCAGGAAAGAGACCCTCGGTGGATATGGCCTCCTGCTGAGAGCCCTTCTCCCCTTCCTCTTATAGCAGCTTGTCCTGCTCTGCGTGGCCTCTCTTCATTCTCCCAGTCATGCTCATTTGCAAGTGGAAGGCATACCAGGCCACCCATGTCTGCAAGCAACTTGTTTCAGCACAAGGCTTTAAACCACCAAACAATACTTCAGCACCAGCCAGACCACTCCCTGTAGATTAGTATTGGAAAGCTCCAATAACACATAGAATTGCAACAGCAGCCAGATGAAATAATTATTCACCTAACCTGTATGTTGTTCATAATCCCTTTAAGTAGTGCTGGTGGAGGGTCCTTCATGCTGTTGAATGCGTGTTCAGCTGTGGGAGATTTAGAGAGGGCATTGGCTGGAGCATGGTGTTTGTAAATGGTAGTGCTAGCCTCAAATCAGTGTTGCACACTGATTGTCATCATAATCTGCCTGCTCGGCAAGCTGCTGGCGGTCGTTAGGTGCACGCGGGCAAACTACTGTACCAAGATGGCGTCTGGCGCACTTCCGATCGGAAGTGTGCGCACATGTCTAGCACAAGATTTTTGAACTTTAGAAGAGCAATTAGCTCCTAAAAAACAGGTGCTACAAAGCCCAATTTTCCCACAAGAAATTTTAGTGCAAAGAAACAACAACTTGGATTCATATAACATTTTTAACGTAGTAAAATGCCCAAAGTGCTTCAGAAGCAGTATCAAACAAAATTTGACACTGAGCCACATGAAGAGATATTAGGACAGGTCACCAAAAGCTTGATCAATGTTGCAGGTTTAATGGAGCATTTTAAAGAAGGAAAGAATGGAGGGGATGGTTAGGGAAGGAACTCCAGGGCTTAGGGCATAGGCAACTGATGGCACATCTGCCAATGGTGGAGCGATGACAATCGAGGATGTGCAAGGGGCCAGAATTGGAGGGGCGCAGAGCTCTCAGAGGACTTGAGGAGGTTAAAGAGATAGGGAGGGGCAAGGGCATGGAGGGATTTGAAAACAAGAATGAGAATGTTAAGATTGATCCATTGTCAGACTGGAAGCTAATGATTTTCATTTAGTTAAATGCTGTGGTCCATTCTTTTCTGTCACTCATGACTTTCAGTGTTGACACCAACAGCCAAAACATGTTATCGATCCACACTTAAGAATTAGTGATAGTTATGTAACTGTTGGAAGTATGTTGAGAAGCAACTTGCAATTAATTAGTAGCAAACAATGTGGCCAGTAAGTCACACAATGATTTTCTAGTTTCTGTTCAGTGTTGAGAAATACTCATTAAGAATTGATTTACATTGAAAATAGTAAGCAGAATGTTTATATTCACTTGAATTATTCTTTTAAAAGATATGGTTTAATCCTCTTCTGTCATGTTACCTGTGATAAATCACACAGCTCTTTACTTGTCACTATGCCACCAAGTACAAGAGATAGTTTGGAACAATTAATGAGGCACAGGTGCTGATATCTTGCTGTTTAGTAAGTGTGTTTACTGCCTGCGGTGGCTTTCTTTAATCCAATGCCATTGTGTTATTATTGCAATGCATTCATTGCTCATCGCACACTGGGTCTAGGTGATCCGGAATATCCATTTTAAGAACTTGTCTCTAGTTGTAATGCTTATTGTGTTTGACATTGCCAGAAGCCACAAGCCTTAAATAAATCATACAATTTTGCTTGAATCCAAGATAAAGTATGGTTCCTGGCAAACGCACTGCAGTTTATATCACCCAGCATGACACAGCAGCTGGGCCTAGTTTAAGCATCTCAAATATATCAACAGTTTACACAAAATTAAAGCAGTGGGAGCTGTTCCTTCCTTATGATAATAGTTGGAACACAATCCTCATCAAGTAAATGTTAATAGAACATTGTTCTTGTCAAGATCTTTCCAGGCTTAATAAAATTAATTTAAGGTTTATGGCAAGTCCTCCAGTAAACCCTGTAAGGATGCTATAGAATACGTTAAGATATTTTGGTTGGGGTATTTCTGATAACAGTGTAAGGGTCGAAAATCCAGTGCTACACAAAAAAAAAAGGCACCCGGTAACAAGGAAACAGAGCATGGGACCATTTCATACACTCTTTTAATTGAACTTTGTCCAAGGCAAGCCGCAGGAAGGAAGGCAGGCTGGGAAATATGTCTGTGGCCAGACACTATGTGAATTCGGGGGCCACAGGCAGGCTGAGAAGCCAGCCAATCCTGGGAAAGTGCATCCTGGGTCAGTGAATCGAGCCGGGCCAGAAGCAGGGAAATCGTCGACCAATGGGGAATACCCGGCCCATTTTGTAAAGAACAGCTTACCTGGATCTAATCAAGGAGATGGGTCTATTACCAGCCCATTACCCATGTACATAAAGACAATAGGAAAGCCTCACACCTCAGTACGTCCCAGCCCTGACACAATAGCCAGCCAGACGATTATGCACCGAGGTGTTTCTATTATTCAAAAGGGAGTTAGATGAAGTCCTTACTACTCGGGGGATCAAGGGGTATGGCGAGAAAGCAGGAAGTGGGTACTGAAGTTGCATGTTCAGCCATGAACTCATTGAATGGCGGTGCAGGCTAGAAGGGCTGAATGGCCTACTCCTGCACCTATTTTCTATGTTTCTATGTTTCTAGAAACAATGCTTTACATTTAATACCTCATCCCCACCACGACTCAAACAATGAGACATTGATTCAGTTTGGGCGCAAAAGGGGCCGGAACGAACCAGATATAAAGGCAAGAGCAAGAAGGACACACAGGCGGAGAAGGAGACGCACACAAGAAGAACACACACTCGGAAGGAGACACACTCAGTCAGAGACAGAGACCCGACGACACCTCGAAGGAAGAGAGAGGGACTCAGCCTCGCAGCAGATGAAACCTCCGAGGATGACTGGAGAAGTCCGATTTAAGGTGGGACCCACTATACCTGTCAAAAGGGAAACTGTGAGTATCACCCTGGAGTCTTTTCCAAACTGTCAGCTTAGGCTAGTTAGGTGTAAAGGAGGGGGTGGGTGGTAGAGTGGGTGTAAAGATTTTAAACTTGTGTAAAACTTTCGATGTGTCTGTTCCTCCCAGAGACCTTTTCTTAATTCAAGGTGGTTCAACAAGCCAGTGCGTCGACCTTGTATTTCACTTGGTCCACACTTTGGGGACTCGTACCAAATATACATGTGTGTATTAGCCTTTGTGTTGTTTTAGCAATGTAACCTTGTTTAAACGCTCACCTGGGTTTTAATAAAGTAGGACTTACCTGAATTTTGCATCTCTGAGTGTTTTATTGTGGGAAGCTCACTATCCACCTAAATTCTGAGGTCAGAACCAGATAGGGGTACAGGACGCCTCAAAAACGTCAAGGTTGCGATTGGATATAAGCGGCCGCAGACATATTGGTGGTATCAAACATATCACTAAGCTGTAATTGGGTATAAGCAGCCTCAGGCATATTGGTGGTATCAAACATATCACTAAGCTATAATTGGGTATAAGCAGCCTCAGGCATATTGGTGGTATCAAACATATCACTAAGCTGTAATTGGGAATAAGCAGGAAAAAAAAGGTCCACTGGTGATAGCAACTCAAATCACCATAGTCTGAAGGTTGCACCCGGTCACCAGCAACTGTAGAAGGAAAAACCCCTACAACATTGATGGGCAAATACAAATTTGAATATCTACCAATGCAATGCTGCTATCATGGTGACACCTGTGAAAGGTCAGCCATTCTCGAAAAGTGGCTGTTAAAATATAAAAAATTGGAGGTTAGATAGCCATTAAGGGAGACAATTTCACTAGAAGCTATATCACCAACTTAGTAGTAGAGATATGTTAGTGATATTAGTCACTTTGTAGTAATATAAACATCTATTTGCGTGCACTGACCCATCCAACAGTTTTTCCTGACGAGGTATGAGGCTAAAGAGAAATATATACTTCAAAAGGAATTGTCTTTAACTATTTTGATTTCTGTAAGTAAATGTTTATTTTCAGTCTGCATATTTCTGCAGGAAACATGAATAGATAATCTTGTGGATGCAGAAAGCAAATTTCTTTCTCTCTCTGCTGTTGAGTTGATACCAAGGGACAATATTATAGCCAAGCATGCCATTAGTAAGATTGTGACAGAAGTCTGCACTTGATAATCACAAGTTTACCATCCATGCTTTTTTAATGTCTCTATGTTAGGTACCATCATGAGGGAGCAACACAATCTTTGGGAAGGAACTGCATGATTTCCCAGAAAATCTCAAAAACTGGACTTCAGTTTTTACAACAGGTTTTTACAACAATCCAGCAGCTTTCACAATAACTTTCCTGGTGCCAGCCTACAATAAAGCAGATTTATCGAATTCAATTCCATAACTAAATAATAGAAAGACTAAACTAAGGAGATGCAAATCAAAGAAGGGTGAGATGCATTTTGTTACACATGACTTACAATGCAAAAAGCATCTTCCATGTCAGTTTGTCATAACCACTGGAAGCATAATGGGAATTTTAATTCTGACAGGAGCTGGGCAGAGTGGGAGTTATAATCGAGTGGCTCTACTTGTTGTTCCATTCCTGCCCCTGCACCAGCTTTCACCCAGCTGTTTTTGCTGGTGGCTGAGCTGCTCGCCTGACTCAGCCGCGAGCCTCATTAATACATGCTATCTCGGGTCCTTTGGTGTACAAAGAACCCCTGATAGCATTTCATCAGCGTTGCGAAAAGGGTGTCCACTGCAGATGCCCACTTAGTAAAACCTGTTGGGGAAATGCAGTGCCCCTAAAAGATAAGTTTAAATTTGTAGGACTAGGAGTATAGGCTGCTTGCCGGCAGGATGTAAATGCGACCCAGTAGTTAATCTCAGCCTAGTCTCCCATGGGGACTCCTGGGCAGCCGTGTACTGTCAGCTTCCCACCTGGCAGTTAAAATTCCCCCTAACGCATCAGCATTAACGGTTCAGTCCTTGTCTCTCTATATAATTAAGTATTTTGTGTACACCTTCCATTAGACCATAAATCTGCACTGCTTACTTCAAATGAGTCTGTAACATGAAAAATCTTCTGTCACACTGATCTGATTAACCACAAGTTCACCCAATCTTATTTGACAACTAGAAAAAGCTGCCAATCTTGAATCAGCCAATCAAATCTTCCAAATTTTGGCAAAGCTATCAGTTTGGAATCAGCAAATAGCACAAAACTAACCCATCAACATTATTCAGAACATTTTCCCAGCTTCTTTTCAGTGGCCGTGTTGGTTTTCAAGCTCCTGTCTAGTCAGACCTTACAATGAATGGATAGGTTTAATAAATTCATGGTCCCAAATAGAGCAGTGTACTCCAGGAGGACAGCCAGAATTTTCATTAGCTGGGTGGGTCGGTTGCAGGAAGTCGCCAAGCCGGTTTGGAACCCCATTCTTCTTTTCATCCTGCTCCTCAGAGTGACCTTCCTTTAATGGCACTGATTAAGGCAGGCCTTTTTTTAATTATTTGTTCATGTGATGTGGGCGTCACTGGCAAGGCTAGCATTTATTGTCCATCCCTAATTTCTCTTGCGTGACTTGCTAGGCCATTTCAGAGAGCAGTTAAGAGTCAATCACATTGCTGTGGGTCAGGAATCATATCTTGGCCAGCAGCTTTCCTTCCCTAAAGGGTTTTTAAAACACTCCGGTAGTTATATAGTCACCATTACTGATACTAGCCTTTTTTTTTTTCCAGATTTATTTAATTAACTGAATTTAAATTCCCCAGCTGCTCATCAGGGGATTTGAACTCATGTCTTCAGATCATTAGTTCACACCTCTGGATTATTAGGGCAGGAACATTACCACTATGCTGCCGTTCCCTGCACATTTCCCAGCCCGATTAAATGGTGTGGGTCTGGTGACATCATCGATGACTCTTCTCCAGCCGGGATATTTAAAGCTGCTTTGGCCACATTGCACTTGAAGTTTCATCTAGGAGTGCGCATACAGTTGCTATCATCATCTGGTTAGTGCTCAGCCTTGTGTAGATGGTTTCACAGAGACAGAGGGCTGCACACAGGTTTTCAGATGACTCCCTACATAGCCTTGTGGAGGGAATCAGAGTATGTAGGGTGGTCCTCTTCCCTGTTGAAGGGTGGAAGAGACCTCACCTGGAGACTAAAAGAGCCTGGCTCCAAATAGCAGAGGAGGTCAACAGCAGGGATGTGGTGAGGTGGACCTGGGTACAGTGCCGGAAGTGCTTCAGTGATCTCACGAGATCAGGAAACATAAGTGCAAAGCCACACTCAACGTCATCCTGCTGTGCCTCTCATCACACCCCCATCACTGCCTTCCTAAGCCTGTTTCTGTACATCATTCCTCACACCAACAAAGCTTGCAATTCCACCCATCCCTCTCTCTCTATCTACCTTATCACATCCCCTCACACTGGACCTAATCCTAATGCAATCATAACAACTAACAACATACAAGGAGGGCACTTGGCATTGGCACTTTGGCATTATCACCACACTCCCTCAGAGTCACCCTCTAAAGATGTAACCCACACATTCCTGTGCATGATGGAATCATTACCCATTCTTAATATAACATTTCAAAATTATCTCTTTACTCTCCCACAGATCAATCAAGAGCACCTCCCATTGTGCAGGCGGAAGAGGAAGGCAACTCCTCAGAAGAGCCTCCAGCCTCTGACGGTGCACCGTCACCAAACATAAGTAAACCCAGCACCAGCACAGATATGCATACCTCGGTAGGTCCTATGTGAGATAGAGAAGTGTTGTCACCTGTAGTCTCACTTCGCACGAGCAAGAGCAGATGGTGGAGACAGGGACAGCAATGGGGACTCCTCGCCGGAGGGCGCATGACACTTCCAGCTCTGCTCAGTTGCATGCAGAGGCTGAGCCTCAGGAACCATCGAGGAAGAGGATGATCCTAGAAGTGCGGGCAAAAGTACAGAAGGCTGTGAGAGGTTTTGCGACTGCTATGTCTGCAGATGTGAAGAGAATGGAGGAGTCCATCTCCAACATGAGCACCACCGTGTTGCAGGCAATGTTGACGGTAGGCTCTTCCATGGAAAGTATGGCCACCTGCATGGAGCAGCTACTCACAGGAGCACATGCTATCTATGGAGAACAGGTGGCAGAGGCTCATAGACATCCTCTCTAGCAGGGATGTAACATAGACTTTGGCCCTCATAGTCCCACTGCTGTGCAGTAAGGTGCTCTCCTGTTCCTTGCTACCAGGGAGGTGTGGATGGTTCATAAGAGGGATGAATGGGGACATGGAATTGCGGGCTCATCTCAAAGTGCTCACATTTCTCCCCTTGTGCCTGCCCCTCAGTCAGAGCCCCAGATGCCTCCTCGGATCACAATGGCAGAGTCTGCCCCTGCACAGTCGCAGGAGCAGCAGACTTTGGTGGGGCTATCACAGGCTCCAAAACCTAGAGGACGTCCGCCAAAAGTGTCTACGCGGTCGCAGCAAGGAAATGAGCAAGCTGTCTCTACCTCTGTTAAAACCACAGCGTAAACAAAAAATAATACGAAAGTATATGCACAAGGGTAAGCAATATGGGTGTTAAAAGAAGTGTTTGTGTTAAGGTTCCATTACTCTTATGTCACATATAAAACTGTTTATTTTCACCACTTTCCGGTCATTCCCATTTTTGTCGGCTAATTTGCAAGTGGCTTGGTAAGTTGGAGTGAATGGTGAGTCATAACGTTACCTCCAGCAATAGGGGACAGTATGAAAGGAATGGCTTGGTCATGCAGGGCTGCTTTATGGTGTTGTGGGGTGGGTGAGGGGTGGAGGGGGGGGCGGGGGTGGTGGGGTTGGGGGGGCGTGGCGGGGGGAGATCCTGGTACATTATGTGGCAGCCACCTGGATGTAAAGCGGGAAGTTATGTAAATCTGGCCATGATGAGGCCATCCCTGACCTCCAGGGCAGCAATGTGCTCGGGTGCTGCTGGCATCTGGACCTCAGGTTCGTCCTGCTCCTCCTCGTTTTCCAGCTGATGCTCCTCCTCCTCCTCCGAAGGGGGTGTGTGTTCTGTGCCTTGCTGATCATGCAGTGCTAATCCTCACTGCTGCACTATGTTGTGTAGCACGCAGCAGACAACGACGATTCTGGAGACCCTGGCTCGTGCGTACTGAAGGGCTCCTTCATATCTGTCAAGACAACTGAAGCGTATTTTCAGCATGCCTATTGCTTGCTCTACAACACATCTGGTGGACATGTGGCTGTCATTATAACACTCCACATCATCATTGCCTGACCTCCACAAGGGTGTCATGAACCATGTCTTCAGTGGATAGCCCTTGTCTCTAAACAGCCCAGCCGGTAGGTTTGTTCGGCGGTGCGAAGAGCTGAGGGAGGGTGGATTGGTGCAAATGAGTCATGACGGCTGCCAGGGAATTTGGCATACACATGCATGATGACCTTCCTATGGTTGCAAACAAGCTGCACATTAAGGGAGTGGAAGTCCGTGCAGTTGACAAAGAATCCTGGTTAATGGTGGGGTGCCCTTATGACCACATGTGTGCAGTCGATGAAGCCCTACATCTGTGAGAACCTCGCCAGAGCAGCAAAATCGAGTGCTCGCTCAGTAACACTGACTTCATCGGTGGCAAAGCTGAGATAGTTTGCTGATTTGTCAAACATGGCATCGGTGACCTGTGCGATGCATCTGTGGGTAACCGGCTGAGTTGCAGAAAATGTCTGCTGCAGATCCGTGGAACGAGCCTTGAGGCAATGAAGTTGAGGGTGCTGGTGACTAAGACAGCTACTGGTAAGACATGTCCACCAAGTCCTCTGAGCTACAGGTCTTGCTCCAGCCATCTTCAAGAGATTAATGTGCAAAGTTAAAGCGCATGGGATTGGGGGTAGTGTGCTGATATGGATTGAGAACTGGTTGTCAGACAGGAAGCAAAGAGTAGGAGTAAATGGGTACTTTTCAGAATGACAGGCAGTGACTAGTGGGGTACCGCAAGGTTCTGTGCTGGGGCCCCAGCTGTTTACATTGTACATTAATGATTTAGACGAGGGGATTAAATGTAGTATCTCCAAATTTGCCAATGACACTAAGTTGGGTGTCAGTGTGAGCTGCGAGGAGGATGCTATGAGGCTGCAGAGTGACTTGGATAGGTTAGGTGAGTGGGCAAATGCATGGCAGATGAAGTATAATGTGGATAAATGTGAGGTTATCCACTTTGGTGGTAAAAACAGAGAGACAGACTATTATCTGAATGGTGATGGATTTGGAAAACAGGAGGTGCAACGAGACCTGGGTGTCATGGTACATCAGTCATTGAAGGTTGGCATGCAGGGACAGCAGGCTGTTAAGAAAGCAAATGGCATGTTGGCCTTCATAGCGAGGGGATTTGAGTACAGGGGCAGGGAGGTGTCGCTACAGTTGTACAGGACCTTGGTGAGGCCACACCTGGAGTATTGTGTACAGTTTTGGTCTCCTAACTTGAGGAAGGACATTCTTGCTATTGAGGGAGTACAGAGAAGGTTCACCAGACTGATTCCCGGGATGGCGGGACTGACCTATCAAGAAAGACTAGATCAACTGGCCTTGTATTCACTGCAGTTCAGAAGAATGAGAGGGGACCTCATAGAAACGTTTATAATTCTGATGGGTTCAGACAGGTTAGATGCAGGAAGAATGTTCCCAATGTTGGGGAAGTCCAGAACCAGGGGTCATAGTCTAAGGATAAGGGGTAAGCCATTTAGGACCGAGATGAGGAGAAACTTCTTCACTCAGAGAGTGGTGAACCTGTGGAATTCTCTACCACAGAAAGTTGTTGAGGCCAATTCACTAAATATATTCAAAAAAGAGTTAGATGAAGTCCTTACTACTAGGGGGATCAAGGAGTATGGTGAGAAAGCAGGAATGGGGTACTGAAGTTGCATGTTCAGCCATGAACTCATTGAATGGCGGTGCAGGCTGGAAGGGGCGAATGGCCTACTCCTGCACCTATTTTCTATGTTTCTATGTTTCTATGTTTCAAATGTCTGAGATGACCTGACTCGATAGCCTGATCCTCCTTTGACACTGCTGTTCAGTCATGTTGAGGAAGCTCATCCTCTGCCTGTATACCCTGTGTTGGGGATATCACCTCTGGCACGGTGCAGCCCTAGACTGACGCCCTCTGTACTGTGGAGCATCAGGTCATTGAGGGGAAGTTTGATGATACTGTTGCTGGTGTGTCTGTTGCTGCTGGTGTTGGGGCTCATTCTGGTCCAATTCTGAGGACCAAGGTGAGAGAGTATAAATGTCACCCGTGCTGTTGTAATAGTTGGCATGTCAAGTAGAGTTCAGAGAAGCAATCTGTCAATGGTGTCGTAGCAAATAGGTGAGAGTGGCTTCTGAGGTTGCAGAAAAGACTTGCAAAGTGCAGCCATGTAGGGCTGCATTTTCGGCTTTTTGTATTGTCACCCGTTTCTGGGCGCAATTCGCGGTAAATTAAAAAATTTAGCGCCGGGATAACGTTAGCACCAGAGCAAGCAACTTTCGGCAAATGAAAGTTGACGAGGAGCGTTAGCGTTAACTCTGGCGTTGCATCACACAATTTGTGTGCCGGAGCCGAAAGTTCCAGAACTAAAACAATCGGCCATTCTGCGCATGCGCACATTTTATTTTCTCTACCCGTGCTTCTGGTCTGCTGTCTGGTCACAAACGTTAATGTAGGGCACGGCCGCGCGCATGCACAGTACAACCGGGGCTGAATTAACCATGTAAGATTTGGATTTTGATGATGGAGGACGACTATTCGAGACAGCATGCCAGGCAATTCAGCCATGAGGCGAATGAAGCTCTACTGGGGGCTGTGGAAAGAAGATGGCAGGAGTTGCATCGTAGGGGTGGATCGAGATCACTGCCATCCATTTTTAAAAGCATTTGTAGGGAAATAGCTGAGGAGGTCTCTGCCTCAGACACTGTGATCAGGACTGGCACACATGCACGATACATAGGTACGCTTAGTTCGCCATCCTATTTGCCATGAATGATTTTTACACATTATTAAAATTGCTTTCTGAAACTCATAAGATTGCTCCGCACTTTGATGTCCACTGATGAAACATGTGCAACTTCCAACGCCATTAAACAGGGGACTGTATTACATTCAGACAGTATGGTATAAATGCTTTGATAGCCACAAGAGCAGATGGACCCTCTTGTAACCATTTTCATCTTTGCAGGCCAAGAAGTCTCTCAATGGCAGGGAGCAGGTGCGGACAGACGCCGGTCCGCCTCAGACCCTGCCACTCACAGACATTGAGAAAAGAGTGGCAGGCCTTATCAGCTTGACAGGTCGGGCAGCTACCACTGGGGATGCTGACCCCCATTCGGATACTGAGGGTAAGTCCTGCACACTCCCTGGGCTGGGTTGGGGCAATGCCATGCAGTGTCTCTGGACTAGGTTGGGGCAATGTCCTGCGTACGCCCTGGAATAGGTTGGGGCAATATAATGCGTTCACGTTGGGACGCCGTAGGAGTCACGCGGGCCTGGATACCCAATCACGGTAAAGTATTTTCTCATTCATAGTAATAGGAGTTTCATAAGTCAAAACACCCCCAAAAACCTAAACACTACATTAAAAAAGTTTAAAAAGCACTTCACATAAATACATTATAGAAATTAAAGTTGATAGAAATGTTTTTGAAACAAAAAATTGCCGATTTAAAAAAAAAGTTTTCATTATGGTTTAAAATAAACTTATCTTAGTGGGCAGGATTTTTTAACATTAAAATGTTTTTTTTTTATTTTATTTTTATATGTTTTGTACATTTTAAAACTCCTACACTGGTAAAAGTAGGCTATGCGCCTTCTTTTGCCAGGCGCAAAAGTTTACGGACATTCGCAGGGCAAGAGATGGGCAAATAGCCTAATCTCTTCTGTGGGAATTTCCTCTCTCTGAGATGTGTGCGATCTGTCAAGCCAGAAACTTGAAAATCAAAAAAGACAGTTTTCAGCGCATGCGCATTGCATACCGAAAATCGGCTTTTGCGATGCCTTCCTGGGTCCGTACACACTACATACGGACGCGGGGAGGCCAGGATTTCAAGGCCAATGTTTGAATTAAGAGTGAATTTTCTTGCACAATTTATTTCATATACTCTTAGCAGCACGAAGCTATGTGTTTTAAACATAGGAAATAGGAGCAGGAGTAGGCCATTTGGCCCCTTGAGCCTGCTCCGCCATTCAATAATTTCATGGCTGATTTGATTCATGGACTCAGCTCCACTTCCCTGCCTGCTCCCCATAACCCTTTATTCCCTTATCACTCAAAAATCTCTCTATTTTGCCAAATATATTCACTGACCCAGCCTTCACAGCTCTCTGGGGCCGAGAATTCCATAGATTTACAATCCTCTGAGAGAAGAAATTTCTCCTCATCTCAGTTTTAAATGGGCGGCCCCTTATTCTAAGACTATGTCCCCTGGTTTTAGTTTCCCCTGAGTGGAAATATCCTCTCTGCATTCATCTTGTCCCGCCCCCTCATTATCTTATATGTTTCTGGGAGTTTGGGTGCGTTAGGTGTGTGAAATAAAAAGAAAGAAATAAAGACTTGCAGTTATATAGCGCCTATTCTGATCTCAAGACATCCCAAAGCAATTTACCACTATTGAAGTATTTTAACGTGTATTCACTGTTTTAATATAGGAAACACAGCAACTGATTTGTACTCAAGCTCCCACAAACATCAATGAGATAATGAAAAGATGATCTGTTTTAGTGACGTTGGTTGGGGGATAAATATTGGGGCTAAGTCCCAATAAGGATTTTGGAAGCATGGGTAAAATGTGACAATGTTCTGTTAATCCTAATGCACCAAAATACAACAAATTAACTGTATATTTAGCATGTGCATTAACTCAGACCCACAGAACTCCAGTACACCCCCATACAGAGCAAAATTCAGTCCGATTGAAATATATTTTTCTTGACGATTATATCTGAAGGCACCACTGTTAGTACATATAACTTCTCAGTAGAGTTCAGAGAATTCTGTCCGTAAACTCTGTGTGGAACATTACCCCAGACATAGCATAGAAAAATGAAAGATTATGAAAGAGCGACTACAAGAGAAACCCCATTTCAATATTCTCTTTGAATAATCCTTACAAATACCATTTTGGAGAACTGAAAAGCTCATTAATAATATGAAAAACACATAATCAGACACCTTGCATCTTCTCCAGTGCAAATGCATTATTTAGCAAATTCTGTGATTTTCAGGGGACTGGAATGTAAATGCTAGTGCGATCAGTCTCATCCACAGAACACAGTACACTGCCTCACAGCTAATTGTCAGCTGTATTATCACACATACCAGCCCTATCTAGTAGAACAGATGTAGCAGTAGGTACCCAAATGACCTAGTAAATTAGAAGAACGGACCCTTGGCAGACAATTCTGCAAAATACTTCTTTCTCTTTAGGGATTGATTTCCCCTCCCCTCCCCCTCCCACACAGAAGCTAAAATAACCTTAGTTTATTGATATGGAATTAGACACCGCTTGTATTATTGATTCTAAAGTTAATTGTGGAGCCACAAATTAAGTTCAGAATAAAAACATATCCTTGAAAAGTCTTACAGCACAACTGCTTATTGAGTAATTAAACCGGGTTCACAGTGGGTTTTTAATTACAAACTGCTTACCAGCAGTGCATTCTGAAAGCACTAAAGCTTATTTTGACAAGGCACTGTTAGCTTGTAGGGGAGTTTTCAGATGAACTCTGATTAAGGAACAGCCAGGGAAAGGGATTGTCTGGTGGCAGGATTGCATTACAGCCGAAGCTGCCGCTGCGTCAGTGTGACATTTCCAATGCTGCTTTCTTTGCTTCTGTAATATAGAGCTCCCCTAGTGGACTACTGGGGTAATGCAACTACTGATGAATAATAATAAAAGGACCATGTGACCAGTCACATGATAGTTTTCTGTAGATCCATCTTGTGTGTAATGTGCTTAGTGATGTCATAAAGAATATATCACATTGGCAAACGAGGATAGGATTTCTCGATTCACTGGCTGAAATTCTTGTTGATGGATGATTCCTGCCAACCAACAGAGAGACTTTGAGATGTTACTTGTTTTGCAGCACAGCCAAAAATCCAAGGTAAATATCAACCACGCGGCTGAACTGTTGACATTGCGAAAAATCCAGATGGCCGCACCAATGGGAATAATACGGCACTTGGGTGTGTTCCATTTTAACCGAGAGACTTTCAGAGCATATGTGCAGTGGCTAAAAATGTTTTTCACCGCATCTAGTATCGTCGAATTCCCCAATAATGAAAACTGGGTAGTGTTAGAAAAAAAACAGGCAATTTTCTTGACTGCAGCAGGCCCCGAGGTATATGAAACCCTGAAAAATGTGCTTGTTCCAAACAAGCCGAAGGACACGTCACTGATGGAGATTCTAACAGCACTACAGTCCTGAGCCCCTGAAAATTGCTGAAAGTTATAATTTTGGAATACAAATGCAATTAACTGACAAGGGTATCAGTGAGTACATTGTAGCTTTAAAAAAGATATCCATTCACTGTTATTTCGGAAACTTTTAGGACCAAGCATTGCTTGACCACTTTGGTCGTGGGATGAAAAATGAAGCCATTAGAAGAAACGTGTTGACAACCCTTAAAATAACTTTTGATTTAGCTTGTCAGACAGCGATATCGATGGATGTGGCCATTCAATACTCCCGAGAATTTTGCGCCATTTCCAGTCATCAGATAACTGAGGTGAATCGTCTACAGGTTAAAAGTAAAAGGCAGTTGGGTCCCAAGGCTTCAGCAACTGGCCACGATAACAGTAAATTGAAGTCATGTTATCACTGCCTGGAACAACACATCACTCAAAGCTGTTCATATGTGAAGACACAATGTTTCTTCTACAAGAAAACAGGGCATCTTGCGAAGGCACACCAACTGAAGTATAAACCGACGTTCAATGCTAGAAGTAGCAATCGCCAGAGACTACATAGCATTGAAGAGAAGCAACACGACGAGGAGGTTCTGGAGATACGTGTCATCAGGAGCATGAGGCTATCTAACGTCGATCGCAAAGTATCATCATCCAAGTAGACGTTGCAGGAACCAGGATACCCATGGAAATTGACACTGGTGCATCCATGAATGTAGTACCGGAATCGCTATATCTCAACAAGTTGAGTGATTTTCCGATGGAGAAATCGAAGATAGAGCTGCAATGCTACTCAGGAGAGCAAATTCCTGTTGTAGGACTTATCACCGTACCAGTGAAATACAAAGATCAGTTTCAGAGCTTGCCTCTCTTAATAGTGGCAGGAGAGAAGGCTGCCTAAACAGGGAGAAATTGGTTGGTATCAATGAAACTGAATTGGAATGAGATTTTTCATGTTGAAACAAGATTTGAATCGAAGGATGATATCATCAAACAGTATCCAAAGGTGTTGCGCAAAATAGGCAGTCCGATCCAAGGCTTCAAGGTGAGTGTCAGAGTGCAGAAGAATACTAGACCAGTTTACTGCAAGCCATGTCCTGTACCATACGCACTCAAGGAGAAAGTTGAGCAAGACCTCAAAAGACTCGAGAAACTGAGAAAATTATCTTTAAGATAGATCGAAGTAATTGGGCTACACCCATTTTTGTTGTTGTACCTAAGTCCAAAGGTAAGGTACGGTTGTGTGGTGACTATAAAGTAACCGTATACCAAGTTCTAGAGGTTAATCTACCTAATAAATTGCCAAATGTAGAAGATTTGTTCACAACGCTGACAGGAGGCCAGATCATCTGAAAGTTAGATCTGACAAATGCCTACGTTAGATCTGACAAATGCTTACTTACAACTTGAGCTAAATGAGGAGTCTAAGTCATACTTGACTATAAATATTCATCTAGGCCTATATCAATTTAATAGGCTACCATTTGGAGTGTCTTCCAAGGGGTGATGAGCCAGATTTCGCAAGGCATTGAAGGGGTAAGATGTTAGTTCGATGACATACTCATTTCAGCACCAAACAGGCAAACCCATCATAATGTATTGATTAAATGGACAAATGGCTAGAGGAGCACAGCGTACGAGTAACTTCTCACAAGTTGTTTCAAAACCAAGTGGAGTACTTAGGGCACAGATTAGACAAAGATGGTTTACATCCCGGTCTGGGAACCATGACAGATAAAGGCATGATGGGCCAAAATGGCCTCCTTCCCTGCAGTAAATTTCTATGATTCTATGACATCCAACCAAGGGAAAGCTGGATGCAATCAGAAATGCACCCACTTCCAAGAATGTCACTGAACTTTGATCTTTTTTGGGTCTTTTGAACTATTATGGGAAATCCAGACCAAACTTGGCTGCAGTGTTACATCCATTGAATGAGCTGTTGAAAAAACAGGTCCATTGGAAATGGCGAGAAGAATGTGATGCAGCATTCAAAGAGTATAAAAGCCAATTGGTAGAGAGTGCCATGTTAGTTCACAATGCCGTAGCTAAGGAGATCAAGCTAGCATATGATACCTCTCCATATGGAGTTGGGGCAGTGATCTCTCATGTACAGTTGGGAGGAGAGACCAATTGCTTTTACTTCATGCACCCTCAGTGCCAGTCAGCTTAATTATGCGCAAATCAAAAGAGAAGCTTTGGCATTTTGGGGGTCAAGAAGTTCCACAAATACTTGTATGGTCGTAAGTTTACCAAACTAACTGACCATTAGCCCCTGATAGCAATCCTCCATCCAAAGTCTCCAGTTCCAGCCTTAGCTGCAGCCCAAATACAGAGATGGGCATTGATTTTGGCAACATATACGTATGACATTGAAGGCAGACGATTAACTGATCACAGTAATAGAAACATAGAAAATAGGTGCAGGAGTAGGCCATTCGGCCCTTCTAGCCTGCACCGCCATTCAATGAGTTCATGGCTGAACATGCAACTTCAGTACCCCATTCCTGCTTTTTCGCCATTCCCCTTGATCCCCCTAGTAGTAAGGACTTTATGTAACTCCTTTTTGAATATATTTAGTGAATTGGCCTCAACAACTTTCTGTGGTAGAGAATTCCACAGGTTCACCACTCTCTGGGTGAAGAAGTTTCTCCTCATCTCGGTCCTAAATGGCTTACCCCTTATCCTTAGACTGTGACCCCTGGTTCTGGACTTCCGCAACATTGGAAACATTCTTCTTGCATCTAACCTGTCTAAACTCGTCAGAATTTTAAACGTTTCTATGAGATCCCCTCTCATTCTTCTGAACTCCAGTGAATACAAGCCCAGTTGATCCAGTCTATCTTGATATGTCAGTCCCGCCATCCCGGGAATCAGTCTGGTGAACCTTCGCTGCACTCCCTCAACAGCAAGAATGTCCTTCCTCAAGTTAGGAGACCAAAACTGTACACAATACTCCAGGTGTGGCCTCACCAAGGCCCTGTACAACTGTAGTAACACCTCTCTGCCCCTGTAATCAAATCCCCTCGCTATGAAGGCCAACATGTCATTTGCTTTCTTAACCGCCTGCTGTACCTGCATGCCAACCTTCAATGACTGATGTACCATGACACCCAGGTCTCGTTGCACCTCCCCTTTTCCGAATCTGTCACCATTCAGATAATAGTCTGTCTCTCTGTTTTTACCACCAAAGTGGATAACCTCACATTTATCCACATTATATTTCATCTGCCATGCATTTGCCCACTCACCTAACCTATCCAATTCACTCTGCAGCCTCATAGCAGCCTCCTCGCAGCTCACACTGCCACCCAACTTAGTGTCATCCGCAAATTTGGAGACACCACATTTAATCCCCTCGTCTAAATCATTAATGTACAATGTAAACAGCTGGGGCCCCAGCACAGAACCTTGCGGTACCCCACTAGTTACTGCCTGCCATTCTGAAAAGTACCCATTTACTCCTACTCTTTGCTTCCTGTCTGCCAACCAGTTCTCAATCCACGTCAGCACACTATCCCCAATCCCATGTGCTTTAACTTTGCACATTAATCTCTTGTGTGGGACCTTGTTGAAAGCCGACTGAAAGTCCAAATACACCACATCAACTGGTTCTCCCTTGTCCACTCTACTGGAAACATCCTCAAAAAATTCCAGAAGATTTATCAAGCATGATTTCCCTTTCACAAATCCATGCTTACTTGGAACTATCATGTCACCTCTTTCCAAATAGGTGACATCCATAATAATTGATTCCATCATTTTACCCACTACCGATGTCAGGCTGACTGGGGTCTATAATTCCCTGTTTTCACTCTCCCTCCTTTTTTAAAAAGTGGGGTTACATTGGCTACCCTCCACTCCATAGGAACTGATCCAGAATCTATGGAATGTTGGAAAATGACTGTCAATGCATCTGCTATTTCCAAGGCCACCTCCTTAAGTACTCTGGGATGCAGTCCATCAGGCCCTGGGGATTTATCGGCCTTCAATCCCATCAATTTCCCCAACACAATTTCCCGACTAATAAGGATTTCCCTCAATTCCTCCTCCTTACTAGACCCTCTGACCCCTTTTATATCCGGAAGATTGTTTGTGTCCTCCTTAATGAATACCGAACCAAAGTACTTGTTCAATTGGTCTGCCATTTCTTTGTTCCCTGTTATGACTTCCCCTGATTCTGACTGCATCTTTACTAACCTTTTTCTCTTTACATAACTATAGAAACTTTTACAGTCCGTCTTAATGTTCCCTGCAAGCTTCCTCTCGTACTCCATTTTCCCTGCCCTAATCAAACCCTTTGTCCTCCTCTGCTGAGTTCTAAATTTCTCCCAGACCCCGGGTTCACTATTTTTCTGGCCACTTTGTATGCCACTTCCTTGGCTTTAATACTATCCCTGGTTTCCCTTGATAGCCACAGTTGAGCCATCTTCCATTTTTTATTTTTACGCCAGACAGGGATGTACAATTGTTGTAGTTCATCCATGCGGTCTCTAAATGTCTGCCATTGCCCATCCACTATCAACCCCTTAAGTATCCTTCGCCAATCTATCCTAGCCAATTCACGCCTCATACCTTCAAAGTTACCCTTCTTTAAGTTCTGGACCATGGTCTCTGAATTAACTATTTCATTCTCTATCCTAATGTAGAATTCCACCATATTATGGTCACTCTTCCCCAAGGGGCCTTGCATAACGAGATTGCTAATTAATCCTCTCTCATTATACAACACCCAGTCTAAGATGATCTCCCCCCTTGTTGGTTCCTCGACATATTGGTCTAGAAAACCAACCCTTATGCACTCCAGGAAATCCTCCTCCACCGTATTGCTTCCAGTTTGATTAGCCCAATCTATATGCATATTAAAGTCACCCATGATAACTGCTGCACCTTTATTGCATGCACCCCTAATTTCCTGTTTGATGCCCTCCCCAACATCACTACTATTGTTTGGACGTCTGTACACAACTCCCACTAATGTTTTTTGCCCTTTGGTGTTCTGCAGCTCTACCCATATAGATTCCACATCATCCAAGCTAATGTCCTTCCTAACTATTGCAGTAATCTCCTCTTTAACCAGCAATGCCACCCCACCTCCTTTTCCTTTTATTCTATCCTTCCTGAATGTTGAATACCCTTGGATGTTGAGTTCCCAGCCCTGATCATCCTGGAGCCACGTCTCTGTAATCCCAATCACATCATATCTGTTAACATCTATTTGCACAGTTAATTCATCCACTTTATTATGGATACTCCTTGCATTAAGACACAAAGCTTTCAGGCTTGTTTTTTTAACACCCTTTGTCCTTTTAGAATTATGATGTAGTGTGGTCCTTTTTGTTTCTTGCCTTTGTTTAATCGGACTTCCACTATTGCTTTTTACCTTTCTACCATCTGTTTCTGACTCGATATTACTTCGCCCTGTCTCGCTGCATAGGTTCCCATCCCCCTGCCATCCCCCTGGGATTACCCCCAGGATACCAATTCCAGTCCTTCCCAATTACAGCCCGTCGCTTTTGTTCAGGTGCCACTTCCCCCAGTACTGGTTCCAATGTCCCAGGAATTTGAATCCCTCCCTCTTGCACCAATGCTCAAGCTACGTATGTATTCTAACTATCCTGCTCCCTCTACTCTGATTAGCATGTGGCACTGGTAGCAATCCAGAGATTACTACCTTTGAAGTCGTACTTTTTAATTTAACTCCTAGCTCCCTAAATTAAGCTTGTCGGACCTCTTCCCGCTTCTTACCTATATCGTTGGAACCTACATGTACCACGACAACTGACTGTTCACCCTCCCTCTCCAGAATGCTCTGCAGCCACTATGAAACATCCTTGACCCTTGCACCAGGGAGGCAACATACCATCCTGAAGTCTCGGTTGCGGCCGCAGAAACTCCTATCTATTCCCCTTACAATAGAGTCCCCTATAACTATAGCTCTCCCACTCTTTTTCCCACCCTTCTGTGCAGCAGAGCCACCCATGGTGCCATGAACCTGGCTGCTGGTGCCTTCCCCTGGTAAGTCATCTCCCCCAACAGTATCCAAAATGGTATATCTGTTGTGGAGGGAGATGACCGCAGGGGACTCCTGCACTACCTTCCTGCTCTTGCCTTGTCTCTTGGTCACCCATTCACTATCTGTCCTAACCCTTACCTGCGGTATGACCAACTCACTAAATGTGCTATCCACAACATTCTCAGCATCGTGCATGCTCCAGAGTGAGTCCATCCACAGCTCCACTGCCGTAATGTGGTCTGTCAGGAGCTGCAGCTGGACACACTTCCAGCACACATAGTAGTCAGGGACACTGGAAGTGTCTCTGATTTCCCACATAGCACAGGATGAGCATGACATGGGTCCGAGCTCTCCTGCCATAACTTAACCCTTAAATTAATTTACTTACTAAAATTTACTTAAACACCAAACAGCTACTTAGTAGTTCACTGCCAATTAAACCAATCTAAAAATCAGTCTAAAAGAGAGTTATACTTACTAGCTTGGTTGTGATGTCACCTCTGTTCAGGTTGCTATCCACATCACAAGTTACACTCAATAATGAAGAAGTGTTCTATTTTTCATACATTGATGAACTGCCAGTCACAGCTGAAGAGATTGGTAGAGTATCCAAACATGACCCAGTTATGTCAAAGTATCAGAGAAATATATTCACCCATACTTTGTTTGTAGGAAAGAATTGTTAGTGGATAAAGATTGTATCATGTGGGGTGCAAGTTATCCCAAATAAGTTCAAGTACAAATTGTTTCAGAGATCTTCATGACCAGCATCTGGGAATGTGCTTGATAAAGAGTTTTGCATGCAATTACTTATGGCGACCAGGTTTAGATAAAGATATAGTGTACATAGTTAGTCACTGTACAACATGTCAATTGGTAAGCAAAAAACCACCGTCAGTACCATTACAGCCATGGAAATGGGCACCCAGGGTGTGGCAAAGTTTACATGTGATTTTGCTGAGCTAGAAGGACTACCAATTGTTCATTGTGATTGCTAGCCATTCAAAGTGGGTAGAGGTGTTTCCGATGCAGAAAATAACAAGCAACACACAAGACAAGTTGCAAAGATTGTTTTCTTCATATGGCCTCCCAGAAGAAATGGGCCACAATTTTGTCCAGAAGAATTTGCACAGTTCATGAATAGAAATAGTGTGATATATGCCAAAGTTCTACCATACCATGCTGCTTCAAATGGTGCAGCAGAACGCACAGTATAAATTGTAAAACATGCCATCATCAAGCAAATTTTGCATCCAAATCCAAAGAAACGGCAGTTATCGTTGGACCACAAATTTGCAAATTTTCTAATTAATTATTGGAACACTCCACATACAACTACTGGTAGAACAACAACGGAGTTGTTTCTCAAATGATAGCCACAAAGCAGGATCTCATTGTTAAAGCCAAACTTGGCACAGTTAGTAGAAGAGAAACAATTAAGACAGAAAGAAAATCATGATATTGGTAGAGTAAGAGAGTGATGTGTGAAATTGAATCAGAAGGTGAGAGTGAAGAACCATCACCGTAAGTGGTTGAAGTGGTTACCAGGAAGAGTAGAGCAGTGAAGATATATGGCCCTCGCATGTATTTGGTCAAGATGTTTGATCATGGAAAGATTAGGTTTTTTAACATTGATCATATTTTACCTACAGATGTGGATGGAATTGAAAGTTGGAATGATTCGATTATTTTTGATGAGTCAGATAGTCTTGCAACAAGTAGAGTACCAGTAGCAAATCCTACATCAGAAGTACTAGAAACAACTCCAAGAGAAAGTCAGAATTTAAGTCTGAGTCCGAGTAATGCAGACAGACAGTCTGAAATTCTAGAGAGTTCAAATTTAGAACAAGGCTTGCCCTTGGAGAAAACTCTCCTTGGGCTCAGCCTAGAATGAGTTTTAGTTCAACACAAGTTTGGTAAGTTTTGTTCAAGAGCGAAGGTATTCTCTTCATAACATAAAACCAGTGATTAGGTTTCATTTGTAAATATGGAAAAATAAGTCCATATCATTTTTTGTGCATAACCATGCACGTTATGTATGATGATTACTGTGTTATGATTACTTCTTCATTAAGGAGGGAGAAGTGTAATATCGAGCTCCTCTAGTGGAGCTGCTCCATCTAGTGGACTACTGTGGTATTGCAACTACTGACATATAATAATACAAGGGTCATGTGACCAGGTCACCTGATAGTTTTCTGTAGCGCCAACTTGTGCGTAATGTGCTTAGTGATGTCATAAGTAATATATCACAGCTTCAAAATAAATTTGTGCTTTATGTTTTTCTTATCAGGACAAGGAAATGGGACACTTATCCATTTCTGGCACCCAGTGTCAGCAGTCAAGCCCTCCCAGTTTAAATATAGCATGGGTCAGATGCAGGGTAGAGTTCTGCTCCGACAGTATGCTTCAGTCCCAGTCTCAGAAGAGCAAACCCAACTGCATTAGTGCGACATTTTTATTTTTCGCACATTAGCTAACCATGTGGCCGCTCCAAGTTAGTTTTCTTCTGCACCTCCAAACCTAGGAATTGGGATGAGACTGCCCTAGCTCATTTAACATTCAGTTTCTTTTTCAAGATCTAGCATCACAAAAATTCCTCAATGGTGCAGTTCATACTTACATCACATCGGGGTGAACATTTCTCTGTGCATTAGGCGTAGCAAATCATAAACATTTTCTTTGTATACAAGTTTACTATTTTGCCAGTGCACGTAGGAAGTCTTCTCCCATTATGTGCAACTGAGTCATGTGGCAGGATGTCCCCGCATTTGATCACTAGTGTTTGTTGAGTTAGCTGAACTTAGCCAAGTACATGCACAGTGGTTGGCCTTAGTATCAGTAAATTGATGAGGGAAAAATCAACTCAAAGTCCTGCTCTACGTCAGTATACATTGATCCCTTCTAAAAATGCACGGTTGTGGGCATTGCTTATGACGGCCTCCATGCCAAAGCAGACATGTAATGACATAATAGCAACATGATAGCATCATGCCAGTCACTGTGAAAAAACAAAACACTGCCCTCTTTAATTTCTATTTCACCCTCTTTCTCAGGTTCCAATTGTAATTTTTCTCAAATCAAAAGGGAACATCCAACAAAGGTTTTGGAATCATCATTCAGTCTAATAGTTTGTTTGTGTATTTGTGAGTAAGATAATTAAATTAATTTTAAAAGACTTAAAAATCACTCTACAAAAAGAATCAACATAAATATACCGCAACAGATATTATGGGTTCAATTTTCCCCATTCATTTGCACTGTTTTTTTGGCGCGCACTTTTTTTTTGGCGTATTTATTTTTTTCAAAGTTTCCCCCTGCGATCTGCACCAGCGTAACTGACTTAGTTACGATTTTTCTTGGCCATTTTTTTTTTACGTCATAGTTTGGTCAACATTTTTTTCTCTTAGGTCGGCGAATCTGGCCACTCCCGAAAAACCTTCTGGTGAGTTAAGAAAACCAGCGCACATTCACAAATCTGCGCTGAAAGTCGCCATTGTTTTTAAATCGAAGATTTTGGAGCGAATCAAGAACACTAATCAAGAACAATAATAAAGTTCAACTTTTTTTTAACCTGTCAATGTAGAAGTGTAAATTTGTTGGATTTCAGAAGTTATCTCATTTTTTAACTCACTCACAAGCCACCAGCGAACATCTTGAATCAGGGCTGGAGGGTCATAGGTTTGGCCAATATAATTGGCCCCACGCCCAGACACAGGGGCTTGGGGCTCAGCTACAAAACAAGCCATGGGGGGGGAGAAGGAGAGAGATAGAGCAAGGTGCCGATTGGAAGGCTTGGAGCCCAGGGAGTGGGAGGGAGAGAGAGAAGTCATAAGATTCCAATTAGTAAAGGGGGGGCGGGGAGAAAGGAGAAGTAACATGACTTTTGGGTGTGAACCATCCATACAGACCCTGGAGAGATACATCTGCAAACCTGTGCTGCCTGCTTTCCTACCATTTTGAGCTTCTTTCAAAGTTAAATTTAAGTAAGGGGGCTGTTATGTCTTGGATGAGGAGTCAGACTAGAGACTGCAATCTCAAAGTAAGTGTGACCGTAGTCCTTTATTACAGATCTCAGAGCGCCTCTCCAGCCTGTGAGGCCTCCTTATATTCAGGTGCTCCAAAGGGATTGTGGGATGCCTTGGGACTCCAGGGGATAAGCCCTCTGGTGGTTAGACATGGCAATTACAGATTTACATACATAACAGGGACAATACTGACAATGCCAGACCGTAAGCGAGCCTTCTGCATCAAGGTGCTATATAGGAGACAATTGATTTGACTTCATCGCATCAGGAACATCAGAGCCCGTAGGGTGCTAGTTTGATTTGAAGGACCATGATGAATTTGCAGGACTTATCCTCTCCCTCGAGTGTGGGTCCAACTTGTGCAATACTAATTGCTTTTTTCCAGGCAGGACCCATCAAAGCAGTGACCCTCTCTTCCAAGGGTGCTAGTGGGTGTAGATTTGCCAGGCCTCCTCCTGTTTGAGTTCTTTCCCTTTTATTATGTGCCACCTTCCTCTGCAAAGATGAAAATGCAACTTTTTAGAGAGGGTGTCTTTCTGCTGGGTGGGACATACAGCTGGTCACATTTACAATTGCAATTCCATTGAATAAATGAAAATATTACTTACACTAACTACTTGACCAAAGTCCTGCCACTTCTTTTTCTACTGGCCTGCAAATCTCGTGGTGGGCACGATTGTGCAGTAATATTCTGCAACTTGGTTCCAGCGTTTCTTCATTTCTTTGGGTGGAACTTTTATGTGACCTCTGCTGGTGTCCAGCTCCTGCCGTCTGTTCTCAATCACAGTAACTAGTGCCTCCACTTCATCCTGTAAGAAATTCTTGATCCTTGCACTGCATTGCATCTTGTATTGTTCCAGATGCGATTTTCCCAATGCTCTCACACAGCACTCCTTCTCACACACACAAGTGGCTCTTTTAAAATGTCCGATTGCCAAAGCCGAGCTGTACTGAGCATGCTTGTCCATTGGGACAACGTAAAAACGTACCCTTTTTTTCCCGTGCACGCGCAGAAGGTGCAGCTTCGTTTTTCGGCGCAGGCTCCACCCCCCGAGGCGACTGGACGCAATGCACGACGCCAAGTTCGAATTATACATCGGGGAAGCTTTGGCAAAATATTTCTGCTGCATTTCTGGCCTAGAAAAACGGACGCAACTCTGGCAATATGCCAGAAAACGGACTTGAGGAAAATTGAGCCCGAGAATTGGCTGTCCCAGAACAAGCTGACTATTCACTATCTTTTCTCTCTGCTACTTTTCTCATTTTAAGATGCAAGTAATTTTAAATGCAATCATAAGATCATTTCATTTAATAAATGATATTAGTAAGTTGCAGCTAAGGAGGTTTGAATGATTCCAGTTCACTGAAGCAATAACTTGGTAAATGGATTAGATATTCAATTCAATTCGAAATAAAGTAAATGAGTTGATGGCACAAATCATTACAAATGGGTATGATTTGGTGGCCATTACAGGAACGTGGTTGGAGGGTGGCCAAGACTGGGAATTAAACATACAGTGGTATCTGACAATTCGGAAAGATAGATAAGAAGGGAAAGGAAGTGGGGTAGCTCTGTTAATAAAGGATGATATCAGGGCAGTTGTGAGAGATGATATTGGCTCTAATGAACAAAATGTTGAATCATTGGAAATGACTGGAAAGCAGCTAATGCAACGCCTCTGTTTAAAAAAGGGGGCAGGCAAAAGGCAGGTAACTATAGGCCGGTTAGTTTAACATCTGTAGTGGGGAAAATGCTTGAAACTATCATTAAGGAAGAAATAGCGGGACATCTAGATAGGAATAGTGCAATCAAGCAGACGCAGCATGGATTCATGAAAGGGAAATCATGTTTAACTAACTTACTGGAATTCTTTGAGGATATAACGAGCATGGTGGATAGAGGTGTACCGATGAATGTGGTGTATTTAGATTTCCAAAAGGCATTCGATAAGGTGCCACATAAAAGGTTACTGCAGAAGATAAAGGTACGCGGAGTCAAAGGAAATGTATGAGCATGGATAGAGAATTGGCTGGTGAACAGAAAGCAGAGAGTCGGGATAAATGGGTCCTTTTCCGGTTGGAAATCAGTGGTTAGTGGTGTGCCACAGGGATCAGTACTGGGACCACAACTGTTTACAATATACATAGATGACCTAGAAGAGGGGACAGAGTGGAGTGCAACAAAATTTGCAGATGACACAAAGATTAGTGGGAAAGCGGGTTGTGTAGAGGACTCAGAGAGGCTGCAAGGAGATTTAGATAGGTTAAGCGAATGGGCTAAGGTTTGGCAGATGGAATACAGTGTCGGAAAGTGTGAGGTCATTCACATTGGGAAAAAAACAGTAAAAGGGAATATTATTTGAATGGGGAGAAATTACAACATGCTCTGGTGCAGAGGGACCTGGGGGTCCTTGTGCATGAAACTCTTTTGAGTTTACCTGAAAATAAACATAAACATTAAAACCATGCCACCCGCCTGGGTGACACAGCAGACATTTTCAAGGCCCCTTTTTTTTTTCCTTTTTTTTTTCTTTTTTTTTTGGGGCGTTAAAATCAAATTTTCCCAGTGCCCCCTATAAAAGGGGAGGGGGACACTAAAAGCACCGGCAATGAAAACAAATTAAACTTTAAAACGTAAAATCAAATTAAAATTTGGTTGCCGGGCTAATGATGCAATCCAGTCCCTCCGGTGCCCACCTCTCGCGGAAGGCCGCGAGCGTACCGGTGGACACCGCGTGCTCCATCTCCAAGGACACCCTGGACCGGATGTAAGAGCGGAAGAGAGGCAGGCAGTCAGGTTGAATGACCCCCTCGACCGCCCACTGCCTGGACCGGCTGATGGCACCCTTGGCCGTGCCCAGGAGCAGTCCTACGAGGAGGCCTTCGGACCTACCCGCTCCCCTCCGCACAGGGTGCCCAAAGATCAGGAGAGTGGGACTGAAGTGCAGCCAGAATTTCAGGAGCAGCCCCTTCAAAGAATAAAACAGGGGCTGCAACCTTGTGCATTCCATAAAAACATGGAACACGGACTCTTCCAGACCGCAGAAATTGCAGGCGGCCTGGGAGTCCGTGAACCGGCTTAAAAATTTGTTGCACGGCACTGCTCCGTGCACCACCCTCCAGGCCAAGTCCCCGATGAATAGTGGGAGGACCCCTGCGTAGAGTGCCCTCCATCGGGGACCCCCGCCTCCTCCAGACGGCAAGATGGTACGCCATGGCGTGTCCGGACGGCCGGTCCTTGTGCATGAAACTCTTTTGAGTTTACCTGAAAATAAACATAAACATTAAAACCATGCCACCCGCCTGGGTGACACAGCAGACATTTTCAAGGCCCCTTTTTTTTTCCCTTTTTTTTTCTTTTTTTGGTTTTTTTTTGGGGCGCTAAAATCAAATTTTTCCAGTGCCCCCTATAAAAGGGGAGGGGGACACTAAAAGCACCAGCAATGAAAACAAATTAAACTTTAAAACGTAAAATCTAATTAAAATTTGGTTGCCGGGCTAATGATGCACTCCAGTCCCTCCGGTGCCCACCTCTCGCGGAAGGCCGCGAGCGTACCGGTGGACACCGCGTGCTCCATCTCCAAGGACACCCTGGACCGGATGTAAGAGCGGAAGAGAGGCAGGCAGTCAGGTTGAATGACCCCCTCGACCGCCCGCTGCCTGGACCGGCTGATGGCACCCTTGGCCGTGCCCAGGAGCAGTCCTACGAGGAGGCCTTCGGACCTAACCGCTCCCCTCCGCACAGGGTGCCCAAAGATCAGGAGAGTGGGACTGAAGTGCAGCCAGAATTTCAGGAGCAGCCCCTTCAAATAATAAAACAGGGGCTGCAACCTTGTGCATTCCATAAAAACATGGAACACGGACTCTTCCAGACCGCAGAAATTGCAGGCGGCCTGGGAGTCCGTGAACCGGCTTAAAAATTTGTTGCACGGCACTGCTCCGTGCACCACCCTCCAGGCCAATTCCCCGATGAATAGTGGGAGGACCCCTGCGTAGAGTGCCCTCCATCGGGGACCCCCGCCTCCTCCGGACGGCAAGATGGTACGCCATGGCGTGTCCGGACGGCCGGTCCTTGTGCATGAATGACAGAAGGATAGTTTGCAGGTGCAACAGCTAATCAGGAAGGCGAATGGAATGTTGGCCTTCATTGCGAGAGGGATAGAGTACAAAAGCAGGGAGGTCTTGCTGCAACTGTATAAGGTATTGGTAAGGCCGCACCTGGAGTATTGCGTGCAGTTTTGGTCACCTTACTTAAGGAAGGATATACTAGCTTTGGAAGGGATACAGAGACGATTCACTAGGCTGATTCCAGAAATGAGGGGGTTACCTTATGATGATAGATTGAGTAGACTGGGTCTTTACTCGTTGGCGTTCAGAAGGATGAGGGGTGATCTTATAGAAACATTTAAAATCATGAAAGGGATAGACAAGATAGAGGCAGAGAGGTTGTTTCCATTGGTAGGGGAGACTAGAACTAGGGGGCACAGCCTCAAAATACGGAGGAGCCAATTTAAAATTGAGTTGAGAAATAATTTCTTCTCCCAGAGGGTTGTGAATCTGTGGAATTCTCTGCCCAAGGAAGCAGTTGAGACCAGCTCATTGAAGGTTTTCAAGTCACAGATAGATAGATTTTTAACCAATAAGGGTGTTAAGGGTTACGGGGAGAGGGCGGATAAGTGGAGCTGAGTCCACGACCAGATCAGCCATGATCTTATCGAATGGCGGAGCAGGCTCGAGGGGCTAGATGGCCTACTCCTGTTCCTAATTCTTATGTTCTTATGTTCTTATTGTGGGTGGAGATTAGAGATAGTAAGGGGAAAAAGTCACTGTTGGGCGTAGTTTATAGGCCCCCAAATAATAACTTCACGGTGGGGCAGACAATAATCAAGGGAATAATAGAGGCATGTGAAAAAGGAATGGCAGTAATCATGGGGGACTTTAACCTACATATCGATTAGTCAAATCAAATCGCACGCGGTAGCCTGGAGGAGGAATTCATAGAATGCATACGAGATTGTTTCTTAGAACAGTATGTTACAGAACCTACAAGGGAGCAAGCTATCTTAGATCTGGTCCTGTTTAATGAGACAGGAATAATAAACGATCTCCTGGTAAAAGATCCTCTCGGAATGAGTGATCACATTATGGTTGAATTTGTAATACAGATTGAGGGTGAGGAAGTAGTGTCTCAAACGAGCGTACTATGCTTAAACAAAGGGGACTACAGTGGGATGAGGGCAGAGTTAGCTAAAGTAGACTGGGAACACAGGCTAAACGGTGGCACAATTGAGAAATAGTGGAGGACTTTTAAGGAGCTCTTTCATCGTGCTCAACAAAAATATATTGCAGTGAAAAAGAAGGGCGGTAAGAGAAGGGATAACCAGCTGTGGATAACCAAGGAAATAAAGGAGAGTATCAAATTACAAACCAATGCATATAAGATGGCCAAGGTTAGTGGGAAACTAGAAGATTGTGAAAATTTCAAACGACAGCAAAGAACGACTAAGAAAGTAATAAAGAAAGGAAAGATAGATTACGAAAGTAAACTTGCGCAAAACATAAAAGCAGATAGTAAAAGCTTTTACCGATATATAAAATGGAAGAGAGTGACTAAAGTTAATGTTGGTCCCTTAGAAGATGAGAAGGGGGATTTAGTAATGGGAAATGTGGCAATGGCTGAGACTTTAAACAATTATTTTGCTTCGGTCTTCACAGTGGAAGACACAAAAATCATGCCAAAAATTGCTGGTCACGGGAATGTGGGAAGGGAGGACCTTGAGACAATCACTATCACTAGGGAGGTAGTGCTGGACAGGCTAATGGGACTCAAGGTAGACAAGTCCCCTGGTCCTGATGAAATGCATCCCAGGGTATTAAAAGAGAATGCGGAAGTTATAGCAGATGCATTCGTTATAATCTACCAAAATTCTCTGGACTCTGGGGAGGTACGAACGGATTGGAAAGCAGCTAATGTAATGCCTCTGTTTAAAAAAGGGGGCAGACAAAAGGCAGGTAACTATAGGCCGGTTAGTTTAACATCTGTAGTGGGGAAAATGCTTGAAGCTATCATTAAGGAAGAAATAGCGGGACATCTAGATAGGAATAGTGCAATCAAGCAGATGCAACATGGATTCATGAAGGGGAAATCATGTTTAACTAATTTACTGGAATTCTTTGAGGATATAACAAGCATGGTGGATAGAGGTATACCGATGGATGTGGTGTATTTAGATTTCCAAAAGGCATTCGATAAGGTGCCACGCAAAAGGTTACTGCAGAAGATAAAGGTATGCGGAGTCAGAGGAAATGTATTAGCATGGATCGAGAATTGGCTGGCTAACAGAAAGCAGAGAGTCAGGATAAATGGGTCCTTTTTGGGTTGGAAATCGGTGGTTAGTGGTGTGCCACTGGAATCGTGCTGGGACCACAACTGTTTACAATATACATAGATGACCTGGAAGAGGGGACAGAGTGCAGTGTAACAAAATTTGCAGATGACACAAAGATTAGTGGGAAAGCAGGTTGTGTAGAGGAAACAGAGAGGCTGCAAAGAGATTTGGATAGGTTAAGCGAATGGGCTAAGGTTTGGCAGATGGAATACAATGTCGGAAAATGTGAGGTCATCCACCTTGGAAAAAAAAACAGTAAAGGGGAACATTATTTGAATGGGGCGAAATTACAACATGCTGCGGTGCAGAGGGACCTGGGGGTCCTTGTGCATGAATACCAAAAAGTTGCAGGTGCAGCAGGTAATCAGGAAGGCGAATGGAATGTTGGCCTTCATTGCGAGAGGGATAGAGTACAAAAGCAGGGAGGTCTTGCTGCAACTGTATAAGGTATTGGTAAGGCCGCACCTGGAGTATTGCGTGCAGTTTTGGTCACCTTACTTAAGGAAGGATATACTAGCTTTGGAAGGGATACAGAGACGATTCACTAGGCTGATTCCAGAAATGAGGGGGTTACCTTATGATGATAGATTGAGTAGACTGGGTCTTTACTCGTTGGCGTTCAGAAGGATGAGGGGTGATCTTATAGAAACATTTAAAATCATGAAAGGGATAGACAAGATAGAGGCAGAGAGGTTGTTTCCATTGGTAGGGGAGACTAGAACTAGGGGGCACAGCCTCAAAATACGGAGGAGCCAATTTAAAATTGAGTTGAGAAATAATTTCTTCTCCCAGAGGGTTGTGAATCTGTGGAATTCTCTGCCCAAGGAAGCAGTTGAGACCAGCTCATTGAAGGTTTTCAAGTCACAGATAGATAGATTTTTAACCAATAAGGGTGTTAAGGGTTACGGGGAGAGGGCGGATAAGTGGAGCTGAGTCCACGACCAGATCAGCCATGATCTTATCGAATGGCGGAGCAGGCTCGAGGGGCTAGATGGCCTACTCCTGTTCCTAATTCTTATGTTCTTATGTTCTTATTGTGGGTGGAGATTAGAGATAGTAAGGGGAAAAAGTCACTGTTGGGCGTAGTTTATAGGCCCCCAAATAATAACTTCACGGTGGGGCAGACAATAATCAAGGGAATAATAGAGGCATGTGAAAAAGGAATGGCAGTAATCATGGGGGACTTTAACCTACATATCGATTAGTCAAATCAAATCGCACGCGGTAGCCTGGAGGAGGAATTCATAGAATGCATACGAGATTGTTTCTTAGAACAGTATGTTACAGAACCTACAAGGGAGCAAGCTATCTTAGATCTGGTCCTGTTTAATGAGACAGGAATAATAAACGATCTCCTGGTAAAAGATCCTCTCGGAATGAGTGATCACATTATGGTTGAATTTGTAATACAGATTGAGGGTGAGGAAGTAGTGTCTCAAACGAGCGTACTATGCTTAAACAAAGGGGACTACAGTGGGATGAGGGCAGAGTTAGCTAAAGTAGACTGGGAACACAGGCTAAACGGTGGCACAATTGAGAAATAGTGGAGGACTTTTAAGGAGCTCTTTCATCGTGCTCAACAAAAATATATTGCAGTGAAAAAGAAGGGCGGTAAGAGAAGGGATAACCAGCTGTGGATAACCAAGGAAATAAAGGAGAGTATCAAATTACAAACCAATGCATATAAGATGGCCAAGGTTAGTGGGAAACTAGAAGATTGTGAAAATTTCAAACGACAGCAAAGAACGACTAAGAAAGTAATAAAGAAAGGAAAGATAGATTACGAAAGTAAACTTGCGCAAAACATAAAAGCAGATAGTAAAAGCTTTTACCGATATATAAAATGGAAGAGAGTGACTAAAGTTAATGTTGGTCCCTTAGAAGATGAGAAGGGGGATTTAGTAATGGGAAATGTGGCAATGGCTGAGACTTTAAACAATTATTTTGCTTCGGTCTTCACAGTGGAAGACACAAAAATCATGCCAAAAATTGCTGGTCACGGGAATGTGGGAAGGGAGGACCTTGAGACAATCACTATCACTAGGGAGGTAGTGCTGGACAGGCTAATGGGACTCAAGGTAGACAAGTCCCCTGGTCCTGATGAAATGCATCCCAGGGTATTAAAAGAGAATGCGGAAGTTATAGCAGATGCATTCGTTATAATCTACCAAAATTCTCTGGACTCTGGGGAGGTACGAACGGATTGGAAAGCAGCTAATGTAATGCCTCTGTTTAAAAAAGGGGGCAGACAAAAGGCAGGTAACTATAGGCCGGTTAGTTTAACATCTGTAGTGGGGAAAATGCTTGAAGCTATCATTAAGGAAGAAATAGCGGGACATCTAGATAGGAATAGTGCAATCAAGCAGATGCAACATGGATTCATGAAGGGGAAATCATGTTTAACTAATTTACTGGAATTCTTTGAGGATATAACAAGCATGGTGGATAGAGGTATACCGATGGATGTGGTGTATTTAGATTTCCAAAAGGCATTCGATAAGGTGCCACGCAAAAGGTTACTGCAGAAGATAAAGGTATGCGGAGTCAGAGGAAATGTATTAGCATGGATCGAGAATTGGCTGGCTAACAGAAAGCAGAGAGTCAGGATAAATGGGTCCTTTTTGGGTTGGAAATCGGTGGTTAGTGGTGTGCCACTGGAATCGTGCTGGGACCACAACTGTTTACAATATACATAGATGACCTGGAAGAGGGGACAGAGTGCAGTGTAACAAAATTTGCAGATGACACAAAGATTAGTGGGAAAGCAGGTTGTGTAGAGGAAACAGAGAGGCTGCAAAGAGATTTGGATAGGTTAAGCGAATGGGCTAAGGTTTGGCAGATGGAATACAATGTCGGAAAATGTGAGGTCATCCACCTTGGAAAAAAAAACAGTAAAGGGGAACATTATTTGAATGGGGCGAAATTACAACATGCTGCGGTGCAGAGGGACCTGGGGGTCCTTGTGCATGAATACCAAAAAGTTGCAGGTGCAGCAGGTAATCAGGAAGGCGAATGGAATGTTGGCCTTCATTGTGAGAGGGATGGAGTACAAAAGCAGGGAGATCCTGCTGCAACTGTACTGGGTATTGGTGAGGCCGCACCTGGAGTACTGCGTGCAGTTTTGGTCACCTTACTTAAGGAAGGATATACTAGCTTTGGAGGAGGTACAGAGATGATTCACTAGGCTGATTCCAGAGATGAGGGGGTTACCTTATGGTGATAGATTGAGTAGACTGGGTCTTTACTCATTGGAGTTCAGTAGGATGAGGGGTGATCTTATAGAAACATTTAAAATAATGAAAGGGATAGACAAGATAGAGGCAGAGAGGTTGTTTCCACTGTTGGGGGAGACTAAAACTAGGGGGCACAGCCTCAAAATACGGAGGAGCCAATTTAAAACCGAGTTAAGAAGGAATTTCTTCTCCCAGAGGGTTGTGAATCTGTGGAATTCTCTGCCCATGGAAGCAGTTGAGGCTAGCTCATTGAATGTATTCAAGTCACAGATAGATAGATTTTTAACCAATAAGGGAATTAAGGGTTACGGGGAGCGGGCGGGTAAGTGGAGCTGAGTCCACGGTCAGATCAGCCATGATCTTGTTGAATGGCGGAGCAGGCTCGAGGGGCTAGATGGCCTACTGCTGTTCCTAAGTCTTATGTTCTTATGTTCCAATGTGAATAGAATAGTAAAGTTAAAGAGGGCAACAAGAACAACAATTTGCTTTTTATTTAGTGCTGTTAGTGTAGAAAAATATCCCAAGGAACTTCACGGAAGTGTTATCAGCCAAAAATGGACACTTAGCCAACTAAGAAAATATTAGGAGGGATGAGATCTGAGGTGTAAAGGAGGTGGAAAAGCAAAGGGGCAAAGGGACGGAATTCATAGGGGAATCCGGAACATGGAGTTCAGGCGAGAAAGTGTCGTTGAGATCGAAGATCAGCCATGATCTCATTGAATTGCAGAGCAGGCTTGAGGAACCATATAGCCTACTCCTGCTGCTAATTTTATGTTCTTAAGTTCTTATATAGCGCCAAGGTGCTTCACAGGAGCGTTATCAAGCAGTAGTTAATACTGAGCCACATAAGGAGATATTCGGACAGATGACATAAAACGTAGTCAAAGAGGTTGGTTTTAGCGGGTGCCTAAATGGAGGAGAGAGGGAGAGAGTTAGGCAGGGAATTCCAAAACTTAGGACCTAGGCAGCTGAAGGCGCTACTGACAATGATAGGGCGATTCAAATCAGGGATGCACAAGAGGCCAGAATGGAGGAGCACTTAAGGAGGTTACAGAGTGGAGGACGGGCGAGGCCGTGGAAAGATTTAAAAACAAGGATGAGAATTTTAAAATCGAGGCGCTGCTCTGCTCACACAGTGGTGATGGGTGAACGGGACTTGGTGTGAGTCAGAATATAAGCAATGCAGTTTAGAATGAGCTTAAGTTTATGGAGGGTGCAAGATGGGAGGCCGGCCAGGTGAACATTGGAATAACCAAGTTTAGAGGTAACAACGGCATGGAATTTCACAGTATTTACAGCACAGAAATAAGCCATTTGGCGTAACAGGACTATGAAGTGTATATGCTTCACATAAGCCTCCTCTTACCTTACTTCATTTCACCATATCAACATACCCTTATCTACTCCTTATCGTAGCAAGTTCCATCTTCTCAGCATTTTCTGATTATATAAGTTTCTCTTGAATTCTTTATTGGAGTTATTAGTGACTATCTTATATTTATGACTCCTAGTTATTTACTCCCCACATATGGAAACATCTTCTCTACATCTAGCCTATGTAATTTTAAAGACTTCTATCAGCTCACCCCTCAGCCTTCTCTTTTCGAGATGGAAGAGCCCCAGTCTATTCATTCTTTCCTGATAGTAATAGGCTCTCAGTTATGGTATCTGTTATATATGTAAACTTGTATGTACTCTGTACAGCCATCAGAGGGCTCATCCCCTGGAGTCCCAAGGGATCCCATAATTCCTTGGGAGCACAGGTATTTAAGGAGGCCTCACAGGTTGGAGAGGCACTCTGGAGACCTGCAATAAAAGACTAAGGTCACACTTTACTTTGAGCTCACAGTGTTCAGTCTAACTCTTTCTCCATACATAACAACTGATGGCGAGATACAGAGAGCAAGCCCAAAGATGCAGAGAACAGTGGGCATCCTGGAGAAATTCTCGGAGGGAGGTGATTGGGAAACGTTTGTGGAGCGACTCGACCGATACTTCATAGCCAATGAGCTAGATGGGGAAGAGAATGCTACCAAATGAAGAGCGATCCTCCTCACCATCTGTGGGGCACCAATGTATGGCTTCATGAAGAATCTGCTCACTCCAGCGAAACCCACAGAGAAATCGTACGACAATTTGTGCACACTAGTCCGAGAGCATTTGAACCCGAAGAAAAGAGATCTGATGGCGAGGTACCCGTTCTACACCTACAAAAGTTCTGAAGGCCAGGAATTGACGAGTTATGTCGCCGAGCTAAGACGCCTTAGAGGACATTGCGAATTTGAAGGATATTTGGAGCACATGCTCAGAGACTTTTTCATGCTTGGCATTGGCCACGAAGCCATACTTTGCAAACTTTTGACTGTAGAGACCCCAACCTTGAGTAAGGCCATAGCGATAGCCCAGGTGTTCATTGCCACCAGTGACAATACGAAGCAAATCTCTCAGCACACAAGTGCTGCTATAAGTACTGTGAACAAAGTGGTGTTGTTTTCGAATCATAACGTACAGGGCAGGTCACACATACCTGCAGCTGCACGCCCGCAGATGTCTCAGAGTCCACCATCAAGGGCGATGAATGCAAGGCCTCAAGACCAGTCTTAACGCCAGTTCACACAAAACTAAGAACTTACACAAAAGAACTGACTCCTGTAATCGGCAGTGCTACCATAAAGATCTCCTACGATGCAGTGGTGCACAAGCTACCAGTCTGGGTGGTGCCGGGCGATGGTCCCACGCTGATCGGCAGGAGCTGGCTGGGAAAGATACGCTGGAACTGGGACGACATCTGAACGCTATCGCCCACTGACGACAGTTCGTGTGCCCAGGTCTTAAACAAATTTCCTTCGCTGTTCGAACCAGGCAGCAGGAAATTCCAAGGAGTAAAAGTACAGATCCACCTAATTCCGGGGGTGCGACCCATCTATCACAAGGCAAGAGCAGTACCATACATGATGAGAGAAAGGATAGAAATCGAGCTAGACCGGCTGCAAAGAGAGGACATCATTTCACCGATCGAGTTCAATGAATGGGCCAGTCCTATCGTCCCAGTCCTCAAGGGAGACGGCACCGTCAGAATCTGTGGCGATTACAAAGTAACGATCAATCGTTTCTCCCAGCAGGACCAATACCCACTACCAAATGCCGACAACATCTTTGCAATGCTGGTGGGAGGAAAGAAGTTCACGAAGCTGGATCTGACTTCAGCCTACATGACGCAGGAACTGGAGGAATCATCGAAGGGCCTCACCTGCATCAACTCGCACAAAGGTCTTTTTGTTTACAACAGATGCCCGTTTGGAATCAGATCGGCGGCGGCTATATTCCAGAGAAACATGGAAAGCTTACTGAAGTTGGTCCCGCACACCATGGTATTCCAGGACGATATCTTGATCACAGGTCGGAACACAGTCGAGCATCTGCAGCACCTGGATTAGGTTCTTAGTCAACTCAACTGCGTGGGGCTCAGGTTAAAAGGCTCGAAGTTTGTTTTCCTGGCGCTTGAAGTGGAGTTGTTGGGAAGGAGGATTGCGGCTGACAGCATCAGGCCCACCAACATGAAGACGGAGGCAATCGAGAAAGCACCGAGGCCACAGAACGTGACGGAGCTGCGGTCGTTTCTGGGACTCCTGAACTACTTTGGGAACTTCTTACCGGGTCTCAGCACACTGTTAGAACCACTGCATGTCTTACCATGTAAAGGGGATGAATGGTTTGGGGCAAAAGCCAAGAAAATGCCTTTGTAAAAGCGAGAAAATTGTTATGCTCAAAGAAATTGCTTGTGTTATTTCATCCATGTAAGCGTTTTTGCGTCGTCATATGGCGTTGGGTGTGTATTGCAATAAGTTAATGATTTTGGAAACTGCAACTGGTTGCTTATGCATCCAGGAATCTGTCTAAGGCTGAGAGGGCCTACAGCATGATTGAGAAAGAAGCATTAGCATGTGTCTATGAGGTAAAGAAAATGCATCAATACCTGTTTGGGCTAAAATTCGAATTGGAGACTGACCATAAGCCACTTACATCCCTGTTTTCCGAGAGTAAAGGGATAAATACCAACACATCGGCCCACATCCAGAGATGGACGCTCATGTTGTCCGCATACAACTACGCCATCCGCCACAGGCCAGGCACAGAAAACTGCGCCGATGCTCTCAGTAGGCTGCAATTACCCACCATGGGGTTGGAAATGGCGCAGCCTGCAGATCTAGCCATGGTTATGGAAACATTTGAGAGTGAACAATCACCTGACACTGCCTGGCAGATCAAAACCTGGACAAGCCAGGACCCCTTATTATCTCTCATCAAAAGCTGTGTGCTTCACGGGAGCAGGTACAATGTCCCAGTGGAAATGCAGGAAGAGATAAAGCCGTTCCAGCGGCGCAAATATGAAATGTCTGTACAAGCGGACTGCTTTCGGTGGGGCAATCATGAAGTGGTCCCCAAGAAGGGCAGAGACACCTTCATCAATGACCTCCACAGTACCCACCCAGGCATCGTGATGATGAAAGCGATAGCCAGATCCCACGTTTGATGGCTCGGTATCGATGCGGACTTAGAGACCTGCGTTCACAGATGTAATACATGCTCGCAGCTAAGCAATGCACCCGGGGAGGCGCCGCTAAGTCTTGGCCCTCTAATCCATGGTCAAAGGTACACGTCGACTATGCAGGCCCGTTCTTGGGCAAAATGTTCCTTGTGGTTGTCGATGCGTATTCCAAGTGGATTGAATGTGAGATAATATCGGCTAGCACGTCTGCTGCCACTACTGAAAGCCTGCGGGCCATGTTTGCCACTCACAGCTTACCCGATGTCCTGGTGAGCGACAACGGGCCATGCTTTACGAGTTCAAAGAATTCATGACCCGCAATGGGATCAAACATGTGACATCTGCCCCATTTAAACCAGCATCCAATGGTCAGGCAGAGAGAGCAGTGGAAACCATCAAGCAAGGCTTGAAGAGGGTAACTGAAGGCTCATTGCAGACTAGCCTATCCCGAGTCCTGCTTAGCTACCGCACGAGATCCCACTCGCTCACTGGGATCCCACCTGCTGAACTGCTTATGAAAAGAGCTCTCATTAGTTCACCCTGATCTACATGAACAGTTAGAGAGCAGGCGGCTTCAACAAAGTGCATACCATGATAGGGCAAATGTTTCATGTGAGATTGAAATCTATGATCCTGTATTTGTATTGAATTATGGACAAGTTCCCAAGTGGCTTCCCGGCACTGTTGTGGCCAAAGAGGGGAGCAGGGTGTTCCGGGTCAAACTTTCAAATGGACTCATTCACCGGAAACACTTGGACCAAATCAAACTCAGATTTACGGTCTATCCTGAGCAACCCACCTTGGACCCTACCTTTTTTGATCCCCCAACCTACATACCAGTGGAAACCGGCACCACAGTTGACTACAAAGCAGTACCCATCATCCACAGCAGCCCTGTAGGATCCAACACATCAGGCAGCCCAGCAAGGCCAGCTACACAGCAGCCCAGCGAGGGCCCAGCTTTCACACCAAGACAATCAACCAGGGCAAGAAGGGTCCTAGATCGACTCACATTGTAAATAGTTACACTATTGACTTTGTGGTGGAGTGTTGTTATATATGTAAACTTGTAATTACTCTGTACAGCCACCAGAGAGCTTATCCCCTGGAATCCCAAGGATCCCGTAATCCCTTGGGAGCACAGGTATTTAAGGAGGCCTCACAGGTTGGAGAGGCACTCTGGAGACCTGCAATAAAAGACTAAGGTCACACTTTACTTTGAGCTCACAGTGTTCAGTCTGACTCTTTCTCCATACATAACAGTATCATCCTTTGTAAATCTTTATGCACCTTCTCTAGTGTGCCAATACTTTTTGTTATATGGAGACGAGAACAGTTCTCTAAATGTGGTCTAATAAGGGTTTGATATAAGATGGCTGATTGCATAACCTTCAATGGTGGGGCACCAGGGTGGCTATAAAAGAGGCCAGAATGGGAAGAATGGAGAGTTTGGAGAGGAATATAGATATTGGGAAGACTGATGCCATGAATGTATTTTAATACAAGGAAATGAACTTTAACTTGGTTGTGTTTGGGAACACAGCACTCATGTAGGTCAGCAAGGTCAGGGGTGATAGGTGATAGGATAAGGGCAGCTGTGTTTTGGATGAGTTGAAGGTTATAAATCATGGAGGATGGAACGTCAGACAGGAGAGCATAAGAATAGTCAAGCCTGCATGTGAAGAAACCATGGAAGAGAGATTCAGCAACACATGGGCTGAGACCTGTGACATTATGGTGATGGAAGTAGATGATATTTGTGATGGAGAGGATATGGAGTTGATAGCTCAGCTCAAGGTCGAATAGCATGCAGAGGAGCCAACAATCTGATTCAACCTGAGACAGTGGCCATGGAGGGCCTTGGAATCAGTAGCAAGGGTACAGAGTTTGTGATGGGGACTGAATACAATGGTTTAGGTCTTTCCAATGTTTAACTGGCAACAACAGGTCTAGATAGACGTAAAACCATTACAACTGTGGTGCAAGTAGGCTTAATGAAGAAGAAATGATGCAATGGGTTATATTTAGTTCTCCTAGGACAGAGCTTAATATTAGAGGACAGTATGGCTAAATTCAAGCATGGAAGTCAGTGCGTCTAAATTGCAGCCCGTACTATTTCTTATATATCAAAGTTGGCAATCGTCAAGATACACACTCACAGGAGCACAACACCATAAGATTGATGCCAGTCTACTGAACAAGATCTTAAGTGTATAAAAAGGTTAGCCACCAGATGTAGAAGTAGGAATAAAGTAGGAAACACGTCAGTCAGTTTGCAAACAGCAAGGTCCCACAAACAGCAATGTGATAATGACCAGATAGTTTAGTGATGTTGCTTGAGGAATAAATATTGGCCTGGTCACTGTGGAGAATCCCTCTGCTCATCTTCTGCCATGAGATTTCGTATGTTCAGCTGAGAGGGCAGATGGGCCTTTGGTTTAACGTCACATCCAAAAGACGCTCAGTACCAGCATTCATTTCATGGCTCTTTGTCGGATGTTACATAGAAACATAGAAAATAGGTGCAGGAGTAGGCCATTCGGCCCTTCTAGCCTGCACCACCATTCAATGAGTTCATGGCTGAACATTCAACTTCAGTACCCCATTCCTGCTTTCTCGCCATACCCTTTGATCCCCCTAGTAGTAAGGACCTCATCTAACTCATTTTTGAATATATTTAGTGAATTGGCCTCAACTACTTTCTGTGGTAGAGAATTCCACAGGTTCACCACTCTCTGGGTGAAGAAGTTCCTCCGCATCTCGGTCCTAAATGGCTTACCCCTTATCCTTAGACTGTGACCTCTGGTTCTGGACTTCCCCAACATTGGGAACATTCTTCCTGCATCTAACCTGTCTAACCCCGTCAGAATTTTAAATGTTTCTATGAGGTCCCCTCTAATTCTTCTGAACTCCAGTGAATACAAGCCCAGTTGATCCAGTCTTCCTTGATAGGTCAGTCCCGACATCCCGGGAATCAGTCTGGTGAACCTTCGCTGCACTCCCTCAATAGCAATAATGTCCTTCCTCAGGTTAGGAGACCAAAACTGTACACAATACTCCAGGTGTGGCCTCACCAATGCCCTGTACAACTGTAGCAACACCTCCCTGCCCCTGTACTCAAATCCCCTTGCTATGAAGGCCAACATGCCATTTGCTTTCTTAACCGCCTGCTGCACCTGCATGCCAACCTTCAATGACTGATGTACCATGACACCCAGGTCTCTTTGCACCTCCCCTTTTCCTAATCTGTCACCATTCAGATAATAGTCTGTCTCTCTGTTTTTACCACCAAAGTGGATAACCTCACATTTATCCACATTATACTTCATCTGCCATGCATTTGCCCACTCACCTAACCTATCCAAGTCGCTCTGCAGCCTCACAGCATCCTCCTCGCAGCTCACACTGCCACCCAACTTAGTGTCATCCGCAAATTTGGAGATACTACATTTAATACCCTCATCTAAATCATTAATGTACAGTGTAAACAGCTGGGGCCCCAGCACAGAACCTTGCGGTACCCCACTAGTCACTGCCTGCCATTCTGAAAAGTACCCATTTACTCCTACTCTTTGCTTCCTGTCTGACAACCAGTTCTCAATCCATGTCAGTACACTACCCCCAATCCCATGTGCTCTAACTTTGCACATCAATCTCTTGTGTGGGACCTTGTCGAACGCCTTCTGAAAGTCCAAATATACCACATCAACTGGTTCTCCCTTATCCACTCTACTGGAAACATCCTCAAAAAGTTCCAGAAGATTCCCTTTCACAAATCCATGCTGACTTGGACCTATCATGTCACCTCTTTCCAAATGCACTGCTATGACATCCTTAATAATTGATTCCATCATTTTACCCACTACCGATGTCAGGCTGACCGGTCTATAATTCTCTGTTTTCTCTCTCCCTCCTTTTTTAAAAAGTGCGGTTACATTGGCTACCCTCCACTCCATAGGAACTGATCCAGAGTCAATGGAATGTTGGAAAATGACTGTCAACGCATCCACTATTTCCAAGGCCACCTCCTTAAGTACTCTGGGATGCAGTCCATCATGCCCTGGGGATTTATCGGCCTTCAATCCCATCAATTTCCACAACACAATTTCCCGGCTAATAAGGATTTCCCTCAGTTCCTCCTCCTTACTAGACCCCCCGACCCCTTTTATAACCGGAAGGTTGTTCGTGTCCTCCTTCGTGAATACCGAACCAAAGTACTTGTTCAATTGGTCCGCCATTTCTTTGTTCCCCGTTATGACTTCCCCTGATTCTGACTGCAGAGGACCTATGTTTGTCTTTACAAACCTTTTTCTCTTTACATATCTATAGAAACTTTTGCAATCCGTCTTAATGTTCCCTGCAAGCTTCTTCTCATACTCCATTTTCCCTGCCCTAATCAAACCCTTTGTCCTCCTCTGCTGAGTTCTAAATTTCTCCCAGTCCCCAGGTTCGCTGCTATTTCTGGCCAATTTGTATGCCACTTCCTTGGCTTTAATACTATCCCTGATTTCCCTTGATAGCCACAGTTGAGCCACCTTCCCTTTTTTATTTTTATGCCAGACAGGAATGTACAATTGTTGTAGTTCATCCATGCGGTCTCTAAATGTCTGCCATTGCCCATCCACAGTCAACCCCTTAAGTATCATTCGCCAATCCATCCCAGCCAATTCATGCCTCATACCTTCAAAGTTAGCCTTCTTTAAGTTCTGGACCATGGTCTCTGAATTAACTGTTTCATTCTCCATCCCAATGCAGAATTCCACCATATTATGGTCACTCTTCCCCAAGGGACCTCGCACAACGAGATTGCTAATTAATCCTCTCTCATTACATAACACCCAGTCTAAGATGGCCTCCCCCCTAGTTGGTTCCTCGACATATTGGTCTAAAAAACCATCCCTGATGCACTCCAGAAAATCCTCCTCCACCGTATTGCTTCCAGTTTGGTTAGCCCAATCTATGTGCATATTAAAGTCACCCATTATAACTGCTGCACCTTTATTGCACGCACCCCTAATTTCATGTTTGATGCCCTCCCCAACATCACTACTACTGTTTGGAGGTCTGTACACAACTCCTACTAACGTTTTTTGCCCTTTGGTATTCTGCAGCTCTACCCATATAGATTCCACATCATCCAAGCTAATGTCCTTCCTAACTATTGCCTTAATCTCCTCCTTAACCAGCAATGCTACTCCACCTCCTTTTCCTTTTATTCTATCCTTCCTGAATGTTGAATACCCCTGGATGTTGAGTTCCCAGCCCTGATCATCCTGGAGCCACGTCTCCGTAATCCCAATCACATCATATTTGTTAACATCTATTTGCACAGTTAATTCGTCCACCTTATTGCGGATATTGCCTACAAAATAAATGTCGTTGGCAATCCAAAATCAATTAATTGTGCCAAGAGCTTTGAGACATTTTTAACAAGATAATGCAGTACATAATATTAGAATTCATAAAAATGATACATAGCTAACACCTTTAGATTGTGCTCGGTAATATTCATGTATTCATTTAACTATAATGTAATATTTTGTTTAATGAGCTCTTTCTTAATTCGGTCAGTACCATAAGTAATCCCAGTGTTTTGTTGGGACAGGTATGAAAGAGAATACACAGTAGAGTAAGTTCGCCGATCCCACACTCTCAGTTGGGAGTGGGGGATTAGAGAGTTAGCATTTAAGTGTTATAGCCCTATCCCCAATCCATGCTCCCTTTGAGCATAGCTCCTCAATGGGAAGCACAGGTTAAATGATTTTATCCTTGATGTACAATTTGTGATCCTGAAACTGAATGTTGTTTGGGTTGGGATGAGTCGGCAGGTGAAAAGAGAGCAGGGGAAATGGTCGAAATGTTTTTGGGTGCAACATTCAGCAACAGTATTTTCAGTTGGTTCATATAAAAATTGGTGCTGCTGGCAGTGCAACAGAAGCTTTGGCACTTTCCATTCTTTGAAACAAGCATAACAGAGGGGACTTTAATTTTTGAGGAATGCAGATGAGAAATTTGAGAAGCACTAACAACAGAATCATCGGGCCCAAAATTGGCCAGGAGTTGCTCATTTTTTTCTGGAGCAACTTGATTTTGATTTTTCTGGAGTATCTTAAAAATCCCCATTTTGCACATTTAATTTGCGCCAGTGTAAGTGAGTTCGTTAGGATTTTTTTAGTTTTAGTTTAGTTTTTTTCAAAAGGGAGTGTTACCAGCCACATACACCAGTTTTGGCCATTAAAGTCACATTGGACAGCTAGTAGTTGCTCCAAACTAACTTAGGCCAGGCCAGCGTATGTGGCCGCACAGAAAACCCTTGCGGAGAGTTAAGAAATCAGCGTAGGTAGCCAGAAATTGCAGTGGGGGGGGGGGGAAGGGAAGCGGAGATGACCTTGCAAAGCACTAAACGCCTTCACAACAACATTCAAGAAGCATAAAAACCATCAATACTAAATAAAAAAAATAAAACTTAAGTCCTACCTTCCTAACTCGGCCCGGGAAGTCAGCGGGCCGGCCGGTGCAAGAAATCGCTCAACTGGGGATAGGTGCGGGAAGGACGACCGGGCGGGAGAGCACAGGGAACTGGCCACAGGCTCGCAGAACACACACTCAGGCAGGCTGGGTTGGGCTCGCACAACACACAGGCTGTTGGCTGCAGGACTCAACCAGGCTGCAACAGGCTGTGGAGAGGGGGGGTGGTTGCGGGGGGAGGTGGTGGGGCTTGGATGGTGGACGTGTGGAGGGAGAGAGAAGTCACATGACTGAAGGGGGAGTGGGAGAGAACAAAAGACCTTTGGGTGTGGTCCATATACATACCTTGGGGGGAAGGAGAAGGGCAAAACTCTGCTTTTCAGCCATTTTTCACCTTCTTTGACCTTTGAAAGTTTAACTTTTACTTTAACTATGGGTGGAGCAATATCAATGCCACGAAATTTGCAACGGTTCGGCATCATTGTGCTATGTAGGAGAGAATTGATTAGAGCTCATCACATCAGGAACATCAAAGCCCATAGACTGCTGGGCAGGCAGCCTTACCCACCTCGGCAATTTCGAGTCAGGCATTCATACCTGGACCTGAGTGAGGCAGATTATGTCAGAAGGCTGCGGTTCTGCAGAGAAGTTGTCCGTGAGATCTGTGAGTTGCTGACACCAGACTTACAGCCGAGAAGTGGCAGGTGGACTGCCTTGTCTGTTGAAGTGAAGGTTACAGCTGCACTTTCTTTCTAAGTCTCTGGATCGTTTCAAGCTGGAGATGTGTGCGCCATTTCTCAACATGGAATACAGGTCTCTATTTGCCAGGTCACGACTGCACTGTATGCGTGGAGGAATGACTTCATCACGTTCCCAATGACCGCCCAAGCAATCCATGACAGGGCTGTGGGGTTCTCAAGGATTTCTGGCTTTCCAAAGGTACAGGGCTGCATTGATTGTACCCACATCGCCTTGCGAGCACCTGTGGAGGATGCCGAGCAGTTCAGGAATAGAAAAGGCTTCCACTCCATTAATGTGCAGCTGGTGTGTGACGACAAGCAGCGCATCATGTCAGTCGATGCGAGATACCCCGGCGGCACCCATGATGTGTTCACCCGACACGACAGCGTTATATCTGATATGTTTGAGCAGCAGCCAGAAAGGCCGAGCTGGCCACTGGGAGACAAAGGGTATGGCCTGACCACCTGGCTCATGACACCCCGACGCGTAACCTGGACAGAAGCTGACCGTCAGTACAACATGTCACACATTACGATGTGCAACATCATAGACAGGACAATTGGCATTTTGAAACAGCATTTCCAATGCCTGGACCATTCCAGAGGCTACTTGCAATATTCCCCTGAGATTGTCGGTCAGTTCACTGTTGTGTGCTGCATACTGAATAACTTAGCCATCATGAGGCAGCAGCAGCTGATAGTGGAACCAGAAGATCCACCTGCGGTGAGAGTGCCTGATGATAATGATTTGGAAGATGCAGGTGACGAGCAGGAGGAGGTGGTGGAGGAGAATGATGACGACGATCAGGAAACCATACAAGTGCCTGAGGCCGGAGCACAACATTGGAGGAGGGCGGGCCATCATGCTCCTTTCACAATTGCTCGAGCCTTGTGCCAGCAGCTCATACGTGAACGCTTTATTGATACCTGAGGGCTCAGCAACAACTATTCCACATGGACATGTTTATTTTTTGCGGTTGTTCCTAAATGTTGTGTTGTGTTAATGGAACATAATTCAGTTTGAATGCAAAATATATGTTATTGAAAAGTTTACAATGTACTTCACTTTAGTGTAATAAAAAAATTCTTGTATCAAACTTTACTTTAATATGTCTCTTTAAGATCACTTAAAAACTTTAAGATCACTTATAAACTTGTAAAGTTAATTAACTTACAAAGAACTTTCAATTTGAAAAAACTTACACTCTAAGATCATTTAAAAACTTTAAAACCACTTATAAAGTTGTAAATTTACATAACTTACAAAGAACTTACAAAAAACTTTCAATTTGAACACAGTTACATCAGTAACACCAACAACAACAACAACAACAACAGCAGCAGCAAAGAAAGGCTGCACCCATCCCTCATTCACATCTCGGTGAATGTGCACTTCTTCATGGGGTGGGGGACAGGTGTTAATGTGGAGAGCCCAGCTTGAGTCTCTTCAGAGGCTGATGCGGGGATTGCAGTGGGAGTGGCAGTTGATTCTGTCAATGGCGCATGGCCTGGGTGTGTTTCCTTATTGCAGCAGCTACCTCACACATGCCCTCCCTGATGACCTGTGCCATCATTTCTGCTGCCTCTGACATTCCTTGCCTGATGGCCAGTACTGTCGTTCCCACTGCCTCTGACATTCCCTCCCTCAGGGACACCATTCCCTCACTGATGTTCCCAGAAATCGTTCCCATTTCCCGTGCCATTACTGTTATTTCTCCCGACAGTCCCGTTACCTCATCACCCCCACCCCATTTATGGTGTGCACGAGTGATCAGGTAAAGTCATTGCTCTTCGCACCCAATGCCATCATCTGAACCATCATCCTGCGTCCTGCATCTCAGGGGAGCGTGGTCGATTTCTCCTTCTGCCTCACGGCACCCCAGTGGGATCCGCAAGCTCGGATGGTGGGGCCCTAGGTGTTCCATACTGCATCCCACCAGCACTCGGACCCCCAAGCTAGGACCATGGGGCCCTGGGTGTTCCATGCTGCATTACACCACCACTGGGACCCGCAACCTCGGAACTTGGGAAACCGTGGGATGTCACGTCAGAACTTAAACCACTGTACATGGACGGGGACGGGCTGAAACCAAAGAATGTCGCACCAGAACTCATGGAAGTGTTTGGCAACGCGAAGTCCGTTAACGTGGCCTCAACCATTGCTGTATTGAATTGACATTCAGTGACTTTTCAAAACACACAGTCCTTATTTTGCATGTAGCAATGATTTTCACATATGCAGCACTCCTTCTGGAACTTTAGCAGCAACACAGAGCACTCACTGATTCCAGCAGCTGATTTATTCCACAGCTCTCTTCACAGCTTCCTTTCCCTTTAAAAATGGCTGATTGCCAATGTTATTCACGACTGCGCATGTGCGAACGCTCCAATGCGCATGTGCAGCGCTGCCGGCACTCTTTCACATGCAGGGCCTAGCTCCACCCCCCCAATGGAATCGCCATGCCCACGCCAAGCCCCGAGAGAGTTGACAGAGCGGCCAGAATCTGAGGACATCTTTTTGGCGCTGTTTTGAGCCCAGGAAGTCAGCGCATCTCACGTGAGTGCACCGAAAAAACGGGTGGGCCAAATTTGGGCCCTTAGATACTACACCACTAACAAGACTTGCCTAAAGCACCGTACATGGTTAGCTGAGTCTTCAGATACAAGATTATCGAGTCAAATAATCAATCCCAGTTGCTGCTAGGCAAAGTACCTTAACAATGGCACAGCAAGGATCAACATTGGGCATTTGCACTTTACAATAATTTGGAGACTCAGAGAAGCTACCACATCCACTGGATGTTTATTTATTCCTTTTTTATCCAATACCCACCTCATCTGAATGTGATGATTCATGTTGTGAAAGATCCCAATGGCTAAATGGCCATTTTTCTCTATGCTTCAATCGGATATTCAACCATGGAGGGCACGATAGCTGAGCACAATCTTGTCCTCACTCAATTGTGAACTCACCCAATGTCCATAGTTGTGCACTTTCTAACAGCGGGTGTCACTGGACGGAAAACAGAATCCTGACAAATGTTACTCCTCGCTTAGTACAGTGGCACTGAGGCCAATTGCAGCACCCCGTCCTGTCTGAGATCAGTTAGCTCAGTGTAGTGCATTTATTTACTGAATCACAGGGACATTTATTTCCTCACTCCTCAAATGTTTCTTTCTTCACATTAATAATGCTAATTAACAGTGACCTATGTGAGGTAATCCTCAGATGGTTGAGCCAAATGTTAGGGTAGCACATTTTAAAACAGAATTCATTACAAATGAATAATACGTTAAATGTTGTCAATTAATTGATAAACTGGTTATAGCTTGTGTTACCAGATTTAATGAAATCAGTTTCATTTAGACATTATAATTGAGTACAACAGCCTTTTGATTAATCACTTAATGATTTAAATAAATAATGAATTGCAACATCATTAAAATGAGTGTTGTATAATTCATCGTCCTTTCGAATCAGTTACAAAAGCTTTCATTAATTGTTATATCCTTTTGTTTTGCTGCTGTCTATATTTGAGAGTTTTTGGTTAAATAAAACAGTGAGACATGATGATTTTACCAGAGTAATTAGTTGGGAAGAGATACTAAGACTGACAATATGAAAGAGCTGAATTAACACCAGCACACATACAGTGCTTCTGGCCCATCGTGCCTGTGCTAGCTCTTTGAAAGAGCAATCATGCTGAGTCCCACAGCCCTGCTTTTTTCTGTAACCCTGTAAATTCCTCATCTTCAAGTGCCTGTCCAACACGCTTTTAAAATTATTCATCGAATCAGCTTCCACCACCTTTTCAGATAGAGTGTTCCAGATCCCGACAACTCTCAAAGTGACTATTTTTCCTCATCTCCCCTCTAGATCAATGATTTTGAATCTATGACTTTTGGTTATTGACCTACTCGTCAGAGGGAATATTTTTTCTCTATCTTCTCTATCAAAACCTCTCATCATCTTGAAAAGCTCTATTAGGTTTTATCTTAACCTCGCTGTCCTAAGGAGAACAGTCCTAACTTTTCCAATCTCTTCTCATAACAGAAGTACTCATCCCTGGTAACATCTGGTAAACCTCCTCTGTTCCTTCTCTAAGGCCTTTACCTCTTTCCTGAAGTGCGGTGCCCAGAATTGTCCACAATACTTCAGCTGAGGCCTAACCAGTGATTTATAAAGTTCTAGAATAATTTATTTGCTTTTATATTCTATTCCTCTATTTATAAACCCATGTAACCCATGTTATTTTTTAACCACTTTATCAACTTGCCCTGCCACCTTTATGGATTTGTGTATATGGACACCAAGGTCTCTTTACTCCGCTATATTTTTCAAAATCGTGCCATTCATAGTGTACAGTCTTTCCATTTTAGTCCTCCCAAAGTGTATCACTTCACACTTCTGCTCTTTGAACTCAATCTGTTATGCCTCTGCCCATTTCACTATCCTGTCTGTGTCATTCTGAAGTCTACAACTTTCCTCATCACTATCTACTACTTTGCCAAGTTTCATATCCTATGAAAACATCATAATGCTGCTCCCTACACCCAATTCTCGGTCATTTATAAAAATTGGAACGAGTAATGTACCCATAATTGACCCTTGCAAACCACCTCCCAGTCTGAAAAACATCCATCCACCACTAAGCTTTGCTTTCTGTTACTGAGCCAATTCCATATCCATACAACCACTTTCCTTTTAATTCCATGGGCTGCCCCTCCCTCTGGTGACGTTCTGGCCTCCCTCCGGCCGCTGGTCCCACACAACTGCGGAGCCCCTGCCGAGCACATGGTGCGTGCAATGGCGGCGGCCACTCTGTCATCTCTGACCTCTCCTTCTTCCACGAAGTGGATCTCTGGCCATCCCAATGCCTGCCCACAGCCAGAAGCTAACACCTTGAAGAGGGAAGCATTACCTCAAATCTCTCACCCCCACTCTCCACACCATGGATCTCTCACCATCTCCCCAAAAGGCGCTGCTCAACGCCGAGCTTACGGCTCTCAACTCGCTGTAGACAACTAGGCCCATACATTAGAGCCTGGTCTCCAGTCGTCTTGGACCCCCTTGCCACTGGATCAAGACCTTGCTCTGCTAAGCCTGTATGGTAGTAGATGTGCAATGGCCACCCCACATTCAAAGAACGCATGCACAGGCATTTTCCACCCTCCAAAATGAAGTTTGGGATCTGGAACATCAGAACCCTCATGGATGATGAATTTCATGGGCTTCCATCTCCTTAAGAAGCCTCCTGTATATGTTAATTCAGTTTGTATCCACTGTGGACTCAATGTAGATTTTCCACCCATACAGAGTGAAACTTTAGCCCGACCTGAGCAATCCTCTCCCAACCAATGCCCCTGATGAACAGTACTACTGCACCAGTGTGAAAACTCCTTTTTGCACATTAACTATCCTTGTGACCTTTGAGTGCAATCGCCAAACTATGGGACGTTTCATACTCTATTCCACGCCTGCTGAGAAGGGTATTGAGACTCTAAAACTCATCTCACTTTGTACTGTATAGCCAAAAAACACATTTTACTCATAAGTCCGGCTTTCATTTAAGCCCAGATTATCAAAGTGAAAGGACAGTCTGCTAAACATTGCACCATCCATTCCATCTTTTTCATTTATTTCCTTTTCCCATCACCTCAGTCCTTGGCAAAATCTATTGACTCCCCATGCCCTAATGAATTGACCTCAACATCCTAGAATTGTCTCTTAAATCACTCCACCTTGTTTGATCTTCCCCACTTTCAAAAACTATCTTTGCAAGCTTGCCTTCATTCACCTCTCCTAACTCTTCTTCCTTCTCAGTATCCAATTTTCCTCCTCTCTTCTGAAATGCTTTGAGATGTTTACTGATCTTAAAGCTACTATACAGGTGTAAGAAATAGTTCTTCTCCTGATTTGAAATCCCTGAATGATCTTGCCCTACCAACTTTAGCAATCTCCTCCAGCCATATTTCCTCATACACATTATCCACTCCTCTGACATTGTCCTGCTCCTTATTTCCTACTCCTTTTTCCATCATCAGTGGTTGTTTTTTTGGCTACTTTGCTCCGGCCCTCTGGAACCCCCTCTCTCGATCTCACCACCTCACATTCCCATTCTCACTTTCTAAATCCTCCTGAAGTCCCTTATCCTCCTTTAACCTTTACGTTATTTTATTTTCACAAAGCCTTGTAAAGCCTGTGAAGACATTGCTGTACGGGAGGACCTCTGTCGCAATGTACATTATTGTTGTTTCAAGTCTGTCAGCTATACCAGTGCTTTTTGCTCAGTTGGAGGATATTATGGATGAAGTCATAGGATCGTAATCCAATCACGGATTTCCATAAACCTGCTGCTTGTAAAAGTGAATGTTATCAGAAATGAATGATTAACTTGGAACCTTTAATTCTCCACAAAATACATTGTGTGTTCTACTGATCACAGTTTTTGAAAACAAAAGCTTAGTTGGTATCTTTTATATAACGTAACACAGAAACATAGAAACATAGAAAATAGGTGCAGGAGTAGGCCATTCAGACCTTTGAGCCTGCACCACCATTCAATAACATCATGGCTGATCATTCCCTCAGTACCCCTTTCCTGCTTTCTCTCCATACCCCTTGATCCCTTTAGCCGAAAGGGCCATATCTAACTCCCTCTTAAATATATCCAATGAACTGACATCAACAACTTTCTGCAGTCGGGAATTCCACAGGTTAACAACTCTCTGAGTGAAGCAGTTTCTCCTCATCTCAGACCTAAATGACCTACCCCTCATCCGTAGACTGTGTTCCCTGGTTCTGGACTTCCCCATCATTGGGAACATCCTTCCCTCATCTAACCTGTCCAGTCCCGTCAGAATCTTATATGTTTCTATGAGATCCACTCTCATCCTTCTAAACTCCAGTGTATAAAGACCCAGTTGATCCAGTCTCTCCTCATATGTCAGTCCCGCCATCCCTGGAATCAGTCTGGTGAACCTTCGCTGCACTCCCTCAATAGCAAGAACATCCTTCCTCAGATTAGGAGACCAAAACCAAACACAATATTCCAGTTGAGGCCTATACAACTGCAGTAAGACCTCCCTACTCTTATACTCAAATCCCCTAGCTGTGAAGGCCAACATACTATTTGCCTTCTTCACCGTCTGCTGTACCTGCATGCCAACTTTCAATGATTGATGAACCATGACCCCCACGTCTCGTTGCACCTCCCCCTTTCTTAATCTACCGCCATTCAGATAACATTTTGCCTTCGTGTTTTTGCCCCCAAAGTGGATAGCCTCACATTTATCCACATTATACTGCATCTGCCATGCATTTGCCCACACACCTAACCTGTCCAAGTCACCCTGCAGCCTTTTAACATCCTCCTCACAGCTCATACCGCCACCCAGTTTAGTGTCATCTGCAAACTTGGAGATATTACATTCAATTCCTTCATCTAAATCATTAATGTATATTGTAAAGAGCTGAGGTCCCAGCACTGAGGCCTGCAGTACTCCACTAGTCACTGCCTGCCATTCTGAAAAGGACCCGTTAAACCCGACTCTCTGCTTTTTGTCTGCCAACCAGTTCTCTATCCATGTCAGTACATTACCCCCAATACCATGTGCTTTGATTTTGCACACCAATCTCTTGTGTGGGACCTTGTCAAAAGCCATTTGAAAGTCCAAGTACACCACATCCACTGGTTCTCCCTTGTCCACTCAACTAGTTACATCCTCAAAAAATTCCAGAAGATTTGTCAAGCATGATTTCCCTTTCATAAATCCATGCTGACTTATGGTGTGGATGGTGTGGATGTTTGACTCTGGCACACTCCAAACAATGGTACAGTGGCTGTGGCACCTGTCATTTATTCATTGTTCTGCAATTGAAAAATCTCAATTACGAACACTTTATCAGGCCCAAAGAGCTCAGTTGAAGAAGCAATGCATGAGAACGCTCTGCCAGTTGGAAACAATCCTGCAATGTAGAGTATGATTCTCCTGGCGTGCTAAAGCCAGTTTTTTGAAAGCTGGGAAGCATTAGCGTCTGCTGCTCACTTTCCCAGTTTTCAAAAGTTACCGCCTCCAAACAGGGCTCCTCCAGAATAGTCCAGGCAGCAGATTCATTGCTTCAGGATGCCAATTGTCTGGTCTTTCAGATGTTTTGTAACAGCATGGCTCTCATTGTATGCCTGTCGCGCATATGTGTGGGTTAAAAACCAGAGTCATGAGCTATGTCATCAGCAGATAGCCCTTGTCGCCCAGTAGCTACCCTTTGGTTTGCCATGGTGGCTGAAATACAGCAGGCACAGAGGGCTGCCACAGAATGAATGCATTGTGTCTGCTGCTAGGATACCGGGCATGGACCTACATGATGCCCTTCCTGTGGTTACACAACCAGCTGTACGTTCTAGGAATAGAATCCCTTTTGGTTCCTTTTAGATTCAGCCCACAAAGGACCCAGGCACCTGCTGCAGCCACAATGCTCCTATCCTTTAAGAGGTGCAGGCTAGCTTTAAGCAGCGCAGGCTAGCTTGAAGTCATACTAGCAAGTAACGATTTTGGGGCCCCTGCTGATGCATGCCACCAATCAACAACACAGTTCATGCAGGCTGCATGCAGAAATCATGATAACGACCAGGCTACAACAAGATGCCATGCTGCCTGCGTTATATCATACATGCATTGTGATCCCCATGCCTGTTTTCGGGATGATTCCACTTAGCCCCCCAAAGTGTCTTGCTTCGGAGAGAGAATTGCACATGCATGGTTGTGCACATACCAAGAATTCCTTTCCCAGCAGTTAAAATTTAGGGGGATTATTTTGGTGCTAAACAGGTGCTGTGCTGCATTTGAAAGCTTGGTTTTAGTACACAATGTTGCTGTAATTGCTAATTTCCATAATTTGAACTTGCTTGGAGATGCTAAAACAGATATCTGCAGGTTTATCAATCAGGTATTGAATAGTTGCAATTTTTGTGGAGCAGTATCTGTGGGCTACTCACACCCACTTCCACTGGCAGTGTGGAATGCGCTGGCTGACACATGGCGGCACGTTTCAGAATGGCTCAGGAACTGAGAGAGGTTCTCAGACGGGGCACTGGAGGTTCAGGTGGAGGAGGACCGGGGGAGGAGGGATGTTCTGTACCCGCAGGGAGTAAGGAGTCCACCTCGCCCTCCTTGCCCTCCTCGCCCTCTTTTCTGCACCAGCTAGCGCTGCTCTCCCTCGCCTCATGACCTTCTCCCATTCCTCCTGCAAACCAAGGGGGACCCCTAGCAAGATGCCGGTGCCCAAGCATTCTATTTCATCTAGTGAAGAGGTGTCCAATAAGGTATAGTAGCACAGCAATTAATCTTTTGATTCTGTTTAAAATGCAGCAAAAATATGTGCATTCTGAGAGCAGTAAAGTAATTCGAGGAACTTGCATCTTTGAGTCTTTGTTTTTGTTCTGGTCACAATTTTAAATAGCCTTTATTTCAAAGCAACAAGAATAAAGCAGCATTCACTTGGTGTAGCAAATCAAGACACCAACCTCTCGGAGAACATCATTCGGTCTCCCAACACTGCCATTCCTCCTTGGTACCTACACCCCAGCCATCCCATACTGTTGCTGCCCATTCTCAGGCAGTGCTGTCAGCAGCCAGGCCTTCCAGGCCCAGAGCTGGTCCAGGGCATCATGCTCGGCTATCTATCCTGTCTCCCTCAGTCACACAGCAGCCCTCAAGCGGCCTTGCTGCAGGTATTGAGGAGGAGCAATAGTCCAGGGAGAGTGTGAGGCAGAGGGGTTGGAACTGCCTACATAAGACCCACTGATGAAAGGTGTAACCATGGGTTCTATATGGAAAAGGTGTAAATGTTAGTCATCTGTTGTTGGCTGGCGCAGACACGATGGTAAGTACATCATGGAATATAATACGGCCAGAGTAATCTCCTGGACTAGTTTCGATCGCCTGGATGGGTCAGAGAGGAATTTTCCCAGATTTTTTTCCCCATTTGACCTGAGGTTTTATCTGTTTTTTTGCCTCTCCCAGGAAATCGTATGGCTCCAGGTGAGGTGGAGTGTAAAATGTTGTGATACATGGGGTATCGCACTTGTATGGGGCAGACTGGTTGGGCCAGATGCTGTTTACCTTTCCGCCATTGTTCATTGTTCATAGGTTTATATGTAACCTTTAAGGTTGCTGACCGAGGGCCGTGTGGCTCTTTGTCGGCCGGCGAGGACACAATGGGCTGAAATGGCCTCGTTCTGTGCTGTAAGTTTCTATGTTTCTTTGTATTATTTGAAGGGAGGGTGCCTCATTATGTATTCTTTGAGGGGTGGGGTCTGTGTACATATGTTGTAAATGTTATTCATCTGTTGTATTATTTGAAGAGGCAGGTACCCCATTGTATTTTCTTGGAAGGCTTTTGAGGTTGTTTGAAAGATGTGTTTCCAATAAAATGAACGATGAATGTTTCCTTCAGCCTCTGTAACAGAGAGGTGGCATTATCGTCCCACAATACATGCTCACTATTATCTGTACCACTCAGCTCCCTCCATTTAAGCAAAGCTTTCCCTTATGAGCCGCTGTCGAATAGCCCTGCCACCGCCAACATTGGCACTGCCTCCTCCGTGACTGCTGCTGGTCCTCGTCATTTTGCTGGACATTCGGGACATCGGCAGATTCCTGTTCCTGTTCCTCCTCCTTGTCCTCCTGAGGTGGGCCTGCGCTTCCCACTGGCAAGGCCTGCACCCTCATGATGGCCAAATTGTGCAGCATGCAGCACATTACAATGAATAGTTAGACCTGTTGAGGGGTGTATTGAAGGCTGCTTCCAGAGTGGTCCAGGCATCGGAATCGCTGCTTCAGCAGCCTTATTGTCTGCTCTGTGATGATGCGGGTGGCGGCATGGCTCTCATTGTAGCATTCCTCTGACCCAGTGGGGTTTCAGATGGGAGTCATTAGCCAGGTGGCCAGGCTGTATCCCTTGTCCCCGACCAGCCAGCCTTGGCCTTGCCGTGGTGGCTGAAACAGTCGAGGCACAGTACTCTCCTGCAGGATAAATGCATCATGTGTTCTTCCAGGATAGCGAGCGTTGACTGCGATGATGTGCTGTGTGTGGTCGCACACCAGCTGCACATTTAGGGAGTGGTATCTCTTTCGGTTTCTGAAGACCTCTGCATTCTGGAATGGTTCTCGCAAGGCCACGTGCGTGCAGTCAATTGCTCCTTGCACCCTCGGGAAGCCAGCTATCCTGGCAAACCCACATGCGTGCTCATCCTGTTTCTCCCTGGTCATTGGGAAGGTAATGAAGTCCATTTGACATGTCTAAGGAGCCTGTGTGACATCGTGAATGCAGCGATGTGCTGCAAATTGCGAGACGCTGCATCTGTCCTCTGATGCAGCCTGGAAGGAGCTGGAGGCATAGAAGATGATGCTGCTAAACTAGTAATGCCCTATTAAAGTCTGAGAAATAAGTTTCTCTCAAGCTCAACTGGTATGCCTGTCTGCCGCTATAAACTCGGAGGCTCACCACCGTGCTGTGTGTAAATGCTGCACTGACTGTGACCATCGAGGGAAATACTTCCTCATCACTTTATGTAGCCACAATGACCTTCACTGCGATGGGTAGTGCAATCCTGGTGCTGATGTAAGGCTGCAGGTCTTCCTGCAGGAGATGGCATATCAATGTAACTTTCTCCTTTCAGAAAAGCAGCTTTCTGACACACTGCTCCTCGGACAGGTCCAGGTATGACCGTAGGGGGTAAGGCCTCCTGCCCCGACGTCTTGGGTCTCTCCTCCTTCGGCCGTCAACAAGACCAAAAGCCATTCTCTCTTCACGACAACTTGCTAGTGCATGTAGAATAACTAGTCAGGCCTCCATTAAAGTTTCAGAAATAAGTTTCCCTCAAGCTCAACTGGTTTGTCTGTCTGCCGCGGCAAACTCAGAGGCTCACCACCGTGCTATGTAAACGCTGCACTGACTGTGACCACCGAGAAAGTGCTTCCTCATCATGTCATGTATCTTACATTATTTTTTTATAACTGTATCCCAACATGCTATACATGACTGTAATAAGATATGACCTGTAACCACCAGCATACCTTACCACCGGGGGTGCATTTGCAAGAGACAGGTATATAAGCACAGGTCTCAGGCAAGTGCAGCATTCCAGAGCTGTGAAATAAAAAGTGCAGGTCCAGAGTGACCTTGACTTCACTACATGCCTCGTGTGAATCTGTACTGAGGGGACAGGACTTTACAGTGGCAACGAGGATGGGATTACAGAATCCACAGAATGGCGAACAACGGATCAGATGAAAAGTACAATGCGGGAGACAATTGGGAGGACTTTATAGAAAGGCTCCAGCAAAGCTTTGTAACAAAAGACTGGTTAGGCGACGATATGGCAGACAAGAGAAGAGCCCATCTCTTGACCAGCTGTGGCTCGAAAACATACGCTTTAATGAAGGATCTGTTGGCACCTAAGAAACCAGCAAGAAAGTCGTTTGAAGAATTGAGCACACTGGTAAGAGACCACCTGAAGCCAGCAAGCAGCCTCCACATGGCCAGACACAGGTTCTACAACTACAGACGCTGTGTGGGCCAGAGCATACCTGACTTCGTGGCGGAACTTTGGAGGTTGGCTAGTTTATGTGAGTTCTCCGATGAACTGAGGAGAGAAATGCTAAGAGACTTTTTCATTGAAGGAATAGGCCACACTGGCATATTTCGAAAGCTCATAGAGACCAAGAACCTGACCTTCGAGGCAGCAGCACTGGTTGCACAGACATTCTTGGGAGGGGAAGAAGAAACGAGGTTGATTTACAATGCAGGTACGACAACTAATGAAATAATGGAACAAGGAGTTCACAGCATTCGAAAAGCTGCTACCCACACACAGACAAAACCAGCAGAACAGGCTTTCGACAGCAAGCAGTGGCAACAGAAGCCATCAAGGGCCACAGGAATGGCCGTTCACACCTCATCAACCCACAATGCGAGCAATCAACTACAAACTGAGAGCAGCTCAAGTGAGATTAGCCAGACGCAGCTCATTCTTTGGGAACACTTTGAACAATGGAACAGGTCTGTGCTGGAGGTGTGGGGGTGGGCACTTGTCAAGGGAATGTCGATTTCAGCAGGCTGTTTGCAGGAACTGTGAATATACAGGGCACTTGGCCCTCATGTGCAAAAAAACGGCAGCTCGGCTGGTATACGAATCGGATGGGTCGGAAAGCAGACCAGAAGACGGTGGGGACAGTACCCGGGACACCGATGTACAGTGGGTCAACACGATCAATGGCCGCTGCTCCTACGACAGCACGCCTCCTATAAAAATGAGGGTCCTACTCAACGGAATATCTGTCAACATGGAGCTGGATACAGGAGCGAGTCAATCTCTCATGGGCGCTCAACAATTTGAACAACTGTGCCGCATAAAAGAGACAGACCAAAACTCACAAGGGTCGACACCAAACTAAGGACCTATACCAAAGAAATCGTACCAGTCCTCTGTTACACACAAAGGGACAGTGAACCGACTTCCCCTGTGGATTGTCCCCGGAGACTCCCCAGCACTGCTGGGGAGAAGCTGGCTGGCAAAACTAAACTGGAAATGGGATGATGTCCATGCCATGACATTAGAGAAACGGACCTCCTGCTCAACAGTTATAAAGCGATTTGAACATCTCTTTCAGCCAGGTGTGGGCACTTTCAAAGGGGCCAAAGTCAAAATCTACATCACACAGGATGCTAGACCGGTCCATCACATGGCCAGAGCTGTACGCTATGTGATGAGGGAAAAGATTGAACACGAACTAGACAGGCTTCTGCGGGAAGGCATTATATCACCTGTGGAATTTAGCGACTGAGTAAGTCCCATCGTCCCAGTCATGAAGCCTGATGGATCAGTACGAATCTGTGGGGACTACAATAAACAGAGTCTCCCTACAGGACCAGTACCCGCTGCTCAGAGCGGAGGACTTATTTGCCACATTGGCTGGAGGTAAACTTTTCTCAAAATTAGACTTCACATCTGCGTATATGACGCAAGAATTGACCGAGGAATCCAAGCTACTCACCACCATCAACACACATCGAGGCCTTTTAAGTACAATCGATGCCCATTCGGCATCAGGTCGGCAGCTGCCATATTCCAGCACAACATGGAGAGTATGCTCAAGTCCATCCCGGGGACGGTTGTATTTCAAGACGACATACTTATCACGGGCAGGGACACCTACTCCCATCTCCGTAATTTGGAGGAAGTACTAAAGCGGTTGGATCGGGTACGCCTACGAGTCAAGAAATTCAAGTGCCTGTTTCTCGCACCCGAGGTTGAATTTTTGGGCAGAAGGATTGCTGCTGATGGAATCCGCCCAACAAAGTCCAAAACAGAAGCAATTCGCCTGGCACCCAGGCACCGGAATGTCTCAGAACTGCACGCCTTTCTCGGGCTACTCAATTACTTTGGGAACTTTATGCAGAACTTAAGCACGCTGCTGGAGCCTCTCTACGTGCTACTCAGGAAGGGGTGCAATTGGTTTTGGGGGGATGCCCAGGAACGCGCCTTCAATAAGGCACGCAACCTTCTGTGTTCCAACAGTGTTTTGACTTTCTTTGACCCAGGTAAAAAGCTAGTTCTCAAATGTGATGCGTTAGCGTATGGGGTCGGGTGCGTTTTGCAACATGTCAATAGTGCGGGCAAATTACAACCCATAGCTTATGCCTCCAGGTCACTTTCGCGGGTTAAGCGCGGGTACGGAATGGTAGAGAAGGAGGCGCTCACGTGCGTGTACGGTGTCAAAAAGATGCACCAATACCTTTTCGGGGCCAAGTTCACGTTAGAAACCGACCACAAGCCCCTCACATCCCTCCTATCCGAGAGCAAGGCAATAAATGCCAACGCCTCGGCGCGAATTCAATGGTGGGCACTCATGCTGGCATCCTACGACTATACCATAAGGCACAGACCAGGCACAGACAACTGTGCCGACGCGCTCAGCAGGCTACCCCTGGCGACCACGGAAGGGTCTGACGAACAGGACTGTGAGATAGTCACGGCAATCAATGCCTTTGAGTCCACAGGTTCGCCCATGACGGCTCGCCAAATCAGAGCCTGGACAGCCAGCGACCCCACTTTATCCTTAGTAAAAAGATGTGTCCTAACCGGTGACTGGGCAGAGGCTCGCGATGCCTGTCCTGAGGAATTAAAACCCTTTCACAGGCGCATGCATGAGCTATCACTACAAGCAGACTGCCTGATGTGGGGCAGCCACATGTGAGCACCTGGGGATCATTCTCATGAAGGCCATAGCCAGATCCCACGTCTGGTGGCCTGGTATTGACGCGGACTTGGAGCTCTGCGTCCGAAGGTGCACCATTTGTGCCCAACTCAGCAATGCCCCCAGGGAGGCTCCACTGAGCCCCTGGCCCTGGCCTTCCAAATGTGGTCGCGGGTGCATGTCGACTATGCAGGCCCATTCATGGGCAAAATGTTCCTCGTAGTTGTAGATGCATTTTCAAAGTGGATCGAATGCACCATTTTAAACTCGAGCACAACCTCCACCACTGTGGAGAGCCTCGCAACCATGTTTGCAACGCACGGAATCCCTGACATATTAGTCAATGACAATGGTCCGTGCTTCACCAGCGCAGAATTCCAAGACTTTATAATTGACCACGGCATAAATCACATCAAGACGGCACCATTCAAGCCGGCCTCCAACGGCCAGGCAGAGAGAGCAGTGCAAATCATTAAACAAGGCATGCTTAAAATCCAAGGTCCCACGCTGCAGGGTAGCCTGTCGCGACTGCTGCTGGCATACAGATCTCGTCTGCACTCACTGACTGGGATCCCCCCCGCGCAACTGTTGATGAAAAGGACTTTAAAAACAAGGTTCTCATTAATCCTCCAAGACATGCACGAAATCGTTGAGGCAAAGCGTCGTAAGCTGACTGAGTACCATGACAGAAATTCGAGGGGAAGATGGAATGAGATAGGGGACAAAGTGTTTGTATTAAACTATGGCAGGGGTCCCAAATGGCTTGCAGGGACAGTAACGGGCAAGGAAGGAAACAGGCTACTGGTAGTACAAATGGACAATGGCAAAACCTGCTGGAGGCCTGTAGACCAAGTCAAAAGCAGATTTACCAACAACACTGAGGAACCAGAGGCAGACTACAATGTGGAACTCGCAGCACACCTGGTGGACAGAGAGAGGGAACAACCTGAGGAAAGGGCAATCCCAACAGACAGCCCAGGTGAGTCAACAACAATCACACCAATCGAAACAGACAGCCCAGGCGAGATACCAGCAACCACACCCAAAGAAAAACAGACACCAAGGCAAACAACTGAACCACCTCAGATGCTCCACGCGAGAGCGTAGACCACCTGAGAGACTGAACTTATAAAGACAATAAGACCTTGCGGGGAGGGTGATGTCATGTGTCTTACATTATTATATATAAAACTGTATCCTAACATGCGATACATGACTGTAATAAGATATGACCTGTAACCACCAGCATACCTTACCACCAGTGGTGCACGTGCAAGAGACAGGTATATAAGACAGGTCTCAGGCAAGTGCAGCATTCCAGAGCTGTGAAATAAAAGGTGCAGGTCCAGAGTGACCTTGACTTCACGACATGCCTCGTGTGAATCTGTACTGAGGGGACAGGACTTTACACATCCCTTTAAGTAGCCACCAGTTAACAACTCTGCAAACTTGTACCAACTGTTTTTTCAGACGTTGTTCTTGGTGATCGCTAAATGAGGCGACCGAACCTAATTTACCAACCAAGGCTCATGTGTGGGCTGTGCGTCAGCAGCCAGGTGTTACTGGGTTGCACCCCCGGTGAGCCTCTAATGAATTTTCGGTCGGGGCGCTAGTGCTGCGCTCCCAGTCGGTAACCACTTACTCTCCCATTAATGCCACCTCTGGCTGCTAGCTGAGGTGTTAAGACAACTGAAAATCCAGCCCTTTGTCTTTTTATTGAAAACTTAAATAAAACTGGTAAACTGTGAGCACACTTCCTGAGATATACTTTATGACTAGATGCTTGTGGTTGTTGGAGGCCATTCATCTCAGCTCCAGGACATCACTGCAAGAGTTCCTAGGTCATTGGCCTAGGCCTAACCATCTTTAGCTGCTTTATAGAAACATAGAAAATAAGAGCAGTAGTAGGCCATTCGGCCCTTCGAGTCTGCACCGCTATTCAATATGATTATGGCTGCTCTATCTCAACACCATATTCCCGCCTTTCCCGCATACCCCTTGATGTCTTTTTTTTAGAAATCTATCTATCTCCCTCTTAAATATATTCAGTGACTTGGCCTCCAAGCCATCTGTGGTAGAGAATTCCACAGGTTCACCACCCTCAGAGTGAAAAAAATTCTCCTCGTCTCGGTCCTAATTTTCCGACCCCATATCCTGAGACTGTGACCCCTTGTTCTAGACTTCCCAGCCAGGGGAAACATCCTCCCCGCATCCAACCAGTCTATCCAACCCAGTCAGAATTTTATACGTTTCAATTAGATCCCCTCTCATTCTTCTAAACTCTAGCCAATACAGGCCTAGTCGACACTATCTCTCCTCATACGACAGTCCTGCCATCCCTTGAATCAGTCTGGTGACCCAGAACCTCTATGACAAGTATATCCTTTCTTAGGTAAGGAGATCGAAACTGCACACAATACTCCAGGTGCAGTATAACTGTAGTAAGACATCCTTGCTCCTGTACTCAAATCCTCTTGCAATGAAGGCCAACATACCATTTGCCTTCCTAACTGCTTGCTGTACCTGCATGTTTGCTTTCAATGACTGGTGTACAAGGTCACCCAGGTCCCTCTGTATATCGACACTTCCCAAGCCATCACCATTTAAATAATACTTTGTCCTTATGTTTTTCCTACCAAAGTGAATAACTTCACATTTATCCATGTTATACTGCATCTGCCATGTGTTTTCCCACTCACTCAACGTATCTAAATCGCCTTGCAGCATCTTTGCATCCTTCCCACAACTCACAATCCCACCTAGTTTTGTGTCATCAGCAAACTTGGAAATTTTACACTTGGTTCCCTCATCCAAATCATTTACATATATTGTGAATAACTGGGGCCCAAACACTGACCCCTGTGGTACCCAACCACCCCGAAAAAGACTTGTTTGTTCCTACTCTCTGCTCCCTGTCAGTTGACCAATTTTCAATCCAAGCCAATACATTACCCCCAATCCTACGTGCTTTAATTTTGCGCACTAACCTCTTATGTGGAACTTTATCAAAGGCCTTCTGAAAATCCAAGTACACTACATCCACTGGTTCTCCCTTATCTATTCTATCAGTTACATCCTCAAAAAACTCCAGTAGGTTTGTCGAACATGATTTTCCTTTCATAAATCCATGTTTGGCTAACCAGTCTGTAGTGCCCTGTTTTTTCTCTCCCTCCTTTTTTAAATAGTGGGTTACATTTGCCATCCTCCAATCTGCAGGAACTGTTCCATAATCTATAGAATTTTGGAAGATGACAACCAATGCATCTACTATTTCCATGGCTGCATCTTTTAGTACTCTGGGATGCAGATCATCAGGCCCTGGGGATTTATCGGCCTTCAGCTCCATTCGTTTTTCCAGCACTATTTTCTTACCAATAATCATTTCCTTTCATTCCTCTTGCTCACTCGACCCTTGGTTCCCTAGCATTTCTGGGACATTATTTCTGTCTTCTTCCGTGAAGACAGAACCAAAGTATTTATTTAATTGTTCTGCCATTTCCTTGTTCCCATTACAAATTCTCCCATTTCTGTCTGTAAAGGACCTACATTTGTCTTCACTAATCTTTTTCTTTTTATGTTCTTGTAGAAACTTTTATTGTCGGTTTTTATGTTCCTTAAAAGTTTACTCCCATACTCTATTTTTCCCCTCTTAATCAATATCTTGGTCCTTTTTTGCTGAATTCTGAACTGTTCCTAATCGTCTGACTTGCTACTTTTTCTGGCAACATTGTATAATTCCTCCTTGGATCTAATACTATCCTGAATTTATTTTGTTAACCATGGTTGGGCCACTTTACCTTTTGTATTATTATGCCAGAAAGGAATGTATAACTGTTGCAATTCATGCATTCATTCCTTAAATGTTAGCCATTGTTTATCCACCGTCATGCCTTTTAATGAATCTTCCCAACCTATCCTAGTCAATTCATTCATCATACCTTCGTAGTTTCCATTGTTTAGATTTAGGACCTTCATTTTGGATTGGATTATTTCACTTTCCATCTTAATAAAGAATTCAATCATGTTAATGGTCACTGTTCCCTAAAGGACACCGCAGAACAAGACTGTTAATTAACTCCTTCTCATTACACAATACCCAATCTAGGATAGCCTGTTCCCTAGTAGGCTCCTCAACATACTGGTCTAAAAAACCATCGAAAAAATTATCGTGATATCATCTGCCACAGTATTATTAATAATTTGGCTCGGCCAGTCTATATGTAAAGTCACCTACGATTACTGTAGTATCCTTGTTACGTGCATCTCTAATTTCCTGTTTGATGCCGTTGTGGGAAAGCGGGTTGTGTAGAGGACACAGAGAGGCTTCAGAGAGATTTAGATAGGTTAAGCGAATGGGCTAAGGTTTGGCAGATGAAATACAATGTCGGAAAATGTGAGGTCATCCACCTTGGAAAAAAAAACAGTAAAAGGGAATATTATTTGAATGGGGAGAAATTACAACATGCTGCGGTGCAGAGGGACCTGGGGTGCATGGAAAAAAAAAAAAAAATTGTGCATGAATCCCAAAAAGTTAGTTTGCAGGTGCAGCAGGTAATCAGGAAGGCGAATGGAATGTTGACCTTCATTGCGAGAGGGATGGAGTACAAAAGCAAGGAGGTCCTGCTGCAACTGTACAGGGCATTGGTGAGGCCGTACATGGAGTACTGCGTGCAGTTTTGGTCACCTTACTTAAGGAAGGATATATGGGTACAGAGACGATTCACTCGGCTGATTCCGGAGATGAGGGGGTTACCTTATGATGATAGATTGAGTAGACTGGGTCTTTACTCGTTGGAGTTCAGAAGGATGAGGGGTGAACTTATAGAAACATTTAAAATAATGAAAGGGATAGACAGGATAGAGGCAGAGAAATTGTTTCCACTGGTCGGGGAGACTAGAACTAGGGGGCACAGCCTCAAAATACGGGGGAGCCAATTTAAAACTGAGTTGAAAAGGAATTTCTTCTCCCAGAGGTTTTTTAATCTGTGGAATTCTCTGCCCAAGAAAGCAGTTGAGGCTAGCTCATTGAGTATATTCAAATCACAGATAGATAGATTTTTAACCAATAATGGAATTAAGGGTTATGGGGAGCGGGCGTGTAAGTGGAGCTGAGTCCACGGCCAGATCAGCCATGATCTTGTTGAATGGCAGAGCAGGCTCGAGGGGCTAGATGGCCTACTCCTGTTCCTAATTCTTATGTTCTTATGTTCTTATGTTCTTATTAATGTTGGGGAAGTCCAGAACCAGGGGTCACAGTATAAGGATGGGGGGGGAAGCCATTTAGGACCGAGACGAGGAGAGACTTCTTCACCCAGAGAGTGATGAATCTCTGGAATTCTCTGCCACAGAAAGTTGTTGATGCCAAATCACTAAGTATATTCAAAAAGGAGCTAGATGTAGTCCTTACTACTGGGGGGATCGAGGGTTATGGCGAGGGGGCAGGAATGGGGTACTGAAGTTGTATGTTCAGCCATGAACTCATTGAATGGCGGTGCAGGCTCGAAGGGCCGAATGGCCTACTCCTGCACCTATTTTCTATGTTTCTATGTTTCTATGTTTCTATGTCCCCAACACTACTACTGCTTGAAGTCCTATAGACAACTCCCACCAATGTTTTCTGCCCCTTGGTGCTCCTTCGCTCCACCCAAACTAATTCTACATCTTGATTTTCTGAACCAATATCCTTTCTCACTATTGCTCTGATTTCATCCTTTTCTAGCAATGCCACACCACCCCCTCTTCCTTTTTTGCCTGTTCTTCCTAAAAATAGAATATCCTTGGATATTCAGTTCCCAACTCTGGTAACCCTGCAACCATGTCCCCGTAATTGCAACTATCGTATCCGTTTACATCTATTTGCGCTGTTAATTTGTCTACCTTATTACAGATGTTTCGTGCATTCAAATACAATACTTTTAAATTTGTCTTTTTAACATTATTAAGCATCTTAACATTATTTTGTACTATAGCCCTATTTGTCTTATGGTTATTTTTTCTTACCTGGACCCTATTTATTAGTGCACTCTTTTGTTTGTATGCTCTGTCCCTTCCTGACATAATCTGGTTATCCTTACCACACTCACTTTCCTGCATTGCTTCCTTTTCTTTTCTCTTTAGCATTCTAGATTGCTCTCCAATGCGACCGTTCCCCCCCACCCTCCGCACCCCGCCACCCCAGTTATTTGGTTTAAAGCCCTGTCTACCTCCCTAGTTATTCGGTTCGCTATAATTCTGGTCCCAGCATAGTTCAGGTGTAGTCCGTCCCCACGGAACAGCTCTCTTTCCCTAGTATTGGTGCCAGTGCCCCACGAATCGAAACCCACTTCTCCCACACCAACCCCTGAGCCACGCATTCATCTCCCTGATTCTATTGACCCTATACCAATTTGTTCGTGGCTCAGGTAATAATGCAAAGATTATTACCTTTGTGGTTCTGCTTTTCAATTTAGTCCCTAGCTGTTCAAACTCTCTCAGCAGAACCTCTTTCTTAGCCCTACCTATGTCATTGGTACCGACATGTACCTCGACAACTGGATCCTCCCCCTCCCACTCCAAGTTCTTCTCCAGCCCGGAGGAGATGTCCTTTACCCTGACAGCGGGTTGGCAACACAGCCTTCGGGATGCATGCTCTCGGCTGCAGAGAACCCGATCTATCCCCCTAACTGTACTGTCCCCTACTACAACCACCTGCCTCTTTACTCCACCCACTTGAATGGCTTTCTGCACCACGGTGCCTTGATCAGTCTGTTCATCCACCCCACAGTCTGCACACTTGTCCTCAAGGGTTGCAAGTACCTCAAATCTATTGGTCAAGTGTAGGGACTGAGGCTCCTGCAATACTACCTCCTGGATCCCCTTACGTGCTTCACTCGCAGTCACACCCTCCTGTCCCTGACCACGTGCCAATTCTAAAGTATTTAAGCTAGAGGGTGTGGTTGCCTCCTGGAGCAAAAGGTCCAGCTAACTTTCTCCCTCCCTGATGTCTCGCAATGTCTGCAGCTCGGACTCCAGCTTCTCAACCCTGAGCCGAAGTTCGTCAAACCGCAGACATTTACTGCAGATGTAGTCACCCTGGACCAAAACGTCTTGAAGCTCCCAAATATTGCAGCAGCAACACATCCCCTGTTTTCCCATTCTTTTAATTAATTAGTTTAGCGTTAATCAAGTATTTACCCTATGTAGTTTATTAAATTAGTTAAACAAATAAAGATTAGTTTTTAGTATTTAGTTATATGCTATATGTTAATTTAAAAGAAAAACGTAGCCCACAATCACTACCAATCACTTACCTGTCTTACCTGTGATGTCACACAGCAGAGTTCTCCTCACCCGGAGCCATGCGATCTTCTGGGAGAGGCAAAAAAAACAGATTAAAAACCCAGGCCAATTGGGGAAAAAATCTGGGATCATCAATGATCTTCCCTCCATCACAAGATCAGAAGTGGAGATAATCGCTGATGAATGCAGTGCTCAGTTCCATTCGCAACTTCTCAATTAATGAAGCAGATGTGCCCGCATGCAGCAAAACCTGGACAACATTCAGGTTTTATAAGTGGCAAGTAAACTTCACACAGCACAAGTGCCAGGCAATTACCATCTCCAACAAATGAAAGTCTATCCACCTCTTCTTGACATTCAACGGAATTACCATCGCCAGATTCCCCCAACATCAACATCCTGGGGGTTAGCACTAACCAGAAACTTAACTGGACCAGCTACATAAATACTGTGACTACAAGAGCAGGTCAGAGGCTAGGTATTCTGCAGCGAGTTATTCACCTACTGACTCTCCAAAATCTTTTCCCCATCTACAAGGCATAAGTCAGGAACGTGATGGAATACTCTCCATTTGCCTGGATGAATGCAGCTCCCGCAACACTCAAGAAGCTCAACACCATCCAGGACAAAGCAGCCTGCTTGATTGGCACCCCATCCACCACCTTCAATATTCACTCCTTCCACCACTTACACACCGTGGCTGTAGAGTACCATCTACAAGATGCACTGCAGCAACTCGCCAAGGCTTCTTCGACAACACCTCTCAAACCCGTGACCTCTACCACCTAGAATGACAAGGGCAGCAGGCACATGGGAACACCACCACCTCCAAATTCCCCTCCAAGTTACACACAATCCTGACTTGGAAATATATCGCTTTTCCTTCATTGTCGCTAGGTCAAAATCCTGAACTTCCACCTACCTTCACCACATGGACTATAGCGGTTCAAGAAAGCAGCTCACCACCACCTTTTGAAGGGCAATTAGGGATTGGCAATAAATGCTGGCCTTACCAGCAATGCCCACATTCCGTTAATTAATTAGAAAAAATACTCTTTGAAGTTCAACCAGGAAATTAAAGGAAACCAAAAATGTATCTCAAAGTTAGATAATGCTGTCATTCAAATGTGCTTCAAGACAAAGAGGATATTTGCACTTCAGATAGTTGTAGTTCATCCAATTGTTGTCAGACCCAAATCCATTTATCACCTGACTGCAAACACCTTTTATATTAATTGCTCATTTGCAAAATGAAGCAAGCAGCTTTCAGGAAATGCTCTGGCAATATTAGCCAAATTCTTTTTGCGGTTAGCCATTATTAATGCATAACAAGAAACTGGTCAAATCCCACCCAACATGTCTCCAACAAATGATACACTGGCATCATTAAGTGCACAGCTCCCAAAGAGGATTACATATCCCAGGCAGGATTATTTATTTATGCTGGAAATCTCCGCGGGTCAGACAACATCTGTGGAAAGAAAGCAGAGTTAATGTTTCGGGTCGATGACCCTTCGTCAGAACCTGTTCATCAACTCAAGGCCTGACCTGCTGAGTTTTCCAGCATTTTCTGTTTTTAATCCCAGATTCCAGCATCCACAGTATTTTGCTTTTGTATTCGGATTATTTATTTATCCGTCTTTTGGATCAGACGTTAAACCAAGACCTCATCTGCACTCGCAGATGGATGTAATAGGTACCATGGCACTACTTGAAGAGCTGAGGAGTTCTCCCCGGTTTCATGGTCAATATTTATCCCTCAACCGTCATAACTAAACAAAAAATGGAATTGGTCATTTGTCTCATTGCTGTTGTGGGAACTTGCTGTATGCAAATTGACTGCTGAGTTTCCCCATGTTACAACACTTTACAAGTACTTTGTTGGCCATAACCTAATTTGGGGCATCATGAGGTCATGAAATGTGATAATGACCAGATAATCTGTTTAATGAACAGGAAATGAGGAGAGCTCTCTTGCTCTTCTGCAAATAGTGCCATGAGATCTCATCTAAAGGATAGCTGTCCCTCAGTGCTGCATTGAAGTGTCAGTCTATATTATGTGCTCAAGTCTCTGGAGTAGGACTTGAACTCACAACCTTCCAATTCAGAGGCAAGAGTGATGCCACTGAGTTGACTTTTTTCATTGCTAGATAATCTGGTGGATTCTTTCTTGCTGATTGCAGCAGAGGCTGGTTACCACGAGCTATTAATTTCTACCAGCTACCAGAATATATTTTGCAGTCTGGAATGAAAAAGGGTCATTTCAGATGCATTGTAAACCTCTTGGATTAAGAATGATTTTCAATTTGGTCAGCTTGACACTTAAGGGGGAAATAAGTGGAAACCAGGCAGAGTGGAATTTACAATGAAGCTGGTCAAATCCCTCCCACCCACCAGCAACTCTTACGCTGGTAAAATACGCAATGCGCCTGCTGGGCAAGAGCTGTAGAAATAGTCCAATCTCGCCCGCGTGGATGTCCTTCTTGCGGGGATGTGGAAGATCAGTCAAGAGATCTTGACAGATTGGAAAAGCTGGTTTTCAACGCATGCAGGTTGCCTTTTAACATTTGCTAATTGCTCAATTGGAGCGATATTTCAATTCACTTTTAAATTCAACAGCGCATTGATGTGTTTCGCAGGCGTCCTGAAACTCAACAAGTGAAGCAAGGCAACAACACAGCAGCTGATTCAAACTCATGGAAACACTGCAATAAATATTCAGAACCCACAGCTGCTTTCATACCTGCTAATGGGAAAGATTTTGTTCAAAGTACCTTTGCTGAGAGTTTACTTTCTAAAATTTAGGGGTTTTCTGAATCACATCAGAATGGGTGGTGCCTTGGCTGACTTAGATTGTGTTAGGCTCATAATAAGGTCATACAACTTAGTACTGTATGCAATGAATAAGTGTGACTTTAGCTCCTTTAATTAAACTTCAGACTGCTGGTACAGAATGGAAGGCTTGCTTTTAAACAGTGCTCCCAAGGGATGCTGGAATCCCTTGGGACTCCAACAAGTAGGCCCTCTAGTGATGATGGTGAGATACAGGTTGCCAAGTGTTTCTTACATAACATCACTCCCTTCCAAAGTCAACAGTACACTTATTTACAGGGTGAGACGATTTGGGGCTTCTCGCTCCCTTGTCGATCGTCTCGGCACAAATTCAGGTATGGGTGAGTTGGTTGGTTCTTTGCTGGGCTGCTGGGCAGCTGGCATGACCAGGTTGCTGGAGATGGTGAGTTCAGCTTCGTGATCAACCGTGATGTAGGTTGCCACTTGTGTGTGTGTGTTGGAGGGTCGAAGTTGGTGGAGTCCTCTTCGGGTTGCTCGTGGCTGTCTGTGAATCGCAAATTGGTTTGATCCAAATACTTTCTGCACGTTAGTCCATTTGCCAATTTGACCTTAAACACCCTACTCCCTTCTTTAGCTATGACCGTGCCAGCAAGCCATTTGGGACCAGGTCCATAGTTGAGTACAAACACAGGGTCATTGACTTCAATATCGCGTGACAAGTTTGCGTGATCATGGTACATGCTTTGTTGATGCTGCCTGCCCTCGATGTGATCATGGAGATCAGGGTGGATGAGAGAGAACCTTATTTTGAGCGCCATTTCATGAGCAGCTTGGCTGGGGGAACCCCGGTGAGCAAGTGGGGTCTGGTGTGGTAGCTGAGCAGGACTCGGGACAGGCGGGTCTGTAGGGAGACTTCCGACACACGTTTCAAGCTTTGCTTGATGGTTTGGACTGCCGGTTCTGCCTGGCCGTTGGACGCGGGCTTGAACGGGGCAGATTTGATGTGTTTGATCCCATTGCGCATCATGAATTCTTGAATTCAGCACTGGTGAAACACGGCCCATTGTCGCTGACAAGGACATTGGGCAGGCCGTGTGTGGGGCAAACATGGCTCGTAGGCTTTCGATGGTGGCAGTGGACGTGCTTACAAACATTATTACACATTCAATCCATTTTGAATAAGCATCCGCAACAACCAAGAACATTTTGTCGAGGACTGGGCCCGCAAAGTCAACGTGGATCCTAGACCACGGTTTGGAGGGCCATGACCACAAACTTAGCGGTGCCTCTCTGGGTGCATTGCTCATTTGAGAGCAAGTGTTGCATTAGCGCATGCATGACTCTAAGTCTGAGTCAATGCCGGGCCACCACACATGGGATTTGGCTATGGCTTTCATCATTACTATGCCTGGGTGGGTACTGTGTAGGTCGCGTATGAATGTTTCCCTGCCTTTCTTAGGCAAAACCACGTGATTACCCCACAAAAGACAGTCCGCCTGGATGAAAATTTCATCTTTGCGCCTTTGGAACGACTTGATCTTTTCATGCATCTCCGTTGGGCGCTGGACCAGCTCCCATGGAGGACACAGTTTTTTTACTACGGACAGTAAAGAATCCTGGCTGGGCCAGGTTCTGATCTGCTGGGCCGTAACAGAATACTTTTCATTTTCAAATGCATCCATCACCAAGAGCAAGTCTGCAGGCTGTGCCATTTCCATGGTGGTGGGCAATGATAGCTGACTGAGAGCATCAGCGCAGTTCCCTGTGCCTGGTCTGTGGCAGACAGCGTGAGCGCCCATCTTTGGATGCGGGCAGAGGCATTGCTGTTAATCCCTTTGCTTTCTGAGAATAACGAGATGAGTGGCTTATGGTCAATTTCTAGCTCAAACTTGAGACCAAGCAGTACTAGCCGAAACTTCTTTATGCTGCAAATTTTGTGTGGTGTTATCGCTGGTGGACATAAATGCCTGGGCTATCATTATGGCTTTGCTCAGATTCAGTGTTTCAACAGCTAATAGTTTGCGAAGGATAACCTCATGGCCAATGCCAAGCACAAAAAAGTCTCTCAGCACTTGTTCAAGGAATCCATCGAATTGCAATGTTCTGCAAGGCTCCTTGGTTCGGCGACGTAGCTCGCCACTTCCTGGCCTTCCGACCGTTGACACGTGTAGAACCGATACCTCGCCATCAAAACGCTTTCCTTTGGATTTAGGTGCTCCCGAACCAGCGTACACAGTTCTTCATAGGATTTGGTTGTTGGTTTCACCGGAGCAAGAAAATTCTTCATGAGGCCATAGGTTGTTACTCCACAGATGGTAAGGAGGATCGCCCTTCCAGCTTGTTGGCCACGAAGTATTGGTCGAGTCGCTCCACGAAGACCTCCCAATCGTTCCCTTCTGCGAATTTCTCCAAGATACCAAAGGTTCTTTGCATTTTCGCGTGGTTGTTCGTGATCTCGTCGCCAATTGTTATGCTCATAATAAGGTGATACAACTGAGTACTGTATGCAATGAGTAAGTGTGACCTTAGCACCTTTAAGTAAACTCCAGAGCTGGTACAGCATGGGAGGCTTGCTGATATACAGTGCTCCCAAGTGATATTGGGATCCCTTGGGACTCCAACAGGTAGGCCCTCTGGTGGTGGTGGGGAGAAACAGGTTGCCAAGGGTTACATACATAACAGTTTGGACCTCAGATGAGGAGCAACATGACCAGCACCAGCACCACTAGTGCCAGCAGCAGCAGAAACCTATTGTTGAGATACCTGTAGCTGCACAGCAGAGAGGGAGCAGCAGAGGGTACAGCTCACAGGAGGCACAAACCGCTACATGGCATGTACAGTTTCATAACCCCTGCTCTTTCCCCATATCCCTTATTTTTCCTTCAAGTATTTATCAAATTCCCTTTTGAAGGCAACAATTGAATCTGTATCCATATCCAATCAGGCAATGCGTTCCAGATCCTAATCACTCATTGTGTAAAAAAGTTTATCCTCATGTCGCCGCTGCTTCTTTTGCCAATTACCGTACATCTGCGCCCTCTCATTATTGACCATTCAATCATTGGAAACAGTTTGGGCTGGAGTTTAGGCTTTTATGTTTTGGGGGCGATAATGGTGGGGTGGGGGATGGGAATGTTTGTGGGCAGGAATAGTTTGCACTTAATTACTTAAGTTTGGGCATCTGGATCCTGCGTTGAGGGCACAGCGCTAAGGAGGCATTGTACACCACTCTTTGGTGCAAGGATGGGAAAGTCCTGAGATAAAGAGCTGGGCCAGGAGTACTCCGAGAGCAGCGGGGGTGGATGGGGAAGGAGGGGGGGAGCTAAAAAGAAAACCAAAAAGCATTCCTAAAACATTGCCCACGCCACTACAATACAACCAGGGGCATTGCACACTGGCCACAGCTCATCCGGACGATGTTGCTCCTTGCCACCGCAAAACGGGACCCGAGGATCGCCATGGGGTGCTGGAGGCTGACCCCATACCCAGAAGCTCTCACCACCGCCACTGCCGCCACTCTGGGGCGAAACCCGGAACACAGAAGACCGTAAACTCCAGCCCTTTATCTTTCTTTATCCTTTCTTTCAATTCTCCTCTTAGCCTTGTCTGGTCCAAAGAGAACATAGAAACATAGAAACATAGAAAATAGGTGCAGGAGTAGGTCATTCGGCCCTTTGAGCCTGCACCGCCATTCAATGAGTTCATGGCTGAACATGCAACCTCAGTACCCAATTCCTGCTTTCTCGCCATACCCCTTGATCCCCCTAGTAGTAAGGAATACATCTAACTCCTTTTTAAATATATTTAGTGAATTGGCCTCAACAACTTTCTGTGGTAGAGAATTCCACAGGTTCATCACTCTCTGGGTGAAGAAGTTTCTCCTCATCTCAGTCCTAAATGGCTTACCCCGTATCCTTAGACTGTGATCCCTGGTTCTGGACTTCCCCAACATTGGGAACATTCTTCCTCCATCTAACCTGTCTAAATGCGTCAGAATTTTAAACGTTTCTATCAGATCCCCTCTCATTCTTCTGAACTCCAGTGAATACAAACCCAGTTGATCCAGTCTTTCTTGATATGTCAGTCCCGCCATCCCGGGAATCAGTCTGGTGAACCTTCGCTGCACTCCCTCAATAGCAAGAAGGTCCTTCCTCAAGTTAGGAGACCAAAACTGTACACAATACTCCAGGTGTGGCCTCACCAAGGCCCTATACAACTGTAGCTACACCTCCCTGACCCTGTACTCAAATCCTCTCGCTATGAAGGCCAACATGCCATTTGCTTTCTTAACCGCCTGCTGTACCTGCATGCCAACCTTCAATGACTGATGTACCATGACACCCAGGTCTCGTTGCACCTCCTCTTTTCCTAATCTGTCACCATTCAGATAATAGTCTGTCTCTCTGTTTTTACCACCAAAGTGGATAACCTCACATTTATCCACATTATACTTCATCTGCCATGCATTTGCCCATTCACCTAATCTATCCATGTCACTCTGCAGCCTCATAGCATCCTCCTCGCAGCTCACACTGCCACCTAACTTAGTATCATCTGCATATTTGGAGATACTACATTTAATCCCCTCGTCTAAATCATTAATGTACAGTGTAAACAGCTGGGGCCCCAGCACAGAACCTTGCGGTACTCCACTAGTCACTGCCTGTCATTCTGAAAAGTACCCATTTACTCCTACTCTTTGCTTCCTGTCTGACAACCAGTTCTCAATCCATGTCAGCACACTACCCCCAATCCCATGTGCTTTAACTTTGCACATTAATCTCTTGTGTGGGACCTTGTCGAAAGCCATCTGAAAGTCCAGATATACCACATCAACTGGTACTCCCTTGTCCACTCTACTGGAAACATCCTCAAAAAATTCCAGAAGATTTGTCAAGCATGATTTCCCTTTCACAAATCCATGCTGACTTGGACCTATCATGTCACCTCTTTCCAAATGCGCTGCTATGACATCCTTAATATGCGCTGCTATGACATCCTACTGAGGTCAGGCTGACCGGTCTATAATTCCCTGTTTTCTCTCTCCCTCCTTTTTTAAAAAGTGGGGTTACATCGGCTACCCTCCACTCGATAGGAACTGATCCAGAGTCTACGGAATGTTGGAAAATGACTGTCAATGCATCCGCTATTTCCAAGGCCACCTCCTTAAGTACTCTGGGATGCAGTCCATCAGGCCCTGGGAATTTATCGGCCTTCAATCCCATCAATTTCCCCAACACAATTTCCTGACTAATAGGGATTTCCCTCAGTTCCTCCTTCTTACTAGACCCTCTGACCCCTTTTATATCTGGAAGGTTGTTTGTGTCCTCCTTAGTGAATACCGAAGCAAAGTACTTGTTCAATTGGTCTGCCATTTCTTTGTTCCCCATTATGACTTCCCTTGATTCTGACTGCAGGGGACCTACGTTTGTCTTTACTAACCTTTTTCTCTTTACATATCTATAGAAACTTTAGCAGTCTGTTGTAATGTTCCCTGCAAGCTTCCTCTCGTACTCTATTTTCCCTGCCCTAATCATACCCTTTGTCCTCCTCTGCTGAGTTCAAATTTCTCCCAGTCCCCGGGTTCACTGCTATTTCTGGCCAATTTGTATGCCACTTCCTTGGCTTTAATACTATCCCTGATTTCCCTTGATAGCCATTTTATATTTTTACGCCAGACAGGGATGCACAATTGTTGTAGTTCATCCATGCGGTCTCTAAATGTCTGCCATTGCCCATCCACTGTCAATCCCTTAAGTATCCTTCGCCAATCTATCCTAGCCAATTCACGCCTCATACCTTCAAAGTTACCCTTCTTTAAGTTCTGGACCATGGTCTCTTAATTTACTGTTTCATTCTCCATCCTAATGTAGAATTCCACCATATTATGGTCACTCTTCCCCAAGGGGCCTCGCACAACGAGATTGCTAATTAATCCTCTCTCATTGCACAACACCCAGTCTAATATGGCCTCCCCCCTAGTTGGTTCCTCGACATGTTGGTCTAGAAAACCATCCCTTATGCGCTCCAGGAAATCCTCCTCCACCGTATTGCTTCCAGTTTGGTTAGCCCAATATATATGCTTATTAAAGTCACCCATGATAACTGCTGCACCTTTATTGCATGCACCCCTAATTTCCTGTTTGATGCCCTCCCCAACATCACTACTACTGTTTGGAGGTCTGTACACAACTTCCACTAACGTTTTTTGCCCTTTGGTGTTCTGCAGCTCGACCCATATAGATTCCACATCCTCCAAGCTAATATCCTTCCTAACTACTGCATTAATCCCCTTTTAACCAGCAATGCTACCCCACCTCCTTTTCCTTTTATTCTATCCTTCCTGAATGTTGAATACCCCTGGATGTTGAGTTCCCAGCCCTGATCATCCTGGAGTCACGTCTCCGTAATCCCAATCACATCATATCCGTTAACATCTATTTGCACAGTTAATTCTTCCACCTTATTACGGATTCTCTTTGCATTAAGACACAAAGCCTTCAGGCTTGTTTTTTTAACACACTTTGTCCTTTTAGAATTATGATGTAGTGTGGCCCTTTCTGTTTGTTGCCTTTGTTTACTCGGCCTTCCACTATTGCTTTTTACCTTTCTATCATCTGTTTCTGACTCCATATTACTTTGCCCTATCTCGCTGCATAGGTTCCCATCCCCCTGCCATATTAGTTTAAACACTCCTGAACTGCATTAGCAAATGTTACCCCCAGGACATCAGTTCCAGTCCTGCCCAAGTGCAGACCGTCCCTTTTGTACAGGTCCCACTTCCCCCAGAACTGGTTCCAGTGTCCCAGGAATTTGAATCCCTCCCTCTTGCACCACTGCTCAAGCCACGTATTTATTCTAACTATCCTGCTCCCTCTACTCTGATTAGCACATGGCACTGGTAGCAATCCAGAGATTACTACCTTTGAGGTCCTACTTTTTAATTTAACTCCTAGCTCCCTAAATTCAGCTTGTAGGACCTCTTCCCGCTTCTTACCTGTTAGTGTGAATGTTTTCTCAGAAGAATCACTCAACACTCAGAGTTGGTTCCAACACCAATGCGGCCTTTATTTTTGCATGCGGGGAGGAAGCCTCAGGACTGGATCCAGGCACTTCTCTCCGACGAACAAAGAAACTCATCGATATTTATATGTTTTACAATAGTTCTTTACAGTTACTCAGCCCACTTCGGCTGGACACAACCCAATCATAATGATTATAGATTACATATAGGTTTCTTTAACCCAATAGAATTCCCCTGATACCTCAGGGGCTGTATGTTCGTTTTTTGTCAGCTCGGGCTGATTAATGACCTCGTTATGTGAGGCAGGTTCTCCCCTTATCTCTGTTCCTCCGGGCTCGGCTGTGTGAAATCTCTGATTATACCAGTGTATTATAATGGTTCGTTATAATTATCTTGTATCCAAGGCATTCCTGGTAGTGGGCCTCACTAGGTCATTGCTCGGTTATTGCTCGGTCAGCCCCAGTTCATTACTTGACTAATTGAGTACCCATCATGCCTGGGCAGACATTTTATGTGTGGCCACTTTAAACTTATATGAGTTTAGATATATTCAGCAGGTGCCTAATGCCTAGTGTTTTGATATATTCAACAGGTGCCTAATGCCTACAACAATTCCCTCCTTTCGGTAAAGGGACTAGTCCTAGTCCCCCTTTAACCGACCGTGCTACTTTTATTAGATTTTGTGCACGGCCCGGTACTCCCTGCCTCAACGTGCTGGCCAGTCACGCGGTTTCAGGAGTCTCGGTTGCTTAAATCAAATTAACAAAGGCCAAATCCTCCTGCCCCTTTATTAGACAGGCTTGTTTAGTATTTGGGGACCGGTCATGGGTCCCTCTTCATTGTGCGTGGTACCTGCATGCCTGGCAGGCCATTATGCCCCATGTTACTGCTAAGATCAATTGTATCCCGACCAGTATGTGTGAAATTATTCGAATCCAAGGATGGATGTTCAAATTTATTCCCCAGTCCCAGACCTTTCTCCACCAACTCTGACTTTATAAGTCTACATCGATATCTTCTTCCAGTACTTTGATTTTAGTTTGCAGTTGGTGGTAGAGCTTTACAGATTGACCCACCCTGAGCCTCAATTCTCGTAATACTTCGGTTAGATGTGGGATAGAGACCTGCTCTGGCTCGTCATAATCCTGCAAATGATCGTGGAGCTGATCGGTTACATCAATAACTTCGGGCTTCCGGCGCCTTACCTGGGTGATATGCGCTTGTCCGATCGTGACTGGTCGTAGCGGCGCAAAGCAAAAGTTCGGCTGTGGTATCGGGCACTGCAGGTCATTATACTGGTATGAATGCTCTGTGGTAGAGACACAGTATCTTCCCTTCCCTCCGTAGCCTGCCCTCGCGAAGTGCCTGTGTGCGGGCACTATTTCTAGTACACACCCGTCGGTTCGGTTAAACCCGCACTCGTCTAGCTCACCTTGGCCCACCGGGTGAGGACATACTGTGATCTCCTCCCTTTGCTTGCATTTTGTTAGGGAAATTCCGATAAGTATGTTGTTTTGATGAACGACGGAGGTGTTGGTCAGATATTAACGTATGGAGACATTTTCCCGTATTACTCCGATATTCTCTAGTTGGTACAGGGGGAATGGCCCTGAGTCCGGCGTGGCTATAGGGATCATCAGGACTATCCCTATCCCAGTATTTCTACCCATCTGGCAATCTGGAATTGCTGGGTATACTCAGGTCAGTCCCTTCAGAGTACAATTATCCAGTGTCCCCCTCTGGTTAGCCAACTGAGCCAAATGTGAACTGTCTATCCAATCGGGTACTTCCTCGCGTTGGATCTGGTCGAGATTGTTGCGGATCTGTCCCACCATCCACAGACCATAAGCGTGATAGAGTTGCCCCTGTCTTTGCTTTCCTGTATCTTCTTTTTCTCTATCAATGAGGTTTTGACGTGAGCTTCCAGGACTGAGATGCCATCCAACTGGATTTCGGCACCCTCCTTTCCTAGGTTGGCTTGGTCTTCCTGGTTTTGCTCCACCCTCTCTAATAACCCCTTCATCACCCCTCTAAGCTGTTCCACCCTCTCATTTAACCCTTGTATATCTATCAAGTTTACTACGGAGGTCCCTGTATTGAAACCGGTAGCAACATCATTAACTATTCCCCTCTTTATCCTGGGGGCTGACCCCTGTCCTCGGAATGTACTGGCACCCATTGCATCGGCAGCCTGCTGCATTACAACTTTACTTAATACATTGTACATTTTCCTTGACTGTTCTTTACAGTATTCCGGCATCTGGATGCCTGAAATATTGATCAGGACAGGCACAATTTCATGTTTAACATTATCATACAATAATTTCCCTTCGTTGTACATTACAATCCCATTTTCTGGTCCCTTAGTAGTTATGGGACAAGGCAGTTCCTCGGGCAATGTAGTGGTTCTTATGGGGCGCGGTGTCGGAGGGGGAGAGAAGCATACATACAATGATATTGCAGCCCCCCCCACCTCCTCATAGTACTCACACGGCCCCACTCCCTTTTTGCGGATGACTGATTGCTGGGACTCTCCCGGAGGTGCACAAATTATGCCGAAAGTACATTCATCGGGTCCTTTGACATCCCTCCGTTTAATGCAGCTGCTCCTTATACCCGTGGAGCACTGTACACATACCCGGTTCTTATTAGGATTCACTTGTAACCATGCATTAAAATAAGTCCTGTCCTTGCTTCAGTCCTTGGCTGCTGGGATGCACATTCCATCCGTTAAATTAAACAAGACTCCATAGTTCATGTAGTTGTTTATTTCCTGAGTGCGCTGCAATTCGTTGGTATCATCCAGTGTTTGCGTGGGTCTTGAGGTTCCCAGTATCATGAGTCCCCAGAGTTGAAGTCACCACTGCGGTCCCACCTTGGTGAGTGTTTTATCTGAAAATTTTAAACAGATAGCCTGGTTGTCACCAGATGTTAGGTTCTGGTCTACTTGTGTCGCTGTCACTGTGTGGAATCGGAGGTAAGGATTAGGTTAACCATATTCTTTATAGTCGTATCATCTCTATCACTTCATGTCCCTGTCTGGGCTGCCGTCGGTTTTGCGTTTGAGCCTGCTGTGCTCGAGCCTGCACGATGACCCATCTAAATATTATCCAAACTCCAATCAACACCAATGCCACTATTATTCCTCCAAACATCGCTGTCTGCTTTACCGTTAGGTTGGGTTTGTGGACTACAGCTCCTCACCGTGGGGTACATTGGCTCAATTGCCATAGGTGATGGTGCTATGGCTGCGCATTGCACTATCCGTCTAGTCCCGTTTTTTAAAACATCTCTTCCAGCCTGTTTATCTTAGCTTTTAACTCTTGACCAGCTAGTTCCGTTTTATTTTTATTCTGAATATCCCACCATTTCCTCTGTCAGGTGAGTCTTCTTTATTTTATTAAGAAATCCAAATTAATAATGTCCAGTATAAAACAGCTGTCAATGGAAAGGGTTAACTCCTTTACAGGTTTGTAAGAAAGCCTGATGTCATTACGTGACTTCACGTAATCATCCGAAAAATTCTTTTTTTTTTCAAGTCTTTGTGCCTTCAAAACTTGCTTAGAAATTAGGAATCCGTTAAACAGCATAAATCATTAGTAAAGTGGTCATAATAAAAATCTTCTCATCGGGAAAGACAGCATTTTAGATTAAACTCCAATTTTTTCTTAACTTCTAATTCAAGTACTTGCCAAAGAATTTTTTTTAAAAATTGATTTAAAACGAAACCACACATTTTTAATAGCTATTTTGTTTACTGAAATTCAATTTTTTTTTTTAAATTTCTCTCTCAGCACAAAATATAAACTTCTGTGCCAGTTCCATTTTTTCTTTCTGTGCTGAGTTCGCATAGCTTAGATCTTTTCTTCTCTTATTTTCATACATTCCAACATTTCGGGGTTTTTTTACGGTCCCGTTCACTGGGCAGATCTTGTGTTTTATTTCTCTCTCAGCACAAAATCTAAACATCCGTGCCAGTTCCATTTCTATAAGAATTTAAAAATTCAGTAAGATTCTCTAATTCCCAGTTTTTTCTTTCTGTGCTGAGTTCGCATAGCTTAGATCTTTTCTCCTCGTTATCTTCAAAACCCTCCTGCTTGTTCAGACTGTTCGGGACTTTTCTTGATAAACAATGTCCATTTTGGAAATCTTTTCAAACTGCATTGAAACTTTCTCATAATTTAAAATCATTATCAATGTAGAGTGTTTTTTACCTCTTCCAATTTGTTTTTCTTTTTCTAATTAAACCAATATCTTTTTCACAGCAAACACCAACTAGTATTTAGTAAGTTATGTCTTTTTCCATCACAAACACATTTTTTTTTCAGCACTTATTTAGTACGTTACATCTTTTTTTTTCAGATCTCCTTTCTTCAAATTAGGTTTTGCATTTTACATGGAGGGCTCGTCACTCCATAAATTTGTTAACTTAAAATAATTTGTTTACTTTCAAAGTGGCGTCTTTATCTTTTTCTTTTCTCCATAACTAGAATGGAGTCCAGCAATTAGGCTTTGAGGGCTGCTTTTCATTATCTCAAAATGCTCCAGTTTCAAAGTCGTTAAAATGTCTCTTCTAAACTGCTAAAGCTTGCTGTTTTTAACATTTTTCAAAAGTCCCTTTTACACCTTCGCAGATAGCTCGCCACTCGCCCAGGAGTTTGACCTGATCCCTGAAGGTATTTCTAGATTGTTTCCAAACCTTTTAGTTTTATATCTCCTTTTTTTCTTTAAGAGATCAGATTTAATTTAATAATTTTTTTTTTTAATCCACTTCAGTATTTTGCTGTGCCTTCTCTGAATATCTCAAAATCCCAATTCAAACTTCGTAATTTCAATCTTTATTTAAAATGTTTTTTTTTGAGCTAGAAGCTTTTTTTAAAAGGCATTCTTTATCTCATTCCGAGACTAAATTTATGTCTTTCAACCCAATGCAATCAATCATTGCATGTTTTCTTTCGACAAGTAAGTGAGCGTGTCAAATAAATTATTTTTTTTTTAACCACCGGGACCATGTATTTTTTATCTTTTGCTCAACAAACCTATCCTTTGTACATTTCCTAGCTCCGTAACTTATCATCCGAATAAATCCACACCTGCGTTTCTAACTTAAAATGTCTTAAAACTTCCCACATACAGGACAACACTACAAAGGGTTAAAAAAACTTTTACTCTGTTTAGAAAAGTGGGTGGAGCTAAAATAAACAGACACTTGCATTCCTCTTCCAACCAGGCTTTCAGACACATGAAAACATAAAAAAATTCATTCCGCAGTCAAAAAATCACACAAGGACTCTCAACGACAGACATTCACAAAAGTCTCTCTTCATTCAACAAAGCTTATTAATTTTTTTTTTGGCCGGCTCTATTCTTGGATCCATACTTCACTTAAGATAATCACTATCAGGTTTTTTTATTTCTTACATATTGATTTACTTCCTCTGTTAGTTTTTTGTGGGCTCGCAGTATCAAGACCACAGCCTTTTCATTTTTATTCGCTGGCAGGTCCTGAGGATCCCACCCTGCTCTAATCATTTTCTCGATTAGTTTCTTTTGTTTTTCCGCCAGGTGGCGGGTAAGGGACCCTTCTGGTCCCCACTCAAGGTTACTTGCTTTTGTGGCCATTCCTGGGTAGGACTAGAACCGTTAGGAATCTACTCTCAGAGGTCTGCTTTCTACCTAGCGTAACTTGTAGCAGACTGTCTCCTGGCTACTGTCAGGTCACAAGTTCTGCTGTTACACAAACTTATACAATTCTTAAAACACGTTTAAGCAATTCCCGCAGTGCTCTACGTATCCTTAACGACTACCTCCCACCGCTCTTCCCGTTGGTCCGACCCTGTTCACAGGTTTGGATTCTGTTAGCTGCTGTACACCGCTTGGTTCTACCCCGGGGTATATTTCAAATCACACTACTGGGTCCGGAAGATGTCTTTCGGTATCACGATCCCATGGTCCAAGTGTGTTCCCGGCACCTACTTAGTTCCTGGCCGTCACGTGGGACTAAAGTCCTCTTAATTCAGGCTCAGGCTAGGTGTTTGAGATATTGGACCGTCTCCTCGTGTCGATCAACCAGCATCCACCTTCCGCACCCGTTATAGAATTTTGTTTAAGGTATACTCACCCAGTTTCTCCAAGAGCGTCAGCGACCCCAACATCCTGTTCGTGACGCCACTGTTAGTGTGAATGTTTTCTCAGAAGAATCACTCAACACTCAGAGTTGGTTCCAACACCAATGCGGCCTTTATTTTTGCATGCGGGGAGGAAGCCTCAGGACTGGATCCAGGCACTGCTCTCCGACGAACAAAGAAACTCATCGATATTTATATGTTTTACAATAGTTCTTTACAGTTACTCAGCCCACTTTGGCTGGACACAACCCAACCATAATAATTATAGATTATATATAGGTTTCTTTAACCCAATAGAATTCCCCTGATACCTCAGGGGCTGTATGTTCGTTTTTTGTCAGCTCAGGCTGATTAATGACCTCATTATGTGAGGCAGGTTCTCCCCTTATCTCTGTTCCTCGGGGCTTGGCTGTGTGAAATCACTGATTATACCAGTGTACTATAATGGTTCAATATAATTATCTTGTATCCAAGACATTCCTGGTAGTGGGCCTCACTAGTTCATTGCTCGGTCATTGCTTGGTCAGCCCCAGTTCATTACTTGACTAATTGAATACCCATCATGCCTGGGCAGCCATTTTATGTGTGGCCACTTTAAACTTATATGAGTTTAGATATATTCAGCAGGTGCCTAATGCCTAGTGTTTTGATATATTCAGCAGGTGCCTAATGCCTAGTGTTTTGATATATTCAGCAGGTGCCTAATGCCTACAACATTACCTATATCGTTGGTACCTACATGTACCATGACAACTGGCTGTTCACCCTCCCTCTCCAGAATGCTCTGCAGCCACTCCAAGACATCCTTGACCCTTGCACCAGGGAGGCAACATACCATCCTGGAGTCTCGGTTGTGGCCACAGAAACTCCTATCTATTCCCCTTACAATTGAGTCCCCTATCACTATAGCTCTCCCACTCTTTTTCCCATCCTTCTGTGCAGCAGAACCAGCCACGGTGCCATGAACTTGGCTGCTGCTGCCCTCCCCTGATGAGTCATCCTCCTCAACAGTACCCAAAGTGGTGTATCTGTTTTGCAGGGGGATGACCACAGGGGACCCCTGCACTACCTTCCTTGCACTGCTTTCCTGCTGGTCTTCCATTCCCTAGCTGGCTGTGGACCCTTCACCTGCGGTAAGACCAACTCGCTACACGTGCTACTCACGTCATTCTCAGCATCGTGGATGCTCCAGAGTAAATGCACCCTCAGCTCCAACTCTGCAATGCGGTCTGTCAGGAGCTGGAGGCGGATACACTTCCCACACACGTAGTCGTCAGGGACACCGGAAGTGTCCCTGAGTTCCCACATGGTACAGGAGGAGCATATCACGTGACCGAGCTCTCCTGTCATGACTTAACCCTTAGATTAACTTAAATTGGCAACAACAATGCTAAAGTTTACTCACTGTTATAGAAGAGAAAAAAGAAAAACTACTTACCAATCACCAGCCAATCACTTACCCCCTTGGCTGTGACGTCACCTTTCTGTTTCTTTCTACTTCTTTCTTGCCCTCTCCCTATAGCTGCACAACCCTCTCCACGCACCTCCCGATGCCTCTCGCGGCCTTTTGTAGGCCTCTAGCCAACCCCGGACTCATGCCTCTCCACGCACTTCCCGACGCCTCTCGTGGCCTTTTGTAGGCCTCTCGCCGACCCCGGACTCATGCCTCTCCACGCACCTCCCGACGCCTCTCGCGGCCTTTTGTAGGCCTCTCGCCGGCCCCGGACTCACGCCTCTCCACAACAAGCCCGGCTTCTCTAGTCTGTCTACGTAACTGTAATCCCTCATTCCTGGAACCATTCTAGTAAATCTCTTCTGTACCCTCTCCAAAGCCAACACATTCTTCCTAAAGTGTCATGCCCAGAAATGGACACAATACTCCAGCTTAGGGCGAACTCATGTTTTATATAGGTTTAGCATAAATTCCTAGCTTTTGTACTATATGCTTCTATTTATAAAGCTCATGTTCATATATGCTTTATAAACTGCTTTGTTAACCTGTCATGCCACCTTCAGAAATGTGTGCACAAACCCAGGTCTCTCTTCTTGCACTCCCTTTGAAATTGTGCCTTTTAGCTTGTATTTTCACCCTTCATTCTTTCTACCAAAAAATATCACCTCACACTTTCCTGCGTTGAATTTCATTTGCCATGTGACCACACATTCCACGTGCCTGCCTGTGTTCTCTTGAAGTCTATTACTATCTTCATCGCTGTTTACTAAACTATCAAGTTTTGCGTTATCTGCAAATCTAAATATTGTGCCCTGTACACCCATGTCCAAGTCATTAATGTATATGAAAAACAGTAGTGGCCCTAGTACTGAGCCTTGGGGAACTCCACTGTTTACCTCCCCCAAGTCCAAAAAAACACCATTGACTACAACTCTGTTTTCTATCCCTTGGCCAATATTGTATCCAAGCTGCTACTACCCCTTTTATCCCTTGGGCTTCAATTTTGCTAATGTGTGGTATTTTATCAAAAGCCATTTGTAAGTCCATATACAACATCAACTGCATGGCCGCCATCCAGTCTCTCTGTTATCTCATCAAAAAATCAATCAAGTTAGGCAAACACGATTTGCCCTTAACTAATAAGAACATAAGAACATAAGAAATAGGGACAGGAGTAGGCCATACAATCATGGCTGATCCGATCATGGACCGAGGTCCACTTCCCTGTCCGCTCCCCATAACCCCTTATCCCCCTATCGTTTAAGAAACCATCTATTCCTGTCTTAAATTTATTCAATGTCACAGCTTCCACAGCTCACTGACGCAGTGAATTCCATAAATTTACAACCCTCTGAGAGAAGAAATTTCTCCTCATCTCAGTTTTAAATGGGTGGTCCCTTATTCTAAGATCATGCCCTCTAGTTCTAGTCTCCCCCATCAGTGGAAACATCCTCTCTGCATCTACCTTGTCAAGCCCTCTCATAATCTTATACGTTTTGAGAAGATCACCTCTCATTCTTCTGAATTCCAATGAGTAGAGGCCCAACCTACTCAACCTTTCCTCATAAATCAACCCCCTCATCTCCAGAATCAACCTAGTCAACCTTCTCTGAACAGCCTCCAAGGCAAGTATATCCTTTAGTGAAAATGAAAACGAAAACTGCACATAGTATTCAAGGTGTGGCCTCACCAATACCTTGTACAACTGTAGCAAGATTTCCCTGCTTTTATACTCCATCCCCTTTGCAATAAAGGCCAAGATTCCATTGGCCTTCCTGATCGCTTGCTGTACCTGCATACTATCCTTTTGTGTTTCATGCATAAGTACCCCCAGGTCCCGCTTTACTGCAGCACTTTGCAATCTTTCTCCATTTAAATAATAACTTGCTCTTTGATTTTTTCTGCCAAAGTGCATGACCTCACTTTCCAACATTATACTCCATCTGTCAAATTTTTGCCCACTCACTTAGCCTGTATATGTCCTTTTGCAGATTTTTTGTGTCCTCCTCACACATTGCTTTTCCTCCCATTTTTTATTATTGTCAGCAAACTTGACTACGTTACACTCAGTCCCTTCTTCCAAGTTGTTAATATAGATTGTAAATAGTTGGGGTCCCAGCACTGATCTCTGTGACACCCCACTAGTTACTGATTGCCAACCTGAGAATGAACCATTTATCCCGACACTCTATTTTCTGTTAGTTAGCCAATCCTCTATCCATGTTAATATATTACCCCCAACCCCATGAACTTTTATCTTGTGCAGTAACCTTATATGTGGCACCTTATCAAATGCCTTCTGGAAGTCCAAATACACCATATTCAGTGGTTCCCCTTTATCCACCCTGTTCGTTACATCCTCAAAGAACTCCAGCAAATTTGTCGAACATGAATTCCCCTTCATAAATCCCTGCTGACTCTGCCTGACCGAATTTTGCTTTTCCAAAAGTCCTTCTACTGCTTATTTAATAATGGACTCCAACATTTTTCCAACCACAGATCTATGCTGGTTCTCCTTTATTAGCCCATGTTTATCCAAGTGGCTGTTAATTTTCTCCCAGATTATTGTTTCTAAAAGCTTCCCACTGCTGGCATTAAACTGACCGGTTACTAATTGTCAATTTTATCCTTCTCTGCTTTTTTGAACAAAGGTGTTAAATTTTCAATTCTCTGGTCATTTGGCACCACACCTGTATCTAAGGAGGATTAGAAGACTGTGGCCAGCACCTCCACAATTTCTACCCTTACATCTCTCAGCAACCCAGGATGAATCCCATCTGGACCGGGTGACTTATCTACTTTAAGTACTGCCAGCCTTCCTAGTACCTCCTCTTTATAGATTTTTTATCTCACCCAGTTTCCCGGAGACCTGCTCGTTTATCATAGCTTTGGCAAAGCCATCTTTCTTGGTAAACACTGAACGAAGTTATTTAGTACTCATTTAGTACCTCAGCCATGCCTTCTGCCTCTAATTATAGATCTCCATTTTGGTCCCTAATTTCGCCCCCCCCTCCCACACCTCCTGCCCCCCCACATTCCTCTGACTACCCGTTTACTGTTAACATGCCTATAGAAAACTTTTGGATTCCCTTTTATGTAAGCTGCCAATCTATTCTCATATCATCACTTTGCCCCTTTTATTTCCTTTTTCACTTCTCCTCTGTACTTTTTATGTTCAACCTGATTCTTCCTTCCATTCATAGAATCATAGAAATTTACAGCATGGAAGGAGGCTATTTCGGCTCATCCTGTCCACCATGGCCGACAAAGAGCTATACAGCATAATCCCACTTTCCACCTCTTGATCCGTAGCCTTGTTGGTAACAGCACTTCAAGTGCACATTCAAGCACCCCTTTAATGTGTTGAGGGTTTCAGCCTCTTCCACCCTTTCAGGCATTGAGTTCCAGACCCCCACTTTGCTCTGGGTGAAGGAATTTTCCCTCAAACTTCCTTTAAATCTCCTACTAATTACTTTAAATCTATGCCCCATGGTTGTTGACCCATCTGCTAATGAAAATAGATCCTTCCTATCCACTCAATCTAGGCCCCTCATATTAGACACACCTCAATTAGGCCTCCCACAGGCTCCTCTGTTCCAAAGAAAATGAACCCAGCCTATCCAATATTTCTTTGTAGCCAACATTTTCCAGTCCAGGCAACATCCTCACAAATCTCCGCTGTACCCTCTCTAAGGCAATCACATATTTCCTGTAATGTGGTAACCAGAACTGCACACAGTACTCTAGCTGTGGCCTGACTAGTGTTTTATTTAAGTTCAAGCATAACCTCTCTGCTCTTGTATTCTATGCTTCAGCTAATAAAGGCAAGTATTTGGTATGCCTTCTTAATCCCCTTATCTACTTAGCCTGCTACCTTCAGGGATTTGTGGATCTGCACTCCAAGGTCCCTTTGTTCCTCTACACTTTTCAGTGTCCTACCATTTAATGTGTATTCCCTCCCCAAATGCATTACCTTGCAATTCTCTGGATTGAATTCCATTTGCCACTGTTCTGCCTACCTAACCAGGACATTGATATCTTCCTGCAATCTGCAGCTTTCGTCTTCATTATCAACCAAACAACTGATTTTAGTATCATCTTCAAACTTCTTAATCATAACCCCTACATTCAAGTCTAAATCATTGATATATACCACATAAAGCAATGGACCTAGTACTGAGCCCTGCGGAAACAGCCTTCCAGTCACAAAAACATCCAACAACAACTACCCTTTGCTTCCTGCCTCTGAGCCAATTTTGGATCCAACTTGCCACTTTGCCTTGGATCCCATGGGCTTTTACTTTACATGGTGACCAGTCTACCATGTGGGACGAATATTGAAAGCTTTGCTAAAATCCATATACACTACATCAAATGCACTACCCTCATTGACCCTCCTTGTTACCTCCTCAAAAAATTCAATTATGTTAGTCAGACATGATCTTCCCTTAACAAATCCATGCTTGATTAATTCATATCTTTCGAAATGAAGATTTTTTCTGTCCCTCAGAATATTTTCAAATAATTTTCCCACCACCGAGGTTAGGCTGACTGGGCTGTAATTATTTGGTCCATACCTATCTCCCTTTTTAAACAAAGGTCCAATGTTAGCAGTCCTCCAATCCTATAGCACCACACCTATAGCCAGAGGATTGGAAAATAATGGTAAGAGCTTCTGCTATTTCCTTTTTTGCTTCTCTTAACAGTCTGGATACATTTCATCCAGGCCTGGGGACTTATCCACTTTCAAAGCTGCTAAACCTCTTAATACTTCCTCTCTCACTATGTTTATTTCATCTAATATTTCACACTCCTCCTCCATGATTGCATTGTCTGCATTGCCCTTCTCCTTTGTGAAAACAGATACAAAGTATTCATTAAGAAACATACCCAACTCTTCTGCCTCCATACACAGATTACCTTTATGGTTTCTAATAGGCCCTACTCCTTCTTTAGTTATCCTCTTGATCTTAATGTATTTATAAAACATCTTTGGAGTTTCCCTGATTTTACTTGACAAAATGTTTTCATGCTCTCTCTTTGCTTTCCCAATTTAATTTTTAATTGCACCCTTGCACTTTCTGTACTCCTCTAGATTTCTGCAGTATTGAGCCCTGGGTATCTGTCATAAGCCTCCTTTTTTATCCTTTCTTGTATCTCCATTGACATCCAGGGGGCTCTAGATTTTTTATTCCCACCTATTTACTTTAAAGGAACATACTTACTCTGAATCCTCAGGATCTCCTCCTTAAATGCCTCTCACTGCTCTGACACTGGTTTATTTTCAAGTAGCTGTTTCCAGTCCACTTTAGCTAAATCCCATCACAGTTTAACCAAATTGGTTTTACCTCAGTTGAGAATTGGTCTATCTTTGTTCTTTTCCATAACTACCCTAAACCTAACTGAACTATGGTCACTTGCACCAGAATGCTCTCCCACTGATATCCTTTCCACCTGCCTGGCTTCATTCCCGAAAACAAATAAAGAGCCGCCCCCTCCCTAGTTGGACTCGTTACATACTGGCTAAAAAAAGAATTCTCCAGAATGCATTTTAGGAATTCTGCACCCTCTAAACCATTCACACTAATTTGATCCCAGTTAATATTATGATAGTTGAAATCCCACTGCCCTATAGTTTTTGCACTTCTTAAAAATCTGCCGAATTATTTGCTCGTCTATCTCCCTCTCCTATCTCCCTCCCTCCCTTATCAAGCTGGCTTCTGTCCTACACCCCCTTTTTCTGCTTCATGCTACACTTTAACTCCTTAGTCATCCATGGAGCTCTGGCTTTGGTTACCCTCACGTTCCTCTTTGTAGGAATGTACCTAGACTTTACCCAATGCATCTCCACTTTAAAAGCCACCATTGCTCCATTACATTTCTGACTGCTAGTCTTTCATTTCAATTTACCCGGGTAAGGTCCATCCTCAATTCGCTGAAATTAGGCCCACCCGCCAGTTAAATATTTTTATTCTAGATTGCCTCTTATCCTTCTCCATAACTAATCTAAAACTTACTATGATCACTATTCCCGAGATGCTCCCCGACTGTGGCAATCTCCATTTGACCCAATTCTTTCCCCAGGACTAAATCCAGCAATGCCTCCTTCCTTGTTGAGCAGAAAACATAATGATCAAGAAACATCTCCTGAACCCACTTCAGAAATTCCTTTTAAATTCCTCTACATTTTAAAACTACAACTTGGTGCCCAATCACATACTGAATTAGTTTATATCCTCCCCTACAACATTAGGCAACCTGCATGCAAGGATATTTGTCCCAGCTCTGTTCATGTGCAACGCTTCCCTTTTCAACAGATCCCTCCTGTCACAGAACTGGTCCCTATGTCCCAGGTATCTGCAGCCCTCCCTCCTACACCATGTCTCTAGCCACACATTAACCTGCCATATCCTCCTATTTCTACTCTCACTAGGACGTGACACTGGGATTAATCCAGAGATTAAAACCTTCAGGTTCTTGCTTTTTAACTTCCTCCCTAGCTTGTTAAACTCTGACGGCAGGAGCTCAACCCTCTTCCTCCTTATGTCATTGGTTCCGACATGGACCATGATTTCTGGCTCTTCCTATAAGAACATAAGAATTAGGAACAGGAATAAGCCATCTAGCCCCTCGAGCCTCCTCCACCATTTAATAAGATCATGGCTGATCTGGCCGTGGACTCAGCTCCACTTACCCGCCCGCTCCCCGTAACCCTTAATTCCCTTATTGGTTAAAAATCTATCTATCTGTGACTTGAATACATTCAATGAGCTAGCCTCAACTGCTTACTTGGGCAGAGAATTCCATAGATTCACAATCCTCTGGGAGAAGAAATTCCTTCTCAACTTGGTTTTAAATTGACTCCCCCGTATTTTGAGGCCGTGCCCCCTAGTTCTAGTCTCCCCGACCAGTGGAAACAACCTCTCTGCCTCTATCTTGTCTATCCCTTTCATTATTTTAAATGTTTCTATAAGATCACCCCTCATCCTTCTGAACTCCAACGAGTAAAGACCCAGTCTACTCAATCTTTCATCATAAGGTAACCCCGTCATCTCCAGAATCAGCCTCGTGAATTGTCTCTGTATCCCCTCCAAAGCTAGTATATCCTTCCTTCAGTAAGGTGACCAAAACTGCACGCAGTACTCCAGGTGCGGCCTCACCAATACCCTTTGCAGTTGCAGAAGGACCTCTCTGCTTTTGTACTCCATCCCTCTCGCAATGAAGGCCAACATTCCATTCGCCTTCCTGATTACTTGCTGCACCTGCAAACTAACTTTTTGGGATTCACGCACAAGGACCCCCAGGTCCCTCTGCACCGCAGCATGTTGTAATTTCTCCCCATTCAAATAATATTCCCTTTTACTGTTTTTTTTCCCAAGGTGGATAACCTCACACTTTCTGACATTGTATTCCATCTGCCAAACCTTAGCCCATTCGCTTAACCAATCTAAATCTCTTTGCAGCCTTTCTGTGTCCTCTCCACAACCCGCTTTCCCACTAATCTTTGTGTCATCTGCAAATTTTGTTACACTACACTCTGTCCCCTCTTCCAGGTCATCTATGTATATTGTAAACAGTTGTGGTCCCAGCACTAATCCCTGTGGCACACCACTAACCACCGATTTTCAACCCGAAAAGGACCCATTTATCCCGACTCTCTGCTTTCTGTTTGCCAGCCAATTCTCTATCCATGCTAATACATTTCCTCTGACTCCGCGTACCTTTATCTTCTGCAGTAACCTTTTGTGTGGCACCTTATCGAATGCCTTTTGAAAATCTAAATACACCACATCCATCGGTACACCTCTATCCACCATGCTCATTATATCCTCAAAGAATTTCAGTAAATTAGTTAAACATGATTTCCCCTTCATGAATCCATGCTGCGTCTGCTTGATTGCACTATTCCTATCTAGATGTCCCGCTATTTCTTCCTTCATGATAGTTTCAAGCATTTTCCCCACTACAGATGTTAAACTAACCGGCCTATAGTTACCTGCCTTTAGTCTGCCCCCTTTTTTAAACAGAGGCATTACATTAGCTGCTTTCCAATCCACTGGTACCTTCACAGAGTCCAGAGAATTTTGGTAGATTATAACGAATGCATCTGCTATAACTTCCACCATCTCTTTTAATACCCTGGGATGCATTTCATCAGGACCAGGGGACTTGTCTACCTCTTCTTCCCGCAAAATGTTCTGTAGCCTCTCAGTGATGTAACTTACCCTGACACTGGGGAACATATCTTGTCGATGGTAGCAGAACTGCCTGTCTGTCCCCCTGACTTTTGAATCCACAATTAATACTGCAGTCCTACATTTTGTTGTATTCTCCTGTGCAGTCCTTTGCCTCCCAGTGCCAGGTTCGAAACTGTGATATATTCTTTCCAAAATCACAAACACACTACACACAAGATGGCTCTACTGGAAACAGTCATCATGTGACTTGTCACATGAAACTTTTATGTTATTTACATCACAGTTGCATTACTACAGTAGTCCGCTATGTTGAGCAGTAGTCCACTATGTTGAGCTCTATTACACTTTTCCTCCTTATTGAAGAAGTAATCATAACAAAATAATCATGATACATAATTTGCATGGTATACACAACAAAAGATCTGGACTTATTTTGCCATATTTACAAATCAAACTTAACCACTGGTTTTCTGTTTTGAAGAGGATATCTTTGCTCTCGAACAGAACCTTCCAAACATGGTGTCGAACTTAGACTCATTCTAGGCTGAGCCTGAGGAGAGTTTTTCTCCAACGGATGCTCTTGATTTACATTTTGACTCTCAACAACTTCAGACTGTTTGTCTGCCTATTGGTACCCTACCTGTAGCAAGACTATCTGACTCATCAGAAATAATCGAATCATTCCAACTCCTTCCACATCTGTAGGTAAAATATGATCAATGTGAACAAACCTAATCTTTCTATGATCAAATATCTTGACCAAATATGTGCGAGGGCCACCTATCTTCACTACACTTCCTGGTAACAACTTTAACCATTTATGGTGATGGTTCTTTACTCTAACATTTTGATTCAATTTCACACTTCTATCTCTTACTCTACCTTCATCATGATTCTTTTTCTGTCTTAATTGTTTCTCTTCTACTGACTGTACCAAGTTTGGCTTTAACAATGGTTCATAGCTGTCATTTGACAAAGAACTCTGCTGGATTTCTACCAGTAGCTGTATGAGGAGTATTACAATACGTAATTAGAAAATTAGCTAGTTTGTGGTCCAATGACAACTTCCATTTCTTTGAATTTGAATCCAACATTTGCTTGAGACGGCATGTTTCACAATTTGTACTGTGTGCTCTGCTGGACTATTTGAAGCAGGGTGGTATGGTGGAACCTTGGTATGTTTCACACCATTTCTGGTCATGAATTGTGCAAAATATTCTCAACAAAATTGCCGCCTATTATCAGACACAATTTCTTCTGGGAGACCATATGAAGAAAACGATCTTCCCAAATTGTCTAATTTTTTACTTGTTGTTATTTTCTGCATTGGAAACACCTCTACCCACTTCAAATGGCTATCAATCACAATGAACAATTGTTGTCCTTCTAGCTCAGCAAAATCTACATGTATCCTTTGGCACACCCTGGGAGGCCATTTCCATGGCTGCAATGGTACTGATGGTGGTTTCTTGCTTACCGATTGACTTGTTGTATACTGACTAACGATGTACTCTATATCTTTATCTAGATCTGGCCACCATAAGTAACTGCATGCAAAACTCTTGGTCAAGCACATTCCCAGGTGCTGGTCATGAAGATCTCCTAACAATTTGGAACTGAACTTATTTGCAATAACTACTCTTGCAACCCACATGATACAATCTTTATCATTGATAATTCATACCTACGAATGGAGTACGGATGAATATCTTTCTCTGATACCTGGTTTCGCCAGCCATTTGCTATGTAATCATAGACCTTTGACATAACTGGGTCATGTTTGGTTGCTCTATCAATCTCTTTAGATGTGACTGGCAGCTCATCAATATATGACAAATTGAACATATCTTCCCTACAAGGTGTAATTTGTGATGGGGATGGCAAACTAGACATAGCATCAGCATTAACATCTGACTTAGGTGCAGCAACAATGGGTGAAGCCCAATTACTTAGATCTACCTTAGAGATAACGTTCTCAGTTTCTAGTCTTTTCAGTTCTTGCTCAACTTTCTGCTTGAGTGCGTATGGTACAGGATGTGGCTTGCAGTAAACTGATCTAGCATCCCTCTGTACCCTGACACTCACCTTGAACTCTTGGATTGGACTGCTTGTTTCGCGGAACACCTTCGGATGCTGCTTGATGACATGATCCTTCGGTGTAAGTCTCATTTCAACACGAGAAATCTCATTCCAATCCAGCTTAAGTGATCCCATCTAATTTCTAACTATCAAGGCAGGCTTGTCTCCTGGCATTACTAAGAGAAGCCAGCTCTGAAACTGATCCTTGTTGTATTTCACTGGTATGGTGAAACATCCTACCACAGGGATTAGCTCTCCTGAGTAGCATCGCAGTTTTATCTTCGACTTTTCCAGTGGAAAATCACTCGCCTTGTCGAGATATAGCGATTCCGGTACTTCGCTCATGGATGCACCAGTGTCGATTTCCATGGGTATCCCGGTTACTGCAATGTCTATTTGGATGACGATACTTCGCAAATCATTGTTAGGTACCCTTTTGCTCCTGATGATGTGCAGCTCCAGAATCTCCTCGTCCTGTTGCTTCTCTTTAATGCTGTGTATTCTTTAAGACGCCAGACAGAGTTGGCATCCAGAGTCTGCACACCTGTGGTCAAGAAGTGCATGGATTTATTTGGTTGCCGTGATTGCTATTCCACAAAGATGGCCACTCTGTCCATTAAGAAGACATCGTCTCAATGCCCTGCAACATCAACACACTCATGCTTGAGCTGGATTCTCGATTCGCTCTGCAGTTTGTGGCCAGCGTGCTTGTAAGGACTGCCAGTACTTCGCAGATTTTCTGCTGCCCGTCAGTGATTATGCTTTTCATCGATGGCTCCTGGGTACAATATCTGTGCCCAGCTGAGCAGTGCTTGGAGAGGGCAGTACCCTCCTACATGATCTTGCCACAGCATTATGTGAGGGGCCCATCATGGCACCTGTCACTGCTCCTTAATATTAACACCAACTGCCCCATCATTCCATTTTGTTGCTCTGCCTACCAAACACAGTAATTGGAAACTTAGCTCATGAATTGTCTTCCTGCCATCTCAACCTCATCCACCACCACTACCCTGGACTCTGGGCTGTTCACTCAAGAACAAGGTCCTTGGGGTCCACAAGCTTATCCATGTTAATCAGTCCCATCTGACCCTCCCATCACCCTATTCCTACTGAATTGCTGATCACCCAACTTCTCTTCCTGGCTCCCATGCTAGCTTCCCTGTCCATCTTCTTTTCAAAAACACCATCATCAACCCTGCTGAACGAAAGCCACTGGAGTCTCTGTCTTTGCAAATTACTACCTAATTTTTAACCTTCCTTTCCTCGCCAAAAGCCCTAAATCTGTTGCCACTTGTCAGATCCATGTCCATTGCTTCAATCAACTTTTTTCCCTTCGCATAACACGGAAACAGCTCTAACCAACAACAACAACAACTTGTATCTATATAGTGCCTTTAACATAGTAAAATGTCCCAAGGCACTTCACAGGAGTATTATAAGACAAAAAATTTGACACCAAGCCACATAAGGTGAAATTACGGCAGGTGACAAAAAGCTTGGTCAAAGTGGTGGATTTTAAGGACCATCTTAAAGGAGGACAGAGGTAGAGAGGTGGAAAAGTTTATGCAGGGAATTCCAGAGCATAGGGCCTAGGCAAAAGAATGCATGGCCACCAATGGTTGAATGATTATAATCAGGGATGATCAAGTGGGGAAGAATTAGAGGAGCGCAGATATCTTGGTGGGTTGTGGGGCTGGAGGAGATTACAGAGATAGGGAGTGGCAAGGCCATGGAGGGAATTGAAAACAAGGATGAAAATTTTGAAATTGAGGTATTGCTTAACTGGCAAGCAATGTAGTACAGGGGTGATGGGTTGAATGGGACTTGGTGTGAGTTAAAACACGGGCAGCTGAGTTTTGGATGGCCTCAACTTTACATAGGGTAGAATGTAGGAGGCCAGCCAGGTGTGCTTTGCAATAGTGAAGTCTCGAGGTAACAAAGACATGAATGAGGGTTTCAGCAGCAGATGAGCCGAGGCAAGGGTGGAGACAGGCAATGTTACAGAGGTGGAAATAGGCGGTCTTAGTTATGCCGCAGATATGTAGTCGGAAGCTAATCTCACTGTCAAATATGACACCAAGGTTGCAAACAGTGCGGTTCAGCCTCAGGCAGATGTTAGGGAGAGGGATGGAGTCAGTGGCTAGAGAATGGAGTTTGTGGCGGGGACCGAAAACAATGGCTTCCGTCTTCCCAATAATTAATTGGAGAAAATTTCAGCTCATCCAGAACTGGATGTTGGACAAGCAGTCTGACAATTTGCAGGGTTCGAGAGAAGCGCTCGTGTGGTAGAGCTGGGTGTCATCAATGTACATGTGGAAATTGACACTGTGTTTTCAGATGATGTCGCAAAGGGGAAGCATGTAGATGAGAAATAGGAGGAGGCGAAGGATAGATCCTTGGGGGACACCAGAGGTAATGATGTGGAAGTGGGAAGAGAAGCCGTTGTCGGTAATTCTCTGACTATGATTATGTTATTAAGTTATGATATTCTGTGACTGTTTCTTTATCTCTCCTTGTCCACCTCAACCTCTCTGCAGTCCCTGATACAGTGAACCACACCATCCTATCCTAATGCTTCTTCTCTTAAGTGGGACTTTCCTCGGTTGGTTACATTCAAACCTACCCCACCACAGCTCAAACACCTTGACCAATTATTTCTCTCTCAATCCCCTAACCAAGAGTCTTCCAATGCACTTTTCTTATTCCCTTCCTCTTCCTCATCTACATACTGCCCCTTTGCGACATCATCTGCAGACATGGGATCAGCTTCCATATTTACATTGGCAACACCAAGCTGTACCTCTCCACCACATCTCTAAACTCCTCCACTGCAGTTATGCTGTACTGTTTGTCCAAATTCCAGTTTTGAAGAAGGCTCAATTTCCTCCAGCTAAAGATTGGGATGACCTAAACTGAAGTCTTCTGCCTCTGCCACAAACCCTTGCTACTGACTTCATTACCCACCCCAGCCACTGTCAGGCTGAACCAGATTGTTCACAGCTTCAGTGTCCAATTTGATCCCAAGCTGAGCTTCCAACCCAAATCATTCTTATCCAAAAGATCACCTTGTTTCATCATATAAAATATCCCATGGCACTATTCAAAGAAGAGCAGGGGAATCCTCCTAGGGTCGGCCAAAATTTATCCCCAAACCATCACCACTGAAACGGATTATCTCATTGCTGTTTGTGGGAGGTTGCTCTGCACAAAGTGGCTAGCATGTTTCCCACATTACAACTTCAAAAAGCACTTAATTGACTGAAAGGACTTTGGGGTTTCCTGAGGTCATGAAAGGTGCAATAAATGCAAGTTCTTCTTCTTAATTTATGTCTTTATCACTTCTAGGCTCGACTAGTTCAATACATTTACTAGCTCACCTTCCATTCTCACCCTTGATTTTATGCATCGCTTTTAAAATTACAAAGGAATACAGATACACAAGTACTGTACTAGAACAAAACCTGAGGACTGGGAGAAATTTAGAATTCAGCAGAGGAGGACAAAGGGTTTAATTAGGAGGGGGAAAATAGAGTATGAGAGGAAGCTTGCTGGGAACATAAAAACTGACTGCAAAAATTCTATAGATATGTGAAGAGAAAAAGATTAGTGAAGACAACCGTAGGTCCGTTGCAGTCAGATTCAGGTGAATTTTTAATGGGGAACAAAGAAATGGCAGACCAGTTGAACAAATACTTTGGTTCTGTCTTCATGAAGGATCGATAATTGGCTGGCTAACAGAAAGCAGAGAGTTGCGTCCTTTTCGGGTTGGAAATCGATGGTTAGTGGTGTGCCACAGGGATCGGTGCTGGGACCACAACTGTTTAGGATATACATAGATGACCTGGAAGAGGGGACAGAGTGTAGTGTAACAAAATTTGCAGATGACACAAAGATTAGTGGGAAAGCGGGTTGTGTAGAGGACACAGAGAAGCTGCAAAGAGATTTAGATAGGTTAAGCGAATTGGCTAAGGTTTGGCAGATGGAATGCAATGTCGGAAAATGTGAGGTCATCCACCTTGGAAAAAAAAAACAGTAAAAGGGAATATTATTTGAATGGGAAGAAATTACAACATGCTGCGGTGCAGAGGGACCTGGGGGTCCTTGTGCATGAATCCCAAAAAGTTAGTTTGCAGGTGCAGCAGGTAATCAGGAAGGCAAATGGAATGTTGGCCTTCATTGCGAGAGGGATGGAGTACAAAAGCAGGGAGGTCCTGCTGCAACTGTACAGGGTATTGGTGAGGCCGCACGTGGAGTACTGCATGCAGTTTTGTTCACCTTACTTAAGGAAGGATATACTAGCTTTGGAGGGGGTACAGAGAAGATTCACTAGGCTGATTCCAGAGATGAGGGGGTTACCTTATGATGAAAGATTGAGTAGACTGGGTCTTTACTCGTTGGAGTTCAGAAGGATGAGGGGTGATCTTATAGAAACATTTAAAATAATGAAAGGGATAGACAAGATAGAGGCAGAGAGATTGTTTCCACTGGTCTGGGAGACTAGAACTAGGGGGCACAGCCTCAAAATACGGGGGAGCCAATTTAAAACCGAGTTGAGAAGGAATTTCTTCTCCCAGAGGGTTGTGAATCTGTGGAATTCTCTGCCCAAGGAAGCAGTTGAGGCTAGCTCATTGAATGTATTCAAATCACAGATAGATAGATTTTTAACTAATAAGGGAATTAAGGGTTGTGGGGAGCGGGCGGGTAAGTGGAGCTGAGTCCACGGCCAGATCAGCCATGATCTTGTTGAATGGCGGAGCAGGCTCGAGGGGCTAGATGGCCTACTCCTGTTCCTAATTCTTATGTTCTTATGTTCTTAAGACACAAATAACCTTCCGGAAATACTAGGGGACTGAGGGTCTAGTGAGAAGGAGGAACTGAAGGAAATCCTTATTAGGCGTGAAATTATGTCAGGGAAATTGATGGGATTGAAGGCCGATAAATCCCTGGGGCCTTATCGTCTGCATCCCAGAGTACTTAAGGAAGTGCCCTCGAAATAATGGATGCATTGGTGATCATTTTCCAACAGTCTATCAACTCTGGATCAGTTTCTATGGACTGGAGGGTAGCTAATGTAACACCGCTTTTTAAAAAAGGAGGGAGAAAGAAAATGGGGAATTATAGACCGGTTAGCCTGACATCAGTGGTGGGGAAAATGTTGGAATCAATTATTAACGATGAAATAGCAGCACATTTGGAAAGCAGTGACAGGATCGGTTCAAGTCAGCATGGATTTATGAAAGGGAAATCCTGCTTGACAAATCTTCTCGAATTTTTTGAGGATGTAACTCGTAGAGTGGAGAACCAGTGGCTTTGGTGTATTTGGACTTTCAAAAGGCTTTTGGCAAGGTCTCACATAAGAGATTGGTGTGCAAAATTAAACACATGGTATTGGGGGTAATGTACTGATGTGGATAGAGAACTGTTTGGCAGACAGGAAGCAGAGAGTCGGAATAAACGGATCCTTTTTCAGAATGGCAGGCAGTGACTGGTGGGGTGCCGCAGGGCTCAGTGCTGGGACCCCAGCTATTTACAATATACATTAATGATTTAGATGAAGGAATTGAGTGTAATATCTCCAAGTTTGCGAATGACACTAAGCTGGGTGGTGGTGTGAGCTATGAGGAGGACGCTAAGAGGCTGCAGGGTGACCTGGACATGTTAGGTGAGTGGGTAAATGCATGGCAGATGCAGCATAATGTGGATAAATGTGAGTTTATCTACTTTGGTGGCAAAAACACGAAGGCAGAATATTATCTGAATGACGGCAGATTAGGAAAAGGGGAGGTGCAATGAGATCTCGGTGTCATGGTACATCAGTCATTGAAAGTTGGCATGCAGGTAAAGCAGACGGTGAAGAAGGCAAATGGTATGTTGGCCTTGATAGCTAGGGGATTTGAATATAGGATCAGGGAGGTCTTACTGCAGTTCTATAGGGCCTTGGTGAGGCCTCACCTGGAATATTTTGTTCAGTTTTCGTCTCCTAATCTGAGGAAGGACGTTATTGCTATTGAGGGAGTGCAGTAAAGGTTCACTAGACTTATTCCCGGGATGGCAGCACTGACATATGAGGAGAGACTGGATCAACTGGGCCTGTATTCACTGGTGTTTCGAAGGATGAGAGGGGATCTCATTGAAACATATAAAATTCTGACGGGACTGGACAGGTTAGATGCTGGAAGAATGTTTCCGATGTTGGGGAAGTCCAGAACCAGGGGGCACCGTCTAAGGATAAGGGGTAAGCTATTTAGGACTGAGATGAGGAGAAACTTCTTCACCCAGAGAATTGTGAACCTATGGAATTCCTTACCGCAGAGAGTTGTTGATGCCAGTTCATTGGATATATTCAAGAGGGAGTTAGATATGACCCTTACGGCTAAAGGAATCAAGGAGTATGGAGAGAAAGCAGGAAAGGGGTACTGAGATTAATGATCAGCCACGATCTTATTGAATGGTGGTGCAGGCTCGAAGGGCCGAATGGCCTACTCCTGCACCTATTTTCTCTGTTTCTATGTTTCTAAAAGGAAATCTGACACAAAAATAACTTGCGAGACCACCAAAGAGATCAAACATGTACAACACTATTTTTATTTGAAAACATTAGCTATCACTTCTTTTCACCACCTCTACATGAAACCCACATAATGACAAGTTGGCTTACTTGCTGGTGGTATAACAGACATTGGCAGATTGAGAAATTTTGGCAGTGCACAACAAGCTGATCCTGTCTATTTTTATCACAGAAGCAAGTAAAGCCACCCAATTCTGAATCATTCAAGTCCTTTACATTAGCTTGCTCATCATGCCCTATATGTTATCTCACTCGCCCGTTACCACTTTCCACAGTAATTAGCTATTTGATGGTGCAATTGTCAAAAGTAATATAAATCTGTGTTAACTGATGAAATATAATCTCCTTTAACTGTCAAAAGAAAATAAAAGTGTAATTTGTGGCATGGGTACAGTACTGCATTGTAGCTACAATCTCACTTTTATTGAGGACCTTGTAGCTCTTGGGCATGATTTTCAATTTCTCAGATAATGTTTACTCAGTCACTTTAGATGTAAGATAATATTTTATTACTTTGGTATTTTCTCCATTACGTGCAAGTATTGAAATTATCCCTAATTATGTCACTGATAAATGGCAAGCCTTTAAAGTGTTGCATGAATCAAGTAAATAGTGACATTATTACAATTATACAGCTCATCTTGCTGGATGTATAAAATGTGAAGTCAATGACGATATATTGCATTAATATATTACGGCAAATTATATGTAATTCCACTAACCCCTGGAACAATACAATTGTAACTTAATCGTCTTGACTGAGCATTATATTTCATTGAGTTTCTCCTGAATGTATGGCACCACTTCTATGGAATTTAAATTAATAGGAATAATAAACTTAATAGAAATTATGAGATTTTCCATTGTGGTTATATTTGGCAAAGCAACTAACTTCAAATTCTTTCTTATGCTTCAAGATTTGTCTCTATTAAGCATATCATTGATAATACCATGTTTTTTTTTATTTTCATTCCAGGGACGTAGGCAATGTCTTCCCAACACTGCCATACACCTGTGCTCTTGTTTTTGCCTGTCAACCAGCCAGTTGAGATGGTGCAGTCCAAAGCTGGGTCTTCTAAGCCCAGAGCTGCTCGAGGTCATCCTGCAAAGCCATTTGCAATTTCCCCCACTGAATGTCAGCAGCCTTCCACCAGCCTTGCTGCAGCCACTGGGGTAGCACTGTGTAGGAGCTCCAGGAAAGTGTAGAGTTGAAAAATTCGTGGGAACCCCCCCCAGTGTTTGGACTAATTGGAAAGGAAATTTAATTTGGAACTATCTACCAGGAAGTTTGAGATCCTAAAGTGCACATGGAAGAAACTATAAGTTTTAATCAAATTTGGGATTTTACAAGGCAGATTGGATCTGTGTGGGAAGGGCTAAGAACTAAAGGAGAACTATCCTTCAAAGAAACCAGTTTGAGTATTGAAACTGTCTGGGGTATCGAAGCTAAAACAAATTGTCTGGGGAAATTGTGTAAACTCGAAAACCCTTCTCCCCAGGAGGCATTAATATAGCAACAATCAACCCAGAGATAGCCAGCCATCACCGTGAGCAGAAAACCCATTCCAGCACATGCATAATGATAATGGTATATCCAGCCTGCATGGAAAACCGAAAGCTAGGCAGACATTGCAAATACCAAAGCTAATTTTTCCATCAGGAAACAGATTCAGAAGATCAAAACATCCGAGACAGGTTAACATTTAATGAGCCCGTCAAAATATGAAAAAGAGATATCAAGCCTGCCAAAAATTAAACAAAGAATCAGGGCTGATTTGGCGTGAAGATTAGAACAGCTCCAAAAGCATAACTGGGGCCCTGTTTTAAACGAGTTAAGAGTATCGGATGCATAGCATCAGAGAGCATCAAGAAAGGAGGAGAGAGAAACTAATGTAGCAGTTGTAACAAGCCTCTCCAGCTTCAACGACACTACTGGGGCCACATTGTCCTGCTATCGAAAAGGAAAGAAGAACATCACCATCGTGGTAGCAACTGACCAGAGCCAACATGGTACCATCAAAAACACCGCAATCAAACAACTCCGAAACAAAACTTCTCAAACAAGAAACCGAAGATTCGAAAATTTCCACTCTACAATCTAGGCCTGACTACCAACAGGTGAAAACATTACCTAAAGAGACTTTGAAACCCATTTCTAACGAAAGAAAACGGGTACTTACCCCATAAGTCCAAAACACATCCTACTGCATCAGCGGACACCACCCAACTGAAGATTGCACAGTAAGAAGTCTTCTACTACGTTCGGGGTACGCAAGCAGTACCTACAGAATCCAGCGAACTCCGAAATCGCAAACCACCGCCAACTACCAGTAAAGGATCGATGAGCATAGTCCCTGTTTGCCCTGGAGTTTAACCTCGTCAGAGTTAGGCACTGGGAGGTGGGAGGTGTATTATTTCTGTAACCGCTTTGAATGATTATAAGTTTGACATTGTATTTTCTTGACCTTAATAAAATTGAAGTTCTTTGCAACAAACCAGTTGTCTCTTGCACTTTGTCACATCCCCCAAATAAATCCAAAGTCTAGAACCCAGGGAGTGATTTGAACCGCTCAGAATGTCAGAGATGAAGCTGAGCCCACACACCACCCCCTACAACAGGAAAAGGCACACGGAAGACAGGCATTAAGGGAATGCACAAGTGTGATTAATTGACTTTTGATTTAAATATTTAATGTTGTGATTCATAACATTGGTTTGTAATGTTTGTTTTTTGGTGGCTTTTATTGGAGCATCGTGGTCAAGAGGATGTTGTGATGGTCAGTAACTGAGGAAAGGTAAGATGTGAGACTGTGGGTGAATGGGGAATTGGGGTTGCATTCACTGGTACTGCTTACGGATGAGTCAATCACGGACAGCTGGGCAGAAAGGGGTTGTCTAGGCTGCCTCCTTCCTTCCTCCTCCTCTTCTGTTTGCTCCACCTCCTCCTCCTCATCAGCTGGCTGCTGTATGCCTGGTGGCAAGGGCTGTGCCTTCACGATGGCGAGATTGTGGAGCATGCAGCAACCATGACAAATCTTGAGACATGCTCTGACGAGTACTGCAAGGCTCCTCCAGAGTAGTCCAGCAAGTGAAACAGTTATTTAAGGATGCCAATGGCTTTCATTGCGCCCACGTGTGCATAGGTTGTGCAGTGGCGTCATAAGCCAGGCGGTCAGCAGATAGCCCTTGGTGGCCAGCAGCCACCCTCTGGTACGTTGTGATGGCTCAAATGCTGATGGTACGGCGGACTACAGCAGAATTAAGGCAGCATGATGGCTGCCAGGATACCGGGTATTGACCTGCAGGATGCGCTGATATGGTTGCACACCAGCTGGACAGTGAGGGAGTAGAATCCTTTTGGTTGCAGTACATCTCTGAATTGAGATGTGGACCCCTAAAAGTGATCTGTGTGCAGTCAACGGCATCCTGTACCATGGGGAAGCCCGCTAACCTGGCAAAGCTACATGCTCGCTCTGCCTGCTTTTCTCTGGCAAAAGAGAATGAAACATATTCAGTTCACTTTGCATACAGAGCCTCACTCACCTCCCTTATCCAAGATTGGACGGCGAACTGGGAGATGTTACAGACGTCGGCTGCTCCAGCCTGGAAAGAGCCCGACATGAAGAATTTCAAGGCCACGATCACCCTCACAGCCATTGGCAATGCAAACCTCACTCTGGACTGATGCTGCAGGTCTGCCTGCAGCAGGTGGAAGATTTCATTGAGCAACGCCTTAGTAATCATCATCATAGGCAGTCGCTTGAAATCGAGGAAGACTTGCTTCCACTCTCAAAGTGAGTTCTCAGATAGCTGTACAGTCCAATACGGAAATTACAGTCTCTGTAACAAGTGGGACAGACAGTAGTTGAAGGAAAGGGTGGGTGGGGAGTCCGGTTTGCTGCATGATCCTTCCACTGTCTGCGCTTGGCTTCTGCATGCTCTCGGCATTGAGACTCAAGGTGCTCAGTGCCCTCCCAGATGCTATTCTTCCACTTTGGGTGGTCTTGGGCCAGGCATTCCCAGGTGCCGGTGTGGAAGTCACACTTTACCAAGGAGGCTTTGAAGGTGTCCTTGAAGTGTTTCCTCTGCCCTCCTGGGGCTCACTTGCCATGTAGGAGTTGCGAGTAGAGCACATGCCTAGGGAATCTCGTGTCAGGCATGCGGACGATGTGGCCCGCCAAAAGGAGCTGGTCGAGTGTGTTCAGTGCTTCGATGCTGGGGATGTTGGCCTGAGCGAGAACACAACTATTGGGCTGGGACCCCAACTATTTACAATATATATTAATAACTTGGAAGAGGGGGCCGAATGCAACGTAACCAAGTTTGCTGACAATACAAAGATGGAAGGAAAAGCAATGTGTGAGGAGCACACAGAAAATCTGCAAAAGGACATAGACAGGCTAAACTTTGGGCAAAACTTTGGCAGATGGAGTATAATGTTGGAAAATGTGAGGTCATGCACTTTGGCAGAAAAAAAATCAAAGAGCAAGTTATTATTTACATGGAGAAGGATTGCAAAGTGCTGCAGTACAGCGGGACCTGGGGTTACTTGTGCATGAAACACAAAAGACTAATATGCAGGTACAGCAAGTGATCAGGAAGGCCAATGGAATCTTGGCCTTTATTGCAAAGGGGATGGAGTATAACAGCAGGGAAGTCTTGCTACAGTTATACAGGGGATTGGTGAGGCCACACCTGGACTCCTGCGTGCAGTTTGGTTTTCATATTTATGAAAGGATATACTTATTTTAGGGGCAGTTCAGAGAAGGTTCACTAGGTTGATTCCAGAGATTAAGGGGTTGACCTATGAGAAAAGGTTGAGTAGGTTGGGCCTCTACTCATTGGAATTCAGAAGATTGAGAGGTGATCTTATCGAAACGTATAAGATTATGAGGGGGCTTGACAAGGTGGATGCAGAAAAAATGTTTCCACTGATGGGGGAGATTAGAACTAGGGGGCATAATCTTAGAATAAGGGACTGCCCATTTAAAACTGAGATGAGGAGAAATTTATTTTCTCAAAGGGTTGTAAATCTGTGGGATTTGCTGCCTCAGAGAGCTTGAATAAAATTAAGACAGAGATCGACAGTTTCTTAACCGATTAGGGAATAAAGGGTTATGGGACTGGGCAGGGAAGTGGACCTGAGTCCATGATTGGATCAACCAAGATTATATAAAATGGTGGAGCAGGCTCGAGGGGCCTTATGGCCTACTCCTGCTCCTATTCCTTATGTTCTTATGTTCTTATGTAAGTGTTCTCCTCCATTTCGCTTGCTCCCAAATGTTTGTCACCATCCTCCGCCTACTCCACGATGACATGCAAGCCGTGATCCTGACCAACGGATCCACTACAGACCCAATCCATGTCCGGACCGGGGTCAAGCAGGGCTGCGTCTGTAGGGGCTGGTGTAGGGGTCAGGTTAACTTCTGACCTTCTAAGCAGTTTGAATCGCTCCCACTCCCTGGGTTCTAGGCTTTGGATTTATTTGGGGATGTGACAAAGTGCAGCAGACAACTGGCAAGAAACTTTGATTTTATTCAGGAAAGAAAAGTACAATGTCACAACTTACAATCTCTAGAATAAGGAACACTTTATTACACATGAAAAAGGGGTTACAGAAGATAATACACCTCCCACCTCCCAATGCCTAAACCTGACTAGGTTAAACTCTAGGGCAACAGGGATAATGCTCACCAATCCTCTTATTCACAGTTAGCAGTGGTTCGCGGTTTCGGGGTTCGCTGGACTCTGCTTGCCATACCCCGAACGTCGTGGAAGACTTCTTGCTGCGTAGTCTTCAGTTGAGTGGTGTCCGCTAATGCGGTAGAGCATGTATTAGATTTATGGTGTAAGTACCCACTTTCTTCCTTCAGCAGTAGGTTTTAAAGTTATTTTAGGTAATGTTTTACCTATTGCTAGCTCAGGGATAGCTTGTAGAGTGGAAACAGCTTGCGAATCTTCTGGTTTTCGTCGCGTTGAGTTTGGTTTGGAAATCATTGGTCGCGGTGGCTCAATATTACCAATTTGGTTGCTGGTAATATCTTGGTGGTTATTTCATGAGCCTCTTGCTGCCACGGCGTGCTTGGTGTCCTGGTCGTTCGCGATGCTGTCTTGGTTGATGTTCTGAAGAACCAGGTTCACGAAAGCTGGTGTGCTGATCTTGAAGTCTGCCAGGTCTGAAGCATACGAAGCTGGTGTAGAAGCAAAATGTGTCCTCTTGGCTGTAAAACATGGTCTCAATTGTACTTTGAGAGCCTTTTTAATCTGCGCGCCAAATCAAACCCGATTATTTGTCTTAGTTTTGGCAGGCTTGGTAATTCTTTGTTGAATTTTGGCAGGCTCGTTAGCGGTAACTTATTTAGGATGTGTTGATCTGTTGAATTCAAGTTGCGATTGTAAAAATTATTTTTGGTGTTTACGTTGTCTGCCTAGGCCTGGGTTTTCCATGCAGGCTGGATAGGTGATTAGCATTATGCATGTGCTGGATGGGTTTCATGCTTAGAGCTATCGCTGGCTATCTCTGGGTCAATTGTTGCTATGTTAATGTCTCCTAGGGAGCAGAGTTTTGGAGTTTACACAGTTCCCTCAGACAATTTGTTTAACTCCAATATCCCAGACAGCTCTAATACCCAAAAACTGGCTTTTCAGAGGCTAGTGATACCCTGGTTTGCAGCCCTTTTCCCCTGCAGACCCATGCATTTTTTAAAAATCCCAAAGTTCACTTTAAGCGGGTCCAAAATGATCTTTCCTTTGGGTTTCTTCACACAGAGGTAGAATCTTTGAATTTTGAGAAAACTTTGAGTTTTACACGTCATCGCACCAATGCTCTTCTCGATCTTCCTTGCTGCAATGCTCCATCTCACTCTCAACAAGCCCCCTACAGAACCAATGGGAACCTGTTCAACCTTCGTCGCCTCCAGGCTAGATCCAAGGTCGTTCAATCCTCTGTCATCAAACTACAGTACGCAGACGACGCTTGCATCTGCGCACACTCAGAATCCGTACTCCAACCCATCGTCAACACCTTCTCCGAGGCCTACCAAAGCATGGGCCTTACACTAAACATCCATAAAACAAAGGTCCTCCACAAATCTAACCCCGCCACACAGCACTGCCCCCCCGGTCATCAAAATCCACAGCTCGGCCTTGGATAACATGGACCTTTTTCCAAACCTCGAGAATCTACTATCAGCAAGGGCAGACATCGATGACGAGGTCCAACACTGTTTCCGGTGTGCCAGTGCAGCCTTTGGTCACCTGAGGAAAAGAGTATTTGAAGACCAGGATTCAAATCTGGCACCAATCGCCTTAGTAAAATGGAGATATCGAACACACTGTTTGTCGCTGAAGTTGAGGGAGGGGAATTGCTCCCTGAAGACCCTGGGTGGATATGGCCTGCTGAGAGCTTTTCTCTCCCTCCTCCTCCTGCCTCTTCTAGAAGCTCATCCTCCTCCGTGTCACCTCTGTGCATTCTCTCTGTCATGCTGCAGGCCAAGTGGGATACAGACTACTGCACCCATGTCTGGGAGCAACTGGTTTGAGTCGACCCCTTGTAAATCAGTACCAAGTCCAACGACACCAGCCACACCACTCACTTTGGCTTCAGGCAACTTTAAAGAAGTCTAGAAAGCACCAAACACTTTTACAAACTCAGCAACAGCCAGTAGAAATCAATCAGCAACTAACCTGTAATAGGTGATGATCCCTTTAAATAATGCTGGTAGGGGTCCTTCCTGCATGTTCAGCTGTGGGAGGTTTAGAGAGGCCATTAGCTCCAGCATTGAGGTCGAAAACGGCAGCGCTAGCCTCAAATCAGCATTACACGCAAACACATTTTTAGCCCCTTTTGTATAGGTTAATGTTTGGATAATGGGTTATATTTACGTAGCAGAGAAACATATTTCTGGATGGGAAAGGGGGAGGTGTGTGGGCATAGGGAGAAGGAGCGGGTTAGGAGAAGAGCTGTCCAATGAGTTGCTGATGTACAGTTCTGGCTTCAAACTGATATTTGAGCCCTTCTGCTGTAGCTGCATCCTCTGGCTCATCGGCTTCCCCTCGTCATTTAGTGCATTGTTCTTTCCCTCTTTTGGTACCATACCACATTTTATGAACCCTAGTATGTACACAGTAGGCCACACAGCCTCTTGAGCCTGTTCTTCCATTCTATTCATTTTTGGCTGATCTGTTACCTCCACTCCATTTACCCTTACTTAGCAAAGGTCTATCAAGTTCAGTCTTGAAAATTTCAATTGACAAAGCATCCATACACTTTTGGGGGAGAAAGTTCCAGATTTATACTAACATTTGTGTGAAAAAATACTTGTTGATTTAATTCCTCACTAGCCTAGCTCTAATTTTAAGATTATGCCCTCTTTGTTCTGGATTCCCCCACCAGAGGAAAAAGTTTCTCTCTATCTGTTTCTATTGTATCCTTTAATCATTTGAAACACCTCGAATAGATCACTCCTCAAGCTGGGAATACAATCCAAGTTTATATAACCTGTCTTCATAATTTAACTTTTCAAGCCCCTGTTACATTCTGGTAGATTACAAGGAGGATACCAGAAATGCGAGGGTATACATATCAGGAAAGGCTGAACAGGCTGGCTCTCTTTTCTCTTGAAAAAAGGAGGCTGAGGGGTGACCTAATAGAAGTCTTGGAAATTCTTGTAAATCTTATCTGCACCCTCTCCAGTGCCTCTATATCCTTTTTATAATATGGCGACCAGAATTGCACGTAGTACTCTAAGTGCGGTCAAACCAACGTTCGATACAAGTCTAGCATAATTTCACTACGTTTCAATTCTAGCCCTCTAGAAATAAACCCTAGTGCCTGGTTTGCTTTTTATGACCTTGTTAACCTCTGTCGTTACTTTTGGTGATTGTGTATTTGTACTCCGAGATCCCTTTGCTCCTCTACCCGACCCAGACTTGCATCCGCCAAGTAATAAGTGACCTCGCTATTCTTCCTACCAAAATGTAATACCTCACATTTATCTGTGTTGAATTTCATTTGCCAATTATATGCCCGTTCTGCAAGTTTATTAAGTCTTCCTGTAATTTGCTGCAGTCCCCTCCAATTTGGTGTCATCCGCAAATTTAGAAATTGTGTTTTTCATTCCAAAGTCTAAATCATTAATATGAATTGTGAACAACAATGGTCCCAGCACTGACACTTGTGGAATATCACTACCCATCTTGTGCCACTGTGAATAACTTACCTTTATCCCTACTCTCTGCTTTCTGTCTCAAAGCCAGCTAGCTATCCATTCTGCTCGTTAGCCCCTGACTTGGTATTCTCTCACCTTATTCATTAGTCTATTTGGCCCAAGTTTCGGGCCATGCCTAAAACGGCACAGCCTGGACCTGGACACCCGTTTTTCGCGCCAGAAAGTGCGTCTAAAAAAAACTTACCTCTTCTCCGGCTCCCTGCAGGTCCTCTGCAGCTGGGCGCGGCGCAGCACGAGCTGTTGCGGGCGGAGCCAGGTCCCTGCGCTGAAAACAGTGCCGGGACCTCTGCACATGCACGCTACAGTGGGCGCGCATGTGCAGTAGCTCCAAGCGCCCAAAACTGTGGGAGGGGCCTGAAGCACGCAGCCCCTAGCCCTGGCCGAATGGCCTCACTGGGGCTGCGTAGATAAGGCTCCTCCCACCCGACCGGACCCGACCCGACCTCCGCTCTCCCCCCCCCGGCGACCCGACCTCAGCGACTCTCCCCCCCCTGCCCTCCGTGACTCTCTCTCCCCCCCTCCCCCCCTCCAGACCTCCTCGACTCTCTCCCCCCCCCCCACTCCGCAACTCTCTCCTCCTCCCACCCCCCCTGGACCTCCGTGACTCTCTTCCCCCCCCCCAGACCTCCGCGACTCCCCCCCCAGATCTCCGCGACCCCCCCACCCCCGAGACCCGACGCCACCGACCTGTAAATCCAGGCCAAAGTCTTGGGCCTGGCCATTCAGCCTCCTTCTCTCCATTCCCGCCCTCCTCTCTCCTTCTCTCCCTCCCTCCTCTCTCCTTCCCTCCCTCCCTCCCCTCTCCTTCCCTCCCTCCCTCGCTCCTCTCTCCTTCCCTCCCTCCATCCTCTCTCCTTCCCTCCCTCCTTCCATCCTTCCCTCCCTCCATCCCTCCCTCCATCCTCTCTCCCTTCTCCCCTTCTCCCCCTTTCCCCCCTTCTCCTCCCCCCACCCCACCTCCCCTCCTCTTCCTTCCCCCTCCTCCTCCCCCACCCCACCCCCTCCACCCCACACCCCACCCCCCTCTACCCCCACAGCCCACCCCCTACTCCTTCCTCCCCCTCTCCCCACCACCCCCCACCCACCCTCCACCCCCCTTCTCCCCCCCACTCCCCTTCTCCCCCTCCTCCCCCCCTCCTCCCCCCTCCTCCCTCCCCCTCCTCCCCCCTTTCTCCCCCTCACCCCCCCTTCTCCCCCTCCTCCCTCCCCCTCCTCCCCCCTTCTCCCCCTCACCCCCCTTCTCCCCCTTCTGTTCCAAAGTGAAACTGTTCTAACTGATGAGAACTGGAGCAAACTAAATGCCGAGAATTCAAATTCCTAAGATACTCCATTCTACACCAGTTGATCCAAAAAAACAGGAGCAACTCAGGCCGAAACTTGGCCCCATTATGTGGTAAGCTTAATGAAGGCCTTTTAAAAATCTAGATAAATTATATCTACTGCATTATCCTTGTCTATTCTCTCTGTTACCTCTTCAAAAATTCAATGAGGTTGGTCAAGCAAGACTTTCCCTTTTGAAAACCATGCTGACTATTCACTATTATATGTTTGGCTTCTAGATGTTCTTCTGTTTTCTCCTTTAATAGCTTTCGTTATTTTTCCTACCACTGATGTTAAGCTGACTGGTCTATAATTCCCTGGACATGTTCTATCTCCCTTCTTAAATATAGGCATTAAGCTATCTGCCAGTCCTCTGGCACTACACCTTTTTGTAATAAATTATTAAATATGTATAGTAATGCCTGGTCTATCTCTTCCCTAGATTATTTTAAAATGCGTGGATGTAATCCATCCAGACGAGAGTTTTTTTTACTCTTTGACTTTGATTAATTTATTTAATAAATCTCTTCTTTTTATCTTAAATGTAGTTATTTCATTACTAATTTCATGATTAGCGGGGTATAAAATCAATGCCCGAGACGAGCGAGTGCAGCGGGGGATAAAAGCAGTGTCTGAGACCAGCTTGAAAGCAGCAGGGGTAAAAGCAGCTAGCTCAGAGCAGCTTGAATGGACCTGTGAGAGGAGAGGAGAAAAAAAATCATCAAAGTATAAAGTTACAGGAAACCAGGTAAGTGATTGGTTGGTGAGTATTTCTCTATATGATGATGATGATGATTTCACTCTTTTTTTCTAAACTTGGGCATTGGTTTAAATAAAGGACTGTGGTACAGAATAAAAACTATACATAGATAATTGGAGATTTCAAAACTTGAAAACCTAATTAGTTAAATAAAATACAATAGAGACGGAAGGGCAGCCGATGTGTTGCAGCTATAGCACATGGGAGCTGGTGAACACCAGTGTGATCCATGGCGACCACATCTGCAGTAAGTTTTGGCGGCGTGAGGAACTTTACCTCAGAATTGATGAGCTGGAATCTGAGCTTTAGACTGAGATACATCAGGGAAGGGGAGAGTTACCTGAATGCTGTGTCCCAGGAGGCAGTCGCACCCCTTAGGATAAATAATTCAAATTTGTTCCGTGGTCAGAGACAGAAGGGTGTGACTATAAGTGAGGCAGTTACGGGGATCCACATGGTAGTGTTGGAGGAGCCTCAGCACTTGCAATTGTCCAACAGGTACAAGATTCTTGCTCCCTGTGCAGACCTGAGCAAGGACTGCAGGGAGGATGAACAAACTGACCACAGCACCGTGGTACAGGGGGCCATTCAAGTTGGGGGAGTAAAAAGAATTGTAGTAGTGATAGGAGACAGTATAATTTGGGAGATCGATACTGTTCTCTGCAGCCGAGACCGTGAGTCCCGAAGGCTGTGTTGCCTGCCCGGTGCCAGGGTTAAGGACATCTCCTCTGGACTGGAGAGGAACTTGGATTGAGAGGGGAAAGATCCAGTTTTTGTGGTCCACATTGGTACCAACTACATAGGTAGGACAAAGAAAGAGTTTCTGCAAGAGAATATGAACAGCTGGGGACTAAATTAAAAAGCAGAACCACAAAGGTAATAATCTCTGGATTACTACCTAAGCCACGAGAAAATTGGCATAGGGTAAATAAGATGAAGAGATGAAGGCGTGGCTCAAAAGATTGGTGTGGTAGAAATGGGGCACGGGCACCAGTAATGGGGAAAGAACGAGCTGTTTCGTTGGTTCGGGCTTCACTTGAACCATGTGGGGACCAGTGTCCTGGCTAATCAAATAGCGAGGGCTGTAGTTAGGGGTTAAAACTAAATAGTGGGAAGGAGGGTTCAGGTGAGGGAAAATTTAAAAAGTCAAAGAGAAGTCAGGGACGCTTCCGGTGTCCTTGACGACTACATGTGCGGGAAGTGTATCTGTCTGCAGCTCCTGACGGACCGCGTTGCGGAACTGGAGCTGTGGGTGGATTCACTCTGGAGTATGCACGATGCTGAGAATGAAGTGAATAGCACGTTTAATGAGTTGGTCTTACTGCAGGTAAAGGGTTCACAGCCAGATAGGGAAAGGAAGACCAACAGGAAGAGTAGTGCAAGGAAGGTAGTGCAGGGATCCCCTGCGGTCATCCCCCTGCAAAACAGATACACCGCTTTGAGTACTGTGTGGAGGGCCGACTCATCAGGGGGCAGCAGCAGCCAAGTTCATGGCACCATGGGTGGCTCTGCTGCACAGGAGGGCAGGAAAAAGAATGGGAGAGCTATAGTGGGAGGGGATTCTATAGTAAGGGGAATAGATCGGCGTTTCTGCGGCCACAACCGAGACTCCAGGATGGTATGTTGCCTCCCTGGTGCAAGGGTCAAGGATGTCTCGGAGCGGATGCAGGACATTCTGAAAAGGGAAGGTGAACAGCCAGTTGTCATGGTGCATATAGGTACCAACGATATAGGTAAAAAGCGGGATGAGGTCCTTCGAGACGCATTTAGGGAGCTAGGAGTTAAATTAAAAAGTAGGACCTCAAAAGTAGTAATCTCAGGATTGCTACCAGTGCCACGTGCTAGTCAGAGCAGGAATCGCAGGATAGCTCAGATGAATATGTGGCTTGAGCAGTGGTGCAGAAGGGAGGGATTCAAATTCCTGGGACATTGGAACCGGTTCTGGGGGAGGTGGAACCAGTACAAACCGGATGATCTGCACCTGGGCAGGACCAGACCCAAGGTCCCAGGGGGAATGTTTGCTAGTGCTGTTGGGGAGGAGTTAAACTAATATGGCAGGGGGTAGGGAACCTATGCAGGGAGACAGAGGAAAATAAAATGGAGTCAGAAGCAAAAGCTGGAAAGGGGAATAGTAAAAGTGGAGGGCAGAGAAACCTAAGGCAAAAAACAAAAAGGGCCACATTACAGAAAAATTCTAAAGGGGCAAAGTTTGTTAAAAAGACAAGCCTGAAGGCTCTGTGCCTCAATGCGAAGAGAATTACTGCACAGATAGCAGTTAACGGGTATGATGTAATTGGCATCATGGAGACATGGCTCCAGGGTGACCAAGGTTGGGAACTGAACATCCAAAGGTATTCAGCATTTAGGAAGGATAGACAGAAAGGAAAAGGAGGTGGGATGGCGTTGCTGGTTAAAGAGGAAATTAATGCAATAGTAAGGAGGGACATTAGCCTGGATGATGTGGAATCGGTATGGGTGGAGCTGTGGAATTCTAAATGGCAGAAAACGCAAGTGGGAGTTGTGTACAGACCACCAAACAGTAGTAGTGAGGTTGGGGACCGCATCAAACAAGAAATTAGGGTTGCGTGCAATAAAGGTACAGCAGTTATCATGAGCGACTTTAATCTACATATTGATTGGGCTAACCAAACTGGAAGCAATGCGGTGGAGGAGGATTTCCTGGAGTGTACGAGGGATGGTTTTCTAGACCAATATGTCGAGGAACCAACTAGAGAGTTGGCCATCTGAGACTGGGTGATGTATAATGAGAAGGGACTAATTAGCAATCTAGTTGTGCGAGGCCCCTTGGGGAAGAGTGACCATAATATGGTAGAATTCTTTATTAAGATGGAGAGTGACACAGTTAATTCGGAAACTAGGGTCCTGAACTGAAGGAAAGGTAACTTCGATGGTATGAGGCGTGAATTGCCTAGAATAGACTGGCAAAGGATACTTAAAGGGTTGACAGTGGATAAGCAATGGCAAACATTTAAAGATCATCACATGGATGAACTTCAGCAATTGTACATCCCTCTCTGGAGTAAGAATAAAACGGGGAAGGTGGCTCAACCATGGCTAACAAGGGAAATTAAGGATAGTGTTAAAGCCAAGGAAGAGGCATATAATTTGGCCAGAAAAAGCAACAAACCTGAGGACTGGGAGACATTTAGAATTAAACAGAGGAAGACTAAGGGTTTAATTAAGAGGGGGAAAATTGAGTATGAAATGAAGCTTGCGGGGAACATAAAAACTGACTGCAAAAGCTTCTATAAATATGTGAAGAGAAAAAGATTAGTGAAGACAAACGTAGGTCCCTGACAGTCAGATTCAGGTGAATTTATAATGGGGAACAAAGAAATGGCAGATCAATTGAACAAATACTTCGGTTCTGTCTGCACGAAGGAAGACACAAATAACCTTTCGAATGTACTAGGGGACAGTAGGTCTCGTGAGAAGGAGGAACTGAAGGATATCCTTATCAGGAGGGAAATTGTGTTCGGGAAATTGATGGGATTGAAGGCCGATAAATCCCCAGGGCCTGATAGTCTGCATCCCAGAACATTTAAGGAAGTGGCCCTAGAAATAGTGGATGGATTGGTGATCATTTTCCAACCGTCTATTGACTCTGGATCAGTTCCTATGGACTGGAGGGTAGATAATGTAACACCACTTTTTAAAAAAGGAGCGAGATAGAAAACGGGTAATTATAGACCAGTTAGCCTGATATCAGTAGTGGGGAAAATGTTGGAATCAATCATTAAGGATGAAATAACAGCGCATTTGGAAAGCAATGACAGGATTGGACCAAGTCAGCATGGATTTATGAAAGGGAAATCATGCTTGACGAATCATCTAGAATTTTTTGAGGATGTAACTAGCAGAGTGGACAAGGGAGAACCAGTGGATGTGGTATATTTGGACTTCCAAAAGGCTTTTTGACAAGGTCCCGCGCCCAAGAGATTGATGTGCAAACTCCAAGCGCATGGTATTGGGGGTAATGTACTGACGTGGCTAGAGAACTGGTTGGCAGACAGGAATCAGAGAGTCGGGATAAACGGGTCCTTTTCGGAATGGCAGGCAGTGACTAATGGAGTGCCGCAGGGCTCAGTGCTGGGACCTCAGCTCTTTTTGCAATATACATTAACGATTTAGATGAAGGAGTTGAGAGTAATATCTCCATGTTTGCGGATGACACTAACCTAGGTGGCGGTGCGAGCTGTGAGGAGGATGCTAAGAGGCTGCAGGGTGACTTGGACAGGTTAGGTGAGTGGGCAAATGCATGGCAGATGCAGTATAATGTAGATAAATGTGAGGTTATCCATTTTGGGGGCAAAAACACAAAGGCAGAATATTATCTGAATGGCGGAAGATTCGGAAAAGGGGAGGTGCAACGAGAAATGGGTGTCATGGTTCATCAGTCACTGAAAGTGGGCATGCAGGTACAGCAGGCAGTGAAGAAGGCAACTGTATGTGGTCTTCATAGCTAGGGGATTTGAGTATAGGAGCAGGGAGGTATTACTGCAGTTGTACAGGGCCTTGGTGAGGCCTCACCTAGAATATGGTGTTCAGTTTTGGTCTCCTAATCTGAGGAAGGACGTTGTTGCTATTGAGGGAGTGCAGCGAAGGTTCACCAGACTGATTCCAGGGATGGCTGGGCTATCATATGGGGATAGACTGGATCAACTGGGCCTTTATTCACTGGAGTTTAGAAGGATGAGAGGGGATCTCATAGAAACGTATAAGAATCTGACGGGGCTGGACAGGTTAGATGCGGGAAGAATGTTCCAGATGTTGGGGAAGTCCAGAACCAGGGGACATAGTCTTAAGATAAGGGGTAGCCCATTTAGGACTGAGATGAGGAGAAACTTCTTCACTCAGAGAGTTGTTAACCTATGGAATTCCCTGCCGCAGAGAGCTGTTGATGCCAGTTCATTGGATATATTCAAAAGGGAGTGAGATTTGGCCCTTACAGCTAAGGGGATCAAGAGGTCTGGAGAGAAAGCAGGAAAGGAGTACTAAGGGAATGATCAGCCATGATCTTATTGAATGGCGGTGCAGGCTCGAAGGGCCGAATGGCCTACTCATGCACCTATTTTCTATGTTTCTATGTTTCTAAAGGAGTAGGCACTAGTGCAGGGCAGTGATAGAGGTAATGATAATCAGACTGTGAGAGGAAGGGACAGAGCGTATAAACATATGTGTGCACCAAAAAGTAAAGTCAGAGTCGGAAAAAATGGTTAAAGTACAAAATTAACAGCTCTTTATCTGAATGCACGCAGCATTTGTAACAAGGTAGATGAGTTGACGGCACAAATAGAAATAAATGGGTATGATCTGATTGCGATTACAGAGATGCAAAGGGGATGGAGTATAAAAGCAGGGAAGTTTTGCTACAGCTATGCAAGGTATTGGTGAGGCCACACCTTGAATACTGCATGCAGTTTTGGTTTCCATATTTACGAAAGGATATACTTTCTTTGAAGGCAGTTCAGAGAAGGTTCACTAGGTTGATTCTGGGGATGAGGAGGTTGATTTATGAGGAAATCTTGAGTAGGTTGGACCTCTACTCATTGGAATTCTGAAGAATGAGAGATGATCTTAGCAAAACATATAAGATTATGAGGGGGCTTGACAAGGTGGATGCAGAGAGGATGTTCCCACTGATGAGGGAGACTAGAACTAGAGGGCATGATCGTAGAATAAAGGGCCGCCCATTTAAAACAGAGATGAGGAGAAATTTCTTCTCTCAGAGGGCTATAAATCTGTGGAATTCACTGCGTCAGAGAGCTGTGGAAGCTGGGACATTGAATAAATTTAAGACAGAAATAAACAGTTTCTTAAACGATAAGGGGATAAGGGGTTATGGGGAGTGGGCGGGGAAGTGGAGCTGAGTCCATGATCAGATCAACCATGATTTTATTGAATGGCGGAGCAGGCTCGAGGGGCCATATGGCCTACTCCTGTTCCTATTTTTTATGTTCTTATGTTCTTATGTGGTTGCAAAGTGACCAATGCTGGGAACTGAATATTCAGGGGTATTTGACATTTCAGAAGGATAGGCAGAAAGTGAAAGGAGATGGGGTAGATCTGTTAATAAAGGATGAGATCAGTGCAGTAGTGAGAAATGATATTGGTTCAGAAGATCAAGATGTTGAATCAGTTTGGGTGGCGATAAGAAATAATAAGGAAAAGAAGTCACCGGTGGGAGTAGCTTATAGGCTTCCTAACAGTAGCTACACTGTAGGACAGAGTATAAATCAAAAAATAAGAAAGGTACGGCAATAATCATGATCGATTTTAATCTTCATATAGAGTGGACAAATCAAATTTGCAAAGGTCATCTTGAGGACGTTCATAGAGTGTATTCGGGATGGTTTCTTTGAACAATACATCGTGGAACCAACCAGGGAGCAGGCTATTTTAGATCTGGTACTGTGTAATGAGACAGGATTAATAAATAATCTCACAATAAAGGATCCTCTTGGGAAGAGTGATCATAGCATGTTAGAATTTCAAATTCAGTTTGAGGGTGAGAAAGTTGGATCACAAACTAGTGTCCTGAACTTAAATAAAGGCAATTACAAAGGTATGAAGACAGTGTTGGCTGAAGTGGACTGGGCAATTAGATTAAGGGGTAAGATGGTAGAAAAGCAGTGGCAGACATTTAAGGAAATATTTCATAACTCTCAGCAAAGATATATTCCAATGAGAAAAAAAGAATCTAAGAGAAGAATGAACCATCCCTGACTCACGAAGGAAGTAACGAATGGTACCAAATTGAAAACAAAAGTATACAATGTTGCAAAGATTAGTGGTAGGCCAAAGGATTGGGAAATTTTTAGAAACCAGCAAAGGACGACTAAAAAAAAATAAAGAGAGAGAAGATAGATTATGAGAGAAAACTAGCAAGACATATAAAAACAGACAGTAAGAACTTTTACAGGTATATAAAAAGGAAGAGAATAGCTGAAGTAAACATTGGTCCCTTAGAGGATGAGACTGTGGAATTAATAATGCAAAACAGGGAAATGGCAGAGACTTTGAACAACTATTTTGTATTGGTCTTCATGGTAGAAGACACTAAGAGCATCCTAATAATAATAGATAATCAAGGGGCTATAGGGAGGGGGAGCAATCACTGTCACTAGAGAAAAAGTACTAGGCAATCTAATGGGACTAATAGTGGACAAGTTCTCTGGACCTGATGGTCTGCATCCTAAGGTCTTAAAAGAAGCAGCTGCAGAGATAGTGGATACATTATTGTAATCTGCCAAAATTCACTGGATTCTGCAGAGATCCCAGCGGATTAGAAACGCGCAAATGTAACACCTCTATTCAAGACAAGAGGGAGACAGAAAGCAGTAAACTATAGACCAGTTAGCTTAACATCTGTCATTGGAAAAATGCTGGTGTCCATTAGTAAAGAAGTAGTAGCAGGATATTTAGAAAATCATAATACAATCAAGCAGAGTCAGCAAGGCTAACTAACAGAAAACAGAGAGCCAGGTTAAATGGGTAATTTTCAGGTTGGCAAACTGTAACTAGTGGGTTGCCACAGGGATCAGTGCTGGGATCTCAACTATTTACAATCTTTATTAATGGCTTGGATAAAGGGACCGAGTGCAATGTGGCTAAATTTGCTGATGAAACAAAGATAGGTGTGAAAGCAAGTTGTGAAGAGGACACAAAGAATTTGCAAAGGAAATAGATAGGTTAAGTGAGTGGGCAAAAATTTGACAGATGGAGTATAATGTGGAAAAATGTGAGGTTATCCACTTTGGTAGGAAAAATAAAAAAGCAAATTTTTATTTAAGTGGCAAGAGACAACAAAATGTTGCAGTATAGAGGGATCTGGGGATCCTTGCACATGAAACACAAAAAATTAGCATGCAGGTACAGCAAGTAATTAGAAAGGCAAATGGAATATTCCCCTTTATTGCAAGGGGGATGGAGTATAAAAGTAAGGAAGTCTTGCTACAACTGTACAGGGCATTGGTGAGACCACACCTGGAGTACTGCATGCAGTTTTAGTCTCCTTATTTAAGAAGGGATAAATACTTGCATTAGAGGCAGTTCAGAGAAGATTCCCTCGGTTGATAGATTCCTGAGATGAAGGGGTTGACTTATGGAGAAATGTTGAGCAGGTTAGGCCTATCCTTATTGGAGTTTAGAAGAATGAGAAGTGATCTTATCAAAATGTATAAGATTCTGAGGGAGCTTGACAGGGTAGATGCAGAGAGGAAGTTTCCTCTCATGGGGGAATCTAGAACTAGGGGGCATTGTTTCAGAATAACGGGTTGCTCATTTAAAATAGAGATGAGGAGGAATTTCTTCTCTCAGAGGGTCGTGAATCTTTGGAATTCTTTATCCCAGAGCACTGTTGAAGCTGAGTCATTGATTATATTTAAGGTAAAAATAGACAGATTTTCAAACGATAGAGGAGTCAAGGATTATGGAGAGCTGATAGGAAAGTAGAGTTGTGGCCAAGATCAGATCAGCCATGATCTTATTGAATGGCGGAGCTTGCTCGAGGGGCCAAATGGGCTACTCCTACTCCTCTTTCTTGTGTTCTTATGTTCTTATGATCTAATATCATTTCCACCTGTTCTATCTCCCTGGTAAATGCTGAAGCAAAGTAATTATTTAATATTTCTGCCATCTCTCTATCACTGCCTGTGCTATTATCCTGTCCCTCCCTTGGTGGCCCTATTCTCATCCCGACCACCCTTTATTTATTGATGTGCCTGTAAAATATTTAACTAATTTGTTTTATGTTCCTTGATAATTTAATTTCATGGTTCCTCTTTGTCTTCCTAATTGTTTTTTTGACTTCTATCCTAATCTCTTTGTATTTTCCCTTATCATGCTCTCCCTTGCTGACAATGTACTTAATGTATCTCTTCTTAATCAGTCCCTTGGAGTCGAGGATGACTTGCTTCCACACCAATATGAGTTCTCAGGTGACTGATGAGTTCAATGCAGGATCTACAGTCTCTGTCACAGGTAGGGCAGATGATGGTTGGAGGGACAGGTGGGTGGGTGCTTGGGTTGTTGTGCATTCCTTCCATGGTTTGCGCTTGGCTTCCATGTGCTCCCAGCAAAGAGGCTCAAGGTGCTCGGCGCCTTCCCAGATGCTTTTCCTCTACTTTGAGTGGTCTTGGGCCAGGGATTCTTAGGTGTTTGTGGGCATGTTATCAAGGAGGCATTGAGGATGCCCTTGAAGCATTTCCTCTGCCCATGTGAGACTTGCTTGCCATGTCGGAGCTCTGAGTAGAGCACTTGTTTTGGGAGTCTAGTATTGGGCATGCGGACGATGTAGCCCGTCCATTGGAGCTGATTGATTGTAGTCAATGCATCAATGCTTCGAGGCTTTATTGTATACCTCTTTACTTACCCTCAATTTTTCCCTTATGGCTTTATTCATCCATGGTGTCTCGTTAGCATTTAGCTTGTCCTTGTTTTTTAGCAGAATATATTTTTCCTGGACTCTGTTGAACACCATTTGAAATGTATCCCATTGCTATTCTATTTCATTGTTTGCCAATATTGTTATCCATTTCATTTATCCAAGATCTATTCTCATCCCCTCAAAATCAGCTTTTCTCCAATCTATTAACCTGGTCTTCATCATACTTATGTCCTTCTCAATTATTATTTCCTTATCTCCTTTACCTACCTCTTCTGTCCAATTAATATCAGGGCAGTTGAAATTCCATGTGATTTTTATTCTATGTTTTTTTACTCATTTCCCTAATTTGTTTACATATTTTTCCCTCCAGCTCCCTTCCCCTTTTAGGTGGTCTGTAGACAACACCTAAATAGTCTGATTGATCCTTTTGTTATCTTTTCTCTCTATCCAGATGGATTCTATTTTTGTCTTGCTGATAGCTGTGTCACTTTTTTCTACTGCCATTATGTTATCCCTAATAAGTATAGCTACTCCACCTCCACTTATTGCCTCTCTATCTTTTCTAAATATGTTATACCCTTCTGTTGGTTCTCAATTTCTGAACGAGCACTCCCTGTGATCACCGATTCGTGCTGGGAGTACCTGACTGGGGAATCAGCACTTTAAATATTTCATTTCAAGAAACAGTAAAAAATTACCAAAACCATGAACTCTTAACACAGTGATATTATAAATAACAGATTGGCAAAAAAATATATATCTATGATTCCTGTTTTTTAGATAATTTATATATATTAAAAGTAAATTAGTATTACGCAATAAATATCTGACTACAATGGAACACATTACTCCACAAGTAAATAATTGTGCAGGTCTCCCACCACTTCTCCATGTAAGCTATGCTTTGATCTGTGCAGCCTGTTATTTTTATTGTGCAGTCCCTTTAAATTTTGGCGGATGCGCGGTATTTACAATGTAAATGCCGGTAAACATCCTGCGTGGGACATTTCAGATTACTGCTCAGCTGTACGCACTTGCACCTTATCGGGAACATTGGGCTGTAAATTGGAGCCTCTCCAGGTGTGCACAATGTGCGCACGTGCCCGAAGAGGCCCCGCCAGTTCCGGGTTGAGGCGTACGAAGCGAATGCTCCTAAACCCGGCACTTGCGATCTGTCAAACAGATCGCACACATCCCCAAGAGAAAGGCCTTCACCGGTGGAGATTTGGGCTATTTACCCAACTCCTGCCCAGTGAATGTCCTTAAAACTCTTAATGCCTGGTAAAACCAGCGTAAGAATTTTAAAAGATAGAAAAATTACATTTTATCGCTAATTTTTATATTAACAACTCTGTCCATTAAGGCAGGTTTATTTTTAACACTATTAAAACATATTAAAAATCTAATTTTTTTTCTAAAACATTTAATTTTATTCAATTTCATTCATTTTAAATATGTGAGGTGTTTTTTTAAATTTATTTATTGTGTTTCTGTGTTTTTGGGGGTATTCTCATTGATAGTAATGGGAGCTCTGTACAAACGTAACTCACCATTACTATCAATGAGAATACTCCATTTTCATTGGTGGTCCAGGCCCATATGATCCCAGGATGTCCATACACTACTGGGATGCGTAGGCCTCTGCGTTGGTCTGCTCATCTAGGCCTTGGAGCAGATGTTCGTTCCTCCGGGACCACCAGGTACTTTCATTAAAAAAAACTTTGTCAGAGTCAAATGCCTCTGACCTCAATATCTGGCCCAATGTCTCCCACCCCTCAATCTCCTTTCTAGTTCTCCTCTGTTATGAATTCTGCGCCTACACTAGATACTCGCTTGGGTTAAGAGTCACTGCTCTGTCCCACTAGCGGACATGCTGGTGACCCGCATTCCTTGACTGTGCAGTTGTGTAAGATTTGGCGAAAATATCGGCGTAAAATTTTGGACTTATGAGTTTTGAACTTTGCCAGAACACATTTACTGTACAGCAGAAGAGCTAATCTGGGCAAGTCCAAACATGTTTTAATGAATACACATCAGCTGGGGCGGGGGGGCGGGGGGAATGAGAATCGCTGAAAAGTAGGAACATCATGGTTAAGTGGACACCTTTTGTCATGGAATGGGAACCCATCAGTGAGACATTAATTAAAGTGGCCGGTGTTTCAGGCCATCGAAAGACAAAAGGAAGCTATTTTGACCACAGACTCATCCGAGCCACCCATCAAGGGACAGCCCCAGTAAAAAAGAGGCAGACTGGAGATGTGACTTACTTTTCAGTTGGACAGCCTCAGGCGGAAAGGACAATTGGATTTTAAGCAGTCTTGCAGGTATAAGAGAAGGCAGTTGTAAGCCATCTCTCTCTCTCCCCTCTTCTACGCCTGCTTGCAACACACAAAGACTGAGCACTCCATCTGGAATGGAGAGAAGAAACCAGCATCTGTGAGCCAAGAGAGCCTTGCTACTTTGACTGGGAGGCTGATCTTGAGACTGGACTTGAATATCACAGTTTGGTATGGACCCAGAAGATACGCCTCATCGGGAGAAGCAGCGAGTAAGCCAGCGGGGTAATTGGTGAGCATTTATCCTAGCACATGGATTTTTAAGACCACCGCATAGTGTGAAAGGATGTCGTGTGTCCCAACCAAGCTTTAGAGGTTTTACTGCTGAGGTTTTACAAGGATCATAAGCGTACGCACATTTCTGTTGGGCAGATTTAGTGGTGCAATTTTGGATCCGAGCAGGGGTGTTTTAGACGTGGGTACTTTGCATTACGGGCCTGTTTAGATGGGCCAGACTGTGTATTGTACTGCATTTGTTTGTTTTACATACCAGTGTGTGTGTGGTTTTACTGGGTGCAGGTGTGTGTGTTCATTTTAATAAAAGCATTGCCAGTACTCGGACGAAGACACCCGTCCCTGACTCATTCATCTGTTCAGTACAGTGATTCCAGCATTAGAACTATTGTAAAGTGGGGCTGCTTCGAAAACACCTAAGGGAAACAACTTACAGAATTTGGTGACCCCGGCAGGATGCTGGGTATGCTGAATAGAGAGTTAAGGAGGATATCAAGGTCAAGAGATCGGCAATGGGGGCTAGGTTTTTCTCATATATCTTTGGGAAAGTTAACGTAACACAACAGTGGGTACTAGACCTTTTGCGGGCTGAGAGTCCGGAGGACAAAGCTGCCGAGTGGACGGGGCGTAAGAAGCATAGAAAAGCAAAAGAAAAGGCCATCTGGCTTATGTGTCTACAGAAGCAAGTCGAACTGCTTAGGGAGCAGGTTGGTAGGCTTAGTGGGCAAAGTAAATGAGCTGGAGGGGCAACGGAAGGATATTAAGACAGTGTATAGGATAGCCACCAGTAAGGGTTTTAAGAGTAGGAATCACAGACCCTGCCAAGAGAAAATCCAAAGCTTGACTCATGCTCTATCCAAGGCCTAAGGAATGGTCTGCCTAATGACTGCGGAGGGAGCCCAAGTGGACTGGGAAGAGGAAGGGGAATACAGTGAGGATTGGAAGCTGGACAGGGACGCACAATCTCTGCCAGAGGCGTTGGGACCCGTGCATCCTATACGGCAGCGGAAATATGGTGCGCCTGTAGACGGCCAAGGTCAGGGAGCGCTGCAAAGCGATTTTGTGGTCCCATTCACAACCCCACAGTTGCAAAATATGATTTCAGGGGAGCCCAAGCTTACCAACGAAGGAGACCCATCGGTCCACTTCCTGGAGGTGGAACAGGTGGGAGGGATTAATGAGTGTAACGAAGCAGAGGTTCAGAAGCTGATATTATTTTCCCTGGAGGGGAAGCTGTATTAGGCCCTATCTGCCGAAAGCAAGAGGGGGCAGGGAACCATAGAGGGCTGAAAGGAGGAAATCCTAAGAGCCATGGGCCATGCCCAGGATAGTCTATTCTCCAGGGTGGAAAGGAGGCTGCAAATAGCTGGGGCCGGTCTATAATAAAGCCTGTCATGGAGTGCTGGACCGAGTGCAATTGCAGGGGGAGCCAATGTACGCTTGGCGCAGGACCCTAGTGTCAAAGAGTTTGCCCTGGATTAGGGTAAAGTCCGAGAACTGGTTTGACCCTGAGAATCTCCAGAACACGGAGGCCGATGTGCTCTGTCACATGTGCCTGGCATTTAAGGCCGGCGTGGAGGAGGAGGTCAAACCAGTTAACGGGAAGGTTCACGAGATGAAGCCCAGTAGTAAAAGGGAATGGCGCCAGGAAGGGGATAGCTCAGAGAGAGCTAGGACGTGTTACGGGTGTGGGAAGACGGGACACTGGAGGAGAGACTGCCCAGCCCCGAGGAGGGGGCAAGGCAAAGGGGATCCTCCAGTGCCTAAGGCAAAACCTGTCAAGGCGAAGGGACCGACCCAGGAACAATTTGATGTTCTGGTGGCCGCCCTTCGGACAGCTTTTGTGCCAGAGCAGGGAAGGGTAGTCGCTGCTGTGAGCAGGGAAATCCCGATCGCTCCGGTAATCCCACCACCCTGACTAGCGCGCACCCAGCCTGAGTACCTGTGTTCGCTCACGTATGCTGAGTGGAGTTGACCATGTGTGAGGATGAGGTTGGAGAAGGTAGAGGGGAAGTATTGGTGCACACCGGGGCTTCGAGCACGGTGATCCATGCGAGTAACCCGAACAATTCACCCTGGTCCAGCAAGGTTCCACGCAGTCTGGTGGGGTTCACGGGGAACGAGCAGGTGGGGGCGATGTCCAGGCTGTTAGCCATAGATTTAGGATTCCTCCACACAAGGTGGGAATGCGTCCTAATAAAGTGGGAAAAGCCAGGGTCAGGCTTTATGTTAGCCCACAGGATCATAGTGGATTTAAGGAACCACTGTCTTTGGGGGGCGGTGTGTACAGGGAAGGAGAAAGAAGTGGTAGTGAATCCAGGGAAAGGGGAAGGGAAAGACACAGTGTATACGATGAAGCTGAAGGGTAGTTACGACCTAGAGCAATTGGTCAATACTACCCCGGCTGAGTACCAGGCTTATGTGCGGTAGGGTGACGGGGGTAGAAGTCAGGGCACAAGGAGGCCCTATGTCCCGGCCGCAGAAACAGTATAATTTCCCCAGGGAGGAAGAGGCCGACTTAGAGATGGCACTAGGATCCCTGGTAGCCCAGGAGGTGTTAAGGCCCATAGCCACACACGTGAACTCTCCACTTTGGCCGGTTCGGAAACCGGACCAGTCGAGGAGGGCCACCGTGGACTATTGGGTGCTCAACAAGAACATCCCAGCTTGCGCGCCCACTGTCACGGCCTTAGCGACCTGATAGGGAGCATTCCAGCATCCGCGACCACATTCACAGTGCTGGATATGTCGAACGGGTTCTGGTCAATTCCCTTTAAAAGAGAGGATCAGTACAAGTTCGCATTCACATTTAAAGGGCAACAGTATATCTGGACGTGCCTTCCCCAGGGTTTCCACAACAGCCCCTCCATTTTTCACAGTGTATGGCCAACAGTTTAAAGGGTTTCAGCAGGCCTCAGCAGTTGGTGCAGTATGTGGATGACCTGCTTTTGTTTTCCGACGAGGGGAAGGAGCATGGTCCACTGCTGGCCGAGCTGCTGGAGCTGTTGAAGGACACCGGGTTCAAGTTCAATCCCAAGAAAGCTCAGATCGGTCAGAGGGAAGTAATATTCCTCTGGCTGACCATAAGGGCTGGGGAAAGATGAGGCCAAACGGAAGGCGGTACAGGAGTTACCAACCTCCATGACCGTGATGGGGGGTGGGATCCTTCCTGGGGTTCACGGGGTACTGCAGGGATTTTATTGAGGATTAAGCCACCATGGCAGCCCCTCTACTTCGGCTCCTTCGCAAGGGAGTCGTATGGGAGTGGGATGGGAGTGGGATGAGGACTGCATGGCCGCGTTCAATCGTCTCAAGGGAGACCTGCAGACGGCACCCACACTAGGGGTGATTAATGGTGCGAATGACTTATTTTTAGAAGTAGCAGTCAGCGGGGACAGTTTGAGCGCGGTGCTGCTCCAGAGGCGGCACGGCAAACTGAGACCCGTGGCTTACTCCTCAAGAGTCCTCACAGTTGTAGAACGGGAGTACTCCAATTGCGAGAGGCATCTCCTTGCCACGCATTGGGCCGGGAAGCGCTCCCAGCGCTGCACGGGGTAATTCCAGATCATTCTACGAACCCACTGATACGTCCTTACTATACAGTATAAATGCACACGAGGCCCATGCTTGAGAGAAGGTCAGTCTGTGACCTGTCCTTTATTCCTTAGCACTCAAGTGCAGGAAGTGGGTGGAGCTTCCCCTTTTATACCTAAAGGTCCAGGTTAGGAGTGTCTCTCCTCTAGTGGTCAGTGTTCTCACGGTGTACAAATTAGGTCAGTTTATACATGGGTTACAAAGCTGGTTGAATACATGACATCACCTCCCCCCCGAAAGTCTTATTGGGATCACAGGTTGAGTCTCTCTGGTGGTTTACGCTCCCTTGTAGACCGCCTGAGTTGGGGCTCCAGTTGTTAGGCGCTGGCCTGAGTGTCTGCTGTTTGCGGTGCCTCAGGCCTATCAAGACTGCCCACAGTGACTGGGCTCTCCTCCCTTTGGTTCCGGTGTTCGGTCACCTGTGGTGGAGTGAACTCTATATCGTGTTCTTCCTCTGCTTCTTCTATGGGGTTGCTGAACCTCCTTTTTGTTTGATCCACATGTTTATGGCAGATTTGTGCATTGGTAAGTTTAACTACCAGAATCCTATTTCCCTCTTTGGAAACTACAGTGCCTGCGAGCCATTTGGGCCCTGCAGCGTAGTTGAGGACAAAAACAGGATCATTTACATCAATACATCCCACCCTCGCATTCCTGTCATGGTAGTCATATTGTGACTGGCGCCTGCTCTCGACAATTTCTTTCATGGCGGGGTGTATAAGGGATAACCGAGTTTTGAGCGTCCTTTTCATTAGCAGCTCTGCGGGTGGAACCCCTGTGAGCGAGTGTGGTCGGGATCTATAGGCCAACAGGAGGCGCGATAAGCGGGTTTGGAGGGAACCCCCTTGGATTCTGAGCATCCCCTGTTTGATTATCTGCACTGCTCGTTCTGCCTGGCCGTTTGAGGCCGGCTTGAACGGTGCCGTTCTAACATGGTTAATTCCATTGCCTGCCATGAAGTCCTGGAATTCAGTGCTTGTGAAGCACGGGCCATTGTCGCTGACCAAGATGTCCGGTAGACCGTGGGTGGCGAACATTGCCCGTAGACTTTCTATCGTGGCAGAGGATGTGCTTGAATTTAAAATGTCACACTCGATCCATTTGGAGTAGGCGTCTACTACAACCAAAAACATTTTCCCCATGAAAGGACCTGCGTAGTCCACATGGATGCGTGACCAAGGCTTGGCGGGCCATGGCCAGGGGCTAAGGGGGGCTTCCCTGGGCGCATTGCCCAGCTGGACACACGTGTTGCACCTGCGAACACAAAGTTCCAGATCTGCGTCTATCCCTGGCCACCAAACGTGTGACCTGGCAATTGCCTTCATCGTGACAATGCCCGGGTGTCCATTGTGGAGTTCTCTGATGAACACCTCTCTGCCCATCTGGGGCATGACTATGCGGTTTCCCCACAGTAGGCAATCGGCCTGAATCGATTGCGCCTGTGAAATGGTTTAAATTTCTCAGGGCATGCCCTGTACGTGGCTGCCCAGTCCCCATTCAAGACACATTGCTTGACTAGAGACAATAGCGGGTCTCTTTTTGTCCAGACTTTAATCTGACGGGATGTCACGGGTGAGCCTTCGCTTCCGAAAGCTTCAACAGCCATGACCATCTCAGCAGCATGCTCGGTAGCCCCCTCAGTGGTGGCTAGTGGGAGCCTGCTGAGTGCATCGGCGCAGTTTCGGTACCCGGTCTGTGCCGAATTGCGTAGTCGTAGGCAGCTAACGTGAGTGCCCACCTCTGTATGCGGACCGATGCGTTTGCATTTATGGCCTTGTTGTCGGCCAAAAGGGACGTTAGGGGTTTGTGATCTGTCTCCAGCTCAAATTTCCTGCCAAACAGGTACTGGTGCATTTTCTTTACCGCATATACACATGCGAGCGCCTCCTTTTCTACCATCCCGTAGCCCCTTTCTGCCTGGGACAGACTTCTGGAGGCATAAGCTACCGGCTGTAACTGTGTGCTGCTTTAACAATGTTGAATCTCTGTCCCAACCATTCCTTAACACAGTACCTCTCATCTGTTCTGCTCGTGGCCATGCTCGCGTGGTTTAAATCCCAGTTTCTTGTCGCCATTGATACGTCCTTACTATACAGTGTAAATGCACACGAGGCCCATGCTTGAGAGAAGGTCAGTCTGTGACCTGTCCTTTATTCCTTAGCACTCAAGTGCAGGAAGTGGGTGGAGCTTCCCCTTTTATACCTGAAGGTCCAGGTTAGGAGTGTCTCCCACCTAGTGGTCAGTGTTCTCACGGTATACAACTTCGGTCAGTTTATACATGGGTTACAATGCTAGTTGAATACATGACACCCACCATACCCCCACTCAGATGTTATTAGATGGGAGGATAAAGGATGGCACAGTGAGTAGTGCTCGCATTGCTTGCTGCACTTTATTGCTCTCACAGATGAATCTGAAAGTGCAAGGCCTGTGTGAGCCCAAGCTGGCAGCTAACATGATCTATGCAGGGGCGGCCCATATGTGTTCGGTAGAGGGATTACGCGATGTACATACCAAGGTGTGTGTGGTTTTACTGGGTGCAGGTGTGTGTTTTAACTTTAATAAAGGCATTGCCAGTACTCAGACCAAGGCACCCGTCCCTGACTCATTCATCTGTTCAGTACAGTAATCACTCCCAGCGTTAGAAATATTGTAAAGTGGGGGTGCTTCAAAAACACTTAATGGAAAGCACTTACAGTTGGGAGGAGTACTCTTGCTCCTCCCGACTCCACATTCAGGCAAGTATGTTTTGAAACCTTATCTTATTGGTTCCAGCCTGCAGTGGTCATTTTAAGGACCACCTATTAGGCTGCATTTAAACTTGATTTGCCTCAGGGCAAATCAATCTGGCAGTGGGGATCTCGAACAAGCATTTGGCCACTTATTTCCATATTCAAAGGGTCTGAGATCTGTTTCAGGCATGGGCACTGCATGCAGAATTTTGTTACCTTGACCAATAGTTATTATGTGCTTCTTACCCGTCGTATTGTAGCTGTATGAGGATGTTTATCGCCTGAAAAATGGGTGAGGCGCTACAAAATCTTGAGGACATTGTCTCAAATTAGGCAAGAAATCCTATTCTGACTAGACATTGCAACCAGATCTAATTTCTTCTGGCTAAATTTGAAATTACATCCCCAGAAGCTGCAGGTTGCAGGTTTAACCACCGTTGAATTCAGTATAATAGCAATATCAATATAAGTTGCCCAAAAATCGTGCAAGCTTTCAGTCATTCCAATCTTTTTTCTCTGTCACATAATAGTAAAGGAGCTGGACCTTTGGGAGTTACTCATTAGAATCTTGAATGTGACTGTATATCAAAACCACATTATCGATTCTGGGCCAAATAACGAAAAATCGCAATACATGGCAACCACAGATAGATGGAACGGGGTTGATGTTGTTTCCACTTGCTTACAAATTTTACTGTGTGCAAAGAGCAAACAAATAGGTCAAACATGATGAGATGGAACACTGATATATTGTATTTTCAGTGCTGACCCAAATCTTGGGATGAGTCACCACACATTTACTGACAAGATCTATGCCTTGATGCATTGCACAAGGTAACAAAGATTAAAAACTAGTACATCTTTAAAATAAAATTAATTTCTTGTTAGCCCTGCCTGAAGCTCAAAACCATAACAATTCTAACCCATGTAACACATTCTTTTAAATTAATCCCCTCAAATTCATCCGATTTCTCATCTGTATGCTGCCCCTCAATGACATCTTCTGAAAATACAGCGTTAGTTTCCACATGTATGCTGAAATGTAGATACTGGATTCTTTTCCCTTCAATCTGTTTCAGCGAATTCACTGACACACGAACACTTTTAGTCTTAGCAACATAAGACCTTTATTAGAGATTCTCCGGCCGGGACCTGTTAAGATAAAGGGAACATTCTCGATTCGAGCCTGTCCACCTTTCTCCTGACAAGTCTCGTAACAGTACAAAAGCTCAACACTTATACATTGTTACAGCAGAACACATTTGAGTGACACTCAGTTTATACAATCATTGGTCGATTTCCCCCATAGCATACCCAATTGCAGGTTAACAACTCTCCAAATAGGGCGGTTTCCAGGGATGTGTTTATTGTTTCGATTTTCATAGCATTTCCCTATTTCATGGCTGGATATAGCAGCCCCTCGTCTGACTCATGTCTAACTTTTGCTTTTTCGCGTAACTCGTGTTTGACCACAACTCTGAGTAACCCCTTTTTGTGCTGACATTGTAGTTATCACAGCTTGACATCTTTGGTCAGCCATTTACCCATGATTCCCTATCTCCATCCTTTTGCTACCTTCTCTAGCCATCTACCACTTTCGCAATCCTTTTTCACATTCTCAATAACACCCAGCTCTACCTCACCACCACTTCTCTCGACCCCTCCACAGTCTCTAAATTGTCAGAATGCTTGTTCAACATCCAGTACTGGATCTGCAGAAATTTCCTCCAACGAAATTTTGGGAAGACAGAAGCCATTGCCTTAGGTCCCCATCACAAACTCCATTCCCTAGCCATCGAATCCATCCCTCTCCATGGCAACTGTATGAGACTGAACCACTATTTGCAACCTTGGTGTCACATTTGATCCCGAGATGAGCTTCAGACCACATATCCATGCCATCACTAAGACCACGGGGCCGAAATTCAGCCTCCTGAAATTGGCTCTTACTATTGGAACGATGCGGCCACACGGTGGAGTCGAATGGCCGTCGATTTGGGGTCGAATGGCCGCCGCTGGCAAAATTCTCCCAGGTGTTTTTTCCAGCGGTCCCCACTTCTGCCCCATTGCTGTCGACTCCTCCTAAGTGCATCATCAAAGTGCCCACCACCAATCTCCCGCACCTCCATCAAAATTCAGGGCAAAAAATCTTCAGGCAGCTGAGCGGTGCCCACAACAGCTTTTTCTGTCGGTCCAATTGTGTGTGACATGGCTGTGCAGCAGTTATTCATGGGGAGGGCGCACTGTTGCGGCCGCCATTTTAATTTGTTTGTCGGCCGACTGCTAGATCGGCCTGACAATTATACCCCCAGGTTCGGCCAGGCTGCCTTCAGGCAGCCTTGCAACCCCTCTTGGGTGCCAGGCTGCTGGACCAGCCAAAACCCTCTCTGGTGGCCTAGTGGACCGAACTAAAATAATCACCGATCTCTCAGAGGCTCTCCCCTTTAAGTGAAGGGGAGAGACATGGTGATGCTCATGCGTCATGATGTCATCAGCACCAAGTTGATGACTGACAGCGGCAGAGACGCGTCCCACCTCCATTTCCACCCCTCTAGAGTGCTCACCGCTGCACTACTGCCCCCATAATGACCGACTTCCAGTCCACTGGATATATTCAAGAGGGAGTTAGATATGGCCTTTACGGCTAAGGGGATCAAGGGTATGGAGAGAAAGCAGGAAAGGGGTACTGAGGGAATGATCAGCCATGATCTTATTGAATGGCGGTGCAGGCTCGAAGGGCCGAATGGCCTACTCGTGCACCTATTTTCTATGTTGCTATGTTTCTATGTTTCACTCGAAAAAGAATTACGAAAAGCTGAATTTCGTGCAAGAGGCCATCTCATCCACCGTGGTGGTGAAAACACATCAACAGCGGTAAGTGCGACTCGTTTCGGGCGGCGCTAAATTCCTACCTCCGCCTATTACTGCATCCATAACATGGCACGACTCCCCCTGCTGCTGAAATTCTCATCCATGACTTTGTTACCTTTAGACTTGACTATTCCAACACACTCCTAGTTGGCCTCCCACGTTCAACCCTTTGTAAACTTGAGGTCATCCAAAACTCTGCTGCCTGTGTCCTAACTGGCACCAAGCCCCGTTCACCCATCTTGTGCTCGCTAACCTACATTAGCTCCTAGTTAAACAATGCCTCGATTTTAATATTCTCATCTCTGTTTTCAAATTCCCATGGCTTCACTCGTCCCAGTATCCTCCAACCCTACAACTTACCGAGATATCCGAGCTCCTCAAATTCTGACCTCTTGAGCATCCATGATTTTAATCGCTCCACAATTGGTGGCCGAGCCTTCAGCTGCCAGGGCCCTAAGCTCTGAAATTCCCTTTCTAAACCTCTCCACCTCACTACCTCTCTTTCCTCCTTTAGAACGCTCCTTAAAACCTATGTCTTTGACCAAGCTTTTGGTCATCTGGCTTAATATCCCTTGTAAGCCCTTCCATCTAATGTTGGTTTAGTAATATATATGAACAACAACTTGCTTTTATATAGCGCCTTTACATCAAATATTGTCCCAAGGCGCTTCACAGAGGCACAAGGGAAAAATGGATGCTGAACCAAAGAAGGCGGTATTAGATGGGGAGATAGGTTCTAATGTGTCTCTTAAAGGAGAATGAGATGAAGAGGCAGAGGAATTTAGGGTTGGAGGGTTTAGCATAGAGTCTAAGGAGCTGAAGGCATGGCTGTCAATGATGGGGTGAAAGGGGTGGGGGAATGCACAAAAGGCCTGTCAGATGAATGAAGAATTCAGGAGCGTTGAAGGAGGTTCTCGAGATAAGAAAGGAAGAGGCCATGAAGGCCATAGACTGGAGAAGCTGGGTTGTTCTCCTTAGAGCAGAGTAGATTGAGAGGGGATTTGATAGAGGTGTTCAAAATCATGTGAGGTCTAGACAGAGTAGATAGAGAGAAACTGTTCCCATTGGCAGAAGGGTCGAGAACCAGGACACAGATTTAGGGTGATTGGCAAAAGAACCAAAGGCGACATAAGGAAAAACTTATTTACGCAACCAGTGGTTAAGATCTGGAATGCACTGCCTGAGAGGGTGGTGAAGGCAAACTCATTCATGGCTTTCAAAAGAATGCTTGATAAGTACCTGAAGGAAAACAATTTGCGGAGCTACGGGGAAAGGGCGTGGAAGTGGAACTAGCTGAAGTGCTCTCACAGAGAGCAGCACTGGCTCAACAGGCTGAATGGCCTTCTTCTGTGCTGTAACCATACTATGATTCTATGATTCTAGGAAGGGATTTAAAAACAAGGATGAGATTTTTAATTGGAGGCATTGCACTTCACTGAGAACAAGCTGATAAGTGAGCGGGACGTGGTGTATGTTAGGATACAAGCAGCCGAGTTTTGATAAGCTGAAGTTTGTGGAAGACATAGGATGTCGGGAAAGCATGGACTCATCAAGTTTAAAGGATGGATATGGGTTTCAGCAGCAGATGAGCTGAGCTAAGGGTGATGCAGGGTCATGTTACAGACATGGAATTAGGCGAGCTATTTGATGGAGTGGATATGAAGTTGGAGAGGATGCTAAATTTGTGAACAATCTGGTTCAGCCTATGAGAAAGGCTGGGGAGGGGGAAGGAATTGCTGACATGTGTACAGAGTTTCTTTCTTTCTTTCTTTCTTTCTTTCTTTCTGAGTTCTCGGATGGTTGAAAGTTCAAATTGTCTACAGAGAGTGGTGTGGCTGCTCCAGCACTCCTGTTCCTTCACACATTATCTGCCTGTAGACATGGGAGGTCTGGTAGGGCTGTCTCGAGAGGGAGGAGGAGGAGGGCACTCAGCAGGAGGCCATACCCACAGAGGGTGTTCAGGGAGTAACTCTCCTAACTCAGCTTCAGTGAAGAGCAAATCACTTTCGATTTACCAGGTAGCTTGTTACTGAGATATGTCAGCTGCCCCAGCAATTTCAGAGCCATTATCTGGTCATTCATCTCGTTGCTATTGCAGGACATTGCTGTGTGCAAATTGGAATGCCACATTTCCCTACAGTAAAACGGTGACTACACTTAACAAAAATAGTTCGTTATTGACTGTGAAGTGAACTGCGTCATCCTGAAGTCCTGAAAGGCGCTATATAAATCCAAGTATTTATTTTTTCTCTTCTTCTTCTAAGGCAGTCCCTCCGAGTCGAGGATGCCAGGGTGACCACAGTTCTGCTACCTCTTCAACTCTGACTAGTAGATTGTTGTTAGAAACAGTGGACTAAAAATTTAGTATAGCTCAGTTTGAGGCGGTAACAACGCCTGGTCGCTAACTTTAACGACAGGCAATTTTTACCGCCTCCAACCGGGATATTCACTCTTAGAGCCGCAAGAGGGGAGCGGAGCGCGAAGGGAAGTGTTCCATACCCTTCTGAGGGCACTACCCTTGATTCTTGGGGCGCTATCACGGGAACCTTGCTGAAGTTCTGGCGTTAGGAAACCGGCATCCGATCACCTAAAGGGGGTCAGCTGGACCATGCGAAAAGTTAAATAAAAGCCAAGGCATCTAAACAACATTTATTCAAAGAGGCTATGAGGGTGTCCTTGAAACATTTTCTCTGCCCTCCTGGGACTCGCCTGCCGTGACATAGCTCAGAGTAGATTGTTTGTTTTGGGAGTCTAGTATCGGGGATGTGGATAATGTGGCCCATCGATTGGAGCTGATTGAGTGTGGTCAATGCCTCGTTGCTGAGAATGTTGTCCTGAGAGAGAACGCTCACGTTGTTGTGCCGATCCTGCCAATGAATTTGCAGAATTTTGCAGAAGGAGCATTGGTGGTACTTTTCCAGTGCTCTGAGGTGCCTACTGTACATAGTCCATGTCTCTAAAGCATATCGAAGGGCAGTTATCACGACTGCTCTGTAGACGATGAGCTTGGTGCCAGGTTTGAGATCCTGGTCATCGAACACTCTTTTCCTCTGGCGGCCGAAAGCTGCACTGGCACACTGAAGGTGGTGTTGGACTTTGTCATCGATGTCTGTTTTTGCTGGTAGTAGGCTCCCAAGGTATAGGAAGTGGTCCACATTGTCCAAGGTTTCGTCATGGATCTTGATAAGCAGGGAGCAGTATTGTGTGGCAGGGGATGGTTGGTAGTGGACCTTTGTCTTACTGATGTTTAATGTAAGGCCCAGACACTCCTACACTTCAGTGAAGGTGTCAAGAACGGTTCGGAGTTCGGCCTCCAAGTGTGCACAACCGCAAGCGGCGTCTGCTTGCACTGCAGACAAGTCCCAGGCATGCTCCCGGCGAAGAGACTCGAAGTGTTCGGCGCCTTCTCAGATGCTTCTCCTCCACTTTGAGTGATCTTGGGCCAGGGATTCCTAAGAATCAGTGAGGATGTTACCTTTTTTCAAGGAGGCTTTTTCTCTGCCCTTCCGCTACTCGCCTGCCATGCAGGAAGTGCTGCACTTCGGAGGTGCAGTCTTACAGGTGTGACATTAAACTGAAGCCTTGTCTGCCCTCTCAGGTGGATGTAAACAACTCCATGGCACGATTCAAAGAAGATCAAAACAATTTTTCAGTATCCTGGCCAATACTGAACCCTCAATGCAATTTACAGCTCAATATCTAGTTCAACAATTTCAGATGTTTACCATGGCTTCCATTTCTTAGGACAGCAGGTGCTGGTAATGATGCTGCTGTGGCCATTTACAGCTCGTCAAAACCCATTTTATGTTTCTTTACTTGTCCCATTACCACCCTCTTTTGCCTTGCCCCATCATCCCTTTTGGCATTTAAATCATTTCTGACCTCCAACCTATCATAGACCTTCCCATTTGTTCTTGTCTCCTCCCCCACATTTTTCCCTCACCTGTGCTTGCTTAAAACCTGTTCTGATGAAGGGTCACAGACCTGAAACGTTAACTCTGTTTCTCTCTTCCGAGATGCTGCCTGACCGGCTGAGTACGTCCAGCATTTTCAGTTTATATTTCAGATTTTCAGCATCTGCAGTATTTTAGCCAAAATAGAAGCTCTGGTGATTTATTTCATTGCTGTTTATGGGAACTTGCTGTGCGCAAGTTGGCTTCTGTGTTTACTATATTACAGCAGTGATTAAAAAAAAGACTTAATTGGCTGTATAGCGCTTTGGGACATCCTGAAGTTGTGAACAGCACTATATAGATGCAAGCTCTTTCTTTCATCATGTTGATTTCATTTATAGTTTTGCACACTCATTACTTTCCTTACTGCTGCTGATTAAAACTGCATTTATTATTTTATTACATTTTTACTTATATATTATTGAAGCTGGTGATTCACCATGTTGGAAATTCTGGAGCGATGTATGTTGGACATCATGGGGGGTAAAGGGTTAACAGTCAAACTTCTTTGTGTCTTTAAGCAACAGGCTTTCCAGACTTTCCAAAATAAATAGGATGACTTTGAAGTGTCGTGAGGAGGAACTATGGGCTAGATTTTACACTTTTTTTGCATGCGTAACACCGACAACATCCATTTTACCGCTGAAATGAGGTATAATGCCCAGATATTGCCCATTTAGCCACAAAATGGAAACTGACGCCCATTTTTCAGACACTTATTGCCAAGCGTTACTTTCACCATGTACGTAATGCCGGAAAGAAATTAGGGAAGCATGCAATAAAGGTACAGCAGTTATCATGGGTGAATTTAATCTACATATTGATTGGGCTAACCAAACAGGTAGCAATGCGGTGGAGGAGGATTTTCTGGAGTGTATTAGGGATGGTTTTCCAGACGAATATGTCAAGGAACCAACTAGGGAGCTGGCCATCCTAGACTGGGTGATGTGTAATGAGAAGGGACTAATTAGCAATCTTGTTGTGCGAGGCCCCTTGGGTAGAATTCTTTATTAAGATGGAGAGTGACATAGTTAATTCAGAAACTAGGGTCTTGAACTTACGGAAAGGCAACTTCGATGATTTGAGGCGGGAATTGGCTAGAATAGACTGGCAAATGATACTTAAAGGGTTAATGGTGGATAGGCAATGGCAAATATTTAAAGATCACATGGATGAACTTCAACAATTGTACATTCCTGCCTGAAATAAAAATAAAATGGGAAAGGTGGCTCAACCGTGGCTAACAAGGGAAATTAAGGATAGTGTTAAATCCAAGGAAGAGGCATATGAATTGATCAGGAAAAGCAACAAACCTGAGGACTGGGAGAAGTTTAGAATTCAGCAGAGGAGGACAAAGGGTTTAATTAAGAAGGGGAAAATAGAGTACGAGAAGAAGTTTGCTGGGAACATAAAAACTGACTGCAAAAGCTTCTATAGATATGTGAAGAGAAAAAGATTAGTGAAGACAAATGTAGGTCCCTTACAGTCGGATTCAGGTGAATTTATAATGGGGAACAAAGAAATGGCTGACCAATTGAACAAATACTTTGGTTCTGTCTTCACGAAGGAAGACACAAATAACCTTCCGGAAATACTAGGGGACCAATGTTCTAGTGAGAAGGAGGGACCAAAGGGTATCCTTATTAGGCGGGAAATTGTGTTAGGGAAATTGATGGGATTGAAGGCCGATAAATCCCTGAGGCCTGATAGTCTGCATCCCAGAGTACTTAAGGAAGTAGCCCTAGAAATAGTGGATGCATTGGTGATCATTTTCCAACAGTCTATCGACTCTGGATCAGTTCCTATGGACTGGCGGGTAGCTAATGTAACACCACTTTTTAAAAAGGGAGGGAGAGAGAAAGTGGGTAATTACAGACCGGTTAGCCTGACATCAGTAGTGGGAAAATGTTGGAATCAATTATTAAGGATGAAATAGCAGCACATTTGGAAAGCAGTGACAGGATCGGTCCAAGTCAGCATGGATTTATGAAGGGGAAATCATGCTTGACAAATCTTCTGGAATATTTTGAGGATGTAACTTGCAGAGTGGACAATGGAGAACCAGTGGATGTGGTGTACTTGGACTTTCAAAAGGCTTTTGACAAGGTCCCACATAAGAGATTTGTGCGAAAAATCAAAACACATGGTATTGGGGGTAATATACTGACATGGATAGAGAACTGCTTGGCAGACAGGAAGGAGAGAGTTGGGATAAATGGGTCCTTTTGAGAATGGCAGGCAGTGCCTAGTGAAGTGCAGCAGGGCTCAGTGCTGGGACCCCAGCTCTTTACAATATACATCAATGATTTGGATGAAGGAATTGAGTGTAATATCTCCAAGTTTGCAGATGACACTAAACTGGGTAGCGGTGTGAGCTGTGAGCGGGATGCTAGGAGGCTGCAGGTTGACTTGGACAGGTTAGGTGAGTGGACAAATGCATGGCAGATGCAGTATAATGTGACTAAATGTGAGGTTATCCACTTTGGGGGCAAAAACACGAAGACACAATATTATCTGAATGGCGGCAGATTAGGAAAAGGGGAGGTGCAACGAGACTTGGGTGTCATGGTTCATCGGTCATTGAAAGTTGGCATTCAGGTACAGCAGGCGGTGAAGAAGGCAACTGGTATGTTGGCCTTCATAGCTAGGGGATTTGAGTATAGGAGCAGGGAGGTCTTACTGCAGTTGTACAGGACCTTGGTGAAGCCACACCTGGAATATTGCGTTCAGTTTTGGTCTCCTAATCTGAGGAAGGACGTTCTTGCTATTGAGGGAGTGCAGCGAAGGTTCACCAGACTGATTCCCGGGATGGCAGGACTGACATATGAGGAGAGACTGGATCAAATGGGCCTTTATACATTGGAGTTTAGAAGGATGAGAGGAGATCTCATAGAAACATATAAGATTCTGATGGGACAGAACAGGTTAGATGCGGGTAGAATGTTCCTGATGTTGAGGAAGTCCAGAACCAGGGGACACAGTCTTAGGATAAGGGGTAAGCCATTTAAGACTGAGGTGAGGAGAAACCTCTTCACTCAGAGAGTTGGTAACCTGTGGAAATCCTTGCCGCAGAGAGTTGTTGATGCCAGTTCATTGGATATATTCAAGCGGGAGTTAGATGTGATCCTTATGGCGAAGGGGATGAAGGGGTATGGAGAGAAAGCAGGAAAGGGGTACTGAGGGAATGATCAGCCATGATCTTATTGAATGGTGGTGATGGCTCGAAGGCCGAATGGCCTATTCCTGCACCTATTTTCTATGTTTCAATGGGCCCAAGTTTCGGCCTCAGTTGTTCCTGATTTTTTGGAGCAACTGGTGTAGAACGGAGTATCTTAGAAATTCAAATTCTCAGCATTTAGTTTGCTCCAGTTCTAGTCAGTTAGAACAGTTTCACTTTGGAACAGAATTTTTTTTTCAAAAGGGGGCGTATCCGGCCACTTACGCCTGTTTTCAAAGTTTCGGCAGTGAAAACTTACTCCAAACTAACTTAGAATGGAGTAAGTGAAGATTTTTGTACGCTTGAAAAAACCTTGTCTACACTTTAGAAAATCAGGCGTAGGTTACAAATCAGGCGTAGGGAATGAGGGCTGGGGGGGGGGGGCGTTAAAGGGAAGTTTACAAACATTAAACACTTCAGTTTTACAAATAAAGAGCCATCATCAATAATAAATGAAAAACATCAATAAATCAACCAATAAATCAATCAAAAAAAATTAATAAGAAATCATTTTTTTTTAAATCAATAAATAAAACATTTTCTATTTACCGACTGCAGCACCGGGAGCCCTCCAACAGCATGCTGAGATGCCCCCCCCAGTGTGTCTCTGTCAGTGTCTCTATCTCTCTGTCTGTCTGTCTGTGTGTGTCTCTCATTCTCTGTCTGTCAGTGTCTGTGTTTCTGACAGCGAGGGGAGGGGGAGGAGGGGGGTAGAGAGAAAGGGGGGGCAGGGGGAGGGAGGCAGAGGGGGAGAGAGAGAAGGGGGAGGGATGGGGGAGAAGGGGGAGGGAAGAGGGAGAAGGGGAGAAGGGGGAGGAGAAAGGGGGGAGAGGAGAAGGGGAAAGAGCGGGGGGAAAGGAAAGGAGAAGCGGGGGGAAGGAAAAGGGGGAGGAAAGGAGAAGGGGGGGAAAAGGAGAAGGGGAGGAAAGGAGAGGGGTGTGGGAAAGGAGAGGGGGGGAGGAGAGGAGGGAGAAAGGAGAGTGGGGGGAGGAGAGGGGGGGAAAGGAGAAGGGGGGTGAAAGAGAAGGGGAATGGGGGGAACGAGAAGGGGGAGGGAGGCTGAACGGGTCGGGCCCGGCCGGGCCCAAGACTTCGGGCAGGGCCCGTCCCCAGCACCAGATTTACAGGTAAGTGGCATTGGGTCGGGTCGGGTCCGGGGTCGGGAGCGGGTCGGGTCGGGGGGAGCGCGGGTCGGGATCGGGAGTGCGGAGGGAGGTTGGGTAGGGTCGGGTCCGGTCCGGTGGGAAGGGGGTGGGGGGGGGCGGTCGGGAGCACGGGTCGGGTCGGGGGGGGGAGGAGGGAGGTCGGGTTGGTTCGGGGAGGGAGGAATCGCGGGTCGGGTCGGGTCGGGTCGGTTCGGTTCGGGTTGGAGGGCGGCGGCAGAGGGAGGTCGGGTCGGGTCGGATCGGTTCTTGTCGGGGACGGGGGGAGGGAGGTCAGGTTGGGTCGGGTCCGGTCCGGGTGGGGGGGTGGGGGGCGTCGGGAGCACGGGTCGGGTCGGGGGGGGGGGGTGGTGGGAAGGAGGTCGGTTCGGTTCGGGTCGGGGGAGGGAGGGAGGGAGAGGGAGGTCAGGTCGGGTGGAGGGGTGGGGGGAGGGTCCGTTCCGGTACGGGGGCGGCGGGTGGGGGGCGGGGGCGGAGCGGGAGTCGAGTCGGGTCGGGAGGAAGCAGGAGCTGGGAGTGGGAGGAGCCTTATGCACGCAGCCCCAGTGAGGCCATTCGGCCAGGGCTAGGGGCTGCGTGCTTCAGGCCCCTCCCACACAGTTTTCAGCCCACTGTAGCGTGCATGTGCAGAGGTCCCGGCACTGTTTTCAGCGCAAGGACCTAGCTCCGCCCCCTATAGCTCGTGCTATACCGCGCCGAGGGCCAGAGGACCTGCAGGGAGCCGGAGAATCTGTAAGTTTTTTTTAGGCGCACTTTGTGGCGCGAAAAACAGGCGTCCAGGTCATGGCTGTGCCGTTCTAGATGCGGCCCGAAACTTGGGCCCTATGTTTCTATGTATCCACTTGAGTTTAGAAGAATGAGAGGGGATCTCATAGGAACATATAAAATTCTAACGGCATTGGACAAGTTAGAGGCAGGAAGAATGTTCCCGTTGCTGGGGAGTTCCAGAACCAGGGGTCACAGTCTAAGAATATGGGTTAAGCCATTTAGGACTGAGATGAGGAGAAACTTCTTCACTCAGAGAGTGGTTAACTTGTGGAATCTCTGCCGTACCGCAGAGAGTTGTTGATGCCAGTTCATTGGCTATATTCAAGAGGGAGTTAGATATGGACCTTATGGCCAAAGGGATCAAGGGGTATAGAGAGAAAGCAGGAAAGGGGTACTGAGGTTGAATGATCAGCCATGATCTTATTGAATGGTGGTGCAGGCTCGAAGGGCCGAACGGCCTACTCCTGCACCTAATTTCTATGTTTCTATGTTTCTATTACCGGCCACCCACTTTTTTGGGGCAGATACATCAGAATGAGCGAAACCAAAGCCCTTAATATCGCCCAGCATTACTTTTCGCATGTAATTATGCCGTGATTCAATAATACGACCGCCCCCTTATTTTTGTCGTAAAGATCACATTTGCCAAAACTAACGCCCAGGAGATTGCCCAGCGTCACTTTCACCACCTCGCACACATCTCGCCCACAATATTGCTAGCCCAAAACACAACTCAGAAAAAGTGGAACTGTTCTGAATGAATGACAGCGGTGTGGGCGCCATTTTTAAAATCGCAGGTCGCTTCATTCAAAAGGCTGCTTCAACTTTGGGGGAGTTTGGATTGACTCTGGAGTTCTTCTCAGGTGAAGTGACCATCTCAACAGACATCTTTTCAGATTCTGGACGATTGGGGTTTACTGTAGGTGTATTTTAGTGAGGAAATTATTGCTTCTGATCAATCGCTGTTATACTTTCATTGGAATGGGGCCAGCCATTTCTAAGCCTGCATCGATTCATACGCAGATGCTGCAAAGTGCAAATGGCTCAACGTCAAATGCACACCATTATGTGCCCAATTTAAGACATGCCAGAATGAAGAGGAGGTCCAGACCATACACTCCCCGCATGTACAGGGAAAAGAGGTCTTACCCTGACGTGTCCGAGCACACCTGCCTTCAGAGACTTCGCTTCCACAAGGTGGTGATCAATGAAATATGTGAGCACAACAGGCCAGATATGCAACCTGCCATCAGTACATCAGTGTCAGTTGAGGTCAAGGTCACCGCGGCACTGTCTTTCTACACGTCCGGTTCCTTTCGGACCACCGCGGTCGAGATTTCCCCTCTGTCTCACCATGCTACACATCGCTGCATTCGAGAGGTCATGGATGCCCTAAGTGTGTGTAGGATTGAATTTATCAGCTTCTCCATGACCACAGAGGCTCAGAGTGACAGGACTGGAGCATTCTATCGCACTGCTAAGTTCCCTCGGCCGCAGGGAGCAATACAGTGCACTCACACCGCCATGCGGGCACCTTCTCAGGACCCAGAGCTTTTTCGTAACAGAAAAAGATTTCACTCCCTGAAGGTCCGACTATTTGTCGACCACAACCAGATCATAATGGCAATAATGTCCGGGCAGCTTTGATGAGGCTCACATCCTGCGTGAGAGCGCTATCTTTGACATGTTTAAGAGTCAACCATAAGGACAATGCTGGATGCTTGGTGACAACCGATATGGCCTCGCCACCTGGCTGATGACCCTCCTGCGTGACACCCACGCCGAGGCTGAGAAGCGATACAACCAGGGCCACAGAGGCACACGTAATGTGGTACAGAAAACAATAACTGTGCTTAAGCAGCGCATTAGATACCTGGAACACTCAGGAGGAGTGCTACAATACAACCCTGAGCAAGTAGCTAAATTCGTGGTCATGTGCTCCATGCTGCACAACCTGGCTATCAGGAGGGGACAAGAATTGCCAGAGGGACTGATGGTCCACCTCAGGAGAGAGAGGAAGAGGAGGACGAGGGGCTGGACGCTGACCTCGGGCCAGACAATCAGGCTGGCTATGCAACTATGCCCACGCAGCCCTCCAGACCGCAGGAAAGGCACCGTGGTGGCTACATAGCTGCAAGACTCTTACATCAGGAACTCATAACTGAAAGATTTGCCTGAAAGAACATTGCTGTGAGTGACAACGCTGACACACTGCTGTGTGTGTGCAGCTCAAACATCAATCGTGGCCATCACCTTGGTGCCGGTTAAAGTTTAAATTGAATGAAGTTAAGTTTTATTTAACCTTTTCATGTTAAGGAATCCTCAGTGTGTAAAGGTCCAGATATCTGAGACAATGCGCAACAATTACGTTGAATAAAAAACATTTTATACGACCATTGGTCTGAAATCATAAGTATCACAGGCAAAAACACCTCACTCCCGCCCCCACCCCACTTTTTCGACCATTGACATCAATCAAATGGTCAACATGTCCAGCAACACAGAACATAAATGCAAAGCAGGAGGGTGGCCCCCTCCCCCCATACATTACAACAAATTGCATACACCCAAATGGAGATATAACACAGACATCACCTGCAGACATGCACTTCACTTTCTTTCCCCCCTTCCCATTTTCTCCTCACCTCTACTCCTGCCCCTCCTTGCTCCACGGGTGCCTGGCCGAAGAGCTCCTCAGGCAGTGCCTCATTGGGAGGGATGAAGGCAGAGGCAGTGGTTGCACGGGTACGGGAGCGGGGGGTGCTGAGGGGGGAACATTCTCTGATCCAGAAGCAGGATCTTGGTCCTGCCTTTCATCTGTCATTCGCAGTGGTGGTGCGGAACCTAGGGGTGGAGTGCCGAGCTCTGGGACCACTGGGTGGCCTGTGGCAGCAGTATACCTGGCTATCACATTCAGGGCCTCTGCCATCCGCAGAATGTATTCGGTCATGGTGGCCAGCTGTCGGGATATGCCCCCCAATGCTTCGAGGATCTGGTCACCAATGTCTACAATCCTCCTGGACAACTGTACCATCTCTCCGCTCTCATGTGGCACTCGTGGACCAGACCTGCCACGTCCACAAAACCTCCGCGGGTTCGGCGGCATCCTGGGGACAAATGGGGTGTCCTGTGGCAAGGTGCTTGAGCCCGGCACCTCCAGAGTGGAGACAGGAATGACTGGAGGACCACTAGATGGCCTTGGGGTGGAATGGCTTCTGGAGTGTGGCGATGCAGGGTCCTCGAAGTCCGCACTCTCATCCGTAGAGAACAGACCCAGTGGATTGACGGCCGAGAATCGGAGCTCCTCAGCACCAGATGTAGGTGGGGGTGAGTCCGGCCCCGTGCCCCCATCTTCTGGCCTCTGTGGTCTTACCTGTGGCCATGCTGATGGCAGAGCTGCAAAACACAAATGAGGTTATTAGAGGAGAAGGGGTGTGCTAGGGTGACAAGGTGAGTCCAGCGCTACACACAGCATATGCACGACAAAAGCACCATCGCTATCAAAATCATCACAGACATTATATTTCATGACCATCAACATATTCTGCCTTGCAATGATTTTCATTAGGCCAGCATTATTTATAGGACAATTTTAGAAATCATCTATCATATATGATTGTTCGGATATGAGTGGGTGTGGCATCTATTGACTTTACATCACACAATGGTGTAAACTTTACTCACGTCTCATCACTTCAGGTTAGCAGCTGCTTGTGTGGCCATCCGTGGGTGCTTCCCCACGAGTGCGAGCACCTGCTCCTCCATCTCAGTGATGTCGCTGGGAACTGGTGGCCCCCCCACCCGTTCGCCTCTGCACGTACCTCATCATCGATAGCTTCTTCTGTAAAAGGTAACAGGATGGCATGGCATGAGATCATTGCATGATATCATAGCTAGGTGCTGGCACAGAGACGGGTACAACACATAACCGACAGATGTAATCATGATTATTATGATAATTATCATTCTTTACCGAAAGACGTATACCGTGACCGCAAGCTTTGAGTACAACATTCCCGGTAAAAGTGAAAGACCTCACATCTGATGATAGTCACTCATGACTCTTACAAATCAAATTATATAAGTACATAAATACGTGTAAATGAATGTAATACTTACTCTTGCGGATCCGACAAGGTTGTTCCATCATTTGCGGCATTGGTTGCTCTCACGCACCTCATTGGTTGCCGACGAGACCACTTCTGCTATCTCGACCCATATCTTCTAGTAGGCCTTTGGGGTGGGCTTCCCACGCCCTCCCCGGGTCAAATCACCCCAGCGTAACTCGACCTCCTGCAGGAGGGAGGCATTTGCCTCGTCCGAGAACCTCCTGGCTCTTTTGCGTCCTCCAATGTGTTCCTCTCCCAGCTCACTGCTCTTGCCAGCGTCAGTCTTCACAGCATGCTGTGTCACCTCCTCCTCGCCCTCCATTATAGGCATCAAATTCAGGCAAATATCTGGCTGGTAACAGCTAATTTTTTTCCCCCAATTTGCTTAAAGCTTGAAACGCTTCCTCCTTCCTCCCAAAGCAGCCACGCCACACCCACACATACCTTCACTCCCTCTGAGCTCCCTCTCTCTCTGTCTACTCTTCTGCGCATGTCATGATGACCCTTGACCTCCTGAATCGTGGGAATCGAGCGTTACCATGCCATTGCTAAGGATGGTGACAACTTTACGGCATTCGGTCAGAGAGATTTAACGCTACCGCCCATTTCATATCTCTCACGGTAACGCCCAATTTTCAAATGTAGACTAGGAGCTTTGAGAGTGGGCAACAAGACAGCGATCTGAAAACCCATTTTTACCGCCATGCCAAAAATACAGCCCATTTTTCGGCGATCTGCACAAAAGTGTAAAATCTCGCCCTATGTTTTGTCTTCTGATATGTAAAGTGCTTGTGTAAGGAAATAAATGATAGTAATAAAATGTAACTTTAGTTTTAGGGTAATAAAACAAGAGTAGCAAATCCATTAGCTACAGATAGTAGTTGGTAAAGCATTTTCTTAAAAGGGTTTAGGAACTGTTACCATCAGGAGGTCTTGTTTAGGGGAAGTAGTTTTGAAGTAAACTGTTTACATGAATAGTCTGTTTCCAAAGGATTTGGGAATAAATACATCATACAGTCTTATTTTCCTCTGATGTAGTCAACATATGGTTTATAAAATGAGCACAGTATCTCAGATGGTTTAAAAGATAGAACTTGTAATCAAAAAGCCACTCTCTTGTATGTAGTTAAAGGCCGATCACTTTTCTATCTAACAATAAATTCTGAACCATATACTCCACTACGAGTGATTTGTGCTTACTCGGAACATGTTGTTGTGAACCAGAGGAGGAAGGAGGTTGACTGCTGACACTCCACAAGGTATGTTTCCAGTATTGAGCTGATACTCAGTGCTCCTGAACAGAGAGGAAGAACTAGTCTGAGGGAGAGTCACCTGGGGCTACCCTGGTGCATCCCTTCCTACAGAATGGATTCAGCAGAAGCCTGAGGGTCAGGTACCAACCTGCCCTATAGGATGGAGATGGTGAGCAGAGCAGGAGATCAATAAATAGGCAATGAAATAAAAATTCAAAACAGTCATTCATTTTGGGTTAATGTGTATAAAATAGTGCACATAGGAATGTAGGATAGACATATATTGCCTTTATCTATAAACTTTTCTGGAGAGAATTTCTGCCCTAATAGAAGGAATGTAATGTGTGTAAGGCTGTGGGGCAAATAGTACAATAGTGCGCACAATGAGTTAAAATACATTAGGTGCCTGCTCCGCTTAAAATCAGGCAGAGACCTGAGGACTCCTCGGCACCCAAGACTCTCAGCGTGTCTCCAACAGATGCTCAGCAAAGCAGTCCTCCACTGACTGCTGGCGGTCAACAGTGAGGCTCTGACCATCACCAGTGCATCGTGAGATACAGCCGTAGCACCAGATAATTATGAAAATGGACTGACCTTGTTTTATCTCGTGAGGTCAGTGGGCTGGTGCACAGGTGCCACATGTACCTGGTCAGCTGCAGCGGCAGTGACACATTAGCGGCCCTGTAAGATAGTCTCAGGTTTCTGATGAGTCTATAAGTTGGTCAACATTTTCTTCTGAGGTTTATGGTGCTGGAAACAACCTTTGACTGCGCTGTAGCCCTGTAACACAAGGCAATTTTTTTCTACATTTTCCATGTACTCGCAGTTGGAGCTAAATTACATGTGCTTCAGTACTGAGTTTGTTTTCAGTCTGAAATCGCTTTATTAATTTGAAATGGAATGAAAACTTGAGCAGAGGAATTATTGGAGTGGGTCAACAGTTTTGTTATGATTATTGAACAGCATGATTTCAAAACCATATCTATATAATTTGTGTGCAGTCAAATTCAAAAAACCTCCCCCAATCATTAACTTATACTCTTCTCTTCAAAAAATATCCTGACAGGTGTCTTACTTGGTTCAGATCTCTTGTCGTTAAGTGTTAAATGCATAATGCTAATGCAATAATGTAGAAAAAGAAAAAATTGTATTGCGACAGGGAAAGAGCAGGAGAGTGGGATTAATTGGATGGTTGATTCAAAGAGCCGGCACAGGCATGATGGGCTAAATGGCCTCCTTCTGTGCTGTAAGATTCTATGAAAAATGACAGTGTGTGATGGTTTTTGAAAGATTCAACATTTTGAATTAGTCTGTGATAACATCTGTTATATATGCAGACTATAAATATACTCTCTGTGTAGTCACTGTATAGTTGCAAAAGATGGAGACTTGTTTACCTGATATAATATCAATAAAGGTTTACACTGTGTATATACATGCTGGCACCACTAGAGAGTGCAACTGGTGGAGACTGGGGTTTCCTGCCCTGGTGGCAGGGGCTGCCTCACTCTGGAGTTACGAATAAAGGACCAAGGTCACTACAGTTTGTGTACAACACATTGCCTCATGGAGTCATTCATAGGTACATTACAGACATAATAACTGGCGACGAGAATACAAACTTTCTCGCGATTATGGCTACCTTTGGCACAATAAAAGACTTCGCAGAGGGTGATGATTGGGATGCTTTCACAGAAAGGCTCGAGCTATATTTCGTGGCAAGCGACCTGGCAGGGAAGACGGCAACATCGGCGGATGAGCGCAAGGCTATACCGTTGACCAGTTGTAGGTCCGAGGTCTACCGCCTCGTCAGGAACTTGCTGGCACCCACGAAGGCCAAGGATAAGACATATGATGAGCTGACTGAACTAATTTGTGACCAACTAAAACCAAAAGAGAGCATCCTCACGGCTAGGCACAGATTCTACACTCACCGCAGACCTGAGGGCTAGGAGATTGCAACATATGCTGCCGACCTCAGGAGTCTTGCGGCACCATGTGATTTTGGCACGCACCTCAACAAAGCATTGCGAGATATCTTCGTTATAAGAATTGGCCACGAGGGCCTCCTTCACAAGCTATTATCTGCCGACACCACAGTCAACCTGCAGGAGGCCATCAGCATCAGTCAGGCATTCATGACCTCGACCTGCAGCACAAGGAAATTATTCATCCTGTGGACTCAAACCCGGCAAGTACTGTGCACAGAATGGTGCCTTTCACAGGCAAGACTGTAGAACGTGGCTCTGCCCAGGGCAGAGAGCACAGACCTCAGGGTTCCAGAACTCAGAGTCCGATGAGGGGTGCTAATCGAGTAGCACCATGCTGGCATTGTGGAGGAAACCATAAGACTCACCAGTGCCGGTTTGCTGAGTGCGTATGCAAAGCCTGTAACATGAAGGCCCACCTCCAGCATATGTGTAAAAGAAATACGACTCACTGTCTAGCAGAGGAATCGGAGTATGATGATTTGGCCAGAGAGGCAGCTCAGCTCCAAGAAGAAGCGTATGGAGTGTATACCGATTGTCCTCCAGTGAAGATGGAATTCGAAATAAACGGCGTTCCCGTCATCATGGAAGTGGACACAGGAGCGAGCCAGTCAGTGATGAGCCAGGATGCCTTTGAGAGGCTATGGAACGAAAAACGACCCGAGCCGATTCCAATACAGAAAAAGTTGTGCACCTACATCAAGGAGCTGATCCCAGTCCTTGGTAGTGTGGATGTAGGTGTAATATATAATGGCGTAGTGCACAAGTTACCACTATAGATTGTTGCAGATGATGGTCCAATGCTACTCAGAAGAAGGTGGATGGGGAAGATCCAGTGGAAATGGGAATACCTCTTCACTCCAGCAATCGATGTCCCCCATGCTCAGAGGCAGAGCAAAACCTCACCTTCGCTTGGGCCAGGCACCAGAGAACAGACCAGTGCAGCACCTGAGGCACAGACTGTCCATCACAACTGTGTGGCAATGATCCGACTGAGACGACATAAAAGTACCTTCCCAGCTCCAGTGGCAGGACTCCTGGGGAGCAAGATCAAATTCACAGGCACTCTTCCAGCTTTTGTGGCAGAATCACGGAAGAGAAGGATCAAGGCAGTCGACCTCGAGGACAGAGGCAAGATGGCATCCCTGCTGCAGCGAGGTGCAGCGTGGCGTGGCAGGGTTCTCTTAAAGGACAAAGGGTTTAATTAGTACGGGGAAAATAGAGTATGAGAGTAAGCTTGCAGGGAACATAAAAACTGACTGCAAAAGCTTCGATAAATATGTGAAGAGAAAAAGATTAGTGAAGGCTAATGTAGGTCCCTTGCAGTCAGAATCAGGTGAATTCATAATGGGGAACAAGGAAATGGCAGACCAATTGAACAAATACTTTGGTTCTGTCTTCACTAAGGAAGACACGAATAACCTCCCGAAAATACCAGGGGACCGAGGGTCTAGTGAGAAGGGGGAACTGAGGGAAATCCTTATTAATCACAAAATGGTGTGAGGGAAATTGAAGGGACTGAAGGCCGATAAATCCCAGGGCCTGATAGTCTGCATCCCAGAGTACTTAAGGAAGTGGCCCTAGAAATAGTTGATGGATTGGTGGTCATTTTCCAACATTCCAAGGACTTTTGATCAGTTCCTATGGACTGGAGGGTAGCTAATGTAACACCACTTTTTAAAAAAGGAGGGAGAGAGAAAACAGGGAATTATAGATTGGTTAGCCTGACATCAGTAGTGGGGAAAATGCTGGAGTCAATCATTAAAGCTGTAATAGCAGCACATTTGGAAAGCCGTGACAGGATCGATCAAGTCAGCATGGATTTATGAAAGGGAAATGCTGCTTGACAAATCTTCTAGAGTTCTTTGAGGATGTAACTAGTAGAGTGGATTAGGGAGAACCAGTAGATGTGGTATATTTGGACTTTCAAAAGGCTTTTGACAAGGTCCCACACAAGAGATTAATGTGCAAAATTAAGGCACATGGTATTGGGGGTAATGTACTGAAGTGGATAGAGAACTGGTTGGCAGACAGGAAGCAAAGAGTGCAAATAAATGGGTCCTTTTCAGAATGGCGGACAGTAACTAGTGGGGTGCCACAGGGTTCAGTGCTGGGACCCCAGCTATTTACAACATACATTAATGATTTAGACGAAGGAATTGAATGTAATATCCCCAAGTTTGCAGATGACACTCAGCTGGGTGGCAGTGCGAGATGTGAGGAGGATGCTAAGAGGCTGCAAAGGGACTTGGACAGGTTAGGTGAATGGGCAAATGCATGGCAGATGCAGTATAATGTGGATAATTGAGAGGTTATCCACTTTGGTGGCAAAAACAGGAAAGCAGATTATTATCTGAATGGTGACAGATTAGTAAAAGGGGAAGTGCAATGTGACCTGGGTGTCATGATATATCAGTCATTGAAGGTAGGCATGCAGGTACAGCAGGCAGTAAAGAAAGCAAATGGCATGCTGGCCTTCGTAGCGAGGGGATTTGAATATAGGAGCAGGGAGGTCTTACTGTCATTGTACAGGGCTTTGGTGAGACCACACCTTGAATATTGTGTGCTGTTTTGGTCCCCTAATCTGAGGAAGGATGTTCTTGCTATTGAGGGAGTGCAGCGAAGGTTCAACAAACTGATTCCTGGGATGGCAGGACTGACATATAAGGAAAGATTGGATCGTCTAGGCTTATACCTATTGGAATTTAGAAGAATCAGAGGTGATCTCATAGAAACGCATAAAATTTTGTTGGGACTGGACAGGTTAGATGCAGGTAGAATGTTCCCGATGTTGGGGATGTCCAGAACCAGGGGACATAGTTTAAGGATAAGGTGTAAGCCATATAGGACCGAGATGAGGAGAAACTTTTTCACCCAGAGAGTTGTGAACCTGTGGAATTCTCTGCCACAGAAGGTCATTGAGTCCATTTCATTGGACATATTCAAAAGGGAGTTAGATGTGGCCTTTACGGCTAAAGGGATCAGCGGGTATGGAGAGAAGGCTGGGGTTGGGTACTGAGGTTGAATGATCAGCCATGATGATATTGAATGGCGGTGCAGGCTCGAAGGGCCAAATGGCCTGCTCCTGCACCTCTTTTCTATGTGTAGGGAGAGCGTTAACATCAGTCAAGATGTTCTCCAGGCGTTTGGCGGGTTGACCGGGAACATTGGCAGAATATCCCCTTGCATATCGGAGGGTATGGAGCGCATGATTGTGGCAATGGGCCAACAGACCGCTGACGTGCATGCCGTGCGGCATACGATAGTGTCAGGAGATGGCACTGCACTCCAAGGTGCCGTCCCACCAACCACCAGCACAGATGCGAGTCAGGAGGAAGAACTTCCTTTTGACTCCTTCTTCCAAAACGTCTTCTCCTCCTCCACCCCCAGAGCGGATTCTGCCACCGTCAACACCTCTACAGCACCAGGCCTTGAGGTCACCTACTGCAAGTCGCCCTGGTCCCATTACCCGATTACAAAGGAGGGCTAAGGTACAGGGGTGTATATTAGGATCTGGAGGGAAGCGTGACCGTAGGTAAGGGGCGGGAGTGGTGGGCACGGTGTTATGTTACTCTTATTGTTGTTATTGTTCTGATTGTTGTTGTATTTTAAATTTATTGTTGAGTGATTGTTGGGAGTGGGGGGGTGGGGAGGGGGTGGTGTTATTCTTACAGTTAAAAATAATTACGTCGTTAAATTATTAAAATATTTTATTGCATTTTACAATTGCTGTGCAGTGTCTTATAATAAAGTAAGGTAAGATAAAATATGAATGCAATTGTTGCAAAACAATGGCCAGGCCAGGCAAGGATGAAATGTAATGCAACTGCAACTGTTGTCGTTCCGTAACTGTAACTGTAACTGTCACCAATGTAAGTTCATGCAAAGCTTTCATTTATGAGCTGCTGACACAAGAGTTTTGCAGCTGCGTAACTCCCACAGGGCTTTTCCAATGTTGTGGGGGTGGAGGTGGGGGTGGGCCTGGGGGCATGGGTTCATCGCCAGGCTGATTGTCCTCCCTGAGGTCCTCGTTGTCTTCCTTCTCCTCGTCTTCCTTTTGCCCTCTCTCCTGTGGTGGACCGGCAGCCCCATCTGTCAATTGTTATCCTCTCCTTATAGCTAGGTTATGCAACATGCAGCACACCACAATAAACTCAGCGACCTGGTCAGGGTGGTATTGTAGGTTGCCTCCTGAGTGGTCCTGGCATCTGAAATGCTGCTTCAGCACTCCTACTTTTTTTTCGACGATATTGCGTGTAGTTATATGGCTTTCGTTGTGGTGCTTCTCGACTTCCGTTTGGGGATTACGCTGAGGGGGTCATGAGCCAGCTGGCAAGACCATATCCTTTATCCCCCAGCATCCAACCATGACCTTGTGGCTGACTGTTAAACAGGTCGGAGACAGTGCTCTCATGCAGGATATGCACATCATGGATGCTGCCTGGAAAATTAGCATTTACTGCCATGATTATTTGGTTGTGGTCAACAACGAGCTGCACAGTCAGGGAGTGGGATCCCTTTCGGTTCTGAAACACCTCCGCATCCTTTAAATGTGCTCTCAGGTCGATGTGTGTACAGTCTATTGCCCCCTGCACCTTGGGGAAGTTTGCTATTCTTGAGAACCCCAAAGCCCTCTCAGTCTGTGCCTCCTTGGTCATAGGAAAGTTTATAAAGTCCAATCTTGCGAGCGTAAAAGGCTTTACTCACCTGCCGAATGCAGCAATGTGTGGCGTGCTGAGAGATACCACAAATGTCACTAGCTGAGGCCTGAAAGGAGTCCGATGCGTAGAAGGAAAGTGCCGCAGTAACCTTTACCTCAACAGGCAGTGCAGTCCTGATGGTGCTGATAGGCTGCAGATATCCCTTGATGAGCTGGCAAATCTCAGCGATGACCTCCTTTCAGAAGCGCAGCCTCCTAAGGCACGTGCTATCGAACAAGTTCAGGCATGATTGCTTTTTCCTGTACGTGCGACGGGGGTAAGGTCTCCTATGCAGCAGCAGTCTGCCATCTCTTTGATTGGGCACATAATGCTCTTCAATATACCTTCTCCCATCTTTAGTCTGCAGCGTGTGATAATTGACCAATACTGGTAGAGAAGTTACAGACTCCATCTCTATTGCTATAAATGCACTAAATTTTGTCCTCAATAAATAGAAATGTGAGCAGATGAAAGCCCTTAAAATAAGGGTAATGCCCTTAAAATAAATCACAAATTAATTCTCCTCATAAGCTCCTTCTTCATGCAGCCTCGCACTTCCTCTGACATTCAAAATGGTGTCCGTAGTACCGAGTCCTGCCTAATAGTGCCAATCGGCATCAGCTTTTCTCCAGCGATCTTCTCGGCGAGCGATTAGCCCGGTAATGTTTGGACGATGTGGCGAAAGTTGTGGTGGGCGATCATCTCGGTGATGTGAAATTCTTGTGTGCCAACCCAACTTTCCACTTTTAAGGTAGAATAGGTGATAGCCTGCCTATTTGGGCGATTGATAGGCGACAGCCCAGCGATCATCAGGGAAAGTCGAGCCCACAGTTTACACATAATGAGAATATTTTTTCCATTGTGTGTGAGACCATGTAGACCACTCACAATGATGTAGTCCAGCTTGTTAGCATCTTTCTCTAAATTTTTATGAAGATCTATTGTATAATGATGTTGATTTATTTTGTGTATTTGCACAGTTTAATAAACATTTTCCATACATACTATACTCAACTGCATTTGTTGTTACACAATTGTGTGATTTTACACCAATGTGGTTGTAAAAAAAAGTAACCTTTTGGAAAGATGAATATGGGGGAGAACAAGGGAAGGGTGAGTGAAAAGGAGAGGGGTGGCGGAGGTGGGAGGGAGAACAGGGAAGGGGAGAGGGGGAAGAAGGAAGGAAATGACGCGGAGGAGAGAGGGAGAAGAGGAAGCAGAGGGAAGGAGAGGAGGGAGATAGGGAGAGGAAGAGATGAGGAGGGGGGAAGTGCTGGAAGAATTCAATGTAAGTTCTTTCCTTCTGTCATTTTTTATTGCAAGTTAAAATAAGACAATTAAAAAAAGAAAAAGAAGTATCTGAAAGGATTTTTCTTTGTAAATTAAAAAAATTAGTTCAATCTCTGAAATATAACCTTATCGTAGGTCCTCATTACAGCATCTTTCTCTCATCATATGACTAGTTTTTGGATCAGCAACAATGAAGTCAGAAGAGCTGGTAACTATCCATTATAGAATGAATTGTCTAATTCGAAAGTCCTCTTAGCTAATTCTTAAAATACAAAACAAAATGCTGGAAGACTCTTAGAGTAATCTATTATCAATGAAATGGATATCTTCCGTTTTCCCCTCTATAAAAGCTTACATAAAAAAAACCAGTGTAACTATTTGTACTGCACTTTTTTGACAGACATGCGTCAAAATAAGCCCCGCCTCCCATGACGCATCTGTCATGCCCAGCCCCGCCCTCTCGGCCCCGAATCATTCCCTCCACGTGGTGCCGAGAAGCAGGACCTGAGGCCTGAGACTCCGCTGAGGCCCCAAATCTCTTTGCCCCCCCGACTCCATCCCCCTGTGAATCTCTCCCGCTCCGACCTCGATCCCTTTTGGGGGGCCGAGAGGGCCCGTGGGCGGCTGAGAGTTGCGGTGGGGGGCCGAGAGTGGCAGCCGTTGGTCCGAGAGCGGGGGCGAGGGGCCGAGAGGACCCGTGGGCAGCCGAGAGCATCAGCCGGGGGCGAAGAGGGAGGGAGAGGAAGAGTGAGACTGGGGAGAGAGACAGAGACTGGGGGAGAGAGAGAGAGAGACTGTGGGAGAGAGAGGCTGGGAGAGATAGAGGCTGGGGGAGAGAGAGAGAGAGAGAGAGACAGTGGGGGAGAGAGGCTGGGAGAGTTAGAGGCTGGGGGAGAGAGAGAGAGACTGGGGGAGAGAGAAAGAGGCTGGGGGTAGAATGAGAGAAATCGGGGGAGAGCGAGAGACTGGGGAGATAGAGACTGGGAGAGATAGAGGCTGGGAGAGAGAGAGAGAGGCTGGAGGGAACTCAGGGAAAATGGATCACATTCTTCCAAACCCCTACAAGGGACATCGTTGGAGTGGATGATATCCAGAAGTCACGACACTGTCACTATTCACTTCATCCCCAATAAACCTGTTAACAATCCATACACTATGCCGCATCTATGGAGGGCGGGGGCGAAGGAAGCACTTGGACTGGGGTAAGGCATTTTGGCTGATGGTGGGATGTACTTGGACTGGGGTAAGGCACTTTGGCTGATGGTGGGATGTACTTGGACTGGGATAAGGCACTTTGGCTGATGGTGGGATATATTTGGATTGGGGTAAGGCACTTTGGCTGGGGAAGGGATGTACTTGGACTGGGGTAGGGGACTTTGGCTGGCCCTTGCTGCCTTCTGGGGAGCTCTGTCCTTTGTCACTTCAGGATGTCAAAGTGGATCGAGTTACAATTTGCAAAGTCAGTGAGACCTTGGGATGGGTGGTTCCAGTGACACGTTCCAGTGAAACTTCAGGGTGTGACTTATCCTCCAAGGGGACCAAACATAGACAAAGGGTGGAGCACGGTGGCCATTTTTGCAGTACAAATAAGTGCATATCCAAAAAAAACATGAAAAGATTTTGATTGGTCTAATGCTTGAGATAATCTAAGTGAAGCTATTATAGATTTTACATGTTGGGTATGGAGAAAGAGTCAGACTGAACACTGAGCTCAAAATAAAGTGTGACCTTAGTCTTTTATTGCAGGTCCTCAGAGTGCCTCTCCAACCTGTGAAGCCTCCTTAAATACCTGTGCTCCCAAGGGATTATGGAATCCCTTGGGACGCCAGGAGATGAGCCCTCTGGTGGCTGTACAGTGTAAATATAAGTTTACATATATAACTACACTCCCACCCAAAGTCAACAGTGTAACTATTTACAATGTGAGTCAACGTGGGGCCCTTCTTGCCCTGGTTGATCGTTTCGGTGTGAAACCTGGTGTTGTTGAATCATTTGTTGGGCCCTCGCTGGGCTGCTATGCAGCTAGCCTTGCTGGGCTGCCTGGTGTGTTGGGCCCTGCAGGGCTGCTGTGGATGATGGATTTTGCTTCGTGGTCAACCGTGGTGCCGGTTGCCACTGATGTGTATGTTGGGGGATCAAAAAAGGTAGGGTCCATGGTGGGTTGCTCAGGATAGACCGTGAATCTGAGTTTGATTTAGTCCAAGTGTTTCCGGTGAATGAGTCCATTTGAAAGTTTGACCCGAAATACCTTGCTCCCCTCTTTGGCCACGACAGTGCCGGGATGCCACTTGGGACATTGTCCATAATTTAATACAAATACAGGATAATTGATTTCAATCTCGCGTTACACATTTGCACTATCATGGTATGCGCTTTGTTGAAGCCACCTGCTCTCTACCTGTTCATGTAGATCAGGGTGAATTATCTTAAGTGCTCTTTTCATGAGCAGTTCAGCAGGTGGGATTCCAGTGAGCGATTGGGTTCTCGTGTGGTAGCTAAGCAGGACTCGGGATAGGCGAGTCTGCAGTGAGCCTTCAGTTACCCTCTTCAAGCCTTGCTTGATGGTTTGCACTGCTCTCTCTGCCTGACCATTGGACGCTGGTTTAAACGGCGTAGATGTGATATGTTTGATCCCATTACGGGTCATGAATTCTTTGAACTCAGCACTGGTAAAACATGGCCCGTTGTCGCTCACCAGACATCAGGTAAGCCGTGAGTGGCAAACATGGCCCGCAGGCTTTCAGTAGAGGCAGCGGACGTGCTAGCTGACATTATCTCACATTCAATTCACTTGGAGTACGCGTCTACAACCACACGGAACATTTTACCCAAGAACGGGCCTGCATAGTCGACGTGTAACCTAGACCACGGTTTGGAGGGCCAAGACCATAAACTTAGCGGTGCCTCCCTGGGTACATTGCTTAACTGTGAGCATGTATTACATCTGTGAATGCAGGACTCTAAGTGGGATCTGGCTATCTCTTTCATCATTACGATGCCTGGGTGGGTACTGTGGAGGTCATTGATGAAGGTGTCTCTGCCCTTCTTGGGGAACACTACTCGATTGCCCCACAGAAGGCAGTCTGCCTGTAGAGGCCTTTCATCTTTGCGCCACTGGAACGGCTTTATCTCTTCCTGCATTTCAACTGGGGCACTGGACCAGCTCCCGTGAAGCACACCACTTTTGACTAGAGATAATAAGGGGTCCTGGCTTGTCCAGGTTTTGATCTGCCAGGCAGTGATGGGTGATTGCTCACTCTCAAATGCTTCCATAACCATGGCTAGATCTGTGGGCTGCGCCATTTCCAACCCCGTGGTGAGCAATGGCAGCATCGCAATGAGAGCATCGGCACAGTTTTCTGTGCCTGGCCTGTGGCAGATGGCGTAGTTGTATGCGGACGTGAGCGCCCATCTCTGGATGCGAGCCGATGCGTTGGTATTTATCCCTTTACTCTCGAAAAACAGGGATATAAGTGGCTTATGGTCAGTTTCCAATTCGAATTTTAGCCCAAACAGGTATTGATGCATTTTCTTTGCCTCATAGACACACGCTAACGCTTCTTTCTCAATCATGGTGTTGGCTCTCACAGCCTTATACAGACTCCTGGATGCATAAGTAACCAGTTGCCGTTTCCCAAAATCATTAGCCTGTTGCAATACACACCCGACGCCATATGACGACGCATCACATGCTAGTACCAAACACTTACATGGATCATACAACACAAGCAATTTGTTTGAGCATAACAATTTTCTCGCTTTTAACAAAGGCATTTTCTTGGCTTTTGCCCCAAACCCATTCGTCCCCTTTCCATAGTAAGACATGCAGTCGTTCTAACAGTGTGCTGAGACCCGGTAAGAAGTTACCAAAGTAGTTCACGAGTCCCAGAAACGACCGCAGCTCCGTCACCTTCTGTGGCCTCGGTGCATTCTCCATTGCCTCCGTCTTCGTGTTGGTGGGCCTGATGTCATCCGCCGCAATCCTCCTTTCCAGGAACTCCACTTCAGGTGCTAGGAAAAAGCACTTCAAGAATTTTAATCTGAGCTCCACGTGGTTGAGTCGACTAAGAACCTCCAACCAGATTCTGCAGATGCTCGACTGTGACCAAGATATCGTCCTGGAAGACCACGGTGCACGGACCGACTTCAGTAAGCTTTCCACGTTTCTCTGGAATATCGCTGCCACCGATTGGATTCTAAATGGCCATCTGTTATAAACAAAAACACCTTTGTGCGTTGATGCAGGTGAGGGCCTTCGATGATTCCTCCAGTTCCTGCATCATGTAGGCTGAAGTCAGATCCAGTTTCGTGAACATCTTTCCTCCTGCCAGCTTTGCAAAGAGGTCGTCAGACTTTGGTAGTGGGTATTGGTCCTGCAGGGAGAAACGATTGATAGTTACTTTGTTATCGCCACAGATTCTGACGGTGCTGTCTCCCTTGAGGACGGGCATGATAGGACTGGCCCATTCGTTGAACTCGATCGGAGAAATGATGCCCTCTCTTTGCAGCCGGTCTAGCTCGATCTCTATCCTTTCTCTCATCGTGTACGGTATTGCTCTCGCCTTGTGATGGATGGTTCGCGTCCCCGGAATTAGGTGGATCTGCACTTTTACTCCTTGGAATTTCCCGATGCCTGGTTCAAACAGTGAAGGAAATTTGTTTAAGACCTGGGCACACGAAGTGTCATCAGTGGGCGATAGCACTCGGATGTCGTCCCAGTTCCAGCGTATCTTTCCCAGCCAGCTCCTGCCGAGCAGCAAGGGACCATTGCCCGGTACCACCCAGAGTGGTAGCTTGTGCACCGCTCCATTGTAGGAGACATTTACAGTAGCACTGCCGATTACGGGAAACAGTTCTTTTCTGTAAGTTCTTAGTTTCGTGCGAACTGGAGTTAAGACTGGCCTTGAGGCCTTGTTGCACCACAACCATTCAAAAATCTTTTTGCCCATAATGGACTGGCTGGCGCCCGTGTCCAGCTCCATTGACACCAGGAGTCTATTTACTTCAAAATTCAGCATTATTGGGGGATAATTCATGGTGAATGTCTGTACCCCATGTACCTCTGCCTCCTCGATCTGAGGCTCTGGTTCGTCGTGATCCTCCATGGATCTGTCCTCCTCTGCAACATGGTGGTTTGCAGGTTTACCAGGCTTTGCAGCTTGCCTGCACACTCGTTGGAGGTGTCCCATTGTTCCACAGCCCTTGCAAACGTATTCTTTGAATCAGCATGAATGGAAACGATGATCACCCCCGCAGCGCCAACAAGATGTTAATGGCCTTGCATTCTTCACCCTTGATGGTGGACTGTGAGACATCTGTGGACGTACAGCTGCAGGCATGTGTGACCTGCCCTGTATGTTACGATTCGAAAAAAACATCACTTTGTTCACAGTACTTGTAGCAGCACTTGTGTGCTGAGAGATTTGCTTTGTATTGTCACTGGTGGCAATGAACACCTGGGCTATCGCTATGGCCTTACTCAAGGTCTCCACAGTCAAAAGTTTGCGAAGTATGGTTTCGTGGCCAATGCCAAGTATGAAAAAGTCTCTGAGCATGTGCTCCAAATGTCCTTCAAATTCACAATGTCCTGCAAGGCATCTTAGCTCGGCGACATAACTCGCCACTTCCAGACCTTCAGACCTTTTGTAGGTGTAGAACCGGTACCTTGCCATCAGAACACTTTCCTTCGGGTTCAAATGCTCTCGGACCAGTGTGCACAAATCGTCGTACGATTTCTCCTTGGTTTTGCTGGAGTGAGCAGATTCTTCATGAGGCCATACTTTGGTGCCCCACAGACGGTGAGGAGGATCGCCCTTCGTTTGGCAGCGCTCTCTTCCCCATCTAGCTCATTGGCCATGAAGTATTGGTCGATTCGCTCCACAAAAGTTTCCCGATCATCTCCCTCTTAGAATTTCTCGAGAAAGCCCACTGTTCTCTGCATCTTTGGGTTCGCTATCTGTATCTCATCGCCAGTTGTTGTGTATGGAGAAAAGAGTCAGACTGAACACTGTGAGCTCAAAGTAAAATGTAACGTTGTTCTTTTATTGCAGGGCTCCAGATCTCTCCAATCTGTGAAGCCTCCTTAAATACCTGTGCTCCCAAGGGATTATGGGATCCCTTGGGCCTCCAGGGGATGAGCCCTCTGGTGGCTGTACAGAGTAAATACAAGTCCACATATATAACAGTGTCGGTGTAAATGAAGCAATCTCCGCCATGGACCTGATTGAGTGGGAAGGATCTGAAAACAGACGGCGAGCTCTTGAGATTTAAATGATGGTACTGCCTGATTTGACGAAACATGTGATATTCTTAAAATGGCAGAACCATGAGGCTGATGACACTTTCATAAATAAAGAAATATCTCTTATATATGATGGTGACTGTGGACCTACAACTATACAACTATTCGGTATTGGACTGTATCTCCTACATACTGTTATTAACTTGATATTAGCAGATCATTCCCAACAGCAACTTAGATAAACCGAGGAGATTATGAAGGCTGATGGCTGTATGGAGCAAGGACTGTAACGGTACTAACAGTGATAATGTTGTATTCACCATGGGAAACTAGCTCAGTGCCTTTTCTTTAACTGTGCCAAAAGGACTAACAGCTCATAGATTACAAGAAACTGGATTATCTCTATCATTGTGTGGTGTTGTCATGGGAATCTTCAGAAGCCAACTTCTTCATGCCCAGCTACTTTTCTCAGTACCACGCTAATTGCATTGCTGCACATAGTTAGATGAAGCAAGCACAGTTTATTGAGACACGCTGGCAGTCAATGAAACCGGCCAGCACTGTCTCTGAATCACATGAGGCAAGAAATGTAACGAGGCATCTTTCTGCACAGTTCACTCCATACTTTAAAAAAAAATAGTTCTGGGATGTGGCCATCGCTGGCAAGGCCAACATTTATTGTCCATCCTTAATTGCCCTTGAGAAGGTGAGCCACCTTTTTGAAACGCTGCATTTCGTGTGGTGAGGGTAGCATACTTATTTTTAACGGTTTGATACAACTTAGTGGCTTACTAGGCTAATTCAGTCAACCACATTACTGTGGGTCTGGAGTCACATATCAGCCAGATTTCCTTCCCTAAAGAACATTAGTGAACCAGATGGGTTTTTACGACAATCGGTAGTGAAATGGTCATCATTACTGATACTTGCTATTTATTTAATTAATTGAATTTAAATTCCTCATCTACAGAGTATAACCACTAGGCTATCATACACGATACACAATGAGGTAAGGCATTTATAGTGAATCACCTTACGACACAAGAACCCAGGATTATAGTCACCCACTTTTGCAACAGGCCGCAAAAGAGAGAAATAAAAGTTTGGATGTGCTTCCTCAATTTAAATATAATCCAGTTTTCCCATAATACCTTGCTTGAGACAAAGGCCACTTCCTAAGCAGTCAGCCAATCACAACATTCCAGGTAGTTGCTCACAGGAAATTAGCTTTCTTCCTTGCAATATTCCCATTGCCATGGCAACAATGGGTTCTTTCAGAACAAACCAACACAACAGTCATATTTAACAGCGGCACCTCACTTCTGCTGGTCTGCAGGAGATAGACCGGTGGAGATGAGTGAGACCTTAGAATCACCGATCTACTCTACTCACCAGCCTCTCTAAGGTTGAACAATCGTTGGAGCCCAGAGTCTGCATTTCAGCCGTTTGATCCTCTATCAAGGCCACAAAAGCTGGTAGCACTGACCTGCTGTGAGAGCCCGGCTGCAGTGTTGCTGGAGGTGACCACATGCTCCAGGATATATTACAAATGCTGCGAAAGCGCTCCGCACATGATGGGAATTAACTCTTCCATCCTCCCTGCCTGCCCACGTGATCGGGGCCCAGGAGAGGCATGAGTTCGGGACCAAGACCTAGCTCTATCAAGCCCATGTGGTGGCTGGTGTGCAACGGCCACCACACATTAAAAAAATCCAAGCACTGGCATCTTCCATCCTTTAAGAGTTAGGTCGGGACCTGGAATTTCGGTCTTTCATTGAAACACCTGTGAACTTATTGACATGGAAGCAAGTCATCCTCAATTCAAGGGACTGCCTATGATGATGATGACCTCCCTGCCATAGTGTACAGAGTGCCTGGCAGAATTGTCAACACCTCACACATTTGTTCCTGTGCCTCCTTTTCATTGCTGGCATCTGTGTCCTGTTGAGCAGAGCTTGGTGAGATGGCACCCAACAACACCTATTCTCCTTGGCTGACCCACGACAACCCTCTGCTCACTTGTGCTGTGAGACTCACCAGATGCCAGCCAATCTATCTGATTAACGCACTCACTTGATTTGCCAGTCTCTGCGCCATTGCCCACAACTGATGTATCGTGTGTTGGTGTGTCCTCAAGAGGTATAGGATCCTCCGAGAAGGCTTCTTCCTCCATAGACAGGGGCACATGTTTTTTCCGGAGTGCCTTGGAGGAAAGAGGAAAGGTGAAGGGAAGGTAGTTGGAAAATGTAAATGTGCACATGAAGCACTTAATCATATTGTTTTATGTGTTGAAGTAGACTGAAGTTGTAGCTTGTGACACAGAATTACATGGAATTTACAGCACTGAAACAGGCCATTTGACACAACTGGTCTCAGCCAGTAGTTATGCTCCACATTACTCTACTCCCACTCTTCTTCATCTTACTCTATCAGCATATTCTTTTATTCCTTTCTCCCTTATGTGCTTATCTAGCTTCGCCTTAAATCCAGTCATGCTATTCATCTCAACTATTTCATGTGGTAGCGAGTTCCACATTGTAAATGCTCTCTGGGTAAATAATTTTCAACAGAATTCCCAATTGGATTTATTAGTGACCCTTGTTACGGGTGATGAGCGGGTTTAGTTTGAAATCAGTCACCTTGCTCTGCGGATCCGCCAACCTCACTATCACCAATGCTGAGAGTGTGACTGGTCCTGCTGAATGCAATGGTCTCCTCCTTCCCAGGGTTACTTCCACAAAATCTGGGGGTCCTCTGTCTTTCCTGGCACACTCCTTTGAATTCCATCTCTCTCCTTCTGCAAAAGGGGTGGGTTAGCGAGGATGTATGCTTACTCTAGATGTAGTGCATAAGGTGAAAGGGAAAAATCAGGTAGATGTCATAGGACTGGGTATATCATGCAATTGTGGAGATTGCCCAGAGTGCAAATTGGGATGATTTGTTGAGAATGGGTGCAGGTCGAGCATCTCAGAAGACATGAGATGGGGGATGGGATTATTGGCAGCAGCAGAAGGAGGAAGCGAGAGTTGAGCATGTATAAGGAGTGAGGATGAGAGGCGGTGCAGTGTACTATCGCTATAGGTGCTGAGGAAGTGATACAGAGGTGAGAAATGGTATGAATGGTATATGAGAGACAAGAGGGAATAGAAGGAGATGCACTGCAGCAGATGGATAAAAAAATGACCTGTGCTGACCTTTCCTGATCTAGTCAGATCATTAAAATATTTCCTGCACTGGATCCAGGACTTTAGCTGCTCCTGTTGCTCACTTCCTCAGCCACCTCAATCCATGATGCCTTCATGATGGCAGCAGATTTCTTCTTCCCACGTGTGGGGAACAACACATCCCTCCTGGCCCACAATGTAACCAGCAAGACCCCCAAGAAAGCATTAGAGAACCTGGGGACCAAACTTCCATTTCCTTCCAGCCATGTCATCGAGTTTTAACAAAACTTTGTACGCGATGGACTCCTATCCCTCAATCCCTCAGCCTGCCTTGCAGAGGTGAACTGAGGCTTTAAGGGCTAGACTTTCCACTTCACATCGGCCATATATTGCCCATATATCGCCCAAAACAGACCTCTATCGCCCATTTTGAACAAAAAGTGGAAACTAAGCCAGAACCATCGCCAGAAAATTAAGCCCCAAAGTTTCAGCTCACATCGCCAAACTGATTGCTGAGCTGATTGCCCACACATCGCCCATCCTAACTTTCGGCAAATCGCCAGCACTTCGCCGGGCTTATCGCTCATCGAGAACATCGCTGGATAATAGTTGCTTTTCCCGGACCTTCCTCATCGAAATGGACGCCATTTTGAATTTTGGAGGAAGGGAGGTGGCAGCAAAAAAACTGCAGCTGAGATATTTGTTAGTTATTTAAGGCTATTTTACAGTTAGATCGACTCATGTTTTACTTATATTTCATTGTACAATTGTAGCTTACTACATTAGGCATTTTTTAACTGAAAAGTGCAGTTATAACAAGTGAAAAAAACTATTGCTAATGATGGGGCCGATGCTTTCTGTGCCATTACTCGTAACTGCTCACACGCTGGCTTCTGAAAGGATCAATCAAAGAGATGGCAGAATAATCCGTAGACAGAGACAGAGGAGGTGAGCATATAGCCAACGAAGGTACTTTGGAAAGCAATCTTACCTCAACTTGTCTCAAAACACATGTCTTAGGAGGCTGTGCTTCCAGAAGGAGGTCATTGATGAGATTTGCGAGCTCGTCAGGGGGGATTTGCAGCCTTCCAGCACCATCAAAACTGCACTGTCTATTGAGGTAAAGGTTACTGCAGCACTAGCCTTCTACGCATCGGGATCCTTTCAGGCTTCAGATGGCATCATCTGTCGTATCTCTCAGCACGCCACACACTGCTGCATTCAGCAGGTGACTGAAGCCCTTTACGTTCACAGAATGAACTTTATAAGCTTTCCTATGACCAGGGAGGCACAGACCGGGAGGGCTTTGGGTTTCTCCAGAATAGCAAACTTCCCCAAAGTGCAGGGAGCAATAGACTGCATGCACATCACCTTGAAAGTGCCTTTACAGAATGCAGAGGTGTTTTGTAACAGAAAGGAATTCCACTCCCTAAATGTGCAGCTTGTTGTTGACCACAGCCAACTCATTCTGTCAGTTAATGCTACATTTCCTGGCAGCATCCATGATGTGCACATCCTACGTGAGAGTGCTATCCCTGACCTGTTTATCAATCAGCCAGAAGGACACGGTTGGATGCTGGAGGATAAGGGATATGGCCTTGCCAGCTGGCTGATGACTCCACTGCGTAATCCTGTCACTGAAGCAGGGAAACGTTACAACGAAAGCCACATTGCGACATGAAACATCGTCAAGAAGACAATTGGAGTCAGATGCCTGGACCACTCTGGTGGCAGCCTACAGTCACACTGACCAGGTCGCTGAGTTTATTGTGGTGTGTTGCATGCTATATAAACTAGCAATAAGGAGAGGATAGCAAATGCCTGTTGGGGCTGCAGGTCCATCTCCAGAAGGAGGGGCGATGGAAGAGCTAGCTAACGAGGAGCAAGAGGAGGAGGAGGAGGAGGAGAAGCAGAAGGAAGTGGAGGCTGGTGAGGACTTCAGGGAGGACCAGCCTGGTGATTTAGCCATGGTCCTACCACCCCCCCCCCCCGAAGAATAGTACCCTGTGGGAGTTACGCGGCTGCAAAGCTGTTGCGTCAGCAGCTGATAAAGGAACAGTTTACATGAACTTACATTGGGGATCATCACATTTACATTTAGATTAACAATTATGTTTATACAAAAGTTGCATTTGCGTTCAGTTACGTTGAGTTACGTTTTAGCCTTGCCTTTGTCATGCAGCATTTGCATTAATGCTTAACTGAAGTAATGTTATTACAAAAGAATAAAGATGTAAAATTATTCAAAATGCCTAAGTTAACTAACCTTATCAGAGAATGCACAACAATTGTTCAAATCATTTACAAAATTTATTGCAAACAGAATTCTTTGCAAACACAATCCTCCCCACCCACCCACCCCCCCAACTATTAACAATAATTTTAAACTATTTAACATACAATGAACAATGATCTCTCCTCTCTCCTCTCTGCTTCTACCTTCAACCTCTCTCTCTTTCCATTCTCTCTCTCTCTCTCTCTGTGCCCCTCCCTGTGCCTTCTGCGCATGTGTAGATGACCCCTGACCTACCACACATGCGCAGAAGCCTGTTGCTAGGGAAGCTTTTGCCTTCCATATCATTGGCCGTTCGGTGGGCGAACGTCATATCACCAACATTTTGGATCGCCCATTTCACATCGCTGGCCTTTCGGCGAGTGGAAAATCATAAAAAAAAAAATGGGCGCTGTTCCAGTGATCAGTAAGGCTGAGATGTCGTACATCGCTGTAACATTGCCCATTTTTTGGGCGATGGCCAGCAAAGTGGAAAGTCTAGCCCTAAGTATTTGCCAATAAATTGCATTATGCGGGTCGACAGCCTGCTCACAGATGTGCGGTTCTGATGAGAAACCCGGAAGCTCCGTTCCCATCGCTGAGTAAAAATGGGGCCTTAAGTTCAAATGTTCCTGCTCTCATTCCATTTGGAATTTTTGTTGCCAGAGAACAAACATGCAACAACAACAACAACAACAACTTGTATTTATATAGCACCTTTAACGTAGTAAAACATCCCAAGGTCCTTCACAGGAATGTTATATTACAAAGATTTGACACCGAGCCACATAAGAATAAATTACAGCAGATGACCAAAAGCATTGTCAAAGAGGTAGGTTTTAAGGAGCATCTTAAAGGAAGAAAGAGAGGTAGAGAGGCGGCGAGGTTTAGACAGGGAATTCCAGAGCTTGGGGCCTAGGCAACAGAAGGCACGGCTACTGATGATTAAGCGATTATAATCAGGGATGCTCAAGAGGGCAGAATTAGAAGAGTACAGATATCTCAAGGGGTTGTGAGGCTGAAGGAGATTACAGAGACAGAAAGGAGCTAGGCCATGGAGGGATTTGTAAAAAAGGATGAGAATTTTGAAATTGAAGCATTGCTTAACCTGGAGGTCAGCGAACACAGGAGTGATGAATGAACGGGACTTGGTGCGAGTTAGAATGCAGGCAGCTGAGTTTTGGATGACCTCAAGTTTACATAGGGTAGAATGTGGGAGGCCAGTCAGGATTGCATTGGAATAGACAAGTCTAGAGATAACAACGGAATGAATGAGGGTTTCAACAGCAGATGAGCTGAGGCAGGGGCAGAGATGGGCAATGTGATGGAGGTGAAAATAGGCGGTTTTAGTTATGCTGCAGATATGTGGTTGAAAGCTAATTTCAGGGTCAACTATGATACAAAGGTTGCGAACAGTCTGGTTGAACCTCAGACAGATGCTAGAGAGAGGGATGGAGTCACTGGCTAGGGAACAATGGCTTCGGTCTTCACAATATCCAGAATGGACCAGCAGTCTGACTATTTAGAGACCGCGGAGGTTGAGAGAAGTGGTAGTGAGATAGAACTGGGTGTCATCAGCATACATGTTGAAACTAACGCTGTGTTTTAGGATGATGTCGCCAAGAGACAGCATATAGTTGAGAAATAGGAGGGGGCCATGGATAGATCCTTGGGGGACACCAGAGGTAACGATGTGGGAGTGGAATGAGAAGCCAGGTGATTTTCTGGTTACGATTAGAGAGTTAAGAATGGAACCAGGCGAGTGCAGCCCACACAACTGGACAATGGTGGAGAGGTGTTGGAGAGGATGGAGTGGTCAACTGTGTCAAAGGCTGCAGTCAGGTCGAGAATGATGAGGAGGGATAATTTACCTTTGTCAGTCACAAAGGATGTAATTTGTGACTTTGATGACAGCTATTTCAGTACTGTGGCAAGGGTAGAAACCGGATTGAAGGGATTCAAACATGAAGTTCTGAGAAAGGTGGGTACAGACAACATGTTCAAGAACTTTGGCGAGGAAAGGAACTTTGGAGATGGGGCAGTAGCTTGTAAGCACATTGGGGTCACGGGTTGGTTTTTTGAGGAGAGGAGTGATGATGGCAGATTTGGCAGAGAGGGGGCAGTATTTGAGTAGAGAGAACCATTCACAATGTCAGCTATCATGGGAGCCAGAAAGGGAAGTTGGGTGGTCAGCAGTTTAGTAGGAATAAGGTCAAAGGAGCAGGAAGTGGGTCTCATGAACAAAATGAGCAAGGCGAGGTCAAGAGGGGAGATCAGAGAGAAACTGGAGGAAGATGCAAGTTCAGGGCTAAGGCAGGGGGGAATCTCAGAGAAGTTTCGCCTGGTGGGCTAGGGGAAGGAAGGGAATTGGCAGAGGTAACTGATTGGATGGTCTCAATCTTAGAGACAAATAAGTCCATGAGCTCCTCGCACCTGTTGTTGGAGGTGATGGTGATGGAGACAGGGGAGAAGTGTTAAAGAAGACGGTTGGCAGTAGAGAATAGTAACTGGGTGTTATCTTTGTATTCCAGGATGATCAGATTTGGCAGACAAGAGTAGGACCTGATAATGCTTTACGTGGTCCAGCCAGATCTGGCGGTGAATGGCTAAACCAGTTGTCCACCACATCGGTTCAAGTCTGCGCCCCTTGGACTTCAGAGAGGAAAGATGAGGGTTTTACCAGGGGGAATGGCCAGGGTGTGACAGAGTAATGTTTTTAATAGGGACTAGGGCATCAAAGGTGGTGGTGAGGGGGTGATTGAGCAGATCGGTGGCTGCAGAAATGTCATGGTGAATGGAAGGCCAAAGGCTGGACAGTTTGGAGTTCATAAATGCAGTTGTGAGAGTTTGGAGAGAGTTTTTTCCATGGGTGGACACTGAATTAAGTAGGATTGGGTGGGGGAAGGAGGATATGGGTGGAGAGCGATACAAGAAAACGATATCTGCGATTGACACGATGGGAATAGCAAGGCCACGAGTGATGGCAAGATCAAGGGGTGGCCATGAATATGGGTTGGGGAGTTCACATGGAGGAGGAGATTAAGGGAGGATAGCAAGTGAATGCTTGTTTCCCTATTCCAGATAGCTTCCTCAGAATTAAGGATCAGTTCTCCTAAAATATGTGAAATATTTGAAGCGTGCAAATTCCTGTCCACAGAGGACAAAGGGATTTGAAAGTTCCATTTAGCTGTGGTGTCCAGCTCGGGAAGTTGGGAAGGCATGTGATACATGTCCATTTGTGAAACTGTACATCATAGCTAAGATGGATGTTCATTCCTCGGTGAATCAGTATGCCTCATTCCTGAGTTTCTCAGACAGTTGACATCATTCGCTGTGACTATCTAAATCTGGCCTCCTGATGTGCGTGTTGTACCAGATTATTACAATTACACAGAAAGGAAAGTAGTATTTTGAAAGAAAAACAGAAAATGCTGGAATCACAGCAGGTCAGGCAGCATCTGTGGTCAGAAACAGAGTTAACATTTCAGGTCTGTAAACCTTCGTCAGAACTGAAAAGGTTTGAAATGTAATAGATTCTAAAGGAAGTGCAGAGGCAGTGAAAGGGGGAGGGGAGGAAAGAATAAAAGGGAAGGTCTGTGATAGGGTGGAAGGCAGAAGAGACAAAAAGGAATGATGGGCAAAAATGAGATAGTCATGGCAGAAGTTTGGAAGCAAAAGATGAGTCTAGATGGAGTATGAATGGCAGAATAATAACCAGCTGCCAATGGGAAAGAAAAAAAAAAGGGTGGGGGGTGGGGAGCGGGAGGGTGGGGGGGAGTGGTTTGTAAAAAAACCGTAGGAAATGAACAAAAAAAATATGGGCAGAGGTTATGGTCTGAAATTGATGAACTCGATGTTGAGTCCAGAAGGCTGTAAAGTGCTGAAACGAAAGATGAGGTACTCTTCCTTGAGCTTAGATTGAGCTTCATTGGAACAGTGCAGGAAACCAAGGATGGAGAGGTCAAAGTGGTAGTGGAGCGGGGAATTAAAGTGACAGGTGACCGGAAGCTCAGGATCATGCTTACGGACTGAACGAAGGTGTTCTGCAAAGCGGTCACCCAATCTGCATTTGGTCTCCCCAATGTAGAGGAGACTACATCATGAGCAGCAAATATAGTATACTAAATTGAAAGAAGTACAAGTAAATCGCTGATTCACTGAAAGGAGTGTATGGGTAGTGGGAAGGAAGGAGGTAAAAGGGCAGATGTTGCATCTCCTGTGCTTGCTCAGGAAGGTGCTGTGAGAAAGGGAGGGCATGCTGGGAGCGACTGCGGAATGGACCAGGTATCATGGAGGGAGCAGTCCCTTCGGGATGCTGAGAGAGAAGGGAAGAGAAAGATGTGATTGCTGGTGGGATCACGCTGGAGGTGGCGGAAATGGCAGAGGATGATCCGTTGAACGTGGAGGCTGGTGGAAAGGTGAGGACAAGGGGAATCCTGTTGTGGTTCTGGGAGGGAGGTGAAGGGGTGAGAACAGAAGTGTGGGAAATAGAACGGACACAGTCGAGGGCCATGTTAACCATGGTGGAGAGGAATCTTCGGCTGAGGTAAAAGGAAGATGTATCAGAGGCACTAGTGTGAAAGGTGGCGTCATCAGAGCAGATGCGACAGGGACAGAGAAACTGGGAGAATGGAATGGAGTCCTTACAGGAAGCGGGGTGGAAGGAAGTGTAGTCCAGGTAGCTGAATGTTTGTCAGTAGACTATCCCCAGAAGTGGAGACTGAGAAGTCCAGGAAGGGAAGGGAAGAGTTGGAGACGGACCATGTGAAGGTAAGGGAAGGGTGGAAATTGGATGCAAAGTGACTGAAATTTTCCCGTGCAGGGCGAGAGCAGGAAATTGCATCAATGCCGATACAGTCATCAATGTACCAGAAAAAGAGGTGAGGGAGGGGACCTGAGTAGTACTGGAACAAAGAATGTTCCACATATCCCACGAAAAGGCAGGCGTAGCTAGGACCCATAGCAACACCTTTAATTTGGAGAAAGTGAGTGGAGTCAAAGGAGAAGTTGTTCAATATGAGAACAAGTTCAGCCAGGTGGAGGAGGATGGTGGTGGATGGGGACTGCTCGAGGAAGAAGCGGAGTGCCCTCAGGCCAACCTAGTGGGGGATAGAAGTGTAGAGAGATTGGATGTCCATGGTGAAAAGGAGATGGTTGGGGACAAGAAACTGGAAACAGTTAAAGTGGTGGAGGGCATCGGAAGAGTCTGCTAAGATTTCCAGCATTTTCTGTTTTTATTTCAGATTCCAGCATTGGCAGTATTTTGTTTTTGTATTAGTATTTTGAAAGGTTGGTTTCTTCAGAAATTAAAAATACTTCCAGATACATTTTAGGCAGGAAATGAGCCACTTTCCATCAACTGAAGAATAGTTAATTCCGTGAATGCAGACTGAACTCATGGTTAAAAGCAATAGCAAAAAACCTCTTGGGCTTAATTTAAATCAAATTCCCATGTTAAGAGGAGTTTTTGAAAACTGTATGTGACAACTGTCAGCTCATATCAATGGTGTTAGCATGTACTTTTACTGAAAATAGTTAGGCATAATATGAAAGTTCTGAAAATAAAATAAGCATGAGACACAGAATTAAGCATGAATGTCCTCAAAGAGAAAAATCCCTTGGGTTGAAGACAAAGAGGAACCAGGGCTGCTAAACTGACTATCATTATTCTGAATATCATTTAGATTATTGGCAGACAGTAAGGATTAAGCACTAACTCCGCATGCCAGAGATTGCAAGTTTGAGTCTAGGGTACACTTGTGTTTGCCGACCTTGCTTTAATGGCTGAACTGCCCATTGATAGCTAGAGTAAAGACTTACAGGAAGGATAAACTGGCTGGTACTTACAATTGTATGACTTATTGTGTAGCATTAAGGAATCTTTGTAGGCTAGTCTACATTACTCTAGCTGAAGGGAGTTGTGTAAAACTGATTGATTACAAGAAAAAACCTAAATTGTATATGCTGGTCTCCAAAGGAACAATATTATGTATCAGTTTCCCTCTGAATCAGACGACTTTAGATTCAAGCCCCACTCCGGGACTGAAGTATATAGTCTAGATTGACACTTCAGTGCAGTATTGAGGGAGTGCCACATTGTCAAGAGGTGCCATCTTTCAGATTAAATGTTAGACCATCTGCCTATGATATAATTTGAAAATGAGCTGGGGAGTTATACATAGATATTAAACATGGAAAGAAAGAAAAACTTAGATTTATGTAGCGTCTTTCACAACCACTGAATGTCTCAAAGCGCTTCACAGCCAATTTTGTACTTTTGGAGTGAAGTCACTGTTGTAATGTGGGAAATGCGGCAGCCAATTTCCGCCCAGCAAGCTCCCACAAACAGCAATTTGATAATGACCAGATAATGGGGGCAAAATTGCGCTCTGCCCCAAATGGGACGCACTTATTGTTTTGTGAGTGTTCTGCCCGCCCCAACGCATGAGGCAGAAAATCCGGTGAAATTTAGGACTTTATTTTTTTTTGCAGCGGGGCGGATGTGAGGTCGTCAGCGGGGTGTGCTGATGCGTCACAACATCCCTCCTCTTCAGGTAAAGGGAACTCTTCAGCCACTTTAATGGCAAACACTAGGCCACCAGGGAGGGTTTCCGTTGGGCCAATGGCTCCGTGGCCACCATTGTCAGGCGGACCTGGCAGTTGGCTGACAATTAAAATAAAATGCCAGCCACGGCAGTACGCCCTCCCCTTTAAGGGCAGACATGCTGCCCAGCCACAAGAAGCTTCCTGCCGGGGAAAGCTGTCAGATGCACTGAGTGGCAGTCGATCCGCTCCCGTGGGGCAATTTACCGCAGGGCAATTTCACACACAGGGCGGAAAGAGGGTCGCTGCAGCTTGGTAAGGGGTTGGCACGTGCCCGATGGGGCGGGAAGATGGCCGGGGCAGTCCCATACACCTCTCCAAAAATAAAGGAGGGTAATTTTCAAAATGGCAGCCCCTCCGACCGAGCGATGAGTCCTTACAGACCCGCAGAGCTCTTACAGAAACATAGAAAATAGGTGCAAGAGTAGGCCATTCGGCCCTTCGAGCCTGCACCACCATTCAATAAGATCATGGCTGATCATGCACTTCAGTACCCCATTCCTGTTTTCTCTCCATACCCCTTGATCCCTTTAGCCGTAAGGGCCACATCTAACTCCCGTTTGAATATATCTAACAAACTGGCCTCAACAACTTTCTGTGGTAGAGAATTCCACATGCTCACAACTCTCTGAGTGAAGAAGTTTCTCCTCATCTCGGTCCTAAATAGCTTACCCCTTATCCTTAGACTATGACCCCTGGTTCTGGACTTCCCCAACATCGGAAACATTCTTCCTGCATCTAACCTGTCCAATCCCGTCAGACTTTTATATGTTTCTATGAGATCCCCTCTCATTTTTCTAAATTCCATTGAATATAAGCCCCAACCAATTTTTGTTATATTGATTGAAGGATAACTATTGGCCAGGACATCGCGGTTAACTCCCCTGCTGTTCTTCGAAATATTGCCATGGGATCTTTTACATCCACCTGAGAGAGAGCCTCGGTTTAACATCTCATCCAAAAGACGGCACCTCGATAGTGCAGCACTCCCTCAGCACTGCACTGTAGTGTCAGCCTAGATTTATGTGCTCGAGTCACTGGAGTGGGACTTGAACCCACAACCTTCTGACTCAGAGGTGAGGGTGCTACCTACTGAACCACAGTTGACACAGAAATAGATCTTTCAGCCCAACCAGTTAGTCTTGACATTGATCCTTCATATGAGCCTTTCCCGAGCAGCGGCATGTATCGGGAAAGTGTGCGATTTTGGGCCCACGGATTCCCACTGTGCATGACCAGTGGGAAAGGCTCCTCACCAGAAACATAAGTTCTGAAAATTAGCCCTACTGTACTTTGGTGCAATGAGTCAAACACTCTTCACTGTTGGTATCGGCAACCACAGTTGCAACTTTCAGTGTTGGCCTCAGTTTCATTATCAGGCCACACTCTTTTGTTTCTGTGCCTCTCTTATTTTTCCCTTGTTTTTTTCTACTTCATCGCCCAAAGCAGATTGTTCTCAAGCTCCTTCCAGCTGACAGGATGAGGCAATTAGGAATTTGCTGCAGGTGCTGTCAGTGCCACTCTGTGATCAGGCTGCATGAGCCCCAGCCACAGCCAGGCACGTCAGAGAAGGGTAGGCTTTTTCCTCTGTGACGGAAGCTGTTGCTTCCATCTGGCCCACTCTCCAGCAAGCTGGAAAAGAATTGATCGATTGCATTCAACTAAGGTGAGTAGGTTCTCATTTATTATTATTTTCTTCAATGCTTTTACTGCACTATTTTTGGTTTTTGTGTCATTTCTGTCACACACCCAGACGCAAGTCCATAAATTAGAAGGCAGGCAGGCACAGTGCTCTAATGTGTCTACTAATGCCAATTTGGAACCAGCCCATAAGGAGCAAGAGAGCAGCCCGAGCTCCCATTTTGTACTTTCCCATCTCTCTCCTTTGAAAGAACTTTAGCTTCTCGCCAATTCTCCCCTCTTGGTCTGACTGGGATTGGGAATTGGGTATGTAGCAAATCACAGACGAGAACACATTGGGCCAAAAATTGCAGTTGGAAGTTTTTACCAGGAGTAAAAATTTGAAGGACATTCGCTGGACAAGCCCAACTCTCTGCCCGCGAAGTCCCGTCTCCCAGGGAGGCGCACGCCTAAACCTGGAACTTACGGAGCCTCTTCGGGCGAGTGCGCACATTGTACGCATCCGAAGAGGCCGCAATTTACAGGCCAATGAGGCCAGTTTGCCAAGTGGTCCGTTGCTGCACTGAGGTACTGTACTGCTGATGAGACAAGCAGGTGCCTCCAATGAGCATCCCTGAGGCTTGAGCTCGCACAACCCTCTGAGTTGGGACTCAGACACTCAACAATCTCAATGAGTTGTGTTTGTTTATATTTTAAAACATTGTTATTCAAATCTCTGCATCCATGTATTGAAGTTGTATCACCAACTTTATCCAACTTCTTAAGTTAGCATCTCACCCCATTGCATAGTCAATAATTTATACTTGCTAACATATTTTGTATCCTCTGGGACATCTGCTAAAAAGACTTAAAGATCTCAGAACAAATCAAGTAAAATATTGTTGAATAAATTAAAGCTCCTATGGGATTCTTAACCATGTCGCAATGAGAAATGAGATACAACCCCCCAATTGAAGGCCCGAATCATTCCAGGCTACATGGACATGTGCACATTCACACAAAACATTCCTGTGTGTGCTATTTATACACAGGTGTTTTTTACCTGTGGGTCAGTTACATCTGCACAAATAATGTGCACAAGAATGTCATCATCTTCATAGGCAGTCCCTCAGAATCGAGGAAGACTTGCTTCCACTCTTAACATGAGTTCTTAGGTGGCTGACAGTCCAATACAAGAACCACAGTCTCTGTCACAGATGGCGCAGATAGTCGTTGAGGGGAGGGGTGGGACTTGTTTGCCGCACGCTCTCTCCGCTGCCTGCGCTTGATTTCTGCATGCTCTCGACGACAAGACTCAAGGTGCTCAGCATCCTCCCGGATGCGCTTCCTCCACCTAGGGTGGTTTTTGGCCAGGGCCTCCCAGGTGTCAGTGGGGATGTTGCACTTTATCAGGGAGGCTTTCAGGGTGTCCTTGTAACGCTTCCGCTGCCCACTTTTGGCTCGTTTGCCGTGAAGGAGTTCCGAGTAGAGCACTTGCTTTGGAAGTCTCGTGTCTGGCATGTGAACCACGTGGCCTGCCCAGCGGAGCTGATCAAGTGTGGTCAGTGCTTTGATGCTGGGGATGTTGGCCTGGTCACGGATGCTAATGTTGCTGCGTCTCCTCCCAGGGGATTTGTAGGATCTTGCGGAGACATCATTCGTGGTATTTCTCCAGCGACTTGAGGTGTCTACTGTACATGGTCCATATTTCTGAGCTATACAGGAGGGCAGGTATTACTACAGCCCGATAGACCATGAACTTGGTGGCAGTTTTGAGGGCCTGGTCCTCAAACACGCTTTATCGAAGACCGCACTGGTGCACCGGAGGCGGTGCTGGACCTCGTCGTCAATGCCTGCTCTTGTTGATAGGAGGCTCCAGAGATATGGGAAGTGGTCCACGTTGTCCAGGGCCGCGCCGTGGATCTTGATGACTGGGGGACAGTGATGTGCGGTAAGGACAGGCTGGTGGAGGACCATTGTTTTGCACAGGAATGTAGTATAAATATGGTAAGCATTTGTACTTGAATTTCTACCTTCCCATGCCGAAAAATATTGCTGTCTGTTTTTTGGTGGTACCGGTTAATGTTTCATTGTAACATCCTCCCAAATTGATCCAACAGACAGGACAAGAGCAGCAGTGTCATGGGAATAGCATCACCTCCCAGTTTCCCTCTGAACCACACACCAAATGCTGACATGGACATATAGTGCCATTCCTAAATCATTGCTGGATCAAAAGCATGCGATTCCTACTTAAGCCCATGTAGTACAAGAACTGCAGCTATTTAAGGTTCACCAATATCTTCTCAGGGCAACTCTGGATAGACAATAAATGTGGCCTTCCCAGTGACACTCACATCCCAAGATCAAATGAAAAAAATCTCAAACCAGGTTTTCTGTAATTTCTAATAAAAATTTTCACTGCAACTACGCACACACTGCTGGCATAGGTTTTGAGATCTCGTCACTGTGATTTGCTATTTATCTAATAGGAATTTACAGAGTTAATTGCTGTTGGTACAGCCATTCTGCCAGTGTGCTGAAGCAGCTTTAAGTTGTTGAAAACTGTCATGCTCTTCATGGATTGTCTGTGCCATCAAGTGGTGGACAGAGAAAGTGCAAGTGACAAGGAATGAACAGGTTTAGTTTTCTGTTTGTAACCACATTTTGTCAGAGTCGATATACTGTGATACATGCTCAAAGTAATGTTGGGCTGACAGACTCGAGCCTTACTTGTGTCGAAGCATCAAAAATTAAAATTGCTGTGTCATAATTTACAAGTTCATTAATTATTTTACTTATTCATTTTCGGGAAGTGGAGGTCACTGCCCATCCCTAGTTGCCCTCGAAGAAGTAGTGGACCGTCTTCTTGAACTGCTGGTAGCGGGTTGATACAACTGAGTGGTTTGCTCGGTCACTTCACAGGGCAGTTACTTTGGTGTGGAACTGGAGTCACATATCGGCTAGACCAGATAAGGACAGCAGATTTCCTTCCCTAAAGGTGAACCAGTTAGGTTTTTACAACAATCTGACATTTATTGGTCACTTTTGTTGGAACCAGCTTTTTATTTCCAGATTTTAACTGAATTCAAATTCTCAAACTGCCATGGTGGGATTTGAACTCACATTCATTTGGATTATTAGTCCAGGCCTCTGGATTACTAGTGACATAACCAGTACTTTACCCATAGCAGTAACTACATGATGTCATGTTGTTATATAATTAAACTGGAAAATCATGCACAAATGGTAAACCGCATTCTTTAAATAACATTCACAATGAAAGTTCCAATTTGTAATAGGATGAAAGTGTTTTTTTAATGTGATGCTTCATTTAGATCAGTAAAGCTTCAACTCCCTAAGCTAATGATGGACTCATCCTTGAAATGCACTTTGAGTCAATGAGCTAGCACAAGACATATGTGACATGCAGCATCTGTCTTAGCCAAGAATGAGAGATGATAAATGTCTTAGAAGTTACCTTGCTCCTGTCAGGCTCACATGTGGAGATATTTATCATGCCACATATCATACCATGACATATTTTATTCGGGCCATTCATTAAAAGCTTTACCTTGATGAAGCATCTGCTCACTCCGAAAGTAAGGACTTTGCATATGTGGCTGTCAGACTCTATTGTCTCAAACTCAGAAGATGGCCAGGCGTACTGGATTCCACTGTTTGGACAATAATCACAAGATACAGTCCCCACTACTTACACCATCCGTGCTTATCCTTGGCAGTCGCCTATATGGGGCAAATGGGGCTAACCATAGGAGTCAATTACAAAGGCCTCACTTAAAACATATTAAGTGTGCTGGCTGTGTTGTGCAGTTCAGTACTCACCGATTTAAAAGCTCCGCAGATTTCAGGCAAAGTCAGGTCTTCAATGAGTTTCAGTCAGCTGTTCACGCTGTTAGCAATTAGAAAATCATAGAATTTACAGCACGGAAGGAGACCATTTCAGCCCATCGTGTCCGCGCCGGCCGACCAAGTGCTATCCAGCCTAATTTCACTTTCCAGCTTTTGGTCCCTAAGCCCTGTAGGTTACGGCACTTCAAGTGCACATCCAAGTACTTTTTAAATGTGGTGAGGGTTCCTGCCTCTACCACCCTTTCAGGTAGTGAGTTCCAGACCTCCACCGCCCTCTGGATGAAGAAATTCCCCCTCATATCTCCTCTAAACCTCTCCCCATTTACTTTAATGCTATGCCTCCTGGTTGTTGATCCCTCCGCCAAAGGAAACAGGTCCTTCCTATCCACTCTATCCAGGCCCCTCATAATTTTATACACCTCAATAAGGTCTCCTCTCAGCCTCCTCTGTTCCAACAAAAAACAGACCCAGCATCTCCAATCTTTCGTCATAGCCAAAATTCTCCAGTCCAGGCAACATTCTTGTAAATCTCCTCTGTACCATTTCCAGTGCAATCACATCTCTCCTGTATTGTGGTGACCAGAACTGCACACAGTACTCCAATTTTTTATACAGTTCAAGCATAACGTCCTTGCTCTTGTATTCCATGCCTCGACTAATAAAGACAAGTATTCCATGAGCCTTCTTAACCACCTTATCTACCTGGCCGGCTACCTTCAGGGATCTGTGGATCTGCACTCCAATGTCCCTTTGTTCCTCTACACTTTTCAGTGTCATACCATTTAATGTGTATTCCCTTGCCTTGTTGGACCTCCCCAACAGCATTACCTCACACTTATCTGGATTGAATTTCATTTGCCACTGTTCTGCCCACCTGACCAGTACATTAATATCTTCCTGCAGTCCACAGCTTTCTTCTTTATTATCAGCCACACAGCCTATTTTAGTATCATCTGTAAACTTCTTAATCATACCCCCAACATTTAAGTCCAAGTCATTGATATATACCACAAAAAGCAAGGGACCCAGCACTGAGCCCTGCAAAACCCCACTGGATACAGCCTTCCAATCACAAAAACACCCATTAACCATTACCCTTTGCTTCCTGCCTTTGTGTCAATTTTGGATCCAACTTGCCACTTTGCCCTGGATCCCATGAGCTTTCGTTACCAGCCTGTCATGTGAGACCTTATCAAAAGCTTTGCTAAAATCTATATACACTACATCATATGCACTGCCCTCATCGACCCTCCTGGTTAGCTCCTCGAAAAATTCAATCAACTTCGTCAGACACGACCTTCCCTTGACAAATCCATGTTGACTCTCCTTGATTAATCCATGTCTTTCCAAATGAAGATTTATCCTGTCCCTCAGGATTTTTTCCAATAATTTTCCCACCACTGAGTTTAGGTTTACTGGCCTGTAATTACTCGGTCTATCCCTTTCTCCATTTTTAAACAAAGGTAAAACATTAGCAGTCCTCCAGTCCTCTGGCAACACACCTGTAGCCAGAGATGACTGGAAAATGATGGCCAAAGCCTCTGCTATTTTGGCCTTTGCTTCTCTTAACAGCCTGGGATACATTTCATCCATGCCTGGGGATTTATCCACTTTCAAAGCTGCTAAGCTCCTTAATATTTTCTCTCTCACTATATTTATCTCGTCTAATATTTCACACTCCTCCTCCCTCTTTGTAAAGTCTGCATCTCCCCTCTCTTTTGTGAAAACAGATGCAAAGTGTTCATTAAGAATCATACCCACATCTTCTGCCTCCACACACAGATTTCCTTAATAGTCCCTAATAGGCCCTATTCTTTCTTTATCTTACCTTGTATGTCCATTGACATCCAGGAGGCGCTAGATTTTTTAGCCCCACCTTTTTTCTCTAAAGGAACATACTTGCTCTGTACCATCAGAATCTCCTCCTTGAATGCCTCCCACTGCTCTGACACTGATTTACCATCAAGTAGCCGTTTCCAGTGCACTTTGGCCAAATCGCATCTCATCACAGCATAATTGCCTTTATCCCAAGTGAGAACTTTTTTTTCTGGTCCACCTTTGTCCTTTTCCATAACTACCCTAAATCTTACTGAATTATGATCACTAGCACCAAAATTCTCTCCCACTGAAACCCCTTCAACCTGCCCCTCTTCATTCCCCAAAATCAAGTCCAGAACCACCCCCTCCCTTGTTGGGCTTGTTAAATATTGGCTAAAGAAGTTCTCTTGAATGCATTTTAGGAATTCCTCATCCTCTGTACCATTCACATGACTTTTTTCCCAGTTAATATTAGGGTAGTTGAAATCCCACACTTTTACAGCTCTGTTGTTTTTGCACTTAGCAGCAATTTGCCCACATATTTGTTCTTCTATCTCCCTCAGAATGTTTGGGGGTGTATAGTGCACTCCCAGTAGTGTGATCACCCCTTTTTTATTCTCCAATTCAACAAATATGGACTCGCTTGATGACCCCTTTAACATATCCCTTCTCACAGCTGTAATTGTTTCTTTAATTAATACTGCGCCCCCCTCCTTTTTTACCCCTTTTCTATCCCGTCTGAAGATCCTGTAACCAGGAATGTTGAGCTGCCAAATCTGCCCTTCTTTCAGCCATGTCTCAGCAATAGCTATAATATTGTACTCCTATGTGTCTATCTGTCCTCTCAGCTCATCTACCTTATTCCCTAAACTCCTTGCATTGAAGTATATACCATTAGTGGTGCCAAACTTCCTTGTTGTCTATTTTCCAGCCCTGTTTTCTGTCTTGAAAATTCACGTTCTACATTTCTGCTGCCCAATTGCAGCTTTCCTTCTCTCCCTACCGTATCTATTCTCCGCTTCCCATCCCCCTCCCAAACTAGTTTAAACCCTCCCCAACAGCACTAGCAAACCCTCCCGTGAGGATACTGATTCTGGTTCCATTGAAGTGCAACCTGTCCCACTTGTATAGGTCTTACCTCCCCCAGAAATGGTCCAATGTCTCCAATTATTGGAGTTCTTGCATATTTTATTGCTACAGCCTATTATGGTTGTCCCATCCCGTTCACCCTGTATAGCGGGTAAATTGCAATAGCACAAAAGTGCCCGCTATATACGGTAAGGACTGTAATTAGGTTTGAGGAAAAGCTTTCAGCTCATATTCATTCATCCATTCCATTCTGTGTGTTGATCAGTCAAGGTGTGAAGAACTTCCCAATGTCAGTCCCTGAGGTGCTACCCTGTAGTTTGAACTTTCTTAATGTAATTTAAAGCAGCTTTTTCATTTTCTCCATATTTCATACCTTCTCCATATTGTTTCCTACCTTGTCTACTTCTATAAGATCAGCTTCAGGATGCTTCCTTTCATGGTTTCTCCGGTCTTTGCTCACACCACAGACTTCTAACACTAGGGATCAGTTGTGTGGCTCTTCTGTGCATTGCCTCCAGTGCTTCTATGTTTCCTTCATTTCAGGTCACCCAGTACTCTATTTGTGTGACTAGAGACATCATACAGTTTGATCATGATAGCAACAACTTGCATTTAAAAAAGCACCTTTAATGTAGTAAAAGATGCCAAGGTACTACAAAGGAGCATTATAAAACAAACAGCGACACCAAGCCAAAGAAGGAGATATTAGAACAGGTGGAGTAAGGTTTTAAGGCGTGTCTTAAAGAAGAGAGAACTGGAAAGGCAGAGAGGCTTAGGAAGGGAATTCCAGAGATTAGAACCTTGGTAGCAGATGGCACAGCTGCCAATAGTGGAGCAATTAAAATTGGGGATGCTCAAGAGGCCAGAATTGGAGGAGCGCAGGTATCTTGGAGGGTTGTAGAGCTGGAGGAGATTAGAGAGATAGGGAAGAGCAAGGGATTTTCAAACAATAATGAGAATTTTAAAATCGAGTTGTTACTTAACTGGGGGTCAATTTAGCTCAGCGAGCACAGGGATGATGGCTGGACAGGACTTGGTGCGAGTTAGGACATGGGCAGCAGAGTTTTGGATGATCTCAAGTTTACAGAGGGTAAAAAATGGGAGGCTGGCCAGGAGTGCATTGGAATAGCCTAGTCTAGAGGTAAAAAAGTCAAGGATGAGGGTTTCAGCAGAAGATGAGCTGAGGCAGGCACGGAGTCAGGTGATATTACATAGGTGGAGATAGGTAGTCTCCAGTCTCAGTGATGGCATGGATGTGTGGTCGGAAACTCATCTCAAGGTCAAATATGACACCAAGGTTGCGAACAGTCTGGTTCAGCCTCAGGCAGTTGTCAGTGAAAGGAATGGAGTTGGTGGCTAGGGAACCGAGTTTGTGGTGGGCAATGGCTTCCGTCTTCCCAATATTTAGTTGGAGGAAATTTCTGCTCATCCAATACTAGATTTCTGGCAAGCAGTGTGACAAATCAGGCAGTGGAAGGGTCGAGAGAGATGGTGAGGTAGAGCTGGGTGTTGTCGGTGTACATGTGAAATCTGAAATTGTATTTTCAGATGATGTCGCCGAGGGACAGCATAAAGATGAGAAATGGGACTAGGCCAATGATAGATCCTTGGGACACACCAGAGGTAATGGTGCAGGAGTGGGAAGAGAAGCCATTGCAAAAGAGAATTGGATATATACTTAAAAAGAAGAAATTTGCAGGGCTAAAGGGAAATCTTCAAAGTGCTGGCACAGACTGGGCTGAATGGCCACCTTCTGCGCTGTGTGATTCTATGATTAGTTGGATCCCTCCATCAGTAATTGGCTGAATCTTAAATGATGTCTTAAGTTGTCAGGTTTTGAAACATATTCAATGTTCCAGCACCAATAAAGAATACCACCCCACACTACCCAGATAGCCACGTGAGCTTCAATCCAGGGCATCCACAAAAATACTGCAACCAATAAAAATGTCAAAAATACACAATGGGACTGTTGGAGACAGGAGCAAGGCTGTATATAGCAAGGCTGTATATAACAAATTAAATATGCCTTTGTGAACAAGTTTGAATTAAATTATATTAACACTTGGGTTTATATGCATATCTTTGCTGGAAGTGCATGACATTCTGCTTCAGACAATGCAAATGACATATTTGTCATGTAACTAGATAGGGTTTTATCTTCCTTTGAACTGATTAACAAACACAACGACACAACATTGTGTTTCCACTTTACAAGCTGACATGCAGACTCTTTCCAGAATGTTCCCAGCACCTTCCTTTCTCTGTCACTTGACACTTTTAAGGGGAAGGGGATGACTTTTGATTGCAGCATCTCATTATGTTTCCTTTCTTTTGAGCTGATGACACATCCTAATTGGACTTCGGGATATGCTGCCTTTGGTCAGACACCAAAGAGGATAATTCTGCTGCTCTGGTAATCTGCTGTTACTAGCTAATCATTGGCACCATAGAAAATTGCTTTTCTCACAATCCTATCCTAGGAAGTATTCATTTCAAGCTTTGATGCTTTTACTATCCTGGTGAAACAACACTACCACCCGGAGAGGATGCCCAAGTCGGACATGACAGCATAGTGGTAGGATCTTCAGGCTTGCATTCAACTGGCCATGGTGGTAACTCGCCCGTTGCTCAGAAATCTCGAGGTAACTGTTCTCTGAACATGAAATGAATTGCAGATGTCACTGGTTCCTGTGGATATTTTCATTAGATATGTGCACAATATACAAGCCAGAAATCCTGTCCTGGTTTCCCTCTCCCTTTTCCCCATCAAGCTTAACCTTTACCTCACCCCCAATATCTAGTACTAGTATTATTGTAACAGAGTGTTGCTGATTAAAAAATGTTGGTAAGTGAATTTTTTGTCGGTCTGATTTATCAACTTGGCAGATGGCTTCAGATGTTTGTTCAGTATAGGATGTTTTTATCTGTTGCTACAGTAAGCGATGCTCTGTGACTGAATAAGAGCAGGAAATAATTATCTTATTTCAGAATTGCTTTTGCAGTTTGTACTGCCTTCTCATTCACTCCATTAGCTTGGGGGTCATCAGATTTGATAGTAGGATATAGAAAGCTATGCTCAGCTCTGAATACCTCAGATTCTACAGCCATAAACAATGCCCCAACAAATTTGTATTGCATTGGCTTGTTAGATCTGACAGGTGAACAAATTGAAGAAATCTGGAATGATAGATGACGATTGCGCATTACTTTTGTCCCCTAACCTCACAAAGACCACTGGCAATATGCCACAAAGATCGCTCTAATAATGACGTGGTTTTCAATTATTTTTCTTTTGATATAGTTTATTAGCCTGACAAAATTCAAATGAAAAAATTTCTCTCTGATATCCTTGCTTATATCTAGCCACCACATAGATTTTTTTTTGTTGTTGCTTGCTTTTAACATTTTCTGCACATTTAATGGCTCTTGTGGATTCCATCACCAAACTTGCTCCTCATTTTAGATGGGATGACGATCCTGTCATGACACACTAACAAATCATTCATGACAGACACAAAAGCAAAATACTGCGGATGCTGAAAGGTCAGGCAGCACCTATTCAGAGAGAAACAGAATTAAGGGTCGTAATTTTAATCTGGAGGTGGGTCGGGAGCTTGGGTGCTGGAAATCGATCAGGAAACCCGGGAGAACAGAGAAGCATCAAGGCTGGTTGTGATTGTTTGGGAAGGCAATCAGAGGCCTCATGGGGGGGAATTGGAGGCCTCATGGAGGGGGTTTACCATCGTGGGGGGTGGGTCCAAGTCAGCATGGTCCAAGTCAGCATGGATTTATGAAAGGGAAATCATGCTTGACAAATCTTCTAGAAATTTTTGAGGATGAAACTAGTAGAGTGGACAAGGGAGAACCAGTGGATGTGGTATATTTGGACTTTCCAAAGGCTTTTGACAAGGTCACATACAAGAGATTGGTGTACAAAATTAAAACACATGGTATTGGGGGTAATGTATTGCCATGGATAGAGAACTGGTTGGCAGACAGGAAGCAAAGAGTAGGAATAAACGGGTCATTTTCAGAATGGCAGGCAGTGACTAGTGGGTACCACAAGGTTCAGTGCTGGGACCCCAGCTATTGTTGGCAAAAACAGGAAGGCAGAATATTATCTGAATGGTGACAGATTAGGAAAAGGGGAGGTGCAAGTAGACCTGGCTGTCATGGTACATCAATCATTGAAAGTTGGCATGCAGGTACAGCAGGCGGTGAAGAAGGCAAATGGCATGTTGGCCTTCATAGCGAGAGGATTTGAGTATAGGAGCAGGGAGGTCTCACTGCAGTTGTACAGAGCCTTGTGAGGCCACACCTTGAATATTGTGTGCAGTTTTGGTCTCCTAATCTGAGGAAGGACATACTTGCTATTGAGGGAGCGCAGCGAAGGTTCACCAGACTGATTCCCAGGATGACAGGACTGGCATATGAAGAAAAATTGGATCGACTAGGTTTATATTCACTGGAATTTTGAAGGATGAGAGGGGATCTCATAGAAACATATAAAATTCTGATAGGACTGGACAGGTTAGATGCAGGAAGAATGTTCCTGATGTTGGGGAAGTCCAGAACCAGGGGTCACAGTCTAAGGATAAGAGGTAAGCCATTTAGGACTGAGATGAGGAGAAACTTCTTCACTCAGAGAATTGTTAACCTGTGGAATTCTCTACCACAGAAAGTTGTTGATGCCAGTTCATTGGCTATATTCAAGAGGGAGTTAGATATGGCCCTTACAGCTAAAAGGATCAAGGGGTATGGAGAGAAAGCAGGAAAGGGGTACTGATGTGAATGATCAGCCATGATCTTATTGAATGGTGATGCAGGCTCGAAGTGAGGAATATCCTACTCCTGCACCTATTTTCTATGTTTCTGTCATAGACAGATGCATCTGCGACAGCTAGATTGGTGAGGACAAGATTAAGTAGGCTTTTCCCTTGTGTTGGTTCACTCACCACCTGCCACAGGCTCAGTCTGGCAGCTCGGTCAATCGTGGTACTACCAAGCCAATCTTGATGATGGATATTGAAGACCTCATCCTGAAACATTCTGTGCCCTTGTTACCCTCACTGCTTCTTCCAAGCAGTGTTCAACATGGAGGAGTATCGATACATCAGCTGTGGGAGGGCAGTAGGTTGTAATCAGCAGGAGATTTCCTTGCCCATACTTGACCTGAAGCCATGAGACCTCATGTGGTCCGGAGTCAATGTTGAAGACTGTAATATTGATGGTCTCTAGTTTTGCTCTCATTATTTTCTTCGTGTAGTCTCATTATTTTCTCCATGATAGTTTTTAAATCTATTTAATTCCTCCCCTTGATTTAATTTTATTTTTCCTTGTAGCTCTGGTAATTTTTCCTCTTCCTCTACTTTGAAGACCAATATAAAGTAATTATTTAGCAAGTCTGCCATTTCATGATTTCCCATAGCAATTTCACCTCCATCTGTCTTTATCCACCCTTAGCCAGCTTCTTTCTCTTAATATACTTGTAAAAACCTTTCGGGGGAGAAATTGGCTTCATTTGTGCCTCCCGTTAATGCCTCCGGGTGCGATAACAGGATGCAACCGGCTCTGCGACCGGGCGTGGTGAGAGTACGAATGGTGAGAGTAAAATTTGCCTTGCACGTTAGCATCGGCGGTAATCCCTAACGCAGTGATCTCTTGCACCCCAGAGATTGTGATTTCATCCGGTGCATGGCACCCCGTTACTGCCCCGGATACGAAATTTGGTTCCGACCCCTGCTGCATCGCTGGGCGTCAACACCTGTAGCTGCAGGAGGCATTGTGAGTTGGTCCGGCAGCTTGGGGAGCGGTATTTACAGGAATCGCCAGTGAGGTCATTGAAAAATATTTTTGGAGCCCTCGTGCGCATTTTTTTTACCTTTTCTTCCACCATGATTGATCAGCCCTGCACTCTGTTAAAGTGTTTGGGGCTGATCATCGTGGATCGCAGCTGCTGTTGGCGAACACGCTATGTGATTTATTGCAGAGCCTGCAGCAATGGCCCTTCCCTTTAAGGAAGGGAAGGAGCCTCTGATTCCGGCAGAGCTGCACTGGACATTGTGCAGCGCTCTGCCTCGAGTGCTCCTCTTACCTGGTTCAGCACTCCAAGGGAAGTGGTAACTCTTGATTTAGCGCTCCACTTCCTTCCTGGAGTGCGAAACCGGAAGTTCGCGTAGTCTTCACTTGCGTAGCGCCCGGCGATACTTTTGCGCTCCCACAAGTTATCAGCCTAACCGGGATGCTACACAATTTTTAACCTGAACTGTTGCCTTTGATATCCCTCACAACTTTTTTCTTATGGTTCCATTTTGCTATTATTATTACTTCTTTGTGTCCCTTTGCTTGTCTTTCTATCTCTCCACTATTCTTTGTATTTGTGTATGGTCTTTCTTTTCGTGTTATACTGGCTCTCACCTCTTCTGTCAGCTAGGGTTGTTTATTTACATAAGTCGAGCTCTTGCCCTTTAGGGGTATGTACAGGTCTTGTATTTTCCTAAATACTTCTTTGAACACCTCCAACTTTGCACATTTATTTTTATCCATTAACATCATCATCATCATAGGCAGTCCCTTGAATCAAGGATGACTTGCTTCCATGTCAAAAAGCTCACAGTTTTTCAATGAAGGATCTAAAATTCCAGGTCCCGAACTAAATCTTGAAGGGTGGAAGATGTCTGTGCGTGGATTTTTTTAACATGTTGCACACTAGCCACCACACGGGCTTGACAGAGCTAGGTCTTGGTGCAGTAGCAAGGATTAACCAGGACGACTGGAGACCAGCTCTGCTGCACAGACCTAGTGCGCACACATATCGCAGTGTGGGCTGGCCTGTGCTGCCCCTGGGCCCTCGCCTCTTCTGGGCCTCGAATTCTCGCCTCTCCTGGGCCCCGATCACATCCTTCGCCCTGACCGCATCGCTCCTGCTGTACTTGCCCACGCTCCAATCACCGACCTGAACCTTGGTGACGTCCCTTTTCACTGCCATTGCTCTCCTGCTCCAGCACACGCTGCTCCCTGGAGTAGTACGTCGCCACGCTACTCCTTCCGCTCCCCGCTAACAGTTCCAGCCTGTCTACTGTGGTCAATTTCTCTCTCTTCCCTTCAAAATTAGCCGATCCTAAATTTAAAAACTTAACTAACTCTTCTCCATCTCAAACCTAATATTGAATTCAAACGTTATTAGTCACTAAATCTAATAGAATATTAATTAATCACTAGATAAATGATGGAAGATTGGGCAGCCCTATTGGGAGAATTTTTACCTAAAAATGTGAATGTCTTTGGGAGTGGAATGGTGGGACTGGAATGGCGGCAGCCTCGACCTGCAAGGACCATCAGCAGATCGGGGCCTTCAAGGGAGCAGCATGGCAGCATACCACCTCAAGCTGCAGCGTGAGCCAGTTTCGGATGCGACGAATGTGAAGAGGGCAACTGGTTTGGACGTCACCAAGGCCCAGGTTGCTGACTGGAGCGTGGGCAGGTACAGCAGGAGCGGCAAGGTCAAGGCGAAGGAGCAGTGAGAGATTGCAGAACGACGTGATCGGGGCCCAGGTGAGGTGTGAGTTCGGGGCCCAGAAGAGGCGAGGGCCCAGGGGCAGCACGGGCCAGCCCACACTGCAATATGTGTGCACACTATGTCTGTGCAGCAGAGCAGGTCTCCAGTCGTCTTGATTAATCCTTGCCATTGGACCAAGGCCTAGCTCAGTCAAGCCTGTGTGGTGGCTGGTGTGCAACGGCCACCACACATTAAAAAAATCCACGCACCAGTATCTTCCACCCTTCAACATGTAGTTCGGGACCTGGAATATTAGGTCCTTCATTGAAACACCTTTGAACTCACCCCTGTTTGACGTGGAAGCAAGTCATCCTCGATACGAGGGACCACCTATGATGATGATGATGGTGATTAAAAGGGAAGACACTGACAATGTGTTGGGAAGCTGGTACGAACCGGCTGACTTCCGCTTTGAAATGCAGAGCTTTTGACTGCATGTGAGATACACCCATGGGAGAGCTGGGTTCGCAATTGAATAATGTTCAGACACAATTAGGTGATGTTTTAATGGAAGATTTGAGCTTTAACTCTGATTGCACAGATTCTTACTGGAACTCATCGGTGAAAGCATGGTGAGGTGATAGTGTGAGTTGAAGGGGCTGACTAAATGACAGGCAAACAGTCCTATAATTACTGAGACCTCACATCTGCTTCCTTGCCTCAGTAAAAGGCTTTTGGAGAGTGTGCTTTTATTACTTTGCGGCTGATTTCCGCTACTTTGGAGGTCATTTCTGCTACCTTGGATATTTGTGAGTCTGATCTACAGTTTCCATCTGTCAAGCATCAGTTCAGCATGGATGTCCCTTATGCAGCGTTACCCTGGACCTCAGACGAGGACCAAGATGAGCATCAGCAGCAACAGCACCAGTAACAGGAGAAGCACCAGCAGGAGAAGCAGCCGCCTTCTCCTCATTGACCTGCCACTCCACAGGAAAGAGGGGATGAGCAGAGAAGGTGCAGCTCGCAGGAGGCGATACCCTCAATACAGGGTATACAGGGAGTGGATGAGCTTCCTGGGCATGTTAGAACACCAGTGCCTTAGGAAGATCAGGGTACTGTGTCATGAGATCGCAGATATTTGCAGCCTCCTCACAGAAGACCTGCTGCCAAGTGGACTTGGTTGGCACGCTTTGCCAGTGGTTGTCAAAGTCACCACTGCCCTCAATTTCTTCACCTCTGACTCCTTCCAGGAATCTGCAGGCGATATCGGCAGAATCTCGCAATCTGCTGCCCACAAATGCATCACTCAGGCGATGGATGCCATGTTTGCTGGCAATTATGTGCACTTTGCAACTGATGAAACCAGTCAGAATGAGCGGGCGCTCGGTTTTGCGGCTCTGTCTGGCTTCACACAGGTCCAGGGAATGGCTTCCACTCCATCAATGTTCAGCTCATATGCAACCACAAAAAGATCATCATGTCGGTGTGTAAGATTCTCAGGCAGTTGCCATGATACTTTCACCCTGTGCCGATCCACCCTTCCAGAGCTCTTCAGACCTCAAAGCAGAGTTAGCAGCTGGCTCCTTGGAGACAAGGGCTACCCCTTGAAGACACGGCTGATGACACCCTTTAGGAGCCCAAACAATGAGGCCCAGGAGAGATACAGTCAAAGCCACACGACCATGAGAACCATCATCGAGCAATGTGTTGGGAAGCTGGTACGAACCGGCCGACTTCCGCTTTGAAATGCATCATTAAGCAAAGTGCAGCCTTGCCACATTAGAACTCTATTAATGCAGTTTCTTCCGCTGTTCCCCCATCTGGACAATCCTTCAACTTTCATCTTCCAAGGATCCCTTTAAATAGTTCAGCTGAAATAGACTCATGCATTCATCTTTCATCGCACCTACTCGCATTAATTGGTTGGGAAACCCAGAAGTCAAATGCTAATGCAGTGGCTTCATTAAACAGCCACTGACAAAGGCCCTGTTGAAATCTCCCATGTGTTTCCCACGTGTTCCAGGGCTCCCCCACGACCTGTGAGTTGGACAGTGAAAATTCCGATCATTGTTTCTATAGAGGTGGTTTGTGAAACCTGCATTACTTTATTTCAACCTTTTTAAACTGGGATTATCAAACATAATATTTGTTAGTATCAGAGTTGCCAGTTGTATCGTTTCATCACAGAGATGAATAGTGGCCATGAGTTCAAATTCAGTAAAAGAGCTCAGTTTATCATTTGTGTTGACAGCTGTTTGTAATGACTGCTTTGATATTAATAGTTAAATTCATTGGTTTTGACTCCTTGACATTGTAACTGCACTTTACACCATTTAAGTATATATATTTGTGGATTTGTGATTTGTAATCTCATTTTTAAAGAGGTGCAGTATATTTGAAGTGCCAAAGTGCCTGAGAATGATGGACACATTGTTACTTTCCACTATGCTACTGTGTTTCTGATTTCAGCTCTGTTGCTATAGCTGGGCAGCAAGCAGTGGCAAGGTGATTTTCCATAGGGTGGAGTGATAGAAAGCTAAGTCATCCATCAGCTGCTGTTGTCCACTTGTGAGAGACTGGCTCAGCGTTCATTAATGGAGGCTTGGGAGCATATTGCTCACTGTCCTTCAGGTCGGAGTTGATCCATGACCAGGGAATGAGAAGGACAATAATATATTTTTTCAAAGTCTTAAAAATATTAAAAGTATTGCACAAGTAATGAAAACAAACAGTAATTACATTATAAATGAGTACCCTATCTGGTCCATGTACAGAATTTATCCTTGACACCAAACTATTCGCATTGACATAGAGAAGAATACAGGAAAAACTGTTCAGCTACCAAGGCCTTAAGCTCTGGAATTCCCTCCCTAAAACTCCACAACTTGCTACCTCTCTCTCCTTCTTTAAGACGCTCCTTAAAACCTACCTCTTTGACAAAGCATTTGTTCACCTGTCCGAATATCTCCATGCTTGGCTTGTGGCAAATGTTGTTTTCATAACGCTCCTGTGGACCGCCTACAGATGTTTTACTACATTGAAGACACTATGCAAATGAAAGTTCCTGTTGTTGTTGTTGATGAAAATCCTTTAAAAATGACTATTGTAAATGGTCTTTGTGGTCAGACTTCCTCCAGCACATTATGTGATTTTTAAAAACACAATGGTTATAACATTGAAAATAAGGAAATATCAGACTTATTAAACAAATACTTTGTATACCTTTTCACAGTAGAGGAAAAAGACAAAACTGCAGGACATTCGGGAAATCCGTTCTTTTGCATTTCCCAACCACAAAACAGTGGCTCCCTACACGGAACGTGCCTCCGGGCGAAAATACAGGTCATTGTTCTAGAAAGCGGTTCCAAATTCATTCTATAAATTCGTTGCACAACTAAGCAAGCTTTTCTGCTTCTCACAGTCGTGAAAGTTAAAATATCGCATTCTAACAATTGTTGGGGGGGGGGTGGATATTAACGTGGGTGAGTGCGTGGGCTTGTGTGGGGGTGGGGTGTGAAATTCAGGAAAAGTATGAGCGCGAATGGAAGCCGGCTCCAAGCCACTGACTTCCGCGTTTCATTCCAGTGCATTAGATTGTGTGTGCGCCACCCCCTCGGGAAAGGCCAGTTGTCAATTTCAACATGTTAATCACTCAATTAGGGCAATATATGGGTTTTGCATGGTAACTTTGGCTCCATGGGTTTCCTGGGCTTCCTGGGACTCGCCAGTGAAAGCAAAGTGAGCACACAGTGGCAATTGAGGGGGCTGATGTCATAACAGGGAAATATGCTTAGTAAGTACTCAGTATTAACAGCTGCTTTTTCACCTGTTTGTGTCAATGGGTTTGTTCAGAGTTTTTGTGCTGAGAGGTTATTTTACAGGCTTTGGAGCTCTCATTAACAGTATAGAGGTTTGGAAGTCTGATCTGCACTTCAGAGCTCTGATCTATCAGATCAGCATGGGTGCCGCTAATGCTGTGTTACTTTGGACCTCAAATGAGGACCAAGATGACAACCAGCAGCATCAGCAGCAGGACCTGGGATGGAATTCGTGTGAAAGATATAGAGGGTGCAGAATTCTTAAAATGGATTCAGAAACTTTTTAGTCAGTATGTAGCAAGTTCAACAAGAGAGGTGGCAGTTCTGGTCTTAGTTTTAGGGAATGAAGCTGGGAAGATGATAGAGGTATCAGTCGGAGAGCATGTTGGTGGTAGAAATCATAATTCAGTTAGATTTAGTGTAGTTACGGAAAAGTACAAAGATAGACCAGAAATAAAAGTTCTCAATTGGGGAAAAGCCAATTTTACTAAGCTGAGATGTGATTTAGCAAAAGTGGACTGGAAACAGCTACTTGAAGGTAAATCAGTATCAGAGCTGTGGGAGGCATTCAAGGAAGAGATAGTGAGGGTTGAACAAGCATGTTCACACAAAGAAAATGATAGGACTCCCAAATGTAGAGCCCCCTGGATGTCAAGGAGCATACAGGGTAGGATAAGGCAAAAAAGTGAAGCTTTTGTCAGATACCGAGAACTCGATACTATAGAAAACCTGGAGAAAGTGCACAGATAAAATTAAAAAGGCAATTAGGAAATCAAAAAGAGAGCATGAAAAAATATTTGCAAGAAAAATCATGGAAAATCCTATGATGTTTTATAAATACATAAAGAGCAAGAGGATAACTAAAGAAAGAGTAAGGCCTATTAGAGATCAAAAGGTAAGCTGTGTGTGAAGGTGGAAGATGTGGGCATGGTTCTTAATGAATACTTTATATATATCTTCACAAAAGAGAGGGACAATGCAGACATTGTAGTTAAGGAGGAGGAGTGTGAAATATTAAACAGGATAAACATAGTGAAAGAGGAAGTAGTAAAGTGTTTAGCATCTTTTAAAGTAGGTAAATCGCCAGGCCAGATCAAAGGTATCCCAGGCTGTTTAGAGAAGCAAGGGAGGAAATAGCTGAGGCTCTGACCGTCATTTTCCAATCCTCTCTGGCTAAAAGGGCTTGTGCTAGAGGACTGGAGGACTGCTAATGGAATACACAATAAATGGGAGGTTACTGAGAAAAGAAAGACTTGCATTTATATAGCACCTTTCATGACCACCAGATGTCTCAAAGCACTTTACAGTCAATGAAGTACTTTTGGAGTGTAGTCACTGTTGTGATGTGGGAAAGTCGGCAGCCAACTTGCACACAGCAAACTCCCATAAACAGCAATGTGATAATGACTAGATAATATGTTTTTGTTATGTTGATTGAAGGATAAATATTGGCCAGGACACTGGGGATAACTTCCCTGCTCTTCTTCGAAATAGTGCCATGCAATCTTTTACATCTACACGAGAGGGCAGATGGGGCCTCGGTTTTACGTCTCATCCAAAAGACGAAAGAGAAGTGTACAGGAACCGAGATCTTGGAGTGCATGTCCACAGATCCCTGAAGGTAGCAGGACAGGTAGATGGGGTGGTTAAGAAGGCATACGGGAGATTTTCCTTTATTAGCCGAGGCATAGAATATAAGAGCAGGGAGATTATGCTAGAACTGTATAAAACACTAGTTTGGCCACAGCTTTAGTACTGCGTGCAGTTCTGGGCATCACTTTACAGGAGAGATGTGATTGCACGAGAGAGGATAGAGGAGAGTTATGAGGATATTGCCAGGAGTGGAGATTTATAGCTATGAGGAAAGATTGAATAGGCTGGAGTTGTTTTTTTTGGAACAGAGGAGGCTGACGGGAGATCCAGTTCAGGTGTATAAAATTATGAGGGGCCTGATTCCCTTAGCAGAGATGTCGGTAGCCAGGAGGCATAGATTTAAAGTAATTGGAAGAGGGATTAGAGATGAGTTGAGGAGAAATTTTTCACCCAGAGGATGGTGGAGTTCTGGAACACACTGCCTGAAAGGGTGACAGAGGCAGAAAATCTCATAACATTTAAAACGTATTTGGATATGCACTTGAAGTGCCATGATCTGCAATGCTATGGACCAAGAGCTGAAAAGTGAGATTAGGCCAGTACAGACATGATGGAATGAATGGCCTCCTTCTGTGCTGTAAATTTCTATGATTCTATGATTCTATGAATTGCAGCAGCAGCAGCAGAAGCTGTAGCAGCAAGGGCTTGATGGTCACAACCTGCCGTTCCTTACGAGAGAGGGGATCAGCAGAGAGGTGCAGCTTGCAGGAGGCCACACCCGACGCATAGGGTCTACAGGCAGAGGATAAGCTTCCTCAACATGTTTGAACACCAGTGTCTCAGCAGGCTCAGAGTGTCGCGTTAGGTGGTGGCAGACATTTACAGCCTGCTGGACCAAGACCTGTTGTCAACTGGACCTGGTGGCCATGCTTTACCTGTGGCTGTCAAAGTCACCACCACTCTCAACCTTTTTGCCTCTGAATCCTTTCAGCACTCAGGTGGAGACATTGGCAGGATCTCTCAGTTGGTGGCCAACAAATGTATAAGACAGGTGACTGATTATTTCCTTGCTTAGGCTGGCAATTATGTGAACTTCGCCTGCAATTATGTTCGTCAGAATGAGCAGGCGCTCGGATTTGTAACTCTGGTTGGCTTCACTCAGGTGCAGGGCATCATCGACTGCACACATGGCAATTCAGGCACCCATATATCACCCAGGAATGTTTGTCAACCATAAGGCCTTCAACTCTTTCAATGTGCAGCTGGTGTGCAACCACAAAAAGATCTTTATGCAGGTGTGCATAGTTTCCCAGGCAGCTGCCATGATGCTTTCATCTTGCACAGTCCACCCTCTCTGATCTCTTCGCACCTCGAAGCAGAGTTACCGGCTGGCTGCTCGGAGACAAGCGATACCCACTTAAAACATGGCTGTTGATACCTCTCTGAAATCCGAGAAGTGAGGCCCAGCAACGATACAATAAATGCCATATGACCACCAGATGTGTTATCAAACAAGTCATTGGCATGCTAGAGGTGCTCTTCAGGTGCCTGGACAGATCTGGAGATGCCCTGCAGTACACACCAGGCAGGGTCTCCAGAATGGTCATGGTGTGCTGCACTCTTATACAACACAGTGCAGCAGCGAGGATTGGAGTTGCAGGAGAAACTGCAACATCATTCCCTCTCTGACACTGACTCTCAACTACGGTCCCTGTCTCCACCGTTTGCTCTTGCTCACTTATAGAATCATGGAATGATTACAGCACAGCAGGAAGCCATTTGGCCCATCAAGCCCATGCCAGCTTTCTGCAAGATCACTTCAGCTAGTCCCACTCCCCCACCTTTTCACCTTAACCCTGCAATTTTTTTCCCTTAAGGTACTGATCCAATTCCCTTTTGAAAGCTATGATTGAACCTTCCTGCACCACCCTTTCAGGCAGTGCATTCCAGTTCCTAACCACTTCTAACCAAAGTTTTTCCTCGTGTCACTTTTTCTTCTTCTGCCAATCACTGTAAATCTGGTGAAAAACCAACTATCTGCCTTACTGGTCCACCGAATTGTGAATATCTGATGTGTGTGGTCTGCATGAGTCCTGTGACGGTGCATCCTCAAAGGGAGTGCCCTCCTCTGAAGAGTCATAAGAACATAAGTTCATTAGAAATAGGAGCAGGAGTAGGCAATTTGGCCCCTCGAGCCTGCTCTGCCATTTAATAAGATCATGGCTGATCTGATCTTGGGCTCAGCTCCACTTCCCTGCCCGCTCCCCGTAACCCTTCACTCCCTTATCACTCAAAAATCTGTCTATCTCCACCTTAACTATATTCAATGACCCAGCCTCCACAGCTCTCTGGGGCAGAGAATTCCACAGATTTACAACCCTCTGAGAGAAGAAATTCTTCCTCATCTCAGTTCTAAATGGGCGAGCCCTTATTCTGAAACTATGTCCCTGAGTCATCAGTAGCTGACCTGGAACATCTCCTGCAGAACGCGTGAAGTCACTGGGGAGATAAAAGACATGAATGAATACTGTGAGGGTAATCATGTTTGAAGTTACCATTATGCACATGATCATATTTCACTCGCTGTTGACATCAAGTCAACATGAGTGAGTGTTGTATGCCATGTGGCTGTCTGATATTTAATTCCATCACCAGGTAGCCAGCAGGTCTCCATCTCCCCTCCCCCGATAGCCAGGTAGGCTGAGACTCCACTGATTTTCAATGCCTGCTCCTCTGCACTTGTTAGTGACAAACTTAAATCCTAACTTAGAGTTTTAAATGTAAAAAAAGCCAATTACATAGGTATGAGGGCAAGTTAGTTAAGGTAGATTGAGAAATTAGATTAAAAGGTATAATGTTAGATAAGCAATGGCAAACATTTAAATAAATATTCCAAAATTATCAACAAATATACATTCCATTGAGAAATAAAAACTCTATGGGAAAGTGATCCATCCGTGGCTAAGTAAAGAAGTTAAGGATAGTATTAGATTAAAAGAAGATGCTTATAATGTTGTGAAGAATAGTAGTAAGCCTTAGGTTTGGGAGAGCTTTAGTAACCAGCAAAGGATGACCAAAAAATTGATAAAATGGAGAAAATAGAATATGAGAGTAAACTAGCAAGAAATATTAAAACAGATTGTAAGTATGTAAAAAGGTAAAAAGCTAAAGTAAACATTGGTCCCACAGAGGCTGAGAGAGGACAAATTATAATGGGGAATAAGGAAATGACAGAGACTTTAAACACAAAAAACATACTGAAAATAATGGGAAACCAAGGGGCTAATGAGAGTGAGCAACTTAAAGTAATTAATATCAGTGGAGAAAAAGTACGTGAGAAACTAATGGGACTAAAAGCCTACAAATCCCCTGGACCTGATGGCCTACTTCCTGAGGTTCTAAAAGAGGTGACTATAGAGATAGTGGATGCATTGGTTGCAATCTTTCAAAATTTCCTAGATTCTAGAATGGTCCCAGCGAATTGGAAGGCAGCAAATGTAACCCTGCTATTCAAGAAAGGCGTGAGAGAGGAACCTGGAACTATAGACCAGTTAACCATTGGGAAAATGCTGGCATCCATTATTAAGGCAGTAGTAACTGGGCACTTCAAAAATCATAATATGATTAGGCAGAGTCAACATGGTTTTATGAAAGGGAAATCATGTTTAACAAAATTATTAGAGTTTTTGAAGATGAAACGAGCAGGGTAAGTAAAGGAGAACCAGTGGATGCATTATCTTTCAATTTCCAAAAGGCTTTCGATAAGTTGGCTCATAAAATGCTGTTATGCAAAATGAGGGCTCATGGGGTTGGGGTTAATGGGCCCAAATTTCGGATGTCCTCCCAGAACGGCGCACTCCGAGATGCCCGCCTATTTTTTAGAATTAAAAAAGCGCCTAAAACTTACTTCGTGATTCTCCGAGTCCAACAGGCCTGTTTCACAGTCAACGCAGCGCAACACAAGCAGCTGGGGACGGAGCTAAAGAGACTGCGGCAGCTGTGCACGTGGGCAGTGGAGGCTGCGCGCATGTGCAGTAGCACTTGGCCCTCCCAGCACGTCCTGCCTCCAGACGACCCTATCCTGAGCCGAGTGGCCTGCCTGCCCTTACCTCCTCGGTGGTGGGCCCCGCCCGACCAGCACCTCTTCGGCGGCGGGGCCCGCCCGACCAGCTCTTCGGAAGGCTGTTGGAGGGCTCCCGGTGCTGCAGTAGGTGAGTAGAAACTTTAAATGTTTTATTTATTGATTGATTTTTTAATTTTTTTAATTTTTAATTTTTTAATTTTTTTTTGATTGATTGATTTATTGGTGGTTTATTGATTTATTTATCATTTGGTTATTGATGATGGCTCTTTATTGGTAAAAGCAAAGTGCTTAATGCTTTGTAACATACTTCTAACTTCCCTTCCCCCCTCTATCCCTTGCTACCTGCGCCTAATTTATAAAGTGTAGGCAAGGTTTTTCTGAGCGTACAAAAATCGACACATACTCCGTTCTAAGTTAGTTTGGAGTAACGTTTCGCTGCCCCAACTTGCAAAACAGGCATATGTGGCTGGTGACACCCGCTTTTGAAAAAAAAACTGCACTAAAATGGAGCAAACAAAATGCCAAGAATTGCGATTTTTAAGATACTCCATGCTAAACCAGTTGCTCCAGAAAAATAGGAACAACTCGAGCCGAAACTTGGGCTCAATATATTAGCATAGACAGAGGATTGGTTAACAGAAAGAAAACAGAGGAGGAATGTGGGTCATTTTCAGGTTGGCAGTCTGTAATTAGTGGGGTATCATAAGGATCAGCTATACTGAGGCCTCAGCTATTTACAATCTATATTAATGACTTTGGTGAAGGGACCCAGTGTAATATATCCAGGTTTTCTGACGATACAAAGCTAGTTGGGAAAGTAAGCTGTGAGTTCGAGGAGGCGGAGCGGCAGCGTCGAGGAGGCCTATAAAAGGCCCAACGTCGTCGGGGAGGCCAACGGGAGTTCGAGGAGGTGGAGCAGCAGCATCGAGGAGGCCTATAAAAGGTCCAACATCGTCGGGGAGGCCAACGGGAGTTTGAGGAGGTGGAGCAGCAGCATCGAGGAGGCCTATAAAAGGTCCAACATCATCGGGGAGGCCAGCCGCTGCAGGTGCAGGGAGAGAAGGCAAAAAAGAAGTAGAAAGAAATCGAAGGGTGACGTCACAGTCAAGGGGGTAAGTGATTGGCTGGTGTTTGGTGAGTGGTTTTTCTTCTTTTTCTTTTCCTTTATCAGCAGGTAACCTTTATCATTGTTGCCAAATTAAGTTAATCTAAGGGTTAAGTCATGGCAGGAGAGCTCGGACACATGTCATGGTCCTCCTGTGCTATGTGGGAAATCAGGGATGCTTCCAGTGTCCCTGACGACTATATGTGCAGGACGTGTATCCAGCTGCAGCTCCTGACAGACCGCATTGCAGCACTGGAGCTGCGGGTGGATTCACTCTGGAGCTGAGGATATCGTGAATAGCACATTTAGTGAGTTGGCCACACCGCAGGTAAAGGTTACACAGACAGATAGGGAATGAGTGACCAACAGGAAGAGCAGTGGAAGGAAGGTAGTGCAGAGGTCCCCTGCGGTCATCCCCCTCCAAAACAGATATAACATTTTGGGTACTGTTGGTGGGGATGACTCATCATGGGAGGGCAGCAGCAGCCAAGTCCATGGCACCATGGGTGGCTCTGCTGCACAGGAGGGCAAGAAAAAGAGTGGGAGAGCTATAGTGGTAGGGGATTCTATTGAAGGGGAATAGATAGACATTTCTGCGGCCGCAATCGAGATTCCAGGGTCGTATGTTGCCTCCCTGGTGCAAGGGTCAAGGATGGCTTGGAGCATCTGCAGGGCATCTTGGAGGGAGAGGGTAAACAGCTAGTTGTCATGGTGCATATAGGTACCAAAGCTATAGGTAAAAAATGGGATGAGGCCCTACAAGCGGAATTTAGGGAGCTAGGAGTTAAATTAAAAAGTAGGACCTCAAAGGTAGTAACCTCAGGATTGCTATTGTGGCACGTACTAGTCAGAGTAGGAATTGTAGGATAGCTAAGGTGAATATGTGGCTTGAGGAATGGTGCAGAAGGAAGGGATTCAAATTCCTGGGACATTGGAACCGGTTCTGGAGGAGGTGGGACCAGTACAAACCAGATGGTCTGCACCTGGACAGGACCAGAACCAATGTCCTAAGGGGAGTGTTTGCTAGTGCTGTTGGAGAGCGATTAATGGCAGGGCGATGGGAACCTATGCAGGGAGACAGAGCGAAGTAGAATGGGGGCAAAAGAAAAGATAGAAAGAAAAGTAAAAGTGGAGGGAAAAGAAACCCGACAAAAATCAAAAACAGCCACAATACAGCAAAATTCTAAAGGGGCAAAGTGTGTTAAAAAGACAAGCCTGAAGACTCTGTGCCTCAATGCGAGAAGTATTCATAATAAGGTGGACGAATTAACTGCCCAGGCAGCAATTAATGAATATGATATAATTGGCATCACGGAGACATGGCTCCAGGGTGATCAAGGCTGGGAACTCAACATCCAGAGGTACTCAACATTCAGGAAGGATAGACAGAAAGGAAAAGGAGGCGGGGTGGCATTGCTGGTTAAAGAGGAAATTAATGCAATAGTAAGAAAGGTCATTAGCTTGGATGATGTGGAATCGGTATGGGTGGAGCTGCGGAAACCAAAGGGCAGAAAATGCTAGTGGGAGTTGTGTACTGACCACCAAACAATAGTCGTGAGGTTGGAGACAGCATCAACCAAGAAATTAGGGATGCATGCAATAAAGGTACAGCAGTTATCATGGGTGACTTTAATCTACATATAGATTGGGCTAATCAAACTGGTAGCAATACGGTGGAGGAGGATTTCCTGGAGTGTATTAGGGATGGTTTTCTAGACCAATATGTCGAGGAACCAATTGGAGGGTTGGCCATCCTAGACTGGGTGATGTGTAATGAGAAAGGACTAATTAGCAATCTTGTTGTGCAAGGACCCTTGGGGAAGAGTGACCATAATATGATAGAATTCTTTACTAAGATGGAGAGTGACACAGTTAATTCAGAGACTAGAGTCCTGAACTTAAGGAAAGGTAACTTTGATGGTATGAGACATGAATTGGCTAGAATAGACTGGCGAATGATACTTAAAGGGTTGACGGTGGATAGGCAATGGCAAACATTTAAAGATCACATGGATGAACTTCAACAATTGTACATCCCTGTCTGGAGTAAAAATAAAACACGGAAGGTGACTCAACCGTGGCTAACAAGGCAAATAAATAATAGTGTTAAATCCAAGGGAGAGGCATATAAATTGGCCAGAAAAAGCAGCAAACCTGAGGACTGGGAGAAATTTAGAATTCAGCAGAGGAGGACAAAGGGTTTAATTAGGAGGGGGAAATAGAATATGAGAGGAAGCTTGCTGGGAACATAAAAACTGACTGCAAAAGCTTCTATAGATATGTGAAGAGAAAAAGATTAGTGAAGGCAAATGTAGGTTCCTTGCAGTCAGAACCAGATGAATTTATAATGGGGAGCAAAGAAATGGCAGACCAGTTGAACAAATACTTTGGTTCTGTCTTCACGAAGGAAGACACAAATAACCTTCCGGAAATATTAGGGAACCGAGGGTCTCGTGAGAAGGAGGAACTGAAGGAAATACTTATTAGGCGGGAAATTGTGTTAGGGAAATTGATGGAACTGAAGGCAGATAAATCCCCAGGGTGTGATAGTCTGCATCCCAGAGTAGTTAAAGAAATGACCCTAGAAATAGTGGATGCATTGGTGATCATTTTCCAACTGTCTATCAACTCTGGATCAGTTCCTATGGACTGGAGGGTAGCTAATGTAACACCACTTTTTAAAAAAGGAGGGAGAGAGAAAATGGGTAATTATAGACCAGTTAGCCTGACATCAGTGGTGCGGAAAATGTTGGAATCAATTTTTAAAGATGAAATAGCAGCGCATTTGGAAAGCGCATTGCTGGGTTGTCCACCAACATCGGCACTTTAGCAGCATGTCAATCAGAGCTCATGGTGGAGCTGATTGCAGCAGTGAGGGAGAATAACCAGTCCATCAATGCCAATGCCAATGCTGGTGCCACGGTCAAGGATGTCACTGAGCAGCTGCAGAGCATTCTGGCGGGAGAGGGTGAACAGCCAGAAGTCGTGGTCCACATCGGTTCCAATGACATAGGTAGAAAGAGGGATGAGGTGCTGCTGGCAGAGTTTAGGGAGCAAGGAGAGAGATTAAAGAGCAGGACCTCAAAGGTAGTAATCTCCGGATTACTCCCAGTGGCATGAGCCAGTGAGTACAGAAATAGGATTTAGAGCAGATGAATACGTGGCTGGCGAGATTGTGCAGGCAGGAAGGCTTTAGTTTCCTGAGGCATTGGGACCGCTTCTGGGGAGTTGGTACTTGTACAAGCTGGATGGGTTGCACCTCAACAGAGCCGAGACCAGTATCCTCCTGGCGGGGTTTGCTAGTGCTGTTGGGGAGGGTTTAAACTAGCATGGCAGGGGAATGGGAACCTGAGAGTAAATTCAGAAGGGAGGGGAGTAAAGCTGGAATTAGAAAGACAAAATGAAGAAAGTGAGTTTGAAGGAGAGCGGAAACAAGCAGGAAAAAAGGTTAAAAAAACAAACTTAAAGGCACTTTGTCGAAATGCAAATAGCATTTGTAACAAAATACATGAGTTGACAGCTCAAATTGAGACAAATGGGTATGATCTGATCGCGATTACGCAGACATGGTTGCAAGGTGACCAGGATTGGGAATTAAATATTCAGGGGTACTTGACAATCCGGAAGAACAGACAGAAAGGAAAATGAAGTGGGGTAGCTCTATCGATAAATGATGGAATCACTGCAATAGTAAGAAACAATATTGGCTCAATTGATAAGGATGTTGAAACAGTTTGGGTGGAAATAAGGAACAATAAGGGGAAAAAGTCACTGGTGGGTGTAGTCTATAGGCCCCCTAACAGTAGCAACTCTGTTGGTCGGAGCATAAACCAGGAAATAGTGGGGACTTGTAAAAAGGGAACAGCAATAATCATGAGTGATTTTAACCTCCATATTGATTGGACAAATCAAATTGGTCAGGGTAGTCTTGAGGAGGAGTTCATAGAGTGCATAAGGGACAGGTTCCTTAAGCAGTATGTAATGGAACCAACCAAGGGGTAGGCTATCTTAGATCTGGTCCTGTGTAATGAGACAGGATTGATAAACAATCTCCTAGTAAAGGATCCCCACAGAATGAGTGATCAAAGCATGATTTAATTTCAAATTCAGATGGAGGGTGAGAAAGTTGGATCTCTAACCAGCGCATTAAGTTTAAATAAAGAAGACTATGAAGGTATGAGGGCAGAGTTGGGAAAAGTGGACTGGGAAAATAGATTAAACTGTAGGACGGTTGCTGAACAGTGGTGTACATTTAAGGAGATATTTCACAACTCTCAAGAAAAATATATTCCACTGAGGAGGAAAGGGTGTAAGAGTAAAGATAGCCATCCGTGGCTAACTAAAGAAATAAAGAACGGTATCCAATTAAAAACAAGGGCATACAAAGTGGCCAAAATTAATGGGAGGACAAAAGTTTGGGAAGCTTTTAAAAGCCAGCAAATAACGTCTAAAAAAGTGATGAAGAAAGGCAAGATACAAGATGAGAGTAAACTAGCACCAAATATTAAAATGGATAGCAAGAGTTTCTACAGGTATATAAAAAGGAAAAGAGTGGCTAAAGTAAATGTTGGTCCCTTAGATGACAAGACCAGGGAATTAGTAATGGGGAACACGGAGATGGCAGAACCTCTGAACAAATATGTTGTATCAGTCTTTATGGTAGAGGACACTAACAATATTCCAACAGTGGATAGTCAAGGGGCTATAGGTGGGGAGGAACTTAACACAATCACAATCACTAAGGAGGTGATACTCAGTAAGATAATGGGACTAAAGACAATTAAATCCCCTGGACCTGATGGCTTGCATCCTAGGGTCTTAAGAGAAGTAGCGGCAGGGATTGTGGATGCATTGGTTGTAATTTACCAAAATTCCCTGAATTCTGGGAAGATCCCAGCAGATTGGAAAACTGCAAATATAATGCCCCTATTTAAAAAAGGAGGCAGAGAAAAAGCAGGAAACTATAGACCAGTCAGCCTGACATTTGTGTTTGGGAAAATGTTGGAGTCCATTATTAAAGAAGCAGTAGCAGGACATTTAGAAAAGAAAAATTTGGTCAGGCAGAGTCAGCATGGATTTATGATGGGGAAGTCATGCTTGACAAATTTGCTGAAGCTGTTTGACGATGTAACGAACAGGGTGGATAAAGGGGAACCAGTGGATGTGGTGTATTTCGACTTCCAGAGGGCAGTTGACAAGATGCCACATAAAAGGTTGATGCACAAGATAAAAGTTCACGGGTTTGGGGGTAATATAGTAGCATAGATAGAGGATTGGCTAACTAACAGAGAACAGAGAGTCGGGATAAACGGTTCATTTTCTGGTTCGCAAACAGCAACTAGTGGGGTGCCACATCGATCAGTGCTGGGACCCCAACTATATGCAATCTATGTTAACGACATGGAAGAAGGGACTGTGTGTAACATAGCCAAGTTTTCTGATAATACAAATATGGGAGGAAAAGCAATGTGTGAGGAGGACACAAAAAATCTGCAAAAGGACATAGACAGGCTAAGTGAGTGGGCAAAAATTTGGCAGATGGAGTATAATGTTGGAAAGTGTGAGGTCATGCACTTTGGCAGAAAAAATCAAAGAGCAAGTTATTATTTAAATGGAGAAAGATTGCAAAGTGCCGCATTACAGCGGGACCTGGGGGTACTTGTGCATGAAACACAAAAGGATATTATGCAGGTACAGCAAGTGATCAGGAAGGCCAATGGTATCTTGGCCTTTATTGCAAAGGGGATGGAGTGTAAAAGCAGCGAAGTCTTGCTACAGCTATATAAGGTATTGGTGAGGCCACACCTGGAATAATGCTTGCTGTTTTGGTTTCCAGGAAGGATATACTTGCTTTGGAGACAGTTCAAAGAAGGTTCACTAGGTTGATTCCGGGGATGAGGGGGTTGACTTATGAAGAATGGTTGAGTAGGTTGAGCCTCTACTCATTGGAATTCGGAAGAATGAGAGGTGATCTTATCAAAATGTATAAGGTTATGAGGGGGCTTGACAAGGTGGATGCAGAGAGGATGTTTCCACTGATGGAGGAGACTAGAACTAGAGGGCATGATCTTAGAATAAGGGGCCGCCCATTTAAAACTGAGATGAGGAGAAATTTCTTCTCTCAGGTGGATTTAAATCTGTGGAATTCGCTGCGTCAGAGAGCTCTGGAAGCTGGGAGATTGAATAAATTTAAGACAGAAATAGACAGTTTCTTAAATGATAAGGGGATAAGGGGTTATGGGGAGCGGGCAGGGAAGAAACATAGAAACATAGCACTGAGTCCTGCGGCGCTCCACTAGTCACTGCCTGTCATTCTGAAAAGGATCCATTTATCCCGACTCTCTGCTTCCTGTCTGCCAACCAGTTCTCTATCCACGTCAGTACATTACCCCCAATACCATGCGCTTTGTTTTTGCACACCAATCTCTTGTGCGGGACCTTGTCAAAAGCCTTTTGAAACTCCAAATACACCACATCCACTGGTTCTCCCTTGTTCACTCTGCTAGTTACATCCTCAAAAAATTCCAGAAGATTCGTCAAGCATGATTTCCCTTTCATAAATCCATGCTGACTTGGACCGATCCTGTCACTGCTTTCCAAAGGCGCTGCTGTTTCATCCTTAATGATTGATTCCAACATTTTCCCCACGACTGATGTCAGGCTAACCCGTCTATAATTATCCGTTTTCTCTCTCCCTCCTTTTTTAAAAAGTGGTGTTACATTAGCTACCCTCCAGTCCATAGCAACTGATCCAGAGCTGATAGAATGTTAGAAAATGATCACCAATGCATCTATTATTTCTAGGGTCACTTAAGTACTCTGGGATGCAGACTATCCGACCCCGGGGATTTATTGGCCTTCAATCCCATCAATTTCCCTAACACAATTTCCCGCCTAATAAGGATATCCTTCACTTCCTCCTTGTCACTAGACCCATTGTCCCCTAGTACATTCGGAAGGTTATTTGTATCTTCCCTCGTGAAGACAGAACCAAAGTATTTGTTCAATTGGTCTGCCATTTCTTTGTTCCCCATTATTCACCTGAATCCGACTACAAGGGACCTACATTTGTCTTCACTAATCTTTTTCTCTTCACATATTTATATAAGCTTTTGCAGCAGTTTTTATGTTCCCTGCAAGCTTCCTCTCATACTCTATTTCCCCTCTTAATTAATCCCTTTGTCCTCCTCTGTTGAATTCTAAATTTCTCCCAGTCCTCAGCTTTGTTGCTTTTTCTAGCCAATTTATATGCCTCTTCCTTGGTTTTAACACTATCCTTCATTTCCCTTGTTAGCCACGGTTGAGCCATCTTCCCCGTTTTATCTTTACTCCAGACAGGGATGTACAACTGCTGAAGTTGTGGAGCTGAGTCCATGATCAGATCAGCCATGATCGTATTAAATGGCGGAGCAGGCTCGAAGCGCCATATGGCCTACTCCAGTTCTTATTTCTTATGTTCTTATAATGTTATGTGGCAATTGATGGTCCTGGGATATGGCACTGCGCCCCAAGGTGCCATACCACCAATGTTGACAGCACCTGATCGGCGGGAGGAAGTACTTTCTTCCAAATTTGAAGATGTGTCCTCAACACCCCCCACTTCTCCAGACCCCACACATATCGCACTGCCATTGTCGCAACCACCCCCGCCTCCCCCCCCCTCTCAGCAGTCACGCTCGAGGTGCTTTGCTGCACGACGTACTGGTCCTGATGTGGGCAAGACCAGGGGTATTAATAGCGGGAGGTAGAGGACAGGGCCAAGGGTTGGGCTGGGGGGGGGTTTTGGGGAAGAAAGGCTTTAGGAAAGGTGGCCCGAGGTAGAATCCTAGGAGGGTGGGGGGTGGGAGGAATGTCGGTCTGTTGTTGTTGTTTATTATGTTTTATTTTGTAAAATTTTCATTGAAAACAATTAATTATTTTATTTCTTTTATTTAAACTTGTTAAAATGAATTTCAAATTACAACATTTATTAAAAATATGTATTCAACTGAACCATTCTTGTGCAGTGTCCAACTCACTTCTGGACAATCATTGTAAGGGTTACATACATGGCCTTACAAGGCTGAAACAACTCTCAACGTTTAACCAAAGCATTCATTTATGAGCTGCTGATATAACAGTTTTGCAGTTGCTAAAGCACCACGAGGCTTCCCCGGTGGTGTCGGTGGGAGGGTGCTACGGGTTCAGCGCCAAGCTCCTCGTCCTCCTCGAAGCCCCTGTCTTCATCCGCCTCATCCTCTTCCACCTCCCCTCTCTTCTGAGGTGGTCCAGCAGTCCCATCTGGCAATTCCTGTCCCCTCTTGACGCCTAAGTTATGCAACATGCAACACACCACAACGAACTGAGCAACTTGCTCAGGATGGTATTGCAGGCTATCTGCGGAGTGGTCTAGACATCGGAAGCGTTGCTTCAGCACTCCAACTGTCTTTTTGATTATATTGCATGTGGCTATCTGGCTTTCGTTGTACTGCTTCTCAGCTTCTGTCTGAGTCTTTCTCAGGGGGGATCATGAGCCAGCTGGCAAGGCTAAAGGCCATATCCTTTATCCCCCAGCATCCAGCAGTGACCTTGTGGCTGACTCTTAAACAGTGCTCTCACACAAGATGTAAGCGTCATGAATGCTCCCTGGAAATTTTGCATTTACTACCCTGATTGTTTGCTTGTGATCGACAATGAACTGCACGTTCAGGGAGTAGAATCCCTTTTGGTTTCGGTACACCTCCATTTCCTCTAAATGTGCTTGCAGGACGATGTGCGTACAGTCTATAGCACCCTAGACCTTAGGGAAGTTTTCTATTCTCGAAAAACCCAAAGCCCTCTCACCCTGTGCCTCCCTGGTCATTGGAAAGTTAATATAATCCATCCTGTGTGCGTAAAGCGCATCAGTTACCTGGCGAATGCAGCGACGTGTGGTGTACTGAGAGATTCCACATATATCACCAGCTCATGCCTGAAATGAGCAAGATGCATAGAAAGAAAATGCAGCAGTCACCTTCACCTCGACAGGCAGTGCGGTTCTGATGGTGCTGGTAGGTTGCACGTCAGATCTTAATGAGCTGACATATCTCAGTGATTACCTCTTTTTGGAAGCACAGCTTTCTAATGCACTACGTATCGGTCAGTTGCAGGTATGAATAATGCGCCCTATAATTTTGTTGAGGGTAAGGTCTCCTCCTCCTCAAAAGTCTGCATCCTATTTGATTAGGCACATATTGCACCTCAACAAACCTTCTTCCAGCTCTATTCTGCATCACATAAGTAGTCAGCAATATTGGCATTGAAAGTACAGACCCCATTTCTTTTAAAGTACTCAAAAATGTTCAGATGTCCAAAAAGAATTATCCACAATATAATCAAAATCCCTTATTAACTACTGCAGAAACCACTCAAAATCACTCAAAAATAAATTCCAGGCTGCTGGCAACTTAACACAGTCTTTTCCCCCACAAAAAAAAGGATTTCCAAAGATGGATGCATAACGCTGGGATAAGGCATGTTAAGTACCTAAAAAATGGGCGGTACATTTCCTCAGTGATAGTGGATCGTAGCGGGTGGTACAAATGGCGAATCGGCAAATGTCATGCTGGGGAGGTGAAGTTTCTGCAATTTTTGGGTGAGAAAAGTGGGCGGGCAATCTGCAGCAATGTCGGCGGTAATTGCATGCCGAAATTACCACTGGCAATATTTGTGTCTTAAACGGGCGGTAAACAGGGAGTAATGGGCGGTAATTTCTATTTCAAGCATATTTGGGTGGTAAATGGGTGGTAAACGGGTGGCCAAAATGGAAATTCTAGCCCCTGGTCTCATGATAAGGGGTTGGCTATTTAAGGGCTAGGATTTCCCCTAGGATCACTGCCATTAGATTCTTAGCAGTATTCCAGCGGTTGCGTCTTTTGAAACGCCAGAATACCGCTACTGCGCGCTCCCACGATTTTCGGTGGTTGAGTCTCAGCGGTGGCGATGCGTTGCAGTAGCAGACTGGAGCAGGCAGTGGCGAAGGGCCTAAAAGTCAATGACCTGCTTGCCACCCTGGAAAACACGCCTTTTTTCTTCTCTGCGCATGCGCGGGCATTCTCCTGTGATTTCGGGGTCAAAGGTGACCCTGCGCATGTACAGGGAACACTGAGAGTGCTGGACATTTTGAAAGTGCAGATGTGGGTCAATATGAGAGAGAGAGGAGCTGTTGAATAAGATCTATATATAGAGGGGAGTGCATGGTAGTAACTCATTTTTATTAGGGGCGGATTTTAAAACAGGAATAAAATTTAGTCAGCTGAACCTCTGCAAATTCGAGGGAAATATTTTGAAGCAATAGAATTTTACTGATTATACGCTAATGTTCTCTGAATTGTGACTGAATGGAACAGTTGGGAACCCTGCAAAAGCAAGGGAGGGTTTCTCTAAGATTTCAGGTTAATAATACTTGTTTGAAAGCACTGCAAAATAAAACAAGAGACAGGAAACAATTTGAAGAAGCTAGAAATTTAAACCTCAGTTGCAATATTTTCTATGAGGCCTCGAGATTGCTGGGGCTGATTGATTATCGTTTGTTTCTCATCAAATGCTTCTGTTTCTTCTTGTCCTCCTTCAATATACATTGGGAGTGAAAGAGAAACTAAAAATGTAGCCGTTTCGCCACAGGGAAAAAAAATGGAGGCATTACCCTGGGCCCAAGTAAGGTAAGTACCTAAAAATGGGCGGTTTCGATCCTGAGCGATAATGGGCGGTAGCAGGCGGTAAAAACATTTTTGTGGAAATTTGTGCTGCAGGGGAATTTTGATCGATTTTTGGGTGGGAAACATGGGCAGGCAATGTGCAGCAATGTCGGTGGTAATCTTAGGCCGAAATTACCGCTGGTGATAATCAGGAGTAAAGCAGGCGTCGCGCGGGCGGTACAGGGCAGTAATTTACCTTTTTGGCAAAAATGGGCAGTAACTGGGCAATCCCAGGGGAAATTCTAGCCCTAAATTTCTTCACTCAGAGGGTTGTGAATCTTTGGAATTCTGTATCCAAAGGGCTGTGGATGCTGAATTGTTGAGTGTATTCAAGGCTGAGATAGATAGATTTTTGGACTCTATGTGAATCAAGGGGTATGCGAATCGGATGGGAAAGTGGAGTTGAGTTCGGAGGTCCGCCATAATCTTATTGAATTGCGGAGCAGACTCGAGGGGCAATATGGCCTACTCCTGCTCCTAATTCTTATGTTCTTATGATACCTGTGAGATGGATGGAGGGTCACCTCTGGTTTTCTGCATTTTCCTTGTTTTCTGTGCTCTCTTCTCCTGCAAGGAGATAAAGACCTTTGATTTTGAGTAATGGCATGTGTTGATCGGATACATGGGAAGCATTTCTTGTGGATGACTCTGACGAAGAGGCATGATGTTATATAAAGATGATGGTGAGTGTCAGTGGAAGATGGGTAGATGGGGATGTGCAGAGACAGAGAGGGATAGCTGTACCTGCAAGTTAAGTTGGTGTGAGGAGTAATGTGCTAGAGTAGGCTTGAGAAGGCAGATTGAGGGGCTGAGGTGACACGCACATCAGGGTAGGTGAATTTGCCATTGCTCTCTCTCTTCCTGCCCTGCTTCGGTCATTGAATTGCTTCCTGCATTGTATCCAACCACCTCCTACCATGCCTTCTTGGAGTCCCCAACCGGCTTGTTCCTCCCTTCACTATGGAACAATATATTCTTCCTCGTCCTCACAGCCCCTAGCAGTGCATCTAGTGAAGCGGCACTGAAGCGAGGCTCAGCCTTTGACCTTCTACCTTCTATGGCAAAATTTGTTTCTCTCTCCTTTCCATCTCCAATCTACTTCAGCGTCCATGTTTGGGTTGTCCCTTTAAATAGTAAAGTTAAAATCCCGCCGTGGAGTCATCATCATGCTCACTGGCATTAATTGGTCGGGAAACCTGGAAATCATTTGTTAATGTAGTGGCTGGGTTAAAAGTCATTGACAGACGAACTGCACTTATTTCCAGGATTCCCACACACTATCTGATCCCTGCCTCCCCCTCTACCCTGCCGCTCCCAGTGCATCGCAAACTTAAATTCCAGTTCTTCGTTTCAGTTACATGCTTTTCTGATCTCTGTAATTATACAGCTCCCCCACTACATCATTACTATCAGGAGTGTAGACCACTCCCACTAGAGTGTTGCATCCTTTACTGCTCCTGAGTTCAACCCACTGTTTCCACTGCCTGTACACCCCTCCTGGTCTTTTGTCTCCAATCTTTCATCAATATTGCCATTCCTCCTCCTTTCTAATCTCCCTGTCCTTTTTAAAAATCCTATAACCAATATTTGTAACACAAAGACAAATTACATATTCAACATTCTGGATCCCTAAGAGAGTGATTGATGAGTCTACCTTTGTAGCAGTTCTGAGAGTAAAAGCAGAATGTCGATGGTAGAGTGGGACATGATTAGGACATTCATCTCCCCTTCCAATGCAGCTTTAGACTGTATTGCTTTGGTCAGGCTAATTGTTCTAAATAATGATTTCCATTTAATGAATAGCTTTACTTCTAAAAGTACTAAACATGGATTTAGAAGTTTTGATTCTGGTGGGAACACCATCACCTGCAAGTTCCCCTCCAAGTTATGCACCATCCTGACTTGGAAATATATCGCCATTCCTTCAGCGTCACTGGGTCAAAATCCTGGGAATCCTTCCCTAGCAACACTGTGGGAGTTCCTTCACCACACAGACTGCAGTGGTTCAAGAGGGCGGCACAACACCACCTTCTCACGGGCAATTAGGGATGGGCAGTAAATGCTGGCCTTGCAAGTACCACACACATTCCAGAAGAATAAAATGCATTTGTCAATCTTTATGGTTGAGATGGATATCGAGTGCTTTCTGTTTATTTTTAAGTCAATGCTGTGATACAAAATATATGACAACTTTAGAATCTGCTTGTGATATATACACAGAGCACAGCACACACAGCTTCCTATATGGCAGGCAACTCTCTCAGAAGCCTCCAGAAATCTGCCTGGTTCTGTTTATTATTAACCTTGCACTTGCAGTACACAATATGTCCACATCCACAGTGTGCAGCTATAAACATTACAAGCTTACAGACATAACACTTCTCCCTCCTTAATGAATAAGCCATCATAACAAACATCATACATAACTTTCATGTTTATACATAACACAGGATATAAACTTATTTTTTTTTCCATATTTACAAATTTAACTTTAGCACTTGTTTTCTGTCTCGAAGAGGATACCTTCACTCTCGAACAGAACCTTCCAAACATGGTGTCGATTTCACACTCATTCTAGGCTCATCCTGAGGAACGTTTTCCTCCACGGAATTTCCTTGATTTTCATTTGAACTCACTCTAACTTCAGGCTCTTTGTTTCCCTGATTTGGACTCAGACTTTCATTCTGATCCTCTCCTGGATTTGTTTCCAGTACATTGGATTTAGGATTTGCTACTGGTATATCAAAACTATTTGTTGAGTCAGAAATAATTGAATCATTCCCACCTTCAACTCCTTCCATGTCTGTAGGTAAAATATTATCAATATGAACAAACCTAACCTGTCCATTATCAAACATCTTTACCAAATATGTGCGAGGGCCACATATCTTCACCACTCTTCCTGGTAACCAATTTAACCATTTATGGTGATGGTTCTTCACTCTCACCTTCTGGTTTAATTTCACACTTCTCTCTTTGACTCTACCTCTATCCTGATTCTCTTTCTGTCTTAATTGTGTCTCTTCTACGGACTGTGCCAAATTTGGCTTTAACAACGAGAATCTAGTTCGTGGCTGTCATTTGACAAACAACTCTGCTGGTGTTCTACCAGTAGTTGTATGAGAAGTATTTCGATATGTAATCAAAAAATTAGCCAATTTGTGATCCAATGACAACTGTCATTTCCTTGGATTTGGATCTAACATTTGTTTTATGAGGGCACGTTTTACAAATTGTACAGTGTGCTCTGCTGCACCATTCGAACTCATACACCTTTGACATTACTGGGTCACATCTGGTTGCTCTACCAATCTCTTCAGCTGTGACTGGCAGTTCATCAATGTATGAAAAATAAAACACTTCTTCCCTATCGGGTGTAACTTGTGATGGGGAAGGTGTTTTGGATCAATAATAATAGACCCAGGTTCGGGATCTGGATGAATGTTAATTAAGAGACAAGACAAATGAAGTAAAGAATAAAACACCGTTTACTGAGAGAAAAGAAACATTAATAATACAGTTTATGAAGAAAAGAGAAGTATGATAAGATGCAACAACGCTCACGGCCTTCAGCCCAGCGGGAACTCCACAGCGACGGCTGGTCTGGCTGGCCGGCACCGCTCGTGAATCACAGTCCAAGGTGAAGTTCAAAGAGCTACGGGACAGTGCTGTACCTTTATACTATCAAATAAACATACTATTGAACAAAACATGGGTGCATGTGGCTTATGGCCAACTCCTAATCTGTAAGGCCCCAGGTGCTTGTCCACAAAGCGTGAGATCTCGAGCTGCGGACCGTCTCATGACAAGCTGGTGTGTGTCCCAAGGTCGCCTTCTCTCTCTCTCTATATATAGCAACAACATCCACGAAGCATGGAGCAGAGACACACTGTGAATGACTAAGTATCATAATTAACAGTATGTGATTAACCCCATACAGTACAATTCACCCTTGATATTTAGACATTCTAAGTAATATAATCAAGTTGAAGGCGTAATGCATCAGTTACACGTTGAGCATGCGCAAGCAACGCCCGCAATCTACACCTAAGGATACATACAAGCAGTAATAACGCGACGCGTAAAACAGCGATAGGATGTATTAACAGCTTCAAAGCAGCAGATGTTTTTTGGGGACATCCGTAAAAGATGTCCCACCAATACAATCCACCCTTGATTGTCTTGCGTACCATCAGTGTTAGCTAACCGCCACCCGATACGGCCATCCCATGCTGTGTTTGAGGATGGAAGTAGCACAGTCACAGATAACAAGACACAGAGACTTGCCAGCATGAGTTGGTAAGTCACCATTTTTGGCAGAATTCCTGTGGGAGGAAGCATAAGTATATTAGTCAATTTACCTTGTCAACACAGAGAGGACTATCTTGACCAGTCAGGAGCACCCAATAAGTGTTTCCTTCTAATTTCGCGAAGATTTCCCCTGCTTATAAGGGTTTCTGGGGGTACTGCACCCACACTTTTCCTCCTTCACAAACAGTGTCCTGAGTCTGATTTTCTTTTTCAATAGTAGGGACACTAACTTTGCCTAACATGTGGCTTATGGGAATTCCCCCCCGCAATGGTCGGTGATTCAGATTGCGCACTGCTTGTGGTAAGACCTTTAACCACCCTTGCAATGTGTTAGTGGGAGTTAATATTTTAAGCTGTTGCTTAAGTAGTCCATTCATGCATTCTAGTAACCCTGCAGCTTGCGGATAGTAAGGTATGTGAAACATCCAATAGATCCCGTTGTCTACCGCCCACTGTTGCACTGTTTGACTTGTGAAGTGTGACCCACTATCGGACTGTACCTCTGCTGGCTCATCGTAGTATATGATTAAATTCTCCAGTCCTTTAATCGTACTTTGTTGATTCGCTTTAGTCACTGGATAAGCTATCAAAAGTCCAGAATACGTATCAACAGCACTGAGCAAATATTGGAGTCGTTGTTGCAATGGTAAAGGTCCTACATAATCAACTTGCCATATTTGTGCTGGTTGAGTCCCTCTCTTAATATGGGCACCGGGTTGTTGTTGTGGGGGAAAATGCTTCACCTTTTGACAAATTTCACAGGTGTTTATGATCTGTTTAACACCGTCCGTAGTCAAATGTAACCCCCTATTTCGTGCCCATTATATCGTACCCTAAATGCCCAAATGTCCAGATTTGTGGTGGGCCCACTTGCCTATGCCATATTCTTCCTCTTCCGCCTCTTTGACAGCCCATACCCGGGCTATATTATCAACAGTGTTATTATATTCAGAGGTCTTTGAAGTGTTTTTCATGTGAGCGTCCACATGGTATACAGTTATTTTCATCTTCTGGGCTTTGGACCATATTTATTCCCATAGGTGCTTTCCCAACAAGTCTTTCCCAGTTACTTTCCAGTTATGTTCATGCCAGTTTCGCATCCAGCTCGCCATGCCATTGGCTACTGCCCATGAGTCAGTATATATGTGTACTTGTTGCTGTTCCTCTTCTAATGCAAGGACTACAGCTGCTAGTTCTGCTAGCTGGCTGGAGCCTCCCATTCCCTCATCATGCACAATTGTCTGGGTTTTGGATTAAAGGCAGCGGCTCGCCATCGCTGAAGGCCGTTTCGCCAGACCGCTGGGCCATCTGTGAACCAGGCATGGCTACGCTCTTCAGGTGTTAACTGTTCAAAAGACACGACCCAGGAGATCGGTGACTCCTGGGTTAAACTGACAGACGATTGCGTAAGTTCACTCTCAACTGTTTGTGGGTATTCAGCCACATGCTCACGTAGTCGGGTGATTCCTTCTTTTCCTTTACTTGCTCTGTCTGCGATATACCATTTCCATCACACTATGGATCTTTGCTGCACTTGCCCGACCTTTTGTGTCTCATTTTCTGAGAGAACCCAGGATAATATGGGTAGGTCTGGTCTTAAACTGACTTTGTCGTCCCCTGTCTGTCCTTCTATTTATGTTAAGAACCAATAACATGCGAATAATTGTTTCTCAAATGGAGTGTAATGAGTAGCAGCATCTGTCAATTTTCTAGACCAGAACCCGAACGGTATATGGGCGCCATGTTGAACCTACCACAAACTCCACACTGCAGTATCATTGGTAACGGATACCTGTAGCTCAAAAGGCTGCCCAGGCACTCACGGGGCTAGGGGTAAAGCTTGAGCTATGGCTTCTTTGGCTGCATCAAAATCCACCTGTTGTTCCTTTCTCCACTCGAAGTGGGCCTTTTTTCATGTTACGGCATACAGCGCTTTTAATAGCATCGTGAGGTGAGGTATGTGTCTCCTCCAGTAACCCAATAGTCCCACGAACCATTGTGTCTCAGTTTTATTCGTGGGATGTCCATTTCTTGAATTTTATTCTTCACGGGCTCGGGTATGATGCGCTCACCCTGAGACCATTGGATCCCCAGAAAGTGGACAGTCTGGCTAGGGCGCCTGCACCTTCTTCGAATTTATCTCCCAGCCCCTGTCTCATATTGGACTAAAGTAGCTAGGGCTTCTGACACCCACTGCCTCGGTGGGACCCCTTATCATTGATGTAGTCTGCCAGTGAGACATTAGGAGCCAACGTGCACATGTCCAGGTCCCGGACCACCAATCCGTGGCATAGGGTAGGGCTATGTAGGTAACCTTGAGGTAGGTGTATTGCCTCCCTTCCCAAGTGAATGCAAACTGGTCCTGGGATTCTTCTGCTATTGGAATGGAGAAAAAGGCATTGGCGATTACCGCATACCACTCCGCACCTTCTTCAGACAACCGCTCTGTTATAGTTACTACATCTGGGACAGCGGTTGCCAGGGCAGGGGCAAATTTGTTCAGTTGTCGGTAGTCCACAGTCATCCTCCAACTTTCGTCGGGTTTCTGCACAGGCCAAACAGGGCTATTGTAGGGAGACACCGCATGTCTAATGATACCCGCCCCCAAGAACCCTTGTATGGTTTCCCCTGTAAGGTTCACACATTCTGAAGACTTCCTACATACAGGACAACACTACGAAGTGTTAAAAAAAACCTTCACTCTGTTTGAAAAAGTGGGTGGAGCTAAAACAAACAGACAACTCCACTATTTTTCCAAACAGGCTTTCAGACACATGAAAAATTCATTCCGCTGTCAAAAAATCACAAAAGCGCTTTCATTCACAGACAGACATTCACAAAATCTTTCTTCATTCAACAAAGCTTATTATGGTTACTCCCCTGCCAGGTAAGTAATCGAAATGTGTGGCCTCAGATCCCTGGGAGCTTGGGTTGATGTGGTTCTAACGGCTCCCGGATCCCGGGCACACCCCTAGTCGAGGGGATCTTCTACATCCTCTAACTGTCCTAACAATAGGCAAGAGTGCCCCACCCGCTGCCCTTGGGTTGGTCCCAATAATGCGAGTAGCACACCCCTCATCATAGGAGGGCCACTCTTCATCAGCCTGTTCCGCATTCCTGCCGTAAAGAGCTCCTGATCTGGCCCCCCATATTGTTGGTGCTATATTCCTTGCTGTGTTGCCATGTTGCGCAACTGTATCGCACTCTCCACCATAGTATTCCAAGGTTTTACCTTCCCTTCCCAATCAACGGCAGAGGGAAATTTTTGCCGGACCCCTATATTCAAAAAGGAGTTAGATGTAGTCCTTACTACTAGGGGGATCAAGGGTTATGTTGAGAAAGCAGGAATGGGGTACTGAAGTTGCATGTTCAGCCATGAACTCATTGAATGGCGGTGCGGGCTCGAAGGGCCGAATGGCCTACTCCTGCACCTATTTTCTATGTTTCTATGTCTATGTTTCGATAGGAACCATTTCTTGTAACTGACTAGTGGTGAAGTCACCCCTCTAGTGGTTACTGGCTGTTCCCCATCTTGCTGTTTCGTCTTATTTGTCATAAGGGGTCCAGCTTCCGTGCTCGGAGCGTATGGGGGAGGGTCTTTAGTTTCCTCCCGTTCCGCCCCCCCCCCTCTCCATTTTTTCCAGCTTGTATACATTCCCCACATGATTTTGCATGGGCTTTTAAACACTCACTGGGATTGGATTGAGCAAGCCCATATCACATGCAGCAGCAAATACAAAAGATATATTTCAAATCCAGCTGTAAATACGGTTGTCTAGCTTTCTTTTTATTTTGTACTGTCGGCAGATGGCATATTAAAGTTTCTGATTGTTTATTGACCTTGTCAGCCCGTTCTTGTGCAGTGAGGACCGCTTCAATCAGGGTCGAGTTTTGACTTTCCAAAACCTTAACAGCTGTTTTTAACTGTAGGTTTTCTGTCTCACTTTCCTTAAGTTGTTTACACATCGCCCTTAATGCTATCAACAAAATCCACCCTATTTGTGAGGGATTATTTTTCTCCTGTGGGAAGCCTGCTTCTTCCAGGAGAGACAGTACCGTGTGGGATACGGCTCTATCTTTTTTCTGTTCCAATAACGGCGTATCCCCATGTTGTGGGGGTCCAAACCGGGCTAGCACCTTGGCAAGAGAGCCAAAACCCTCATCCCTCGTGCCCGACCCTGGTATTCTATACTTCTCTCCCGCAGGAGGAGACTGCTTCTTGTCTTTTCTCTTAAACATTTTACAAGATCCTGTTTGTGACACCAAAATGTTTTGGATCAATAATAATAGACCCAGGTTCGCGATCTGGATGAATGTTAATTAAGAGACAAGACAAATGAAGTAAAGAATAAAACACCGTTTACTGAGAGAAAAGAAACATTAATAATACAGTTTACAAAGAAAAGAGAAGTATGATAAGATGCAACAACGCTCACGGCCTTCCGCCCGTCGGGAACTCCACAGCGACGGCTGGTCTGGAACATTAGGGGTCCCAACATCGCTCGCGAATCACGGTCCAAGGTGAAATTCAAAGAGCTACGGGACAGTGCTGTACCTTTATACTATCAAATAAACATACTATTGAACAAAACATGGGTGCATGTGGCTTATGGCCAACTCCTAATCTGTAAGGCCCCAGGTGCTTGTCTACAAAGCATGAGATCTCGAGCCGCGGACCGTCTCATAACAAGCTGGTGTGCGTCCCAAGGTCGCTTTCTCTCTCTCTCTATATAGCAACAACAATCCATGAAGTATGGAGCAGAGACACACTGTGAATGACTAAATATCATAACTAACAGTATGTGATTAACCCCATACAATACAGAAGGCAATCTTGACATTGCATCAGCCAGACTGTGATCAGCTGATCATCTGTATTCAATATCGTATGTATATGCTGACAAAATCAAAGCCCATCTCTACATTCGGGCTGCAGCTAATGTTGGAACTGGGGGCTTTGGATGGAGGATTGCTGTTGGGGGCTGATGGTCTGTAACGATGGTAAACTTATGACCATACAAGTATTTGTGAAACTTCTTGACCCCAAAAATTAATGCCAAAGCTTCCCTTTCAATTTGTGCATAATTACTCTCACTGGCACTGAGAGTGTGTGAAGCAAAAGCAATTGGTCTCTCCTCCCCACTACTTAATACATGAGAGATTACTGCCCCAACTCTATACGGAGAGAGATCACATGCTAGCTTAATCTCCTTAGATATGTCATAGTGAACTAACATGGTGCTCTCTACCAATTTGCTTTTGCACTCCTTGAATGCTGTATCGCATTCTTTTGACCACTTCCAATGGACCTGTTTTTTCAAAAGTTCATTCAGTGGATGTAATACTGTAGCCAAATTTGGTAGGAACTTCCCATAATAGTTCAAAAGACCCAAGAATTAACGAAGTTCAGAGATATTTCTGGGGGTGGGTGCATTTCTGATTGCATCCCATTTTTCCATGGTTGGATGTAAACCATCTTTGTCTACTCTGTACCCTAAGTACTCCACTGAGTTTTTAAATAACTCACACTTACGAGCAGACACTCATACTCTGTGCTTCTCTAGTCATTTGAGGACTTTATTCAATATGTTATTATGAGTTTTCCAATTTGGTGCTGAAATTAGTATGTCATCTAAATAACATACTACCCCTTCAATACCTTGCAAAATCTGGTTCATCCCCCCTTGGAATATGACAGGGCCGGAAGACACTCCAAACAATAGCCTATTAAATTGATATAGGCCTAGATGAGTATTTATAGTCAAACATGACTTGGACTCCTCATTTGGTTCAAGCTGTAAATAGACATTCATAAGATCCAGTTTTGAGTAGATCTGACCACATGTCAGTGTTGTGAACAAATCTTCTATATTCGGCAAAGTATTGGGGACATTACCCTCTAGAACCTGGTTTACAGTTACTTTATAATCACCACACAATCTTACCTTACCATCGGACTTAGGTACAACAACAATGGGTGTAGCCCAATTACATCGATCTATCTTACAAATAATGTTCTCAGTCTCCAGTCTTTTGAGTTCTTGCTCAACTTTCTCCTTGAGTGCATATGGTACGGAACATGGCTTGTAGTAAACCGATCTATCGTCCTTCTGTACCCTGACATTCACCTTGAAGCCTTGAATCGGATTGCACATTTCGCAGAACTTCTTGATAACCTCATCCGTTGATGAAAATCTCGCTTCCACACAGAAAATCTTACTCCAATCCAGCTTCAGTGAGCTCAACCAATTTCTTCCTAGTAAGGCAGACTTTTCTACTTTCACTACTATTAGAGGCAAGTTCTGAAATTGATCTTTATATTTCACCGGTACGGTGATATGACCTGTCACAGGAATTTTCTCTCCCGAGTAGCCTCGCAGCTCTATCTTGGATTTCTCCAGTTGGAAATCACGCAATTTGTCGAGGTACAGCGACTCTGGTACTACACTCACGGATGCACCCGTGTCAATTTCCATTGGTATCTTGAATCCCGCAACATCTATGTGGATTTTGATGCTTTCCGAATCACTGTCCGTTAACCTCGTGCTCCTGATGACATGTAACTCTAACATCTCCTCGTCCTGTTGTTGTTCTTCCATGCTATGTAGTCTCTTGGGATTTCTTTTCATAGTTTTGAACGCTGGACTCATAGGTTTGGAAGCTGGTTTACCCTTCAGTCGGCATACCTTCGCAAGATGCCCAGTCTTCCTGCAGAAGAAACATTCTGCCTTCACATATGGACAACTTTGGGCAATGTGTTGTCCCAGGCACCTATAGCACGACTTTGATGCTCTGTTCGAATTTCCAGTTTCTGAGACTTTTGGCCCCCACCGTCTTTTACTTTGAACCTGCAGGTGATTTACCTCGGTTGACTGATGACTGTAATTATTATTTAATTCCTGGGAATATTGTTCAGCCATGCCCATCGACCTCGCTGTCTGACAAGCAATCTCAAAAGTCAAGTCATCCGTCATCAATAACTTCCTTCTGATCGCATCATTTTTCACCCCACAAACAAAACGATCTCATAATGCGTGGTTTTGAAAGTTTCCAAAATGACAGTGCATCGATAGCTTTTTTAATGCTACGATGTAATCACTGATACTTTCATCAGCCTTTTGATTCCGAATTCGAAATGATAGCTTTCAGCAATTTCTAACAGTTTGGGATTATAGTGCTGCTCCAGATTCAATAAAAGCTCTTTAAACATTGTGTCCTTTGATTCATCAGGCAAAGCAGATTTACAAGGGTTTCGTATAATGCCGGACCCGCCTCCAATAAGAAGATCGCTTTCTTACATTCCAACACAGCCCGGTTCTGGACTGCATTATCTGGAACTTCGATTATGTTATTTGCAGTGAAATACATTTTAGCCGATCCACATATGCTTTAAAATGTTCCCGGTCGTGTCTATATTCCCCCAAATGTCCGATTACACCTGTCATTTTAATCTCTAGCTGTTCACACCGCGTGCTGTATTTTCCCTCGGATTTTGTAGCTTTTTTCCAAATACAGAAACTTCCAAAGTCTCTCTGTTGGCTGGCTGAATCCTTCCCCAACAAAATTTGAGCTTTAAATCATCCAAAAAATCCCATCTCACCGCCAAATGTGATATATTCACAGAGCATAAGCACACACAGTTTCCTACATGGCAGGCAGCTCTCTTGGAAGCCTCCGGAAATCTGCCTGGTTCTGTTTATTATTAACCCTGCACTTGCAGTACACAATACGTCCACATCCACAGTGTGGAGCGACAAACATTGCAAGCTTACAGACATTACACTACTATTGATATCTTGTTACCTGACTCTGATCTAGCTCTGTGCTGGAATCTAATCATAAATGTCTCTGCTACCACAGTGACTATTGACCAAATAAGCAGGCTCATCAAATCCATGGGGGAGTAAGGCGCCTGCACCACACCTCCACCACTGACCCCGCCAAGGTTTGCAGTGTCAGAGGTGGGGTGGTGGTGGGTGGTCCACGAATTAACATTTAAATGGTGGGAAAGCAGGAACTCCCAACCAAGGGAATCCCCATCCCTGGCCCTACCACCTTTTAAAATGAAGATACACTTTGGCGCGGGCACAGACTTAAATTTTTTTTAATGTATTCTCAGGATGTGGGTGCATTTATTGCTCATCCCACGTTGTCCTGAGAACGTATTGATGGGCCTTCTTTGTTGTGGCTTTTTTACAACCAAGCGGCTTGCTATGCTAAATCAGAGGGCAGTTAAGAGTCAACCACATTGGTGTGAGACTGGAGTCACATATAGGCTGGACTAGGTCAAGACGGCAGGTTTCCTTCCCTTTCGGATATTCGTGAGCCAGTTGGCTTTTTACAGCAATCTGAAGCTTCAATTATCAATTTTACAGCTGCCAGCATTTCTTTTAACTGAATTCAAATTCTCAAACTGCAACGGTGGCATTTAATCTCAGGTCCTCTGGGTTATTAGTTCAGACCACAGAACTGGATATAAAAACCCTGGAATTATTTAAGAAATAATTGGATGCTACAATGACGAAACATTAGAATCTTGCTGGATGGATGAATTTAGATGGACTGAATGCCCTTCCTCATCTGTAACCATCTTGTGATCCTGTGAATATGGACTTCTGAACCGTATTGTTAAGTCTGAGCTCAGTCATAGCAGAAACAGAGCTATACCTGCAGCCTTGGTTGGAAAATGGCACATAACTGGGAGAGGCACTAAAGAGGGGAAATAGTTGAAGAGGGGACAATAAATAAATAGATTGCAACTGTTGGGTTTATATAGGATATTGTCATATATCTCTTTGCCCATATGTGGAGGTATTTTAAGATATTGTCATACATTCTTCGGGCTCCATTTTCCTCTTTGCCAATTGTTGGCGCCCAGGAGGATATACGGACGATTTTTTGTGCCTGTTTGTGCCGAAAGAGACATACAATTTTCGCCAAAATAAAACATAATTTTGGCGCTGCTGTACCCGAAGTTAAATCTGGGGGTGGAGCTTCAAGTTGCATCGAAAAGTCAGTGAGCATGCGCAGGAAAAAAAATGCCTTTTCCCATGTGACGGGTGTGTCCGCGCATCCACGGTGAACTTCCTGGTCTGGATCAGGAGCTTGTGAGAACACATTGGGATTGGAGCTGGATATTGACATTAAAATTTTATCTGCAAAGATGGATTCAAGGGAAGGGGAAGGAGAAGGAGAAGGAGAAGGACAAGGAGAAGGGGATGGGGGAAGGACCAAGAGATTTTAAGCAGAAAAAATTGAGCCCCTGGTAGACATCATTGAGAGGAGATGGGATGTGCTTGAGAAAAAGGAAGAATGGAAACCCTTTCTACTCGCGAAACTTTGGGAACAAGTTTCAGAAGAGTTCAATGCAGTGGCCATGACTCCAAGAAGCGGTGTGCAGGTCAAAAAGAAATGGCAGGACCTTGGTCAAGCAGTTACTGTAAGTATTTATGCACTGCAATTACATTTGTAAATGTGACTAATGTGTGTGTGTGTGTATGTGGCCACCACAGCAGAAGGATCCTCTCTTAAAAAGTTCTATTTTCATCTTTGCAGAGGAAGGTGTCACAGATCAATCAAGAAAGGTCAAAAGCTGAAGGAGGTGCGCCAAGTAGGCTGCAATTAACAGCCGTGGAACAGAGGATCGCTGATATGATTAAATCTCACAAGAGAACATCAACTACCAATGTGGACACTGGGCCCAGGTTACCGACCGAGGGTAATCCCTGCCGCATACTCATGTCACTCTGGGCCCTCTGCCCCCTCCCCTGCTGCTCACAAAACATCTGCCCCTAGTTATGTTTTGCAGATGTTGCATATCAGGAAGAAACAGAAGCTGAAGCAGAAGATCAGGAAGCCGTCAGTCCAGATATTCTTCATCAGCTTCAGGACGAGGATGAGCTGGACAATGAAGGGCAGCAGGAAGACCCAAATAACGAGATGGTTATATTGCAATTGGAACCGGTGAATCCCTTGAGGACGCCAAGCCCTTTGCTGAGCGATACAACGGACGTGACATGTCATGCTGTACAGTCTGAGGCTGCGGGTCCCAGTGGGTTACAGCAAGCCACACCTGGGAGACAGCCGAGGAGAGTGGGAAGGAGAGCTCAACCTGAAATGCAAGATGTAGGGGACATAGGACAGATCATGGGAATGAGTAGGGAGAGCATTGAGCTAATGAGATCGCTCCTGGCCACCATGGGTGGGGTGAGGGTACAATTAGCGGGACTTTCAGTAGAAGTAGAAACACTGTTGGAAGAATGGGAGCAGTGTCAGGACAGATGAGGGAGGGGATGTCGTAGGCGAGGAGGGGGATGTCAGAGATTAGGGAGGGAATGTCGGAGATTAGGGAGGGAATGTCGGAGGCAGCTGATGCAGTGTCGGGACAGATTAGGGAGGGAATGTCGGAGATAGCTGTTGCAATAAGTGGACACACCCAGGCTGTCATTGTCTAACAGCAATTGGCAGCATCAACTGCTGACCCTCATTTTCCAATCCCCAGACTAAAATCAGGTAGTGTGTTGGGGGTTCATCGACAGGCTGAAAAAGAGTCCGACGATGAACCTGGGCCTTCCACAATGCTGTCTGCTAGGTCTGTCCCTATCCAACCCCACCAACAACAAATGAGCTTTCGCGCAGAAAGCAGAAAAAACCTTGGGGTCATGGTGAGGAAGCAGAAGTCTGAGACAACGGGCACGGGTAGGGGTGGAGGCAACAACAGGGCCAAGAGGGGCGCACAGTGCTAAGGTCTTTGAATAAGGGAGAGGAGAGATGGCTGCAGCTGGAGTTTGTTTGTTTGTTTGTTGCTGCTGCTTGTTGTATTCTTCATTGAAAAGTTTAAAGTTTGACACAACAATTTTATTAAAGTTAAGCAAAACTGTACAAATCTTTAATAAGCCTAATTATTTTAAAATTTAAGCAGAATCCTGCACATTATTTTTTGAACTAAAGCAATATAAACCAACACAACATTACGTACATATGATGTACATTGTTTTTTCACACTAACAGGTGCAAAGAGTTAACACTGTCAGGTCATTTAGCCTTCAGGCAGCAAAGTGATCACGGACTAGCCACTGACACAAGTCTTTAGCTATGGCTATAGGTGCACGATACCGCCTCCTCCGCTGTCGTCCTGCGGGTTGAGATGGTGGCATGGGTTTGTCATCCTCCTCCTCTTGCTGCTGGTCCTCCTTGTCCTCCTTTCTAAATCACAGCCTACGAATGCAGTCTGCCTCACTCAGGTGTAGGTATGAGCGCCTATCCCTGTAGATTCGATCAGGGTACGGCCTTCTCCCCATTAATGCCCGATTGATCTGGTTTGTGCGACGAAGGCGTCATTGTAGCCGTCACCTCCATGTGCCATACATGTAAACCAACCATAGTAAAATGTGCATCCATAATTATTATTCTTAACTTTGTTACTCTTGTTATTCTGAGACTGACTGAAGCACAGTACACACACCTCTGCTGGGTGATGCCCTAGCAGAATGAACCACACCCTGGTCTGCGTGCATGCATTGTCTCCATGGAGGCATGCGCACAGAGATTTATGATTTGTTAAATATTGATAGAGAATTCAAGCTCTGCAGCCTGGCTGCAGTTTTGAAAGAACACAGACCACATTGCATTAAGTCATCAATCAACTTGACATTTTAGGACCTTGGGTAGCGAGCCAATTAAAGGTTAAAAGACTATCAACTGAGCCAATAAGATCAAAGAAGGCGAGTTATTTTCTGTAAATTGAACCAGGTATAAGTACAGCTATTTTGGCCATGTGGTCTCAGAAGGACAAAGGCCTGGCTTAAAGCCAGAAGCTTGTTGCTGCTGCCAGAATAAAGTTACATTAAAACTACAATCGGAGTTCGTATTTCATAGGAAATTAAGAGATCTAACAATTTTGGCATCACGAACAGGATCGCTGAGGAAAGAAACTGAATTTTGGACATCGGACCTACATACTGAGGTAAGGACTCCTCTTTATAAAAGTCCTCGGTCAAAAGTCTAAATTTGCCTCTCCTTCTAAGCGATTCTGAAAGCCTCCGGTTTGCGAACCCTCCGGTTGGTAGTCGGCTCGAGGTCCCATAGACGTCTAACTTCGGCGGTGTGTTAATTAATTAATCACCGACCCACTGATTGGCTGGAAAGCCTACGACTCAAGACCCCAGTAAAGAAATCAGTATTATGGCAGCAGGAGATAAGAGCAAAGAATTGCCTACAACTGTCAAAGGTGGGCGGGCACCACCTGAGGTTTCGATAGATGAAATACTCCAACAGTTGAAAGAATACATAGAGCAGCAATTCAACTGATCTAAAACCTGTATTAAGATCGAACAAAAGTATGGAACCTCCAAAGGACGATGGTCCTTGGACAAGATTAAAAGGATCTGGGGAAAAATGACCCGTAAGAAAAATAAAGAGTGAACTAGATGGTCCCTCGCCTTTATGGGACAGATCCAAAAGTGGAATGAAATTATAATGCGTTCCCAACATGATCGAGAACTGACCAGTACAAAGGACCAATTGCAAACTGTTTGTGCACAGCTGCGACAGAAAAGATTTGAACTTGAAAAGTCGGAAGCGGAAGTTAAAGATCTTAAAGGTGAAATTAAAGAATGGAAAAAATCATTAGGTCAAGAGACAGTAATAGGAAAAAGAAAATGTATCGGTCAATTCCCAGGGTACCCATGTTTGGATAAATTAAAAGCGCAAACCCGAAGACACGACCAAGGAATAGATACGGATTCCGAATCCTCCGATGCTACAGGGTCGGAGGATGATGAAGAATTAGGGGTGCGTTTGCCCCGTTTAAAAAAAGACGAGTTGTAGTCAAATCAGAAGAGACTGCAGATGAGGGCGGAACCAAAAAAACGAAGAAAAGGGTGGATGCAGAATATTTAGTTCATGATCCGGCAGACCCAGAGAAAATTGATAAATGGTCCAAGGAATTGCCCAATCCAAAGAAAGGGGGAGTGAAAACGTGGGACCAATTGGACCGCTTAAGAAATATATATCAACTTCATCCCTGGGACGGAGTGCAAATTTTGACCATTATGGTGCCAAAAACACAAGGAAGAAAATTGCATGACAAGGTAGAAGAAGCTTTGGGGCAGGATGAACAAGAAAAAAACGCAGGATGGAAGGCGATTAAACACTGGCTGCAAGCCTTCAGTCCAGCTAAGACAGACTGGGGAAAAATTGCAGCCTGCCAACAGAAAGGAACAGAGAAGGTCCTGGAGTATGACAGGCGGTTTAGATGCACGTGGCTCGAACATTCGGGTATGACTAATACGGATGAGGAAATGGATGAACAAGTGTTTGGACCCCTGAAAGCAGCTTTCGTGGCAGGTCTAAAGCCAGAACTGTCCAAAATGCTTAAGGTAGTGTTACCGGACTGGGAAGGTAGAGGAACTACCTTTGCAGCATTGGTGGATCGATGTAACCAATTAGATCGGGATATGGGAGCTAAAGTCCGAGCCCTGCAGGCTGTGGGATGGAAATCCCAGGATTTCAATAAACAGTTATTCGGAAAATTACCAGTAAAATGTCATTATTGTGGGAAAGAAGGTCACTGGGCCAAGACGTGCAGGGCAAAACAGCAAGGTCATGGCCGGGGAAGAGGACGCAGCCAGGGATACAATTCAGCCAACAAACCAGGCTTGTCACAAGATAACAACCTCATAGAAGCATTTAAGCGACTGACAATACAACAACAGAAGGAGTTACTTGGGATAGAAAAAAACGATTAGAGCCCATCCTGGTCCACCTCCTCGCACTAATACAACAGAGGGGAGATGGGCTATATATAACTGTGAGGGTGGGCGATAAGGATGTGGACTGTCTTTTAGACACAGGGGCGGAATTAACATGCTTACCCCTACAATATGGAAACTTTTTGTCATTGGATGGTAGGGCATGTACAGCCTATGGAGTTGGGGACCATAAAATGGAAATTAAAAGGACAACACCGGTACTTATAGGGCTGGGACTGCATGAACTAACCACGCCGGTCTGTATAGGCCCAGTAGATTAACCCCTTTTGGGAATGGACGTTCTAATCCAAGTAGATTCATCGTTGCATTTCGAGAATGGTCGGGTGACATGGTCAATTAGAACTTTGAAGAAAAAAGATTTGAAGGAACACCCGATATGGGCAAAAGATAAGAACGATTGTGTGTCCTACTCCAGATGGAGCCTGCTTCATTTACTGGGAACAAGCCTCCATGCACTAAACAGTATCCCATCAGTCCAACTGCCATCGCGGGAATCTTATCGGTTATTCAGCAATTGGAGAAACAAGGGGTGCTTATTAAAACGCATAGCTCCTCCAATAGCCCTGTGTGGCCGGTACAGAAATCTAATGAGACTTGGAATTTGACTGTCGATTATAGGAAAGCTAACCAGTGTATTGATCAAAAAGCTCCTTTGGTCGCAGATCCCGCCACCATTTTTAATGCCCTCAAACCGGAACATAAATATTTCTCAGTTATAGATATGGCCAATGGATTTTGGTCGGTGCCTCTGGCACCGGAGGTTCGACAGTGGTTTGCTTTCACGGTCCAAGGACAACAGTATACTTGGACCCGGTTACCGCAGGGTTTCCACAACAGCCCTACGGTTTTCCACATGGCTTTACAAAGCCATTTGCGAGAATTACCTCCCCTGTCATCCACTGTCATCCAATATGTAGATGGTATCCTGCTAGCGTCAAACATGGAAGAACAGCATGAACAAGATTTACGAGCTTTGCTGGGCCACCTTTGGCTGAAAGGACATAAAGCCAGCATCGACAAAGCAGAAATATCCTAAGAAGAGGTTGTATACCTGGGACAAAAGATTTCACAAGGAAAGAGAGAACTTACCCAGGATAGAACTGCAGCCATTCGGGCTGCTAAAAAACCCACCACTATTCAGGAACTAAGGTCCTTTTTGGGATTGTGTAACTTTAACAGAAATTGGATTGACTCCTTCACACAGCTTGCTCAGCCACTGAATGATATTTTAAAGGGGAAACGTGCCTCTAAAGCAAGCCATCACCCTCACTAAGGAACAGCAATAGGCCTTCCTGAGTTTGAAAAAGGCTTTGTGTTCGGCACCAGCTCTGGGAATCCCCGACAGTGGTAAGCCATTTACCCTGTTTGTCCATGAGAAAGAAGGATATATGACAGCTATACTGACACAAGAACATGGGGCTCGGCAAAGACCTATTGGCTATTATTCGGCAAAACTGGATGCGGTAGCCCTTGGATGGGGAAGTTGCCTAAGGGCCATGGAAGCTACATGTCGAGTGGTAATGATCACTGCGGGTCTAGTCCTCAACCAAAAGCTGATTGTCAAGTGTCCCCACACCGTACATGCTTTGCTGTCTATGAATAGAATGTCTCAGGTGACGGCAGCTAGATGGACCCGCTGGACAGCAGTTTTGGAAGCTCCTAATCTCCATATCGTCCGGGCCAGCCCGGTTCATCCCACAAATATGCTCCCAATGTCAGAATCAGGGGAGCAAGAGGGGGGAGAATGTGAAGAGCATGACTGCGTGGAGATTTTAAAAGAAACAAAAGAAGCAGCCTTAGCAGCAGAGGAGCCTCTGCACAACCCAGACCTCATCCTGTTTACAGATGGTTCCTTCTTTGTTGACAATGGTACCAGAAAAGCAGGATGGGCAGCTACAACCTTATATGAGGTAGTGGCAAAAGGATGTTTACCGTCAGGAACGTCAGCACAACAGGCTGAGTTACGGGCCCTGTCAGAAGCATGTCGAATAGCAGAAGGACAGACAGCTAATGTCTACACAGATTCGCGTTATGCTTTTGGAGTCGCTCACGACTTTGGTCTGTTATGGCGGAAAAGGGGAATCCTCACTGCTGCTGGTACACCTATCCGAAATGGAAAAGAAGTCCGAGACTTACTCGAGGCTATACAATTATCTCAGGAAGTGTCCATCCTGAAGTGTAAGGCCCATACCAAGGAAAATACCACGGAAGCACAGGGAAATGCCCTCGCTGACCAGGCAGCTAAAGATGCCGCAGCTAAAGGGCGTTCCCCCAGAAGAACCAACACAGGTGCTGTCTGCCAAGAAGTCTGTAGGTTACTGAACATTACGTGGGATTTACACTGTCCTTATCATCCACAAATCATCAGGACAAGTAGAGCGAATGAATCGAACTCTGAAACAACAGCTTGCCAAATATCACCAAGAAGGAACACCATGGCCCCAGGCACTACCAATAGTGCTATGTAGCATTAAGGCAACCCCGAACAGAACTACAGGTCTAAGCCCATTTGAAATTATAACAGGAAGACCCATGTCGCTGCCAGGAACTATTGATTTAAGGAAAGCTGATGTTCACTGAATGAGTGACACTTTGTTATCATACTGTCAGAACCTAACCAATGCTATTAGTTCTGTTTCCCGACAGGTATCGGCAGCTTGGGGTAATCCACCCGAAGGAGGACACGACATCATCCCAGGAGTCTGGGTGTATGTGAAAAAGTTGCATAAAGAACCTTTGGGTGCCAAGTGGGAGGGACCTTATCAAGTGTTATTGACCACCCAGGCAGCTGTTAAAGTCCAAGGAAAGAAAGCCTGGATCCACGCTTCACACGTTAAACGAGCACCCGTAACTGAAACTGAAATCTAATAAGGACAATTACTTTTTGCCAAAATGTATAAATTTACTGTATTACTGATTGTAGGTATTCTAGGCATTTGCCTACTTCTTACTAGCCGACCCTCTGCACCAAAGGGAAATAGTAGGGTAACAAGGGAATTACATGTAAATACCTTTTTACATTTGTCATACATTTATGCCAAACAAGGTAACATTTCTAGTTGTTGGGTATGTGCGCATATTCCTATTCATTCAAAGGGAGGGATTCCCTTGAGGCCAGTTCTCTTGAATATCTCGGAAATGGCTGAGTGGATAATTAATCAAAACAAAACAGGAAAGGCGTTTCAGGATACGGAAAATTGGGCACGTAAATGGAAGTCAGCAGGTTACAATCTGACTACCTTTGAAGGGGGATACCAACCATGCTACAATAATTCCAAACGGCCCCCATTTTTTGTTATCACTAATACAACGGGAATAGGAAGACCAGGGGAATCGGTCTGTCTGATTAGAAACATCAAAGGAGGCCAAAATATGGGGTATAGTAACTGCTCCCGGAATTATAATATAATCAAGTCACGGAACTGTCCAAACTGGGCCGATGTGGGAATTTTTAACGTAACGGGAATTCTGAATAAAACAGATGGAAAAGCCTGGACAGGCCCCGGAGTGTTGCTGGCAAAGAAACAGCTAACCTTCATTGCCTATAATGGCACCTATTGGGTGTGTGGCCACAAGGCTTACCCTTGGCTGCCCCAGAATTGGATGGGATCCTGCTATTTAGCCTACATTGTGCCTTATATGTATCATATAAAGTCACTGTCGGAACATTTACATCGTCCTAAGAGAGCTATCACAGAAACAGAGAGGAGAGAGGTTCTTTGCCATTCTGATCCCCAGGTATGGGACTGCCAGACTGGCAAGGGAATCCATTAACATGGCATTCATTGTGGAACGGGTAGCCAATGATACCTCAGAGGCCCTAGTTAAAATCAATGCAGAAATGGTAGCAATCTGCACAGTAGCCCTACAGAATAAACTGGCCCTTGATTACATCCTGGCTGAAAAGGGAGGTACTTATGCCCTACTCGGAACTGAGTGTTGCACATATATCCCAGATAGCTCCGAAGAAATTACCCACTTAGCGGAGCATATCCAAAAAGAAGTAGAAAAACTTAAGCAACCCCCATCATTCACTTTGTGGAGCGGAACCACTGAATGGCTAGGTTCAATAGGAACTTCATTGTTGGAAGGTTTAATTCTAGTCGTTGTAATTATTTTACTTTTATATTGTTTGTTTATGTTGATTAAATCTTGTTGCAACCAGGTGGCTGTAGCTGCTGTCCCGCATGTGAGACACCTTGCAGGTCCCAGCAGACCGTCTGTACGTTGCACAGTGGTATGTTATGCTTAAGGGAAGGTTGTTTACTGGTTGAATTAAGATATTGATTTGGATTAAATTGGAATAAGGTTAATTAACCTACTAAAACCAGACTTCCATTGTGGCCACGATGGAACTCGGGTTGGTGTAAATTTGTGTGGAAGCTACTAGTCCGGACATGTGGCGAAACACATCAACAAATTTTAGAAGGAAACTCTATTAACATGTATGAAATTATTTTGTAGAATGTTTAACCAGTGATAGCTGATGTTTTATGATTCAGTTTGTGAAAGAATCAATGGGGAGATTGATAGAGAATTCAAGCTCTGCAGCCTGGCTGCAGTTTTGAAAGAACACAGACCACATTGCATTAAGTCATCAATCAACTTGACATTTTAGGACCTTGGGTAGCGAGCCAATTAAAGGTTAAAAGACTATCAATTGAGCCAATAAGGTCAAAGAAGGCGAGTTCTTTTCTGTAAATTGAACCAGGTATAAGTACAGCCATTTTGGCCATGTGGTCTCAGAAGGACAAAGGCCTGGCTTAAAGCCAGAAGCTTGTTGCTGCTGCCAGAATAAAGTTACATTAAAACTACAATCGGAGTTCGTATTTCATAGGAAATTAAGAGATCTAACATATATTATAATTATAGCTTGTGCCGAAATGCCTATTTAGCAAAACTTTTGATAAGGTCCCACATGGCAGACTGGTCACAAAAGTAAAAGCCCATGGGATCCAAGGCAAAGTGGCAAGTTTGATCCAAAATTGGCTCAGAGGCAGGAAGCAAAGGGTAATGGTTGATGGGTGGTTTTGCAACTGGAAGGATGTTTCCAGTGGGGTTCTGCAGGGCTCAGTACTAAGTCCCTTGTTTTTTGTTATTTACAGTAATGGTCTATACTTGAATATAGGGTGTATGATTAAGAAGTTTGCAGATGATACTAAAATCGGCTGTGTGGTTGATAATGAAGAAGAAAGCTGCGGACTGCAGGAAGATATCAATCAACTGGTCAGGTGGGCAGAACAGTGGCAAATGGAATTTAATCCAGATAAGTGTGAGGTAAAGCATTTTGAGAGGGCTAACAAGGAAAGGAAATACACATTAAATGGTAGGATACTGAGAAGCGTAAAGGAACAAAGGGACCTTGGAGTGCATGTCCACAGATCCCTGAAAGTAGCAGGTCAGATAGATAAGGTGGTTAAGAAGGCATACGGAATGCTTGCCTTTATTAGCCAGGGAATAGAATACAAGAGCAGGGGGATTATGCTTGAACTGTATAAAAACACTGGTTTGGCCATAGCTGGAGTATTGCGTGCATTTCTGGTTACCGCATTACATGAAGGACGTGATTGCACTGGAGAGGGTACAGAGGAGATTTCCGAGGAAGTTGCTGGGAGTGGAGAATCTAAGCTATGAGGACAGATTAGATAGGCTGGATTTGTTTTCATTGGAACAGAGGAAGCTGAGCGGAGACTTCATTGAGGTGTATAAATTGATGAGGGGCCTAGATATAGTGGATAGAAAGGGCCTATTTCCCTTAGCAGAGGGGTCAACAACTAGGAGGTATAAATGTAATGTAATTGGTGGAAGGTTTAGAGGGGATTAGAGGGGAAATTTCTTCATGCAGAGGACTGTGGGGGTCTGGAACTCACTGCCCTCACCACATTTAAAAAGTAGTTGGATATGCACCTGAAGTGGTGTAACCTGCAGGCTTGCGGAGCTAGAGCTGGAAAGTGGGATAAGGCTGAATAGCCTCTTGTTGGCCAACATGGACATGATGGGCCGAAATGGTCTCCTTCCGTGCTATAAACTTCTATGGTTCTATGATTCTATGTTTGCTGCTGCGTTGTGCCATCTCCGATGCACAGTTCGAATGACATGCTGGCAGGATCGCTTCGTTGGGTGGACAGAAACACAGGAACTTGGCGCTTTGATTCCACCTGCTCTCCCCAGGCTTCTTTACAAGCTGACCTTGGTGGGGGAGCGATGGTATCCAAGCGCCAAGCTCCTGTACTTGTGTCCGGCTGAGGGAACGATCCTGCAACCGGCCGACACTCCTTCAACCCATGCCTGGAGCCCCGTCAGCAGAGATTCAGTGGGGGGGGAGGGGGGGGGCTGGTGGGGGGTGGAATCGCAATTTGCCCATTCTCAAAACCATTAAAATCAACTTTCTGTGTTATTTTCCGAGTTCCCTCTGCAAAAATCATCATGAATTTGTGTTTTAAATTGTCTTCTTCCCTCGCTCCAAAAACTCAGAAATATACTCAGTGCCGCTTTCCTTAAGTTAACATAGGGTTTTTCTGATCGGTACTTAAGGCCACTGAGCGGCATCCTTAAAAAGATCATTGTGGTGAAAATCAGTTAAAGGGCCAAAAACAGCGCAGACATCAGTTTTCAACCAGACCTGTGGCAAAAAATCTTACGTACAAACTTTGAGGAAAATTGCAAAATCGTGATTGCTCAAAAAAAATCAGCAAACGGCGCTCAATGGTAGTGAAAATAGAGCCGTTAACCTCTAATCCAAGGAAACACTGAGATGGCGAGTCAAAAACTCTTTATTTAACCAAATCAATAACACACCTTCCATGTAGTGCCCATGAGACTGGCGCCAATCGTTACTCACATGCAGAGGATTCCTGAGGAACACCACAAGCATGTTATTTTGACTGCTCAAGCTAACCTCAGCAAAACTGGGTTAAGGTCTCCTAGGAGATCCAGTTTTCATAGAATTAACTACGTAGGAAAAATATGGGTGTAATATGTCGTTTCATTCAGTGTGTTTGTTGTTCATACATAAGCTTGTTTAGTGTTAGGGATTTTTTATGCAGGGTCATTAATGTATTAGGTTGTTTAATACACTCTGGACTTTCCCACACGAGTGCTCATTATCGTTCTCTCTGTAGTGTTCAATGTCTTATCTCTTCCGATGCCCTATTCAAAATGATTTAGGGGTTATTTTGGTGAAAGTGTGAAAGCAGGCACTGAATGGTTACAGTGCTAATAAGACAGCCTGTTTGAAAGTCTGGTTTCAGCACACACTTTTGATTCTAATTGCTGATTACCATAATTTGAACTTGCCTGAAAGTGTTAGAACAGAGACACCTGCAGGTTCAGCACTTAAGTGCTGATTAGATGCAATTTATGTGGAGCAGCACATGAGGGTTCCACTCACACACTTCCACTGAAGATGTGGAGTGTGCTGGGTCACACACAGCAGCATGTTTCAAGATGGCTCAGGGACCGAGGGAAAGGGCGCACAGGTTCTCGGACACAGCACTAGAGATCCTGATGGAGGAAGTCCAGAGGAGGAGTGTTGTTCTGTACCTGCAGAGGGGAAGGAGTCTACCTCATCCTCTTAGCCCTCTCTCCTGCAACCGCTTCTCTGCCTGGCCTCATCTCCTCCTGCAGACCAAGGGGGACTCTTGGCAAGATGCCCATGACCGAGCACTCCCTTTCTCCTGGTAACTCCTAATAGGTGTCCAATAAGGTAGAGTTGTACAGCACTTACTCTTTTTTTTAAAGAGAAGTTGTCAGAGAATTTTTTGGAATAAAGTTGATGGAGTGTTGGTGAAGTCTTGACAAAGTGTTCCAGAATGTCACCTGCTGTGTTTTAAAAGTCTTCTTGAAACTTCCAGCAACAAGTGAACAGTAAAAGGTGATATACCTTTAAGCAGTACCCATGATCCTCAGCAAAGATTAGTTTACTTCCAATCAGCTGGTCGCTGTTAGGAGTGGGCGTTCAGTCAAGCACAATCCACCAAAATGCCATGCAGCCTCCTTAATGAGCGCTAGCAGACAATTTGAGTGACAATCAGCCCCTTAATGAGTTTTTGGTGCTACGGGTGCTATTTTGTGCTGAAAATGACCTCGCCATCTTGGTGAGGGTGGTAGGGCAGGTGGTAGGAGCATGCGCTGGAAGTATGCAGAGTGTACACATTGTGACATCAATCAGTGTGCAATGCTGATTTGAGGCCAGCGCTGCCATTTTCATCAACATCCTCTCTTAACCTCGCATAGCTGAACATGTATTATTTATTGGGATTAGCAACCAATCTAAGGTTTGTTGTTGATTAATTTCTGCTGGCTCTCTGTAAGTTTGTGGAAATTTTTGGTGCTTTCAAGAGTTGTTTAAAGTTGGTGAGGTGACACAATGCATCCAAGTAGTTTTCCCAAAATAGCGGACTTCCCCATGGTACAGGGTGCCATTAAATGCATGCATGTGGCTTTGCAGGTACCGCATCTAAATGCTGAGATGGCAACCACAAAGATTTCCACTCGCTGAAGTTGGTCTGCGATCATGCTCAACATATCATAATGGTGAATGCAGTTGTCATGATGATTTTATTCTGCGCCAGTCCACTGTTCCCTCAGTCTTTGTGGCACCACCTCAAACCACAGGCTGGCTGCTGGGCAATAAGGACTATTGCTTGACCACCTGGCTCATGAGTCCGCTTCCCAACCCAACCACATATGGCCAGCATTCATACAACGAGAGTTGTGCTACCCCACACAATTATAATGCAGACCATTAATGTGCTGAAGCAATGGTTCTGCTGCCTGGACCACTGTGGAGGAACCCTACAATATTCACCAGAGCATGTCTCCAGATTTGTCATGGTCTGCTGCATCCTCCACAAACTCACCACCATGAGGGCACAGCCCTTGCCACCAGGCAAATGGCAACCATCTGAGAAGGAAGTATAAGAAAAGGAGGAAGAAGAAGCAGAAGAGGAGAAAGTGGAAGGAGGCAACCCAGACAACCACTTTCTGCCCCAAATTGATTCATCTGACTACGCAACCCTAATTCCACATTTACTAATAGTCCCACACTTTACCGGCATCTCTCAACGCAGTGTCCTTTTGCTATAATGAATTGAAAGTCACCACAAAAAAAAATTCCAATGCAAATTCAATCCATCCAATATTGCATAAAAAGTCAACTAAACTCCCTTATATATTCCCTTAGTGACTGTCTTTCATCTGCCTTTGCCAATCCTTATTGTTATGTCCTTGGATGCTCTGATAATGACTCCACGAGGCAATGTGTTGCACTTGAACTGTAGTGACCTTAGTCCTTTATTGATAACTCCAGAGTGAGGATCACACCTAGTGGCCTGTCTTTTATACTAGGCCAGGCACACCTGTACAGGTAACCTGCTGTGGCACACCGTGTGATAGTACAAACAGTAACCATGTAGGATACATGACATCACTCTCCCCCCCAAGCCTTCAGAGCAAATCGCCTCTGCATTGACTGTGTTCTGGGCTTAGCTCTATCTGGTTGACGCTTGGAGGGCCGCTTCAATCTTGGGTGAGTGGTTTGTGTTTCGTTGGCAGTAGAGTGCAGGTGGTTGCTGTTTGTGTGTGTCCCTGACCACTCCATTCTCCCCTCCGCCCCCCACATATAAATTATGCCAGAGACTCATTGCATTCATATACATTCAAGTCCAGAAAAACAAGTTTGCATTATATTTGTGGTTCAGTTGTAAGACAAGTACATTGGACTGGTGAGATACATTATCGATACATACTGGGGATCGGTAACCGATGCATAAGGACAAGCTAGTTCCAGAACTGGTTGGTGTCCAGGCAGTCTGGTGGCGGCGTGGTGCCCAGTGCTGGCAGTGGGAACCCGGTTGGCTCAAGTTGCCTGCTCTTGGGGCTATTGCCATTGCTCCTAACGTCAGGCAGGTTCACAAATGCCTGTGACCTCCCTGTCCTTTCTTTGTGCTCTGGGTTGCTGCTGCTCCCTGAGGAGCTGTCATCTAGCAGTACACAGGGAACTGCTGACTCGCTTGCCTGGGCGTTGTTTGCTTTGGGATCCTGGCTGGTCCCGGTCAACTTTGGGAGGACTGTTGCAGGTGACCCTTCGATCCCGGGTATGGCCTTGATGGCGGTGGGGTCTGGGGGCTGCGCCTTAGCACAGTTTGCTCTTTTAAACTCGTGGCAGTTAGTACCATCGGGTGCCTGAGAGACGGAGCCGATCAGGGGCAGGGTATCGATACCGGTGCCGTTGCCCTCTTGAGATCGCTTGCTCTGCAGCTCGTGTGTATTGGCTGCTTGTGGCCACCCTCCATGGTGCATAACTCTGGTCCCAGGGACGCAGGCTACAGCGCTGGGTAGCTCGCTGGACCTGTGTGCTCCCGATGGGTGTTTGCCCACTGCATTGGCTGTGTGCAGTTGAAATCCTACATTGCACAACATTTCATTAATTATTGTGAATACCCTGTAGCTCCGATTGCGATCGCGTGACTTTTCCTTGCTTGTTGCATGTACACAATTCTGATCATCAATTACACATTTTACATGATTGCAATCGTGCGTCTTTTCCTTGCTTATTGCATGTACACAACTCTGATCATCAGTTACACATTTTACTTCTAACTTACAGTTGCTATTACATTGCTTGAGTGTGTGGAACTGTCCCTTTAAGTGTGGTGGGTTGCAGGCCTCTTTTAAGAGAGCCTTGCTTTCTTTACTCCAATCCTCTTCTTCGCTTGGTGCCACGTGTTGCTCCATCAGCGCTGCACCTCGTGGTCTGGCCGCTGCCATCTTTTTCTTCAGCGCCTCACCTCATGGTTTGGGCGCCATCTTTCCTCCATCCATGATGTCGACTGCGGTGATCCTCTTCTCCCCGGGTTCTGCCTCCAAATCTGGGAAGTCGCCTCTGGATCCGATTTTCTTTCTCCGGAGCCCTGCCACTGGAGCCTGGAAGGTGCGCTCAGGTCGTCCCAGCTGGATCATCTTCACGCAGTCGTGCTGTGTGGTCTGTGCCTCGGGTGCTGTGCTGGTCTGCTGTCTGGTGCCAGATGGAACCTCAGGTGAGGGCTTGCTTTGCCTCTGAGCGCAGAGGACGTCAATCGCTGGAGGGATGAAGCCTTCCCATTTCCAATGGATCTTCTCCATCCTCCTTCTTCTGAGTAGCGTTAGTCCATCACCTGCAACAATCCAAAGAGGTAACTTGTGCACTGTGTCATCATGGAGTACCTTAACACCCGCACTACCAATGACTGGGATAAGTTCATTGATGTAGGTGCACAGCTTTGCCTGAACTGGGAACAACTTGGGTCGTTCAGCTTGAGTGTCCCATAGCCTCTCAAAGACTTCTTGATTCATTACTGACTGGCTCACCCCCATGTCCACTTCCATGAAGACTGGAACGCCATCTACCTCAACTTCCATCCTCAACGGAGAACACTCGATGGTGCAGGTAAACATGCTGTATATCTCATCGTGGGGCTGAGCTGCCTCTCTGCCTACCGTTTCATAATCCGCGCTGGATTCATGGCCATCTGCAGACTCTTCATCGACACAGTGAGTCATATTTCTCTTACACATTCGCTGGAGGTGGCCCTTTGTGCTGCAACCTTTGCACACCTAGTCTTTAAAACGGCACTGGTGAGCCTGTGATTCCCTCCACAACGCCAGCATGGAGCTACTCGATTAGCCCCCCTCGGCGGACTCTGAATTAAAGGACTCGGGGGCCTGTTCTCTCTTCCCTGAGAAGGTTTGCGTTCTATGGTCCAGCCTCTAAAAGGCGTCACTCTGTGCACAGTACTTGCCAGGTTTGAGTCCTGAGGGTGAGTCATCTGCCTAGAGCCGCAGGTCGAGGTCATGAATGCCTGGCTCACAGAGATGGCCTTCTGCAGTGTGACTATGGTATCCGCCGACAATAGCTTATGAAGAAGGCCCTCATGGCTGATTCCGATGACACAAATGTCCTGCAGTGCTTCGGTGAGGTGTTTGCCGAAATCACACGGTGCTGCCAGCCTCCTGAGGTCTGCAGCATATTTTGCGATTTCCTGGGCTTTGGGCCGTCGGTGGGTGTAGAACCGGTGTCTGGCTGTGAGGATGATCTCCTTGGGCTTGAGTTGCTTACGGATCAGTGGTACGAGGAGCTCGTAACACGACTTGGTCATTGTCTTCGCTGGTGCCAGCAAGTCCCTGACGAGGTCATAGACGGTGGGCCCACAACTGGTTAGCAGGATAGCTCTGCACTTCCCAGCCAATGTGGCCAGATGGTCATTTGCTGTGAAGAAATGGTCGAGCCTCTCCACAAAGGCACCCCAATCATCACCATCGGCGAACTGCAGCAATGTACCAAGGGTAGCCCTTTTCATGTGAAAGCCCGTAATCTCGTCGCCAATTGTTATGTCCTTGGATGCTCTGATAATGACTCAATTTGGCAAAGTGGTGTACTTGAACTGTTGTGACCTTAGTCCTGTATTGATAACTCCAGAGTGAGGATCACACCTGGTGGCCTGCCTTTTATACTAGGCCAGGCACATCTGTACAGGTAATCTACAAGTCTCCCACTGCTGTGCCCTCTGGTGGCACACCTTGTGATAGTACAAACAGTAGCCATGTAGGATACATGACACTTAGATCCTATGAAGTGCTATACTATTGGCTGCAGCATGGCTGGTAAAAGGCTGCTGACTTTCAGTGGGAGAGACCGCAGATGGCCTTACAGGATGAACAAGAGCAGCTGTGGGTCTAGAAGGCCCGGTTGTTAACTGCACCACCTTGACATAGCTGGCTGACAGGCAGCAACAAGGACACTGGTGGAGTGACTGTGCTGGGAGGTTGAATGCTGTCATCCTGAGAGAAGACAGCAGATTCTTGCTCCACAGGGCAGTGCCTCAGCATTCCTAGTAATTATTTGGAGGACTGATTGCTGGACTGCTGTGAGACCCTGCAAGCCCCTTTCCACACTGGAAAAAGGCAGCCACGATTCAAGCAGTCTGAACCTGCATGAGAGCAATCTGAGTTTGCATGACAGAAATCTGAGCTTCCACTGCAGCACTCCGACGTTGGGTTGCTCCTGCCTGTGGTACAATGGAAGCTGAAACATCAGACATCAGATGCTGCATCATGGTTAGGTCCACAAGTATGATGATGGAGTTGTCTATCTCTCTGCACAGCCTTGTACAAGGTTTGTGCCGGACTCCACATTGCATGCAGGATTTCTGGCAGGCCTGCCAATGCACCAAGCATTTCATTGTGCAAAACCCATCAGCCTTCTTCTGTAAACCACCCCATCAAAGTCTTCAGCTAAGCCCTCTACAGTAGAACTCATGTGCAACCTCACCCTCTGGGTAGCTGGCACCTGTAACTACCATTTCAACCCCTGCCCTGGCTGCAGGCCACTCATGCCAGGTCTCTCTATACGTGCTGATCTGGCATATAACCTATCCTCTAAAGTACATGGAGTATCAATATCTCAGCAGGGAGTGGGAAATCGAGTGACACTTTGGCTTCATGAACACAGTCTTCCTGCTCTTCCACCAGTGCGTAGCCAGGTTGCATTTCTTGGCTATATGAAAGGAGAAAGGCACAAGGGTAAGGTTGTGGTGAGGGGAGGGAGGGAAAGCAAGAAGTGTTTGCTTACACCATCTCAGAAGAGATAGTGGGATGAGGGGATGGTTGGATGTGAGAAGGGGGATGATGTATGAGGTTACCATCATCTTGGATTGCTTCCGCCCCAGCGCTAGTCACGGGCACAGTGATTAACCTCCCAAGAATGGCCAGCACTATATCCTCCAGAGGGGTGAGATTATGCAGGCACGCCTGTGCCCCTTCAAGTAGCTCTTGCTGGCTCTGATTGTGAGCGACCTTGTTCTGCAAGAGGGACCGAAGTGTGTCAGTGAGTGTGGTGCAATGTGTTTGGGTGATGTGCCTGTAATGGTTGATGTTATGTCTTGAATAAAGAATCTGACCAGATACTGTAAGCTCAAAGTAATGTGTGACCATAGTCCTTTATTACAGGTCTCCAGAGTGCCTCTCCAGCCTGTGAGGCCTCCTTATGTACAGGTGCTCCCAAGGAATTGTGGGATCGCTTGGGACTCCAGGGGATGAGCCCTCTGGTGGTTAAACAAGGTATTTACATGTTTACATATATAACAGTTGAATAGTTGACAGATTGTGCAAGCTGTGATATATGGGTGTAAGTCTCGTAGCAGTGGTAAGTCTGTGAGGGTGAGGTGCACTATGAATGTGAGATATGAGTTGTGTTTGGTATAGATTGTTGGTAGGTGAGTGATGGAGGTATGGTGCATCGAGCAGTGTGTGAGGCTAGTGGTGCAGAAGTTGATATGGGCTTTGAAGATGAATTCACTGACCTTGAACACTCCTGTGAGGTCATTAAACTTATTCCTGCACTGCAGTCAGGTCCTTGAGGTGGCATTGACAGCTATGGGCTGTCTGCTCCCATTGACGCTTTTGCTTTTGCCTGGAGGGCCTCCTGGCCCCCTCTGGAAACAGGACTGCTCTCTTCCTATCTATGTTCTACATCAATGTCTCCAGTGCTGCATCAGAGAACCTTTGTGCACACTCTCTCTGTTGTTGTGACATGTAAGTTGTTTTGCATTGTCTTCTCAGGCAGTTGAATGAGCTGCTGCAGACAGGATGCACTTCCATTTTAAGAGGTGTAGACTGCCTTTAAGAAGTGCAGATTAACTTTCATTGGTGCTAGACTCATACAAACTTGGGCCCCCTGCTGAGCGTTCTGCCACTCAGCAGCACATTCAGTACTGGGCTGAATGCTACAATCATTATAAGTTAGCAGGAAGCATGAAGGTTGCATACTGCCTGCATTGTTTTCAACGGGCACAGGGTAATCATGCATTGCAATCCCCACATCCATTTTCTAGGGAAATACAATTTCTAGGCCTGTTTATTATGCTGCACTAAGAAAAAAGACTACTGTAGCTCTGAATGTTAAGTATAGCCATCTAATTTGCTTTTGATATTCTAGCCTTAGATTAATAGTCACAAGCAAAATTATACAAACAATAGTTTAACCTGAACCACATGGCTTGTCAGCAAAATGTTTTGAATGTGTTTTGGCTGCCCATAGTATTTCCAAAGAAGATCCCTACAGTATGATGGTTCATTGATCGAACTGTGGCTCGTTAGCTCAGATTTTGCACAAAAGTTCAAGGCCTAGATATTAACACGTAGGCAGGATCGAGTGTGGGGTGCGGGAGGGGAGGTAGCGGGTGAGGGACGTGCAAAATCATGAGAAGAAGCCTGCTTCCATCACCAAGAAGGCTTGGCTGCAGGTGGCAGAGGAGATGAGCAGCAGGAGTGTGGACCTGAGGTCCCTGATTCAGTGCCGTGAGTAATTCAATTACCTGTCTGGGTCAGGAAAGGTGAAAATACGGTTATATCCACCCTGCAGTGCATCCCCTCTCACTCTGCCTTGTCAGTCCTATTCCATTTACACCTCTCCTCACCCCCCAAATGACTCTCGTAGGATGAATTGGACTGACTCAATGTACCTCCTCTCACCTTTGCTCCCATGACCGGCTCACTTCCGGTTTCCTCCTGCCACCACTGCCAATGACCGTGTTACCCATCTCACCTTGGACAACCTCAGTCACCTCCAACTACTGTCTTCGCACATGCAATAATGGCACCATGACCAAGCTCCTCAAAGACGAGCCATTTCCACTTCTTATGCATGTGCCTGATGATCACATTCCACAGAGATGCACATAGGTATCTTGAGCCACTCTTGCAGGAGAAGAGAGTGCAGAATGCTAGGGAGAGGATGGGGACTGGTGGAGGGCTGAAATAAATTGTTGATGTTTCTAAGGTGGAGGAGGAGGCATTGGAGATGAGCGGCATCTCAGCATTGGTGAGGGCGAGGCTGGTGGTCCAGCAGAGAAGGGTGACAACATTAATCTTTCACACCTGCATCTCCCACAAAGCAACTTTGCCTACAGTGGACCTCAGAATATTGACAACTCTGATGAACTGTTTTATGTGCAGATCAAAATTCTCAAAGTGTCATCACTTAATATTAGCCCTTTCGTACCTCCTCCAGGACTATCACATGAAGAGCAAGAGACCCTGATAGGAGAGGACAACAATCACATGGCACAAGTGTTCCAGGCACCAGTGCAGATACCAGCACCTTAGCTGAGTTTCTTAGTCAGGTAGATGGGACTGCACTTGGTTACTCTCCTGATACAAGTGAGCAAGAGCAGAGAATGGTGGCATGGGACAACTGATGAGATTACAAGCTGGAGGGCGCTATCCTCTCCAAGCCCTGCTAAACAGGACAGAGTGGCAGAACTCTTGGAGCACTGAAAAGAAGAATGCTGAAGGCATAGCAGCTACTGTGTGAGGTTTTGGCAGTCCTAGCAGGCACACTGTCTACAGTGGCAGAGAAGATGGAGGAGCCCAATTCGATCATATGTGGGGTGATGTCGTAGGGATTTCCAACTCCGCAATGCACCATGGAGCGTGTGGAAAGCTCTGTGGAAATTGTAGCCGGCTGCTCACATGAGGTCACTGCTGCCAGGCGTTGTCCTACTTGCAGGCTCAGATGATGGCTGTGCAGACTCTGGAGGCGAAAGTCTCAACCCAACTCAACAAGATCGTAGTCAGACTGGATCGAGGCTTCCAAGGCATCGCTGATCTCCTCCATTCTGCACTACTCCAGACAAGTAGGACTTATGTCCCACCTCCCCAGTAGTGAGGCAAATGCAGATGTTTCTCAGAACATGGGCATGTCTTACCCATTGCCACCCACTCAACCAATATAGCCCCTGCACAAGTACAGGAGGAGCAGTCAGTGGCAGGGCCCTCATGGGCTCCAAAACCCAAAGGGCATCAGACACAAACACCTCATGAGATTCAATAAGGTGCACAGGTGCCTTCCACCATCTCTGCTGAAGTCACTGGTGCAGGATTACCTTGAAGTGGCAGGGATAGAAAGAGAAAGACTGTACAGATCACACACAGTTCACACATGGGTGTCTCATTATTTTTGTTCTGATCCATTGATTTTTGGAGCACATTAAACTTTTGTAATTTAGATTATGCTTGTGTGTCCCAACCTCACGGGCAGGTTTTTATTTAATGGGTGTGGAAGGTGGGGAGATGTACTGAATCTCACAAGTTGGGAGATGTTGGACCAATTTGCATTTTACTGTAACTGAAGCAAAATACTACTTGTGTAAATTATGGAAATTTAAGGTGTTTCTAAGTGAAAACAGAAACAAGAAAAATGGGGTTAGGTAGCTATGTTACTTGACTAGTAATCCAAGGGGCAGGACAAATAATCTGGGGACACGAGCTCAAATCCCAATATGGCAGCAGGGGAACATAGATTCAGTTAATTAAATAAATCTGGAATAAAAAGCTAATATCAGTACCGGTGAAGGAAACGCCTATCTGGTTCACTAATGTTCTTTCCTTACAGAAGGAATACTGCTGGGTCCTGAAGGACATAGCTGCCAGACTGGGCCTGCGGCAGGTGGTGAGAGAACCAAAGGAGGGAAAAGCCTTACACGGTCTGGCCTATATGTGATTCCAGACTACTCTTAACTTCCCTCTAACAAGTCACTCAATTATATCAGACTGCTATTAAAAACAATATCAATAATAAGAATAAAACCAGACGGACCATCCGGTTTTGGACACGACAAAAACACATCAAGCCCAGTCCACCGTGCAAAGTTCCCCTCACTAACATCTGGGGACATGTGGCAAAATTGGGAGAGCTGTTCCACAGACTAGTCAAGCAACAGCCTGACATAGTCATTCTCACAGAATTATAAGAACATAAAAAATAGGAACAGGAGTAGGCCATACAGCCCCTCGAGCCTGCTCCGCCATTCAATAAGATCATGGCTGATCTGATCATGGACTCAGCTCCACTTGCCCGCCTGCTCCCCAGACTCCTTCATCATCATTCCTGGGTATGTCCTGTCCCACTAGAGGTGGCAACATAGTGGTATATAGCCGTGAGGGAGTGGCCCAGGGAGACCAACATTGAATCTGGACACCATGAAGTTTCATGGCATCAGATAAAACATGGGAAAGGAAACCTCCTGCTGATTATCATCTACCATCCTCCCTCAGCTGATGAACCAGTTGAATGCACTGAGGGTAGCCAAGGCACAGAATGCACTCTGGGTGGGGGACTTCAATGTCCATCACCAAGAGTGGCTCGGTAGCACCACTACTGACAGAGTACGCCAAGTCCTGAAGGACATAGCTGCCAGACTGGGCCTGCAGCAGGTAGTGAGAGAAACAACATGAGGGAAAACCTACTTGACCTAGTCCTCACCAATCTACCTGTTTTAGAGGCATCTGTCAATGATAGTAATGGTAGGAGTGACAACTGCACAGTCCTTCTGGAGACAAACTCTCATCATCACACTGAGGACACCCTCCATTGTGTTGTGTGGCACTACCACCGTGCTAAATGGGATAAATTTAGAATAGATCTAGCAGCTCAAAACTGGGCATCTATGAGGCGCTGTGGGCCATCAGCAGCAGCAGAATTGTATTCCGCCACAATCTGTAACCTCATGGACTAGGATATTCTTCATAAGAACATAAGGAATAGGTGCAGGAGTAGGCTATTCGGCCTCTCGTGCCTGTTCCGCGATTCAATAAGATCATGGCTGTTTATCAACCTCAACTCTACTTTCCTGCCTGATCACCATATCCCTTGATTCCCCTCGACCCCAAAAATCCATTTATCTCAGCCTTGAATATATTCAGAGTCTCCGCATCCACAGCCCTCTGGGGCAGAGAAGTCCAAAGATTTGCAAACCTCTGAGTGAATAAATTCCTTCTCATCTCTGTCTTAAAAGGCCTACCCCTTATTCTGAGACTGTGCCCCCTGGTTCTAGACTCTCCAGCCAGGGGAACAACCTTTCAGCATCTACCTTGTCAATCCCCTCCAAAAACTTTTATATGTTTCATTCTTCTAAACTTCAGTAAGTATAGGCCCATTCTACACAATCTCTCATCATAAAATAGCCCTCTCATCCCAGGAATCAAGCTAGTGAACCTTTGTTGCACTGACTCCAAGGCAAATATATGCTTCTTAGATAAGGAGACCAAAACTGCACAGTACAACAGGTGTGGTCTCACCAAAGCCTTGTACAATTGTAGCAGAACTTCCTTACTCTTATACACCAACCACCTTGCAATAAAGGACAGCATGCCATTTGTCTTCCTTGCTGCTTGCTGTAACTGCATGCTAGCTTTCTGTGTTTCTTGCACAAGGACACCCAAATCTCTCTGAACACCAACATTTAAAAGTTTCTCACCATTTAAAAAATATTCTGTTTTTCTATTCTTCTTACCAAAGTGAATAACCTCACAACCTGCCAACTTGAAAAAGACCCATTTATCCCTACACTCTGTTTTCTGTCCGTTAACCAATCCTCTATCCATGCCTCTAATCCCATGATCTTGTGTAAAAATCACTTTTATGTGGTACCTTTTTGTAAGGGAGTAGAGTATTGTAAGGGGATAAAGTATTGTCACCAAAGTGGAAGTAGACAGAAAGATGATCACTAAAGTGGATACTGAAGATAGTGAACTGATCTGACACATAAAATGGTCCAGATTATAGGACTTATCTGGTTGTGAGGAGTTGGGAGTTCCTCTATCTCATGGTAGGGATTGTAATATATCACCTATTGACAGATTGTATGTAAAACTCGCTTATGTATGTAAAGCTGGCTTATAAAACTCGCTTACAAATGGGTTTTTGGGGAAAGACTAAGAAACAAAGCTTGATGGTAAATGAACCATCAACTGTGTTGAACTTTAGTACAGACTGATAGAAAATGGAAATTTACATATTTAGTACAGAACAACACCTACCAAGGACAGTAGGGAGTAAGCTGACTGGAAACATAGATTGTAGCAGCAGCTGCAACCATGGGAATGAGATAGTTTTGACTTGAGTTCTTGGAAAAGAGAAAATATTGGCTGATAAGAAACCAGGTGCATAGCAAACCTGGGAAACAAGGTTAACCAACACGTCATAAGGAACTGAGGCAAAGTTGACACTGTAGGATAACACATTCCAGAAGGTTGACATGTGATGGGAGATGGACAGGTTGGGAAACCACTCAGCAGCCAGTCTGATAAGGGTCTACAAATCAATAAAGCTCTGCTGATAAGCTGTAGGCCAACCGGTGGTCATAGAAGTTTTGTAGGAGGGTTGGACACATCGAAAAACTGTATAACTGTGCATGTAGGACTCTTGTATTTCGAAGGGTTCATCGGAACTCTTCCCCTGCATATGCTTGAATAAAGATCGATTGAACCGAGGTTTTGTCTGAGTGATTCCATGCTATACGGGTGGGTTTTGATCCCTTATTTCAGGGGACCTACCTTGAAGAAGAGAAGGCTTCTTTTTACCCCAACACTTATCGAGTGCCTTTTGGAAATCCAAATATACCACATCCACTGGTTCCCCTTTATCTTTCCTGCTAGTTACATTGTCAAAAAATCTAATAAATTTGTCAAACATGATTTTCCTTTTATAAAACCATGTTGACACTGCCTAATCATGTTATGATCTTCTACATGGCCTGATACCACTTCCTTAACAATGGATTCCAGCATTTTCCTGACGACAGATGTCAGGCTAACTGGCCTGTAGTTCGATGTTTTCACTCTCCCTCCTTTCTTGAATAGCGATGCTACATTTGCTTTCTTCCAATCTGCTGGGACCATTCTAGAATCTAGGGAATTTTGAAAGATCAAAACCAAAGCATCCACTATCGAGGAGCCCTAGTAAAATTGAAGTAATTGAATTGAGGAAAACTTTCCAGTGGCTGAAGTCACATCTAGCACAAAGGAAGGTGGTTGTGATTGTTGGAGGCCAATCATCTCAGTCCCAGGACATCGCTGCAGAAGTTCCTCAGGGCAGTGTCCGAGATCCAACCATCTTCAGCTGCTTCATAAATGATCTTCCCGCCATCATAAGGTCAGAATTGAGAATGTTCACTGGTGTTTACAAAGTGTTCAGTTTCTTCATCGTCGCTGGGTCAAAGTCTTGTAATTCCTTGCCTAACAGCACTGTGGAAGTACCTTTATTGCACAGACTGCAGCGGTTGAAGAAGGCAGCTCACCACCACCTTCTCGAGGCAATTAGGAATGGGCAATAAATGCTGGCCTTGCCAGTGACATCCACAGCCTGTGAATACATTTTTAAAACTTGCATTGAGGGTCACATGACTGATTGTGAAAGGGTTTATGGCTGGTGGGGCGACAATGGTGCAGATGACATTAATCTAACTGAACCTACGTGCTATTTAAGCATCTCTGGTTTCATGGTCGGCAATATGTTCCAATGGTCATCAATTGGGGTGCCCATGTCCTCCATTATCATTGTTCTGCTCATCCCCTGATAAGTGTCTTCTTCATCCTGAACCTCCAGAGTTCTTTGCTGTGCTACGTTGTGTAGGACGCAGTATGCCAGAATAATCTGCAACACACTGACTAGTGAATACCGTAGGGAACAGCCAGACCCATCAATGCACCTGAAGCTTAACTTCAGCATTCATATGGCTTGCTCAGTAATACTTCATGTGTTGATGTGGCAAGTGTTGTAATTCTCCTACGGTTGAGTTGTGGTTGGGGGGGGAGGAGAGGTGGCAAGAGCCACGGCTGAAGGGTTTTCACAGGTACAAATATTGTGGGGATTTTCAACTACTGCAATATGAAAGCTTCATGGCAGCTCCATGGGAACCATGCACAGTCCTGCCTAAACCTCTTTTTATGGATGCCAACGAGCTGAACATTAATAGAGTGGAAGCCCTTAGAGTTCACAAAGGCTGGAATTTCCCAGTGTTTGCTCTGTCTGACTGTCTTACTGTTTGGCCTGCTGTGAGGTTGGCTTTCAAACCCTCTTTGATGAAACAGTTCATTCGCTTAACATCTCCATTGCTTTGAGGATTGTACTGAGCAGTAAGGCGATGTTCAATAACATGACGAGTGAGGAAATCTGCGAACTGGTCGGACACAAACTGTGGTACATTGTCAGTGATTATGATCTTAGGGAGGCCCCACTTTATGAACATACGCTGCAGAATAGTGATCATCATTGATGAGGTCACTGAACTTGTAGCGATTTCTGGCCATTTTTGGAATGCAGGTCATGTACTACAACAAGGAAATGCTGGTTCTGTGGAGCTGCTTCAACTGGACCGAAGATATCCAACTGAAGTTGTTGACATAGCCTTTGTGACCATGGAATGGGCTTCATTGGCGCTGGTCGGATGTTTGTGGCCTTTTCGCTCAGACTGCATGCTTGGCAGTGTGAGACAAACTCCTTGATGCGAGTGTCAATCCCAGACCACCATAATGAATCGAGACATGTCTGCTTCATGCGGACAATGTCAGGGTGTCCCTCGTGTGCCAATGAGAGAACGCGTTGATGAAACGACTTGGGAATTACTGCTCTATCACCACGAGCTAAGCAGCCATCATTCCAAATGGAAAATTCATCGAGAAGTCTGTGGAAGGTTTTCAGCTCTTCCGGAATTTGCTTAGACCAATCAGTCTGGAGGAAGTGACACACCTGCTGGAGCACAGCATCACTCTGTGATTTGGTTTTGAGTTCATCGCAGGAGACAAGGTTTCTGTTGGACTGAGTGATGATCAACGTGACATATGTGTTGTCATCTGTGAACAAGTCAGCACCAGAGTCCGAAGCAGGTGTCGAGCGGCTGAGCATGTCAGCTATGCGGTTGCAACTGCCAGCGATGTACTGTACATCAAAGTTACACTAATGAAGGCGATCTGACCATCGGCTGATTCGTAGTGGTCTGTGCCCAGATCCAGTTGTAGCCAGTAGCGTAGTTATTGCTTGGTGATCCATTCAGAGGATAAATTTCCTGCCATAGAGGTAGATGTGCCAGCATTCACATGTGTAGATGCAAGTGAGTGCTTCACATTACCCTGTAGAATATTTACATTCTTCAGACAAGAGTGTGCGAGAGGCAAAGACTACTGGCCGTTCCAGGCCATCAATCAATTGCGAGAGCACAGCACCCATGGCAGTGCCTGATGCATCCTTGGTGATATACATACTGGCATTTGGATCAAAGTGCACGAGGATAGGAGCGGATGTGATTTTCTCCTTAAGCGTGGTGAATACCTGAGCCTGAGAATATGTCCATTCCCAAGGGACGTCCTTGCGCAGTATCTTGCGAAGTGGTTCGGCAATGTGCGCGTAGTGTGGGACGAACTTCAGATAGAAGTTGCAAGAGCCGAGGAATGATGAAAGTTCTCTGACGTTGGTAGCCTCCTGCATTCGCTGGATTACATCAATGTCATCAAGCGTCAGCTTGATACCTTGTGCTGTGATTCTGTAGCCCAGAAAATTTATTTCTCTAGAAGTGAACGTACACTTATCAGCATTAAGTGTAATGTTATGTGTAGCAGGTCTAGCCATAGCTGCGTGAAGTCGCTGGGCATGATCTTCCATTGTCCGTTATTTAAAAGGTCAACAGCCATGAGGCTTCATCCCTTCGTGACATGAAAGGAAAAGTTCTCCAATGTTATGTCCTTGTAGTATATCGGGAGAGATATCACCCCAAGTACCTCAATTTTGGAGTCTGAGTACGCATGTAGAGTGGAAGTTGCGGGCTGCAGTTGATAGTGCGTGAAGTGAGTTTTGTACACAGCCTTGGTCAATATGGAGACTTTGGCTCCAAGGTCAATGAGGAGGCAGGTGGGCGTGCCATCAATGTTTACCGCACAGTTCTTGAATGTGCCCGAACCGATGTGTGAAATGACACTACTGGTATAAACTATACTGTGTTCATCACTATCGGAGTTGTCCACATGTCGAATATTCGCAATGAGCGACAGACACTAACAAAATGGTTCATATTCCCACATGCAGAGCATTTCTTCCCACATGTAGGCCAGTTAGGACTCTTTGCTGAGTGCGATTTGTCCCCACAGTTAAAGCGGTGGAAGTTAGGTCCACGAGCTGTAGTGGGTGACTTATCACTAGCCCTGGGTCTCTGCTGTGATTTCCACTTTGGATGAACGCCTTGCACATGGGCTGTAGCTGAAGTCTGCTGCATAGGGGGAGCAGGGGATCTGATCGCTTTTGAATCAGAAAGCGCTGATTCGATTTGGATGGCCAAATTCGTTTCTTTCCCCAATGTCATTTTGTCATCCTCCATTAGCAAGCATTCCCGAATGCAGGGATCGTTGTTTTCTCAATAATTTGATGCCTGATCATTTCGTCTGTGAGTGCTCCAAAGTTACACGTGGCGTCCAGTTCAGTTAATGAAATGCTATACTGTTTGATTGGTTCACCGTTCCCTTGCCCCCTTTCACGAAATTTGTATCCCTCCATCATGATAATTTTCTTTGGCCCAAAATATTTCTCGAGCACACTTATCGCTTTGTCATAGGACTCCGTGTCTTTGGTTTGGTCAAAGATGCGTTGGCCTTCGATGCCAAGGCAGTGGATAAGTATTGCACGGTGGCGAACTGGTGTTACATTGCTGCCGTCTAATAAACTCACCGTGACGTACGTAGAAAAGCTTTTTATCCATCTTGGCCATTGGATTGGAGGATCTCCAGTGGTGGAGAGGAAAGGCATGTGGGGGGAGGGGGGAGAGGAGGGGGTTAATTTGATTCATCTTTGTCGACAAATTATGTGTGCACATGAGTATCTAACAGTGATTCGTGAAGTATCACCAGCCAAGTAGACGTTGCAAGAACCAGGATACCCATGGAAATTGACACTGGTACATCCATGAGCAGAGTACCAGAATCGTTATATCTTGACAAGTTGAATGATTTTCGATTGGAAAAATCGAAGATAGCGCTACAAGGCCACTCAGGAGAGCAAATTCCTGTGGTAGGAGGTATTGCCATACCAGTGAAACACAAGGATCAGTTTCAGAACTTGCCTCTCATAGTAGTGGCAGGAGACAAGCCTGCCTTGATATGTATAAATTAGTTGGAATCACTGAAGCTAAATTGGAATTATATTTTTCGTGTGAAAACAAAATTTGCATCGAAAGATGAGGTCATCAAGCAGTATCCGAAGGTATTCCACGAAACAGGCAGTCCAATTTAAGGTGAGTGTCAAAGTGCAGAAGGATGCAAGACCAGTTTACTGCAAGCCATGTCTCGTACTATACGCACACAAGGAGAAAGTTGAGCAAGAACTTAAAAGACTAGAAACTGAGAACATTGGCCCTGAAATTCTGGTCGGAGGCTTCTTTCAGACAAATGTCTCCGACTGGAGAATTTTTACGAAAGTAACTGGTGGTCCCGGAGGCGTCTGTGATTCCATTGGGGAGGCCTTGTCTTCTCAAGCTGCAAAGCGCACTCCCGTCCTCCAGGTTCGGATGCAGAAGGTGCAGTCACGTGTGACTGCTCAGCCAATCAGGTTCAGTATTCCACAGCTTTCTCATTAATAGCAATGAAAACTCCATATCTACGAGTTGTCATTGCTATTAATGAGAAAAAACACAAACACACTAAACACCATAATAAAAAATCTAAAAAAAAACTTACATAATTAAAACTCATTGAAATTAAAGTTAATAAATGTCTTAGAAAAAAAAAATTCTGATTTTTTAAAATGTTTTTTAAATTATGATTTAAAATAAACTTACCGTAGTGGGCAGTGTTTTTAACAATAAAATTTATTTTTTATTTAATTTGATTTTTTGTGCATTTTAAAACTCTTACGCCTAGAAAAGTAAGCTATGCACCTGCTTTTATCAGGCACAAGAGTTTTCAGGACACTTGCAGGGCAAGAAATGGGTAAACACCACAATCTTTCCCATGCAGTTGTCCTTGATCTCAAAATGTGGAGGATCTGGGGAAAAGCCGTTTTTCAGCGCATGCGCATTATGCGCTGAAAACCGGCATTTCCGATGCCTTCCCGCATTCGCCCACACTCAGCACGGACCCGGGGAGACCGCGATTTCTGGGCCTATATCTCTAAGATAGATCTAAGTAATGCTGATCAAAATAATGCTGGTCCAGGTTGCCATTTCTATCACAAGTTACACCCGATAGGGAAGAAATGTTCTATTTTTCATACATTGATGAGCTGCCACTCACAGCTGAAGAGGTTGGTAGAGCAACCAAACGTAACCCACAAAAGCACTTACTTGTTCCACGCAGCAGTCCGCGCCTCTCTTTAGCTGCCCATTCCCATTCCACAAAATTTGAAGCACGCCTCCTCATCAAAATATTTAAATGAGTGACGCGGCTCCTGGTCTCTGGCTGGTTGCCAGCCCTCCTCTGTCCAGCCTCCGTTAGAACTGCAAGTGGGTAGTTTGGAGGTGGGGCAGTGGTCGGGTTGGAGATTTTTATAATTTTAACATCCCACCTGACCCAAACTCACCCATTTTTGGGGGTTAACATTACCCTCAATGTCATTGCCTACTTAAGAAATTTACTATATCTGTGAACAATGGGAAGACCCGGGGTTAGTTAGCTCAAATGATCACATACATTGATGGACATTTAAGACAATCTATAACAATTCTCTTCTTATCCTCATTCAGTGAAAAAGCCTTTCTGAGTTAATTAAATCATGAAAGATATATTGTCTGCACACAGTTTAAAGTACAGACAGTCTTTCTCTCTCAGACAGAGTCAACTGTGAAGTTGGAAACCAGTCGAAAAAGGTTGTTCTGCTTCTTAAAAGTCTGAAACAGCTTTGCTTTCTCGGGTTAAGCTAATGAAGATGAGTCCATGATTAGTGAGAAATCAAATTGTATCATTATTCTTTTCATAGTCTGAGTAGGGTAGAAAATACACGGTGAAAACTGGATACTGTACGTTCATGTATTTTATGTAAATAAACCAGTTATTGTTCCAAAGCTCATGCCTTACCTTGTTAAAACAACAATTCTGACATGCCTTCAAGCAAAGCTTGTATTACAAGATAGGAACTGTGGGGGTGAAATTGGTTACAGGCAATAGACCAAAACATGTGATAACGATTTGGCAGCCTGACTTACGCCCAAATCAATATTCTTTTCCACTGAAGTTAATTGAAATTTTACATTTCACTCGAGACCAATTTCACCCTCTATGTGTGAATGTACAATAAGATCTCCTTGCAAACAGCAAAAAATTGCGTGTCACATTTACATACAATGACCGCGATTTCGCCACCCGTGGCAAGTTGGGTGCAGGCAGCATTGGTGGCGTGCGGGAAAGCTGCTCTCGACTCCATCCTGCCCTCTGTACCCAATCTTCCACTGATGGGGGTTGTTAAGCCTGCCCTGTGGGGTTCCTCGCCAATTAACAGGATGCCAGTCTGATGACATCATCTGATGACTCGTCAGCAGCTGGTTTCCTTCAAGAGACCATGCGCACATTGCTATAGACAATCCTTTTGACAGTGTTCTGCAACATTGAGCTTCTGCAAACACTGACAAGCACTGCACAGAGGTGCATGGCTGCATCCAGGCTCTCCCATCACTCCCTCAAGATGCTTCTGGAGGGAGTCACAGCAGGTCCTTTTCCCTTCCAATGGGCAGAACAAAAGAACTTAAGAAATAGGAGCAGGTGTAGGCCATTTGTCCCCTCGAGCCTGCTCCGCCGTTCAATAAGATCATGGCTGATCTGATCATGGACTCAGCTCCACTTCCCTGCCCGCTCCCCATAACCCTTTACTCCCTTATCACTCAAAAATCTGTCTGTCTATCTCCGCCTTCAATATATTCAATGACCCAACTTCCATAGCTCTCTGGGGCAGAAAATTCCATAGATTTACAGCCCTCTAAGAGAAGAAATTTCTCCTCATCTCAGTTTTAAACGAGCATCCCCTTATTCTAAGACTATGTCCCCTAGTTTTAGTTTCACCTATGAGTGGAAATATCCTCTCTGCATCCACCTTGTCGAGCCCCCACATTATCTTATAACTTTCAATAAGATCACCTCTCATTCTTCTGAACTCCAATGTGTATAGGCCCAGCCTACTCAACCTATCCTCATAAGTCACCCACAGGAAGAGACCTCCCCAGGACACCAATGCAGCCTGGTTGCCCATTGCACAGGAGGTCACAAGCAGTGATGTTGTCAGGAGGACCAGGCTGCAGTGGCACAAACATTTCAATGATCACAGTAGATCATGAAATATTACTGCAAAGCCACACTCAACCTCATCCTGCTGTGCCACTCTTTACATCCCCATCACACTGCCTTCCCTACTCTACCCCTGCACATCATGACACACACCAACTTACCTTGAACCTCCACCCATCCTTCTTTCTCTATCTACCTTATCACTTTCCCGTCTCATTAGCCATGCTTCATACTCACCATTATCCAGGTGCAATCATACCAGCTAACAACACACAAGGGTAGGCACTTGTGTTCTTGAGCCAATGTTCATGTAAAGTTTATGTCGATGTGTTGTCAAACATTGAAGTCTTATTTTCAGCACTTTGCATTCTTGGACAGATTTGTAGGCACCTTTGGAAGTGGATTAGTGAGTTGTATTGAATGGTCAGACATAAACATACCCCCACAAAAGATGAGTGTGAAAGGAATGGCTTAGGCGAAGGCAGAATATTATCTGAATGGCGACAGATTAGGAAAAGGGGACGTACAACGAGACCTGGGTGTCATGGTTCATCAGTCTTTGAAAGTTGGCATGCAGGTACAGCAGGTGGTGAAGAAGGCAAGTGGTATGTTGGCCTTCATAGCTAGGGGATTTGAGTATAGGAGCAAGGATGTCTTACTGCAGTTGTACAGGACCTTGGTGAGGCCTCACCTGGAATACTGTGTTCAGTTTTGGTCTCCTAATCTGAGGAAGGACGTTCTTGCCATTGAGGGAGTGCAGCGAAGGTTCACTAGACTGATTCCCGGGATGGCAGGACTGACATATGAGGAGAGACTGAATCAACTGGACCTTTATACATTGGAGTTTAGAAGGATGAGAGGGGATCTCATAGAAGCATATAAGATTCTGACGGGACGGGACAGGTTAGATGCGGGTAGAATGTTCCCGATGTTGGGGAAGTCCAGAACCAGGGGATACAGTCTAAGGATAAGGGGTAAGCCATTTAGGACTGAGATGAGGAGAAACTTCTTCACTCAGAGTTGTTAATCTGTGGAATTCCCTGCCACAGAGAGTTGTTGATGCCAGTTCATTGGATATATTCAAGAGGGAGTTAGATATGGCCCTTATGGCTAAAGGGATCAAGGGGTATGGAGTGAAAGCAGGAAAGGGATACTGAGGGAATGATCAGCCATGATCTTATTGAATGGTGGTGCAGGCTCAAAGGGCCAATGGCCTACTCCTGCACCTATTTTCTATGTTTCTATGTTTCGATGAGTCAGAAGTTTGTGGATACAAATCAAACTCCAGAGGCTTGGGGCTGGAATTTGCAGGGGGTCAGTGGACCTGATTGGTGGTGGGTTGTGCGGGAAGTATTTTGTTTCCCCACTGTGAATCCGCCGCCACGCGCCTTTACCAAATGTTGGGTCGGTCAGCGCTGGGTGGCAGAGGAGGCAATTAAAATCATTAGTGCCTTGTTTACAGTCACTTAACAATGGTTCTTTTCTCAGCTTTCTGAATTTGACAGGTCACCCACCGGTTTCCCGCTGTGCCTAGACCTCGTCTGTGAAGATGAGGCGGGACGTCAGTGGCCATTGAATCAGCTGACGAATTGACAATAATGTCAAGTCAAAGCTCCCAGCTATTTGAGAAATGTTCCCTTAACCACTAGCTTTTCTAAATTGCAATTCCACAACAGATCTTTATACAAATCTTTATATAAGTCTCCATTCAGTTTGACCTCATTACCTCTCCCACTTTTGATATATCACTCATGTCATCTCTGCTTCACCTGCCATCTATTCCATCAGCATGAGTGCCGTTGAAACCTTCTCACCTTGGTCCTCAAAATTCCACGAAGATCAGCGCAACAACTGCATCACGCGGTACACCAGCAGCACCAACAACAACCCAAACCTTCTCCGCAATCAATTGATGCTGCACAGGACAGAGAGCAACAGCATCCAACCACATTGTTACCCGAGAGGTCAGGGATGGCCTCACCATGGCCAGATTTACTTCACTTGACGCTGCACACCCTGGCTGCCACATGATGCGCCAGGTTGAAATTACCCCACATCAACACCATAAGGCATCTTTACAATTCGCAAGCCATTCCTTTCACATTCATCACCATTGCGAGGCATATCATTATGTTTCACCATTCACTGCAACTCACTAAACCACTTCTAAAGGTGCACACAAATCTGTCCAAGAACGCAAAGTGCTGAAAATAAAAGTTTCAATGTCTGACACCATATCAACAGAAACTTTACATGAACATTGGATAAAACACCCAAGTGCCTACCCTTGTATGCTGTTAGTTGGTATGATTGCATTCGGATGAGAGTGAGTGTGATGGGTGGCTAATGAGGTGGGAAAATGATAATGTAGATAAAGAGGGATGGCTGGAGGTGCAAGGTAAGTCGCTGTGTGTAAGGATGTTAAGGAGTAGGGTAGGGAAGGCAGAATGATGGGGATGTGATGAGAGATACAGCAAGATGAGGTTGAGTGTGGCTTTGTAGTAATATCTCGTGATCTATTGAGATCATTGAAATGTTTATGCCACAGCAACCTGGTCCTCCTGCTGATGTCCCTACTTGTGCCCTCTGGCACAATGTGCAACCAGGCTGTGTTGATCTCCGAGGGAGGTCTTCTCCACCTATTGGAAGGGAAGAGGACACCCCCTCTGTGCTTTTACACCCTCCATAAGCATCTGGAGAGAGTCATGAAGTCCTTGGGTGCAGCCCCATGCCGTTGTGCAGTCATTGTCAATGTTTGCACCTCAATGCTGTAGAACACTGACAGCACAAAGGTATTACCGGTTTCATAGCTAGGTAATTGAACTGAGCCCAGGGGTCAAAAAGAAATCGTATGACATCTACATATATATATAAAAATGTTATATATATTATAAAATAAAACACAAGCCACTACATGATCCCCCTTGATCTCAAAATACAGCAGAATAAATATTTTATTAATAAATTGGTAAGAGAACAGTAGCAACAATAGACTTACACAACTTAGCGTAATTATTTACTTTACTATTCTACCTTGGAATGTAGACAATGAACACATTCTACAAAACTTAGGATGCTAGCAGCAATTGTGAATGTCTCATTGTCTTCTGTTTCATGTTGTCAACATTTTTTGAAATTCCTCCTTTTTATTATTGCCTTTTTCTCATTTCCCTTCAGAATCTGTTTTTATCTGAATGGTTCCTTGTCTGGGCGTATCATGCTTCATGCATTGAGAACGAAGGTGGAGGGCAAAGGAGCATACATCTTTATCGTCCTTTCATTCTGAATTTCCTGTGTTATTTTATATTTTTGCCCTTTATATTTTAAGCACCAATGCTTTATTAGGTGCATTATTAGACAGAAGCTTTCCTATTCCTTCTTTATGCCATTTTAAAATTAGACATTCCTTTAAATACCTACCATTTCTTCTCATAAAAAATATTTTGTGGAGGTGATTTCAATTCGCTTCTCTTTCTACATATTTTCATTTTCTTTCAGATTTGACAATTTTTTTTTGATCTTGTATTTAAGATTCACAGCATTTCCTGGATTTGTTTTCTCTTCCTGCCGCATTGTGCCACCTGCTGTTCATTCCCTTTGGGTCTTTAAACAAATCAAGCAGCCTTCCTCAAATGAAAACAAGAAGGTTTTAAAACAATTCAATCAGTCAGCTCCCTCAAAGCATGTTTATGCAATTCAGGAATGAATTTATTCACCTCATTCATCCCCTAACCATTTTTCACAGCCCCACATAGACAATCTACCGGAGGCTGACAAAGTCAACCTTCTCAAGGAAGCTCAGGTTTGAAACGAATAATTGTGGTGAAAATAACCCCAAATTTTACTTGGAGGTGGAGGTGGTGGCAGGGCAAGTGTGGTAGCGGGTGACGAGCCCACAATATCATGTGACATGGAAGCCTGGCTAATTTTAGAAGCAGACATCATTTAAATAATGTTTCCAGGTTCCTCGTTGTGGTCAGGTGTGTGCATGATGCAATTTCCAATCCAGTACTGGAAGCCTCAGTCCAGCTCTGCAATGGAGACTCACGGATAGGAGTCCATCGACTGGATAATTGAATCACAAAATTGATAACATAGCTGGAAAGCAAGGGAAGGTGGCCTCTCTCCGATGTATCCTTGCAGGGCCTACTGGCTACAGTGGAAGAAGAAACCTGCTGCCACCACGAGGTTTGCATGGATTGAGGTGGCTGAGGAAGTGAGCAGCAGGAGCAGCCCAAAATTCCTGGATCCAGTGCAGGAAATGTTTCAATGATGTGACTAGATCAGGAAAGGTCAGCATAGGTCAGTCTTTCCCTATCTCCTGCGCTGTATCTCCTTCCATCCCTCATGTCTTTCGTATACTATTCATACCATTTCTCACCCTTGTACCACTGGTGGTGGCTGGTGTGCAACGGCCACCACACGTTAAAAAAATCCACGCACAGGCATCTTCCACCCTTCAACATGCAGTTCCGGACCTGGAATATTGGGTCCTTCATTGAAACACCTGTGAACTTTCTGGCGTGGAAGCAAGTCATCCTCGATTCGAGGGACTGCCGATGATGATGATGATCACTTACTCAGCACCAATAGCGATAGTACACTGCACTGCCTCTCATCCTCACTCCTTCTACATGCCCAACTCTTGCTTTCTCCTTCCACTGCTGCCAATAACCCTATCCCCCATCTCATGGCCTCTGAGCTGCTCGACCTGCACCCATTCTCAACAAACCATCCCAATTTGCACTGTGGGAAATCTCCACAAACACATGACATCCCCATTCCTACCTGATTTTCATTTTCATTTTATGCATTACATCTAGAGGAAGCACACATCCTTACTACCCCATCCCTTTTGCAGAAGAAGAGAGCACAGAATTCGAGGGAGAGGGCCAGGACAGACAGAGGACCCCCAGACTTTGGAGAATTGACCTCAGCAGAGGAGGAAGTTCTTGAAATAACCAAGACTAGTAACACCGTCAGCATTGGTGTTGGTGAGGTTGCGGAATCTGCAGAGCAGGGTGACTGATTTCAACTTTCACACGCTCAACTCAAACAAGCATCCACACCTTCAGCCTACTTCAACACATCAGCCAGAATGGTTAAGTACTTCATCTGGACAATTACATTTTCTAACTACCATTGCTAAATCTTTAGCTTTTCTTCTTTCCTCCATGGAGCTCACATGAACAGCACAAGCTTCTACCCTCATAGGAAGAGGACACCTCGGAGGACTCATGCCTCCTGAAGATGTACCATCGCACGATACGTGCATTGTAGGCACCAGCGTAGAGACTGCCACAGCGAGTGAGTGCATTAGTCAGATAGATGGGCCTGCAGCTGGTGAGTTACACAGCGCAAATGGTCAGGAGCAGATAGTGGTGGCAGGGACAGCTGTGGAGAATTTGTGCCAGAGTGTGCTGTCCTCTCCAAACTCTGCTCAACAGGACACAGATTTGGAACTCTGGGGCCAGCAATGAAGAGGAGAATACTGGATGCACAAGAGCAAATATGTGAGGTGTTGATTGTCCTGCCAGGCACTCTATTTGCTATGGCAGGGAGGATGGAGGAGTAAACTTGCCCCATATGTGGGGTGCTTTTGCAAGGGTTCTTAGCACTGTAATTAACCCTGGAGAGTCTGGCCTCCTCCAGGGACACTGCAGCCAGGCCCTCACAGCAGGAGCCAGTGCTACCAAGCTTTGCATCTTTGATAGAGGCACAAATGGCTGAAATACAGACTCTGGACTCCAATGTCTGTTCATCCTTAGAGACGATGGTGGATGGGGTAATTAGGGCTTCCAAGGTTTCACCCATCTCCTCCAGTCTACTCTCGTGCAGATCTTCAATATTGAGTTGCCACTGTCCCAAAAGAGGGAGGTTGGCAGAACGGGAACAGTAAGTGCTGACCTCTCTCACGTGGTCAGCACTTCTCTTCCAATGCCAGCCGCTCAACCAATATCCAACAAGATTCCTGAACTCAAGCTGCCCCAGATTGTCCTGGCAGGTCAAGGAGCATGGACCTCATGGGCTCCAGCACTCAGAGGTTAATGGCCGTGAGCATCTCAGAAGATGCAGAGCAGCCTATCACCAGCTCTGCTAAAACCACTGGGGTACCACCTCATAGAAGTGGTAGAAACAGGAAGCTATCAGTTAAAAAGAGCACTTAGTGTTCACACTTGGAAGTTTCACTATTTGATTTGTAAATACTTGTTTTCTCGTGCACGTTATAACCTTTCTCACTTCCGACACCTTTGTGTGGCCACTGCTTTCAAGGCAGTTTCTGTGCCTGCCTTGTCATTATGTCATAGATGTGAAAGTTGATTCAATATCTTCAAGATGACAAATTGTAAAGCAATTGAGTGAAGAATGCAAGGGGGTTTGGTCACATAGTCTGGTAGGAGTAAGAGATGTCTAGGTGAAGCATTGTGCATCCCTTGAATCTCAGACCACAAGATGATCAATACGTCATGCACCATATCTTTTATCTTCCCCCTCGCCATCCTCTTCCTCATCACAGAAACATAGAAAATAAGTGCAGGAGTAGCCATTCGACCCTTCGAGCCTACACCACCATTCAATAAGATCATGGCTTATCATTCACCTCAGTACCCCTTTCCCACTTTCTCTCCATACCCCTTGATCCCTTTAGCAGTCAGGGCCATATCTAACTCCCTCCTGAATATATCTAACAAGCTGGCATCAACAACTCTCTGCGGTAGAGAATTCCACAGATTAACAAATCTCTGAGTGAAGAAATTTCTCCTCATCTCAGTCCTAAATGGCTTACCCCTTATCCTTAGACTGTGACCCCTGGTTCTGGACTTCCCCAACATTGGGAACATTTTTCCTGCATCTAACCTGTCTAGTCCCGTCAGAATGTTATACATTTCTATGAGATCCCCTCTCATTCTTCTAAACTCCAGTAAATACAGGCCCAGTCGATCCAGTCTCTCCTCATATGTCAGTCCTGCAATCCCGGGAATCAGTCTGCTGAACCTTCGCTGTACTGCCTCAATAGCAAGAACATCTTTCCTCAGATTAGGAGACCAAAACTGAACATAATATTCCAGGTGAGGCCTCACCAAGGTCCTGTACAACTGCATTAAAGCCTCCCTGCTCCTATACTCAAAACCCCTAGCTATGCCATTTGCCTTCTTCACCGCCTGCTGTACCTGCATGCCAACGTTCAATGACTGATGTACCATGCCACCCAGGTCTCGTTGCACCTCCCCTTTTCCTAATCTGCTGCCATTCAGATAATATTCTGCCTTCATGTTTTTGCCACCAAAGTGGATAACCTCACATTTATCCACATTATACTGCATCTGCCATGCATTTGCCCACTCACCTAACCTGTCCAAGTCACCCTGCAGCCTCTTAGCATCCTCCTCACAGCTCACACCACCACCCAGCTTAGTGTCATCTGCAAACTTGGATATATTACACTCAATTCCTTCATCTAAATCATTGATGTATATTGTAAATAGCTGGGGTCCCAACACTGAGCCTTGCGGCACCCCACTAGTCACTGTCTGCCATTCTGAAAAGGACCCTTTTATCCCGACTCTCTGCTTCCTGTCTGCCAACCAGTTCTCTACCCATGTCAATACATTACCCCAATACCATATGCTTTAATTTTGCACACCAATCTCTTGCGTTGGACCTTGTCAAAAGCCTTTGGAAAGTCCAAATACACCACATCTACTGCTTCTCCCTTGTCCACTCTACTAGTTACATCCTCAAAAAATTCCAGAAGATTTATCAAGCATGATTTCCCTTTTATAAATCCATGCTGACTTGGACCGATCCTGTCACTGCTTTCCAAATGTGTTGCTATTTCATCTTTAATAATTGAGTCCAACATTTTCCCCACTACTGATGTCAGGCTAACCGGTCTATAATTTCCCGTTTTCTCTCTCCCTCCTTTTTTAAAAAGTAGTGTTACATTAGCTACCCTCCAGTCCATAGGAACTGATCAGATGAGGAGTCCAGCATGCATTCTTCCTCCTGCACATCCAGTCCTCTGTGTTGAGCGATGCTATGCAGACGCAGCAGGCCACAATTATTATGGAGTTTCTGGCTGATGAGTAATGCAGTGAGCCTCTAGACCTGTCAAGGTACCTGAAACTCAACTTGAGCATCCCCATTGCCTGCTCTTGGCGCATCTCCTGGTGATGTGGCTGTGGTTGCACACCAGCTGTACGTTAATGGGGTGGAAGCCCTTGTGGTTAACAAAGACTCATGGCTGATTGTGGAATGCTCTGATGGCTATGTGTGCACAGTCTATTGCACCCTGCACTGCTTCATCTTGGAATGGTGCGATAAATGGGCCGTAGCGAACTGGCAGCCCGTTTTACAATCCGCCTGACTTTCTTTTCCATTGCGGTTAATTCAATTGCGCTAGAACCCAAAACAAATTTCACTCCCGATATGTAACACATTAATTCTGTTTTTGCAATCCTTTAATGTCTTTTGACTATTCCATTTTACCCATTGTCATTGATATCTGATTCCTAATGCTGCACTAAAGCTTTCTGAACACGTCACGTAGACAATGTCATTGAGTAACCAATGTATGTTCTGGAAGTGGGACTGAACATTAAGAAATATTTACAAAACCTATAGACAGGGTGCAATCAGCAAAATGCACCCAGAATGCACTGGACGCTGTTCTGGTTTTGACGAGGTGAAGTTACGCCCAAATTTCTGCGCAAACTCATCAGCATAAGTATGAACGGAAAATCTTCTTCTACACGAAGCAGCGTGATCAATTTGTGACTGGAACAGGGCCAGTGGGGCCTCAAGCTGCTGTGTGGCATTGTATAAAAGGCAAGGAAAACAAATTCCCTTCAGAGTGAGGCTGGAAATCTCAAGGTGGAACACTTTCCTCTCTGCCCTATGGCTACAATTGACCACTGCTGTCTTCGATCACTAATTATTGCAGCAGAGCAGGACACACCTGTGTGGCTTCGACTGACTGCTGGTCACAGGTCACATGTACCACGGACAGATCAATTGATTGAATTTAAATTCATTTAAAGTCATTGCAGCAGCAGAAGGAGCTACATACCTGGGTCAGTAGTTTCAATTTACTGCTGGTCACTGCAGGTCAAGTCATTAACAATAGATTAATGTGACCAAGGGTGCCTGTGCACCCAAAAAAAGAGAACAATGTGATGAATAATCCTGAATGGGGGAAATCAGCGGAAACTCACAGTGTCAGCCTGGGAGCATGGCTAGTTTTGTGGGCAGGGACTACTTTGGGTGAATTAGCTTATGAATCACTGTAGAATATCATCGATTTTTAAAGTGGTTATGGGCGCAGCTCACTTTCGCTTAAAATTCCCCGATCTTTTGTACTGTTTCATTTGATTCCACCATGAGGAATCTCCATCCCCCAGAGTCTATAAAGAAAGAACATCCAGAAATGCAATAATCATCTAAGATGGAACAAAAAGGATACTTGGCATCATGGGAAATACAATGGACTTACTCAGATTTCCTGTCTGAAAGCAACAACTAACCTACATACGGGATTCCTTTCTAACCCAATATGTAAATGTCCAACAAGGGAGGATTCGCTATTGGTTCTATTAATGGGGATTGAACTAGAGCAGATATGAGAAGTAAAAGTAGGGGAACATCTAGTCAATAGTGACCATAATATAATATGCTTTAAGATAATAATTGAGAAAAACGTAAGTATGACGATTATTATGACGAAGAGCAGGGTAATACATTGAAGAAAAGCTTATTTTGAGGAGGTGAAAATAGAACTTGGGAAAATAAAATGGACAACAATATTGGCAACAAAACGACAATGGGAAACATTTAAACGGTGTTCAGCAGAGTCCAGGAAAAATATATTCCACTAAAAAACAAGAACAAGCTAAATATTAATGAGACATCATGGATGAATAAAGTCATAAGGGAAAAATTGAGGGGGGGGGTTAGGAAAAAGGCATATATTATACACATGGACAACAGGAGAGAGCATGATAAGGGAGAACACAAATAGATTAGGAGAAAAGTTAAAAAAACAATTAAGAAGGCAAAGAGGAACTAAATTAAATTTGCAAGGAACATAAAACAGGCACGTCAATAAAAAAAAGAAGGTCAGGATGGGAATAAGACCTCTAAGGGATGGACAGAATAATACCACAGATAGTGATAGAGAGATGGCAGAAATATTAGATAATTACTTTGCTTCAGTATTTACCCAGGAGATAGAACAGGTGGACATGACAATGGATGATGAGATTAGTAATGAGATAATTGCATTTAAAATAAAAAGAGGAGATATATTAAATAAATCAATCAAACTCAAAAGGAGGATGAAACTCCTGGACTGGACAGATTACATCTGCACAATTTAGAGGAATCTAGGGTAGAGATAGCAGAGGCATTACTGCTCATATTTAATAATTTGTTCAAACAAGGTGTAGTGCCAGAGGACTGGTCGATAGCTAACATAATACCTGTATTTAAGAAGGGAGATAGAACATGTCCAGGGAACTATAGACCAATCAGCTTAACATCTGTGATAGGAAAAATAATGGAATTCCTATTAAAGGAGAAAATAGAAGAACATCTAGAAACCAAAAATATAATAATGAATAATCAGCATGGATTTCAAAAAGGAAAGTCTTGCTTGACCAACCTCATTGAATTTTTTGAAGACGTAACTGAGAGAGTAGACGAGGGTAATGCAATAGATTTCAAAATGCCTTCGATAAGGTACTGAATAATAGACTAATGAATAAGGTCAGAGAATGTGGAGTCAGGGGACAAATAGCAGAATAGATAGCTAGCTGGCTTCAAGACAGAAAGTAAAGAGTAGGGATAAAGGGTAGCTATTCACAATGGCACAAGATAGGTAGTGGTGTTCCACAATGATCAGTACTGGGACCATTGGTCATAACTTGTATTACAATTTAGACTTTGGAATCAAAAACACAATTTCTAAATTTGTGGATGACACCAAATTGGGGGAATAGTCAATACTGATGAGGACTGCAACAAATTATAGGAAGACATTAATAAATTTACAGAATGGGCATTTAATTGGCAAATGAATGTCAACACAGATAAATGTGAGGTATTACATTTTGATAGGAAGAATAGGGAGGTCACTTATTACATGGAGAGTGCGAGTCTGTGTGGTGTAGAGGAACAAAGGGATCTTGGAGTATAAATACACAAATCACTAAAAGTAGCGACAGAGGTTAATAAGGCCATAAAAATGCAAATCAAGCATGCGGGTTTATTTCTAGAGGTCTAGAATTGAAACGTAGTGAAGCTATGCTAAACTTTTATTGAACCTTGGTTAGACCACATAGAATCATAGAATCATCAAAAATTATGACACAGAAGGAGGCCATTCTGCCCATCATGTCCATGCCGGTACCACACTTGGAGTACTGCATACAATTCTGTTCGCCATATTATAAAAAAAAGATAGAGGCACTGGAGAGGGTGCAGAGAAGATTTACAAGGAGGATACCAGAACTGCAAGGGTATACATATCAGGAAAGGATGAACAGGCTGGGTTTCTTTTCTCTTGAAAAGGGAAGGCTCAGGGGTGACCTAATAGACGTCTTTAAAATTATGAAAGGTTTTGCTAAGAGTAGGTACAGAGAGAGTGTTTCCACTTGTGGGAAAGAGCATAACTGGAGGCCATCAATATAAAATAGTCACCAAGAAATAAATTGGGAATTCAGAAGAAACTTATTTACCCAGAGAGTGGTGAGAATGTGGAACTTGCTACTAAAGGGAATGGTTGAAGCGAATAGTAAAGCTACATTTAAGGGGTGGGTTAGATAAGCATATGAGGGAGAATGGAATAGCGGGTTATGCTGATAAAGTTAGATGAGGAAAGATGGGAGGAGGCGCAAGTGGAGCATAAATGCTGGCATGGACTGGTTGGGCTGAATGGCCTATTTCTGCGCTGTATATCCTATTTTATACCCCAAAGTACATTTCTTTTACATATTGCAACTCACAAGATAAGCAACAGATCTGAGTCGGAAAGGTAGAGGCTATGAATGGATTAGTTGGAACCAGGGCCATATTGCGTGATTATTATTCAAGTGCTGTTAAAGAAAGAATGAACTTTATATGATGTCTTTCATGTTCTTAGGATGTCTCAAAGTGCTTCACAGCAAATGAATGACATTTGAAGTCTAGTCACTGTTGTTACGTAGACGAATATGGCAGCCGGTTTTCACACAGCAAAATTATTTAACAGCAAATGCGATAAATTAACTGCTAATAGATTTTCCTCTTCGTTGGCATTCCCTTGACAGAGTGAAGCAGTAGTGGGGGTAAAGGCCAATTGATTTCATGGTGTTTCCCCATTGGACATAACAGCATGTAACTGTAGTACCCAGGAGTGGCCTTTCCAATAAGGTAAGAGGCCAAGAAGATTCATGGTGCAAGGGCCCACTCCCAGGCTTCCGTACACTGGGAAGATCTGAAGACCTAGGGGCCTGCTAGTGCCTGCTTTCAGGCCCCTTTAGCCGTAGTCAGAAGCAGAGGTCCTTCCTGATCGACAGTTTCAGGTCCCAGCCAGTTGGAAGCCCTGCACCTAAAATGCATTGAGGATCTGCAAAAGGCCTGGGCAAGAAAATTACAGGTAGCTGGTTGCTCTCGAGTACCCATAGGAGAAAATCTATCCTAGTATGATTTGGTAGTGGAGGTCTGATGGATATCTTTTGGATCGGCAACCTGGAGGACTCCCCTGCTCATCTTTGAACTGTGCCATATCCACCTGAGAGGATACCATAAGAACATAAGAAATAGGAGCACGAGTAAGCCATACAGCCCCTCAGCCTGCTCCGCCATTTAATAAGATCATGGCTGATCCGATCATGGACTCAGGTCCACTTTCCTGCCCGCTCCCCATAACCCCTTATTCCCTTATTGGTTAAGAAACTGTCTATCTCTGTCTTAAATTTATTCAATGACCCAGATTCCACAGCACTCTGAGGCAGCAAATTCCATAGATTTACAACCCACTGAGAGAAGAAATTCCTCCTTGTCTCAGTTTTAAATGGGCGGCCCCTTATTCTAAGATTATGCACCCTAGTTCTAGTCTCCCCTATCAGTGGAAACATCCTCTCTGCATCCACCTTGTCAAGCCTCCTCATAATCTTATACGTTTCGATAAGATCCCCCCTCATTCTTCTGAATTCCAATAAGTAGAGGTCCAACCTACTCAACCTTTCCTCATAAGTCAAGCCCCTCATCTCTGAAATCAACCTAGTGAACCTTCTCTGAACTGCCTCCAAAGCAAGTATATCTTTTCTTAAATATGGAAACCAAAATTGTATGCAGTATTCGAGGTGTGGCCTCACCAATACCCTGTATAACTCTAGCAAGACTTCCCTGCTTTTATACTCCATTCCCTTTGCAATAAAGGCCAAGATTTCATTGGCCTTCCTGATACTAATCTTTTCTGTTTCAGGCACCAGGACGCCCAGGTCCCACTGTACCGCAGCTCTTTTGCAATTTTTCTACATTTAAATAATAACTTGCTCTTTGATTTTTTTCTGCCAAAGTGCATAACCTCATACTTTTCAACATTATACTCCATCTGCCAATTTTTTTCCCACTCACTTAGCCTGTCTATGTCCTTTTGCAGGTTTTTTATGTCCTCACACATTGCTTTTCCTCCCATCTTTGTATCGTCAGCAAACTTGGCTAGGTTACACTCAGTCCCTTCATCCAAGTCGTTAATATAGATTATAAATAGTTGGGGATACAGCACTGATCCCTGCGGCACCCCACTAGTTACTGATTGCCAATCTGAGAATGAACCATTTATCCCAACTCTCTGATTTCTGTTCATTAGCCAATCCTCTATCCATATTACCCCCAAACCTGTGAACGTTTATCTTGTGCGGTAAACTTTTATGTGGCACTTTGTCAAATGCCTTCTGGAAGTCCAAATACACCACATCCACTGGGTTCCCCTTTATTCACCCTGTTCGTTACTCAAAGAACTCCAGAGGCTTCAGTTTAATATTACATCTGAAAGACTCTACTGGAGTTAAAATTACAGAGCTATCAAATGTAAATTACTTCATCAAAATCTTGCAACGATGCTGCCTCAATGGTAAATTGTTCAGTGAAAATGTCATCAGGCCACAAGTTGCACAGAACCCACCAGTTATTAGTGTTGGTACAAACGTAGACTAAATTGATTACAAGCATCCCATAGCATGTATATTATTAAAATAACATTTCCATGGATTTATCTAAGACAGTAATCTAATCATAAAGTTCTGACAGCACAACATCCACTCTTGCGGCTTTGATATCTTTTGCACCTTTCCTTTATGTAGTCGCTTCTAGAAATGTACTCTCTTCCAGACTCTATCCTGCAGATTTTGTTTCAGATGTTTATGCTAATATCTCACTAAAATACAGCTAAAATAATTTATAAGTACACAACGTACATTTAAGTTTAAATTGGTCTATTTTATATTTATGAGGGGGTATCAATGGGCAGACAATGATGCAATTTCCCACTGCTGTGTTAAAATCACCCACTCTTGGGTCAGGGGAAAGCAAGGTCAGATGTGGGATGTAAGAGGGAATTCTACCAGTTTGTGCTGCCTGTAGAGTTTCATGTATATCAGAAATTTGGGACTGAAGGTCAGGGCACCTGATTCGTTACTGGTGTGATTTTCCATCCATCAAAGTTAATGGTCCAGAGCTTCAGTCAGCCATGAATTGGGTTGCACCTAAACTCCTGATGTGTGCTCCCTTTGAATGAAGCTCTGTGCTTTCAGTGCCAGCTAATAAATTCACCCTGTGGTATCCTGTGCTCTATCCCAACAACTATAGTTGTTAATATTAGTGCCAGTCACAATATTGAAACAGCTCTCAAAGTCACAAATGACATCCTTTGTGACTGTGACAAAGGCAAACTATTCCTCCTTGTCCTTCTTGAGTTATCTGCAGCCTTTGACATGATTGACCACTCTATCAACGCCGCTCCACTGTTGTCCAGCTGGGTAGGACTGCACATGCCTGGTTCCATTCTTACCGGCCTAACTGTCGTCAGAGAATCACCTGCAACGGCTTCATTTCCCACCCCCGCATCCTTACCTCTGGTATCCCCCAGAGATCTATCCTTGGTCCCCTCCTATTTCTCATCGACATGTTGCCCCTTAGCGACATCTTCCGAAAACACAGCATCAGTTTTCACATGTACGCTGATGTCACCCAGATTTACCTCAATACCACTTCTTTCTACCCCTCTGCAGTCTCGAAATTGCCAGACTGCTTGTCCGACATCCAGTTCTGGATGAGCAGAAATTTTCTCCAAGTGAATATAAAGAAGACCAAAGCCATTGTTTTCGGTCCCCGTCAAAAACTCAGTTCCCTAGCCACTGACTCCATCTCCCTCCCCAACTTCTGCCTGAGGCTGAACCAAACTGTTCAAAACCTTGGTGTCATATTTGACCCTGAAATGAGCTTCCGATCACATATCCGCAGCATAACTAAGACCGCCTATTTCCACCTAACATCGCCAGTCTCCGCCCTTGCCTCAGCTCATCCGCAGCTGAAGCCCGCATCTATGCCTTTGTTAACTCTAGATTTGACTATTCAAATGCACTCCTGGCTGGCCTCCCATACTCTACCCTACGTAAACTAGAGGTGATCCAAAACTCGGCTGCCCATGTCCTAACTTGCATCATTCCCGCTCGCCCATCACCCCTGTGCTCGCTGACCTACATTGGCTTCTGGTTAAGCAATGCCTCGATTTCAAAATTTTCATCCTTATTTTCAAATCACTCCATGGCCTCACCCCTCCCTATCTCTGTAATCTCCTCCAGCCCCATAATCCCTCGAGATGTTGTACTCCTCTGATTCTGCCCTCCTGAGCTTCCTGATTATAATCGCTCAACCATTGGTGGCTGTGTCTTCTGTTGCCTAGGCTCCAAGCCCTGGAACTCCCTGCATAAACCTTTCCGCCTCTCTACCTCTCTTGCCTCCTTCAAGACACTCTTTAAAACCTACCTCTTGACCCTGCCGTAATTTCTCCTTATGCTGCTTGGTGTCAAATTGTTTTTTCTCATAATACTCCTGTAAAGTGCCTTGGGACGTTTCACTGCATGAAAAGGCACTAAATAAATACAAGTTGTTGTTATATATGCCTATCACATATATTAAGCATTTGTCTGCTGATATCACCGACAATAGCTTGACTCAGTGGCAGCACTCTTGCCTCTGAGTCAGAAGGTGGTGGGTTCAAGCCTCACTCCAGAGCCTTGAGCACATAATTTAGGCTGGCACTTCTGTGCAGTGCTGCTCTGCTGGAGAGTTCAGAAGACATGTTAAATCAAAGCCCAGTCTGCTCTCTCAGGTAGAAGTAAAAGATCCCATGGCACTATTCGAAGAAGAACAGGGATGCACTCCCTAGTGTTCTGGCCAACATGTATGCCTCGAAACACCTAAAAACAGATAACCTAGTCATTTATTGTATTGCTGCTTGTGGGAGCTTGCTGTGTGCAAATTGGCTGCTGTGTTTTCTACATTACAGCAGTGATGACACTTCAAAAATTACTTAATTGGCTGTAAAGTGCTGTGTGGTGTCTTAAGGTCATGAAAGGCATTATATAAATACAAGTCATTCCTTCATCCATTTTCTAGCCTTTACCTCGAACTTTAGAAGAGCATTCCCTACCGCAGCAGTCTGTACATTTCCATTTTCCATACCAGCTATCCTCATGGCCTCGCTAAGTAAAGGTGGCAATTGGTGCCAAATTGAGCTGATTTTTTTTGTTGTGCTGGAACTGGGTTGAGACTGCTCAACTCAGGTTAAACCTGGTGCACTTATTTGATGTTAGTGCGACATGGGAGAAATTCTGTTCCAATGCTCTACATGATTTTGTGCAGGAGTCAACTTAAAAGAAGAAGTCAGCTCTATGTTACAATTAATAAAATATATTAGGTTGTTAAATATGTGATGTATCTTTGTTTTATTACAGAAGTAATAGGCTAATTAGTTGATAATTGATATATCCATTTGCATTAATGATCTGGTAACTGATGTACTTATTTTACAAAATGATGGAAAAAAATCTGAAAAATGCTGGAAATAAGCCGTCAGCCTGTCAGAATCTAAAGAAAGATGAGGCAGATTAAGTTTTCTGAAGTAGACCTTTTGGTAGAAACTGCTATGTTAACAAGATCTAAGCATTTTGCAGGAAGGATCCATGTTGGCTTATTGTGAAGAAAAGCACTGCTTCGACCTTAATTATCTGTCTCTCCATCAGATTCCACCTTCACTCCTCCACATGCACCAGCAAACATAATCACAAATGTGGGTGCAAGTAAGCCTGATATGTGTCCCTGTATAACTGTCTCATCTTTCTATCAGGGAAATAATGATGAGAACATTATTACTTAATCTCCATTTTCAGTGTTCCAGATGGATTAAATACATAAACAAGAATTCAAAGCTTCTCCCTGCCCCTCATCATCTTTTACCTCAATTTTTACCTTGCCTGAATCTTCCACTCCTCATTTCTTTATCTTTCCCCCGACTTTCTTCCCATAATCTGCCTTCTACCTTCTTTCCTCCTTCCCTCTCAGCTCAAAAACTCAGAAGCAAGTCTTCAAACCTTCTGGGTCTGGAGGATAGTAAAGGCTGCATCCTGATTGCTCAAAAGTCCATCAATCAGGAAAAAGTATTTTCCAGTCAGTCATTCAGCTCCAGGAGACTTAAAGAGCTGAAGTTGAATCTGGCTTTGCACACAAATGCACATGGAAGAAAAGAGCTCACCTGGAATTTCATGGGTCAAATCAAAGCTCTTTGATGTTGGAACTACAGCCTGTATTTTAACTCCAGATGGGAGTTCTGCAAACAGGGACCAAAGTGGGTGCTTACACCTTTCCATTTATATGACAATGCTGCAAAAAAAGTAAATGTGTTTCTACAATGTTTGATGAAGAGTGAATTGTGATTTCTTAAGAGAATCTGCACTAATCTTTTTGAGTCTGTGGGGAAACTAACAAAGAATTTACATCAGCTCATGGTTGAACACAATTAAAGTTGTTTCCACTGGGGACACTTTAAGTTTATACAAGATAATCAGGAATAGGTAGTGCAACATTTCCATAACAATGCCTAATGAAACAAGACAAATCTGTAAATGAGTCTCCAGTCCCATAGTGGCTGTCATTTCAATCAACTCATTCAGGATTAATGGTTCATTGCACTTTTACGAACAACCAGTAACTACTGGAGGTGATATTAACTACAAGGCATTCTTTCCATTTATTGCAGCTTCCTGAAGTAAATAGTATAAATTCTCTTTGCATGAATACAAAATCTCTCCTCGTGCAAGAGATTGTTTTTAAATGAATGAAACACATTCAATCCAGAAATTATTCTATCATAAGGGCTTAAATTAAAATTTGCAATGGATATATAAGTACATAACTTAAAAATTCTGTGTACAACGGTCAACATGTTATGATAAATTTGTATGGGGCAGTGGTTAGGCCATAGAGTAGTGTGTGTAGTTTTAGGTGCCACTTTATAAAAAAGGACATTAAAACCACAGAGATTCACAAAGATGATTCCTGCAATGAGAGGAATTAATTATGAAAATGTTTTATAACAGGATCTATTTCAGTTGAGTGAGAGAAGGCTAACTGGAGATTTAATGGAAGTTTTTAAAATTAGAAAGGGTTTTGATAAGCGTTCTCAATTTACCCTATTTTCTCTGATTGGGGAGTCAGCGACGAGGGATCGTTAATTAATGGCATAATTCACAGTAAAATCCACCATTGTAAACATGAAATTAATTTTTCCATATCATACTTTACAGCACACTCGTGATACAGCAGAACAGTCAATGGGAAACTACTGAATAGAGAAATAGTCTCATTTGTGAATGAGTAAGGCATACACATTTGAACTGTTCAGAGGTTGATTGGTCATTTTTAATATGGAATATATTCTGCATAGTGCATAACCTTTATGTATACATTACTTTATTTAAAGCCTACAATCACTATCAGAAGTATTAAAAAATCAGTAACTGGTATGACAAGTCAAACTGAACTCTGTGCTTTGAGTGGGTGGCTGAGTTAAATCTCTAATTGATATGTAACTGAGGAAGAACACAAGAACAGCAGGGAAAGGATGAACTTACAGGAGGGCAATCTTGGAAGGACTGTACCATTATTCAAGTAAGGAAGGGGATTTTGGATGACAAATCCTGAATTTTGACATTGGGCTTGAAATTCCATGGCTGTACTAGCAGATTCTTGCTGTAAGTCCAGCAGAATGAACACAAATACTGCCAGAATCCAACCTCACTGAGTCCCAGCCTTGCAACAACATTTCGGGGATGACTTTGTGGGGGCGGTGCCTCTGCCCACTCCTACATAGCCATTGATGTAAAGGAAGGCAAGGTCAGAGCCTGGAATTTCCTAAGTCCTTGAGCCTTAGTCGGAATATGACTACTGATTGGTACAGGTACTGCTGGACATACCAGATGTACTTTGCTGAAAATGGCGGAAGTGGGTTTCGCCTGGGTAGTCAGAGCCAGGACCACTGAAGAGAAGGAGCCCAGACCATTTACTTATTGGGGTGTTTAAAGTGGTCCTCTTTGAAAGCTGGCTGCAGAAGGTGCCGAGAGTGCTATGGGGTTGGGGCAGGGTGTGGTAGGGTGGGGGGGGATGGGTGGTAGAAGCCTTCTCCCCTGAGACACCCAGTAACCAACTGTGTTTAAGGGGTCTTTGTTTGGAGAGACACAAACCTCTGAAAGCCCATTCTGGCCCCATCACTTGACCCTGTGAACTTCAACAGGATCAGCAGTGGTGGCCATGGGCGGGCACGTTCCCAGCACTTCAGGGTCATGATACACAAGCAGTAGCTCTTCAATAAATATACATGCTTTTACATGGCTCAAAATTGCCCAGGCGTTGCTTCATTTTTTTTGGAACAACTTGATTTTTCAGGAGTTTCTTAAAAATCCACATTTTACACATTCAATTTGCGCCAAAGTAAGCGAGAAGATAAGATTTTTTTGAGTTTAGTTCTTTTTTCAAAAAGGAGGCAATACCAGCCACCTATGCCCATTTTGGCCTTTTAAGCCACTTTGGACAACTAATCGTTGCTCCAAACTAACTTAGGACAGCGTATGTGGCCACTTGTGACCGCACAGAAAACCCGCGGAGAGTTAAGAAATCAGCACAGATAGGCACATCTGAGACCATTCGGCCAGAGATAGGGGCAGGAATGGAGAGGACCTTGCAAAGCACAACAACATTCAAGAGGCATAAAAACATTCAAGTAGAAATAAAAAATAAAACTAAATCCAACCTTCCTATCAAAACTCAGCCTGGGAAGTCAATGGGCCGGCCAGTGTGAGAAGCTACTTGGCCAGGGATAGGCATGTTCGAACACTCTAATACGCATGCGGACAGCTGCCGGCACTGTTTCTCACGCAGGGCCTGAGCTCCGCCCCCCCCAATCGACTGGGAGAGGCAACACAGTGGCCAGAATCGGGGAGATTTTTTAGGCGCCGTTTTCAGCCCACAAAGTTGGCGCATCTCTGGTTAGTGCATCGAAAAAATGGGTGGGCCAAATTTGAGTTCACAGAGAGGTTCGAGTTAGTTTAATATATTGCTGAGTTTTGTGTCTGTTCCTTACTAAGAAAAACACAATGGATGGAGTCAGTTTATTTCATAATTGTAAGCAAGGTCCTGGATGGAATTTGCTCTCTTATAGTTTGTGTTATTTTTGTTCAGAAATGTTACATTTTATACCTCTAGTCATGAACAACTCACAATAGGAATTGTTCGGTAAATTATGTAATATCTATGAATTCTGGTTTGCTGAGAAACTGTTTAATTTTTGAACTCTGTTTATTTGATAATTAGCATTTGGCCAACTGGACAAAATCACTTTGAAACATAGAAACATAGAAAATAGTTGCAGGAGTCGGTCATTCGGCCCTTCTAGCCTGCACCATCATTCAATAAGATCATGGCTGATCATTCCCTCAGTACCCCGTTCCTGCTTTCTCTCCATACCCATTGATCCCTTTAGCCATAAGGGCCATATCTAACTCCCTCTTGAATATTTCCAATGAACTGGCATCAACAACTCTCTGCGGTAGGGAATTCCACAGGTTAACAACTCTGAGTGAAGAAGTTTCTCCTCATCTCAGTCCTAAATGGCCTACCCTTTATCCCAAGACTGTGTCCCCTGGTTCTGAACTTCCCCATCATCGGGAACATTCTTCCCGCATCTAACATGACCAGTCCCGTCAGAATCTTGTAAGTTTCTACGAGATCCCCTCTCATCCTTCTACACTCCAGTGTATAAAAGCCCATTTGATCCAATCTCTCCTCATATATCAGTCCCCCCATCCCGGGAATCAGTCTGGTGAAACTTCGCTGCACTCCCTCAATAGCAAGAACGTCCTTCCTCAGATTAGGAGAACAAAACTGAACACAATATTCCAGGTGAAGCCTCACCAAGGCCCTGTACAACTGCAGTAAGAACTCCCTGCTCCTATACTCAAGTCCCCTAGCTATAAAAGCCAACATACCATTTGCCTTCTTCATCACCTGCTGTGCCTGCATGCCAACTTTCAATGACTGATGTACCATGACATCCAGGTCTCGCTGCACCTCCCCTTTTCCTAATCTGTTGCCATTCAGATAATATTCTGCCTTCGTATTTTTGCCCCAAACCTTACATGTATCCACATTATACTGCATCTGCCATGCATTGGCTCACTCACCTAACCTGTCCAAGTCACCCTGCAGCCTTTTACCATCCTCCTCACAGCTCACACCGCCACCCACTTTAGTGTCATCTGCAAACTTGGAGATATTACACTCAATTCCTTCATCTAAATCATTCATGTATATTGTAATGTGCTGGTGTCCCAGCACTGAGCCCTGCAGCACTCCACTAGTCACTGCCAGCCATTCTGAAAAGGACTCGTCCTGTCTGCCAACCAGTTCTCTATCCACGTTAGTACATTCCCCCAATACTATGTGCTTTGATGTTGCACACCAATCTCTTGTGTGGGACCTTGTCAAAAGCCTTTTGAAACTCCAAATACACCACATCCACTGGTTCTCCCTTATCCACTCTACTAGTTACATCCTCAAAAAATTCCAGCAGATTTGTCAAGCAAATCCATAAATCCATGCTGACTTGGACCGATCCTGTCACTGCTTTCCAAATGCGCTGTTATTTCATCTTTAATAATTGATTCCAACATTTTCCCCACTACTGATGTCAGGCTAACCGGTCTATAATTACCCGTTTTCTCTCGCCCTCCTTTTTTTAAACAGTGGTGTTACATTAGCTACCCTCCAGTCCACAGGAACTGATCCAGAGTCAGTAGACTGTTGGAAAATGATCACCAATCCATCCACTATTTCTAGGGCCACTTTCTTAAGTACTCTGGGATGCAGTCTATCTGGCCCCGGGGATTTATCAGCCTTCAATCCCATCAATTTCCCGAACACAATTTCCCACTTTATAAGGATATCCTTCAGTTCCTCCTTCTCACTAGATCCTCGGCCCCCTAGTATTTCCAGAAGGTTATTTGTGTCTTTCTTAGTGAAAACAGAACCAAAGTATTTGTTTAACTGTTCAGCCATTTCTTTGGTTCCCCATTATAAATTCACCTGAATCTGACTGCAAGGGTCCTATGTTTGTTTTCAACTCTCCCCCTCCTAATTAAACCCTTTGTCCTCCTCTGCTGTATTACAAAATTCTCCCAGTCCTCAGGTTTGCTGCTTTTTATGGCCAATTTATATGCCTCTTCCTTGGATTTAACCTTAATTTCCCTTGTTAGACACAGCTGAGCCACCTTCCCCATTTTATTTTTACTCCAGACAGGGATGTACAATTGTTGAAGTTCATCCATGTGATCTTTAAAAGTTTGCCATTGCCTATCCACCATCAACCCTTTAGGTATCATTCGCCAGCCTATTCTAGCCAATTCACATACCATCGATGTTAACTTTTCCCAAGTTCAGGACCCTAGTCTCTGAATTAACTGTGTCACTCTCCATCTTAAAGAATTCTATCATATTATGGTCACTCTTCCCCAAGGAGCCTTGCACAACAAGATTGTTAATGAGTCCTTTCTCATTACACATCACCCAGTCTAGGATGGCCAGCCCTCTAGTTGGTTCCTCGACATATTGGCCTAGAAAACCATCCCTAATACACTCCAGGCAATCCTCCTCCACCGCATTGCTACCAGTTTGGTTAGCCCAGTCAATATGTAGATTAAAGTCGCCCATGATAACTGCTGTACCTTTATCGCACGCATCCCTAATTTCTTGTTTGATGCTGTCCCCATCCTCATTACTACTGTTTGGTGGTCTGTACACAACTCCCACTAGCATTTTCTGCCCTTTGGTATTCCGTAGTTCCACCCATACAGATTCCACATCATCCAAGCTAATGTCCTTCCTTACAATTGCATTAATTTCCTCTTCAACCAGCAACGCCATCCCACCTCCTTTTCCTTTCTGTCTATCCTTCCTGAATGTTGAATACCCCTGGATATTGAGTTCCCAGCCTTGTTCACCCTGGAGCCATGTCTCCGTGATGCCAATTACATCATATCCGTTAACTGCTATCTGCACAGTTAATTCGTCCACCTTATTCCGAATACTCCTCGCATTGAGGCACAGAGCCTTCAGACTTGTCTTTTTAACACCCTTTGCCCCTTTAGGATTTTGCTATAATGTGGCCCTTTTTGCCTTGGGTTTCTCTGCCCTCCACTTTTACTTTTCTTCTTTCTATCTTTTGCTTCTTCCCCCATTCTACTTCCCTCTGTCTCCCTGCATAGGTTCCCATCCCCCTGCCATATTAGTTTAACCTCTCCCCAACAGCACTAGCAAACACACCCTCTCGGACATTGGATTCGGTCCTGCCCAGGTACAGACCGCCCGGTTTGTACTGGTCCCATCTCCCCCAGAACCGGTTCCAATGTCCCAGGAATTTGAATCCCTCCCTTCTGCACCACTCCTCAAGACACGTATTGATCAGAGTTATCCTGCAATTCCTACTCTGACCCGCACGTAGCAGTGGTAGCAATGCTGAGATTACTAGCTTTGTGGTCCTACTTTTTAATTTAGCTCCTAGCTCCCTAAATTTGTCTTGTAGGACCTCATTCTGTTTTTTACCTATATCGTTGGTATCTGTGTGCACCACGACAACTGGCTGTTTACCCTCCCCCTTCAAAATGTCCTGTACCCGTTCCGAGACATCCTTGACCCTTGCACCAGGGAGGCAACAAACCGTCCTGGAGTCTCGTTTGCGGCCACAGAAACATCCATCTACTCCCCGTACAATAGAATCCCCTATCACTATAGCTCTCCCACTCTTTTTCCTGCCTTCCTGTGCAGCAGAGCCACCCATGGTGCCATGGTCTTGGCTGCTGCTGCCCTCCACTGATGAGTCATCCCCCTCAACAGTACCCAAAGCGGTGTATCTGTTTTTCACGGAGATGGCCGCAGGGGACCCCTGCACTACCTTCCTTCCACTGTTCTTCCTGTTGGTCACCCATCGTCTATCTGGCTGTGTAACCTTTACCTGCGGTAAGACCAACTCACTAAACATGCTATTCACATCATTCCCAGCGTCATGGATGCTCCAGAGTGAATCTACCTGCAGCTCCAGTGCCACAATGCGGTCTGTCAGGAGCTGCAGCTGGATACAATTCCCACATATATAGTCGTCAGGGACACGGGAAGCGTCCCTGACTTCCCACATATAACACGTGTCCGAGCTCTCCTGCCATGACTTAACCCCTAGATTAACTTAATTTGGCAACAATAATGCTAAAGTTAATTACTGATAAAGAAAAGAAAAAGAAAAACTACTCGCCAATCACCACCACTTACCCCCTTGGCTGTGACGTCACCTTTCGATTTCTTTCTACTTCTTTTTTGCCTTCTCTCCCTGCTGCAGCTGCACCAGCTGGCCTTTATAGGCCGCTCCGACGTCCCCGAACCTCTTGCTGTAACGTCACACTTTGTTTTCTTTTCCTCCCAGGTCGGCGAGTCAGCACTGGTGGGGAAAACAAGACAAAGCAACACCTCCCGCTCCCACTTGCCTGAACTCTCCCACTTACCAAACTCTTACCTTTGCACTCTGACCTGCCGCTGCACTCCGAGCAAGACTGCACCAAGCCCCCTCTTTTTATACTGTTCCTCGCTGACTCACCACTGGCCTGTTTAGAGAACCAATTTTTACTAGCTGTCCAATTAACTAAGCTAGCTTGCTTGTTTGTCTCTGCTTAAACCTACAAGAATCCTATCTGTTTAATATTGCAGTTTTACTTAAACTTGTAATTTTATTTACCTTTAGAAGCTACTAGAAATAATTATTGGCCCCAGAAATTGTGTGGTCCTTTTTGTGCAATTTTGGAGTAATTCTTGCAGGATCAGCGAAAGAAGAGGCAAATTAATCTGCCAAATTTTCACCCTTTTTGCATTGCCCCAAAAATTACATTTGTGAGGGTGTGTGGGGGTGGGGGGGAAGGTGCCATGGGGGTAACGTTCCTCTGCCCATCCTCCCTTATGTTATAGCAAGACTTTGGGGTCATGTCTGGGGGTATTCTCAAGCTACCTGGGAAATTCCAGCAGAAGTGGCCCTAAAATTCAAAAGGAAAAGGATAATCGATCCCCCAAAAATTGATGGTAAATGCCAAAGCAACAAAATGTTGAAGTAATTTACCTTTCCATATTGGAAATGAACGTAACTCCTCTATTTTAGCACAGACGGTGTAAAATAAAAGGCTAATCCTTTCGCTGAAGTAGCAGATGGAGGAATGTCATACTAAAGCATTAATTCATTAGTTACCAATATCTCAGAGCTCAATTTCAAACCAATAAAACTTAATGTTTCTAATTTTAGTAAAGAAAGAACTACTTTGTCAGCTAATATTCAACATTCATTCAAACAGCATTGTCGGTATATACGTGCATAACTTCATAGAATCATAAAAATTTACAGCACAGCAGGAGGCCATTCAGCTCACCGTGTCGGTGCCAGCTGAAAATAAACTATCCAGCCTAATCCCACTTTCCAGCTCTTGGTCCACATACCCTTATAGTTTATAGCATTTCAAGTGCATATCCAAGTACTTTTTAAATATGATGAGGGTTTCAGCCTCTACCACCCGTTCAGGCAGTGAGTTCCAGACCCCCACCACCCTCTGGGGCTGAAATTGCCCCTTTTCATAAGGCCTGTTATCAAAGGAAATTGCCGGTCATGCTGCCGAGTGGAATGGACGCTGATTTTCCGTGGAATGGGCACCATTTTTAACATTGCTCTCCTGCGGTATCCTGGCGGTAACCTGCTCCCCCCCAATTTGGTCCCGCTGCAGCCGATCCATCCTAAGTGCATCATCAGAGCATGCACCGCTGATGTTTCCCCCCCCCCCCCGAATGCAAAATTCCGCAGAGATAATGTTGCTGCCACCGCTCGGTGCCACCAGCAGCTTTTCTTGCCTGTGCACTGTGTTTGGCAGTGCGGCCGCAATTAAAGGGGAGGGCGCACTGCCGCGGCCGTCACCTTCTTTTTTTTTGTCGGCCAACTGCCAGGTTGGCCCGACAATTATTGCCCCGGGTTCGGCCGGGCAGACAACACGCAACCTGGCATCCCCTCTTAGGTGCCAGGCCTCTGGCCCGGCCAAAACTCTCCCTGGTGGCCCAGTGGAACTAACTAAAATAAAAGGTAGAGTTCGCAACAGCCCTTCCTTTAAGTGAAGAATAGAGACGTGGTGATGTGCCAGCATGATGACATCATCATATGAACATAAGAACATAAGAAATAGGAGCAGGAGTAGGCTATATGGCCCGCGAGCCTGCTCCACCATTTAATACGATCATGGCTGATCCGATCATGGACTCAGGTCCACTTTCCTGCCCGCTCCCCTTATTCCTTTATTGGTTAAGAAACTGTCTATCTCGCTCTTAAATTTATTCAATGACCCAGCTTTAGAGGCAGCGAATTCCACAGATTTACAAACCTCTGAAAGAAGAAATTCCTCCTCATCTCAATTTTAAATGGGAGGCCCCTTATTCTAAGATTATGCCCCCTTGTTCTAGTCTCCCCTATGAGTGGAAACATCCTCTCTGCATCCACCTTGTCAAGCCCCCTCATAATCTGATACATTCCGATAAGATACCCCCTCATTCTTCTGAATTCCAATGAGTAGAGTCCCAACCTACTCAACCTTTTCTCATAAGTCAACCCCCTCGTCTCCAGAATCAACCGAGTGAACCTTCTCAGAACTGCCTCCAAAGCATGTCAACCGCGAGGGTCTATGAAGTGTCCTCTTCCATTTCGGATGCCCCCAAAAATTCGTCACCATTCTCTACCTGCTCCACGACGAAATGCAGGCTGTGATCATTACCAACAGATCCATTACAGACCCAACCCACGTCCAGACTGGGGTCAAGCAGGGTTGCATCATTGCACCAACCCTCGTCTCAATCTTCCTCGCTGCCATGCTCCATCTCACAATCAACAAGCGCCCCGTTGGAGTGGAACTAAACTACAGAACCAGTGGGAACCTGTTCAACCTGTCATCGAGCTACAGTACGCAGACGACGCCTGTGTCTACGCACATACAGAGGCTGAACTCCAAGTCGTAGTCAACATACTCAGAGGCGTACGAAAGAATGGGCCTTACACTAAACATCCATAAGACAAAGGTCCTCCACCAACCTGTCCCCGCCACACAGCATTGCCCCCCAATCATCAAGATCCATGGCACGGTCCTGGATAACGTGGACCACTTCCTATATCTCGGGAGCCTCTTATCCACAAGAGCAGACATTGACGACGAGATTCAACACCGCCTCCAGTGCATCAGTGCAGCTTTCAATCGCCTGAGAAAAAGAGTGTTCGAAGACTAGGCCCTCAAATCTGCCACCAACTCATGGTTTACAGGGCTGTAGTAACACCCACCCTCCTGTATGGCTCAGAGACATGGACCATGTAGAGTAGACACCTCAAGTCGCTGGAGAAATACCACCAATGATGTCTCCGCAAGATCCTGCAAATCCCCTGGGAGGACAGATGCACCAATGTTGACGTTCTCAACCAGGCCAACATCCCCAGCATTGAAGCACTGACCACACTTGATCAACTCCGCTGGGCTGGCCACTTTGTTCTCATGCCAGACACAAGACTCCCAAGGCAAGCGCTCTACTCGGAACTCCTTCACGGCAAACGAGCCAAAGGTGGGCAGAGGAAACATTACAAGGATACCCTCAAAGCCTCCCTGATAAAGTGTAACATCCCCAGTGACACCTGGGAGTCCCTGGCCAAAGACCACCCAAAGTGGAGGAAGTGCATCCGGGAGGGCACTGAGCACCTCGAGTCTCATCGCCGAGAACAAGCAGAAATCAAGCATAGGCAGCGGAAAGACTGTGCGGCAAACCAGTCCTACCCACCCTTTCCCTCAACGACTGTCTGTCCCATCTGTGACAGGGACTGTGGTTCTCGTATTGGACTGTTCAGTCACCTAAGGGCTCATATTTAGAGTGGAAGCAAGTCTTCCTCGATTCCGAGGGACTGCCTATGATGATGATCCCTTCTTAAATATGGAAACCAAAACTGTACGCAAATATTCCAGGTGTGGCCTCACCAATACCCTGTATAACTTTAGCAAGACTTCCCTGCTTTTATACTCCATCCCCTTTGCAATAAAGGCCAAGATTCCATTGGAGGAGGTACACTTGCTGTATCTGCATACCAACCTTTTGTGTTTCATACACTTGGACCCCCAGGTCCGGCTGTACTGCAGCATTTTGCAATCTTTCTCCATTTAAATAATAACTTGATCTTCGTTTTTTTCTGCCAAAGTGCATAACCTCACACTTTCCAACATTATACTCCATCTACAAAATTTTTGCCCGTTCACTTAACCTGTCTATGTCCTTTTGCAGTTTTTTTGTGTCCTCCCCACACATTGCTTTTCCTCCCATCTTTGTATTGTCAGCAAACTTGGCTACGTTACACTCAGTCCACTGATGAGTGATGACAGTCCGCCCACCTCCCCACTTCCGCTCCCATTATGACCAACTTCCGGGCAGCTGGAAAACAAAGCCAAAGAGGGGACATTCGCTCAAGAAGCCACCGCATCCATTGCGGCGTTGAAAACAGCTAAAACAGGGTAAGTGCACCACGTTTCCGGTGGTGTGCAATTTCGGCCCCGAACTCCCCTCTTCTACCAATTACTTTAACTCTATGTTTCCCGGTTATTGACCATTCTGTTAAGGGAAATAGTTGCTTCCAAAGAAAACAACCTCAACCTATCGAATTGTTCCTCCAGTCCTTGCAACATCCTCTTAAATCTTCTCTGTACCTTCTATAGTGCAATCATATCCTTCCTGTAATTGCAATGCCCAGAACTGCATGCAGTACTCTAGCTGTGGCCTAACTAGTATTTTATACAGTTCAAGCATAACCTCGCTGCTCTTATATTCTATGCCTCGGCTAATAAAGGAAAGTATCCCATATTCCTTCTTAACTGCCTTATCTAGCTGACCTGCTACCTCCAGGGATCTATGGATATACATACCAAGATCCCTCTACATTTCTCAGTATCCTATCATTTATCATGCATTCCATTACCTTGGTAAATGCCCTCCCCAAATGCATTACCTCACACTTCTCCAAATTGAATTCCATTTGCCACTATTTTGCCCATCTGGCCAGTCCATTGATATCTCCTTGAAGTCCACACCTTTCTCCCTCATTATCAAACACACAGACAATTTTTGTGTCATCTGCAATCTTCTTAATCATGCTCCACACATTGAAGTCTAAATCATTGAGGGACCTAGTACTGAGCCCTGTGGGGCCCCATTGGAAACAACCTTCCAGTCACAAAAACACCATCTACCATTACCCTTTGCTTTCTGACACTCAGACAATTTTGGATCCAACTTGTAACTTTCCTTTGGAAACCATGGGCTTTTATTTTTATGATCAACCTGCCATGTGGGACCTTGTCAAAAGCCTTGCTAAAATACATGTAGTCTACATCAAATGTGCTACCTTCATTGACTCTCCTTGCTATCTCCTCAAAAAATTCAATCCATTTAGTCAGATATGACCTTCCCTTAACAAATTCCTGCTGACGGTCCTTGATTAATCCGTGCCTTTCTAAATGACGATTAATACTGTCCCTCAGAATTTTTCCAATAATTTTCCCAGCACTGAGGTTAGACTGACAGGCCTGTAATTATTCTGAGAATCCCTTACTCCCTTCCTAAACACAGTACAACATTAACAGTCCTCCGGCACCATGCCTGTAGCCAGAAACGATTGGAAAATGATGGTGCGAGCCTCTGCTATTTCCTCCCTTGCTTCTCTTAGCAGTCTGACATATATTTCATCCGAGCCTGCCTCTCTCACTATGTTTAAGCCATTCAATAATTCACACTCCCCCTCCTTAACAACAATGTTCTGTACTCAGTTAGTTGACGTCAGCCAGAGGGTGGGGGCACTACAGTAAGCATCAGAATCCCTGGAATAGGCATAGGGTAAATAAGATCAGAGAGTTGAACACGTGGCTCAAAGACTGGTGTGAGAGAAATGGGTTTTGGTTCATGGGGCACTGGCACCAATACTGGGGTAAAAGAGATCTGCTCCGTTGGGATGGGCTCCACTTAGACCGTGCTGGGACTAGTGTCCTGGCAAATCAAATAACTAGGGCTGTAGAGAGGGCTTTAAACTAATTAGTGGGAGTGGGGGGTGGGGGGAGGGTTCAGGTGAGCAGAAATTTAAAAAGTCAAAGAGTAAGTAGAGGCAATAGAGCAGGGTAGCACTGGGGGAAATGAAAACCAGAATGTGACAGGAAGGGACAGAATCTATAAACATAAAAGTGTATCAGAAAGTGGGGTCAAAGCAGGGGAAAATGGTAATAAAACAAAATTAAAAGCTCTTGTTTCTGAATGCACGCAGCATTCATAACAAAATAGATGAGTTAACGGCATAAATAGATATAAGTGGGTATGATCTGATAGCCATTACAGAGACGTGGTTGCAAGGTGACCAAGGCTTAGAACTAAATATTCAGGGGTGTTTGACAATTCGTTAGGATAGACAGAAAGGAAAAGGAGGTGGGGTAACTCTGCTAATAAGAGATGAGATCAGTGCAGTAGTGAGAAATGATACTGGCTCAGAAGATCAAGATGTAGAATCAGTTTGGGTGGGGATAAGAAATAATAAGGGTAAGAAATCATTGGTAAGTGTAGTCTATAAGCCCCCTAACAGTAGCTACATTGTTGGATGGAGTATAAATCAAGAAATAATGGAGGCTTGTAAAAAAAGGAACGGCAATAATCATGGGTGATTTTAATCTTCATCTTGATTGAACAAATCAAATTGGCCAAGGTAGCCTTGAGGAAGAGTTCATAGAGTGTATCGGAGATAGTTTTCTTGAAAAGTACGTTGCGGAACCAACCAGGGATCAGGCTATCTTAGACCTGGTTCAGTGTAATGAGACATGATTAATAAATGATCTACCAGTAAAGGATAATCTGGGAAAGAGTGATCATAGCATGGTTGAATTTCAAATTCAGTTGGACAGTGAGAAAGTTGGATCTCAAACCAGTGTACTAAGCTTAAATAAAGGAGAGTGCAAAGGTATGAAGGTAGAGTTGGCGAAAGTGGAAAATAGATTAAAGTGTAAGATGGTTGATGAGCAGTGGTGGACAATTAAGGAGATATTTCATTACTCTCAACAAAAATATATTCCAATGAGAAGGAAAGATTTTAAGAGAAGGGATAACCATCTGTGGCTAACTAAGGAAATAAAGGATGACATCAAATTGAAAACAATGGCATATAAAGTGGCCAAGATTAGTGGAAGACCAGAGGATGGGGAAGCTTTTAAAAACCTGCAAAGAACAACTAAAAAAATAATAAAGAAAGGGAAGATAGATTATGAAAGTTAACTAGCAAGAAAAGAGTTTCCACAGGTATATAGGGCCTAACATTGCCCAACCCCTTTTTTCGGCGCACTGACCTGAAGTGCACCGACTTTGTGCACTGAAAAGGGCGCCAGAAACAAGGGGCCCCATCCTGGCCACTCTTCGGAGTCCCCGGAGTCCTGGCGTGGCGTGGAGGCTGGAGGGGCAGGGGGGGGGAGAGCAACAGGCCAGCGCACAAAACACTGCCGGCACCTGCGCGCATGCTCAGTGAGAGCTGGGCGCATGCTCCTGCCCTCCCAGTGCATCCTGTGGGTTGTGAGCAGGACCCAATGCTCGCAGCCCCTATCCCCGGCCAAAGGGACGCCCGATCTCGCCGCATCCTATCCCTGGCCGAGTGGCCTCCCGCACCGGCCGGCCGGCCCGCAGAGTTCCCGAACAGGTAAGGACTTTACTTTTATTTTTTATTTAGTGGCTGTGCTTGAAACTTTTGATTGGGGGAGGGGAGGAGGAGAGTTTTGGTGCATTTCCTGGGCAGCCTTTAAAGATAACGTAGGATTTACTTATTTTTTTAATTGTATTTTAATGGTTTGAGCTTTTCCTTAATGTTTGCTGCTTGGTTGTTGAGGTCCTCTCCAGTTCCCTTCCCTTCCCTATCCCTGCCCTAATGTCTGCCGAATGTGCGCTGCTTTTTCTTAACTGCCTGCAAGGTTTTTCAGAGCTGGCCACATATGCTGACCTAAGTGGATTTGGAGTACATTTTTGCTGGCCAAAGTGGCATAAATGGCCAAAACTGTCCTAAGTGTCTGGGAACGCCCCCTTTTGAAAAAAAAACTGACCTAAAAAAAAATCGTACCTAACTGACTTACTCTGGAGCAAATTTTGGGGGAAAAAATTACATTTTCTAACTTACGCCAGAAAAAACAACTTACTCCAAAAAAATTGATGCAAAGTCATGGCCAATGTTGGGCCCATAAAAAGGAAGAGAGTGGCTAAAGTAAATGTTGGCCCCTTAGAGAATGAAACTGGGGAATTAATAATGGGGAACAGGGAAATGGCAGACTTTGAATAAATATTTTGGATCGGTCTTCACAGTCGAAGACACTAAAAACATCCCAATAATGGATAATCAAGGGGCTATAGGAAGGGAGGAACTTAAAACAATCACTATCACTAAAGAAGAAGTACTTAGTAAAATAATAGGACTAAAGGCAGACAAGTCCCCTGGACCTGATGGCTTGCATCCTAGGATCTTAAAAGTGACTGCAGAGATATTGGATGCATGGGTTGTAATCTAATTAGGTAAATTGGTTTATAGTTTCCTGCTTTCTGTCTGCCTCCTTTTTTAAATAAGATTATTACATTTGTGGTTTTCCAGTCTGCTGGGTCCTCCCCAGAATCCAAGCAATTTTGGCAGATTACAACATGTCATTGGGAAAATGCTGGAGTCCATTATTAAGGAAGCAGCAGCGGGACATTTGGAAAAGCATAATTCAATCAAGCAGAGTGAGCAAGGTTTTATGAAAGAGAAATCGTATTTGAAAAATTTGCTGGAGTTGTTTGAGGATTTAACGAGCAGGATGGATAAGAGAGAACCAGTGGATGTGGTGTACTTGGATTTCCAGAAGGCATTTGATAAGGTGCCACATAAAAGGTTACTGCACAAGATAAAAGTTTATGGGGTTGAGGGTAATATATTATTAGCATGGATAGAGGATTGGCTAACTAATAGAAAACAGAGTTGGGATAAGTGGGTCATTTTCCAGTTGGCAAACAGTAACTAGTGGGGTGCTACAGGGATCAGTGCTGGTGCCTCAACTATTTACAATCTATCTTAAATGATTGGGATGAAGGGACCGAGTGTAATGTAGCCAAGTTTGCTGATGATATAAAGATGGGTGGGAAAGCAAGTTGTGAGGAGGACACAAAAAATCTGAAAAGGGATAGAGACAGGCTAAGTGAGTGGGCAAACATTTGGCAGATGGTGTATAATGTGGGTAATTGTGAGGTTATCCACTTTGGCAAAAAAAATTAAAAAGCAAATTATTAAATGGTGAAAAATTATAAAGTACTGCAGTACAGAGGGACCTGATGATCCTTGTGCATGAAACACAAAAGTTAGTATGCAGGTACAGCAAGCAATCAGGAAGGCAAATGGAATGTTGGCCTTTATTGCAAGGGGAAGGAATATAAAAGCAGAGAAGTCCTGCTACAACTGTAAAGGGTTTTGGTGAGGCCACACCTAGAGTACTGCGTACAGTTTTGGTCTCCTTATTTATGGAGGGATATACTTGCATTGGAGGCAGTTCAGAGAAGGTTCACTAGGTTAATTCCTGAGAGGAAGGGGTTGATTTATGAAGAAAGGTTGAGTAAGTTGGTCCTATATTTAATGGAGTTCAAAAGAATGAGAGGTGATATTATTGAAACATATACGATAATGAGGGGCTCGACAAGGTGGGTGCAGAGAGGATATTTCCACTCATAGGGGAAACTAAAACTAGGGTACTTGGGGCTAGAGTTTCCTCGTTTTTTTGCATGCTTAACGCCCACTTAACCGCTGAAATGACGTATAATGCCCATATATCGCCCATTTCGCCACAAAATGGAAACTGACGCGCATTTTTCAGAAACTTATCGCTGAGCATTACTTTCCCCATGTGCGTAACGCCAGGAAAAAAATAATACTGTCCGCCCACTTTTTTTGGGCGGAATCATCAGAATTGGTGAAATCAACGCCGACCATATCGCCCAGTGTTACTTTCCGTGCAGGTTTAATGCCGATTCAATAATACCGCCCGCCCACTTTTTTTTGTCGTAAAGATCACATTTGCCAAAACTAACGGCCATGAGATCGCCCAGCGTCACTTTCATCACCTCGCACACATGTCGCCCACAATATCGCTCGCCCAAAAAACGCCCGGAAAAAGTGGAAATAATCACAGTGTTATGGATGCCATATTCTACATCACATGTCTCATCCTTTAAAAGGCTGCTGTGCTTCAACCTCAGCGGAGTTCGGATGTACTCTGGAAGTCATTGGAGTTGATGTGAACATCTTTACCATACTGTGACTGATTGGAATTTAATAGGTGTCTTCATCGGGACATTCATTGTTTGTGACCAATCGGTGGAAAACAGAGAGTTATTGCAATGGGGCCTGTCCTTTCTCACCCTCTCTTGATGACCAATTACATGCTGCAGACTCAAGATGGCCGAAGGTACACGCCACAGCATTATGTGCCCAATGTAAGATGTGCCAGACTGATGAGGAGGACCAGACATTACAACCCCCGCAAGTACAGGGAGAAGCAGTCTTACCTCGACTTGCCCGACACCAACTGCCTTCGGAGACTGTGTTTCCACAAGGTGGTTATCACTGAGATATGCCAGCTCATAAGGAGAGATCTACAGTGTGCCAGCACCAACAGTACTGCACTGTCCGTTGAGGTCAAATTCACTGCCGCACAGTCGTTCCAGGCCTCAGCTGGCGACATTTGTGGTCTGTCTCAGCATGCCACACATTGCTGCATTAGACAGGTTACTGAAGCCCTGTACGCACACAGGAAGGACTTGATCAGTTTCCCTATGCCCAGGGAGGCACAGAGTGAGAGGGCTCGAGGATTCTCCAGAATTGCAAACTTCCCCAAGGTGCAAGGAGCAATAGACTGTACGCACATCGCGATGCGGGCACTTTTTCAGGATGCAGAGGTTTTCTGGAACCACAAGAGATTCCACGCCCTGAATGTCCAACTCGTTGTCAACCACCAGCAAATTATAATGGTGGTGAATGCTAAATTTCCAGGCAGCATCCATGATGCTCACATCCTGCATAAGAGCACTGTATCTAACTTGTTTAACAATCAGCCACAAGGTCAATGCTGGATGCTTGGTGACAAAGGAGGCTGATGACCCCCCTGCGTGACATCCACACCAAAGCCAAGAGGCAATACAACAAGAGCCACAGAGCCACTCGCAATATCATGCAGAAAACCATGGAGTGCTTAAGCAGTACTTTAGATGCCTGGACCAATCAGGAGGCGAGCTCCAATACCACCCTGAGCAGATAGCTCAATTCGTGGTGGTGTGCTCCATGCTGCACAACTTGGCGATCAGGAGGGGTCAAGAATTGCCTGATGAGTCTGACAGTCCATCTCACCAGAGAGAGGAAGAGGAGGACCAGGAGGTGGATGCTGACATCCGCCCAATCAGGCTGACGCTGAAGTCATGCGTTCTCCTGCCCGTAGACTACATGAAAGGGCCCATGGTGGCATGATAGCTGCAAGAGCCTTACATCAGGAGCTCATCAATGAGCACTTTGCCTGAAAGAACATTGGTGTTATTTACAAGGCTGCCACACTGCTGGTTGTGCAGGTCATACATCAATGGTGGGCATCACCTTAGTGACATTTAAAGTTTATGTTGATTGAAGTCAAGTGTAATTATACGCTTTGATAAGGAATCACCAGCGTGTAATGGTGCAGCTATCTGTGAGCCAATGCGCAACAAGGTTTTATTAAATAAAAAACATATAACCCGAACAGTTGGCTGAAATCATCAGTATTTCTGTAAAAACCAAACACTTCCCCACTCCCCCCCCCACCCCCGCTTCTCCTCCTCACCTCTACCCCTTCTCCTTCCCCTCCTGACTCCAAGCTGCCTCGCCAAGGAGCTCCTCAGGCGATGTTTCTTTGGGGGAGGGGATGACGGCCGAACCGCTGCTTGGACGGATTCGGGAGAGGATGGTCCCGAGGTGGGGAACGTGCTCTGAGCCAGAAGCAAGATGTTGCTCCTGGTTCTCATGTGTGGTTGGCAATGGGGGTGCGTCACCTTGGGGTGCAGTGCCGCACTCCGGGACCACTGGGAGCCTCTGCCACCAGTGTTCCTGACTACAAGCTCCAGGGCCTCCAGCATCTCTTCCATGTTATATCTTATTTGTTGGACAAAAACTCGGTGCCAACTATGTTCTTGGTGCTTAGAAGGCTTTTTGTTGCACACACTACAGTCACACATGCCTTCAGTCATTCTCAGCTCCCTCTCTCTATTTCGCCTTCTCTGCGCATGTCATGATGACCCTTGACCTCCTGAATCGAGCGTTGCCTTGCCGTTGCTAAACACGGTGACATTTTACGGCAGAAGGTCAGCGAGATTTAACGCTACCGCCCTTTTCATATCGCTCGCGGTAATACTCAATTTCAAAAATGGAGACTAGGTGCTTTGAGAATGGGCGAGAAGCCGGCGATATGAAAACACATTTACTGCCCACACCGGGAATAACGCCCAGTTTTGGGCAATATGCATAAAAGTGTAAAATCGAGCCCATAGTCTCAGAATAAGGGGCTACCCATTTAGAACTGAGATGAGGAGTAATTTATTCTCTGAGGGTTGTAAATCTGTGGAATTCTCTGGCCCAGAGAGCTGTGGAGGCTGGGTCATTGAATATATTTAAGGCAGAGATGGACAGATTTTTGAGCGATAAGGGAGCAAAGAGTTATGGGGTGCAGGCAGGGAAGTGGAGCTGAGCCCATTATCAGATCAGCCATGATCTTATTAAGTGGTGGAGCAGGCTCGAGGGGCCAAATGGCCTACTCCTGCTCCTATTTCTTATGTTCTTATGTTCTTATGGGACAATTGGCCTGGATTCTCACTCTGGGCCACTACCTGCTAATGCCTGCTGAAGTTTACTGAGTACACACTGGCTGAGGAGAACATCAGCCTGTGCTGTGATGCTTCCCATGGTAGTCTACCAACCCTCACTATCAAAGCTCACCAAAGAATGACGACCACTTTGGAAGTAGCCCAGGGCATTCGCACATGTGGACCTGTAACTCAGACTATACTTTCAATGAGTGCCCAGCACTTTTCGGGAGCTGAAGGAAACATTCACCTTCTGGTGGAAACATGTTTGATGCTGATAGACTTGGAGAGAAATTGGTCACTGTCCATGCAGATGAAAATTGCAGATGCTAAAAGTATGTTAAATTGTTCAACATCTATTCTTCATCCTTTTTTGTAGATTCAGTGCAAAGGTGGCATGTAATTCACCATATTACCTGCAGATGGCGACATTGCTTTACTTCTTGTTGTCTCCACTGCTGAGCATCACACGTTAATTGTGAGAAACCGATAGCTTGTTGGTGAAACAGGACCTGCGAAGATAAAATCATTCTCTGCATATAAATTAAGCTGAGCATTCTTGCACATAAATCTGTTTATGTCAGTCATTCTTCTTGGAATACGGTCATGTAGAATTAAACAGAAATTACCAACACAGAAACAGGCCATTGAGCCCTCTCAGCCCGTGTCGGTGTTTATCCTCGATATGAGCAGTTGACCAAACCCCATATGTCCTCCCTGTCACGCATTCCATTCATCCCCATTCCTATATATAATAATCAATCTGAAATTCTCAACATTTTCAGTGGAGTATAAAGAGGCCATGTAGCTTATTTCTTTCACCGATCAATTAAAGGTGCTGTAAAAATTATATTCTCCTCGGAATATTGTATCCCTCAAACATACCACTCAGATTTTGGATGCTACCTGTACGTGTGGCAAGTCAGGCTTCTCCAGTGAAGAAAGGGCTGGGTTGGTGTACTGCAACTAAAATCCAGCAAGATTTTGGGGGTGGAAATTTGGGCTGTTGCTGCCTCTGTTCACGCCCCAGAGAGGCGGTAATGTCGGTAGAAATAATTTCTGGGCAGGAAGACAACTTCCAGCGCCCCCGCCGGGATATTTGGTGCAGGAGCGTGGAGTAGTACCGCCCGGGGAGAGGCGAGTCGGAGCGCAACACCCCTGGTTGCGACACCGTTCTTAAATTTGTTTTCTGGGGGATCCATAGCACCTCGCTGCACGCCCTAGTGGGACTGTGTGGGAAAGCAGGCGGCCAGAGATGTACCTGTGGCAGTGAGGGAAGGAGGTAAGTGTGATTGCAAAAATAAAAAACAATTTCTGTTTATGTGGTCTCAGTAGGGAATGTTTTTGTGGGTTTTTTGACGATTTTTTCCCCCCTGTGAAGCCTCTCTTTGGGCGCACTGAGACCTTCTCTTTAGCTTGGGATTTTGAGTAGCTCAGCCGGCCGAACGCTGTAAAAGAGGTGCACCTCCATTAGCGCTCTGTTCCACACTCAGGGCCAAGCTGATGAATTTTGCGGCTGCAGACACAAACCATTTCCTAGTGCAAAATTTACTGTCCCGCCGCCATTAGCGTCCTAATTAGCCCCCAACCAAACTTCCACCCCATAGTACCCTTCATAACCTCAGGATACCCCAAAGCGCATCACAGAGTGTCGTTTTTGTTGTAATGCAGGGAAACGTGGCAGCCAATTTGCACCCAGCAAGGTCACATGAACAGAAATTAGATAACTGACCAGTTCATCTCTTTTAGAAGTGTTGGTTGAGGGAATAATGTTGATTGGGAAGCAGGAGGGGAGCTCAGGGCAAGGAAGATCACAGATTTCATCATGGGGCCCAAACGAACAGTCCTGTTCCTCCTGGCTCTACAAGAAAAGTTAAAAAGGAAAATTTAACAAACTTACCTCTTTGGGTCTCTTCTGGCCTCAACTCCTCTTCCAGCCTGCTTCAGCACAACGGTTTCCCCACTCAGGCTACTGGATAAAACAGCATTTGGGGCCTAATTATGTCATCCAAGCCTGATCTGCACATTCAAAGAAGGACCGAGCCAGTCCTCTAAAGGACAGGTTAAAGTTGAGGACTATGGGAAGGGAGTAGAATATTTGCAGAAAAGTTTAACTACCCGCTTACCCTGTTTCCATTGGATGAGGAGGGTACAAATATCTCCCTTTGACACTGATATCAATAATGACTAACACAGGTTTTGATTATGGGGCTGACAGGTGACAGCCACATAGGGCAGAAGAAGAGAGCTTAAGGCTGCAGCAGACCATTATTGCCATTGATAGGCTGCAATCTTGCCAACCGTGGAGACGGGGTCATTGGTGGGTGGCGACCCCGCTCCTAGCTCCAGCCTGCACGGTGTGAACAATCTTCCATTAATGGGACTGGTTAAGCCTGCCCTACGAGGTGCCCGGCCAATTGAAGGAAGCGAATCTTTTGACATCATTTGATGACACATCATCAGGCGGTTTCCTTAAAAGGGACCATGTCCACATTCATTTTGACAGTTGTTCGGTCATTGTTCTGCAGCATTGAAGTGTTGCAAACAGTGCACAGCTGCACCCAAGCTCCCTCACAACTCCCTCCAGATACTTATCAAAAGAAGTCACAAAATGTAAGGAGATTCTCTTCCCTTCCAATGGGTGGAAGAGACCTCCACAGGGCACCATCGCAGCCTGACGGCACACTGCACAGGAGGGCACAAGCAGAGATGTCGTCAGTAGGACCTGGCTGCAGTGGCACAAACCGTTCGATGATCTCAGTAGATCACAAAACATTACTTCAAAGCCACACTCAACCTCATCCTGCTGTGCCACGCATCACATCCCTATCACTCTGCCTTCCCTACCCTACTCCTGCATTTCCTTACACGCACCAACTTACCTTGCACCTCCACCCATCCCTCGCTCTCTATCTACATTGTCACATCCCCATCTCACTAGCCACCCCTCACACTCACCCTCATTCTGGTCCAATCATGAAATGTGTGAAAGAAATGGCTTTTTCATTGCAAAGATGCCTCATGGTGTTGGTGATTGCATCAGGTGATTGCGGAGGAGGTTGGTGTTGTTGATAGTGATGCTGGTGTGTTTACTGATGTTAGTGTTGGTGTTAGGGCTGATTGTGTGAGATTCTGAGGAACAAGGTGAGATTTTTTCAAAGGCACTGATGTTGCTGGAATAGATGGCAGCTGAAGTTGAGATGACAGAAGTGATCTGTCAATGGTGAGAGAGGTTGCTCAAAGGAGGTGACAGTGAATAGAAAGTTCACTGCAAACACTTCCAACCTGCATACAGTTCAAAAGTGGCTTCCAAATCCTGAAGGCTTCAGCATCTGAGATTGGAAAGTGAACAGCTGTGAAATGGTAGCTTCTATTCCACTTCTGCAGCTGTCAACGAGTCAAAGCAAAGGAGCGTCTTTGAGAACTCGACACACTTGCCTGACGTAAAGCCTGACCGACGGGAAGCTGTTGAAAAACTTGGAGAAAATGCTAAGTACCTGATAAAATTATTTTTAAATACCTCTAATTTCTACCTCTTAATGATGTTAATTGAATGACCCGCCGCTTGGTGTCGGGTCTGGAATCACAGCCAGACCTGGCACTTTGGAAACTGACAAGGAGGTGGGTTCAGAGCGGGATCCCGCCCCGCTGGCAATCACGGCCATTTTGACAGCAGGCCCGCCTCCAAACCTGCACTCACAGGGCTAGTAAGCTTCCGGTGATAGTGTAGGGTTGATGTCAGCTTCAATTGGCTTTGCAGCCGACGGCATGTGTCAGCCTCTGGCTCTCTGCTGACCTGGAGCCTGCGGAGGCAGTTCTGCGTGGCCGTCGCCTCTGCAAATGGACACAGTCTGTCTCTGGAGCAGCCCGACCTGTCTGACATCCCTTTGTTCTTTCCTTCTTACTCCCCAAAATTAAATTAAAAGGGATATCCATAAGGAAATCCATTGTACTAACCCTCCAGGACAGGCGGGAGTGGGTCAGGTAAAATGCTGAATTCGCGCAACCTGACCCCAACCCACCGTGAACGCACTCGTCTCCGTTTTTACAGTGTCGATTATCGAGCCAGCCAAGTGTCCTGCTGTGGAGAAGCAGGAAGCTCATCAACATTATTCAAAACATTTTCAAAAGCTATTTGATAAACAATAACTTGCATTTATATAGCGCCTTTGACAGTAAATCGTCCCAAGGCATTTCACAGCGTAATCAAACAAAATTTGACACCGAGCCACATAAGGAGATATTAGGAAAGATGACCAAATGCTTCATCAAGGAGGTAGGTTTAAGGAACATCTTAAAAGATGAGGTTCAGGGAGGTAATTTTAGAGTTTAGGACCTTGGCAACTGAAGGCACAGCCACCAATAGTGGAGCGATTAAAATCAGGGATGTACACAAGCCCAGAAATGGAGGAGTGCTGAGGTTTAGGAGGATGGTAGGGCTGGAGGAGATTACAGAGATAGGGAGTGGTGAGGCCATAGAGGCATTTGAAAACAAGAATGAGAATTTTAAAATCGAGGCATTGCAAGCCCAGGAGACAGTGTAGGTCAGTAAGCACAGGGGTGATAGGTGAACAGGACTTGGTGCGAGTCCAAATATGGGCGGCAGAGTTTTGGATGAGCTCAAGTTTACGGAGGGTGCAAGGTGCGAGGCCAGCCAGAAGAGTATTGGAATAGTTGAGTCTGGAGGTAACAAAGGGATGGATGAGGGTTCCAGCAGCAAATGATCTGAGGCAGGGGTGGAAACAGACGGTGTTACAGAGGTGAAAGTAGGCAGTCTTAGTGATGGAGCAGATATGGGGTCGGAAAATCAGCTCAGGGCCAAACAGTCTAGCTCAGTCTCAGTCAGTGACCAGGGAGTGGGATGTAGTCGGTGGCTCAGGAAAAGAGTTTGTGTTGGGGAGCGAAGACACTGGCTTCGATCATCCGAATAGTTAATTGGAGGAAATTTCTGCTCATAGAAACATAGAAAATAGGAGCAGTGGTAGGCCATTCAGCCCTTCAAGTCTGCACCGCCATTCAATATGGTCATGGCTAATCCTCTTTCTCAACACTATATTCCCGCTTTTTTCCCATACCCCTTGATGCCATTTGTTTCTAGAAACCCAACTATCTCCCTCTTAAATATATTCAGTGACTTGGCCTCCACAGCCTTCTGTGGTAGAGAATTCCACAGGTTCACCACCCTCTGAGTAAGAACATTTCTCCTCATCTCGGTCCTAAATTTCTTACCCCATATCCTGAGACTGTGAGCCCTTGTTCTAGACAACTCCAACAGGGCAAACATCGTCCCGCATCCAGTCTATCCAACCCAGTCAGAATGTTATACGTTTAAATGAGATCCCCTCTCATTTTTCTAAACTCTAGTGAACACAGGCCTAGTCGATCCAATCTCTCCTCATACGACAGTCCTGCCATCCCAGGAATCAGTCTGGTGAACCTTCGTTGCACTCCCTCTATGGCAAGTATATCCTTTCTTAGGTAAGGAGACCAAAACTGCACACAATACTCCAGGTGCAGTCTCACCAAGGCCCTGTATAACTGTAGTAAGACATCCTTGCTCCTGTACTCAAATCTTCTTGCAATGAAGGCTAACATAACATTTGCCTTCCTAACTACTTGCTGCACCTGCATGTTTGCTTTCAATGACTGGTGTACAAGGACACCCAGGTGCCTCTGTACATCGACACTTCCCAAGCCATCATCATTTAAATAATACTTTGTCCTTATGTTTTTCCTACCAAAGTGGATAACTTTACATCTGCCATGTGTTCGCCCACTCACTCAACTTATCTAAATCACCTTGCAGCATCTTTGCATTCTCTTAACACAAAACTAGTTGGGAATGTGAGTTGTGATCAGCAAACTTGGAAATATTACTTGGTTCCCTCATCCAAACCATTTATATATATTGTGAATAGCTGGGACCCAAGCACTGATCCCTGTGGTACCCCACTAGTTACTACCCGCCACCCCAAAAAAGACCCATTTAGTCCTACTCTCTGTTTCCTGTCAGATAACCAATTTTCAATCCATGCCAGTACATGACCCCTAGCCTATGTGCGTTAATTTTGCACACTAGCCTTTTATGTGGGACTTTATCAAAGGCCTTCTGAAAATCCAAATGCACTACATCCACTGGTTCTCCCTTATCTATTCCATTAGTTACATCCTCAAAAAACTCCAGTAGGTTTGTCAAACATGACTTTTCTTTCATAAATCCATGTTGACTTTGTTTAATCCCGTTGATATTATCTAAGTGTACCGTTATCACATCCTTGATAATAGACTCCAGCATTTTCCTTACTACTGATGTCAGGCTAACCGGTCTGTAGTTCCCAGTTTTCTCTCTCCTTTTTTTAAATAATGGGGTTACATTTGCCACCCTCCAATCTGCAGGAACTGTTCCATAATCTTTAGAATTTTGGAAGATGACAACCAATGCATCTACTATTTCCATGGCAACCTCTTTTAGTACTCTGGGATGCAGATCATCGGGCCCTGGAGATTTGTCTGCCTTCAGTCACATTAGTTTCTCCAGCACTATTTTCTTACCAATAATCATTTCCTTTAAATCCTTTTGCTCACTCGACCCTTGGCTCACTTGCATTTCAGGGACGTTATTTGTGTCCTCTTCCGTGAAGACAGAACCAAAGTATTTATTTAATTGTTCTGCCATTTCCTTGTTCCCCATTACACATTCTCCCATTTCTGTCTATAAAGGACCTACATTTGTCTTCACTAATCTTTTTTTTAAACATACTTGTAGAAACTTTTACAGTCAGTATGTTCCTTGCAAGTTTACTTTCATACTCTATTTTTTCCCTCTTAAAACAATCTCTTGGTCCTTTTTTGCTGAATTCTAAACTGCTCCCAATCCTCAGGCTTGATACTTTTTCTGGCAACTTGGGAAACTCCTCTTTGGATCTAATACTATCCAGATTGGCGGCGTACATCTTCCATTTGCTGCCCGCCGACTTTCGAAGGACCTTCTTCCTGAATATCCCATCCAAAGTACCGGCTGGTACCTCGGCGGCCATTGGCGGCACTTGGGAGGGCGGAGGCCTTGCTGAAAATCGGTCCCGGAGAGTCGGGATAAACAAGGAATTTTCCGGTTGGTAAACAGTAGCTACTGGGATGCCGCAGGGATCGGTGCTGGGGCCTCAACTATTCACAATCTATATTAATTACTTGGATGAAGGGACCGAGTGTAATGTAGCCAAGTTTGCTGATGATATAAAGATGGGTGGGAAAGCAAAATGTGAGGAGGATACAAAAAATCTGCAAAGGGATATAGACAGGCTCAGAGAGTGGGTAAACATTTGGCAGATGGAGTATAATGTTGGAAAATGTGAGGTTATCCACTTTGGCAAAAAAAATAGAAAAGCAAATTATAATTTAAATGGTGAAAAATTGCCAAGTGCTGCAGTACAGAGGGACCTGGGTGTCCTTGTGCATGAAACACAAAAAGTGAGTATGCAGGTACAGCAAGTAATCAGGAAGGCAAATGGAAAGTTAGCCTTTATTGCAAGGGGGGTGGAGTATAAAAACAGAGACGTCCTGCTACATCTGTACAGAGTATTGGTGAGGCCACACCTGGAGTACTGCATACAGTTTTGGTCTCCGTGTTCAAGGAAGGACATACTTGCATTGGAGGCTGTTCAGAGAAGGTTTACTAGGTTGATTCCGGAGATGAGGGTGTTGACTTATGAAGATAGGCTGCGTAGGTTGGGCTTATACACATTGGAGTTCAGAAGAATGAGAGGTGATCTTATTGAAACATATAAGATAATGAGGAGGCTCGACAAGGTGGATGCAGAGAGGATATTTCCACTCATAGGGGAAACTAAAACTAGGAGACAGAGCCATAGAATAAGGGGCCGTCCATTTAATAATGAGATGAGGAGGGATTTCTTCTCTCAGAGGGTTGTAAATCTGTGGAATTCTCTGCCCCAGAGAATTGTGGAGGCTGGGACATTGAATAAATTTAAGATGGAGATAGACAGATCTTTGAGCGATAGGGGAATAAAGGGTTATGGGGAGTGGGCAGGGAAGTGGAGCTGAGTCCATGATCAGATCAGCCATGATCTTATTGAAAGGCAGAGCAGGCTCGAGGGGCCGGGTAGCCGACTCCAGTTCCTATTTCTTATGTTCTTATGACTTCTGCATACAAGACGGAAGTGTCTTTCCAGCACTGCTTGTGGGCCAGGAGAAGGAGTGCTTTCTAAACTACCTCGCTAACCTGCTTCTCCACCCAGGATCACTGAATCCCCCTCCAGGATTGCCGAACCTCACTTCTGGAGCAGGACTGGCAGCACCTCACACAGTTACTGCTGAGCCTCCAACATTCTCCTTTTAATTGATGGTTCCCCGGGTTCAACTTCTCTGACCAGCTGAGCAGAGCTTAGGGAGGACGGTGCCCTCCGACACGGACGCTCCACAGCTGTCCCTGCCACCACTCTCTGCTCGTGCTCACTTGTGCTGTGACAATCATCAACTGACATCCTACCTAACTGTCCAACAGGCCCCACCAATGTGCCCATATCTGGGCCACTGCCTGAGACGCATATGTCCTGAGACAGTGGGCCCTCAGCAGGAATGAGGAGTCCTCATCATATCCGAGCAGGGGCTCGTGTTCTTCAAATGTTGACCCGAGAGGAGAGAAGAGTCAGTTATGGAACTTTGCAAAGGTTGAAATGCACATCGTTAAAGTCACTGGGGGAGGAATTGCGTGTCGCCCTGTTTGCGGGAGCACACAAAAATCGGTGTGAGGACTCTCAAGCGAACTTCCGGTTTAGCGCTCCAGGAAGGAATTGGAATGTGAAATCAAATGCTACCACTTTTCCTGGAGCACTAAAGTCGACAAGAGTGGCGGTAGCAGTGCAGCGCTACCCACTGTCGAAGGCAGCGATGCCGGGATTCAAGGTTACTTCCTTCCCTTAAAGGCTACAGGCTCTGCATGATATCGGGGTCCCTCATCGCCGACAGCAACCGCAATCCGTGACGATCATCCCCAAGCACTTGAACAGAGTGCAGGGCTGATCAATCAAGGCAGATCAGATCGTAAGAAAAATAACCTAAGGGCTGAATGGATGTTGGACCTGAATTCATGCTCTCCACGGGCGCGTACGAGGTGCCCACGAGCCCGTGGGGTCCCCGCAAGTTCCGGGTTTAGATATGTGAAGCGCATGCGCCTAAACTCGGAACTTGTGATCTGTCAAGAATTCTCTTGACAGATTGCACACCTCCGAAACTAAAGGGCCTCAGTGGGCGGAGAGTTGGGCTATTTGCCCAACTCCTGTCCAGTGAATGTCCTTCAAATTCTTACGACTGATAAAAGCAGGCCTATTATCAGCGTAAAACTTTTAAAGGAGAGAATAATTTTTAAAATTACATAATTTAAACATTTAAAATCCTATTTAATAAGGTAAGTTTATTTTTAGACCCTTAAAAATATGTACATTTATTTTTCAAAATTAAAAAATTTTGTTTTAAATAATTAATGAAATTCCACTTTGATTAATTTTAAATATGTGATTTTTACTTTTAAAATCTTAATTGCATGTGTGTTTTTGAGGTATTCTCATTCATACTTCAGGTGATTCCAGAATCAGCATAAGAATGAATGAGAATACCCCATCTCTATTCTTACCAAGCCCATAATCTGCTGGGATACGTGGGCCTCTATGCGAGCCTTCGTTTAGAGGCCCAGGACCAGACATCTCTGAAACTCCGGGAACAACATGTACTTTCATAGAAATGAATGCGGTCGGAGGCTCCAACCGCAAATTCTGGGCCATTATTCACTTACCCGTCCATCATCACCTTTAAATAGCGCTCGCCAAGCAGCTGGCCTCCCTAACAATGCATCCTGCAGCTGCTGGTGTTGTCGCCTGGCAAAGCTGCAGAGAGTGGAACCAAATTTCGTATCCGGGGTGCTACCGGGGCACTGCGCAGCCAGATGACGTCATGATCTCCGGGCAGGGGAGATTGTGGTGCTAGGGGTTACTGCCGCAGTAAACTCCATCGGCAATTTTGCGGGCATTGGTACTCTCGCCGCGCCCGGTCACAAAGCTGGTAGTGCCCTGTTATTGTCCTCCGGAGGTGTGAACGGGAGGCGCAAAGAGGCCAATTTTTAGCCCATTGTATTTCATAAAGTGCTGAAGTCAATTGAAGAGGACTTTATCTTGTAGAAAATGTGGGCCTTAAAGATTAATGCTGTCACCCTACTCCAATGGACAGCAAACCTCGCCATCTCCGATGCTGAGGGAGACAGAGATGCCGTATATCTCCAGAGATGACTTCTCCACCGGTTAATGTTTCATGATCACAGGGCATCCGCCACTGGTCCTAGCTCCCTCCTGACATTCAGTGCTTTCATTTCCTAAAGGTTGGCATGTCAGACCTATGAGTGACTCTGAGGCATGTGTGCATCTGATGGATGCAATGCAGTGATGAGGGTGACAGTCAAGCAGATGCATCAAGAGTAGGACTGGCATTCATTTGAGGAATATGTTGACAATGGCATTTCAGGACGTATGCTCGGAATTGGGGAAACTGATTGAGGTGATATCGAATTACATGAGGATTGGGATGACTGGCAGTGATGGAGGGTGGAAGCAGGAGGTGAGGATGTGAAGGGGTGAGAATGAGATGATGTGTATGGAAGTGGTACAGTAGGTGCTGATGAAAGTGAAGTGGGTGTTAAGGGTGCTGTTAATGGAATATGATTGACAAGACAGAGTGAGAGGGGGTGCACCGCAGTATGTAGGTGCATCTGTAGTTTTACTCAACTTTGCCAACCTGGTCAGGTCATTGAAACATTTGCAGAATTATATCCTGCACCTCATGGTGATGTTCCAGCTACTGACCTCTTCTGCCAACTCCCACCGTGTCTTTTTTGTGGTGTCAGCAAGTTTTGCCTTGCTACTGTTGGGAAACAGAACCTCTCTCCTGGCCCTAACTGCACCCAATAGAACATCCAGGGACGCATCCATACACCTCAGGGCAGCCTTCGCTCTTACTGCAGCCATCTCTATCTTCTCTTTCCAGTGCAGACACTTCTGACCTCCAACCATCCTCCTTTCATCTCTGAACTCGGTCTTTAAGTAGCGGACGGGAAATCATGACATGTGTGTCATGTCTGCTCACACACAGTGCAGACGCAAAACCCAGACATAATATGAAAATGAGGCATGACTGCTAAAATAGGCCAGGCCTACACATCCCACGATGTTGCACATTTATCGCCTACCATTGTCATCCCCCCCCGCTCCCCTCACCCCCAACCCTCATTCTGTGCCCGACAATGTTGTGGGTATACCAGAAATGTGTCAGTGCCATGTGTCCGGGCACAAAACCAACTAATTGGAAACAGAAACAAAAAATCATGAAAAAAAAACTTCTGAAGTAGCTTGATTATATTTTATTATAAGGAATTTTAAATCTGCTTCTATAAACGGCACAGTCCCAGCAGCCTGGCCCCGATTTATGATTAAAAACAATGGCTGAGTAACACACCCGAAAATATCTAAATGATGCCATCGGCACCAACTTTTAATATTTAGAAACAGAGAAACATAGAAATTTACAGCGCAGAAGGAGGCCATTTCGGCCCATCGTGTCTGCACCGGCCAACAAAGAACCGCACGGCCTTTGGTCAGCAGTCCTAAAGGTTACATATAAACCTATGAACAATGACAGAAAGGCAACGAGCACCCAACCCAACCAATCCGCCTCACCACAACTGCGACACCCCTCATACTGAAACATTCTACACTCCACCCCAACCGGAGCCATGTGATCGCCTGGAAAAGGCAAAAACCAGATAAAAACCCAGGCCAATTTAGGGAGAACAAATCTAGGAAAATTCCTCTCCGACCCATCCAGGCGATCGAACCTAGTCCAGGAGATCACCGTGGCCGTATTCTATTCCCTGCAGTGCTTACCATTATATCTGCTCGGTCCAACAAAAGGTCATCCAGTCTCATCCCAATTACCAGCTCTAGTTCTGTAACCCTGCAGGTTACAGCACTTTAGGTGCCCATCCAACCATCTCTTAAAAGTGGTGAGGGTTTCTGCATCCACCACTCTTCCAGTGAATTCCAGATCCCCACAACCTTCTGCGTAAAGAAGCCCCCCCATCAAATTCCCTCTAAACCTTCCAACAATCACCTTAAATCTATGCCCCCTCGTAATAGACCCCTCCAACAATGGAAATAGACCCTTACTATCCCCTATGTCCAGGCCCCTCAATATTTTGTACACCTCAATGAGGTCTCCTCTCAACCTCCAATGAGAACAAACCCAGCCTATCCAATCTGTCCTCATAACTAAGATTCTCCATTCCAGGCAGCATCCTAGTAAATCTCCTCTGCACCCTCACTAGTGCAATCACGTCTTTCCTATAATACAGCGACCAGAACTGCACACAGTACTCCAGCTGTGGCCTAACCAAAGTATTATACAATTTAAGCATAACCTCCCTGCTCTTATATTCTATGCCTCGTTCAATAAAGGCAAGCATTCTGTATGCCTTCTTAACCACCTTATCCACCTGGCCTGCAACTTTCAGGGAATCTGTGGACCAATGGTGGAGCTTTGGAGGCGTGGCCTATTCAGTTGGACCCTTTTATAGGGGGCACTTGGAGAAAAAAATATGATTTTAGTGTCCAAAAAAACTTTAAAAAGAACCAAAAACACAAAAAAAAATGATTTTAGTGCCCCAAAAAACTTTAAAAAAAACCAAAAACACAAAAATAAACCAAAAAACCACAAAAAAAAGGGCCGTGGAAATGTTTGGTGTGCCCCCCCAGATCGGGGGGACACGATTTAAGGATTAATGTTTTAGTTTCCTCCCAAAAGAGTTCTGTGGACCAATGGTGGCGCTTTGGAGGCGTGGCCTATTCACTTGGAGCCTGGAACAGTGAGAGAAGGAGCTACCTGCTGTTGTTGCTCCTGCCTGGAAAGCCTTTGTGAGACCTGTGAAACAGCCCAGGAAGAGGAGGAAGGGGCTTACTACAATTCCAATTCATCCAGAGGGAGAGGAGGAGAGCAGAAAATTCAACAACTTCATTACTGCTACAGAAAGTTGGAGAGAGGGGGAAAAAGAATAACAACTATCCAGTGTGGAAGGAGGGAGAAACCTCATCAACCAAAGGTGGGTGTGTTTTGGTGCATTCCCCGAAAGACTTTGTTGTATCGGTGGGGGGAGGAAAGAAGACTTGCTAGAGGGCTGGAACATCGCGGGGGGTGTGTGTGTGTGGAAGTGTGTGTGGGGGTCTTGCTTACAGCTAGGCCCCACACACCACTGAAGCACCCCTCCTCCATTGCCTAGCCTGGGATAGCTGGAGCTACCTGGCTGAAGACTGATTAATTACCCTATTTAACATCGTTGGGAGTGTGTGCCTGGGTGGCTCCAGCTACCCCAGGTGAAGACATCTTCTCCCCCCACCCGAAGACCATCCACAAAGACTGTTTTTTGCCATCTGGGGAGTGCACCCCAAGAAACACCCACCCATCGCTGTGAGGGGAGACCTGCCCTCACAGCTTCCCTCTTTCCCACTACTATCTCTCTTTCTCTCTCTCTCTGTCTCTCCCATCTCTCTCTGAGATTCCTTTCCTCCTAATTGAAAAAAACAATTAAGACAACTGAGCAGAGGGAGCAAGGCCCCTCGCCAATTGTCAACTAGGGGAGAGGTGTGGCTCTTTTAGAGCTCCCTCTGTTCAAACACCAACGAGGCAATTTAAGAACATTAAGGCCTGTGACTTTGGGGTGGGTGTGGCCCTTAAAGGGACCCCGTGATGGCGACTCCATCCACGCCAGTGGCGGGGCCAGCAAAGACATATGCGCAGGCGGCGTCCACATCCACGGCGCCTCCTGCGCCTCCTGCTGCCCTGCCACCTTTCAGACTAATAACAAAGAAACACGGGGTCAAGAGCTACACTCACCCCACAATGAGCATTGAGGAGTGCGTGCGGGCGATGGCTGGGGTAGTGGGCCCCTCGGCCATTGTCGCAGCCTCCAAGATGTCTGGGAAGGCGATGTTCTTCCTGGGGTTGGAGCGGGCGGTGTCCCTGGCCCTTGAAAAGGGGCTCACGTTGGGCGGGACGTTCCTGCCAGTGGACCCTTTCAAGGCCACCGCGCAGATGGTCATCCTTTCAAACATCCCGCCCTTTGTTCCCGCTGAGCTCCTCCTCCCTCACCCAAACCAACTGGGGGAGGTAAGGTCGGGGATTAACCCCATACCGCTCGGCCTCAGGGAGAACAGCCTGCACCACGTGTTCTCCTTCCGCCGCCAGCTCTTTGTCCGGCTGGCGTGGGAGGAGACGACAGAGGGTAATTTTAATGTGCTGCACGAGGGGACTGCCTACCGCGTCTTCTGGACGTCGCACGGCGTGCGGTGCCATGCCTGTACGGAGGTGGGGCATGTTTGTAAGAACTGCCCCGCCTCCAAGGCCGCCAAATCAACGAGGGCGGCCAAGGCTGGCGCCGCCGACACCCCTCCCCCTAGTAGCGTCCGCGTGCCGGGAGCTGTGGGTGCGCGGGCATCGTCGGAGGTCTTTGTTTTCACGGCCTCCGGCGGGGGGGAGAGAGAGCGTCCGATCAGAAAGAAGGCGCGGAGGAAGGCGAAACATCTCGAGGCGGGTCCCCTCAGTGCGCCAGACAATTTGATCACCGCGCTCAGCCCAACCCCGTCACCGGCGAGCGCGGGGTGCTCTGAGCCCGTGCCCGAGCCCTTGACCAATATCACAGAGGGGTTCGTGCGCGGGCAAGATAATAAAAAGGGGGGAGTGGAGCGGGAGGCCTCGGCAGACATGGAGGTCTCCCTGCCACCGCGCCCCCCCAGGAACAAAAGGAGGCGCCGCTCCAATGAGGCGGAGGGGGAACAACATCCCTCCGCGGAGGAGTCGGTGCCCACCGCGTGTCCCGCGTCCCCTACCAGCGCCCCAAATTGCGTCGCAGGCGAGAGGAGTCTGTCCCCGGGGAGGGTGAGACAGTCGAGGCTGCCCAGCCTCTGCCTCCCGGGGATGGCGTGGAAGATCTGCCTGTCGTGGGGGACGTGGGGCCAGCGAAGGAATGCGTAGCCGCCGGGTCGAGCGTACCGGGGACTGAGGTGGGCGGGGCCGAAAAGGCCGAACCTGAGCCCGCCCAGCTATTAAGCAACTTCCCCCGGGAGTCGCTTGGCCCAGAAGAAACAAAATATGTTAAAAATTTTAATGATTCTGTACACGCTGGGCCGGGGGGTGGCGGCGGGGAGGGGGAAGAACAACAACCCTCGCCCCCTACTTTGGAGCTGGGGTACTTGGAGGACCTGGAGAATTTCTTTGGCCGGGTCTCTCCGTGTTCCCCGGCTCCTGGGGCAGAGGAGGAACCCCTTCCGCTGTCGCTTCCTGACCCAGCACCGCTTTTAAAAGAGCCCAGTGGGGACTCCTCTGCCGACGATCCTGGGGGTGGGATCGGGGCGGAGCCGGGCCGGATGGAGCGGCTGGGCCGTTTGCCGTACCTCGTGCGGTCGACGGGCCGGCTGCTGGCGGCGACCTCCCGGAGGGGGACGGGGACTCGGTGGGGGACGAGGGAGAAGATCTCGAGTCCATCGCCAGTGAGGCGGTGGATCTCCTCATGCCCGCCACTGAGTCCCCCCTCATTCCTGCAAAGGAACTCCGGGACTTTTTGGTCCAGAGCCAGGGTCGCTGTAACCGAGCCCATCTGGCCCTGGAAAGATGGTCCAAGCCGGGGCTGCTCGTCGCGTCCGTCCGCGCCGCCACAGAAACCATGGCCGCGGGCGGGCCCTAATCAAAGGCGCAAGGCCTTGAGCTGCGCCGGCTCAAAAGGTTCCTCGCTGGGCTGCTAAAGGAGTGGAGGTCAACAAACGACTCCGCTCCCTCCCCCACAATAGGTTAAGGTAGAGGTTGCACGATGCTTTTGTAATGAAGATAACCATAGCCAGCCTCAACATCAACGGCAGCAGAGAGGCACACCGTAGATTTAACAATTTTTCGCACCTGAGGGAGGGAAAATATGCGGTGTGCTTCCTGCAAGAAGCCAACACCGTTCCGGGAGACGAAGCCATGTGGCTCCTGGAATGGCAAGGAGAGGTCCGCATGAGCCACCTCACTACTACTTCTTTTGGGGTGGCCATCTTGTTGGCCCCGCATTTTCAGCCGGAGATCTTGGGGGTCGAGGAGACCGTGCCAGGCCGCTTGCTGCACGTCACAGTTCGCCTGGGGGACGTGCCGCTCCATCTCGTGAATGTGTACGCCCCTCAGCCCGGCCTGCAGCAAACGCGCTTCTTCGAAGAAGTGTCCGCTCTTCTTGGCTCCATCGACGTCGGCGACTGCATTGTCCTCGGGGGGGATTTTAACTGCACCCTCGAGGCAAGGGACCGGTCCGGGGCCCCGCAGAGCATGACGGCGATGGAGAAGTTGAGGGACCTGGTCGGGTCCTTCGACTTGGTGGACGTCTGGCGAAATCTCCATCCCGACTCGAGCGCCTTTACTTCGGTGAGGCCTGGAGTAGGCTGTTCCAGAGTTGACCGCCTTTACGTGTCTCGGGCGTACGTTTCCTGCATCCCAGTGGCCTCCATGCAGCCGGTGCCGTGTTCGGACCACCACCTGGTGTGGGCGGAGCTCGCTTCGCTCCGCGCGAGGACGGGGTCCGCGTACTGGCATTTTAACAACCAGCTGCTGGAGGACGTGCGGTTCCAGGATTCGTTCCGTCATTTCTGGGCCGACTGGAGAAGGAAGCAGTGGGGCTTCCCCTCCTTGAGGCTATGGTGGTACATGGGCAAGGCTCACGCCCGTGTCTTCTGTCAAGAGTACGCGAGGGGGTCAACCAAGAGGCGGGCGGCCAGGGTCGGGCGCCTAGAAAAAGTGGTGCTCGACCTGGAGTCCCGTCTCGGTCAAGTCGTCGAGGACCCGGCCCTGTGGATGGTGTATGAAGCGAAGAAGGCCGCGCTGAAGAACCTGCAGCTCGTCGGGTCTCGAGGCGCGTTCGTGAGGTCACGGATCCGGTTCCTGCGGGACCTGGACCGCGGCTCCCCCTTCTTCTACGCGCTGCAAAAAAGACAGAGTGTCCGTAAGCAGCTCTTGACGCTGCTGGCCGACGACGGCTCTCTCGTCTCGGATCTGGAGGGCGTCAACAACAGGGCCCGTGAATATTACGGGGCTCTGTTCTCTCCGGAGCCGTCCAGCGAGGAAGTGCGTAAAGTTTTGTGGGAGGACCTGCCGAAGGTCGGCCCGGAGGGTGCCGAAAATCTGGAAGCTCCGCTAAGCCTGGCGGAGCTGACCGGCGCCCTCGACCGGCTCTCGAGGGGAAAAGCCCCGGGGCTGGACGGGCTGACCGTGGAGTTCCACAGAGCGTTCTGGGACGTCCTGGGGGGCGACTACGCGCGGGTCCTGGGGGAAAATCTGGCGACCGGGGAGATGCCCCTCTCTTGGCGCAGGGCAGTCATCGTCCTGCTTCCTAAGAAGGGCGATCTCCGCCTCCTTAAGAACTGGCACCCGGTCTCCCTCCTCAGCACGGACTACAAAATCTTCACCAGGGCGATGTCTGCTCGCCTTGGTGCCATGCTGGACCACATGATCCATCCCGACCAGTCCTACACGGTCCCGGGCCGGACAATCCATGATAACATCCATCTGGTCCGGGACCTCATCCATCATTCCCAGGAGGCTGGTCTGTCGGTCGCCTTCCTATCTCTTGACCAAGAGAAGGCGTTCGACAGGGTGGATCACGACTATCTGCTCGGAACTCTGCGCGCTTTCGGGTTCAGGACGCATTTCGTCACCCGGATCCGACTTTTGTATGCCGCCGCGGAGTGTCTGATTAAGGTTAACGGGTCCTTGACGGCGCCCCTTCGCTTTAGGAGAGGGGTGCGCCAGGGATGCCCCATGCCTGGCCTGTTATATGCCATCTGCGTGGAGCCTTTCCTGCGCCTCCTGTGGACGAAATTGACGGGACTGGCTCTGCAAGGGCCGGGCGTGGAGGTCGTCCTCTCGGCTTACGCCGATGATGTGCTCCTCGCGGTAGAGGATCCCGCTGACCTGCGGAGGATGCGTGAGTGCCAGGAGATTGACTCGGCCGCATCTTCTGCCAGGATCAACTGGGAGAAATGTTCCGGACTCCTGATGGGTCAGTGGTGGGTGGACTCCCTGCCGGAGGAGCTTAGGCCTTTTGCCTGGAGAACGACCCATCTCCTCTATCTGGGAGTCTACCTTAGCCCCGACGAGGAAGCCTGGCTGGCGAACTGGCAAGAACTGGAGGCCAAGGTCGCCGCTCGCCTCGGGCGCTGGACAGGACTGCTCCGAGCGCTGTCCTACAGGAGTCGAGCGCTAGTCATAAACCAGCTGGTGGCCGCCATGTTGTGGTACCGGCTGGTCACTTTGACCCCTCCCCCTGCGTTTGTCACCAAGATACAGAAGAAGCTGGTGGACTTCTTCTGGAACAACAGGAAGCACTGGGTCTCTGCCGCGGTCTTGAGTCTCCCGCTTGGGGAGGGCGGTCAGTCGTTGGTGTGCGTCAGCGCCCAGCTCGCGACTTTCCGTCTTCAGACCCTGCAGAGATACCTTTACGTCGAGCCCCCTCATAGGTGGCATGCTCTGGCGACGTATTTTTTCCGCCAGCAGCACGGCCTCAACTACGACACGCAGCTCCTGTTTGTGAGCTTGGGGGGCGTCAGGACCGCCTTCCGGGAGCTGCCTGTCTTTTACAAGGAACTCACCAGGGTCTGGAACAAAGTCTCCACCAGGCGCAGCTCCACCGGCTGGAGTGGCGGCTGTCCTGCAGGAGCCGCTGCTCGGGAATCCGTACCTCCACGACCGAGGTTTTAGGTGGCGATCGGACGAGAGGGCTGTGGCTGGTGAGGTGACCAGGGTCAGGGACCTGCTCGATGGCGGAGGAGCGGGCTGGATGGTGGCAGACACGCTGGCGCGGCGCCTAAATTCTGCCAACGTCCGCCGATGCCATCGAGTCGCTAAAAACAGCTCTGGGCCCCGACTCCGTTAGGTGCATCGAGGAGGCTCAAGCACGTGGGGAGATCCCGTCCGAACTGACCCCCGTCCGGACGGAATTCCTCATCGGTGCCAAACCCCGGAACCTCCCTCGGGAGCCGGCGCCTCACAACTTGAGCCGCCTCGAGGAAATCCCCTCCGTACCTTTCAGTTCCGCGCGGAGGGGTTTCCTGTACGGGCTGCTCCTGCACACTCTCAACTTTGCCATCCTCGCTTGCCGTCCGGACATGCCATGGAGTACCATCTTGCCGTCCGGAGGAGGTGGGGGTCCCCGATGGAGGTCACTTTACGCAGGAGTCCTCCCACTATTTATCGGCGACTTGGCCTGGAGGGTGGTGCACGGAGCAGTGCCGTGCAATAAATTTTTAAGCCGGTTCACGTTCTCCCAGGCCGCCTGCAATTTCTGCGCTCTGGAAGAGTCCGTGTTCCATGGTTTTATTGAATGCACGAGGTTGCAGCCCCTGTTTTATTATTTAAAGGGGCTGCTCCTGAAATTCTGGCTGCACTTCAGTCCCACACTCCTGATCTTTGGGCACCCTGTGCGGAGGGGAGTGGGTAGGTCCGGGGGCCTCCTCGTAGGACTGCTCCTGGGCACGGCCAAGGGTGCCATCAGCCGGTCCAGGCAGCGGGCGTTCGAGGGGGTCGTTCAACCTGACTGCCTGCCTCTCTTCCGCACGTACATCCGTGCCAGGGTGTCCTTGGAGATGGAGCACGCGGTGTCCACCGGTACGCTCGCGGCCTTCCGCGAGAGGTGGGCGCCGGAGGGACTGGAGTGCATCATCATGCCCGGCAACCAAATTTTAATTTGATTTTATGTTTTAAAGTTTAATTTGTTTTAATTGCCGGTGTTTTTAGTGACCCCCTCCCCTTTTATAGGGGGCACTTGGAGAAAAAAAATATATATGATTTTAGTGCCCAAAAAAAACTTAAAAAAAAACAAAAACACAAAAAAAACACAAAAAAAGGGCCTTGGAAATGTCTGGTGCGCCCCCCAGATCGGGGGGACACGATTTAATGATTGAATGTTTTAGTTTCCTCCCAAAAGAGTTCTGTGGACCAATGGTGGAGCTTTGGAGGCGTGGCCTATGCACTTGGAGCATGGAGCAGTGAGAGAAGGAGCTTGCTGCTGTTGCTCCTGCCTGGAAAGCCTGGAGTGAGCCCTGTGAAACAGCCCAGGAAGAGGATGAAGGGGCTTTCTACATTCCAATCCATCCAGAGGGAGAGGAGGAGAGCGGAAAATTCAACAACCTTTAATACTGCTGCAGTGAGTTGGAGAGAGTGGGAAAAAGATCAACAACTAGCCAGTGTGGAAGGAGGGAGAAACTTCATCAACCAAAATTCCTCTCCGACCAATCCAGGCAATCGAACCTAGTCCAGGAGATCCCCTGGCCATCTTCTATTCCCTGCAGTGCTTACCATTATATCTGCTCGGTCCAACAAAAGGTCATCCAGTCTCATCCCAATTACCAGCTCTAGTTCTGTAACCCTGCAGGTTACAGCACTTTAGGTGCCCATCCAACCATCTCTTAAAAGTGGTGAGGGTTTCTGCATCCACCACTCTTCCAGGCAGTGAGTTCCAGATCCCCACAACCTTCTGCGTAAAGAAGCCCCCCCATCAAATTCCCTCTAAACCTTCCAACAATCACCTTAAAACTATGCCCCCTCGTAATAGACCCCTCCAACAATGGAAATAGACCCTTACTATCCCCTATATCCAGGCCCCTCAATATTTTGTACACCTCAATGAGGTCTCCTCTCAACCTCCAATGAGAACAAACCCAGCCTATCCAATCTGTCCTCATAACTAAGATTCTCCATTCCAGGCAGCATCCTAGTAAATCTCCTCTGCACCCTCACTAGTGCAATCACGTCTTTCCTATAATACAGCGACCAGAACTGCACACAGTACTCCAGCTGTGGCCTAACCAAAGTATTATACAATTTAAGCATAACCTCCCTGCTCTTATATTCTATGCCTCGTTCAATAAAGGCAAGCATTCTGTATGCCTTCTTAACCACCTTATCCACCTGGCCTGCTACTTTCAGGGAATCTGTGGACCAATGGTGGAGCTTTGGAGGCGTGGCCTATTCAGTTGGACCCTTTTATAGGGGGCACTTGGAGAAAAAAATATGATTTTAGTGTCCAAAAAAACTTTAAAAAGAACCAAAAACACAAAAAAAAATGATTTTAGTGCCCCAAAAAACTTTAAAAAAAACCAAAAACACAAAAATAAACCAAAAAACCACAAAAAAAAGGGCCTTGGAAATGTTTGGTGTGCCCCCCAGATCGGGGGGACACGATTTAAGGATTAATGTTTTAGTTTCCTCCCAAAAGAGTTCTGTGGACCAATGGTGGCGCTTTGGAGGCGTGGCCTATTCACTTGGAGCCTGGAACAGTGAGAGAAGGAGCTACCTGCTGTTGTTGCTCCTGCCTGGAAAGCCTTTGTGAGACCTGTGAAACAGCCCAGGAAGAGGAGGAAGGGGCTTACTACAATTCCAATTCATCCAGAGGGAGATGAGGAGAGCAGAAAATTCAACAACTTCATTACTGCTACAGAAAGTTGGAGAGAGGGGGAAAAAGAATAACAACTATCCAGTGTGGAAGGAGGGAGAAACCTCATCAACCAAAGGTGGGTGTGTTTTGGTGCATTCCCCTAAAGACTTTGTTGTATCGGTGGGGGGAGGAAAGAAGACTTGCTAGAGGGCTGGAACATCGCGGGGGATGTGTGTGTGTGGAAGTGTGTGTGGGGGTCTTGCTTACAGCTAGGCCCCACACACCACTGAAGCACCCCTCCTCCATTGCCTAGCCTGGGATAGCTGGAGCTACCTGGCTGAAGACTGATTAATTACCCTATTTAACATCGTTGGGAGTGTGTGCCTGGGTGGCTCCAGCTACCCCAGGTGAAGACATCTTCTCCCCCCACCCGAAGACCATCCACAAAGACTGTGTTTTTTGCCATCTGGGGAGTGCACCCCAAGAAACACCCACCCATCGCTGTGAGGGGAGACCTGCCCTCACAGCTTCCCTCTTTCCCACTACTATCTCTCTTTCTCTCTCTCTCTGTCTCTCCCATCTCTCTCTGAGATTCCTTTCCTCCTAATTGAAAAAAACAATTAAGACAACTGAGCAGAGGGAGCAAGGCCCCTCGCCAATTGTCAACTAGGGGAGAGGTGTGGCTCTTTTAGAGCTCCCTCTGTTCAAACACCAACGAGGCAATTTAAGAACATTAAGGTCTGTGACTTTGGGGTGGGTGTGGCCCTTAAAGGGACCCCGTGATGGCGACTCCATCCACAACAGTGGCGGGGCCAGCAAAGACATATGCGCAGGCGGTGTCCACATCCACGGCGCCTCCTGCGCCTCCTGCTACCCTGCCACCTTTCAGACTAATAACAAAGAAACACGGGGTCAAGAGCTACACTCACCCCACAATGAGCATTGAGGAGTGCGTGCGGGCGATGGCTGGGGTAGTCGGCCCCTCGGCCATTGTCGCAGCCTCCAAGATGTCTGGGAAGGCTGTATTCTTCCTGGGGTCCGAGCGGGCGGTATTCCTGGCCTTTGAAAAGGGGCTCACGGTGGGCGGGACATTCCTGCCGGTGGACCCTCTCGAGGCCACCGCGAAGAGGGTCATCCTTTCAAACATCCCGCCCTTTGTTCCTGCTGAGCTCCTCCTCCCTCACCAAATCCAACTGGGGGAGGTAAGGTCAGGGATCAACCCCATACCGCTCGGCCTCAGGGAGAGCAGCCTGCGCCACGTGTTCTCCTTCCGCCGCCAGCTCTTTGTCCAGCTGGCGTGGGAGGAGACGACGGAGGGATCATTTAATGTGGTGCACGAGGGGACTGCCTACCGCGTCTTCTGGACGTCGGACGGCGTGCGGTGCCATGCCTGTAGGGAGGTGGGGCATGTTCGTAAGAACTGCCCCGCCTCAACGGCTGCCAAACCACCGAGGGCGGCCAAGGCTAGTGCCGACGCCACCCCTCCCCCTATTAGCGTCCACGTGCCTGGAGCTGTGGGTGCGCGGGCATCGTCGGGGGCCTTTGTTTTCATGGCCTCCGGCGAGGGGGAGGGAGAGCGTCCGATCGGAAAGAAGGCGCGGAGGAAGGCTAAACATCTCGAGGCGGGTCCCCTCGGTGCGCCAAACAACTTGTTTACCGCGCTCAGCCCAACCCTGTCACCGGCGAGCGCGGGGTGCCCTGAGCCCGTGCACGAGCCCTTGACCATTACCGCAGAGGGGCTTGGGCGCGGGCAAGAAAAGAAAAAGGGGGGAGTGGAGCGGGAGGCCGCGGCAGACATGGAGGTCTCCCTGCCTCCACGCCTCCCCCAGGAACAAAAGAGGCGCCGCTCCAATGAGGCGGAGGGGGAACAACATCCCTCCGCGGAGGAGTCGGTGCCCGCTGCGTGTCCCGCGTCCCCAACCAGCGCCCCCAAACTGCGCCATAGGCGAGAGGAATCTGTCCCCGGGGTGGGTGGGGCAGTCGAGGCTGCCCAGCCTCTGCTTCCCGGGGATGGCGTGGAAGATCTGCCTGTCGTGGTGGGTGTGGGGCGCGCGGAGGAATGCGTTGCCGCCGGGTCGAGCGTCCTGGGGACTGAGGTGGGCGGGGCCGAAAAGGCCGAACCTGAGCCCGCCCAGCCTTTATCCAACTTCCCCCGGGTGTCGCTCGGCCCGGAAGAAATACAAAGTGTTAACAATTTTAACGATTCTGTATACGCTGGGCCAGGGGGTGGCGGCAGGGAGGGGGAAGAACACCAACCCTCGCCCCCTACTTTGGAGCTGAGGTACTTGGAGGACCTGGAACATTTCTTTGACCAGGTCTCTCCGGTTTCCCCGGTTCCTGGGGCGGAGGAGGACCCCCTTCCGCTGTCGCTTCCTGACCCAGCACCGCTTTTAAAAGAGCCCAGTGGGGACTCCTCTGCCGACGATCCTGGGGGTGGGATTGGGGCAGAGCCAGGGTTGGATGGAGCGGCCGGGCCGTTTGCCGTACCTCGTGCGGTCGACGGGCCGGCTGCTGGCGGCGACCTCCCGGAGGGGGACGGGGACTCGGTGGGGGACGAGGGAGAAGATCTAGAGTCCATCGCCAGTGAGGCAGTGGATCTCCTCGTGCCCGCCGCTGAGACCCCCTCATTCCTGTAAAGGAACTCCGGGACTTTTTGGCCCAGAGCCAGGGTCGCTGCAACCGAGCCCATCTGGCCCGGGAAAAATGGTCCGAGCCGGGGCTGCTCATCGCGTCCGTCCGCGCCGCCGCTAAAACCACGGCCACGGGCGGGCCTTTACCAAAGGCACAAAGCCTTGAGCTGCGCCGGCTCAAAAGGTTCCTCGCTGGGCTGCTGAGGGAGTGGAGGTCAAAAAATGACTCCACTCCTCCCCCTCCACAATAGGTTAGGTAGAGGTTGCACTATGCTTTTGTCATGAAGATAACCATAGCCAGCCTCAACATCAACGGCGGCAGAGATGCACGCCGTAGATTTAACAATTTTTCGCTCCTGCGGGAGGGGAAATATGCGGTGTGCTTCCTGCAAGAAACCCACACCGTTCCAGGAGACGAAGCCACATGGCTCCTGGAATGGCAAGGAGAGGTCCGCATGAGCCACCTCACCGTCACTTCTTTTCAGCCGGAGATCTTGGGGGTCGAGGATCCCGTGCCAGGCCGCTTGCTGCACGTCACGGTTTGCCTGGGGGAACGTGCCGCTCCATCTCGTGAACGTGTATGCCCCTCAGCCCGGCCCGCAGCAAGCGCGCTTCTTCGAAGAAGTGTCCGCTCTTCTTGGCTCCGTCAACGACGGCGACTGCATTGTCCTCGGGGGGGAATTTAACTGCACCCTCGAGGCGAGGGACCGCTCCGGTGCCCCGCAGAGCATGACGGCGATCGAGAAGTTGAGGGACCTGGTCGGGTCCTTCGACTTGGTGGACATCTGGCGAAATCTCCACCCCGACTCCAGCGCCTTTACATGGGTGAGGCCTGGAGTAGGATGTTCCAGAATCGACCGCCTTTACGTGTCTCGGGCGTACGTTTCCTGCGTCCCGGCGGCCTCCATGCGGCCGGTGCCGTGTTCGGACCACCACCTGGTGTGGGCGGAGCTCGCTTCGCTCCACGCGAGGACGGGGTCCGCGTACTGGCATTTTAGCAACCAGCTGTTGGAGGACGTGCGGTTCCAGGACTCGTTCCGTCGTTTCTGGGCCGACTGGAGAAGGAAGCAGGGGGGCTTCCCCTCCTTGAGGCTATGGTGGGACGTGGGCAAGGCTCACGTCCGCGTCTTCTGTCAAGAGTACGCGAGGGGGTCCACCAAGAGGCGGGCGGCCAGGGTCGGGTGCCTAGAAAAAGAGGAGCTCGACCTGGAGTCCCGTCTCGGTCAAGTCATCGAGGACCCGATGCCGTGGGCTGTGTACGAAGCGAAGAAGGCCGCGCTGAAGGACCTGCAGCTCGTCGGGTCCCGAGGCGCGTTCGTGAGGTCGCGGATCCGGTTCCTGCAGGATCTGGACCGTGGCTCTCCCTTCTTCTACTCGCTGGAAAAAAGACAGAGTGTCCGTAAGCAACTCTTGATGCTGCTGGCCGACGACGGCTCTCTCGTCTCGGATCTGGAGGATGTCAACAACAGGGCCCATGAATATTACAGGGCTCAGTTCTCTCCGGAGCCGTCCAGCGAGGAAGCGCGTAGAGTTTTGTGGGAGGACCTGCCGAAGGTCAGCCCGGAGGGCGCCGAAAATCTGGAAGCTCCGCTAAGCCTGGCGGAGCTGACCGGTGCCCTCGACCGGCTCTCAAGGGGAAAAGCCCCGGGGCTGGATGGGCTGACCGTGGAGGTCCACAGGGCGTTCTGGGACGTCCTGGGGGGCGACTACGCGCGGGTCCTGGGGGAAAGTCTGGCGACCGGGGAGATGCCCCTCTCTTGGCGCAGAGCAGTCATCGTCCTGCTGCCTAAGAAGGGCGATCTCCGCCTCCTTAAGAACTGGCGCCCGGTCTCCCTCCTCAGCACGGACTACAAAATCTTTGCCAGGGCGATGTCTGCTCGCCTTGGTGCCGTGCTGGACCACATGATCCACCCCGACCAGTCCTACACGGTCCCAGGCCGGACAATCCACGATAACATCCATCTGGTCCGGGACCTCATCCATCATTCCCAGGAGGCTGGTCTGTCGGTCGCCTTCCTATCCCTCGACCAAGAGAAGGCGTTCGACAGGGTGGATCACGACTATCTGTTCGGGACTCTGCGCGCTTTCGGGTTTGGGACGCATTTCGTCGCCCGGATCCGACTTTTGTACGCTGCCACGGAATGTTACGATTAAGGTTAACGGGTCCTTGACGACGCCCCTTCGCTTTGGGAAGGGTGCGCCAGGGATGCCCCATGTCCGGCCAGTTATGTGCCATCTGCGTGGAGCCTTTCCTGCGCCTCTTGCGGACGAGGTTGACGGGACTGGCTCTGCAAGGGCCGGGCGTGGAGGTCGTCCTCTTGGCTTACGCCGATGACGTGCTCCTCGCGGTAGAGGATCCCGCTGACCTGCGGAGGATGCGTGAGTGCCAGGAGATTTACTCGGCCGCGTCCTCCGCCAGTATCAACTAGGAGAAATGTTCCGGACTCCTGGTGGGTCAGTGGCAGGTGGACTCCCTGCCGGAGGAGCTCAGGCCTTTTGTCTGGAGCACGACCCATCTCCTCTATCTGGGAGTCTACCTTAGTCCCGACGAGGAAGCCTGGCCGGCGAACTGGCACGAGCTGGAGGCCAAGGTCGCCGCTCGCCTAGGGCGCTGGACAGGACTGCTCCGAGTGCTGTCCTCCAGGGGTCGAGCGCTAGTCATAAACCAGCTGGTGGCCGCCATGCTGTGGTACCAGCTGGTCACTTTGACCCCTCCCCCTGCGTTTGTCACCAAGATACAGAAGAAGCTGGTGGACTTCTTCTGGAACAACAGGAAGCACTGGGTCTCTGCCGCGGTCTTGAGGCTCCCGCTTGGGGAGGGCGGTCAGTCGTTGGTGTGCGTCAGCACCCAGCTCGCGACTTTCCGTCTTCAGACCCTGCAGAGATATCTTTACGTCGAGCCCCCTCCTAGGTGGCGTGCTCTGGCGACGTACTTCTTCCGCCAGCAGCACGGCCTCAACTACGACACGCAGCTCCTGTTTGTGAGCATGGGGGGCGTCAGGACCGCCGTCCAGGAGCTGCCTATCTTTTACAAGGAATTCACCAGGGTCTGGAACAAAGTCTTCACCAAGCGCAGCTCTCCACCGGCTGGAGTGGCGGCCGTCCTGCAGGAGCCGCTGCTCGTGAATCCGTACCTCCACGACCGAGGTTTTAGGTGGCAGTCGGACGAGAGGGCTGTGGCTGGTGAGGTGACCAGGGTCAGGGACCTGCTCGATGGCGGAGGAGCGGGCTGGATGGTGGCAGACACGCTGGCGCGGCGCCTAAATTCAGCCAACGTCCGCCGCGCGGCCGATGCCATCGAGTCGCTAAAAACAGCTCTGGGCCCTGACCCCATTAGGTGCATCGAGGAGGCTCAAGCACGTGGGGAGATCCCGTCCGAACTGACCCCCGTCCGGACGGAATTCCTCATCGGCGCCAAACCCCGGAACCTCCCTCGGGAGCCGGCGCCTCACACCTTGAGCCGCCTCGGGGAAATCCCCTCCGTGCCTTTCAGTTCCGTGCGGAGGGGTTTCCTGTACGGGCTGCTCCTGCACACTCTCAACTTTGCCATCCTCGCCTGCCGTCCGGACACGACATGGCGTACCAGCTTGCCGTCCGGAGGAGGCGGGGGTCCCCGATGGAGGGCACTCTACGCGGGAGTCCTCCCACTATTTATCGGAGACTTGGCCTGGAGGGTGGTGCACGGAGCAGTGCCGTGCAATAAATTTTTAAGCTGGTTCACGGGCTCCCAGGCCGCCTGCAATTTCTGCGGTCTGGAAGAGTCCGTGTTCCATGTTTTTATCGAATGCACGAGGTTGCAGCCCCTGTTTTATTATTTAAAGGGGCTTCTCCTGAAATTCTGGCTGCACTTCAGTCCCACACTCCTGATCTTTGGGCACCCTGTGCGGAGGGGAGCGGGTAGGTCCGAGGGCCTCCTCGTAGGACTGCTCCTGGGCACGGCCAAGGGTGCCATCAGCTGGTCCAGGCAGTAGGTGGTCGAGGGGGTCGTTCAGCCTGACTGCCTGCCTCTCTTCCGCACGTACATCCGCACCAGGGTGTCCTTGGAGATGGAGTACGCGGTGTCCACCGGTACGCTCGCGGCCTTCCGCGAGAGGTGGGCACCGGAGGGACTGGAGTGCATCATCACGTCTGGCAACCAAATTTTAACTTGATTTTATGTTTTAAAGTTTAATTTGTTTTAATTGCCGGTGTTTTTTGTGTCCCCTATCCCCTTTTATAGGGGGCACTTGAAGAAAAAAAATATATGATTTTAGTGCCCAAAGAAAAACACAAAAAAATGTTTTAAAAAAACACAAAAAAAAGGGCCTTGAAAATATTTGGTGTGTCCACCAGTTCGGGGGGGCACGATTTAATGTTTTAGTTTCCTCCCAAAAAGAGTTCTGTGGACAAGCACTCCAAGGTCCCTTTGTTCATCTGCACTATTAAGTGGTCTACCGCTTAATGTGTATGCACTTTCCTTATTAGCCCTCCCAAAGTGCATCACCTCACACTTATCTGAATTAAATTCCATTTGCCACTGCTCTGCCCATCTGACCAGTAGATTGATATCCTCCTGCAGCCCATGACTTTTCTCTTCATTATCAACCACACAGCCAATTTTAGTGTTGTCTGCAAACTTCTTAATCATACTCCCTATATTCAAATCTAAATCGTTGATATATACCACAAAAACCAGGGTCCCAGTACTGAGCCCTGCAGAAGCCCACTGGAAACATCCTTCCAGTCACAAAAACATCCATCAATCATTACCCTTTGCTTCCTATGTCCAAGCTAATTTTGGATCCAACTTGACACTTTGCCCTGTATCCCATGGGGTTGAACCTTCATGACCAGTCTATCATGTGGGACCTGATCAAAAGCTTTGCTAAAGTCCATATATACTACATCATACGCACTACCGTTATCAACCCTCTTGGTTACCTCCTCAAAAGTTTCAATCAGGTTAGTCAAACACGATCTTCCCTTAACAAATCCGTGCTGACTGTCCCTAATTAATCCTTGCCTTTCTAAATGCAGATTAGCCCTCCCAAATCTTTCAGGATTTTTTCCAATCATTTTCCCACCACTGAGGTTAGGCTGACAGGCATTTCCCTCGGCATATCCCTTTCTCCCTTCTTCAACGAGGGTACTACATTAGCAGTCCTCCAATCCTCCGGCACCATGCCCAGATCCAAAGAGGACTGTAAATGATGGTCAACGCCTCTGCTATTTCCTCTTTTACTTCGTTCAACAACCTGGGAAGCATTTCTTCCGGGCCTGGGGATTTATTTACTTTCAAAGCTGCTAAACCCCTTAATACTTCCTCTCTCACTATATTTATTTCATCCAGAATATCACACTCCTCCTCGATAGCAGTATCTGCATTACCCCTTTCCTTTGTGAAAACAGGCGCAAAGTATTCATTAAGAACCCTCCCAACATCTTCCGCCTCCACACAAATATTACCCTCATGGTCTCTAATAGGCCCAACCCTTTCTTTAGTTACCCTCTTACTCTTAATATATTTATAGAACATCTTCAGGTTTTCCTTAAATTTACTGGCCAAGAATTTCTCGTGTTCTCTCTTAGCATTCCTAATATCCATTTAAATTTTGCCTCTTAACTTTCTATATTCCTCTAAAGATTCTATAGTATTTAGCCATTGATATATGACATAAGCGTCCCTTTTTTTCTTAATCCGCCCCAGTTAGTCCCTAGACATCCAGGGGGCTCTAGAATTATTTTCCCCAGCCTTTTTCTTTGAGGGCAAATGTTTGGCCTGAGCCTTCCGGATCTCCTCCTTAAATGCCTCCCACTGTTCCGATACTGATTTACCCACAAGTAGCTGTTTCCAGTCCACCATGGCCAAATCACTCCTTAACTTAGCAAAATTAGCTTTTCCCCAATTTGGAACTTTTATTCCAGGCCTATTCTTGTCCTTATCCATAACCAACTTGAATCTGACTGAATTATGGTCGTTGGCACCCATGTGCTCTCCCACTAATACCCCTTCAACGTGCCCAGCTTCATTCCCCAAAACTAAATCCAAGACCGCCCCCTCTCATGTTGGGCTTGCTACATACTGACTAAAAAAGTTCTCTTGAATGCATTTCAAGAATTCCGCACCCTCTATACCCTTCACACTAAATTTGTCCCAATCAATATTTGGATAGTTAAAAACCCCTACTATTACAAAACAATGGTTTTTGGACTTCACAGCAGTTTGCCTACATATTTGCTCCCACTGTTTGGGTGTCTATAATACACTCGCAGCAGTGTGATTTTTATTTTTCAATTCGACCCATATGGCCTCATTTGATGATCCCTCTGACATATCATCCCTCTTCACCATTGTAACCATTTCTTTAATCATTACCACAACGCCACCCCCCACCGACCACCCCCCTCCTGCTTTTTAACCCCCTCTCTGTTTTGTCTAAAAATCCTGTAACCAGGAATATTGATTTGCCAAACCTGCCCCTCTTTCAACCATGTTTCTGTAATGGCTATAATGTCATATTCCCAAGTGTCTACTTGTGCTATTAGCTCATCCGCCTTATTCGCTAAACTCCTTGCATTAAAGTATATAACATTCAACACAGAAAGACCTCCTGCTTACTACATACTAAGCCCTGTTTCCTCTGTCTTACAGATTCACTTTCTAGATTCTTGCTATCCAATTTCAGCTTTACTTCCTTCCCTTTTGAATTCATTCTCAGGTTCCCATCCACCTGCCAAGCTAGTTTAAACTCTCCCCAACAGCACTAGCAAAACTCCCCCGTGAGGATATTGGTCCCGGCGCTGTTGAGGTGCAACCCGTTCAGTTTGTACAGGTCCCATCTCCCCCAGAAGCAGTCCCAATGCCTCAAGAATTTTAAGCCCTCCCTCCTACACCAACTTTCCAGCCACGTGTTCATCCTCTCTATCCTTCTATTAGCACATGGCACCGTAGTAACCCGGAGATTACTACCTTTGACGTCCTACCCTGAATTTTTCCTGTAAGACCTCATCCCTTATTTTTCCTATGTTGTTGGTCCCGATATGGACCACAACCTCTAGCTGTTTAACCGTTCCCTCCAGAATGCCCTGCGTCCACTCTGTGACATCCTTGACCCTGGCACCAGGGAGGCACAAAACCATTCGGGAGTCACGTCTATGGCCGCAGAAACGCCTTTCTGTTCCCCTAACTATAGAATCCCCTATCACTCAGGTTCTTTTGTTCTTCGTCCCTCTCCCCTGTGCAGCTGAGCCACCCGTGGTGCCGTGAAATTAGCTCTGACTGCACTCCCCAGAGGCACCTTCATTCTTACCGATACTCAGAAGTGAATATTGGTTTGAAAGCGAGATAGACTCACAGGAGGATTCCTGCGCTACCTGCCTAGCATACTTACTACGTCTGGTGGTCACCCACTTCCCTTCTACTGCATGCCTTTAATCTGCGGGGTGACTGTTATGTATGTATGTTAATGTATGTACTGTGACACTGGACCACTAAATGTATCATCACCCTGTATACACCATACCTGTACCACTAGAGGGTGCTACTGCTGGTGACCTAAGGGTCACCTGTACACTGCAGGTAACCAAGTATAAAAGGGAGCTCACCTTTTGGTGTCCTCACTCTAGGCGCTGCAATAAAGGACTAAGGTCATGGCAGTTCAAGTACTATACCCTTATCTCGTGGAGTCATTATTAGATTGCTTGCATATACTACAACTGGCGACGAGGTTACGAATTTCCACACACTGTATGTCTAACTAAGCAACTTCCAACAATTCGCTGATGGGGAAGATTGGGACGCCTTTGTGGAAAGGCTAGAACACTTTTTCATCGCAAACGACCTGGCTGGGGACTCACTGACCTCGCTGGCGGACAAGCGCAGAGCCATCCTGCTCAACAGTTGTGGGCCCAATGTCCACGGCCTCGTCAGGGACCTGCTAGCCCCAGCAAAGACGACAACCAAGACTTATGCGGAGCTCGTAACTTTAATACAAGAACAACTCAAACCCAAAGAGAGCATCCTCACAGCCAGACACTGGTTCTACACCCACCGGCGGCCGAAGGCCAAGAAATTGCTAAATATGCTGCAGATCTGAGAAGATTGGCTGCACCGTGTGATTTTGGTGACCACCTCACCGAAGCACTAAGGGACATTTTCGTTATTGGAATCGGTCACGAGGGCCTCCTCCATAAACTGCCCCCTGCAGACACTACGATCAGCCTGCAGAAGGCAATCAAAGTGAGCCAGGCATTCATGATTTCAGTCTGCGACTCCAAAAGCATGATGACTCAAACCCAGGACTCTAACCCGACGAGTACAGTGAACCAATTGGCGTCTTTCAGAGACAAGACTGCTCCCCGAGTCCCGCAACCCTGAGTCCGCCACATGGGGCTAAGACTCTACCTGCAAAGGCTGCAACACTAAGGTCACCTTCAGCGAATGTGTAGAAAAGGTTTTACTCACCGAGTCGCTGAAGAGTTGGCCGATCACCCTGGCTCCAGCGCTGATGAAGACGAAACGGCTCAGTCCCTGGAAGAGGGGTACAGAGTGTATACCTGCTCCACCGAGAGTTCCCCGTGGAAAATGGAAGTAGAAATCAATGGTATTCCAGACGCGATGGAGATCGACACAGGGGCGAGCCAGTCGCTGATGAATCAGACAACTTTTGAGAAACTCTGGGACAACCCCGCCAAACGACCCAAAATGTCCTCAATCCAGGTGAAGCTGCTCACTTACACAAAAGACACCAACCCAGTCGTTGGCAGTGTGGAGGTCCAGGTGTCCCATGGTGGCGCGATGCACAAGCTTCCTTTGTGGATCGTTGCCGGTAATGATCCAACGCTGCTGGGAAGAAGATGGATGAAGCCAATCCAAATCTGTTGGAGCGACGATTGACGTCCTACGTGGCCTCAAACTTGGATCCATCGCAGCACCTGAAAATCCTACCGTCTGACTCGACTGCGCGGCGACAACACAGACTGCACAACTTAACAGCGAGATGATCCAACCTGAATGAACAGACCTCACCTTCCAGGCTCCAGTGGCAGGACTGCGAGGGAAGAAGATTGGCGCAGAAGGTAGATTCCCACCGTCCGTGGCAGAATCTGGGGAGAAAAGGATTACCGCAGCCAACCTCGTGGAGAGAAAGATGGCGCCCGCACCACGAGGCGAAGCACCTGAAATCAAGATAGCCGTGGCCAGACCATGAGGGGCAGCATTGAGGGAGCAACACGTGTTACCGAACGGCGAACCGGATTGGGGTAAAGATTGCAAGGCCCTCTTAAAGGAGACTGGCAACCCAAAACAATTAAAGAGACAGTTCCACTCTTGGCACAGCGATGCCGGTGACACTAACGATAAAAGTGTAATTAATGAATGCAAGTATATAAATGTACTGTTGAACGGTGATGTCGGTAATGCTAATGAGAAAAATGCAACCAATACTCCAAAAATTGATGTAAGTGACAAAATTGTATTGTTGAACAGTGATGCCAGTAATGCTAATGAGACAAATGTAACTAACAAAGGCAGGTATCCAAATGCAACCATGCACAGAGATACTGATAGTACACAAGAAAACGTTGTAACTGACAATTGTGAAATTGTAAAGAAAAATAACAATGTCGAGTCGGCTAGTTGCAGTCAGAGCCAATGTATCATGTATGCTAATGATAGAATGAGAAATGTTAACGGGTTCTACATGTATACTGACAATGCCAAAGGAAACCCCCCGTGGGAAACTCCCAGGTCCAGTGGGCTACCTGATCATTAGCCTGCGCTTCCGGGACCAATGTGATGCCCCAGGGGGGGTTCACACACACCCAGTGGGAGCATATCCACTGCAAGGATAGCGGTCAATGGGCAGCACAGCCACCACCACTGGAAACTTGCCCCAGATCGGCCCTACCCCCCCCCTGGCCACCAGGGCCAGCACCGGGAACAAAAGGTCAGTACCCTCCAGCTTTCCCGGTGGGATCTGTGATGACCAGATTTCCACCACCATGAAGGGCAGCAGGGCAACCCAACAGCCCCCAATGGAGGACAAGGAGGCCACACCACCCTGCGGCTCTGCCCATCACTAAACGCCCTCACCAACCCAAGCAACAACCTTACCCATAACAACATGTACTTGTTCCACCACTGCGGAATCCTCCAACAGTGACATACCCACATGGTCTATGTATGGGGGGGGGGGAAATAGATGTGTGCAGCCATGAACACATGGATCACACCCAGCACCCAACATAACCCTCATCACAACCTCCCACTGTCCACTACTGATCATCTCCCCATGTCATAGCAAAAAGGACTTGGGAAAGCCTTAGGGGGGAGTGTTGTTATATATGTATGTTAATGTATGTACTGTAACACTAGACCACTGAATGTGCCGGCACCCTGTATACACCATACCTGTACCACCAGAGGGTGCTACTACTGGAGGCATAAGGGTCACCTGTACATTGCAGGTAACCAAGTATAAAAGGAAGCTCACCTCTTGGTGTTCTCACTCTAGAAGCTGCAATAAAGGACTAAGGTCACTACAGTTCAAGTATTATACCCTTACCTCATGGAGTCATTATTAGAGTGCTTGCATATACTACAGTGACCACCGACTGAAACATGCTATCCACGTAGTTCTCAGCCTCGTGGATGCACCTTATTGATGCCACCCGTTGCTCCAGCTCCGAAACGCGGAGCTCTCGAGCAGTTGAAGCTGGAGACACCTCCTGCACACATGGTTGTCTAGGCTGCGCAAAGTGTCCAGGACTTCCCACATGCTGCAGGTTGTGCACTCCACGAGACTGAGCTGCACTGCCATCCCGCTAGTTAGCCTTATCTAGTTTAAAATCTACTTAAAAAGAAATAGAGAAAAGTGAGCTACTTACCAACTCACCGACCTCTGTGGCTTCCCGAACTCACTGACCTCTGTGGCCTCCTGACCTCTCGGCCTCCGAATTCCCAGAGAGCAACTTACCAAATAGTGAGTGGAGCGAACCTCAAACGCAAAATTAGATGGGGTGCTAAAGGGGCGGAAATAAAATGTAACAGGTATCACCCCTCTTTTACAATCAGTTCCACCCACTATGTGCCCATTTATTGGATTTAACTAAATGGAAAATCAACCTCCTCCCCGAACCAGTGCACTGCCAGGTCAGATAGTGGCATGATTATTTCCAGCTTCTTACCTAGCTCGACAGGTTATTACAATCCTTATGACATCAGGGTGACATTTCTACACTAGCCATTCTGTGTCCTCTCTGAAGGAGATTGCCAAATTAGGAGCAGTTTTGTGTCATAGGTCCATTGTCACTGGGAACTGGGTTGAGTTTATCCAAAACTAATTTCACATTAGGCCCTTAAAACTTGTAGACAGGCCAGACCAGCCATTGGTGGAGATAAGTTGACGGCACAAATAGATACAAATGGGTATGATCTGATAGCCATTACAGAGATGTGGTTGCAAGGTGACCAGGATTGGGAACAAAATATTCAGGGGTATTTGACAATTCGGAAGGAGGTAGGGTAGCTCTGTTGATAAAGGATGAAACCACTGCAATAGTAAGAAACGATATTGGCTCAAATGATCAGGATGTTGAAACAGTTTGGGTGGAAATAAGGAATAATAAGGGGAAGAAGTCACTGGTGGGTCTAGTCTCTAGGTCCCCTAACAATAGCAATCAAGAAATCAAGAAATAGGATTATAAATCAAGAAAGAGTGGGGGCTTGTAAAAAGTGAACAGCAATAATCATGGGTGATTTGAAAACCTCTATATTGATTGGACAAACCAAATTGGTCAGGGTAGCCTTGAGGAAGAGTTCATAGAGTGCGTAAAGGATGGGTTCCTTGAGCAGTATGTAACGGAACCAACTAGGGGGCAGGCTATGTTAGATCTGGTCCTGTGTAATGAGACAGGATTAATAAATAATCTCCTATTAAAGGATCTCCTTGGAATGAGTGATCATAGCATGGTTGAATTTCAAATTCAGATAGAGGGCGAGAAAGTTGGATCTCAAATCAGCATACTATGCTTAAATAAAGGAGACTACAAAGGTATGAGGGAAGAGTTGAGTAAAGTGGACTGGGAAAATAATGCCTTCCAGAAGGCATTTGACAAGGTGCCACTTACAACGTTATTGCACAAGATAAAAGTTCATGGGGTTGGAGGTAATATATTCGCATGGATAGAGGATTGGCTAACTAACAGAAAACAGAGAGTCGGGATAAATGGTTCATTCTCAGGTTGGCAACCAGTAACTAGTGGGGTGCCGCAGGAATCAGTGCTGGGACCCCAACTATTTACAATTTATATTAACGACTTGGAAGAAGGGACTGAGTGTAACTAGCCAAGTTTGCTGACGATACAAATATGGGAGGAAAAGCAATATGTGAGGAGAAAACAAAAAATCTTCAAAAGGACATAAACAGGCTAAGTGCATGGGCACAAATGTGGCAGATGGAGTCTAATGTTGGAAAGTGTGAGGTCATGCACTCTGGCAGAAAAAAAATCAAAGAGCAAGTTATTATTTAAATGGAGAAAGATTGCAAAGTGCCACAGTACAGCGGGACCTGGGAGTACTTGTGCATGAAACACAAAAGGATAGTATGCAGGTACAGCAGGTGATCAGGAAGGCCAATGGAATCTTGTCCTTCATTGCAAAGGGGATGGAGTATAAAAGAAGGGAAGTCTTGCTACAGCTATAAAGGGGAATTGGTGAGGCCACACCTGGAATACTGCATGCAGTTTTGGTTTCCATATTTATGAAAGAATATATTTGCTTTGCAGGCAGTTCAGAGAAGGTTCACTCGGTTGATTCCAGAGATGAGGGGGTTGACTTATGAGGAAAGGTTGAGTAGGTTGGGCCTCTACTCAGTGGAATTCAGAAGAATGGGAGGTGATCTAATCGAAATGAACAAGATATGAGGGGGCTTGACCAGGTGGATGCAGAGAGGATATTTCCACTGATGGGGGAGACTAGAACTCGAGGGCATAATTTTAGAATAAGGGCCGTCCATTTAAAACTGAGATGAGGAGAAATTTCTTCTCTCAAAGGGTTGTAAATCTGTGGAATTCGCTGCCTCAGAGAGCTATGGAAGCTGGGACATCGAATAAATTTAAGACAGAAATAGACAGTTTCTTAAAGGATAAGGGTATAAGGGGTTATGGGGAGTGAGCAGGGCGGTGGAGCTGAGTCCATGATCAAATCAGCCATGATCTTATTGAATAGCGGAGCAGACTTGAGGGGCCATATGGCCTACTCCTGTTCCTATTTCTTACGTTCTTATGTTCTTATTAAAGTGTAGGACAGTTGATGAACAGTGGCGTACATTTAAGGAGATATTTCATAACTCTCAAAAAATACATATTCCAGTGAGGAAGAAAGGGTGCAAATTAAAAGATAGCCATCTGTGGCTAATTAAAGAAATGAAGGATGGTATCCAATTAAAAACAAGGGCATACAAAGTGGCCAAAACTAATGGGAGGACAGAAGATTGGGAAGCTTTTAAAAGCCAGCAAAGAATATTAAAAAAATGATTAAGAAAGGGAAGATAGACCATGAAAGTAAACTAGCACGAAATATAAAAACAAATAGCAAGCGTTTCTATAGGTATATAAAAAGGAAAAGAGTGGCTAAAGTAAATGTTGGTCCCTTAGAGGACGGGACGGAGGAATTAGTGATGAGGAACATGGAGATAGCAGAAACTCTGAACAAATATTTTGTATCAGTCTTTACAGTAGAGGACACTAAAAATATCCCAACAGTGGATAGTCAAGAGGTTATAGTGGGGGAGGAACTTAACACAATCACAATCACTAAGGAGGTGGGACTCAGTAAGATAATAGGACTAAAGATGAATAAATCCCATTAACCTGATGGCTTGCATCCTAGAGTCTTAACAGAAGTAACGGCAGTGATAGTGGATGCATTGGTTGTTATTTACCAAAATTCCTTGAATTCTGGGAAGGTCCCAGCAGATTGGAAAACTATAAATGTAACGCCCCTATTTGAAAAAGGAGGCAGACAAGAAGCAGGAAACTATAGACCAGTTAGCCTAATATCTGTGGTTTGGAAATTGTTGGAGTCCATTATTAAAGAAACAGTAGCAGGATATTTGGAAAAGCATAATTCAGTCAGGCAGAATCAGCATGGATTTATGATTGGGAATTCATGTTTGACAAATTTGCTGGAATTTTTGAGGATGTAATGAACAGGGTGGATAAAGGGGAACCAGTGGATATAGTGTATTTGGACTTCCAGAAGGCATTTGACAAGCCACATAAAAGGTTACAGCACAAGGTAAAGGTTCACAGGGTTGGGGGTAATATATTAGCATTGAGAGAGGATTGGCTAACTAACAGAAAACAGAGAGTCGGGATAAATGGTTCAATCTCGGGTTGGCAATCAGTAACTAGTGGGGTGCCACAGGGATCAGTGCTGGGATCCCAACTATTTACAATCTAAATTAATGACTTGGATGAAGGGACCGAGTGTAACATAGCCAAGTTTGCTGATGATACAAAGATGGGAGGAAAAGCAATGTGTGAGGACACAAAAAACTGCAAAAGGACATAGACAGGCTAAGTGAATGGGCAAACATTTGGCAGATGGAGTATAATGTTGAGGTCATGCACTTTGCCAGAAAAAAATCAAAGAGCAAGTTATTATTTAAATGGAGAAAAATTGCAAAGTGCTGCAGTACAGCAGGAACTGGGGGTCCTGGTGCATGAAACCCAAAAGGTTAGTATGCAGGTACAGCAAGTGATCAGGAAGGCCAATGGAATCTTTGCCTTTATTGAAAAGGAGATGGAATATCAAAGCAGGGAAGTCTTGCTACAGTTATATAGGGTATTGGTGAAGCCATACCTAGAATACTGCGTACAGTTTTAATTCTCATAATGTAAGGGGATGGTCTCTATGATGGGGTCAGGTTCCCTTCTGGCCAACTTGAGCGGTTCGAATCACGCCCACTCCCTTGGGTTCTAGGCGCTGGATTTATTAGGGGGTATGATAAAAGTGCAAAGGACACTGGTTTGATGCAAAAGAACTATGGTTTTATTACAGTCAAGGTAATACAAGCTTATTACTCTAGTGAGAGAATACAAGCCCAAACTTACAATCACTCTAATAAAGGACAATACAAGGAAAGGTACAAGGTCAAACTTATAATCACTCTAATAATGAACCATACACTACATATTCAAAGGGGGTCGCAGTAGAATTATACCTCCCACCTCCCAATACCTAATTCTAGCTAGGTTGGACACCAGGGCAGGCAGGGACAATGCTTACCAATCCTTTTGACAGTTAACGGTAGATCATGGTTTTGGGGTTTGTTGGATGTGGTAGGGTCTGCTTGCCGTACCCCGAACGTTGGAGAAGACTTCTAGCTGTGCAATCTTCAGTTGGGTTGAGTCCGCTGATGCGATAAGGTGCATTTTGGATCTGTGGAGCAAGTACCCGTTTTCTTTGGCTTGAAATAGGTTTCTACAGTCTGTTAGGTAATATTTTACCTGTTGGTAGGTCAGGATTAGATTGTAGAGTGGCAACTTTTTTATTCTTCAGTTTTCCCCATTGAAGTTTTGTTTGAGTTTGGTCGATCGCGGTGGTTTTTCATTGATACCACGTTGACTGTGGTCGGTTGCTGCCGCGATGGTGATGTTCTTCCTTCCTTCAGGACTTCAGGACTTCGAAGCTGGAGAAGTTAGTTTTCAACTGTCGTGTTGGTTTCTCTCCTTGTCTTGATGACACAAGCGTGGTCTCGGTTGTATACCCAAGTATGTCATACCCTCTGTTGAAAACAGGGGCCAGTTATACGATTTCAGTGTTTCTAATCTTGACGCCAAATCAGTTCAAAATCCTTTGTATGATTTTGGTGGGCTTGGTTCTTCTTTGAAATATTTTGGCGGGCTCGTTAAAAGTTGATATGTTTGGGTGAGTTGATGTTCGAAAGCTGTTTACTGATGGAAATATTAGTTTGGTAATTGCAATGTCCTTTTATGCTTAGTCTTTCGCATACAGGCTGGATTGGGCCTCTTTGTGATGGATGTGCTGAAATGGGTTTTCAGACCCATGTTGATGGGTAGCTATCTCTGGGTGATTTTGTGATGTAAATGTTTCTTGTGGGGGAAGGATTCTTGAATACTCATCCCTCCAGACAGGTTAACTTAGTCCTCACACCCAGGTAGCTTCACTTAATCAGACTGTCTCCTGCTAGTTCCTTAGGTCCGCCCACAGCCTTGAGTTTGTCTTTTAAAATCCAAAATTCTATTAAAGTTCATAGTTTCTTTCATCAGCACTTTAGAGTTCCAAACTTTTCGGTAGATAGTCCCAAATTAAATTCCCTTTCAAATCAGCCCAAACACAGGGGGGGTTTTCTTGTAAATTTTGCACCTTCTTCAATAATTAAGAAAGGATCTACTTGCTTTTCAGGCAGTGCAGAGAAGGTTCACTAGGTTGATTCCAGAGATGAGGTTGTTGACTTATGAGGAAAGGTTGGATAGGTTGGACCTCCACTCATTGGAATTCAGAAGAATGAGAGGTGATCTTATCGAAACATATAATATTGTGAGGGGGCTTAACAAGGTGGATGCAGAGAGGATGTTTGCACTGATAGGGGAGACTAGAACTAGGGGGCATAATCTTAGAATATGGGGCCGTCCATTTAAAACTGAGATGAGGAGAAATTTCTTCTCTCAAAGGGTTGTAAATCTGTGGAATTCACTGCCTGAGAGAGCTATGGAAGCTGGGACATTGAATAAATTTAAGACAGAGATAGACAGTTTCTTAACCGATAAGGGAATAAGGGGTTATGGAGAGCAGGCAATGAAGTGGACCTGAGTTCTTGATCGGATCAGCCATGATCATATTAAATGGTGGAGCAGGCTCGAAGGGCCATATGGTCTACTGCTGCTCCTATTTCTTATGTTCTTATGTTCTTAGAGGTGAAAGGTCAGGATGCTAAACCACTGTGTCACCCGGATCTCTCCCCTTCCAGTTTTAAGATATCGGGTAATGTGTACAATTAGTCTGCACAAAAGGAATCATGTCCACATATGTAGGATTAGTTCCTTCCCTCCACGGTAAATATTGGACTATGAAATATAAAAAGCCAGAACTGTATTACAGCCTGCAAAAGTAGCTGGACAGCAATGGGTTAATTCAAACATTGCAGTGAAACTGACTCATTGGAAGAGTGACACTCACATTCATCAACTTCAGAACCAGGTATTGGTTACCAAGGAAGGGAAGAAAGAGTGGTCATTCACACATTCCTCAACTGTGGAGCTAGATCTGTTACCAGGGAAGGTTGCATTATCAGAAAGACCTTATCATACAGACAGGCTGGTATCAGTGTATGTCCAGACAATGGGCCGCATCCATGAGCCATTTGAATATGAATGCGATTAGAAACCAACATTTTACGTATGCAGTTACCTTGGGAAGTTTGCATTGTTAGAAAGACCTTATCATATAGCCAGGCTGTGGTCAAGGTAATCATGGACTATGACCATAAATGAGGGACAATTGGCATCAAGAGTGTTTCTGCTAGGGACATTCACACATTTAATACTGCCATCGTGTTCACATGAGGGCAACAAGAAATCTGTTTCAAGATATTGCAAGTTGGATTTTGTATAAACAAGAGCCACTTAAGGGAAATGCAGTATGTTTTGGAGAGTCGACAAGATGCAAGCTGGTAATTACAATCCGAGCCTACAATCAACCTCAGGAAACAGTCAATGAGGGTTGATTATATGTTTCATTCAAATCATAGAAGGGGTTTTTGTGATTTAGTCTAAGTATTTTATATGTAACAGTCAAATCGCAGATGGATTTAACTGTCATATTGTGTGGATTATCCTTGTGTACGGGTTTGTATTTTGGGTTTTGTTATTCCAACATAAATCGTAGGGATTTATACTGGGGAGGTAATTGTGTGTATGTTCAATAAACGAACGAATCTAAGGTTGAGTTAAAACCCTGTGCCATGTATATTTTGTTCTTATAAATCCTGATGTCAAAGAACTGTGTGTAACGGGGAACTAGTATAAGAAACCCTTACACATTTGATTTTCTAAAATTGAATACATATCAGTCACGTGCATCAACAAAAGTCAATATTTTTCGGGTCATCAGTTTTGGACTCAGAGTGGTTTCTCACAGCTCAAAAGTGAATTAAAAGAAAAAATAGCGAAGTCTCTTGAGCGGTGTTTTGTGCTGAAATATGATCAATAAAACTGTATCACTAGATATTTCTGCTTTTGCCTAAGTCATCATCTCTGTGCAATTTCACCAATATCTTTCTCCATTGTGTACTCTCCATGACCCCAGCAGATATTACCGGGAATAGGATCACATCTAATTTTAGTTGTTCAGTGATTTTTTTTTAATATCAGAGACAATAAACAATGATACATTAAACACCAACCACATATTTCAAGATTCTGCATTTCCGAGGGAGGATGAATGTTATGGATATCGTGAGATGAAGCTGAATTACATATTTCCATTTTTCTGAGTGTTGGTATATGACTTATATATAGATTATGAATAGACTACACAGCTTAAATTCACGAGATTGTTACCAGCAAGAAAAGGTCACAGAGAGACTGAAGCAGTAAGAGCTTTTTTCATCAGATCCAAACAGGTAAGGAGTAATCTGATAAGTCTTCAAAAGTATAAAGTGTAAGTATAGATTGTTTCCACTAGTCGGTGAGATGGTAATGAGAGAGCATGAATTTAAGATAATCGCATTAAGAATGAAAGGGGAGGTTAGAAAATGTCTTTACCCAGAATGTGGAATTCTCTGCTACAGACAGCTGTTGAAGAAGAGACCATGACTTCTTTAAAAGTGGAACTGGACAGTTGCTTAAAAAGAGGAATATCAAAAGGTATGGGGGTGGTGTGCAGGAGAATGGGGATTGGACTAGATGACTCCTGTAGAAACATTCACTAGTGTGGGCGATGAGGCAAATAGCCTCTTTGTGGACTGCTAGCATTCCAAAAATCTGGAATTCTGGGTCATTTACAGTGAGCCTTCTGTTCGTAATGGTGGGACAAAAAATACATAGACCTCAAAATTCCATGCCAATGGGATGGGTTTTCAGTGTAGGTTTGGGACAACTTGCTTTTCTGGCCAGCAAATTGAGGTGGAAGCCATTTACACCAGTTTTCTATTCCAAAATCTGACTGGACGAATTTCCAAATATGATATGGCTCCTCCTGCAATCCATCCACCAAATCATTGTGTGCCTAGGTTAATTATATCTAATTATAGTTAATTATGGTTCTGAAGTCTGAATTTACTGGTTTTACACTCACAATACACTATGGGTAATTTTGAATTGGAAATATAAGGCACAGATGTTGCCAGGATCAGCAGAAGTGAGGAAGTTATGAGCCTGAAGACTGCTGAAAGCTTTTTACTGCAGCTAAAATTAAAACTAATGGGATTATGTTGGCTCAGTAGTAGCAGTCTTGCTTCTGAGTCAGAAGGTTGTGGGTTCAAGTCTCACTTCAGAGACTGAAGCACAAATTCAAGGCTGAAGCCCCAGTGCAGTACTGAGGGAGAGCTTCACTGTCAGAGGTGCCGTCTTTTGGATTAGATAGAAATATAGAAAATAGGTGCAGGAGTAGGCCATTCGGCCCTTCTAGCCTGCACCGCCATTCAATGAGTTCATGGCTGAACATGCAACTTCAGTAAACCATTCCTGATTTCTTGCCATACCCCTTGATCCCCTTAGTAGTAAGGACTACATCTAACTCCTTTTTGAATATATTTAGTGAATTGGCCTCAACAACTTTCTGTGGTAGAGAATTCCACAGGTTCACCACTCTCTGGGTGAAGAAGTTTCTCCTCATCTCGGTCCTAAATGGCTTACCCCTTATCCTTAGACTGTGACCCCTGGTTCTGGACTTGCCCAACATTGTGAACATTCTTCCTGCATCTAACCTGTCTAAACCCGTCAGAATTTTAAACGTTTCTATAAGGTCCCCTCTCATTCTTCTGAACTCCAGTGAATACAAGCCCAGTTGATTCAGTCTTTCTTGATAGGTCAGTCCCGCCATCCCGGGAATCAGTCTGGTGAACCTTCGCTGCACTCCCTCAATAACAAGAATGTCCTTCCTCAGGTTAGGAGACCAAAACTGTCCACCATACTCCAGGTGTGGCCTCACCAAGGCCCTGTACAACCGTAGCAACACCTCCCTGCCCCTGTACTCAAATCCCCTCGCTATGAAGGCCAACATGCCATTTGCTTTCTTAACCGCCTGCTGTACCTGCATGCCAACCTTCAATGACTGATGTACCATGACACCCAGGTCTCGTTGCACCTCCCCTTTTCCTAATCTGTCACCATTCAGATAATAGTCTGTCTCTCTGTTTTTACCACCAAAGTGGACAACCTCACATTTATCCACATTATACTTCATCTGCCATGCATTTGCCCACTCACCTAACCTATCCAAGTCGCTCTGCAGCCTCATAGCATCCTCCTCGCAGCTCACACTGTCACCTAATTTAGTGTCACCCGCAAATTTGGAGATACTACATTTAATCCCCTCGTCTAAATCATTAATGTACAGTGTAAACAGCTGGATGTTAAACTAAGGACTCAACTGCCCCCTGAGGTACACTTGCACATATATAGAAAGAAAGACTTACATTTATATAGCGCCTTTCACACCCATCAGACATCTCAAAGCAATTTGCAGCCAATGAAGTACTTTTTGAAGTAGAGTCACTCATGTAATGTAGAAAACGCAGCAGCCAATTTGTACACAGCAAGCTCTCACAAACAGCATTCTGATAATGAGCAAATAATCGGTTTTAGTGATGTTGATTGCGAGATAACTCCCCTGCTCTTCTTTGAAATAGTGCCATTGGATCTCTTACGTCCATCTGATCTGAAAGACAGCACCTCTGTACTGCACTGGAGTGTCAGCCTAGATTTCTGTGCTCAAGTGTCTGGAGTGGGATTTGAATCCACTACCTTCTGAGTCAGAGGTGATGGTGCTACTAACTGAGCCACAGCTGCTGTGTTTCCCACATTACAACAGTGACTGCACTCAAAAAAAGTACTTCATTGGCTGTAAAGAGCTTTGAGCCTTCCGGGGGTCATAAAAGGCACTATACAAATGCAAGTCCTTCCTTCCTTCCATCCATCCTTCCATCCTTCCCTTCCCAAACTGTTTTATGGTCAATAAAGTACTTTTGAAGTGTAGTCACTGTTGTAATTTGGTCAATAGAAATTCAAATCAACAGAGATGTAAAATAGGCTGCTGATTCATTATCATCCATTTTACACTTTTGTACAAAGTCATAATCTACCTTTCTGCCTGTATAAGAAGCCCAATCATCCACAGCAGGAACTGCCACTTAAGATATAACAACAACAACAACTTTTGGTCCGTAGCCCTGCAGGTTACGGCACTTTAAGTGCACATCCAAGTATTTTTTAAATGTGGTGAGGCTTTCTGCCTCTACCACCCTTTCAGGAAGTGAGTTCCAGCACTCCACCATCCTCTGGGTAATTAAATTTCCCCTCATATCTCCTCTATACCTCCCCCTAACTACTTTAAATCTGTGCCCCCTGGTTGTTGACCCCTCTGCCAAGGGAAACAGGTCCTTCTTATCCACTCTCTCCAGGCCCCTCATAATTTTATACACCACAATCAGATCTCCTGTCAGCCTCCTCTGGTCCAAAAAAAACAAACCCAGCATCTCCAATCTTTCCTTAGAGACAAAATGTTGATATAATTCGCTGACCTGTCTAAGAGGGCATCGGTGACCTATGTGATGCATCTGTGGGCAGCTAACTGCCAGATGCTGCAAATGTTTGCTGCAGATCCCTGGAATGAGCCAGAGGCAAAGAAGTTGAGGGCAATGGTGATTTTGACAGCCATAGATAAGGCATGTCCACCCGCTCCTCTGGGCTGCAGCAATCTGCAAATGCCTGTGCTGATCTGGCACTGTTGCTCAGTCATGTTGAGGAAACTCATCCTCTGCCTGTATACTTTGTGTTGGGACATCGCCTCCAGCACGATCAGCCCTGTGCTGATGTCCTTTGTCCTGTGCAGCATCTCGGCATTGAGGAGAAGGTAGGTGGTGTTTTTGTTGGTGCTGCTGGTGTTGGGGCTCATTTTGGTCTGATTCTAAGGACCAAAGTGAGACAGTGTAGACGGCACCCATGCTGATGTAATAGATGGCAGGTCAAGTAGAGATTACAGAAGCATTCTGTCAATGAGGTACTACCAATCCTGACTTTACTGGAAACACTTGCAACCTGTAGAAAGTTAAGTCTATGCTGACATTGCACTCAGTAAGAGCATGACCTTACGAAAGTAACCAGGTGTCAGGTGGGAGTTTTATTGTGCTTTCCATGTTGTGCGCTACAGAGCTGGATCAATGACCACTCAACTTCTGCTTCAGGTTCACGGTTCCTAAGCTACATGATTCCTGTGATCATCCAGGGAAATTTGAAAGATAGGGTTAAAAAGATGCTCAAGGGTCTGACAAGTAACTAATAATGATGTAAATTAGCTTGGCTGTCTCTGCAGTTCGGGTCACTGCCGCACTGGCAAACGTGCCCGAGGGAAAGGTGCGTGGGGGCAGGTTGACACCGGATTCCAAATCCGCTACGGATTATTTCAACTTTCACTCCCGACCCACCTCCAATCCCGCCCGCCCGCAAATACAGCACAAAATTCCGGCCATAGTGTCAATAATTCTTCCTGATTTCACTCCTAAATGGCCTACCTCTAATTTTAAGTTTGCGGCCCTTTGTTCTGGATTCCCCACAAGATGAAATACTTTATCTTGTGTCTATCCTATCAAATCCAGTTATCATTTTAAACACTTCAATTAGATTAGCCCTCAATGTTTTAAACTCTAGGGAATAAAAGCCATGTTTATTCAACCTGTCCTCACATGTTAACCCTTCAAGCCCCGGCATAATTCTGATGAATCGGCGATGTTCCACCTCAAAGGTCAATATATCTTTTCTGAGATGTGGTGCCCAAAACTGAAGCAATTTTATCCTGTTTCAATAGCTATGAAATTCCAGTCTTAGGAAAAAATACTGGTTCACAATTGCAGAGTAGAATTTCTGAGTCCCCACAAGGAGTACAGTACCTCGCAAAAATATAAAGTAAAATTTTCTTTCCATTGATTTCAGAGGTGGATCTCTATGTGTGAGAACTCAGAAAATCTCCCTTACATATCAATAATAGGCAGAACCATTCAAATCAAGAGCTACAAATGTATGTCAAGCTTTCTGTGCACATCAATTCAGAATCAAATTGTTATCTTTAGTTTGTTAAATCATCTTACAAATAAAAAGTTCTGTGTCTGTAGAAATGTCTGGTTAACTTGGCTGACATGGTTAGCAGAGACCAATCAGGCCTGACAATCAGATTATAAAATGGCTATTGCACAAACAATTGTGCATTTTTTAAATTCATTCATGAGATGTGAGCATCACTGAAAAAGACCAACATTTATTGCCCATCTCTAATTGCCCGTGAAAAGGTAATGGTGAGCGACTTCTTGTACTGCTGCTGTCCATATGGTGAAGGTACTCCCAAGTGCTATTAGTAGGATGTTCCAGGATTTTGACCCAGCAACACTGAAGGAATGGTGATCTGTTTACAAGTCAGGCTGGTGTGTGTGACTTGGAGGGGAACGTGGAGGTGATTGTGTTCCCATGCGCCTGCTGTCCTTGTCCTCCTAGGTGGTAGAGGTCGTGGGTTTGGGAGGTGCTGTCAAAGAAGTGCTTACCTCTGTGTGTGTAACTCTATGTATATTTTCTTCCTCTTTTATGTGTATGCCTATCAAGCCACTTTTGTTGCACACTGCAGGTGATTACATGATACATACAGTCTGAGGCTTGGATCCTTATCCCTGGCCATTTACCAACTTAATCATTGTGTGCGCTGCCCATCTCTAGTTCACAATGGTGCTCAGGAAGATGCTTGTGAGTCTTTAGAACATGTACAAGGTCAGCTGGTTCATCCAGATAAGAAAACAAGCAATCATGCCACACAAAAGCCTGATAAAAGCTGGAATACATTAATCTCTGAGCATGTCTGTGGGGAACAATATGGAATCTATGGGAAACAGTCAAAGGTCAATGGAACCAAGTAAGAAATCCACATGGAAAGTAAGAGGATTATGGCAGGACATTGATGAATCTCCAGTGAGAGTGAGGGGGTCTATGCGAACATACGATGGTGTTCAATCAGGGAATCTGAGGGGACACCACAAATTTTAATTTTTAAAATGTCACAATAGATCTATTAGTTCCAGTCAGATCATAACAAACACCCTGCAATGACAACAGAGTAAGTGAAGAAAAAATATAAACATGCACGGTACCAAGAAATAAACTCAAAGGTTAAAAGAGTTAAAATGAAAAGCAAGGGTGTTGGGTCTGATTTTCTTTGCCCCATTCTCCTACACTATTGCTGCATGGAACAGTGTACCACAACATGCACCAAGTCACTGAGGATTGCACGTTCAAGCTGGTAACTCACTAGCCATTGGCTCTCCGTTTGCACAATACTTCTGCAGTTGGCCCCTAATCTAGCTGATATTGTAAATAAGGGTGGTAGCTATCTAGCTGTACAATATCTAGCTGATATTGTAAATAAGGGTGGTAAAAGAAGGGTGGTAAGAGAAGGGATAACCAGCCGTGGATAACCAAGGAAATAAAGGAGAGTATCAAATCAAAGACCAATGCGTATAAGGTGGCCAAGGTTAGTGAGAAACTAGAAGATTGTGAAAATTTTAAATGACAGCAAAGAATGACTAAGAAAGCAATAAAGAAAGGAAAGATAGATTACGAAGGTAAACTTGCGCAAAACATAAAAACAGATAGTAAAAGTTTTTACAGATATATAAAACGGAAAAGAGTGACTAAAGTAAATGTTGGTCCCTTAGAAGATTAGAAGGAGGATTTAATAATGGGAAATGTGGAAATGGCTGAGACTTTAAACAATTATTTGCTTCGGTCTTCACAGTGGAAGACACAAAAACCATGCCAAAAATTGCTGGTCATAGGAATGTGGGAAGGGAGGACATTGAGACAATCACTATCACAAGGGTGGTAGTGCTGGACAGGCTAATGGGACTCAAGGTAGACAAGTCCCCTGGTCCTGATAAAATGCATCCCAGGGTATTAAAAGAGATGGCGGAAGTTATAGCAGATGAATTCGTTATAATCTACCAAAATTCTCTGGACTCTGGGGAGGTACCAGCAGATTGGAAAGCAGCTAATGTAACACCTCTGTTTAAAAAAGGGGCAGACAAAAGGCAGGTAACTTTCGGCCGGTTAGTTTAACATCTGTAGTGGGGAAAATGCTTGAAACTATCATTAAGGAAGAAATAGCGAGACATCTAGATAGGAATAGTGCAATCAAGCAGACGCAGCATGGATTCATGAAGGGGAATTCATGTTTAACTAATTTACTGGAATTCTTTGAGGATATAACGAGCATGGTGGATAGAGGTGTACCGATGGATGTGGTGTATTTAGATTTTCAAAAGGCATTCGATAAGGTGCCACACAAAAGGTTACTGCAGAAGATAGAGGTACACGGAGTCAGAGGAAATGTATTAGCATGGATAGAGAATTGGCTGGCTAACAGAAAGCAGAGAGTCAGAATAAATGGGTCCTTTTCGGGTTGGAAATCGGTGGTTAGTGGTGTGCCACAGAGATCGGTGCTGGGACCACAACTGTTTACAATATACATAGATGAACTGGAAGAGGGGACAGAGTGTAGTGTAACAAAATTTGCAGATGACACAAAGATTCGTGGGAAAGCGGATTGTGTAGAGGACACAGATAGGCTGCAAAGAGATTTAGATAGGCTAAGCAAATGGGCTAAGGTTTGGCAGATGGAATACAATGTCGGAAAGTGTGAGGTCATCCACCTTGGGAAAAAAAACAGTAAAAGGGAATATTATTTGAATGGGGAGAAATTACAACATGCTGAGGTGCAGATGGACCTGGGGGTCCTTGTGCATGAATCCCAAAAAGTTAGTTTGCAGGTGCAGCGGGTAATTAGGAAGGTGAATGGAATGTTGGCCTTCATTGCGAGAGGGATGGAGTACAAAAGCAGGGAGGTCCTGCTGCAACTGTATAGGGTATTGGTAAGGCCGCACCTGGAGTACTGCGTGCAGTTTTGGTCACCTTACTTAAGGAAGGATATACTGGCTTTGGAGGGGATACAGAGATGATTCACTAGGCTGATTCCGGAGATGAGGGGATTACCTTATGATGATAGATTGAGTAGACTGGGTCTTTACTCATTGGAGTTCAGAAGGATGAGGGGTGATCTTATAGAAACATTTAAAATAATGAAAGGGATAGACAAGATAGAGGCGGAGAGGTTGTTTCCACTGGTTGGGGAGACTACAACTAGGGGGCACAGCCTCAAAATACGGGGGAGCCAATTTAAAACCGAGTTGAGAAGGAATTTCTTCTCCCAGAGGGTTGTGAATCTGTGGAATTCTCTGCCAAAGGAAGCAGTTGAGGCTAGCTCATTGAATGTATTCAAATCACAGATAGATAGATTTTTAACCAATAAGGGAATTAAGGGTTCTGGGGAGCGGGCGGGTAAGTGGAGCTGAGTCCACGGCCAGATCAGACATGATCTTATTGAATGGCGGAGCAGGCTCGAGGGGCTAGATGGCCTACTCCTGTTCCTAATTCTTATGTTCTTATGTTCTTATATTCTTATGTAAATAGTTTGCTCTCCTCGGGTATTGTCCCTGTCCTTTTCAAAGCTGCCGTCATCACCCCCTCCTTAAAAAACTCACACTCAACCCCTCTGTCCTTGTAAACAGGGAGTGACCTGTGGAGTTGGGTGAGTACACTTGCTCCCTGTTGGCTCCACAGGAATTTTACTTACCTTTAGTTGGCAGCCGCTACCTAGGCCACAGCAGTTCCTGAAGAGTCCCAAGTGGGCAGGTCCAATGCCTTAGACATTTATATAATCCCTTATCTCTCAATGTCTCAAAGTATTTCATATGCATTCACTTACTTTTGAAATGTAGTCACTGCTGTCATGTAGGCAAATGTGGTCCTGCAAGGACCATCAGCAAGTCGGGGCCTTCAAAGGAGCAGCGTGCATCCCGACCCTGCTCCTTTCGTTCCTTAAGCTCCGCCCACCCAGAGAAGACTTGAACTTGAATGTCCATTTTGTGTTTTTGAGTTCAAACTACAGCCTGTCTGTATAATCTGCACTTTTTCCATTTATACATATAAACTAAATCAATTTTATCATTAATATACACTTTTATTCTTACACCCCAAACCACACACATGGATTAGTGTTGTCACTTAGTGTCTCACAACTCACAAGTGAACAAGAGCAGATGGTGGAGACAGGGACAGCAGTGGAGACTCCTTGCCTAAGGGCGCAGGATGCCTCCAGCTCTGCTCAGCTGCATGCAGTCTCTGAGCCTCGGGTGCCCTGAGGTGCAACAAGAAGTACAGGAGGCTTTGACAGGTTTCGCAACCATGATGTGCAGAGAATGGAGGAGTCCATTTCCAATATGAACACCAACGTGTTGCAGGCAATGCCGACTGTTGGCTCTTCCATGGATAGGATGGCCACCTGTATGGAGCAGCTAATGCACCACTTACAGGTGTAGGGTATTTTGTGTGCACCGTGTCTCTATGACTCTCCCTTAAGTTGACTTGTGCTTTAAAACTCCCCGGTTCAGGTTGTTTCCCTTTGGACGGCAGGAATTATTGCCAATAGTTCCTGCCTACCCCGTTGAATAGCAGGTAATCCCACACAGAGAGAGAGAGACCAAGGTCAGATAGATCTTCTCCTATGCCCGATGCGCAGCCTCCCCAGCGCAATTATTGTGTAACCCAGCTGTGAGCGGATGCCACCCGGTTGGTCTTCCGAATTATACCGTGAACCACAAGCCCCACAACCCTCAAGTTCAGACCCAAGGAGTTACTATGGATAGATTATAATTGACTCAGACAAAATAAAATGGGTCAGGTTGGTCAAAGAACGATTCCTTTTATTACACTCACAAAACGACAACCCCTACTCCTCTCGCTTACGGCTTAAAGAGTAGGTGACTGTGGACACTAGCTTAAAACCTTAGACTAAATACCCACCCTGTCGGTTATGCCGAATCTACCCCCTTCCCAGAATCTAAGCCTGGATAATGGAAACCCTTCTAAATAAACCCCTCTCCCAGTTTGGTCAGAACCCACACTTGGAAGCCTCCTCACACACACACACGTGCTAGCCTGCGTCTTGGCCACTTGCAGTTCCTCAGCAGCCAAACATGCTGGTGGTCTTTGGAAATTCCAAAGGTGTATGCTGGATATAATTACCAGCCCTTGTCATTGATTCACGCGGTCCCGGATCCGTTCGACTCTGAAGACAAAACCGTGCCTAACAGAGGCATGCGATGAGGCCTAGAGAGTTATGTTCAGGCAGTACGGCGAGGCACTCACTTCGAGCGTTCCTGGAGAGTTGATGGATGCGTTGCCACGTGGGGAACCCCGTTCCAGATGGTGGAGAAAAAGGAAGCCCCTGAATCCCCCAAAGTTCAGCATCTTTATACCCCATATAATACACAAAACTGTCTGGGCGATTCCTGGTTACCATGGTCGCAAAGATGTTAGTTGGTCTTCCTGGTGACGTCTCTGTCCTGGATTGGTCATCTCGATGTAAACAATGGTAGGCCATTTCTGTAAATGAGCAGTTCTCGAAGTGCTAACTGTTTGTTGAGTTCTTGACTGCTCCTTCATTGAAAGAGTCCAGAGGTGTTATATTTGGCCTGCAAACCTCATTATCCATCCAGACATAACGGCTCCATGGACAAAAGGTGTTTTTCCACAAATCAAACAAAGTTCGAAATGAAAAGGCCTCTGCCTTTCATGACGTCAGCATTGAGACTGGTCCCATGGCAACCCAAAAGACTCCTGTTATCTTCACAGAATCCAAAAATCGGTCCTATTAAAGCCCAAACTCCATTTTGAAACCCAGCCCATGTGCGTCTCCATTTTAAAAGGGTACAGATTCATTTTAAAAGTCCCAAAATCCTTCCAGCCCATACACACGCTGATGTTGGCACCGGCCAAATCCTACACAGGAGCACATGCTATCTATGGAGAATAGATGGCAGACACAGATAGGCGTCCTCTCAAAAAGGGATGTCATCGTAGATGTGGGTTCTCATGGCCCAACCGATGTGCAGCAAGGTGCTCTCCATTTCTAAGCGAGCAGGGAAGTGCGGGTGGCCCATGAGAGGGATGATGGTGAGAAGGGACATGGAAGTGAGAGCTCCTCTCAAAGCATTCACACTTCTCCCGCATTGCCCTCCCACCCCCCCAGATCTGCCACCCCCCGCCTCAATCAGAGCCCCAGTTGGCTCCTCGGATCGCGATAGCTGAGTCTGCCCCTGCACCATCGCAGGAGGAACAGACTTCAGCGGGGCCCACACAGGCACCAAAAGCCAGAGGACATCCACCAAAAGTGTCTATGTAGTTGCAGCAGGGAAGTGAGCAGCCTGCCTCTAGCTCTGCTGAAGCCACAGGGGTAGTACCTCATAGAAGCACGTGTAAGAGAAAGATGAAACACAAGTAGATGCACAAGGATAGTCACTTGGGTGTTTTAATAAATGTTTCTGTAAAGTTTCCGTTACTGTGATGTCACAGATAAAAATATTAATTTTCACCACTTTCTGGTCATGGCCAAATGTGTGTGCTACTTTGGAGGTGGCTGAGTGAGTTGCAGTGAATGATGAGACATAATGTTATCTCCACCAATGGTCGTCAGTGTGAAAGGAATGGCTTGGGCATTGTAGGGATCCTTTATGGTGTTGCTGTGGGCTGGGGTGAACCTGGTGCAGCATGTGGCAGCCATATGGGTGTGATGCGTGAAGCTAAGTAAATCTGGCCATGAAGAGGTGATCTCTGGCCTTCTGGGCAGCAATGCGCTTGGATGCTGATAGGATCTAGACCGCGGATTCCTCCTGCTCCTCCTCCTCATCTTCCAGCTGATGCTCCTCCTCCTCCTCCTCGTCTGAAGAGGCTGTGCGCTCAAAGCAGCGTTAATCCTCGCTGCTGCATTATATTGTGCAGGACGCAGCAGACCATGACAACCAGAAAGCAAATGATATGTTGGCCTTTATTACAAGAGGTTTTGAGCATAAGAGTAAAGACGTCTTACTGCAATTACATAGAGCCCTGGTGAAACCGCATCTGGAGTATTGTGCACAGTTTTGGTCCCCATAACTAAGGAAGGATATACCTGCCTTAGAGGTTGTCATGTATCCTACATGGCCACTGTTGGTACTATCACAAGTTGTGCCACTAGAGGGCACAGCAGTGGGAGACTCGTAGGTTACCTGTATATGTGTGTCTGGCCTAGTATAAAAGCAGGCCACCAGGTGTGATGCTTACTCTGGAGTTAACTGATAAAGGACTAAGTTCACTACAGTTCAAGTACAACACACTGCCTTGTGGAGTCATTATTAGAGCATCTAAGGACACGACAATTGGCGACGAGATTATTAAATTTCACGCGGAAATGGCTACCCTTGGTACGTTGCAGCAGTTCGCTGATGGTAATGATTGGGACACCTTTCTGGAGAGGCTAGAACATTTCTTCACAGCAAACAGGCTGGCAGGAGGACCAGGCCACACAGGCTGATAAGCGCCGCGCTATCTTGCTAACCAGTTGTGGGCCCAATGTCTATGGCCTTGTCAGGGACTTGGTGGCACCAACAAAGACAATGACCAAGTCGTACAAGGAGCTCGTAACCCTCATCCAGGAGCAACTCAAGCCCAAGGAAGGTATCCTCATGGCCAGACACCAGTTCTATACCCACTGACAGCCCGAAGGTCAGGAAGTCATGAAGTACGTCGCAGACGACAGGAGGCTGGCTGCACTGTGCAAGTTCGGCACCCATCTCAACGAAGTACTGTGGGACATTTTGTCATTAGAATTGGCCATGAGGGCCTTCTTCACAAGCTACTGTCGATGGATACCACAGTCACACTGCAGAAGGCCATCTCTGTGAGCTAGTCATTCATGACCTTGACCTGCGGCTCTAGGCAGATGACTCACCCTCAGGACTCAAACCCGGCAGGTACTGTGCACAGAGTGGTGCCGTTTAGGGGCTGGACTGTAGAGCGCGAACGCTCTCAGGGAAAACAGGCCCCCGAGTCCCTTAACTCAGAGTCTGCCAAGGGGAGCTAATCGAGTAGCACCATGCTGCAGTTGCAGAGGGAATCACAGGGCTCACCAGTGCCGTTTTAAAGACGATGTATGCAAAGGCTGCAGCACAAAGGGCCAACTCCAGTGAATGTGTAAGCAAAATAGGACTCACTGTGTCGATGAAGAGTCCGCAGATGGCCATGAACCCAGTGCGGATTATGAAACGATAGGCAGAGAGGCGGCCCAGTCCCACGGGGAGGTACATAGCATGTTTACCTGCACCACCAAGTGTTCCTTGCTGAGAAGAAAGGTGAGATAGAGGGAAGTCCAGTCCTCATGGAAGTGGACACGGCGGGGGGAGCCAGTCAGTGATGAATCAAGAAGCCTTTGAGAGGCTATGGGACAATCGGGCTGGACGACCCAAGTTGGCCCCGGTTCAGGCAAAGCTGCACACCTACACCAATGAAATCATCCCAGTCGTTGGTAGTGCGAATGTAAAGGTGCTCATGATGGCACGGTGCACAAGTTACCTCTGTGGATTGTTGCAGGTGATGGACCAACGCTGCCCGGCAGAAGGTGGATGGAGAAGATCCATTGGAAGTGGGAAGACTTCACCCCTCCAGCAATCGAAGCGCTCCGCGCTCAGAGGCAAAGCAAGCCCTCACCTGAGAGTGGACCCGGCACCGGAGAGCAGACCAGCACAGCACCCAAGGCACAGACCGCTCAGCATAACTGCGTGGAGATGATCCAGCTGAGACGACCCGAACGCACTTTCCAGGTTCCAGTGGCAGGACTCCGGAGGAAGAAAATCGGATCCATAAGTGACTTCCCAACTGCGGAGGCAGAACCCGGGAAGAAGAGGACATCATGGACGAAGGAAAGATGGCACCCAAACCACAAGTTGATGCGTTGAAGACAAAGGTGGCCGCAGTCAGACCACGAGGTGCCGTGCTGATGGAGCAACACGTGGCACCAAACAGAGAAGCGGATTGGGGTAAAGCAAGCAAGGCGTTCCACACACTCAAGCAATGTAATAGTTTAACTGTAAGTCAGAGACAAAATGTGTAACTGATCATGTAAAATATGTAACTGATAATCTGAATTGTGTGCATGCAACCAGCGAGGAAAAGATGCACGATCGCGATCGGACCCACAGAGTGTCCATCATAAGTAAGGGAAAGTTGTGCGACCCCCTCTCAGAAACATTGCACCTCACCTTTCACCCCACCAGCCTCCACATTCAATGGATCATTCTCCGGCATTTCCGCCACCTCCAGCGTGATCTCACCACCAGTTACATCTTCCCCTCCCCTCCCCTCTCAGCATTCCAAAGGGACCGCTCCCTCCATGACACCTGGTCCATTCCACAGTCACCCCCAACACCCACTCCCCTTCCCACGGCACCTTTCCGTGCAAGCGCAGGAGATGCAACACCTGCCCTTTTATCTCCTCCCTTCCCACTATCCAGGGCCCCAAATACTCCTTCCAGGTGAAACAGCAATTTAAGAACATAAGAATATAAGAATTAGGAACAAGAGTAGGCCATCTAGCCCCTCGAGCCTGCTCTGCTATTCAACAAGATCATGGCTGATCTGGCCGTGGACTCAGCTCCACTTACCCGCCCGCTCCCCATAACCCTTAATTCCCTTATTGGTTAAAAATCTGTCTATCTGTGATTTGAATAAATTCAATGAGCTAGCCTCAACTGCTTCCATGGGCAGAGAATTCCACAGATTCACAACACTCTGGGAGAAGAAATTCCTTCTCAACTCGGTTTTAAATTGGCTCCCCCGCATTTTGAGGCTGTGCCCCCTAGTTCTAGTCTCCCCGACCAGTGGAAACAACCTCTCTGCCTCTATCTTGTCTATCCCTTTGATTATTTTAAATGTTTCTATAAGATCACCCCTCATCCTTCTGAACTCCAACGCGTAAAGACCCAATCTACTCAATCTATCATCATAAGGTAACCCTCCTCATCTCCGGAATCAGCCTAGTGAATCGTCTCTGTACCCCCTCCAAAGCTAGTTTATCCTTCCTTAAGTAAGGTGACCAAAACTGCACGCAGTACTCCAGGTGCGGCCTCATCAATACCCTGTACAGTTGGACTTCCCTGCTTTTTTTTGTACTCCATCCCACTCGCAATGAAGGCCAACATTCCATTCGCCTTCCTGATTACCTGCTGCACCTGCAAACTAACTTTTTTTTGGGGATTCATGCACAAGGAGAAGAGAGGGCTGTGGCTGGTGAGGTGACCAGGGTCAGGGACCTGCTCGATGGCGGAGGAGCGGGCTGGATGGCGCCAGACACGCTGGCGCGGCGCCTAAATTCTGCCAACGTCCGCCACGCGGCCGATGCCATCGAGTCGCTAAAAACAGCTCTGGGCCCTGACTCCGTTAGGTGCATCGAGGAGGCTCAAGCACGTGGGGAGATCCCGTCCGAACTGACCCCCGTCCAGACGGAATTCCTCATCGGCGCCAAACCCCGGAACCTCCCTCGGGGGCCGGCGCCTCACAACTTGAGCCGCCTCGGGGAAATCCCCTCCGCGCCTTTCAGTTCCGCGCGGAGGGGTTTCCTGTACGGGCTGCTCCTGCACACCCTCAACTTTGCCATCCTCGCCGGCCGTCCGGACACGCCATGGCGTACCATCTTGCCGTCCGGAGGAGGCAGGGGTCCCCGATGGAGGGCACTCTACGCAGGGGTCCTCCCACTATTCATCGGGGACTTGGCCTGGAGGGTGGTGCACGGAGCAGTGCCGTGCAACAAATTTTTAAGCCGGTTCACGGACTCCCAGGCCGCCTGCAATTTCTGCGGTCTGGAGGAGTCCGTGTTCCATGTTTTTATTGAGTGCACGAGGTTGCAGCCCCTGTTCCATTATTTGAAGGGGCTGCTCCTGAAATTCTGGCTGCACTTCAGTCCCACTCTCCTGATCTTTGGGCACCCTGTGCGGAGGGGAGCGGGTAGGTCCGAAGGCCTCCTCGTAGGACTGCTCCTGGGCACGGCCAAGGGTGCCATCAGCCGGTCCAGGCAGCGGGCGGTCGAGGGGGTCGTTCAACCTGACTGCCTGCCTCTCTTCCGCTCTTACATCCGGTCCAGGGTGTCCTTGGAGATGGAGCACGCGGTGTCCACCGGTACGCTCGCGGCCTTCCGCGAGAGGTGGGCACCGGAGGGACTGGAGTGCATCATCACGCCCGGCAACCAAATTTTAATTTGATTTTACGTTTTTTAAGTTTAATTTGTTTTAATTGCCGGTGCTTTTAGTGTCCCCCTTCCCTTTTATAGGGGGCACTGGGGAAAATTGTGACTTTAGTGCCCAAAAAAAAAAAAAAAAAAAACACAAAAAAAAAACAAAAAAAGGGGGGAAAAAAAAAAAGGGCCTTGTAAATGTCTGGAGTGTCACCCAGGTCGGGTGGCACCGTTTAATGTTTTATGTTTTCGCAGGTAAACTCAAAAGAGTTTCATGCACAAGGACCCCCAGGTCCATCTGCACCGCAGCATGTTGTAATTTCTCCCCATTCAAATAATATTCCCTTTTACTGTTTTTTTTTCCAAGGTGGATGACCTCACATTTTCCGACATTGTATTCCATCTGCCAAACCTTAGACCATTCGCTTAACCTATCTAAATCTCTTTGCAGCCTCTCTGTGTCCTCTACACAACCCACTTTCCCACTAATCTTTGTGTCATCTGCAAATTTTGTTACACTACACTCTGTCCCCTCTTCCAGGTCATCTATGTATATTGTAAACAGTTGTGGTCCCAGCACCGATCTCTGTGGCACACCACTAACCACCGATTTCCAACCCGAAAAGGACCCATTTATTCTGACTCTCTGCTTTCTGTTAGCCAGCCAATTCTCTATCCATGCTAATACATTTCCTCTGACTCCGCGTACCTTTATCTTCTGCAGTAACCTTTTGTGTGGCACCTTATCGAATGCTTTTTAGAAATCTAAATACACCACATCCATCGGTACACCTCTATCCACCAAATTTTCACAATCTTCTAATTTCCCACTAACCTTGGCCACCTTATACGCATTGGTTTTTATTTTGATACTCTCCTTTATTTCCTTGGTTATCCACGGCTTGTTATCACTTCTCTTACCGCCCTTCTTTTTCACTGGAATATATCTTTGTTGAGCACTATGAAAGAGCTCCTTAAAAGTCTTCCACTGTTCCTCAATTGTGCCACCGTTTAGTCTGTGTTTCCAGTCTACTTTAGATAACTCTGCCCTCATTCCACTGTAGTCCCCTTTGTTTAAGCACAGTACACTTGTTTGAGACACTACTTCCTCACCCTCAATCTGTATTACAAATTCAACCATACTGTGATCACTCATTCCGAGAGGATCTTTTATGAGGAGATCATTTATTATTCCTGTCTCATTGCACAGGACAGATCTCAGATAGTTTGCTCCCTTGTAGGTTCTGTAACATACTGTTCTAAGAAACAATCCCGTATGCATTCTATGAATTCCTCCTCCAGGCTAACCCCTGCGATTTGATTTGACCAATCGATATGTAGGTTAAAATCCCCCATGATTACTACCATTCCTTTTTCACATGCCTCCATTATTCCCTTGATTATTGCCCGCCCCACCGTGAAGTTATTATTTGGGGCCTATAAACTACGCCCATCAGTGACTTTTTCCCCTTGCTATCTCGAATCTCTACCCACAATGATTCAACATTTTGTTCATTAGAGCCAATATCGTCTCTCACAACTGCCCTGATATCATCCTTTATTAACAGAGCAACCCCACCTCCTTTCCCTTCTTGTCTATCTTTCCGAATTGTCAGATACCCCTGTATGTTTAATTCCCAGTCTTGGCCACGTTGAAACCACGTTTCTGTAATGGCCACCAAATCACACCCATTTGTAATGATTTTGGCCGTCAACTCATTTACTTTATTTCGAATGCTGTGTGCGTTTAGGTAGAGTGTTTTAATACTAGTTTTTGAACCATGATTTTTAGTTTTGACCCCTCCTGCAGCCCCCTTATATTCGTACATATTGTCCCTTCCTATCATCTTGTGGTTTCCACTTACCCCAGTGCTACTCTGCTCTGTTGCCTCCTGCCTTTTGCATTCTTTCTTGGGGTCCTGTTCATCTGAGTTCTCACCCACTCTATCTAGCTCCGAGCCCTCTCCTGGGTTCCGAATACTCCTCGCATTGAGGCACCGAGCTTTCAGGCTTGCCTTTTTATTACACTTTGTCCCTTTAGAATTTTGCTGTACAGTGGCCCTTTTTGTTTTTTGCCTTGGGTTTCTCTGCCCTCCACTTTTACTCATCTCCTTTCTGTCTTTTGCTTCTGTCTCCATTTTGTTTCCCTCTGTCTCCCTGCATTGGTTCCCATCCCCCTGCCATATTAGTTTAACTCCTCCCCAACAGCACTAGCAAACACTACCCCGAGGACATTGGTTCCGGTCCTACCTAGGTGCAGACCATCCAGTTTGTACTGGTCCCACCTCCCCCAGATCCGGTTCCAATGCCCCAGGAATTTGAATCCCTCCCTGCTGCACCACTGCTCAAGCCATGTATTCATCTGAGCTATCCTGTGATTCCTACTCTGACTAGCACGTGGCACTGGTATCAATCCTGAGATTACTACTTTTGAGGTCCTACGTTTTAATTTAGCTCCTAGCTCCTTAAATTCGCCTCGTTGGACCTCATCCCTTTTTTTACCGATATCGTTGGTACCAATGTGCACCACGACAACTGGCTGTTCACCCTCCCTTTTCAGAATGTCCTGCACCCGCTCCAAGACATCCTTGACCCTTGCACCAGGGAGGCAACATACCATCCTGGAGTCTCGGTTGCGGCCGCAGAAACGCCTATCTATTCCACTTACAATTGAATCCCCTATCACTATCGCTCTCCCACTCTTTTTCCTGCCCTCCTGTGCAGCAGAGCCAGCCATGGTGCCATGAACTTGGCTGCTGCTGCCCTCCCCTGATGAGTCATCCCCCTCAACAGTGCTCAAAGCGGTGTATCTGTTTTGCAGGGGGATGACCACAGGAGACCTGCATTACCTTCCTTGCACTGCTCTTCCTGCTGGTCTTCCATTCCCTATCTGGCTGTGGACCCTTCACCTGCGGTAAGACCAGCTCACTACACGTGCTACTCACGTCATTCTCAGCATTGTGGATGCTCTAGAGTGAATCCACCCTCAGCTCCAATTCCGTAACGCGGTCCATCAGGAGCTGGAGGCGGGTACACTTCCCGCACACGTAGTCATCAGGGACACCGGAAGTGTCCCTGAGTTCCCACATGGTACAGGAGGAGCATATCACGTGACCGAGCTCTCCTTCCATGACTTAACCCTTAGATACACTTAATTTGGTGACAACACTATTAACAGTGGAATTCTCTGCCCAAGGCTAGTTGAGGCTAGCTCATTGAATGTATTCAAATCACAGATAGATTTTTAACCAATAAGGGAATTGTGTTATGGGGAGCGGGCGGGTAAGTGGAGTTGAGTCCACGGCCAGATCAGCCATGATCTTTTTGAATGGCGGAGCAGGCTCGAGGGGCTAGATGGCTTATTCCTGTTCCTAATTCTTATGTTCTTATAACAGGTTACTTACTGATATAAAAAATAGAAAGAAAAGCTGCTCACCAATCACTTACCCCTTTGGCTGTGGCGTCACCTTTTGATTTCTTTCTACTTCTTTTTTGCTTTTTCTCCCGGCTGGAGCTGTTCAATCTGGGCCTTTATAAGCCTCTCGGCACCACGCACTCCCGCCTCTCGGACTGCCACCACCTCTCGCTGCCGCTGGGCCTTTATATGCCTCACCAACACCACGCACTCCCGCCTCTCGGACTGTACTTCTTTCAAATTTACTTGTACTTCTTTCAATTTATTATACTGTATTCGCTGCTCATGATGTGATCTCCTCTACATTCGGGAGATCAATCGTAGATTGGGTGACCGCTTTGCGGAGCACCTCCGTTCAGTCTGCAAGTGTGATCCTGAGCTTCCGGTCGCCTGTCACTTTAATTCCTCGCTCCACTCCCACTCAGACCTCTCGGTCCTCGGTCTCCTACACTGTTCCAACAAAGCTCAATGCAAGCTTGAGGAACAGCACCTCATCTTTCGTTTAGGCACTTTATAGCCTTCTGGACTCAACATCGAGTTCAAAAATTTCAGAGCGTAACCGCTGCTAATCTTTGACTCCCTTTCACCTCCCACCCTCCCCCCTCCCCCACCCAGGGCCTGTTTCTTTCTTTCTTTTTTTCTCTTTGTCTCTAATGGCAGTTGGTCATTATCCCGCCATTCACACCCTATCTTGACTAAAGTTTTTCTAACTTATGGCATTACCATTTGAATTTTGGCCATCATCCCTTTTGTCTCCCTAATCTCTCCTGTCTTCCAACCTATCACAGACCTTCCCTGCTGTTCTTTCTTCCACTCCTCCTTTCAGTGTTTGTGAAGATTCTGTTCTTTCCAAGCACTCTCCAGTTCTGACGAAGAGTCATCAACCCCAAATGTTAACTCTGCTTTCCCACCATAGATTCCAGATTCCAGCATCCGCAGTATTCTGCTTTGTATTGTTGTAGGAAAATGAAGAAATCTGGGCCCAACAAATCTAAAGGTGCATGGGTATAGGTGTGCATTATGACTTGAGCCTTTAAATTGCTGTTTTGCCTTTCCACAGTTGTAAAGCACTTCCCACGAGCAGATCTTGTCTTCCACAAATAGGAGCAGCAGCCTCTTGCTTGTTCTTCTCTCATGGAGATTATTGTGGCAATTAATTCAATAGAAGTAAATCTCATACTGAACTTTACATTTCCTCCGAAAGCAGTATATCACAACATTGATCAGAAAGGTTATGACCTAAAGTAATTATAGAATTTTGTTTACAAATTGAAACACAACAGCACATCAGGTTAGGCAAGTACAGCCAACTGAGACGATCATTCATAACCATTCACCAGAGAGAGTATTTCAGAGAACTAAAGGAGGTTAGGTTCCAGGAGGCTAGTGTATGACAGATGGATTATGTTTTATACAGACAAAAAGACCAAGTACCAAATTCTGTGCCAGCATAACCTTTGTGAAAGGTAACTGACACCTTGTGATTATGGTAAATAACACTCATCACCTATATGAGAGAGAGAGGTGTAGATATATATAAAGATGGATATAGACATATTATACAGAGAGAGAGTTTGATATATCTACATGTAAATATATCTATTTATATCGAGAGAGAAAGAGATCTATTGATATATATATAAAATACAGACATACAATCATCAGTCGTGAGTGTCCTTCACCATATTCACAAGGAGATCACGTAATCTCTCCAAAAGGAGGTAATGTAAAGCATGTAGCTTCAACATTGATTGGGGACTCGTTCCACTTACAGGAGACTGGGGAACAGTGATAAAGGAAAATTATGTTTTTGAAAATTCAGTTTTATCACAGTTTTCCATACTTGATATGTTTAATAACGAAATACAAAACTGTGATTGGTGTCTTAAGTCTAAATATGACCACTTTTTTGATCCATCTATTTAGGTCAATGTTTGAAATATTTTTGTTTAAGCAGCAAGGGCCTGGATTTTCCTTTATTCCCCAGTGGCCTGAATCTACGATTATGGCAGCTCCTGCTGGGATCCCACCAGCAAATTTAAGCCCTACAGAAAGCACCAGCACTAGAAGAGATAGGAGGCCAGCTGAAGGGGGCCATATGGCCTCAATGACTTCAGCAGAACTTTTACTGAAGGCTTCAGCCAAGACTGAGGCATTCAGTAGGTAAAGGATTGCGCCGAAATAGGAGAGGAGGTTGCTAATAGATCCTGTCCCTCCACCAGGAGACCTTGGACATTCCCACTTTACCTCAGGAATTCATCCAGGATTATAAGAACATAAGAACATAAGAAAAAGGAGCAGGAACAGGCTACCTCAAGCCTGCTCCACCATATAATAAGATCATGGCTGATCTGATCATGGACTCAGCTCCACTTCTCTGCCCGCTCCCCATAACCCTTTACTCCCTTATCGCTCAAAAAACTGTCTATCTCCATCTTAAATATATTCAATGACCCAGCCTCCACAGCTCCCTGGGGCAGAGAATTCCATAGATTTACAACCTTCTGAGAGAAGAAATTCCTCCTCATCTCAGTTTTAAATGGGCAGCCCCTTATTCTGAGACTATGTCCCCTAGTTTTAGTTTCCCCTATGAGTGGAAATATCCTCTCTGCATCCACCTTGTCGAGCCCCCTCATTATCTTATATGTTTCGATTAAATCACCTCGAATTTTTCTGAACTCCAATGTGTATAGGCCCAACCTACTCAACCTATCTTCATAACTCAACGCTCTCATCTCCCGAATCAACCAAGTGAACCTTCTCTGAACAGCCTCCAATGCAAGCATATCATTCCTTAAATACGGAGACCAAAACTATACGCAGTACTCCAGGTGTGGCCTCACCAATACCCTGTACAGTTGTAGCACGACTTCTCTGCTTTTATACTCTACCCCCCTGCAATATAGGCCAACTGGTAGCAATGCGGTAGAGGAGGATTTTGTGGAATGTATTAGGGATGATTTTCCAGACCAATATGTCGAGGAGCCAACTAGAGGGCTGGCCATCCTAGACTGGGTGATGTGTAATAGAAACATAGAAATTAAGAAAGTAGGTGCAGGAGTAGGCCATTCGGCCCTTCGAGCCCGCACCGCCATTCAATAAGATCATGGCTGATCATTCCTTCAGTACCCCTTTCCTGCTTTCTCTCCATACCCCTTGATCCCCTCAACCGTAAGAGCCATACCTAACTCCCTCTTGAATATATCCAGTGAATTGGCATCAACAACTCTCTGCGGCAGGAAATTCCACAGGTTAACAACACTCTGAGTGAAGAAGTTTCTCCTCATCTCAGTCCTAAATGGCCTACCCTTTATCCTAAGACTATGTCCCCTGGTTCTGGGCTTCTCCAACATCGGGAACATTCTTCCCGTCAGAATCTTATATGCTTCTATGAGATCCTCTCTCATCCTTCTAAACTCCAGTGAGTAAAGGCCCAGTTGATCCAGTCTCTCCTCAATTGTCAGTCCTGCCATCCCTGGAATCAGTCTGGTGAACCTTCGCTGCACTCCCTCAATAGCAAGAACGTCCTTCCTCAGATTAGGAGACCAAAACTAACACAATATTCCAGGTGAGGCCTCACTAAGACCTTGTACAACTGTAGTAAGACCTCCCTGTTTCTATATTGAAATCCCCTAGCTATGAAGGCCAACATACCATTTGCCTTCTTTACCGCCTGCTTTACCTGCGTGCCCACTTTCAGTGATTGATGAACCATGACACCCAGATCTCATTGCACCTCCCCTTTTCCTAGTCTGCCACCATTCAGATAATATTCTCCCTTTGTGTATTTGCCCCCAAAATGGATAACCTCACATTTATCCACATTATACTGCATCTGCCATGCATTTGCCCACTCACCTAACCTGTCCAAGTCATCCTGCAGCCTCTTAGCATCCTCCTCACAGCTCACACCACCACCCAGTTTAGTGCCATCTGTAAACTTGGAGATATTACACTCTATCCCTACATCCAAATCGTTAATGTATATTGTAAAGTGCTGGGGTCCCAGCACTGAGCCATGCGGCACTCCACTTGTCACTGCCTGCCATTCTGAAAAGGACCCGTTTATCCCGACTCTCTGCTTCCTGTCTGCCAACCAGTTCTCTATCCACGTCAATACATTACCCCCAATACCATGTGCTTTGATTTTGCACAACAATCTTTTGTGCGGGACCTTGTCAAAAGCCTTCTTAAAGTCCAAATACACCACATCCACTGGTTCACCCTTGTCCACTCTGCTAGTTACATCCTCAAAAAATTCAGAAGATTCGTCAAGCATGATTTACTTTTCAAAAATCCATGCTGACTTGGTCCGATCCTGTCACCGCTTTCCAAATGCGCTGCTATTTCATCCTTCATGATTGATTCCAACATTTTCCCCACTATTGATATCAAGCTAACCGGTCTATAATTACCCGTTTTCTCTCTCCCACCTTTTTTATAAAGTGGTGTTACATTCGCTACCCTCCAGTCCATGGGAACTGATCCAGAGTCGATAGACTGTTGGAAAATGATCACCAATGCATCCACTATTTCTAGGGCCACTTCCTTGAGCACTCTGGGATGCAGACTATCAGCCCCCGGGGATTTATCAGCCTTCAATCCCATCAATTTCCCTCACACAATTTCCCGCCTAATAAGGATATCCTTCAGTTCCTCCTTCTCACGAGACCCACTGTCCCCTAGTATCTTCGGAAGGTTATTTGTATTTTCCTTCGTGAAGACAGAACCGAAGTATTTGTTCAATAGGTCTGCCATTTCTTTGTTCCCCATTATAAATTCACCTGAACCTGACTGCAAGGGACCTACGTTTGTCTTTACTAATCTTTTTCTCTTCACATATTTATAGAAGCTTTTGCAGTAAGTTTTCATATTCCCTGCAAGCTTCCTCTCGTACTCTATTTCCCCCCTCTTAATTAAACCCTTAGTCCTCCTCTGTTGAATTCTAAATTTCTCCCAGTCCTCAGGTTTGTTGCTTTTTCTAGCCAATTTATATGCCTCTTCCTTGGCTTTAACACTATCCTTAATTTATTTTGGTTGAACCAACTTCGCAGTTTTATTTTTACTCCAGACAGAGATGTACATTTGCTGAAGTTCATCCATGTGATCTTTAAATGTTTGCCATTGCTTATCCACCATCAACACTTTGAGTATCGTTTGCCGGTCTATTCTAGCCAATTCACGCCTCATACCATTGAAGTTACCTTTCCTTAAGTTCAGGACCCTAGTTTCCGAATTAACTGTGTCACTCTCCATCTTAATAAGGAATTCTACCATATTATGGTCACTTTTCCCCAAGGGGCCTCGCACAACAAGATTGCTAATTAGTCCCTTCTCATTACACATCACCCAGTCGAGAATGGCCAGCTCCCTGGTCAGTTCCTCTACATATTGGTCTAGAAAACCATCCCAAATACACTCCAGGAAATCCTCGTCCACCGCATTGCTACCAGTTAGGTTAGCCCAATCAATGTGTAGATTAAAGTCGCCCATGATAACTGCTGTACCTTTATTGCACACATCCCTTATTTCTTGTTTGATGCTGTCCCCAACCTCACTCCAACTATTTGGTGGTCTATTCACAACTCCCACTGGCGTTTTCTGCCCTTTGGAATTCCGCAGCTCCACCCATACCGATTCCACATCATCCAGGCTAATGTCTTTCCTTACAATTGCATTGATTTAATCTTTAACCAGCAGCGCCACCCCACCTCCTTTTCCTTTCTGACTATCCTTCCTAAATGCTGAAAACCCTTGGATGTTGAGTTCCCAGTCTTGGTCCCCCTGGAGCTATGTCTCCGTGATGCCAATCACATCGTATCCGTCAACTGCTATCTACGCAGTTAATTCATCCACCTTATTCCGAATACTCCTCGCATTGAGGCACAGTGCCTTCAGGCTTGTTTTTTTAAAACACTTTGCCCCTTTAGAATTTTGCTGTAATTTGGCCCTTTTTGTTTTTTGCCTTGGGCTTCTCTGCCCTCCACTTTTACTCATCTCCTTTCTATATTTTGCTTCCGACTCCATTTTCTTTCCCTCTGTCTCCCTGTATAGGTTCCCATCCCCCTGCCATATTAGTTTAACTCCTCCCCAAAGCACTAGCAAACACTCCCCCTGGGACACTGGTTCCGGTCCTGCCCAGGTGCAGACCATCCAGTTTGTACTGGTCCCACCTCTCCCAGAACCGGTTCCAATGTCACAGGAATTTGAATCCCTCCCTTCTGCACCACTCCTCAAGCCACGTATTCATCTGAGCTATCCTGCGATTCCTACTCTGACTAGCACGTGGCACTGGTATCAATCCTGAGATTACTACTTTTGAGGTCCGACTTTTTAAATTAGCTCCTAGCTCCCTAAATTCGCCTCTAAGGACCTCATCCCGTTTTTTACCGATGTTATTGGTACCTATATGCGCCACGACAACTGGCTGTTCACCCTCCCTTTTCAGAATGTCCTGCACCCGCTACGAGACATCCTTGACCCTTGCACCAGGGAGGCAACGTACCATCCTGGAGTCTTGGTTGCAGCCGCAGAAACGTCCATCTATTCCCCTTACAATTGAATCCCCTATCACTATTGCTCTCCCACTCTTTTTCCTGCCCTCCTGTGCAGTAGAGCCAGCCATGGTGCCATGAACTTGGCTGCTGCTGCTCCCCCCTGATGAGTCATCCCCCTCAACAGTACTCAAAGCGGTGTATCTGTTTTGCAGAGGGATGACCGCAGGGGATCCCTGCACTACCTTCCTTGCACTGCACTTCCTGTTGGTCTTCCATTCCCTATCTGGCTCTGTACCCTTGACCTGCGGTAAGACCAACTCACTAAACGTGCTATTCACATCATTCTCAGCATCGTGCATGCTCCAGAGTGAATCCACCTGCAGCTCCCATTCCGCAACGCGGTTCGTCAGGAGCTGGAGGCGGATACACTTCCCGTACACGTAGTCGTCAGGGACACCGGCGGCGTCCCTGATTTCCCACATAGTACAGGAGGAGCATAATGAGAAAGGACTAATTAGCAATCTTTTTGTGCGAGGTCCCTTGGGGAAGAGTGGCCATAATATGGTAGAATTCTTTATGAAGATGGAGAGTGACACAGTTAATTCAGAGACTAGGGTCCTGAACTTAAGGAAAGGTAACTTCAATGGTATGAGACATGAATTGCTAGAATAGACTGGCGAGTGATACTTAAAGGGTTGATGGTGGATAGGCAATGGCAAACTTTTAACGATCACATGGAAGAACTTCAACAATTGTACATCCCTGTCTGCAGTAAAAATAAAATGGGGAAGGTGGCTCAACCGTGGCAAATAAGGAAAATTAACGATAGTGTTAAATCTAAGGAAAAGGCATACAAATTAGCCAGAAAAAGTAGCAAGCCAGAGGACTGGGATAAATTTAGAATACAGCAGAGGAGGACAAAGGGTTTAATTAGGAGGGGGAAAATAGATTATGAGAGGAAGCTTGCTGGGAACATAAAAACTGACTGCAAAAGCTTCCATAGATCTGTGAAGAGAAAAAGATTAGTGAAGACAAACGTAGGTCACTTGCAGTCAGATTCAGGTGAATTTATAATGGGGAACAAAGAAATGGCGGAACAGTTAAACAAATACTTTGGTTCTGTCTTCACGTAGGAAGACACAATTAACCTTCCGGAAATGCTAAAAGACCAAGGATCTATTGAGAAGGAGGAACTGAAGGAAATCCTTATTAGGCGGGAAATTGTGTTATGGAAATTGATGGGATTGAAGGCCGATAAATCGCCGGGGCCTAATAGTCTGCATCCCAGAGTACTTAAGGAAGTAGCCCGAGAAATAGTGGATGCATTGGTGATCATTTTCCAACAGTCTATCGACTCTGGATCGGTTCCTATGGACTGGAGGGTAGCTAAGGTAACACCACTTTTTAAAAAAGGAGGGAGAGAGAAGGAGGGTAATTATAGGTCAGTTAGCCTGACATCAGTCGTGGGGAAAATGTTGGAATCAATTATTAAAGATGAAATAGCAGCACATTTGGAAAGCAGTGACGGGATCGGTCCAAATCTACATGGAATTATGAAAGGGAAATCCTGCTTGACAAATCTTTTAGAATTTTTTGAGGGTGTAACTGATAGAGTGGACAAGAAAGAACCAGTGGATGTGGTGTATTTGGACTTTCAAAAGGCTTTTGGCATGGTCCCACAGAAGAGATTGGTGTGCAAAATTAAAGCACATGGTATTAGGGGTAATGTATTGACGTGGATAGAGAACTGGTTGGCAGACAGGAAGCAGAGTGTCGGGGTAAACAGGTCCTTTTCAGAATGGCAGGCAGTGACTAGTGGAGTGCCGCAGGGCTCAGTGCTGGGACCCCAGCTATTTACAATATACATTAATGATTTGGATGAGGGAATTGAGTGTAATATCTCCAAGTTTGCAGATGACATTAAACTGGGTGGCGGTGTCAGCTGTGAGGCAGACTCTAAAAGGCTGCAGGGTGATTAGACAGGTTAGGTGAGTGGGCAAACGAATGGCAGATGCAGTATAATGTGGATAAATGTGAGGTTATCCACTTTGGTGGCAAAAACACGAGGGCAGAATATTATCTGAATGGCGGCAGATTAGGAAAAGGGGAGGTGCAACGAGACCTGGGTGTCATAGTACATCAGTCATTGGAAGTTGGTGTGCAGGTACAGCAGGCAGTGAAGAAGGCAAATGGTATGTTGGCCTTCATAGCTAGGGGATTTGAGTACAGGAGCAGGGAGGTCTTACTGCAGTTGTACAGGGCCTTAGTGAGGCCTCACCTGGAGTACTGTGTTCAGTTTTGGTCTCCTCATCTGAGGAAGGACGTTCTTGCTATTGAGGGAGTATAGCGAAGGTTCACCAGACTGATTTCCGGGATCGCTGGACTGACATATGAGGAGAGACTGGATCGACTGGGCCTGTATTCACTGGAGTTTAGAAGGATGAGAGGGGATCTCATAGAAACATATAAAATTCTGACGGGACTGGACAGGTTAGATGCAGGAAGAATGTTCCCGATGTTGGGGAAGTCCAGAACCAGGGGACATAGTCTAAGGATAAGGGGTAAACGATTTAGGACTGAGATGAGGGGAAACGTCTTCACTCAGAGAGTTTTTAACCTGTGGAATTCCCTACCGCAGAGAGTTGTTGATGCCAGTTCTTTGGATATATTCAAGAGGGAGTTAGATATGGCCCTTATGGCGAAAGGGATCAAGGGGTATGTAGAGAAAGCAAGAATGGGGTACTGAGGTGAATGATCAGCCATGATCTTTTTGAATGTTGGTGCAGGCTCGAAGGGCCAAATGGCCAACTCCTGCACCTATTTTCTATGTTTCTATTCCATTTTCCTTCCTGATTAATGGCTGTACCTGCATACTAACTTTTTGTGTTTCGTACACAAGGACCCCCAGGTCCCTCTGCACTGCAGCACTTTGCAATTTTTCTCCATTTAAATTATAACATGCTTTTCTATTTTTTCTGCCAATGTGGATAAACTTACATTTTGCCACATTATACTCCATCTGCCAAATTTTTTGCCCACTCACTTAGCATGTCTATATCCTTTTGCAGATATTTTGTGCCCTCCTCATAACTTACTTTCCCACCCGTCTTTGCATCATCAGCAAACTTGGCTACGTTAGACTTGGTCCCTTCATCCAAGTCATTAATATAGATTGTAAATAGTAGAAGCCCCAGCAACGATCCCTGCGGCACCCTACTAGTAACTTTTTGCCAACCGGAAAATGAGGCATTGATCTCGACTCTCTGTTTTCTGTAAGTTAGCCATTCCTCTATCCGTGCTATCCATGCTTCAACTGAACGATCCAAAAAGTCAGGTTAAGGGAGAATGAGAGACGAAAACCTTTGCCCTGCCTCCTCACTGTGACAGATGGGGAAGGGGAAGTGGGCATCGGAGGAGGGAAATTAAGGATGAGTCGGGGGAGTGGGGGGCGGCGGGGGGAACGCGGCGGAAAGTCTTACCATCGAATATGCCTGACTGTTCCAATTTAGGGCGGGGTAGTCGAGCAAAGTCTAGGCCCAATCTTTGAATCCAGCAGTGAGAGGGAGCTAAATTAACACAAACAGTATTTGTTGAATCATCTCTATGTTGACCACTAAAGCTTGTTTAGTTCCTTAACTGTTCTCATCTATAAATCCTTTAGCTTAATATCCTCAATAATCTCAATGCTCGTTAAGTAAAAAAATCTCATATTTTCAAAAATTGTTTCAGTTAAACTAAAGTATATCGATGTTAATGATAACTGAAATCTAAAGTATGTCCCGTAATGAAACTGTCCCTTTAAGTTAAGATAGCTTCAGAAAAGATAAAAAGAAATCTTTCAGATCCAAGCTTAGTGCTCACCTTTAACTCTTCTCTTTATTGTTTTTAAATATGTAGGGCGCATAATTTTACATCTCATTAACTGTTACTTAAGAGATGCAATGGTATCCTTGGTTACCAGTTAAGAAGAAAATGTACAGTTTCCACAATCTATAGGCTGCCTTTGGAGGATTCCTTTCGAGCCATTCATGCAAGCAGATGACACAAAGGACATTACGCCATACATACTAACATTTCAAACTCACAAAAGCTGGTGAGTTGCCCCAGGCAAGTCCGCCAACACTATGATATCATCTGTGAAAAGGAATGCAATTCAAACATACTCAGAACAGATGCTCTGAGGCTATCCCTTACAATGCCATTGATGAAGACATCAGATAGGATGAGTGATAGTGGACAGCTGTGGCTCACTCATCTTTTGAGACAATTTGGTGCAATGAGTCTCTCATCAACCTCTGCATGGATGCTACAGCTGGAGTACACATCACAGATAAAATCCAATGTGTGGCTATATATGTCGATAGCTTCTCACTTGTTCAGAAAGACTGTCAAAAGCACTAGGTCAAAAGCCTTATGAAAATCAATGACAACAATGTAAGTAGGTTTCTCCAGGTCCTTACAATGGTCAGCAGTCTTGTGTAGACTGCGACTTGCCTTACACCTTTCTTTTCAGAGTAAAATGTAATCTGTTCCATTCTGATTGCTCTTGTAGGCCTCCCAACGCATCCAGTGCATGTGCCAAGATAAACACCAGAAAAACCATTGATATTAGTGAAGCTCCAGGCATGTGTACAAACAATTTTTGAGCAATCTTGGGCAACTCTTACACAAATTGGCAGAAGCAGTTAAAATGGTGATTTTGATGAGCAAACCCTGACAACACTCAGAAACACCAATGATCAGTGCGAAAGGCTGGTGATTGGGTAGTATGCAGTGTGTACAACACAACAGTCGACCAACTCATTCCATTGCCTAGCTTCACCCCAATGGGAGCTTGCATTGACTCTTGTTTAGTAACGTTAACACATTTAGAAATTAAAAGCAAAGTAAGAAAGATTACATTCAAGATGGGTGTGATGTTAACTCGGCCTTTATATAGCGGGTTGTAAAGTTCTTACCAGCCCTAGTTAAACTTCATCGACATCAGTTTTATGAGGATTAAGAATATTATGATATGGAATAATTGATCTTGAAAGTATGGGGGCTAATCATAGTATGTTATGAAATAGGTGACCTTAGAGAAATGGGGACTAATCATAGTATGTTATATATAGGGGAATATAGGTTAATGAGTATTAAGCATAGTATATGTAATGAGGATGGGGTAATTCTATTAATGGTGATTGATTATACATAGGGGTAGTATGTGGTATATTAGGGTATGTGGGCTATATCACTTATATGTACAACTGACCAACACAATTTTCAAATAGCTAAATTTTATCATCATCATAGGTAGTTCCTCGAAATCGAGGAAGACTTGCTTCCACTTTAAAAGTGAGTTCTTAGGTGACTGAACAGTCCAATACGGGAATTACAGTCTCTGTCATAGGTGGGACAGACAGTCGTTGAAGGAAAGGGTGGGTGGGGAGCCTGATTTGCTGCACGCTCCTTCCACTGCCTGTATTTGTTTTCTGCATGCTCTCGGTGACAAGACTCGAGGTGCTCAGCACCCTCCCGGATGCACTTCCTCCACTTAGGGTGGTCTTGGTGTCGGTGCGGATGTTGCATTTTATCAAGGAGACTTTGAGGGTGTCCTTGAAATGATTCCTCTGCCCACCTTGGGCTCGCTTGCCGTGTAGGAGTTCCGAGTAGAGCGCTTGCTTTGGGAGTCTCGTGTCAGGCATGCGAACAATGTGGCCCACCTAACAGAGCTGGTCAAGTGTGGTCAGTGCTTCGATGCTGGGGATGTTGGCCTGATCGAGAATGCTAACGTTGGTGCGTCTATCCTCCCACGGGATTTGTAGGATCTTGCGGAGACATCGTTGGTGGTATTTCTCCAGCAATTTGAGGTATCTGCTGTACATGGTCCACGTCTCTGAGCCATACAGGAGGGCGGGTATCACTACAGCCCTGTAGACCATGAACTTGGTGGCAGATTTGAGGGCCTGATCTTTGAACACTCTTTTCCTCAGGCAGCCAAAGGCTGCGCTGGCGCATTGGAGGCGGTGTTGAACCTCATCATCGATGTCTGTCCTTACTGATAATAGGCTCCCAAGACATGGAAAGTGGTCCACATTGTCCAGGACCGTGCCATGGATCTTGATGACTGGGGGCAGTGCTGTGTGGCGGGGTCAGGTTGCTGGAGGACTTTTGTCTTACGGATGTTTAGTGTAAGGCCCATGCTTTCGTACGCCTCAGTGAAGATGTTGACGATGACTTGGAGTTCAATCTCTGAATGGCATGAGCATGAGGCGTACAAAAGCATTCAGAGCTAAATTTAATGCTGTACTGATAGAATAAATTCATAATTAAAAAGTTCATGAAATAATTATGTTGAAGAAAATGAGATGACGCAATGTTAAAAAACTGCTTTTCTTCGTACTGGAATTATTTTTGTTTCACAATGTCAGGGTAAAGTAACTAGAGGGAAATATTAAACAAAGTTTTTTTTAAAAACCTTCATTGTTTCTTTGTTATATTGGCCTGGAATTTGTGGTGGGTACTAACTGCGAACTGTCAGCGTTCGCTGTTATTATATCGTGGAAACTGACCGCAACTTCAGGTTTTAGCATTTGCGCATACTGACGTGGAAATCCTGAAGTTGTGTCAGTTATTCACTGCTCCGACACTGGCTGCACTGTTGCACCCCCATCCCCCAACAGCCGGCAATCAGTATAATCAGAGAAATCAGAGAAACTGACAAAAATGTTGGCTTTTGCATGGTGATATCGCTGTTAAATTCCTCATTAAAAGTGTCAGCGTGGCTCAGTTGGTAGCACCCTCGCCTCTGAGTCCAAAAGTTGTGTGTTCAAGTCCTTCTCCAGAGACTTGAGCACAAAAATCTAGGCTAACACTGCAATGCTGAGGGAGTGCTGCACTGTCGGAGGTGTCATCCATAGGATGAAACGTTAAACTGAGGCCCTGTCTGCTCTGCCAGGTGGACATAAAAGATCCCATGGCACTATTTCAAAGAAAAGCAGAAGAGTTATCCTCGGTATCCGTCAATCAACATCATTAAAGAAAACAGATTATCTTGTCATTATGACATTGCTGTTTGTGAGACCTTGCTGGGTGCAAATTGGTTGCTGTGTTTTCTACTTTACAACAATGACTATACTCCAAAAATGACTTCATTGGCTGTAAAGTACTTTGGGACATCCGGTGGTCGTGAAAGGCACGATATAAATGCAAGCCTTTCTTTCTTAAAAGTTTAGATCCTTTTGCATTAGGTGTAACAGGGGTTTTAAAAGCGTATTGACTGCTAAACAAATGGCGTGGCCCTGAAAAACAAATTCTAATTTTGTGAAGTATCAAATTTATCCATTTTAATTAAAATTACAATTTTTAAGAAACTTAAGAAAAAATTCTCGATTTTAGGTTACCTTTACTTCATGTGAGAGTCCCAATCTTTGTTTTTCTTTCGATAACATTTTTTAAAAGTTAGATCTTTGTAGCATGTTTACTTTGGGGCCAGCGGTGAACGCCTTTGCTTTGCCACTAACCACAAATTATGGAGCATTGTTTTATCATATTTTTTAGCAAATACACAGACTTCTCAGGGGGTCCAGGTGCACACAGTCCTTCATCTAAATAGGCCTGAATTATCAGGCACCTGGACAAACAGCTGGTTTTCCAGCTCCTGTGCAAACAGTGTGAACAGGGCTGGAAACACATCTGTGCAAAAAGGAAACAATTTGCAGTGATGTGACTTTTGGAAGCAGTACAAATGATGACTTTCATCAGCAAACCCTGACATGTTGACAACACAGCGCAAACACTAATGATCAGTAAGAAATGCTGATGGCTGGGATGCATGCAGTTGTGTAGCACAGATGATATTCAGTGCAGTACTGAGGGAGTGCTGCACTGTCATAGGTTCCGTCTTTTGGAGGTATTAAACCGAGGCCCCATCGATCCTCTCAGGTGGATGCAACAGATCCCATGGGACTATTCGAAGAAGAGCAGGGAAGTCCTGGCCAATATTCATCCCTCAAACAACATAAGAAAAACAAATTTTATCTCATTGCTGTTTGTGGGACATTGCTAGCATTTTGAACAGTGATTACACTTTAAAAGTACTTTATTGATTGTAAAAAGCTTGGGTTCATCCTGAGGTTATGAAAGGCGCTATATAAATGCAAGTTTTTTCTTCTTTCTTTAAACATGTGGGGTTTGCTGTGATTCTATTATGAAACCTGTAATAGACATGCAATTGACTTGGGTCCCAAAGTTGCTGATTTGAAGCGATTGTGAAATACTGAATTCTCTTTAATGCTATGGCACATGACCACCAGTGGAAATGTCACCAACCAGTCCATGGCAATAATACAGCTGTACTTTCATATAAAGTGCACAAATATAACCCACAAAGCAAAGGAAAACTGTTGACCGAGAGAAAGTGAGAATGGTAGTAGAAGATTATGGCAAGCAGTGTATGTAATGTTTCACAGACAAGTGATGTTGGCAGAAAATGATGTAATTTTATGCCTAATTTCCCCCTTTTTCTAATTTGGTCCTCTAACCGCAAATGTCTGAAGCATTGTGCATCTCTAGCCTTCTTCCTGGATGACAGCCAGCCTTGACTGTTCCCTGTGTGATGTTTCCTACCTCAGTGAATGGCCCTCAGGAGGTTTCTGAAGAAGCAATTATCAAACGCATAATCTTTTCTTTTGCAAATGTCTTCACTTGTCATGTTTAATAAAATACTGTGGAACGCATGTCCGATGTGATGTATTCCAATAAAATTGCAAAGTTTTATAATATCTAATATATACTCACCTTTCACTGTGTGATGAATCTATATTGAATGTAATATCTACATGGACTGCTTTAATCAACAAGGTCTCATTGATTGATATAACATACCAAATGGCTACTGTAGCATTAATTTGAATTCTTATAGTGTCAATTAGACTGATGTTCATTTAGTTTGTACTCTAGCTCGTTAAAGCCAATGCCTTGTAACAAGTCAATATATTGTATATGGAAGTATCCCACTCTCCTTGCCCCCCTTCACAAACTACTATTATTCCTTGCTCTCTCACTCCCACACTTCCCCGCCCCACTAAATTACTCCATGCATCATATCCATGCCAAGATCATGAACTGGTATTTGTCCACTGGCTTTGACCAAATCTGCTATGAAACTGGCCACAGGGATTTCTCTCCCACCCTAACTCCAGCAGTAAACATCTGAAAATTACCAAAGTTAGGGTGTGAGACCGGGTGATCCCCGCACAGAATTTCCAGGCATTCAACAGCAGTTTAGGAACTCACTGTGTGGGATAGTCACACAGATTGTTGACATTCAAGTAAAGCATTAAACTTGGGCGTCTGTACTCAAAGTCGGCTATAATGTTTCACATGTCACATTTATCTCCAAGCACAGTGGGCCCAAGGAAGACCAACATGTGACTGGCATTTGTATGTGGGAGATGATTTAAATTTTAAATAGTTGCCTTTCAAAGAATTGTTACAGCACAGGAGGATGCCATTCGGCCTGTCTAGCCCATGCTGGCTCTCTGCAAGACCACTTCAGCTGGTCCCACTCCCTCGTCCGTTCCCCATAGCCCTGCAAAACATTTTTCCTTCAGGTACTTATCCAATTCCCTTTTGAAAGCCATGACTGAATCTGCCTCCAGCACCCTTTCTGGCAGTGCATTCCAGATCCTAACCACTCGCTGCGTAAAAAAGATTCAATTGATCAAACAGCATTCCCTTGCCATGTGAATTTAAAATTTGCTTCAACAATTGCGCCCTCCTTCTTTCAGTCACCCCATAGGCAGCCAGCCCAGGGTTGCTGCTGCAGCCATTTCCCTCTTCCTCTTCCCTTCCCCTCCCCGACCACATTGGGAACCTATCAAAATTAATGCTAATTAGACTGATACTGAAAAATGTTCCGAGATCAGTGGCAACCAAGGTGAGTCAAGTGCAAAGCCTGCCACACCGACTTCACGCTGGTGTTACCCAAAGCGGGAAATCCCACCTAAAGTGAATTTATGGGAGAAGGATGGGTGGGGTAATGTTGGTGAAATAAATAATTAAAAATGACTATTAAAAGTTGTTATCGTTGAGTTATAAATAAATGCATACCGTAAAGGAGTGCATTTTATAACTGGAAGAGTTCGTCAGAAAATAAGGTTGCAACTTGTAATACTTAACAGAGTAATATAATATATATTTTGAGGCAGCTGAGCTTCTAAATAACAGTGCTGCCCTGTCCAAGTGTCTGCTTGCTTTTCACAAAAGAGCTTGCTGAGGTTTTGTATTCCTTTCAAATGCTTTTCTTCGCTTTTGGAGCATGTGATGTGTTCCACGTGTGCCAGCACAAGTGATCAACACGACCAGGTCAGTTGGCTTGTAAAGTGCTTTTAAAATATTTTTTAAATATTTCTTTTAAAGCCAGGAGTTTATGGGCCATCTCAGTGCTCTGAAAACTCAGTTGCTGACCTACTATTTTGCAGCCACAGTAGCTTTGCAATCTCTGGTGCAAAATTTTTAAATGCGATTTTAATTTTCAAAAAGCTAACAGTGAAGTTATTTGTAGCATCACTCACAGTGACATGAATTCATCAAGATTCTTTGTTGATGAGTGTGAGGAAATGCTTTGCAAAACAACTGTGGAGTAAGATTTCCTCTGTGCACATGGTTTCATGATTTTACACACAGTGCACAGAGAAAATCTTTCTCTCAGTGTAAGAACTAAAGTTCTTGGAGAAACAACTGTCCATGACTTTGTGCCAACTTACAGCAATTGGAAAATAAAAATTATTTTAGTTGTTGAATTTTCTCCTTTTCTCACCTGAAGAGGTTGATTCATTTTCAGGACAGTCCCTCACCCAATTATCCATTCTTTATTAGGCCTAGTTAGTAATATAGTAGGCTATTCAACTGTGGGCACCTCAAAGCTCATCCCAAACTGTACTTACTGTACACAAAAACACTTTCTTACTGCAATCAAGGACAGAAACCCTTGCTGTACCTTTTCACCCTACCTAACCCAGGGCTACTCAGACCAGTTGCAGTGTTCCTCATTCACCCTCACTGAGATCAGCTAGCAGACCAGGGATTGACTTGAAGCTTTTCTAATTGGGACGGGTTGGTATCGCATCAGAAAACAGATATGGTCACTTTGGATTGATTTTGGGAAGCCCTGACACAAGCGTTTTAGTCACTGACACATCATGGGGCTTGAAAGTGATTTTAAAAGAACTTTTAAAAGATATCTGTGGCCATGGCTCAGTTGGTCGTGATATTTTTTTCAGTACGACCTCACAAACACACAGGCTTTAAGATGGCTGATAACTTCAGGAAGCCGCCACATGACTTGTTCCCTCTTTATTGTTGTAAACAGCAATGGCTGCAATACCACAGTAGTCCACTGGGTGGAGTTATATATATTACAGGTAGCACTCTCACCTCTGAGTCAGAAGGTTGTGGGTTCAAGACCTACTCCAAAAACTTGAGCACATTATCTAGGCTGACACTCCAGTGCAGTACTGAGGGAGTGCTGCACTTTTTGGAGGCACCACCTTTCAGATGAGATGTTTAACTGAAGCCCTGTCTGCCCTATCAGGTGGTCATAAAATAACCTGTGGCACTATTCAAAGAAGAGCAGGGTAATTCTTCCCTGTGTACCTACCAATATTCATCTCTCAACCAACATTGGTAAAATATATTATTGGCCATTATCTCATTGCTGTTTGTTTGACCTTGCTGTGAGTAAATCAACTACCATGCTTCCTACATTACAACAGTGGCTGCACTTCAAAGAAATGTACTTAATTGGCAGTAAAGTGTTCTGGTACATCCTGAGATGATGAGAAGCACGATATAAAAGCAAGTTCCTCACTTCTTTCTATACTTAGCCTGAAGGTGTTATACTCTATTCTTTCCATATGGTGGCAGTGTTAGAGCAGTTTTAGCATTTATAGAAAACAGTATTTATCTGTTCCTGTAAGCCTCAGACAATGTATATATTAATATTATTTCTTTTACATGGCGAACTCAATGAAATTCTCATTATACAACAAAGCCTCCTTATTATTATACCGAATTTACCAGACAAGTTGAAGCTATCCAATGTGTTCATAAAAACAGTAGGAAAAGAGTCAAAACGGAATTGAAAATGAAATAAAGGAAAATGTGAAAGCTTAGATGTGTTGTAAGCAGGTCAAATGCAGGTGAGTGATAGAGAGAATGGTAGGAACCTTTCCAAACAGGTGTGAGGGGATTAAAGCATTTTCTCAATGCCGAGGCTGTTCTTGTGTTAAAGAAAAACTATTTTGAACAGCAGAGTTGAGAGAAGATTTGGCAGGGCTGTGCATGCAAGCGATTTAATGATGTTTGTTTCCAATGAAGTGATGGATTTTGACGGATTGCTCACAATCAAACTAAAGAGGTGTCCCGAATATTTATTTTTAGATGTCTGTCCCCCAAACTTAAGTTTATGAAGTCTGGCCTGAGTCTATGGGTGGGATCTTTTGTGCCTAGGATCAATGTGAATAGAATTATCAATGGTTGCACACTGAATCCAGTTTGTTATGACTGCCTGGGGTCTGAAAACTAATAATATTTTTGTGTCTGGGCTTCATGCTAGTTCAACGTATTTTAAAACCTGGAAATACTCATCTGTGGAGAAAAAGATGCCATCTGAGGGAGGGTCTTTAGAACTGATCTGTTGGTTGATGGACTTCTGTTTCTCTGCAGATGCTGCCTGACCTGCTGAGTATTTCCAGCTGTTTATGTTTTTTTGGTTTTCAGAGTTACAGCATCTGTAAGTATTTTGCTTTTTATTCTAAAGCCAGTTTGAATTTTATGGCACTCCAGCAGATTTCATGGTTATTTTCAATGGTGCCAGCCATAACTCAGCAGATTTAATGAATTCAGTTTTCCAATTTGCCATGGTAGGATTTGAGCTCTGGATTGCTGGGCCATACCATAACTACTAGACCACCATACCAAGCTCACAATGTGCACCTTTCGTTTTGATGGAAAGATGTAACAGAGCTGCAAATTTACAATGACTTTAAAGTAAATCAATAAATCATTTATTTTGCTGTTATGATTAGATATAACACAAACCAGATGATTTTTATTTTTTCAGGCATTGGTTTGCTTTTCATGGTAATTTTGATGCAGCCCACTGTCTACCTGCCTGACTGGAGAATATAATACAACAACCCAAACCTGGGGCAATCTGTTCGGGGAGAGCAGTGGTGTTGAAAATTGCAGCCCTGTACTGAGTGTGAGTGGACATTCAATTCCCATTTTGATCAGTTCCAGATCAGAGCTGTGGGAAAGGAAGGATTATTTAGAACAAGGGAAACTACATTTTAAGTAGGCAGGCTGGATCGGAAAACTACGCAATGGTTCAAATTCCGTTTAAAATGAATATTTAGAATTTCAATTTTAATGACGTACGATTAATGTTTTATATAATCAGAATGCACGATGAGGAGAAAAGAAAGAACTTGCATTTATAAGAACATAAGAACATAAGAAATAGGAGCAGGGAGGCCATATGGCCCCTCGAGCCTGCTCCGCCATCTAATACGATCATGGCTGATCTGATCATGGACTCAGGTGCACTTCCCTGCCCGCTCCCCATAACCCCTTATTCCCTTATCGGTTAAGAAACTGTCTTTCTCTGTCTTAAATTTATTCAATGACACAGCTTCCATAGCTCTCTGAGGCAGAGAATTCCACAGATTTACAACTCGCTGTGAGAAGAAATTTCTACTCATCTCAGTTTTAAATTCTAAGATTGTAAGATTATGCACCCTAGTTCTAGTCTCCCCTATCAGTGGAAACATCCTCTCTGCATCCACCTTGTCAAGCCCCCTCATAATCTTATACGTTTCAAAAAGGTCACCTCTCATTCTTCTGAATTCCAATGAGTAGAGGCCCAACCTACTCAACCTTTCCTCATAAGTCAAACGCCTCATCTCCAGAATCAACCTAGTGAACCTTCTCTGAACTGCCTCCAAAGAAAGTATATCCTTTCTTAAATATGGAAACCAAAACTCTATGCAGTATTCTAGGTGTGGCCTCACCAATATCCTGTATAACTGTAGCAAGACTTCCCTGCTTTTATACTCCATCCCCTTTGCAATAAAGGCCAAGATTCCATTGGCCTTCCTGATCACTTGCTGTACCTGCATACTATCTTTTTGTGTTTCATGCACAAGTACCCCCAGGTCCCGCTGTACTGCAGCACTTTGTAATTTTTCTCCATTTAAATAACAACGTGCTCTTTGATTTTTTTCTGCCAAAGTGCATAACCTCACACTTTCCAACATTATACTCCATCTGCCAAATTTTTGCCCACTCGCTTAGCTGTCTATGTCCTTTTGCAGATTTTTTTGTGTCTTCCTCAAACATTGCTTTCCCTCCCATCTTTGTATCATCAGCAAACTTGGCTATGTTACACTCGGTCCCTTCTTCCAAGTCATTCATAGAGATTGTAAATAGTTGGAGTCCCAGCACTGATCCCTGCGGTACCCCACTAGTTACTGATTGCCAACCCGAGAATGAACTATTTATCCCGACTCCCTGTTTTCTGTTAGTTAGCCAATCCTCTATCCATGCTAATATATTACCCCCAACGCCGAGAATATAGTGCCTTTCACTTCCTTTCACTTCCTCAGGATGTCAAAAAGTCTTTTACAGCCAATGATACTTTTGTTTTGCAGCCAATTTGTGCACAATTTATCCCACAAACAGCAATAAGATGAATAACCAGTTAACCTGTTTTGTTGGTGTTGGTTGAGGGATAAGGCATGATATCAGGAGATTACAGAGACGTGGCTCCAGGATGATCAGGGCTGGGTATTCAGCTTTCAGGAAGGATAGAATAAAAGGAAAAGGAGGTGGGGTAGCATTGCTGGTTAAAGAGGAGATTAATGCAATAGTTAGGAAGGACATTAGCTTGGATGATGTGGAATCTATATGGGTAGAGCTGCAGAACACCAAAGGGCAAAAAACATTAGTGGGAGTTGTGTACAGACCTCCAAACAGTAGTAGTGATGTTGGGGAGGGCATCAAACAGGAAAGTAGGGGTGCATGCAATAAAGATGCAGCAGTTACCATGGGTGACTTTAATATGCATATAGATTGGGCTAACCAAACTGGAAGCAATACGGTGGAGGAGAATTTCCTGGAGTGCATAAGGGATGGTTTTCGAGACCAATATGTCGAAGAACCAACTAGGGGGGAGGTCATCTTAGACTGGATGTTGTGTAATGAGAGAGGATTAATTAGCAATTTCGTTGTGCGAGGCCCCTTGGGGAAGAGTGACCATAATATGGTGGAATTCTACATTAGGATGGAGAATGGAACAGTTAATTCAAGTCCAGAACATAAAGAAGGTTATCTTTGAAGGTATGAGGCGTGAATTAGTGAGGATAGATTGGCGAATTATACTTAAGGGGTTGACAGTGGATGGGCAATGGCAGACATTTAGAGGCCGCATGGATGAATTACAACAATTGTACATCCCTGTCTGGCGTAAAAATAAAAAAAGAAAGGTGGCTCAACTGTGGCTATCAAGGGAAATCAGGGATAGTATTAAAGCCAAGGAAGTGGCATACAAATTGGCCAGAAATAGCAGCGAACCTGGGGACTGGGCGAAAATTAGAATTCAGCAGAGGAGGACAAAGGGTTTGATTAGGGCAGGGAAAATAGAGTACGAGAGGAAGCTTGCAATGAACATTAAAATGATCTGCAAAAGCTTCTATAGATATGTGTTGTAGGAGGTAGGCACCTTTAGATTATACCAGAATACTCGGCATTAGGCACCTGCTAGATATATCAAAACTCACATAAGCTTAAAATGGACACACACATAAAATGGCTGCCCAGGCATGATGGGAAATCAGGTAGTCAAGCTGTGAACTGTTGAACGTTCAATGACCAAGCAATAACCCTGTGAGGCCCACTGTAGGAATGCCTGGGATGCGGGAAGACAGAGATAAGAAGGAAACCATCTCCTGTGAACAAGGTCATAAACCAATTAATTCCCCAGGAAGAAAGATAAGAGGGAAACCATCTCCTGTAAACAAGGTTATAAACCAATTATTTCTCCCAGATGAAAGAATTAGGGAGAGAACCTTTATAGGTTATCGATCAGCCCAAGCTGACAATAACCGAACATATGGTTCCCTGGATACTAGGGGAATTCTATTGGGTTAAAATAACCTATATGTAATCTATAATCATTGTGATTGGCTTGTGTCCAGCCGTGATGGGCTGTGTAGCTGTAGTAAACTGTTTTGTAACTGTTGTGAAACATATAAAGGTGCATGTAATCCTTTGTTCTGTGGAGAGAAACCTGGATACGGTCCTGAGTTTTTCCTCCCCGCTGAGCGTAATAAAAGCTGCATCAGCATTGGAACCGACTCTGAGTGTTGAGTGATTCTTCTAAGAAAACACTAATGCTAACAATGGCGTAGTCGGCAGGATTTCCCGGAGTCGCTGGACGCCCTTGGAAAAAACCCGGGTGAGTATAAAAAACAATTTTTAAGTATAAAGGGTGCGGAAGGTGGAAGCTGGTTGATCGACATGAGGAGACGGTCTAATATCTCAAACGCCTAGCCTGAGCCTGAATTAAGAGGACTTTTGTCCCACGTGACGGCCAGGAACCAAGTAGGCGTAGGGAACACATTTAGAACGTGGGATCGTGATACCGAGAGACATCTTCCGGACCCAGTAGTGTAATTTGAAATACCCCGGGGTAGAACCAAGCGGTGTACAGCGGCTAACGGAATCCAAACCTGTGAACAGGGTCGGACCAACGGGCTGAGCGGTGGTAGGTAGTGGTTAAGTATACGTAGAGCACTGCGGGAATTGCTTAAACGCGTTTTTAAGAATTGTATAAGTTTGTGTAACAGCAGAACTTGTGACCTGACAGTAGCCAAGAGACAGTTTACTACAAGTCGCGCTAGAAAGAAAGCGGACCTCTGAGAGTAGATTCCTAACGGTACTAGTCCTACCCAGGAATGGCCATGAAAACAAGTAAACTCGAGTGGGGACCAGAAGGGTCGCTTACCCGCCACCTGGCGGAAAAACAAAAGAAGCTAATTGAAAAAATGATTAAAGTAGGGTGGAATCCTCAGGAACTAGTTATGTGAGGAATTATTTAGATAAAACTACGAATTCCCTGAAAGGTCATGGATCCAAAAATAGAGCCGGCCAAAACAAGAAGAGAGACTGTTGTAAATGTCTGATCATTGAGTGAGAAGTGTCTGTGTGATTTTTGACTGCAGAATGAATTTTTTTATGTTTTCATGTTCCGAAAGCCTGGTTGGAAGAGGAATGCAAGTGTCTGTTTATTTTAGAAACAGAGTGAAAGTCTTTTTTTAACCCTTTGTAATGTTGTCCTGTATGTGGGAAGTTTTAAGACATTTAAGTTAGAAACGCAGGTGTGGATTTATTCGGATGATAAGTTACGGAGCTAGGAAAATAAACAAATAAAGGATAGGTTTGTTGAGCAAAAGATTTATTTGACACGCTCACTTACTTGCCGAAAGAAAACATGCAATGGTTGATTGGGTTGAAAGACATAAATTTAGTCTCGGAATGAGATAAAGAATGCTTTAAAAAAAAAGTTTTAAATAAAGATTGAAATTACAAAGTTTGAATTGGGATTTTGAGATATTCAGAGAAGGCACAGGAAATACTGAGGTGGATTTAAAAAAAAGAAAAAGATTAAATTAAATCTGATCAGGTCAAACTCCTGGGCAAGTGGCGAGCTATCTGCGAAGGTGTAAAAGGAACTTTTGGAAAATGTTAAAAAACAGCAAGCTTTAGTAACGACTTTGAAACTGGAGCATTTTGAGATAACGAAAGGCAGCACTCAAACTCTCAAAGCTAGACTCCATTCCAGTTATGGAGAAAAAGAAAAAGATAAAGACGCCACTTTGAAAGTAAACAAATGATTTTAAATTAACAACTTTATGGAGTTACGAACCCTCCGTGTAAAATACAAAACCTAATTTGAAGAAAGGAAAAAAAGATGTAACGGACTAAATGGAAAAAGACATAACTTACTAAATACTAGTTGATGTTTGCTGTGAAAAAGATATTGGTTTAATTAGAAGAGAAAAAAAAAATTGGAATAAGTAAAAAACACTCTACATGGATTCGAATTTTCAATTATGAAAAAGTTTCAATGCAGTTTGAAAAGATTTCCAAAATGGACAGTGTTTATCAAAAATGTCCCGAACAGTCTAAACAAGCAGGAGGGTTTTGAAGATAACGAGGAGAAAGAGAGAAATTAAAAAAAAACAGAATTGAATTTCAGTAAACAAAATTGCTATTGTATGTGTGGTCTTGTTTTAAAACAATAAACAAATTTAAAAAAAAAAATTCTTTGGCAAGTACTTGAATTAGAAGTTAAGAAAACATTGGAGTTTACTCTAATGATTTATGCTGTTTTTAACGGATTCCTAATTTCGAAGCCAGTTTTGAAGGCACAAAGACTTTTTTTTCAGATGATTACGTGAAGTCACGTAATGACATCAGGTCTTCTTACAAACCTGGAAAGGAGTTAACCCTTTCCATTGACAGCCGTTTTATACTGAACATTGTTAATTTGGATTTCTTAATAGGAAAAAAAAGACTCACCTAACAGAGGAAACAAAAATAAAAACAGAACTAGCTTATGTAATAATACTTGCCTGATACAATAAAGAAATAGATATTCAATAAAACAAATTGAAGAGTTAAAAGCTAAGATAAACAGGCTGGAAGATAACAGGACTAGACGGATAGTGCAGTGCGCAGCCATAGCACCATCACCTCTGGCAATCGAGCCAATGTACCCCACGGTGGGTAGGTGTAATCCACAAACCCAACCTAACGGTAAAGCAGACAGCGATGTTTGGAGGAATAGCTTTGGCCTTGGTCATAGGAGTTTGGGTAATATTTAAGTGGGTAAAGACACGGGCGCACGCCCTACAGATTCAGCTCGAAATGGTTCGATTATAACCTTGTGCTTCTGATTTTGCAGGGTGACAGGGACACTCGTAGAGCAAAAAACTTAACCCCTGGTGACGACCAGGCCGTCTGTTTAAAATTACAGATAATACTTACCGGAATGGGAATACGAAAGGCGCTACTCGTAATATGGATAGCCCTGCGACATGCACGTACCCTGGGCAACACCGACGAACAGCAGAGCACGCTGGAAATAAACAACTACCTGAACTATGGAGTCTTGTTTAATTTAACGGACGGAATGTGCATCCCAGCAGCCAAGGACTGGAGCAAGGACAGGACTTATTTTAATGCATGGTTACAAGTGAATCCTAATAAGAATCCTAATAAGAATAAGAGTATGTGTACAGTGCTCCACGGGTATAAGGAGCAGATGCATTAAACGGAGGGATGTCAAAGGGCCTGATGAATGTACTTTCGGCATAATTTGTGTGCCTCCGGGACAATCCCAGCAATCAGTCATCCGCAAGAAGGGAATGGGGCTGTGTGGGTATTACGAGGAGGCGGGGGCGGCTGCAATATCATTGTATGTATGTTTCTCACCCCCTCCGACACCGCGCCCCATAAGAATCACTACATTGCCCGAGGAACTGCCTTGCCCCATAACTACGAAGGGACCAGAGAATGGGATTGTAATGTACAACGAGGGGGAACTGTTGTATGATAATGTTAAACATGAAATTGTGCCTGTTCTGATCAATATTTCAGGCATCCAGATGCCGGAATACTGTACAGAACAGTCAAGGAGGATGTACAATGTATTAAGTAAAGTTGTAATGCAGCAGGCTGCCGATGCAATGGGTGCCAGTAGGTTCCGGGGACAGGGGTTAGCCCCCAGGATGAAGAGGGAAATAGTTAATGATGTTGCTACCGTTTTCAATACAGGGACCTCCGTAGTGAACTCGATAGACATACAAGGATTAAATGAGAGGGTGGAACAGCTTAGAGGGGTGATGAAGGGGTTATTGGAGAGGGTGGAGCAAAACCAGGAAGACCAAGCCAACCTAGGAAAGGAGGGTGCCAAAATCCAGCTGGATGGCATCTCAGTCCTGGAAGCTCAAGCCAGAACCATCAATCACCTCATTGATAGAGAACAGGAAGATACAGGGAAAGCAAAGACAGGGGCAACTCTGTCACGCTTATGGTCTGTGGATGGTGGGACAGATCCGCCACAATCTCGACCAGATCCAACGCGGGGAAGTACCTGATTGGATAGGCAGTTCACATTTAGCTCAGTTGGCTAACCAAAGGGGGACACTGGATAATTGTACTCTGAAGGGACTGACCAGAGTATACCCAGCAATTCCAGATTGCCAGATGGGTAGGACTACCGGGATAGGGATAGTCCTGATGATCCCTATAGCCACACCGGACTCAGGGCCGTTCCCCCTATACCAACGAGAGAATATCGGAATAATGTCTCCATACGCTACTACCTGACCACCACCTCTGCCGTTCGTCGAAACAACATACTTACCGGGATTTCCCGAGCAGATTGCAAGCAAAAGGGGGAAATCACAGTATGTCCTCACCCGGTGGGCAGAGGGGAGCGAGACGAGTGCGGGTTTAACCGAACTGACGGGTGTGTACTAGAAATAGTGCCCGCACACATGCACTTCGCGAGGGCAGGCTACGGAGGGAGGGGAAGATACTGCGTCTCTACCACAGAGCGTTCATACCGGTATAATGACCTGCAGTGCCGTATACCGCAGCCAAACTTTTGCTTTACACCACTACGACCTGTCGCGATCGGGCAAGCGCATATCACCCAGGTTAGGCGCCGGAAGTCCGAAGTTATTGAGGTAACCGATCAGCTCCATGATCATTTGCAGGATTATGACGAGCCAGAGCAGGTCCCTATCCCACATCTAACCGAAGTATTACGAGAGTTGAGGCTCAGAGTGGGTCAATCTGTAAAACTATATCTCCAACTGCAAACTAAAATCAAAGTACTGGAAGAAGATACCGAGGTAGACTTACAAAGTCAGAGTTGGTGGAGAAAGGTCTGGGACTGGGGAATAAATGTGAACATCCACCCATGGATTCGAATAATTTCACATATACTGGTCGGGATACAATTGATCTTAGCAATAACATGGGGCGTAATGGCCTGCCAGGCATGCAGACACCACGCACAACGAAGACGGACAAATCACCGTTCCCCGGATACTAAACAAGCCTGTTTTGTAAGGGGGCAGGAGGATTTGGCCTTTGTCAATTCGATTTAAGCAACCGGGACTCCTGAAACCGCGTGACTGGCCAGCACGTTGAGGCAGGGAGTACCGGGCCGTGCACAAAATCTAATAAAGGTCGAATGGTCGGTTAAAAGGGGACTAGGACTAGTCCCTTTACCGAAAGGGGGAGTTGTTGTAGGAGGTAGGCATCTTTAGATTATACCAGAATATTAGGCATTAGGCACCTGCTAGATATATCAAAACTCACATTAGCTTAAAATGGACACACACATAAAATGGCTGCCCAGGCATGATGGGAAATCAGGTAGTCAAGCTGTGAACTGTTGAACGTTCAATGACCAAGCAATAACCCTGTGAGGCCCACTGTAGGAATGCCTGGGATGCGGGAAGACAGAGATAAGAAGGAAACCATCTCCTGTGAACAAGGTCATAAACCAATTAATTCCCCAGGAAGAAAGATAAGAGGGAAACCATCTCCTGTAAACAAGGTTATAAACCAATTATTTCTCCCAGATGAAAGAATTAGGGAGAGAACCTATAAAGTCATCGATCAGCCCAAGCTGACAATAACCGAACATATGGTTCCCTGGATACTAGGGGAATTCTATTGGGTTAAAAGAACCTATATGTAATCTATAATCATTGTGATTGGCTTGTGTCCAGCCGTGATGGGCTGTGTAGCTGTAGTAAACTGTTTTGTAGCTGTTGTGAAACATATAAAGGTGCATGTAATCCTTTGTTCTGTGGAGAGAAACCTGGATACGGTCCTGAGTTTTTCCTCCCCGCTGAGCGTAATAAAAGCTGCATCAGCATTGGAACCGACTCTGAGTGTTGAGTGATTCTTCTAAGAAAACACTAACGCTAACAATATGTAAAGAGAAAAAGGTTAGTAAAGACAAATATAGGTCATCTGCAGTCAGAATCAGGGGAAGTCATAACGGGGAACAAAGAAATGGCAGACCAATTGAACAAGTACTTTGGTTCGGCATTCACTAAGGAGGACACAAACAACCTTCCGGATATAAAAGGGGTCAGAGGGTCTAGCAAGAAGGAGGAACTGAGGGAAATCCGTATTAGTTGGGAAATTGTGTTGGGGAAATTGATGGGATTGAAGGCCGATAAATCCCCAGGGCCTGATGGTCTGCATCCGAGAGTACTTAAGGAGGTGGCCTTGGAAATAGCGGATGCATTGATAGTCATTTTCCAACATTCCATAGACTCTGGATCAGTTCCGCTCGAGTGGAGGTTAGCCAATGTAACCCCACTTTTTAAAAAAAGGAGGGAGAGAGAAAATAGGGAATTATAGACCAGTCAGCCTGACATCGGTAGTGTGTAAAATGATGGAATGAATTATTAATGATGTCATAGCAGTGCATTTGGAAAGAGGTGACATGATAGGTCCAAGTCAGCATGGATTTGTGAAAGGGAAATCATGCTTGACAAATCTTCTGGAATTTTTTGAGGATGTTTCCAGTAGAGTGGACAAGGGAGAACCAGTTGATGTGGTGTATTTGGACTTTCAGAAGGCTTTCGACAAAGTCCCACACAAGAGATTAATGTGCAAAGTTAAAGCACATGGGATTGGGGGCAGTGTGCTGATATGGATTGAGAACTGGTTGTCAGACAGGAAGCAAAGAGTAGGAGTAAATTTTCAGAATGGCAGGCAGTGACTAGTGGGGTACCGTAAGGTTCTGTGCTGGGGCCCCAGCTGTTTACATTGTACATTAATGATTTAGACGAGGGGATTAAATGTAGAATCCCCAAATTTGCAGATGACACTAAGTTGGGTGGCAGTGTGAGCTGCGAGGAGGATGCTATGAGACTGCAGAGTGACTTGGATAGGTTAGGTGAGTGGGCAAATGCATGGCAGATGAAGTATAATGTGGATAAATGTGAGGTTATCCACTTTGGTGGTAAAAACAGAGAGACAGACTATTAACTGATTGGTGACAGATTAGGAAATGGGGAGGTGCAACAAGACCTGGGTGTCATGGTACATCAGTCATTGAAGGTTGGTATGCAGGTACAGCAGGCGGTTAAGAAAGCAAATAGCATGTTGGCCTTCATAGCGAGGGGATTTGAGTACAGGGGCAGGGAGGTGTTATTACAGTTGTACAGGGCCTTGGTGAGGCCACACCTGGAGTATTGTGTACAGTTTTGGTCTCCTAACTTGAGGAAGGACATTCCCGGGATGGCGGGAGTGACATATCAAGAAAGACTGGATCAACTAGGTTTGTATTCACTGGAGTTCAGAAGAATGAGAGGGGATCTCATAGAAACATTTAAAATTCTGACGGGTTTAGACAGGTTAGATGGAGGAAGAATGTTCCCAATGTTGGGGAAGTCACAGAACCAGGGGTCACAGTCTAAGGATAAAGGGTAAGCCATTTAGGATCGAGATGAGGAGAAACTTCTTCACCCAGAGGGTGGTGAACCAGTGGAATTCTCTGCCACAGAAAGTTGTTGAGGCCAATTCACTAAATATATTCAAAAAGGAGTTGGATGTAATCCTTACTACTAGGGGGATCAAGGGGTATGACGAGAAAGCAGGAATGAGGTACTGAAGTTGCATGTTCAGCCATGAACTCATTGAATGGCGGTGCAGGCTTGAACGGCTGAATGGCCTACTCCTGCACCTATTTTCTATGCTTCTATGTTTCTAACTCTCCCTTCCCCCACTCACTAGGGCGCTGGTGAAATTTTAACCGCCAACTGAGCGAAGTGGAACGGAAATGGGTCCAAATGACATCATAGAACTCCCAAATTGCAGCACTCCCTCAGTACTGCACTGAAGTGTCTGCCTAGATTACGGGCGCAAGTCTCTGGAGTGGGGCTTGAACCCATAACTCTCTGACCCAATTTTAGCCCACACTGCCTGGTGGTAAAAGGGCAGTTGTGAAATTAGAATCATAGAATCATTGTATCATAGAATGGTTACAGCCCTGTAAGGGGTGGTCCCGGGGGTCAGTTTCACCTCTGACCTACTTGAGCAGTTCAAATCGCTCCCACTCCCTTGGGTTCTAGACTCTGGGTTTATTTGGGGGGTGTGATAATGTGCAAAGGACAACTGGTTTGATGCAAAGAACTTTGATTTTATTACAGACAAGAAAGTACAATGTCAAACTTATAATCACTCTCATAAAGAATAATACATCACACATTCAAAGGGGGTTACAGTAAAATTAAACCTCCCACCTCCCAATACCTAATCCTAGCTAGGTTAGACTCCAGGGCAGGCAGGGACTATGCTTACCAATCCTTTCTGGTCAGTTAGCGGTAGTTTGCGATTTCGGGGTTCGTTGAATTCTGTAGGTTCTGCTTGCCATACCCGAACATCGGAGGAGACTTCTTACTGCGCAATCTTCAGTTGGGTTGAGTCCGCTGATGCGGTAAGGTGTGTTTTGGATCTATGGGGTAAGTACCCAGTTTCCTTCATTAGAAATAGGTTCAAAGTCTCTTTAGATAATGTTTTCACCTGTTGGTAGTCAGGCTTTAGATTGTAGAGTGGAAACTCTCAATTTCTCGGTTTCTTTCTGTTGGAGTTTTGTTTCGAGTTTGGTCGATCGCAGTGGTTTTTCGGTGGTACCACCTTGGCTGTGGTCAGTTGCTGCCACGATGGTGATGTTCTTCCTTCCTTCAGGATTTCGGGGCTTCGAGGCTGGAGAAGTTAGTTTACAACTGTTGCGTTGGTTTCTCTCCCTTCTTTATGACATAGGCATAGTATGGCACACGTGTAGTATGGCACCTGGCGTAGTATGGCATACCCTCTGTTAAAACAGGGGTTTGAGTTGTCCTAATCTTCACACCAAATTAGTCCAGGGATCTTTGTTTAAATTTGGCGAGCTTGACATTTCTTTGTAATATTTTGGCGGGCTCGTTAAAAGTTAATATATCTTGGGAGGGTTTTCTTCTAAATCTGTTTCCTGATGGAAATATTAGCTTGGTAATTGCAATGTCCTTTTGTGCTTGGCCTTTGTATACAGGCTGTAGTGGGCTCTTTGTTCTTATTCATGTTGAAGATGGCTTTTCTCGGTTTAGTTTGATGGCTGGCTATCTCTGAGTTATTGTTGTAATGTTAACATCTCTTGTGGAGAAGGTTTTTCGAATATCAATTTCTCCAGACAATTCACTTTAGTCCCAACACCCAGATAGTTCCAATAATCAAGCTGGTTCCTTCAGTTCCTTGGCCCGCCCACAGACTTGAATTTATCTTGTAAAATCCAAAATTCGATTAAAGTTCGTAGTTTCTTCCATAAGCACTTTAGGATTTCAAACTTTCCGGTAGATAGTCCCAAATTAAATTTCCTTTCCAATGAGCTCAAACACTGGGGGGTTCCCATGAATTTTGACCTTTCAGCCCACAGAGCCTGTGTACGGCTCTCTGTGAGAGCTCTTCAGCTAGTCCCACTCCCCTGCCCTTTTCCATAGCCGTGCATTTTTTCTTTATTGTACTTATTCAGTTCCCTTTTGAAAGCCGTGATTGAGTCTTCCATCATCATCATCATAGGCAGTCCCTCGAAATCGAGGAAGACTTGCTTCCACTCTGAAGTGAGTTCTTAGATGATTGAACAGTCTAACACAGGAATCATAGTCTCTGTCACGGGCGGGACAGACAGTCGTTGAAGGAAAGGGTCTGTCTCCACCATTCTCTCAGGCAGTGCATTCCAGATCCTAACCATTTGCTGCATAAAAAGGTGTTTTCCTCAAGTCGCCGTTGGTTCTTTTGCCAATTACCTTAAAATTGCATCCGGAAACTTACAGTTCCCACTCCATTCCTGCCCACTGCCGCTTGAACTGGGCCTTTTCTTTAGGTTGCCAAGGCACCTACTTGACTCAGGTGGGAACCTCAACAATAAATCCAAATTGGGGTCCTATGATGTCATTACCTCATTTAAATGACTGCCCTTAACCTGTATGTATTGCAGGTGCAGGAAGTCTGCCCCTCCTCAGGAGAAAATCTCACACATTCCAGGCAAATGCCAAATAGGGTTATAGGAATGATAACTCAGCATCTCAAGATGCCATCCCTATTTTGTGTGCTTAACACCCAAGAATACGTCTTCATCGAGCGCTTATCACAAGGAAATTGGCCCCAATACAGGCCCAGAGATGTGTGGCAGCAACATGTTCTCAAGTTGAAGGCTAACTCTATGAAAGTTGTGAAGAAAAAGTCACTCTGTAGATAGTTACATCGCAGACTTTTGCATTGCTACCCTGTTATTTTATCATCACAAAAGAAAGTATCAAAAAGTATATACATATTTTAAAGATTACATCAATGAAGCACATTATTTTTCATTTTCAATCCGTGTATCTTCTAAATGATGCAGTGATACAGTTTGTACTGTTACACTGGGTGTAATTGATGCACATGCCGCTCCAGCTTTACTTGCCTGTACTCCAATCAGTCACCTGGATTTGGGTGACGTCAAATCTAGTCACTCTCTTCACAGCCGCCGCCCTCCTGCAGCATCAGCGCTGTTCCTTGAAGTGGCATGCCGCCGCACACTGCTCCCTCTCATAGCCCTGGCCTGCTGATGGTCTTGCAGGCCGGGACCGTGCCGATTTCCGGGCTGGGCCGCCGCAAGGGGCAAAAGAGCGGCGAGGTCCAGGCAGAGGAGCGGCGAGAGTTCGTAGAGGGACGTGATCAGGGCCCAGGCATAAGTTCGGGCCCAGAAGAGGCGAGGGCCCAGGGGCAGCATGGGCCAGCTTACACTGTGATATGTGTGCGCGCTAGGTCCGTGCAGCAGAGCTGGTTTCCGGTCGTCTTGGTTAATCCTTGCCACTGGACCAAGACCTAGCTCTGTCAAGCCCGTGTGGTGGCTGGTGTGCAACATCCACCACACATTAAAAAAATCCACACACAGGCATTCTTCCACCCTTCAAGATTTAGTTCGGGACCTGGAATATTAGGTCCTTCATTGAAACACCTGCGAACTCATCCCTTTTTGGTGTGGAAACCAGTCATCCTCGTCCAAGAGACCGCCTATGATGATGACTTGGTGCACTGTTTGAGACTATCACCTGTTTTGACAGTGGTGCCATCAGGCAGCAGCAAGTTATATAATGAGGATGCATTGACAGCCCTCCAGTTCCATTTCCCTTTTGGGTCACCAGCCAGGTTCTCATTTAAAGAAGCATCCACAAAAGGTAAGCCTTAAGGCCTTGCCCCAGCTCTTTGCCAATCAGAGGATTGTAGGAACATAGACAACAGCCTTGCTGGTAAGTACCTTTTTCTGCTTATAGTGGACTCTGGGTCAGGGATTTGCTGGAGGCGAATTCCTACCACATTGTGTTTGCTGCAATTATCGCCCAATCAGTAGTTCCAAATGTTCCTAAGATATGCTTGAGTAGCAGTGAAAGCTGTAGATAAGGTTGACCTAATTTTAATGGTCGGGGGGCGCAAGTGTGGTGGATGGTGCTCCCGGGAAGTCCAGCGATGTGGAGGCCTCATTCCATAACTTTCATTGGAATTACGCCCGAACCCGGGGGATGCACTACCTGGCCGGTGGGCGACAGTGGAAGATTGCAGACAGGAGGCTGCAGCCAGGCACCTGTGGGATCGGTCCCCAGCATTCAGATCAGTGGTAAGAGGGAGTGGGTGAGGCTGATTGGGGGTATGGGAGAAGCCTGGGATAGGGGAAGCTCAGTGCTTCCTTCTGGAGCCTGGAGGATCACCCATGGTCACAAGAAAATCTAAGAAATATTAAACTTACCTGCATGGGCTCACGATACACCTTCCGGGAGTTCTGGCCTGATGGGGAAGCCATTACTCATCTCCCGCTCAGGCCTCAGACTAAATTTGTAGTTAGGTCCAGATGACATAATTGGGTTTGATCTGCAAAAAGAAGGACCCTGCTTCCTGCCTGCAGGTTGCAAATAAGGTGGCCTCGAATTTTATTGAATGTGGGGAGGGGGGGAGATATGTTCACCTGCTCAAAAGAGCAGGTTAATATTTGGACACGGCGGTATCACAGTGGATAAGTCTGTTATGTATTGTCCATCTACATTAAATGTATAGTTACAATGGTGCGCCACAAGGGGCACTGTGGTGGGAGACCCGAAAGTACCTGCAAGACAGAGAATAAAAGGCTGCCCACCATACCTGAGGGGCACTCTGGAGTTACACAATAAAGGACCAAGGTCACAGCAGTTACTACAACACCAGACTGTGTGGAGTCAGTAATTTGAGTGCTACATACATCACAAATTGGCGACGAGGACACGGACGAGCTCTTCACGCAACCATGGGCTCGCTAAAGGATTTCACAGAGGGTAATGACTGGGATGCCTTTACGGAAAGGCTCGACTACTATTTTATAGCAAACAACCTGACAGGGAACACGAACGCACTGATAGAGAAGCGTAAGGCGATATTGCTGTCCAGTTATGGCAATGAGGTTTACCGTCTCATCAGGGATTTGCTGGCACCCGCGAGCGCCAAGGACAAGTCATATCAGCAGCTGATTGAACTCATTCATAACCAACTGAAACCGAAGGAGAGCATCTCACGGCCAGGCACAAATTCTACCACCACTGCAGACCTGAGGGCCAGGATGTCACAAAATATGCTGCAGACATCAGGAGACTTGCGGCGCCATACGACTTTGGCACACACCTTAACGAGGTGTTGCGAGACGTCTTTTTTATGTGGATTGGCCATGAGGGCCTCCTTCACAAGCTGCTATCTACTGAACCTACAGTCAGCCCGCAGCAGGCCATCAACATCAGCCGGGCATTTATGACCTCGACTTGCAGCACCAAGCAGAAAATCCACACGGTCTCGAACCCGGCAGATACTGTCCATAGGATAGCGCCCATCATGGACAAAACTGCAGAACGTGGCTCTGCTCAGGGCAGAGAGCACGGACCTCAGGGTCCTGGATCTTAGAGTCCGCCGAGGGGGGCTAATCGAGTAGCACCATGCTGGTGCTGCGGAGGAAGCCATGGGGCTCACCGGTGCAGGTTTGTGGAGTATACGTGCAATACCTGCCACACGAAAGGCCACCTTCAGCGTATGTGCAAAAGAAACACGACTCACCGTGTGGCTGAGGAGATGGTAGATGATCTGCTATCCAGTGAGGAGCATTGCGGTTTGGCTCGACGGGCATCCCAGCCCCAGGTAGAAGAAGATGATCATGTGTTTGGACTGTATACGTGTCCTGACGATTCAGCCCGGTGATTATGGAAGTCAAGATTAACGGAGTCCCAGTGAGTATGGAAGTGGACACGGGGTCGGGTCAGTCGCTGATGAGTCAGGAAACTTTTGATAAACTGTGAATCAACCCAGCTGCACGACCCAAGCTGGTCCCGGTCACGGTGAAGCTGCTCACCTACACCAAGGAACTGATACCTGTTCTTGGCAGAGTGGATGTGCAGGTACCTCACGGTGGCGAGACACACGGTTTACCTTTGTGGATCATTGCAGGCGATGGGCCGATGCTACTCGGCAGGAGATGGATGGGGAAGGTCCGTGGGAGCTGGGAAGACTTTATTCCTCCACAGACCGCTGTCCCCCGTGTTCACAGGCAGAGCAGGCCTCCACCTTCGGATCGGATGGCAGGGAAGGAAGCGTGTGTGGGGTTGGGCAGAGCTGCGGCGGCCGTCGACTCTCCCCTGCAAAGTCTGAGAGTGAGAAAGAGGCGCTGGAACCAGCAGCAGCACCGACCGAGCTGGAGAAGAGAGAAGGACTTCGACGGGCTGCTCCAGCAGGCACCGTCGGCCCGCAGACAGAGGCCGTTCGCGGGGCTTGCAGCGGGAGGAGCGGTGAATCGGCAGTTTCGGAAGCGGGACTTGCTCGGCGACGTCGTGAGGGCCGGTGCTCCGAGGAGCGGGGATCATCTAGGATCGGCTGTGGCAGTGAGGAGGTTGGCTCCGGAGGACGTGTGTGTGTGTGTGTGTGGCGGCTCCCGGGCAAAAAGGTCCGCTGTGTGGGGTGCTCCGGAGGATGTGGAGGTGTGGAGGCCGGTGCGTTGCGGCTCCCGGGTGCGTTCATAGTATGGCGGCTCGAGAGAGAGAGAGAGAGAGAGGGAGAGCAGGCAGCAGCACGTGAGTTCAAGATCGAGGATCTGTGACTAACATGACTAACGGATTAATGTGATTTCTGATTTTATGTGATTTATGCAATTGTTCAGCGGCTGCAGACAAGCCACAAAGGCAACTATTTTCTGAGAACAGAGGCAACGCACTAGTTGCGATACCCTGTCTCAGCGCAGCCCATTACCTCGGGCAAAAAGGGGCAGTGTGCCGCCACCAAACCTCATCCAGTGGAGCTGGGATTTAATAACTGTTCAGTGTACCTGCAACCTTTTGATATAACTCTTCAACGCATCTATATGTATCATTCAAATGTACTGTCTATGTGTACCTGCTTTCTACTGGAGATTATGTTTGTGTACTTGTATCACCCATGTAAGGACTGCAAATACCACATGCTTGCACCGGATCGCAAGCATAATCTCTACATGGGGGGGAAGAGGGAAGTGGATGGTCATGGACTCACACTCACAAATCAACCAGGACGAACAAGGCCGAGGTTACCGGCAATTTGCTTTTGGAACTGGGGAGGGGGGAGTGAGATGTTGTGTATTGTTCATGTGCATTAAATGTATAGTTACAATGGTGCGCCACAAGGGGCACTGTGGCGGGAGACCCGGAAGTCCCTGCGAGACAGAGTATAAAAGGCTGCCCACCACACCTGAGGGGCACTCTGGAGTTACACAATAAAGGACCAAGGTCACAGCAGTTACTACAACACCAGACTGTGTGGAGTCAGTGATTTGAGTGCTACATACATCACAAAGTCCATGCCTTTATTTTAACTGCCCCCCACGTCCCAGTGTCTATCAGGTGGGAGTAGTTAAAATTGAGGACAATGACTATTGTCTGCTGAGGCATTCGAAGGCTGCAGGAGGCATTGGTGTGATGGCTTCAGCTTAGCTTGTCAGTACAGAGTGATCGTGTCACAGTTTGCAGCAGGTTATTAAAACAAGTAAATATTCCAACCAGCTGAGATTGTGAAGACAGGCAGAGTTTGAATGACCGTGCTGCTTGATCAGTGTTTTATAGCTTATAAGTGAACTGGGGGTGATTGTTCTGCCTGAGAGTCAGTGCATTTCCAAACGTACCAAATTAAAATAAAATGTTTTTGTGCCAGAATTGTATTTTAGATTTCCGATGCATAATTTGAAGAATGTGCAAATAACCCAACAATTTGTGGCGAAAAAGAGATATGCTGTGAGATGCGAATCGTCACAAATTGGTGGACAATTTTGCGCTCTGCTGTTAGCCTTGTGAAGATGGCAGCTTACCCTCAACCTCCCAATGGGTTTCAAGAAATTGCTGTATTTGCACTGTTGAAACAAATCAAACTTGCAGCAGAAAGTTAGGGCTGATACTTAACAATGTCGGGACCCTTTTAATGACTAGATTTATGTTATTGAAATGCCACTCAACATTTCCAGCCCAGAAAGGAAACAATTGAAACTGTGAAGTCTCATTCCTGCAGGTATTAAATTACTCCTACAGGTTTTTATTTTCTTACTTATCCTTTCTATATCTTTTTTTCCTCTCTTAATCCAATCTTTATTTCCCTCTCTAATTTACCCTATTTCCTTCTTCATCATTCCTCTGTTTCCTCCTCTGTCCTTAAACCCCATTGGTTAAGGAGATACACAGTTGGTCCCGTTGTTCATCAAGGTTACCAGCTCACACCTCCGGTAATTTATGGCGCAAAAACTTTTTTTGAGCTGAAGGGTGAGGGAAAAAATCTAACAAAAGGTGCATGCCATTCTGGGCCATAGTTTCATGAATTGTAATGTAAGCCTAAAAGATTTCAAGTTCTTTCTTTCTTTTAAATATCTGCTTGCTTGACCCTGACCTGCAATATTCATGTGCTATGATATCATTGGACGAGGGACGGCATTCTGCATTTGTGATGTCATTATGATGTCACATCAGGTGGAGCTTACAAAAAATGGCTGTGAACAGGTTTTCTAGATGTAAGATACAGTGACTGAGAGGCACAGGTAAAATGCAACTTTAAAACATTTACGAATATGTACAAACTCAGCAGAGTAAAATTCCACAATAAAACTATATCACTTCATCTGGTGCACAAAATGCCTCCAAAATTAAGAGTTTTTGAAACCAGCAGTGCAATTGTTTCTGTATTTACATAATCATTTTTAAAAATGGGCCCTACAATTTATAATTGTGACATAACTAAAAGATTTAACATTATACAAATAAAAGCCTAACGCTTACATATCTATGGTTCTATAACTGGAAAAGGGATTAAATGGAATCTAATTTGATTGGGGCAATCAGCGATTTAGTAAAAGCCCTAAAAACATTCATTGCTTAACAGATTTTCTCTACAGTATCTGCTTCACTTTTACAGCAGATCAGTGGAGCTGGATTGTTTGTCAGACAGTGTTTATGTTGACAGCCACTGATACAACCAATCAGTAGAAGCAATTCTAAAAATGGTGGAGAAATCAATTAGTCTATCTTAATATATATATTTTTTAATTGAAATGTCCTTAACTAGCAGAGTATAAACTCATATTGACAACGCTTGCTCACTATAGAAGTCCTAGTGGATTAATTATTCCAAGAACTGAAGAGGAAGAAATCCAATGTACATTGATTCTCATTAGCCTGGTATATTTTGTTGATATCGGGAGACTGTAATGTAAGCAACGAAATATCATGTGTAAGCATGATTCTCTGGAAAAGTCTTTTGGAGCATCGAGGGGATTTGTTTGGTCAGAGGTATCTGAATTTGTTTTCCAGTTTGCTCAGCATGAGTGAAGCATGCTGAAACACATAAGGGCCGAAACTGCCCCCTTTCCGAACAGCCTGCTAGTGCCCCTGGGAGGCGCTAATGGGGCGATAAGGACTTTTTGCCCGGGGGCAGGTGGTGGAAGTGACCTGCTCGCAATTGCCCCCGGGGATAATGGCGGCGAAAACGGGTTCGCGCTGCACCCCTTACTTTTTGCCCCGGGCGGTGGCACACACGACGATGACGACATCGGGCATGTGCACCGACCCCTTATCGCCCCGCGGGTGAAATTGCCCAGCGGGAACAAGTTTAGCACGGAGCGATGCCATCAACAGCTTTGCGGGTCGCCGGGAGATAATCTTTTATTTAATTCAAATTATGCGCCCCAACCGGCACGGGGCAATTTTGCCCCCGAAGTGTTTACATTTTGTATGGAGACAAAATTGCCCCGGACCTGGTTTGGGCTGCACAATTTGAATTAAATCAAAGTTTATCGCCCGGCAGGAAGAAGGGATTACTGACGCAGAATTCGGGTCTTTACCTGAGAAAGATTGTCGGCGGTGCTAACGGGCCTTTCGGAAAGGGGCAATTTCGGCCCTTTCCAGTTCATTCGTTTTATATTGAAGCAATGAGGTTTGATTGTGGTAAGGGTATATTTCAGTGCAAGACTTCATAGTATGGCATTCTCAAAAACGAGCTTGCTGTTATCTAATTATAGTTTGCTCTGCCTTCTCTTGTACTCTTTTCAACCTTGGTGTCAGCTCTATGGGTCTTTGCCCTTCACCTCGGTTTTTCAGTGCCTGTATTTTGAATTTTGACTGTACAACTACAAAATAGTTGACTGGTACATCTGTTTCAGACATTCTTTCTGTTTGCATTGCATGATGCAGGTACATAAATTAATAGAAATATTCTAGAAGTTTGAGAGACTGTGGCCCCAAAATTCAGTGCCGGCAAAAAGCGGGCAGTGTTCAGAGCTTTATCCCCCAATTAGAGCCACAATCATTGCATCAGCCATTGGATCCAAATTCAGCTTTTTGACCACAAAAAACAGCCCATCAAACTTGAAAATTGCAGTCTTAATTGGAGCTTTATTCTCACGGGAAATTCAGCTGCCATTGCAGCACAAGCGTGAGGGAACGACGTATCTGTGCTGCTTTGGAGAGGATGGTTGCGACTCTGCAAGAGTCGACGGAGCGTCTAAGTGCTGTCATATCTGGTGGCTTTCAGACTGTGGCTGCTCGCATGCAGTCTCAGCTGGATGCCCCCCGAGACCTCAGTGTTGCTTTCGTGGCTGGGTCCCTCTGGCTCGCAGCATTCCTGGCCCCAGACCTGTCACTCCGCCAGTGCCTCCATGCCTGGTCTCACCCGAACCAAGCCAGATTGAACCCTCTTAGGAGGGTGTTGACCAGTCTCCAGTTGGCCCTTCCAGGCCAACAGCTGCTCGAGGTATCCTAGAAGGACATCTGCAGCTTCCACACAGGGAAGACAGCAGCCTTCCCAGATCTATAATGCAGCCACAGGGGAGACACTGAGGCAAAGTTGCAGGTTCGACATGCTTAAGAAGGGTTATAAGGAAATGCACAAGGGTGGTAAATTATGTTTCTATGTTATTTTTCTGCACTGTTTATTGTTCTGGTAATTGTTTGGAGTTATATTGATTATATATTAAATCTTTATTTACCGCACCTATATCTGGGCTGCTGTATAATGTAAGGTGAGCATCATCATCATCATAGGCAGTCCCTCATAGTCGAGGATGACTTGCTTCCACTCTAAAAGTGAGTTCTTAGCTGACTGAAGAGTCCAATGCGGGACTTACAGTCTCTGTCACAGGTGGGGCAGACAGTGGCTGAAGGAAAGGGTGGGTGGGGAGCCTGGGTTAACGCATGCTGCTTCCACTGTCTGCGCTTGGTTTCTGGTTGCTCTTGGTGATGTGACTCGAGGTGCTAAGCGCCCTCCCTAATGCTCTTCCTCCACTTTGGGCGGTCTTGGGCCAGGGATTCCCAGGTGCCGGTGGAGATGTTGCACTTTATCAAAGAGGCTTTGAGGGTGTTCCTGAAGCGTTTCCCCTGCCCACCTGGGGCTCGCTTGCCGTGTCGATGCTCCGAGAAGAGCGCTTGCTTTGGGAGTCTCGTGTCGGGCATGCGGACTATGTAGCCCACCCACCGGAGCTGATCGAGCATGGTCAGTGCTTCAATGCTGGGGATGTTGGCCTGGGCGATAACACTGACATTGGTGTGTCTGTCCTTCCAGTGAATTTTCAGGATCTTGTGGAGGCAGCATTGGTGGTACTTCTCCTGCTGTACATAGTCCACGTCTCTGAGCCATATAGGAGGGCGGCTATCACCACTGCCCTGTAGACCATAAGCTTGGTGCCAGATTTGAGGTCCTGGTCTTCAAATATTCTCTTCCTCCGGCGACTGATGGCTGCACTGGCACACTGGAGGCGGTGTTGGACCTTGTCATTGATGTCTGCTCTTGCTGACAGTAGGCTCCCGAGGAATGGAAAATGGTCCACGTTGTTCAAGGCTTTACCGTGGTTTTTGATAACCAGGGGGCAGTACTGTGTGGCAGGGTTAGGTTGGAGGAGGACCTTTGTCTTACAGATGCTTAGTGTAAGGCTCATGCTTTCATACGCCTCGCTGAAGGTGTTGATGAAGGTTTAGAGTGAGTTTGGCCTTTGAGTGTGTGCAGATGCAAGCATCATCTGCGTACTGTAGTTCGATGACAGAGGATGGGATGACCTTGTATCTAGCCTGGAGGTGGCGTAGGTTGAACAGATTTCCATTTGTTATCGCACGGAATGCTGAGCTGGGGCGACGTTTCCAGTCTGAGCCCCTGGATTGAGATTTTAATTTTCTCTCTGGGAATCTCAGGATCTCTATTTCGCTCTCTCTTTCTAATTTTTTTTCCCCCTTTTCTCTTTCTCTATTCCTATTTCTCTATTTCTCTCTCTCCCAATAAAATGTTCTCTTTCTGTTTCTCATTCCCTTTCCTCACTTCTTTCTCTTTTTCTGTGAAAGTGATTGTGGTGATGAATGTTTGCTTCAACCTCCTTCCATGCTGGAATTGGAGATATTTGTAATATCTCCCATTTTGCCGTCCACTGTTACCTAAGGGAGGTTACTGAGACTCTCTATTCAAAGAGAGCTGACTACATTTCATTCTCTTTTGCCAGAGACCAGCATGCAAAGGAAGCACATGGCTTTGTGAGGACACCCTGCAAGCCCCTTTAAACTTTGTAATGCAGAGCCATGATGGCAGCAGTCTGAGCTTGCGTGGCAGCAAGCTGATCTGGAATGACAGCAGTCTGAGATTCCACTGCAGCACTCAGATATTGGATGGTTGCTGCTTGTGCTGCAATGGAAGCTGAGACATCAGCCATAAGATGCTGCATCATGTTTGCGTCTACAAGTGTGTTAATGGGGTTGGCCCCCTCTTCCACGCTGGAATGGATGGGCTCCAAGCTCTGAGAAAAGCCCTACGCCAAGTTGGTGCCAGGCTCCTCCATGCTCCTTGACTTTGCACGCAAGCTTGTGTACACCCATCAGCCTTCTGCTGTATCCTGGCCCATCGAAGTTATCATCTGAGTCCTCTGCAGAGAACTAGTGTGTGACCTCGCCCTCCGGCAAGCTAGCACCTGCGCTATCCTTGCCACCTGCTCTGGATGCAGGCCATTCGTGCTCAGTGTCTCACCACATGCAGGTCCCACCTCTAAGCTATCCTCTAAATTACATAGTGTCAATATCTAAGCTGGTGGCTGTGAGTGTGGAATCAAGTGATGGCGTGTCTTCATCATCACTGTCTTCTTCCTTCTCCACCTGTTGCTCTTCCACTATTGTCTGACCAGGTGGCAGTTCTTGCGGTTCTGAAAAGAGAAAGGCACAAGGGTAAGGTGGTGGCGGGGGCAGGGGGGAATGTAATAGGTGCATGGTTACACCATCTGCCGTTTGTAAATCAGAAGAGATTGTGAGATGAGAGAGAAGTGGGATTTGAGTAGGAGGATTATCTATGCAGATACTGTCATCTTTGATAGTTTCAGCCCGCCACTGGCCACGGTTTCAGCAATGGTTATACCAATAATGAGCAACACCATCTCCTCCATCAGAGTTAGGACATGCAGGTCCACCTGTCCTGGTTGTGTGCAATTTTGTCCTGCAAGAGAGAGGTAAGTTTGTCAGTGAGTGTCATGCAATATGTTTTTTTGCTGTGGGTCTCCTGTTTGAATGGTGCCTTCAAGCTGTGAGATGTGGGTGTGAGGCTTGCCAGTGTCAAGTGTGTGGGGATGAGGTTAAGCTATGAATGTTAGTTATGAGTCCTGATTGATAGAGATTGTTGCTAGATGAGTGATGGGGGTGTGATGATTTGAGCAGTTGCTGAGATTAGTAGTGCAGTTGGTGGAATATGGCATTCACTGACCTTGATCATTCGTGTAAGGTCATTGAACTGCTTGCAGCACTGGATTTAGGCCCTCGGGGCTTGATTCCTGGCTGCTCCACTACCTCCTGACCCCCTGCCTAGACAGGACATCTCTCCTCCTTTCCACCTCCTCCACCAAGGCCTCCAGTGCAGCGTACAAAAACCTTGCCGCACTCTGTCTCGCATGTTGTGCCAGTCTTCACCGTTACACAGGTCAGATTCAGTTCCTGAATGACTTCCAGCATCTGTTCCAATGCAGGCTGGCTTTAAGCAGTGCAGGCTAACTTTAACTGGTGTTAGCCTTGCACAAATTTGGGCCACCCTGCTGATGCGTGCAGCCAATCAACAATGCAGTTAGCATTGCCTGCACGCTGAAATTTTTGAAGTAAGCAGGCAGCATGAAGGCGGCCTGTTGCCTGCATTACATTGAATGGGCGGGGATTAAATGTGCATTGCGATCCCCACGGCCATTTTCAGGGGATATTGAATTTAGCCCTCACAGACTGCAAAGATATGTGATCTAGTTTAGATCAAAATTGAACAATTTTAGTGTAAAAACATTTTCATTGTTGTTAAAAAGGAAGTCACTTAAAAGATGAACTTGGCAATCTGAGTTAAATACAACAAGAAATGTAACCTTCACTCCAGAAACAAGCAACTATTGATCATCTTTAACTTTCCAGTCTGGCTATTGCAGTGCAAGCAGTCCCTATCCCGGGTTCTCCTGCATGCTTTGATGACATGTAGCCTTAGGGTTGGATTTTCCGCTGCTGACCGCCTCGGTTTACTCCCCAGAGGGGTGGTAATGGCGGTGGTGAGCTCTTCTGGGTGGGCGGCCAGCTTCTAGCACCTCGCCGGGGTTTTTGGGGCCGGTATTGATAGGGGGGGGCGGGGAGGCGGCAAGAGCAGTACCGCTCGGGAGAGGAGAGCTGGTGTATAACATCCCTGGTTGTGACACCGGCTCAATTTTTGACTCCCGGCTGAGCCATAGTGCCTCGCAGTGCCTCGCAGCGCAGCCTGGTGGAAACACCTGTAAAAGCAGATTGTCCAAGCTGTAGCGGTTGCAGTGAGGTAATTAATGTCGACCTCAGGTCAGTGTGATTGGTTTTTCTTTTATTTATTTTGCAATTTATATGGTGGTGGCATGGGCTCTGTATTGGGAATGATTTTGGTGGGTTTTTTTCAGTCTGATTTTCTCCCCAGGCTCTGAGGCCGGCTCTTTAGCTTTGGATTTTCGCATGTTCAGCCGGCCTAATGCCCTAGAGAGGTGTGCAATGCCTCCCTTAGCACTCCGCCCCACACTCATGGTCCAGCTGCCCAATTTTACTGACTGAGGCGCAAACAATTCCCAAGCGCAAACTTTACCGCCCCACCGAGATTACTGCCGCAAAATGAGCAAAGCCGAAAATCCAGCCCATGGGTGCTGAGCAATGCTATTTTTTTCTCAAACTCCACAACAGGTCCACATTTGGTTATGGCAGGGTTATGACAACAGCATTGTGAAATTCCCAATACCCCAAGGGAAGATACATAAAACAAAGAGATATAGCAAAATATTACCAGATTTTACAAATGACATTTCCTTTCCCAAATCTGTGACCATCCATCCCATAAATGCTGGTGCTAAAGAAACACTTGACAAGCCCCTTAAAAGGACTTAGCAACATAGTTTTTAATTTTTGTAACACTAATTTTTAAATATTTGTTAGCTTAGTGAAGAAATAGGGGAAATGGAATCACTCAAGTCCAAGAAACGAATACACCAGAATAATGCTCAGTAAAAATGAATTTCTCTCCTTTGAGCAACATTTAAAAGGGAAACGGACAAAGTGAAGCGTTGGCTCAAGGCCAGAATACATATCTACTGGAGTCAGTAATACACATTTTGAAAATATAATTAAGTAGGTCCTATCAGATAATATGCAATTCTCTCATAAACAGCATGTATCATTTCACAATCCCATTCAATGCTCGTTCATGCTGACCTAATTAATGTTTAACATTAAATCAGAGCATAGTTGGAAACTGCAAGTACAGCCAGCATTTAATTCCACCGAATGTGAATGCTCATATAGAGAAGCAACCCTGAATTCACTGACTTTTCTCATAGTAAATAAAAGATCTGCAGGTCTATGCTCAGGGTTTTAACACATTCTTAGACTTTGGTTATGTAAGGTATGTTATAATAATTAATTTGGTTATGTAATGTATGCACCTGTGAATATGCTCACAGGTTGGTTGAGCTGTTGAGTTGTGAGTGGCTTAGCCAGTCATGTGATGTTCACAAGACTCAATAAAACCCCAACCAGTTGGGTTCAGGGGGTCCATAATGAGGCAGGTGGTTGTGAGCCTGGTGGATGAACTGGTAATGTGCAGTGTGATTGTTAAAATTTTGCGAATAAACCAACTAGTTCTTAATAGCAATGTGTTGTTATGAATTCATAAGCAAAGAACCCATGGGGAGGCCCATAAAAGGCCCAGCAGCGTCGGAGAGAGCGGCAGCGTCATCGAGCAACCATCTGGTGCATCTGCAGCAGGATGAGAATGCAAAACAGAAGGAAAAAAGAAATCGAAGGGTGATGTCACAGCCAAGGGGGTAAGTGATTGGCTGGTGATTGGTGAGTAGTTTTTCTCCTTTTTCTTTTCCTTTATCAGTAAGAAACCTTTGGCATTGTTGCCAAATTAAATTCATTTAAGGTTTAAGTCAAGGCAGGAGAGCCCAGACCCATGTTATGCTCCTCCTATGCTAGGTGGGAAGACAGAGATGCATCCAGTGTCCCTGATGACTACATGTGAGGGAAGTGTATCCAGCTGCAGCTCATGACAGACTGCATTGCGGCACTGGAGCTGCGCATGGACTCACTCTGGAGCATCCGCGATGTTGAGGATGTTGTGAATAGCACGTTTAGTGAGTTGGCCACACCGCAGGTAAAGGTTACTCAGGCAGATAGGGAGTGGGTGACCATCAGGCAGAGCAGTGAAAATAAGGTAGTGCAGGAGTCCCCTGCGGTCATCCCTCTCCAAAACAGATACACCACCTTGGGTGCTGTTGGGGGGGATCACTCATCAGGGGAGGGCAGCAGCAGCCAAGTTCATGGCACCATGGGTGGTTCTGCAGCACAGGAGGGCAGGAAAAAGAGTGGGAGAGCTATAGTGGTAGGGGATTCTATTGTAAGGGGAATAGATAGACATTTCTGCGGCCGCATTCGAGACTCCAGGATGGTATGTTGCCTCCCTGGTGCAAGGGTCAAGGATGTCTCAGAGCGACTGCCGGACCTTTTGGAGGGAGAGGGTGAACAGCCAGTTGTCATGGTGCATATAGGTACCAAGGATATAGGTAAAAAAAATGGGATGAGATCCTACAAGCTGAATTTAGGGAGTTAGGAATTAAATTAAAAAGCAAGACCTCAAAGGTAGCAATCTCAGAATTGCTACCAGTGCCATGTGCTAGTCAGAGTAGCAATTGCAGGATAGCTAAGATGAATATGTGGCTTGAAGGGTGGTGCAGGAGGGAGAGATTCAAAGTCCTGCGACATTGGAACCGGTTCTGGGGGAAGGTGGGACCAATACAAACTGGACGGTCTGCACCTAGGCAGGACCGGAACCAATGTCCCAGGGGGAGTGTTTACTAGTGTTGTTGGGGAGGGGCTAAACTAATAGGGCAGGGGGATGGGAACCTATGCAGAGAGACAGAGGGAAGTAGAATGGGGGCAGAAGCAAAAGATAGAAAGAAGAAAAGTAAAAGTGGAGGGCAAAGAAACCCAAGGCAAAAATCAAAAGGGGCCACATTACAGCAAAATTCTAAAAGGGCAAAGTGTGTTAAAAAGACAAGCCTGAAGGCTCTGTGCCTCAATGTGAGGTGTATTCGTAATAAGGTGGACAAATTAACTGCGCAGGCAGCTATTAACGAATATGATATAATTGGGATTACTGAGACATGGCTCCAGGGTGACCAAGGCTGGGAACTCAACATCCAGGGGTATTCAACATTCAAGAAGGATAGACAGAAAGGAAAAGGAGGTGGGGTAGCATTGCAGATTAAAGAGGAAATTAATGCAATATTAAGGAAGGACATTAGCTTGGATCATGTGGATTCTGTATGGGTAGAGCTGCAGAATACCAAAGGGCAGGAAATGCTTGTGGGAGTTGTGTACAGACGACCAAACAGTAGTAGTGAGATTGCGGACAGCATCAAACAAGAAATTAGGGATGCGTGCAATAAAGATACAGCAGTTATCATGGGCGACTTTAATCTACATATAGATTGGGCTCACCAAACTGGTAGCAATACAGTGGAGGAGGATTTCCTGGAGTGTATAAGGGATGGTTTTCGAGACCAATATGTCGAGGAACCAACTAGAGGTTTGGCAATCTTAGGCTGGGTGATGTGTAATGAGAAAGGACTAATTAGCAATCTTGTTGTGCGAGACCCCTTGGGGAAGAGTGACCATAAAATGGTAGAATTCTTTATTAAGACGGAGAGTGACACAGTTAATTCAGAGACTAGGGCTCTGAACTTATGGAAAGGTAACTTCGATGGTATGAGACGTGAATTGGCTAGAATAGACTGGCAAATAAGACTTAAAGAGTTGACGGTGGATAGGCAATGGCAAACATTTAAAGATCACCTGGATGAACTTCAACAATTGTACATCCCTGTCTGTAGTAAAAATAAAACAGGGAAGGTGGCTCAACCGTGGCGAACAATGGAAATTAAGGATAGTGTTAAATCCAAGGAAGAGGCATATAAATTGGCCAGATAAAGCAGCAAACCTGAGGACTGGGAGAAATTTAGAATTCAGCAGAGGAGGACAAAGAGTTTAATTCGGAGGGGAAAATAGAGTATGAGAGGAAGCTTGCTAGGAACATAAAAACTGACTGCAAAAGCTTCTATAGATATGTGAAGAGAAAAAGATTAGTGAAGACAAACGTCGGTCCCTTGCAGTCAGAATCAGGTGAATTTATAATGGGGAACAAAGAAATGGCAGACCAATTGAACAAATACTTTGGTTCTGTCTTCAGGAAGGAAGACACAAATAACCTTCCGGAAATACGAGGGGACTGAGGGTCTAGTGAGAAGGTGGAACTGAAGGAAATCCTTATTAGTCAGGAAATTGTGTTATGGAAATTGATGGGTTTGAAGGCCGATAAATCGCCAGGGCCTGTTAGTCTGTATCCCAGAGTACTTAAGGACGTGACCATAGAAATAGTGGATGCATTGGTGATCATTTTCCAACAGTCTATCGACTCTGGATCAGTTCCTATGGACTGGAGGGTAGTTAATGTAGCACCATTTTTTTAAAAAGGAGGGAGAGAGAAACTGGGGAATTATCGACCGGTTAGCTTGACATCAGTTGTGGGGAAAATGTTGGAATCATTATTAAAGGTGAAATAGCAACACATTTGGAAAGCAGTGAAGGATCGGTCCAAATCAGCATGGATTTTTGAAAGAGAAATCATGCTTGACAAATCTTCTAGAATTTTTTGAGGATGTAACTATTAAGAGTGGACAAGAAAGAACCAGTGGATGTGATGTATTTGGATTTTAAAAGCTTTTGACAAGGTCCCACACAAGAGATTGGTGTGCACAATTAAAGCACATGGTATTGGGGGTAATGTATTGACGTGGTTAGAGAACTGGTTGGCAGACAGGAAGCAGAGAGTCGGGATAAACGGATCCTTTTCAGAATGGCAGGCAGTGACCAGTGGGGTGCCGCATGGCTCAGTGCTGGGACCCCAGCTATTGACAATATACATCAATGATTTAGATGAAGGAATTGAGTGTAATATCTCCAAGTTTGCAGATGACACTAAGCTGGGTGGCGGTGTGAGCTGTGAGGAGGATGCTAAGAGGCTGCAGGGTGACTTGGACAGGTTAGGTGAGTGGGCAAATGCATGGCAGATACAGTATAATGTGGATAAATGTGAGGTTATCCACTTTGGTGGCAAAAACACGAAGGCAAAATATTATCTGAATGGCGGCAGATTCGGAAAAGGGGCGGTGCAATGAGACCTGGGTGTCATGGTACATCGGTCATTGAAAGTTGGCATGCAGGTGCAGCAGGCGGTGAAGAAGGCAAATGGCATGTTGGCCTTCATAGCTAGGGGATTTGAGTGTAGGAGCAGGGAGGTCTTACTGCAGTTGTACAGGGCCTTGGTGAGGCCTCACCTGGAATATTATGTTCAGTTTTGCTCTTCTAATCTGAGGAATGACGTTCTTGCTATTGAGGGAGTGCAGCGAAGGTTCACCAAACTGATTCCCGGGATGGCAGGACTGACATATGAGGAGAGACTGGATCGACTGGGCCGGCATTCACTGGAGTTTAGAAGGATGAGAGGGGATCTCATAGAAATATATAAAATTCTGATGGGACTGAACAGGTTAGATGCAGGAAGAATGTTCCTGATGTTGGGGAAGTCTAGAACCAGGGCTCACAGTCTAAGGATAAGGGGTCAACCATTTAGGACCGAGATGAGGAGAAACTTCTTCACTCAGAGAGTTGTTAACCTGTGGAATTCTCTACCGCAGAGAGTTCTTGATGCCAGTTTGTTGGATATATTCAAGAGGGAGTTAGATATGGCCCTTACAGCTAAAGGGATCAAGGGGTATGGAGAGAAAGCAGGAAAGAGATACTGAGGTGAATGATCAGCCATGATCTCATTGAATGGTGGTGCAGGCTCGAAGGGCCGAATGGCCTGCTCCTGCACCTATTTTCTATGTTTCTATGTTTCTATGAAGTGAATACATTACAGGTTCACCCATATAAATCACTCAGGCTTCCTTTTCATTGTAAATTAATGTAATTTGAATCCTGACAATGTGTGTGTTGCAGCCTTAAACATACAGTTCTACTCTTTAAAAATAACATGTGAAGTTTTTTGAGTTGTCATTTGTGTCTTAATATTTAAGCGTTGACTTGGCATTATGTTACTGGACTAGTAATCCAGAGGCCATGACTAATAATTCAGAGAACGGGAGTTCAAATTACACCATGTAGTTTAAGAATTTGAATTCCATTTGAAAACAAACTTTTGAGAAATAAAAGAAATGCTGGTATCAGCAAAAGTGACCATGAAATGTCAGATTGTTGTAAAAACTCAACTGATTCACTAATGTCCTTTAGGGAAGGAAAACTGCCATCCTTACCTGGCCTGGCCTGGCCGAAATGAAACTCCTGTCCCACAACAATGTGGTTGATTCTTAACTGTCCTCTGAACTGGCCGAGCAAGCCACTCAGTTATAACAAACCACTCCAAGGAGTCTGCAGGTATTCAAGAAGAAGGCCCCTCACCACCTTCTCAGGGCAACTAGAGATGGGCAATAAATGTCGACCTTGTCAGGAATGCCCACATCCTGAAAAAGAAAAAAACAATTCCAACACTGACTTTCCCTTCACTCTCACTATTCCGGTAAGTTCTATCATGAAACAAAGTTTTTTTTATATGATCGTGATTCTAGTGATTTCTACTGGGAAATAAAAGGTGTAATGGTGTTGCATCAGACAAAGAATATTACTAAACAAAAAATACACTTTATTTAAACCTACTTGTGGATGTTAATCAGATGATAATAATTATCACTCAGTGAATTACAGTAATCCTCAGCTTTAATAATCACAAAAACAACATTAGATCAGTGGGTGTTCGGAATCTGAATCCCGGGATTATTTTGCTGCATTGAATTCACTGAGTGGCATCCTTTGTACTTTAGATATATATCTATTAGTTGATTTCGTATGGAGTCATTCACTTATAAAAACTTAAATTATCACAATCTCTCTCACTTCCTTTCGATATTTTTTCCCCCCACTTTCTAAATCTTTCTCTTTCCTTATCTCTGATCCTGAAATTAAGCTGTTGGATACTCGGCTATGAACCTTTAATGCATTCATCTGAAACTCTGCTATTTTGATAGATGTATTAACCTGTTTAAAATAAATAATTTCAGGGCCTCCATCTATTTGTTTATCTTCCTCTCTCTCCATATGGCTCTCATGCACTTCCTCTTTTTTCTTTAGGCTCAATTTCCAGTTTTGATCTGAAGCATCTTGGAACATTTTTCTAGTTGAAGGCATGGTACCAATGCAAGTCGATGCTGTTCTCAATTCCTGTCTCTGACTCTCTCCAAACACTTCTTTCTGTAAATGCATTTCTGTCTTTCCCACTTACTCGTATATTTTTAATAATTCACCTGGTTCCATTCTTATCTATCTAATTGGAGCCAGAAAATCTCCTGCAATGGCTTCTCTTCCCACTCTCGCATCATTACCTCTGGTGTCCCCCAAGGATCTATCCTTGGCCAGCTCTTATTTCTGCCCCTTAGCGACATCATCCAAAAACACGGAGTCAGTTTCCACATGTACGCTGACGACACTCAGCTCTTCCTCTCCACCACTTCTCTCGATCTCTGCTTGGTATCTGTTATGTATTTAACCCCGTGTAACCTGCATCACACCTGTCCACCAGAGGGCCTACCTGTTGGAGTCCCAAGGGATCCCAGCATCTCTTGGGAGCACAGTATATAAGCAGGTCACCCACAAAGTACCGGCACTCTGGAACTATAATAAAGGAGCTAAGGTCACACTTGTTCATTACACACAGTACTCAGTCTGACCATTTATTATGAGTGTAACAGTATCTAAATTTGTCAGATTGCTTGTCCGACATCCATTACTGGATGAGCAGAAATTTTCTCCAATTAAATATTGGGAAGACCGAAGCCATTATCTTTGGTCCCTGCCACAAACTGCGGTTCCTAACCACTGACTCCATCCCTCTCCCTAGCATCAATTTGAGGGTGAACAATTCACCATCTAGGTGTCATATTTGACCCTGAAATGAGTTTCCAACCACATATCCGCGGCATAAATAAAAACGCCTTTTTCCACCTCCATAACATTGCCCGCCTCCACCCCTGCTTCAGCTCTTCTGTTGCTGAAACCCTCATTCATGCCTTTGTTACCTCTAGACTTGACTACTCCAACTCACTGCTGGCTGGTCTCCCACATTCTACACTACTTGAGGTCATCCAAAACTCAGCAGCCCATGTCCTAACTTGCACCGTTAAGATCAACCATCACCCATGTGCTTTCTGACCTACATTGGCTCCCAGTTAAACAACGCCTCGATTTCAAAATTCTCATCCTTGTTTACAAATCACTCCATGGCCTTGCCCCTTCCAATCTCTGTAATCTTTTTCAGCCTCACAACCCCACAAGATTTCTGCGCTCCTCAAATTCTGCCCTCTTAAACATCCCTCATTATAACTGCTCAACCATCGGCGGCTGTGCCTTCAGCTATTTGGGCCCTAAGCTCTGGAACTCCCTCCCTAAACCTCACCACTTCTCTACCTCTCTTTCCTTCTTTAAGGTGCTGCTTAAAACCTACCTCTTTAGCCAAGCTTTTGGTCAACTGCCTTAATTTCTTCTTTGTGTCTTGGTATTAAATTTATCTGTTTTGTCTTGTAACACTGCAATGAAGCCTCTTGGGATGTTTTACTATGTTAAAGGCGCTATATAAATAAAAATTATCATTATTGTGTCCTTTGCACCTTTCAAATCCCAGAGGGTGAAAGCTTTCTCCTTAAATGTGGTGCAGACTAAATTCAGGTATAATGCGAGTCAGCAAAATATATTTAACCTACTAACATGGGTAGTGTGGCTTGACTTGTTCCTTTTTGATAGCAGATAAACACGTGGAAGCACAGGCACAACAAGATTAAAGGTGAGATCAGGAACACTGAACTGAAGAATAATCAGTACAGATCCAAACATTGTAACAGTGACCAAAATCTGATCTGATAAGTAGTGCAACAGGTCCCAATGTCTAAAACTGTAGTAAGGATGGGTCTTATGGTGTGAAGGTGAAGTGGGGTCGGAGCACAAGAGCTCCTGAAGTCTGAAGCTGGAGTAGGGAGGGAGTACAACAGGTCTGATGGCCTGAAACTTGAGTGGTGAGGGAGCAGAACAGGATCAGAAGGATAAAGGGAGCTGGGAATGGGATTGAGTTTTTGATGGCCTGGAACAGACAGGTGGTATGGGACAGGTGGGAGCAGACAGGTTTACAGTGATCAGCATAGGTCTCAGTGGGAGAGATGATGAAATGAGGCCATAACTGCAGCACTTCATGACCAGGGAGTAGAACAGAGACCTAGTAGTGGGTCCAGGAGGGAGAAGATTAGAGTTGGTATAATGGTCAGGGTAAGGATTGATAGAAGTGGAAATGAAGAACTTTCCTGGTAGCTATAAATGAATAGTTTTTTTAGAGCAGTCACGTTGGCCTGTGATGTTATATGGTTAGCAGGGACCAACAAGCAATGTTGCAAAGAGTTATTATGTTATAGGCATACAGGCACAAAACTTCTTTTAGATAACAGGTTGTAAAGTTTCTTTATTGTTCTATTTCTCATCAATGCAACTCTGATTATATAATTGGTGAACTTGTGACAGCAAATATACAGTACTGCCAGATCAGTCTGGAGAGAACCAAATGTTCATTTGCATAATGGTGTCTAACAACTTCCAGGATAGACCACTAGCGAGGAGTTGTGTTATTGTACTGCACTGTTGCAAACTTCTAACCTTCTGTTCAAAGATTGCTGTAAATATTTCATTTTAATATTGTTTTGCCCTGAATACTTTATGTTGTGCTGTAGACCACAATGTACATTCGTGTTATTGCTACAAATAATAGCTCCGAAGCAAATTGGCCAATGGTAATACTGTCACTTGCAGAGCAAATGTTGATGTGAGGTGTCATGAGAAAAGTTGTCTCTCTCAAAGTAAACTGACATTTTTTTGAAACATTATTTTCTTGCGTAGTTTGCCTTATTTAAATTTTTGAATATTTAACTTTGCTTGAAGTAAGGAAGCGTGACTTAAAAAATAAATGAGAGCTTAATGCTGATTTGACTTCCAAATTGCAGATAGTAAGCCACGCTTATCTAGTTTCAATCTCTGGCTCCATCTCAGCTGGCACGTCAGCAGGGCGGCTGCTGCCAAAGTGTATATACCCTGACAGAGGGAAGAGTAAAATCAGCTGCCCAGTGAACTCTGGTGAACAGTGTACATGTATGGCTGTCAAGTGAGGACAGGATTGATCTTGGCTGAGGTCCTTCCTCCACAGATAAATAACCTGATGGCAACTTCTATTACCTCTCTATTTTTCTGAGGTACTGAACAGGCTAAAAATTGGGGCTAACACAAGACAACATTCTCTCTGTCTCTTTTAAAATGATTACGGCAGCTCAGAATGATATATGTTGTGTACATAAATAATAGACAAGCTGAGCCAGCAGAAATGTAACAACTGTGCTTTATAAGAACTCCCAAAATGGTGTCTCCAAGCCAGTCTGAACAAGCTTGTTTACAGCAGTGTGTGAATAGCTCCCACAGGGTCCTAATGCCTGTCGAGTCTACAAAAAAAATAGAGTATGAACACAACACATTTCCTCCCTTTTTAAAACACAGTCTATGAACAAACAAAGTCATTAAGATAGCCAGGCCGTGTTCTGATACGCTGAGATCGGCATAGAGCTCGCAGTGTTTGATTGAGGCTTGATCGAGGTTTTGCTGGTCTGTTCACCTTTGAGTTGGGATCAGTCTACAAGCGTTCCATCGAGTTCCATCATTGAGCTCGTAGGTGTGAGGGCTGAACTTTGGAGGTGAAAGTGAAGATGCGAGCTTACGACTACAGTTTGGGCACTTAACCCTGACCCAATCTCCGTTCTTCAGTTGGGGCTTTTGAGCGTGTCGTTTCGTGTCAGTGTATGACTTCGCTTTTCGTTGGCGTTCCGAAATCTGGGATGCTAGTCTGGTTATCTTCGCGCTAGGTTTGGCTGGGGAGGTTGAGAATGTTCAGCAGCCAGCGAAGATTACGCACAATCATAAGCTCAGCAGGTGTCTTCCCCGTTAGTGAGTGCTTTGTCGAACGGTATTTGCGGAGAAAGATTCGAACCGCTTCGTCGAATATTTGGCCTGCTGCGAGGTTGGCTTTCAAACCCTCTTTGATGACATGGTTAAATCACTCAACAACTCTGTTGTTTTGAGGATTATACCGAGCAGTAAGGCGTTGCTTGATAGCATAACGAGTGAGGAAATCCGCAACCTGGTCGGACACAAACTGTGGTCCATTGTCAGTGATTATGATTTCTGGGAGGCCCCACTTCGTGAATATATACTGCAGAATCGTTGATGAGGTCACTGAACTTGTTGTAGTGATTTCTGGCAATTTGAAATGCAGGTCATGTACTACAAGAAGGAAACGCTGGTGCTGTGGAGCTGCTTCAACTGGACTGAAGATATCCAACTCAAGTTGTTGCCATAGCCTTTGTAACCATGGAATGAGCTTCATTGGCACTGGTCGGATGTTTGTGGCCTTTTCACTCAGACTGCATGCTTCGCAGTGCGAGACGATGTAAATGTCAATGTCAGGCCACCATACTGAATCACAACATCTCGGCTTCATGCGGACAATGCCAGGGTGTCTATCGTGTGCCAATGAGAGAATGCGCTCTTGAAGTAACTTGGGAATTACTGTTCTATCACCATGAGCGAGGCAGCCATCATTCTGTAAGGGATGGTCTTGGGGGTCAGGTTCACCTCTGACCTTATGAGCAATTCGAATTGCTCCCACTCCCTTGGGTTCTAGACTGGATTTATTTGGGGATGTAATTAAGTGCAAAAGACAACGCGTTTGGTGCAAAAGAACTTTGATTTTATTAAAGGCAAGAAAATGCAATGTCAAACTTATAATTACTCCTAATAAAGAACAGTGCATCACACATTCAAAGGGGTTACAGTGAATAATACACCTCCCATCTCCCAATACCTAACACTGACTAGATTAGACTCCAGGGCAAACATGGACTATGCTTACCAATCCTTTATGGTCAGTTGGTGGTACTTCGCGATTTCGGGGTTCGCTGGATTCTGCAGGTTCTGCTTGCCATATCCCGTATGTCGGAGAAGACTTATTACTGCACAATCTTCAGTTGGGTGGTTTCCGCTGATGTGGTAGGGCGCGTTTTGGACTTGTGGGGTAAGTACCTGTTTTCTTTTGTTAGGAATAGGTTTAAAGTCTCTTTAGGTAATATTTTCACCTGTTGGTAGTCAGGACTCAGATTGTAGAGTGAAAACTTTCGATTCTTTGGTTTCTTCCTTGTAGAGATTTGTTTAGAATTTGGTCAATCGCGGTGTGTTTTGGTGGTACCACGTTGGCTGTGGTCGGTTACTGCCGCGATGGTGATGTTCTTCCTTCCTTTTCCGATTTTAGGAAGTCGAGGCTGGAGAAGTTAGTTACAACTGCTGCGGTGGTCTCTCTCCCTTCTTGATGCTAAGCGTCCCTAGCAGTGTCTTCTGAGGCAGTAGCATACCCTTTGTTAAAACAGGGCCCAGTTATGCTGTTGGAGCTGTTCTAATCTTCACGCCAAATCAGCCCGGATTCTTTGTTTAATTTTTGGCGGGCTTGGTATTTCTTTGTCATATTTTGGTGGGCTCATTAAAATATTAACTTGTCTTGGGTGTGTCGATCTTCTAAATCTGTTTCTTGATGAAGATATTAGCTTGGTATTTGCAAGGTCTGTTTGTGCTTGGGTTTTTTCATGCAGGCTGGATGGACCTTTGTTTGTTATGCATATGCTGAAATGGCTTTCCAGATTCATCTGATGGTTAGCTATCTCTGGGCTAATTATTGCAATGTTAATGTCTCCTGTGGAGAAGGATTTTCGAGTATCCATAATTCTCCAGACAATTTACTTTAGTTTCAATACCCAGACAGCTTCGATACTCAAACTGGTTTCTTTAGTTCTCTAGCCCTGACCACACAGATGAAATTTGTCTCGTAAAATCCCAAATTCGATTAAAGTTCGTAGTTTCTTCCATGTGTACATTAGGATTTCAAACTTTCTGGTAGATAGTTCCAAATTAAATTTCCTTTCCAATGAGTCCAAACACTGGGGGGGTTTCCCCACAAATTTTGCACCCCTTCAGTCCCCCCTGTGACACTCTACATACTTGAGTGTCATGCTAGATGAGCAAAATTCCTGATTTCCCGAGAGTCAACCTTCCCTGTATTTACCTAGCTAAAACTTTAACATGCATCCCCCTTTGAAATGTAATGCAGTTTATAGGCAAATACAGTCATGTTTGAGTAAAATAAAGGTACATAGTCAAACACATTTTTAAGTAAAACAAGGGTACATAGTCAAACACATTTTTAAGTGACATTCTTACAACACTCGATTTCAGCGTTTTACAGCAGGTAAACGTAAAACAAATCAAACATGGTAACATTGTGTCACCCCTCCTTCTGTGATTCCCAAGTTCGGCCAGTGAGCGTGCAGCACCCTTTGGTGCCTGACCTGACGGCCTCTGCATTTCACTCGGCAAGTGACACACCATAAGTAAAGAATGATCGTGGGTTGAAAGACAACCAAAATGTGGGAATCTATTCTGATCACGGCTGGAACTTCTATATTTCTGAAAATGTCCCACCAAAGCGGGATTGTGATCTCTAGAATCTTTCTCCCTATCTCAATTGTTTTCTGTTCCAGAGTATAGAAATGTTTTTATGAGATTACTACAGCTGCTAGCAGAGCGATAAGATGTTCGGGTAGAGGGGGAATTGCATAACCAAAATGTATAACATAATCCTGCAGGTTTGTAATGTTTTCCTTCACAGTGAGGTGAACAGTGGAGGGTTCAGGGATGGGGATAATCTGTTACTGGGACACTTGAACTCATGCCTCAGATTTAAAGCAAAAACTGCTGTCACTCACTGGACAGCAGAAGTGTCCATGCTGGTAGGGATTGCACTGGTGGTGGCACAATATGTCCCACCCCCTATGTATGCTACCTGTGGAGGAACTATGGGCCCAAGTTTTGGGCCACGCCTAAAACGGCGCAGCCCCGACCTGGACGCCCGTTTTTTGCGCCACAAAGTGCACCTAAAAATAACTTCCGTATTTTCCGGCTCCCTGCAGGTCATTTGCAACTCGGCGCGGCGCAGCACGAGCTGTAGGGAGCAGCGCCAGGTCCCTGCGCTGAAAACAATGACGGGATCTCTGCACATGCGCACGACAGTGGGCGCGCATGTGCAGTAGCTCCAGGCGCCCAAAACTGTGTGGGAGGGGCCTGAAGCACGCAGCCCCTAGCCCTGGCCCAATGGCCTCACTGGGGCTGCGTGCATAAGGCTGCCTCCCACGCCCAGCTCCTGCTTCCTCCCGACCCGACTCCCGCTCCCCACCGCCCCCCCCCCGACCGGACCCGACTCCCACTTTCCCCGCCCCCGGACCGGACCTGACCCCCCGGACTGGACCCGACCCGCGCTCCCCCGCCGACCTGACCTCCCTCTCCCTCCCTCCCTCCCGAATAGAACCGACCTCCCAACACCCCCCGACCTGTCCCACGCTCCTGACCCTGACCCGTGCTCCCCCCGACCCAATACCACCTACCTGTAAATCTGGTGCTGGGGACGGGCCCTGCCCGAAGTCTTGGGCCCTGCCCAAAGTTTTGGGCCCGACCGGGCCCGGCCCGTTCAGCCTCCCCCCACTTCTCCTTTCCCCCCCTCCTTCCCCCCCTTTCCCTTCCCCTCTTTTCCTTTCTCCCCCTTCCCCCCTCTCCTCTCCCCCCCCTTTCCCCTTCTCCTCTCCCTCTTTCCCCTTCTCCTCTCCCCCCTTTCCCCTTCTCCTCTCCCCCCTTCCCCTACCACTTCCCCCTCCACTTTCTCCCCCCTCCCCCTTCTCCCCCTCCCCCTTCTCCCCTTCCCCCCCTCCCCTTCTCCTCCCTTCCTCCCCCCCCTTCTCCCCCATCCCTCCCCCTTCCCTCCCTCCCCCTTTTCCTTGCTCCCTCCCCTCCCCCTGCCCCCCTCTCTCCCTCTACCCCTCTCCTCCTCTTCCCCTCGCTGTCAGAAACACAGACACTGACAGACAGAGAGTGAGAGACACACAGACAGACAGACAGAGAGATAGAGACGCTGACAGAGACACACTGGGGAGGGGTGGGGGGGGGAGCATCCCAGCACGCTGTTTGAGGGCTCCCGGTGCTGCAGTCAGTAAGTAGAAAATGTTTTATTTATTGATTTAAAAAAAAAAATTATTTCTTAGTCATTTTTATTGGTTGATTTATTGATGTTTTTATCATTTATTATTGACGATGGCTCTTTATTTGTAAAACTGAAGTGTTTAATGTTTGTAAACTTCCCTTTAAACCCCCCTCCCCCCCATTCCCTATGCTTGATTTGTAACCTACGCCTGATTTTCTAAAGTGTAGACAAGGTTTTTTCCAGCGTACAAAAATCTTCACTTACTCCATTCTAAGTTAGTTTGGAGTAAGTTTTCACTGACGAAACTTTGAAAACAGACGTAAGTGGCCGGACACGCCCCCTTTTGAAAAAAAAATTCTGTTCCAAAGTGAAACTGTTCTAACTGACTAGAACTGGAGCAAACTAAATGCCGAGAATTTGAATTTCTAAGATACTCCGTTCTACACCAGTTGCTCCAAAAAATCAGGAGCAACTGAGGCCGAAATTTGGGCCCATGGTCTTGTGCCATTACCTCCATGGTACAGTTAATAGGCTGTGCGCCAGCAGCTGTAAACCCACACTGTGATTTAGAATAAGCATTCAAGCGCTGGGGATACAGTATTATGTGTGCAGCCCGGCTCCGGCACCTGGAGAGGTCAGTACCTGTCATAGCGTGCTCCCACTTTATGAAATAGTTTGGGACCGCTGCGAAACGAACCTGTGCACCTTCTTGAATGACTCCAATGTTCTCCACCCAGTATACCGGTGCGGGTCAGGCTGTCCCACCCATGACCAGCATCCTTAGTACTATCCCCATGATGGTTTCCCACAGTCTACTGTGACAGGGTAGGCTTCAGAGGCTAGGCGGAGCTGGCACGGGCTTATTGAATTACTGTATGGGTGGAGGGCTGCGAGGTGCTTGTTACTGACCCAGAAGGCAAATACATCTTGTTTTAAATCCTCCAAGTTGTTGCAGCCCTCGCCCAACAACCATGCCTCATACAGCACACATACCTCATTCTGTGCAGTCTGGTTGGAAGCATTTCTATCCTCCCGTATGAGTGCATTCACTGTCTGTGCATGTTTTTCCAGCTCAATCACAATTTCTTTTAAATGGACCATCATAGCCTGGTCCTCATGTAGCTCTGAGCCTACTACTGTGTTTTCCTGTTTCAGGAATCTTTCTCAGTTGGTTCTTTAAACTATTTATCTGTGTTTGTAGTTCTATATCATCTAGGCTATTTATCACAGAGGACCCTGTATTATATGCAGTAAAAATGTCGTTCAAGGATCCCCTTCTAGGTCTCTCCGTGCCCATGGTGTCCCTAGTGTGTAGGGTGTATAGATCTGCTTTGTCTACATTCCCAAAATCTAACTCGTAAAATTTCTTGAACATTTTTCAAAGTAGGGCCTGGTATAGCAGCTCTGTTTCCTTAGAGCACCATGCAGGTAAGTGCACCTCAGTAAGGTTTAAAATAACTGATGCTACTGCATAGTGTACCCCCTGGTATAACATCTTTTCGGTCGGTACCAATACTAATCCATTCCCAGGTCCCTTGCTGGTGGTAGGACATCTTTCTATTACTGTGCGTATTGGCAGGGTCGTGGACAGGGATTTCTTAATGTATGCTCTTAGTCCGGTGGCGTTAATTGGGAGTGGGGAGTGTGGGACCGCACACCCGTACAGGCTAGAATCCCACTCCATCCATTCCCCCTCATCTTGCCATTGCCTGGCAAAGGCGATTGATATGCCTGCGGGACAGATCTCCTCTGACCCCCACATGCAAACGTAAGTTCCCTGTTCAGACTCCCACCACTTCTTCCAACACACCTTCACTCCTCCCCGTGTCCCCATGATGGTACGGTACGTGTCATTAGCAAGTCTTTCCCAGTCAGATTCCTGGTCTCTCGCGCCCTTGCTCAGCTTTCTGAGCCACCACCATCTAGCCAGAGGAATCTTTCCATTACAAGTCAAACATACTCGTTTTCCCTCCGTAACACTGACCCGCGCAGCAACAACCCATATCCTGGGGCATGGAACGGATGCCCCCCCCCCCCCAATAGGTAAACCCTTCCTGGCTGGAGTAGCAGGTGGAGTTAGATCCCAGCCACCCTGGCCACCTCCCTTCGTGAGCATAAACGGCGAGCTCTTCCACACCCAGTGTGCCACCCCCTGCTGTCACGATTGGTGCTCTTTCTCCTGAGCACCCATAAATGTGGGATTCTTCCACGTCTCCTCGGCCATCGCTGCTCATCCTTATCAGGGCGAGCAGGAACAGGACCCTTCTCATGTTGTTCTCCTTCCTGTAGGGGCACATAAAACAGATTGTCCAGCCCTGAGAAAAGCTCTCTGGCTTGACAAAGGTGACCGAGTTCCAATTTGGGCTTATTTCTTCTCAGACACACAATACAGTCTTTAATCGACCGGCTGTCTTATTCAGTTCCTTATGGAACTCAAGTCTGCTTTTAACTTTTGTCTCACAGCCATTTTAACCTTATCTTATTGGTGCTTCCTTTAATAGCTATACTGGTAGATTCTTCCTATTCCCGGGTGTTTTCGGCCTGTGCCTCTTTTAATAGCTGCACAGGTGGATTCTTTCTCCTACCCCTGGATGGGCTTTTACACATTTTCCCCAATAACTATTACATATGTCATTATCATTACACAGATAGTCCTACAATATGCTAGATCCTTACTAAACATAGTTAAATTCATATCGTGCTATATATGTACATCTGCCACCCGTCACCGGGTGGCCAGGTTAATTACTGTCCTTATCTTTTCTTCTCTGGCATCTGGGTTTCCAGCGGGGCTGGTAGTAGGTCGACCCAGAGTGTCCTGACCAGAGGTGGGTCTGAGTTCCACACTATTGGGGGAACATTCCCTCCGGTGCTGCAGCACACTGCTTCTTTTGGGGTGGCTACCCGGTTCATTTCTTCACCTGGGGGTTCTGTCTGGTCGAGGGCTGCGGGCTGGGGACTCCCAATTGGTGGCTGGACCACCACTATCTCTTCTGGGGTCCATTTGAGAGAGGAGCAGGGTCCAGCGAGTAATGCGGGCACTGCTCACTGTCACGTCCTTGATTCTCCTGTCCAGGAGCATTTGGGTGGGCGTATGATGGGTGGTGGGTAAGGAGTGTGACAGGGGACTCCCCTGTGAAGATCAGTGATCTTTTCACAGCTCAGTGAGTGGCTAGGAGGTGCTGCTCACAGTTGTGAGGGAGACAGTTCCAAGTGTACTGCTGTCCTTTAAAGGTAAAATCAACCTTGTACTGATCTTCCCTTCTTAAAGGTATGGACCAGAACCCGTTGGAAATATCCAGCACCGTGAAGGTGGTCGCAGAGGCTGGGATACTTCGAGTGAGGTCGGTGACAGCAGCAACGGTGGGTGCACAGGCGGGGATGTTACGGTTGAGTACTCGATAGTCCACCGTGGCTCTCCAGGAGTTCACATGGGTAGCTATTGGTCTCAATACCCCGTGTTTAACCAGAGAACCCAAGGCTGTTTCCATGTCTGCCTCCGCCTCCCTGGGGAAGTTGTACTGTTTCTGTGGTCGGGTCATGGGGTCCCCATCTATGCTAACCTCGACCCCGTTTATTCTTCCACAGTCGTGTTTGTCAGTGTCAAAAGCTGCAAGGTATTTCCTCACATATTCTTGGTAATCTATTGGAGTGTTACCGACCAATGATTCAAGGTCGTAACCCTCCTTTGGCTTCATAGTGCACACCGTCCCTTTTCCCCATTTTCCTGGGATAACCACCACCTTACTCTCCTGTCCCATACAAACTGATCCCCAAAGACAGTGGTTTCTTAAATCCACTAGGATCCCGTGGCCTAGGATGAAGTCAGCCCCCAGGATCCCTCTCCCTTCCTGCTCCCACTTCATCAGGCCACAAGTCCACTTCGTGTGGAGTGTACCTAAAATGAATGGAGAGCGGAACGGAGAATGAGCCAGTCTGTTCAGTGCCTGTGAAACCCACCAAGCTGCAGGGGATCCCGCTAGACAGAGGTGAAACAGCGGGGTTAGCTTCATAGACAAGGGTGCTTGAGGCACTGGTGTCCAGCAGGTAAGTCCCTTTCACCTTTTCCACTTCCATCTGAACAGTCGGTCACCCCCACGCATCTTACTCGAGGGAACACAGGTGGACAGGCTATGCCTGTCCTAGTCACGGTTTTGGTTGGGAGGGGGCAGATGGGATTTCGGTACCAGTGGCGGTGGCTACCTTCCCAGGGCCATCTAACATGGTTCGGAGTGCGGTTAGGAAGGCAGCGAACGAGTGGGTAGGGACAGCATTTTTGGTCTCGGCCCTTTTGGCTGGGGCTGGAGAACTCTTTCCTGCGCTACTCTTCCAAGGATTTCTACAATCCTTTCTCCAGTGCCTACTTTTTCTGCCCCTGAAGCAGGTATGTTTTGTATCGGAGGGGTTGGCCCCCCTCGTGGCACCATTCCCTCTTATCCTGGCTAGGTCGGATTTCGTGGACCCTTCCCATTTGTGTGTGCTCTTCTGCCCTCCCTGCCGTTCCGGTAAGTTAGGGTCACTTGGCTAAGCACTCCCTGTTCGGTGGCTTGGGGATCTCTTGGGTCGAACCAGGCCTCAGCCTTGGCTCTTATTCAGGGTAAACTGTTAGCTGCTTGGCTTCGGAGCCAGTGGGCTAACTTGTCTGGACTTAAGTGATTTTGGTTGAAGTCCCCTGCACAGTCGCTCTGGTACACAAGCCACAGTCGCTCTGGTACACAAGCCACAGTCAGTCTGCGAAAGCCTGTGGGGTTTCCCCTGTGAACTGCACCGTTTTCTCTACTCTTGAGAAGGGACTCCCGTCATTGCAGCCCATGGCTTCTAAAATGTCTTCCTTGATGATGGCAAATGTTCTCTGTCCCCTTTTGCTCTCAGTAGAGAGGGACTGGTACAACTTGCTGTCCAGGGATAGGAGGAGCATCTTTGCTATTTCTGCATCATCGCACCCATTAATATTCCCTGCCTGTTCCACCTCCATAAAGTTGCCCGAGGGGTCTCCCTTTGGAGTTAGCTTTTCCAGATGGCTTATCATAGCCCTAAGCTGTTGCGGACTGTGGGGAACCACAAACTGGCTTTCCAGGGGTCCTTGACCCCCGCCACTGGTGGGCGGGCCAAACTTCTGTTGCCGGACTGGGCACATTGGCCCAGGTTCTGGCTCTCCTTGGTCTTGCTCACCTATCCCTCCACCCTGCTGCCAGACCGAGCTGAAACTCGGCGCCACAGGTGGTGGTGGTTCACTATCCCTGTCCGCCTCGCAACTCGTTCGCCCCTCCTGCTGCTGCACCGGTGTAGTCACCGGTGCCACAGGGGGTGGTTGAACAGTTTCCTCCTTCTCTTCCAGGTTTACCTGGGGCGTACCCGGGCTTATTAGGCATATCATGCCTTTTGCCTTGGACAGAGCAAGGTTTAAACTTTTGATTTGTTGCTGGCAGGGACCGTGGTCTCCCGATTCAAACCCATTCGTGCTAGCTACTTTATACGCTGCCTGCACATCTTTTAATTTTTCCTGGAGCTCTTTTACTTGTCGGGTGAGGCGAGTGCTTTCCTCCCGCAGTAACATTTCATTATTTTTGGCCTCGCTAACCTGACATTGAAAATAGTCCTGACTGCCTTTAAACCTTTCCATTCGCTGGGTCTTTCTCTGTTTTAGCTTACGGCGTTCTCCTCATAACCTCTCTTCTGTCATAGCCCTTCCTTGGTGGGTCTCTGCACATTCCCATAGTTCTGCCTGTAGTGACTCAATGGTTTTGTCTAGAAGTTGGACCTGTGGCTGTAGACAGACCAACCAAATTACCTTCTCTACAGCTTCTTTGTGATCCTTGCTTGCTGTCCACTGGGCTGCAGCGTCCGCTGGATGCTCAGCACGCAATAGACCAAGCACCCACGCTTTAGTGACATTGACCTTCTTATATACATAGGAGGAAATCCTCTCTTCCATCTTGGTTCTTTCCCCCAAACCACCACTCTCCACATCGCACCCCTTGTACCAGAATCCTGCCACGGTCGCCATTTTGTAAGGGGTGGTCCCGGGGGTCAGGTTCACCTCTGACCTACTTGAGCAGTTCGAATCGCTCCCACTCCCTTGGGTTCTAGACTTTGGATTTATTTGGAGGGTGTGATAAAGTGCAAAGGACAACTGGTTTGATGCAACAGAACTTTGATTTTATTGCAGACAAGAAAGTACAATGTCAAACTTATAGTCACTCTAATAAAGAACAATACATCACACATTCAAAGGGGGTAACAGTAAAATTAAATCTCCCACCTCCCAATACCTAATCCTAGCTAGGTTAGACTCCAGGGCAGGCAGGGACTATGCTTACCAATCCTTTCTGGTCAGTTAGCGGTAGTTTGCGATTTCGGGGTTCGTTGAATTCGTTGAACATCGGAGGAGACTTCTTACTGCACAATCTTCAGTTGGGTTGAGTCCGCTGATGCGGTAAGGTGCGGTAAGATGGGGTAAGTACCTGTTTTCTTTCATTTGACGCAGGTTTTTACAGTTCTTTAGGTAATGTTTTACCCATTGGTAGCTCAGGAAGAGCTTGTAGAGTGGAAACTCTCGCTTCGTTGGTTTCTTTCTGTTGGAGTTTTGTTTCGAGTTTGGTCGATCGCGGTGGTTTTGGTGGTGCCATGTTGGCTGTGGTCGGTTGCTGCCATGATGGTGATGTTCTTCCTTCCTTTTGGACTTCAGGACTTCAAGGCAGGCGAAGTTGGTTTTCAATTGTCGTGTTGGTTTCTCTCCCTTCTTGATGGCATAGTTGCAGTATGGCACACCCTTTGTTAAAACAGGGGGCCAGTTATACCGTTTGAGTTGTCCTAATCTTCCTGCCTAATCAGTCCATAAAATTGATAACATTTGGCAGGCTTGACATTTCTTTGTAATATTTTGGCGGGCTCATTAAAAATTAATATGTCTTGGGTGGGTTGCTCTTCTAATTCTGTTTCCTGATGGAAATATTAGCTTGGTAATTGCACATGTCCTTTTGTGTTTGGTTTTTGCATACAGGCTGTAGTGGGCCCTTTGTTATTCATGCTGAAGATGGCTTTTCTCGGTTCAGTTTGATGGCTGGCCATCTCTGAGTTATTGTTGTAATGTTAATGTCTCTTGTGGAGAAAGGTTTTCGAATATCCATTTCTCCAGACAATTTACTTTAGTCCCAATACCCAGACAGTTCCAACAATCAAGTTGGCTCCTTTAGTTTCTTAGGCCTGCCCACAGACTTGAAATTGTCTTGTAAAAGTCCAAAATCCAATTAAAGTTCGTAGTTTCTTCTGTAAGCACTTTAGGATTTCAAACTTTCCGGTAGATAATCCCAAATTAAATTTCCTTTCTAATGAGCTCAAACACTGTGGGGTATTCCCGTGAATTATGACCTTTCAGTGAGCCAGCAGGGACAGCTGCAAAGACGAGGGGGCTTGATGCACCGGTATCCAGCAGGTAAGTCCCTTTCACCTTTTCCACTTCCATCTGAGCGGTCGGTCTCTCCCATGCATCATACTAGAGGGAACACAGGTGAACTGGCTGTGCCTGTCCTAGTCACTGTTTTGGCTGGGATGGGGCAGATGGGATTTCGGTACCGGTGGCAGTGGCTACCCTCCCAGGGCCATCTAGCATTGTTCAGAGCGCAGTCAGGAAGATATCAAATGTGTGGGGAGGGACTGGCTTCTCGGTCTCGGTCTATTGGGAAGGGGCTGGAGAACTCTTCCCTGCGCTACTCTTCCATGGGTTTCTACAATCCTTTCTCCAGTGCCCACTCTTTCCGCACCCAAAACAGGTACGTTTTGTATCTGAGTGGTTGCCCCCCTCATGGTGCCATTCCCTCTTGTCCTGACTAGGTCTGATTTCGTGGACTCTTCACTTGGGTGGGTGTTCTTCCGTACCCCTGCCATTCTGGTAGGCAAGGGTAATTTGCCTGACCACTCCCTGCTCGGTGGCCTGGGGATCTCTTGGGTCAAACCAGGCCTCAGCCTTTGTTCTTATATGTGGTAAACTGTTTTCCATCAGGCTACGGAGCCAGTGGGCTCTCTCGTCCTGGCTTAGGTGATTTTAGTTGAGGTCCCCTCCACAGGCGCTCTGGTACACAGGCCACAGTCTGTCTGCGAAAGCCTGTGGTGTTTCCCTTGTGAGCTGCACTGTTTTCTCTACTCTGGAGAAGGGACTCCCATCATTACAGCCCATGGCTTCTAGAATGTCTTCCTGGATGGCGGCACATGTCCTCTGTCCCCTTTTGCTCTTGGCAGGGAGGGACTGGTACAGCTTGCCGTCCAGGGATAGGAGGAGCATCTTTGCTATCTAAGCATCATCGCACCCGTTTATATCCCCTGCCTGTTCCACTTCCATAAAGTGAACCGAGGGGTCTCCCTTTGGAGTGAGCTTTCCCAGGTGACTTATCATAGCCCTAAACTGTTGGGTAGTGTGGGGGACCAAAAACTGACTTTCCAGGGGCCCCAGACCCCCAGCACCGGTGAGCAGGCCAAACTTTTGTTGCCGGACCGGGCACATTGGCCCTGGTTCTGGCCCTTCCTGTTCTGGCTCGCCTCCCCCTCCTCCCTGCTGCCAAGCCGAGCTGAAACTTGGCGCCACAGGTGGTGGTGGTTCGCTATCCCTGTCCACCCCACAACTGATTCGCCCCTCCTGCTGCTGCCCCAGTGCAGTCACCAGTGCCACAGGTGATGGTTGAACAGTTTCCTCCTTCTCTTCCAGGCTTACCTGGGCCGTACCTGGGTTTATTAGGCATACCATGTCTTTTGCCTTGGACAGAGCAAGGGTTAATCTTTTGATTTGTTGCTGGCAGGGACCGTGGTCTCCTGACTCTAACCTATTAGTGCTAGCTACTTTCTATGCTACCTGTACGTCTCTTAATTTCTCCTCCAGCTCTTTTAATTGAAGGGTGAAGCGAGTGCTTTCCTCCAGCATTATCTTTTTATTATTTTTAGCCTCGGTAACCTGACACTGAAAATAGTCCTGACTGTTCTTAAACCTTTCCATTAGCTGGGCCTTTCCATGTTTTAGCTTACGGAGTTCTCCCCATAACCTTTCTTCTGCCATGGACCTTTCCTGTGATGTCTCTGCGCATTCCCATAATTCTGCCTGTAGTGACTCAACGGTTTTGCCTAGGAGTTGGACCAGTCGCTGTAGACAGACCAACCAAATTGCCTTTTCTACTGATTCTTTATGGCCCTTGCTTGCTGTCCACTGGGCTGCAGCGTCTCCCGGATGCTCAGCACGCAATAGACCAAGCACCCACTCTTCAGTGACATTCACTTTCTTATACACATAGGAGGAAATCCTTTCTTCCATCTTGGTTCTTTCTCCCAAACCAACACTCTCTGCATCACACCCCTTATACCAGAGTCCTGCCACGGTCACCATTTTGTAAGGGGTGGTCTTGGGGGTCAGGTTCACCTCTGACCTTATGAGCAGTTTGAATTGCTCCCACTCCTTTGGGTTCTAGGCTCTGGATTTATTTGGGGGATGTGATAAAGTGCAAGAGACAACTGGTTTGGTGCAAAAGAACTTTGATTTTATTAAAGACAAGAAAATACAATGTCAAACTTATAATTACTCTAATAAAGAACAGTACATCACACATCCAAAGAGGTTATAGTGAATAATACACCTCCCAACTCCCAATACCTAACACTGATTAGATTAGACTCCAGGGCAAACAGGGACTATGCTTACCAATCCTTTATGGTCAGTTGGCGGTAGTTCGCGATTTCAGGGTTCGCTGGATTCTGTAGGTTCTACTTGCCATATCGCAAACGTTGGAGAAGACTTCTTACTGCACAATCTTTAGTTGGGTGGTGTCCGCTGATGCGGTAGGGTGCGTTTTGGATTTATGCGGTAAGTACCCGTTTTCTTTCGTTAGGAATAGGTTTAAAGTCTCTTTAGGTAATGTTTTCACCTGTTGGTAGTCAGGACTTAAATTGTAGAGTGGAAACTTTCGATTCTTCAGTTTCTTCCTTGTGGAGTTTTGTTTCGAATTTGGTCGATCGTGGTGGTTTTGGTGGTACCACATTGGCTGCGGTAGGTTGCTGCCACCATGGTGATGTTCTTCCTTCCTTTTCTGATTTTAGGACGTCGAGGCTGGAGAAGTTAGTTACAACTGCTGCGGTGGTCTCTCTCCCTTTTTGTTGCTAAGCGTCCCTAGCAGTGTCTTCTGAAGCAGTAGCATACCCTTTGTTAAAACAGGGCCCAGTTATACTGTTGGAGCTGTTCTAAGCTTCACGCCAAATCAGCCCGGATTCTTTGTTTAATTTTTGGCGGGCTTGGTATTTCTTTGTCATATTTTGGTAGGCTCATTAAAATATTAACTTGTCTTGGGTGTGTCGATCTTCTAAATCTGTTTCTTGATGAAGATATTAGCTTGGTATTTGCAATGTCTGTTTGTGCTTGGGTTTTTTCATACGGGCTGGATGGCCCTTTGTTTGTTATGCATATGCTGAAATGGCTTTCCAGGTTCAGGCTGATGGTTAGCTATCTCTGGGCTAATTATTGCTATGTTAATGTCTCCTGTGGAGAAGGATTTTCGAGTATCCATAATTCTCCAGACAATTTACCTTAGTTTCAATACCCAGACAGCTTCGATACTCAAACTGGTTTCTTTGTAGGAGAACCATCCTTTAGTTCTCTAGCCCTGCCCACACAGACAAAATTTGTCTTGTAAAATCCCAAATTCGATTAAAGTTCGTAGTTTCTTCCATGTGTACTTTAGGATTTCAAACTTTCTGGTAGATAGTTCCAAATTAAATTTCCTTTCCAATGGGTCCAAACACTGGGGGGTTTTTCCCACGAATTTGCACCCCTTCAGTTCCAAATGGAAATTTCCTCGCAAAGTCTGAGGAAAGTTTTCAGCTCCTCTGGAATTTGCTTAGGCCACTCAGTCTGGAGGAAGTGGTACATGTGCTGAAGTGCAGCATCACGCTGTGATTCGGTTTTAAGTGCATCGCAGGAGACAAGGTTTCCGATGGACTGAGTGATGAACGACATGACATATGTGTCATCATCTGTGAACAAATCAGCACCAGAGTCCGAAGCAGGTGTCAAGTGGCTGAGCATGTCAGCTACATGGTTGTGACTGCCAGTGATGTGCTGTACATCAATGCTATACTGATGAAGGCGATCTGACCATCAGCTGGTTCGTAGTGGTCTGTGCCCAGATCCAGTTGTAGTGAGTAGTGTAGTTAGCACTTGGTGATCCGTACGGAGGGTACATTTCCTGCCTTGGTGGATGTGTCAGCATTCACATGCGTAGATGCAAGTGAGTGCTTCGCATTCCCCTGTAGAATATTTACGTTCTGCAGATGAGAGCATGCGAAAGACAAAGGCTACTGGGTGTTCCAGGCCATCAATCCAATGCAAGAGCACAGCACCCATGGTGGTGCCTGTTGCATCTGTGATGACGTACGTAGTCGCATTCGGGTCAAAGTGTGCGAGGATAGGAGGGGATGTGATTTTCTCCTTAAGCGTGGTGAATGTCTGAGCCTGGGAATCTGTCCATTCCCAAGGGATGTCCTTGTGCAGCAACTTGTGAAGTGGTTCGGCAATGTGCGCGTAGTGCGGGACGAACTTCAGATAGAAGTTGCAAGTGCCGAGGAATGATGAAATTTCTTTGACGTTGGCAGCCTCCTGCATTTGCTGGATTGCGTCAATGTTGTCAAGCATTGGCTTGACAACTTGTGTTGTGAATCTGTAGCCCAGGAAGTTTATTTCTCCAGCAGCGAATGTACACGTATTGGCATTAAGTGTAATGTTATGTGTAGCTTGTCCTCGCCCAGGCTAACATCCCCAGCATTAAAGCACTGACCACACTCGATCAGCTTTGCTGGGCAGACCACATAGTTCGCATGCCAGACATGAGGCTCCCTAAGCAGGAGCTCCTTCACGGCAAAGGAGTCAAAGGTGGGCAGCGGAAACATTACAAGGACACCCGCAAAGCCCCCCTGGTAAAGTGCGACATCACCACTGACACCTGGGAGTGCTTGGCCGAAGACCGCCCTAGGTGGACAAAGTGCATCTGGGAGGGCATTGAGCTCTTCGAATCTCAACGCCGTGAGCGTGAAGAGGTCAGGTGCAGGCAGCGGAAGGAGCATGCGACAAATCAGTCCCACCCCCCCTTCCCCCGACGAATATTTGTCCCATCTGTGACAGGGTCTGTGGCTCTCACATTGGACTGTTCAGCCACCAAAGGACTCACTTTAGGAATGGAAGCAAGTCTTCCTCGATTCCGAGGGACTGCCTATGATAATGATGACTAGCAAGTCTCGCCATAACTATGTGAAGTCGCTGGTCATGTTCTTCCATCGTCCGTCCATGCATCACAATATCATCAAGTAGATTGAGGGCTCCCTCTATGCCTGCTAGCATAGTAGTGACAATCTTATGAAATACACTTGGTGCAGAAGATAGTCCGTAGGGCATGCGTCGATACTGATACAGACCATCATGCGTCGTGAATGCGGTGAGCGGATTGCTGTCCTCCGCTAGGGGTATTTGTAGGTAACTGTGCTGCATGCCGAGTTCTGTAAAAATTGTTGAGCCGTGGAATTCTGAAGACAGTTTGTCAATGGTAGGAATAGGATACTTGTCGGGGTTGATGGCCTTGTTAACGTCTTTCAGGTCGATGCTTGGCGGATCTCCCCATTTATACACCAAGCAAAGATTATGTTCGAGATCGAGGGTGAGGAGTCGATGCTCTCAATGATTCCCTGAGATTCGAGTCGCTTTAATTCTGCGGGTACTTGGTTGTGAACCGCGAATGGGAGACAGCGAAGTGGGAATGGTGGACACCATTTTGGGAGTTGTTATAAAGCACAGTTAAGTTACATTTCTCCTGGCTCAGTTTGTCTGTTATTTACGTACACAACAATATACATGTAGATAAGTAGAAAACCAATAGGTAAGAAGGGGCATATGAAAGCATGGGCCTTACGCTAAACATCCATAAGACAAAGGTCCTCCACCAGCCTGTCCTCACCGCACAGCACTGCCCCCAGTCATCAAGATCCACGGCGCGGCCCTGGACATCGTGGACCATTTCCCATATCTCGGGAGACTCCTATCAACAAGAACAGGCATCGACGACGATATCCAACACCGCCTCCAGTGCGCCAGTGCAGCCTTCGGCCGCCTGAGCAAGAGTTTTTGAAAACCAGGCCCTCAAAACTGCCACCAAGCTCACGGTCTACAGGGCTGTAGTAATACCCGCCCTCCTGTATGGCTCAGATGCATGGACCATGTACAGCAGACACCTCAAGTTGCTGGAGAAATATCACCAATGGTGTCTCCGCAAGATCCTACAAATCCCCTGGGAGGACAGGCGCACCAACATCAGTGTCCTCATTCAGGCTAACATTCCCAGCATTGAAGCACTGACCATACTCGATCAGCTCCTCTGGGCAGGCCACATAGTCCGCATGCCAGACACGAGACTCCCAAAGCAAGTGCTCTACTCAGAGCTCCCTCACGCTAAACGAGCCGAAGGTGGACAGCCGACACCCTGAAAGCCTCCCTGATAAAATGCGACATCCCCCCTGGCCCAAGACCGCCCTAAGTGCAGGAAGTGCATCCGAGAGGGCGCTGAGCGCCTCGAGTCTCAACGCCGAGAGCATGCAGAAATCAAGCGCAAACAGTGGATAGAGCGTGTGGCAAACCAGTCCCACTCTCCCCTTCCATCAATGACTATCTGTCCCACCTGTGGCAGAGTCTGTGTCTCTCGTATTGGACTGTTCAGCCACCAAAGAACTCACTTAAGGAGTGGAATCAAGTCTTCCTCGATTCCGAGGGACTGCCTATGATGATGATGATGATGATATAACCAAATAAACTCAGGTGGAGCATACAATTAAAGTACTGGGGTTGGGGGCGGGGTCTATAAAAATCATAAAGATTATAAAAGAACTGAAGGTTAATAAATTTAAGATGTTGAAACAGCAGTAAAATACACTAGTTCCTCGATAGCAAATAAGAACACGAGGCACTAGCTGATCACAGCTATTTCGCAACTGAAATCCCTCAGCATTTTTAGTAGACATAAGTATGCAGAGTCTAGTCGGCTCATTCCAGAAGACATTACATTCCACTACAGTTACTTTTTCACACTAATTACACTGCTGAAATATTTGAAATATTCCGTGAACAAATACTCACACATTCACCGTCATTCATGTTGCAAGGTGACATGAGCTTGTCCCATCAATCATCATTTTACCACACACTAGCTTCTGATGTCTCATGCTGTTTATTAAAAAAATAACACGTTTAACTCATCCCACACACACACACAACTGGATTAACAGTGAGAAACAGTAGCCTCAAATTTACAATTCTCATCCTTGTGTTCAAATCCCTCCAACGCCTCGCCTCTCCCTATCTCTGCAGTCTCCTCCAGCCCACTACCCTCAAAAAATCTCTGCATTCCTCTAATTCTAGCTTCTTGTATATCCCCAAATTCCTTCATCCTTGCATTGGCAGCTGTCTAGGTGCTGTAAGGTATTTTAAATACCCTTATTTACTTAGTTTTGACTGGCATAAATGTTGCCGACAAGGTCACTCGCTTTAGTAAACCAGAACAGTTTATTTAACATCATCATAGGCGGTCCCTGGTATCGAGGATGACTTGCTTCCACGCAATAAAGGCATGAGTTCACAGGTGTTTCAATAAAGGACCGAATATTCCACGTCCCGAACTGCATATTGAAGGGTGGAAGATGCTGGTGTGTGGATTTATTTAAAGTGTGGTGGCCGTTGCACACAAGCATTACACACACACACACACACATGCATTACACGAATTTGACAGTGAAGGCTTAGTTAAAATATAGGCTTTACTTCCCTTACAACCAAGGACACGGAACACATTGATGTTGAATGCTTTGCTGAACACCTTCTCTTCCTTCCTTGAAGTCGCCTCCTCCGTGTGACGAGGGATTGGGAAGTTAACATTCTTATACCCTTTCAATATACAATCGTCACATTCTTAATTGATGACCGTCTGAGCTTTGCCTTGTTCTGTTGATAATTTAATTATTGGGTTCCAATCTGTTTCCATCTCCTGTCTTTTCTGTCTGTCTTCCAGTCAAGGAGCATTTAACCAGTAAGCATAATTACAATAGCCATTTTCATAAGTTCATTAACATATCGGACACTAAGGATAGAGTTTCACTGTATAGTTGTCACCAAAACTGGTACTTGTGGTTTACAGGAAAGAAGACATTAACTATTACAATGGTTGACCCCGAGAAACCTTGACTGGTCTAGCTTCAAAGGCAGAGCTATCAGAAAAGCTGGTATTCTGTGTTTTACAGGACAGAAGCAATTAACAGAGGTGGCTTCTGTGACTATTAGTTTCTGTGGAAATATTAATCCCCTACAGTGCCAGGCGCTGTATATACAGCCCTGGCCCAAGACCACCCAAAACGGAAGAACAGCATCCGGGAGGGCGCTGAGTAGCTTGAGAGCATGCAGAAATCAAGCGCAGGCAGCGGAAGGAGTGTGTGGCAAACCAGGCTCCCCACCCATCCTTTCCTTCAACCACTGTCTGCCCCACCTGTGACAGAGACTGTAGTTCCCACACCGAACTGTACAGCCAGCTGAGAGCTCACTTTTAGAATGGAAGCAGGTCTTCCTCGATCTTGAGGGACTGCCTATGATGATGATGATGATGATGATACCTGTTCGCCTCTCTTCATCTCCTCCTTAAAACCTATCTCTTTGTCCAAGCTTTTGGTTACCTGTCTTAATGACTCCTTCTTTGTGATGGTATCAATTTTTGTCTGATAACGTTCCTGTGAAGCACCTTGGGATAGCTACTATCTTAAAGGCACCATATAAATGCAAGTTGTTGTAGAGAAATTATTTAAATTTAATATATTTCATTGAATATATTCTTGCAGTTCCATAACTGTTCACACAATCTGTCTATCTACCTACCCCTATTGTAATAATTTGTTGAGTATAGACTGACTTCTTGGTTGTTTGTACTTCTGGCATTTTTTCCAAGATGAATTTCCTTGTCATGGTTTTTCTCTATTGTAAAAACCGAACCTCAGTTTAAAAAAAAATCTAAGTTGAGGAAGGGCAGCTCTGAGAAATTAGTGCCAAGCACAGGGCAGATGCAAGTTAAACAGGAACAGGAATATGCCGTTTAGTCCCTTGAGTCTGCTCCATCATTCAATTAGATAATGTTTCATCGGTCCCTTAACCTCAACAAAAATCTCAGGGGCCGAAATTGCCCTCCACCCAAAATGCACCCCGCTTCAATGGTTTTTACCCAAGCTGTGGTTCAGGTCGCCCCTTAAGCGAAATTCCGCTCTTTGTTGTTTTGTTTAAATTTGGATCCAGAAGTCACTCTTAATGGGCACGGTGACCACATGAGAGGGGTGGATACGCGGTGCTGGCAACACCTGAGGGGCAGAAGTTGGGGGTCGTACCGAATGACCACCGCAATGACATCATCACGGCACCACGTCACCACAGCTCTCCCCTTCACTTAAAGGGGAGAGTCTTCGTGATTTTAAAACTTTGGCCCACTGGGCCACGAGGGAGGGTTTCGGCCGGGCCAGTGGCCTGGCACCCAAGAGGGGGGTACCAGGCTGCCTGTTGATGGCCCGGCCAAACTCGGGGGCATAATTGTTGGGCTGATGTGGCAGTCGGCTGAAAAAAAAACATGGTGGTAGCGGCAATGCATCCTCCCCTTTAAGGGAAGCCGTACCATCATTGCAGAAGGCCACAGCCTCACTGGACCACCGGGGAAAAAACAGGTTTTGGCACCGCCGGGCGGGCTTAATATTTTCAGAGGGGAATGTTGCCGTCGGTGGGGAGTGGGGGCAGATCAGCGGTGCGCATGGTGATGACGCACTTAACACGAATCAGCAGCAGTGGAGCGGTAGGGGGGGGATCGGGGGGGGGGGGCACTGCCGGGAAACCTTGGAAGGGCAATGGGGCCAGCAGTGGCCATTCCACAAAAAGTCGGCAGCCACTCCACTCTGCATCATGACCACCGATTTGTGGTGGTAACAGGCCTCAAGGAGAGGGGCAATTTCAGCCCCTCAGTTTCTAGCATTTCAATTGACACAGCATCCATAGCCTTTTACAGGAGAAAAATCTAGGTTGCCACTATGCTTTGTGTGGAGAAGTGCTTCCTGATTTCACTCCGAACTGGTCTTGCTCTAATTTTATACTTATGCCAGAGGAAATAAATATCACCATGATTTCGCCTACCTCGGCGAGTCTGATGCAACCAGGGTCGGTGGAGGGTCCCGACCACGCTGCTGGCTCCAGCCCGTCAATTGAAGGAAGTGGGTCTGATGACGTCATTTGATGATGGGTCATCAACCGGCTTCCTTAAAGGGACCATGGTCAACTTGATTTTTGACAGTTGTGCTATCAGTGTTCGACAGCATTGAGGTGCTGCAAACACTGACAAGCATTGCACAAAGGTGCACGGCTGAACCCAGGCTCTCCCATGACAACATGAAGGGAGGTTCTCTTCCCTTCCAATGGGCGGAAGACACCTCCCAGGAGATCAACGCACCCTGGTTGCAGAGGAGGACACAAACAGAGTTGGCATCAGGAGAAGCAGGCTGCAGTGGCAAAATGATCTCAGTGGGTTCAGAAACATTACTGCAAAGCCACACTCAATCTCATCCTGCTGTGACACTCATCACATCCCCATCTCTCTGCCTTCCCTACCCTACTCCTGCACATCTTTACTCACACCAACTTTCCTTGCAGCTCCGCCCATCCCTCTCTCACTTCCCCATCTCACTAGCCACCCCTCACATTCACCCTCATCCTAGTCCAATCATACCAACTAACAACACTCAACATTAGGCATTTTGGGTGTTTTCATGCAAAGTTTCTGTTACTGTGCTGTCAAACATTGAAACCTTTATTTTCAATACTTTGCATTATTGGACAGATGTGTGTGCACCTTTGGAAGTGGCTTAGTGATTTTCAGTGAATGGTGAGACATAACAGTACCCTCCCCCCCACCCCACCGTGCAATGGTGATGTGTATAAAAGGAATGGCATGGGTATTTTAGGGATGCTTTATGGTGTTGGTGTGGGGTGTGCCAATCTATCGCATCATGTGGCAGCCAAAGTGTACAGCGTCAAGTAAAGTATATCTGGCCATGGTTAGGACATCCCTAGCGTTCCGGGCAGCAATGTAGTAGGGTGCTGATGCCCTCTGTCCTGTGCAGCATCAGTTGATTGTGGAGAAGGTTGGTGTTGTTGGTGCTGTTGGTGTGCCCAGTGCTGCTGGTGTTGGGGCTGATCGTTATGGGATTCTGACAACCAAGGTGAGATAGTTTCAGTGGCATCGATGCTAATGTAATAAATGCCATGTGAACTTGAGATGACAGAAGCGATCTGTCACTGGTGAGAGAGGCTATTCCAATGAGGTGACACTGGATAGAGAGATTGCTCCAAACACTTGCAACTTTCATAAAGCTCAATCTGCCTTCCAACTGCAGTAAGCAACAGCTTTTGATCTTGAAAATTGAACAGCTATGAGATGGGAGCTTTTATAGCACAATTGTAGCTGTCAAGTAAATAAATGAATTCATGGTCACACAACTCCTGACGTCTGTACCTGACATGATCGCCGAGCAGCGGGAACCTTGTGGACATCCTGGTAAAATGTTATGTTCAGCTCAAAATTATTTTTAATAGGCTCTTAACAAGGCCATAATGGCCTAAATCATCTTATCTGCCATGCATGTTGAGTCTGTTCAGTGTTGCCAGACCCAACATCTGGGAAAGTAGCGTGGTGGTGGTTGACAGTGGGGTTCCGACCCGCTGTCAATCATTATAAATTTAACAGCTGACCCGCCACCAATCCCGTCCTCTGAGCACTGGCAACATTCCGGCCTCTGTGCCTACCTATCAAAACCTTTCATCATTTTAAATACCTCAATTGGATCATCTCAACCTTTCGAAACTCAAGGGAATACAAGCCAAGTTGGTCCACCCTATCGTCATCATTTAATCCTTTAGGCCTGGTATCATTCTGATGATCTGTACCTCTCCAAGACCAATATATCTGGCACCTCTTGCCAGAGTGTTAAAGGAAGCATTGACAACAAGAGTGGAACAAGTTGTGCACCTGCCCTCTCAGTGCCAGGCTTTCTGGACATAGAATTGGGGACAGGAAAGAAAGAACAGCAAACTTACATTTATATAGTGCCTTTCATGACCTCAGGATGTCCCAAGGTGCTTTACAGCCAATGAAGTACCTTTGAAATGTAGCCACTGTTGCAATGTAGGAAAATGTGGCAGCCAATTTGCGCACAACATGTTCCCACAAACAGCACTGAGCTAATGACCAGATAATGGGCCCGAAATTCACCGTCCCCAAAGGAACAGCTACCATGGAGTTTGAGCGGTCGATCAAAAAAATCGATCGGACGCTGCGGTCGGTTACTTTTCCCTCCCTGAGCCATATTCAGCTCGGGGAAGATTTCAGCGGTGTTCACTTCTGCTGGAAACGGCGTGGTGAAGCCACTGTAAAGGAAGGTTTCCAGTGGCGAGGTCTGCAACGTGCGGGCCACTGGAAAGGGATTATCACAGCAAAATTCACTGAGGGAAAGGTAGGACTTTTCCCAGCAGTACCCCTGCAAGGTTTTCCATGTGGTGCTCGAACGTGACACCGCTGGGGCCCTTTGATAGGTAAAAAGTTTTATTACATATTTGTGTTTTTATTTCATTTTCCACCATGCATCTGCAGTATTTATCTTTTGATATAATTTTATTAATTCTTATTGTTTTTATTTCATTTTCCAGCATGTGCAGTATTTATCTTTTCATATAGTTTTATTAATAGTTTTGGTTCCATTCGACCTGATGAGTGCTGCTCAGAGGTTTGCACATACCCCTGTACTTTTGTACAACTTTCAGGTCTGACTCTTTAGTGGAGTCCTGTGGGCTGCAGAGAATGAGAGGTGACCTTATGAAAATGTATAAGATTATGAGGGGGCTTGACAAGGTGGATGCAGAGAGGATGTTTCCACTGATAGGGGAGACTAGAACTAGAGGGCATATTCTTAGAATAAGGGTCCGCCCATTTAAAACTGAGATGAGGAGAAATTTCTTCTCTCAGAGGGTTGTGAATCTGTGGAATTCGCTGCCTCAGAGAGCTGTGAAAGTTGGGACATTGAATAAATTTAAGACAGAAATAGACAGTTTCTTAAACGGTAAGGGAATAAGGGGCTATGGAGAGCGGGCAGGGAAGTGGAGCTGAGTCCATGATCAAATCAGCCAAGATCGTATTAAATGGCGGAACAAGCTCGAGGGGCGGTATGGCCTTCTCCTGCTCCTATTTCTTATGTTCTTATGTATGTTCTTATCTGCTTGGCAGGGTTCACCCTGAGGATGGAAGGAGTGTTGGGAGGGTGACACCTGGTACACCTGGTCAGAAGCAGTGCGGCACGCTGGAGAAGACGTCACCATCAGTACCATGCAGGCAGGCAGTGGGCAAGGGAGGCAGCAGTCATGATTTGTTCATTCTGCGCCAGACCAGTGTGCCTGCCGTCTTCACCGGTCCAAATCAGGATTGCGGTTGGCTGTTTCGGGACAAGGGATATCCACTGTCCACTTGGCTGCTCACTCCTCTGCAGAACTCCAGGTCAGCTTCAAGAATAAAAGTAATAAAATTGATTCTGTGTATGTATAAATGTTGAAAGTGTAGATTATACGAAAAGACAGTTTTGAAAGATTCAAAATGGAAGCTCACAGACCTCCAGCGTGGTGTTTGTGTATTGTGTTAATTGGAAAGCTATTAAACCTAATCAAGGGATGGCTGGGCCAGTCCAGCAGACACATGAGTGATAAGAGCAATAAGGAACTACCCTGGAACCAAGGTCCAATCCTGAGGCTTTCAGAGGAAAAATGGACTTAAGAGATATAAAAACCCAAGCACGGACTGCTCTTTCTCTTCTCTCCTGAGCACATGGCAATACGCCCGCTCAAAGACCAGCCGAAACAGCAGGCCATGTGCTCAGCCAGCCAGCCAGAGGAAAGTGACGTATACTTTTTCATAAATCATTATTGTAACATTGTATCTGTTGTAACTAAGTAGATCAGTAAGGTAGCTGATGACTGCTGATAAATATACATGTGTGTGTGTTTAATAAACTGTTCCGAATTGTTTTCGAAGAATCAGTCTTACAGTCAATTTAATGCCAGGGATTTAGAAATCTTACACAGCACCAGAGCAAAAATACAATGACACTCATTGTGCCACCAGGTGCATCATCGAGCAGTGCATCATCGAGCAGTACATAGGCATCCTTAAGCAAAGGTTCTGGTGCCATGACCGCTCTGGTGGCACCTTGCAGTACTCTCCTCAATGGGTCTCCATAATCGTCGTGGTCTGCTGCATGCTGCACAACCTGGCTATCATGAGGGGACAGCCGCTGGAGATCAAGCCAGCAATACCACCTGAGGAGGAGGAGGCACAGGAGGAGGAGGTGACGGAGGAGGATCTCCGTTGCCTCAGAGCTAGGTGGCATTGACCCATCGCCACCCTGGAAGAGTCGGGTGCAGACTGGCCAACACCCTCCTGGGAGGGTACATCCTTAAATATATAGAGGTGCTGATACCTCCCCTGAAATCTCCCTCCATGCATTATGTACTGCCTGTCTGTCAGGTCTCCCCACAACAGGAAACAGTATTCTTCTTCTGTCCTCCACACCCCGTTCATCAGTGTCTCCAGCTTCATATCAGTGAACCTGTTGGCTCTCCTTGCACCTCTTACACCAGCCATCCTTCCAGACTCCTTCCCCCCTCAGGGTCTTGCTGCAAACTCTGGTCTTTAAAAAGGCCAGGAAGCAGCTGGCTCGTTAGAAACCCTTACCTGCATGCTGAATTTCTCGGTGTTGATAACGCTTAAATTAAGACAGTCACACCGCTGAAAATCCACTTTGGAAGGGTTCAATAGCGCTGGAACCCATTTTTTCACTTTTGGAGCTGAATATGGGGTGGCCCAGCCATGAAAAAATGTCAGCGCTAAAGGCCACAAAAAGGTGAGGGGAGCACCAGCTTTCCTGTGGTACTGAATTTTGGGCCCAATCTGTTTTGGTGCTGCTGGTTGAGGGATGAATATTGGCCAGGACACCAGGGAGATTACCTTACTCTTCTTCAAAATAATGTTATGGGAACTTTTATGTCCACCTGAGAGAGCTGATGGGGCCTCGGTTTAACATCTCATCTGAAAAACGACACCTCCGACAGTGCAGCACTCACTCAGCTCTGCACTGGAGTATCAGCCTAGTTTTTGTGCTCAGGTCTCTGGAGTGGGACTTGAACAAAAATGTACAAGGGAAAAAATTCAAATAGTTGCAAAAAAGAATTATCAGTAAAGTTAGAGTAGAAAACCCAAGGTCAGTCAACATCAATTATGTACAATAATTGATCTCAGTAACCTTTCCACAACATCACCACTGTCATGTATTCAACCAGCATTGTAACCCATGTATAATTTGACCTAAATTGTACACTGTGAGAACAATGACCACTACGTGGGAGACACTCCTAACCTGGGCCTTCAGGTACAAAAGGGGAAGCTCCACCCACCTTCATCACTTTGAGTGCTAAGGAATAAAGGACAGGTCACAGACTGACCTTCTCTCAAGCATGGGCCTCGTGTGCATTTATACTGTATAGTAAGGACCTATCAATGGCGACGAGAAACTGAGATTTAAACCACGCGAGCATGGCAATGAGCAGAACAGACGAGAGGTACTGTGTTAAGCAATGGTTGGGACAGAGATTCAACATTGTGAAAGCATCACACAGTTCTCCAGGCAGACAGGGGCAATCGGGCATGCCCCAACATGTAGTCGAACCCAGAGGGGGAGTTTGACAGAGACAATGGCAAGCTGAAGGGACAATGCGGCTAGTAATGGGGCCATCAACATCTGTTAATGGCGCACTCAAGGATAATAACAGGGGTAGTCAGGGACGATCGACTGGCAAGGGACCTTTTGTTTCCAACAACAGCTCATATTGGAGGCATGGAGGCACACACTCAGCCGGAGTTTGCAGAGATGAGCAAAATACCTGCAGAAATTGCAGAAATGAACACTGGGGGAAATTGCTGGAAGCTGAAGTTTAGCGAGTTCATGTGGAGCATGTATACAGTGCATACACCAGGACGCCACCGATAATGATGAAAGTGCTCCTCAATGGCATCCCAGTATCAATGGAGCTAGACATGGGGGCAAGCCAGTCCCTGATGGGTATCAAACAGTTCAAGAAGTTGTGGGCGTCCAAGGCCAGGAGGCCAAAATTATTGCCGATTGACTAACAGCTACGGACTTACACAAAGGAGATCATTCCAGTGCTAGGCAGCGCCACGGTAGTCGTGACCCACAAAGATTCGGAGAACAGGTTGCCACTCTGGATTGTCCCAGGGGACGGTCCTGCACTACTGGGGAGGAGTTGGCTTGCTGTCATGAACTGGAAACGGGGCAATGTCAATGCAATTTCCTCTGTGGAGCGAGTATCATGCTCACAGATCCTGGACAAATTTGACTCATTATTTCAACCCGGCATCGGCACTTTCATGGGGGCCAAGGTAGTGATTCACATAAACCCGGACGCCAGGCCAGTACACCACAAGGCCAGAGCGGTGCCGTACATGATGCAGGAAATGATAGAATGCGAATTGGACCACCTCCTGAGGGAAGGCATCATCTCGCCAGTCGAATTCAGTGACTGGGCGAGCCCAATTGTGCCGGTGCTCAAGGCAGATGGGTCGGTCAGGATATGTGGTGATTACAAGGCCACCATCAATCGGGTGTCACTCCAAGACCAGTACCCGCTACCGAGAGCGGAGGACCTCTTTGCGACGCTATCCGATGGCAAATTTTTTTCAAAGTTGGACCTGACCTCAGCTTACATGACCCAGGATCTGGCGAGTGAGTCGAAGAAGCTGACCACTATCACGACACACAAGGGGTTGTTTGAGTACAACAGATGTCCGTTCGGGATTCGCTCGGCCGCCGCGATCTTCCAACGAAATATGGAAAGCCTCCTCAAGTTGATTCCAGGGACGGTGGTTTTTCAGGACAACATCCTCATCATGGGTTATGATACTGAAGAACACCTCCACAACCTGGAGGAGGTGCTACGCAGACTGGACCGGGTAGGGCTGCGACTGAAAAAGGCGAAGTGCGTCTTCCTAGCTCCAGAGGTAGAATTCCTGGGGATGAGGGTAGTAGCAGACGGGATCAGCCCTATTGTGTCCAAGACGGAAGCGATCCAGAGAGCACCCAGACCCCGTAACACGACGGAGCTGCGTTCGTTCCTGGGGCTCCTGAACTATTTTGGTAACTTTCTTCCCAAATTGAGCACGCTGCTAGATCTGCTACACATGCTCCTACGCAAAGGTCGCGAATGGGTCTGGGGCGACAGCCAGGAAAGGGCTTTTAATAGAGCACACAATTTGTTATGTTCCAACACTCTGTTAACACTATACGACCCAAGTAAGAAACTTGTGTTAACGGCGATGCATCATCCCAAGGTGTCGGGTGTGTGTTGCAGCATGTCAATGTCAAGGGTCAGTTACAGCCGGTAGCTTATGCCTCCAGGAGTCTGTCCCAGGCAGAAAGGGGCTACGGGATGGTAGAAAAGGAGGCGCTCGCATGTATATAAGCTGTAAAGAAAATGCACCAGTACCTGTTTGGCAGGAAATTTGAGCTGGAGACAGATCACAAACCCCTAACGTCCCTTTTGGCTGACAACAAGGCCATAAATGCAAACGCATCGGCCCGCATACAGAGGTGGGCACTCATGTTAGCCACCTATGACTATACAATTTGGCACAGACCGGGCACTGAAAACTGCGCTGATGCACTCAGCAGGCTCCCACTAGCCACCACTGAAGGGGCTACCGAGCATGCTGCTGAGATGGTCATGGCTGTTGAAGCGTTCGGAAGCGAAGGCTCACCCGTGACAGCCCATCAGATTAAAGTCTGGACAAATAGAGACCTGCTATCATGAAATGTGTCCTGAATGGGGACTGGGCAGCCATGTACAGGGCATGCCTTGAGGAATTTAAACCATTTCACAGGCGCAGGGATGAACTCTCGATTCAGGCTGATTGCCTACTGTGGGGAAACCGCGTAGTCATGCCCCAGATGGGCAGAGAGGTGTTCATCAGAGAACTCCACAATGAGCACCCAGGCATTGTCATGATGAAGGCAATTGCCAGGTCACACGTTTGGTGGCCAGGGATAGACGCAGATCTGGAACTTTGTGTTCGCAGGTGCAACAAGTGTGCCCAGCTGGGCAATGTGCCCAGGGAAGCCCCCCTTAGCCCCTGGCCATGGCCCGCCAAGCCTTGGTCACGCATCCATGTGGACTACGCAGGTCCTTTCATGGGAAAAATGTTTTTGGTTGTAGTCGACGCCTACTCCAAATGGATCGAGTGTGACATTTTAAATTCAAGCACATCCTCTGCCACGGTAGAAAGTCTATGGGCAATTTTCGCCGCCCACAGTCTACCGGATGTCTTGGTCAGCGACAATGGCCCGTGCTTCACAAGCACTGAATTCCAGGACTTCATGGCAGGCAATGGAATTAACCATGTCAGAACTGCACCGTTCAAGCCGGCCTCAAACGGCCAGGCAGAACGGGTAGTGCAGATAATCAAACAGGGGATGCTCAGAATCCGAGGGGGTTCCCTACAAAGACACTTATCACGCCTCCTGTTGGCCTATAGATCCCGACCACACTCGCTCACAGGGGTTCCACCCGCAGAGCTGCTAATGAAAAGGATGCTTAAAACCCGGTTATCCCTTATACACCCTACCATGAAAGAAATTGTCGAGAGCAGGCACCAGCCACAATATGACTACCATGACAGGAATGCGAGGGCACGATGTATTGATGTAAATGATCCTGTTTTTGTCCTCAACTACGCTGCAGGGCCCAAATGGCTCGCAGGCACTGTGATTGCCAAAGAGGGAAATAGGATTCTGATAGTTAAACTTACCAATGGACAAATCTGCCGCAAACACGTGGATCAAACAAAAAGGAGGTTCAGCAACCCCATAGAAGGAGCAGAAGAAGAACACGATGTAGAGTTCACTCCACCACAGGTGACCGAACACCGGAACCAAAGGGAGGAGAGCCCAATCACTGTGGGCAGTCTGGATAGGCCTGAGGCACCGCAAACAGCAGACACTCAGGCCAGCGCCCAACAACCGGAGCCCCAACTCAGGCGCTCTACAAGAGAGCGTAAACCACCAGGGATACTAAACCCGTGATCCCAATCAGACTTTCGGGGAGGAGGTGATGTCATGTATTCAACCAGCATTGTAACCCATGTATAATCTGACCTAATTTGTCCACTGTGAGAACAATGACCACTAGGTGGGAGACACTCCTAACCTGGGCCTTCAGGTACAAAAGGGAAAGCTCCACCCACCTTCATCACTTTGAGTGCGAAGGAATAAAGGACAGGTCACAGACTGACCTTCTCTCAAGCATGGGCCTCGTGTGCATTTATACTGGAGAGTAAGGACCTATCAACTACCATTGTTATCTGTACTCATTGTTGAAGCAGATAATATTAAAATATCAATCTAACTGGACTGAACAAAAGCAAAGGATCAAATCAAAATTATCTTCAACTGTTTGATTTTTAATAGAGGTCCTAAAGGTGAGAATCTCTTTATTCTCATTCCCAGGAATCTCAACTTAGAAAAGGTTACAAAAAGCAGCCCCAGCAGTTCCGTTCCCCAGTACTGATTTACATAAACTTGGCTCTTTATTTTGGGGACCATGCCAAACACCAAGCTGGCAAAAATAATACGAACGTTGTACTTTGCAACGTGTTCAAGGCCTATCTTGAACACATTCGGCACACAAGTTATGAGGTATTACAGACACAGACACAGGAGAATCATCTCTCTGTCCTCTATCACTGTAACAAATGGTGAGGGATCATCAGTTTTAATATTTTCTAATAAAACTTTATAGGCATTGTTTAAAACAATCTGAAAAAAGCAACAATTACACAACTACAACTTACATTTATATAGCGCATTTAACACAGTAAAACGTTCCAAGGTGCATAACAAGAGCAATCTCAATAAAAACATTTTTGACACCGAGCCACAGAAGGAGATATCAGGACAGAGGACCAAAAGCTTGATCAAAGAGGTAAATTTTAAACAGCCTCTTAAAAGAAGAGAGAGAGGTAGAGAGGCAGAGAGGTTTAAGGAGGGAATTCCAGAGCTCAGGACCAAGGCAGCTGAAAGCACGGCCGCCAATGCTGGAGTGATTACAATTGGGGATGCACAAGAGGACAGAATTACAACATAAGAACATAAGAAATAGGAGCAGGAGTTGGCTATTTAGCCCCTCGAGCCTGCTCCACCATTCAATAAGATCATGGCTGACCTGATCATGGACTCAGCTCCATTTCCCTGCCCGCTCAACATAACCCTGATCCCCTTATTGCTCAAAAATCTGTCCATCTCCAGTTAAATATATTCAACAACCCAGCCTCCACAGCTCTCTGGGGCAAAGAATTCCATAGATTTATGACCCTCTGAGAGAAGAAATTCCTCCTCATCTCAGTTTTAAATGGGCAACCCCATATTCTGAAACATGGGGTAGCCTGGAGGAGGAATTCATAGAATGCATACGGGATTGTTTCTAAGAACAGTATGTTACAGAACCTACAAGGGAGCAAGCTATCTTAGATCACGTCCTGTGTAATGAGACAGGAATAATAAACGATCTCCTCGTAAAAGATCCTCTCGGAATGAGTGATCACAGTATGGTTGAATTTGTAATACAGATTGAGGGTGAGGAAGTAGTGTCTCAAATGAGCGTACTATGCTTAAACAAAGGGGACTACAGTGGGATGAGGGCAGAGTTGGCTAAAGTAGACTGGAAACACAGACTAAACGGTGGCACAATTGAGGAACAGTGGAGGACTTTTAAGGAGCTCTTTCATAGTGCACAACAAAAATATATTCCAGTGAAAAAGAAGGGCGGTAAGAGAAGGGATAAGCAGCCATGGATAACCAAGGAAATAAAGGAGAGTATCAAATTAAAAATCAATGCGTATAAGGTGGCCAAGGTTAGTGGGAAAATAGAAGATTGGAAAAATTTTAAACAACAGCAAAGAATGACTAAGAAAGCAATAAAGAAAGGAAAGATAGATTACGAAGGTAAACTTGCGCAAAACATAAAAATGGATAGTAAAAGCTTTTACAGATATATAAAACGGAAAAGAGTGACTAAAGTAAATGTTGATCCCTTAGAAGATGAGAAGGGGGATTTAATAATGGGAAATGTGGAACTGGCTGAGACCTTAAACAATTATTTTGCTTCGGTCTTCACAGTGGAAGACACAGAAACCATGCCAGGAATTGCTGGTCACAGGAATGTGGGAAGGCAGGACCTTGAGACAATCAGTATCACTGGGGGGGTAGTGCTGGACAGGCTAATGGGACTCAAGGTAGACAAGTCCCCTGGTCCTGATGAAATGCATCCCAGGGTATTAAAAGAGATGGCGGAAGTTATAGCAGATGCATTCGTTATAATCTACCGAAATTGTCTGGACTCTGGGGAGGTACCAGCGGATTGGAAAGCAGCTAATGTAACGCCTCTGTTTAAAAAAGGGGCAGACAAAAGGCAGGTAACTATAGGCCGGTTAGTTTAACATCTGTAGTGGGGAAAATGCTTGAAACTATCATTAAGGAAGAAATAGCGGGACATCTAGATAGGAATAGTGCAATCAAGCAGACGCAGCATGGATTCATGAAGGGGAAATCATGTTTAACTAATTTACTGGAATTCTTTGAGGATATAACGAGCATGGTGGATAGAGGTATACCGATGGATGTGGTGTATTTAGATTTTCAAAAGGCATTCGATAAGGTGCCACACAAAAGGTTACTGCAGAAGATACAGGTACGCGGAGTCAGAGGAAATGTATTAGCATGGATAGAGAATTGGATGGAAATGTATTAGCATGGATAGAGAATTGGCTGGCTAACAGAAAGCAGAGAGTCGGGATAAATGGGTCTTTTTCGGGTTGGAAATCGGTGATTAGTTTTGTGCCACAGGGATCGGTGCTGGGACCACAACTGTTTACAATATACATAGATGACCTGGAAGAGGGGACAGAGTGTAGTGTAACAAACTTTGCAGATGGCACAAAGATTAGTGGGAAAGCGGGTTGTCTAGAGGACATGGAGAGGCTGCAAAGAGATTTAGATAGGTTAAGCGAATGGGCTAAGGTTTGGCAGATGGAATACAATGTCGGAAAGTGTGAGGTCATCCACCTTGGGAAAAAAAACAGTAAAACGGAATATTATTTGAATGGGGAGAAATTACAACATGCTGTGGTGCAGAGGGACCTGGGGGTCCTTGTGCATGAATCCCAAAAATTTAGTTTGCAGGTGCAACAGGTAATCAGGAAGGCGAATGGAATGAGGTCCTTCTGCAACTGTATAGGGTATTGGTGAGGCCGCACCTGGAGTATTGCGTGCAGTTTTGGTCACCTTACTTAAGGAAGGATATACTAGCTTTCGAGGGGTTACAGAGACAATTTACTAGGCTGATTCCGGAGATGAGGGGGTTACCTTATGATGATAGATTGAGTAGACTGGGTCTTTACTCGTTGGAGTTCAGAAGGATGAGGGGTGATCTTATAGAAACATTTAAAATAATGAAAGGGATAGACAAGATAGAGGCGGAGAGGTTGTTTCCACTGGTCGGGGAGACTAGAACTAGGGGGCACAGCCTCAAAATACGGGGGAGCCAATTTAAAACCGAGTTGAGAAGGAATTTCTTCTCCAAGAGGGTTGTGAATCTGTGGAATTCTCTGCCCAAGGAAGCAGTTGAGGCTAGCTCATTGAATATATTCAAGTCACAGATCGATAGATTTTTAACCAATTAGGGAATTAAGGATTATGGGGAGCGGGCGGGTAAGTGGAGCTGAGTCCACGGCCAGATCAGCCATGATCTTGTTGAATGGCGGAGCAGGCTCGAGGGGCTAGATGGCCTACTCCTGTTCCTAATTCTTATGTTCTTATGTTCTTATGTTTAAGTGAAGGGGAGAGATGTGGTGACATGGCGTTGCGATGACATCATCGCGGCGGTGAATACACACCGCCTCCAAATGCCGCCCCTCAGTTGCTGTCACCGCCCCCTAGTTCTAGATTCCCAACATCCTCTCTGAATCTACCTTGTCAAGCGCCCTCAGTATCTTATAATTTTCAATAAGATCAACTCTCATTCCCCTAAACAGCAAATAGTATAGGCCCAACCTGATCAACCTTTCTTCAGAAGTCAACCCCTTCATCTGAGGAATCAACTGAGGGAACCTTCTCTGAACTGCCTCCAATGCTTCCTTAAATAAGACCAAGAATTGTAAGAGCACAAAGATCTTGAAGGCTTGTCGTACTTGGAATAAGTGGCTCTTTCAGATGAACAAAGTAAAATAGTGGAAGCTATAATACAAAATATGAATTAGATTTAGAAAATATTTAACATGGTTATGATGTGAAAAAGTTCATTATTTTCTAGTACCTCTGCTGCTGCTGTCACTAATCATCATCATCATAGGCAGTCCCTCGAAATTGAGGAAGACTTGCTTCCACTCTAAAAGTGAGTTCTCAGGTGACTGAACAGTCTAATATGGCAATTACAGACTGACAGAGGTGGGGCAGACAGTAGTTGAAGGAAAGGGTGGGCGGGGAGCTGGTTTGCCGCATGCACCTTCTGCTGCCTGCGCTTGTTTTCTGCATGCTCTCGGCGATGAAACTCGAGGTGCTGTGCAGCCTACTCCTGCTCCTATTTCTTATGTTCTTATGTTTTTATGACTTCCTACAGTTTTTCACAGTCTTCATAATCTTTTGGGAGGCGCTAACGGAGTGGCAATTTTTTTAGCCCCCAGGCACAGCGGCCAGAGTGCGCCCCACTACAATTGCCCCTGGGATTCTGCGTGCTTTTCGCCCCAGGCAGGCGCATACTCAGCGATGAAGTCATCGCCATGCACGCCGTCCCCTTATCACCCCATGCCGACCCCTTTGCGCACCGCGGCGTGTGAAACTGTCGCGGCTGGGACGCCCCGTCCGCCCTCAAAAGGGAGGGCCTTGCACTGCGGCTGGCTTCTTTTTTTTGTTGGCCAACTTTGCAGTCAGCCCAACCCCCTTCTGGCCCGGTTGAAAGCCTGCCTAGCGGCTCAGTGGGCCCCATGAAAGCGGTTGCAGAGTTCACAGCAGCCCACCCCTTTAAAAGAAGAGGAGGGACGTTGTGACGTGTCAGCAGGACACCGCATGTCCGCGTCACACTGAGCGTTGCCCCGACAGCACCCCAGGGAGGCCATTCCCATCCCCAATACCGCCCTGCACCTTATTCTCTTTCTATGTGCCCAATCCAGCAAGATTGAGCAGCCCATCTCGCCGGGCGCTAAATCTTTACTGAATTGAAATTCTGCGTCCCAAATGGGGCGCAGAGCAATTTAGTCCCCTTAGTGTTTTAAGCAAATATTGATATTACTCCATCAGCTCCTAAGTCCATATCATTTATGTATAAATTAAATAAGAGCACCTCCAACCGGACCCCTGTGGAACACATTTTGCCACATCTTTCCACACAAAGCAACTGCCTTTTACGCCCTTCATTTACTATCTGCCCTCCAATCATCTCTACCCAAGTGATTATATTCCCTTTAACTCTATGCGCCCATAGGGGCCCCACAACCTCGGGCTTTAGGCATACACTAAGGCATGTATGTATCTGTCAGAAATGGGCATTTGCTGGCGGAGAGTTGTGTATTTGTCCAATTTCTGCTCAGCATAAGGCCTGCTTTTATCAGGGTAAGACTTTTAAAGGACAAAAAAATATTTTTTTTCAATAATTTAAACATTTAAAAACCTATGACATAAGATAAGTTTATTTTTAGACCCTTTAAAATATGTTTAAAAAAGTAATTGCATTTTTGTTTTAAATAATTAAATTCCATTTTGATTAATTTTAAATATGTGATGTTTTAAAAAATCTATATTTTAAGTGCTTTTTTGGTGTATTCCCATTCATACTTATGGTAATTCCATATATAGTTTGATTGGTTGGACCGGCCCATGTGATCCCAAGAACGCTTACAAAACGCCTGTGTCCCTGGGATATGTGGGCCTCTACACAGGTCTTCCTGTAACGACCCAGGACCACAAGTCCCTGAACTCCAGGAACACCAGGTAAGTTCGTAGATATTTTTCAGGTCGAAGGCATCCGCCCGCAGGAAGCCTCCGACCGCAATTTCTGCACCATTATCTTTTCCAATTCGCTAGATTGGAATTAACAAAATTCCATTAAAATATAGCGAGCAGCCTGAAGTGTTATCAGCATTGAGTAATTGATGTGCTGTCTTAACCCTGGAAATCTCAAATGCCCAGCAGTCTATCAAACGTGAGGCAATGACTTTGGGCAATGTCATTTGTACTGCCTCAGACTTTCTCAAACTGTACAGAACTTCCTTTCTGCATATTTCACAGAAGCTAGTAACAAAGTGTTCCCTGACAACTCTCAAGTCTAATCGCAGATCAGCAGGGTACAATCACTCATTATCAATCGAGTACCAATTCCCCGACACCAGTCCCTCTGCAAGTCTGATGTTTACTTTGCAGGTAAATGGACAGAATTATGGGAGCACAAAGCTGCAATGTAAACCCTCCTGCTCTCTTCCAAAAAAACGTATAGAAGCTTAGGTATTTAAATGTTTGCATATCTGTCTATGTATTTCTTCTCTGATCTGCAAGTTTCAAACTCTTGGTCTTTCAGCTGAGGAACATAAAATAAATTGTCAAAAGCAACATTCAGAAAGTCACTGAGGGAAATAGCCTTCTGTGGTTAATTCAGAACAGATGATACTTAAATTATCATCAGTTCTTTGAAGCATCCCAGCAATACCTTCAGGTCAGCAAGTCAGCAGCACAACAGGGAATAACATTAGCATGTCAAAGAATAGGATCTATTTTCACTGTGAGGACTGCATTTGAAGTTGTGTGCTCAGTAGTGTGCGGTCATGTAACCATCTGAATTGCCTGCTGTTACTCCAGATGTGCTATTCCTATTCAAAACCACAATTTTGTAATCATTTAACATTTTTCCATCAACTAATGATAATTAAATCGTAAAGAACAACATGCACAAGCTTTGTTCATACATGCATTAGGTTATCAATGCACTGATCATCAAACTTGTAGTTCACATCCTAGTTCATCACTGCAGACTGCCAGAGAATAGAGGTTTAAATTACAGTTTGAAAAGTACAGTATTAGCTAGCATAGCATGGCATGGCGGCAGTGAGTGCAGACGTGAAGGCTGAGAGACAGAAAGAAAGACTTGTGTCAGCATGTGCCAAAGCCATTGCAATACCTTTGATGAATAGTCACTGTTGTAATGTAGGAAATTTGGAGATTTGGACCCCAAGATAAAATTCATTTTGACCCGAGGCTGAAATCACTTACAAAGTGGATACAAATATAAAAAATGCAAATTTCAAAAAGAGTTCTATATTTCAAAATAAAAACACAAAATGCTGGAAATAGTCTGCAGGTCAGGCAGCGTCTGTGGAGAGAGAAAGGGGACAACATTGCTCTCCGCCCCAAACCGGGTGCACGCACTGCATTTGATTGTCTGTTACCGCTGATATGGATGCGGTGTTAATAAGATTGAAATTGTCCTTTTACGTGGTCGAAACTGAGCAGAATGTTAATTCCCGGTAGTAAGGGCTGGTTTCAGTGATGTACCTGCGGAATGGAGTTTGCACCGTGAAATTCCCCTCCTATCTATTTGATGCCAACCATCATGCTAACGATGCTTCTTAGAGGGCAGGTTTTGCAGCTGTGTCTTGAGTTCCTCTTGACCTTTCTTTGCACAGGATGGCCCGCCGCTGCCCTGGAAGCTCAGAATGCTCTCATGCTGTTGTCTCTGATGGCTTCCAGAGTGTGACTGCTGTCATGCAGTCTCTGCTGGAGGCTGCGCGACATCTGACTGTGCCATTGCGGCTGGGTCCAACACGGTCCACTGGGGGCCTAACGGTGCGACTACACCCCGCCAACCTGTGCTCCAGCAGCTTGGTGGGAGAGGTGGGGTCTTGCCCCGGGGGAGTGGCTCCTCGGACCAGGATACTGATGTTGGCTCTCTGATTTACAGCAGCTCTGAGTCGAGAGCTGTCACTGCGCAATTACTGCCATCCATTGGCTTCATCCCAGCCACTTCCAACTGAAGACGCACAGGAGGATGCGGCCCAGTCTGTAGCCGGCCCTTCCAGGGCCAAAGCTGGTCGAGGGCATCCAAGAAGGACATCTGCAGCTTCGACTATACACACACAGCAGCCTTCCCAAAGCCATGAGGCAGCCACAGGGGAGACACTGCAGCATACTAAAGGATAGATCTGCACAAGAGGGGTAATAAGAAGTTGGACAAGGGTGATAATGAATTATGTGAGTGTTTTTGAGACCATTTTGGGGTTTTAATACATTTTTATTTAGTGTTTAGAATTTGTGATCAGGTCTTTCATTTCAATGTGCAGGAATGATGTGTGAGAGGGTTCACAGGTTGGCCCATCGAAATAGCCAGATGCAGGCTTAAGTGGGCATTCACTTATGTGAAGTTGACAGCTATGAGATGGCGTTATGCTTCCTTTGCAGGGTTAAGATGGGGACGCCGCCTCCTGCGTGGCTGACCACCGCTTCCTGCTCCTCCTCCTGAGTCTCCTCCTACTGCTCCTCCTCCTCTTCCTCATGGGCTTCCTCCTCCTCCTACACAGGTGCCACTGCTGCATCCTCCTCCAATGGTTGCACCCTCATGATGGTGAGGTTGTGGAACATGCAGCACACCACTACAAATCTGGAAATGCTCAGGTGAATACTGCAGCACACCCTCTGAGTGGTCGAGGCAACGGAACCTCTGTTCCATAAAGCCTATAGTGTGTTAGATGATGGTTCTGGTGGCCATCAGACTCTCATTGTCCGCAAGCTGTCTATCAGTTCTAGGGTTGCGCAGAGGAGTCATAAGCCAAGTGCTCAGCGCATAGCTCTTGTCACCCGGAGCCAGCCACAATCTTCATTGGGACCAGTGAAGGGTTCTGACAGTCCGCTCTGACACAGTATGAATGAGTCGTGGATGCTGCAAGGGTACCGGACATCCACTTGCAGAATCTTGCGGTTGTGGTCGCAAACGAGTTTTACATTGAGGGTCAGGAAGCCCTTGCAGTTTCTGAATTGCTCTGCAGCCTGGTGGGTGCCCTGAGACCGACATGGGTGAAGTCAATGACCCCCTGGACCCTGGGGAAGCACGCAATGCGCATGACTGCAGTCTGGCACTCCAATTGCTGCTCCCTGCTCATGGGGAAGGAGATGTAGCCAGCTCTCCTTCTATACAGAGCATCTGTGACCTCCCATATCACTGTGTGGGCTGCAAACTGCGAAATGTTGCAGACTCCACAGTGGCAATTTGGAACGGGCTCGTGGCATAAAAGTTGAGGGCTATAGCCAACTGCGATACCACGCTTATGGCTGTCCTCATCGTGTCTGTGGCTCCACTTCTGGCTGCAGAAGATTACAGATCTCGGTGACGACGTCCTTCTGGAATCTCAGTCTGTGAAGACACTGATCATCACTCATAACAGTGTATGCAAATTGATGGCGGAAGACTCTTCCGCGATATGCCTTCTTGCCCTCACTTCTGTGTGGCCGTCTTGCTATGCAAGGTAGCTCATTGGCTGCTCCCTGCTGCTGTTCTGCCTTCTCCAACTCTGCACACTGCTGCTGCCCAGCATCTGGCTCCGCTGCAGACTGCCTCCTGGGCTGCTCACCCATTATCTGGTGGAGGGGGATTGGCCTACCAGACTCTCCTCCTTGGGGGAGGCCCTTGCTGAGGGCTTTCATGTGGCACCTCTCTTGCTTCCCCCCTGACTCTCCTCCTAGGTGGAGGCCCTTACTGAGGGCCTTCATGTGACACCTCTCTGCTTTCCCTCTGTGGCCATCTCCCTGGCTCTTCCCACGCTGGTCCGCACTGATGCCTGCGACCCTAGCTTGCTGCCTCTGCAGCCATTGCCTCCGGCGTCGCCTTCTCCTCTCTGCCTCGACGGCAAGCACAATGAGCAGGAAGTGTTGCCCTGCAAGCACTGCCCCCATTTCAAAGGCCTCCACAAGTGCAGCCTCCTCGAAGTGGCCTCCCTGTTCTGCAGGTGGAAGGCGCCTCCAGTACTCGCAATGCAATGCGCTCTGTTACCTTGCACTGCTACTCAAAGAACGCAAAAAAGTTGCCGACACTAAATCCAATTAAATCACCAACTCTTTAAGGCACTCCAGTGGTGTGCATCAGCAACAATGCATCATCCGAAAAATCCTACTCTTGGCACCGCCTAGCGGCCGTACGACTTTAGAAGGGCAATGGGGCTTCCAGCCTGAGACATCGGCGGTGCGCGCAGTGATGATGCACTTCGGAGTGCTGTCCATCACTGCCACGGAAGTGGGGGGAAGGAGGAGAGCGGTGCTGCACACTGCCGCTAAGCCGCGTTAGGGCAATACCGATCTTGGCGGCCATTCCATAAGAACTCGGCGGCCACTGCTCTCCGCTGCGTGGCTGCCGGTTTGAGGTGCAAACAGGCCTTACCAAGAGGGGCAATTTTGGCCCCAAACAGAGTTAATGTTTCAGGTCGATGACCCTTCGTCAGAATTGTTTTTTTTTTAGTCAGGTTTCCAGATTCTCCTTGATTACTGCAAACCTTTAAATGGTAACATCTCAATTAAAAGATACATTGGTCATTACACATGAAAGAAAAAAATAAGACTTGCACTTATGTAGCACCTTTCATGATCTCAGGATGTCCCAAAGCACTTCACAGTCAATGAAGTACTTTTGAAGTGCAATCACTTTTGTAACATAGGGAAGCACAGTACCAATTTACACACTGCAAAGTACCACAAACAGACATTTGATACATTTTTAATTTTTAATTAAATTTCTATGATTCTCTATTTAAAAAGTATTTGGATGTGCACTTGAAGTGTTATAACCTACAGGGCTACGGACCAAGAGCTGGAAAGTGAGATTTGGCTGGTTAGCTCTTTGTTGGCCGCACAAACACGATGGGCTAAAATGGCCTCATTCCATGCTGTAAATTTTTATGACTCTATGTTAATTGAGAGTTAAATGCTCTTCTTTAAATCATACAATAGGATGTTTTATGTTCACCTGTGGGAGCACACTTGGTGTAACATCTCATCAAATTACAGCACATCAGTGCTCTCTTAGTACTGCACTGAAGTGTCAGCCTGGATTATGTGCTCAAATCTCTGGAGTGGGGTTTGAACCTCACAGCCTTCTAGACTCAGAGACAAGGGTACTACCACTGAGCCAAGGTTGACAAGGTTAGTCAGTCTGTGATTAGAAAGATGCAGAGAACTACGTGGGCCAAATTGCCCCTCGCCCGATTGGGGGCGGTAAGTTTTCAGGGCTGGGACTTCCTGTGCCCAGCCTGGAAGTCCTGCCCCCGACGTGGAATTCGGCTGTGTGCCCCTCAAAGGAAACAGACGCTGTCTCCAGCACTCTGCTTCCTTGGAGGGGCGCTCCTAGGGCACTGGTCCGCTACAACACCCCTCTCCTTCAATTAAAGGGGAAGGCCACTGCGCACTCTGCAGGCCCTTTGGTGGCCACCACTGGGCCACCAGGGACATGATCGACCATGCCAGTGGTCCTGCACCCAAAATGGGCCAGCGCCTCCCCAAACCTCCCGGGCAATTTCCCGGGAGGCAGTAGTGTCTCCCTCCCATGGGTGAAAATGCCATTGCCACCCAATTAGCGCCCCCCGGTCGCATTAATGGGACGCAAAAATGGGGCAATTTTGGCCCCTATGAACCTTAATAGCAGTCAACCTCAAAAAATAATCCCTAAATTAATACCATTTTAGTTTTGAGGATAGACGTTTAGAGCAAATGAAATGTTTTCAATATCTCTTACATTGAGCCCGAGGACAATCAGTAGAACAATTTGTCGAGCATTTGAAATTAGATCCAAAAGCGCCTGAGGTTCTCCTTCTGTTATCTTTAGTAAAGTATACAAAAGGAGCCCTTAAAAGTGATAAGTGACCCAGGGCCTACAGTTCCAACTAAGCAGAGCTACATTCAAGTGAGCCAAGAGCAAAAGTACAAGGATACAACCGGAGATATCATCAGTCACAATGTTTTGGCATAAAGACTGAATAGGCAATATTGCAGAAAATGGTGTACTTTATGGAACTAACAAAGGGCTAGACTTTCCACTTTGCTGTCTATCGCTCAAAAAATGGGCGATGTTCCAGCGATGTTCGATGTCGCAGCCTTACCGATCGCTGGCTCATCGCCCATTTTTTTGGATGGCGATTTTTCACTCGGCGATAGGCCAGCGATGTGAAATGGGCGATGCAAAAGGTCAGCGATGTGACATGCGCCCAACGAACGGCCAGCGATGTGGAAGGCAAAAGCTTCCCTAGCAACGGCCTTCTGTGCATGCGATTTTTTCCCCTTTTGACAGCATTTTGCGCATTTTGGGAGATCAGTGGTCATCCACACATGCGTAGAAGGCCGTTTGTGGTGGGGGAGAGAGAGAGAGAGTGAGAAGTAGGAGAGAGTTAGCATTGGAGTGGGAGTAGGAGAAAGTGAGAAAACTGAATTTAAATCAAATTAAAAACGATAATATCGTGAGAAGATAATTTGGAGCAAAAGAAGGATAATTGAAAAACATAAATTCAAAATATAAAAACTTATAGAAAAGATAAATATTCATCAATATGTCAGCATCGTTGTGTGAGAGTGTGGAGGAGACTCTCAGAATGGCCAAGCCCTTCTCAGATGAATCAAGCGAGGTTTTCTTTCAGGAGGTTTACGCAAGGTGGGGCAAGTTAACCCGGGGTGGCAGTTGGAGACCCCCACCCCGGGCGTACAGGAAAATATGGGCTGAGATTTCCGATGTCGTCTCGGTGGTGTCTAACGAGGCGAGCGGGTCCGACCAATGCCGCAAGCGTTGGAACAGCCTGGTCGCGTCAGCAAGAGTAAGTACAGATTTTACAATGTATTGATGAACATTGTAACTATAATTTTAATATTAAATCTCCTGCATTGAAGTATATTTTGTACACAGCGGGACACTTTTGTACATTAGCTCCTGACATTGCAGACCTCAATGGAGATTGTATTAGAGATATGTTTGTGTCAATCATCACCTCGCATCCCCGATATGTGTTATAACTGTGAAAATGTCTTTCCATGATAGTACATATACCATACAGCTTATGCCATGCATTTTGCCACTTTTGCAGAGGAAGATATCGAACAACCGAGCCTAGCAGAGGCACACGGGAGGGGGCACAGCTGCCTTACAACCATTGAGTGACATTGAGGAACGTGCTGCGGCTCTGGTGGGGAGCCCCGTGTGCCCCGATCCACCTCCCATGGATCTGCCGAGCCCTTTGATGTGTCACGTGAGTAATGTGTCAAGCAGTGTTAAAGTAATGTAACATCGTTTCATGACAATATACAAATCCTCTTAATCAATCTGTCTATCTCAGACTGATCCTACCTCCACAACTCTGTGTTACTCAATTCCACATAGATGTACTACCATATGTATCAACATATGATGCATTGTTATGTAAGGTCTCTTGGTCTCATTTATTGTGGTAGTGATGCTCCTCCTTCGTATGCCAGCGCAGCACAAGAATGTGTTTCCCCCTGCTCTAATCAACTCAATAATCTCAATTGTGTTTTGCAGGGCCCACAACACCCACAGCACCAATGTGCAGATCAGAACCGCAACCTGCATCGTTACAGGTGGTCCTTAGCATGGGTGGGGAGGAGAAGGAGGAAGATACCACTGAGCCTGAGGAGAAGGAACTGGAAGCAGAGGAAGAGGCCCCTAGCATCTCTCTGCCTGTGGTAGAATCACCTGTGGGACCTGTGGCCATTACGTCGGCACCTTCAATGGAAAAAGCAGCGGGACCAAGCGGCGTGCAGCTGGCGACATCAAGGTAAGCATTAATGCCCTCGAGGACCCCACGGAGGTTGAGTCAGCGAGTAAAGCATACGTCTACCCTGGCCAGATGGCTTGTCTCAGCTGTGCGAGGAGACCGTCACGATAAGTCGCAAACATCTCCAGACGTTTGTGGCCTTCACAGAGGCCTTCTCCCAGGTGTCACAGCAGACGCTCAAGGAGACGCATCAACAGACCGTCGCCACCAATGCCTTGCAGTATGCGTTATTGGCGGGACACGGTGCTGCACCTGAACATGACCTGATGCCGCAGCTCACAAGCGGGTCAGGAGGAAGCAATTCCTTCTGACTCGGAAGGCGAACCCCATGCTTCACCGGCCCCTCCTACACCCCCAAAACAGGTGAATGCACCAGCCATTCCCCCACCACTGCAGCAAAATCTTGCCATTGGCAGTTGCACACCCATGATGTCTTGGTGCCAGCCGGGGACCAAATTGAGCGGGTGGGGCTAGAGTACGGGGAGGGAAACATGGCCGCAGATGATGTGTGAATAATGTTTGTTCTTTCTTTAATGGTTTACTGTTGGGGTATTTGGGGAGGTTTGGTGGGAGGGTGAGTGGGTGGCTGGGTTATTGGGTTGTATGAGTTGCTCTTGTTGTAGTTGAAATTGAAATTTTGTTTGAGTAAAACATTTTTATTACATTTTAACATTTACAATTGATATGCATTTTCTTATACTAACGTAATAGCATATTAATGTAAACAATGGCCGACCAGATCAGGCAATGATGTAATGTAGCTCAACGCTAACGCAAACGCAACCGTTGTTTTGTGATAAATGTAACTCTGACTGTTCACAATGAAAGTTCATGCAAATTGTTCATTTATGAACCGCTCACGCAACAGTTATGCAGCCACGTAACTCCCACGGGGTTTTTCCAATCTTTCGGGTGGGCGTGGGGTTCATCGCCAGGTTGAATGTCCTCCCCGAGGTGCTCATCAGCCTCCTCCTGCTCTTCCTCCTCCTGCTGCTCCTCATCATCTACCTCTTCCGCCTCCAATCCTTCTTGAGGTGGATCGGCAGCCCCATCTGGCAAATGTTGTCCCCTCCTTATAGCTGGGTTATGTAACATGCAACACACCACAATAAACTCAGCGACCTAGTCAGGATGGTACTGTAGGCTGCCTCCTCAGTGGTCCAGGCATTTAAAGTGCTGCTTTAGGACTCCAATTGTCTTTTCGACGATGTTGCATGTAGCAATGTGGCTTTCGTTGTAACGCTACTCAGCCTCAATAACAGGATTGCGCAGGGCTGTCATGAGCAAGCTGGAAAGGCCATATCCTTTATAACCCAGCATCCAATCGTGATCTTGTGGCTGATTGACAAACAAGTCAGAGACAGCACTCTCATGCAGGATGTGTGCATCATGGATGCTGCCTGGAAAATTAGCATTAACTGCCATGATAATTTGGTTGAGGTCGACAACGAGCTGCACATTCAGCGAGTGAAATCCCTTTCGGTTGTGAAACACCTCCACATGCTGTAACGGTGATTTCAGGGTGATGTGCGTGCAGTCTATTGCTCCGTGCACCTTGGGGAAGTTTGCTATTCTCGAGAATTCCAAAGCCCTCCAAGTTTGTGCCTCCCTTGTCACAGGGAACTTTATAAAGTCCATCCTGCGAGCGTAAAGGGCTTCAGTCACTTGTCGAATGGAGCAGTGTGTGGCGTGCTGAGAGATACCACAGATGTCACCAGCAGAAGCCTGAAAGGAGCCCGATGCGAAGAAGGATAGTGCCGCAGTAACCTTTACCTCAACCGACAGTGCGGTCCTGATGGTGCTGGCAGGCTGCAGAACCCCCTTGATGAGCTGACAAATCTCATCGATGACCTCCTTTCAGAAGCACAACCTCTGAAGGCACGCGTTATCAGACAAGTTGAGGTAAAATTGCTTTTCCTTGTAAGTTCTTGTGTAAGAAGTGGTTTTCAGGGGGTCAGCTTTCCCTTTTGACCTTATATGAGCGGTTCCGAGTCGCTCCCACACCCTTGGTTCTAGACACTGGAATTATGAAGAGACTGTGACAGACTTGGACAGACAATCGGTTTCAAGGTATGAAGCAGGTATGGCTTTATTGTGTTTGAAAAGAAGTAAAAGGTACACCTTTAATAACACACACACACCAATACACACTGAAGGGTACAACACATTGAATAAAATGTCGAATTACAGCTGTGGGGAAAAGAATACAGCTTAAACTCTAAATGGGGTAAAGAAGAGAATGCAGATACATTTACACAAGTTATCCCATCCTCCCGCCTCCCAATTCCCCTAACTAACTAAGTTATAGCTCTGAGGGTTCAGGGGCTATGCTCACCAATCCCTTTAGACAGTTGCCGGTGAATCACGGTTTCGGGGTTCGCTGCACTTGGCCTTCTAGGCGAGCTGTACCCGGAGAGGACTTCGGTTGGGGTGCGTCCGTTGATGCGGTAAGTTGCGTTTAGGATGTATGGGATAAGTACCCACTTTCTTTGGTTTTAGTTAGTCCTTTTATGTAATTTCTCACCCGTTGGCCGTTCAGAAGTAGATTGTAGAGTGGAAATAAATGTCGATTCTTCGGTTTTTGCTGAGTTGGTTTTGGTTGGTTGTTTCGCTGGTTGTGGTAGCCCAGGTTTGTCAATTTGGTTGCTGACAACCTTCCATTTCGTGGGCCTCGTGCTCAGTCGGTCCTTGACGATTTCTTGTAGGTTCCTTCACGACTCCATTTCTTCACTCCCCAGCTCCGGCTGCTTGTGTCTGTCTGTGTTCGTGTCTGTGCTCTGCTTCGTTCTGTGTTCTGCTAGCTTTCCTTGTAAAACTGGGGGATAAATATATCCCCAAAAAAGGCTCCGTTATCTCCCATCAAATCTCTTGGGCTCTGTTTAAACTGTTCTGTCCATTGATTTTCAAATGTCTCCTTTGTCAGCAGTAATTCAATTAGGGTGTGAGAATGTGCTATCACTGGCTTTGCATTGTTTTAGGATTGTCCAGTTTTTCTGACCATGATTTCCATTGTGCTTGATTGGGTAATTCGATTATCTCTTAGGGGGTGAATAGCCTGGGGTCTTTAATATACAAATTTGCTTCAGACGTTGGCCTCACCTCCTGTATTTGGTAACTCTTTTTCGCAGCCAAAATGTTGTAGAATCTTAAAATTGATATGCTCCTTCCCATTGATGTTTAGGGGATCTCAAGCTTCTGTAATTTAAGTCCATTTTGAATTCCCTTTCCTATGAGTCCAAACACTGGGGGGGGGGGGGTCTCCATGAATGCATCCCCTTGTATCCCCCGCAGGCTTCGTCTGCCCCTTTAAACTCATTTTAAAAGCCCAGAAAGGGATTCTTCTCCTCTGTAGGGGAAAGGTACCTGGAATCTTTGCGAGATATTGGTAAATTCTACACTTCAGTTGTAAGGTCTCCTCCTATGTCAATGCTTAGTCTGCGATCTCTACGATTGACCCCTACACTAAATCCAGTTTCTCCACATATGTCAATCCTGCCATCCCGGGAATCAGTCTGGTGCACCTTCACTGCACTCCCTCAATAGCAAGAATGTCCTTCCTCAGTTTAGGGGACCAAAACTGAACACAATATTCCAGGTGAGGCCTCACCAAGGCCCTGTACAACTGCAGTAAGACCTCCCTGCTCCTATACTCAAATCCTCTCACTATGAGGGCCAACATACCATTTGCCTTCTTCACCACCTGCTGTACCTGCATGCCAACTTTCAATGACTGATGTACCATGACACCCAGGTCTCGTTGCACCTACCCTTTTCCTAATCTGCTGCCATTCAGATAACACTCTGCCTTCGTGTTTTTGCCCCCAAAGTGGGTAACCTCACATTTATCCACATTATACTGCATCTGCCATGCATTTGCCCACTCACCTAACCTGTCCAAGTCACCCTGCAGCCTCTTAGTATCCTCCTCACAGCTCACACCGCCACCCAGCTTAGTGTCATCCACAAACCTGAAGATATTACACTCAGTTCCTTCATCGAAATCATTAATGTATATTGTAAATAGCTGGGGTCCCAGCACTGAGTCCTGCGGCACACCACTAGTCACTGCCTGCCATTCTGAAAATGACCCGTTTATCCCGACTCCCTGCTTCCTGTCTGCCAACCAGTTCTCTATCCACTTCAGTACATTGACCCCAATACCATGTGCTTTAATTTTGCACACCAATCTCTTGTGTGGGATCTTGTCAAAAGCCTTTTGAAAGTCCAAATACACCACATCCACTGGTTCTCCCTTATCCACTCTACTAGTTTAATCACTATTACTTTCACTGTTTATATAAATGCCCTTTCTACTACTAAACTAACTTTTCTACAAAAATAAATGAAAATATAATTATAATAGTAAATATAAGTTTAAATTTGAGTGGATATATCTGTAAAATACACTTAATAACTCACAAATTACTAGCACTCTTGTTTTAGCAGCCTTCCTCCCTTCCTCCGATATTCAAAATGGCGTCAAAATAGCGTCCGTAGTGCCCAGTTCTGTGAGGAAAGCCTGGGAAAGGCAACTATTCCCCAGCAATGTTGTCGGTGAGCGATCAGCCTGGCGATGTGCCAGCGATGTGCTGAAAGTTAGACTGGGCGATGTGCAGGCGATCACCTCAGCGAGCGATCAGCTCGACGATGCAAGCCAAAAATGAGGGGGATAATTTTTCGCCGATGGTCCAGCTTGAATTTCCACGTTTTTGTCAAAATGAGCAATAAAAGGCCGTCTTGAGCGATATCTGGGCGATGTGAAGTTGAACGTCTAGCCCATAGAGCCTGACTATAAGCCAAATTTACAAATTAAATTAATTGCAATGAAATGTTAAATAATGTTATTCTCAGTCTTGATACCATGGCAATGAAGATGAAGGTCGGGGAATTAAGTGTTATTGAGGCCGAACTTGGTGGACTCACCGTCTGCTGCCTCCAACTGCCGCTGAGTTTTCTGGGCAGTCTCCCCTCCGAGCGAGTTTGGTAGAGGCCTCCTGCCGGCGGGGAGGGAAGATCGCTGGGAACCGCCACTGACGTCCGCTGCCGCGCAACTCACACAAGTGTTCTCCCGCCTGCTGAGCTGCCAGTTTGGTCGGGGCGGGAGTCCACTGCAGCAGCGGAAAGAACTGTCGCATGGAGGCAGGTCTCGCCTCAATGGTAAGTATGAAGACCTGCAAAAATGGTTCGTAAACTTCTTTTCTTTATTTTTTCCGCAGCAATTCAGGTGGATGGGGTCCCTGAAGGTTTTCCATTGTTTAATTTTTTGGAAATTTTTACTCTTATGTGTTCCCCCCTCCCTGGGCCCAACTCAGTCCTCAATGGCACTTTGCTGAGGATTGCATTTGTCGCCAAAGTTGGGGGCTCCTGCCTGCTGCCACCCAGATTCAGGGCGTAAGACATTTTTTTGCAGCCAGGTGGTCTTTCCAGGACTTTCCCATGAAACTCCCGCCCAAAGTACTGTCAGTTATCTCAGCGGTCCTTTGGGCGGCACTTGGGCGGAATTTAGCTTCCATCAAGTTCAGGGCCAATGGGTTTTAAATAGCAGCTATTCTAGTAATAAGTCAGCAAAGTGAGTGATATTGGCATTAGATGTTTGGCATCGGACATTTGGTACAATTAGCTTGTCCAACTATTGGCTGGTAACTCTGACAGAAAAGATGGAATTGCCGTAATAGGCAATAACATGGGCAGTCTGCAGCTGGTGCCTTTGGAGCAGCCTTAGGGGATGAAATTGGACTCTGCTGCGCTCGATTCTTGGGCATGGAATGAGATCTAAAAGCACCAGTTTCTTGGCGTTGTCTAATGCACCCCACGGTCAAACACGTCTGACCCCAAATCGGGTTGCATGATTTTTCAGGTGCACAAGGGGCTGCCTAAAATAAGTGTTCGGCACCTTACATATGCATATGAAAATCAGGGGACTAACACCTGGTTTCGGACCCCTCTCCCAAACTGGACGACCCTGAGCAGAACAGGTGCTCAGCCTGCTCTGTTCAGGATTCTTTCGCGGTCCATGTACTAAGAAGAGCTAAATAACACAAGAAGTAAGTAATTTTTTTAAAAGTTTGACGTGGGCCAGAAATCGATCCCCTTGAAATGTGCGAGCTGCTTCTAGAGGTGTGAAAGGCACTGGCAGCACACCCAAAGTATTGAAATGAGGCCTTGGGCTCAATAAAGGCACATGATGTCTGCGTGCTGTTGGTTATGCGTCCAAAAATGGCCCATACCAATTTCTACCCTTGAAAGTCCTTGCAAATATTACTTAACAGTCAAAATGGGTGAGTTGTTCAAATAATACATTTCTATTTTCATGAAGCCTTTGGTGAAAGCTAAGTTATTTATTACTAATCATCTGAGAATTAGTGTACGGTTAAAATAATGTGGTATCTTGGCCCATTGATAAACAATTTAGGAGAAATTTGGTTGGTTAGTGCCACCCATTAGCACCCCAGAATCACCTTCTGCCGGAGCAGCATGCTGTCAGCGCCTGCCGCGAACTTCAGTGAAAGTTTAGCAGCGATGCTGAGAGCGTGCACTGCGCTCACTAGCGCCACCCACTCGGTGATGTCACTGAGTGTGCAATGCCCCCATAGCGCCGCAGTCACGAACTTGACTGCCGTAGCACCTGGTGTTACTTCCGACAGGGGGAGCAGGTGTCACGGAAAAGCTGCCGGGGCAACATGTCCGAGGGGGAAGCAGGTGAGCAGTTGAAATTACATTTTTTACCATTAATGCATCTCTCCTAAATGCTCGACATTGTTGTTTAGCTGTCTTGACTTTTTCTTAACTTTTCGGATGGTCCAGCTGACCTCCTCTTTAAGTGATAGGATGCCAGTTTCGTAGCGCCAGAACTTCAGTAGCGCTCCCACGATAGCGCCCCAAAAATCAGGGTTAGCAGCTGAAGAGGGGTGTGGAACACTTCCCTTCGCATTCCGCTCCCATCTTGGAGCTCTAAGTGTGAATATTCCAGTTGTAGGGGGTAAACATTGCCCAGCACTAAAGTTAGCGACCAGGCAGTGTCACCACCTCAAACTGGCTATACTGAATTTTTAGCCCTAATCAAAGTCTCTTGCAGGTGACATCACCTTTTAACCCTTGATACCTTTTTATTGACTTATACGAGCTAAAAGGCCATAGTTGCTGGTATTGGATTGTCAACTCTTGGACATATTCCTGGAGGTTCCGTCAGCAGTCTCATTCCTTCATGAAAGTATTGAGTTACAAGGATAGACTAGAGAAAGTGAGGCTCTCTGCCCTTGACAAGAGATCTCTGAGAGAGAACCTTAAAGAAGTAGATGAGATATCACATGCTATAGAGAAGGTTCATCCAGAGCATGAATCAGATTATGCTCACTTCCATTCACCCCATCCAATCAGTCTTTTTTCCACTTCTCCAATATTTTTATAACTAGGAAATGAAAGTGTTCAAATAATTTGGGAAAACATGCAATTTGATTTTATTGCCATCATGATTTTGTCCCGGGTTATCCGCAGCAGTACCCGCAAATTAACTTTTATTTGCTGGCGATTCCAGGACAACCCTGGAGGATAGATACCCCTAGGACTGAGGTTGCCTCGCCGTTTCCTTTATTCGCCTCAACTGTGGAGTGTTTACTGTCTCAGGCTTTATGGAAACATCTGACTGCCAAAAGTAAGCTACATTTATGTGTAGGGAATTGAATTTTACTGTGAGGAGTATGATTTCCACAGGTCCGTTTTCATAGCCTGAAACATGCATGTAGCCACAGGCATTGGCTCCCGCCAACTGAAATCTGCTAACCCCATGAGATTGTGTCCTGCGTTCTCCCCAACCAAGAAACACAGCGTTTGACTTGCGATGTGTTTCATTTTAGAATGTCAGTAGGGCTGTATATCACTATGCTGAGCACTTAAGATGCAGTCACCAGCAAATTGGTACTTCCACACTCGATTTCTTCCATCCTCTCACTTCATTCCTCCCCTTCTCCTCCCATTCCATCCTCCTGTTCCCTTGCCCTTTCATCCTACTCCTTCCCTTCCCTACCCTCCCCTCCTTCCCTACTCTTCCCCTTACATCCTTCTTCCTCCCTCCCCTCAACTCCATCCATAGGAAGAAAGGAAGTGGAGTAGATCATTCAGCACCTCGAACATGCTCTGCCATTCAATGAGACCATGGCTGATCTGCGACCTTACTCCACATACCCGTCTTTGTCCATATCCTTTAATACCTTTGGTTAATAGAAAGGTATCAATCTCCAATTTAAAATTAACAATTAATCTAGCATCAATTGTCATTTGTGGAAGAGAGTTTCAAACGTCAACCACCCTTTGTGTGTAGAAGTGTTTCCTAATTGCACTTCTGAAAAGTCTGGCTCTAATTTTTGGACTATGTCCCCGAGTCCTAGAATCCCCAACATGCGGAAATAGTTTCTCTCTAGCGACCTTGTCCAACCCAGTCCCTCCCTCTTTCCTTCCTCTCCCACTTTTCTTTTTTCCCCTGTCTGTTCCTGCCCCCTCCCCGTCCCTTCTCCCCTGTCCCTTCCAAACCTCTGCCCCTGTCCCCCCTTACTTCTCCCCTGTTCCTTCCTCCCCCATTCCTTCTTCTCCCTTTCCTTCTTCCCCTGTTCCATCTCCCCCTGTTCCTTCTCCACCACCCCCCCCCCCCCGCCCACCACACCCCCCCCCCCCATTCCATCTCCCTCTGTTCCTTCTCCCTGTAATGTTCAGAATAAATTCACAGGGTATATCGCAAGCTCAAACTGTTGTGACGTTAGTCTCTTTATTCAGACTCCAGAGTGAGGAAGTAGCATGGTGAATCACCTTTTATATCTGCTTGCCCCAAGGTGCACAGGTGACCCTTAGGTCTCCCACAAGTATGCCCCCTGGTGGCAAGTCTTACATTTGGGTAAGGTCTACATACAACATAACATCACTCCCCCCCCCCCACCCCCTCAAAGTCTTATTGTGCAAGTTATTTGCAAGTTGAGACGATCTGGCGTCTCACGCCCCTGGGTCGATCGGCTGGGTTGAAGTCCTGACGTGGTGGATTCATCCTCATGGTTGACGGCGAAGTTGATTGTGTTAGTGGGTCGCTGGGGGCCAGGTTCTTTCACAGTGGTTCCTGGTTATCTGTTGTTTGCAGTTTGGTGTTGTCCAACTGCTTTACTCATTAGCCCGTTACATGGTTTCACAATCAAACGGTCTGTTTTCGTCACATACACTACATTCCCCCCTTTGGCTAATGTGGTGCTAGCGGCCCAACTGGGGCCCTGAACATGGTCTACATCATTTATTCTGATATCACGTGGAGGGGCCGTGCAATTATGGTGCATTCTCTACTGATGGCATGCGGAAGGCTCAGTTCCGAGTGATTCTGTCTGGTGATTGCATAACATCCAGGATAGCCGGGTCTGTAGGGAGTCTACGGTGATACTCATGGTGCTAGGTTTAGTGATTTGGGCTGCCTGCTCCGGGCTATTGTCGCTGACCCTGAGATCTGGCAAGCCCAGGATGGTCGCAATGGCCTTGAGACTTTCGGTAGTGGCGGGAGGCCTAATGGTCCCCGTGGACCTTGGACTGTAGCATGGGGGCCCCGGACCACCGACTGTGTGTGGCCGCCCTGTCTTACTTTGCAACATTGGGATGGGCCTATCGTCTCTGCGACGGTTAGGTTGCCACATCCCGTCTAGCAGTTCACCTTTGGCCAGCGGTAACATGGGATCCTGGCTGGTCCAGGTCCTAAGCTGCGAGGCCATTATGGTTGGCCCCTCGCTTTCTAGCACTTCCACGACTGCGATTGGGTCTGCAGGCTGCGCTGTTTCCACCCCGGGGGTGGGCAACGGTGGCCAACTGAAAGCATAGGTGCCGCTGTCTGTGCCTGGCCTGTGGTGGATCATGTTCCAATGCACAAACAGTGTTGGACATTCTCAAAACAATGCATCGATAATGGTGCCTCTGCTCTCCCAAGCTTGTGGGATGAGCAGCTTGTCTGACTTGAGCACATATTGGGACACTCTTTGGTACGTCTCGTTAGTCCCATGAATATAGGCTGCTGCTTTGTTTAACTTATTTGATACATGTTCAATTGTTTGGGGCTCACCCGCTACTTTTGCTTGCTGCACAATACTCCCGACCCTGTGCGGTAACATCTCACTTGCTACAAATATTTTGTGAGATACATATACAAATGGTTATGGTTTGCCCGCTACTTTGGCTTGCTGTACAACACACCCGACCCGATGTGATAACACATCACTTGTTACAAGTACTTTGTCAGATACTTATACGATTGGTTGGTGTTCACCCGCTACTTTGGTTTGTTGTAAGGTACCCCCAATCCTATGCAATGGTACATCATTGACCGCGAAAGATCGTTCACAAGGGTTACATGGTACACACAATTTATTTGAGCATTGTGGGTTCCTGGCCTTCACCGCGGCCGCCCCTTTACCTTTGCCCCAAACCCAGTTGTCTTCTTTGCTGGCCGACACATTCCTCCGTTCCGTTGCGATGACCTTCTGTGGTCTGGACGTTCTCTCGTCCCGTGGTCTGGACGCTCTCTCATTTGAGGAAATTAAGGATATCCTTATTAGGCGGGAAATTGTGTTAGAGAAATTGATGGTATTGAAGGCCGATAATTCCCCGGGGCCAGATAGTCTACATCCCAGAGTACTTAAGGAAGTGGCCCAACAATAGTGGATGCATTGGTGATCATTTTCCAACAGTCTATCGATTCTGGATCAGTTCCTATGGACTGGAGGGTAGCTAATGTAACACCACTTTTTTAAAAAGGAGGGAGAGAAAATGGGTAATTATAGACTGGTTAGCCTGACATCAGTAGTGGGGAAAATGTTGGAATCAATTATTAAGGATGAAATAGCGCATTTGGAAAGCAGTGACAGGATTGGTCCAAGCCAGCATGGATTTATGAAAGGGAAATCATGCTTGACAAATCTTCTAGAATTTTTTGAGGACGTAATTAGTGGAGTGAACAAGGGAGAACCAGTAGATGTGGTGTATTTGGACTTTCAAAGGGCTTTTGACAAGGTCCTACACAAGAGATTGGTGTACAAAATCAAAGCACATGGTACTGGGGTCAATGTGGATAGAGAACTGGTTGGCAGACAGGAAGCAGAGAGTCGGGATAAACGGGACCTTTTCAGAATGGCAGGCAGTGACTAGTGGAGTGCCACAGGGCTCAGTGCTGGGACCCCAGCTCTTTACAATCTACATTAATGATTTAGATGATGGAATTGAGTGTAATATCTCCAAGTTTGCAGATGACACTAAACTGGGTGGCGGTGTGAGCGGTGAGGAGGATGCTAAGAGGCTGCAAGGTGACTTGGACAGGTTAGGTGAGTGGGCAAATGCATGGCAGATGCAGTATAATGTGGATAAATGTGAGGTTATCCACTTTGGTGGCAAAAACACAAAGGCAGAATATTATCTGAATGACGGCAGATTAGGAAAAGGGGAGGTGCAATGAGACCTGGGTGTCATGGTACATCAGTCATTGAAAGTTGGCATGTAGGTACAGCAGGCGGAGAAGAAGGCAAATGGTATGTTGGCCTTCATAGCTGGGGGATTTGAGTACAGGAGCAAGGAAGTCTTACTGCAGTTGTACAGGGCCTTGGTGAGGCCTCATCTGGAATAATGTGTTCAGTTTTGGTCTCTCCTAATCTGAGGAAGGATGTTCTTGCTATTGAGGGAGTGCAGCGAAGGTTCACCAGACTGATTCCAAGGATGGCTGGACTGACATATGAGAGACTGGATCAACTGGGCCTTTATACACTGGAGTTTAGAAGGATGAGGGGTGACCTCATAGAAACATATAAGATTCTGACGGGACTATACAGGTTAGATGCGGGAAGAATGTTCCCGATGTTGGGGAAGTCCAGAACCAGGGGACACAGTCTTAGGGTAAGGGGCAGGCCATTTAGGACTGAGATGAGAAGAAACTTCTTCACTCAGAGAGTTGTTAACCTGTGGAACAAGAGAGTTGTTGATGTCAGTTCATTGGATATATTCAAGAGGGAGTTAGATATGGCCCTTACAGCTAAAGGGATCAAGGGGTATGGAGAGAAAGCAGGAAAGGGGTACTGAAGGATTGATCAGCCATGATCTTATTGAATGGTGGCGCAGGCTCGAAGGGCCGAATGGCCTACTCCTGCACCTATTTTCTCTGTTTCTACATTTCTATCCCATGGTCTGGACGCTCTCTCGTCCCGTGGCCTGGACGCACTCTTGTCCCGTGGTCTGGATGCGCCTTCGTCCCGTGGTCTGGACGCCTATTCATCCCATGGTCTGGTCGCCTTCTCATCCTGTGGTCTGGGCGCCCTCTCGTCCATGTCTGTGATGCCGACTGCCATGATCTTCCTCCCCATGATCTTGCCTCTGGTGTTGGCAAGATGCATTTGGATTGTTTCGGCCGGAGTCCCACTGTGTATGGTCGACCTGGAGCCTCTTCCATCGTCGTGAAAGTGTCGTTGCCTTCGGGTGGTGTGTACCGTGCCTGTATCGCTGCTTGGTTGATCTTCACCTCCTCATGGTTGTGATGAGCGACCTGTGCCTTGGGGATCTGCAAATGGATCGGCACTTCGATGCCTGATTCAGCTGGAAGTGGGGGTTTGTTTGGCCTTTAAGAAATGAAGGCCTCGTTCACCGGAGAAGGTACGCAGAGGTTTTCCCAGTTCCATCGAATCTTCCCCATCCACCTCCTGCCAAGCAGTGTTGGCCCATCACTTGAAACAATCCACAGTGCTAATTCATGTACTGCTCCCTCATGGAATACTCTTATGTCTGCACTACCAATAACTGGTATCAGTTCCTTGGTGCAGGTGCGCAGCTTTGCCTGAATCGGGATCAGCTTGGGTCGCTGTGCTTCGTCGCTCCTTCTGGCTCATAACTGATTGACTCGCCCCCGAGTCTAGTTCCATGGAGACTGGAGTGCCATTAAGGTCAACTTTTAACATTATCGGAGGGCTTTTGGTGGTGAAGGTATGTATCCCATATACTTCCTCTTCATCCTCAGGTTCAGTTGCCTCTCCTGCTCGTTCATCGTGATCCTTGCCGGGTCAGTCGTCCTCTCATGATTCTGCCACGTGGTGATTCAGAGATCGTTTGTACATTCGCTGAAGGTGCCCCATTGTTCCACAGCCCTTGCACACATACGGCTTGAATCTATACTGATGAGCTCTAAGCTGCCCCTGCAGCGCCAACATGGTGCTAATGTGTTATTTCTTCAGATGCTCTAATAATGACTCCATGAGACAATGTGTTGTGCTTGAACTGTAGTGACCTTTGTCCATTTAATGTAACTCCAGAGTGAGAATCATACATGGTGGCCTGCCTTTTATACCAGGGCTGGCACACCTGTACAGATAACCTACAAGTCTCCCACTCCAGTGCCCTCTGATGGCACACCTTGTTGTAGTACAAGCAGTAACCATGTAGGTTACATGACATCACTCTCCCCCAAGTCTTTAGTGCAAATCGCCTTTGCATTGACTGTGCTCTGGGCTTAGCTCTATCTGGTTGACCCTTGGAGGGTTGTTTCCATCTTGGGTGAGTAGGTGGCGTTTCGTTGGCAGTAGAGTTGCTGGTGGTTTCTGTTTGTGCGTCCATGACCACTCCATTCTCTCCCCTGCGCCCCCCTCCCCCCCACATACAGATTGTGCCGTTGGCTCATGACATGCATATACATTAAATTTCAAAAAAAAATTTTGCATTTACAGTATTGCATTCATGGTACCATGGTGAGGTAAGTACATTTGAATGGTGAGGTACATACTTGGAATATATTTGGAGTCAGTACTGGGGTCAACACCGGTGCCTGAGGACAAACTAGTGCCAGAACTGCTGGATGGTGTCCAGTTAGTCTGGTGGCGGCGTGGTGCCCAGTGCTGGAAATTAAAACCCGGCTGGCTCAAGTTGTCTGCTCTCGGGGCTTTTGCCATTGCTTCTAGCATCGAGCAGGTTCACAGATGCCTGTGACCTCCCTGTCCTCTCCTTGTGCTTCGGGTCGCTGATGCTCCCTGAGAAGCAGTCATCCAGCAGTGCAGAGGGAACTGCTGACTCACTTGCCTGGGCGTTATTTGGTTTGGGATCCTGGCTGGTCCCAGTCCCATTTGGGAGAATCGCTGCGGGTGACTCTTCGTTCCCGGGTGCGGCCTTGGTGGTAATAGGGTCTGGGGGCTGCGCCTTAGCGCATTTTAGTCTTTCAGGCTCGTGGCGGTTGGTGCCATCGGGTGCCTGAAAGGTGGAGCCAATCGGGGGCAGGGTATCGATACCATTTCCGTTGCCCTCCTGCGGTTGCTTGCTCTGCAGCTTGTATATATTAGCTGCTTGTGGCCACACTCCGTGGTGCATCACTCTGGTCCCAGGAATGCAGGCTACAGCATTGGGTAACTCGCTGGACCTGTGTGCTCCCGATGGGTGTTTGCTCGCTGCATTGACTGTATGCAGTTGAAATCGTACATCGCACAACATTTCATTACTTATTGTAAATAACCTGTAGCTCCAATCGCAATTGCGCGACTTTTCCTTGCTTATTGCATGTACTGAACTCTGATCATCAATTACACATTTTACATCTAACTCACAGTTGCTGTTACATTGATTGAGAGTGTGGAACTGTCCCTTTAAGTGTGGTGAGTTGCAGGCCTCCTTTAAGAGAGCCTTCCTATCTTTTCCCCAATCCTCTTCTTCACTTGGTGCCACGTGTTGCTCCATCAGCACTGCACCTCATGGTCTGGCCGCGACCATCTTTTTCTTCAGCGCCTCACCTCGTGGTTTGGGCACCATCTTTCTTCCATCTACGATGTCGACTGCGGTGATCCTCTTCTTCCCGGGTTCTGCCACCGAAGCGGGGAAGTCGCATCTGGGTCTGATTTTCTTCCTCCGGAATCCTGCCACTGGAGCCTGGAAGGTGCGTTCGGGTTGTCCCAGCTGGATCATCTCCACGCAGTCGTGCTGAGTGGTCTGTGTCTCGGATGCTGTGCTGGCCTGCTCTCTGGTGCCGGATCCAACCTCATGTGGGGGTTTGCTTTGCCTCTGAGCGCGGGGGATGTCAATCGTTGGAGGGATGAAATCTTCCCAGCTCCAATGGATCTTCTCCATCCACCTTCTTCTGAGCAGCGTTGGTCCATCGCCTGCAACAATCCAAAGGGGTAACTTGTGCACTGTGCCATCATGGAGTACCTTTACATCCGCACTACCAATGACTGGGATAAGTTCATTGGTGTAGGTGCGCAGTTTTGCCTGAACCGGGACCAACTTGGGTAGTTCAGCCTGATTGTCCCATAGCCTTTCAAGGCTTCTTGATCCATTACTGACTGGCTTGCCCCCATGCGCAATTCCATGAAGACTGGAACGCCATTTATCTCGACTTCCATCCTCAACGGAGAACATTCGGTGGTGCAGATAAACATACTATGTACCTCATCGTGGGGCTGAGCTGCCTCTCTGACTATCACTTCATAAACCGCGCTGGATTCATGGCCATCTGCAGACTCTTCATCAACACACTGAGTCATATTTCTTTTACACATTCGCTGGAGGTGGCCCTTTGTGCTGCAGCCTTTACACACATAATCTTTAAAACGGCACTGGTGAGCCCTGTGATTCCCTCCGCAATGCCAGCATGGTGTTACTCAATTAGCACCCCTCAGCGGACTCTGAGTTAAGGGACTCGGGGACCTGTTCTCTCTCCCCTGAGAAGATTCAGGTTCTACAATCCAGCCTCTAAAAGGCACCACTCTGTGCACAATACTTGCCGAGTTTGAGTCCTGAGGATTGTAAGTGGGGTGGTGGTCCCGGGGATCAGGTTCACCTCTGACCAACTTGAGCGGTTCGAATCGCTCCCACTCCCTTGGGTTCTAGACTCTGGGTTTATTTGGGGATGTGATAAAGTGCAAAGGACAACTGGTTTGGTGCAAAAGAACTTTGATTTTATTACAGTCAAGAAAGTACACTGTCAAACTTATAATTACTCTAATAAGGAACAATACAAGAAAAGATACAATATCATACTTATAACCACTCTAATAAAGAACAATACATTGCACATTCAAAAGGGGGTACAGTAAAATTACACCTCCCAATACCTAATTCTAGCTAAGTTAGACTCCAGGGCAGGCAGGGATAATGCTTCCCGATCCTTTCTGGTCAGTTAGCGGTTGTTCGCGATTTTGGGGTTTGTTGAAATCTGTAGGTTCTGCTTGCCATACCCCAAACGTTGGAGAAGATTTCTAGCAGTGCAATCTTCAGTTGGGTTGAGTCCGCTTATGCGGTAAGGCGGGTTTTAGATCTATGGGGTAAGTACCCGATTTTCTTCATTAGAAATAGGTTCAAAGTTTCTTTAGGTAATGTTTTCACCTGTTGGTAGTTAGGCCTTAGATTGTAAAGTGGAAACTTTTCGATTCTTCTGTTTTTTCCGTTGGAGTTTTGTTTCGAGTTTGGTCGATCGCGGTGGTTTTTCATTGGGACCACGGTGGCTGTGGTCGGTTGTTGCCACGATGGTGATGTTCTTCCTTCCTTCAGGACTTCAGGTCTTTGAGACTGGAGAAGTTAGTTTACAACTGTCACATTGGTTTCTATCCTTATCTTGATGACATAGTCGTAGTATAGCACGAGCAATATGGCATACCCATATAAAACAAGGGGCCAGTTATATGGTTTGAGTTGTTCTAATCTTGGCGCCAAATCAGTTCAGAATTCTTTGTTTAAATTTGGCGGGCTTGACCCTTCTTTGTAATATTTTGGCGGGCTCGTTAAAAGTTAATATGTTTTGGGTGGGTTGATGTTCTAAAACTGTTTCCTGATGGAAATATTAGCTTGGTAATCGCAATGTCCTTTTGTGCTTGGTTTTTCGCATACAGGCTGGGTTGGGCCACTTTGTGATGTATATGCTGAAATGGTTTTCCAAATTCAGGTTGATGGTGGCTATTTCTGGGTTATTTGTTGTAATGTTAATGTCTCTTTGGAGAAGGATTCCCGAATACCCAGTTCTCCAGACAAGTTACTTTAGTCCTAACACCCAGACAGCCTCAATAATCAAGTTGTCTCCTGTTAGTTCTTTAGACCCACCCACAGCCTTGAATTTGTCTTTTTAAAAGTCCAAAATTTGATTAAAGTCCATAGTTTCTTCCATAAGCACTTTAGGATTTCAAACTTTCCGGTAGATAGCCTCAAATTAAATTTCCTTTCGAATGAGCCCAAACACTGGGGGGTTCTTGTGAATTTTGCATCCTTTCAGTCCCCCCTGTTGACACTCCACACTCTTGAGTGTCAATCAAGATAAGCAAAATTCCTGTTCCCGAGAGTCAACCTTCCCTGCATTTATATTAGCTAAACATTAATGTGCATCCCCCGTTGAAATGCAATGCAATTTATAGGCGAATACCATCACTATAATGCGGTTACACCATAGAGGGTGTACAATGCCCCTCCTTTACTTGGTTTTCACAGTAAAATAATGGTATACAGTCAAACACAACTTTAAGTTCAGTAAAATAAAGGTACATAGTCAAACCAGTTTTAAGTAACATTCTTACAACGCTCGATATTTTGTGGTTTACAGCAGGTAAAATCAAACACAAATTAAACATGGTAGTATGGTGTCACCCCCCCCCCCCCCCCGCGCGATTCCCAAGTTCGGCCAAGGAGTGTACAGCACCCTTTGGTGCCTGACCTGACGGCCTCTGCATTTCACTCGGCAAGTATGACACCATAAGTAAAGAATAATCGCGAGTTGACAGAAAACTAAAGTGTGAGAAGCGATTCTGATCCAGACCTGGACTTCTATATCTCTGAAAAGGTCCCACCAAGGCGGATTGGTGATCCCGAGAATCTTTTTCCCTATTTCAATTGTTTTCTGTTCTAGAGTGTAGAAGTGTTTCTGTGAGATAATAACAGCCTTTAGCAGAGCGGTGAGATGTTCGGGTAGAGGGGGAATTGCATAGCCGAATTGTACAACATAATCCTGCAGGTTTGCAATGTTTTCCTTCACAGTGAGGTGGACAGTGGAAGGTTCAGTAATGAGGACAATCCGTTCCTGAGCCAACTGAACTGATGCCTCAGGTTTGAAGCAAAAACTGCTGTCACTCACCAGACATCAGAAGTGTCCATGTTGGTAGTGGGGCGCACTGGTGGTGACACAATATGTCCCACCCCCTATGTAGGCTACCTGTGGAGGGACATGGTCTTGTGCCTTTACCTCCATGGTGCAGTTAATAGGTTGTGCGCCAGCAGCTCTAAACCTACACTGTGACTTCGAATGGGCACTCAAATACTGGAGGCACAGAATTACATGTGCACCCCGGCTCTGGCACCCGGAGAGGTCAGTACCCGTTGCAGCATGCTCCCACTTTATGACATAGGGTGGGACTGCAGCGAAATGAATGTGTGCATCTCCCTGAATAGCTCCAATGTTCTCCACCCGGTATACCGGTGCGGGTCGGGCTGTTCCACCCATGACCAGCATCCTTAGTACGATTCCCATAATGGTGTGGTTAGATTTCCCACAGTCTACTGGGAAAGGGTAGGCTTCAGAGGCTAGGCGGAGCTGGCACAGGCTTAGTGAATTGCTGTACGGCTGGAGAGCTATGAGGTGCTTGTTCCTGATCCAAGAGGGGACTACACCTTGTTTTAAATCCTCCAGGTTGTTGCGACCCTTGCCCAACAACCATGCCCCATACAATACGCACACCTCGTTCTGTGCAGCCTGGTCTGAAGCGTTTCTCTCCTCCCGTATGAGAGCATTCACTGTCTGTGCATGTTTTTCCAGCTGAGCCACTATTTCTTTTAAATGGACAGTCATAGCCTGGTCCTCATGTAGTTCTGAACCTACTATGGTGTTCTCTTGTTTCAGGATTTTCCTCAATTGGTTCTTTAAACCGTTTATCTAGGTTTGCAGTGCTATGTCATCTAGGCTATTTATTACAGAGGATCCTGTATTGTAGGCAGTGAAAACATCGTTTATGATTCCCCTTCTAGATCTCCCCGAGTCCATGGTGTCGCTAGCGTTTAGCGTGTATAGGTCTGCTTTGTCTACATTTCTAAAGTCTAACTCATAAAATTTCTTGAACTTGTCTCTAAGTAGGGCCTGGTATAGCAGCTCTGTTTCCTTCGGGCACCATGCTGGTAGGTGTAACTCGGTAAGGTTTAATATTACTGAAGCTACTGCACAATGTATTCCCTGGTATAACACCTTTTCGGTCGGTACAAATACTAATCCGTTCCCAGGTCCGTTGGTGGCGGTAAGACACCTTTCTATTACTGTGCGTATTGGCGGGGTTGTGGGCAGGGGTTTCTTAATGTGTGCTCTTAGTTCGGTGGCGTTAATTGGGAGTGGGGAGTGTGGAACCGCGCATCCGTGTAGGCTAGAATCCCATCCCATCCCTTCCCCTTCATCTTGCCATTGCCTGGCGAAGGCGATCGATATGCCTGCGGGACAAACATTCTCTGATCCCCACATGCAAACGTAAATTCCTTGTTCGGATTCCCACCATTTGTCCCAACACACTTTTACTTCTCCCCGTGTCCCCGTGATGGTGTGGTACGTATCATTACCGAGTCTTTCCCAGTCCGATTCCTGGTCCCATGCGTCCTTGCTGAGTTTTCTGAGCCACCACCATCTTCCCGGGGAATGCTTCCTTTGCAAGTCAAACATACACGTTTTCCCTCCGTAACACTGACTCGGGCAGTGATGATCTGTATCCGGGGGCATGGAACTGAGGCCTCCCCGTATGCAAACCCTTCCTGGCTGGAGTAGCAGGTAGAGTTAGATCCCAGCCACCCTGATCATCTTCTCTCGTGGGCATAAACGGCGAGTTCTTCCACACCTGGGGTGCCACCCCCGGCGGTTACGATCAGTGCTCTTCCTCCTGAACACCTATAAATGAGGGATTCTTCCACGTCTCCTCAGTCGCCGCTGTTCATCCCTATCAAGGTGAGCAGGAACAGGATCCTTTCCATACTGTTCTCTTTCTGTAGGGGCACATAAAACAGATTGTCCAGCCCTGAGCAAGCTCTCTGGCTTGACAAGGGTGACCGAGTTCCAAATTGGGCTCATAGTCTTTAATTGACTGGCTGTCTTATTCATTTCCTTGTGGACTGATTTCTGCTTTTAACTTTATCTCACAGCAGTTTTGTTTGTTATCTCACCAGTGCTTTCCTTAATAGTTATACCGGTAGATTCTTCTTACTCCCGGGTGTTACCCGGCCTGTGCCTCTTTTAATAGCTGCAGAGATAGATTTTTTTCCTTATCCCAGTTAACTAATGCATATATCACTATCATTACACATAATCTTACACTACTCTAAATTACTCACTAAACACTCTTGTATTCATATAGTACTATATATGTACATCTGCCACCCGTCTCCGGGTGGCCAGGTTAATTCCTGCCTTCTTTCTTTCTTCTTCTTCCGCTGGGTGTCCAGCGAGGTTGGTAATAGGTCGGCCTGCACCGCCGGACCCGGAGTGTCCTGACCGGACGTGGGTCTGAGTCCCACACTATCGGGGGAACGTCCCCTCTGGTGCTGCAGCACACCGCTCCTTTGGGGGTGGCTGCCTGACTTGTTTCTTCCCCTGGGGGTTCAGCCTGGTTGAGGGCTACGGGCTGGGGACTCTCACTTGGTGGCTGGTCCACCGCTATCTCTTCTGAGGGTCCCTCATTGCCCGAGGCTACCGGCTGGGTGTCCCTGCTCGCGGGCTGGTCTCTGACCTTAGGTACCCTTTTGCGGCTGGTCCCTTTCCCGGGGGTGAACCATTCAAATTGGAGCACTGGTGAACATGGTGTCTTTGTCCGTGGTATGCGGGGAGTCCTTCTTCAGGCTCTGGCTGCTGGGAGTACATCCGAGTCCCAAATGATTGGGGGAACAGCTCCTCCAGTAACACAGTCCACTGCCCCTCTAGGTACAGTCTGTGGATCTGCCACGTCCCCTGTGGGATTTCTACACTCGGGGGCTGTTGGCTGGGGGTCCCTGTCTTTAGTACGGGTTACAGCTTTTGGCTGTCCCTTATGTTTTGCTGCTGCCCCTGGGTTGAAAAGTTTGCACTGGTTTATGTGGAACCACTTTGTTCGGCGGGGCAGTTTTATGGCATGGACCATGGGGCTTGCCTTGTCGACAATGTGGTACGGCCCCATGTACAGTGCCTCAAAGACCCCTTCTCGAGCTTGGTTCTTTACCATAACCTGGTCCCCTATCTTCTACTCGTGGTGTTTGTGGGGCTCTAGCAGCAGTCGGTTGCACCGATGCTGTTTTCCCATGTTGTTAGCAGCCTGCCAGTGAATCTGTTTGAGGTGTTCAAGCAGAATCTTGATAAAGCTGTCCCGGTTCGCTTCCCTAAGCTGACCTTCCGTGAGTACTAGGGCTAACACATGGGTGGGGGTTCGCATGGCTCTGCCAGTCATGAGCTCGTACGGGGAGTACCCCTGCTCTTTGACTGGCTGGCCCGGATCCCCATGAGGACCAGTGGTAGGACCTCTACCCACCCTTTGGGTGAGTCCCCTGTCTCGTTGATAGTGTGGTTTAAACGCTCCACAGGCCCGGATGACTGCGGGTTGTGGGCGACGTGCCATTTTCCTTTGATGCCGAGTACCTTAAGGGTCTCCTGCTTCACCTGCCCGGTGAAGTGACTCCCTTGGTCAGACTCCACGTATTGTGGTAGTCCCCAACGAGAGAACACTTCTCTGACCAAGATCCTAGCTGTTCCCAGGGCAGTGGCTGTTCTGCATGGGAAGGCTTCCACCCATCTGGTGAATACATCCACCAATACTAGGTAGTACTTGTAGCCTCCCTGGGCAGTGGGTAGGGGCCCGATGTAATTGACTTGGATCGACTGCCAGGGTCCCTCTACCCTCCTGATATGTCCCATAGACACCTTTCTTTTCTGGGGGTTGGGGTTGTTAGCCGCGCACACCAGACAGCTAGCACAGAACTCACGGACATCCTCCCTGAGTCCTGGCCACCACCCTGCCTGTTCCACTCATTGCCAGTGGTCTCAGGTCTGGGGTGTCCTGCTCCTGGACCCTCGTGGGCCAGCTGGAGGAATTTTCTCCGGTGTTGTTGTGGTACTACCCCCCCGAACAGCATGCCTTCTTTAATGGCAATTGCTGCGGTGCCCTCTGAGCCGTCTATCTAGTGTTTTGCTAGTGTCTTCAGGACAGTTTTGTGGACGGGGTCTTGGATCTGACCCGTTTTTAGGTCCGGGGGACAAAGCTATCCCTGCCTTCTCTGCCGTCCCCATCCTGCCCCTGACTGCTGCGATGGGTCCTGGGTTGTACGGATCCCAGAGCTTGCCCGTGCAGGCACCTTGCTTGGCTAATATGTCGGCCTGCTGGTTTCCCTCGCTACGGGGTTCTGTGATAGAATGTGCTTTCACCTTATGTATGTAGGGATTCCCTTCCTCCCCTACGGCTTTCATCTTTTCCAGTGGGGGCTTAATTGCCAGGGGTCTCCCGTCGGCGGATGTGTATCCGCGGCGGGACCAAATAGCCAGGTACTCCATACACAAATTGCATGTGAACACACTGTCCAAGAAAATCGTGTATGGGGTAGGGAATTCTTCGGGGTGCGTGACTACGTACTCTATCGCAGACAGTTCAGCATGCTGGGCGCTCATAGTACTGGGGAGTTTAATCGCCAGGGCAATGCCTGCCTCAGGGTCATAAACTCCGCAGCCTGTGAGTCATTCACCTGCAGATACTGTGCTTGAACCTTCCACATAGATCACTCGGCCTGTGGGCTGTAACCAAGCCCAAAAGCCTATGTTAATTTCCCATACCCCTTCTACAGAACACTGGTGGGCTGTCCCTGGATAAATCATGTTGGCTGCGAGTCTTGGCTCGCAGAGACCCTTTACCCTTAGGTCCATTTGAGAGAGGAGCAAGGTCCAGCGAGCAATGCCGGCACTGCTCACTGTCCCGTCCTTGATTCTCCCGCCCAGGAGCATTTGGGTGGGTGTATGGTGGGTAAGGAATGTGATAGGGGACCCCTCTGTGAAGATCAGTGATCTTTTCACAGCTCAGTGAGTGGCTAGAAGGTGCCACTCGCAGTTGGAGTATCCCTTGTCCACATCCGTGAGTATCCTGAAGGAGTAGACCACTGGTCTTAGCCGGCCGTGCCGCTCTTGGAGCAGTACTGCACTGAGGCTGTCCCCACTGGCTGCTACCTCCAGGAAAAACTCTTTACCCCCATCGATAGGCCCTAGAGCTGGCACGGTCTGCAGGTCTTTCTTGAGTTGGATAAATGCTGCCTCGCAACCTTTGTCCCATTCCCACTCCACTCCCTTGTGTTGGAGTCGGAGCAGAGGGGCTGCAATGGCTGCATAATCCTCAATGAAATCTCTGCAATACCCGGTTAGCCCTAGAAAAGATCTTAATCCTGTTCCTGTGTTGGGGGCGGGTAACTTCTGCACTGATTCCCTTCTAGCTTTGTCAATGGCTCTTTCCCCAGCGCGCACAGCCAGTCCCAGGAACTTTACTTCCTTCAGGCCGATCTGTGCCTTCTTGGAGTTTACTTTAAATTCCTCTTCTTTTAGCAGCTCCAGCAGTTCAGCCAGCAGTGGGCCATGCTCCTCCCCCTCATCAGTGAACAGGAGCAGGTCATCCACATACTGTACGAGCTGCTGGGGTCTGCTGAAGCTCTTTAAACAATTGGCCATAAACTGATGTAAAATACTCGGGCTGTTGTGGAAGCCCTGAGGGAGATGTTCCAAGTGTATTGCTGTCCTTTAAAGGTAAAAACAAACTTGTACTGATCTTCCCTTCTTAAAGGTATGGACCAGAACCTGCTGGAAATATCCAGCACCGTGAAGGTAGTCACGGAGGCTGGGATACTTCCAATGAGGTCGGCGACAGCAGCAACGGTGGGTGCACAGGCGGGGATGTTACGGTTCAGTACTTGATAGTCCACCGTGGCTCTCCAGGAGTTGTCCGGTTTCTTAACTGGCCACAACGGAGAGTTCACATGGGTAGCTATTGGTCTCAATACCCCCTGTTTAACCAGCGAACCCAAGGCTGTTTCCATGTCTGCCTCCGCCTCCCTGGGGAAGTTGTACTGTTTCTGTGGTCAAGTCATGGGGTCCCCATCTATGCTAACCTCGACCCCGTTTATTCTCCCACAGTCATGTTTGTGAGTGGCAAAAGCTTCAAGGTTTTTCTTGGTATTCTATTGGTGTGTTACTGATCAGTGATTCAAGGTCATAACCGTACTTTGGTTTCATGGTGCACACCGTCCCTTTTCCCTGTTTTCCTGGGATAACCATCACCTCACTCTCCTTTCACATACAGACTGACCCCCAAAGACAGTGGTTTCTTAAATCCACTAGGATCCCGTGGCCTAGGATGAAGTCAGCCCCCAGGATCCCTCTCCCTTCCTGCTCCCACTTCATCAGGACACAAGTCCACTTAGTGTGGAGTGTACCTAAATGAATGGAGAGTGGAACGGAGAATGAGCCAGTCTGTTCAGTGCCTGTGAAACCCACCAAGCTGTAGGGGACCCCGTCAGACAGAGGTGAGATGGCGGGGTTAGCTGCATAGACAAAGGTGCTTGAGGCACCAGTGTCCAGCAGGTAAGTGCCTTTCACCTTTTCCACTTCCATTTGAACGGTCGGTCTCCCCCACGCATCATACTCAAGGGAACAAAGGTAGACAGGCTGTGCCTGTCCTAGTCACGGTTTTGGGCGGAGAGGGCAGATGAGATTTCGGAACCGGTGGCGATGGCTGCCTTCCCAGGGCATCTAACATGGTTCGGAGTGCGGTTAGGAAGGTATCGAATGAGTGGGGAGGTATTGACTTATCAGTCTCTGCCCTTTTGGCCAGGACTGGAGAACTCTTTCCTGCGCTACTTTCCCAAGGATTTCTACAATCCTTTCTCCAGTGCCCGCCTTTTCCGCACCCGAAGCAGATACGTTTTGTATCGGAGGGGTTGCCCCCCTCCTGGCGCCATTCCCTCTTATCTTGGCTAGGTCGGATTTCGTGAATCCTTCCCTTTTGTGGGAACTCTTCCGTCCCTCTGCTGTTTCTGTAAGCTAGGGTCAGTTGCCTAAGCACTCCCTGTTCGGTGGCTTGGGGATCTCTTGGGTTGAACCAGGTCTCAGCCTTGGTTCTTATTCGGGGTAAACTGTTAGCTGCTAGGCTTCGGAGTCAGTGTGCTAACTCGTCCGGGCTTAAGTGATCCCTGTCTATGTCCCCACTAGGCGCTCTGGTACACAGGCCACAGTCGGCCTGCGAAAGCCTGGGGGGTTTCCCCTGCGATCTGCACCGTTTTCTCCACTCTGGAGAAGGGACTCCCGTCATTGCAGCCCATAGCTTCTAAAATGTCTTTCTGGACAGCAGCAAGTGTTTTCCGTCCCCTTTTGCTCTCAGTAGAGAGGGACTGGTGCAGCTTGCTGTCCAGGGATAGGAGGAGCATCTTTGACATTTCTGCATCGTCGCACCCATTAATACCCTCTGCCTGTTCCACCTCCATAAAGTGAACCGAGGGGTATCACTTTGGAGTTAGCTTTCCCAGGTGGCTTATCATAGCCCTGAGCTGATGGGGAGTGTGAGGGACCACAAACTGACTTTCCAGGGACCCTGGACCCCCGGCGAGGGTGGGTGGGCCAAACTTCTGTTGCCGGACCGGGCACGTTGGCCCTGGTTCTGGCTCTCCCTGTTCTGGCTCGCCTACCCCTCCTCCCTGCTGCCAAGCCGAGCTGAAACTCGGTGCCACAGGTGGTGGTGGTTCACTATCCCTGTCTGCCCCACAACTGATTTACCCCTCCTGCTGCTGAACCCGTGTAGTCACCGGTGCCACAGGTGGTGGCCGGGAAGTTTCCTCCTTCTCTTCCAGGTTTACCTGGAGCATATCCGGGCTTATTAGGCATACCATGCCTTTTGCCTTGGTCAGAGCAAGGTTTAAACTTTTGATTTGTTGCTGGCAGAGACCCTGGTCTCCCGATTCAAACCCATTAGTGCTAGTGACTTTATACGCTGCCTGCACATCTTTTAACTTTTCCTGGAGTTCTTTTACTTGTAGGGTGAGGCGAGTGCTTTCCTCCCTCGGTGATTTTTCATTACTTTTGGCCTCGGTAACCTGACATTGAAAATAGTCCTGACTGTTTTTAAACCTTTCCATTATCTGGGTCCTTTCCTGTTTTAGCTTATGGTGTTCTCCCCATAACCTTTCTTCTGACATAACCCTTTCCTGATAGTTCTCTGCGCATTCCCATATCTCTGCCTGTAGTGTCTCATTGGTTTTATCTAGGAGTTGGACCTGTCGCTGTAGACAGACCAACCAAATTGCCTTCTCTGCTGCTTCTTTGTGATCTTTGCTTGGAGTCCACTGGGCTGCAGCGTCAGCTGGACGCTCAGCATGCAATAAACCAAGCACCCATTCCTTATTTACATTGACCTTATACACATAGGAGGAAATCCTCTCTTCCATCTTGGTTCTTTGCCCCAAACCAGTACTCTCTGCATCACACCCCTTGTACCAGAGTCCTGCCGTGGTTGCCATTTTGTAAGGGCCCGGGGGTCAGGTTCACCTCTGATCAACTTGAGCGGTTCGAATCGCTCCCACTCCCTCGGGTTCTAGACGCTGGGTTTATTTGGGGGATGTGATAAAGGACAACTGGTTTGGTGCAGAAGGACTTTGACTTTATTACAGTCAAGAATGATACGTCCTTACTATACAGTATAAATGCACACGAGGTCCATGCTTGAGAGAAGGTCAGTCTGTGACCTGTCTTTTATTTCATAGCACTCAAGTGATGGAAGTGGGTGGAGCTTCCCCTTTTATATCTGAAGGTCGAGGTTAGGAGTGTCTCCCACAAGTTCACCACCTAGTGGTCAGTGTACTCACAGTGTACAACTTAGGTCAGATTATACATGGGTTACAATGCTGGTTGAATACATGCCATCACCTCCCCCCTGCCAAAGTCTTATTGAGATCACAGGTTGAGTCTCTCTGGTGGTTTACACTCCCTTGTAGAACGCCTGAGTTGGGGCTCCGCTTGTTGGGCGCTGGCCTGAGTGTCTGCTGTTTGTGGTGCCTCAGGCCTGTCTGGACTGCCCACAGTGACTGGGCTCTCCTCCCTTTGGTTCCTGTGTTCGGTCACCTGTGGTGGAGTGAACTCTACATCTTGTTCTTCCTCTGCTTCTTCTATGGGATTGCTGAACCTCCTTTTTGTTTGATCCACATGTTTGCGGCAGATTTGTCCATTGGTAAGTTTAACTACCAGAATCCTATTTCCCTCTATGGCAACCACAGTGCCTGCGAGCCATTTGGGCCCTGCAGCGTAGTTGAGGACAAAAACATGGTAATTTACATCAATACATCGCGCCCTCGCATTCCTGTCATGGTAGTCATATTGTGACTGGCGCCTGCTCTCGACAATTACTTTCATGGTGGGGTGTATAAGGGATAACTTGGTTTTGAGCATCCTTTTCATTAGCAGCTCTGCAGGTGGAACCCCTGTGAGCGAGTGTGGTCGAGATCTGTAGGCCAACGGGAAGCATGATAAGCAGCATTGTAGGGAACCCCCTTGGATTTTGAGCAACCCTGTTTGATTATCGGCACTGCTCGTTCTGCCTGGCCGTTTGAGGCCGGCTTGAACGGTGCCATTCTAACATGGTTAATTCCATTGCCTGCCATGAAGTTCTTGAATTCAGTGCTTGTGAAGCACGGGCCATTGTCGCTGACCAAGATGACCGGTAGACCGTAGGCGGCGAACATTGCCCGCAGACTTTCTACCGTGGCAGAGGATGTGCTTGAATTTAAAATGTCACACTCGATCCATTTGGAGTAGGCGTCTACTACAAACAAAAATATTTTTCCCATGAAAGGACCTGCGTAGTCCACATGGATGCATGACCAAGGCTTAGCCAAAGAAGTTTGCCACCGAATAGCGTCGCAAAGAGGTCTTCCGCTCTCGGTAGCGGGTACTGGTCTTGGAGTGACACCCGATTGATGGTGGCCTTGTAATCGCCACATATCCTGACCGACCCATCCGCCTTGAGCGCCGGCACAATCGGGCTCGCCCAGTCACTGAATTCGACTGGCGAGATGATGCCTTCCCTCAGCAGGCCGTCCAATTCGCCTTCTATCTTTTCCCGCATTACATACGGCACCGCTCTGGCCTTGTGGTGTACTGGCCTGGCGTCCGGGTCTATGTGAATCATTACCTTGACCCCCATGAAAGTGCCACTGCCGGGTTGAAATAATGAGTCAAATTTGTCCTATAAGTTCCTATCGAGTGGAGGGTAGCCAATGTAACCCCACTTTTTAAAAAAGAAGGAGAGAGAAAGCAGGGAATTATAGACCGGTCAGCCTGACCTCAGTAGTGGGTAAAATGATGGAATCAATTATTAAGGATGTCACAGCAGCGCATTTGGAAAATGGTGACATGATAGGTCCAAGTCAGCATGGATTTGTGAAAGGGAGATCATGCTTGACAAATCTTCTGGAATTTTTTGAGGATGTTTCCAGTAAAGTGGACAAAGGAGAACCAGTTGATGTGGTATATTTGGACTTTCAGAAGGCTTTCGACAAGGTCCCACACAGGAGATTAATGTGCAAAGTTAAAGCACATGGGATTGGGGGTAGTGTGCTGACGTGGATTGAGAACTGGTTGTCAGACAGGAAGCAAAGAGCAGGAGTAAATGGGTACTTTTCAGAATGGCAGGCAGTGACTAGTGGGGTACCGCAAGGTTCTGTGCTGGGGCCCCAGCTGTTTACATTGTACATTAATGATTTAGACGAGGGGATTAAATGTAGTATCTCCAAATTTGCAGATGACACTAAGTTGGATGGCAGTGTGAGCTCCGAGGAGGATGCTATGAGGCTGCAGAGTGACTTGGATAAGTTAGGTGAGTGGGCAAATGCGTGGCAGATGAAGTATAATGTGGATAAATGTGAGGTTATCCACTTTGGTGGTAAAAACAGAGAGACAGACTATTATCTGAATGGTGACAGATTAGGAAGGGGGAAGGTGCAGCGAGACCTGGGTGTCATGGTACATCAGTCATTGAAGGTTGGCATGCAGGTACAGCAGGCGGTTAAGAAAGCAAATGGCATGTTGGCCTTCATAGCGAGGGGATTTGAGTACAGGGGCAGGGAGGTGTTGCTACAGTTGTACAGGGCCTTGGTGAGGCCACACCTGGAGTATTGTGTACAGTTTTGGTCTCCTAACTTGAGGAAGGACGTTCTTGCTATTGAGGGAGTGCAGCGAAGATTCACCAGACTGATTCCAGGGATGGTGGGACTGACCTATCAAGAAAGACTGGATCAACTGGGCTTGTATTCACTGGAGTTCAGAAGAGTGAGAGGGGACCTCATAGAAACGTTTAAAATTCTGACGGGTTTGGACAGGTTGGATGCAGGAAGAATGTTCCCAATGTTGGGGAAGTCCAGAACCAGGGGTCACAGTCTAAGGATAAGGGGTAAGCCATTTAGGACCGAGATGAGGAGGAACTTCTTCACCCAGAGAGTGGTGAACCTGTGGAATTCTCTACCACAGAAAGTAGTTGAGGCCAATTCACTAAATATATTCAAAAGGGAGTGAGATGAAGTCCTTACTACTCGGGGGATCAAGGGGTATGGCGAGAAAGCAGGAATGGGGTACTGAAGTTTCATGTTCAGCCATGAACTCATTGAATGGCGGTGCAGGCTAGAAGGGCTGAATGGCCTGCTCCTGCACCTATTTTCTATGTTTCTATGTTTCTATGTCCAGGATCTGTGAGCATGATACTCGCTCCACAGAGGAAATTGCATTGACATCGCCCCATTTCCAGTTCATGACAGCAAGCCAACTCCTCCCCAGTAGTGCAGGACCGTCCCCTGGGACAATCCAGAGTGGCAACCTGTTCTCCGAATCTTTGTGGGTCACGACTACCATGGTGCTGCCTAGCACCGGAATGATCTGCTTTTTATATGTCCGTAGCTGTGCGTCAATCAGCGATAATTTTGGCCACCTGGCCTTGGACGCCCACAACTTTTCAAACTGTTTGATACCCATCAGGGATTGGCTGGCCCCCGTGTCTAGCTCCATTGATACTGGGATGCCATTGAGGAGCACATTCATCATTATCGGTGGCATCCTGGTGTATGAACTGTATACGTGCTCCACATGAACACGCTGCACTTCAGCTTCCAGCAATTTCCCCCAGCGTTCATTTCTGCAATTTCTGCAGGTATTTTGCTACCTCTGCAAACTCCGGCTGAGTGTGTGCCTCCACGCCTCCAGCATGAGCTGCTGTTTGAAACAAAAGGTCCCTTGCCAGTCGATCGTCCCTGACTGCCCCTGTTATTGCCCTTGAGTGCGCCATTAACAGGTGTTTATGGCCCCATTACTGGCCGCATTGTCCCTTGCAATGGCATGAATCGCCGTTCAGCTTGCCATTGTCTCTGTCGAACTCCCCCTCTTGGTTCGACTACATGTTGGGGCATGCCCAACTGCCCCTGTCTGCCTGGAGAACTGTGTGCTGCTTTAACAATGTTGAATCTCTGTCCCAACCATTCCTTAACACAGTGCCTCTTGTCTGTTCTGCTAGTGGCCATGCTCGCGTGGTTTAAATCTCAGTTTCTTGTCGCCATTGATACGTCCTTACTATACAGTATAAATGCACACGAGGCCCATGCTTGAGAGAAGGTCACTCTGTGACCTGTCCTTTATTTCATACCACTCAAGTGATGGAAATGGGTGGAGCTTCCCCTTTTATATCTGAAGATCTAGGTTAGGAGTGTCTCCCACAAGTTCACCACCTAGTGGTCATTGTTCTCACAGTGTACAACTTAGGTCAGATTATACATGGGTTACAATGCTGGTTGAATACATGACAAAGAAAGTACAATGTCAAACTTATAACCACTCTAATAAAGAACAATACATCACACATTCAAAAGGGGTTACAGTAAAATTATACCTCCCACCTCCCAATACCTAATTCTAGCTCGGTTAAACTCCAGTGCGGGCAGTGACAATGCTTACCAATCCTTTCTGGTCAGTTAGCGGTAGTTCGTGATTTCGGGGTTCACTGAAATTTGTAGGTTCTGCTTGCTGTACTCCGAACGTCAGAGAAGACTTCTAACTGCGCAATCTTCAGTTGGGTTGAGTCCGTTGATGCGCGAAGGCGCGTTTTGGATCTATGGGGTAAGTACGCGATTTTCTTCGTTGGAAATAGCTTCAAAGTTTTTTTCGGTGATGTTTTCACCTGTTGGTAGTCAGGCCTTAGATTGTAGAGTGAAAACTTTTTGATTTTTCATTTTTTTCCCGTTGAAGTTTTGTTTCGAGTTTAGTCGATCGCGGTGGTTTTTCGTTGGGACCACGGTGGCTGTGGTCGCTTGTTGCCGCGATGGTGATGTTCTTCCTTCCTTCAGGACTTCAGGACTTCGAGGCTGGAGAAGTTAGTTTACAATTGTCGCGTTGGTTTCTCTCCTTGTCTTAATGACATATTCGTAGTATAGCACAAGCAATATGGTATACTCTCTGTTGAAATAGGGGGCCAGTTATACGGTTTGAGTTGTTCTAATCTTGGCGCCAAATCAGTTCAGAATTCTTTGTTTAAATTTGGCAGGCTTGACTCTTCTTTGTAATATTTTGGCAGGCTCATTAAAAGTTAATATGTTTTGGGTGGGTTGATGTTCTAAAACTGTTTCCTGATGGAAATATTAGCTTGGTAATCGCAATGTCCTTTTGTGCTTGGTTTTTCGCATACAGGCTGGATTGGGCCTCTTTGTGATGTACATGCTGAAATGGTTTTCCAGATTGAGGTTGATGGTGGCGATCACTGGGTTATTTGTTGTAATGTTAATGTCTCTTGTGGAGAAGGATTCTCAAATACACATTTCTCCAGACAAGTTACTTTAGTCCTAACAGCCAGACAGCTTCAATAATCAAGTTGTCTCCTGTTAGTTCTTTAGGCCCGCCCACAGCCTTGAATTTGTCTTTTTAAAAGTCCAAAATTCGATTAAAGTCCGTTGTTTCTTCCGTAAGCACTTGATGATTTAAAACTTTGCGGTAGATAGTCCCAAATTAAATTTCCTTTCGAATGAACCCAAACACTGGGGAGGGTTCTTGTGAATTTTGCATCCTTTCAGGATGAGACATCCCCCTAGAACCGCAGGTCAAGGTCATGAATGCTTGGCTCACGGAGATGGCCTTCTGCAATGTGACTATAGTATCCACAAATAATAGCTTATGACGAAGGCCCTCATGGCCGATTCCAATGACAAAGATATCCCGCAGCGCTTCAGTGAGGTGGTCGCCGAAATCACACTGTGCCACCAGCCTCCTGAGGTCTGCAGTATATTTTGCGATCTCCTGGCCTTTGGCTGCCGGTGTGTATAAAACCAGTGTCTGGCTCTGAGGATGCTCTCTTTGGGCTTGAGTTGTTCTTGGATCAGCATTACAAGCTTCCTGATGAGGCCATAGATGGTGGACCCACAACTGGTTAGCAGGATAGCTCTGCGCTTATCAGCCAGTGTGGCTGAATTGTCGCCTGCCAGATCATTTGCTATGAAGAAATGGTCGAGCCTCTCCACAAAGGCTTCCCAATCATCACCATCGGAGAACTGCTGCAACATTCCAAGGTTAGCTATTTTCGCGTGAAGGTCCGTAATCTCGTTGCCAATTGTTATGGCTTCAGATACTCTAATAATGACGCCACGAGACAATGTGTTGTGCTTGAACTGTAGTGACATTAGTCGATTTAACATAACTCCAGATTGAGAATCACACATGGTGGTCTGCCTTTTATACCAGGCCTGGCACACCTGTACAGATAACCTACAAGTCTCCCACTGCAGTGCCCTCTGGTGGCATACCTTGTATTCGTACAAGCAGTAACCATGTAGGATACATGACATAATGGATACGCATTCACGCACCACGGCGGACTCTGAGTCGCTCTAGGCCTAGGTCCGACCTCTGCAATCGGGTGGGTCCTGCCCTGTGCCATTCTGCCTGCTGCAAACATCATTTGGTGCATGGTGCTTACCAGTGAGCTTCGATTCTGTGAAGATATCTGTTTTGTATTATCACTCGTGGATATGAAGGCTTGGGCTATCGTGATGGCATTGCTCTGATCCAGGGATTTGGCAGACAGCAGTTTGCGAAGGATGACCTCGTGGTCAAATCCAAGCACAAAAAAGTCCCGCAACATTTCCCGCAAGGATCCTGCAAAGTTGCACTGCCCCGCAAGGCGTCTTAGGTTGGCAACAAAACTCGCCACATTCTGGCCCTCGGAGTGACGTTGCTTGTAAAAGCGGTACCTGGCCATCAGGATACTCTCCTTTGGCTTGAGATGTTCCTTAGCCAGCGTACGCAGCTCTGTGTAAGATATGTCCGTTATTTTGACCTGTGCCAGCAAATGTTTAAGGATGCCATATACCGATGACCTACATACGGTGAGGAGAATCGCCCTGCGCTTGGTCGCCGTCTCAGCCTTGTCCAATTCGTTGGCCACAAAATACTGGTTGAGGCACTCAATGAAGGCTTCCCAGTCATCACGCTCAACAAATCTCTCAAGAATACCAATAGCCGCCATTACCGCGTGAAAGTTCTTGATCCGTTACTCGTCGCCAATTTGTTATGTTCAGAATAAATTCACAGGACTATATCGCAAGCTCAAACTGTTGTGACCTTGGTCTCTTTATTCAGACTCCAGAGTGAGGAAGCAGCATGGTGAATCACCTTTTATACCTGCTTGCCCCAGGATGCACAGGTGACCCTTAGGTCTCCCACAGGTGTGCCCCCTAGTGGCAAGTCTTACATTTGGGTAAGGTACATTACGTACATTCATAACTCTGTTCCATCCACCTCTGTTCATTCTCCCCCCACGTTCCCCTGAACGCACTTGGAACAGTTGAAACCAAGTGCTTTATTTGTCTTGTACCTCCAGCATATACTGAGGGTGGAGCTTCACTGCATTCTGTTTAGAATGTAATGGACATGATTGAAATTAATAAGATGTAATTTGATTTTAGAAGCAATCTGTCATGCAGTTAGGAGGCAGATAGTTGGGTGGATGGGAGCAGGAAGTTACAAAGGGACATGGACAGATTAAGTGGGTGGCAAAAACTGTGAAAGGAGCTCAATGTGGGGAAGGGTGAGGTCATCCACTTTGGAGCTGGGAAAGATAAATCGTAATCAAAAAAGCTAATAGAATGTTGGCTATATGACAAATTAAGGCGGTTGATGAGAAATGTTGTTGTATTTAGAGGTCCTGATATAAGCCTATAGTCGAAAGCGATCATGCTTTATTTGAAAGGGTATTGAACATGTGGAAATTGGAGCTGGATTTTCGGGTTTGCAGTTTTCGGGGCGAAAAGGAAGGCAGGGCGAGAAAGTTGCCGCACGGGTAACGTTTATGCTGTGTGGAGAAACTTTTGCCGTCTGGGCCCTGTGCCGGCGCAGCGCAAATGGAGGCGTTGTACAACTTTCGCAGCGTGAAAATGGGAACCTCACCAACTAAAGTGCCGGGCTGGGAGTGCTCCGAGAGAGGTCTTGGGAGTGGTAAAAGAAACAAATAAAAATCACAAAAACATTCCAAAAACATTGCCCACATCACCACAACACAAATCGCTACAAAAAAATAAAAGAATAAACACTGGAACTTACCTTTTTTTGCAGTTTATCTACCTCACCGCCTCTGGCATGTCTGGACTGCCCTGTTTTCCCTGGCGGTCATCGTGGGGTGCACTTCACGGCATATGGGTCAGGTGCGAGTTGAAACTACTGCCAGTGTTGCAATGAGAGGCGTTGTACACCCGGCACAGCTCTTCCTGGCGGTGCTTCTAAGTGCCGCTGCAAAACCCGACCAGAGGATCGCGCTTGGACGCAAAAGACCTCACTGCCCCATTTCTCGCCGCGGAGGATCAAAACACAATGAAATCCAGAGTGCAAAGGACCCAAAAATCCCGTCCTAATGTTTTGTTTTAGCTGTGGCTATGAGAAAAAGAAAAGGGGGATCAAGAGGACAAATGCAGGGACATTAGGTTGATCAGTCAACATAGGAGGTTTCTGACCCCACCTGCAGGGACCCATGCCTCCAGAGTGTACAAACTCGAGAGGTCTTACTTGGATCTGTCAATCAGGAAATGCATGAGAAGACTCTACTTCACTTACAAGGCAATAACCGATTGTGACAGCTGCCCGCACTGCTATAAGGAAGATGTTCAGCTGGCTCTTTTCCACAAATACCAAAGCTCCCATTTGGAAATAGCTCGATTACTCCTTCGTGCAGACAATCCCTCATCTTGACGTTAAATCAGAGCCAGGCCATTCAGGACAGAAGTTAGAAAACATTTCTTCATACAGAGGATGTTAGAAGTGTGTAACTCTCTCCCACAAAAAGCAGTAGATGCTAGCTCAATTAATAACTTTCAATCTGAGATAGATAGTCGCTAGACAAGAGTATAGCATGATATGGTAGATGGAATTAAGATGCAGATCAGTCACGATCTCATTGAATGTCAGAACATGCTCAAGGGCTGAATGGCCTACTCCTGTTCCTATAATCCGATGTTCCTATGGATTGTTCTTGACCAACATCCCATCACTGAAAATAAATCAGCCAACTTTCCGACTGTTAATGACCAACATGCATCGCTTTGGTGCCTACTATTGTGTACCCTTTCAATCCTAGCTTCCATCTCCTCCTCCTACATTGTCAAGAGGTTGAAGTTGCCGGCTGATGTTTTGCAGCAGGAATTTTAGAGGATTGAGATGTAATTTCCTTATCTTTGATTGGAGGTCGTTTACCCATTGGGAAGAGCATAGACAATATTATATCAGAGGTGCTAAATGCTTACCGACTGGGAGCAGCAAAATTACCAACACCTGCGAACCTCCATGGTGAGTTAACGTGACGCTAAAACTTACCGCCGCAATCTCCTGCGCCCGAGAGATCGTGACGTCATCTGGTGTGCAGCAACCCGTTATCGCCCCGGATGTAAAATTTGCTTCTGCCCACTGCACATTGCCGGGCATCAACAACAGCAGCTGCAGGAGGCGTTGTCACCTTGGCTGCCTGCTTGGGGAGCGCTAATTAATGGCAGTGGTGGTCAGGCAGGCCAAAATGTTATTATGTGCTGGTTTTTGAATTTTTTCCAGGCCGTGATTGATCAGACCTACACTCTCCAAGAGTACTGGGGGCTGCTCTGCGCTTATTGCAGGTGCCATCGATGGCCATTCACAGCCTTAGCCTCCAATGATCGCAGCATTGGCACTTCTCTTTAAGCGAGGGAAGGAGCCTGTGAAACCGGCAGCGCTGCACGGAACATTGTGCAGCGCTCTGCTGCTACTGCCCCTCTCGCTTTCTTTAGCACTCTAAGGGAAGCAGTAGCACTTGATTTAGTGCTCCACTTCCCTCTTGGAGCGCTAAACCAGAAGTTCCCGTTGGAATCATTTGTGCAGCACCTGGCGTAACATTTGCACTCCCGCAAAAGTAATCGCCCCCAAACGGGGCGCTACACAGTTTCTAGCCCTCTGTGGCTTCCACTGCCTCCCTACATTTCTAGCTGTGAGTAAATGAACACTTGCAAGAGAATGACGGGGATGTGAAAGGTATTGTGGTACCTCCTTCACACGTTGGTAAGTATTGGATGATGATCACTGTAGTGAGGACAAGTTGGCTGCAACTGGGAAGGTAGTGCTCACTGCAAAGGGCCTTCCACTGGGCCTGGATCAAGCCATTCATATGTCTTCTTCCCTCAGGGCCTAAACGCTGTGTCCTCCTTTGCGCGGTCACAGACAGCAACACCTCAACCGAAGAGTCTTTACATTTGTGGGCTGAGTGCCCTCAAGAAGTGAGCTAAGGAGGTAAAGGAACAAAATGGTTGCCTTGGCTTTACAGCTGCTGCAGTAACACATGATTTTCTTCCTTCTCAGAGGTGGACTGCCTATAGAGAGCACTACTATTGCCAGGAGTCCACCATGAGTCATTAATAAAGGTGCACCAAGGAAAATTGGTCTGGTTCTAGGTGGTATGGCATTGGACAGCAGAATTGCAATTCCATTTCTATATTTAAGCTGATAAAAGGAAAAAAAAACTCCAGGTCCAAGTCTCAGCCTGAGGGCCTGCTCCCACTCTCTGGTCAGCTTATTCCCAAGAACTTCACCCAGTCTTTTAGTCGAGGGTACAACCTTGCCAATAATATCAGTTTTCCTCGGCCCATGGACAAAATTCTCAAAGGCTACCTTAATACATAGAATTACATGGAACTTATAGCACAGGAACAGGCAATTCAGCCCAAATAGTCCATGTTGGTTTTTATCTTCCACATGAGTAGTCGTTAGAATTTCCTGGGCCCACTCTGTTCCCATATCCATTTATTCCCCTTTCCTTCAACCACCTAGCTACATCATAAATGCTGACATGGTATCTGCTTTAATCATTATTTCTGGTAGGGTATTCCACAGCCTCACAACCCTCCATTAAATTGCTTCTTCTGCTTTAATTCCTGATCTGCACAATGACAGATGGAGCTTGAGGGCTTCAAGACTCATTGGACAGACATTGACCTACAGTTAAATGAAAGAGAAAAATATATCCTCCCATTCTAGAGAAGATTTTCTTTACCTTCCATATCCTGAATTATACAACTTGGAAAATGCAACATTATTGTTCCATGGATTCCATTTTGCCCTGTCTCTTAAAAGTACATTGTACTGCTTAAAGATTGAAGACAATAATTTCACTGTATTCATCACTATGAGTAGAAATGTGATTGCACAGATTTTATGTGGAATAAGATATCACCCATTGTGCATGTACTTCTCTTTCTTCCTATAAGACATTCTTTAAAAGCTACTTTTTCCCCCCAAGCTTTTGGTCATCTGTCTTAATATCTCTTTATGTTGCTTGGTGTCAAATTTTGTTTGTTAGTGTTCCTATGAAGCGCCTTGGGACGTTTTATTTCGTTAAAGGCGCTATATAAATGCAAGTTGTTGTTTTATGCCACCGATGGAATAGGGATCCACTGATGGTGTCAGTCAGTGACAAATTTGAAGTTGTTTAATAATGGGAATAACACCACCACATGTTACAAATACTTCATATCAGTACTGCCAATGGTTATAGAAACATAGAAAATAGGTGCAGGAGCAGGCCATTCAGCCCTTCTAGCCTGCACCGCCATTCAATGAGTTCATGGCTGAACATGAAACTTCAGTACCCACTTCCTGCTTTCACGCCATACCCCTTGATCCCCCGAGTAGTAAGGACTTCATCTAACTCCCTTTTGAATATATTTAGTGAATTGGCCTCAACTACTTTCTGTGGTAGAGAATTCCACAGGTTCACCACTCTCTGGGTGAAGAAGTTTCTCCTTATCTCGGTCCTAAATGGCTTACCCCTTATCCTTAGACTGTGACCCCTGGTTCTGGACTTCCCCAACATTGGGAACATTCTTCCTGCATCCAACCTGTCCAAACCCGTCAGAATTTTAAACGTTTCTATGAGGTCCCCTCTCACTCTTCTGAACTCCAGTGAATACAAGCCCAGTTGATCCAGTCTTTCTTGATATGTCAGTCCCGCCATCCCGGGAATCAGTCTGGTGAACCTTCGCTGCACTCCCTCAATAGCAAGAATGTCCTTCCTCAAGTTAGGAGACCAAAACTGTACACAATACTCCAGGTGTGGCCTCACCAAGGCCCTGTACAACTGTAGCAACACCTCCCTGCCCCTGTACTCAAATCCCCTCGCTATGAAGGCCAACATGCCATTTGCTTTCTTAACCGCCTGCTGTACCTACATGCCAACCTTCAATGACTGATGTACCATGACACCCAGGTCTCGTTGCACCTTCCCTTTTCCTAATCTGTCACCATTCAGATAATAATCTGTCTCTCTGTTTTTACCACCAAAGTGGATAACCTCACATTTATCCACATTATACTTCATCTGCCACGCATTTGCCCACTCACCTAACCTATCCAAGTCAATCTGTAGCCTCATAGCATCCTCCTCGCAGCTCACACTGCCACCCAACTTAGTGTCATCCGCAAATTTGGAGATACTACATTTAATCCCCTCGTCTAAATCATTAATGTACAATGTAAACAGCTGGGGCCCCAGCACAGAACCCTGCGGTACCCCACTAGTCACTGCCTGCCATTCCGAAAAGTACCCATTTACTCCTACTCTTTGCTTCCTGTCTGACAACCAGTTCTCAATCCACGTCAGCACACTACCCCCAATCCCATGTGCTTTAACTTTGCACATTAATCTCCTCTGTGGGACCTTGTCGAAAGCCTTCTGAAAGTCCAAATATACCACGTCAACTGGTAATCCTTTGTCCACTTTATTGGAAACATCCTCAAAAAATTCCAGAAGATTTGTCAAGCATGATCTCCCTTTCACAAATCCATGCTGACTTGGACCTATCATATCACCATTTTCCAAATGCGCTGCTATGACATCCTTAATAATTGATTCCATCATTTTACCCACTACTGAGGTCAGGCTGACCGGTCTATAATTCCCTGCTTTCTCTCTCCCTCCTTTTTTAAAAAGTGGGGTTACATTGGCTACCCTCCACTCGATAGGAACTGATCCAGAGTCAATGGAATGTTGGAAAATGACTGTCAATGCATCCGCTATTTCCAAGGCCACCTCCTTAAGTACTCTGGGATGCAGTCCATCAGGCCCTGGGGATTTATCGGCCTTCAATCCCATCAATTTCCCCAACACAATTTCCCGACTAATAAAGATTTCCCTCAGTTCCTCCTCCTTAATAGACCCTCTGACCACTTTTATATCCGGAAGGTTGTTTGTGTCCTCCTTAGTGAATACTGAACCAAAGTACTTGTTCAATTGGTCTGCCATTTCTTTGTTCCCCGTTATGACTTCCCCTGATTCTGACTGCAGGGGACCTACGTTTGTCTTTACTAACCTTTTTCTCTTTACATACCTATAGAAACTTTTGCAATCCACCTTAATGTTCCCTGCAAGCTTCTTCTCCTACTCCATTTTCCCTGCCCTAATCAAACCCTTTGTACTCCTCTGCTGAGTTCTAAATTTCTCCCAGTCCCCAGGTTCGCTGCTATTTCTGGCCAATTTGTATGCCATTTCCTTGGCTTTAATACTATCGCTGATTTCCCTAGATAGCCACGGTTGAGCCACCTTCCCTTTTTTATTTTTACGCCAGACAGGAATGTACAATTGTTGTAATTCATCCATGCGGTCTCTAAATGTCTGCCATTGCCCATCCACAGTCAACCCCTTAAGTATCATTAGCCAATCTATCTTAGCCAATTCATGCCTCATACCTTCAAAGTTACCCTTCTTTAAGTTCTGGACCATGGTCTCTGAATTAACTGTTTCATTCTCCATCCTAATGCAGAATTCCACCATATTATGGTCACTCTTCCCCAAGGGGCCTCGCACAATGAGATTGCTAATTAATCCTCTCTCATTACACAACACCCAGTCTAAGATGGCCTCCCCCCTAGTTGGTTCCTCGACATATTGGTCTAGAAAACCATCCCTTATGCATTCCAGGAAATCCTCCTCCACCGTATTGCTTCCAGTTTGGCTAGCCCAATCTATGTGCATATTAAAGTCACCCATTATAACTGCTACACCTTTATTGCATGCACTCCTAATTTCCTGTTTGATGCCCTCCCCAACATCACTACTACTGTTTGGAGGTCTGTACACAACTCCCACTAACGATTTTTGCCCTTTAGTGTTCTGCAGCTCTACCCATATAGATTCCACATCATCCAAGCTAATGTCTTTCCTAACTATTGCATTAATCTCCTCTTTAACCAGCAATGCTACCCCACCTCCTTTTCCTTTTATTCTATCCTTCCTGAATGTTGAATACCCCTGGATGTTGAGTTCCCAGCCCTGATCATCCTGGAGCCACGTCTCCGTAATCCCAATCACATCATATTTGTTAACATCTATTTGCACAGTTAATTCATCCACCTTATTGCGGATACTCCTTGCATTAAGACATAAAGCCTTCAGGCTTGCTTTTTTAACACCCTTTGTCCTTCTAGAATTTTGCTGTGCAGTGGCCCTTTTTGTTCTTTGCCTTGGGTTTCTCTGCCCTCCACTATTCCTCATCTCCTTTCTGTCTTTTGCTTTTGCAGGCAATACTAAGAAGAACAAGAAAATGACACCGCTCTGTTGGGTTCATCTACTGAACTGCAACAATATCAACAATGTCCCCAGTGTTACATTCGGAATAACTCCACGAGGCTGTGTTGTAAGCTCAAACCATTGTGACCTTGGTCTCTTTAATGTAACTCCAAAGTGGAGAAGCAGCATGGTGGATCATCTTTTATACCTGCTTGCCCAGGGTGCATAGGTGACCCTTAGATCTCCCACAGGTGTGCCCCCTAGTGGCAAGTTGGTGAGGTTTGCATACATAACACACAGTGGCCAAAACATACGGCAAAGGCCACTATACAATGGCTAGATTCAGCATTGAGAATGAGGCCGAGTACAATTGATTCCATCGAAGCCGGGAGAATTCCCTTTTCTAGAATATTGAAAGATTTCTCTGCATCCAGGAGCGTAACCATCTTTGGATCGGTGATTCTGTAAGAGCACCTTCCACAAATTATCCAAAATTTTTCTTACTCCCATAAACCACCACTTTAGTCTGTAGGCAGAGCTCCAACTTCCTTTTGATTTTCTTTCCATCACACTTGTTCCTACTGATTTTTTTTCTCTACCACCACCATTTTTGCTCGTGTTAGACCACAGTTCCTTGAACAGTAGCAGCTCTCTGGGAACAAATATCATCATCATTGGCAATCCCTCGGAATCGAGGAAGACTTGCTTCCACTCTTAAAAAGAGTCCTTGGGTGACTCAACAGTCCAATATGAGAACTACAGTCCCTGTCACAGATGGGATAGATAGTCGTTGAGGGAAGGGGTGGATGGGACAGATTTGCCGCATGCTCTTTCCACTGCCTGCACTTGATTTCTACATGCTCTCGGTGATGAGACTCGAGGTGCTCAGCGCTCTCCCGGAAGCACTTCCTCCACTTAGGGTGGTCTTTGGCCAGGGTCTCCCAGGTGTCAGTGGGGATTTTGCACTTTTTCAGGGAGGCTTTGAGGGTGTCCTTGTAATGTTTCCTCTGCCCACCTTTGGCTCGTTTGCTCTGGAAAATGGACTATTCAACCTTAGGATATCACAGCTGAATCTAATTTTGTATCCATAAATAGGCACTTACACGGGGTCAGGTTTGTAGTTAGTGGGCACTTTTTCTAACCATGAGGATGCTGAAGCACTCGCACTGATGGCTTGGCTGATATTGTTTAAATTTGTTCTGAGTGGGCATTCAGACCTGGGGCTTCCTTGGTCTGCACACCACTGTTGACATTTAGCCACTTGGTTATATAGAGCTCCAGCTTTCTGCTTTCCGGTTTGTTTGTTGCTATTCAATAAGTCCTTCTACCATGTTCAATTTATTATCTAAAGCAGTAGTACTGAATAAAAGGGAGTTGATGTTGTTCATTTGGATTTCTATAATATACTCTGCAATCATTATCAATTCTATTAAATCTGCTTTGCCATTCTAAACATGTTAACACGGATTTCAGCCTCATTTTACAGGTCATTATTTTTTGAAGGAAGAATTGTTTGGAATAGTTGGACATTCTCTGAGTTTAATGGGCTATAGGTATGAAAGAAACTCAAATTAATTTTAAGTAACACGCATTCTCCAATACTGTGTTAGGAAGTCAACAGGTTTAAGACTTCTGTATCATAGGTTGATTATCTGAAACCTTAGCTGAGCTTTCTTGTACAGTACATTTCCACGACAGTTGTAGTTGTTGTGCAAAAGAAGTTTTACTCCACAATGATGCTGCAGTTATAATATAAATGCAGTCCGAATCTGGACTCCGGGCCTGACCTGACACCTGAAGGAGGCAGACTGAAACCCTCTGGAGGAGGGAGTCTGGCTCTGCTTCACCGCAGAGTAAGTTCAGGTCTTAGCATTCGATTTAGGCTTTACGAGTTGCGTGTATATGCACAGCTGAAATGACTTTGGAGTAGTACTAAATTTGAAGTGTAAATGTATTCTGGATAAAAGAAGAAAGAGTGCAGATGTATTTTTCTTAAACATGGATTGCATATTCCTGCCATTTTATACGCAATGCTAATACTCTGGCATCCATGAAAACCATAACTAACTGTAGTACAGATAGTGCAATGCACTGATTAAGAATCATCAATGGTCAGTCGGAGATCTTGGTCAAGCATCATGCCAGAAGCTTATCAAAAATGTCACATATAATAATGAGCCAAAAATTGAGTTTAGAACATTACTTGAACTTGCATTTTGCCACTTCCCAACCCAGCACACTCTGTTTCATTCTTTACAATTCACAGAAGCAATGGTTGTTTGTATGCAAATGAGATTGTTTATGTGTTTGTTGAACTCTATCCTGGCTGTCAATCGCACTGCCCAATAAAATCATATCAAGCCTGCATATTGTCGAGAAGTACCTTATAATTTATTTGAATTATAAATAATTTCTTCAAATATATATTTAAGACATTAGTTAAATATGCAACTTCTTTGATGAAATTCAATTAATCATTAGCAGTTTTTGACTACTTTACATTTAAAATGACATGGTAATAAAGTATATAGAAATTAGAATGCAGACTTACTTATCCATTAAGGGCTGGTTAATTAAACAGCACAATAAATGCAAAGCAGTAGTTGCCCCAAGTCTATCTCTCTTTCATATTTATCTGTGTCTCGTCTATAAAACTTGATCATTTTGTCTAAATTAATGACAATATGCTAATGATTGGTATATTTTTTTTAAAGCTTACTGGTTATATGTAGAATAAAAATAAACTGCCTCAATTATCCTTTTTCAAATTGAGAATTGAGTTAAATAATAAGATTCTATTCATACAATGTGTAAATCCTGTTTTGTGCATCAGCTATAGGCTGCAACCAATCAAAATTCAAATGTATGTGACATCCCATTAACCTTCTAAGAAGCTGTAATGTATTCTAAAGAACAGTGTTAAGAATGCTATTATATTATTGCTAAATAAAGATTTACGCCATGAAAGTGGCCCTGAGAACTGTTTGAATGATATTCCTTGAGACTTGGAACTAAGCCGTAGATCATAGAAATGGTGTATTTGGCACTCAGAACTTAGCAATTATGGTGAGGTATAATATCAGCATGTTGCTGACCCATCATTAGACACTGTTGGTACTGGCTGTCATGAATTGGCTGCCTGACATATGTATTATTTAAATCACTAAAGAAAAGTCCAAAGTGTTTGAGGCAGTGAGCTTTATCATTGTGTTTTGCTGTCATCCAGACTAATGGGATGGAAATATTTTGCCTTTGGTTGCTGTAAAGTTCCAATGAAAAATGATTTTAGGCGGTCTCAAGTCAATTCACTCTAAGAGTCAACAGCAAAAGACCGGTCACAATTTGCCACAGATTGGGAATTGCGGTTGGGCACACAAGTGTACCTGATGTGAGAAATAAAAATGAGACACTTGAACTAAAGAGTTGCTTTAGCTATTGAAGTTTTGAAAACGTACCATTACAAAAAGTAGGTACACTTGACACTGATGTTTTAAAAATTAGTTTCATGCCCAAACATTTTTGAATCTCCTTCCCTTGTTGGAAATGACTATACTGAGCGGATTGTGTTAAAGAATAATAAAGAAAATTTAGGACATTAGGCACTTAAGTAAAGAAAATTGGGCCGATCTTCCCCAATGCAGCCAAGATGGGACTTAAGCTGCAATGTCAGTTTAACCCTCGCTTAGCGCAAAACGTCATCTTAGTAAAGGAGTTGAAGCTTGCACTAAGAACGAATGTCCCGGAGGATTGGTATGCAACTGATTGCCACTTAAAATGCCTGCGAATGCTCATTAACGAGGCTGCACAGAATTTTGCGTGCTAGCACTTGACCTGACGCCCTCTCCCATTAGCGACCAGCAGATTGGGAGTAAACAAGTCATTGCAGAGGGTTTTGAGTGCTATTTAAAGAGATATTAACATTTACTGTTCACTTGTTGCTGGAGGTTTGAAGGGAACATGAGGCCAGAAAGAGCAGCACCAGCTGCTGCAGGGGAGCGAGATAGGAGGTCAAGGTGACATCCTTCCCTCCTTCGGGTACAGGACAACCCTATTCCTCGAACAGGACATCCAGTGCTGTGTCCGAGAACCTGTGGGCCCTCTCACTCAATCCTTGATCCATGCTGAAATGTGCCACTGTATGTCAGCCAGCACACTCCACACCTTCAATGGAAGTGGGTGAGTGGGCAGAGACCACGGGGGCAAAATTGCGCATCGCTCCATTTTGGGGGGGGCGGTAACCTTGGCGAGGCAGGACTTCATGCGCTCAGCGCAGGATTCCCGCTCTAGCAGCGGAATTGGGGTTACCACCCCAGAGAGGAAGTGGAGCACAATGTCATGTGCTCCACATCCTCTTGGGGGCGGTAAGCACGTGAATATTGCAGTGCTACACAGCCTCTCTGCATAGCGCTGACGTGACCACAGAGCCCTCCCCTTCCGTTCAAGGGGAGGACATGTTGCGAGCTCTGGAGTGGGGCGAGGGGCCTCCACTATGCCCCCGGGGATGTGGGGTGCCATGGCCTCAGCCAGGCACAGAAGCGGAGTGCCGGGCTGCACCATCGCAGCACGGATCCCATGAAAAAAATAACAGAAGGCCAAACCAGTAAGTTGGCTGAGAGGACAAAATAGCGCCACGCACCTCCCCTTTAAATTTCTCCCCACAAGCGGAGTGTGACCCGGTTTACGACACGTGTGGCTGGCGCTGGCGGTCTCAACGGAGCACTGTGGGGTGAAAATGTGGAGCTGCACACGGTGATGATGTCATCAGCGGAGGTGCAATGGCCCGGGGTGCGACCAATTCTGCACCTCCGCGAACTACCATGCAATTGCATGGGATCCGATAGTGCCTCCCCACAACTCCCTCACCCCCCCAGGCGATAAATTAATAGCACTCCATGGGGCGCTAACGGGAGTCGCAAACCATGCAAATTTCTCCCCCGACATATACTGCGCTATGAAAATTGCGTTTAATCGGGGCTTGAGTGCGAAACCTGTGGTTTCTGGTTTAGCATCTTCAGGCAAGTTCAAATTATGGTAATCAGCAATTAGGGCCAAAATTGCATACAACATCCAGACTTTCAAACAGGTGTGTCTTATTAGCATTGCACCCATTTATAGCCTGTTTTCAGCCTTTGGCCAAACTGATACGTCCTTACGACACAGTATAAATGCACACGACGCCCATGCTTCAGAGAAGGTCAATCTGTGACCTGTCCTTTATTCCTTAGCACTCAAGTGATGAAGGTGGGTGAAGCTTCCCCTTTTATAGTCAGTAACTTTTAACATTGTTGTTGCCAATTTAAGTGTATCTAAGGGTTAAGTCATGGCAGGAGAGCTCGGTCGGGTGTTATGTTCCTCCTGTACCATGTGGGAACTCAGGGACACTTTCGGTGTCCCTGACGACTACGTGTGCGGGAAGTGTGTCCACCTCAAGCTCCTGACTGTCCGCGTTGCGGAGTTGGAGCTGAGGGTGGATTCGCTCTGGAGCATCCACGATGCTGAGAATGACGTGAGTATCACGTGTAGTAAGTTGGTCTTACCGCAGGGAAAGGGTCCACAGGCAGCTAGGGAATGGAAGACCAGCAGGAAGAGTAGTGCAAGGAAGGTAGTGCAGGCGTCCCCTGTGGTCATCCCCCTGCAAAACAGATACACTGTTTTGAGTACTGTTGAGGGGGATGACTCATCAGGGGAGGGCAGCAGCAGCCAAGATCATGGCACCGTGGCTGGCTCTGATGCACAGGAGGGCAAGAAAAAGAGTGGGACAGCAATAGTGATAAGGGATTCAATGGTGAGGAGAATAGATAGGCGTTTCTGCGGCCGCGACCGAGACTCCAGGATGGTATGTTGCCTCCCTGGTGCAAGGGTCAAGGATGTCTCGGAGCGGGTGCAGGACATTCTGAAATGGGAGGGAGAACAGCCAGTTGTCGTGGTGCACATTGGTACCAACGACATAGGTAAAAAAAGGGATGAGGTCCTACGAAACGAATTTAAGGAGCTAGGAGCTAAATTAAAAAGTAGGACCTCAAAAGTTATAATCTCGGGATTGCTACCAGTGCCACGTGATAGTCAGAGTAGGAATCGCAGGATAGCACAGAAGAATACGTGGCTTGAGCAGTGGTGCAGCAGGGAGGGATTCAAATTCCTGGGGCATTGGGACCGGTTCTGGGGGAGGTGGGACCAGTACAAACCGGACGGTCTGCACCTGGGCAGGACCGGAACCAATGTCCTAGGGGGAGTGTTTGCTAGTGCTGTTGGGGAGGATTTAAACTAATATGGCAGGGGGATGGGAACCAATGCAGGGAGACAGAGGGAAACAAAAAGGAGGCAAAAGCAAAAGACAGAAAGGAGATGAGAAAAAGTGGAGGGCGGAGAAACCCAAGGCAAAGAACAAAAAGGGCCACTGTACAGCTAAATTCTAAAAGGACAAAGGGTGTTAAAAAAACAAGCCTGAAGGCTTTGTGTCTTAATGCAAGGAGTATCCGCAATAAGGTGGATGAATTAATTGTGCAAATAGATGTTAATAAATATGGTGTGATTGGGATTACGGAGACGTGGCTCCAGGATGATCAGGGCTGGGAACTCAACATTCAGGGGTATTCAACATTCAGGAAGGATAGAATAAAAGGAAAAGGAGGTGGGGTAGCATTGTTGGTTAAAGAGGAGATTAATGCAATAGTTAGGAAAGACATTAGCTTGGATGATGTGGAATCTATATGGGTAGAGCTGCAGAACATCAAAGGGCAAAAAACGTTAGTAGGAGTTGTGTACAGACCTCCAAACAGTAATAGGGATGTTGGGGAGGGCATCAAACAAGAAATTAGGGGTGCATGCAATAAAGGTGTAGCAGTTATAATGGGTGACTTTAATATGCACATCGATTGGGTTAACCAAACTGGAAGCAATACGGTGGAGGAGGATTTCCTGGAGTGCATAAGGGATGGTTTTTTAGACCAATATGTTGAGGAACCAACTAGGGGGGAGGCCATCTTAGACTGGGTGTTGTGTAATGAGAGAGGATTAATTAGCAATCTCATTGTGCGAGGCCCCTTGGGGAAGAGTGACCATAATATGGTGGATTTCTGCATTAGGATGGAGAATGAAACAGTAAATTCAGAGACCATGGTCCAGAACTTAAAGAAGGGTAACTTTGAAGGTATGAGGCGTGAATTGGCTAGGATAGATTGGCGAATGATACTTAGGGGGTTTACTGTGGATGGGCAATGGCAGACATTTAGAGACCGCATGGATGAATTACAACAATTGTACACTCCTGTCTGGCGTAAAAATAAAAAAGGGAAGGTGGCTCATCCGTGGCTATCTAGGGAAATCAGGGATAGTATTAAAGCCAAGGAAGTGGCATACAAATTAGCCAGAAATAGCAGCGAACCTGGGGACTGGGAGAAATTTAGAACTCAGCAGAGGAGGACAAAGGGTTTGATTAGGGCAGGGAAAATGGAGTAGGAGAAGAAGCTTGCAGGGAACATTAAGGTGGATTGCAAAAGTTTCTATAGGTATGTAAAGAGAAAAAGGTTAGTAAAGACAAACGTAGGTCCCCTGCAGTCAGAATCAGGGGAAGTCATAACGGGGAACAAAGAAATGGCAGACCAATTGAACAAGTACTTTGGTTCGGTATTCACTAAGGAGGATACAAACAACCTTCCGGATATAAAAGGGGTCAGAGGGTCTAGTAAGGAGGGGGAACTGAGGGAAATCATTATTAGTTGGGAAATTGTGTTGGGGAAATTGATGGGATTGAGGGCCGATAAATCCCCAGGGCCTGATAGACTGCATCCCAGAGTACTTAAGGAGGTGGCCTTGGAAATAGCCGATGCATTGACAGTCATTTTCCAACATTCCATTGACTCTGGATCAGTTCCTATGGAGTGGAGGGTAGCCAATGTAACCCCACTTTTTAAAAAAGGAGGGAGAGAGAAAACAGGGAATTATAGACCGGTCAGTCTGACCTCAGTAGTGGGTAAAATGATGGAATCAATTATTAAGGATGTCATAGCAGTGCATCTGGAAAATGGTGACATGATAGGTCCAAGTCAGCATGGATTTGTGAAAGGGAAATCATGCTTGACAAATCTTCTGGAATTTTTTGAGGATGTTTCCAGTAAAGTGGACAAAGGAGAACCAGTTTATGTGGTATATTTGGACTTTCAGAAGGCTTTCGACAAGGTCCCACACAAGAGATTAATGTGCAAAGTTAAAGCACATGGGATTGGAGGTAGTGTGCTGACGTGGATTGAGAACTGGTTGTCAGACAGGAAGCAAAGAGTAGGAGTAAACGGGTACTTTTCAGAATGGCAGGCAGTGACTAGTGGGGTGCCGCAAGGCTCTGTGCTGGGGCCCCAGCTGTTTACATTGTACATTAATGATTTAGACGAGGGGATTAAATGCAGTATCTCCAAATTTGCGGATGACACTAAGTTGGGTGGCAGTGTGAGCTGCGAGGAGGATGCTATTAGGCTGCAGAGTGACTTGGATAGGTTAGGTGAGTGGGAAAATGCATGGCAGATGAAGTATAATGTGGATAAATGTGAGGTTATCCACTTTGGTGGTAAAAACAGAGAGACAGACTATTATCTGAATGGTGACAGATTAGGAAAAGGGAAGGTGCAACGAGACCTGGGTGTCATGGTACATCAGTCATTGAAGGTTAGCATGCAGGTACAGCAGGCGGTTAAGAAAGCAAATGGCATGTTGGCCTTCATAGCGAGGGGATTTGAATACAGGGGCAGGGAGGTGTTGCTACAGTTGTACAGGGCCTTGGTGAGGCCACACCTGGAGTATTGTGTACAGTTTTGGTCTCCTAACTTGAGGAAGGACATTCTTGCTATTGAGGGAGTGCAGCGAAGATTCACCAGACTGATTCCCGGGATGGCGGGACTGACCTATCAAGAAAGACTGGATCAACTGGGCTTGTATTCACTGGAGTTCAGAAGAATGAGAGGGGACCTCATAGAAACGTTTAAAATTCTGACGGGTTTAGACAGGTTGGATGCAGGAAGAATGTTCCCAATGTTGGGGAAGTCCAGAACCAGGGGTCACAGTCTGAGGATAAGGGGTAAGCCATTTAGGACCGAGATGAGGAGAAACTTCTTCACCCAGAGAGTGGTGAACATGTGGAATTCTCTACCACAGAAAGTAGTTGAGGCCAATTCACTAAATATATTCAAAAGGGAGTTAGATGAAGTCCTTACTACTCGGGGGATCAAGGGTTATGGCGAGAAAGCAGGAAGGGGGTACTGAAGTTTCATGTTCAGCCATGAACTCATTGAATGGCGGTGCAGGCTAGAAGGGCTGAATGGCCTGCTCCTGCACCTATTTTCTATGTTTCTATGTTTCTATGTTTCTATGTTTCTATACCTGAAGGTCCAGGTTAGGAGTGTCTCCCACCTAGTGGTCAGTGTTCTCACAGTGTACAACTTAGGTCAGTTTATACATGTGTTACAATGCTGGTTGAATACATGACATCACCTCCCCCCACCCAAAGTCTTATTGGGATCACAGGTTGAGTCTCTCTGGTGGTTTACGCTCCCTTGTCGAGCGCCTGAGTTGGGGCTCCGGTTGTTGGGCGCTGGCCTGAGTGTCTGCTGTTTGCGGTGCCTCAGGCCTGTCCGGACTGCCCACAGTGACATGGCTCTCCTCCCTTTGGTTCCGGTGTTCGGTCACTTGTGGTGGAGTGAACTCTATGTCGTGTTCTTCCTCTGCTTCTTCTATGGGGTTGCTGAACCTCCTTTTTGTTTGATCCACATGTTTGCGGTAGATTTGTCCATTGGTAAGTTTAACTACCAGATTCTTATTTCCTTCTTTGGCAACCACAGTGCCTGAGAGCCATTTGGGCCCTGCAGCGTAGTTGAGGACAAAAACAGGATCATTTGCATCAATACATCGCGCCCTTGCATTCCTGTCATGGTAGTGATATTGTGACTGGCGCCTGCTCTCGAAAATTTCTTTCATGGTGGGGTGTATAAGGGATAATCGGATTTGGAGCGTCCTTTTCATTAGTAGCTCTGCGGGTGGAACCCCTGTGAGCGAGTGTGGTCGGGATCTATAGGCCAACAGGAGGCGTGATAAGCGGGTTTGTAGGGAACCTCCTTGGAATCTGAGCATCCCTGTTTGATTATCTGCACTGCTCGTTTTGCCTGGCCGTTTGAGGCCGGCTTGAACGGTGCCGTTCTAACATGGTTAATTCCATTGCCTGCCATGAAGTCCTGGAATTCAGTGCTTGTGAAGCAAGGGCCATTGTCGCTGACCAAGATGTCCGGTAGACTGTGGGCGGCGAACATTGCCCGTAGACTTTCTACCGTGGCAGAGGATGTGCTTGAATTTAAAATGTCACAGTCGATCCATTTGGAGTAGGCGTCTACTACAACCAAAGATATTTTCCCCATGAAAGGACCTGTGTAGTCCACATGGATGCGTGACCAAGGCTTGGCGGGCCATGGCCAGGGGCTAAGGGGGGCTTCCCTGGGCGCATGGCCAAGCTGGGCACACGTGTTTCACCTGCGAACACAAAGTTCCAGATCTGCGTCTATCCCTGGCCACCAAACGTGTGACCTGGCAATTGCCTTTATCGTGACAATGCCCGGGTGCCCATTGTGCAGTTCTCTGATGAACAACTCTCTGCCAATCTGGGGCATGACTACGTGGTTTCCCCACAGTAGGCAATCGGCCTGAATCGAGAGTTCATCCTTGCGCCTGTGAAATGGTTTAAAATTCTCAGGGCATGCCCTGCACGTGGCTGCCCAGTCCCCATTCAGGACACATTTCTTGACTAGAGACAATAGCGGGTCTCTATTTGTCCAGACTTTAATCTGACGGGCTGTCACGGGTGAGCCTTCGCTTCCAAAAGCTTCAACAGCCATGACCATCTCAGCACCATGATCGGTAGCCCCCTCAGTGGTGGCTAGTGGGAGCCTCCTGAGTGCATCGGTGCAGTTTTCGGTGCCCGGTCTGTGCCGAATTGTGTAGTCATAGGCAGCTAACGTGAGTGCCCACCTCTGTATGCGGGCCGATGCGTTTGCATTTATGGCCTTGTTGTCAGCCAAAAGGGACGTTAGGGGTTTGTGATCTGTCTCCAGCTCAAATTTCCTGCCAAACAGGTACTGGTGCATTTTCTTTACCTCATATACACATGCGATCGCCTCCTTTTCTACCATCCCGTAGCCCCTTTCTGCCTGGGACAGACTCCTGGAGGCATAAGCTACCGGCTGTAACTGACCCTTGGCATTGACATGCTGCAACACACACCCGACACCATAGGACGATGCATCGCACGTTAACACAAGTTTCTTACATGGGTCATATAGCGTTAACAGATTGTTGGAACATAACAAATTGCATGCTCTATTAAATGCCCTTTCCTGGCTGTCCCCCCAGACCCATTTGTGATCTTTGCGTAGGAGCACGTGTAGTGGCTCTAGCAGCATGCTCAATTTGGGAAGAAAGTTACCAAAATAGTTCAGGAGCCCAAGGAACGAACGCAGCTCCGTCGTGTTACGGGGTCTGGGTGCTCTCTGGATCGCTTCCGTCTTGGATGCAGTAGGGCTGATCCCGTCTGCTGCTACCCTCATCCCCAGGAATTCTACCTCTGGAGCTAGGAAGACGCACTTCGCCTTTTTCAGTCGCAGACCTACCCGGTCCAGTCTGCGTCGCACCTCCTCCAGGTTGTGGAGGTGTTCTTCAGTATCGTAACCCGTAATGAGGATGTCGTCCTGAAAAACCACCGTCCCTGGAATCGACTTGAGGAGGATTTCCATATTTCGTTGGAAGATCGCGGCGGCCGAGCGAATCACGAACGGACATATGTTGTACTCAAACAACCCCTTGTGTGTCGTGATGGTGGTCAGCTTTTTCGACTCACTCACCAGCTCCTGGGTCGTGTAAGCTGAGGTCAGGTCCAATTTTGAAAAAGGTTTGCCACCGGATAGCGTCGCAAAGAGGTCCTCCGCTCTCGGTAGCGGGTACTGGTCTTGGAGAGACACCCGATTGATGGTGGCCTTGTAATCGCCACATATCCTGACCGACCCATCCGCCTTGAGCACCGGCACAATCGGGCTCGCCCAGTCACTGAATTCGACTGGCGAGATGATGCCTTCCCTCAGCAGGCGGTCTAATTCGCCTTCTATCTTTTTCTGCATCACGTACGGCACCGCTCTGGCCTTGTGGTGTACTGGTCTGGCGTCCGGGTTTATGTGAATTACTACCTTGGCCCCCATGAAAGTGCCAGTGCCGGGTTGAAATAATAAGTCAAATTTGTCCAGGACCTGTGAGCATGATACTCGCTCCACAGAGGAAATTGCATTGACATCGCCCCGTTTCCAGTTCATGACAGCAAGCCAACTCCTCCCCAGTAGTGCGGGACCGTCCCCTGGGACAATCCAGAGTGGCAACCTGTTCTCCGAATCTTTGTGGGTCACGACTACCGTGGCGCTGCCTAGCACTGGAATTATCTGCTTTGTGCAAGTCCGTAGCTGTGCGTCAATCGGCGATAATTTTGGCCTCCTGGCCTTGGATGCCCACAACCTTTCGAACTGTTTGATACCCATCAGGGACTGGCTGGCACCCGTGTCTAACTCCATTGATACTGGGATGCCATTGAAGAGCACTTTCATCATTATCGGTGGCATCCTGGTGTATGAACTGTATACGTGCTCCACATGAACTCGCTGAACTTCAGCTTCCAGCGATTTTCCCCAGTGTCCATTTCTGCAATTTCTGCAGGTATTTTGCTCATCTCTGCAAACTCTGGCTGAATGTATGCCTCCACGCCTCCAGCATGAGTTGCGGTTTGAAACAAAAGGTCCCTTGCCAGTCGATCGTCCCTGACTGCCCCTGTTATTGTCCTTGAGTGCACCATTAACAGGTGTTGATGGCCCCATTACTGGCCGCATTGTCCCTTGCAATGGCGTGAATCGCTGTTCAGCTTGCCATTGTCTCTGTCGAACTCCCCCTCTGGAGTTCGGGCATGCCTGACTGCCCTTGTCTGCCTGGAGAACTGTGTGCTGCTTTAACAATGTTGAATCTCTGTCCCAACCATTCCTTAACACAGTACCTCTCGTCTGTTCTGCTAGTGGCCATGCTCGCGTGGTTTAAATTCCAGTTTCTTGTCGCTATTGATACGTCCTTACTACACAATATAAATTCACACGAGGCCCATGCTTGAGAGAAGGTCAGTCTGTGACCTGTCCTTTATTCCTTAGCACTGAAGTGATGAAGGTGGGTGGAGCTTCCCCTTTTATACCTGAAGGTCCAGGTTAGGAGTGTCTCCCACCTAGTGGTCAGTGTTCTCACGGTGTACAACTTAGGTCAGTTTATACATGGGTTACAATGCTGGTTGAATACATGACACAAACTAACCCCCAATAAGTCTAATTTTAATAATGCAATAGATTTTAACTTGCAGAACTGGTGAGTTAATTCCTTGCCTGCCTGTGGCAATGATACCACAGCAATTTGAGCCGCCGCGTTTTATCAACATGCCACTGGCTGTCATCTGGCGAGGGATGGGAAGTCGGGCCACCCGCCGACATTCTGGTAAGTGTGGGCACAGGGCTTCCAGGTAAAGGAAGGACTCTGGGACAGGGGGAGATAAAACTTTCTTTGTGAGACCTGAAGGAGTGCACCTTTCCCTTCTGGCCCGACAAATGAAAGTGAAAAAACGTACCTAGACTGGTCTCTTCTGCCTCTGATCCTCTTCTAACGGGCCTTCACCTTGGCGCAAAAGCTGACGCAGCTTCCCCACTCAGGCAGAGTTAAAATTGTGGTTAATTATGTCACGAGTCCCCGATCTGTATACTTAAAGAAGGGCCTCATCTGCTTTGGCCGGGCAGCTTAGCCACCTGTCTAGAAGTGCCAGATAAATATCAATGGATAAATCACCATTATAACTGTTCTCCCACCCCCCCACCCTCCACCTCCCAGTGAAAATGCACCCAAGTGAATGTTTGTCAAAGTAAATGTGCTATACAGTAAATGAGGTGTAGTCATTTGTTAATGCTAACAACATTGATACTACTGCACAACCTTCAGAGATTATCTTTTGGTTGGAATGGCTGGGGCGTAATTGCTTCAGTGCAACAAGATTACTTTTGAGCTTTTGAGGGAGAAAGTGCTGCTTAGCATTTGAGTACTATCCTTTTGCCTTAGCCCAAACTGATGCACCTTGTACTTTTTCCCCTTATCACTATCTTGTGTGTGTTCCTGCTCATGCCATGAATTCACCAAGTATGGGAACAATATAACTTGTGGGAAAAGGACCTTTCTCCTGGAGTTGACTTCCTGGACCAATGCCTCCAGTGCTGTGTTGGAAAATCTCAGAGCCCTTTCTTTGGCCTGTTGAGCCATTACTCAGTCTTCTTCTTCGGACAGTAGCCTCCACAAGCACTTCTAGGCCCTTTAAGAGATGCAGGCTGCCTTTAAGTTGTACATGCTAGCTTTAATTGGAACTTGCCTCGCACGAACTTGGGCCCCCTGCTGAACATTCGGCTAGTCAGCAGCAAGTTCAATGTTCGGCTAAATGCTGCAATCATGCAAAGTAGCAGGCAGCACAGATTTTACGTGCTGCTTGCAGTTCTCTGAACGGGCATGGGCTCCTATTGCATCGTGATCCCTGCCCACATTTTCAGGGGCTACTAAATTTCTAGGTCTATTGCTTCTCTGGGGTGATTCCTCCCCAATTATCCTTTCTTCAGATATATTTTCCTGTAAATTGCATGGATCCCTGTAGCTACGGGAACTTTTAGATATTCTAGAATAGAATTTTAAAGCATTGTTTGTTTTAATCCCAGTCACAAAATGTAGTTGTTTTCTATTCCCTAGAAAATAGTGCAATATATCAGAGCTGCAATATGAAGCCACTTTTTTCTAAAAAAGTAAACATTGCCAGCTGTTCCTTTGATTTCCAACATGATCAACAGGCAGAGATTCTGGTTAGTTGATTCAGCGAGGAACTTAACACTTTGAGCTTACATTTGTCCAGGGAAATTTGCATTTCATTTCAGAAGCGAAGAAGAACAATCCAAACTGATTAGGATCCGTGGTGATGGCATGTAATGAAAAACTAATTGCATCAGTCCTTTTATTGTAACAAGCTCAACAACTCATTTTCAACTGGTCACTTTTCCACCTGCTCATTGCATCCTGGCAGCTGAGGCAAGCATCTATGTGCCATGATGTGAATAACAATGAAGTAAAGGTCACTTGGAAAGCCACCAAGTGGGCACAAGATTTAAGCATTTTCGACAGGCAATAGACGGTTTCTCCTGAGCACCGGTGAAATGCTTTAGACAAGGATTTCATTGCAATAGTAGTTCAAATCAGCACAACAAGCAAATCATGCATTTGTGGATCTTTGGAGGTTACCGTTGATCTGTTTGTGACAGTGATAATAAATCAGGATTTGCATGCTAAATGTGAGATGGAAAATGATTTGGCATGCCAGATATAAAAGCTGTATTATACATATTCATAAACTCACAAGAGGTAAAAAGTAATTCAATATCTAAATGAACTGCAAATAAATTGGTTGTTCCTGTTTTGGACTTTGCATCACCGATTTAATTGACAATAGAATTTATGCTGCCATGTTTTTGCTTGATATGTATATAGTGTGAAGGTTCCTACCTTAATCTAGGTTACCAAACCAATGCAAATCAAGGCAGTCGACATTTTAAAGGTGGTGTTATGAGCGCAGTTAGGATTTCAGGTGGGTTCAGTCCTTAGAATAGTCAGGAGTGGTTCTCTCTTGTGTTCTGAAGATGGAGGACATGCGTCTGAACTTATTTTTCCAATTTTGCTGCCACCCTTCACCTCCCGAAGGAGTTGATTCCTCACTCGAGTGTGGTGCCACTTGCAATCACCATGCTCCACTATCTGATACTCGGCAGCCATTAGTCATATCTGAGCCTGGGCATTGAGCATCAGCTGATTAATTGACAACCTTTTAATCATGCTTTGTGCATTTGATGAAGGATCCTTACCTGAAATGTTAATTCATCAGTTCTCTTCAAAAATGCTGCCTGACCTGCTGAGTACCAGCATCTGCTATTTTTTTAACTTTTTCTTTCCCTCCAGAAATCGCTCTGTCTCCATGCTGATCAGTATGGCAACTTCTCATTGCAATAGATGCCACATCTGATGCTGCAAAATATTTTGGATCTGTTTTTTATTTCTCCTCATGACTTTTATTCGAAGCATGATCAAACAGATGTCAATGCCAGACCCAATCAGCACTTTGGTGCTGACACTCATGGTCAAGGCTTAACCCTCCTCGAACTGACGCTTGATCTCCCATGCATTGCTGCTGGTTACCTGGGAGAAAAGGCAGAAATGGAGTTTGTAGTTTGTGCACACAGGATTTCTCACATGGCGGCCTTGGGTTTTGGTGCCAAACCCTTCTGTGAAGCAAAATGCAAAAAAGGCTGAGTCAGCGATGTGGAGCGATGAACACTGCAGAAACAGCAGGGGCAGCACGAGGGGAATTGCCAAGTTTGGATTAAATCTAAATCTGGACACGAAGTGAGATAGATTCATAAAATTGCTATAAATCTATATGTAACTCATATCTACTACATTTAGGAAAATAACTGATGCAACTTTGAAGTGGGTATGCCCTACTAATCTTGACTTTACAATAGATAAGATAGTTATGAAAAAACAGAGTACATGACAGTTTACTTTTACACGAAATGGAGATCCTTTAACTTATGTTTTTTTCAAAAAATATTTTTCTGTGCTAGCAAAGACACTCAGGGCTATTTTCGGCAGCGTGTTCAGGCGCAAACGATTCTCTGATGTGGCCAAGATGGGGTCTTGAGCTGAAACGTTGGTTTAGACCGCGTTTAGCACAAGACACCATCTTGGTAAAGGAATTGAAGCTTGTGCGATAAATGGCCACCTGGAGGATCATTACTGGGCTGATTGCCACTTAAAATGCCTGCTAGTGCTCATTAGGAGGCTGTAGGCATTTTGGTGGATAGCACTTGACCTAACGGCCTCTCCTAACAGTGACTAGCTTTTTGGGAGTAAACAAGGAGTTGATGTGGATTTCAAGTTTTACTTAAAGGGATATTCATAATTTCATGTCCGCTTGCTGCTGGAGCTGTGAAGAGGACCTCTGAAATAGATTGGGAGACTTTGAGACACTTTGTCAAGACTTCACAGCAACATTCATTACACAAATTCTCTGTGGACTTTACCTAAAGGGAGTGAGTACTGTGCAACTCTAACTTATTGTATACCTTATAGGAGTCATCTGGAGAAAGGAAGTGCTTGGTCATGGGCATTTTGCTCGGTGTCTGCCTTGGTTTGCCGGAGGAATGGGAGAAGGACCTGAGGCCAGACAGACCAACCCTGTTGCTGTGGGAGAGAGGGAGGGACAGGAGGGCGAGGTGCATTCCTTCCCCTCCATGGGTTCAGGGCATCCTTCCTCCTCTGGACTTCCTCCACCAGGACCTCCAGTGCCGCATCTGAGAACCTGTGCGCCCTCTCCCTCGGTTCTTGAGCTATCCTGCAACATGCTGTTGTGTGCCAGCCAGAGCACTCCACGCTTTCAGAGGAAGTGGGTGTGAGGAGCCCACATATACTGCTCCACGAAAATTACATCTAATAGCACTTGGGTGCTTAATCTGAGTCTGGTTTAGCACCTCCAGGCAAGTTCAAATTATGGTAATTCGCAATTAGGAACAAAATTATGTTCTCAATCCAGACTTTCAAATAGGCAGGTTTCATGAGCACACCCATTTAGTGCCTGTTTTCACCCTTTGGCCAAAATAACCCACTCAATTACAGGGGGTCCAACCTTTATAAAGTAAGTGCAAAACACCTGCAAACTGCGACCCACTGCCATGCGATCAAACCTGCAGGAAATGGGCCAACCAGAGTTCAAGGAAGCACCTTTCATGTCATCGCGACATCTCAAAGAGCCAATGAAGTACTTTTGAAGAGTAGTCAATGTTGTAATGTAAGAAACACAGCAGCCAATATACCTAGAGCTAGCTCCCACAAACAGCAATGAAATAAATGATCAGATTATCTGTTTTAGCGGAAGGCTGCACTGGCACACTGAAGGTGGTGTTGGATTTTGTCATCGATGTCTGCCCTTGTTGATAGTAGGCTCCCAAGGTATGGGAAGTGGTCCACATTGTCCAAGGTATGATCGTTGATCTTGATAACCGGGGAGCATTATTGTGTGGTAGGGGCTGGTTGGTAGAGGACCTTTGTCTTACTGATGTTTAATGTAAGGCCCAGAGTCTCATACGCTTCAGTGAAGGTGTCAAAGATGGTTTGGAGTTCGGACTCCAAGTGTGCACAAACGCAAGCGTCATCTGCATATTGTAATTCAATGACAGAAGCTGGAGCAACCTTGGATCTGGACGGGATGATTCATCATAGTCAGTCCCTTGGAATCAAGGAAGATTTGCTTCCACTCTAAAAATGAGTCCTTAAGTGGCTGAACAGTCCAATATGCAAACCAAAGTCTCTGTCACAGGTGGGACAGATAGTCGTTGAGGGAAAGGATTGGTGGGACTGGTTTGCTGCACGCTCTTTCCGCTGTCTATGCATGCTCTTGGCGATGAGACTCGAGGTGCTCAGCGCCCTCCCAGATGCACTTCCTCCACTTATGGCGGTCTTTGGCCAGGGACTCGCAGGTGTCGGTGGGGATGTTGCACTTTATCAGGGAGGCTTTGAGGGTGTCCTTATAACGTTTCCTCTGCCCACCTTTGGCTCGCTTGTCATGATGGATTTCCAAGTAGAGTGCTCGCTTTGGGAGCCTCGTGTCTGGCATGCAAACTATGTGGCCTGCCCAGTGGAGTTGAAAGTGTGGTCAGTGCTTCAATGATGGGGATGTCGGCCTGGTCAAGGACACTAACGTTGGTGTGTCTGTCCTCCCAGAGGATTTGTAGGATCTTGCGGAGACATTGTTGGTGTTATTTCTCCAGCGACTTGAGGTTTCTACTGTACATGGTCCATGTCTCTGAGCCATACAGGAGGGTGGGTATTACTACAGCCCTGTAAACCATGAGCTTGTGGTGGATTTGAGGGCCTGGTCTTCAAACAGTTTTTTTCCTCAGGCAGCTGAAGGCTGCACTGGCGCACTGGAGGCGGTGTTGAATCTCGTCACCAATGGCTGCTCTTGTTGATAAGAGGCTCCTGAGATATGGAAAATGGTTCACGTTGTCCAGGGCCGTGACATGGATCTTGATGACTGGGGGGGAGTGCTGTGCGGCGAGGACAGGCTGGTGGAGGACCTTTGTCTTACGGATGTTTAGCATAAGGCCCATGCTTCCGTACCCCTCAGTAAATACGTTGACTATGATTTGGAGTTCAGCCTCTGTATGTGCGTAGATTGGCAGGCATCGTCCACATCCTGTAGTTCGACGACAGGCCCCGCTGATTCTGTAGTTTATTTCCGCTCCAGCGGGGTGATTACATAGGGTGATTACTGGATGATTACATAGCAAATGGCTGGCCAAATCAGGTATCAGAGAAAGATATTCATTCATACTTTGTAGGAATTAATTATCAGTGGAAAAAGATTTTATCGTGGGGTGCAAGCGTAGTTATTCCAAATAGGTTCAGGTTCACATTGTTAGGAGATCTTCATGACCAACAGCTGGGAATGTGCTTGACCAAAAGTTTTGCACACAGTTACTTATGATAGCCAGGTGTAGATGAAGATATAGAGTACATCATTAATCAGTGTACAACATGTCAATCAGTAAGCAAGAAACCACCATTACAGCCATGGAAATTGCCTCCCAGGATGTGGCAAATGTTACATGTATATGTTGCTGAGCCAGAAGGGCAGCAATTGTTCATTGTGATTGATAATCATTCAAAGTGAGTCATTCAAAGTGAGTAGAGGTGTTTCCGATGTGGGAAATAACAACAACTAGACAATTTGCAAAGATTGTTTTCTTCATATGACGTCCCAGAAGAAATTGTGTCTGATAATGGCCCACAATTTTGTTCAGGAATTTGCACAGTTCATGAGCAGAAATGGTGTGAAACATACCAAGGTTCCAGCATACCAGCCTGCTTCAAATAGTGCAGCAGAGTGCACAGTACAAATTGTAAAATATGCCCTTATCAAGCACATGTTGGATCCAAATCCAAAGAAATGGCAATTGTTATTCGACAAAAAACTGGCAAATTTTCTGATTACTTATTGAAATACTCCTCATACAACTACTGGTAGAATACCAGCAGAGTTGTTTCTGAAACGATAACCAAGAACCGGTCCTCGTTGTTAAAGCCAAACTTGGCACAGTCCGTAGAAGAGAAACAATCAAGGCAGAAAGAGAGTCATGACAAAGGTACAGTAAGAGAGAGAAGTGCGAAATTGAATCAGAAGGTTAGAGTGAAGAACCATCATCATATCAGGAAGAGTAGTGAAGACATGTGATCCTCACACATATTTGGTCAATGTGTTTGATCATGGAAAGGTTAGGTTTGTTCACATTGATCACATTTTACTCACAGATGTACAAAGAGTTGAAAATTGGAATGATTTGATTATTTCTGATGAGTCAGATAGTCTTGTTACAAGTAGACTACCAGTAACAAATCCTACATCAGATGTTCGAGAAACAAGTCCAAGAGAAAGTCAGCATTTATGTCTGAGTCAGGCAGACAAACAGTCTGAAGTTGTAGAGACTCCAAATGTAGATCAAGGTCAGCCCTTGAAGAAAACCCTCCTCAGGCTTAACTTAGAATGAGTCCAATTCCTAAAACAAGTTTGGAAAGTTCTGTTCAAGAAAGAAGGTATCCTCTTCAAAACAGAAAACCAATTGTTAAGTTTGATTTGTAAATATGGAAAAATAAGTTCATATCTTTTGTTGTGTATACCATGCAAATTATGTATAATGATTATTTTGTTATGATTATTTCTTCAATAAGGAGGGAGAAGGGTATTAGAGCTCCAGCTAGTGGACTACTGATGTAATGCAATTACTGATGTAATAACAATAAAAGGTCAAGCGCCAAGGTCTTTTAAGGAGCCATTTTGTAGTGTATGCTTGAGTGGCTGTATAAAGTTACCACACTACGGTGTCGTATTCCCATTTCAATCAGACTGAAGTGAAGTAATGCTGTGTAACTCAGGTAGTGGTGACAAATTGCTGCACTGTTCTGGCTGCAGCAGAGTATTTATTGTGCATTTACCATTGAATGTGCATGCAAGCACTGGCAGTAATCCAACATTAACAGTAATTGCCACAAGCTCAATACAATGTCCTTGAAATAATAAATACGGCTTTTTATTGACCAGTTGACTAAAACATCAATTCAGGCAATTATTTGAATGTGACAGACTGCTACATTTCCCCTTTTGTCAGTGTAAAACAATTCCTATTCATGTCAAATGGAAGTTGCGTTTAATCAGTCGATCACAAGCACTTTTAAATAGAATGCTTTGTGTCTGTACGTTTTGATAAAATTATGTGATGCACTTTAAAGGGGGCTACAACAGTATTAACATTAGGAACTATTAAATCTTTCACACTATGCAACAATTGTACAACATTAATTGGAGCAAAGAAGATTAAGATGAGTCTTAACAGAAGGTTTTACAATTGTGAGGCATTGCTTGGCAAATTGGGAGCAGTATTGTTGTATATGATGCAACCCAATAATGTAAATATGTGGCTGATACAAAGCAGCCTTGGAATATGATATGCGAGGATTTAGGAAAATTCCTGCTTGGCCTTGTATGGGGTGCAGCCTTCACCTGTTACCTATGTGGAAGTGGTCGGAGCTGTGAGTGGGGACACACTATGTTGGAAGTTCCTGCTGATCCAGCCCATAAGGGATAAAGCATAACACTGGAGGCCAATATCATCATCATAAGCAATCCCTCAGGTTTGAGGATAACTTGCTTCCACACTAAAAATGAGTTCTCAGGTGACTGATGAACTCATCTTAAAGTGTGGAAGATGCCTGTGCCTGAATTCTTTTAATGTGGGGTGGCCGTTGCATACTAGCCACCACACCGGCTTGACAGAGCAAGGTGTTGGTCCAGTGGCAAGGGCATCCAAGATGACTGGAGACCAGGCTCCGCCGCATGTGCCAATACATACACACAAACTCAAACATACTCCTACTGTCCTCCTTCCCACAGGACTTCTCTCTATGTGGAATTCATAGTACGCAATGTGAGCCTCACGACCTCACAGCCTCGCTATTAGCCCATGCTATGCCTTCCCTTGGTCTTGTCCAAGCTGCTCCACCTCTGGGCTCCGACCTCTCCACTTCTTCATGCCTCATCTGTCCTCTTCTCATCCCTGGCCGATATACCCAGTGAGATAAGGGGGGCAAAATTTCCCATTTTTATAGCCCCGATAGTCCCTCCGGCGGGCACTAATGGGACATAACAAGGCTATCGCTTGGGGGAAGGGGTCGATAGTGCCTCTGGGGAACATGCGCCCAATGTTTACGAGGGTGATGTGTTGTTAGCCCCGCAATTTGTGCCCAGGGCTAGCGCACGCACGATGATGATGTCTTCGCTGTGTGCACTGACTCCTCACCGCCCCACTGGGGAAATTGCAGACATCTTCCGCCGGGGCACCCCTTAATGGGGAGGCCATTTGTGCCATGGGCCGCCATATTTTGCAGTCGGCCAACGCTTCCGTCGGCACGACAATGGCGGCCCACACCTTGACCGGGCCATCATCCTGCAGCCCGGAATTTATAGGTGCTGGGCTATTGGTCCAGTTGAGGGTGTCCCTGATGGCCAGTGGCAGCTGCTAAAGGGACTGCAGAGCCTGCAGCGGCCCTCCCAGGACGTTGCTGGCAATGTGCTGGACTCAGCGCTGCACTACCGCCCCAGGCGCGCCTCTCCACAGACCCAGAGCACCTCCGATAGTGCTCCACTTTCACTGAGGAACAGAAGAGCTAATTTCTGCGCAGGGGCGGAACTTCTGGGCCGGACAATAAATGTCCTGGCCTGGGGAGGATACCGCCTCCGACCGGGGTGCAGGGCAATTTCACCTCCAAGATGTACTGGTCTCCAGAAAGCCTAGAAGTGGGCGACCGAACAGGGGTGGCAAGTTATGGAATCACATGGAGTCCCGAAGATAGTGAGTTGTTTTTACATTTTATGGATCATCTCCCTTTATACAGGGTGGGAAGCAGGGGTCGGGGGGGGGGGGGTTTAAAGGAATACATGGGTTCTCATGGGGGAGGGTGGGGGGGAAGTAGAGGATGCATATCTCGCAACCTTGACCTTCCAATAGTGGTCAGATACTGGACTTTCCAGCAGGATGGGGTTAGCAGCCATTAGTAGTGGCATGGGAACCAGCCAGCCCCATGCAAATAAGATGACTTTTCACTGATGTTACAAATTCCAGTGGATGGCACCACCAAGCAAGATCTCAACATTACTGTCAGGATCATAACCCATACATTCTCTGGGCTAATGACTTTGTGAACTTTGAAAGGTCAACACTTGTGCACTTAGGGGGTGGAGGGGGAAAATTGCATAGTGTCCCATTTGGAGGCAGTAACAGCCACGAGGTGGGAGTTCCTGCACGAGGTACGGAATTCCCACCCCGTTCGCGATAATGGGGTTACCGTCCCCGAGTGCAAGTGGAATCGAAAATAATGCGCTCTATTTGCTCTGTGGGGCATGAGCAGGACGTAACTGAACGAAACAGGACCGCCTGGTAAAAGGGCCCTCCCGTTCATTAAAGGGGAGGGCCAAGCTGCCGACTCTGCACGTCCCTATCTAGGCCACCGGGGAGTGGCTGCCGTGACACCAGCCTGGCACTCAAGCCGAGAAGCTGGCTGCCAGATCACGGCACAGACCCCGCATTCCACGATGCAATGGGCCGCAACCGTTAAATCGGAATTTAGTCAGAACAGCGGAATTTAACAGGAGTTGCTAGTGGCACCGCACCAGGCATAAACTCATTTGCATCCTATTAACGTCCCCTGGGGGGCGCTAATGGGAGGTGAAAATGACCCCAATTTCTCCCCTTTAGTTTCTTACAGGCCACTGCTTTGTATTTTGAATTGAATTTCAATCTAATGAGCTACAAATATCAGCAAAACAAACATTATCAATTCTATAGGCCCGAAATTGGTGGACTTACCTTCCGCTGCCAGTGGGTTTTCTCGGCGGTCTCCCGGGTTTCTGGGCGCTCTCCCCTCCGAGCGAGTTTGGTGGAGGCCTCCCGCCGGCGGGAAGAGAAGACCGCTGGGGACCGCCCGGTGACGTCCGTCGGTGTGCGCCGCCCAGAAGAGTCCTCTCACCCGCCGAGCTGCCAGTTTGGTCCGAGCGATCCTCCGCTGTAGCAGGGGAAAAGACTGCCGCGTGCAGGCAGGTCTAACCCCAACGATAAGTATGAAGACCTGCAAGAAACGGTTAGTTCACTTCTTCTCTTTAATTTTTTTTTGCAGGGAAACAGGTGGATGGGGTCCCCTGAAGGATTTCTAGTGTTTTTTTTTTATGTTTTGGAAAATGTTATTTCATCAGTTCCCCCCTCTCTGGGCCCGACTCAATCTTCGGCAATACTTTGCTGAGGATAGCATTTGCCGTAGAGAATGGGAGCTACTATCCGCTGCCACCCAGAATCGGCGCGTAAGTCCCATTTTTGCTGGTGGTCAGTCTTTTCCCGATTTTTCCATGAAACTTCTACCCAGGATCTCAGCGGTCCTTTAAATGGTACTTGGGCGGAACTCAGCTTTCACCAATTTCGGGCCCTATATTCCTACATTACAACAGTGATTACACTTCAAAAATATTTCACTGGGAGTAAAGCACTTTGGGACGTCTGAGGCCCTGAAAGGCACTATAGAAATGCAAATGTTTCTTTCTCATAATACAAAAATGCTTAATGAAATGACATTATCATTCATATCAAGTGAGCTTACATTGTGAGTTTAGTATCTGTAATCAGTGAATTATTAGATATGCATCATGAAGAAGAGACTTTGTGGAATCAGATATGTCAATTGCATTACGTAATCCTTGAGAAAGTGGAAGATTCCAGCCACCCTCCATTCAGCAGATTTCAGAGTTTAGAGAGGCGTGGGGTGAGGGGCACAGCTTCATCCTCTGCTGAACGTACTCTACTTTCAGCCGAGCTGTTACCTGAACCCTTTTTACAGCATAGGATACTTTTGTGACTTGTCTAGAGATATGTGATTGGCCACTTTGACACCCTGATGAAGTTGGGACTTTTATTGGCCACTCTAAAATGTTCACCTGATGTCTGATCAATCCTTCAATCAATCAAAGCAGGAATGGGGTACTGAAGTTGCGTGTTCAGCCATGAACTCATTGAATGGCGGTGCAGGCTCGAAGGGCCGAATGGCCTACTCCTGCACCTATTTTCTATGTTTCTATGTTTCTATGTTTCTATGTTTCAACTCGCATTTTTAGTTGTCTTTCTCTGAAATCTGGTTTTCATGTCAGTCAAGCATAGCCATTAAGAAAGGTCAATTTGTTCATTTCCAGTTGACAAAATGATAAATTTTCTACATTTCACGTATTGGATAGTTTAATTTACTGCCAGCAATTTGAAAATGCACATGGTATTGTCTGACTGGATGAACAATAAATATCCTATTTTGCTTAACTGGCTTAATGGCCCATTGCAGAATGATTGCTCCATGACGTTTTATTTCTCAGTTTGATTACAGGAATTACAGTGGGTTTGTGTGAATTTGATGGTGCGAAGCTACCATCTGTGGGCTTATGACTGAACGCCTCTAAGTCAAAATCTCCCCTAAACGTGTTTTTAATCGAAGATTGTTTTACATTGCAATTCCAGTTTGGACAAACCAATTCCCTTACTCTAGACACTGATTCATGATCACTTACATAAATAAATAACACCATGAGGCAATTTGGATCTCTCAACGGGAAATGGACAGGAGGAGAGGGGGAAAGCAACGGCCGTGCTGAGGAGTCAGCCTGGGATTCCTGTCCCATTTTTCAGATCACCCTTCATTTGCATGGTAGAGACAAGCTGCCAGAGTGGAACATGGTCCCCATAGGCAGCTTGCTGATTAGGAGATGGGAAATCAGGAGCTGCTGGGAGGTTCTTAAGGGCCTGCAGCAGCTTAGAGGGGAACTGCTTTGTCTGTGGGCAAAAGAGATAGCCAACACCATGGAGCTACAGGAATATGTCTGTCGACACCATGTCGTTCAGTAGGACCCTGGGGAAAACCCTTGCTCAGGACACACATTAACCATTAACCCACCTTCACTTTTCATACAGGAGAAGCTGGCATACATCAGGGGTGAGACAGCCAAAACAGGAGGCGGTACTGCCACTCTGAAAACACTGACACCCATGGAAGAGATTACCATCAAAGGTTTTCGATGGCACAGAGCAGTCAGCATTGGAAATGGCACGGCTGGAAACCTGGGTTGGTTGGCATCTTCCCTTTCTTTTCTCTTTCCACTTAACTATTTCAATCATATAGTTGAGCATGGCTATCTGGTGGTGTATTATGCTGTCATTGTTATGCCAGTTTTTATCTTCAGAGCTCACCCCTAACACTTGTCCATTTCTCCTTTTTCTAGATCAATCAAACTCTACTGCCAGACAGACTAATGAGGATAATCCTAAATGTAATGCACCATCACTCGTTCCTACCCTGCCAAGCATCAGAGCAGAAATTAGTATTATACCTGACTTACATAATGAGTTCAAGGGGACTGCACTGAGTAATTCTCCAAGCATATTAGCAGGAAAGGTGGAAAGGGTGGCCTAGGAAAGAGTTGACTTTAGGGCCCAGCCTTAAAAAGAAAGAAGATTTATAGGCACCAGCAATGGCTGAATTCATTGGACTGTCAACCAGAGAGCATCTAAAACATGTTGGATAGTATAATGAAGTCCTCAACTAACTTGTATGGGTTGATCATGAGTAGAATCAACACTCTACAGTTAACCATAGCCACCTCAGTGGCTGCTGCAACTGAGCTCCCTCTGCAGGCATTATGACACCAGTAATAGCATCTCTCAGAGATGCTCAAACTGCGACAATGCAGGCTATGCACTCAACCATCTCCTCTGGCTTGGACAGGCTGAGAGAATGAATAGATAGGCCTTCAATGCGATCAAGGATGTCACACAATCTTGACAACAGTTGAACTGCTGAGCTGCAGCAACAAGTTATGCAATGGGAATAGAACGGGATGCCATCTTTCACTTTTTCACCATCATTTGCACCTCAACCAATACCAACCTTGATGCCAGAAATCCAGCCTGGACAGACAGCCCTGGCAGATGCTAAGTTGTTACAGTCTGCAGATCAGCCAACTCAGGCCCATGTTCCCTGAAATACTAGCAAGAAATATAAAAACAGATAGAAAGAGTTTCTACAGGTATATAAAAAGGAAGAGAGTGGCAAAAGTAAATGTTGGCCCCTTAGAGGATGAGACTAGGGAATTAATAATGGGGAACAGAGAAATGGCAGAGAATTTGAACAAATATTTTGTATCAGTCTTCATGGTAGAAGACACTAAAAACATCCTAATAATGGATAATCAAGGGGTTTTCGGGAGGGAGGAACTTAAAACAATCACTGTCATAAAAGAAGAAGTACTCGGTAAAATAATGGGACTAAAGATGGACAAGTCCCCTGAACCTGATGGCTTGCATCCTAGGGTCTTAAGAGAAGTAATGGCAGGGATTGTGGATGCATTGGTTGTAATTTACCAAAATTCTCTGGATTCTGGGGAGGTCCCAGCAGATTGGAAAAGCGCAAAGGTAACGCTCCTATTTAAAAAAGGAGGCAGACAAAAAGCAGGAAACTATAGACCAGTTAGCCTAACAACTGTTGTTGGGAAAATGGTGGAGTCCATTATTAAGGAAGCAGTAGCAGGACATTTGGAAAAGCATAATTTAGTCAAACAGAGTCAGCATGGTTTTATGAAAGGGAAATCATGTTTGACAAATTTGCTGGAGTTTTTGAGGATGTAATGAGCAGGGTGAATAAGGGGGAACCAGTTGATGTGGTGTATTTGGATTTCCAGAAGGCATTCGATAAGGTGCAACATAAAAGGTTACTGCACAAGATAAAAGTTCACGGGGTTGGGGGTAATATATTAGCATGGATAGAGGATTGGCTAACTAACAGAAAACAGAGAGTCGGGATAAATGGGTCATTTTCCGGTTGGCAAACAGTAACTAGTGGGGTGCCACAGGGATCTGTGCTGAGCCCTCAACTATTTACAATCTATATTAATAATTTGGATGAAGGGACTGAGTGTAACGTAGCCAAGTTTGCTGATGATACAAAGATGGGTGGGAAAGCAAGTTATGAGGAGGACACAAAAAATCTGTAAAAGGATATAGACAGGCTAAGTGATTGGGCAAACATTTGGCAGATGGAGTATAATGTGGGAAAGTGTGAGGTTATCCACTTTGGCAGAAAAAATAAAAAAGCAAATTATTATTTAAATGGAGAAAAATTATAAAATGCTGCAGTACAGAGGGACCTGGGGGTCCTTGTGCATGAAACACAAAAATTTAGTATGCAGGTACAGCAAGTGATCAGGAAGGCAAATGGAATGTTGATCTTTATTGCAAGGGGTTAGAGTATAAAAGCAGAGAAGTCCTGCTACAACTGTACAGGGTAGTGGTGAGACCACACCTAGAGTATTGCGTACAGTTTTGGTCTCCTTATTTAAAGAGGGATATACTTACATTGGAGGCAGTTCAGAGAAGGTTCATCTGGTTGATTCCTGGGATAAAGGGGTTGACTTATGAAGAAAGGTTGAGCAGGTTGGGCCAAAACTCATTGGAGTTCAGAAGAATGAGAAGTGATCTTATTGAGAGATATAAGTTAACAAGGGGGCTCGACAAGGTAGATGCAGAGAGGATGTTTCCACACGTGGGGGAATCTAGAACTAGGGGGCATAGTTTTAGAACAAGGGGTCCCCAATTTAAAACTGAGATGAGGAGGAATTTCTTCTCTCAGAGGGTCGGAAAGCTGTGGAATTCTCTGCCCAAAGAGCTGTGGAGGCTGGGTCATTGAATATATTTAAGGCGGAGATAGATTTTTGAGCGATAAGGGAGTGAAAGTTTATGGGGAGCGGGCAGGGAAGTGGAACTGAGTCCACGATCAGATCAGCTACAACTTGTCATGCCTGCCTAAAGAATTGAAGCCTTTTGATGCAGTGCTTCTCAGAGAAATGCAGGAGTATTTTTCTTGGCCTATGATGTTTGCTGGACAGGTAAGGATTTTTCCAAGTACGCCTCCTTCTATTTGCTTTTCCTCCAGCTGCATCTCCGTTTGTTCCTTCCTCCTGCTCTTCCTTTTCCTCCTTCCTGAGTAAGGTTCCTAGAAGTACCCCATCAAGAAACAACTGCAATGCCAGAAGCCCCTTAACAATTTGGAACATACAGTAGCAACTTCAAATTATTTAAAGCTGAAAAAAGCCCATACGATACTGGAAGAAAAATGTCTCCAACAGCTCTATACAGCGTTGCTTCAGAGCAGCTGAAGATCTCATTCAATAGTGTTTGAAATGGCTGCATCAGGACTTGTGTCGTCCATGGATGGGTGTGCAAGAGCAGGAAGTGGCATTCGTCAGGCAGTGAGTTGGTTAAATGGCATTGGTGTTGTAATAGAAACATAGAAACATAGAAACATAGAAAATAGGTGCAGGAGTAGGCCATTCGGCCCTTCTAGCCTGCACCGCCATTCAATGAGTTCATGGCTGAACATTCAACTTCAGTACCCCATTCCTGCTTTCTCGCCATACCCCTTGATCCCCCTAGCAGTAAGGACCTCATCTAACTCCTTTTTGAATATATTTAGTGAATTGGCCTCAACAACTTTCTGTGGTAGAGAATTCCACAGGTTCACCACTCTCTGGGTGAAGAAGTTCCTCCGCATCTCGGTCCTAAATGGCTTACCCCTTATCCTTAGACTGTGACCCCTGGTTCTGGACTTCCCCAACATTGGGAACATTCTTCCTGCATCTAATCTGTCTAACCCCGTCAGAATTTTATATGTTTCTATGAGGTCCCCTCTCATTCTTCTGAACTCCAGTGAATACAAGCCCAGTTGATCCAGTCTTTCTTGATAGGTCAGTCCCGCCATCCCGGGAATCAGTCTGGTGAACCTTCGCTGCACTCCCTCAATAGCAAGAATGTCCTTCCTCAGGTTAGGAGACCAAAACTGTACACAATACTCCAGGTGTGGCCTCACCAATGCCCTGTACAACTGTAGCAACACCTCCCTGCCCCTGTACTCAAATCCCCTTGCTATGAAGGCCAACATGCCATTTGCTTTCTTAACCGCCTGCTGCACCTGCATGCCAACCTTCAATGACTGATGTACCATGACACCCAGGTCTCTTTGCACCTCCCCTTTTCCTAATCTGTCACCATTCAGATAATAGTCTGTCTCTCTGTTTTTACCACCAAAGTGGATAACCTCACATTTATCCACATTATACTTCATCTGCCATGCATTTGCCCACTCACCTAACCTATCCAAGTCGCTCTGCAGCCTCACAGCATCCTCCTCGCAGCTCACACTGCCACCCAACTTCGTGTCATCCGCAAATTTGGAGATACTACATTTAATCCCCTCATCTAAATCATTAATGTACAGTGTAAACAGCTGGGGCCCCAGCACAGAACCTTGCGGTACCCCACTAGTCACTGCCTGCCATTCTGAAAAGTACCCATTTACTCCTACTCTTTGCTTCCTGTCTGACAACCAGTTCTCAATCCATGTCAGTACACTACCCCCAATCCCATGTGCTCTAACTTTGCACATCAATCTCTTGTGTGGGACCTTGTCGAACGCCTTCTGAAAGTCCAAATATACCACATCAACTGGTTCTCCCTTATCCACTCGACTGGAAACATCCACAAAAAATTCCAGAAGATTTGTAAATCATGATTTCCCTTTCACAAATCCATGCTGACTTGGACCTATCATTTCACCTCTTTCCAAATGCACTGCTATGACATCCTTAATAATTGATTCCATCATTTTACCCACTACCGATGTCAGGCTGACCGGTCTATAATTCCCTGTTTTCTCTCTCCCTCCTTTTTTAAAAAGTGGGGTTACATTGGCTACCCTCCACTCCATAGGAACTGATCCAGAGTCAATGGAATGTTGGAAAATGACTGTCAACGCATCCACTATTTCCAAGGCCACCTCCTTAAGTACTCTGGGATGCAGTCCATCAGGCCCTGGGGATTTATCGGCCTTCAATCCCATCAATTTCCCCAACACAATTTCCCGGCTAATAAGGATTTCCCTCAGTTCCTCCTCCTTACTAGACCCCCCGACCCCTTTTATAACCGGAAGGTTGTTCGTGTCCTCCTTCGTGAATACCGAACCAAAGTACTTGTTCAATTGGTCCGCCATTTCTTTGTTCCCCGTTATGACTTCCCCTGATTCTGACTGCAGGGGACCTACATTTGTCTTTACTAACCTTTTTCTCTTTACATATCTATAGAAACTTTTGCAATCCGTTTTAATGTTCCCTGCAAGCTTCTTCTCATACTCCATTTTCCCTGCCCTAATCAAACCCTTTGTCCTCCTCTGCTGAGTTCTAAATTTCTCCCAGTCCCCAGGTTCGCTGCTATTTCTGGCCAATTTGTATGCCACTTCCTTGGCTTTAATACTATCCCTGATTTCCCTTGATAGCCACGGTTGAGCCACCTTCCCTTTTTTATTTCTATGCCAGACAGGAATGTACAATTGTTGTAGTTCATCCATGCGGTCTCTAAATGTCTGCCATTGCCCATCCACAGTCAACCCCTTAAGTATCATTTGCCAATCCATCTCAGCCAATTCACGCCTCATACCTTCAAAGTTAGCCTTCTTTAAGTTCTGGACCATGGTCTCTGAATTAACTGTTTCATTCTCCATCCTAATGCAGAATTCCACCATATTATGGTCACTCTTCCCCAAGGGGCCTCGTACAACGAGATTGCTAATTAATCCTTTCTCATTACATAACACCCAGTCTAAGATGGCCTCCCCCCTAGTTGGTTCCTTGACATATTGGTCTAAAAAACCATCCCTTATGCACTCCAGAAAATCCTCCTCCACCGTATTGCTTCCAGTTTGGTTAGCCCAATCTATGTGCATATTAAAGTCACCCATTATAACTGCTGCACCTTTATTGCACGCACCCCTAATTTCCTGTTTGATGCCCTCCCCAACATCACTACTACTGTTTGGAGGTCTGTACACAACTCCCACTAACGCTTTTTGCCCTTTGGTGTTCTGCAGCTCTACCCATATAGATTCCACATCATCCAAGCTAATGTCCTTCCTAATTATTGCCTTAATCTCCTCCTTAACCAGCAATGCTACCCCACCTCCTTTTCCTTTTATTCTATCCTTCCTGAATGTTGAATACCCCTGGATGTTGAGTTCCCAGCCCTGCTCATCCTGGAGCCACGTCTCCGTAATCCCAATCACATCATATTTGTTAACATCTATTTGCACAGTTAATTCATCCACCTTATTGCGGATACTCCTTGCATTAAGACACAAAGCCTTTAGGCTTGTTTTTTTAACACTCTCTGTCCTTTTAGAATTTTGCTGTACAATGGCCCTTTTTGTTCTTTGCCTTGGGTTTCTCTGCCCTCCACTTTTCCTCATCTCCTTTCTGTCTTTTGTTTTTGCCTCCTTTTTGTTTCCCTCTATCTCCCTGCATTGGTTCCCATCCCCCTGCCATATTAGTTTAACTCCTCCCCAACAGCACTAGCAAACACTCCCCCGAGGACATTGGTTCCGATTCTGCCCAGGTGCAGACCGTCCGGATTGTACTGGTCCCACCTCCCCCAGAACCGGTTCCAATGCCCCAGGAATTTGAATCCCTCCCTCTTGCACCATTGCTCAAGCCACGTATTCATCTGAGCTATCCTGCGATTCCTACTCTGACTAGCACGTGGCACTGGTAGCAATCCCGAGATTACTACTTTTGAGGTCCTACTTTTTAATTTAGCTCCTAGCTCCTTAAATTCATTTCGTAGGAACTCATCCCTTTTTTTACCTATGTCATTGGTACCAACGTGCACCACGACAACTGGCTGTTCTCCCTCCCTTTTTAGAATGTCCTCCACCCGCTCCGAGACATCCTTGACCCTTGCACCAGGGAGGCAACATACCATCCTGGAGTCTCGGTTGCGGCCGCAGAAACGCCTATCTATTCCCCTTACAATTGAATCCCCTATCACTATCGCTCTTCCACTCTTTTTCCTGCCCTCCTGTGCAACAGAGCCAGCCACGGTGCCATGAACTTGGCTGCTGCTGCCCTCCCCTGATGAGTCATCCCCCTCAACAGTACTCAAAGCGGTGTATCTGTTTTGCAGGGGGATGACCACAGGGGACCCCTGCACTACCTTCCTTGCACTACTCTTGCTGCTGGTCTTCCATTCCCTCGCTGGCTGTGGACCCTTCTCCTGCAGTAAGACCAACTCGCTACACGTGATACTCACGTCATTCTCAGCATCGTGGATGCTCCAGAGTGAATCCACCTTCAGCTCCAACTCCGCAACGCGGACCGTCAGTAGCCGGAGGTGGACACACTTCCCGCACATGTAGTCGTCAGGGACACTGGTGTTGTCCCTGTGTTCCCACATGGTACAGGAGGAGCATATCACGTGACCGAGCTGTCCTGCCATGACTTAACCCTTAGATACACTTAAATTGCCGACAACAATGTTAAAAGTTACTGACTAATAAAGAAAAAGAAAAACTACTCACCAATCAGCAGCCAATCACTTACCACGTTGGCTGTGACGTCACCTTTTGATTTCTTTCTACTTCTTTTTTGCCTTCTCTCCCAGCTGGAACTGCACCGGTACGCCTCACTCGACTCCCGCCTCTCTCGATGCTCCCCGGACTGCTGAGCCTTTTATAGGCCGCTGCCTCTCTCGACTCCCGCCTCTCTCGACGCTCCCCGGACTGCTGAGCCTTTTATAGGCCGCTGCCTCTCTCGACTCCCGTCTCTCTCGACGCTCCCCGGACTGCTGAGTCTTTTATAGGCCGCTGCCTCTCTCGACTCCCGCCTCTCTCGACGCTCCCCGGACGGCTGAGTCTTTTATAGGCCGCTGCCTCTCTCGACTCCCGCCTCTCTGACTGATGTGAATTTATTCGTGAGGCTCCCATCTGCTACCAATATTAATGGCCCCCTGAAAATCTGACCAGCTGTAAAAGCTACTATTTTTGAGTACAAACAGGGTGATAAAGAGAAATAAATCATCCCCCCTCACACAATCAAGTCAGAAAATAAGAAAAAACACAGGGCTAGAAATTTGGTACCTTTAACGCTGGGTGATGTCTACTGCGTCAAAGTGGGATATTCAGTTGTATCGCCTCAAGAGGAGAGTGGAGTGCTAAGAGAAGCATTCGATATTCCTCTTCGGGCGCTAATGGAGCGATAGCGCAGGAGGCCGACTCAATTTTTAGCGCTAGAATGCCGGCATCACAGCGCCTAAAGATGAAAAAAAAAATCCTGATGAAAATTTCAATAATCCTCACCCACACTTCCCCACGACTGCAACAAATAAATAAAAGTTGAAAAAGTAAATTTCAGCACTTACCTTGCACTCCGGACGATATCGCCCCGGGATTGTCGCTGGACCGACTGCTTTCCCTTGCCAGTCTCAACGCCAGGCAGGCGAAAGACTGAATTTTGCAAACATGCGCTACAGGGGCATTGCACACTCGGTGACGTCACCAAGAAGGCGGCGCTAGTGAATGCAGCGCAAACTGCCAGCGCCAACTGTGAGCTAAGCCTTCACTGAAATTCGCGGCAGGCATTGACAGCACAGCGCTCGGGCGGGAGGTTCTTAGCGCCCCATTAGCATTAACGGGTGGGGCTAACCAACCGAATTTCTAGCCCACATGTCTTTCTCTCATATTTTACTCTTTTCCCTGCACATTACTCTCTGTTAGAATATTACACAATAACATAACAGGTGAATGCCTGTTCATTGTGCTACAGGATACACACTCTAAGTGCTATTTTCATCTTTGCAGGTCAGGCTTTGTGAAGGTATAACAATACAGTTTCCTCTTGTCAATAAAACTGGAACAGGCGTCTCTGCTGCAAATGATCAGATTTCAGGAAGTCCCTTCGATCTGTTTACTCTTTAGCAACAAACCAACTGGGAATTAATGCTTAAGAAGGAACACAGCTTGAGCTGGTTCACAGACAAAGAGAGAAAACGAGAGAGATTAAACTAATGTAACGAACTGGGATAGCTACACATTTTTGGTATCTAAAAGGTCTTAAGTATGCAAAATAATTACAGTTTATTTGGAATTGATTAATTGTAACCTTAGAACCATAAAAATGAAGGAACAGAACAGAAGGAGGCCATTTCGGCCCATGGTGTCCGTGCTGGCTGACAAAGAGCTATCCAGCCTAATCCCACTTTCTAGCTCTTGGTCCGTAGCCTTGTAGGTTATGACACTTCAAGTGCATATCTAACTACTTTTTAAATGCTATGAGAGTTTCTCTACCTACCACCCTTTCAGGCAATGAGTTCCAGACCCCTACCACCCTCTGAGTGGAAAAAATATCTCCTCAAATCCCCTCTAAACCTTCGAGCAATTACTTTAAATCTATGCCCCCTAGTTATTGACCCCCTTTCTAAGGGAAATTGGTCCTTCCTATCCACTATATCTCGGCCCCTCATAATTTTATACACCTCAATTAGGTTTCCCCTCAGCCTCCTCTGTTCCAAAGAAAACAACCGCAGCCTATCCAATCTTTCCTCGTAGCTAAAATTCTCCAGTCCAGACAACATCCTCGTAAATCTACTCTGTACCCTCTCAAGTGCAATCACATTTTCCCTGTATTATGGTTACCAGAACTGCTTGCAGTACTCTAGCTATGGCCTAACTAGTGTTTTATACAGTACAAGCATAACCTCCCTGTTCTTATATTCTATGCCTCGGCTAATAAAGGCAAGTATCCCGTCTGCCTTCTTAACCACCTTATCTACCTGTTCTGCTACTTTCAGGTATCTGTGGACGTGTACTCCAAGGTCCCTTTGTTCCTCTACACATTTCAGTGTCCTACCACTTATTGTATATTCCCTCAGCTTGTTAGCCCTCACACTTCTCCAGATTGAATTCCATTTGCCACTGTTCTGCCCACTTGACCAGTCCATTGATATCTTCCTGCAGTCTACAGCTTTCTTCTTCATTATCAACCACTGATTAGTTAGTCCATTTGGACACAACACATTGAAGTCATTCTTTTTCTACAGGTAACACTTGTTTAATATATTAGTTGATCTCCTGTGAGACTGTACACGTGGAGTCAAGGCATACAAGACTATGCCTTTATTAGCCGAGGCATAGAATATAAGAGCAGGGAGGTCATGCATCAACTGCATAAAACACTAGTTAGGCCACAGCTAGAGTACTGTGTACAGTTCTGATCACATTACAGGAAAGATGTGATCGCACTACAGATGGTACAGAGGAGATTTATGAGGATGTTTCCAGGACTGGAGAATTTTAGCTATGAGGAAAGATTGGACAGGCTGGAGCTGTTTTCTTTGGAACAGAAAGGCTGAGGGGAGACTTAACTGAGGTGTTTAAAATTATGAGGGGCCGAGACAGAGTGGATAGGAAGAACCTATTTCTCTTAGCAGAGTGGTCAATAACCAGGTGGCATAGAGTTGAGGAGAAATGTTTTCACCCAGAGTTGATGAGAGTTTGGAACTCACTGCCTAAAAGGGTGTTAGAAGCAAAAAGTGGGGGAGAGAGGGTCAGCCGGGGATCGCAGGGGCGGGGTAGGGGTTCAGCCAGGGATTGCGGGGGGCAGCCAGATCATGGCCGGCCTCATCATCATCCTTGGGGTGTGAAGGCTTGCAGGTAGGGGGGTGGCCTTGGGAGGGGGGGGCGGGTCCTGGGAAGACGATCGGAGGCTGGGGGTTGTCCGATCGCGGGGGCTGGATATGGTCGGCATCCATGAGGTAGGTATAAAGCCACTTACCTCCTGGATGCAGCAGTCCCCACCTCTGTTTAACTGCCAGGTTTCACGAATTGTGTGAAACCCATCTACAGGCAGTTAAACACTAATTGGATGGGGAAAAAGAGGCTTCCAGCCTCATTACAATATTTAAATTAAGGTACCTTCCCCTAGAAGCGGGTATATCACCTGTCCCCAGACCTGCCTCCGGGAAAACAGGAAGTGAGTGTGCAGGATCAGGTTAGGAATCACTTTAACTGCCCACATGCTCCAAACCCACCCATTTATTTTGGGGAAAATTCCAGCCTAAGTGTGACCACCTCCTTTGTGAAGTGGAGCCTCCTAATACACTGCTCCTGGCTTAAGTGCCGATAGGAAAAATGTCCAAACGTCCAAAATAGCAGGTCGTGCTTCACATCAGCGTTGTATGCCGATTGGCTTCACGATCAGACTGATTAGCATTCTTCTGGTGAACGCAGACAACAGTCACGCTACTGACCTGCGCAAAATAACGACTGCTATCGCCTATGCCGGAAGTAGGAGTCTCGCTTCAAACATCAATTTCCCCCACCTGGTGTATCCGGGATCCACTGTGCACTCTGTGGATGCCCATTCCGAGTAATAATAGGTTTCACCAGTCATGAGAGAACTCACTGCAGAAAGCAAGATGATATTCTGGCTGCCTTCTTCGATGTTGAAAGACAAAGAAACTTTGTTATTCCAGTCTATGCTCAGTAATTACACTGTAACTGCTCCATCCTGAGGGCTTGCTGCGCAGCTCAATGGATGCCGTTGACTCCACCCACATTGCCTTGAGTGCTCCCTACCAGCAATCTAGCATCGTTATTAATCATAAGAAATTTCATTCCCTCAACATCCAGCTGGTTTGCCTTCACAGACAACATATCTTGCACATCTGTGCCTGCTGTCCTAGAAGCAGTCATGACTCTTTCAGCCTGCACCAGTCCTCTGTGCCACCTGTAAGAAAGACTGATATTAGAGATTTGTATATATATTCAATTTGTAATAATTGACCTAACTAATCTTACCCATGATTCTCTGTGGGCATAAGAATGTCTGCTCAAATGTACGCGAAGGCAGTCAAATATAACAAGCTGCCATGGGCTGCCAGTCAAGGTCAAATTATTATAATAACGCCGCACGCTGCTCCCTCCAATGGCCTGGAAATCGGTGCGGTCCCGGCCTGCAAGATCATCAGCAGGCCGGGGCCATTGGAGGGAGCAGCCTGTGGCGGCATACCACTGCAGGGAGCAGTGCGTGCTGATGCAGAAGGGCAACGGCTACGAAGCCAGGTCGCTGATTGCAGTGTGGGCAGGCACAGCAGGAGGGCTGAAGGAGGGGCAAGAGTCCATAGAGGAAAGTGACCGGGGCCCAGGAGAGCCGTGAATCTGGGGCCCAGAAGAGGTGAGGCCCAGGGGCAGCATGAGCCAGCCCACACTGCAATATGTGTGCGTGCTCGGTCTGTGCAGCAGAGCTGGTCTCCAGTTAGTCTTGGGTAATCCTTGCCACTGGACCAAGACCTAGCTCTGTCAAGTCCGTGTGGTGGCTGGTGTGCAATGGCCACCACACGTTAAAAAAAAATCCAAGCGCAGGCATCTTCCACCCTTCACGTTGTGGTTCAGGATCAGGAATGTTAGGTCCTTCATTGAAGCACCTGTGAACTCATCCCTTTTTGGCGTGGAAGCAAGTCATCCTCGCTTCGAGGGACTGCCTATGATGATGATGATGATGCACCGTAACAACGTGTGAACTATTAAGTGAACACCTGTTTCTGCCTGAAACACACAATGCATTTAACACACTGGAAGCATGGATACTTTGCAATTGACAATAATGAAAATGGAAAATAGTCACCAATTTTCACCAATTTAAATGATTGCCTGATTTACACATGGACGGTTTAAGTGGTGGGGCTGCATAATGTTTTGAGAACTGGTGCAAATCAATGCTTCCATCCGAGCGACTTTTGTTGTGTCTTTGACCTTTAATTGTGTCTCATTGTTCTTATTGGTACAGCTTCCACTGTTTGCAAAGGACAGGACTCATTATAATCACTATGAAATTCTGATGGTTCTTAGAAATACATAGAAATCAGGCCATTCAGCCCAACCAGTCAATTTGCCTTCCACAAAAGCAAATAGTTCTAATCTTACATACTTATATTGTTCCCACATCCTTTCATCCAACTATCCAATGTAATCTTGAATATTGGCACAGTTTCCACCTCATAGAAGTGGAGTTGCATGTCGTCATAAGTGAGATAGAGAGCAGAAGGAATGTTCTTTTGGGATCGCTAGTTGAAGACCCACTATGAAAATTGGTGTTTAGAGGTGGCTGTGGCAGTGAGTGCCACGTCCTTGAAACTCAAGATGCCCTTGCAGGACAAGAGGACATCTACTGAACTCACTAGACAAGCCAAGATAAGTTACATACTCCATCCGACCCTTCTTTGCAGTCTCTTTATATTTGCATCACCTTGTCATTCATTTCTCTTTGGGTGCTAGAAGACTCCGAGATGAAAATAAGATCTAACAGTGGTGATTGGAGGCTCTACAGAAGGCAGTTCTTCATTGCCAAGCATATGGCCTCAGATTTCTGGAGTTCTGCTCTAAAAAGAAGGATGCGGTTGAGCACAACATTTACATAGAGGCATTATGGATGATCTCGGAGAACCTGAGGCAAATGGCAGGGGTCACAGCAAAATCAAGTGCTAATATCTAAGAAGTATTCAACACAATGCTATAGTACCTGCAGCAGATGGGGGCATCAGAAATGTATGTATCCATCCGCCATCACAGAGAGGCCTCCAGACCAGTTAAAGCATCCAAAGTGAATTATTTGAACATTGACCTTCAGGCTCTGGGAGATCATTTGGCGAGAATGATGTAAATTGGCTTCTAACAGCTACAGGTGATATCTTTTGGGGTCTGCAGGATCTAACCAAACCATCAAGTCTTTCCTGATCATTGGGCACTCAGAACCAGGACCCAGCACAAAAATCCACGTTCATGATGGTGTCCTCTCTCCCGATGACAGCTCATGTGACTTTTCTAGCCAGCCTCCTCAGATGCCTGCTCATTTAGGTGCCAGGATACAGGAACAGGCAACCTATACACTTTTAATGTGACACAGCCTGTTCAAGACTCAGAACCATTGACACTAGGGCCACCTCCATTCCACAAAGTTAATGATACCACGGCGTAGCCAAGTACCACTGGTGTTCCTGGAGATACTAGGGGAAGGAAGAGTGGTAATATCACTTGCTGTAAATATATATGTCTTTGATATGTAATTGAACTACAGTATGCAGATGACACTTGCGTCTGTGCAGACTCGGAGGCCGAATTCCAAAACATTGTTGACATCTTCGCTGAAGCGTATGAGAGCCTGGGCCTCACATTAAACATCTGTAAGACAAAGTTTCTCTATCAACCTGCCCCCGATTATCAAAATCCGTGACAAGACCTTGGACAATATGGACCACTTCCCATACCTTGGGAGCCTACTATCAGCAAGAACAGACATCGATGACGAAGTCAAACACTGTCTTCAATGTGCCAGTGCAGCCTTCGGTCACCTGAGGAAAAGAATGTTCGAAGACCAGGATCTCAAACCCGGCACCAAGCTCATGGTCTACAGAACAGTAGTGATACCCACCCTCCTATATCCTTCAGAGACATGGGCGTTATTTCCGACATGGACACTAAAAATGGGTTTTTGATCGCCGGCTTCTCGCCCATTCTCAAAGCACCAAGTCTCCATTTTTTAAATTAGGTATTACCGCGAGCGATCTGAAAAGGCTGGTAGCGTTAAATCTCGCTGAACTTCTGCCGTAAAGTGACGCCGTCCTTAGCAACGGCATGGCAATGCTCTATTCCCGCAATTCAGGAGGTCAAAATCATCATGACATGCACAGAAGAGGAGACAGAGAGAGAGGGAGCTTTAGTTGGAAAGAAAGCATGTGTGGGTGTGGTGTGTGCTTGTTTGGCTGTTGCGGGAGGCACAAGGGAGATTCACCATCAGCAAAAAGCCTACTAAGCACCAAGAACATAGTTGGCACTGAGTTTTTGTCCAACAAATAAGATATAACATGGAAGGGATGGAGGAGGCCCTGGAGCTGGTAGCCAGGAACACTGGTGGCAGAGGGTTCCCAGTGGTCCCGGAGCATGGCACTGCACCGCAAGGTGCTGCACCCACATTGCCAACCACACATGAGAGCCAGGAGCAAAATCTTGCTTCTGGCTCGGAGCACGTTCCCACCTCAGGACTGTCCTCTCCAGTATCCGACCAAGCAGCTTTTTGGCCCTCATCCGCTCCCCCAATGAAGCATCGCCTGAGGAGCTCCTCGGCCAAGTGGCTTGGAGTCAGGAGGGGAAGGGGTAGAGGTGGGAGGAGAAGCGGGGGGGTGGGGGGTGGAGGGGGAAGGGTTGGTTTTTACAGAAATATTGATGATTTCAGACAAATGTTTGGTTTAAATGTTTTTTATTTAACAAAACCTTGTTGCGCATTGGCTCAGATAGCTGCACCGTTACACGCTGGTGATTCCTTAACATCAAAGGGTATAATGACACTTAACTTCAATCAACAAACTTTAACTGTCACCAAGATGATGTCCACCATTGATGTATCACCTGCACACCCAGCAGTAGGTCAGCCTTGTAAATAACTCCAACGTTCTTTCAGGCAAAACGATCATTGATGAGCTCCTGATGGAAGGCCCTTACAGCTATCATGCCACCACGGGCCCTTTCATGCGGTCTACAGTGGGGCGGGGGCATGGCTTCAGCGTCAGCCTGATTGTGTGGGTCAAAGATAGCATCTGTCTCCTCATCCTCCTCTTCCTCTCTCTGGTGAGGTGGACTGTCAGACTCATCAGACAATTCTTGTCCCCTCCTGATAGCCAAGTTGTGCAGCATGGAGCAGACCACAACGAATTGAGCTACCTGCTCAAGGTGGTATTGGAGGTCGCCTCCTGAGTGGTCCTGACATCTAAAGTGCTGCTTAAGCACTCCAATGGTTTTCTCCATGATATTACGAGTGGCTCTGTGGCCCTCGTTGTATCGCCTCTCAGCTTCGGTGTGGGTGTCACGCAGGGGTTCATCAGCCAGGTGGCGAGGCCATATCCTTTGTCACCAAGCGTCCAGCATTGACCTTGTGGCTGATTGTTAAACAAGTCAGATACAGTGCGCTCACGCAGGATATGAGCATCATGGAAGCTACCCAGAAATTGAGCATTCACTGTCATAATAATTTGCTGGTAGTCGACAATGAGATGAACATTCAGGGAGTGGAATCCCTTGTGGTTCCTCAAAACCTCTGCATCCTGAAAAGGTGCCCACATCACAATGTGTGCACAGTCTATTGCTCCCTGCACCTTAGAGAAGTTTGCAATTCTGGAGAATCCTAGAGTCCTCCCATTCTATGCCTCCCTGGTCATAGGGAAGCTGATCAAGTCCCTCCTGCATGCGTACAGGGCTTCAGTGACCTGTCTAATGCAGCAATGTGTGGCATGCTGAGACAGACCGCAAATGTCGCCAACTGTGGCCTGAAAAGAACCCGATGGGTAGAATGACAGTGCCGCAGTGACTTTGACCTCAATGGACAGTGCACTACTGATGGTGCTGGCAGGCTGCAGATCTTTCCTTATGAGCTGGCATACCTCAGTGATAACCTCTTTGTGGAAGCACAGTCTCCGAAGGCAGGTAGTGTCAGGCAAGTCGAGGTAAGACTGCTTCTCCCTGTACTTGCCGGGGATGTAACGTTTGCTCCTCCGCATCAGTCTTGCGACCTTCAGCGATCTCAAGTCTGCTGCATGTAATTGGTCATCAAGTGAGGGTGAAAAAGGACAGACCCCATTGCAATAGCTCTCTATTTTCTACCGATTGGTCACAAACAATGAATGTCCTGACGAAGGCACCTATTCAATTCCAATCGGTCACAGTATGGTCAAGATGTTTGTACAGATATTCACATCAACTCCGATGACCTCCAGATTACATCTGAACTCCCCGAGGTTGAAACAGCAGTCTTTTAAAGGATGCAACATGTGATGTAGAACATGACGTCCATAACGCTGTGATTAGTTCCGGTTAGTTCCACTTTTTCGAGGCATTTTTTTGGGCGAGCGATATTGTGGGCGATATGTATGCGAGGTGGTGAAAGTGACACTGGGTGATCTCATGGCCGCTAGTTTTGGTAAATATGCTCTTGAAGAAAAAAAAAGTGGGCGGGCAGTATTATTGAATCCCGGTGTTAAATCAGTGCGGAAATTAATGCTGGTCGATATTATGGACATTCATTTCGCCCATTCTGATGACCGCCCAAAACAAGTGGGCGGGCGGTATTATTTTTTCCCGGCATTAAGCACATGGGGAAAGTAACGCTCGGTGATAAATTTCCGAAAAATGCCTGTCAGTTTCCATTTTGTGGCGAAATGGGTGATATATGGGTATTATACGTCATTTCAGCGGTAAAGTGAGCATTAAGTGGGCATTAAGCATTCAAAAAAGATGGAAAATCTAGCCCATGGACTATGTACAGTAGACACCTCAAAGCACTGGAGAAGTACCACCAACGCTGCCTCCGCAAAATCCTGCAAATTCTTTGGCCGGATAGGTGCACCAACGTCAGCATTTTATCTCAGGCCAACGTCCCCAGCATCGAGGCATTGACCACGCACGATCAACTCCGATGGATGGGCCACGTCGTCCACATGCCTGCTACTAGACTCCCGAAGCAAGCATGCTACTCCGAGCTATGTCTTGGCAAGTGGGTTCCAGGAGGGCAGAAAAAACATTTCAAGGACACTCTCAAAGCCTCCTTGTAAAAATGTAACATCCCCACCGACACTTGGGAATCCCTGGCCCAAGACCACTCAAAGTGGAGGAGAAGCATCCGAGAAGGCCCTGAAAATTTCGAGTCTCTTCAACAGGAGCACACGGAAGCCAAGTACAAACAGCGGAAGGAGCGTATGACAAATCAGTACCCCGTCCACTTGTCCCTCCAACCACCATCTGCCCTACCTATGACAGAGACTGTAAATCCGCCATTGGTCTCATCAATCACCTTAGAACTCATATTAGTGTGGAAGCAAATCATCCTTGACTCCAAGGGCAGCCTAAGAAGAAGAAATATACATCTGTGCTCAGTAAAATCCTTTTGTGACACGAAATCCATTGTTCTAGTTAATCTGTTCTTTGTGTTGGAAAGGCTGTTTGGAGGTCATTTTGGAATTGGAGATAAAATTCCTTCTACACTGCTTATTGAACATGCTCCTCCTTAAGCAGACCACATCTGAGTCATCACTGAATGGAGTGGCATGGTCTGTAGACTCTGGTGAAAGAGCACCTCCTAGTCGGTGGTCTTTTCCTTTGCTGCAGCATAATTCTGCATTTCACTATCATTTCTTTTTCCTTCTGCTCCTGTTCCATCTCCATATTATGGGACTGCCCTTCGTGAACCCCATGGTAGGCGCTCCATTCAAAAGGATGGGACACAAAATATTTCCCTGCCACAAACTGCTGAAAGGCAGCTTGCAGTCTCAGAAACTGCTAAGAAACAATTTTTCTACTCGTTTCAGTCAAAGCAGATGATTCACGTGAAGAGTGTGGGCAATCAAATTCTATGAGTTCAACTACTTCAGATTTGACATGTTATGCAGGTCATTCATCCTTTTTTTCTACAGGGTTAGGTTAAATTTTGTGCAATTCTGGTGTAAATGGTGCAATTTCTGGGACAACAGGTTTGGCCCTCACGATCCCTGCATTTTCAAGCATACACCACTTTGGAGGTGGGCATATCTTCTGCCAGCAGCCAATTCCATTTAAATGGACTGCATGGGGGTAATTTTGACTTTACAAATAATATTCCCACTCATACATGATTTTCTCCCTTTTGCTGAGTGCTTAAATGTTTACCTCGAGCGTATCTGAATTATGCCTCAAATTCTGAGCCCTAAGTTTCCATCCTGATAACTATAGGTACAACGTCTGAAATCCAGTAACCTCAGGACCGAGATTGTGCCGGTTTCCGAATTTTGCCCGATTTCGGACCTAGCTGTTGGCGCTCCTCGCCACCCGCCGATCCTCTGCTTCTCGCTGCCAGCCGCTCCTCTGCTCCTCGCTGCCAATTCCTGTCGGTTCTCGCTGCCCGTGGCCCACCGGTGCTGCCTTTTTTACTGGGTTTTACCGGTTTCCTTGTCCCTCGCCGCTCGATGTCGCCTTCTTAGCCGATTTGTAATACAGGTACAACGTCCCGAAAAATGGACAATTCCGGTTTTCGGGACGTTGTACCTGTATTACAAATAAAAATGCCACTATTCACTCTAATCCTAAAATATGAAGCCCTGTGCTTAAAGGGGTGGTAGCTTCTTGTTTCTTTTTTTTTAAAGACACAAAACTGCAACATACAAAGCGTTGGGCTGGTTTCGGAGTGTGATATGCAACATGGCAGTGGCCATACACTGCTCATCATTTTCAAAATGACTATTCCCAGGAACAAAGAAACAACCTCAATTGTATCTTTGTAATTTGAAACTGTTTAAATGTGTTTTTACAGCATTAAAAGCAGGTACGTTTCCTGGCATGCAAGAATGATTTTCTATAATGTCTGCTGTAATCAATATCAATACTGAGATTAGTTACCGCAGAATGTAGAATTTCTGGTAGTTACTGAGTTGGGGCATTGATTTTGATGTTTTAGTTGTGTCCTCTGAATAAACATTCCACCCACTAGTCCTGCAACAAACTGATTGTAAGGTTAAAACTTAATTTGAAAGTCATTTAGCTTTGCAATTTAGAGATTTGAAGTCTATGATTGATCTTTATTGAAAGGCCAAGAGAGTAAGACTTCAGTGAATAAGAAGGTTTGCATTTATTTGGGGAGCTTCTGTATCGCTGGGGCTTGATTTAGCACTTGATACAGTAAAGCTCCCATCATACATTTGGCTAATTACAAGGAGGAGAAAGGATACAAGCACAGATGTCATACTTTATAACTAATATACTATTCTCTTCACACGAATGAATGCATTTTCCTTGTATTATTGACCATTGCAAAAAAGAAGAAGCATTGCTGAAATTATTTGTAAACCTTGAACGGACTGTCTGGGGGTAATTTTGACTTTACAAATAATATTCCCACTTATACATGATTTCCTGTCTTTTGCAGAGTGCTCAAATGTTAATAATGAAGGCAAGGCAGGGTTAAGGGCTCGTTAGCTGTTTACTATTGCCTGAAAATATGTTTGTTGAAATAAGTTGAACAGAGCCCACCTCAACAATGTGCACCAATGGCTCATATACCCTGCACACCTTCTCCACTAAAACACCAGATTGGGATACATCTTTCCTTCTCTTTCCCCTGGCGATAGAATGCCTGGCAATATGCATCGGAGTGAACACATATATAAATGGAGCATAGGTGGGAGCTACAGAACACAAAATATCCCAATGCACTTGCGATACTATACATAACCACCTCATTTCCCCAGATCTTTTTAAACAGTAGAGAATTTGGGTGACTCTCTGGTTACAAAATCAGCCATGTCCATCATGCAGGGATTGCCACATACTATGGGAGCCCGACCTCATCCCTCAGTTGGGGCTTTAGGTGCCTTAATGCATCCCTCACACTGAAGCTCACCTCCCTGCCTGACCAACATGTATGCCAAACTAAATGAACAGAATAACCTCGCCATATCACTCCCAGACAGCGATAATGCAATATATATGAATATCTTTTCTGCCTTCACTACCTAGTGCAGATGCTGCCTATCGAGATACCATGCTTAAAAATTCCTTAAATAATTGAATCTCCAAGTTTCTCTGTGCAGATAAGAGTCTGATAATAGGCCTGAAGGTCCTCTAGCTTTCAAAACTGCCTCTCAAGCTTGAGACACTACTACTGGACAGTCCAAATCCATGTGGTCGACTGCCGGGCAATGGCCAGAAGTGCTGTGGTCAGAGCTGCACGCTCCATGTTGACCAGACCAACATCCCCAACATTGAAGCACTAGCCACACTTGATCAGCTCCGCTGGGCAGGCCACATAGTTCACATGCCAGACACAAGACTCCCAAAGCAAGTGCTCTACTCGGAACTCCTTCATGGCTAACGAGCCAAAGGTGGGCAGCGGAAGCGTTATAAGGACACTCTCAAAGCCTCCCTGATAAAATGCGACATCCCCACTGACACCTGGGAGTCCCTGACCAAAGACCGCCCTAAGTGGAGGAAGTGCATCCGGGAGGGCGCTGAGCATCTTGAGTCTCATCGCCGAAAGCACACAGAAAACAAGTGCAGGCAGTGGAAAGAGCATACGGCAAACCAGTCCCACCCACCCTTTCCCTCAACGACTATCTGTTCCACCTGTAACAGAGTCTGTGGCTCTCGTATTGGACTGTTCAGCCACCTAAGAACTCATTTTAAGAGTGGAAGCAAGTCTTCCTCGTATCCGAGGGACTGCTTATGATGATGACTCTCCTGTATGTATTTTGGCCATGCCCCCATGTTTAATCATATGGATAGCGGTCCAAGAGACCACAAGAACCTGACTGGCCTTGGAATCACAGAGGACGCAGCAGAACAGTTGTTAGGCCTACCAACTGAAGGTTGACCACTGGAGACTAAGGGCCTGGAAGAGGGCACAGTCCTCTTCGAAGAAAAGCTCATGGCTGGGAATTAAGACCAAGGCATTCCATCCAGAGCCCCCTGCGCAGCTCACCATACATAAGCCTTCAGATGAGACTAACAGAAAGCCAAACGCATCTCATTGTTGCTTCAAACCTCTTAGTCTGCAGAGATGTTTATAGCCCCTTGGATCTATTAGCTCTCTCTCGAATCTGACAGAGCCATGAATGAGAATATGATCAACAGAACAAGTCAGCTCCTTCACACGAGTGACATCCTGCCCTTCCACCAGTTAGCTGACACATTTCATCGCTCCCAGCACAATCAATGCTATTACCTCCAGAAACCAGAAAACCCTGCTGGAACTCTCCCTCCACTTCCTAATAGTCACGTCACTATCCTATGCACCATGCTGATTTATATGACCAAAGACAGGATAGAAAACCTGAGGAATGCACGTGCCGAGATCCAAGTTGTCCATTATGGGAGGATTGATGATGAAAAGTATAGGGACAGACTCTCGGGAACACCACCAGCAGAAATATGTATGCAAGCCAACTTAGTAACACATATTACAGATTGTCTTCCACAAGGCTTCACAAATTTTGTCCCTCGTACCAGATAACTGCTAGAAGTGCTGTGGCCAGAGCTGCAACCTCTGTTGTGTACGTAAATAAATAGATTAACTGAAACAGTAGTAATGTAACTTAACTGTGTCCTTCATAGCAACTCCCAAAATGGAAAACCAGTATGATTACAACAGTATGTAAATAACTCCCGCATGGACCTAATGCCTGTCTTGTGTCCTGAAACAAACAAATAGAGTATGAACGCAACATATTTCCCCCCTTCTGAAAAATACAGTCGATGAACAAAGTCCTTGAGACAGCCAGGCCGTGTTCTGATATGCTGAGAGCAGCATGGAGCTTGCGGTGTTTGATCGAGGTTTTCGGTTGGGAAACAGAATGGTGCCTCTGTTCCATCCTGCTGGTCTGTTGGCCTTTGAGTTGGGATCAGTTTACAAGCATTCCATCGAGTTCTGTAGGTGTGAGGGCTGAACATTCGCCCGTTCTGTTTTGGAGGCAAAAGTGAAGATGCAAGCTCATGACTAAGGTTTGGGTCCTGAATTCTGACCCAATCTCCGTTCCTCAGCTGGGGCTTTTGAGCGCGTCGTTTTGTGTCAGTGTATGATTTTGCTTTTTGTTGGCCTTCTGAAATCTAGGATGCTAGTGTGGTTAGCTTTGTGCTAGGTTTGGTTGGGGAGGTTGAGAATGTTTAGTAGCCAACGAAGATTACGCCCAATCATGAACTCAGCAGGTGTCTTCCCTGTTAGCGAGTGCTTTGTCGAACGGTATGTGCGGAGAATGATTTGAACCGCTTCGTCGAATGTTTGGTCTGCTGTGAGGTGTAAGTGGTTTTGCCATGGTGGTTTCGAATCACCCCCCTTACAACAATTCTAGACACCGGAATTATAGTGGTGAACAGAAATACACAGTTATAGCCAGATCTTTTGGTCTCAACCATCACAATGCTTTTATTCAAGTTAAAGCACACACCTGCACCCAGTAAAACACACCCTGATGGTGTAAAACAAACAAACACAGTACAACACACAACCCTGGCCCGTCTGAACAGGCCCCTAACGCGAAGTACCCATGACTAAAACACCCCTGCTCGGATTCAAAAGTGCACCACCGAATCTGTCCAACAGAATTGTGTGTACGCTTACGATCTGTGCAAAAACCTCCCCACTAAAACCCCTAAGGCTTGGTTGGGACACACGACACCCCTTCACACTATGCGATGGTCTTAAAGATGCATGGGCTGAGATAAATGCTCACCAAATTACCCCTCTGGCTTACTCGCTGCTTCTCCCAATGAGGCGTATCTTCTGGTTCTGTACCAATCTGTGGTATTCAAGCCCAGTCTCAAGGTCAGCTTCCCAGTCGAAATAACAATGCTCTCTTTGCTCATAGATGGTGCTTCTTCGCTCTGTCCCAGACGGAATGCTCAGTCCTTGTGCGTTGAATGAAGCGAGTAAGTGTGGATGAGGAAAGAGAGAGAGATGGCAGCCAAAACTTGCCACTCTTATACCTACAAAACGCTTCTTCTCGCACCAAAAGTTCAACTCTCCTTCGCCTAAGGCAGTACAACTGAAAGAGCAAAAAAAATATCTTCGGCCTGTTCCTTTGTTACTGGGCTGTTTCCTGGGCTGTTTCCTCAATAAGATTCCAACAGGTCTGGGTGGTCGAAAAACTTTCTTTGTGTCTTGAGCACCGACCAATCTTCTTGATCTCTCACTGATTACATAACAAAGGGTCCGTCCATCAACCATCTTCCTGCCATTTCAGCCATTGATTCCTGCCCACCTGAAGTGTATTCCTGTGGGACATGTTTGGACCTGTCCCACATCAGGCTATCTGCCCTTCTGTGTTTTGGATTGATAATAATAGACCCAGGTTCGGGATCTGGATGAACATTAAATAAGAGACAAGCCAAATAAAGTAAAGATAAAACATAAAGAGAAACATAATACAGTTTACGAAGGAAAGAGAAGTATGATAAGATGCAACAAAGCTCACAGCCTTCGGCCTGTCGGGGTCTCTGCAACGACGGCTGTTCAGGAGCCTTGGGGGTCCCGGCACCACTCGCGAATCACGGTCCAAGGTGAAGTTCAAAGAGCTAGGAGACAGTTCCGTTCCTTTATCCTATTGAACAAACATGGGTGCATGTGGCTTATGGCCATCTCCTAATCTGTAAGGCCCCAGCTGTTCTTCCACAAAGCATGAGACCTCGAGGTGCCGACCGTCCCATAAACAAGATAGTGTGTGCGCATCAAGGTCTCTCTTTCTCTCTGCATCAACAACATTCCACGAGGCATCAAGCAGAAACACACTGTAAATGTCGGAATATCATAATTAACCCTATGTGATTAACTCTATACAATACATGCAGTAACAGCCAAATTAAAGCAATGTCCAAAAGTTTTAGTCCAGAAGTTTATGCTTTTGCTGTCAATGTTTTCTCCGAATTCTTGTAGTTGCCCCTATGATATTTCAAGAATACTACTGGAATATCAAATGTCCGCTGGTGAAAACACATCGTGGCCTCCAACCAATCCTATATATACCCCGAATACATCCCTTAAAATACAACATGAACAAATTCGTACAACATATTTACAGAGAAAAACATTCAGGTTCAACCTTTAACCAAAGCCTCTCACTGACTTTGGAGCGCCTTGCTTCGCCTTTTGCAAGACAGTCGCAACAAATATATTACAATGAGAAACTGTACAATTACAAGAGTGCGCGAGCAAATCCGGACCCACGGAGGAACTTCTACATTCAAACCAATGTCCCACAAAGACTGGGAATTTATCCCTTTAATTTCCTCCCCTGTGTTCCGGTTTGTCTGTTCCAATGTAAAATAATGCTTCTGCAAGAACTCAACGGCTTTTATTAACGCGGTGAGGTGTTCGGGCAGAAAAGGAATCTGATATCCGAACTGTGTGATGTACTGCTGCAGATTATGGATTGTATCATTCACCGTGATGTGTACCGTGGATGGCTCTGGGATTGCAAGGGTGCGCTCTTGGGCCACTTGAACTGGGGTTTGTAGCAGAAAGTCGTGTCGGTGACTGGAAACCAAGTGTCGCGGTGCACCCAGTACTGGTCCACGCTTGTCGTGACGCAGTATGTCCCGTTTCCCACATATGCTACCTGAGGTGAAACGTGGCTCTGGGCCATCACCGCTATGGTGCAATTAATAGGCTCTGCACTCTCTGATTTAAACCCGCACTCTGGCCGATCAAGTTATTACAAACGGTGGGGCCCCATGGTACCGCAAATGCACCCCCTCCCGTAAAACACCAATGTTTTCCACTCTGTATACCGGCGCTGGCTGTGGTGTCCCGCTCATCACCGGCATACGTAATACAATCTCCATAACCAAGTGGGTGGACTGACCGCAATCCACTAGGACTAGGTAGGCTTTGGAAGCGAAACAGAGCTGATACGAACTCATCGAATTATGATACGGGCTGAGCGCTGCCAGGTGCCGGTTGCTGACCCATGATGGGACACGACCTTGCCGGGGGTCCTCCAAATTACTGCGTCCCTCGCCTAGCAACCAGGTACCGTACAACACGCATACTTCATTCATGGCTGCCTGTGCCGAGGCATTCCTATCCTTCCGTATTAATTAATTAACCGTTTTAGCATATGTCTCCAGCTCCGCGAAGACCTCCTTTAAGTGAATAGTCATCGCCTGGTCCTCCTTTAGCTCCGACCCTACCACTTTGTTCCCTTCTCCCAGCATCTTTCGCAGCTAGTCCTTTAATTTTCTGCTCTCCTCCTCTCCCTCTGGATGAATTGAAATTGTAGTAAGCCCCTTCCTCCTCTTCCTGGGCTGTTTCACAGGTCTCACAAAGGCCTTCCAGGCAGGAGCAACAACAGCTCTCGTCCTTTAAACCGCTAGCCTGCATCTGCAGCTGCACATCGTCCATACTGTTGACGAGAGATGTACCCGCGCTAAACGCCGTAGCGACATCATTGAGCACCCCTCACCTCTGCCTCTCCGGACTAACGTTATCCCTCACTCCCATGTCGTACAACTTTTCCTGACTCACATCCTGTAACTGAGTTCAAAGAACTGGTGGAACATTTCTTTAATGAGCGCCTCATACAGCTGCTCAGTTTCTTTTGGACACCACTCAGGCAGATGTACCCCAGTTAAAATAACTGACACGACCATGTAATTTACCCCCTGGAATGAAACCTTTCCAGTCGGGACTAAAACTAAACCATTCCCTGGGCCTGGTGTGGTGGCTGGAGACATAGGGCCCAAGTTTCGAGCCGCGCCTAGAACGGTGCAGTCCCGACCTGGACGCCCGTTTTTGGCGCCACAAAGTGCGCCTAAAAAAACCCTCCGTATTCTCTGCCTCTCTGCAGTTCCTCTGGCCCTCGGCGCAGCGCAGCAGGAGCTGTAGGGGGCGGAGCTAGGACCCTGCGCCGAAAACAGTGCCGGGAGCTCTGCACATGTGCGCTACAGTGGGCATGCAAGTGCAGTAGCTCCAGGCGCCCGAAACTGTGTGGGAGGGGCCCGAAGCACGCAGCCCCTAGCCCTGGCCGAATGGCCTCACTGGGGCTGCGTGAATAAGGCTCCTCCCACGGCCAGATCCTGCTTCTTCCTGAGCCGACTCGACTCCCGCTTCCCGCCCCCCGGACCGGACCCGACACCCACTCCCCGCCCCCCCCCCGCTTCCGGACCGGACCCGACACCCGCTCCCCCCCCCCCACCTGCCCCCGACTGGACCCGACACCCACACCCCGCCCCCCCGCCCCCCCCCCGCTTCCGGACCGGACCCGACACCCGCTCCCCCCACCCCGCCCCCCTGCCCCTGGACTGGACCCGACACCCGCTCCCCCCCCCCACCCCGCCTCCGGACTGGATCTGACCTGACCTCCCTCCCCCAGACCTGACCTCCCTCTCCCTCCCTCCCTCCCCCCGACCCGAACCGAACCGACCTCCCTCCCACCACCCCGCCGACCCGACCCAACCCAACGCCACCTACCTGTAAATCTGGTGCTGGAGACGGGCCCTGCCCGAAGTCTCGGGCCCGGCCCGTTCAGCCTCCCTCCCCCTTCTCCTTCTCCCCCACCCCCCCAATCTCCTTCCCCCCCACCCCCCCCAATCTCCTTACCCCCCCAATCTCCTTCCACCCCACCCCCCCAATCTCCTTCCCCCCCCAATCTCCTTCCCCCCCACCCCCCCAATCTCCTTCCCCCCCAATCTCCTTCTCCCCCCATCTCCTTCTCCCCCCCCAATCTCCTTCCCCCCCCCAATCTCCTTCCACCCACACCCCCCAATCTCCTTCCCCCCCCCCAATCTCCTTCCACCCCACCACCCCAATCTCCCTCCCCCCCAATCTCCTTCCCCCCAATCTCCTTCCCCCCCATCCCCCCAATCTCCTTCTCCCCCCCCAATCTCCTCCCCCCAATCTCCTCCCCCCCCAATCTCCTTCCACCCCACCCCCCCCAATCTCCTTCCCCCCCCAATCTCCTTCCCCACCACCCCCCCAATCTCCTTCTCCCCCCAATCTCCTTCTCCCCCCCCAATCTCCTTCTCCCCCCCAATCTCCATCTTCCCCCAATCTCCTTTCTCCCCATCTCCTTTCTCCCCATCTCCTTTCTCTCCCTTCTCCCTTCTCCCCCATTCCTCCCCCTTCTCCCCCATCCCTCCCCCTTCTCTCCCATCCCTCCTCCTTCTCCCCCTTCCCTCCCCCTCTCTCCCTCTACCCCCCTCCTCCCCCTCCCCTCGCTGTCAGAAACACAGACACTGACAGACAGAGAATGAGAGACACACAGACAGACAGAGAGATAGAGACACTGACAGAGACACACTGAGGGGGCATCCCAGCACGCTGTTGGAGGGCTCCCGGTGCTGCAGTCGGTAAGTAGAAAATGTTTTATTTATTGATTTAAAAAAAAAATTATTTGTTATTAATTTTTTTTGATTGATTTATTGGTTGATTTATTGATGTATTTATCATTTATTATTGATGATGGCTCTTTATTTGTAAAAGTGAAGTGTTTAATGTTTGTAAACTTCCCTTTAAACACCCCCCCCCCTGCACCATTCCCTACGCCTGATTTGTAACCTACGCCTGATTTTCTAAAGTGCAGACAAGGTTTTTTCGAGCATACAAAAATCTTCACTTACTCCATTCTAAGTTAGTTTGGAGTAAGTTTTCACTCACGAAACTTTGAAATCAGGCGTAAGTGGCCGGACACACCCACTTTTGGAAAAAAAATTCTGTTCCAAAGTGAAACTGTTCTACCTGACTAGAACTGGAGCAAACTAAGGCCCAAGTTTCCACACGTATCAAAACAGGCGCCCCTCCGAGCTGGGCGCCCGTTTTTCGCGCCGAAAACGGCGCCTGAAAAAAAACGCGCTATTCTCGAGCGCTTTGCAGCTCGATGTCTGCTTGGCGCGGCGCCCAGGGGGCAGAGCCTACCACTCGCGCTGATTTTGTAAGTAGGAGGGGGCGGGTACAATTTAAATGAGTTTTTTTCGTGCCGGCAACTCTGCGCGTGCGCGTTGGAGCGTTCGCGCATGCGCAGTGTGAAGGAAACATTGGCACTTGGCCATTTTAAAAAGTGCTGCAGAAAAAGTGAAAATTTGTTTATTGAACCCTTGCAAAGGTTTGTATTTAAATTTTCTTGATATTTCTGTGTGTGAGGGTGAGGGAGTGCATTCTGTAATTAAAGATAGACTGTGATAAACGGGACACATGCACTTGTTTGAGACTATTCAAATTCTTTGTAGCTGTTCAATTTTTAACATTTTTTAATAAAACCACATTGCCCTTCCATGATCAGCACTGAGGCTTCTTGCAGCTTTCTCCCCCTGCCGTCCATCAGGCCCGATAGCAAACGGCTGCCTCAAGTAATGTGGCTTCCTGCAGCCTTCTCCCTGCCTCCCCCTGCCGTCGGTCGGTCCCGACGGCAAACCGCTGCCTGAAAGGCCTGCCTGAAGCACTTTCACACAGGTAGGAACATGGTTTATTTAATCTTTTCTTTGCTTATAAATTTTTATTCAGGTTGGATTTATTTGTATAATATTTGTATAAGTATAACTAAGGATTTATTGTAGAATGTAATGACTTCCCTTCCCCCCCCTCCCCCCCCCCACCTCGTTCCGGACGCCTAATTTGTAACCTGCGCCTGATTTTTTAAAGTGTAGACAAGGTGTTTTCAAGCCTACAAAAATCTTCCCTTGCTTCATTCTAAGTTAGTTTGGAGTACGTTTTCACTGTGGAAACTTTCAAATCAGGCGTCAGTGGCCGGACACGCCCCCTTTTGAAAAAAAAAATATTTTCAAAAGTGAAACTGTTCTAACTAACTAGAACTGCAGAAAACTTTAATGTGGAGAATTCCGATTTCTAAGATACTCCGTTCTCCACCAGTTGCTCCTAAAAATCAGAAGCAAATCATGTGGAAACTTGGGGCCTAAATGTGGAGAATTCCGATTTCTAAGATACTCCGTTCTACACCAGTTGCTCCTAAAAATCAGGAGCAAATCATGTGGAAACTTGGGGCCTTAACTTCTGTTGTCTGTACCAATGGGGCTGTGGGCAGGGGCTTCCTCTTGTGTGCTACAAGTTCAGTGGCATTTATTGTGTTGGGAGGGTCTGGGATCGCGTAGGAGTCCATATTCAGATCCCACCTGATCCCAGTCCCGGCGTCCTGCCATTGCCTCGAAAAGGCAATTGACACACCCGCTGGGCAGATCCGCTCCGACCCCCTCATACACTCATAAATTCCCTGTTCCTCCTTCCACCATTTGTCCCAGCACACTTCCACTCCACCCTGTGTCCCTGTAATCTGTTGATACGTATCGTTCCCTAGTCTCTCCCAGTCCGCTGTCTGGTTCCCTGTGTCCTGACTCAATTTCCTGAGCCACGATCACCGTCCCAGGGGAATGTGTCCCTTCAAGCACTTCAAGCATACGCGCTTGCCCTAGGCCACCCCAACCCGTGTGGCTGTGACCTTCAGTCTGGGACACTGAATGGAAGCCTCCCCATATGTGAACCCAGTGTGGCTAGAGTATTTAGTCGAATTCGACTCCAGCCATCTTGGCCACCTTCCCTCGTGGAAGTAGGCTGCCATCCCATCTGTCTCCCCTGTCCTGCTCCCCTGTGTGTGGGTTCATTCCCCCCCCAGTACAGCCGTAGAGGAAGGACAATTCGATGTCTCCTCTCCTGCTGTGCCCTGTTCCGGCCAACAAGCTCAGTCTGAGGGCTGTCTCCATTCCATCCTCGGCTTCCTGCAAAACAAAACTAACAAGCACCTTGCTGTGAGAGGGTCTACCTCCACAGGTCTGGCTTCATTACAACTAACCAAAATACTTTAAAAGAAAACTATGTACAATACCACCCGTGCCGCCGGGTGGCCCCGCTAGGGCCCCTTTTGCCTGGGATTTTTACGTCTCCTGGTCAGCGTGTAAGGAGGTGTCCACGGCACCCTTGGCCGTGGGATCCTGCTGCTCCTTCTTACAGCACCCACCACGGGGTCCTCGCTGTCCCAAACTATGGGAGGAAGACCCTCATCCACCATGCTGTTTACAGCACCTTGGTGTTTCTTTCCTTTTCATACCCTTTCCCCCGGGTTAAACAACTTAAACTGATTCACGTGGAACCACTTTATGCGCCTTGGAAGTTTAACTGTGTAAACCATGGGGCTTGCCTTATCCACTACATTGTAAGGTCCCATAAACAGTGGCTCAAACATCCCTAAATGAGCGTAGTTTCGGACCATCACCTGGTCCCCTACCTTCGTGTGTTCTCTGGGGCTCGAGCAGTAACAGATTACTCCGGTACTGCTTCCCCATGTTACTGGCTGCCTGCCAATGAATCTGCTTCAACTTCTCGTACAGATTTTTGACAAACTTATCCCGGTTTACTTCTCTCACTTGAGCTTTGGTGAGAACCGGCGCCAGAACATGGATGGGCGTGCGCATGACCCTGCCGGCCCCTTGGGGAAGCGTAACCATAATATGGTAGAATTCTTTATTAAGATGGAGGGTGGCACAGTTAATTCAGAGATTAGGGTCCTGAACTTGGGGAAAGGTAACTTCGATGGTATGAGGCGTGAATTGGCTAGAATAGACTGGCGAGTGATACTTAAAGGGTTGACGGTGGATAGGCAATGGCAAACATTTAAAGATCACATTGATGAACTTCAACAATTATACATCCCTGTCTGGAGTAAAAATAAAACGGGGAAGGTGGCTCAACCGTAGCTAACAAAGGAAATTATGGATAGTGTTAAATCCAAGGAAGAGGCATATAAATTGGCCAGAAAAAGCAGCAAACCTGAGGACTGGGAGAATTTTGTAATACAGCAGAGGAGGACAAAGGGTTTAATTAGGAAAGGGAAAATAGAGTATGAGAGGAAGCTTGCTGGGAACATAAAAACTGACTGCAAAAGCTTCTGTAGTTATGTGAAGAGAAAAAGGTTAGTGAAAACAAATGTAGGTCCCTTGCAGTCAGATTCAGATGAATTTATAATGGGGAACAAAGACATGGCAGACCAGTTAAACAAATATTTTGGTTCTGTTTTCACGAAGGAAGACACAAATAACCTTCCGGAAATACTAGGGGACTGAGGGTCTAGTGAGAAGGAAGAACTGAAGGATATCCTTATAAAGCAGGAAATTGTGTTAGGGAAATTGATGGGATTGAAGGCCGATAAATCCCCAGGGCCTGATATCTGCATCCCAGAGTACTTAAGGAACTGGCCATAGAAATAGTGAATGCATTGGTGATCATTTTCCAACAGTTTATCGAATCTGGATCAGTTCCTATGGACTGGAGGGTAGCTAATGTAACACCACAGTTTAAAAAAGGAAGGAGAGAGAAAATGGATAATTATAGACCATCTACTAGGACCAACAATCCTCCTAACTGTCTGTATGGCATCATGAGGAATCTCCTGGCCCCGGCAAAACTAACAGAGAAATCCTATGAAGAATTGTGTACGTTGGTCAGGGAGCACCTAAATCCTAAGGAAACCATTTTGATGGCGAGATATCAGTTCTACATGTGTCAACGATCGGAGGGCCAGGAAGTGGCAAACTACGTCACCGAACTAAGGCGCCTCGCAGGACATTGTGTGTTTGAGGGATTCCTAGAACAAATGCACAGAGATTTTTTTGTACTGGGCATTGGACATGAGACAATCCTTCACAAACTGTTGACTGTAGAAACTCCGAATCTGAGGAAAGCCATAACTGTAGCCCAGGCATTTATGTCCACCAGCGACAACACCAAGCAGATTTCGCAGAATAAAGAAGTTTCGGACAGTACTGTGCATAAAGTAATGTCAGTCTCAAGCAGAAATATACATGGCAGATCATACATGCCGGCTGCTGCTGCACGACCTCAGAGAATCCAGAGTCCACCATCAATCGTTAATGCGAGGCAGTTGTTGGCGCTGTGGAGGTGATCATCGGCCCCATCAATGTCGCATTAAGAACTATGCTTGCAATGGTTGCAGAACAATGGGACACCTCCAACGAATGTGCAGGTGAGCTGCAAACCCTGCAAACCCTGCAAACCACCATGTTGCAGAGGAAGATCGATCTACAGTGGATCAGGCTGAATTGGAGACTCGTACTAAGGAGGCAGAAGTGTACAGGGTACACACGTTCACTACAAAATGTCCACCAATAATGTTGAAAGTTGAACTGAACGGCATTCCAGTATCTATGGGACTGGACACGGGGACAAGTCAGTCCATTATGAGTAAAAAGGCCTTCGACAGGCTGTGGGGCAAAAAGGCACACAGGCCCAAGCTCAGCCCTAGTCACACCAAACTAAGGACTTACACCAAGGAACTAATCCCTGTAATTGGCAGTGCAGAAGTCAAAGTTTCCTATGATGGAGCAGTACACAAACTCCCGCTGTGGATTGTACCAGGGGATGGCCCCACGTTGTTTGGCAGAAGCTGGCTAGGTAAAATCTGCTCGAACTGGGACGACATCCGAGCGCTTTCGTCCATCGACACCACCTCATGTACCCAGGTTCTGAGCAATTTCCCATCGTTGTTCGAGCCAGGCATCGGAAGCTTCTCGGGGGCGAACGTGCAGATCCATTTGGGTCCCGGTACAAGACCCATCCACCACAAGGCTTGAGCGGTACCGTACATGATGCATGAAAAAGTAGAAATTGAGCTGGACAGGCTGCAACGTGAAGGCATCATCACGTCGGTGGAATTCAACGACTGGGCCAATTCGATTGTCCCTGTACTTAAGGAGGATGGCACGGTAAGAATTTGTGGGGACTATAAAGTAACGATTAACCGGGTTTTGCTGCAGGACTAGTCCCCATTACCCAAGGCAGATGACCTATTTGCGACCCTGGCTGGAGGGAAGACATTCACCAAGCTGGACCTGACCTCGGCCTACATGATGCAGGAGCTGGAGGAGTCTTCAAAAGGCCTCACCTGCATCAACACACAAAAAAGGTATGTTTATCTACAACCAGTACCCGTTCGGGATTCGATCGGCCGCGGCAATCTTCCAGTGGAACATGGAGAGCCTGCTAAATTCGGTTCCTTGCACAGTGGTCTTCCAGGACGAAATATTGGTCACAGGTCATGACACTATGGAGCAATTGAAGAATCTGGAGGAGGTTCTTAGTCGGTTGGATCGTGTGGGACTCAGGTTGAAACGCTCGAAGTGTGTTTTCCTGGCACAGGACGTCGAATTCTTGGGAAGGAGAATCGCAGCAGACTGCATCAGATTACCGCCGACGCCAAGACGGAGGCCATCAAGAACACGCAGCGACCACAGAACATGACGGAGCTGCGGTCGTTCCTAGGACTCCTTAATTATTTTGGTAGTTTCCTACCTGGGTTAAGCACCCTGCTAGAACCCCTACATGCGCTACTGCGCAAGGGAGACGACTGGGTATGGGGGAATTCACAAGAGGCTGCCTTTAAGAAAGCCAGAAATTGGGTGTGTTCTAACAAACTGCTTGTCCTGTATAACCCTTGCAAACGATTAGTGCTAGCTTGTGATGCGTTGTCATACGGAGTTGGGTGTGTGTTACAACAGGCTATTGAAGCCGGGATTTTGCTTCCGGTCGCTTAGGCGTCCAGGAGTTTGTTCAAGGCCGAAAGGGCCGACAGCATGGTCGAAAAAGAGGCTCTGGCGTGCGTTTACGGGGTAAAAAATGCACCAGTGCTTATTTGGCCTCAAGTTTGAGCTTGAAACTGACCACGAGCCGCTCATATCGCTGTTCTCTGAGAGCAAAGGCATTAATACCAATGCCCCTGCCTGCATCCAAAGATGAGCACGCACGCTGTCGGCCTACAATTTTGTAATGCGCCACAGACTGGGCACAGAGAACTGCGCAGATGCTCTCAGTCGGTTGCCATTGCCCACCACCGGGATGGAAATAGCACAGCCTGTTGATTTGCTCATGGTCATGGAGGCATTCGAGAACGAGAAGTCCCCCATTATGGCCCGCCAGATCAGAACCTGGAACAGCCAGGACCTTTACTGTCCTCGGTAAAAAACTATGTCCTCCATGGGAGCTGGTCCAGTGTCCCAGTGGAGATGCAGGAGGTGATTAAGCCGTTCCACAGATGCAAAGACGAGTTGTCCCTGCAGGCGGACTGTCTATTGTGGGGAAATCACGTGCTCTTGCCCAAGAACGGCAGAGATATGTTCATATATGAACTGCACAGCACCCACCCAGGCATTGTAATGATGAAAGTCATAGCCAGAGCCCATGTGTGGTGGCCTGGCATCGACTCAGGTTTAGAGTCATGTGTGCGCCAGTGCAACACTTGCTCTCAGCTGAGCAATGCACCCAGAGAGGCACCGCTAAGTTTGTGGTCGTGGCAATCCAAACCATGGTCGAAGATCCATGTAGACTATGCAGGCCCTTTCCTAGGCAAAATGTTTTTAGTTGTCGTGGATGCTTACTCAAAATGGATTGAATGTGCAATAATGTCTGTAAGCACGTCCACGGCCAACATTGAAAGCCTACGAGCCATGTTTGCCACGCATGGCTTGCCTGATGTCCTAGTCAGCGACAATGGGCCGCGCTTCACCATTGCTGAATTTAAGGAATTCATGACCCGCAACAGGATCAAACACGTCACATCTGCCCCGTTCAAGCCCACATCCAACGGCCACGCAGAACGGGCAGTTCAGACCATCAAGCAAAGCTTTAAACGTGTGTCGGAAGACTCCCTGCAGACCCGGTTGTCCCGAGTGCTGCTCAGCTACCGCACCAGACCCCACTCACTCACCGGGATTCCCCCAGCTGAGCTGCTCATTAAAAGGACGCTTAAAACAAGGCTCTCTCTTGTCCACCTTGATCTCCATGATCACGTGGAGGGCAAGCGGCATCAACAAAGTATGTACCATGACCACGCAAATTTGTCACGCGATATTGAGATCAATGATCCTGTGTTTGTGCTCAATTATGGACATGGTCCCAAATGGCTTGCTGGCATGGTCACAGCCAAAGAGGGGAGTAGGATGTTTCAGGTCAAATTGGCCAATGGACAAACACACAGAAAACATTTGGACCAAATCAAATTGCGGTTCACCGACAGCTACGAACAACCCGAAGAGGACACCACCAACTTTGACCCTCCAACACACACACAAGTGGCAACTGACATCATGGTTGACCACGAAACCAAACTCATTATCCCCAGCAGCCCGGCAAGGCCGGCTGCCCAACAGCCCAGTGAAGAACTGACCAACTCACCCACACCAGCATTTGTACCGAGACGATCGACAAGGGAGCGAAAAGTCTCACCTTGTAAATAAGTGTACTTTTGACAAACGGGGAGTGATGTTATGTATTTAACCCTTTGTAACCTGCATGACACCTGACCACCAAAGGGCCCACCTGTTGGAGTCCCAAGGAATCCCAGCATCCCTTGGGAGCACGGTATATAAGCAGGCCACCCATGCGTTACCGGCACTCTGGAATCTTATTAAAGGAGCAAAGGTCACACTTGCTCATTACACACAGTACTCAGTTTCACCCTTTATTATGAGTGTATCAATGGAAGCTGATATCTCCTGTACTGCCTTCCACTTGGCCTCATCTATAGCCCTTTCCCCAGCCCTCACAGTCAGCCTGAGGAATTTTACTTCCCTTTGACTGATTCGAGCTTTCTTAGGATTGACCTTGAACCTTGTCTCTCTCAGCAACTCCAGCAGCTCAGCCAGCAGTGGATCATGCTCCTCCTCCTCATCGGAGAAAAAAGCAAATCATCCACATACTGCACTAACTGCTGGGGTCTGCTAAAACCCTTTAAGGCATCTGCCATACGCTGCTGGAATATGGAGGGGCTGTTAGGAAATCCCTGGGTAAGGCATATCCATGTATACCGATGTCCCTTAAAAGGGAAGGCAAACTTCTACTGGTCTTCAGGGGAATTGACCAAAACCCGTTTGAAATGTCCCGCACCGTAAATGTGGTCGCGGTTGCTGGAATACTCCCGATCAGATCAGCTACGGCTGCGAGAGTGGGCGCACAAGCTGGGATGGTTTTGTTGAGCACCCGATAGTCCACGGTGGCTCTCCACGACTGGCCCGGTTTTCTATCCGGCCAAAGTGGCGCGTTCACGTGTGTGGCTATGGGCCTCAGCACTTCCTGTGCTATCAGGGATCCCACTGCCGTCTCCAAGTCAGCCTCTGCCTCTCCAGAGAAACTGTACTGCTTCTATGGCCATGACATGGGGTCCCCCTGTACTCGGAATTCCACCCCGTCACTCTACCACAGTCGTGCTTGTGTGTGGCGAACAATGCGAGGTTGTCCCACACGTACGCCTGGTACTTGGCCGTGGTAGCATTGACCAATTGCTCTCGGTCGTAACTCCCTTTCATCTTCATGGTACAAATATTGCCTTTTCCTTCCCCTTTCCTTGGGATTATTAAAACTTCATCCTCTTTATCGGAACCCACTGCTCCCCAAAGTTAGTGATTCCTCAAATCCACTATAATCCTGTGGGCTAACATAAAATCGTCCCCTAGGACTCCTGACCCTGGCTGTTCCCACTTTATTAGGACGCATTCCCACCTGGTGTGGAGGGATCCTAAATCTATGTCCAATGGCTTGGATAGCGCTCCTGCCTGCTCATTCCCAGTGAACCTCACGAGACTGAATGGAACCTTACTGGACCAGGATGAATCGGTCGGGTTACTCGCATGGATCACCGTACTTGAAGCACTGTTATCCACCAAGTATTTCCCCTCTACATTCTCCACCCCCATCCTCACGCATGGTCTACTCCACTCATCGTACGTGAGCGAACACATGTACTCAGGCTGGGTGCGCGCTAGTCAGAGTGGTGGGATTACCGGAGCGGTCGGGATTTCTCACGGCAGCATCTACCCTTCCCTGCTCTGGCACGAAAACTGCCTCAAGGACGGCCACCAGAACATCAAATTATTCCGCAGTTGGTCCCGTCACTGCGACAGGTTTTGTCTTAGGCACTAGAGGATCCCCTTTGGCTTGCCCCCTCCTCGGGGCCAGACAGTCTCTCCTCCAGTGTCCCGTCTTGTCACACCCGAAACACGTCCTAATCTTCCCTGCTCTAATCCCTTCCTGACATCATTCCTTTTTACTGGCCCCACTGGCCTTCATTTCAAGTACCTTGCCCTTACTTGGTTTGACCTCCTCCACTGAGCCGGTTTTAAAGGCCAGGCTCATTTGATGGAGCACTCCGGCCAGTTGCAGTGTCCTCTCTACCCTAGCGAATGGACTCATCATCATCATCATAGGCAGTACCTCGGAGTCGAGGAAGATTTGCTTCCACTCTTAACATGAGTTCTTAGGTGGCTGTACAGTCTACTAAGGAGGAGGAACTGAGGGAAATCCTTATTAGCCGGGAAATTGTGTTGGGGAAATTGATGGGATTGAAGGCCGATAAATCCCCAGGGCCTGATGGACTGCATCCCAGAGTACTTAAGGAGGTGGCCTTGGAAATAGTGGATGCGTTGACAGTCATTTTCCAACATTCCATTGACTCTGGATCAGTTCCTATGGAGTGGAGGGTAGCCAATGTAACCCCACTTTTTAAAAAAGGAGGGAGAGAGAAAACAGGGAATTATAGACCGGTCAGCCTGACATCGGTAGTGGGTAAAATGATGGAATCAATTATTAAGGATGTCATAGCAGTGCATTTGGAAAGAGGTGACATGATAGGTCCAAGTCAGCATGGATTTGTGAAAGGGAAATCATGCTTGACAAATCTTCTGGAATTTTTTGAGGATGTTTCCAGTAGAGTGGATAAGGGAGAACCAGTTGATGTGGTATATTTGGACTTTCAGAAGGCGTTCGACAAGGTCCCACACAAGAGATTGATGTGCAAAGTTAGAGCACATGGGATTGGGGGTAGTGTACTGACATGGATTGAGAACTGGTTGTCAGACAGGAAGCAAAGAGTAGGAGTAAATGGGTACTTTTCAGAATGGCAGGCAGTGACTAGTGGGGTACCGCAAGGTTCTGTGCTGGGGCCCCAGCTGTTTACACTGTACATTAATGATTTAGATGAGGGGATTAAATGTAGTATCTCCAAATTTGCGGATGACACTAAGTTGGGTGGCAGTGTGAGCTGCGAGGAGGATGCTGTGAGGCTGCAGAGCGACTTGGATAGGTTAGGTGAGTGGGCAAATGCATGGCAGATGAAGTATAATGTGGATAAATGTGAGGTTATCCACTTTGGTGGTAAAAACAGAGAGACAGACTATTATCTGAATGGTGACAGATTAGGAAAAGGGGAGGTGCAAAGAGACCTGGGTGTCATGGTACATCAGTCATTGAAGGTTGGCATGCAGGTGCAGCAGGCGGTTAAGAAAGCAAATGGCATGTTGGCCTTCATAGCAAGGGGATTTGAGTACAGGGGCAGGGAGGTGTTGCTACAGTTGTACAGGGCATTGGTGAGGCCACACCTGGAGTATTGTGTACAGTTTTGGTCTCCTAACCTGAGGAAGGACATTCTTGCTATTGAGGGAGTGCAGCGAAGGTTCACCAGACTGATTCCCGGGATGGCGGGACTGACCTATCAAGAAAGACTGGATCAACTGGGCTTGTATTCACTGGAGTTCAGAAGAATGAGAGGGGACCTCATAGAAACATATAAAATTCTGACGGGGTTAGACAAGTTAGATGCAGGAAGAATGTTCCCAATGTTGGGGAAGTCCAGAACCAGGGGTCACAGTCTAAGGATAAGGGGTAAGCCATTTAGGACCGAGATGCGGAGGAACTTCTTCACCCAGAGAGTGGTGAACCTGTGGAATTCTCTACCACAGAAAGTTGTTGAGGCCAATTCACTAAATATATTCAAAAAGGAGTTAGATGAGGTCCTTACTGCTAGGGGGATCAAGGGGTATGGCGAGAAAGCAGGAATGGGGTACTGAAGTTGAATGTTCAGCCATGAACTCATTGAATGGCGGTGCAGGCAAGAAGGGCCGAATGGCCTACTCCTGCACCTATTTTCTATGTTTCTATGTTTCTATGTACTACGAGAACCACAGTTTCTGTCACCGGTGGGACAGATAGTCGTTGAGGTAAGGGGTGGGTGGGACTGGTTTGCTGCGCGTTCTTTCCGCTGCCTGCGCTTGATTTCTGCATGCTCTCGGCGACGAGACTTGAAGTGCTCAGCACCCTCTCGGATGCGCTTCCTCCACTTAGGGCGGTCTTTGGCCAAGATCTCCCAGGTGTCAGTGGGGATGTTGAACTTTTTCAGGGAAGTTTTGAGGGTGTCCTTGTAATGTTTCCACTGCCCAACTTTGGCTCATTTGCCGTGAAGGAGTTCCGAGTAGAGCACTTGCTTTGTGAGTCTCGTGTCTGGCATGCAAACTATGTGGCCTGCCCAGCAGAGCTGATCAAGTGTGGTCAGTGCTTCAATGTTGGGGATGTTGGCCCGTTCGAGGACGCTACTGTTGGTGTGTCCATCCTCCCAGGGGATTTGTAGGATCTTGCGGAGATATCATTGGTGATATTTCTCCAGTGACTTGAAGTGTCTACTGTACATGGTCCATGTTTCTGAGCCATACAGCAGGGCGGGTATTACTACAGCCCTGTAGACTATGAGCTTGGTGGCAGTTTTGGGGGCCTGGTCTTCAAACACTCTTTTCCTCAGGTGGCCGAAGGCTGCACTGGCACACTGGAGGCGGTGTTGGATCTTGTCGTCAATGCCTGCTCTTGTTGATAGGAGGCTCCCGAGATATGGGAAGTGTTCCACGTTGTCCAGGGCCATGCCGTGGATCTTGATGACTGGGGGACAGTGCTGTGCGGTGACGACAGGCTGGTGGCAGACCTTTGTCTTACGGATGTTTAGCGTGAGGCCCATGCTTTCGCACGCCTCAGTAAATAGGTTGACTATGTCCTGCAGTTCAGCCTCTGTATGTGCGCAGACGCAGGCATCATCCATGTACTGTAGCTCAGTGACAGAGGTTGGGGTGTTCTTAGACCTGGCCTGGAGACGGCGGAGGTTGAACAGGTTCCCACTGGTTCTGTAGTTTAATTCCACTCCAACGGGGAGCTTGTCAACTGGACTACCCTGGGTGTCACCCATGGCTCTCAGGATTTCTTCCTTTAAGCCAGCCGTGGTCCCCTGTCCCCACTCAATCTCGTTGGACAGGGCCTGATACAGTTTCCCATCGAAGGAAAATACCAACAGCTTGTGAGCCTCGGCCTCACTACGCAAGTTAATCCTCCCAACCTGGTCCACGTCGATGAAGTGAACTGAGGGGTCCCCTTCTTTCCTTAACTTGGACACCCCCGAGATCATATTCTGCAGCTGTGGGGTAGTGAACAGAACCAAAAAATCGCTTTGCAGCGCACCCTGACCCGCGACGTCTATGGGCGGGCCGAACCTCTGCTGCCGTATGGTCCACATCGGTCCCTTTGGCGCTTCAAGCGGTGGTCGGACGTCCCTACCCTGCCCCCAATCCTTGCTATCTTCTCCTTCCTCTTTCCAGTCCACCCGCGCTACCCCCGTGGCCATGAAGCACACCATGACTTCGGATTTGGCTAGAGCTTGAGTCAAGCTTTGGATTTTTTCTTCGGAGGGCCCGTGGTTCCCACTCTCAAACCCTCTACTGCTAGCTACCCTGTAAGCTGTCTTAATATCTCTCAGTCGCCCCTCTAGCCCGTCAACTTTATCCGTTAAGCGGGCATTCTCCTCCCGTAAAGCCTGCTCATTGAGCTTGGCCTCGGTGACCAGGTATGGCAGGTACTCTCTGATGTTACGGGATATTTCCTCCTGAGTACGCCTTTCCTGCCTCTACTCGAACAACTCATCCATTAATCTTTTCCCCAGTGGCCCTTGTGGCTGACTGCTCCTCTGACTCTTGGAGCTCTGCCTTAAGCTTACCAACCTGTTCCCTGAGCAGCTTCTTCAAACACAGGAGCCAACTGGCCTTTTCTTTTGCCTTTTTGTGCTCCTCCCCATCCACTCAGCGGCTTTGTCCTCAGAAATCTCAGCCTGCAGCAGGTCTAACATCTACTGCTGTGTTATTAACTTTTCCAAATACGTTCCAGGAAATCCTATCCCCCATTGACGACCACTTGACCTTGAGATCTTCCATAACTGTCTGTTCACTCAAATACCGATGTCCTGCCATGGTCACCAGATTCTGTAAGTGGTTTTGCCCTTGGTGGTTTCGAATCATCCCCCTTACAACAGTTCTAGACACCGGAATTATAATGGTGAACAGAAATACACAGTTATAGCCAGATCTTTCAGTCTCAACCGTCACAATGCTGTTATTCAAGTTAAAGCACACACCTGCACCCAGTAAAAACACACCTTGGTGGTATAAAACAAACAAACACAGTACAACACACAGTCTGCTGCACAAGGGTAGCAGGGGATCTGATTGTTTTTCAATTGGAAAGCACAGATTCGATTTGGATGACCAAATTAGTTGTTTTGTCCAATGTAATTTTGTCATCCTCCATTAGGATGCGAGGATCATTGTTTTCCCAATAATTTGATCCCTGATCATTTCCTCTGTGAGTGCTACAAAGTTACACGTAGCGGCCAGTTCAATTAATGAAATGATGTATTGCTTGATTGGTTCACCATTCCTGTTAAGTTCAGAATAACTCCATAAGACTGTTTTGTAAGCTCAAACCATTGTGACCTTGGTCTCTTTAATATAACTCCAAAGTGAGGCAGCAGCATGGTGGACTGCCTTGATACCTGCTTGCTCCAGGGTACACAGGTGACCCATAGGTCTCCCACAGGTGTGCCCCCTAGTGGCAAGTCTTACACAAGTGTGAGGTTCACATACATAACATCACTTTCCTCCAAAGTCTTATGTACAAGTTATTTACAAGTTGAGGCGATCCGGGGCTCTGTGTTCCCGGGTCGATTGCCTGAGTTGAAGTCCTGGTCTGGGTGAGTTGGTCGGATCATTGCTGCATGGCAGCGCGGCTGGTCTGATCGGACTGTCGGGCATGGTGGGTTCATCCTCGTGGTTGACAGCGAGGTCAGTTGCTGGCTGATTGTGTGTTGGTGGATCATAGATGGTAAGGTCTTATTCAAACTGTTCTTAGTTGTCCGTGAATCACAGTTGGGTCTGATCCAAGTGCTTTCTGCAAGTTTGCCCATTCAACAATTTCACAACAAACACTCTATTCCCCTCCTTGGCTAAGACAGTGCTAGCAATCCACTTTGGACCGTGACCGTAATTTAAAACAAACACAGGATCATTAATCTCAATGTCACACGATACAGCCGCGTGATCGTGGTACATGTTATGCCGGTGCCGCCGGGTTTCTACATGATCATTGAGATCCAGGTGGACTAAGGAGAGCCTAGTTTTGAGTGCTCTCTTCATTAACAATTCTGCAGGTAGAACCCCGGTGAGCGTGTGGGGGCGCGTCCGGTAGCTGGGCAGGACCCCAGATAACCGGGGCTGCAAGGAGCTGTCCGTTACGCATTTCAAGCTCTGCTTGATGGTTTGGACTGCCTGTTCCACTTGGCCGTTGGATGCGGGCTTAAATGGGGCAGACCTGACATGCTTAATGCCATTGCGGGTCATGAACTTGTTGAATTCCGAGCTGGTGAAACATGGTCCATTTTCACTGACAAGGAAATCGGGCAAACCATGGGTGGCGAACATGGCCCTGAGGCTTTCAATGGTGGCAGTGGATGTACATGATGACATTATTATACATTCAATCCATTTGGAGTAAGCGTCCACTGCTACCAAAAACATCTTCCCTAGAAAGGGGCCAGCAAAATCTACGTGGACCCTGGACCACGGTTTTGAGGGCCATGACCACAGGCTCAGTGGGGCCTCCCTGGGTGCGTTGCACAGCTGTGAGCAAGTGTTACATTGGTGTACACATGACTCTAATTTGGAGTCAATGCCGGGCCACCAGACATGCGACCTGGCGATAGCCTTCATCATGACTATGCCTGAGTGGGTACTGTGTAGGTCAGGTATAAACGTTTCCCTGCATTTTTTGGCCAAAATCACACAATGCCCCCATAAGAGACAATCCGATTGGATGGACAATTTGAGTCGGTGAAACAACTTAATTTCATCTTGCATTTCCCCGGGAAATGCCTACCAGCTCCTATTGAGCCTGCAGCTTTTAACTAATGATAGCAGATCTTGGCTGGTCCAGGTCCTGATCTGGTGAGCCGTGATGGGTGACCCCTCACTTTCAAAAGCATCCATTACCAGAAGCAAGTCTGCTGGTTGCGCCATTTCCACCCCGGTAGTGAGCAATGGCAGACGACTGAGGGCATCAGCGCACGTCTCAGTGCCTGGTCTGTGGCGGATTACATAGTCATATGCAGACATCTTTGGATGTGATACCTTTGCTTTCTGAGAGCAGTGGTTTAAGCAGTTTGTGGTCGGTTTCAAGCCCGGAGACCAAATAGATTTTGGTGCATTTTCTTAACTCCGTATACACATGCCAATGCTTCTTTCTCAACCATACTGTAGACTCTTTCAGCCTTGGATAAACTTCTGGATGCATATGCAACTGATTGCAGTTTGCCTGACACACAACCGACCCTATACGATGACGCAGTACATGCTAGTACTAAACGTTTACATGGGTCATACAATACAAGTAACTTGTTAGAGCATAGCAGGTTTCTGGCCTTATTAAAGACTGTCTCTTGAGATTTACCCCAAAACCAGTCATCACCCTTGCGTAGCAATAAGTGCAAGGGTTCCAGCAAAGTGCTCAAACCCGGTAGAAAGTTGCCAAAATAGTTGAAGAGTTCCAGGAACGAACACAGCTCCGCATATTCTGAGGTCTGGGTGCATTCTTGGTGGCCTCCGACTTGGAGTCCGTGGGTCTGATGCTGTCCGCCACAATCTTTATCCCCAGAAATTTGACATCTGGCACCAGGAAAACACACTTGGAGCATTTCAGCCTGAGTCCTACTCTATCCAGTCGCTTTAGAACCTCTTCCAGGTTGTGCAAGTATTTGGTGCTGTTGCGACCAGTGATCAAGATGTCTGGTTGCATGGAACCGATTTCAGAAGACTCTCCATGTTTCTCTGGAAGTTGGAGGCAGCCGAGCGAATCCCACAGGTGCATATGTGGTACACGACCAGTCCTTTGGTCGTGTTGATGCACGTCAACTTGTTTGACGGTTCAGCCAACTCCTGTGTCATGTAAGCAGAGGTTAGGTCTAGCTTGGTGAACGACTTACCCCCTGCTAGCGTTGCGAATAAGTCCCCTGCTTTGGATAGTGGGTCTGGTCCTGTAACGAGACTCGGTTGATCGTCACCTTGTAGTCCCCGCAGATTCTGACCGTCCCATCGCCCTTCAGCACCGGCACGATTGGACTGCCCCACTCATTGAACTCGACTGGCGATATGATTCCCTTCCATTGAAGTCTGTCCAGCTCAATCTCGACTTTCTCTTGCATCATATATGGGACTGCTCGGGCCTTGTGATGAACGGGCCGTGCCCCAGGAACAAGATGGATCAGCACCTTGGCGCCTGTGAAGTTGCTGATGCCTGGCTCAAATAACGGCGGGAATTTGTTTAGCACCTGGGCGCACGAAGACAGTGCTTTGATGTCGTCCCAGTTCCACCGGATCTTGCCTAGCCAGCTCCTGCCGCACAGCGTTGGGCCATCGCCTGGTACAATCCATAGTGGTAAATCATGCACCATTCCATTGTACGATACTTTCACTGCCGCACTGCCGATAACAGGTATGCGTTCGTTGGTGTAAGTGCGCAGTGTTGTGTGAATTGGGCTCAATTTTGGCCTCAGTGCCTTGTTACCCCACAGTTTCTCAAAAGCCTTCTGGCTCATAATCGATTGACTCGACCCAGTGTCCAATTACATGGAGATTGGAATGCCGTTAAGTTTAACTTTTAACATCGGAGGGCTTTTGGTGGTGAAGGTGTATACCCCATACACTTCCTCCTCATCCTCAGGTTGAGTTGCCTCTCCTGCTCGTTCAGTGTGATCCACGCTGGATCGGTCGTCCTCTGCTGACTCTGCCACGTGGTGAGTCAGAGGACGCTTGTACATTTGCTGGAGGTGCTCCATTGTTCCACAGCCCTTGCACATGTAGTGCTTGAATCAACATTGATGGGCTCTATGACTGCCCCCGCAGCGCGAACATGGTGTTAATGGATTTGCAATAGCACTCCACAGCAGCCTCTGAGTCACCCTAGGCCTGGCCTCTGCAGTCGTGTGGGCCCTACCATGTACAGTTCTGCCTGCTTAAGGCATTATTTTATGCACAGTACTTGCCGGTGAGCTACAATGCTGTGAAGATATCTGTTTCGTGTTGTTGCTCGTGGATATGAAGGCCTGGGCTATCGTGATTGCCTTGTTCGGATCTAGGGATTCGGCAGACAGCAGTTTGTGAAGAACGGCCTCAGCATTTCCCCCAAAGATCCTGCGAGGCGTCTTAGGTCGGTGTCAAAGCTCGCCACGTTCTGGCCCTCGGAGCGATTGTGCATGTCGGAGCAACACCTGTTTATTAAGATGCTCTCCTTCGGTGGGAGGTGTTCCCGAGCCAGCACACACAGCTCTGTGTATGTCTTGTCCGTTGGTTTGTCCGGTGCCAGCAGATTTTTGAAGAGGCCATATATCGAAGATCCACATACGTTGAGGAGAATCGTCCTGCACTTGACCGCCGTCTCAGCCTTGTCCAGCTTGTTGGCCACGAAGTACTGGTCGAAGCACTCAATGAAGGCTTCCCAATCATCACCCTCAACAAATCTCTCAAGAATATCAACAGCAGCCATTACCACGTGAAAGTTTGTGATCTGTAACTCGTCACCAGTTGTTAAGTTCAGAATAACTCCATGAGACTGTGTTGTAAGCTCAAACCATTGTGACCTTGGTCTCTTTAATATAACTCCGAAGTGAGGCAACAGCATGGTGGACTGCCTTTTATACCTGCTTGCTCCAGGGTACACAGGTGACCTATAGGTCTCTCACAGGTGTGCCCCCTAGTGGCAAGTCTTACACATTGGTGAGGTTCACATACATAACAGTTCCCTTGCCCCCTTTGTTGAAATTTGTATCTCTCCATCATGATACTTTGGCCCAAAATATTTCTCTCGGGTGCTTACCGCTTTGTCGTCGGACTCCGTGTCTTCGATTTGGTCAAAGATGTGTCGGCCTTTAGTGCCGATATAGTGGATAAGTATTGAATGGTAGCAAGCTGATGTTATGTTGTCGCTGTCTAACCCACTTGCCGTGATGTACGTAGAAAAGCTTTTTATCCATCTCGGCCACGGAATTGGAAGATCACCGTGTGTGAAGAGGAAAGGCAGGGCGCGAGGAAAGGAAGTTAATTTCATTCATCCTTGTCCCCAAATTATGTTGTGTACATAAATAAACAGACTAACTCAAACAGTTGTAATGTAACTTAACTGTGTCCTTTATAGCAACTCCCAAAATGGAGTCCCCAAACAAGCATGAACCAGATTGATTACAGCAACTGTGAATAGCTCCTGCAGGGTCCTAATGCCAGTCTAGTATCCTGTAACAAAACAAATAGAGTATGAACACAACACTCTCCTGCATGTATTTTGGTCATACCCCCACGTTTAATCATATGGATAGCAGTCCAAGAGACCAATGCGTATAAGGTGACCAAGGTTAGTGGGAAAATAGAAGATTGGGAAAATTTTAAACGACAACAAAGAATGACTAAGAAAGCAAAAAAGAAAGGAAAGATAGATTACGAAGGTAAACTTGCGCAAAACATAAAAACGGATAGTAAAAGCTTTTACAGATATATAAAACGGAAAAGAGTGACGAGAGTAAATGTTGGTTCCTTAGAAGATGAGAAGGGGGATTTAATAATGGGAAATGTGGAAATGGCTGAGATCTTAAACAATTATTTTGCTTCGGTCTTCACAGTGGAAGACACAGAAACCATGCCAGAAATTGCTGGTCACAGGAATGTGGGAAGGGAGGACCTTGAGACAATCAGTATCACTGGGGGGGTAGTGCTGGACAGGCTAATGGGACTCAAGGTAGACAAGTCCCCTGGTCCTGATGAAATGCATCCCAGGGTATTAAAAGAGATGGCGGAAGTTATAGCAGATGCATTCGTTATAATCTACCGAAATTTTCTGGACTCTGGGGAGGTACCAGCGGATTGGAAAGCAGCTAATGTAATGCCTCTGTTTAAAAAAGGGGGCAAACAAAAGGCCGGTTAGTTTAACATCTGTAGTGGGGAAAATACTTGAAACTATCATTAAGGAAGAAATAGCAGGACATCTAGATAGGAATAGTGCAATCAAGCAGACGCAGCATGGATTCATGAAAGGGAAATTATTTTAACGAATTTACTGGAATTCTTTGAGGATATAACGAGCATGGTGGATAGAGGTGTACCGAAGGATGTGGTGTATTTAGATTTTCAAAAGGCATTCGATAAGGTGCCACACAAAAGGTTACTGCAGAAGATAAAGGTACGCGGAGTCAGAGGAAATGTATTAGCATGGATAGAGAATTGGCTGGCTAACAGATAGCAGAGAGTCGGGATAAGTGGGTCCTTTTCGGGTTGGAAATCGGTGGTTAGTGGTGTGCCACAGGGATCGGTGCTGGGACCACAACTGTTTACAATATACATAGATGACCTGGAAGAGGGGACAGAGTGTAGTGTAACAAAATTTGCAGATGACACAAAGATTAGTGGGAAAGCAGGTTGTGTAGAGGACACAGAGAGGCTGCAAAGAGATTTAGATAGGTTAAGCGAATGGGCTAAGGTTTGGCAGATGGAATACAATGTCGGAAGGTGTGAGGTCATCCACCTTGGGGAAAACAAACAGTAAAAGGGAATATTATTTGAATGGGGAGAAATTACAACATGCTGCGGTACAGAGGGACCTGGGGGTCCTTGTGCATGAATCCCAAAATGTTAGTTTGCAGGTGCAACAGGTAATCAGGAAGGCGAATGGAATGTTGGCCTTCATTGCGAGAGGGATGGAGTACAAAAGCAGGGAGGTCCTTCTGCAACTGTATAGAGTATTGGTGAGGCCGCACTTGGAGTACTGCGTGCAATTTTGGTCACCTTACGTAAGGAAGGATATACTAGCTTTGGAGGAGGTACAGAGACGATTCACTAGGCTGATTCCGGAGATGAGGGGGTTACCTTATGATGATAGATTGAGTAGACTGGGTCTTTACTCGTTGGAGTTCAGAAGGATGAGGGGTGATCTTATAGAAACATTTAAAATAATCAAAGGGATAGACAAGATAGAGGCAGAGAGGTTGTTTCCACTGGTCGGGGAGACTAGAACTAGGGGGCACAGCCTCAAAATAGGGGGGAGCCAATTTAAAACCGAGTTGAGAAGGAATTTCTTCTCCCAGAGGGTTGTGAATCTGTGGAATTCTCTGCCCAAGGAAGCAGTTGAGGCTAACTCATTGAATGTATTCAAGTAACAGATAGATAGATTTTTAACCAATAAGGGAATTAAGGGTTATGGGGAGCGGGCGGGTAAGTGGAGCTGAGTCCATGGCCACATCAGCCATGATCTTGTTGAATGGCGGAGCAGGCTCGAGGGGCTAGATGGCCTACTCCTGTTCCTAATTCTTATGTTCTTATGACCACAAGAAACTGACTATTCTTGGAATCGCAGCGGACCCAGTGTTATATATGTAAACCTGTAAATACCTTGTTTAACCACCAGAGCGCTCATCCCCTGGAGCCCCAAGGGATCCCACAGTCCCTTGGGAGCACCTGTACATAAGAAGGTCTCACAGGCTGGAAAGGCACTCTGGAGACATGAAATAAAGGACTACGGTCACACATTACTTTAAGCTTGCAGTATCTGCTCAGATTCTTTAATCAAGGCATAACAACTGCCGACGAGATACAGATGACGAACCCCACCGCAACAATGCAGAGAACCATGGGCATCCTGGAGAAATTTTCAGAGAGAGATGATTGGGAAACCTTCGTGGAGTAACTTGACCAATACTTCGTGGCTAACGAGCTGGAAGCGGAAGCAAGTGCTGCCAAACGAAGGGCGATCTCCCTCACCGTTTGCGGGGCACCAATGTATGAAAAATCTGCTCACTCCAGCGAAACCCACAGAGAAGTCATACGCTAATTTGTGCACACTTGTCCGGGAGCATCTAAACCCGAAGGAAAGCGTTCTGATCGCGAGGTACAGGTTCTACACGTACAAGAGGTCTGAAGGCCAGGAAGTGGTGAGCTACATCGCCGAGCTAAGGCGCCTTGCAGGACATTGCAAATTTGAAGGACATTTGGAGCAAATGCTCAGGGACCTCTTTGTACTTGGCATTGGCCATGAAATAATAATTCACAAACTTTTGACTGTAGAGGCCCCAACCTTGAGTAAAGCCATAGTGATAGCCCAGGCGTTTATCACCATCAGTGACAATACCAAACAAATCTCTCAGCACACGAGTGCTGCTGCAAGTACTGGAAACAAAGTAATGTTGTTTTAGAATCGTAACATACAGGGCAGGACACACATGCCTGCAGCTGCACGTCCGCAGATGTCTCAGAGTCCAACATCAAGGGTGGTGAATGCAAGGCCAATAACAACGTGTTGGCGCTGCGGACCTGATCATCATTTTCATTCATGCCGCTTCAAAGGATACGTTTGCAAGGGCTGTGGATCAATGGGACACCTCCAACATATGTGCAGGCGAGCTGCAAATCCTGCTAATCCTGCAACCACCATGTTGCAGAGGAGGACAGATCCATGGTGAATCACGACGAACCAGAGCCTCAGACTGAGGAGGCAGAGGTATATGGAGTGCACACATTTACCACAAAGTGTCCCCTGATAATGCTGAAGAATGAATTCAATGGACTTCTGGTGTCAATGGAGCTGGAAAGGGCGCAAGCCAGTGCATAATGAGGAAAAAGACTTTCGATAAATTGTGGTGCAGCAAGGCCTCAAGGCCAGTCCTGACTCCCATTCGTACTAAACTGAGAACGTACACAAAGGAACAGATTCCTGTAATCGGCAGTGCTACCGTAAAGGTCTCCTACGATGGAGCGGTGCACAATTTACCACTCTGGGTGGTACCGCGCGATGGCCCCACGCTGTTCAGCAGGAGCTGGCTGGGGAAAGATACGCTGGCACTGGGACGACGTCCGATGCTCTCGTCCGTCGACAACACTTCATGTGCCCAGGTCCTAAACAAGTTCCCCTCGCTGTTAGAGCTGGGCATCAGGAAGTTCCAAGGAGCAAAAGTGCAGATCCACTTGATTCCGGGGTCGCGACCCACCCATCACAAGGTGAGAGCGGTACAGTACATAATGAGAGAGAGGGTGGAGATTGAGCTAGACCAGCTGCAATGAGAGGGCATCATTTCGCCGATCGAATTCAACGAGTGGGCCAGTCCGATTGTTCCAGTCCTGAAGGAATACGGCACCATCAGAATCTGTGGTGATTACAAAGTAACTATCAATCGTTTCTCACTGCAGGATCAATACCCACTACCAAAGGCAGACGACCTATTTGCGTCGCTGGCGGGAGGAAAAACGTTCATGAAGCTGGACTTGACCTTGGCCTACATGACGCAGGAGCTGAAGGAATCATTGAAGGTCCTCACCTGCATCAACACGCACAAAGGTCTCTTCATTTACAACAGATGCCTGTTTGGGATTCAATCAGCCGCGGTGATATTCCAGAGGAACATGGAAAGCTTGCTGAAGTCGGTCCCACGTACCATGGTTTTCCAGGACGATATCTTGGGTTACAGGTCGCGACACCATCGAGCACCTGCAGAACCTTTTGGAGGTTCTTAGTCGGCTTAATCGTGTGGGGCTCAGGTTAAAGTGTTCGAAGTGCATTTTCCTGGCACCTTAAGTGGAGTTCCTGGAGAGAAGAATCGCAAGCAGATGGCATCAGGTCCACCGATTCGAAGACGGAGGCAATCAAGAACACACGGAGACCACAGAATGTGACGGAGCTGCGGTCATTTCTCGGACTCTTGAACTACTTTGGTAATATCTTACCAGGTCTTAGCACACTGTTAGAACCACTGCACTCATTACTGCGTAAAGGAGATGAATGGTTATGGGGTAAAAGCCAAGAAAATGCCTTTGAGAAAGCTAGGAAACTGTTATGCTCAAACAAATTGCTTGTGTTGTATGATCCATGTAAACGTTTGGTACTAGCACGTGATGCGTCGTCATACGGTGTCGGGTGTGTATTGCAACAAGCTAATGAATCTGGGAAATTGCAAATGGTTGCTTATGCATCCAGAAGTCTGTCTAAGGCTGAGAGGACCGACAGCATGATCGAAAAAGAAGCGCTAGCATGTGTTTATGGGGTAAAGAAAAGGCATCAATATCTGTTAATGATCAAATTTGAATTGGAAACCGACCATAAGCCACTTATATCCCTCTTTTCTGAAAGTAAGGGGATAAATACGAATGCATCGGCCCGCATCCAGAGATGGGCGTTCACGTTGCCTGCATACAACTACACCATCCGCCACAGGCCAGGCATAGAAAACTGTGCCGATGCTCTCAGTAGGCTACCATTGTCCACCACAGGGGTGGAGATGGCACAGCCCGCAGATTTAGTTATGGTAATGGAAGCATTCGAGAGTGAACAATCACCTGTTACTGCCCGACAGATTAGAACCTGGATGAGCCAGGAACCCTTACTCTCCTTAGAAAAAAACTGTATGCTCCACGGGAGTTGGTCTAGTGTCCCGTTATTGATGCAGGAAGAAGTAAAGCCGTACTAGCGGCGCAGAGATTAAATATCCATACAGGCAGATTGTCTCCTATGGGGTAATCGGGTAGTGGTGCCAAAAAAGGGCAGGGACACATTCATTAGTGACTTCCACAGTACCCATCCAGGCATTGTAATGATGAAAGCGATAGCCAGATCCCATGTGTGGTGGCCCGGTATCGATGCAGACTTAGAGTCCTGCGTGCACAAATGTTCACAGTTCAGCAATGCACCCAGGGAATTGCCACTAAGTTTATGGTTCTGGCCCTCCAAACTGTGGTCCAGGGTCCATGTCGACTATGCAGGCCCATTCTTGGGAAAAATGTTCCTTGTGGTTGCAGATGCGTATTCCAAATGGATTGAATGTGAGATAATGTCGGCAAGCATGTCCGCTGCCACCATTGAAAGCCTGAGGGCCATCTTTGCCATGCATGGTCTGCCTGATGTCCTTGTGAGTGACACTGGGCCATGCTTCACTAGTGCTAAGTTCAAAGAGTTCATGACCCGCAATGGGATCAAAAATGTCACATCTGCCCCGTTTAAACCAGTGTCCAATGGTCAGGCAGATCGAGCAGTGCAAACAATCAAACAGAGCTTGAAGAGGGTAACTGAAGGCTCACTGCAGGCTCGCCTATCCCAAGTCCTACTTAGTTACCGCACAAGACCTCACTCGCTCCCTGGGGTTCCCCCCGCTGAACTGTTCATGAAAAGGGCACTTAAGACAAGGCTCTCGTTAGTCCACCCTGATCTACACGAACAGGTAGAGAGCAGGCGGCTTCAAGAGAATACATATCACGTTCGCGCAAATGTGTCACGCAAAATCGAGATTAATGATCCTGTATTTGTGTTGAACTATGGACAAGGTCCCAAGTGGCTTCCCGGCACTGTCGTGGCCAAAGAGGGGAGTAGGGTGTTTCTGGTCAAACTTTCAAATGGGCTCACCTGCAGAAAACACTTGGACCCCAAACCAAACTCAGATTCATGGACTATCCAAAACAACCCTCAATAGACTATTTTTTTTGACCCCCAACACACACACTAGTGCCAACCGATCGAGCGGTTGACCACGAAGCAAAACCCATCACCTGCAGCAGCCCAGCAGGATTCACCACATCCAGCAGCCCTGCAAGGACAGCTGCACAGCAGCCCAGCGAGGGCCCAACAAATGACTCACCAAAACCAGCATTTGCATCGAGATGATCAGCCAGGGAAAGGAAGGCCCCAGATCGACTCACATTATAAATACTTACACTGTTGACTTTGGCGGGGAGTGTTGTTATGTATGTAAACCTGTAAATACCTGGTTTAACAACCAGAGGGCTCATCCCCTGGAATCCCAAGGAATTCCACAATCCCTTGAGAGTGCCTGTACATAAGAAGGCCTCACAGGTTGGAGAGGCACTCTGGAGACCTGTAATAAAGGACTACGGTCACACATTACTTTAAGCTTACAGTATCTGGTCAGATTCCTTAATCAAAACATCGTACTCAGCTTAGCAGTTGTTAGACTTACCAACTGAAGGTTGACCACTGGTGATTAAGAGCCTGGAAGAGGCTACAGTCCTCCTCCATGGTGAAGTGCAATCTTCCCACAACAATTATGCAGCTGAAGCATATGTGGGACATACCTCAACCAGAACAAGTCTCTGTCTGGGACTGGAGAAATACGCAGAGATAATCCTTGGTGATTCACTGAGCACAAACTGCCCCATCCCCCGCAGTACAGTAATCTACCTATTGAACATGAAGACAACAAGCCCCAAGTAACATAAACACTAGTAAGCAGGGCCTCCCGCCCCATTCCCAGATCCAACTTCATAGTTGAAGAACAAGAACGTTCCCTCAACCTGTGTTGCTCCCAGCACAAGTTCAGTCAGACAAGTAATCTGCATGTATCAATGTACCCTGCCCACAAGCACTGTGCAATCAAACTGTTCAGTGGCATATTAAATCTGTATGTGAATGCACACTTTTGAGAACTCAATTTAAAAAAGAGAAAAGACTTGTTGCCTTTATTTGTGATAGATACAATTCAAATAGGGTGAAAGCGTTGTCTATATTTTTAGATGAAGCTGTTCAAATCTCAGAAGAATTCACTATCAGAAAGTCTTTGGTCAGATGTGGTGATGATCTGCTGGTATTTCTGACTCAAAGTCCACTCCCGCACATGGCACCCATGGTGCCTGCTGTCCAACTCAACTTCTGCCATCAGATCGAGCCTGCAGAGTTAACCTGATAAAGATGTAGCTTAGTATCAAGTACATGAGGTACTGCATGGTACTTTCTTTGCAAGACTCTCTTGGCATAGGAAAGGATACTTCTACTGAACCTCTTTAGGGTGTGCACATGCTGTATTCCACTCAGGCAAATAAATAATTGTCTGCTTCTACTCTACAAAAAAAGGCATTGACTCACACAAAGGTGAGTACTTGAATAGGTAATAATATTGCTATCCACATCTGAGCTTGCCATTCATTCAGTACAATCATTATCAACATATAACCACAGGAACAGGAGTAGGCCAAGGAGTCCCTCAATCCAGTTCCACCATTCAGTTAGATCATGGCCGATCTGCACAAATTCATTTACTCGCTTTTGATCCATATCTCTTAATACCCTTACTTAAAAATATGTCCATCTCAGTCTTGAAATTTTTCAATTGACCCAGCATCCACAGCCTTTTGGGAAAGAAAATTCTCAGGGCTAAGGATTAGTTAACACCCTAAAAAGGGCACGAGGATCACAATTTTTTATTTGGATGATAATTGTCAAGTAATTCAAATGAAAAATTCAGTCTCAATAATGTCAAAAATATGTCTTATATTCAAAAAACAATTTTGTAATGAACACTTATGATGCTAAAGTGATATCAGAGACAACATAACTTTATGCAAAATTATTGTAAAAGTAAACAACCTGGAATTGATTTGAACCATAATGAAGGCTGGTGTCATTCATAGAATCATAGAAGTTTACATTCGGCCCATCGTGTCTGTGCTGGCTGAAAAAGAGCTATCCAGCCTAATCCTACTTCTGTAGACGTGTCGGTTACAGCACTTCAAGTGCATATCCAAGTACTTTTGAAATGCGATGAGAGTTTCTGCCTCTACCACACTTTCAGGCTGTGAGTTCCAGAGGTCCCACCACCCTCTGGGCGAAGATGTTGTCTTCAACTTCCCTCTAATCCTTCTACTAATTACTTTACGCCTATGCCCCCTGGTTAGTGACCTCAGTGCTACCGGAAATAGGGCCCTCCTATCCACTTTATCTAGACCCCTTATAATTTTATACACTACAATTAAGTCTCCCCTCAGCCTCCTCTGTTCCACAGAAAACAATCTCAGCCTATCCAATCTGTCCTCATAGCTAAAATTCTCCATTCGCGGCAACATCCTCGTAAATCTCCTCTGCATCCTCTCTCGTGCAATCACATCTTTCCTGTAATGTGGTGACCAGAACTGTACACGGTACTCCAGCTGTTGTCTAACTCGAGTTTTATATAGTTCTAGCATAACCTCCCTGCTCTTATATTCTATGCCTCGGCTAATAAAGGAAAGTATTCTATATGGCTTCTTAACCACCTTATCCACCTTATCTTCAGGGATCTGTGGACGTGCACTCCAAAGTCCATCTGTTCCTCTACACTTCTTAGTATCTTACCATTTATTGTGTATTCCCTTGCCTTGTTAGCCCTCCTAAATGCACTTCCTCACACTTCTCCGGATTGAATTCCCTTTGCACTGTTCTGCCCACCTGACCTGTTCATTGCTATCTTCTTGCAATTTGCGGCTTTCTTCCTCACTATCAACCACACAGCCATTTTTTGTATCATCTGCAAACCTCTTAATCATACCCCCTAAATTCAAGTCTAAATCATTGATATATACTGCAAAAAGCAAGAGACCCAGTACTGAGCCCCATGGAACCCCACTGGAAATAGCCTTCCAGTCACAAAAACACCTGTCGACCATTACCCTTTGCTTCCTGCCACTGAGCCAATTATGGATCCAACTTGTCACTTTCCCTTGGATCCTATTGGCCTTTACCTTTCTGACCAGTCTGCCACATGGGATCTTGACAAAAGCCTTGCTAAAATCCATGTAGACGACATCAAATGCTCATCGATCCTCTTTGTTACCTCCTCAAAAATTTCAATCAAGTTAATGAGATATGACCTTGCTTTGATACATTCATACTGACTGTCCTTGATTAATCCGTGCCTTTCCAAATGATGATTTATGCTGCCCCTCGGAATTTTTTCGAATAATTTGCCCGACCTTTCACTGCTCCGCGCCGACTCCTTTGTGCCCCTTGGTAGAAATTGCCCCACTGGGCATGAAGCTGGCGCAAATCTGCCACCAGGGCGTCGCTTAAAGGGGAGGCGTTTAGCGCCACAGGCCGCCATTTTTATTTGTCGGCTGACTCTTGCGTGACACAGTGGCCCTCCTCTTTAATGGAAGGGGAGGTGAGTTGTAGCGCGTCCGTAGTGCTGGGCACCTGAGACAGCACTCCACCTCCTTTGAGGGGCGCCTGTGCCCAATTTCACATTGGGAGCGGGAATTTCGGGCCGGGTGATAAAAGTCCTGGCCCTGGAAGGTTACTACCGCCAAGACAAAGGGCAATTTTGGCCTTTTTGTATTTCCTATCTCATTATGTTTATCTCATCTAATATATCACAGTCCTCATTAACTACAATATCTGCATCGTTCCTCTCTTTTGTGAAGTCAGATACAAAGTATTCATAGAGATCCATGCTGATGTATTCCTCCTCCACACATAATTTAGCTTTTTGTTCTCTAATTGGCCCTACTCTTTCCATAGTTATCCTTTTGCTCTTTATGTATTTCTAAAACAGCTTTTGGTTTTCCTTGATTTTACTTGCCAATATTTTTTCATGCCCTCTCTTTGCTTTCCTAATTTCCTTTTTAATTTCACCCCTGCACTTTCTCCAGGCTTTCGATAGCATTGTGCTGCTGGTATCTTACAAAAGCTTCCCTTTTTCTTAATTATCCCAATGAAAGAATTCATTCATTCTTTCAAATCATGAACTTTCTCGATTGTTATCTAATTCTTTGTCTCTGTTTCATTGTTCCATATTTTAATTTTGTCTTACTTAATGGGGTTAGCTTTCAGACATTTCGATCCAGGTGTGCAATATCATTTGACAAATGCACAGATCAAGGAATTGGGTGCAGGTGTCAGCACCCGATTCAAGTTTTACAATTTTCTGGTCATTTTTTTTCTTGTTTGCAAAATCAGGAATGTTGCTAATCAGGCACGATTAGCTCTGTGGCCAATACTGTGGTCGGATCTCTGAACGTTTACCCCAACCTTTCTTTCTCTGTTGTAAAATACCTTTCTTCCCCCACTCCCACATTGCTGACACCAGACACCCTGGTATGTTCATTTACATCATGCTGTATCAATCTTCACCAGTATTCCTCACTGGACACACAACAACCACTGTGATTTCTAAATCTTGTCTCCGCCTGCTTCCTGGATAATCAGCAATATAAACTAAATTGACCAAAAGGAGGCATCTGAGAGGTGATCTTCCAGAAGGATATTAGATAGCAAGCCATGTGCAAAAGGTAAATCCAGAGAAGTACTTTAAATTAAATTCCGAGAGTAGGACAATGGAGGCAGATTCAAACTAGGAAAAGGTGTATTTAGGACTGATATCAGGAAAGTTTACTTCACACAAAAAGTGATCAATATGCGGGACAGTCTCCCAGATAGATTGGTAAAGACAAAAACCCTGGAATCATTTAAGAATTAGTTAGATGCTGTATTGGAGGAACTTAAGGATCATTCTGGATAGATGAACTAACATCAGATAAAAGTGGCCTCCCTCATCCATAATTATCGTGTGATTTGCTATCATTCATCAAACAATCTCAGTCTTGTTCTCCAGCTCTTCAAGATTACTGGAGACACATTGCTATACAAAAATAGGCTCTGTAGAGTTAGAAGAATGTTATGTCTTTCGATGCTCTGATAATGACTCCATGAGGCAATGTATTGTACTTGAACTGTAGTGACCTTAGTCCATTTAATGTAACTCCAGAGCGAGGATCACACATGGTGGCCTGCCTTTTATACTAGGTCTGGCACACCTGTACAGGTAACCTACAAGTCTCTCACTGCAGTGCCCTCTGGTGGCACACCTGAGTGACCATACAGCTGGTGTACAAGTTTCCCATAGTAGTGCCCTCTGGTGGCACATCATATGTAATAGTACAAGCAGTAAACATGTTTGGATACATGACAAAGAAAATGCATAGAAAACAATGCAACATATTCAACGTGATTTATCAAGTTGAATGGAGAACAAGCTGTAGCCAAACCAGCTCTACTTAATCACAGATATGATTATAATTGAAAAAGACTAGAGGTAGATTTTGGTCTTCACCCCCTGGGTGGTAATCTGGTGGAGTGAATTGCCCGCCCTTTATAGAACCTGCCCAATTTTTATTCCATTTATTTCAATGAAATAAAAATTGTGCGGATACTACAACGGACAGAACATGCTGTTCTGCCAGATTATTGCCCGGGGGTGAAGACAAAAATCAACCCATAATGTCTTCTATATCAAACTAATCTATTTTTGGGCTGAAATGAAAATGGAAAATGTTGCATATACAATATAAGTATGTCAGCATCTGAAACTAACGAATAGACTTTTAACCTGCAAAATAATTTATCCTTTCTCTTTCTGATGCTGCCAATGAAGTAATTTTCACTCAGGGCGATAGTGTAAAATGGCCGTTGTCAAATCAGTCGTCTAGTAATGGGCAACTGATCCGATATCGCCTATTTAAGTTACCCCTAATAACTCCCATGCAAAACTTGATTTTAGTCACAAGGTTGATATGTCAAATTCTACACTGAACACAGAAACTTGAGGTTCTATCAGGTTTTTCAACTCCTAGATCCGCTCCTGGAACAAGAAAGTTATTGTTCATTATGGACAATGTGCAGCAAGTCAGTCAACATCAGAAATTGTTTATTACTGATGTTCTGGGGTTAAAGACTACCGCTTAAATTGCTGTGGAAATAATTAATGTCCTCATGAGAAGTTATAATTCAGCCTTGGATTTAGGAAAACACAATATTCTAGTGCATCAATAATTTCAAATCATTCGAATGTAAAAATGTTCTTTATTGTGGACACTATTATTCATTTCTGTTAGCTTTGTAAAATATTTGTTATTTTTTACAATTATCACTTAATTCCAATTTAAATTCATACCATGTATGCATTAGTTCAAAGAGCTTTTGCAGTTATAATGTAAATGTAACCTGACTTCAAACTCAGGGCCTGGCCGAAGGGTAGGGACCCTCACTCTGATTCCTGTGGAGGCTGTTTGAGCCTTAATACACTATCTGCACTCCATGCCTTGAAATGTAAATCCTATTTCCACAAGGGATAGGGAGTAATATGGACCAAAGCCCGGCTTTACTGGAGTTCTCCCCCATTTCGACCAGACCTTTAAATTTGGATCAGGGTGTTGTGACAGGGGAGGTGGGATGATGGGGGGGAGGGGGGAGCGGGGACGGAATCTTCTACTTGCACTCTGATATATCTTATTGGGTGCAATGGGGGGAGATTCTGGGCTTCTCTGGAAGAATCCTGTCTTTATGCCTTTGAAAGGCCTCAGTGGAACATACCAATGGAAAATAAGAACATAAGAAAGAGGAGTAGGAGTAGGCCATTCGGCCCCTCGAGCCCGCTCTGCCATTCAATAAGATCATGGCTGAACTTCTACCTCAACTCCTGCATTATCGCCATATCTCTTGATTCCCTTAATATCCAAAAATCTATCAATCTCTGTCTTGAATATACTCAAGGACTGAGCATCCACTGAGTCCTCTGGGGTAGAGAGTTACAAAGATTTGCCACCCTCTGACTTTCTCCTCACCTCAGTCCTAAATGGCCAACTCCTTATTCTGAGTCTGTGACCCCTGCTTCTAGACTCCCCAGCTAGGGGAAACATTCTCCCTGCATCTATCCTGTCAAGTCCTTTCAAAATGTTGTTTGTTTCAATGAGATCACCTGTCATTCTTCTAAACTCTAGAGAATATAGGCCTAGTCTACCCAATCTCTCCTCATAGGACAATCCCCCCATCCCAGGAATCAGTCTGATGAACTTTTGTTGCATTCCCACATTCCCAAAGTATATCCTTTCTTAGGTAAGGAGACCAAAATTGTACACAATACTCCAGGTGTGGTCTCATCGGGGCCATATATAATTGCAGTATGACATTTTTACTCTTATACTCAAATCCTCTTATAATAAAGGTGAACGTTCCATTTGCTTTCTTTATTACTTGTTGTACCTGCATTTAACTTTCAGTGATTTGAGTACACCCATGTCCCTCAGAACACCAACATTTCCCAATCTCTCACCATTTAAAAATACTCTGCTTCTCTATTTTACCTACCAAAGTGGATAACTTCACATTTCCCCACATTATATTCCATTTGCCATGTTCTTCCCCACTCACTGAGCCTGTCTATATCCCCTAGAAGCCTCTTTGAATCCTCCTCACAACTTACATTCCCACCCAGCTTTGTATCATCAGACTTGGATATGTTACATTTCGTCCCCTCATCTGTATCATTGATATAGATTGTGACTAGCTGGGGCCCAAGCACCAATCCTTGTGGCACTCCACTAGTTACAGTCTGCCAACCAGAAAATTACCCTGGCTAAGTTCCTTTGAGGCATTCCGAAGGCTCCAAACCCTTACTCCAATAAGATCATCGATCCTTGAGAGGATCAATTATTTTCCCTACTTGGAGTGGTTCCAATAATACCCACAGGAGGATGGGGTGGTGGTGGCGGGGGGGGCAAGGGGAGGGATTCCATTCATCCATAGAAGGGAGAACCGCTTAGGCCAGCAGCTGCTGATGGCCCGCTCCATCGATGGAACAAAGGCAGGTATTGATTCGGAGATTCAGCATCGCCTCCAGTGCGCCAGCTCAGCCTTCGACCGTTTGAGGAAAAGAGTGTTTGAAGACCAGGCCCTCAAATCTACCACCAAGCTCATGGTCTACAGGGCTGTAGTTATACCCGCCCTCCTGTATGGATCTGAGGCATGGACGATGTATAGAAGGCACATCAAGTCACTGGAGATATATCACCAATGATATCTCCGCAAGATCCTGCAAATCCCCTGGGAGGACAGTTGCACCAACATCAGTGTCCTCGACCAGGCTAACATTCCCAGTATTGAAGCACTGACCACACTCGATCAGCTTCGCGGGCAGGCCAGATACGAGACTCCCTAAGCAAATACTTTATGTGGAGCTCCTTCATGGTAAACAAGCCAAAGGAGGACAGCAGAAATGTTATAAAGACAGCCTCAAAGCCTCCCTGGTAAAGTGCGACATCACCACTGACGCCTGGGAGACCCTGGCCACAGACCGCCCGAGGTGGAGAAAGTCCTTCCGGGAAGGTGTTGAGCTCTTCTTGTCTCAACGTAAAGAGCATAAAGAGGCCAAGCGCAGGCAGCGGAATCAGCGCGTGGCAAACCTGTCCCACCGACCCCTTCCCTCGACGAATGTCTGTCCCACCTGTGACAGGGTCTGTGGCTCTCGTATCGGACTGTTTAGCCATCAAAGAACTTATTTTGGGAGTGGAAGCAAGTCCTCCTCGATTCCGAGGGACTGCCTATGATTGATGATGAACATTGATGGAAATGGCCTCATCACCAGGATCGCCTCATCACCAGGATCACCTCATCACTCTGGCCTTGGGCAAAGGTGGCTGGGGTTTCTGCTCAGTTGCACTTACACCAGGAACCTCCACTCCCTTAAGTTCAGCGTTATTGTGAAACCAAAACCAATTTACACCAATGTTAAACTTGCAGCATAGAACACTCTTTAAAAAAAATCAAACAATATGTTTGCATTGTTTTATGTACAAGTGGAAGTATCATTGAAATGCCCTTGTAACTGTGGTAAAACTAACTACCCTGTCCTACAAGTTTATTACACAGCATCAATGAAAATTTAATTGAAGGTAATGAAAAAGGTCAGTTCTATTTACACAATAAACCATAATGGTGTCATAATATCAAGTAACAAATAATCATTTCCAAGGGGTTATGAAGGAGATGTTAGGAGCTGGAGAATATAATTACTTGTCTCTATAGGAGCCTGTGTGATACAGTGATAAATAGCAGCACATTCTGTCATGCTGCTACTTATCACTTACCCTAGAGAGAGCCTCAAGCCAGATCCTTACTCGTTGGAGTGATAATGACCTATCTTTGTAGGCGATTATGTGGTGCCTCACTGTTACACAGGGGGGGACGCATTGACTAATCTTGCTTTACCTGTCACGACACCATTAATTTTGTAAAACTGTTCTGTTGGGAAGAGCTGGATTACTTATGAAAGCAGAAAATGAAGAATGCAGGCAGCTCAGTTACTGTTTCATTTTTATCTTGTGCCATCTTATATCATCTTCTGATCGAGGTGAGACTGCCATGGAATTATCTCTGATTTTGATCCAAAAGACCATTGCTGAATTTTCCCCTTCCCAACTGAGTGCATTTATTTACTTACATGACAATAAAAGAGAGCCCAGGGTTTATCTAAATGTCAACTCCAGGGGTTGTATCTTCAACTTTTTGTACTTCGGGGCACTATTCGGCGTTGAAGGAGATGGCCATTTTGCGCATGCGCATTGAATCTTTTTTTTTCTCTTCTTGGTTTCTTTTCCGGTCGCAACTGCAAATGCAGGGCGTGCCAACTTCCTGCATGCATGCACATTTAAACCGGCCCACTTCAGTCACTTCTGCTAAGATGGAGGAGCAGGAAGGAAGGCAGCATGTCAGATGCTTCCGCCAGGAGGCTAGTGAAGCATTGGTGAGCACGGTGGAGAGGAGGTGGTCCTCACTTCATCTTTCTGGGGGAACCAGACCACTCCCTCCTATGTTTAAATGTATATGGAGGGACATTGTACAGGAGGTGTCTGCTGCAGACACTGTCCCCATACAGTGCAGAAAAAAGTTCAACGACCTTACGAGAATCATCAGGGTGAGTACCATTTGCATCTATGCATGCCTCCATGACTTCTAACATTAATCTCACAAACTATGTGAAGTTTGTCATGCATCTGGTCCCTCTCAACACTGTGGGGTGGCTTTCACAATGCATGACTAAAGATGAAGGCTTACTTCAGCACCCTTTGGCTTTTAATGATCGATGCACATTATTTGTAACATTAACATCGTCCCTCACTCCAACTGCTCCTATTGCTTTCTGAAAGATGACTTATAGCCCCATGTTAGACACCTCTTCGAATACATTCTGATGAAGTACATGCAAAATCCAAACTGATTGAATGGAGACCACTGGAACATTCACACAGTATCACCTATTACCATATGTGGCACAACAGTAGAGAAACCCTATTTGAACCCCTCCTATTTTTCCCTTTGCAGTCGAAGCACTCCCATAGTCGAAGGAAGCAGCTGCGGACAGGCGGGGGTCTGCCTCAAACAAGCCCGCTGACGGATGTGGAGGAGAGGGTGTCTGCCCTCATTGAAGTCCTAGGTCAGACAGTTGCCGGGGGCGATGCTGAGCCGCTTTCGGGCAGTGAGGGTATGTAAATGGATGGCCCAACTCAAGCCACTGCATTGAGAGATATTATGACATTGCGGCAGCCCTTCAAGTGAACCTGTGCATACATACGTAGAACCTAAGAAATAGGAGCAGGAGTAGGACATTTGGCACCTTAAGCCTGCTCTGCGATTTAGTAAGATCATGGCTGATCTGTAATGCCTCCTTCCTCATGTTACCCTGCCCCCTTCCCTGCTGCTAACCACTCGTCTGTTGTTTTCTACTTCCAGATGACCCACCCGAGGCACAGCATACTTCGAGGGAGGCCTCCACTTCAGGCCATGCTGAAGATGATGAGGAACTGGAGGAAACTGCTCCGGCGGAGTATCACAGCCCACCAGTTGCCCCATCAGCACTCAGTTCGTCTAGCGATGATGCTGACTTCCCGGGCTTTGCGGATTTGGAGGCTCCTGGCCCCAGTGGCACACAGCAACGCAGTGCTGGGGTGGAATCCCGCAGGCCCGCTCTCTGGAGGGTGAGTCGACAAAGTGGAATTGGACCTGGCAGAAATGTTCAGCGAAACCACAGTGATGCACCATGAGCTTATGGATGCATTGGGACGGATCCCAGAGAGCATTGACAAGCTCACTGAGACTGTTGCAGAGGCAGTATTGCGGATTGTCGTTGCGAGTTGTGAGTCCAGCGAGGCCATCATTGCCCACACACAGAGGCTGGTGGCCTCGAGCAACAACAGTGGCGTTCCAGAAAGTGTGGCGCGTGCCATTGATCACGTAACAGACTAGGGCACAACACAGGCACAAGATTTGCTTCAGCTTGAGCAAGTGATGCAGTCCATGTCTGATTCCATACTCTCTCCATTCCCCACTGTCCCATGGGGAAGTGACGGTGCCAAAGCAGGCCCGCAAGTTGTGCATAGACATCGTGTTCCAGTTGCTAAGGCCCAGCCCCGTCAGAGAGTGAGTGGATCCAGGGAAATGGCAGGTGGTCTCATCCCTCAGGATGACAGCATTCTGGCTCCAACCACTCACTCGTCAACCATGCACCATACACGGTTAACACCCAGTCACCTGTGACTGGTAACGTCGGGGAAGTGGCGCCCCAGTTGAAAGCCGGGCCTTCCAGGCCAGGAGCTGGTCCACTGCGTCCTCAGACGCTGTCTCCATTAACTGGCCCACGCAATGCAGCAGTCCTCTAGCAGCCTGGCTGTACGCCCTGAGGCCTCATTGAGAAGGAATAGCAGGCATGGGAGGGGTTGAAAGAAAGGGAGGAAATGTCTCACGATGACCCATTAAGGGCTGGCAACACTTAATTGCCAGGAATGTCTCTATCATTGTCCATATTGCATATAGTTGTGTGATAACAATGCACCGCTGTTCAATGGTGTTGCTGCATGAAGCAGTGTAGTGTAACTTTACATTTTGTTCATTACATGAATCAGTTTTGTGTTACATTAGATGTAGTTGAGTGCAAGGAGCAGATTTATGTTAATTTACATGTTGCTGACTGCAGCGATCAGTTCTGTGTTCATAGTCTTTAACCATTGTATCGTTTTGGGTTGTGGGGGGTGGGGGCAAATTGAAACTGTTGCATTCTGATAAAAATTGTTGTTTGATCTTTGACATTGCTGTCTTGTGCCTCATTCGCAGAATCAGGTGTAGAATAGCCAGCATGGTAGCACAGAGTAGCGAGGCAACGCTCCAACCTCCTCTTCCCCGTTTAAGCAAACCGCTCAATGATGAGCTGCCAACGTAAGGCTCTTGCTGCGGCCACATCTCCACGCTGCCTCCCCTGTGCTTGTGGTGGACATGGAATGGGTTCCTTAGCAGGCTCCTCTTCCTCATCTTCCTCGTCCTCCTCCTCCTCGTCCTGCAATCCCCACTGGCAATGCCTGTCCCCTCTTGATGACTAAGTTGTGTAGTATGCAGCACACGACAATGAACTCTGAGACCTGTTGAGGGGAGTATTGAAGGCTGCCTCCAGAGCAGTCCAGGCATTGGAAGTGCTGCTTCAGCATGTCAATTGTCTGTTCAATGATATTGTGGGTAGCTCCATGTCTGGCATTATAGTGCTGCTCAGCTTCTGTGGCAGGGTTCCGGAAGGGTTCATGAACCTGGTGGCCAGGCCATAATGTTTATCCCCGATCAGCCAGCTCTGTCCTCATCTTTTCCACTGAAACATTTGTAAAACATTGCTCTCACACAAGATGAAGGCATCATGTGCGCTTCCTGGATAGTGGACATTGACTACGAGGATGCACTGAGAGTGGTCGCAGACCAGCTGAACATTTAGGGAGCGGTATCCCTTTTGGTTTTGGAAGACTTCTGCATTCTATGTTGGTGCTCGCAAGGCGACATGAGTACAGTCAATGACACTCTGAACCTTGGGGAAGCCTGCAAATCATGCAAAACCTAGAGCCCTCTCATTCTGGCTGTCCCTGCTCATTTGGCAACTTTATGAAGTCCATTCTACATGTGTACAGTGCCCTTGTCATCTGGCAAATGCAGCAATGTGAATGTGCTGCGAGATGCAGCATATGTCCCCAGTTGCTGTCTGGTAGGAGCCGGAGGCATAGAAGGCCATTGCCACTGTAACCTTCATCTCAATGGGCAGCGCAGTCCTGTTGGCCCTGGTAGGCTGTAGGTCTGCCTGTAGGAGATGGCATATCTCTGTCAGCACTTATTTTCTGAAGCGTAGCCTTCAAGCGCACTGCACATCTGAAATGTGGAGGTATGAGCGATGTTCCCTGTAAAACCGTGGGGGGTAAAGCCTCCTCCCCAAACGTCTGTGACCTCTTCGATTCCGTTGCCCACCATGGACAAGAACCCTTCTTCTAACCTGAAGCCGCCTGCCAATCGCAACCAACATGATTTGCTGGCGAACTAGCATTGCCCCAATTGTAATCTCTCACTAGCCTTGAAAACAAAGGGTTAAGTCACGTAAAAATGCCGCTTTAAACTGTACATTCATGCATTGTTCTGCGCGTGACAGTGATAGTCACTGACAACTGCGATATAAGATCCTCCAGCCTGCTGCACCCTGGGACCGCCTGGTTTTTCGGTCAATCCTGGGGCAGTCGCTAAATCAGGCGTTGGTGGCGAAAGTTCCACCCGGGGCGCTAGCGCAGCATTGCACGATGATTTTTGTCATCATGATGGTCAAAATAGAGGGCGGGGCAGTAAGTTTTTGTGACGCCGCAAAAACATTGGTGAAACTTCCGGCCAGATACTAAATCCTGGAAGCCCCGTTTGACAGTCAGAAACAGCATTTTCCGCTCCACTGGGGCGCGAAACAAGGCGCAAAATAGCGGAAAATCGAGCAGGTATTTGTTTAGATTTGTTATTCCTCTTCAGAAAAATATTTGTTATAGTTTTTGGTGTGGCCCTATTCTCGGGCATTCCCTCCTTAAACCTCTCCACCTCTCTACCTCTCTTTCCTCCATTAAGAAGCTCCTTGAATTCTACAAGTTTGACCTTGCTTCAGGTCATTTGCCCTAATTTCTCCTTATGTGGCTCGGTGTCAAATATTTGCCTTATACCACTCCTGTAAAGTGCCTTGGACGTTTTACTATGTTAAAGGTGCTATATAATACAAGTTGTTGTTGTTGGTGGTGGTTTGCTTGTTTACTCCTTATTTTTATTCTTCCATGAATATATTACTATTCCTGAGATCCGGAGGATGGAATGTGTCATGTTTGTAACCTCACATAACTGTAATCTTTATGTAACAACACTGTATACTGTATGCACAGGGGGTGAACTTGTGGGAGACACTCCTCACCTGGTCATCCAGGTATATAAAGGGAGGTCCCACACAGGGTCATCACTTCTTTGTCCTGTGAATAAAGGTACAGGTCACAGAGTGACCTTGTCTCCAGTATGTGCCTCGTGTTGGCGCACACAATTTGCTGTCGTGTGTAAGGGCACAACAGAATGTTCAGTTTTATAATCTGACATGGGACAATTATTGCCACTACAGCAACAGTCAATTATATGTTCAAGATGAAAGTACATTTAAAATGATGGACTGGTGCTATCAAAAAGGTGGAGCAAATGCTTACGCCATCAAAACCTGACACAAACGTGGGAACAAATGGAGAGGAAATGCTCAGGAAACATGTTTACTGATTATGAAATGAATTTACTCATCTTGAACATCATTATATTTATATACACACACACACACACACACACACACACACACTAAATAATCTTTGGAACAGTCTCCAGGCCCCTTATGGCAGCATAGCCTTCCCAGCTCTGCATTTGAAAGAATTCTAATTCCAGGAATTATAGGACATGTCAAGTCTGCTGCAGATGGTGTTAGGTAGGTAAATGGGGACCCGTTGCTTATTGAAGACATGGCTAACAGCCACAATTGTGGGCTCAATTTTCCCCAAAGCTTTTTTTTGGCGTACTTGAAGAGTTATGCCCGTTTTTTTGGGGACTAAGTACGCAAAAAAAAATGTTCTAAGTTTCCCCGTTGGATTTCTTCATTTTGGTTTGGCCTAACCTGTCCTTTAGTTTTGGGGGTGGAGCTTTGATCTGCACCAAAAGGACCCAGTTGCCACGGTAACCATGGGCACAATACGAGCTGAGGCTGCCAAGTGAAACATCCAGCCAGCTCGCAACACATTAAAACACATTGCATCAACTTAAAAACACATTACAATATATTGCAACAACTTACCTCCAATTATTAAAGTCCGCCTGCCGCCTCCCCGCCCCGCCTCCCTCCCTGATGCCGGTGCCAATCCCTGCCCCTATCCCAGACCGAAGGGCTTGCCGCTCTGCTTCCCTAGCCCACCCTGAGCCCCTTGCCAGTGCCGGTTCAGGTACAGCTCCCCCCTGCTCCCCCCCACCGCCAGCCCGGAGTACTTTGCCGGTCCCCGCCCCTAGCCCAGGCCAAATAGCCTCCCGGTCCACTCCCCTGCCCCCATCCCAGCCCGAGTGGCCTCCCAGTCCACTCCCCCACCCCTAGCCGAGGCCAAATGGCCTCCTCCATCCAATTCCCATACCTAACTACACCCAAAAGGCTTCCCCTCACCCCATCTCCTCTCTCCCCCTTTCTCCACACCACCCCTTCTCTCTCCCCCCTCTCTCTTACCTATCCTGCTGTTGCTGTCTGTGCATCTGCTGCACTTACCTGCACTGATTTCCCTACCTGCGCCGATTTCTTTAATTCTCCAGAATGTTTTTCTGCAGAGGCCACATATGCTGGCCTAAGAGGAACTGGAGTAACTCTCAGCTGGCCAAACTTGCCTAAATGGCCAGAATTGGTGCGGGTGGCAGGTTACGCCCCCTTTGGCTGAAAAAAAAACTTACCTAAAAAAATCATAACTAACTGAGTTACACTCGTGCAAATTGATTGGGGAAACTGTTTTTTTAACTTAGGCCAAAAAAAGCAGCCTGCTCAAAAAAAACGGCGCAAATCACTGGGGAAAATTGTGCCCAATGAGCTTAATTTACTCATAATAGTTGTGAGCAGACCTTTGGCAAACATCATTGAGAAAGAGGTAGAAGGCATGGATAGTGTTGATATCACATAGTGGTATTCTGCATGAACCTCACCACAACCAAATCACACCTAAATTAAGGCAATGAGATGGGGAAGGGTACAGGAATCAGTGGGCTTGAATTAAGGGGAGCAGCTAAGAACAATTCACAATTGGCCAATGATTTAACTGGTGGACAAATTTCTAACACTTTTGAAGAAGTCAACTCAGTGGCTTAGAGCTAAAGCTTCCAGGGTCGAAGATCTCTGATTCTTCCAGCCCTCCCTCAGCATAACATTGGCAGGAATGAATCAGAAGGGCGACACATTAGGGTGGAACCTGATTACACCATGTCCAAGCTAGATGTTGGGCAATCCAGTATGGCTTGTTGAGTTTAGAGCTTCCCCCCACCCCATTCCACACGTTCAGCATAAGAGAGGGCAGGGGCAGGGACAGGGATTCCCTCTGTTGGGACTTGCTGCATCTCTAGCCCTCAGAAGGAATCAGCATAGGGCTGGCACATGTATACCTGGTGAGATCATGTGTACCAACCTGCCAAAGGATAGATGTGGCCATGATTATAACATGGATATCCAAAGAGAATTAAAAATATATATATATATTTAAGTACAGCCACTTACAAAATGGAGGCCATTTAACATTTTTTTTAATCATCCTTGGGATGTGGCTGTCACTGGCAAGGCTGGCATTTATTGCCCATCCCTAGTTGCCCTGAAAAGGTGGTGGTCGGTCTTCTTCTTGAACCACTATGATCAATGTTGATGAGGGTAATATGGTTGATGTTGTGTTTATACACTTTAAAAAGTCATTTTTCAAAGAACCTCTTAACAGACTTGTTAGCAAAATTAAATCCCATGGGATTAAAGGGACAGTGTCAGCACGGATATAAAATTGGTTAATGGACAGAAATCAGAGAATAGTGGTGAACGGTTGTTTTTCAGACAGGAGTATAAAATAATGTTCCCCAGGGGTTGCTATTAGGACCACTGCTCTTTCTGATATATATTCATAACCTTGACTTGGGTATACAGAGAATAATTACAAAGTTTGCAGATGATAGGAAGTTCGAAAATCTAGTAAGCAATCAGGAGGATAGTAACATTAGACTTCAGGAGGACATAGGCTGGTGAAATGGGCAGACGCACGGGTTAAAATTTAATGCAGAGAAGTGTGAAGTGGTGCATTTTGGCAGGAAGAATGAGGAGAGGCAATATGAACTAAATGGTACAATTTTAAAGAGGGTGCAGGAACCTGTGGGTGTATGTACACAAATCTATGAAGGTGGCAGGTCACATTGAGGAGGCTGTTAAAGAAACATATGGGATCCTTGGCTTTATTAACAGAGGAATAGAGTACAAAAGCAAGAAAGTTATGCTAAAAATTTAATAAAACACTGGTTAGGCCACAGAATGGAGTATTGTGCCAATTCTAAGCACCAAACTTTAGAAATGATGTCAGGCCTTAGAGAGGGTGTAGAAGAGATTTACTGTAATGGTACCAGGGATGAGGGACTTCAGTTTTGCAGAGAGATTGGAGAAGTTGGGGTTGTTCACCTTAGAGCAGAGAAGGTTAAGGGGAGATTTGATGGAGCAGTTCAAAATCATGAATGGTTTTTTAGAGTAAATAAGAAGAAACTGTTTCTCGTGAGAGAATGGTGGATAATCAGAGGACACAGATTTAAGGTGATTGGCAAAAGAACTAGCAGTGACATGAGGAAACATTTTTTTACACAGAAAGTTGTTTTGATCTGCAATGCTCGTCCAAAAATGGTGGTGGAAGCAGATTCAATGATAACGTTGAAAAGAGAATTGGCCATATACTTGAAGGTAAAAAGGTGGGGAATGAGCACAGAATGGGACTAATTGGATCGGTGTACCAAAGAGGTGTACCGATGGGCCGAAAGGTCTTCTTTTGTGCTGTATCATTCTCTGATTCTATTCTTTGTAGTGTTTTGACATAATCCAGTGGCTCACTAGGCCACTTTAGAGTAGAAAAGAGTTACCACATTGGGGTGGGACTGGAGTCACATATGGGCCAGACCAGGTAAAGATGGCAGGTTTCCTTCCCTAAAGGGCATTAGTGAACCATTTAGGTTTTAGCAACAGTCTGACAGCTTCATACTCACTTTCACTGATACTGAAAATTTTTGTTTTTATTAAACTGAATTCAAATTCTCAAACTGCTATGGTGGGATTTAAATTCACATTCTCTGAATCAGTAATCCAGGCACCTGGATTAATAGTCAAGCAACAACCACAACACTACCATACCCTTGTGCCCCAGCCCAGCAACCTCTGCTGGTGTGTCTGACCTCTTTTTTCTATTGTGGTGTTCCCCAGATATGCCTATAGTGATTAGAAGACCTCATAATAACCACTAACCCCATGAAGTTGGGAGGTTCACTGGCAGAGATCCCAGGTAGGAACATCTTGACATATGCAATGGGACGTGCCCAACCTACAAGTATTTTTGTCTTCTCTGTTCCTAATCATTATCCAATGATATTTTTAGTGGGACTCTGATCAAGAACAGAATTAGCTTCAGTTGAGATGCCCTTCACAGTCAGATATCCTTCCTGCTGTCAGTAACAAGGATCAACATGAATAATGCTCACTTGGGCAAGGCACTTGAGGGTGGCTTCGATCCTTGATACCATATCCCAGTGGGGGACTCCTTTAAGAGAGAAGGGGAAGGATACAAAATCGAGAAGAAAATTGGAAAGAGAAGAATTAAAGTCAGACAACAATAATGCTAAGCGACCACTAATGCAATGTTACGTTCTCATTTTGGGCATTGGAGCACCATGTTACTGAGCATAGAGACCTGAGGCCTACTGCATGCCTGAAGCATACTGTGTATGCCTATGCAATGGATCAGTACATAACAGCCTGAGCACAGAGTGTTTTATTTTTCAAATGAAGGCCAAACCATGAGATGTTATGTAGCAACAGAACTCTCTGGGGCCAGACACTACAACATAGAGAGCTGGCTACTCTTAGACAATCTGGAGTTCACAGAGGGCAGGCTTTTCTTCAATGCTGATAGGATTGCCTGGACCTGAAAAGATATGAATTTGAATGGTCTGTGTGGTAGAACACAAATTCTTAGAAATTCAATACAATAAAAATCCAGAAATCCAGCACTTTTGTGGAGGCTACTTGCCAGAACTTGCTTAAGGGCTTACACAAGTTTGAAAATTTGATGGAAAATAATCCGTGTCGGTCTTTCTATTTATAAAGATTCTTGCAATTATATGTGTTGCTAATGTGCTCAGTGTACTGGTTTGACCTTTTCCAGTGTGGCAACTACTGTTGTTTTATCTTTCTTCAGTTTTCACTTTCCTCGCCCCTCTCCTCAAGGTGGTGACTCATGCTAAAATATGTCTCCACAATGATTGCCTCTTGTACTCAATCTTGACTTGTGAACTTCGACATTGACAATTCATAGGTTGGTTGATCATTAAGGCCTTCACAGCCAAACAAATTCCTTTCTGCAAATAACATCTACACATGCTGGATTGCTTGATAGTGATCAGGAGCACAAGTTCTGGTATAGTTTTCCCCAGCTATAAGTTGAGAGGATGAAAATTCCTTTGGCTGTTACCATAGTGCTGCATGACATGTCTGAGAAGGGTCAATTCAAGAAAGGAGCAAAATCTTTAGCTCCAACAACACTTCAGATGGTATGCTCACTGGCATCAACATGGAAGGGCCCTTGTTGATTGATCATGCTACTCATACCTGGGCATGTCACAGGATACCTGTTTTCAGCACCTCTGCTGAACTGCACATACAGTAACTTTGCTACGCCATCAGCACTGGGCTCACTTATGGGCAATCTCGAGCATTAGGGTGGCTATTATAGCAGTGAAGGTCACTACAGCATTAAACCTCAATGCAACATGATCCTTTAAGGCGAATTTAGTGGACAGATAAGCTAATCTGCTGTTCATATCCATATAAAGCAAGTGACTGATGTTTATTAGGAAAATGTATTTAGTAGAAAAGAGGTACTAACTGCAGATAGCATAGCACCTGAGTGTAGAAGACTGAGGGGTGATCTGATTGAGGTGTTTTAAGATGTTAAAAGGATTTAATATAGTAGATATGGAGAAACTATTTCCTTTAGTTAGGGAATCAAGAACAATGGAACACAAGCTTAAGATTAGAGGTAGGCCATTCAGGAGCAAAAGCAGGAACCACAATCAGGAAGTACTTTTTCACATAAAGGATAGTGGAAATCTGGAACTCTTTCCCCTAAAAGGCTGTGGATGTTTGGACAATTGGAGCATTTAAGACTGAGATCGATAGATTTCTGTTAGGTAAGGGTATCGAGGGAAATGGAGTTAAGGCGGGTAAATGTAGTTGAGGTACAGATCAGCCATGATCAAATTGAACGACAGAGCAGGTTCAGAGTGCTGAATGACCTATTCCTGTTCTCAATGTTCCTATGTTCACAAGAAGCAATAGTGCTCTAAGTAGAAGCTATCGTCATCATCATAGGCAGTCCCTCGGAATCGAGGAATCCACTCTTAACATGAGTCCTTAGGTGGCTGAACATTCCAATACGAGAATCACAGTCCCTGTCACAGGTGGGACAGATAGTCATTGAGGGAAAGGATAGGTGGGACAGGTTTGCCGCACGCTCCTTCCGCCGCCTGCGCTTGATTTCTGCATGCTCTCGGTGTCGAGACTCGAGGTGCTCGTCGCCCTCCCGGATGCACTTCCTCCACTTATAGTGGTCTTTGGCCAGGGACTTCCAGGTGTCAGTGGGGATGTCGCACTTTATCAGGGAGGCTTTGAGGGTGTCCTTGTAACGTTTCCTCTGCCCACCTTTGCCTTGTTTGCCTTGAAGGAGTTCCGAGTAGAGCGCTTGCTTTGGGAGTTTCGTGTTTGGCATGCGAACAGTGTGGTCTGCCCAGCAGAGCTGATCACGTATGGTCAGTGCTAAAATGATGGGGATGTTAGCCTGGCTAACGTTGGTGCATCTGTCCTCCCAGGGGATTTGCAGGATCTTGCAGAGAAATCGTTGATGGTACTTCTCCAGCAACCTGAGGTGTCTACTGCACATGGTTCATGTCTCTGAGCCACACAGGAGGGCGGGTATTACTACAGCCCTATAGACCATGGGCTTGGTGGCAGATTTGAGGGCTTGGTCTTCAAACACTCTTTTCCTCAGGTGGCCGAAGGCTGCACTGGTGCACTGAAGGCCGTGCTGAATCTCGTTGTCAATGTCTGCTCGTGTTGATAGGAGGCTCCCGAGGTATGGGAAATGGTCCACGTTGTCCAGGGCCGCGCCTTGGATCTTGATGACTGGGGGCAGTGCTGTGTGGCGGGGTCAGGTTGGTGGAGGACCTTTGTCTTATGGCTGTTTAGTGTAAGGCCCATGCTTTCGCAGTAAATACATTGACTATGACTTGGAGTTCAGCCTCTGTATGTGTGCAGACGCAGGCGCACCTACCTACTGTAGCTCGACGACAGAGGTTGGGGTGGTCTTGGACCTGGCCTGGAGACGACGGAGGTTGAACAGGTTCCCACTGGTTCTGTAGTTTAGTTTCACTCCAGCGGGGAGCTTGTTGACTGTGAGGTGGAGCATGGCAGCGAGGAAGATTGAACAGAGAGACGGGGCGATGACACAGAAAGCCCACAGCGCTTGGTCTGCCTCCAGGCCTCCATAGTTATGCTGCCATCAGGGACCCACAAGCCAACCCAAATGAACACATAAACAGATAGGACTAGCACTCAATAAATTTGCAGGTAGTTTCTGACACCAGAAATCTGACTGTCTGATAATGCACATATTCCAGGCAGCAACCATAACAGTTTATTATATAACACTCCATCTAATTGCAGCATTATCTGAAGGTCCCATGACTGATGACCCCAATTAGGAAATCCCACACAGCACCAGAGCAAACACAATGAAACCTGTAATGCAACCCAAGTTTACTGTGTGGTGGTGGTATGGGCCACCACATCAGCAAGAAAATGTTCAGGATGATGAAGCAATAATTCTGTTGCATGGACTGCTACAGCCCAGGCAGTTTCTAAAGTCATCACCATCTGCTGCATGTTGCAGAATTTTCCCATCCAAAGAACAATGAGCATGCAGTAGGACAGGAGGAGGCCCTTGGGCTGTAGGCCCAGAGCAAGAAGACAAAGAGGAGGTAGGGGCAACTTGTAGGGAGCTGACATACAAGCAGGGAGAATGGTGCACAAATCTGTTATTTAGAACAACTTCCAGTAATGAACGCACCTGCCAACTTTGTTTCTGTAACGAAAATCACAAATTGTCTCTAAATAGCTCAACTTTTTCAATCCGCTCCCAGCACTTATAACCTTTAAATGACGCTATCCGAGAAACACTGTCCAAAAAAAAGACATATTTTATTTGTTCATTCTTAGGATATGGGTGTCGCTAGCAAGGCCAGTATTTATTGCCCATCCCTAGTTGTCATCGAGAAGGTGATGGTGAGCCGCCATCTTTTTGAATCACTGCAGTCCATGTGGTGAAGGTACTCCCACTATGCTGTTAGGTAAGGAGTTCCAGAATTTTGACCCAGCGATGATGAAGGCAATATATGTCCAAGTTAGGATGGCGTGTGACTTGGAGGGGAAATTATATGTGATGGTGTTCCCGTACACCTGCTGCCTTTGTCCTTCTAGGTGGTGGAGGTCATAGGTTTGGGACGTACTATCGAAGAAGCCTTGGTGAGGTGTTGTAGTGAATCCTGTAGACAGTACACACTGCAACCATGGTGTGCCAGTGGTGGAGGGGGTGGATTATTCAATTGGTGGATGGGGTGCCGTTCAAGTGGGCTGCTTTGTCCTGGATAATATTGAGTTTCATGTGTGTTTTTGCAGCTGCACTCACCCAGGCAATTGGAGATTATAACACTACATTGCTGACTTCTGCCTTGTAGGTGGTGGAGGAGCTTTCGGGAGTTAGGAAGGGAGCCACTCACCACAAAATAGCCAGCCACTGACCTGCTCCAGTAACCATGGCATTCATGTAGTTGGTCGAGTTGTGTTTCTGGCCAATAGTGACCCCCAGGCCCCAGGATGTTGATGGTGGGGGATTTAGTAATGGTAATGCCATTGAATGTCATGGGAAGTGGTTAGACTTGAGATGAAATGCACCTTTTGTTGCCCTTTTCCTGTAATACCAATGGTGCTGGCACGCCAGTGGGATCACCGTGATCAGTTTTAGAATGTTTCTTGTCGTGCCTCTGATGTGGACTAAATCTGTCATTGTTGTTCTTTCCAAGCAATCACTCAGTTAGCCAAACCTGGCTTAACAGATTTGAGAAAGAGAGTGCTCAAGGTGTCAATGACACTAGTTTGAATGTTCCCTGAGAGAAAGCTATTCTTCCCTTGCTCTTCTGTGTCATCGAGGCTTCCCTACAGAGGGACCTGAAGATGCCACGCTATTATAATCGGCAAATGTGGAAACCACTCAGATATGACTGCAAAGATGGCAGAGATATACTATTGCTAACCTGGTTGTATTCCCTAGAATTTAGAAGGTTAAGGGGGTGATCTGATCGAAGTTTCCAATATATTAAGGGGAACATTTAGGATAGATAGAGAAAAACTATTTCTGCTGGTTGGGGATTCTAGGACTAGGAGGCATAGTCTAAATATTAGAACCAGACCTTTCAGGAGTAAAATTAGGAAACACTTCTACTTACAAAGGTTGGCAGAAGTTTGGAACTCTCTTCCGCAAATGGCAACTGATGCTAGATCAATTGTTAATTTTAAATCTGAGATTGATAGCATTTATTATTAAGGGATATGGGCCAAAGGCGGGTATATGGAGTTGGGTCGCAGATCAGCCAAGATCTCATTGAATGGTGGATCAGGCTCGAGAGGCAGAATGGCCTACTCCTGTTCCCATGTTGCCCCCATCAGCCTTCAGCAGAACAATTGGAGGTAGTTTCCCTTTAAAAGATGCTGGCTGACCCAATTCTTCCACTTCCAGCCAGTCAGTTTTCAAGCCAGGCAACCATGCAAAGTGAGTTGCTTGAGATAAGGGGAGAGTCTTGCCTTGCAAAATTTAGTGAAGCTAGTCCACCCGACCAATGGCACAAGTGTGCCAGCACCATGGGTGAGAGAAGCCTCAATTTTACTCAACTTTAATCTAGGCTCACCTCTGCTCTCGTGTGTTTGTACATAATGATTTTTTTTTTGTCCTATGTAAATCAAAGTGAAAAAGATTGTTTTCTCAAAGGTATCAAGCACTGAGAAGAATGCAACATTTTGATGTACAATCAATTACCATTTTATTATGCAACTTCTATGTAGTCAAGGATAAAATGACGGTTAATTAAATCATCATAAAGAAAACAATAACTTAGCTTAAGAATTACAACACATAAGCTGCTTTCAATTTAATATCAAGTAACTTATTTCAGAATTATTGTATCACAGATAAGCTGGGTTCAATTTAATATAGCATAACAATAATCAATTTTGAAGATTATATTGCATGCTTGGAAAAGTTAGCTCATTTCATTTTATGCAATGAATCAATAGATATCATACGTGCTCATCTCATTTAAGTGTATATCTTGGATGATGAACCAATTCTTTGATCTCTGTTATATTATTTTGGTAATTCAACTGTTATATCAAAGCAGTTCTCTCTTCCTCTGTCATCTATACTCTTCTTTTTTTCCTCTTCTAACATAATTTCACACCAAATATGCAGACAAACATGGCGGCCAATTTTCACAGAGCAAGATTACACAAATAAAAATGAATAAATGACCATAAAATCTGTTTTAGATGTTGTAAATGGATGGTGGAAAGTTGGTCAAAGTACCTCTCTTTGAATAGCACCATGGGATTTTTTAGTATGTCCCCCCTGAACAAGCAGGCATGTTTTAACATCTCATTCAAAAGACAATTTGGAGAATTTCCATGAACGTTCTCTCGATTTTCCAGCATAACTTTGGTGAAAATCTGGGAGAACTGCAGGGCAGCCATTTTCCCATTTGTCTGTGGTTACTTCCAAATATTAGGAAAACACCCTTGAAAATGCGACCTCAATATCTCTGACAATGCAGTAGCCCCTCAGTACTGTACTGAAGCATCAATGCAGGTTACAGACTCAAGTCCTGAAGTAGAAATTGAACCTACAACCCTCTGCCTCAAAGCAGAGAGTGTTAGCCACTGAATGAAACTAATGGGCTAGACTTTCCACTAGGGGGCCATCGCCCAAAAAAGTGGGCGATGTTCCAGCGATGTGGGATGTTTTGGCCATGCTGATCGCCGGCACATCGCCCATTTTTTTTTGTGATTTTCCACTCGGCTTTACCCCGGCAATGTCAAATGGGCGATGTAATTTTTCGGCAATCTCATGCTCGCCCACCTAAAATGGAAGTGAAAAAAAAAGCTTCCCCAGCAACGCTATTGTGCGCATGTGTGGTTTTTTTTTTGTGGTTTTTTTTGCTGCGTTTTGAGAGTTCAGGGTTCATCACATGCTCATTCAGACGCCATTTTGAAGTTTGGAGGAAGGGTGGAGGCATAGTTGTGAGTTATTTAAAGAGTTAATTTAAAGATAATTCTACACAAAATATTGGAACAGGGTATATAAAGGGTATATAAAGTTGAGGTATTATCAAGTTATTTTGTATATATTGACATTATTTTGGAAATAGCTTTTACATAGTGAAATTATTTCCTGATATTGTTGGGGCCTATCAAACTGACTGATATACAGCATAGAGAGTACAGAGAGTGCAGAGTACAGTGATTAGAGAGTACAGAGAGATTATTAAAATTAGTGAAAGTAATTATTGATAGTGATATGGGGCCTATGCTTTCCCTGCCTTTAATTGCAACTGCTCACACACTGGTTATTGAAAGGATCAATCGAAGAGGTGGCAGAGTAATGCGTAGACATAGACGAAGACAGAGGAGGAGACTGTATAGCCAACGAAGGTACTTGGAGAAGAAATCCTACCTGAACTTGTCTGAAAATGCTTGTCTTAGGAGGCTGCGATTCCAGAAGGAGGTCACCGATGAGATATGTCAACTCGTCAAGGGTGATCTGCAGACTTTCAGCACCATCAGAACGACACTGCCCTAGCCTTCCATGCATCGGGATCTTTTCAGGCTTCAGCTGGTGCCATCTGCCATATCTCTCAGCAAGCTACACACTGCTGCATTCGACAGGTGACTGAAGCCCTTTACGCTCACAGGATGGACTTCATAAGCTTCCCGATGTTCAGGGAGGCACAGACCAAGAGAGCTTTGGGTTTCTCGAGAATAGCAGACTTCCCCAAGGTGCAGGAAGCAATAGATTGCACGCACATTGCCCTGAAAGCACCCTTAAAGAACGTGGAGGTGTTTCATAACAGAAAGGGGTTCCACTCACTAAATGTGCAGCTTGTTGTCGACCACAATCAAACAATTCTGACAGTAAATGCTACATTTCCTAGGAGCATCCATGAGGCGCACATCTTATGTGAAAGTGCTATCCCTGACCTATTTGTCAATCAGCCAGAAGGCCATGGTTGGATGCTGGGGGATAAAGGATATGGCCTTGCCAGTTGGCTGATGACCCCTCTGCGTAATCCTGTCACTGAAGCACAGAAACGGTATAATGAATGTCACATAGCGACTCACAACATCATTGAAAAGACAATTGGAGTCCTAAAGCAGTGCTTCAGATGCCTGGATCATTCTGGAGGCAGCCTACAGTACCACCTTGATCAGTTCGCAGAGTTTATTGTGGTGTGTTGCATGCTGCGTAACCTAGCTATAAGAAGAGGACAAGTAATGCCAGATCAGGCTGCAGGTCCACCTCCAGAAGGCGGGGAGACAGAAGAACCAGCCGGCGAGGATGAAGAGGAGGAAGAGGATGAAGAGGACGCAGGCGAGGACATAGGGTAGCACAATCAGCCTGGCGATCTAGCACCGGGACCACCACCTCCCTCCTGAAGACCAGTAGCCAGGGGCAGTTACACGGTTGCTAAGCTTTTGCGTCAGCAGCTAATTAATGAATGCTTTGCATGAACTATCATTGTGGATTTTCAAATGTTCATTTACAGTTATAGTTAATCAAAAGTTTCATTTGCGTGGGGTTCTCACTGTTGTCTTGCCTGTACTGGCCTATCATCGGCATTAATGCTTACTTTAAGTAAAGTTTAAGGAAAGCACTGCTGCGGTAAGAGAATAAACAAATAAGGATGAACAACTGTAAATTTGTTAAATAATGTAACTAAGGTAGAAGTCACAAAAAAATTTGTTGAATTCAAAAATGTTTTTATTAACAAAATATGAAACTAATTTTAATAAACTAACACCCCCCCTTCACCCACCACCTCTCCCCCGCCAACTCACCCTTTCCTTCAAATCTCAACTAATTAAACACAACGATAACGATAGCAATTAACATCAAGACATTCATAACGATAACAATTTACAATAACTGTTCAAAAATTAAACAAGTAAACATTGGGAAACAAACCCCCCCAACCTACCTGCGACCACGTTTCCCTCCAGGTCCTTTCCCACCCCGTGTTCTTACCCCACCCGCCCGTTCTACGCTGTCCGACACCAAGCCGTTGTGCAGTGTGGGACAGCAAGACTTCCTGCCGTGGTGGAGGTGAAGGAGAGGAAGTTGAAGCCTGAGGCTCGACTTCCGAGTCCGGAGGAACGGTGTCCTCTGTACTCGCTTGTGTGCTCGCTGCGAGCTGACACGACACCTTGGGGTGCAACGCCGTGTGCAGCCATCAACACATGTTGAAGGGCATTGGTTGCGGTGGTCTGCTCACGAACTGCCTCCAACGTCTCCCGTGCTGTCTGTGACTGCGCGGAAGACCAGTTGGAGAAGTTCGTGCTGAACTCGCTCCAGGTTGCGGAGATCTGGTACCAGTTTGTGGATAAACCCGCGAAACCCTGGATAAGGTCACGACCGATTGCGACCGTCTCCCAGAACAGGGATAGCAAGCTCTCTGTTTGGCCCTCCATGGTACACGATTGCCCAACCCGCTGACCCGACCTCCGTGGGATCGACGTAGGCAAAATTTGACACCTTGGCGTCACCACCTGTACACCGCTTGGTCCCGGTGCCTCTTCCATCTCAACTGAGATGACCGCAGGTTGTTCCTACCCCCCACCACAAAAACAAGGTCATCTTCCTCATCCTCCTCCTCCTCCAATTCCTCCTCCTCCAAAGTCTCCTCCACCTCCTGCTCTTCCTCCATAGTTCACGTGTTTTCCTCCTCTTCCTCCTGCACGCTCGTCGATGTCCCTTGTTCAGATTCCACTGACACTTGCCCTAAAGATACAAATTGTTGTGGATGGAGAAAGAGTCAGACTGAACACTGTGAGCTCAAAGTAAAGTGTGACCTTAGTCTTTTATTGCAGGTCTCCGGAGTGCCTCTCCAACCTCTGAAGCCTCCTTAAATACCTGTGCTCCCAAGGGATTATGGAATCACTTGGGACTCCAGGGAATGAGCAGAGTACAGAGTAAATACAAGTATACAAATAAGTATACAAATATAACACAAATGACATTTCTAAATATTTATAAGACATTTAACTACAACTTAATAGGAAATTAACGGTGCACATTATTATTAAACATATATATCAATACATAACACTTTTCAATACACTAGTACATATGATTAATTTTCAATACCCCAAATGCACAATGGTACAACAGAGCTGACATGACCTCATTCATGAATCATGAATACCATAAAAGTCATTAAGCATTATCATAAAGCATTATAATTGAAGGACATTACAAGACTATGTAAGATATTTTAAAGATGTATTTGGTAATTTTGATACATTGCACAGTTCCCATTACTCACAAGACTCGAGGGTAGGTTCGGCCACACCACGGGTTGTGACTGAATGGCTGTCAGGCCCCACTAGGGCCACCGCAAGCTCCTCATATTCACTCAGAGTTTGAAGCTAAGCCAAGCCACCACCTGTCCTCCTCTGCTCGGCCCTATTTAGTGAAATCTTCTTCTGTAAATTATAAGATAACATTGCATGGCTTAAGCTAATTGACTTCAGATGATCTTAATTCGATGTTCGATTAGAACCTTGCATTGATTATGAATAATATGAACAATTTGAACAATATTGCACAATATAAAATTCAACTTAGTCTTAGGATACAAAATTAATTCATAATTTAATTAATTAATACTATAACGAAATGACATTGAATATTGCAATTTAAATTTCCAAACATCAATTAAATATAAAATATGTATAATTTTAAATATAAAATGCAACTTACTCTGGCTGTGGACAGCAAGCTGTTCCATCTGTTGCGGCACTGGTCCGGAGTGCGCACTTCGTTGGACATTGACGTCACTACGTCAGCAATCTCTGCCCATATGTGACGGTATGCATGGGGTGGAGGTTTCCCCTGCCCACCGCATGTTAAGTCCGCCCACCTGCTGCTCACGATGCTCACCAGAGCCTCGTTCACCTCCTCGCTGAAGGGCTTAGTCCTTTTACGGTGCAATTCGGCCTCCATAATGTTACTTAGTAAAATTATTGTATTACACAGTATTTATATTTTTATATTAAAGGGTTACGGTAATTTGATGTGGTAAGTAATAATTTGCAAACAGATATTATTTCAAAAATTAAATAAAATAGGATAATCTACACAGACACAAGCTTAACTGATATTCGCAAGACCTTCCTCTCTCTCTCTCTTTTTCTCTGAGCCTCCCTCTGCTTCTGACCATGTGTGATGACCCGTGACCTTTCAAAACGCGGCAAAAAAACCCCACAAAAAAAACATGCATGCGCACACTACTGTTGCTAGGGAAGCTTTTTTTTCACTTCCATTTTAGATGGGCGACCGTGAGATCGCCCAAAAATCACATCGTCCAGTTGACATTGCCGGGGTAAGGCCGAGTGAAAAATCGCAAAAAAAAAATGGGCAATGTACCAGCGATCAGCAAGGCTGAGATGTCCCACATCGCTGGAACATTGCTCATTTTTTTGTGCGATGGACCTCTAGTGGTAAGTCTAGCCCATTGAAACATAGAAACATAGAAAATAGGTGCAGGAGTAGGCCATTCGGCCCTTCGAGCCTGCACCGCCATTCAATAAGATCATGGCTGCTGATCATTCACCTCGGTACCTCTTTCCTGCTTTCTGTCCATGCCCCTTGATCCCTTTAGCCATCAGGGCCATATCTAACTCCTTCTTGAATATATCCAATGAACAGGCATCAACAACTCTTTGCGGTAAAGAATTCCAGAGGTTAACAACTCTCTGAGTGAATAAGTTTCTCCTCATCTCGGTCCTAAATGTCTATGCAGTTTTAGTTTCCTAATCTGAGGAAGGACATTCTTGCCATTGAGGGAGTGCAGCGAAGGTTCACCAGACTGATTCCCGGGATGGCAGGACTGACATATGAAGAAAGACTAGATCGACTAGGCTTATACTCACTGGAATATAGAAAAATGAGAGGGGCTCTCATAGAAGCATATATAATTCTGATGGGATTGGACAGGGATTAGATGCAGGAAGAATGTTCCCGATGTTGGGGAAGTCCAGAACCAGGGGTCACAGTCTAAGGATAAGGGGTAAGCCATATAAGACCGAGATGACGAGAAACTTTTTCACCCAGAGAATTGTGAACCTGTGGAATTCTCTACCACAGAAAGTTGTTGATTCCAGTTCGTTGGATATATTCAAAAGGGAGCTAGATGTGCCCCTTACGACTAAAGAGATCAGGGGGTATGGAGAGAAGGCAGGAGTGGGGTACTGATGTTGCATGATCAGCCATGATCATATTGAATGGTGGTGCAGGCTCGAATGGCTGAATGGCCTGCTCCTGCACCTATTTTCTATGTTTCTACGTTTCAGTGGCGAAACAAAGATGTTTGCCACTGGCCCCAAAGTAAGGTTTGCACAAAGATCTGTGTCGAGAATTTCGGGTTTTCCGACATATAGTTGAAATCATTGGAAGTTAATGGGTATTCCCAGTGTAGAGCTGCTGCGATGTCAACAAGCTGTCTGAGCAGCCAATTAAAATGCAGTATTCTCACAGACAGCGAACCAGGCAGTGAGAAAACTCCTAAAATCCTATAGGCTAGAAATTGCGTAGTGCCCCATTTGGGGCGATAATTTTTCAGAGTTCGCAAAAGTAGCGCCAGGTGGAAAAGGTTTTTTTGCTACGGGAACTTGCGCTTTAGTGCTCCAAGAGGGAAGTGGGAGCGTTAAATCAAGCAGTATCATTTCTCTTAGAGCATTAAAGTCAGTGAGAGGGGAGGTAGCAGCAGAGCGCTGAATAATGTTCCGTGCAGTGATGCCGTCTTTGGAGGGCCCTTCGCTCGATTGAAGGGAAGGGCCAATGTTGATTTGATTCTAACTTTATCCAATCTCTGTGGGACCACAGGACCTGCGCTCTGTGCATAACAGCCCCAAGCACTCTAAGAGAGTGCAGGGCTGATGACTAGCGGGGCTCAAAGAAAGCAAAAGACATGACCACCACGGCCTTTAAATACTGCTCCCCAAGCAGCCACCCAAGATGACAACACCTCTTTCAGTTGTCGTTTTTGTTGGTCTGCGATACTGTGGGGACGGGAGCGAATATCACATCCAGGGCACTCACGGGGCGCTGCGCACCAGATGACATCACGATCTACGGGTTGCAACAGAGCGAGGCGGTAAGTGTTAGCGCCAGCGCAAAACCGACAGGGAAGTTCGGGTGTTGGTGAAATCGCTGTGCCTGGTCAGTAACCACTTACTGGCCTGTTACCGCCCTCCCCACAGGCAATAATGGGAGGCACAAACCAGGCCAATTTCTCCCCCAACTTTTTCAAAATATTAGGGAGAGCACAACAAACATTGGGGCTTTTTCTTGGGGAAAAGGTAAACCTGAAATAAAGATGAGCAAACTTTAAAAAAATAAACCTTTTTAAGGCCCCGGTTTTCATGAGTTGCAAGACACACCCATTTGCCGCCCAAAGGATCGCCAATGACCGCCAAGAGACCGGGCGGTACTTTGCCTGAAAGATTCCTATAAAAGAGGTGTCAGTACCGCCTGGTGGCAAAATAACAGCTTATGCTGTCAATCTGGACAAGGATGGAGTCAGGCCCAGGGAGGGTTAACTCTGAAAAGTAAAAAACATTACTGTTACATTTAGAATAACTCCACAAGACTTTATATCCTAAGCTCAAACTGTTGTGACCTTGGTCTCTTTATTGTAATTCCAGAGTGAGGAGACAGCATGGTAGTCTGCCTTTTATACCTGCTTGCCCAGGGTGTGCAGGTGATCCTTGGGTCTCCAACAGGTGTGCCCCCTGGTGGCAAGTCTTACACATTGGTAATGTTTACAGACATAACATCATTCCCCCCCACCCCCCAAAGTCTTATGAACAAGTTATTTACAAGTTGAAGCGATCTGGGGCTCTGCGTTCCCGGGTTGATCGCCTGAGTTGAAGTCCTGGCATGGGTGAGTCAGTTGGATCATTGCTGCACTGCGGCGTGGTTGGTCTGATTGGACTGTTGGGCATGGTGGGTTCATCCTCGTGGTTGACCGCGAGGTCGATTGTTGGTTGTGTGTGTATGGGTGGATCAATGATGGTAATGTCCTCCTCAAACTGTCCTTGGTTGTCAATGAACCGCAGTTTGGTCTGATCCAAGTGCTTTCTACACGTTTGTCCATTCAAAAGTTTGACAACAAACACTGTATTCCCCTCCTTGGCTAACACAGTGCCAGCAACCCATTTAGGATCATGACCATAATTAAGAACAAACCTCAATATCACGTGATACAGCTGCGTGATCGTGGTACATGTTATACCGGTGACGCCGGGTTTCTACATGATCATTGAGATCCGGGTGGTCTAAGGAGAGCCTGGTTTTGAGTGCTCTCTTCATTAGCAATTCTGCAGGGGAAACCCCAGTAAGCGAGTGGGGTCGCGTGCAGTAGCTGAGCAGAATCCGAGATAACCGGGTCTGCAGGGAACCGTCTGTCATGCGTTTCAAGTTCTGCTTGATGATTTGGACTGCCTGTTCTGCTTGTACCTTGGATGCGAGCTTAAACGGCACAGACCTGACATGTTTGATGCCATTGCAGGTCATGAACTCACATGGTGAAGTATGGTCCATTGTCACTAACAAGGACGTCGGGCAAACCATGGGTGTCGAACATGGCCCGGAGGCTTTCAATGGTGGCAGTGGATGTACATGACGACATTATTATACATTCAATCCATTTAGAGTAAACATCCACTGCTACTAGGAACATCTTTCCAAGAAAGGGGCCAGCGAAATCTACATGGACCCTTGACCACGGTTTGGAGGGCCATGACCACAGACTCAGTGGGGCCTCCCTTGGTGCGTTGCTCAACTGTGAGCAAGTGTTACATTGGTGTACGCATGACTCCAATTCCGAGTCAATGCCTGGCCACCAAACGTGCGACCTGGCGATAGCCTTCATCATGACAATGCCTGGGTGGTTACTGTGTAGGTCGCGTATAAACGTTTCCCTGCCTTTTTTTGTCAAAATTACATGATTCTCCCAATAGGAGGCAGTCGGAATGGATGGACGTTTCGTCCTTGCGTCGATGGAACGGCTTCATTTTGTCTTGCATTTCCCCTGGGACCGCCGACCAGCTCCCATTGAGAACGCAGCTTTTTACTAGTGATAGCACCGGGTCCTGGCTAGTCCACGTCCTGATCTGGTGAGCCATGACGGGTGACCCCTCGCTCTCAAAAACATCCATTACAAGAAGCAAGCCTGCGGGTTGCGCCATTTCCACCCGTGGTGGGCAATGGTAGCCGATTGAGGGCATCAGCACAGTTCTCAGTGCCTGGTCTGTGGCGGATTACATAATCATAGACAGATAACGTTAGTGCCCATCTTTGGATGTGGGACGAAGCATTGGTGGTAATACCTTTGCTTTCTGGGAACAACGAAATGAGTGGCTTGTGATCGGTTTCGAGCTCGAACTGGAGCCCAAATAGGTATTGGTGCATTTTCTGAACCCGGTATACGCATGTTAATGCTTCGTTCTCAACCATACTGTAGGCTCTTTCAGCCTTGGATAAGCTTCTGGACACATATGCAACCGGTTGCAGTTTGCCTGACCCATTGGCTTGCTGTAACACACAACCGACCCTGTACGAAGATGCATCACAAGCTAGTGCTAAACGTTTACATGGGTCATACAATACTAGTAACTTGTTAGAACATAGCAGATTTCTGGCCTTGTTAAAGGCTGTCTCTTGAGATTTACCCCAAACTCAGTCGTCACCCTTGTGTAGCAATAAATGCAATGGTTCCAGCAAAGTGCTCAACTCCGGTCGAAAGTTACCAAAATAGTTGAGGAGTCCCAGGAACGAATGCAGCTCCGTCACATTCTTTTTTCTGGGTGCATTCTTGATGGCCTCTGTCTTGGCGTCCGTGGGTCTGATGCCGTCCGCCGCAATCTTTCTCCCCAGAAATTCGACCTCTGGCGCCAGGAAAACACACTTGGAACATTTCAGCCTGAGTCCCACTCCGTCCAGTCGCTTGAGAACCTCTTTCAGGTTGTGCAAGTGTTCAGTGGTGTGGCAGCCAGTGATTAAAATGTCATCTTGGAACACCACGGTGCACGGAACCGATTTCAGCAGACTCTCCATGTTCCTCTGGAAGATGCTGCCGCCGAGTGAATCCCAAAGGGGCATCTGTGGAACACAAACAGTCCTTTGTGCGTGTTGATGCACGTCTATTTTTTCAAAGATTCAGCCAGCTCCTGTGTCATGTAAGCAGAGGTTAGATCCAGATTGGTGGACAATTTACCCCCTGCTAGTGTTGCAAACAGGTCATCTACTTTGGGTAGTGGGTACTGGTCCTGTAACGAGACTCGGTTGATCGTTACCTTGCATTCCCCGCAGATTCTGACCGTCCCATCATTCTTCAACACCGGCACAATTGGACTGGCCCACTCGTTGAACTCGACTGGTGATATGATCCTCTCTCGTTGATGTCTGTCCAGCTCAATCTCGACTTTCTCTCGCATCATGTACGGAACCGCTCGGGCCCTGTGATGAACGGGTCGTGCATCAGGGACTAGATGGATCTGTGCTTTGGCGCCTGTGAAGCTGCCGATGCCTGGTTCAAATAACGACGGAAATTTGTTTAGCACTTGGGCGCATGAGGCATCATCCTCCGAAGACAGTGCTTTGATGTCATCCCAGTTCCATCGGATCTTTCCTAGCCAACTTCTGCTGAACAGCGTTGGGCCATCGCCTGGTACAATCCATAGTGGTAAATCATGCACAGCTCCATCTTACGATACCTTCACTGCCGCACTGCCAATGACTGGTATGAGTTCTTTGGTGTAAGTGAGCAGCTTGGTGTGGATCGGACTTAGTTTTGGCCTTTGTGCCTTATTGCCCCATTGTTTCTCAAAAGCCTTCTGGCTCATAATTGACTGACTCGCCCCCGTGTCCAATTCCATGGAAACTGGAATGCCTTTTAATTTGATTTTTAACATTATCGGAGGGTTTTGGTGCTGAAGGTGTGTACCCCATACACTTCCTCTTTAGCCTCGAGTTGAATTGCCTCTCTTACTTGTTCAGTGTGATCCGCGCCGGATCTGTTATCGTCTGCCGACTCTGCCACGTGGTGAGTCGCAGCATGTCTGCACATTCGCTGGAGGTGCCCTATTGTTGAACATTCTTGCACACATAGTGCTTGAATCAACATTGATGGGCTCGATGATTACTCCCACAGCACCAACATGGTGTTAATGAATTTGCATTCACGCCCCACGGCAGACTCTGAGTCATCCTAGGTCTGACATCTGCAGGCGTGTAGGCCCTGCCATGTATAGTTCTGCCTGTTGAAGGCATTATTTTATGTACAGTACTTGCCGGTGAGTTCCAATGCTGCAATGATATCTGTTTAGTGTTATCGTTCGTGGACATGAAAGCCTGAGCTATCGTGATGGCCTTGCTCAGATCTAGGGTTTCGGCAGACAGCAGTTTGCGAAGAATGACCTTGTGGCCGATTCCAAGCACGAAAAAGTCCCGCAACATTTCCCACAAAAATCCAACAAATATGCATGGTCCCGCAAGGCGTCTTAGGTTGGCGACATAGCTCGCCACATCCTGGCCCTCGGAGCAGTGGTGCGTATAAAAGCGATACCTAGCCATCAAGATGCTCTCCTTCGGCTTGAGGTGTTCTTGAACCAGCGTGCACATCTCTTCATATGTCTTCTCCGATAGTTTCGTCGGTGCTAGTAGATTTTTGATGACGCTATATATCGTGGACCCGCAAACGGTGAGGAGAATCGCCCTGTGCTTGATCGCGGTTTCTTCCTTTTCCTTTTCCTTTTCCAGCTCGTTGCCCATGAAGTACTGGTCAAGACGCTCAATGAAGGCTTCCCAATCATCACCCTCAACGAATCTCTCAAGAATACCAACGGCAGCCATAACTGTGTGAAAGTTCGTAATATGTTACTCGTCACCAATTGTTACATTTAGATTAACTCCACAAGACTGTGCATCTTCAGCTCAAACTATTGTCACTCCAGCGTGAGGAGACAGCATGGTAGTCTGCCTTTTATAGCTGCTTGCCCAGGGTGTGCAGGTGACCCTTGGTTCTCCTACAGGTGCGCCCCCGGGTGGCAAGTCTTACACATTGGTCATGTTTACATACATAACAGCATGAGCATGGTTGCTTAGCCAGCTTGATTGGCTGGCCCTAGGTCAGTGTCCAGCCCCTCATCCTCCTCTTCCTCTCCTGAGGTGGAGCATCGGTCCCTTCTGGCAATTCTTGACCCCTCCTGATAGCCAGGTTGTGCAGCATGGAGCACATGACCACGAATTTAGCTACTTGTTCAGGGTTATATTGTAGCCTCCCTCCTGAGTGGTCCAGGCATCTAAAGTGCTGCTTAAGCACAGTTATTGGTTTCTGGACCACATTGCGTGTGTCTCTGTGGCTCTGGTTTTATCGCTTCTTGGTCTCGGTTTGAGTGTCACGCAGGGGGGTCATCAGCCAGATGGCTAGGCCATACCGGTTGTCACCAAGCATCCAGCATTGTCCTTGTGGCTAACTCTTAAACATGTCAGAGTCAGTGCTCTCACGCAGGATGTGAGCTTCATTGAAGCTGCACGTCCATTTGGCATTCACTGCCATTATGATCTGGTTGTGGTCGACAACTAGTTGTACGTTCAGGGAGTGAAATCCTTTTCTGTTACGAAAAAGCTCTGGGTCCTGAGAAGGTGCCCGCATGGCGATTTGGGTGCACTGTATTGCTCCCTGGGGAACTTAGCAATGCGGTAGAATGCTCCAGCCCTGTCAGTTTGAGCCTTTGTGGTGATGGGGAAGCTGATAAAGTCCATCCTACGCGCATACAGGGCCTCTGTGACCTGTCTAATGTAGCGATGGGTGGCATGGTGAGACAGAGGGGAAATCTCGACCGCGGAGGCCCGAAAGGAACCGGACGCGTAGAAAGACAGTGCCGTGGTGACCTTGATCTCGATCGACACTGATGTCCTGATGGCAGGCTGCATATGTGGCCTGATGAGCTCACATATTTCATTGATCACCACCTTGTGGAAGCACAGTCTCCAAAGGCAGGTGAGCTCGGACACGTCGAGGTAAGACCTCTTTTCCCTGTGCATGCGGGGTGTGTATGGTCTGGACCTCCTCCACATTCTGGCATGTCATAAATTGGGGACATAATGATGTGCATTAGAAATTGAGCCATTTGCACTCTGCAGCATCTGCGTATTGATCGATGCAGGCTGAGAAATGGCTGGCCCCATTGCAATGAAAGTATAATAGCGATTGATCAGAAGCAATAATTTCCTCACTAAAATACACCTCGAGTAAACCCCAATAGTCCAGAGTCTGAAAATATGTCTGTTGAGATGGTCCCTTCACCTATGAAGAACTCCAGTGTCAATGCAAACTCCCCCGAAGTTGAAGCAGCCTTTTGAACAAAGCGACCTGCAATTTTAAAAATGGCATCCACACCCCTGTGATTCGTTCAGAACAATTCCACTTTTTCTGAGCGGTGTTTTGGGCGAGCGATATTGTGGGCGAGATGTGTGCGAGGTGGTGAAAGTGACGCTGGGCAATCTCCTCGGCGTTAGTTTCGGCAAATGTGATCTTTACGATTAAAAAAAAGTGGGCGGTCGGTATTATTGAATTTCGGTGTTAATTACGTGCGGAAAGTAATGCTGGGCGATATTATGGGCGTTGGTTTCGCTCATTCTGATGATTCTGCCCAAAAAAAGTTGAGCGGGCGGTATTATTTTTTTCTGGCATTAGGCACATGGGGCAAGTAATGCTCGGCGATAAGTGTCTGAAAAATGGGCATCAGTTTCCATTTTGTGACTAAACGGGCAATATCTGGCCGTTATATCTCATTTCAGCGGTAAAATGGACGTTAAGTGGGCATTATGCATGCAAAAAAGGTGTAAAATCTAGCCCTAAGTGTCTTAATGGATAAATTTGACATTGTACAAAATAAAACGTATTTTTTCAGGGCCATAACTTCAATTAGCATTCAATATGCTTTTAAGACCCCAGTTACACCTAATCTCTTTGGGTCTAACTGTTAATGGGGTATTTAACAGTGCAATTATCGCGGCAGAGCCAAAGTTTTCAGCAGTTTCTATGATTTGAGATATTACACTGATTGCTGGCTCTGCAGGGAGGCACAGCACAGCATGTGGAGGAGCAGTGAATGGCAAACGGTAACTTCAGGATCTTTGCAGTAGGCTGTGCATGCGCTAAATCCTGAAGTTGCGGCCAGTTTCAAAGGCGAAATGACAGCAATCGCTGCCAGTTCGCCATCATCAGGACCACAGATTCCGGGCCATTTTTATTCAGGTACTTTGACACTAAACATCAAAACAAGCAACTAGCTTGATCATTCTCAATAAACTGCATTGCAGTATTTCTTTTGTCAGTTAACTAACCTACACAAAGAAGATTCTTGTCTGATGAACTCCTGCTCCTAAGGGTCTTCCTCCCGGAGTCAACTGTAGATGAGGTTTCATGCTCAGCTCAGGATAAAACAAGGCACAAGTTTGTATTGGAGCGTGCATCCAGGAAGGGAGATGGGATCAAGGGCTAATGTGTTACATTTCTAATGGAGGCCAAGCAGGATGAATTTGGCCTTGCCAATATTGAACTGCAAGAAGTTCTGGATTATTCATGATTTGATGTCAGACAGATGGCAGACAGCAGAACAATAGTCATGGACATAAGGGGGTTGGTGGAAAGGTAAAGCTGGTTATCATTCAGATTTATATGAGAGTTGACCTCCATGCTCATTGATAATATCACCATGAAGCAGCATCTACATGAGGAATTTGCAGGTCCAAGGATAAAACCTTGGAGTACACTAGAAGTGACCATGTAAGCACAGGAGGGTGCATTGGGTCAGATAGGAGTTGAATTATGTGCAGTTCAATGGAGGTGGACCACAAAGGAAAGATGATGGAGGAAGACAGTGTGGTCAATCATATCAAAACCTTCAGAGAGGTTGCGGAGGAAGAGGAGAGACAGAATTATGGTGACTTCGACCAGAGCAGTCTTGACACTGTGGGTGCAAAGAAAGCCATACCAATAGTTCTATTTGACACTAAGCTGAGCTTCCGACCCCATATCATCTCCATCACTGTAATATCGCCCACCTCCATCTGTACCTCAGGTTACCAGCCGCTAAAACCCTCATGCTTGCCTTTGTCACCCTCAGACACAACTATTCCAATGCTATCCTGGCAAGCCTCCCATCCTCTCTCCTCGCTCTAAACTTCAGCTCAGCCAAATCTCTGTGGCCCATATTTTAATCTGTTCACCCATCATCTCTGCACTCGCTGCCTGCATTGGCTCCCTGTCCCTAATGCCTCAATTTTAAAATTCTTAATCTTGTATTTGAATCCCTTCATGGCCTTGCCCTTTCTTATCTCTGTAATCTCCTCCATTGTTACAACCCACCCTTCCTAAATGTCCCATTACTCTGACTCCAGCTTCCTCTGCATTCTCTCTCAACCAATACCTTCCTTAAAACCTACCTTTTGATGAAGCTTTTGGTCGCCCCACCTAACATCTCTTCAAATCTCTGTAAAGCACTGTGGGATGTTTCTTTACATTACGGGCACTATATAAATGCAAGATTTGTTATTATTATTACTGTTTTTGCTTGGACTAAAAGAGGTGGGCAAACTTTTGGGTGGTGAAGACACATTCCAGAACCTTCGAGAACAATGGAAAGTCAGAGATTGGGAGGTAGCTGGAGAGGGCAGAAGAGTAGAGGGTAGGCTATTTGAGAAGAGGGGTGATTGAAGCAGTTTTAAAAGGTATGGGGAGACCGTGCTTGAGTAAGAAAAGTTGATGATATCAGTGACCAATGAGCCAGACAGAAATAATTGAGTGGTGAGGAGCTGAATTGGGAGGAAGGGAGATCGGCAAGCAGTAAACGTGCCTCACGCAGTAGATGATTCTGGGGAAGGCTGGGATGGAAATACAAGATCTGAGCTGGGGTAGGTGATGAATTGGGGGAACTCCTTCAAAATAGAAACAGGAACAATATTATTGAAAATTATACTGTAATAAATAAATATTTCTAAGCATGTTGTGTGTCAAAGACATTTATTATATGTTAAAAGCCAAGAAACGAAAATCAAAATGCTATAAATCTTGAAAGCTGCACTTTGTATCACACAAAGTGTAACAGCATATATGTAGGGTACTAATTCTAAATACCTTGGACATCTTACTGTTGTGGTTTCAATGTTTCCGCTCTTGAAGGTAAAGCACTTAATGCCTGTGCAGCCAGTTTGATGCAAAAACATAACGTATAGAATGAGAAAGCACATTAAGCACTTTGCGCTTGTTCCCTCTCTAGACTGCATACAATTTTCTGAATCTCAATTCTGACCAATCCACTCGAACTCAAACCTTCAAAATGATCATTCTTTTCAACATTTTTCCCTGACACTCCAGGATAATCCAGCAAAATTCATGTATATCACTCCAATTTTAAGACCCAAGCTTATACCTCTGATCAGTAGCAATCCACTGGCAACTTAACCATGGTCCCAACAGCTCATGTGTGGCAATTAATACAGAAGGGACAGTCTCAGAAGAGAGGGCTTCTTTCACATATCATATGATTTAGTTCGACTATAGGATGGAAAAGAAACTTACAAAAAATAAAATTACGTGTGAAACAGACCAAAAGAGAACATATATCCACGTGTTCTTCCCGAGGAGTTAGGTATGTTAAATTGTGCTCACTTTATAAGTTTTAAGGAATCTTCCTCTAAGCACAGAAGTGAGATTTACTGCCTAAAAATTGATCTGGTGTAATCAGTCTGGACCATGAATTTTGTCCTTGGATGTAATTCAGAAGTTAGACCTGAAAATGTGCACAACATGGCCCTAATTTTGCCGATGTTGAATTACAACCAAATATTCTCTCAATCTCATTATGCCCAAACATAAAATCTGCATAAATGGGCATAAATCAATTAAAACAATCAGGCCCAAAGAAATGCTGAACCCACACTAATATATTTCTCCTTCAGTTCTAAAACTTAAGTTCCAACTCATTTAACCATCATTCATACATATCAGGTACAGCGGACTGGATTTCTGGTTGCCTGATGCCTCAGTTAGCGGCCAGAGGGGACGTTAATGGGAGCCTAAGAGGTGTCGACCTAGGAGGGAACAACACTGGCAGTGGGGACATAAAGAGGAGCCAGCCACCGCAGTGAGCAGCGCGAGCCATCCTGAGAGGGCGATAAAATTCAAGCCGGCGACAAAACCGACGTCTCGGCAACCCAGGTAGCTGATTGGTGGTGTATCTTGGAGCGAGGTCGAGCCCAGCGGCGGGGTTGGGGTCCAGGATAGGACGGTGAGCAGCGGGAGGTCTGGAGGCTAGCGAAAAGCGGGAACAGCGGTGAGGTTCAGAGGTTAGCGAGCAGCGGGAGGAGCAGAGGGGTTCGGAGGTTGGTGAGTTGCGGGAAGCCCGGGGGTCAGAGAGCAGTGGGAGGTCTGCTGGTCGGCAAGGAGCGAAGGTCAAGATTGGCGAGGCTCAGAAGTGGAAAACGACGCGGAACAGAGGTCAAGGCCCAGGCGTGGCGCAGTGTGGACCAGCAGTGGGGTCATGGCTCAGGGAAAGAGCGGCACGAGCCAACAGCGAGGTCGTGAGGCCATTACTGCATCCTATGAAACCCAGGGAGAGAGCACCTGCGGGAAGGAGAAAGGAGGACAATAGGAGTATGTGTGTGTGTATGCGCTAGACCCATGCAGCGGAGCCTGGTCTCCAGTCATCTTGGACCCGCTTGCCACTGGACCAAGCCAAGCCTGTGTAGTAGCTGGTGTGCAACAGCCGCCCCACGTTAAAAGAATTCATGCACATGCATCTTCCACCCTTCAAAATGAAGTTCCGGACCTGGAACATCAGGACCCTCATGGACAACCCCAACAGCGACAGACCAGAATGCTGTACTGCTATCATGACCCGGGAGCTCAGACATTTCGATGGTAATATCGCAGGCAGGAGAAGGCCAGCTGAAGCAACAAGGTGCTGGTTACACCTTCTTCTGAAAAGGTAAACCAGAAGAAGATCGCCACCTCTATGGGGTAGGCTTCACCATAAAAAATGAACTAGTTGGCTGTCTCAGAGACTCCCCTTGCGGGATAAACGAATGCCTCATGACTCTTCGGCTCACCCTAGCCCGTAACCAGTCTTCAGCACGTACGCCCCAACACTGGAAGCTGCAGACGAGACCAAAGAGGGATTCGACTCCAGTCTCGAACAATCCCTGTTCCGAGTCCCAACGGGCGGCAAGCTGATCCTACTGAGTGAATTTAATGCCAGAGTTGGAAAGGATGCAGAACTCGGGGGAGGTGATTGGCAGAGAGGGGGTAGGGAAAACCTGACGAAATGCTTGGAACATGGCCTTGTCATAACCAACACTCTGTTCCTTCAGAAAGACAAGTACAAGGCTTCATGGCAGCCCACTCGCTCAAAGCACTGGCATCTGCAAGACTACATCATTGTCCGATCGAAGGATCGCCAGGATGTGCGCATCACCCGCATCATGAAAGGAGCTGACGACTGCCGGACAGACCACCGCCTAATCCGCTCGGTCATTACCATTAACGTAGCCCCAAAACAGCGACGCCAGCAGAAACAATGCCGCAGGAAAATCAACCCTGCAGCACTCCAAGGCCCTGCTAAGAAAACCCAATACAGCCAGCGCCTCGCTACCAACCTGACGACTCCCAGTGACCCAGAAATGCAGAGTGTCCACAGTGCCTGTTCTGCCCTCAAGGCCTCTATAATTAGCACCTGTGATGAAACGCTTTTACGAGAATAACCAGGGGATCCAGAAGCTAATAACCCGCAAGCGCAAGGCATTCTTGAAGTGGAAACTGCAACATAACTCAATAGCAAGAAAGCAGCTCTATAGACGTCTGAAGGCCAAGGTCCAACAAAAAACTCGCAAACTAAAGAACAGCCGGTGGAAGGAAAAAGCACAGGATGTCCAGCAACTAGCCGACAATCACGACGTGCGTGGATTCTTCAGCGCAGTCAAGACCACCTACGGCCCAAGCACCCAAGATCTTACCCCACTGTTGGCCAAGAACAGAGAGGTACTCATCAAAGACAAAGAGGCAGTCAGTGCCCGCTGGAAGGAGCATTTCAAAGATCTCCTTAACTGAGAGTCTGTCTTCGACGCGACTGTCCTTCAATCCATCCCGCAGCATGCTCCCGCCACCATTTCAGCACAACCCCAGCCCAGCATGAGGTAGAAAAGACCATCTGGCAACTGAAGAACAACAAGGCCTCAGGAGCAGATGGCATCCCTTCCAAAGCACTAAAACATGGTGGAAAAGCACTACTGGTGCGAATATATGATCTAATTTCTCTCATTTGGAAGGAAAAGAGCATGCCAGGGGATCTCAGAGACGCAATAATCGTGACCATCTTCAAGAAAGGCAACAAGTGTAATTGCGGTAATTAAAGAGGGGTTTCCCTGCTATCTGCCACAGGGTAAGTCATCACAAAAGTCCTCCTCAATTGCCTTCTCCCTGTGGCTGAAGAGCTCCTCCCAGAGTCACAATGCAGATTATGTCAACTAAGGGGCACAATGGACATGATCTTCACCGCACGGCAAATCCAAGAGAAATGCAGGGAACAGCACCAGCCCTTGTACATGGCCTTCTTTGACCTCACAAAGGTCTTCGACACTGTCAAACGTGAGGGATTATGGAGTGTCCTCCTCAAATTTGGCTGCCCTCAATAGTTTGTCACCTCATTCGCCTGCTTCACGATGACATATAAGCCATGATCCTGACCAACGCATCCACCACAGACTCAATTCACATTCGGACCGGGTTCAAGCAAGGCTGTGTCATTGCACCAACGCTCTTCTCGATCTTCCTTGCTGTAATTCTCCATTTCATCCTCAGTAAGCTCCCCGCTGGAGTGGAGCTAACCTACAGAACAAACGGGAAACTCCAGGCCAGATCCAAGGTCGTCCCATCTTCTGTCATTGAAATACAGTACGCAGGCCGAACTCCAAGCCATCATCAACACCTTCACTGAAGTGTTACAGAGCATGGGCCTTACAAAAAATATCCGTAAGACAAAGGTTCTCTACCAACCTGCCATCGCCACACAGCACAGTTCCCCAATTATCAAAATTCACGATGTGGCCTTCGACAACATGGAACATTTTCCATATCTCGGGAACCTACTGTCAACAAGGACAGACATCGATGATGAAGTCCAACATTGCCTTCAGTGTGCCAGTGCAACCTTCAGTCGCCTGAGGAAGAGAGTTTTTGAAGACCAGGACCTCAAACCAAGCACCAAGCTCTGGGTCAACAGAGCAGTAGTGATATCCACCCTCCTATATGCTTCAGAGACATCGACTATGTACAGCAGGCACCTCAAAGCACTGAAAAAGCACCACCAATGCTGCCTCTGCAAGATCCTGTAAATCCATTGGCTAGTCAGCATTCTCGCTCAGGCCAACATCCCCAGCATCAAAACACTGACCACGCTCGATCAGCTCCTTTGGGTGGGCCACATCGTCCGCATGCCTGACACGAGATTCCCAAAACAAGCACTCTACTCGAAGCTCCAACACGGCAAGCGAGCCCCAGGTGGACAGAGAAAATGCTTCAAGGACACGCTCAAAGCGTCCTTGAAAAAGTGCAACATCCCCACTGACACCTGAAAATTCCTGGCCCAAGACCGCTGAAAGTAGAGGAAAGGCACCCAGGAAGGCACCGAACACCTCGAGTCTCTTCGCCGGGAGCAAGCTGAAGCCAAGTACAAACAGTGGAAGGAGCGCACGGCACCCAGCTGTTCCTTCAATCACCGTCTGCCCCATCTGTGACAGAGACTGTAGGTCCCACATTGAACTCATCAGTCACCTGAGAACTAATTTTTAGTGTGGAAGCAAGTCATCCTCATCTCCGAGGGGCTGCCTAGAAGAGAAGAAGAGGTTACCTAATATGTCCTTACTATCCAGTACAAAGGCACACGAGGCCCATAATAGAGAGAAGGTCACTCTGTGACCAATAACCTTTATAAGCCAGCACTGAAATGGAGACGATGGGTGGAGCTTCCCCTTTTATACCTGAAAGTCCAGGTTATGAGTGTCTCCCACAACTTCACCACCGAGTGGTCAATGTTTTCACGGTGTACAACTTAGTTCAGTTTATACATGGATTACAGTGACAGTTGAATACATAACATCACCTCCCCCCCCAAAGTCTTATTGGGATCACAGGTTAAGTCTCTCTGGTGGTTTACACTCCCTTGTAGAGTGCCTGAGTTGGGGCTCCGGTTGTTGGGCGCTGGCCTAAGTCATTGCTGTTTGCGGTGCCTCAGGCCTGTCCGGACTGCCCACAGTGACTGGGCTCTCCTCCACTTGGTTCCGGTGTTCGGTCACCTGTGGTGGAGTGAACTCTACATCGTGTTCTTCCTCTGCTTCTTCTATGGGGTTGCTGAACCTCCTTTTTGTTTGATCCACGTGTTTGCGGCAGATTTGTCCATTGGTAAGTTTAACTACCAGAATCCTATTCCCCTCTTTGGCAATCACAGTGCCTGCGAGCAATTTGGGCCCTGCAGCATAGTTGAGGACAAAGACAGGGTCATTGACATCAATACATCGCGCCCTCGCATTCCCGTCATGGTAGTCACATTGTGACCGGCGCCTGCTCTCAACAATTTCTTTCATGGTGGGGTGTATAAGGGATAACCTGGTTTTGAGCGTCCTTTTCATTAGCAGCTCTGCAGGTGGGACCCCTGTGAGTGAGTGTGGTCGGGATCTATTTGCCAACAGGAGGCATGATAAGCGGCTTTGTAGGGAACCCCCTTGGATTCTGAGCATCCCTTGATTGATTATCTGCACTGCTCATTCGGCCTGGCCGTTTGAGGACGGCTTGAACGGTGCCGTTCTGACATGGTTGATACCATTTCCTGCCATGAAGTCCTGGAATTCAATGCTTGTAATGCATGGGCCATTGTCGCTGACCAAGACATCCGGTAGGCCATGGGCGGCGAACATTGCCCGTAGATTTTCTACCGTGGCAGAGGATGTGCTTGAAATGAGAATGTCACACTCGATCCATTTGGAGTAGGCGTCTACTACAACCAAAAACATTTTTCCCATGAAAGGACCTGCATAGTCCACATGGATGCGTGACCATGGCTTGGCGGGCCAGGACCAGGGATTAAGGGGGGCTTCCCTGGGTGCATTGTCCAGCTGGGCACACGTGCTGCACCTGCGAACACAAAGTTCCAGGTTTGCATCTATCCCTGGCCACCAAACGTGTGACCTGACAATTGCCTTCATCATGACAATGCCCGGGTGCTCATTGTGGAGTTCTCGGATGAATGCCTCTCTGCCCATCTGTGGCATGACTACTTGGTTTCTCCATAGTAGGCAATCGGCCTGAATCGAGAGTTCATCCTTGCGCCTGTGAAATGGTTTAAATTCCTCAGGGCATGCCCCGTACGTGGCTGCCCAGTCCCCATTCAGGACACATTTCTTAACTAAAGACAGTAGCGGGTCTCTATTTGTCCAGACTTTGATCTGACAGGCTGTCACAGGTGAGCCTTCGCTTTCGAAAGCTTCAACAGCCATGACCATCTCAGCAGCATGCTCAGTTGCCCCCTCCATGATGGCTAGTGGGAGCCTGCTGATTGCATCGGCGCAGTTTTCAGTGCCCGGTCTGTGCCGAATTGTATAGTCATAGGCAGCTAACGTGAGTGCCCACCTCTGTATGCGGATCGATGCATTTGCATTTATGGCCTTGTTGTTGGCCAAAAGGGACGTTAGGGGTTTGTGATCTGTCTCCAGCTCAAATTTCCTGCCAAACAGGTACTGGTGCATTTTTTTTACTGCATATATACATGCAAGCGCTTCCTGTTCTACCATCCCGTAGCCCATTCTGCCTGGGACAGACTTCTGGAAGCATAAGCTACCGGCTGTAACTGATCTTTGGCATTAACATGCTGCAACACACACCCGACCCCATAGGACGACGCATCGCATGTTAAAACAAGTTTCTTACATGGGTCATATAGTGTTATCAAATTGTTGGAGCATAACAAATTGCATGCTCTATCAAAAGCCTTTTCCTGGCTGTCCCCCCAGACCCATTCGCGACCTTTGCGTAGGAGCACGTGTAGTGGTTCTAACAGCGTGCTCGATTTGTGAAGAAAGTTCAGGAGCCCCAGGAACGAATGCAGCTCCGTCGTGTTACGGGGTCTGGGTGCTCTCTGGATCGCTTCCGTTTTGGATGCAGTAGGTCTGATCCCGTCTGCTGCTACCCTCATCCCCAGGAATTCTACCTCTGGAGCTAGGAAGACGCATTTCGCCTTTTTCAGTCGCAGACCTACCCGGTCCAGTCTGCGAAGCACCTCCTCCAGGTTGTGGAGGGGTTCTTCAGTATCGCACCCTGTGATGAGGATGTCGTCTTCAAAAACCACCATTCTTGGAATCGACTTGTGGAGACTTTCCATGTTTCGTTGAAAGATCGTGGCGGCCGAGCGAATCTCGAACGGACATCTATTGTACTTAAACAACCCTTTTATATGGTGATGGTGGTCAGCTTCTTCGACTCACTCGCCAGCTCCTGGGTCATGTAAGCTGAGGTCAGGTCCAATTTTGAAAAAAGTTTGCCACCGGATAGTGTCGCAAAGAGGTCCTCCACTCTCAATCGCGGGTACTGGTCTTGGAGTGACACCCGATTGATGGTGGCCTTGTAATCGCCACATATCCTGACTGACCCATCCGCCTTGAGCAACGGCACAATCAGGCTAGCCCAGTCACTGAATTCGACTGGCGAGATGATGCCTTCCCTCAGCAGGCGGTCCAATTCGCCTTCTATCTTTTCCCGCATCACGTATGGCACCGCTCTGGCCTTGTGATGTACTGGCCTGGCGTCCGGGTTTATGTGAATCACTACCTTTGTCCCCATGAAAGTGCCAATGCCGGGTTGAAATAGTGAGTCAAATTTGTCCAGGACCTGTGAGCATGATATTCGCTCCACAGAGGAAATTGCTTTGACATCGACCCATTTCCAGTTCATAACAGCAAGCCAACTCCTCCCCAGCAGTGCGGGACCATCCCCCAGGACAATCCAGAGTGGCAACCTGTTCTCCAAATCTTTGTGGGTCACGACTACCATGGCGCAGTCTCCTTTGTATATGTCCGTAGCTGTGCGTCAATCGGCAATAATTTTGACCTCCTGGCCTTGGACGCCCACAGCTTGTGGAACTGTTTGATACTCATCAGGGACTGGCTGGTCCCCGTGTCTAGCTCCATTGATACTGGGATGCCTTTAAGGAGCACTTTCATCATTATCGGTGGCGTCCTGGTGTATGAACTGTATATGTGCTCCACATGAACTCGCTGAACTTCAGATCCCAGCTATTTCCCCCAGTGTCCATTTAGCCTTGTAGGGCTTACATCAGGCCCGTCCTCCTCGTACATCAACCTGGCTGCAGGCTTCTTGCACATACGCGCCAAGTGACCGCTGACGTTGCAGTTTCTGCAGGTATATTGCTGATACCTGCAAGCTCTGGCTGGGTGTTTGCCTCCATACCTCCAACATGAGCTGTTGTTGGAAACAAAATATCCATTACCAGTCGATCGTCTCTGACTGTCTCTGTAACTGTCCTTAAACGCACCATTGACAGTTATTGATGGCCCCATTACTGGCCGCATTGTCCATTGCGATGGTATGAATCGCCGTTCAGCTAGCCATTGTCTCTATTGAATTCCCCCTTTGGGTTCGACTAATGCTGGGGCATATCCGATTGCCCCTGTCTGCCTGGAGAATTGTGTGCCATATTAACAATGTTGACTCCCTGTCCATTTGCTGCATTTAAACTAAGATTTTTGTCAAACATCATTCTGGTCTCTTCCTCCCCTGAGATAAATGTCTGGGCCATCAAATCCGCCGTTTCCAGGGTCAAGTCTTTGGTCTCAATCAGTTTCCTGAAAACCCCAGCGTGCCCGATGCCCTCAATAAAAAAGTCTCAGAGCATCTCCGCTCTGCATGCATCTGGGAACTTACATAGGCTCGCCAGTCGTCGGAGGTCTGCCACGAAGTCTGGAACGCTTTGCCCTTCTCGCCGCCGGTGCATGTAAAACCGGTGTCTCGCTATGTGCATGCTGCTCACCGGTTTAAAGTGTTCCCCGATCAACTTACTGAGCTCTTCTAAAGTCTTGTCCGCCGGCTTCTCTGGCACTAGAAGGTCCTTCATTAGGAGTACATCCTGGATCCACAAACCGTTAGGAGATGAGCCCTGCGTTTGTCGGCCGAATCCTGTCCCAGCCATTCCTTAGTGACGAAACTTTGCTGTAGTCTCTCAATAAAATCGTCCCAATCATCACCAACACAGTACCTCTCGTCTGTGCAGCTAATGGCCATGCTCGCGTGGTTTAAATCCCAGTTTCTTGTCACCAATAATATGTCCTTACTATACAGTATAAATGCACACGAGGCCCATACTTGAGAGAAGGTCACTCTGTGACCAGTAACCTTTATTAGCCAGCACTGAAGTGGAGAAGATGGGTGGAGCTTCCCCTTTTATACCTGAAAGTCCAGATTAGGAGCTTCTCCCACAATTTCAGCACCTAGTGGTCAGTGTTCTCACGGTGTACAACTTAGGTCAGTTTATACATGGATTACAATGACAGTTGAACCCACCTGTTCCTTCAACCACCGTCTGCCCCACCTGTGACAGAGACTGCAGGTCCCACATTGAACTCATCAGTCACCTGAGAACTCATTTTTCGTGTGGAAGCAAGTCATCCTCGTCTCCGAGGGGCTGCCTAGAAGAGAAGAAGAGGTTACCGAACTGGGCGTGCAATTTTTAGCGTCCGACAAAAAATTCATTCGAGGCTCACAGACGGCGCAAACCAGTAGCGCCTGGCTGCTGATGATCAGTCCGATCCTGACGTTAGTTCTGCTGCAATGCCCATGTTTGCTCCCTGGTCGGTAAATTCAGTGCGGCCGCCTCATTTAACGGCCACCAAGAACAACATCTGAATAAACAGTCAGTGCAGGCTTGCAGAGTGGTTAACTGGTGGCTACTTAAAGAGATGAGGAAGCACTTCCCTCCGAGGTCACAGTCAGTGCAACGTTTACACACAGCACGGTTCGTGAGTCTCCGAGTTTGCAGCAGCAGACAGACATAACAGTGCAGGTTGAAAACAAGTGATTTTGAAAACTTTAATGGGTGCATTACTATGCAGTACCTTTAAGACTCGGCTTTTCCCGCGATCTGATTCGGAGTTCCGTGCATGCACAATGGTTCCACCACATTTACCGACCAAACTTTCGTTCTAGCCCCCGGAAGCTCTGGTGTGCAATGGCTGAGTTATTGCCCCTGTCAGCTCTTTTGGCTGATTCTGACGAATTTTTGGGCGGGCGGCGCAAACTTTTTCAAGGTGCTAAAAGTACCGCTCTGCCTGGATTAACACCGCAACAGAGGCACAACCAAATTTCTGCCCCCACGAATGTAAAATTATTTTGGTGTCCTTCAAGAAACAAAGCGATTACAATCCATGTATTAAAAAATGTGAACTTTAATCTGGAAAATGGCTTTGAAAGAACTGAACTGCTCGTAAACATTAAAGTACCACTCCGCCTGGGTTACCGCCCCAAATGAGGCGCGACCAGATTTCCACCCCTGCGTTTTTTAAATCTGCAATTGGGGAAGTTTAAAAAAAATTTAGGTGACTTATGCCATAAAAATGCATTCAAAGAAACAAGAAATACAGAGCAGGTCTCAAGGAAGATAATCTTTTAAAAAAAGTGCTCAAACAATTGCAATTACAACACCAGAAAAGTGCTTTTGTTTCCTGGTGCGCCTAAAGATCTGGTCGCAATGTGAAGAAAGCTCTTGAGCAAGCACAGTTGGTGGATATTCGCTTTTGAGAACTGTGGGCATGGTCAATTTTGAGGGTGGAAATTCGTTCGGTTAGAAGGTTTGATGGACATCGTAAAAGATCAAGGAGGTTTGGGCATATTGTAGTTATGCACGTAACTCACTTGCGCCCAAACTTCCGTGAGCTTTTAAGCCACATAATTGGCTTGCCTCTAGATTATAGGATTATCTGGGTGTAAATGCAGAGGAAATTCCAGGCTTGTTTTCAATGTTAATGCTCCCAGCACAGTACGGTGTAAAACCTTGTTCCATGGGAGGCCTGACCGAACGGTTGGCCATGGGTGTCAGTGCACCTGATTGGCAGCCCTTTCAATTGTCCGTCTGAACTTGGACAGTAGCGCTAAACAGGCAGTACCACATCGACCACCTGTTATGCACCCCGCTTGATATTAATTTTGATTAAATATCAGGCGGAAAATATAATGGGTGGCATATACATTATCGCCCATTTTGCATTACTTCCCAAAACAAATTTCTAGCCCAGTGAGTTCTGAATCCCACCATTTCAAGCTGTAAAATTAAATTCCATAAATCAATAAATTTCGGCTAGCAGCAGAAAATGACCATGAAAGCAAAAGCCGAGATGGTTCACTAATGCTCCCCAGAGAAGGGAACATACCCACTGCTGGAGAGATTGGCCTACCAGTCCCACAATGTGGCTGGAATTTTGCCAGCACTGAGAGGACAGGATTGATGGCGGGTCATCTGTTAAATTCAAAATTATTGACAGCGAGTTGGGACCTCACTGTCAACCCGTCGCCACACTACATTCCCAGATGTTGGGTCTGTCAACACTGAACAGACCCGCCACACAGTGACGGGGGAGGCAATTTAGGTAATTATGACATTGTTAAGAGCCTATTGAAAAGAATTTTGAGCTGAACTTACCATCTTACCAGGTTTTCCACTGGGCTTACGCTACTCTGGGATCACGCCAGATAAGGACGTCAGGAGTTGTGTGACCATGAATTCATTTCTTTACCTGACAGCTATAAATGTGCTATAAAAGCTCCCATTTTACAGCTGTTCTCTTTCTAAGATCAAAAGCTCTTGCTTACTGCATTCGGAAGGCACATTTAGCTTTTTGCAGGTTGCAAGTGTTTGGAGCAATCTCTCTATCCCGTATCACCTCATTGGAATAACCTCTCTCACCATTGACAGATCGCTTCTGTCATCTCCACATCACCTGCCATCTATTACATTAGTATCGGTGCCCTTGAAATTATCTCACCTTGGTCCTCAGAATCTCACCACAATTAGCTCCAACACCAGTAGCACCAGGCACAACAGCAATACCAACAGCAACACTAACCTTCTCCGCAATGAACTGATGCTGCACAGGACACAGGGCATCAGCACCCGACTACATTGCTGCCCGGGATGCCAGGGCTGGCCTCACCATGGCCAAATTTACTTCAGTTGATGCTGTACACCCTGGTTGCCACATGATGCGCCAGATTGGCACCACCCCACACCAACAACATAAATGCTCAAGCCACTCTTTTCATACTCATCACCATTGCAGAGGGTACCATTATGTCTCACCATTCACAGTAACTCACTTAGCCACTTCCAAAGGTACAAACAAATTTGTCAGAAATGCAAAGTGTTGAAAATAAAGATTTCAATGTTTGAAAGCATATTAACAGAAACTTTATATGAACATTGGCTAAACTATCCAAGTGCCTACCCTAGTGTGTTGTTAGTTATTATGATTAGACTAAGATTAGGGTGAGTGTGAGGGGTGGCTAGTGAGATGGGGAAGTGATAATGTAGATAGAGAGGGATGGGTGGAGATATAAGGTAAGTTGGTGTGAGTAAGGATGTGCAGGAATAGGGTAGGGAAGGCAAAGTGATGGGGATGTGATGAGTGTCACAGCAGGATGAGGTTGAGTGTGGCTTTGCAGTAACGTTTTGTGATCCACTGAGATCATTAAAAGGCTTGCGTCACTGCAGCCTGGCCCTCCTGACAACATCCCTGCTTGTGCCATCCTGTGCAATATGCAACCAGGCTGTGTTGATATCATGTGGTGGTCTCTTCCACCCATTGGAAGGGAAAAGACTCTCCTTGCCTGTTGTCATGGTAGAACCTGGGTTCAACTGTGCATCTTTGTGCAATGCTTGTCAGTGTTTGCAGCACCTCAATGCAGCACCTCAACACCAACAGCACAACTGTCAAAATCAATTTGGACATGGCCCCTTTAAGGAAACCGGCTGATGGCGCATCATCAAATTATGTCACCCGATCCACTTTGTTCAATTGGCCTAGGAATCGCACTGGGCGGGCTTCACAAGCCCAATCAATGGAAAATCATGTATATACAGCGGGCTGGAACCAACAGCGAGGTCGGGACCATCCACCGACCCCAGCCGCACTGGACCCGCCGAGGTAGGCAAAATCGTGGCCTGTGTGTTGAATCTCAGCATCCTCATGGCAACTAGAAATGGATACATACATACTGCCTTGTTTGTGTCACCCACATCCTAAGAATAAATATTTAAAAAACACCTCCAGAAGGCATTTAAATTCTCAAACAAGATTCAATGGATCGAGCAGACCCTTTATCAGGGCTGAGAAAATGAAGATAGTTTAGTGTGGAGAAGAACAGATGAAGGTCCTGAGTAGGAAAATGCTAACTGTTATTAAAAAGAGGCCTCTAATGGGTTTAATAGTCAATTAACAAGATTATTTTTAAAGTTTTAAAAAGCCCATTTTGAGTGGCCATAGGGGAAGGTACAGGCACATTAAAGCTCTTAAATGGAACCGGATATATATACGCTTTTATTTTGCAATGTCACCTTTTAAATTGTTTCCATTAAAGATTTGTTCAATATTTGAATTTTTAAATTAATTCCAAGTATTTTTGGAAAACTTTGGGGCACAACTTTTATTGATCCCGAAAAGTAAATTTGTTTTAAATATCCATAAAAAATTGGTCCATTATTAAGTTTCCAAAAAGCAGACTGTAACTGAAGCATTTGCTAGACATCAGCAGAAGTGCATCAGATGAATAAAGAAGGCACATCAAATTGAGTTCTTTCAATGCCAAACATTGTGAAAACTCAAAAGATCATTTGGTGCAAGCTGCAGAATACTGTGGTGAGTGACAAATGAAGGTGAAGTTGATAATTGGGTTAATTTTGAACGCACCCCAAATAGGATTTTCATGAGTGAAGTGGTGCAAAATGAAAGAAGGCATGCCAGGAAGGTCTGCAGACACTGATCATACCCGCTATTATTGTCACCAACCATATCTTCAAACCTTGGGACACCTACCTGCCAATAGCCAAAGACAACTGTTGTCATAGGCTTCAGGTTAGCAAGGTGGGGGGGGAGGGAAACAGCAGTTCCAGAGCTTTTCCATCTACTGCAAGGACACATGCAAAATAGACAAGGCAATGCCAGTGACGCTAATGGTTGCTGCCACCTTATACTTTTCTGCTTTTGGCTTATTCTATGCTAGCACTGCTGTATTGATTAATCTGCTAGCCAAAGATGTATCAAACAAGTGATTGATGATGTACTTTCTCATCTCTTTAGAAGAGCATGACATGCTGTCTAATTTCACTGCACAACTGTATTTCAGAAAGTACAGGGATCATTGCAGACAGCCATGTGGCCATCCAGCCTGCAGGTTCCTGCTCCTTCCCTGCCATCAACATTTGCTCCTCACGTGTGATATGGCTCACCTGGTGCGAACCTTTCAACCTCCTTAACTGCATCCTTTGGAAAGTGCAGCTGTGTTTATAAATGTTGATGAGAGGAACACAGGATGCTGCACGATGCTGCCTTGTTCTGTACCACTACTAGCGTTGACAGGCTGCTCTTCCAGGTCTACAATAACAGAAAATAAAGAGATGTTAGTTGTCTGGCTGCAACAGATAACTTCAGGCATCATACTGGAAGTACACAGCAGTCCAGTTGACATCTGTAAAAGGAAAAGCCAGATGATGATGTTTTTGATGTGTACCCTTCATTAAAACTGAAACCTGAATGATAAACGGGTATTAAACTAAGTAGGGGAAAAAATAGAGTGAAAAATGGGGAGAGAATAAACAAATACACCAGAGGTGGAATTGATGGGTTATTTGTCCTGCAAAGCTCTTAATAACAGGCCATTAGATAGTATAAAAGATCAGCAGTGAAATGGTGCAGAAAGATAAAAAGCACAAAAGGATTTGCAATAATGGCAGGCGGAAGACACAGAAGACTGTTAATCAGCACAGTGGAGGGGTCGGACCTCATCGTGCAGACCTGTTTTTCTCTTCTCACAACTGGCAGATCCACCGTGTTTTGCTTGCAATTTCTGTTTCAATTTCAGATCAGCTGAATTTGGTCTCTCTCTGTCTCTGTCTTTCTGTCTCTCTGTGTTTCCCTCTGTCTCTGTCTCCCTCTCTCCTTTTTGCTCACATTCTGTATATTGAAGTGGCTCTTGATGCGTGTATTCTCGTCTCAAACTCATCTTTTTTCCAGGAGTGACACAGTTGGAGATGGAGAGTGACACAGTTAATTAAGAAACTAGGGTCCTGAATTTAAGGAAAGGTAACTTTGACGGTATGAGGCGTGAATTGGCTAGAATAGACTGACAAGTGATACTTAAAGGGTTGAAGATGGATAGGCAATGGCAAACATTTAAAGATCACATGGATGAACTTCAACAATTCTACATCCCTGTCTGGAGTAAAAATAAAACGGGGAAGGTGGCTCAACCGTGGCTAACAAGGGAAATTAAGGATAGTGTTAAATCCAAGGAAGAGGCATATAAATTGGCGAGAGAAAGCAGCAAAACTGAGGACTGGGAGAAATTTAGAATTCAGCAGAGGAGGACTAAGGGTTTAATTAAGTGGGAGAAAATAGAGTAGGAGAGGAAGCTTGCCGGGAACATAAAAACTGACTGCAAAAGCTTCAAAGATATGTGAAGAGCAAAAGATTAGTGAAGACAAATGTAGGTCCTTGCAGTCGGATTTAGGTGAATTTATAATGGGGACAAAGAAATGGCAGACCAATTGAACAAATACTTTGGTTCTGTCTTCACGAAGGAAGACACAAATAACCTTCCGGATGTACTAGGGGACCGAGGGTCTAGTGAGAAGGAGGAACTGAAGGATATCCTTATTAGGTGGGAAATTGTGTTAGGGAATTGAAGGCTGATAAATTCCCAGGGCCTGATAATCTGCATCCCAGAGTACTTAAGGAAGTGGCGCTAGAAATAGTGGATGCAGACTATCAGGTGATCATTTTCCAATAGTCTATCGACTCTGGATCAGTTCCTGTGGACTGGAGGGTAGCGAATGTAACACCACTTTTTAAAAAAGGAGGGAGAGAGAAAAGGGGTAATTATAGACCAGTTAGCCTGACATCAGTAGTGGGGAAAATGTTGGAATCAATCATTAAGGATGAAATAGCAGCGCATTTGGAAAGCAGTGACAGGATTGGTCCAAGTCAGCATGGATTTATGAAAGGGAAATCATGCTTGACGAATCTTCTGGAAATTTTTGAGGATGTAACTAGCAGAGCGGACAAGGGAGAACCAGTGGATGTGGTATATTTGGACTTTCAAAAGGCTTTTGACAAGGTCCCACACAAGAGATTGATGTGCAAAATCAAAGCACATGGTATTGGGGGTAATGTACTGACGTGGATAGAGAACTGGTTGGCAGACAGGAAGCAGAGAGTCAGGATAAATGAGTCCTTTTCAGAATGGCAGGCAGTGACTAGTGGAGTGCCGCAGGGCTCAGTGCTGGGACCCCATCTCTTTACAATATGCATTAATGATTTAGATGAAGGAATTAACTGTAATATCTCCAAGTTTGCAGATGACACTAAACTGGGTGGCGGTGTGAGCTGTGAGGAGGACGCTAAGAGGCTGCAGGGTGACTTGGACAGGTTAGGTGAGTGGGCAAACGCATGGCAGATGCAGTATAATATGGATAAATGTGAGGTTATCCACTTTAGGGGCAAAAACACGAAGGCAGAATATTATCTGAATGGTGGCAGACTAGGAAAAGGGGAGGTGCAATGAGACCTGGGTGTCATGGTTCATTAGTCATTAAAAGTTGGCATGCAGGTACAGCAGGCAGTAAAGAAGGCAAATAGTATGTTGACCTTCATAGCTAGGGGATTTGAGTATAGGAGCAGGGAGGTCTTACTGCAGTTGTACAGGGCCTTGGTGAGACCTCACCTGGAATATTGTGTTCAGTTTTGGTCTCCTAATCTGAGGAAGGACGCTCTTGCTATTGAGGGAGTGCAGCGAAGTTTCACCAGACTGATTCCCGGGATGGCGGGACTGACATATGAGGAGAGAGTGGATCAACTGGGCCTTTACACATTGGAGTTTAGAAGGATGAGAAGGGATCCCATAGAAGCGTATAAGATTCTGACGGGACTGGACAGGTTAGATGTGGGAAGAATGTTCCCGATGTTCGAGAAGACCAGAACCAGGGGACACAGTCTTAGGATAAGGGGTAGGCCATTTAGGACTGAGATGAGGAGAAACTTCTTCACTCAAAGAGTTGTTAACCTGTGGAATTCCCTGCCACAGGGAGTTGTTGATGCCAGTTGATTGGATACATTGAAGAGAGAGTTAGATATGGCCCTTACGGCTAAAGGGATCAAGGGGTATGGAGAGAAAGCAGGAAAGGGCTACTGAGGGAATGATCAGCCATGATCTTATTGAATGGTGTTGCAGGCTCGAAGAGCCGAATGCCCTACTCCTGCACCTGTTTTCTATGTTTCTATGTTTCTGTGAGTGATTTCCATTCCATGTAAAATAATGGTATCAATTATCAGGAGTAAACTTAGATTCAGAAAGATAAGAATATGCCTGACCAACTTCCTCGACTTCTTTGAGAATATATCACCCGAACTGGACTATATAGGACATAGGAACGTGAAACTTAGAATGTAGGAACATATGTCAACAACAACATTTTGTATTTATAGCGCCTTTAATATAATAAAATATCCCAAGGCGATTCACAGGAGCATTTTGAAACAAAATTTGACACCAAGCCACATAAGGAGATATTAGGGCAGATGACTAAAAGCTTGGCCAAAGAGGTAAGTTTTACGGAGCATCTTAAAGGTGGAAAGAGAGGTAGAGAAGCAGAGAGGTTTAGGGAGAGAATTTCAGAGCTTAGAGCCTTGGCAGCTGAAAGCACGGCCACCAATGATGTGATTAAAATCAGGGATGCTCAAGAGGCCAGAATTAGAGGAATGTAGATATCTCGGAGGGTCGTGGGGCTGGAGGTGATTACAGAGATGGCGAGAGGGGTGGGATTTGAAAACGAGGAGGAGAATTTTAAAATCAAGGCGTTGCTTAACTGGGAGTCAATGTGGTTAGTGATGATGATAATGGTTGAATGGGACTTAGTGCGAATTAGGACTGAGGCAGCAGAGTTTTGGTGACCTGAAGTTTATGGAGGGTAGAATGTGGGAAGCCAGCCAGGAGTGCATTGGAGTGCAAGTCTAGAGGTAACAAAGACATGAATGAGTTTCAGCAGCAGATGAGCTGAGGCAGCAGCGGAGATGGGCACTGTTACAGAGATTGAAATAGGCGGATTTAGTGATAGTGCGGATATGTGATCAGGAACTCATTTTGGGGTCAAATATGACACCGAGGTTCTGAACAGTCTGGTTCAGCCACAGTTGCCAAGGAGAGGGATGGAGTTGGTGGCTAGGGAACGGAGTTTGTGGCAATGGCTTCAGTCTCCCCAATATTTATTTGGAGGAAATTTCTGCTCATCCAGTTGGACAAGCAGTCTGCCAATTTAGAAACAGTGGAGAGGAAAAGAAATGTAGTGGTGAGGTAGAGCTGGATATTGTCAGCATACATATGGAAACTGACGGTGTGTTTTCGGATTATGCCGCCGAGGGGCAGCATGTAGATGAGAAATAGGAGGGCGCCAAGGATAAATCCTTTGGGGACACCAGAGGTAATGATGCGGGAGCGGGAAGAGAAGCCATTGCAGGTAATTCTCTGGATATGATAAGATAGATAAGAATGGAACCAGGCGAGTGCAGTCCCACTCAGCTCGGCGACAATAGAGAGGCATTAGAGGAGGATGGTGTGGTCAGTTGTGTCAAAGGCTGCAGGCAGGTCGAGATGGACAAGGAGGGATAGTTTACCTTTGCCTCAATCACATAGGATATTATTTGTAGCTTTGATAAGACCTGTTTTGGTACTGTGGCAAGGATGGAAACCTGATTGGAGGGATTCAAACATGGAGTTCTGGGAAATATAGGCAGAGATTTATGAGGTGACAACATGTTCAAGGACTTTGGAGAGAAAATGGAGGATGGAGATGGGAAAGTAGCTTTCAAGGATAGAGGCTTCAAGGGTTATTTTTTTGAGGAAAGGGGTGATGAGGTCTGATTTGATGGAGGGGACAGTACCTGCGGAGAGAGAACTGTTAACAATATCAGCTAACATGGGAGCTCGGAAAGGAAGTTGCATGGTCAGCAGTTTAGTGTGCTTACAATAACAACAACGACTTGTATTTATATAAATAGGGTCGAAGGAGCAGGAAATGGGTCTCATGGAAAAGATGAGCTCAGTGAGGGCATGAGGGGAGATCGGAGAGAAACTAAAGTTTTTTTTTTCCAGGGTTGGACACAGAAGGAAGTAGGATTGGGAAGGAGAAGGGGATGAGGGTGGAAAGTGATACAAGGAAGTGATCAGAGATGGCCTTATCTGTGATTGACACGATGGGATTAGCGAAGCCACATGAGATGGCAAGGTCGAGGGAGTGGCTGTGAATATGGATTGGAGATGTAAGTCGACAAAGTCAACTCTAGACTGTTGTATTTTTACCCCTGTGGCTGTTCACCCTGAAAAGGACTTTTGAAATACAGTGACACAAGATGGCTGGTCTGGATTAGGAAGAAACATGTTGCTGGGAGAAACACGTGAGGGCGGATCTCTCCCACAGAAACTGGTGAGAGAAGCTGGGTCTGTTCTGGCCTGCCAGCGGCCAGTGACGTCAGAGCTGGGTGCTTTTAGGAAGGCCCAGAGACTCTTTTGTATGTGGAGCCAGGTTGTCTAAGGAAAAGAGCAAGGTGCTAGGACAAGACCAGCACCTGCATTGTCTCCACAACGGTCCAGCAATCAGGACTGATGGGCCATTTAACACTCACTCAGGAAGCCTTCAGACATCAATTGGCTGGCCTTGTTCAGACCCCTGCACATCTCAGATAGCACAAAATAAGACCTGAAGAAACCATGGAAAGGTCACCCGAGGCAACAGAACCATCCAAACCCAGCCAGAATTGTGGATTACAGGAGTATAACTGTCGAGCGTTTTGGAAGGTCGATCATTCGTTCTCTCGCAGCCTACGTGAGGCACGTTTGCCCACCCCTCGAGGATAAGGACCGAGAGCGAAGCCTCGCTTCTCCAATCCGATGGACTTCAAATTCAACTTGGATCTTGCATGCTTCAGTCAAGCATGAGGCCATGGAGTCGAACCATGGAGGAAGGACCAGTGAGCAATGAAAGGCGGATTGGGTGAGAACTCAATAGTTTCACGCTCACCAACCAATCCACAAAAGTGCGTGAGGGGGTGTCAGTGTGCCCTAACCAAACCAGAGGGGTGTTTAGAGTTAGGTGGGTCCCGGAAGGGTTTGGCCCACAGGAAAGGTTAGTCTGTTGGAAGGCTAACAAGGGAAGTGCACTGTTTTACTGGGTATTACTGCACTGTGTGGTTCTACTTCACCAGCATCTGGTGAGTGGAGTGGAGGTGTTGATCTGTTGTAATAAACCTTGTGTGATTTTGAACTTGAAACGTTGGTCCGTGTCTCACTACAAGACAATCCATTGTAACTCTTTTCGCCTGAACGAAAGGACAGGGTTAGTGTGCTTGCTATAAGTGGGTGTTAAAGAACAGATTGGATTACTGTGAGAGAGACCTATTGGCACCCGTCTCTGCAGAAAACCAACCCGTAGCACACCAAGCAAGGCAGGGCCGATTTGACACCGGCCACTGCCAAGTAAAAACCCTTACGTGTTTGGACCCTACGGCGAGGCCTCAAAAATCTCGGGAAATAAACGTAGACTGACCATGCAGGGAATTTACATGGAGGAAGAGATTAAGGGAGGATAGGAGTGCAATGAACTCAGAGGATGGAGAGCATGATGAATTAAGATGGAGATTAAAATCACTGAGGATGAGAAGTCGCTGGATGAGAGAGGCTGAGGGAGGAAAGCAGTAAAGATATCTTGGTGAGAACATTTTTATTGTGGTTGGGTGGGTGGTAGAGAACAAGAATTTTAAATGAGAGGTGAGAAGAATGGAACAAAATGAGATGCTCAAAGGAGAAGAATGTAGCAGAGGGGTAGGTGGACAGACAAAGGTGTGATTTGATGAAAAAAGTCACACTGCCACCGTGACAGTCTGGGCGGGGCAAGTGGTGGAAGGTATAGCCAGGCGGGGAGGTGTCATTTAGGGAGAATAGGAGAATATGTCATCGCCGCTTAGTCAGGATTCCGTCAAGGCCATGATGTCGATGCAATCATCCACATTAAGCTCATGGATGTCAAGGTCCTTGTTCACAAGTGAACGGATATTCTGGAGAGGGTGGCGATAGCTGATCCACTGCCAGAATCCACAGAGTCAGCACTTGGAGGGGTGAGATGGACAGAGAGGAGGTTGGCAATATTAGCCCCCAGTGGGCGAGTTAGGTGGGAAGGTCAGCGAGCAAGTAGGAAGGCGCAGCTGGGCTTACTGCTCATACGGAGGCTGCGAGGAGTGCCTCAATGAGCCCTTCGGGAAGATGCCAAAAGAGGCACAGAGGGAAGCTGCAGGCTTATCTGAGAGGGAGTCAAGACCGGGATGGCAGCAGGAGAGTAGAAAGATCGAGAAGTACTAAAGGATTGGGGTAGGGATTTGGCAGGGCAGAGTACCCAAGAGGGGAGAGATGAAAGGAGGCATGGCAACAAGAGAGAGGGGTCTAGGAGTGTTAGAAAGAATATAAAAATGGAAATAGAAATGATGGGCTGGGGTCCTGAGTGGCAGCCAAAATGTGCATACAAATGGTAACAGGGAAAATTTAATTTACATAGACCCTGGTTACGTAGCAATTATTAGAATACATAGTTATGTATGCAAACCTCACCAATGTGTAAGACTTGCCACCAGGGAGCACACCTGTGGGAGATCTAAGGGTCAACTGTGTACCCTGGGCAAGTAGGTATAAAAAGCAATCCACCATACTGCTTACTCACTTTGGAGTTACATTAAAGAGACCAAGGTCACAATGGTTTGAGCTTACAACACAGTCTTGTGGAGTTATTCTGAACATAATAATTGCCGATGAGTTACAGATCACAAACTTTTATGCGGTAATGGCTGCTGTTGGTATTCTTGAGAGATTTGTTGAGGGTGATGATTGGGAAGCCTTCATTGAGCGTCTCGACCTGTACTTCGTGGACAACAAGCTGGACACGGCTGAGACGGCGGTCAAGCGCAGGGCGATTCCCCTCACCGTATGTGGATCTTCGATATATGGCCTCGTCAAAAATCTGCTGGCACTGGTCAAACCAACGGACAAGACTTTCACAGAGCTGTGCACGCTGGTTCGGGAACACTTCAAGCTGAAGGAGAGCATCCTAACCGCCAGGTATTGCTTTTACAAGTACCATCGCTCCGAGGGCCAGAACGTGGCGAGCTTTGTCGCCGACCTAAGACGCCTTGAGGGACAGTGTGAATTTGCAGGATTTGGGGGGAAATGTTGTGGGACTTTTTCATGCTTGGAATCGGCCACAAGGTCATTCTTCACAAACTGCTGTCTGCCGAATCCCTAGATCTGAGCAAGGCCATCACGATAGACCAGGCTTTCATATCCACGAGTGACAACAAGAAACAGATATCTTCACAGCATTGAAGCTCACCGGCAAGTACTGTGCATAAAATAACGACTTCAGCAGGCAGAACTGTACATGGCAGGGCCAGGCCGAGGGTGACTCAGAGGCCGCTGTGTGTTGTGAATGCATATCCATTAACACCATATTGGCGCTGTGGGGGCAGTCATAGAGCCCGTCAATGTCGATTCAAGCATTATGTGTGCAAGTGCTGTGGAACAATGGGGCACCTCCAGCGAATGTGCAAACGACCTCTGACTCACCATGTGGCAGAGTCAGTAGAGGACGACCGATCCAGCGTGGATCACCTGAACGACCAGGAGAGGCAACTCAACCTGAGGATGAAGAGGAAGTGTATGGGGTACACACCTTCACCACCAAAAGATCTCCGATAATGTTAAAAATTTAAACTTAACGGCATTCCAGTCTCCATGAAATTGGACACGGGGCGAGTCAATCAATCATGCGCCAGAAGGTTTTTGAGAAACTGTGGGGCAACAAGGCACAGAAGCCAAAACTGAGCCCAATTCACACAATGCTGCGCACTTACACGAAAGAACTCATACCTGTTATCGGCAGTGCGGCAGTGAAAGTATCATATGACAGAATGGTGCATGATTTGCCACTATGGCTTGTACCAGGCGATGGCCCAACGCTGTTCGGCAGCAGCTGGCTAGGACAGATCCGATGGAACTGGGACGACATCAATGCACTGTCTTCGGTGGATGACGCCCCGTGCGCCCAGGTGCAGATCTATCTTGTTCCTGGGGCATGGCCCGTTCATCACAAGGCCCGAGCAGTCCCATATATGATGCGAGAGAAAGTCGAGATCGAGCTGGACAGACTTCAACGAGAGGGAATCATACTGCCAGTCGAGTTCAACGAGTGAGCCAGTCCAATCGTGCCGGTGCTAAAGAGCGATGGGATGATCAGAATCTGCGGGGATTACAACGAAACGATCAACCGAGTCTCGTTACAGAACCAGTACCCACGACCCAAATCAGAGGACCTATTCGCAACGCTAGCAGGGAGAAACTCATTCACCAAGCTAGATCTAACCTCTGCTAACATGATACAGGAGCTGGCTGAACCATCAAAGAAACTGACGTGCATCAACACGCACAAAGGACTGTTTGTGTTCCACAGATGCCCCTTTGGGATTCGCTCAGCTGAGGCCATCTTCCAGAGGAACATGGAGAGTCTGCTGAAATCAGTTCCATGCACCGTGGTGTTCCTAGACGACATCTTGATAACTGATCGCAACACCACCAAACACTTGCACAACCTGGAAGAGGTTCTAAAGCGACTGGACAGTGGGACTGAGGCTGAAATCCTCCAAGTGTGTTTTCCTGGTGCCAGAGGTCGAATTTCTGGAGAAAAAGATTGCGGCAGATGGCATTAGACCCACGGACTCCAAGACGGAGGCCATCAAGAATGCATCCAGACCACAGAATGTGACGGAGCTGCGTTTGTTTCTGGGACTCCTCAACTATTTTGGTAACTTTCTACTGGGGTTGAGCACTTTGCTGGAACCCTTGTATTTATTGCTACACAAGGGTGATGACTGGGTTCGGGGTAAATCTCAAGAGACAGCCTTTAATAAGACCAGAAACCTGCTATGCTCCAACAAGTTATTTGTATTGCATGACTCATGCAAAGGTTTACTACTACCTTGTGATGCGTCGTCGAATGGGGTTGGTTGTATGTTGCAGCAAGCAAATGTGTCAGGCAAACTGCAACTGTTATGTCTTGAATAAAGAGTCAGACTAGATACTGCAAGCTCAAAGTAAGTTGTGACCGTAGTCCTTTATTACAGATCTCAGAGTGCCTCTCCAGCCTATGAGGCCTCCTTATATACAGGTGCTCCCAAGGGATTGTGGGATCCCTTGGGACTCCAGAGGAAAAGCCCTCCAGTGGTTAGGCATGGTATTTACAGGTTTACATACAAAACAACACATAGCAAAGTTGATAGTGTAACTATTTACAATATGAGTCAATCTGGGGCCTTCCTTTCCCTGGTTGATTGCCTCGGTGCAAATGCTGATTTTGGTGAGTCATTTGTTGGGCCCTCGCTGGGCTGCTGTGCAGCTGGCCTTGCTGGGCTGCTGGGGGTGGTGAGTCCTGCTGGACTGCTGCGGGTGATGGGTTGTGCTTCGTGGTCAACCGTTGGGTTGGTTGCCACTTGTGTGTGTGTTGGAGGTTCGAAAATGGTGGAGTCTATTGTGGGTTGTTCTGGTTTGGTCCAAGTGTTTCCTGCAGGTGAGTCCATTTGAGAGTTTGACCACAAATACCCTACTCCCCTCTTTGGCCAAAACAGTGCCAGGAATCCACTTGTGACCTTGTCCATAGTTCAACACAAATACAGGGTCAATTATCTCAATTTCGCATGAGACATTTGCGCGATCATGATATGTATTCTGTTGAAGCCACCTGCTCTCTAGCTGTTCGTGTAGATGAGGGTGGACTAACAAGAGCCTTATCATAAGTGCCCTTTTGATGAGCAGGTCAGCAGGAGGGATCCCAGTGGGCGAGTGGGGCCTTGTGCAGTAATTGAGCAGGACTCGGGATAAGTGAGTCTGCAGTGC